>NC_054473.1:32753348-35253348 GCF_017639515.1 Carcharodon carcharias
TACCACTCGGACCTGACCTGGAATTCGGGAATACCATTTTCCTTCACTTTTCTGATGGTGTTGAGTTGGATGGTTCCACAAATAATAATATGACCATTTTGCCAATTAGCCCATTCTGCCACTTTTTTTGCCAGGTAAGGCTATCTGATCAGTCTTCCTCTGCTGGTGCATTTAATTTTTGGCACCTTTTTTTAGTTTATTGGATATCTTTCTGTAATCTCTAATTATTTTCTCAGAAATTCTCTTGCAGCTGCACAATTATGAGTCTTCTCAGTGAACAGTCATTTCAAATTGACTTGCATACTTTTTGCTCTTTTTTGAAGCCAGTTTATGGCCCTGAGGCTACTGTAGAACTAGAACTGAGGTGTGTGTCTCTGCACTGGTGGAGGGTGTGGGTGAGCGCTGTGACTCATCTTCAATTAGGGTGTCATCAGATTCTTCTTCCGAGGTGCCTTTGGGTTTAAGTTGAGGAACTGGCTCTGGACCCCTCGGCTGCTATGCAGATGTGCCTGCGAAAGCAAGAAGAGCTAATTAGTGCATGGCAGGGGACTGTTGAACAGGGGGACTGACTCACAGCAAGGTTGTCTGATGGATGTTGCACTGCTCGATCCTACTTAGTTGAACGCTCCCAACTTCACCATCAGCAGAGGAGCAGTCCAGATCATCGTTGGCCAGATGAATGGCTCTGGTTTCTAAGTCTGTGAGGGCCTTGATGGCTGGCATTGCTCCACCAGTCTGAGACCTCTTCCTCTTCCTAGATTAAGCACAATCTTAATGAATATGGATGAAGGGAATGTAAGCAGGATGCCTGCCAGGTCAGATGAGAAGGATGCCTGACATGGGCAGGAGGAGGACAATGAAGATTTGTGTGAGGGAGTGAATGATGATGTCCCTTGAACTGGCAGTGAGTGAGATCCCTGTGGATGTGTGATGGGTTTATGAGTGTGTGAGCTGAGAGTGATGAGAAGAGTGACTTACCCTGGCGGACGAAAGAGATCATTCATCCTCTTTCAGCACTGACTGGCTGTCCTCTTTTGCAGGGCATTGGCACTGACCAAGGCTGCCACTGCCTCCCATACTGGATTGGTGATCTTGCTTGCTGGCCTTCACCCAGAGCAGGGTAGAGGACTTCACGGCAGGCCTCCATTGTATCCAGTAGGCGCCCGAGGGAGGTGTTGCTAAATTTGGGGGCAGTATGTTTCCTCCCTTTTGCAGCCATGACTTTCGAGCAGTTTTGACCCTTTAGAGCAGTAGTGAGAGACCTGCGGCCTGTGGGTCGCATGCGGCCCATCAGGGTTCTGCGTGTGGCCCCCGCGAGACCTTTTTTTTGACCATTGCCCATGTGCAGAGTTGCCAGATTCCGCTTGTTTCCATCTGTGTACTTTTTTTTCTAACGATATTCCCAAAATGATACGCACGTAAGGCAAGGGCACGTGAATTGAGGTGTGTGCTGATTGCACACAACATTGACTGTGAGAGCCGTGCGCTTCCTCTGCGGCCAATCAAAGTGCTGCATGCGAGCAGACTTTTTCTACTATCAGGCACATCAAATGCAAGAAGCGCAGCAGCTCAATGGACGGGATTCTCCATGCTGAGTTGTGAAGCGTCTGCACATGCCAAAGTCCTCATCTAAGAAAGCATGTGGTGGGCAGATCCAACCAGGAGTTCCAATGAGTATGGTGTAAGTAAGGTAAGCTTAAATATTTATTTTGTTTTCACCATTTGAAGTTGATGACAGTTCTTTTCATATATGAATAATTAAACATTTTCTATACCTTCTTATGAAATATTTGGTGTGTAATAAACATATTTAATTTTATTCACGGGGTCATGGTTAATGCACATGCCCAAATTCAATCTTGCAGTCCCCAGTGAAATCAAGGACGGCCATTATTGCGGCTCACTCACTATCCTAGGTTGCTCCTCACTGCCTTAGAGAGAGCTAGCTCTGTGCAGAGGCGCCCTTTAAATATGGCGCCCGGATTATTGAAGGCCCGAGGTGACAGCGGGTCAGACGAATCTGAGGCCGTCCCACCTGCAATCCGGTGTGTTTTCTGTGAATGAACCATTAATGAGGCGCAATGCATTGGGAATGGGACGACATGGCATGAAAACCCGCCATTGCAGCTGGCGGGTAAAATTTTTTTCACGTCCGTTACCGCACGGTGCAAATTTGGGGTGATTCTGCCCATAGATACACAACAAATAAATTTTATAAATTGCAAAACAAATATGACTTCCTAGTAAAATTATGGCAAAGTGCGAATCACAGAACCTTAACGGCACAGAAGGAGGCCATTCGGCCCATCATGTCTGCACCGGCTCTGCAAGTGAGCATTATGACCTAGTGCCATTGCCCTGCCTTTTCCCTAAACGCTTGCACATTGTTTCTATTCAAGTAATCATGTAATGTCCTACTGAATGCCTCGATTGAACCTGCCTCCACCACACTTCCAGGCAGTGTATTCCAGTGCTTTTTCTCACATAACACTTGCTTCTTTTGCCCTTCACTTTAAATCTGTGCCCTCTCATTCTTGATCCTTTTACGAGTGGGAATAGCTTTTCCCTATCTGTTCTTTCCAGCCCCCTCATGATTTTGAACATCTATATCAAATCTCCTCTCAGCCTTCTTCTCTCCAAGGAGAACAGACCTAACCTTTTGAATCTTTCCTCAGGGCTGATGTTTCTCATCCCTGGAATCATTCTTGTAAACCTCTTCTACACTCTCTCCAATGTGTTCACATTCTTCCTGCCAAGAGTTATCATATAGATGTTTGGAAGAAAAACTATATAACACAACTTATATGTTATAATGGCTACCTTATTATTTGTCTATATATCCCTTCCTTATAGGAAGAAATTGCTTTGTAAATTTAAAGTAAACTCTGAGAACCCTCTGTTATTGGAAATCCATTAACAGACCAAAGTTTGGAGTCGACTGGGCTTTGTTTACAAGTTATTTTGGTGAAAAAGATGAGGACATGATTATGAAATAAAAACAAATGAAGTTTATTGATTTAGTTTTTAAACTGTTTCATACAATGTGATGCAGGCATCCTAGGAATGGTGATTTACTAACAGGTAACTTAGCCAACAGTGAAAATCAAAATAATTTGCAACTCCCTTTCTAGATGTCATGAGGGCTAACATAACTAGGTATAATTTGCTTAAACTTTTTGGATCACTAGTAATTTGGACATTAGGTTTAGAGTCCTGTGGCAATCTATCTCTCAAATTACAGATTGAACTGGGCTAAAGAAAGGATTCTCAGTAAATTCCAAACTCTTTGTAATGAACATTATTCAAGATAATCACTAATGAATCTAATAAGGATAGATTTATTTACTCAGAGAGTGGTTATAATGTGTAACTTGTTGCCACAAGAAGTAGGTGAGGCAAATAGCTTAGATGCTTTCAAAAGGAAACTAGACAATTAACTGAGGGAAAAAAGGCATAGAGAGAAATGCTGAAAGGCTGAATGAGGTAGATAGAATGGGCTGAGAGTTGTGTGGAGTATAAACAGCAGCATGGACTTGTTGGGCTGAATGACCTGTTTCTGTCTTCTGTATATTCTATGTAATTAGACATAATGATATCTGTAGTTGCTAAATCTGCAGTTTGTTTCCCTCAAGAGCTGGGATTAAAACTCACCATCTTGGTTCCACATATTGGTAAAGGATTGGAGTATTGGGGGAAGGGTGATGATCTTTTTTTAATCATGCCCAACTGCAGCAGTAGGCTGTTTTAGCCTGATATTTGTGTCCCTCTGGAACTGCCTCTGTTTGTTTTGTCCAAGTGCTTGGTGAATCATATTGAAATGATTTTATTTTTTGACATTAACATTTTAAGCACTGAGAATTTTCAGCAGCTGAGGTGTTTAAAGGTGGGTGATTTGGTAAGGGTTTTGCAACAAATGTCACAAATGATTTTGCTAATCATCACCTTTTGTTACAAAGCATTGTTCAGTTATTCTGCAGTGTTTGCAATTGTTGTGTAGTGGAGCAGCATGGCGGCCACTGATCTTACAGTCATGTGAAGGAGGGCTCATTTGTTTCTGTCTCAGAGTTCTTTAATATCTTATTTTGCCATATTCATGGGATATGCAATTTATTGTAATGAGAATGTAATCAGTTCATAAAATGTGGAGATTTTGATCACTGTTTTTAAATTCTTTCAGGCAAGGTGAGGACATATATAATGTCAAAATATACATCAGCATCAACCACCTCCAATTTATTTTAAGGGTAGGAGCTACTTTGAGTCTATTGCTAGATGAGACTTATATAAAATACCAAGACATTTTAGAATTTGTCACAGACAGATAACCAAAATAATGTCAATTGTGTCTTGTTCATCAGTCATGTCCTCACCCCAGTTGCTTGCCAACTCACTTTGAGTCACTGTATTGCTTTATTCTAGAGGGAATTCCTACAGCTTGTAAAAGGTTTGCCCCTGTGCCCATCAGTGAAACACAAGCAACAGAGGACCACCCGTGGAGTGACTATACGGCACCTAATGAAGCTAGATGCATACCTTTTATCACCTTTTGTCAGTCTATATTGTTGCATGTCAGCAACCTGTAAACACTAGCATTTGGCATGGCATTTCTTGCCATTCTCTCGTTTTGTTGAAAGATTGCAGATTACCTTAATGCCATGCTAGATATTCACACACCTCCAACACATAGCCGTAAAACATTAGAACATCTGGCCGCAATCTTAACCAATGCTTTTGCAATAGTCATAACAGTTTGAAAATTGCACAGCTGATGGTTAAAATGAACAATGTGTCTGTAGAACTCATGGACAAATGTGATTTTAATTTTTGTCAGCATTACAAAGCCACATATTAAAAATATTGACTTGGATATGCTCTGCTTTAAGTCATTGCATTAGGATTTCTTACGATCTGACATCCATTGACAGCATTACTATTCTGTGTATTGCACTCCTCTCATCATTATATTAACACACCAGAATGTTTAACACCTACTGTACCTGACATTCAGTGAACAATGGGGTATATAACGGAGTTGCAGTAAGATACACAGAATGCCCTAAAGTGGGCTACTTAGACCTTTTATTAAAGTTTTTGAAAAATATTCCTCAGAAGCAGCATTTGAAAACCAGTTTAGTGCTTTTCTTGTTTGACTTATGTTTTATTCTGAGTTTTGCTACAATTCCCAACATACAGAACTATTGTTAAAGCTACAATCGTTTGTTATTCAAAAACTGAAAGTGGCAACTGAAGATATCTGAATTTGATTATTATCAGGATTTGAAAATTAACCTAATTGATAAATCTTAGGTTTAAATTAATGTTACTATTTTGCTGAATTTGGAAACTAGTCAGTAACCTTGACCTGGTTTGTGCAGAAAATGTGTTTTCTACAGCTTTGGTGCTTAAACAGAGCTGATAAAATTGTCATACGGCCACTGTGGGGGGAAATGGGAAGAAGTAAATCATTTCAGCTGAGTACAGATTTCACTGTGCTCCTTAGGTACCATTAATACGGTACTTTCATCTACAGCAGATGCTTAGGGAATTGAACCTGTAATTAAGTTGTTAACCTAGAAATTCCTTTCAATGTGCAGAAGATTTTCTTAAACTTTTATGTGAATTAATCTTTGGGTGCTGAAAGATTTGTTTCAGCTTTCAAAATCTTTGGATCTTCAAAACAAAGTCTAATCAAGCGCAGCTCAAAGTTGGGAAAAAAAACAAATATAGCAGCAAAAGACAATCTTTAATTTATAATATTTTTGAAAAAGGAGGACTGTTACTTAAATTTCCTTCTTCTGGGAGAGGAAAGTTACTGCACTGATTTATCCTGAGGCAGGGCGAGACTGTAGGACACTATTGCAATGAGGGGGAAAACTAATTGGGCATCTTCTCCATTGCTGACCACCAACTAGAAATCCTTGCTTGGGAGTGCTTAACTGTGTGTGTGAAATGGTGAACCCCTAGGGTCAAAATACTTCCCAAACGTACACAATCTCCTGCATTACAGCAAAGACTACGCTTCAAAAGCACATAATTGGCTGTAGAGTGCTGTGGGACATCCTGAGGCCACAAAAGGCGCTATATAAATGTAAGCCATTTTTCCTAACTCAAGTAGTCTCTCGGATAAGATACAAGGACTGCTATTGTACACGGGACAAACCCCAGCATGATGCACTGCCTTCAGAACAGCAGAGATTACGGGTAGCCATAAAGGAAAGAAAAATGATTAAAAATTTAAAAAGTTCCTGCAACAATGAAATGGTTAATTGCCCTTTGTTTTTGGGTACTGCTGTTGCTGGTGTTGTTAACTTGAAGGGTTGTTCAAAGAATCTCTTTAAAAACAAAGTGTCCTGCATTTTGTCAGAGC
The DNA here is from genome assembly GCF_017639515.1 of Carcharodon carcharias. NCBI lineage: Eukaryota > Metazoa > Chordata > Chondrichthyes > Lamniformes > Lamnidae > Carcharodon > Carcharodon carcharias. The sequence goes on from NC_054473.1 coordinate 32,759,716, forward strand.
CCTTTGTGAATATGCAAATTATTGAAATTCAATGAAGCAATGAAAGATGACAGACATAATAACAGCAAATTGCAGTGTTGACAGCAATGAGCAGTTTCTTAGTGAAGGAAGCAGACAGCTTATTATCAACATCCCTGCATTTGTGGAAGTGGACACAATACTTTCCCAAATACTGTCCACATTGAGTCTGGTGAAAGTTAAAGCTAGTGCTCTCCTATAAACAGCTTTGAAACTAAAGACCACTTTTAATTTTTCTTCCAATGCTGATGATACTGGGGATATACTAACACAACAATAGTGCCTCTATGGCTGTAGATCTATTATGAACACATAATACTTGAATTACACAATTTCATCGCTTTAATTTGTCATGCCTGATACACAAAAAAATTATACTAGCTGATAAGAGGTAATCCAAATTCATGTTTCCTGAAACAATGAGATTCAAAGAAACTCTCATGGAGAAATTGTAGATACTAAGTGTTCCAAAGACTGCCCCTTCAACAACTTGCTTTTTACTTTTTCTGCACTCTGTACCATGGATGTCAGCTAAAAGCTGCCTTTTTATATTTGACTTGAACCATTCTTTCAAGCTGATGAAAGAAATATATCAATGCTGTAAGCAATTCCATTTCAGTGCTGACAATAACTATAGTGCGACTTCACTGTCAAGTATATTGCAGGTGTCTTATAAGGTGCTTTGAAAACATTATTTCATAAATAGTACACACAATCTCCCTGCATTTGGCTGAAATTAATATCCCTGTAAACTGCTTATTCATGCAGCAGAATGTACAGTTTTGTCTGATAATTGTACATGTCCTGTGCCAGACATAACATTGTTTTCTTGCACCTGTTATGACACACACCCATTTTTTGTACCTCTAACAATGGTCTCCCCGACTGCATGTTTGCCTCTTCCTGGTCATTTGGAATGGAAACAAAAAAGAAACACATTCTGTGAGTGTATGTGTAATAAGTACATGGCCAGACTTTCCTCTCCTAATGACCATGCTAATAGGCAGAGATGACAGTTGATTTTGCATCACAGATAGCTGCAGACTTGAAGCAAAGTTACAGTGTGTTTATTGTATGTAAGCATTAAGGAGGGAGCTATTTGGACACTGGTGATTCACTTCCTCTTTCAATCTCTTGTCTCTATGTTGCATAGCATGCGTGCAAGATTTAGTGCATAGATTGTGTTGTATAATGTAGTCAATTAGCATTAGTTAATATCTACTAAAACACAAATATACATGTCAAAATGTCACTGAGCATCTGAAACTAAATGACCCATAACTTATATGATCAAAGGACCTAGAAACAGAAAAAAGATTATTTTAATAAACACAAGGCAAAATCACAACAGAGGCAAGCAAATAAAAGCAGCATCTAGTACACTATCAAGGGCTGACCGAGAATTCCCAATCAATAAAGCATAACTTATAATTTTAAATCTCACTTGCAGACTATAAGATAATGCAAAATGCTAAGATATAGGTTATAAATGTTAATACATTATGTTACTCATTTAAATGTGCCTAAGTTTAAATTTTATGATCCAGATTTTGTGGTTGTAATGATGAAGAACCTTTCAGCATTGACTATTGAGGCAACTGTAAAACTGACAGCAACTTCTAGCATCCCCATGTACGCAGTCGAACATGAAAATCCAAAAGTTTCTGTCACTGATTCCCTGCTCCTCTGCAGAGTGCAGTGTTGAAGTCACTGCAGATACAAATCAATTAGAAAATACTTGAATTGACATGAATGTCCATGTCTACGCTATTGGTCTTGCTGTAAAAATCCTTGAAAAAGCTACACATTATCGAATGCAGTGTAACTGGCTTTTTAATGGTGTACTAATGTCATAATTACTGCTGGTGCTAAAAACTGATTCTACATTTATGGAATGTCAAATTTCTCCATTATGATAAAAATCAATCAATTTAAAAAATAATTTTGTGAAACTTTGTTCACAATATTGCAGCTTCTACCTCAATCCCACGTATATGTTCCAATCTTCATTTTGTTGTCTATAAAATGACTAAAAAGTGAAGGATAATCAGGGCTTTTTACCTCTAGTTTGCTGCCTGTGAAAGATCTTCAATGTGATTGACTGCTTAGTTGACTTATGTCATTATCATTGCTGGATGCTGGGGATCACCATTGGCTGACACTGGAATGAAACAAACAATGGAAAAAAGGTGAAATATATGCCAGAGAGTCCAATAGATCTCTTTGGGAAGCTTTCTATGAGGTCAGTTATGAGTGCTGTCACTTTGCTGCTGATTGCAAAACCTGGGCCATAATTATTTTTTATAGGTAATATTCTCAAGTAAAACAGCACGGGAAGATGTCGGGCGAGTGTCCCGACGTCATCCTGCCTGTGCACAATCTTCAGGGCGGTGGGTGTGTGTGGGTATCAGAGCCATCAATTAAGAGGTCACGTAAGGCTATTAAATATTCATCTGAACCCGATTTAACATTGCCCATGTGATTTCATGCTCAAAGCTTGGGCAAAATGGGCAGGCGGGCTGCCCACAAATTGCAAAACCTCATCCAAGGGCGGGATAAAAAGCATCAGCAGCATTGCCAGTGTGAGTAGTGAAGAGTTTAGGAGATAGTTTGCTGCTTGTTGCTTAATTGAACATGACAGCTTCATCTCAGTTCTGAGTTTCATTCTTAGCATTGCTAGACTTCATTTCAGGACTCATTGTTAAGGCCTCCAGAGAATTTTGATGGTGTGAACCCTTCCAAGTATCAGCCTTCTGTTCCCCTGATAATGAGGATTGTGGTCTCTGCTGGTGGCACCTCCTCTGAGGAGGAAGAGAGGGGCAGAAGGGAAAGGAGACCAGGTGTCCGAATGCATCTTCCAGGGGAGCGACCTGTGGGAGGAGAGGCGCAGGCACAAGGGGTGCAGGGTCAGCAGGTAGTCCAAGACAGAAGAGGCTGCAGAAGACTCCACTATCCTGCTGCCAGAGTTTACAGATGGCAATGCAGCTACATTAATATGTTCAAGGTGTGATGCCGAAGGAGCCTCCCCCTCTCCAGGGAGAGCGTAACCTCCATTTGTCAGATGATTGGCCCTGAGATCACCTCTGACTGTGTGGGTGGACACCCCATGCCAGTGGCTCTGAAAGTCACAGTGGCCCTCAACTTCTATTCCTCCAGCTCTTTCCAGGGCTCAGTGGGGGATCTTTGTGGAGTCTCCAAATCAGTTGGGTCAAGCTGGTGACAGGCGGGAAATGGCATTTATTCATATCCGTATAGATGAGGCCAGCCAGGCTGCGCGAGCCAGAGGGTTTGCTGCGATTGCTGAGTTCCCCTGCATCCAGGGTGCAATCGACTGCACACATGTGGCCATCAAGGCACCAGCGGGTCAGCCAGTTTCCTTCGTCAACAGGGAGGGATTCCACTCCATGAATGTGCAGATAGTATGTGACCATAGGATGTAGATTCTGCAAGTCTGTGCATGGTACCCTAGCAGCTCCGATGGCATTTTCATCCTCAGATACTCCCAGGGGCTGAGGCTATTCACTGCTCCAGAATGACTGAATGGATGGCTGTTGGGTGACAGGGCTATATGTTAAAAAGGTGGCTTATGATGCCTCTCCACCACCCAAGAGCACAAGCAGAGTAGTGTTATAATAGGAGTCATGCCTCCTCAAGGGCATTGATAGAGAGGACTAGGCCTTCTGAAGATGTGCTTCCAATGTCTGGACAGTTCAGGGGGAGCACTACAGGGAGAGCTCTACAATACCCCCCAGAGTGGGTGTCACTGGTAGCGGTTGCATGCTACGCTTTCCACTGGCCTGTGGAGCTGAGTCAAGATCCTCTTCCTCCATTGGTTCCCCTCTGCCAGTGGAATCATCCCAGATTTGCATTAAGTGTGGTAGTGGGCAGGTAAAACGTTTTACCCGTCGGGCTTGAGGGTGGATTTTCACTCCGTATCGTCCCAAGCCAGCTGCATTAATTATGCACTCCCAGGAAACACAGCATATCCAAGGCGGACAGGGTCTCATTCGCCTGCCCACAATCACCCTGCTGCTGTATCCCGCCAGGCATCATATTTAAAGTCCAGCCGCAAGCACACATCACAGTGCTTCCGGACCTCCACTGCCACACGGAAGACATGGTCCTGAAACAGAAGAAGATTGCAGCCCCCAGGTTCTGTGATGCATCCCTCGTGAGTCTTTTGGATGCTGTGGAGGCTGGCCAGGATGTCCTCTGCCCCCAGTCTGGTCACAGGATTGGCAGCAAAAGCACCAACCTGGCTTGGGATGAAGTGGCCATGGTGGTGAGCACCAACGCACTTCAAGAGGACAGCCACCCAGTGCCTCAAGAGGATGAATGATCTCTTCTATTCCACCAGGGTAAGTTACTCTTCTCATCACTCTCAACTCACACACTCACAAACACAACAAACATCCACAGTGATCTCACTTGATGCCGGTTCAAGGTACATCATCATCTCTCACTCTCTCACACTCCCCTTCATTGTCCTCATCCTGTCCATGGGACCACTCACCACCCGCACAGGCCAGGCATATTTATCATCTGGCCCGGCAGGTGTCCTGCTTACACTCTCTCCGTCTCTATACATGCAGAACAAGCTGGCACACAACAGGAGGGAGAGGTCACAGACTTGTGGCGGAAATGTGAAAATCAAGGTCCTCATGGACTTTGAAAGCAGAGCCATCCAGTTGGCTGGTGAGGATCTGGACCATTCCTGTGCTGACAGTGAGGTCAGCAGTGCTCTATCTAGTGAGGGTCTAGCAGTGCAACATCCATCAGACAACCATGCTGTGAGTGATGTGCCCTCTTTCATAGGTCACTGCCATGCACTAATTATCTCCCCTTGCTTTCACAGGCACATCTGGGAAATAGCCAACAGAGGCCATGACCCAGAGCCTCCAATCAAGCTCCGAAGAAACCTCTGGAGGAATCTGAAGGCACCCTCCCTGAAGTCCCATCACAGCATTCACCCACACCCCCCACCAGCGCAGGGACACACACCTTGTTGAGACCTAGCTTTAGAATAGCCCCAGGATCACAATCTGGTGAGCACATCACACCGTCTGATACACAACAGGCAGAGGCAGGGATTTCCCAGGGCCCCGGTACTCGGAGGACTGCTGGAGGCCAGAACTTTGCTGAGTCCAAGTCAGATGACAAGCCTCTGGACTCAGTCATGTCACAGTTGCCGGGGCTGCAAAGGCAAACTGGGGAACATCAAGAAGGAATGTCCACTGCACTCCTCAGATTACACTGCACGATGGAGGAGTCCGTCTACATTCAGCCTGAAGTAACAGTGCCAGCAAACAGTAGTAGGCCTCCATGGAGACCTCAGTCCAAGACTTCGCTCCTGTACTGCTGTGTTGTCACAACCCCATTGCTGATGCCACAGTTGGCCTCCAACAGCTTGTATGTGAGAGGGAGGCCGGGCAGCTTGATCTCTCTCCAGCTACTCCTGCTCCTCAAGGAATCAGCCAGGGGCCCCCAGGCACCCATAGGGAGGAGGATCAGCAGGAGCACACACTTCGGGTCCATCCAGGTGACTCCGAGAGTGTCCGACCCATCAGACTCCCCTATTCCTGTGACCTCAGCCGCTCCAGCTCCACAGGCTGAGGAGGGTGCCACCGCCAAACTGCAGGTCCTCGAAAGTAGGCCCCCCTCCAATTCTCGGCCCTCCAGAGGATGCCCACCAAGGTAATCACAGACAGGACATTGCAGTCAGAAGGCTGGCTCCACCTCCGCTGTGGATGTACAGGGAGCAACAAGATGTAGCAGCAGGGTAAAGGAAGGTTAAGAAGATATTGTTGCACAGCCTGGGCATGGGTGTTAATCACTTGTACATAATGTTTACTACTGTCAGTAAACTTTCAAGAATGTTGTCCTGCCTATGGCTTCTTGTTCTGATGAGCAGTGTTCTTGTCACTCTGATGTGAAACCTTTCTGCACAAGATAAAGGCAGGTGTTTCAGTCCAGGGCCTCTTCCCTGTGTTTTGTGCAGCCTCCAGATCAAAGTGATGGTCCGGCCTCACACTCCCTGGAAATATTACTAATGCCTGCATTTTGGCGGTGCTTGGCATTGCTGCGAGAATGTCATGGGCAGATGCCACAGTGTTCTCTCATTGTTTCAGTATGCTCTCAGCACCATTTAAGGAGGGGCTTTCCCCCATCTCTTCAGCATCTGTGACTGGTGACGCTGTGCTCCTGAAGGGCTCACATTCTGAAGGCGGACAAAGGATCAGATGCTTTTAAATTTTAATGGCTGTGTCTCTATGATATGATCCTGATCACAAGAGCGCAAGAGGCCCATCCTCGGCCAGGCAGGTGTCAGACATTTTCAGAGACCATGTGAAGATTTATGGAGTGTCCTCACTGCATGCCATCATCACTGTCCTGCGATCGAGTGACTATGTGGGCCTCCACTGAATCTCCATGACAGGAGCATTCTCACAGAGGGTATTGGCGTTGCCATCAGCCACAAGAGTGAAAGATTTACAACTGAGATGTGAGGATTTACAGGGACACCTTGCTACATGTCGTCATCATGCTTCACAAATCTGGCAGCCAAGAGGGCCTCCCGATTGCGCCAGCCTCATCTAGCCAGTGCAACAGCCTCATCCCTCTCATCATCACCACCAAGGAACCCCTCACCCTCATCCCCGTCAGCGTCCTCCTCATTGGAGGAGACGTGCAGCTCTTCCATCTCCTCCTCAGCCAGTTTCTCTCCCTGTTGCAGCGCCAGGTTGTAAAGGGTGCAGCAGATGATGGCGATGCGTGACACCCTCTGTGGACTATATTGCGGGGCTCCAACAGATCAGTCCAGGCACCGGAACCTCATTTTCAGCATCCCGATGGTCTGCTCCACCAAGCTGTGAGCTGCTGCATGAGCCCCATTATAGCGTCACTCTGCTGCAGTCTGAGGCCACTGCACTGGTGTCATCAGCCATGGCCCATTGTCCCCAAGGAGCCTTCACTGCAGCTTCTGTGGACCCTGTGACCAACTGAGGATGTAGGCATCATGCACAGTCCCTGGAAACTGTGCCCACACCTGCAGGATGTGTTTCTGGTGGTCGCACACCAGCTACACATTCAGCGAATGGAACCCCTTGCTGCTGGTGTAATCCACCGTGTGTTGCGATGGAGATCTGAGCACCACATGAGTGCAGTCGATGGCACCCTGCACCTATGGGAAACCTGAGATCAGGGTGAATCCAATTGCTTTTGCATCCGGCTGTCCTGTTCCCGGGTGAAATGCACAAAAGTTGTGAGCCATCACAAAGATGACATCCGTGACCTCATGGATGTGTTTGTAGGTGGAAACTTATGATATGCCACAGAGGTCACCTGTGGAGCTCGGAAAGGAGCCATGGTGTGGAAATTGAGTGCCGTGGTCATTTTCATGGCACTGGCAGTGGATGCCCTCCATTTCCCCGTGGCACCAAGTCCTGCAGTAGCTGGCAGATGTGACTGACCAGCTCCCTAGACATGCGCAGTCTTTGGTGACACTGGTTCTCGGTTATCTGCAGGAATAAAAGGCATTGTCTATAGACCCTGGGTGTTGCTAGGTGCCAGCCTGCAATGGCTCAATGTGGCTCTTGGTCAGTATGTGCGGGAGCCCCTGCTGCCTCTTCTTCCTGAGGTTGCTGCTCCTGCCTCTGCACAGCCAGGAACCCCAGTTTCTTGGCGCTCTGTAGGCCATCAGGCTTACAGTTAGTTCACCAGGCTCCATGATCCTGAAGTGCTTCTCCTGCCGGATGAAAGAGAGAGACATGTGATAGCATGGATATACCAAGAACTTGCCCTGGTTAAGTGTGACAGCCCCTTAATGCTTCCTGGAGTGTGCTGGCTACCACTTGGATGGCCAGAGATTAGGATGGCCCTTGAATCACTGCCTTGTTAGCTTAAACCATGAGGAAGATTGGTCTAAACCAGGATGCTGACATTGCAAGGGGCTGTGAGCACCTCCAGCAATAAATGCTTCATGGCCAGCTTTAGCAAGGAGGTTGTACAATATGTGCAGTTGTCCAACTGTTCTGCAGTCCATAAAATGGTCATGAATTTGCATTCTGTGCTGGGGGTGGGGTGGATAGCACTTGGTGGCACCTTGATGCCTCTGCATTGCTTAAATGGGCAGATAAGCTAAAAGCCCGACTCCAATCATATCAATGGGGCTGCACCTGAACTGTCTCTGTTGCAGAGGAATGGTTTCCCTAATGCGTGGCCACTTCCCTCACTTACCCTACCCCCCCATCCTGAATGCTTGTGCACCATACTCAATGGGAGGGCTGATCTTGACGACCCCCCCCCCCCCCCCCCCAACACCACCAGTCACATCAATGCCAGTACTGCCCTTAACCCACCCCACCACAAGTTGCTTCAAGGCCCTTGTCCCCACCGCCCACTCTGCCACAGTTGCCTAAATGGCAGGGCTGCCCTTAACCTCCCATCCCCGCCACGAGTCACCTCAATGGCAGGGCTGTGTATTCACCTCCAAGTTCCCCTCAAAGTGCAGATTGCCAAGTGCACGCCTTTTACATGCTGTTGTGAAACACGTTGGTGTGCTTTCCTGACGATGTGGGTGGATGATCTAGCGGGGGAGGGGAACGATTCAGGTGGGCTGTCCTGATAATGATATACTGATGTATTACGATGAGGATCCCAACTTCCAATGGCGGGAAATGCGGCCCACCATCAGCGGGCTGAGCAGCCGATTGCGGATTGGTTTCTCACCGTCGTAAAATAAATCATGCCATATTGTCTGCTTATGCCGCCAATCACGTCCAATGCCAGCAGGTGCTGAAAATTCCACCCAAAGTCTTTGATGTGGGACTATGAATTCCAATTTTTGTTTCTATAGGGGATTAAGCACTTAAATTCAATGTTTGCTTTTATAAGGATGTAGCTAAAAGAATGAAATGTAATGAATGGGGTTTTATGATTGGGGATGTTTTTTTTTAAAAAAAATAAAGTCAGTAATAGACAAAAAATTTTATTTTATTTAAACTCAGCATGAGTCCTGCGGTCTTCCCATATTGGATACTGGGTGAGTTGACATGGTAGGTGCAAGAGCAAAGGGTGATGGTTGGGGGGGCCTGGGTTGGCAAGGGTTGGCACTAAATTGGCAGGGCACTTTAAAAAGCCATGGGGTGGTTAGAGGGGCAAAGGTTGGCATGGACGGTGTGAGTGATCATGGGCTGTGGGTAGAGGGGCTTAAGGAGGCATGTGTTGGCAGGGAATGTGGGTGGGGAGAGAGCTGGATGGCTGCTTTTTGCTTTATTGATTTTTAAAATATCTTGAACACAGTCTGGAGCACAGAGGCAGATCTCCCACTCAGACCGCCTCTATACTTGGGAGCCTTCACATTTGTTCCAGGGATTGTGGGCCGGACTCAAAGAACACTGCCACCCCAGAATGAAAACCCCAACTTCAAGGGAACATTTTCCCAGGTCAGACTTGCAGAGCTGGGAACTTTTCCAACTCTGCATTCATGACCCCGGAGCAAAAATTCAGGCTAGGATATTTATTGACCTGACCACCCACATTACTTGGAAAAGGACTTTGGACTTGTAACAGGCCACATGAGTGAGTCAACCATGTTTGTTGTCCGCATTTAAAAACAGCAAGAATCAGCTCTGCAGAGCCAGAGAGGTCATCAGAAAGCCATTGAACCAGCTGCAGTCAACTAAGCAGCCATGGTAATAAGCCTTGAAAGTGGGAGAAGGACTCTCCGCAACCTGTTTTAACTTCAAGTTCACCTGAGAACTGACTCCCTGGAAATTCAATGACAAGAAGACTTGCAGCATACTGATAAATCCCTGCTTACAAGACCTTCACTTCAACTAAAAGTGACAAGTCATCTAAGAGACTACAGATCTTCCACAAAAGAGAGACTGAAACAATTATACATTGTGTATCGTGTATTTTTCATCTGTATCTAATTTTTATGTCAGTGATAGTGTAGATCAGTCAAATGGGTGCAACATTGTGTTTTTCGACCTCTGGAGCGAGTGTGTGATAATATATAACCTTTATTTTCAAACTCATGAGAAGCTTACTGCTGGAATGATTTAAAATGGTACATTCACTCTGAGGGTAAGGAAAAGTACACACCTTACACACCTTAGACAGCAGGAAAACACATAGGGCAGTACTTTTCCCTTGGCGGGTGTGCTCGGCAGGGGTGGGCTGAGGCAGTTGAGAAGCTGACTACTGCCCACAATCGGAACCGGACTGCGATTTCACACTGGCGGGTCAGCTAAGATCCGCCCAGAGTGAAACGCAAGAGGCAGCGCTGAGCGCTGCCTGTTGGGGGGGGTAGGGGGAGAGGAAGACAAGTGGGCTGAACGCGAACTTCATGCATGTGCGTGAGTGAGCGCTTCATAATCTCCCTGAGGCACAGAGCTGCCTCAGGGAGATGAAGCATTGTTAAAAAGAAACTAAAGAAAATAAAAATGGAATAAAACATGTCCCCTCATGTGGTTGTTAAGAGATTTTTTAATCTTTTAAAAACTATATGTAAAAACATTTTCCTTGTTTTTCCTTTGCAGGACTCTTGAAGAAATTAATTTTATTTATACATAACTTTTTACAGTCCTAGATATCCCAAAGCTCTTCATAGCCAATGAATTACAGTGCTGTTATCGCAAAGGCAAATGCGGCAGGTATTTTGTGCCCAACAAAAATCCCGCAAACAGTAATGAAATGTTAATCTGTTTTAGTGATGTTGCTGAGGCCAGAATGTTCAGGACATTGATACATTGGTAGAACTCTCTGTTCAAAAAAACAAATCTCAAATTATTTTATGCCTTCTTGAATAGGTGGGGCAGGGGCACGAGGCGACGGCTTCAGTTTAATGTCTCATAAAGAAGGCAGCACCTTTGACAATGTACTCTGAATGAATGCACTGAATTGGCAGTCTAGATTGTTTGCTCAGTATCTGGAGTGCATCTTATACCCACAATGTTAGGACTCAGAGCCAAATGCTCCTGTGAGCCGAGATACGCTAATGACATTTCTATGCTACTAGAGGTAACTGCCACCCCCTCCACCTCACCAGATTGATTAGACTGATCCCATGGGGAGAATTTTCTCCCCGCCGGGCAGGCCGGTCGGGACTGGGTGCGGAGCCGATTGCCGCCCATGATCGGCTGCGCGCCGAATTTTGCGAGGGCGGGCCAGTTAAGACCTGCCCAGTTTGACGTGCGTCTGGAAGCGCTCAGCGTTTCCTGTGCGGGCGGAGGGGGGAGGGAGAGTCGGAGCTTGTGCTCTTTTGGGCACATGTGCCTGAAAGAGCGCAGAAATCTTGCTGAGGCACAAATCTGCCTCAAGGGAATTAGTTTCATAACGTGAATTTTAAATAAAGAAGCTAAAAAATCATTTACACATGTCCCCTCATGTGGTGCTGTTTTTGGGACATGCTGGGACATGTTTTTGAAATGTTCAAAAAATATTTATTATGTAATAAACCCTTCATGAAACCTCGTCCCGCCCGCCGTGGATGAAATTTCATGAAAAATGCGAAGGCCGCTGGGCTTTTTGCCTGCCCACCAACATTAAGGTTGGACGGGCAGCCCTGTCAATTTCATAAATTGGTTTATTAATGGCCTTAACAGGCCTTTGACAGTTTGGTGGGTGCACAGCTGACTCCGGTGCACGCCCGCCGAATGAAAGATTGGAATGATGCAGCGTACGTCCTGACATCACCGCACGTCATTTTACGCATCGGCGTGCAGGGGCTGAACAGAAAATTCTCCCCCATATTACAATTAATAGAAGAATAGGTGTTTTGTCTGTATCCTGGCCAACATTTCTCCCTCAAACCATACGATCAAGACCAGTTTAACTGTCTGTTCTTCTCATTTCTATTAGTGAGATATTACTGTCCACAAATAGCTGCCATGTTTACCCATATTACAATAGTCACTATATTTCAAAGTAATTCAGTTCATGTGATTCACTTTGAGATATTAAAATGATGATATAATACAAAGACACAAATACAAGCCTTTGTTTTACAATAACATTATGTCAATATGCTAGTTAATTAAATTTATAGTAGTATTGGCTATATCAACTCAATGTTTACACTCAATGATACATTGTGATTTATTAGGGAATGATGCTGAATATATGTATCAAACATTTGGTTTTACATTCATTCATGGGATGTGGATGCTGCTGGCTACAGCATTTATTGCCCATCCCTAATTGCCCTTGAGAAGGTGGTGGTGAGCTGCCTTCTTGAACCGCTGCAGTCCATGTGGGGTAGGTACACCCACAGTGCTGTTAGGGTGGGAATTCCAGAATTTTGACCCATTGAAGGAATGACGATATATTTCCAAGTCAGGATGGTGTGTGGCTTGGAGGGGAACTTCCAATTACTGGTGTTTACGTGCATCGGCTGCCCTTGTCCTTCTAGATGGTAGAGGCCGTGGGTTTGGAAGGTGCTCTGTAAGGAGTGAATTCCTGCAGCTCATCTTGTAGATGCGACACACTGCTGCCATTGTGTGGAGGGAATGAATGTTTGTGGAGGGGGTGCCAATCAAGCAGGCTGCTTTATCCTGGATGGTGTCAAGCTTCTTGAGTATGGTTGGAGCTGCACTCATCCAGGCAAGTGGAGAGAATTCCATCACACTCCTGACTTGTGCCTTGTAGATGGTGGACAGGCTTTGGGGAAGCAGGAGATGAGTTATTCATCGCAGGATTCCTAGCCTTTGACCTGCTCTTGTAGCCACAGTATTTATATGGCTAGTCCACTTTATTTTCTGTTCAATGGCAACCCGTAGGATATTGATAGTGGAGGATTCAGCCATGGTGATGCCAGATTGTCCAGGCCTTGCTGCATTGGACATGGACTGCTTCAGTATCTGAGGAGTTGTGAATGGTGCTGAACATTGTGCAATCATCAGCGAACATCCCCACTTCTGACCTTATGATGGAAGGAAGGTCATTGATGAAGCAGCTGAAGATGGTTGGGCCGAGGAGACTATCCTGAGGAACTCCTGCAGTGATGTCCTGGAACTGAAATGATTAACCTCCAACAACCACAACTATCTTCCTTTGTGTAAGGTATGAATCCAACAAGCAGAGAGCTTTCCCCCTGATTCCTATTAACTCCAGTTTTGCTAGGGCTCCTTTATGCCAGACTCAGTCAAATGCTGCCTTGATGTCAAGGGCAGTCACTTTCACCTCACGTCTGGAGTCCATATTTGAACCAATGCTGTAATGAGGTCAGGAGCTGCGTGATCCTGGCAGAGCCTAAAGTGAGTGTCAGTTATTGCTAAGCAAGTGCTGTTTGGTGGCACTGTTGATGACCCTTTCCATTACTTTACTGATGATCAAGAGTAGGCTGATGGAGCCACGTTGGATTAGTCCTGCTTTTTGTGAATGGGACATGCCTAGGCAATTTTCCACATTGCTGGGTAGATGCCGGCGTTGTAGCATTTGCAACGTTTTTTCTGGTACAAATCTATTGGCAGAATTTAATGTAGGTGATGCAGGCTGGAGACGTGAATGAAGTAAGGAAGGCCTTGGTCAAAGAAGTGAGGACGTTAACAAAAAAACAGCTATAATTTTGCAATTAAATAAATAATGATGCAAAGATTTCCCCAGGAGACCCCATCATGATGAAGTGACTCATCGTCAACAGTAGAATAGGTTGCTGGCCCAACTATCTTCACATGTTTGGCTTCAGATGATTCCAAAGGGTTCTGAGTGGAAACATCCCAGAGTTGTGAGGAGAATGGCTACTAGTTTCTGACCGGTACTTAAGCAGTCAACCTGCATCTGTTTCATGATTTTCATTTTATGTGCCACAGGCTGCCTGGTGAGTCTGAGAAAACGGAGCACCTATTTGCTATTGCAGATATGTTGCTGTGCCTTTTTAAGATTCTCTGGCTAGTATGTTGCAGTCCGGAAATGGTCCTGTCAGTGTCTTGCCAAAGATTATCAGCATGTCAAAGGAATGGATCCCAGATTCCTTGCCTTCAAGGATGATGGTATGCTCCCCATTCCCAGATGGCTTATCACTGTCATGGTATGTTCTCCCTGCCTCAAGTGATGGTCGTGACTCCTTATGTCAAAGTTGAGAGCATTGACGTGGAAAATCATTTATGGAACTATGAAGGAAGGATTTTAATAACCTGATTCTGGAGTATCCACGCACTGAAGGTGTTCTTAGAATTAGTTCTCTGGAAGGCAGATAATTAATTTGTTCGCTTTATGTATGGAAAATACACAATGGGAGCAAATTTTACCACCCCGCCACAGTGGGGGAAGGGGGGGAGTGGGGCCAGGGCCATAAAATGTGGCGAGCCGTTCAAAAGTCCATTGACTTCAGTGGGACTGTAAAATCCTGCCGGCATAAAATTCCACCCTGGTTGTCTGATTTGGAAGGGTTTGTGAAACGTTTTTGCTAAACAAAATATGGAATTGATTTCTGATTAATGCATTTGTAAATAACAATGTCAGTCTAAAATTGCTTTTAAGAAAATGCCTGAATGTTTCTCATAATTAACTATTTGCTAAAAAAGTCAGAAAAAGCAATTTTAGTTGAGGGCCATCAACTACACAGAAAAGCAGTGTAATTGTTTTATTTAGAAGAGGAATTTTTCCATGTGTATTTTACTTTTTCTTTTCATATTAGGCTTTTTTTTAGATAGGAGTGACAGGTTGTGTATTTCTCCATTGAATTCTTCAGTCATTACATGGTTATGACCCATCTGCAGGTTTCCTATGATTTATTAATTTTCTGTCACTCAATACTTTTAAAATTTTAATAATTTTGTTGACTAATGGCTTTGACAGCACTCTGCTGTAGATTTTTGACAATTGTGCAACAACCAGAATGGATATATTTGCTTCCAGTCAAATTCATATATGTTTATCCATATAGTTTGAAAGGTATTATTTCATTACTTAAGCAAAATGTAGATTATTTGCATATTAAGTTGGGGTTGCATTAGTGCTAATTACATTGATGTAGGTACAGACATTAACCCTTCAGGTGCTACTTGTAATTTAGAAGCTGTGGACTAGTCACCCCTGGACTGCACTCATTCATTTTGCTTGGGTCACTGCATCATAATTTTCTACAGTCAAACACTAAGAAACTTTTCTTTTTTTTTGAAAAATTTACTTTATTCATAAAATATCTGGAAGAACATTCCAAACCATTTCAAAATCACAATCACATAAGTACAATCAGATTCAACTTTTACACATGGAGCACAAGGTGCATCAATACAATCAATGAATATTACAATCATTTCAATATGATCATTACAGACCATCAGACAATGCAATGGTATTGGGGTTATCAACATACATCATGTTGCACTCTGAGGTGCTTCAATACAATTATAATACAATTAGTATTCACTTTGAGCTGTACAGCCCGAGGGGCTCTCAACAGTTCCCAGCCCCTCAGTGCACTGTGGCAGAAAGGTCTTAGACAGCGACTTTTCCCCATTGCGCCTTTGCGCAATGCTTTAAGCTTTAGTGCGTCCATCAGCACGTAGTCCTGGACTTTGGAATGTGCCAGTCTGCAACACTCGGTCGGGGACAACTCTTTGCACTGGAAGACCAACAAGTTTCGGACAGACCAAAGAGCGTCTTTCACAGAGTTGATGATCCTCCAGCTGCAGTTGATGTTTGTCTCAGTGTGTGTCCCTGGGAACAACCCGTAGAGCACAGAGTCCTGTGTCACAGAACTGCTCGGGATGAACCTCGACAGAAACCACTGCATCTCTCTCCAGACCTTCTTTGCAAAGGCACAATCCACAAGGAGATGAACAACAGTCTCGTCCCCATCACAGCCACCTCGAGGGCAAGGTGCAGAGGGGGTGAGACTCCTGGCATGTAGGAAGGATCTGACGGAGAGGGCCTTCCTCACCACCAGCCAAGCTATGTCTTGGTGCTTGTTGGAAAGTTCTGGCGATGAGGCATTCAGCCAAATGACTTTGACAGTCTGCTCGGGGAACCCTCCCACAGGATCCACCCTCTCCTTTTCCCTCAGGGCCTCTAAGACGTTACGTGCCGACCACTGCCTGATGGACTTGTGGTCAAAGCTGTTTCTCTACATAAACTTTTCCACCGGGGACAGGTGGTACAGCACATTCCAACTACTTGGAGCGTCCCACGGCAGCGTGGCCAGACCCATTCTTCGCAACACCGGGGACAGGTAGAATCTCAGCACGTAGTGACACTTGGTGTTTGCGTACCAAGGGTCTACGCACAGCTTGATGCAGCCGCACACAAAGGTGGCCATTAGAATGAGGACGATGTTGGGCACGTTTTTTCCCCCTTTATCTAGAGGCTTGTACATTTTCGACCTCCAGATAAACCAAAAAATAGCTGGAAGAAACTTTTCATTGCTCCAATTGTAAATGACGCACAACTGCATATAACTATAACTGTGGGTGAGATACATGTTGACAGCTGCTGTGACACCATTTTAACATGGATGTATGTATACACTTTTAGGTTTGATGTTAAATACTGCAACTGAAAAATTGAAGACAATTTTTAATATCTATTAGTACGTCTGACTTTCAAAATGTGATGAGCTCCAGTCATCGTTTTGGAATTGAAGTGGAAATGATATTAGCCAATAAAGGGCAAGTGTGTTTGCATGCTTAAGAATCCTCAGCAAATGCTTAAGAAGTGTTTTCACAATGTAAGGAAAATAAATGTAATGATTCCAAAACTGCTGCAGATTTCAAAAGACTTTTAGTTTAGCAGAGATGTGGTATTAAATTGTTGGAATATTATTGAATCACCTTAATTTTGAAGAATTCTTGTTAAGTACAGAAGAGCTTTAAGAAAATGTGCTGCCTAATACTTGTATTAATAATTTAACAATAGCGTAAACATTCAATGTTCATTACAATATAAACCTCGACATCCAAATATTTTACATCTTGCAACAAAGTGCATGCAATAGTGAAACACTTTTTGCTATGAAGCGCAAAGGCAAATTTTGGGATGCATACTCAGGAATTTTAGCCCCAGATCAGCTTTGATTTATGGCACCAAACACAAACATGGACAAAAACAGACAAACTGAATTTCAAGAAATTTAATCGGAGGCCTTTCTGCATTCATTGCACTAGATGGCAGCCTAGTCCATAAATTAGCATCTATAAATGGGAGATAGTTACTCCTTATGTTACACTTAAATCTAATTTTCTTTATTTTCCAGCCATGCACTTATCCATTTCTCCAGATGTTGGATAAATAAGATCTTTCCTCCACCCTATTATTAGAAATTGGTTGCCCTCCTGTCTCAGACAGCAAGAACTTTATTTTGATGGGAGGAGGGAGCCTGGTGGGAGAGGAAGGTAGATTTAAAAAAAAACAAGCATTAAAAACAAATTCTAGTCTATCCTTTAAAGTGGTGTATAGAAAGTTTAAACCAAATATCTTTGACAGCAGACGCTGTAAGGGGAACCATTTGTTCCAGTTCTCCTGTATGTGAGAAGCTATCACTTTTGATACTGGAATCCTGAAGACCACTGGGAAAAATTTCCTAAACTTTCAAGGGTGCCAATTCTAATTCGGGGTATTTCCATTTACTAAGACAGGAGTGCTCTCTAATTCTTCTCACTTCATAGCTATTGACAGGAATATTGTGATCAATCTAAGAGCGCAGAAATACAAACAAGTTCCTACAAAAGGATGAGTTCAAGATGATTGCTCTATGCATATTTATTCAGGCACTGTGCCCAGGATTGAGCTAATTGCCAAAGATCTGAAGGAAAGGAATTTTGACATACCTATTCATAAAGAATCATTGCTTCCAAATGACAGTTAATTTTACCAGTGCAAGGTACTGCAACATGGACTTTCTTCTTCACCAAGAGTTCACCAAATGTCTCTGTTACTGTTGCATGTTACTGTTTCAGGAAGCTGCACATGTATGTTTCCTTTGACAATTGACTATTTTGACATTAGATTAAGGAACACAAAAGCAGCCAATTCATCACTACTTAAACTTGACTTGTTAAAACAAGGATTTAAGTGCATTGATCCCTTCATTCCTTCCACTTAAGTCAGGGCAAGGAATGTTTTGAACAGTTTCCATGGAGCGCTCAATGTCTCCTGAAGTTTCAGGAGGATATTCTATGTTGCCATGTTTGAGCAGCCATTATCTATCTGAGACCAGTCTGAAACAACATCTGACCTCTGAAAAGTGTACCTTACAGGTGACTGCAATCACTTCCTGAGCTATGCCATCTCTGCCTTCAGAGCTTCTTGGAAAGTTGACTTCACATCAACCACAGTCAAAAAAACACAACAGTTTGCACTACTGCCCCTATATTGCTGAATCCACGAGTCACTGAATACTCAATTGCATCCCCCATGTCAATCGGCATTCCTTCCAATGTGGACTGGAAGCGTCCCGTAGACCAGCAAAGCCTGTATCTAGGAGAGGGAGCTTTCAGTAATCTATCACCTTTGATTCACTGCACTGTGCTACCAAAAAGCAAGACTGGCCATATTTTTCAGTTCCAACATCTTTACTTTTAAGGCATACCCACTGACCTTTTGTTCATCATCTCTTCAACAAGTGACTCAGGTCTGTGATGTCTTTGGCCTAAAATTGTAATAGTCCTGTTATTACACTAAAGGCACTATAGAAATATGAATTGTTACGGTTTCTTCCACATTACCTTGTTATTCTGTAGTGGATCATTTCTCTGGCAGATAATGACTCCTAACAATGATGAGGCAGGGGACTGTAGTGGTTCTCTGTTTGTATTGCAAGATTAATGCATAAATTTTGGCATAGCTTGCAGTGTCCCTTCCATGTTTGATCTTTATCAGTGAAGAGGGGAAAGTACTAAATTAAGTGTATTACATCACTTTAATAACCATGCCAGCTACAGAGAATATTTGCATTTTTCATGTTTTGTGACTGTTTGAAGCAATTATATTTTTTACTTTCACATGGACAGATTAGAAAATATACCCAAATTATGGTACTATATAGTAAAATCCTTTCTATTTAGAAATGGCACCTCCCCTCCCACCAGCTCAGCTTTTGAAGTTCTTTCCAACCATTTCAAATTGAAATATAGTTCTTTTCAGGTGCTGTCATTTCCCAGCATCGTCCACCAGTTGTTCATTCAGTGCGGTAGCTGAATGGAATCTTCTTCATAGTTTTCCTGACAGTGGTGAATCTTTTCCTGATCAGATTCTTTTATTTCTTGAAATTGTGTTCTACCAGAAATAGCTTCCTCCTAGACAGCCCTCTTGCCTGTAGCTGTGGGGATCCTTTGCTCTTAGAAATACAATATTATGGCTCTCTCTGCCTGCCCCCAATTAGCTTTCTCCCCACAGGACCTTTCTCTTACTTGGAAAATCTTAGGTTTCTTGAGTTTTCCTCTCATCACCATTTTGCTTTCATCTCCTTTGTTAGTATGTTATTAAGGTACCATTCATTTCAGGAATTGAGGGGGCATTATTACCGCTTACTCTAATGATTCATGATTGGTGTCCTTTCAGCTGCAAAAGATGATGGGAACGCAGTCTCAGAACTTTGACAAAGTCAGATGAGATCATCTGCTGCACTTATTTTGATGGTTAAACAAGGTGATTCTGAAAAGGCCAGATCTGCCAAAAGTGCAACGAAACTATATCTGTTTTAGTTACAGAATTAGATGTTTATTAACTGCTGACTAGTTAAATTGTTGGCCAATGCTCTTTATACATTCCTCCCTGTGTGATACCGAACCCGCCATTTCTGGCCAGCATTCAGAGTGGAGACATGCACTTCAGTTTTCAAAGCAAATAGAGTTGAGAGGTTAGGCGACAGGCTGTTCCCAGTCTCAGATACCGAACTGCAATTACTGATACTGGGTGGGATTGTCCCCCATATTTGCGCTGAGTGCGGTAGTAGGCGGAAGAAATGACGTTTTACCCGCCAACTGCAATGGCAGGTTTTCACACCTTTTTGTCCCAAAGCCACTGCATTACTTAAGCATTCCCAGGAAACATGACATTTCCATGGCGGGCAGCCTCTCATTGGCCCACCAGGCCATCACCTTGCCGCTTCATCACGCCAGGCACCATACTTAAATTCTAACCGCGCGTGCACAACTCAGTGCTTCCAGCCCATGACTATTGCAGGGAAGATGTCTGCCAAAGGCATGAAGCCTACAGACCCCAGGTTTAGCAACATGTCACTGGAATGCCTTTGGATGTCGTGGAGACCCGTGGGACATCCTATACCCCTTCTCTGGCCACAGAATGGGCAGCGGCATGACCAACCAGGCTTGGGAGGAGGTGGCAGTAGTGGACAGTACCAATGCCTTTCAAGAGTACAGTCACCCAGTGCAACAGGAGGATGAATGATCTCCTTCATTCCGCCAGGGTAAGTCACTCTTCTCACTCTCAACTCGTACACTCACAAACCCATCATACATCCACATTGCCCTCACTCACTGCCAGTTCAAGGGACATCAACATTCACATTCACTCTCTCACATACCTTCATTGTCAGCTTCCTGTCCATGGGGCCGCTCACAAACCACACATGCCAGGCATACTTACCATCTGGCCTGGCAGGCATCCTGCTTACATTCTCTCCACCTCTATTCTTGCAGGACAAGCTTGCTCACAACAAGAGGGAGGCCAGTGGTGGAATGCCTGAAATCAAGATCCTCAGACTTTGAAAACAAAGCCATCCAGCTGGCGGTGATGACCGGGACTGGTCCTGTGCTGACAGTGAGGTCGGTGGTGTGCAAACCAAGTGAAGGTCCAGTAGTGCAACAGCCATCAGACACCCATGCTGTGAGTGATGTGTCCTGTTTCACAGGCCACTGCCATGTACTCATTATCTCAGTTTGCTTCCGCAGGCACATCTGGGAAGTAGCCGAGGGAAGCCACAATTCAGGGCCTCCAATCAAGCCCCGAAGAAACTGCTGAAGAGGAATGTGGAGGCACCTTCCTTGAAGTCCCATCACAGCGCTCACCCACACCTTCCACCGGTGCAGAGACACACTTCTCAGTGAGACCTAGTGTTAGAATAAACTTAGGATCACAATCTGGTGACCACATCGCACTATCTGATCCACAGCAGGTGGCAGGAGGAACTTCCCAGGTGCCCGGCACCCAGAGGACTGCTCGAGGCCAGGAACTTGCTGAGTCCAAGTCAGATGACGAGTCTCTGGAGCTGCAAAGGCAAACTCGGGAACATCAGGAAGGGATGTCCACTGCACTCTCCAGATTGCAAGGCACGATAGAGGAGTCCGTTCACCTTCAGTCTGAGATGATAATGCCGGCATTGCAATGCACCGAGGTCAATACTGGCAGGATGGCAACAGCCATGGAGACCTTGGTCCAGAATGTTGCTCCTACACTGCTGCATGGGCTCAACTCCATCGCCGATGCCACAGTTGGCCTCTAACAGTGTGTATGCAAGAGGAATGTGGGGCAGCTTGATCTCATTCTGGCTACCCCTTTCTGCACAAGATAAAGGCAGGTGTCTCGGTCCAGGGCCTCTTCCTTGTGCCCTGTGCAACATTCAGACCAAAGTGATGGTCCGGCCTCACACTCCCTGGACACATTACTGATGCCTGCACCTCGATGGTGCTCGTCATTGCTGCCAGAATGTAGTGGGCAGGCAACACAGAGTTCCATCATTCTCTCTGTGTGCTCTCAGCACCTTTAAAGGTGGGGCTGGCCCCCATCTCTTCAGCATCTGTGACCAGTGACACTGTGCTCCTGAATTGGTCAGATGCTTCTCAAGTTTCATGGCTGCATCTCTATGATATGACCTTGATCGCAGAGCACAAGTGAGTGGCTCTCGGCCAGACAGGAGTCAGACATTTAGAGAGGCTGTGTGAAGGTCTGTGGAGTGTCCTCACTGCGTATCGTCATCATCCGTCTGTAACTGAGTGATTATTAGGGCCTCCACTGCATCTCCATGACAGGAATGTTATCACAGATGTTATGTGCGCTGCCATAAGCCAGACTGAAGTCAAACATTCACAGATGCAATGTGAGGGTCTACAGGGACACCTCACTGCATATCATCATCATTCTCCACAAATGTGGCATCTATGAGGGCCTCCCGAGGGCAACTGCCTCGTCTGGCCAGTGTGAGGGCCTCATCCCTGTCATCGTCACTTTCAAGGACCTCCTCACCCTCATCACCATTGGCGTCCACCTCATCTGAGGAGACCTCCAGCTCCTCCATCTCCACCTCAGCCAGCTCCTCTCCCCATTGCAGCGCCAGGTTATAAAGGGCGCAGCCGGCCGACAATGCGTGATATCATCTGCGGATTACTTTGCAGGGCTCCACCAGATTGGCCCAGGCAGTGGGAACCTCATCTTCAGCATCCTGATGGTTTGCTCCTCCAAGTTGCGAGTTGCAGCATGAGCTTCGTTATACCTTCACTTTGCCTCAGTCTGAGGCCGACCCACGGGTGTCATCAGCCATGTCCTCTGCAGGTGGCCCTTGTCCCCAAGAACCCACCCCTGTAGCTTCTGTGGACCTTGGAATACATTAGGGATCTGTGACCAACTGAGAATTTAGGAGTCATGGACACTCCCTGGAAACTGTACGCAGACCTGCAGGATGTGTTTGTGGTGGTCGGACACCAGCTACATGTTCAGCGAATGGAAGCCCTTGTGGTTGACATAATTGATCGTGTGTTGTGACGGAGATCTGAGCGCCATGTGAGTGCAGTCGGTGGCACTCTGCACCTGTGGAAACCCGAGATCTGGGCAAATCCAATTGGTCTTGCATCCTGGCTGGCTGCTGTGAAATGCACAAAGTTGTGTGCTCTCATGAAGGTGGCATCCGTGACCTCATGGAAGCATTTGTGGATGGAGGCTTGAGATATGTCACAGAGGTCACCTGTGGAGCCCTAAAAGGAGCCACTGGTGTAGAAATTGAGCACCACAGTCACTTTCATGGCCACTGGCAGTGGATGCCCTCCATGTCCCCGTGGCACCAAGTCCTGCAGCAGGTGGATGTGACCATCTAGTTCCCTAGACATGCACAGTCTTCAATAACACTGGTTCTCGGTCATGTACAGGAATGAAAGGCGGCATCGATAGACCCTGCGTGTCACTAAGCACCAACCAGTGATGGCTCGCTGTGGCTCTTCAGCAGCGTGTGTGGGAGACCCAGCCACCCCTTCTTCTTGAGGGTGCTGCTCCTCCCTCTGCACAGCCAGGTGCCTCCATCACTCCCTTGTCCATCCTCTCCACTCTCTGTATGCCACCAGGTATACAGCCAGTTCACCAGGCTCCATGATCCTGATGTACTCCTTCTGCAGGATGAAAGAGAGAGACACATGCATTAGCATGGGTGTACTAAGAGTCTGTCCTGGTTAAGTGTGAAGGCTCCTTAACACATCGCAGAGAGTGTTGGCCACCACTTAGATGTCCAGAGTTTAGTGCACTGCATGGATGCCCTAAACTCCACCCACCTTGGCCCCACTCTACCCAACCAATTGGCAGCACCTTTGCCCACTGGACTGCATGCTGTGCTCTCAGCTCAGGCACAGGCATTCTCCCAAACCGCATTGCAAGGCTGCACTGTTAGCTTGAACCGTGGGGGAGACTGGTCCAAACCGGGATGCTGACATTGCAAGAGGCGGTGAATATCTCCTCCAGTGACTGCTCCATGGCAAACTTTAGCAAGGAGATTGTACAATGTGCGCGGTTGTGGTAAATCAAAAAGCAGAGACCAGACAAAAGAGAAAAGGTATTATTACGGGAAATGAAAAACAGACTGTGACGGGAAGGGATAGAGAGTACAAATCTAACAGTAACAAATGAAACTAGGGAATCAATTTTATGTCCCCGGGTGGGGTGTAAAATCCTACAAGACGATGTTGGGCGAACGTCCCAACATCACCGCACGCTTGTGTGATTTCGCTCGGTAGGAATGCGCAAAAGTTGGAAGTGCACACGCCAACAATCAAGAAGACAGTTGAGTCCATTGACACGCAATCATCTCCGATTTTTCGTGGTCTGCCCTGCTGTATGGTTGGCGGACAGATGAATCGGGCAGGTGGACTTTGCATGTTTGATCAAACTTCCATCCAAGGGCGGGTAATGTTTCCGTTATGAAATAAAAATGCTGCCCACTGATATTTATTTTTATTTTATCAGTTATCTGTTCAGGTAATTGATTATGATGTATGGATTTTTTTTTAGCTTTTAAAACCTTTATTTGATGATTTTCAGCTCCGCAGCTCCCCGAGGCAGCTGTCTGGCTTCAGGGAGCTTTCTTGCAGTTCTCACCCACGTCTGCGGTGACGTTATCGCCTGCCTGCTCCCACCTCAGCAGCGCTGAGCTTTACAGCGCCTGTTTCACACTGACTGCCCGTTAATTGGCCAGCCAGCGTGAAATTGCGGTTGGGGGCTGATTGCAGTCGGCGGTCCGTTTCCCGGCTGCTCTCAGGCCTGCCGATCGGGTATGCCCGGCACAGTAAAATTCAGGCCTAGAGGCTATAAAAAGAATGAAAGGATAAAGCTAAGAGCTCAGAATCTGAATGCACGTAGCATTCGAAACAAAACAGATGAACTGAGAGTGCACATAGAAGTAAATAATTCCGATTAGATAGCCATTACGGAGACATGGCTGCAGGAGGACGTGGATTGGGACCTGAATGCTGAAGGGTACAGGATATTTAGGAAGGACAGGAAGCGAGGAAACGGTGGAGGGATGGCTGTGTTAGTTAATGATGGTAACAGCACAATAGAGAGGGATGACCTAAGTTTAGGAAACCAGGATGTGGAAACGTTTTGGGTAGAGATGAGAAATGGTAAAGGCAAGAAGTCACTTGTGGGAGTTGTGTACAGGCCTCCTAACAGTAGCCAAAAGGTAGGGTGGAGCATAAAGGAAGAAATAATTGGAGCTTGTCAGAAAGGCACGGCGATAATCAAGGGACATTTTAATTTACATAGAGACTGGAAAAGTCAGATGGACAAAGATGGCCTAGAAGATGAGCGCATAGAATGTTTTCGGGATAGTTTCTATTACAGCACATTCTGGAGCCAACCAGAGAGCAGGCTGTGCTAGACCTGCTGTCGTTCAACAAAATGGGAGTAATTAATGATCTCATAGTGAAGGCACCCCTAGGTAGTGGCAACCATAATATGATTGAATTTTCCATTCAGTTTGAGGGAGAGAGCGGGTCTGAGGCTAAGGGTGGAATTTTCCGAGCCCATTGGCAGCAGGCGTGACAGGTGACGTATGTGGAAAAGATGGTAGGACCCACTTCATGATGGTGTGAAGGCAGGTCGCTATCTTCCGCTCAGCCCGCCGACTGCGAGCCGTGTTTCCCGCCATCAGTCGGCGGGGAGCTAGTTGTAATACGTCAGCATTTAATTAGAAGGCCATCTCATCAGGCTCTCGGAACCCCGCTGAATGTGTTTCACAACAGCACGCAGGCAACGGGCACTTGGCGGCCTTCACTTTGGGGGAAGTGAGGTGAATGAGCAGTAGTGCTCTCCACAGCTTGCCCGCTGTATACAGGCCTCAGGGGCACCGGGGGAGGGGGGCAAGGGAAACTGATGCCTGGCCCTACAGGCAACTGCTGAGGGGGTGGGGGTGTGTCTGGGGGCAAGTGCTGGCCAGCCTCGGAGGCGACTGCTGAGTGTGGAGAGTGTTGTGTGGGGGGGGGTGGGTGGTGTCAAGTGCTGTCCTGGCGGTGCTTCCCGCCTACAGGCAATCGAGGTGGGGGCAGGGTAAGTGAAGGATGTGGCCACGCATTAGGGACACCTGTATAAATTGACCATGCCCCTGCAATTGAGACAGATCAGGCACAGCCACAGTGATAGGATTGGGGTCGGGCTCCTAGCCTGCCCGCCCATGCAAGCAATGTGGAGGCACCAAAGGGCCACTAAGTGCTCCATACCATACACCCACCGCCCTGGTACCCCCAACCTCCAGGCATGGTCTTCGAGTCTGCCATCACTATATTGGGTTGTGGAGCAGTTGGACTGCACATGTTGTACAATCTCCTCGCCAATGCTGGCCATGCAGCAGTCACTGCTGGAGGTGCTCACAGCCCCTTGCAATCTTAGCAGTCTTGGTTTGCACCAGTGTCCCCCATGTCGCAGGTTGACAGGGCAGCCATGCAGCGCACTCATCTCTGGCCATTTGAGGGGTGACCAGCACTCTCCGGGAAGCATTAAGGAGCAGTCACACAGAGCCAGGAAAGGTGCTAAGTCCAGCCATGATAACCACGTCTCTCTCTCTTTCATGCTGCAGGAGGACCACGTCAGGATCATGGATCCTGGTGACCTAGCTGTATGCCTGATGGCCCACAGAGACTGTGGAAGACGGAGGAGAGAGTGTCTGAGGCATCTGGCTGGGCAAAGACAGGAGCAGCAACCTCATGAAGAAGGGGCAGCAGGGGCTCCCACACACACTGCCCAGGAGTGACAGCGAGCTGTGGCTAGTCAGCACCTAGTAACACCCAGGGTCTATAGACACCGCTTGTCATTCTTGTAGATAACTGAGAATCAATGCGGCCAATGACAGCACATGTCTAGGGACCTGGTGGCTCACATCTGTCACTTGCTGCAGGACTCGGCGCCAAGGGGACTTGGAGGGCATCCAAGGCCAGTGGCTGTGAAAGTGACGGTGGCGCTCAATTTCTATGCCAGTGGCTCCTTTCAGGGCTCCACAGCTGACCTCTGTGGGATTTCACAATCCGCCACCCACAAATACATCCATGAGGTCACGGATGCCATCTTCTCCATGGCACACACCTTTGTGCATTTCGCCCGGGACCGGGACAGCCAGGATGCAAGGGCCATCGGATTCGCCCTGATCTCGGGATTTCCACAGGTGCAGGGTCTGATTGACTGCACTCATGTGGTGCTCAGATCTCCATTGCTACACCCAGTGGACTTCACCAACTGCAAAGGCTTCCACTCACTGAACGTGCAGCTGGTGTGCGACCACCAGAAAAGCATCCTGCAGGTGTGCACACAGTTTCTGGGGAGTGTGCACAACACCTACATCCTGAGTCGTTTGCAGATCCCTGCAGTCTTCCAGGGTCCACAGAGGCTGCAGGGTTGACTCCTCAGGGACAAGGGGCCGTGGCTGATGATACCCGTGCGGGGGCCTCAGGCTGCAGCAGAGCGACGCTATAATGAGGCTCATGCAGCAGCTCACAGCCTGGTGGAGCAGACCATCAGGATGTTGAAGATGCGGTTCCGGTGCCGGGACTGGTCTGGTGGAGTCCTGCAATACAGTCCGCAGAGGGTGTCACACATCGTCATCAACCTGGCGCTGCAACGAAGAGAGGAGCTGGCTGAGGAGATGGAGGAGCTGCATGTCTCCTCCGATGAGGAGGATGCTCACGGGGATGAGGGTGAGGGGGTCCTCGGTGGTGACAATGATGGGGATGAGGCTCTCACACTGGCTAGACGAGACAGGCGCACTCTGAGGCCCTCAGAGCTGCCAGATTTGTGGAGGATGATGACGACATGCAGTGAGGTGTCCCCGTAGATCCTCACATCACAGTTGTGAATGTTTGACTCCAGTCTGGCTTATGGCAGCGCCAATACCCTCTGTGAGAATGCTCCTATCATGGAGATGCAGTGGAGGCCTAAATAGTCGCTCGATCGCAGGAGAATGATGACAACATACAGCGAGGACACTCCATAGAGCTTCACACAGCCTCAGAATGTCCGACTCCTGTCCAGCAGAGGGGCGCTCCCTTGCCCTCTATGATCAGGGCCATCTCAGAGATGCAGCCATGAAACGTTTGATGCATCTGATGCTGTGTCTGCCTTCAGGAGCTGGTGTGATAGGGTCCAGCCCCACGTTAATGGAGCTGAAGGCACACAGAGAGTATGAGAGAACTCTGTGGCGCCTGGCCACTACATTCTGGCAGCAATGACCAGCACCGCCGAGGTGCAGGCATCAGTAATGTTTCCAGGGAGTGTGAGGCTGGACCATCACTGTGGTCTGAAGGCTGTACAGAGCACAGGGAAGAGGCCCTGGACTGAGACACCTGCCTTTTATCTTGTGCAGAAAAGGC
Organism: Carcharodon carcharias; assembly: GCF_017639515.1. NCBI lineage: Eukaryota > Metazoa > Chordata > Chondrichthyes > Lamniformes > Lamnidae > Carcharodon > Carcharodon carcharias. The sequence goes on from NC_054473.1 coordinate 32,787,750, forward strand.
TTTACATCTGAGTGACAAGAACACTGCTCATCAGAACAAGGAGCCATAGGCAGGGAGAGATTCTTGGGAGTTTATTGACAACAGTGAACATTATGTACAAGTGATTAACACCCGTGCACAGACTTGAGTGGAATACCTGAGGTGGCGGCTGGGGTGAAGGGCGGTGCGTCACACACGGCAGTGAAGCAGTTGCTGACTAAAGTCACCAAGAAGCCACCTAAGGAGAAAATCTCACAAGCAGAGCTATTCCACTTACGTGTACGGGGTCCTGGCCCAGGTCCATTCTTCCACCAGAATCTTGTCCAAGGCCATGAGTGTTATAAATACACAGAGAGATAGAGAGAGAGAGAGACAGAGAGAGAGAGACAGACACAGTTAGTCTCTCTCTGTGAGTCTGTCTCAAGAGAGAGAGAGAGAGACAAACAGAGAGAGAGACACAGAGAGAGAAAGAGAGAGAGGGGGAGACAGACTTACAGAGAGAAAAAGAGAGAGACACACAGACAGAGTACAACTACTGCAGCAGGGCAGGGAGACCAGGAGGCGGAGACTGTTGGTTTAACATCCTAGTGGGTGTCTGGACTTTTGTTGGGTGGGGGCAAGGGGAGTAGACATGTTAGAAACTAGGGGGAGAAAGAGGTGTGTGTTTGTGTGTATATGTTTGTGTGTATATGTGTGTGTGTATATATGTGTGTGTGTGTTTGTGTGTATATGTGTGTGTGTGTGTGTTTGTGTGTATGTGTGTGTGTGTATATGTGTGTGTATATATGTGTGTGTGTGTATATGTGTGTGTATATATGTGTGTGTGTGTATATGTGTGTGTGTGTATATGTGTGTGTGTGTATATGTGTGTGTGTGTATATGTGTGTGTATATGTGTGTTTATATGTGTGTGTGTGTTTGTGTGTGTGTATATGTGTGTGTGTGTGTATATGTGTGTGTGTGTATATGTGTGTGTATATGTGTGTGTATATGTGTGTGTGTGTGTATGTGTGTGTGTGTGTATATGTGTTTGTGTGTATATGTGTTTGTGTGTATATGTGTGTGTATATGTGTGTGTGTGTGTGTATATGTGTGTGTATATGTGTGCGTGTGCCATCACCACCCCCAACCCCTCCTTGATTCAGCCTAGTCTGAGTCCAGATAGCTGGTGCTGCCTGGTGAAGAGGACCAGGATTGACTCCTGTGTGCCAGACAGTACCTGCTGAAGACATCCCCCTCCCCCTATGGGAAGAGGATCGACGACCCCACCCACACTCCACTCCACTGAGTGACACCCACCAACCCTTTACCCTTTCCCTCCTGTGTCTCCCTGTCATAGAGTCATAGAGTCGGTTACACCATCCTTTCCCCCTGTCCCCAGGGTGGGATATTGTTGAATATAGAGCTTGGGGTGGGTTTGGCTCAGCCCCTACGGCTGCAACAGGGTTGCCTGTAGTCGGGCCTTCACAGGCGAATGTGGAGGTGGTGTTGACACCAGTGACGGGACCCCCAGGAAGACCAATGTGGGAGCCGCTGCTCCTGTGGCCCCGCCACCCTACCGCCTCCTTACTAAGGCCCTGGGGGTGAAGGGCCATACAGCCCGACATGACCATCAAGGCCTGCGTTAAAGCGATGGCTGTGGTTGTTGGACCCTCGGCCATCGTCGTGGCCTCGAAAATGTACGGCAAAGGCGTAATTTTCTTGATGTCCAAACAGGCGGTGCACCTGACCCTTTAAAAGGGGCTCACTGTGGGTGGGACCTTTCTGCCAGTGGGCCCTTTGGACGCCTCTGCTCAAAGCATCCTCATTTCTAACGTCCCACCCTTAGTTCCCAGTGAGCTCCTCCTCCCCCACCTCCATCAACTGGGGGAGGTCAGGCCAGGGGCTGCGCCAATCCCGCTCGGCCTCAAGGATGCGGCCCTTTGCTACGTCAACTCCTTCCGGTGCCAGGTTTTCATCCGGCTTTGACGGAAGATGTGCGTGGAGAGGCCTTTAATCTGGAGTTCTAGGGGGCCGCCTACAGGGTCTTTCGGGCTTTGGATAGTGCGCGGTGTCACGCTTGCAAGGAGGTGGAGCATGTTCGTGAGAACTGCCCCGCTTCCAAGGCCGCCAGCACCGTCCAGGCGGCTGCAGCTGGCACCACTGCAACACCCCCCGCTACCGCTCCATCTCCCTCCCTGCAAGGGGTGGTGCCGCCGGCAGCCACCGCCATCTTGGCTGCTGGCGAGGTGTGGGGAGAGATCCTGTGCCATCAGAAGGCACGGAGGAAGACCCCCCAAAGCAACCCTGAACCAAAAACCCCTGACTCAAAAGAGTTAATTCTCCTTAACTTTCCAAACCTTGCTACTATGTCTTGGTGCTCCCCAGACATCCACAACGGAGGTGGAGGCAGCCTGCTTGGATGAAGGGATTGAAGGGATGGTTGCCAAATTTGCTGATGACACAAAGATAGGTAGGAAAGTAAGTTGTGAAAACGACATAAGGATATAGATAGGTTAAGTGAGCTGGCAAAGATCTGGCAACTGAAGTATAATGTCGGAAAATGAGGAATTGTCCAATTTGGCAGGAAGAATAAAAGAAAAGCATATTATCTAAATGGTGAGAGGTTGCAGAGCTTTGAGGCGCAGAGGGATCTGGGTGACCTAGTGCATGAATCACAAAAGGCTAGTATGCAAATCAACAAATAATTAGGAAAGTTAATAGAATGTTATCATTTATTGTGAGGGGAATTGAAAGAAAAGTACAAAGGTTATGCTTCATTTGTACAGGACACTAGTGAGACCACATCTGGAGTACCGTGTACAGTATTGGTCACCTTATTTAAGGAAGGATGTAATTGCATTGGAAGCAGTTCAGAGAAGGTTTACCAGACTAATGCTTGGAATGGGTGGGTTGTCTTATGGGGACAGGTTAGACAGGCTAGGCTTGTATCCACTGGAGTTTAGAAGAGTAGGAGGCAACTTGATTGAAACGTATAAGATGCTGCGATGTCTTGACAGGTAGATGTGGAGAGGATGTTTCCTCTTGTGGAAGAATCTAGAACTAGGGATCACTGTTTAAAAATTAGGAGTTGCTCATTTAAAACAGAGATGAGGTGGAATTTTTTCACTCTGAGGGTTGAGAGTCTTTGGAACTCTCCTCCTGAATAGGTGGTGAAAGCAGAGTCTTTGAATATTTTTAAGGCAGAGGTGGATAGATTCTTGGTAAGCAAGGGGGTGATAGGTTATTGGGAGTAGGTGGGATGCAGATTTCAGGTTACTATCACATCAGCCATGATCTTATTAAATAGTGAAGCAGGCTCGAGGGGCTGAATGGCAATGCATGCTCCTTGCTTGTATATTCTGCATCCACTAAAATGCTCATCATTTTGCAGTCTGTGCTCGAGGGGTGAAAAGCTCTAGAGCACTTGGTGGCACTTTGGTGCCTCTGTGTCGCTTGAGTGGGCAGATAAGCTAGGTGCCCGACTCCAATCATATCAATGGCTGTACCTGAACTGTCTCAGTGCAGAAGAATGGTCACTTTATATAAAGGTGTCCCTAATGTGTGGCTGCTTCCCTCGCCCACCATACTCCCTGCCCAGAATGCTTGTACACTACATTCAACTGCAGGGCTGCCCTTGCTCCCATCCACCTCCCAACGTGCCTCAAACTTGAAGTCTAACAGGCGACCCTGGTGAGTGCTGCACAATGTTACTGTGTACTCACCTCCAAGTTCTCCTTAAAGTACAGACCACCAAGTGCCTTTTATATGCTGTTGTGAAATACGCTGGTGTGTTTTCCCACTGATGTGGGCGGGCAATGCACGGGGAACGATTTCGGCAGGCAGGCCTAATAATGATATGCAGATGCATTACAATGAGGTGCCTGCCGTCTGAGGGCAAGAAACACAGCCCACCATCAGTGGGCTGAGCAGACCGTCACAAACTGGTTACACGCCGACATGAAAACAATTGCACCATCTTATCTGGACACATCACCGAACATGTCTGACGCCAGCGCACTATCTAATGATTCACTGAATTAAGCAGTAAATTAAGATATAGTGAAATGGCCCAAAATCTTTTAACAGTTAGGGATGAATGTATGTAATTATGTTTGAATTGTAAAGTTATAGTGAAGAGGCGAGATCTAAAACAATCTGAACCACCTTCTGAAGTAGTTTAGACATGCGTCACTGTGAATCACTTTTTCGTGTGATGGAATACTGCAGCAATATCGTGGGAACACCATCATCTTTAAGTTCCCTTCCATGTCACACAACATCCTAACTTGGGCATATATAAGACTGCTCTTTCATTGCTGCTGGGTCAAAAGTCATCAGAAGGCTTGCAGTGATTCAATGGGAGCGCATACTACCACCATCTAAAGGCAGCTAAGAATGGGCAATAAAATTATGACTTTACCAGTCTCACTCACATACCCACCAACATCCCCACCCAAAAAGTGCCCTATTTAATAGATGCAGGGAAAACTCACCTCTTGAGGTCACCTGACCGCTCAAGTCCATTTTATTTTGAAAGTAAAATGTCCATTCCTCTGTAAGTCTATGAGTCTATATTGCGTAAGCATGACATTGGTGATACCTGGCTCTACCTCATCACCACCCCTCTGAATTACTCCATGGTTGTTACATTATCAGACTGCTTGTCTGACACCTAGAACTGGATGAGCAGCAATTTCCTCCATTTAAATATTAGGAAGAGCAAAGCCATTGCTTTCAGCCCTGCTCCAAACTCGGTTCTCTAGCTACCAGTTCTATCCTCTCATTAGCAATAGTCTGAGATTAAAACATTGTCAGCAACCTTGTTGTCACATTCGGCCCTGAAATGAGCTTCCTTCCTCATTTTCTTGCCATCAATAAGACCGCCTATTCCTACCTCCGTAACATCACCTGACTTTGCTTCAGCTCAGTTCATCAGTTGCTGAAACATCATTAGTGCTTTTTTATTAACCTCTAGACTTGACTATTCCAATGCAGTCCTGGATGATATCTCACATTCCACCCTCTGTAAACCTATGGTTATCTAAGATAATGCTGCCCTTTCTTAATTTGCACCAAGTCCCATTCCCTTATCACCCTGTGCTTCCTGGTCTACATTGGCCCCTGGTTACAGGCAATGTCTTGATCTTAAACTTCTCATCTTTGTTTTCAAATCCTTCCATAGCCTCACCCCTCCCTATCTCTGTAATCTCCTCCAGCCTCAATCATCTGAGATATCTGTGCAGATTTAATTCTAGCTTCTGGCACATTCCTGATTTTAATTGCTCCATCACTGGTGGCCAGATCTTCTGTTGCCTAGGCTCCTAACTCTGGAATCAACTCCCTACGTCTCTACTCCTTGCTTTCCTCCTTTAAGACACTTCTTAAAATATACCTCTTTGACCAAGTGTTCATCTGGCCTACTGTGTCCTGATGTGCCTTGGTAACATACATTCTGTTATAATGCTCCAAAAAGCATATTGGAATGGTGAGGAGTCAAGAGAGGTAGTGATGAGCTAGAGGTAAGTGTCACGCTTATGCAATATAGACTCATGGATTTACAGAAAATTAACACTTTATTTTTAAAGCAAAATAGAGCTGAGAGGTCAGGTGATCTTTTCTTCCCTGTCAATATGCATGGAAATACACAAGGCTGTGGATTATCTGCATGTCGGGACAAGGCAATAAAATGTAAACAAAATCTTAGAGCATCTCATTGAGAAGTCATTAAAATGCAACAGCCGTTTCCTGTGGATTAATGTCTGCCCTTATACAAATAATTGTAGAAACTGGTTCACAATGGACTTTCAGATTTCTCAGCTTTGGAGTGCAATTCCTAAGAATAAATGTGCAAACCACTATTTTCACAATGATGTCTGAATGGGTGAAATTTGGACACAACTGTTTGTAAATGGCCAAGTCATCAGAGACCATTTGAGAGGAGAATGAGAAACAGATATTATGATCAGTTTACATAAATCAAGTTTTTGACAATACATTTAAGAAGGCACATTTTGGGAGCAACACAATAGAGAAAATTCCTGACCAGCAGAGGAATAGGACCCTGCCTAAAATCAATCAGGCAAAGAATTTCGGCTGACTATTACCTACCTATTTGAAGAACCAAACCAGGTTTTCACTATGGGGGTTCGATTGCACCTTGACTAGAGTGAAGCAAGGGAAACCTGCTACTGTAGGCAGCAACTCACTATGATTCCATCTTCATCAGCCTCCAGCCTACATTTCCTCATTGACCAAAATGGAATCACGGACCTCCAATGTATCAAGGCTTATCTTTGAGTAGCAAGTATGACAGTGAATGTTTGGACCTTTTAAGACTGAAGTACATGCCACCGTCTCTTGAACTTCATGGGTGTGAGGGACCGTGAGAGTGGGTGTAGTTGTTGAATGCATTTCGGGAGTTGTGTAATAAAAACTTATCCTTTTTTTAAGACTAAGGAGCAACATGTCATTTTTCTATTCTTAACAGTCACAGCACTTGGGGTTAAAACACTTTTTGATCTTTTTAGGAACACATTTGTCTTTGGGTCATTTGAGAGGTGGAATAAAGTGGGAGCCATCTTCCCGCCTTTCCCTTGTCTGTAACAGCACTGTACATGTGAAAACCAATGCTGTGCCTTTGAATGATGATGCAGAGAGGCAGCATGCAGTCAAGAAGCAGGAGGGACTAAGGGTAGATTCTTGGAGACACCATAGATAATGGTATGGTAGCAGAAAGAAAAGTCATTGCAAGTGATTCCCTGCTACATTTAAAGAGATAAGAATGGAACTAATGGAAAGGCATTCGAGAAGGATATTTTTGAGATCAACCATGACAGACCAAGAATAATGAGGAGGTAAATTTATCTTTGTCACAGTTAGAAAAACTACATTCATGACACTGTTTTGCTATTGTGAGAGGAGCAAAAACCTGATTGGAGGGATTCAAACATGACGGTCTGGGAAAGATGGGAATGGACTTCAGGTTACAACATGTTCAAGGACTTGAGAGGAATAGGAGGTTGGAGATGGGATGATAGTTTGCAAGGACGGTGGGGTTAAGGATTGATATTGAGGAGGGGATTGATGGCAGATTTGGAGTAGAGAGGAATAAAAGCTGGAGAGAAAACAGTTTACAAGATCAGCTCATGTGGGGGCCAAGGGGGAATGTTGACTGATCAACAGTTTAGATCGAGAGCAGGCGTTTCACAGTTTGAAACAGTGAGGCAAGAGTGGGAGTTTCACAGTTTGAAACAGCAAGGCGAGAGTGGGAGTTTCACAGTTTGAAACAGTGAGAGGAGAGCGAGATATTCACACTTTTGAACGGGAATGGGAGAGCTGGAGTTTCACAATTTGAAACAGTGAGAGGAAAGTAGAAGGTTCACAGTTTGAAAGAGAAAGAGGAGATCCAGGAGTTTCACTGTTTGAAACAGCAAGAGTAGCATGGGAGTTTGACAGTTTGAAACAGGGAAAAGAGAGTGGGAGTTTCACTTTTTGAAACAGCATGAGGAAAGCAAGAGTTTTACGGGTTGAAACAGGGAGAGGAGAAAGGGAGTTTCACAGTTTGAAACAGTGAATGAGAAGCAACAGTTTCACAGTTTGAAACAGCAAGAAGAGAGCGGGTTTTTCATAGATTAAAACAGTGAGTGGAGAGCGGGAGCTTCACAGTCTGGAACAGCGTGAGGAAAGGCATGAGATTCACAGTTTGAAACAGGGAGAGGAGAGCAGGAGATTCACAGTTTGAAACAGGGAGAGGAGAGCGGGAGATTCACAGTTTGAAACAGGGAGAGGAGAGCGGGAGATTCACAGTTTGAAACAGGGAGAGGAGAGCGGGAGATTCACAGTTTGAAACAGGAATGGGAGAGCAAGAGTTTGACAGTTTGAAACAGCGTGAAGAAAGTAGGAGTCTCAGTGTGAAACAGCGAGAGGAGAATGGGAGTTTCAGTGTGAAACAGCGAGAGGAGAGTGGGAGTTTCAGTGTGAAACAGCGAGAGGAGAGTGGGAGTTTGTGTGAAACAGCGAGAGGAGAGTGGGAGTTTCAGTGTGAAACAGCGAGAGGAGGGTGGGAGTTTCAGTGTGAAACAGCGAGAGGAGAGTGGGAGTTTCAGTTTGAAACACACAGAGGAAATTGAGATGTTCACACTTTGGAATGGGAATGGGAGAGCTGGAGTTTCACAGTTTGAAACAGAGGGGGGTGGGAGTTTCATGGATTAATACAGTGAGACAAGAGCAGGAATTTCACAGCTTGAAAGAGTGAGTAGATAGCAAGGGTTTCACAGCCTGAAACAGTGAGAGGAAAGGCATAAGATTCAGTTTGAAACAGTGTGAGGAAAGCTGGAAGTTCCATAGTTTGAAAGAGTGAGTGGAGAGTGGGAGCTTCACAATCGGAAACAGCAAGATGAAAGGCATGAGGTTCACAGTTTGAAACAGTGAGAGGAAAGTGGGAGTTTCACAGTTAGGAACAGAAAGGGGAGAGCAGGAGTTTGAGTTTGAAACAGGTTGAAGTGGAGAAGAGAACCAGGAATTTGACAGTTTAAAACAGGGAGAGGAGAGTAGGGCTTCACAGGTCGAAGAAGTGAGAGGTGTGGGAGGTTCACAGCTTGAGACAGGGACAGGAGAGCGGGAACTTCACAGTTTGAAACTGCGAGACAAGAGGGGGAGTTTTGCCGTGTGAAACAGCAAGATAAAAGCCATAAGTTTCACAGTGTGAGGCAGCAAGAGGAGAGCTGGAGTTCCACAGTTTGAAACGGAGAGCAGAATGGGAGTTTCACAGTTTGAAACATCAATAGGAGAGCAGGCGTTTCACTGTTTGAAATAGCGAGAGGAGAGCAGGGAGTTTCAGAGACTGAAACAGCGAGCGGAGATCAGGAGCTTCACTGTTTGTAACAGTGAGAGGAGAGTGGGAGTTTCGCAGTGTGAAACAGCAAGAGGAAATCCGAGGGTTTAAAAGTTTGAAACTGGAAGCAGAGAGTGGGGTTTTCAAACTTTGAAACAGCTAGAGGGGAGCGGAAGTTTCACAGTTTGAAACAGAGAGGAAAGCGGCAGTTTCACAGTTTGAGACAATGAGAGAACAGTGGGAATTTCACTGTTTGTAACAGCGAGAGGAGAGCGGGAGTTTCACAGTGTGAAACAGTAAGAGGAAAGGCATGAGGTTCATAGTTTGAAACAGGAAGAGGAGAGCAGGAGTTTCACAGATTAAAACAGAGAGAGGAGAGCGGGAGATTCATAGCTGAAATAGTGAGAGGAGAGTGGGAGTTTCATAGTTTGAAAGAGTCGGTGGACAGTGGGGGCCTCAGCCTGAAACAACGAGAGGAAAGGCATGAGATTCAGAGTTTGAAACAGGGAGAGGAGAATGAGAGTTTGACAGTTTGAAACAGAGCAGAGCGAGAGTTTCACAGTTTGAACCTGTGAGAGGAGAGTGGGGGCTTCACAGTCTGCAACAGGGAGATGAAAAGGCATGAAATCCTTAGTTTGAAACAGCATGAGCAAAGCTGAGAGTTTCACAGTCAGAAGAGGAGAGCGGGAGTTTCAGTTTGAAACAGGGAGAGGAGAGTGGGATTTTCACATTTTGAAACAGTGAAATGAAAGGTTGAGTTTCGTAATGTGAAACAGCGAGAGCAAAGCCATGAATTTCAAAGTTTGAAATAGCTAGAGGAGAGTGACAGCTTCAGAGTTGGAAACAGCAAGAGGAGAGCAGGGTGTTTCACAGTTTGAACAGGGCGAGGAGAGTGGGAGTTTGACAGTTTGAAACTATGAGAGGAAAGTGGGATTTTCACAGTTTGAAACAGCGAGAGGAAAGTTGGGAATTTCAAAGGTTGAAACAGGGAGAGGTGAGTGGGAATTTCACGGTTTGAATCAACGAGAGGAGAGCAGGAGTTTCACAGTTTGAAAGCGTGAGTGGAGAGCGGGGACTTCAGGTCTGAAAGGGCGAGATGAAAGGCATGAGATTCACAGTTTGAAACAGTGAGAGGAGGGCACGAGTTTCACTTTTTGAAACAGCGAGAGGATGTCTGGATTTTCACAGTTTGAAACTGCGAGCGGAGGGTGGGAGATTCTCAGTTTGAACTCGCGAAGGCAGAGTGGCAGTTTTGCAGCATAAACAGCAAGAGGAGAGCTGGAGTTTCAAGCTGGAAACAGTGAGAGGAGAGCAGGGGTTTCACAGTTTGAAACAGCAAAAGCAGCGCAGGGGTTTTGCAGTGTGAAATAACAAGTGGGAAGGTGGGAGATTCACTGTTTGAAAAAGCTAGTGGAGTGCAAAAGTTTCACAGCTTGAAATAGCCAGAGGAGAGCTGGAGTCTCCCAGGTTGAAAGAGAGAGCAGAGGGTGGGAGCTTCACTGTTTGAAATATTGAAAGCAGAGCAGAAGTTTTGCAGTGTGAAACAGCGAGTTGAAAGTGGGATTTTCATGGGTTGAAACCACGAGAGGAGACCGAGAGTTTTAGAGTTTGAAACAGCTAGTGGAGAACAGGAGTTTCACCACTTGAAACAGCAAAACAAGAGCAAAAAACCGGGAATGCTGGAAATCCAAAACAAAAACAAAAATACCTGGAAAAGCTCTCATGAACTCTTTCCTCCATCCCCACCCCCTTTCCGGTCCCCCCTTTTCTAATAATTTATATAGATTTTTCTTTTCCCATCTATTTACATTATTTTTAAATGTATTTCCATCCATTGTTTTATCTCTATCTTTTAGCCTATTTTGATCCCTTCCCCCCACCCCACCCCCACTAGGGCTATCTGTCACCTGCTCATCCTGCTTTCCACCCTTAATGTCACCATTAGCACATTTCTTTGCTAATATCACCACTGTCAACACCTCTTTGCCCTTTTGTCTATGACATCTTTTGGCTATCTCCACATATCACTGGCCCTCTTTCCAGCTCTACCTGTCCCCCCCCCCCACCCCTTAAACCAGCTTATATTTCACCTCTTTTCTATTTTTCCTTAGTTCTGATGAGGAGTCATTCGGACATGAAATGTTAACTGTATTCCTCTCTGCAGATACTGTCAAACAAGAGGGAGAGTTTGACAGTTTGAAACAGCGAGAGGAGGGCACAAGTTTTACAGTTTGAAACTATGAGAAGAAAGCGGGATTTTCACAGTTTGAAATAGGAAAAGGAGAGCTGGAGTTTCAAAGTTTGAATTAGGGAGAGCAAGAGTTTCACATTTTGAAACAGCAAGAGGAAAGCAGCAGTTTCACAGTTAGCAACTGAGAGGAGAGCGGGTGTTTCACAGCTTGAAACAGTGAGAGAAGATAATGAGATATTCACAGCTTGCCACAGCAACGGGAAAGCTGGAGTTCACAGTTTGAAACACGGAGAGGAGAGCAGGAGCTTCATCATTTGAAACAGTGAGAGGTAAGCGGGAGTGTCTCAGGTTGAATCAGCTGGAGGAATGCTAGTTCCACAGTTTGAAGCAGGGAGACAAGAAAGGGAGCCTGACAGTTTGAAACAACGAGGGGAGAGCTGTATTTTCACAGTTTTAAACAGCAAGTGGAGAACGAGAATTTCAGAGTTTGAAACAGGTAGTGGAGAACATGAGTTTCAAACAGCGGGAGGAGAGCTGGGAGTTTCACAGTTTGAAACAGTGAGCAGAAAGTGGATTCACAGTTTGAATTAACAAAGGCAGAGCAGGAGTTTCACAGCATGAAGCAGCTAGAGGAGAGCATGAGTTTCACAGTTTGAAACAACGAGCAGAGTGTGGGATTCACAGTTTGTCACATTGGGAGGAGAGCAGGTTTTTCACAGTTTGACACAAAGGAGAAGGGAGGCTCTGAGTTTGAAACAGTGAGAGCACAATGGAAGTTTCACAGATTGAAAGTGATAAGAGAGTGGGATTTTCACTGTTTGACACAGCAACAGGAAAGCAGGAGTTTCGCAGTGTGAAACAATGAGAGGAGAGTGGGAGATTCACAGATTGAAACAGCTAGAAGAGGCCAGGGATTTCACAGCTTGAAACAGATATAGGAGAGGACAAGTTTCACAGTTTGAAACAGCGAGCGGAGAGAGGGGGTGCTCACAGTTTGAAACTAGAAAATCAAATTGAGTTTGAAACAGTGAGATGACAGCACGGGTTCTGCGGATTTGAAACAATGAGGGGAGAGTGGAGGGTTTGAAACAGGAAGAGGAGAGTGTGAGAGTCAAAGCTTGAAACAGCTAGAGGAGATGAGAAGTTTCACAGTTTCAAACACCGAGGGGAGAGCTGCAGTTTCACCATTTGAAACAGAGGAGGAGAGTGGGGGTTTGACAGTTTAAAATAGCTGGAGGGGAGCACAAGTTTCACAGTTTGAAACAGCGAGGGGGGAGCAGGTGTTTGAAACAGCGACAGGAGTGTTGGAGTTCCACACCTTGAAACAGTGAGAGGTGAGCATGAGTTTCACAGCTTGAGTAGCACCGCAGTTTCACAGTTTCAGACATTGAGTGGGGCATGGCCATTTCACTGCTCAAAACAACAAAAGCAGAGAGGGAGATTCACGGTTTGCGACAGTGAGAGGAGAGTGGGTGTTTCACGGTTTGATACAGCAAGGGGAGAGCTGGAGTTTCGCAGTTCGAAACAGTGAGAGTACAGTGTGAGATTCAAAGTTTGAAACATTGAGAGAAGAATGGGGATTTCATAGTTTGAATCAGCGAGAGCAGAGCTGGAGTTTCGCAGTTTGAAACAGCGAAAACGGAGCTGGAGTTTCACAGTTTGAAACAGTGAGAGCGGAGCTGGGATTTCAGAGTTTGAAAAAGCGAGAGCGGAGCTGGGGTTTCTCAGTTTGAAACATTGAGAGCGGAGCTGGGGTTTCACAGTATGAAACAGCGAGAGCAGAACTGGCATTTCACAATTTGAAACAGCAAGAGCGGAGCTGGAGAGTCACAGTTTGAAACTGCGAGAGCGGAGCTGGGGTTTCACAGTTTGAAAGAGCAAGAGCGGGGCTGGAGTTTCGCACTTTGAAACAGCGAGAGTGGAGCTGGAATTTCACAGTTTGAAACAACAGGAGAAGAGCAGGAGTTCGCAGTTTGAAACAGTGAGAGCAGAGCTGGGGTTTCACATTTTGCAACAGCGAGAGCGGATCTGGGGTTTCGCAGTTTGAAACAGCGAGAGCAGGTCTGGGTTTTCCCAGATTGAAACGGCGAGAGCGGAGCTGGGGTTTCAAAGTTTGAAACAGCGAGAGCGGAGTTGGAGTTTCACAGTTTGAAACAGCGAGAGCGGAGCTGGTATTTCACAGTTTGAAAGAGCGAGAGCATAGCTGGGTTTTCACAGTTTGAAACTGGGAGAGCGGAGCTGGGGTTTCTCAGTTTGAAACAGCGAGAGCGGAGCTGGGGTTTCACAGTTTGAAACAGTGAGAACGGAGCTGGAGTTTCAGTTTGAAACAGCGAGAGTGGAGCTGGGGTTTCATGGTTTGAATTAGCCAGAATGGAGCTGCAGTTTCACAGTCTGAAACAGCGAGAATGGAGATGGAGTTTCAATTTGAAACAGCCAGAGTGGAGCTGGGGTTTCACAGTTTGAAATAGTGAGAGCGGACCTGGGATTTCACTGTTTGAAACAGCGAGAGCGGAGCTGGTGTTTCTCAGTTTGAAACAGCGAGAGTGGAGCTGGGGTTTCACAGTTTGAAACAACCGGAGTGGAGCTGAAGTTTCACAGTTTGAAACAGCCAGAGCGGAGCTGGGGTTTCACAGTTTGAAACAGCGAGAGCAGACTCGAGTTTCAAAGTTTGAAACAGCGAGAGCAGATCTGGGGTTTCACATTTTGAAACAGCGAGAGCGGAGCTGGGGTTTCACAGTTTGAAACAGGGAGAGCGGAGCTGGGGTTTCAAAGATTGAAACTGCCAGAGCGGAGCTGCAGTTTCACAGTTTGAAACAGCCAGAGCGGAGCTGGGGTTTCACAGTTTGAAACTGCGAGAGCGGAGCTGGGGTTTCTCAGTTTGAAACATTGAGAGCGGAGCTGGGGTTTCACAGTATGAAACAGCGAGAGCAGAACTGGCATTTCACAATTTGAAACAGCAAGAGCGGAGCTGGAGAGTCACAGTTTGAAACTGCGAGAGCGGAGCTGGGGTTTCACAGTTTGAAAGAGCAAGAGCGGGGCTGGAGTTTCGCACTTTGAAACAGCGAGAGTGGAGCTGGAATTTCACAGTTTGAAACAACAGGAGAAGAGCAGGAGTTCGCAGTTTGAAACAGTGAGAGCAGAGCTGGGGTTTCACATTTTGCAACAGCGAGAGCGGATCTGGGGTTTCGCAGTTTGAAACAGCGAGAGCAGGTCTGGGTTTTCCCAGATTGAAACGGCGAGAGCGGAGCTGGGGTTTCAAAGTTTGAAACAGCGAGAGCGGAGTTGGAGTTTCACAGTTTGAAACAGCGAGAGCGGAGCTGGTATTTCACAGTTTGAAAGAGCGAGAGCATAGCTGGGTTTTCACAGTTTGAAACTGGGAGAGCGGAGCTGGGGTTTCTCAGTTTGAAACAGCGAGAGCGGAGCTGGGGTTTCACAGTTTGAAACAGTGAGAACGGAGCTGGAGTTTCAGTTTGAAACAGCGAGAGTGGAGCTGGGGTTTCATGGTTTGAATTAGCCAGAATGGAGCTGCAGTTTCACAGTCTGAAACAGCGAGAATGGAGATGGAGTTTCAATTTGAAACAGCCAGAGTGGAGCTGGGGTTTCACAGTTTGAAATAGTGAGAGCGGACCTGGGATTTCACTGTTTGAAACAGCGAGAGCGGAGCTGGTGTTTCTCAGTTTGAAACAGCGAGAGTGGAGCTGGGGTTTCACAGTTTGAAACAACCGGAGTGGAGCTGAAGTTTCACAGTTTGAAACAGCCAGAGCGGAGCTGGGGTTTCACAGTTTGAAACAGCGAGAGCAGACTCGAGTTTCAAAGTTTGAAACAGCGAGAGCAGATCTGGGGTTTCACATTTTGAAACAGCGAGAGCGGAGCTGGGGTTTCACAGTTTGAAACAGGGAGAGCGGAGCTGGGGTTTCAAAGATTGAAACTGCCAGAGCGGAGCTGCAGTTTCACAGTTTGAAACAGCCAGAGCGGAGCTGGGGTTTCACAGTTTGAAACTGCGAGAGCGGAGCTGGGGTTTCACAGTTTGAAACTGCGAGAGCGGAGCTGGGGTTTCACAGTTTGAAACTGCGAGAGTGGAGCTGCAGTTTCACAGTTTGAAACTGCGAGAGTGGAGCTGCAGTTTCATAGTTTGAAACTGCGAGAGTGAAGCTGGAGTTTCAAAGTTTGAAACAGCGAGAGCAGAGCTGGGGTTTCATATTTTGCAACAGCGAGAGCGGATCTGGGGTTTCGCAGTTTGAAACAGCGAGAGCAGGTCTGGGTTTTCCCAGATTGAAACGGCGAGAGCGGAGCTGGGGTTTCACAGTTTGAAACAGCGAGAGCGGAGTTGGAGTTTCACAGTTTGAAACAGCGAGAGTGGAGCTGGAATTTCACAGTTTGAAAGAGCGAGAGCGTAGCTGGGTTTTCACAGTTTGAAACTGGGGGAGCGGAGCTGGGGATTCTCAGTTTGAAACAGCCAGAGCGGAGCTGGGGTTTCACAGTTTGAAACAGTGAGAACGGAGCTGGAGTTTCAGTTTGAAACAGCGAGAGTGGAGCTGGGGTTTCATGGTTTGAATTAGCCAGAACGGAGCTGCAGTTTCACAGTCTGAAACAGCGAGAATGGAGATGGAGTTTCAATTTGAAACAGCCAGAGTGGAGCTGGGGTTTCACAGTTTGAAATAGTGAGAGCGGAGCTGGGATTTCACAGTTTGAAACAGCGAGAGCGGAGCTGGTGTTTCTCAGTTTAAAACAGCGAGAGCGGAGCTGAAGTTTCACAGTTTGAAACAGCCAGAGCAGAGCTGGTGTTTCACAGTTTGAACAGCGAGAGCAGACTCGAGTTTCAAAGTTTGAAACAGCCAGAGCGGATCTGGTGTTTCATAGTTTGAAACAGCGAGAGCGGAGCTGGGGTTTCACAGTTTGAAACTGCGAGAGTGGAGCTGCAGTTTCACAGTTTGAAACTGCGAGAGTGGAGCTGGAGTTTCAAAGTTTGAAACAGCGAGAGCAGATCTGGGGTTTCACATTTTGAAACAGCGAGAGTGGATCTGGGGTCACACAGTTTGAAACAGGGAGAGCGGAGCTGGGGTTTCAAAGTTTGAAACAGCCAGAGCGGAGCTGCAGTTTGACAGTTTGAAACATGCAGAGCAGAGCTGGGGTTTCACATTTTGAAACAGCGAGAGCGGATCTGGGTTTTCACAGATTGAAAGAGCCAGAGCGGAGTTGGAGTTTCACAGTTTGAAACAGCGAGAGCGGAGCTGGGGTCTCACAATTTGAAACAGGGAGATCGGAGCTGGGGTTTCAAAGTTTGAAACAGCGAGAGCGGAGCTGCAGTTTCAACAGTTTGAAACAGGCAGAGCGGAGCTGGGGTTTCATAGATGAAACAGCGAGAGCGGAGCTGGTATTTCACAGTTTGAAACAGAGATTGAGGAACTGCAGTTTCACAGTTCGAAACAGCGAGAGCGGATCTAGGGTTTCACAGTATGAAACAGCCAGAGCGGAGCTGGGGTTTCACAGTTTGAAACAGCCAGATCGGAGCTGGGGTTTCACAATATGAAACAGCCAGAGCGGAGCTGGGGATTCACAGTTTCGAACAGCGAGAGCAGAGCTGGGGTTTCATAGTTTGGAGCAGTGAGAGTGGATCTCGAGTTTCACGGTTTGAAACAGCGAGAGCGGAGTTGGGGTTTCACATTTTGAAACAGCGAGAGCGGATCTGTGTTTTCCCAGATTGAAACAGCGAGAGCGGATCTGGGGTTTCACAGTTTGAAAAAGCGAGAGCGGATCTGGGGTCTCACAATTTGAAACAGCCAGAGCGGAGCTGCAGTTTCACAGTTTGAAACAGCCAGACCGGAGCTGGGGTTTCACAGTTTGAAACAGCAAGGACGGAGCTGGGGTTTCATGGTTTGAATTAGCCAGAGCGGAGCTGCAGTTTCACAGTTTGAAACAGCGAGAATGGAGCTGGAGTTTCAATTTGAAACAGCGACAGCGGAGCTGTGGTTTCACAGTTTGAAATAGCGGGAGCGGAGCTGGGGTATCAGTTTGAAACAGCGAGAGTGGAGGTGCATTTTCAAAGTTTGAAACAGAGAGCGGGGAGCTGGGGTTTCAGTTTGAAATAGTGAGAGCGGAGCTGGGGTTTCTCAGTTTGAAACAACCGGAGTGGAGCTGCAATTTCACAGTTTGAAACAGCCAGAGTGGAGCTGGGGTTTCACAGTTTGAAACATCCAGAGCGGAGCTGGAGCTACACAGTTCGAAACAGCCAGAGCGGAGCTGGGCATTCACAGTTTGAAACAGCGAGAGCAGAGCTGTTCTTTCTCAGTTTGAAACAGCGAGAGCGCAGCTGCAGTTTCACAGTTTGAAACAGCGAGAGCGGAACTGCAGTTTCACAGTTTCAAACAGCAAGAGCAGAGCTGGGGTTTCACATTTTGAAACAGTGAGAGCGGATCTGGGGTTTCACAGTTTGAAACAGCGAGAGCAGATCTGGGTTTTCCCAGATTGAAACAGCGAGAGCGGAGCTGGGGTTTCACAGATTGAAACAGCGAGAGCGCAGTTGGAGTTTCACAGTTTGAAACAGCAAGAGCGGAGCTGGTATTTCACAGTTTGAAAAAGCGATAGCGTAGCTGGGTTTTCACAGTGTGAAACTGGGAGACCGGAGCTGGGCTTTCTCAGTTTGAAACAGCGAGAGGGCAGATGGGGTTTCACAGTTTGAAACAGCGAATAGCGGAGCTGGGGTTTCACAGTTTGAAACAGCAAGGACGGAGCAGGGGTTTCATGGTTTGAATTAGCCAGAGCGGAGCTGCAGTTTCACAGTTTGAAACAGCGAGAATGGAGCTGGAGTTTCAATTTGAAACAGCGACAGCGGAGCTGTGGTTTCACAGTTTGAAATAGCGGGAGCGGAGCTGAGGTATCAGTTTGAAACAGCGAGAGTGGAGGTGCATTTTCAAAGTTTGAAACAGAGAGCGGGGAGCTGGGGTTTCAGTTTGAAATAGTGAGAGCAGAGCTGGGGTTTCTCAGTTTGAAACAACCGGAGTGGAGCTGCAATTTCACAGTTTGAAACAGCCAGAGTGGAGCTGGGGTTTCACAGTTTGAAACATCCAGAGCGGAGCTGGAGCTACACAGTTTGAAACAGCCAGAGTGGAGCTGGGTATTCACAGTTTGAAATAGCGATAGCGGAGCTGGGGTTTCACAGTTTGAAACAGTGAGAGCGGAGCTGGAGAATCAGTTTGATACAGCGAGAGCGGTGCTAGGGTTTCACAGTTTGAAACAGCCAGAGCGGAGCTGGGGTTTCACAATTTGAAACAGCGAGAGGGAAGCTGCAGTTTCAATTTGAAACAGCGAGAGTGGAGTTCTGGTTTCACAGTTTGAAACAGCGAGAGCGGAGCTGGGGTTTCACAGTTTGAAACAGCGAGAGCGGAGCTGGGGTTTCACAGTTTGAAACAGCGAGAGCGGAGTTGGGGTTTCACAGTTTGAAACAGTGAGAACGGAGCTGGAGTTTCAGTTTGAAACAGAGAGAGTGGAGCTGGGGTTTCATGGTTTGAATTAGCCAGAACGGAGCTGCATTTTCACAGTCTGAAACAGCGAGAATGGAGATGGAGTTTCAATTTGAAACAGCCAGAGTGGAGCTGGGATTTCACATTTTGAAACAGCGATAGCGGAGCTGGGGTTTCACAGTTTGAAACAGGGAGAGCGGAGCTGGGGTTTCAAAGAATGAAACTGCGAGAGCGGAGCTGGGGTTTCACAGTTTGAAACTGCGAGAGTGGAGCTGGAGTTTCAAAGTTTGAAACAGCGAGAGCAGAGCTGGGGTTTCACATTTTGCAACAGCGAGAGCAGATCTGGGGTTTCGCAGTTTGAAACAGCGAGAGCAGGTCTGGGTTTTCCCAGATTGAAACGGCGAGAGCGGAGCTGGGGTTTCACAGTTTGAAACAGCGAGAGCGGAGTTGGAGTTTCACAGTTTGAAAGAGCGAGAGCGGAGCTGGTATTTCACAGTTTGAAAGAGCAAGAGCGTAGCTGGGTTTTCACAGTTTGAAACTGGGGGAGCGGAGCTGGGGATTCACAGTTTGAAACAGCGAGAGTGGAGCTGGGGTTTCATGGTTTGAATTAGCCAGAACGGAGCTGCAGTTTCACTGTCTGAAACAGCGAGAATGGAGATGGAGTTTCAATTTGAAACAGCGAGAGTGGAGCTGGGGTTTCACAGTTTGAAATAGTGAGAGCGGGGCTGGGATTTCACAGTTTGAAACAGCGAGTGCGGAGCTGGTGTTTCTCAGTTTGAAACAGCGAGAGCGGAGATGGGGTTTCACAGTTTGAAACAGCGAGAGCAGAGCTGGGGTTTCACAGTTTGAAACAACCGGAGTGGAGCTGAAGTTTCACAGTCTGAAACAGCCAGAGTGGAGCTGGGGTTTCACAGTTTGAAACAGCGAGAGCAGACTCGAGTTTCAAAGTCTGAAACAGCGAGAGCAGTTCTGGGGTTTCACATTTTCAAACAGCGAGAGCGGAGCCTGGGTTTCACAGCTTGAAACAGGGAGAGCGGAGCTGGGGTTTCAAAGTTTGAAACAGCCAGAGCGGAGCTGCAGTTTCACAGTTTGAAACAGCTAGAGCGGAGCTGGGGTTTCATAGTTTGAAACTGCGAGAGCGGAGCTCAAGTTTCAAAGTTTGAAACAGCCAGAGCGGAGCTGGGGTTTCATAGCTTGAAACAGCGAGAGCAGAGCTGTTCTTTCTCAGTTTGAAACAGCGAGAGCGTAGCTGGGTTTTCACAGTGTGAAACTGGGAGACCGGAGCTGGGGTTTCTCAGTTTGAAACAGCGAGAGGGCAGGTGGGGTTTCACAGTTTGAAACAGCGAACAGCGGAGCTGGGGTTTCACAGTTTGAAACAGCGAGAATGGAGCTGTAGTTTCAATTTGAAACAGCGACAGCGGAGCTGTGGTTTCCCAGTTTGAAATAGCGGGAGCGGAGCTGAGGTATCAGTTTGAAACAGCCAGAGCGGGGAGCTGGCGTTTCAGTTTGAAATAGTGAGAGCAGAGCTGGGGTTTCACATTTTGAAACAGCGAGAGCGGATCTGGGGTTCAAAATTTGAAACAACCGGAGTGGAGCTGGGGTTTCACAGTTTGAAACAGCGAGAGCAGACTCGAGTTTCAAAGTCTGAAACAGCGAGAGCAGTTCTGGGGTTTCACATTTTCAAACAGCGAGAGCGGAGCTGGGGTTTCACAGCTTGAAACAGGGAGAGCGGAGCTGGGGTTTCAAAGTTTGAAACAGCCAGAGCGGAGCTGCGGTTTCACAGTTTGAAACAGCCAGAGCGGAGCTGGGGTTTCACAATTTGAAACTGCGAGAGTGGAGCTGCAGTTTCACAGTTTGAAACTGCGAGAGTGGAGCTGGAGTTTCAAAGTTTGAAACAGCGAGAGTGGAGCTCAAGTTTCAAAGTTTGAAACAGCCAGAGCGGAGCTGGGGTTTCATAGTTTGAAACAGCGAGAGCAGAGCTGTTCTTTCTCAGTTTGAAACAGCGAGAGCGTAGCTGGGTTTTCACAGTGTGAAACTGGGAGACCGGAGCTGGGGTTTCTAAGTTTGAAACAGCGAGAGGGCAGGTGGGGTTTCACAGTTTGAAACAGCGAATAGCGGAGCTGGGGTTTCACAGTTTGAAACAGCAAGGACGGAGCTGGGGTTTCATGGTTTGAATCAGCCAGAGCGGAGCTGCAGTTTCACAGTTTGAAACAGCGAGAATGGAGCTGGAGTTTCAATTTGAAACAGCGACAGCGGAGCTGTGGTTTCACAGTTTGAAGTAGCGGGAGCGGAGCTGGGGTATCAGTTTGAAACAGCGAGAGCGGAGGTGCATTTTCAAAGTTTGAAACAGAGAGCGGGGAGCTGGGGTTTCAGTTTGAAATAGTGAGAGCGGAGCTGCAATTTCACAGTTTGAAACAGCCAGAGTGGAGCTGGGGTTTCACAGTTTGAAACAGCCAGAGCGGAGCTGGGTATTCACAGTTTGAAATAGCGAGAGCGGAGCTGGAGAATCAGTTTGATACAGCGAGAGCGGTGCTAGGGTTTCACAGTTTGAAACAGCCAGAGCGGAGCTGGGGTTTCACAGTTTGAAACAGCCAGAGCGGAGCTGGGGTTTCACAGTTTGACACAGCGAGAGGGGAGCTGCAGTTTCAATTTGAAACAGCGAGAGCGGAGTTCTGGTTTCACAGTTTGAAATAGTGAGAGTGGAGCTGGGGAATCAGTTTGAAACAGTGAGAGCAGAGGTGGAGTTTCAAAGATTGAAACAGCGTGAGGGGAGCTGGTGTTTCAATTTGAAACAGCGAGAGCGGAGCTGGGGTTTCAAAGTTTGAAACAGCGAGAGCGGAGTTGGGGTTTCTCAATTTGAAACAGCGAGAGCGGAGCTGGGGTTTCACAGATTGAAACAGCGAGAGCGGAGTTGGAGTTTCACAGTTTGAAACAGCGAGAGCGGAGCTGGGGTTTCACAGTTTGAAACAGCGAGAGCGGAGCAGTGGTTTCACATTTTGAAACAGCGAGAGCGGATCTGGGTTTTCACAGATTGAAACAGCCAGAGCGGAGTTGGAGTTTCACAGTTTGAAACAGAGATTGAGGAACTGCAGTTTCACAGTTTGAAACAGCGAGAGCGGAGCTTGGTTTTCACAGTTTGAAACAGCGAGAGCGGAGCTTGGTTTTCACAGCTTGAAGCAGCGAGAGTGGAGCTGAGCTTTCACAGTTTGTAACAGCGATAGCGGAGCTCGGGTTTTACAGTTTGAAACAGCCAGAGCGGAGCTGGGGTTTCACAGTTTGAAACAGCCAGAGCGGAGCTGGTATTTCACATTTTGAAACAGCGAGAGCGGATCTGGGGTTTCGCAGTTTGAAACAGCGAGAGCGGAGTTGGAGTTTCACAGTTTGAAACAGCGAGAGCGGAGCTGGTATTTCACAGTTTGAAAGAGCGAGAGTGTAGCTGGGTTTTCACAGTTTGAAACTGGGAGAGCGGAGCTGGGGTTTCTCAGTTTGAAACAGCGAGAGCGGAGCTGGGGTTTCACAGTTTGAAAGAGCGAGAGCGGAGCTGGTATTTCACAGTTTGAAAGAGCGAGAGTGTAGCTGGGTTTTCACAGTTTGAAACTGGGAGAGCGGAGCTGGGGTTTCACAGTTTGAAACAGCCAGAGCGGAGCTGCGGTATAACAGTTTGAAACAGCCAGAGTGGAGCTGGGGTTTCACAGTTTGAAACAGTGAGAACGGAGCTGGAGTTTCAGTTTGAAACAGCGAGAGTGGAGCTGGGGTTTCATGGTTTGAATTAGCCAGAACGGAGCTGCAGTTTCACAGTCTGAAACAGCGAGAATGGAGATGGAGTTTCAATTTGAAACAGCCAGAGTGGAGCTGAAGTTTCACAGTTTGAAACAGCCGGAGTGGAGCTGGGGTTTCACAGTTTGAAACAGCGAGAGCAGACTCACGTTTCAAAGTCTGAAACAGCGAGAGCAGTTCTGGAGTTTCACATTTTCAAACAGCGAGAGCGGAGCTGGGGTTTCACAGCTTGAAACAGGGAGAGCGGAGCTGGGGTTTCAAAGTTTGAAACAGCCGGAGTGGAGCTGGGGTTTCACAGTTTGAAACAGCGAGAGCAGACTCACGTTTCAAAGTCTGAAACAGCGAGAGCAGTTCTGGAGTTTCACATTTTCAAACAGCGAGAGCGGAGCTGGGGTTTCACAGCTTGAAACAGGGAGAGCGGAGCTGGGGTTTCAAAGTTTGAAACAGCCAGAGCGGAGCTGCAGTTTCACAGTTTGAAACAGCCAGAGCGGAGCTGAGGTTTCATAGTTTGAAACTGCGAGAGCGGAGCTGGGGTTACACAATTTGAAACTGCGAGAGTGGAGCTGCAGTTTCACAGTTTGAAACTGCGAGAGTGGAGCTGGAGTTTCAAAGTTTGAAACAGTGAGAGCGGAGCTGGGGATTCACAGTTTGAAAAAGAGAGAGCGGAGCTGGGGTTTCACCGTTTGAAACAGCGAGAGCGGAGCTGGCGTTTCACAGTTTGAAACAGCGAGAGCGGAGCAGTGGTTTCACATTTTGAAACAGCGAGAGCGGATCAGGGGTTTCACATTTTGAAACAGCGAGAGCGGATCTGGGTTTTCACAGATTGAAACAGCCAGAGTGGAGTTGGAGTTTCACAGTTTGAAACAGAGATTGAGGAACTGCAGTTTCACAGTTTGAAACAGCGAGAGCGGATCTGGGGTTTCACAGTTTGAAACAGCGAGAGCGGAGCTGGTATTTCACAGTTTGAAAAGCGAGAGCGCAGCTGGGGTTTCACAGTTTGAGACGGTGAGAGCGGAGCTTGGTTTTCACAACTTGAAACAGCGAGAGTGGAGCTGAGCTTTCACAGTTTGTAACAGCGATAGCGGAGCTCGGGTTTCACAGTTTGAAACAGCCAGAGCGGAGCTGGGGTTTCACAGTTTGAAACAGCCAGAGCGGAGCTGGGGTTTCACAATTTGATACAGCCAGAGCGGTGTTGGGGATTCACAGTTTCAAACAGCGAGAGTGGAGCTGGGGTTTCATAGTTTGGTGCAGCGAGAGTGGATCTCGAGTTTCACGGTTTGAAACAGCGAGGGCGGAGCTGGGGTTTCACATTTTGAAACAGCAAGAGCGGATTTGTGTTTTCCCAGATTGAAACAGCGAGAGCGGATCTGGGGTTTCACAGTTTGAAAAAGCGAGAGCGGATCTGGGGTTTCACCCTTTGAAACAGCGAGAACGGAGCTGTAGTTTCAATTTGAAACAGCAACAGCGGAGCTGTGGTTTCCCAGTTTGAAATAGCGGGAGCGGAGCTGAGGTATCAGTTTGAAACAGCCAGAGCGGGGAGCTGGGGTTTCAGTTTGAAATAGTGAGAGCAGAGCTGGGGTTTCACATTTTGAAACAGCGAGAGCGGATCTGGGGTTTTGCAGTTTGAAACAGCGAGAGCAGGTCTGGGTTTTCCCAGATTGAAACGGCGAGAGCGGAGCTGGTATTTCACAGTTTGAAAGAGCGAGAGTGTAGCTGGGTTTTCACAGTTTGAAACTGGGAGAGCGGAGCTGGGGTTTCACAGTTTGAAACAGCGAGAGCGGAGCTGGGGTTTCACAGTTTGAAAGAGCGAGAGCGGAGCTGGTATTTCACAGTTTGAAAGAGCGAGAGTGTAGCTGGGTTTTCACAGTTTGAAACTGGGAGAGCGGAGCTGGGGTTTCACAGTTTGAAACAGCCAGAGCGGAGCTGCGGTTTCACAGTTTGAAACAGCCAGAGCGGAGCTGCGGTTTCACAGTTTGAAACAGCCAGAGCGGAGCTGCGGTTTCACAGTTCGAAACAGCCAGAGCGGAGCTGGGCATTCACAGTTTGAAACAGCGAGAGCAGAGCTGTTCTTTCTCAGTTTGAAACAGCGAGAGCGCAGCTGCAGTTTCACAGTTTGAAACAGCGAGAGCGGAACTGCAGTTTCACAGTTTCAAACAGCAAGAGCAGAGCTGGGGTTTCACATTTTGAAACAGTGAGAGCGGATCTGGGGTTTCACAGTTTGAAACAGCGAGAGCAGATCTGGGTTTTCCCAGATTGAAACAGCGAGAGCGGAGCTGGGGTTTCACAGATTGAAACAGCGAGAGCGCAGTTGGAGTTTCACAGTTTGAAACAGCAAGAGCGGAGCTGGTATTTCACAGTTTGAAAAAGCGATAGCGTAGCTGGGTTTTCACAGTGTGAAACTGGGAGACCGGAGCTGGGGTTTCTCAGTTTGAAACAGCGAGAGGGCAGATGGGGTTTCACAGTTTGAAACAGCGAATAGCGGAGCTGGGGTTTCACAGTTTGAAACAGCAAGGACGGAGCAGGGGTTTCATGGTTTGAATTAGCCAGAGCGGAGCTGCAGTTTCACAGTTTGAAACAGCGAGAATGGAGCTGGAGTTTCAATTTGAAACAGCGACAGCGGAGCTGTGGTTTCACAGTTTGAAATAGCGGGAGCGGAGCTGAGGTATCAGTTTGAAACAGCGAGAGTGGAGGTGCATTTTCAAAGTTTGAAACAGAGAGCGGGGAGCTGGGGTTTCAGTTTGAAATAGTGAGAGCAGAGCTGGGGTTTCTCAGTTTGAAACAACCGGAGTGGAGCTGCAATTTCACAGTTTGAAACAGCCAGAGTGGAGCTGGGGTTTCACAGTTTGAAACATCCAGAGCGGAGCTGGAGCTACACAGTTTGAAACAGCCAGAGTGGAGCTGGGTATTCACAGTTTGAAATAGCGATAGCGGAGCTGGGGTTTCACAGTTTGAAACAGTGAGAGCGGAGCTGGAGAATCAGTTTGATACAGCGAGAGCGGTGCTAGGGTTTCACAGTTTGAAACAGCCAGAGCGGAGCTGGGGTTTCACAATTTGAAACAGCGAGAGGGAAGCTGCAGTTTCAATTTGAAACAGCGAGAGTGGAGTTCTGGTTTCACAGTTTGAAACAGCGAGAGCGGAGCTGGGGTTTCACAGTTTGAAACAGCGAGAGCGGAGTTGGGGTTTCACAGTTTGAAACAGTGAGAACGGAGCTGGAGTTTCAGTTTGAAACAGAGAGAGTGGAGCTGGGGTTTCATGGTTTGAATTAGCCAGAACGGAGCTGCAGTTTCACAGTCTGAAACAGCGAGAATGGAGATGGAGTTTCAATTTGAAACAGCCAGAGTGGAGCTGGGATTTCACTGTTTGAAACAGCGAGAGCGGCGCTGGTGTTTCTCAGTTTGAAACAACCGGAGTGGAGCTGAAGTTGCACAGTTTGAAACAGCCAGAGCGGAGCTGCGGTTTCACAGTTTGAAACAGCCAGAGCGGAGCTGCGGTTTCACAGTTTGAAACAGCCAGAGCGGAGCTGCGGTTTCACAGTTTGAAACAGCCAGAGTGAAGCTGGGGTTTCACAGTTTGAAACAGTGAGAACGGAGCTGGAGTTTCAGTTTGAAACAGAGAGAGTGGAGCTGGGGTTTCATGGTTTGAATTAGCCATAACGGAGCTGCAGTTTCACAGTCTGAAACAGCGAGAATGGAGATGGAGTTTCAATTTGAAACAGCCAGAGTGGAGCTGGGGTTTTACAGTTTGAAATAGTGAGAGCGTAGCTGGGATTTCACAGTTTGAAACAACGAGTGCGGAGCTGGTGTTTCTCAGTTTGAAACAGCGAGAGCGGAGCTGGGGTTTCAAAATTTGAAACAACCGGAGTGGAGCTGAAGTTTCACAGTTTGAAACAGCCAGAGCGGAGCTGGGGTTTCACAGTTTGAAACAACGAGAGCAGACTCGTGTTTCAAAGTTTGAAACAGCGAGAGCAGATCTGGGTATTCACATTTTGAAACAGCGAGAGCGGAGCTGGGGTTTCACAGTTTGAACCAGGGAGAGCGGAGCTGGGGTTTTAAAGAATGAAACAGCCAGAGCGGAGCTGCAGTTTCACAGTTTGAAACAGCCAGAGCGGAGCTGGAGTTTTCTAGTTTGAAATAGTGAGAGCGGAGCTGGGATTTCACAGTTTGAAACAGCGAGAGCGGAGCTGGTGTTTCTCAGTTTAAAACAGCGAGAGCGGAGCTGAAGTTTCACAGTTTGAAACAGCCAGAGCAGAGCTGGTGTTTCACAGTTTGAAACAGAGAGAGCAGACTCGAGTTTCAAAGTTTGAAACAGCGAGAGCAGATCTGGGGTTTCACATTTTGAAACTGCGAGAGCGGAGCTGGGGTTTCTCAGTTTGAAACAGGGAGAGCGGAGCTGGGGTTTCAAAGTTTGAAACAGCGAGAGCGGATTTGTGTTTTCCCAGATTGAAACAGCGAGAGCGGATCTGGGGTTTCACAGTTTGAAAGAGCGATAGCTGATCTGGGGTCTCACAATTTGAAACAGGGAGAGCGGAGCTGCAGTTTCACAGTTTGAAACAGCCAGACCGGAGCTGGAGTTTCACAGTTTGAAACAGCGAGAACGGAGCTGTAGTTTCAATTTGAAACAGCGAGAGCGGAGCTGTGGTTTCCCAGTTTGAAATAGCGGGAGCGGAGCTGAGGTATCAGTTTGAAACAGCCAGAGCGGGGAGCTGGGGTTTCAGTTTGAAATAGTGAGAGCAGAGCTGGGGTTTCACATTTTGAAACAGCGAGAGCGGATCTGGGGTTTCGCAGTTTGAAACAGCGAGAGCAGGTCTGGGTTTTCCCAGATTGAAACGGCGAGAGCGGAGTTGGAGTTTCACAGTTTGAAACAGCGAGAGCGGAGCTGGTATTTCACAGTTTGAAAGAGCGAGAGTGTAGCTGGGTTTTCACAGTTTGAAACTGGGAGAGCGGAGCTGAGGTTTCTCAGTTTGAAACAGCCAGAGCGGAGTTGGGGTTTCACAGTTTGAAAGAGCGAGAGCGGAGCTGGTATTTCACAGTTTGAAAGAGCGAGAGTGTAGCTGGGTTTTCACAGTTTGAAACTGGGAGAGCGGAGCTGGGGTTTCACAGTTTGAAACAGCCAGAGCGGAGCTGCGGTTTCACAATTTGAAACAGCCAGAGCGGAGCTGGGGTTTCACAGTTTGAAACAGTGAGAACGGAGCTGGAGTTTCAGTTTGAAACAGCGAGAGTGGAGCTGGGGTTTCATGGTTTGAATTAGCCAGAACGGAGCTGCAGTTTCACAGTCTGAAACAGCGAGAATGGAGATGGAGTTTCAATTTGAAACAGCCAGAGTGGAGCTGGGGTTTTACAGTTTGAAATAGTGAGAGCGGTGCTGGGATTTCACAGTTTGAAACAGCGAGTGCGGAGCTGGTGTTTCTCAGTTTGAAACAGCGAGAGCGGAGCTGGGGTTTCAAAATTTGAAACAACCGGAGTGGAGCTGAAGTTTCACAGTTTGAAACATCCAGAGCGGAGCTGGAGCTACACAGTTTGAAACAGCCAGAGTGGAGCTGGGTATTCACAGTTTGAAATAGCGAGAGCGGAGCTGGATAATCAATTTGATACAGCGAGAGCGGTGCTAGGGTTTCACAGTTTGAAACAGCCAGAGCGGAGCTGGGGTTTCACAGTTTGAAACACCGAGAGCAGACTCACGTTTCAAAGTTTGAAACAGCGAGAGCAGATCTGGGTATTCACATTTTGAAACAGCGAGAGCGGAGCTGGGGTTTCACAGTTTGAACCAGGGAGAGCGGAGCTGGGGTTTCAAAGAATGAAACAGCCAGAGCGGAGCTGCAGTTTCACAGTTTGAAACAGCCAGAGCGGAGCTGGGGTTTCACAGTTTGAAACTGCGAGAGCGGAGCTGCGGTTTCACAATTTGAAACTGCGAGAGCGGAGCTGGAGTTTCACAGTTTGAAACTGCGAGAGTGGAGCTGCAGTTTCACAGTTTGAAACTGCGAGAGTGGAGCTGCAGTTTCATAGTCTGAAACTGCGAGAGTGGAGCTGGAGTTTCAAAGTTTGAAACAGCGAGAGCGGAGCTGGGGTTTCACATTTTGCAACAGCGAGAGCGGATCTGGGGTTTCGCAGTTTGAAACAGCGAGAGCAGGTCTGAGTTTTCCCAGATTGAAACGGCGAGAGCGGAGCTGGGGTTTCACAGTTTGAAACAGCGAGAGCGGAGTTGGAGTTTCACAGTTTGCAACAGCGAGAGCGGAGCTGGGCTTTCACAGTTTGAAACAGCGAGAGCGGAGTTGGAGTTTCACAGTTTGAAACAGCGAGAGTGGAGCTGGTATTTCACAGTTTGAAAGAGCGAGAGCGTAGCTGGGTTTTCAAAGTTTGAAACTGGGGGAGCGGAGCTGGGGATTCTCAGTTTGAAACAGCGAGAGCGGAGCTGGGGTTTCACAGTTTGAAACAGCCAGAGTGGAGCTGGGGTTTCACAGTTTGAAATAGTGAGAGCGGAGCTGGGATTTCACAGTTTGAAACAGCGAGAGTGGAGCTGGTGTTTCTCAGTTTAAAACAGCGAGAGCGGAGCTGAAGTTTCACAGTTTGAAACAGAGAGAGCAGACTCGAGTTTCAAAGTTTGAAACAGCGAGAGCAGATCTGGGGTTTCACATTTTGAAACTGCGAGAGCGGAGCTGGGGTTTCACAGTTTGAAACAGGGAGAGCGGAGCTGGGGTTTCAAAGTTTGAAACAGCGAGAGCGGATTTGTGTTTTCCCAGATTGAAACAGCGAGAGCGGATCTGGGGTTTCACAGTTTGAAAGAGCGATAGCTGATCTGGGGTCTCACAATTTGAAACAGGGAGAGCGGAGCTGCAGTTTCACAGTTTGAAACAGCGAGAACGGAGCTGTAGTTTCAATTTGAAACAGCGAGAGCGGAGCTGTGGTTTCCCAGTTTGAAATAGCGGGAGCGGAGCTGAGGTATCAGTTTGAAACAGCCAGAGCGGGGAGCTGGGGTTTCAGTTTGAAATAGTGAGAGCAGAGCTGGGGTTTCACATTTTGAAACAGCGAGAGCGGATCTGGGGTTTCACATTTTGAAACAGCGAGAGCGGATCTGGGGTTTCGCAGTTTGAAACAGCGAGAGCGGATCTGGGGTTTCGCAGTTTGAAACAGCGAGAGCGGATCTGGGGTTTCGCAGTTTGAAACAGCGAGAGCAGCTCTGGGTTTTCCCAGATTGAAACGGCGAGAGCGGAGCTGGTATTTCACAGTTTGAAAGAGCGAGAGTGTAGCTGGGTTTTCACAGTTTGAAACTGGGAAAGCGGAGCTGGGGATTCTCAGTTTGAAACAGCGAGAGCGGAGCTGGGGTTTCACAGTTTGAAAGAGCGAGAGCGGAGCTGGTATTTCACAGTTTGAAAGAGCGAGAGTGTAGCTGGGTTTTCACAGTTTGAAACAGCCAGAGCGGAGCTGGGGTTTCACAGTTTGAAACATTGAGAACGGAGCTGGGGTTTCACAGTTTGAAACAGCCAGAGCACAGCTGGGGTTTCACAGTTTGAAACAGTGAGAACGGAGCTGGAGTTTCAGTTTGAAACAGCGAGAGTGGAGCTGGGGTTTATTGGTTTGAATTAGCCAGAACGGAGCTGCAGTTTCACAGTCTGAAACAGCGAGAATGGAGATGGAGTTTCAATTTGAAACAGCCAGAGTGGAGCTGGGGTTTTACAGTTTGAAATAGTGAGAGCGGAGCTGGGATTTCACAGTTTGAAACAGCGAGAGCGGAGCTGGGGTTTCAAAATTTGAAACAACCGGAGTGGAGCTGGGGTTTCACAGTTTGAAACAGCGAGAGCAGACTCGAGTTTCAAAGTCTGAAACAGCGAGAGCAGTTCTGGGGTTTCACATTTTCAAACAGCGAGAGCGGAGCTGGGGTTTCACAGCTTGAAACAGGGAGAGCGGAGCTGGGGTTTCAAAGTTTGAAACAGCCAGAGCGGAGCTGCGGTTTCACAGTTTGAAACAGCCAGAGCGGAGCTGCGGTTTCACAGTTTGAAACAACCAGAGCGGAGCTGGGGTTTCACAATTTGAAACTGCGAGAGTGGAGCTGCAGTTTCACAGTTTGAAACTGCGAGAGTGGAGCTGGAGTTTCAAAGTTTGAAACAGCGAGAGTGGAGCTCAAGTTTCAAAGTTTGAAACAGCCAGAGCGGAGCTGGGGTTTCATAGTTTGAAACAGCGAGAGCAGAGCTGTTCTTTCTCAGTTTGAAACAGCGAGAGCGTAGCTGGGTTTTCACAGTGTGAAACTGGGAGACCGGAGCTGGGGTTTCTAAGTTTGAAACAGCGAGAGGGCAGGTGGGGTTTCACAGTTTGAAACAGCGAATAGCGGAGCTGGGGTTTCACAGTTTGAAACAGCAAGGACGGAGCTGGGGTTTCATGGTTTGAATCAGCCAGAGCGGAGCTGCAGTTTCACAGTTTGAAACAGCGAGAATGGAGCTGGAGTTTCAATTTGAAACAGCGACAGCGGAGCTGTGGTTTCACAGTTTGAAATAGCGGGAGCGGAGCTGGGGTATCAGTTTGAAACAGCGAGAGCGGAGGTGCATTTTCAAAGTTTGAAACAGAGAGCGGGGAGCTGGGGTTTCAGTTTGAAATAGCGAGAGCAGAGCTGGGGTTTCTCAGTTTGAAACAGCCAGAGTGGAGCTGGGGTTTCACAGTTTGAAATAGCGAGAGCGGAGCTGGAGAATCAGTTTGATACAGCGAGAGCAGTGCTAGGGTTTCACAGTTTGAAACAGCCAGAGCGGAGCTGGGGTTTCACAGTTTGAAACAGCGAGAGGGGAGCTGCAGTTTCAATTTGAAACAGCGAGAGCGGAGTTCTGGTTTCACAGTTTGAAATAGTGAGAGTGGAGCTGGGGAATCAGTTTGAAACAGTGAGAGCAGAGGTGGAGTTTCAAAGATTGAAACAGCGTGAGGGGAGCTGGTGTTTCAATTTGAAACAGCGAGAGCGGAGCTGGGGTTTCAAAGTTTGAAACAGCGAGAGCGGAGTTGGGGTTTCTCAATTTGAAACAGCGAGAGCGGAGCTGGGGTTTCACCGTTTGAAACAGCGAGAGCGGAGCTCGAGTTTAGCAGTTTGAAACAGCGAGAGCGGAGCAGTGGTTTCACATTTTGAAACAGCGAGAGCGGATCTGGGTTTTCACAGATTGAAACAGCCAGAGCGGAGTTGGAGTTTCACAGTTTGAAACAGAGATTGAGGAACTGCAGTTTCACAGTTTGAAACAGCGAGAGCGGATCTGGGGTTTCACAGTTTGAAACAGCGAGAGCGGAGCTTGGTTTTCACAGCTTGAAGCAGCGAGAGTGGAGCTGAGCTTTCACAGTTTGTAACAGCGATAGCGGAGCTCGGGTTTTACAGTTTGAAACAGCCAGAGCGGAGCTGGGGTTTCACAGTTTGAAACAGCCAGAGCGGAGCTGGTATTTCACATTTTGAAACAGCGAGAGCGGATCTGGGGTTTCGCAGTTTGAAACAGCGAGAGCAGGTCTGGGTTTTCCCAGATTGAAACGGCGAGAGCGGAGTTGGAGTTTCACAGTTTGAAACAGCGAGAGCGGAGCTGGTATTTCACAGTTTGAAAGAGCGAGAGTGTAGCTGGGTTTTCACAGTTTGAAACTGGGAGAGCGGAGCTGGGGTTTCTCAGTTTGAAACAGCGAGAGCGGAGCTGGGGTTTCACAGTTTGAAAGAGCGAGAGCGGAGCTGGTATTTCACAGTTTGAAAGAGCGAGAGTGTAGCTGGGTTTTCACAGTTTGAAACTGGGAGAGCGGAGCTGGGGTTTCACAGTTTGAAACAGCCAGAGCGGAGCTGCGGTATAACAGTTTGAAACAGCCAGAGCGGAGCTGGGGTTTCACAGTTTGAAACAGTGAGAACGGAGCTGGAGTTTCAGTTTGAAACAGCGAGAGTGGAGCTGGGGTTTCATGGTTTGAATTAGCCAGAACGGAGCTGCAGTTTCACAGTCTGAAACAGCGAGAATGGAGATGGAGTTTCAATTTGAAACAGCCAGAGTGGAGCTGGGGTTTCACAGTTTGAAACAGCCGGAGTGGAGCTGGGGTTTCACAGTTTGAAACAGCGAGAGCAGACTCACGTTTCAAAGTCTGAAACAGCGAGAGCAGTTCTGGAGTTTCACATTTTCAAACAGCGAGAGCGGAGCTGGGGTTTCACAGCTTGAAACAGGGAGAGCGGAGCTGGGGTTTCAAAGTTTGAAACAGCCAGAGCGGAGCTGCAGTTTCACAGTTTGAAACAGCCAGAGCGGAGCTGAGGTTTCATAGTTTGAAACTGCGAGAGCGGAGCTGGGGTTACACAATTTGAAACTGCGAGAGTGGAGCTGCAGTTTCACAGTTTGAAACTGCGAGAGTGGAGCTGGAGTTTCAAAGTTTGAAACAGTGAGAGCGGAGCTGGGGATTCACAGTTTGAAAAAGAGAGAGCGGAGCTGGGGTTTCACCGTTTGAAACAGCGAGAGCGGAGCTGGCGTTTCACAGTTTGAAACAGCGAGAGCGGAGCAGTGGTTTCACATTTTGAAACAGCGAGAGCGGATCAGGGGTTTCACATTTTGAAACAGCGAGAGCGGATCTGGGTTTTCACAGATTGAAACAGCCAGAGCGGAGTTGGAGTTTCACAGTTTGAAACAGAGATTGAGGAACTGCAGTTTCACAGTTTGAAACAGCGAGAGCGGATCTGGGGTTTCACAGTTTGAAACAGCGAGAGCGGAGCTGGTATTTCACAGTTTGAAAAGCGAGAGCGCAGCTGGGGTTTCACAGTTTGAGACGGTGAGAGCGGAGCTTGGTTTTCACAACTTGAAACAGCGAGAGTGGAGCTGAGCTTTCACAGTTTGTAACAGCGATAGCGGAGCTCGGGTTTCACAGTTTGAAACAGCCAGAGCGGAGCTGGGGTTTCACAGTTTGAAACAGCCAGAACGGAGCTGGGGTTTCACAATTTGATACAGCCAGAGCGGTGTTGGGGATTCACAGTTTCAAACAGCGAGAGTGGAGCTGGGGTTTCATAGTTTGGTGCAGCGAGAGTGGATCTCGAGTTTCACGGTTTGAAACAGCGAGGGCGGAGCTGGGGTTTCACATTTTGAAACAGCAAGAGCGGATTTGTGTTTTCCCAGATTGAAACAGCGAGAGCGGATCTGGGGTTTCACAGTTTGAAAAAGCGAGAGCGGATCTGGGGTTTCACCCTTTGAAACAGCGAGAACGGAGCTGTAGTTTCAATTTGAAACAGCGAGAGCAGAGCTGTGGTTTCCCAGTTTGAAATAGCGGGAGCGGAGCTGAGGTATCAGTTTGAAACAGCCAGAGCGGGGAGCTGGGGTTTCAGTTTGAAATAGTGAGAGCAGAGCTGGGGTTTCAGTTTGAAATAGTGAGAGCAGAGCTGGGGTTTCAGTTTGAAACAGCCAGAGCGGGGAGCTGGGGTTTCAGTTTGAAATAGTGAGAGCAGAGCTGGGGTTTCACATTTTGAAACAGCGAGAGCGGATCTGGGGTTTTGCAGTTTGAAACAGCGAGAGCAGGTCTGGGTTTTCCCAGATTGAAACGGCGAGAGCGGAGCTGGTATTTCACAGTTTGAAAGAGCGAGAGTGTAGCTGGGTTTTCACAGTTTGAAACTGGGAGAGCGGAGCTGGGGTTTCACAGTTTGAAACAGCGAGAGCGGAGCTGGGGTTTCACAGTTTGAAAGAGCGAGAGCGGAGCTGGTATTTCACAGTTTGAAAGAGCGAGAGTGTAGCTGGGTTTTCACAGTTTGAAACTGGGAGAGCGGAGCTGGGGTTTCACAGTTTGAAACAGCCAGAGCGGAGCTGGGGTTTCACAGTTTGAAACAGCCAGAGCGGAGCTGGGGTTTCACAGTTTGAAACAGCCAGAGCGGAGCTGCGGTTTCACAGTTCGAAACAGCCAGAGCGGAGCTGGGCATTCACAGTTTGAAACAGCGAGAGCAGAGCTGTTCTTTCTCAGTTTGAAACAGCGAGAGCGCAGCTGCAGTTTCACAGTTTGAAATAGCGAGAGCAGAGCTGGGGTTTCTCAGTTTGAAACAGCCAGAGTGGAGCTGGGTATTCACAGTTTGAAATAGCGAGAGCGGAGCTGGAGAATCAGTTTGATACAGCGAGAGCAGTGCTAGGGTTTCACAGTTTGAAACAGCCAGAGCGGAGCTGGGGTTTCACAGTTTGAAACAGCGAGAGGGGAGCTGCAGTTTCAATTTGAAACAGCGAGAGCGGAGTTCTGGTTTCACAGTTTGAAATAGTGAGAGTGGAGCTGGGGAATCAGTTTGAAACAGTGAGAGCAGAGGTGGAGTTTCAAAGATTGAAACAGCGTGAGGGGAGCTGGTGTTTCAATTTGAAACAGCGAGAGCGGAGCTGGGGTTTCAAAGTTTGAAACAGCGAGAGCGGAGTTGGGGTTTCTCAATTTGAAACAGCGAGAGCGGAGCTGGGGTTTCACCGTTTGAAACAGCGAGAGCGGAGCTCGAGTTTAGCAGTTTGAAACAGCGTGAGCAGAGCTGGAGTTTCACAGTTTGAAACAGCGAGAGCGGAGCAGTGGTTTCACATTTTGAAACAGCGAGAGCGGATCTGGGTTTTCACAGATTGAAACAGCCAGAGCGGAGTTGGAGTTTCACAGTTTGAAACAGAGATTGAGGAACTGCAGTTTCACAGTTTGAAACAGCGAGAGCGGATCTGGGGTTTCACAGTTTGAAACAGCGAGAGCGGAGCTTGGTTTTCACAGCTTGAAGCAGCGAGAGTGGAGCTGAGCTTTCACAGTTTGTAACAGCGATAGCGGAGCTCGGGTTTTACAGTTTGAAACAGCCAGAGCGGAGCTGGGGTTTCACAGTTTGAAACAGCCAGAGCGGAGCTGGTATTTCACATTTTGAAACAGCGAGAGCGGATCTGGGGTTTCGCAGTTTGAAACAGCGAGAGCAGGTCTGGGTTTTCCCAGATTGAAACGGCGAGAGCGGAGTTGGAGTTTCACAGTTTGAAACAGCGAGAGCGGAGCTGGTATTTCACAGTTTGAAAGAGCGAGAGTGTAGCTGGGTTTTCACAGTTTGAAACTGGGAGAGCGGAGCTGGGGTTTCTCAGTTTGAAACAGCGAGAGCGGAGCTGGGGTTTCACAGTTTGAAAGAGCGAGAGCGGAGCTGGTATTTCACAGTTTGAAAGAGCGAGAGTGTAGCTGGGTTTTCACAGTTTGAAACTGGGAGAGCGGAGCTGGGGTTTCTCAGTTTGAAACAGCGAGAGCGGAGCTGGGGTTTCACAGTTTGAAAGAGCGAGAGCGGAGCTGGTATTTCACAGTTTGAAAGAGCGAGAGTGTAGCTGGGTTTTCACAGTTTGAAACTGGGAGAGCGGAGCTGGGGTTTCACAGTTTGAAACAGCCAGAGCGGAGCTGCGGTATAACAGTTTGAAACAGCCAGAGCGGAGCTGGGGTTTCACAGTTTGAAACAGTGAGAACGGAGCTGGAGTTTCAGTTTGAAACAGCGAGAGTGGAGCTGGGGTTTCATGGTTTGAATTAGCCAGAACGGAGCTGCAGTTTCACAGTCTGAAACAGCGAGAATGGAGATGGAGTTTCAATTTGAAACAGCCAGAGTGGAGCTGGGGTTTCACAGTTTGAAACAGCCGGAGTGGAGCTGGGGTTTCACAGTTTGAAACAGCGAGAGCAGACTCACGTTTCAAAGTCTGAAACAGCGAGAGCAGTTCTGGAGTTTCACATTTTCAAACAGCGAGAGCGGAGCTGGGGTTTCACAGCTTGAAACAGGGAGAGCGGAGCTGGGGTTTCAAAGTTTGAAACAGCCAGAGCGGAGCTGCAGTTTCACAGTTTGAAACAGCCAGAGCGGAGCTGAGGTTTCATAGTTTGAAACTGCGAGAGCGGAGCTGGGGTTACACAATTTGAAACTGCGAGAGTGGAGCTGCAGTTTCACAGTTTGAAACTGCGAGAGTGGAGCTGGAGTTTCAAAGTTTGAAACAGTGAGAGCGGAGCTGGGGATTCACAGTTTGAAAAAGAGAGAGCGGAGCTGGGGTTTCACCGTTTGAAACAGCGAGAGCGGAGCAGTGGTTTCACATTTTGAAACAGCGAGAGCGGATCAGGGGTTTCACATTTTGAAACAGCGAGAGCGGATCTGGGTTTTCACAGATTGAAACAGCCAGAGCGGAGTTGGAGTTTCACAGTTTGAAACAGAGATTGAGGAACTGCAGTTTCACAGTTTGAAACAGCGAGAGCGGATCTGGGGTTTCACAGTTTGAAACAGCGAGAGCGGAGCTGGTATTTCACAGTTTGAAAAGCGAGAGCGCAGCTGGGGTTTCACAGTTTGAGACGGTGAGAGCGGAGCTTGGTTTTCACAACTTGAAACAGCGAGAGTGGAGCTGAGCTTTCACAGTTTGTAACAGCGATAGCGGAGCTCGGGTTTCACAGTTTGAAACAGCCAGAGCGGAGCTGGGGTTTCACAGTTTGAAACAGCCAGAACGGAGCTGGGGTTTCACAATTTGATACAGCCAGAGCGGTGTTGGGGATTCACAGTTTCAAACAGCGAGAGTGGAGCTGGGGTTTCATAGTTTGGTGCAGCGAGAGTGGATCTCGAGTTTCACGGTTTGAAACAGCGAGGGCGGAGCTGGGGTTTCACATTTTGAAACAGCAAGAGCGGATTTGTGTTTTCCCAGATTGAAACAGCGAGAGCGGATCTGGGGTTTCACAGTTTGAAAAAGCGAGAGCGGATCTGGGGTTTCACCCTTTGAAACAGCGAGAACGGAGCTGTAGTTTCAATTTGAAACAGCAACAGCGGAGCTGTGGTTTCCCAGTTTGAAATAGCGGGAGCGGAGCTGAGGTATCAGTTTGAAACAGCCAGAGCGGGGAGCTGGGGTTTCAGTTTGAAATAGTGAGAGCAGAGCTGGGGTTTCACATTTTGAAACAGCGAGAGCGGATCTGGGGTTTTGCAGTTTGAAACAGCGAGAGCAGGTCTGGGTTTTCCCAGATTGAAACGGCGAGAGCGGAGCTGGTATTTCACAGTTTGAAAGAGCGAGAGTGTAGCTGGGTTTTCACAGTTTGAAACTGGGAGAGCGGAGCTGGGGTTTCACAGTTTGAAACAGCGAGAGCGGAGCTGGGGTTTCACAGTTTGAAAGAGCGAGAGCGGAGCTGGTATTTCACAGTTTGAAAGAGCGAGAGTGTAGCTGGGTTTTCACAGTTTGAAACTGGGAGAGCGGAGCTGGGGTTTCACAGTTTGAAACAGCCAGAGCGGAGCTGCGGTTTCACAGTTTGAAACAGCCAGAGCGGAGCTGCGGTTTCACAGTTTGAAACAGCCAGAGCGGAGCTGCGGTTTCACAGTTCGAAACAGCCAGAGCGGAGCTGGGCATTCACAGTTTGAAACAGCGAGAGCAGAGCTGTTCTTTCTCAGTTTGAAACAGCGAGAGCGCAGCTGCAGTTTCACAGTTTGAAACAGCGAGAGCGGAACTGCAGTTTCACAGTTTCAAACAGCAAGAGCAGAGCTGGGGTTTCACATTTTGAAACAGTGAGAGCGGATCTGGGGTTTCACAGTTTGAAACAGCGAGAGTGGAGCTGGGGTTTATTGGTTTGAATTAGCCAGAACGGAGCTGCAGTTTCACAGTCTGAAACAGCGAGAATGGAGATGGAGTTTCAATTTGAAACAGCCAGAGTGGGGCTGGGGTTTTACAGTTTGAAATAGTGAGAGCGGAGCTGGGATTTCACAGTTTGAAACAGCGAGAGCGGAGCTGGGGTTTCAAAATTTGAAACAACCGGAGTGGAGCTGGGGTTTCACAGTTTGAAACAGCGAGAGCAGACTCGAGTTTCAAAGTCTGAAACAGCGAGAGCAGTTCTGGGGTTTCACATTTTCAAACAGCGAGAGCGGAGCTGGGGTTTCACAGCTTGAAACAGGGAGAGCGGAGCTGGGGTTTCAAAGTTTGAAACAGCCAGAGCGGAGCTGCGGTTTCACAGTTTGAAACAGCCAGAGCGGAGCTGGGGTTTCACAATTTGAAACTGCGAGAGTGGAGCTGCAGTTTCACAGTTTGAAACTGCGAGAGTGGAGCTGGAGTTTCAAAGTTTGAAACAGCGAGAGTGGAGCTCAAGTTTCAAAGTTTGAAACAGCCAGAGCGGAGCTGGGGTTTCATAGTTTGAAACAGCGAGAGCAGAGCTGTTCTTTCTCAGTTTGAAACAGCGAGAGCGTAGCTGGGTTTTCACAGTGTGAAACTGGGAGACCGGAGCTGGGGTTTCTAAGTTTGAAACAGCGAGAGGGCAGGTGGGGTTTCACAGTTTGAAACAGCGAATAGCGGAGCTGGGGTTTCACAGTTTGAAACAGCAAGGACGGAGCTGGGGTTTCATGGTTTGAATCAGCCAGAGCGGAGCTGCAGTTTCACAGTTTGAAACAGCGAGAATGGAGCTGGAGTTTCAATTTGAAACAGCGACAGCGGAGCTGCAGTTTCACAGTTTGAAACAGCCGGAGTGGAGCTCGGGTTACACAGTTTGAAACAGCGAGAGCAGAGCTGTGGTTTCACAGTTTGAAATAGCGGGAGCGGAGCTGGGGTATCAGTTTGAAACAGCGAGAGCGGAGGTGCATTTTCAAAGTTTGAAACAGAGAGCGGGGAGCTGGGGTTTCAGTTTGAAATAGCGAGAGCAGAGCTGGGTTTCTCAGTTTGAAACAGCCAGAGTGGAGCTGGGTATTCACAGTTTGAAATAGCGAGAGCGGAGCTGGAGAATCAGTTTGATACAGCGAAAGCAGTGCTAGGGTTTCACAGTTTGAAACAGCCAGAGCGGAGCTGGGGTTTCACAGTTTGACACAGCGAGAGGGGAGCTGCAGTTTCAATTTGAAACAGCGAGAGCGGAGTTCTGGTTTCACAGTTTGAAATAGTGAGAGTGG
Organism: Carcharodon carcharias; assembly: GCF_017639515.1. Lineage (NCBI taxonomy): Eukaryota > Metazoa > Chordata > Chondrichthyes > Lamniformes > Lamnidae > Carcharodon > Carcharodon carcharias. Next base: position 32,826,774 of record NC_054473.1, read on the forward strand.
AGCTGGGGAATCAGTTTGAAACAGTGAGAGCAGAGGTGGAGTTTCAAAGATTGAAACAGCGTGAGGGGAGCTGGTGTTTCAATTTGAAACAGCGAGAGCGGAGCTGGGGTTTCAAAGTTTGAAACAGCGAGAGCGGAGTTGGGGTTTCTCAATTTGAAACAGCGAGAGCGGAGCTGGGGTTTCACCGTTTGAAACAGCGAGAGCGGAGCTCGAGTTTAGCAGTTTGAAACAGCCAGAGCGGAGCAGTGGTTTCACAATTTGAAACAGTGAGAGCGGATCTGGGTTTTCACAGATTGAAACAGCGAGAGCGGATCTGGGTTTTCACAGATTGAAACAGCCAGAGCGGAGTTGGAGTTTCACAGTTTGAAACAGAGATTGAGGAACTGCAGTTTCACAGTTTGAAACAGCGAGAGCGGATCTGGGGTTTCACAGTTTGAAACAGCGAGAGCGGAGCTTGGTTTTCACAGCTTGAAGCAGCGAGAGTGGAGCTGAGCTTTCACAGTTTGTAACAGCGATAGCGGAGCTCGGGTTTTACAGTTTGAAACAGCCAGAGCGGAGCTGGGGTTTCACAGTTTGAAACAGCCAGAGCGGAGCTGGTATTTCACATTTTGAAACAGCGAGAGCGGATCTGGGGTTTCGCAGTTTGAAACAGCGAGAGCAGGTCTGGGTTTTCCCAGATTGAAACGGCGAGAGCGGAGTTGGAGTTTCACAGTTTGAAACAGCGAGAGCGGAGCTGGTATTTCACAGTTTGAAAGAGCGAGAGTGTAGCTGGGTTTTCACAGTTTGAAACTGGGAGAGCGGAGCTGGGGTTTCTCAGTTTGAAACAGCGAGAGCGGAGCTGGGGTTTCACAGTTTGAAAGAGCGAGAGCGGAGCTGGTATTTCACAGTTTGAAAGAGCGAGAGTGTAGCTGGGTTTTCACAGTTTGAAACTGGGAGAGCGGAGCTGGGGTTTCACAGTTTGAAACAGCCAGAGCGGAGCTGCGGTATAACAGTTTGAAACAGCCAGAGCGGAGCTGGGGTTTCACAGTTTGAAACAGTGAGAACGGAGCTGGAGTTTCAGTTTGAAACAGCGAGAGTGGAGCTGGGGTTTCATGGTTTGAATTAGCCAGAACGGAGCTGCAGTTTCACAGTCTGAAACAGCGAGAATGGAGATGGAGTTTCAATTTGAAACAGCCAGAGTGGAGCTGGGGTTTCACAGTTTGAAACAGCCGGAGTGGAGCTGGGGTTTCACAGTTTGAAACAGCGAGAGCAGACTCACGTTTCAAAGTCTGAAACAGCGAGAGCAGTTCTGGAGTTTCACATTTTCAAACAGCGAGAGCGGAGCTGGGGTTTCACAGCTTGAAACAGGGAGAGCGGAGCTGGGGTTTCAAAGTTTGAAACAGCCAGAGCGGAGCTGCAGTTTCACAGTTTGAAACAGCCAGAGCGGAGCTGAGGTTTCATAGTTTGAAACAGCCAGAGCGGAGCTGGGGTTACACAATTTGAAACTGCGAGAGTGGAGCTGCAGTTTCACAGTTTGAAACTGCGAGAGTGGAGCTGGAGTTTCAAAGTTTGAAACAGTGAGAGCGGAGCTGGGGATTCACAGTTTGAAAAAGAGAGAGCGGAGCTGGGGTTTCACCGTTTGAAACAGCGAGAGCGGAGCTGGCGTTTCACAGTTTGAAACAGCGAGAGCGGAGCAGTGGTTTCACATTTTGAAACAGCGAGAGCGGATCAGGGGTTTCACATTTTGAAACAGCGAGAGCGGATCTGGGTTTTCACAGATTGAAACAGCCAGAGCGGAGTTGGAGTTTCACAGTTTGAAACAGAGATTGAGGAACTGCAGTTTCACAGTTTGAAACAGCGAGAGCGGATCTGGGGTTTCACAGTTTGAAACAGCGAGAGCGGAGCTGGTATTTCACAGTTTGAAAAGCGAGAGCGCAGCTGGGGTTTCACAGTTTGAGACGGTGAGAGCGGAGCTTGGTTTTCACAACTTGAAACAGCGAGAGTGGAGCTGAGCTTTCACAGTTTGTAACAGCGATAGCGGAGCTCGGGTTTCACAGTTTGAAACAGCCAGAGCGGAGCTGGGGTTTCACAGTTTGAAACAGCCAGAACGGAGCTGGGGTTTCACAATTTGATACAGCCAGAGCGGTGTTGGGGATTCACAGTTTCAAACAGCGAGAGTGGAGCTGGGGTTTCATAGTTTGGTGCAGCGAGAGTGGATCTCGAGTTTCACGGTTTGAAACAGCGAGGGCGGAGCTGGGGTTTCACATTTTGAAACAGCAAGAGCGGATTTGTGTTTTCCCAGATTGAAACAGCGAGAGCGGATCTGGGGTTTCACAGTTTGAAAAAGCGAGAGCGGATCTGGGGTTTCACCCTTTGAAACAGCGAGAACGGAGCTGTAGTTTCAATTTGAAACAGCAACAGCGGAGCTGTGGTTTCCCAGTTTGAAATAGCGGGAGCGGAGCTGAGGTATCAGTTTGAAACAGCCAGAGCGGGGAGCTGGGGTTTCAGTTTGAAATAGTGAGAGCAGAGCTGGGGTTTCACATTTTGAAACAGCGAGAGCGGATCTGGGGTTTTGCAGTTTGAAACAGCGAGAGCAGGTCTGGGTTTTCCCAGATTGAAACGGCGAGAGCGGAGCTGGTATTTCACAGTTTGAAAGAGCGAGAGTGTAGCTGGGTTTTCACAGTTTGAAACTGGGAGAGCGGAGCTGGGGTTTCACAGTTTGAAACAGCGAGAGCGGAGCTGGGGTTTCACAGTTTGAAAGAGCGAGAGCGGAGCTGGTATTTCACAGTTTGAAAGAGCGAGAGTGTAGCTGGGTTTTCACAGTTTGAAACTGGGAGAGCGGAGCTGGGGTTTCACAGTTTGAAACAGCCAGAGCGGAGCTGCGGTTTCACAGTTTGAAACAGCCAGAGCGGAGCTGCGGTTTCACAGTTTGAAACAGCCAGAGCGGAGCTGCGGTTTCACAGTTCGAAACAGCCAGAGCGGAGCTGGGCATTCACAGTTTGAAACAGCGAGAGCAGAGCTGTTCTTTCTCAGTTTGAAACAGCGAGAGCGCAGCTGCAGTTTCACAGTTTGAAACAGCGAGAGCGGAACTGCAGTTTCACAGTTTCAAACAGCAAGAGCAGAGCTGGGGTTTCACATTTTGAAACAGTGAGAGCGGATCTGGGGTTTCACAGTTTGAAACAGCGAGAGTGGAGCTGGGGTTTATTGGTTTGAATTAGCCAGAACGGAGCTGCAGTTTCACAGTCTGAAACAGCGAGAATGGAGATGGAGTTTCAATTTGAAACAGCCAGAGTGGGGCTGGGGTTTTACAGTTTGAAATAGTGAGAGCGGAGCTGGGATTTCACAGTTTGAAACAGCGAGAGCGGAGCTGGGGTTTCAAAATTTGAAACAACCGGAGTGGAGCTGGGGTTTCACAGTTTGAAACAGCGAGAGCAGACTCGAGTTTCAAAGTCTGAAACAGCGAGAGCAGTTCTGGGGTTTCACATTTTCAAACAGCGAGAGCGGAGCTGGGGTTTCACAGCTTGAAACAGGGAGAGCGGAGCTGGGGTTTCAAAGTTTGAAACAGCCAGAGCGGAGCTGCGGTTTCACAGTTTGAAACAGCCAGAGCGGAGCTGGGGTTTCACAATTTGAAACTGCGAGAGTGGAGCTGCAGTTTCACAGTTTGAAACTGCGAGAGTGGAGCTGGAGTTTCAAAGTTTGAAACAGCGAGAGTGGAGCTCAAGTTTCAAAGTTTGAAACAGCCAGAGCGGAGCTGGGGTTTCATAGTTTGAAACAGCGAGAGCAGAGCTGTTCTTTCTCAGTTTGAAACAGCGAGAGCGTAGCTGGGTTTTCACAGTGTGAAACTGGGAGACCGGAGCTGGGGTTTCTAAGTTTGAAACAGCGAGAGGGCAGGTGGGGTTTCACAGTTTGAAACAGCGAATAGCGGAGCTGGGGTTTCACAGTTTGAAACAGCAAGGACGGAGCTGGGGTTTCATGGTTTGAATCAGCCAGAGCGGAGCTGCAGTTTCACAGTTTGAAACAGCGAGAATGGAGCTGGAGTTTCAATTTGAAACAGCGACAGCGGAGCTGCAGTTTCACAGTTTGAAACAGCCGGAGTGGAGCTCGGGTTACACAGTTTGAAACAGCGAGAGCAGAGCTGTGGTTTCACAGTTTGAAATAGCGGGAGCGGAGCTGGGGTATCAGTTTGAAACAGCGAGAGCGGAGGTGCATTTTCAAAGTTTGAAACAGAGAGCGGGGAGCTGGGGTTTCAGTTTGAAATAGCGAGAGCAGAGCTGGGTTTCTCAGTTTGAAACAGCCAGAGTGGAGCTGGGTATTCACAGTTTGAAATAGCGAGAGCGGAGCTGGAGAATCAGTTTGATACAGCGAAAGCAGTGCTAGGGTTTCACAGTTTGAAACAGCCAGAGCGGAGCTGGGGTTTCACAGTTTGACACAGCGAGAGGGGAGCTGCAGTTTCAATTTGAAACAGCGAGAGCGGAGCTCTGGTTTCACAGTTTGAAATAGTGAGAGTGGAGCTGGGGAATCAGTTTGAAACAGTGAGAGCAGAGGTGGAGTTTCAAAGATTGAAACAGCGTGAGGGGAGCTGGTGTTTCAATTTGAAACAGCGAGAGCGGAGCTGGGGTTTCAAAGTTTGAAACAGCGAGAGCGGAGTTGGGGTTTCTCAATTTGAAACAGCGAGAGCGGAGCTGGGGTTTCACCGTTTGAAACAGCGAGAGCGGAGCTCGAGTTTAGCAGTTTGAAACAGCCAGAGCGGAGCAGTGGTTTCACAATTTGAAACAGTGAGAGCGGATCTGGGTTTTCACAGATTGAAACAGCGAGAGCGGATCTGGGTTTTCACAGATTGAAACAGCCAGAGCGGAGTTGGAGTTTCACAGTTTGAAACAGAGATTGAGGAACTGCAGTTTCACAGTTTGAAACAGCGAGAGCGGATCTGGGGTTTCACAGTTTGAAACAGCGAGAGCGGAGCTTGGTTTTCACAGCTTGAAGCAGCGAGAGTGGAGCTGAGCTTTCACAGTTTGTAACAGCGATAGCGGAGCTCGGGTTTTACAGTTTGAAACAGCCAGAGCGGAGCTGGGGTTTCACAGTTTGAAACAGCCAGAGCGGAGCTGGGGTTTCACAGTTTGAAACAGCCAGAGCGGAGCTGGTATTTCACATTTTGAAACAGCGAGAGCGGATCTGGGGTTTCGCAGTTTGAAACAGCGAGAGCAGGTCTGGGTTTTCCCAGATTGAAACGGCGAGAGCGGAGTTGGAGTTTCACAGTTTGAAACTGCGAGAGCGGAGCAGGTATTTCACAGTTTGAAAGAGCGAGAGTGTAGCTGGGTTTTCACAGTTTGAAACTGGGAGAGCGGAGCTGGGGTTTCTCAGTTTGAAACAGCGAGAGCGGAGCTGGGGTTTCACAGTTTGAAAGAGCGAGAGCGGAGCTGGTATTTCACAGTTTGAAAGAGCGAGAGTGTAGCTGGGTTTTCACAGTTTGAAACTGGGAGAGCGGAGCTGGGGTTTCACAGTTTGAAACAGCCAGAGCGGAGCTGCGGTATAACAGTTTGAAACAGCCAGAGTGGAGCTGGGGTTTCACAGTTTGAAACAGTGAGAACGGAGCTGGAGTTTCAGTTTGAAACAGCGAGAGTGGAGCTGGGGTTTCATGGTTTGAATTAGCCAGAACGGAGCTGCAGTTTCACAGTCTGAAACAGCGAGAATGGAGATGGAGTTTCAATTTGAAACAGCCAGAGTGGAGCTGGGGTTTCACAGTTTGAAACAGCCGGAGTGGAGCTGGGGTTTCACAGTTTGAAACAGCGAGAGCAGACTCACGTTTCAAAGTCTGAAACAGCGAGAGCAGTTCTGGAGTTTCACATTTTCAAACAGCGAGAGCGGAGCTGGGGTTTCACAGCTTGAAACAGGGAGAGCGGAGCTGGGGTTTCAAAGTTTGAAACAGCCAGAGCGGAGCTGCAGTTTCACAGTTTGAAACAGCCAGAGCGGAGCTGAGGTTTCATAGTTTGAAACTGCGAGAGCGGAGCTGGGGTTACACAATTTGAAACTGCGAGAGTGGAGCTGCAGTTTCACAGTTTGAAACTGCGAGAGTGGAGCTGGAGTTTCAAAGTTTGAAACAGTGAGAGCGGAGCTGGGGATTCACAGTTTGAAAAAGAGAGAGCGGAGCTGGGGTTTCACCGTTTGAAACAGCGAGAGCGGAGCTGGCGTTTCACAGTTTGAAACAGCGAGAGCGGAGCAGTGGTTTCACATTTTGAAACAGCGAGAGCGGATCAGGGGTTTCACATTTTGAAACAGCGAGAGCGGATCTGGGTTTTCACAGATTGAAACAGCCAGAGCGGAGTTGGAGTTTCACAGTTTGAAACAGAGATTGAGGAACTGCAGTTTCACAGTTTGAAACAGCGAGAGCGGATCTGGGGTTTCACAGTTTGAAACAGCGAGAGCGGAGCTGGTATTTCACAGTTTGAAAAGCGAGAGCGCAGCTGGGGTTTCACAGTTTGAGACGGTGAGAGCGGAGCTTGGTTTTCACAACTTGAAACAGCGAGAGTGGAGCTGAGCTTTCACAGTTTGTAACAGCGATAGCGGAGCTCGGGTTTCACAGTTTGAAACAGCCAGAGCGGAGCTGGGGTTTCACAGTTTGAAACAGCCAGAACGGAGCTGGGGTTTCACAATTTGATACAGCCAGAGCGGTGTTGGGGATTCACAGTTTCAAACAGCGAGAGTGGAGCTGGGGTTTCATAGTTTGGTGCAGCGAGAGTGGATCTCGAGTTTCACGGTTTGAAACAGCGAGGGCGGAGCTGGGGTTTCACATTTTGAAACAGCAAGAGCGGATTTGTGTTTTCCCAGATTGAAACAGCGAGAGCGGATCTGGGGTTTCACAGTTTGAAAAAGCGAGAGCGGATCTGGGGTTTCACCCTTTGAAACAGCGAGAACGGAGCTGTAGTTTCAATTTGAAACAGCAACAGCGGAGCTGTGGTTTCCCAGTTTGAAATAGCGGGAGCGGAGCTGAGGTATCAGTTTGAAACAGCCAGAGCGGGGAGCTGGGGTTTCAGTTTGAAATAGTGAGAGCAGAGCTGGGGTTTCACATTTTGAAACAGCGAGAGCGGATCTGGGGTTTTGCAGTTTGAAACAGCGAGAGCAGGTCTGGGTTTTCCCAGATTGAAACGGCGAGAGCGGAGCTGGTATTTCACAGTTTGAAAGAGCGAGAGTGTAGCTGGGGTTTCACAGTTTGAAACAGCGAGAGCGGAGCTGGGGTTTCACAGTTTGAAAGAGCGAGAGCGGAGCTGGTATTTCACAGTTTGAAAGAGCGAGAGTGTAGCTGGGTTTTCACAGTTTGAAACTGGGAGAGCGGAGCTGGGGTTTCACAGTTTGAAACAGCCAGAGCGGAGCTGCGGTTTCACAGTTTGAAACAGCCAGAGCGGAGCTGCGGTTTCACAGTTTGAAACAGCCAGAGCGGAGCTGCGGTTTCACAGTTCGAAACAGCCAGAGCGGAGCTGGGCATTCACAGTTTGAAACAGCGAGAGCAGAGCTGTTCTTTCTCAGTTTGAAACAGCGAGAGCGCAGCTGCAGTTTCACAGTTTGAAACAGCGAGAGCGGAACTGCAGTTTCACAGTTTCAAACAGCAAGAGCAGAGCTGGGGTTTCACATTTTGAAACAGTGAGAGCGGATCTGGGGTTTCACAGTTTGAAACAGCGAGAGCAGATCTGGGTTTTCCCAGATTGAAACAGCGAGAGCGGAGCTGGGGTTTCACAGATTGAAACAGCGAGAGCGCAGTTGGAGTTTCACAGTTTGAAACAGCAAGAGCGGAGCTGGTATTTCACAGTTTGAAAAAGCGATAGCGTAGCTGGGTTTTCACAGTGTGAAACTGGGAGACCGGAGCTGGGCTTTCTCAGTTTGAAACAGCGAGAGGGCAGATGGGGTTTCATAGTTTGAAACAGCGAATAGCGGAGCTGGGGTTTCACAGTTTGAAACAGCAAGGACGGAGCAGGGGTTTCATGGTTTGAATTAGCGATAGCGGAGCTCGGGTTTTACAGTTTGAAACAGCCAGAGCGGAGCTGGTGTTTCACAGTTTGAAACAGCCAGAGCGGAGCTGGTATTTCACATTTTGAAACAGCGAGAGCGGATCTGGGGTTTCGCAGTTTGAAACAGCGAGAGCAGGTCTGGGTTTTCCCAGATTGAAACGGCGAGAGCGGAGTTGGAGTTTCACAGTTTGAAACAGCGAGAGCGGAGCTGGTATTTCACAGTTTGAAAGAGCGAGAGTGTAGCTGGGTTTTCACAGTTTGAAACTGGGAGAGCGGAGCTGGGGTTTCTCAGTTTGAAACAGCGAGAGCGGAGCTGGGGTTTCACAGTTTGAAAGGGCGAGAGCGGAGCTGGTATTTCACAGTTTGAAAGAGCGAGAGTGTAGCTGGGTTTTCACAGTTTGAAACTGGGAGAGCGGAGCTGGGGTTTCACAGTTTGAAACAGCCAGAGCGGAGCTGCGGTATAACAGTTTGAAACAGCCAGAGTGGAGCTGGGGTTTCACAGTTTGAAACAGTGAGAACGGAGCTGGAGTTTCAGTTTGAAACAGCGAGAGTGGAGCTGGGGTTTCATGGTTTGAATTAGCCAGAACGGAGCTGCAGTTTCACAGTCTGAAACAGCGAGAATGGAGATGGAGTTTCAATTTGAAACAGCCAGAGTGGAGCTGGGGTTTCACAGTTTGAAACAGCCGGAGTGGAGCTGGGGTTTCACAGTTTGAAACAGCGAGAGCAGACTCACGTTTCAAAGTCTGAAACAGCGAGAGCAGTTCTGGAGTTTCACATTTTCAAACAGCGAGAGCGGAGCTGGGGTTTCACAGCTTGAAACAGGGAGAGCGGAGCTGGGGTTTCAAAGTTTGAAACAGCCAGAGCGGAGCTGCAGTTTCACAGTTTGAAACAGCCAGAGCGGAGCTGAGGTTTCATAGTTTGAAACTGCGAGAGCGGAGCTGGGGTTACACAATTTGAAACTGCGAGAGTGGAGCTGCAGTTTCACAGTTTGAAACTGCGAGAGTGGAGCTGGAGTTTCAAAGTTTGAAACAGTGAGAGCGGAGCTGGGGATTCACAGTTTGAAAAAGAGAGAGCGGAGCTGGGGTTTCACCGTTTGAAACAGCGAGAGCGGAGCTGGCGTTTCACAGTTTGAAACAGCGAGAGCGGAGCAGTGGTTTCACATTTTGAAACAGCGAGAGCGGATCAGGGGTTTCACATTTTGAAACAGCGAGAGCGGATCTGGGTTTTCACAGATTGAAACAGCCAGAGCGGAGTTGGAGTTTCACAGTTTGAAACAGAGATTGAGGAACTGCAGTTTCACAGTTTGAAACAGCGAGAGCGGATCTGGGGTTTCACAGTTTGAAACAGCGAGAGCGGAGCTGGTATTTCACAGTTTGAAAAGCGAGAGCGCAGCTGGGGTTTCACAGTTTGAGACGGTGAGAGCGGAGCTTGGTTTTCACAACTTGAAACAGCGAGAGTGGAGCTGAGCTTTCACAGTTTGTAACAGCGATAGCGGAGCTCGGGTTTCACAGTTTGAAACAGCCAGAGCGGAGCTGGGGTTTCACAGTTTGAAACAGCCAGAACGGAGCTGGGGTTTCACAATTTGATACAGCCAGAGCGGTGTTGGGGATTCACAGTTTCAAACAGCGAGAGTGGAGCTGGGGTTTCATAGTTTGGTGCAGCGAGAGTGGATCTCGAGTTTCACGGTTTGAAACAGCGAGGGCGGAGCTGGGGTTTCACATTTTGAAACAGCAAGAGCGGATTTGTGTTTTCCCAGATTGAAACAGCGAGAGCGGATCTGGGGTTTCACAGTTTGAAAAAGCGAGAGCGGATCTGGGGTTTCACCCTTTGAAACAGCGAGAACGGAGCTGTAGTTTCAATTTGAAACAGCAACAGCGGAGCTGTGGTTTCCCAGTTTGAAATAGCGGGAGCGGAGCTGAGGTATCAGTTTGAAACAGCCAGAGCGGGGAGCTGGGGTTTCAGTTTGAAACAGCCAGAGCGGGGAGCTGGGGTTTCAGTTTGAAATAGTGAGAGCAGAGCTGGGGTTTCACATTTTGAAACAGCGAGAGCGGATCTGGGTTTTCCCAGATTGAAACGGCGAGAGCGGAGCTGGTATTTCACAGTTTGAAAGAGCGAGAGTGTAGCTGGGTTTTCACAGTTTGAAACTGGGAGAGCGGAGCTGGGGTTTCACAGTTTGAAACAGCGAGAGCGGAGCTGGGGTTTCACAGTTTGAAAGAGCGAGAGCGGAGCTGGTATTTCACAGTTTGAAAGAGCGAGAGTGTAGCTGGGTTTTCACAGTTTGAAACTGGAAGAGCGGAGCTGGGGTTTCACAGTTTGAAACAGCCAGAGCGGAGCTGCGGTTTCACAGTTTGAAACAGCCAGAGCGGAGCTGCGGTTTCACAGTTTGAAACAGCCAGAGCGGAGCTGCGGTTTCACAGTTTGAAACAGCCAGAGTGAAGCTGGGGTTTCACAGTTTGAAACAGTGAGAACGGAGCTGGAGTTTCAGTTTGAAACAGAGAGAGTGGAGCTGGGGTTTCATGGTTTGAATTAGCCAGAACGGAGCTGCAGTTTCACAGTCTGAAACAGCGAGAATGCAGATGGAGTTTCAATTTGAAACAGCCAGAGTGGAGCTGGGGTTTTACAGTTTGAAATAGTGAGAGCGTAGCTGGGATTTCACAGTTTGAAACAACGAGTGCGGAGCTGGTGTTTCTCAGTTTGAAACAGCGAGAGCGGAGCTGGGGTTTCAAAATTTGAAACAACCGGAGTGGAGCTGAAGTTTCACAGTTTGAAACAGCCAGAGCGGAGCTGGGGTTTCACAGTTTGAAACAACGAGAGCAGACTCGTGTTTCAAAGTTTGAAACAGCGAGAGCAGATCTGGGTATTCACATTTTGAAACAGCGAGAGCGGAGCTGGGGTTTCACAGTTTGAACCAGGGAGAGCGGAGCTGGGGTTTTAAAGAATGAAACAGCCAGAGCGGAGCTGCAGTTTCACAGTTTGAAACAGCCAGAGCGGAGCTGGAGTTTTCTAGTTTGAAATAGTGAGAGCGGAGCTGGGATTTCACAGTTTGAAACAGCGAGAGCGGAGCTGGTGTTTCTCAGTTTAAAACAGCGAGAGCGGAGCTGAAGTTTCACAGTTTGAAACAGCCAGAGCAGAGCTGGTGTTTCACAGTTTGAAACAGAGAGAGCAGACTCGAGTTTCAAAGTTTGAAACAGCGAGAGCAGATCTGGGGTTTCACATTTTGAAACTGCGAGAGCGGAGCTGGGGTTTCTCAGTTTGAAACAGGGAGAGCGGAGCTGGGGTTTCAAAGTTTGAAACAGCGAGAGCGGATTTGTGTTTTCCCAGATTGAAACAGCGAGAGCGGATCTGGGGTTTCACAGTTTGAAAGAGCAATAGCTGATCTGGGGTCTCACAATTTGAAACAGGGAGAGCGGAGCTGCAGTTTCACAGTTTGAAACAGCCAGACCGGAGCTGGAGTTTCACAGTTTGAAACAGCGAGAACGGAGCTGTAGTTTCAATTTGAAACAGCGAGAGCGGAGCTGTGGTTTCCCAGTTTGAAATAGCGGGAGCGGAGCTGAGGTATCAGTTTGAAACAGCCAGAGCGGGGAGCTGGGGTTTCAGTTTGAAATAGTGAGAGCAGAGCTGGGGTTTCACATTTTGAAACAGCGAGAGCGGATCTGGGGTTTCGCAGTTTGAAACAGTGAGAGCGGAGCTGGTATTTCACAGTTTGAAACAGTGAGAGCGGAGCTGGTATTTCACAGTTTGAAACAGCGAGAGCGGAGCTGGAGTTTCACAGTTTGAAACAGCGAGAGCGGAGCTGGGGTTTCACAGTTTGAAACAGTGAGAGCGGAGTTGGAGTTTCACAGTTTGAAACAGCGAGAGCGGATCTGGGGTTTCACAGTTTGAAACAGTGAGAGCGGAGTTGGAGTTTCACAGTTTGAAACAGCGAGAGCGGAGCTGGTATTTCACAGTTTGAAAGAGCGAGAGTGTAGCTGGGTTTTCACAGTTTGAAACTGGGAGAGCGGAGCTGAGGTTTCTCAGTTTGAAACAGCCAGAGCGGAGTTGGGGTTTCACAGTTTGAAAGAGCGAGAGCGGAGCTGGTATTTCACAGTTTGAAAGAGCGAGAGTGTAGCTGGGTTTTCACAGTTTGAAACTGGGAGAGCGGAGCTGGGGTTTCACAGTTTGAAACAGCCAGAGCGGAGCTGCGGTTTCACAATTTGAAACAGCCAGAGCGGAGCTGGTGTTTCTCAGTTTGAAACAGCGAGAGCGGAGCTGGGGTTTCAAAATTTGAAACAACCGGAGTGGAGCTGAAGTTTCACAGTTTGAAACAGCCAGAGTGGAGCTGGGGTTTCACAGTTTGAAACATCCAGAGCGGAGCTGGAGCTACACAGTTTGAAACAGCCAGAGTGGAGCTGGGTATTCACAGTTTGAAATAGCGAGAGCGGAGCTGGATAATCAATTTGATACAGCGAGAGCGGTGCTAGGGTTTCACAGTTTGAAACAGCCAGAGCGGAGCTGGGGTTTCACAGTTTGAAACAGCGAGAGCAGACTCACGTTTCAAAGTTTGAAACAGCGAGAGCAGATCTGGGGATTCACATTTTGAAACAGCGAGAGCGGAGCTGGGGTTTCACAGTTTGAAACAGGGAGAGCGGAGCTGGGGTTTCAAAGAATGAAACAGCCAGAGCGGAGCTGCAGTTTCACAGTTTGAAACAGCCAGAGCGGAGCTGGGGTTTCACAGTTTGAAACTGCGAGAGCGGAGCTGGGGTTTCACAGTTTGAAACAGCGAGAGCGGAGCTGGAGTTTCACAGTTTGAAACTGCGAGAGTGGAGCTGCAGTTTCACAGTTTGAAACTGCGAGAGTGGAGCTGCAGTTTCATAGTCTGAAACTGCGAGAGTGGAGCTGGAGTTTCAAAGTTTGAAACAGCGAGAGCGGAGCTGGGGTTTCACATTTTGCAACAGCGAGAGCGGATCTGGGGTTTCGCAGTTTGAAACAGCGAGAGCAGGTCTGAGTTTTCCCAGATTGAAACGGCGAGAGCGGAGCTGGGGTTTCACAGTTTGAAACAGCGAGAGCGGAGCTGGGTATTCACTGTTTGAAAAAGCGAGAGCAGAGCTGTTCTTTCACAGTTAGAAACAGCGAGAGCGCAGCTGCAGTTTCTCAGTTTGAAACAGCGAGAGCGGAACTGCTTTTTCACAGTTTCAAACAGCAAGAGCAGAGCTGGGGTTTCACATTTTGAAACATTGAGAGCGGATCTGGGTTTTCCCAGATTGAAACATCGAGAGCGGAGCTGGGGTTTCACAGATTGAAACAGCGAGAGCGCAGTTGGAGTTTCACAGTTTGAAACAGCGAGAGCGGAGCTGGTATTTCACAGTTTGAAAAAGCGAGAGCGTAGCTGGGGTTTCACAGTGTGAAACTGGGAGACCGGAGCTGGGGTTTCTCAGTTTGAAACAGCGAGAGGGCAGGTGGGGTTTCACAGTTTGAAACAGCGAATAGCGGAGCTGGGGTTTCACAGTTTGAAACAGCGAGAGGGGAGCTGCAGTTTCAATTTGAAACAGCGAGAGTGGAGTTCTGGTTTCACAGTTTGAAATAGTGAGAGTGGAGCTGGGGAATCAGTTTGAAACAGTGAGAGCAGAGGTGGAATTTCAAAGATTGAAACAGCGTGAGGGGAGCTGGTGTTTCAGTTTGAAACAGCGAGAGCGGAGCTGGTGTTTCAAAGTTTGAAACAGCGAGAGCGGAGTTGGGATTTCTCAGTTTGCAACAGCGAGAGCGGACCTGGGGTTTCACAGTTTGAAACAGCCAGAGCGGAGCTGCAATTTCACAGTTTGAAACAGCCAGAGCGGAGCTGGGTATTCACAGTTTGAAATAGCGAGAGCGGAGCTGGAGAATCAATTTGATACAGCGAGAGCGGTGTTAGGGTTTCACAGTTTGAAACAGCCAGAGCGGAGCTGGTGTTTCACTGTTTGAAACAGCGAGAGGGGATCTGCAGTTTCAATTTGAAACAGCGAGAGCGGAGTTCTGGTTTTACAGTTTGAAAGAGCGAGAGTGGAGCTGGGGTTTCACCGTTTGAAACAGCAAGAGCGGAGCTCGAGTTTAGCAGTTTGAAACAGCGTGAGCAGAGCTGTAGTTTCACAGTTTGAAACAGCGAGAGCGGAGCAGTGTTTTCACATTTTGAAACAGCGAGAGCGGATCAGGGGTTTCACATTTTGAAACAGCGAGAGCGGATCTGGGTTTTCACAGATTGAAACAGCGAGAGCGGTGCTGGCATTTCACAGTTTGAAACAGCCAGAGCGGAGTTGGAGTTTCACAGTTTGAAACAGCGAGAGCGGAGCTGGGGTCTCATAGTTTGAAACAGGGAGATCGGAGCTGGGGTTTCAAAGTTTGAAACAGCCAGAGCGGAGCTGCAGTTTCAACAGTTTGAAGCAGGCAGAGCGGAGCTGGGGTTTCACAGTTTGAAACATCCAGAGCGTAGCTGGGCCTACACAGTTTGAAACAGCCACAGCGGAGCTGGGTATTCACAGTTTGAAATAGCGATAGCGGAGCTGGGGTTTCACAGTTTGAAACAGTGAGAGCGGAGCTGGAGAATCAGTTTGATACAGCGAGAGGAGTGCTAGGGTTTCACAGTTTGAAACAGCCAGAGCGGAGCTGGGGTTTCACAGTTTGAAACAGTGAGAGGGGAGCTGCAGTTTCAATTTGAAACAGCGAGATCGGAGTTCTGGTTTCACAGTTTGAAATAGTGAGAGTGGAGCTGGGGAATCAGTTTGAAACAGTGAGAGCAGAGGTGGAGTTTCAAAGATTGAAACAGCGTGAGGGGAGCTGGTGTTTCAGTTTGAAACAGCGAGAGCGGAGCTGGGGTTTCACAGTTTGAAACAGCGAGAGCGGAGAGTGGGTTTCACAGTTTGAAACAGCCAGAGCGGAGCTGCAATTTCACAGTTTGAAACAGCCAGAGCGGAGCTGGGGTTTCACCGTTTGAAATAGAGAGAGAGGAGCTCGATTTTAGCAGTTTGAAACAGTGTGAGCAGAGCTGGAGTTTCACAGTTTGAAACAGCGAGAGCGGAGCAGTGGTTTCACATTTTGAAACAGCGAGAGCGGATCAGGGGTTTCACATTTTGAAACAGCGAGAGCGGATCTGGGTTTTCACAGATTGAAACAGCGAGAGCGGTGCTGGGATTTCACAGTTTGAAACAGCCAGAGCGGAGTTGGAGTTTCACAGTTTGAAACAGCGAGAGCGGAGCTGGGGTCTCAGTTTGAAACAGGGAGATCGGAGCTGGGGTTTCAAAGTTTGAAACAGCCAGAGCAGAGCTGCGGTTTCAACAGTTTGAAAAAGGCAGAGCGGAGCTGGGTTTTCATGTTTGAAACAGCTAGAGCGTAGCTGGAGTTTCACAGTTTGAAACAGCGAGAGCGTAGCTGGGTTTTCACAGTGTGAAACTGGGAGACCGGAGCTGGGGTTTCTCAGTTTGAAACAGCGAGAGTGGAGCTGGGGTTTCACAGTTTGAAACAGCCAGAGCGGAGCTGGGGTTTCACAGTTTGAAACAGTGAGAACGGAGCTGGAGTTTCAGTTTGAAACAGCGAGAGTGGAGCTGGGGTTTCATGGTTTGAATTAGCCAGAACGGAGCTGCAGTTTCACAGTCTGAAACAGCGAGAATGGAGATGGAGTTTCAATTTGAAACACCCAGAGCGGATCAGGGGTTTCACATTTTGAAACAGCGAGAGCGGATCTGGGTTTTCCCAGATTGAAACAGCGAGAGCAGTGCTGGGATTTCACAGTTTGAAACAGCGAGAGCGGAGCTGGTATTTCACAGTTTGAAAGAGCGAGAGCGTAGTTGGTTTTTCACAGTTTGAAACTGGGGGAGCGGAGCTGGGGTTTCTCAGTTTGAAACAGCGAGAGTGGAGCTGGGGTTTCACAGTTTGAAACAGCCAGAGCGGAGCTGGGGTTTCACAGTTTGAAACAGTGAGAACGGAGCTGGTGTTTCAGTTTGAAACAGCGAGAGTGGAGCTGGGGTTTCATGGATTGAATTAGCCAGAACGGAGCTGCAGTTTCGCAGTCTGAAACAGCGAGAATGGAGATGGAGTTTCAATTTGAAACAGCCAGAGCGGATCAGGGGTTTCACATTTTGAAACAGCGAGAGTGGATCTGGGTTTTCACAGATTGAAACAGCGAGAGCGGTGCTGGGATTTCACAGTTTGAAACAGCCAGAGCGGAGTTGGAGTTTCACAGTTTGAAACAGCGAGAGCAGACTCGAGTTTCAAAGTTTGAAACAGCGAGAGCAGATCTGGGGTTTCACATTTTGAAACAACGAGAGCGGATCTGTGGTTTCATAGTTTGAAACTGCGAGAGCAGAGCTGCAGTTTCAATTTGAAACAGCCAGAGTGGAGCTGGGGTTTCACAGTTTGAAACAGCGAGAGCGGCGCTGGTGTTTCTCAGTTTGAAACAACCAGAGTGGAGCTGAAGTTTCACAGTTTGAAACAGCCAGAGTGGAGCTGGGGTTTCACAGTTTGAAACAGCCAGAGCGGAGCTGGGGTTTCACAGTTTGAAACAGTGAGAACGGAGCTGGAGTTTCAGTTTGAAACAGCAAGAGTGGAGCTGGGGTTTCATGGTTTGAATTAGCCAGAACGGAGCTGCAGTTTCACAGTCTGAAACAGCGAGAATGGAGATTGAGTTTCAATTTGAAACAGCCAGAGTGGAGCTGGGGTTTCACAGTTTGAAATAGTGAGAGCGGAGCTGGGATTTCACAGTTTGAAACAGCGAGAGCGGCGCTGGTGTTTCTCAGTTTGAAACAACCAGAGTGGAGCTGAAGTTTCACAGTTTGAAACAGCCAGAGTGGAGCTGGGGTTTCACAGTTTGAAACAACGAGAGCAGACTCGAGTTTCAAAGTTTGAAACAGCGAGATCAGATCTGGGGTTTCACATTTTGAAACAGCGAGAGCGGAGCTGGGGTTTCAAAGTTTGAAACAGCCAGAGCGGAGCTGCGGTTTCACAGTTTGAAACAGCCAGAGCGGAGCTGGGGTTTCATAGGTTGAAACTGCGAGAGCGGAGCTGCGCTTTCACAATTTGAAACTGCGAGAGTGGAGCTGCAGTTTCACAGTTTGAAACTGCGAGAGTGGAGCTGGAGTTTCAAAGTTTGAAACAGCGAGAGCGGAGCTGGGGTTTCATAGTTTGAAACAGCGAGAGCAGAGCTGTTCTTTCTCAGTTTGAAACACCGAGAGCGTAGCTGGGTTTAAACAGTGTGAAACTGGGAGACCGGAGCAGAGCTGCAGTTTCACAGTTTCAAACCGCAAGAGCAGAGCTGGGGTTTCACATTTTGAAACAGTGAGAGCGGATCTGGGGTTTCACAATTTGAAACAGCGAGAGCAGATCTGTGTTTTCCCAGATTGAAACAGTGAGAGCGGAGCTGAGATTTCACAGATTGAAACAGCGAGAGCGCAGTTGGAGTTTCACAGTTTGAAACAGCGAGAGCGTAGCTGGGTTTTCACAGTGTGAAACTGGTAGACCGGAGCTGGGGTTTCTCAGTTTGAAACAGCGAGATGGCAGGTGGGGTTTCACAGTTTGAAACAGCGAATAGCGGAGCTGGGGTTTCACAGTTTGAAACATCAAGGACTGAGCTGGGGTTTCATGGTTTGAATTAGCCAGAACGGAGCTGGAGTTTCACAGTTTGAAACAGTGAGAATGGAGCTGGAGTTTCAATTTGAAACAGCGACAGCGGAGCTGTGGTTTCACAGTTTGAAATAGCGGGAGCGGAGCTGGGGTATCAGTTTGAAACAGCGAGAGCGGAGGTGCATTTTCAAAGTTTGAAACAGAGAGCGGGGAGCTGGGGTTTCAGTTTGAAACAGCCAGAGAGGAGCTGGGGTTTCACAGTTTGAAACATCCAGAGTGGAGCTGGGGCCACACAGTTTGAAACAGCGAGAGCGGAGCTGGTATTTCACAGTTTGAAAGAGCGAGAGCGTAGTTGGGTTTTCACAGTTTGAAACTGGGAGAGCGGAGCTGGGGTTTCTCAGTTTGAAACAGCGAGAGTGGAGCTGGGGTTTCACAGTTTGAAACAGCCAGAGCGGAGCTGCGGTTTCACAGTTTGAAACAGTGAGAACGGAGCTGGAGTTTCAGTTTGAAACAGCGAGAGTGGAGCTGGGGTTTCATGGTTTGAATTAGCCAGAACGGAGCTGCAGTTTCACAGTCTGAAACAGCGAGAATGGAGATGGAGTTTCAATTTGAAACAGCGAGAGCGGATCAGGGGTTTCACATTTTGAAACAGCGAGAGTGGATCTGGGTTTTCACAGATTGAAACAGCGAGAGCGGTGCTGGCATTTCACAGTTTGAAACAGCCAGAGCGGAGCTGGGGTCTCACAGTTTGAAACAGTGAGATCGGAGCTGGGGTTTCAAAGTTTGAAACAGCCAGAGCGGAGCTGCAGTTTCAACAGTTTGAAGCAGGCAGAGTGGAGCTGGGGTTTCACAGTTTGAAACATCCAGAGCGGAGCTGGAGCTACACAGTTTGAAACAGCCAGAGCGGAGCTGGGTATTCTCAGTTTGAAATAGCGATAGCGGAGCTGGGGTTTCACAGTTTGAAACAGTGAGAGCGGAGCTGGAGAATCAGTTTGATACAGCGAGAGCAGTGCTAGGGTTTCACAGTTTGAAACAGCCAGAGCGGAGCTGGGGTTTCACAGTTTGAAACAGCGAGAGGGGAGCTGCAGTTTCAATTTGAAACAGCGAGAGCGGAGTTCTGGTTTCACAGTTTGAAATAGTGAGAGTGGAGCCGGGGAATCAGTTTGAAACAGTGAGAGCAGAGGTGGAGTTTCAAAGATTGAAACAGCGTGAGGGGAGCTGGTGTTTCAGTTTGAAACAGCGAGAGCGGAGCTGGGGTTTCAAAGTTTGAAACAGCGAAAGCGGAGTTGGGGTTTCTCAGTTTGAAACAGCCAGAGCGGAGCTGGGGATTCACAGTTTGAAAGAGCGAGAGCGGAGCTGGGG
The DNA here is from genome assembly GCF_017639515.1 of Carcharodon carcharias. Taxonomy (NCBI): domain Eukaryota; kingdom Metazoa; phylum Chordata; class Chondrichthyes; order Lamniformes; family Lamnidae; genus Carcharodon; species Carcharodon carcharias. Next base: position 32,845,679 of record NC_054473.1, read on the forward strand.
TTTCACCGTTTGAAATAGAGAGAGCGGAGCTCGATTTTAGCAGTTTGAAACAGTGTGAGCAGAGCTGGAGTTTCACAGTTTGAAACAGCGAGAGCGGAGCAGTGGTTTCACATTTTGAAACAGTGAGAGCGGAGCTGGGGATTCACAGTTTGAAACAGCGAGAGTGGAGCAGTGGTTTCACATTTTGAAACAGTGAGAGCGGATCTGGGTTTTCACAGATTGAAACAGCCAGAGCGGAGTTGGAGTTGCACAGTTTGAAACAGCGAGAGCGGAGCTGGGGTTTCACAGTTTGAAACAGGGAGATCGGAGCTGGGGTTTCAAAGTTTGAATCAGGCAGAGCGGAGCTGGGTTTTCATAGTTTCAAACAGCTAGAGCGGAGCTGGTGTTTCTCAGTTTGAAACAGAGATTGAGGAACTGCAGTTTCACAGTTTGAAACAGCGAGAGCGGATCTGGGGTTTCATAGTTTGAAACAGCGAGAGCGGAGCTGGTATTTCACAGTTTGAAAAGCGAGAGCGCAGCTGGGGTTTCACAGTTTGAAACAGCCAGAGCGGAGCTGGGGTTTCACAATTTGAAATAGCCAGAGCGGAGCTGGGGATTCTCAGTTTCAAACAGCGAGAGCGGAGCTGGGGATTCTCAGTTTCAAACAGCGAGAGCGGAGCTGGGTTTTCATAGTTTGGAGCAGCGAGAGTGGATCTCGAGTTTCACGGTTTGAAACAGTGAGAGCGGAGCTGGGGTTTCACATTTTGAAACAGCCAGAGCGGAGCTTGGGTTTCACAGTTTGAAACAGTGAGAACGGAGCTGGAGTTTCAGTTTGATACAGCGAGAGTGGAGCTGGGGTTTCATGGTTTGAATTAGCCAGAACGGAGCTGCAGTTTCACAGTCTGAAACAGCGAGAATGGAGATGGAGTTTCAATTTGAAACAGCCAGAGTGGAGCTGGGGTTTCACAGTTTGAAACAGTGAGAGCGGAGCTGGGGTTTCACAGTTTGAAACAGCGAGAGCGGAGCTGGTGTTTCTCAGTTTGAAACAGCGAGAGCGGAGCTGGGGTTTCACAGTTTGAAACAGCGATAGCAGAGCTGGGGTTTCACAGTTTGAAACAACCGGAGTGGAGCTGAAGTTTCACATTTTGAAACAGCCAGAGCGGAGCTGGGGTTTCACAGTTTGAAACAGCGAGAGCAGAAACGAGTTTCAAAGTTTGAAACAGCGAGAGCAGATCTGGGGTTTCACATTTTGAAACAGCGAGAGCGGATCTGTGGTTTCATAGTTTGAAACTGCGAGAGCAGAGCTGCAGTTTCACAGTTTGAAACTGCGAGAGTGGAACTGGAGTTTCAAAGTTTGAAACAGCGAGAGCGGAGCTGGGCTTTCACAGTTTGAAACTGCGAGAGTGGAGCTGCAGTTTCACAGTTTGAAACTGAGAGAGTGGAGCTGGAGTTTCAAAGTTTTAAACTGCGAGAGCGGAGCTGGGGTTTCACAGTTTGAAACAGCGAGAGTGGAGCTGCAGTTTCACAGTTTGAAACTGCGAGAGCGGAGCTTCGGTTTCACAGTTTGAAACTGCGAGAGTGGAGCTGCGGTTTCACAGTTTGATACTGCGAGAAAGGAACTGGAGTTTCAAAGTTTGAAACAGCGAGAGCAGAGCTGGGGTTTCACATTTTGAAACAGCGAGAGTGGATCTGGGTTCTCACAGTTTGAAACAGAGAGAGCGGAGCTGGGGTTTCAAAGTTTGAAACAGCCAGAGCGGAGCTGCAGTTTGACAGTTTGAAACATGCAGAGCGAAGCTGGGGTTTCATAGTTTGAAACAGCGAGAGCAGAGTTGTTCTTTCTCAGTTTGAAACAGCGAGAGCGCAGCTGCAGTTTCACAGTGTGAAACAATGAGAGCAGAGCGGCAGTTTCACAGTTTCAAACCGCAAGAGCAGAGCTGGGGTTTCACATTTTGAAACAGTGAGAGCGGATCTGGGGTTTCACAGTTTGAAACAGCGAGAGCAGATCTGTGTTTTCCCAGATTGAAACAGCGAGAGCGGAGCTGGGGTTTCACAGATTGAAACAGTGAGAGCGCAGTTGGAGTTTCACAGTTTGAAACAGCGAGAGGGCAGGTGGGGTTTCACAGTTTGAAACAGCGAATAGCGGAGCTGGGGTTTCACAGTTTGAAACATCAAGGACTGAGCTGGGGTTTCATGGTTTGAATTAGCCAGAGCGGAGCTGCAGTTTCACAGTTTGAAACAGTGAGAATGGAGCTGGAGTTTCAATTTGAAACAGCGACACTGGAGCTGTAGTTTCACAGTTTGAAATAGCGGGAGCGGAGCTGGGGTATCAGTTTGAAACAGCGAGAGCGGAGGTGCATTTTCAAAGTTTGAAACAGAGAGCGGGGAGCTGGGGTTTCAGTTTGAAACAGCGAGAGCGGAGCTGGGGTTTCACAGTTTGAAACGTCCAGTGCGGAGCTGGGGCTACACAGTTTGAAACAGCGAGAGCGGAATTGGAGTTTCACAGTTTGAAAGAGCGAGAGCGTAGTTGGGTTTTCACAGTTTGAAACTGGGAGAGCGGAGCTGGGTTTTCACAGTTTGAAATAGTGAGAGCGGAGCTGGGATTTCACAGTTTGAAACAGCAAGAGCGGAGCTGGTGTTTCTCAGTTTGAAACAGCGCGAGCGGAGCTGGGGTTTCACAGTTTGAAACAGCGAGAGCAGAGCTGGGGTTTCACAGTTTGAAACAACCGGAGTGGAGCTGAAGTTTCACATTTTGAAACAGCCAGAGCGGAGCTGGGGTTTCACAGTTTGAAACAGCGAGAGCAGACTCGAGTTTCAAAGTTTGAAACAGCGAGAGCAGATCTGGGGTTTCACATTTTGAAACAGCGAGAGCGGATCTGTGGTTTCATAGTTTGAAACTGCGAGAGCAGAGCTGCAGTTTCACAGTTTGAAACCGCGAGAGTGGAACTGGAGTTTCAAAGTTTGAAACAGCGAGAGTGGAGCTCAAGTTTCAAAGTTTGAAACAGCGAGAGCGGAGCTGGGGTTTCATAGTTTGAAACAGCCAGAGCGGAGCTGGGGTTTCATAGTTTGAAACAGCGAGAGCAGAGCTGTTCTTTCTCAGTTTGAAACAGCGAGAGCATAGCTGGGTTTTCACAGTGTGAAACTGGGAGACCGGAGCTGGGGTTTCTCAGTTTGAAACAGCGAGAGGGCAGGTGGGGTTTCACAGTTTGAAACAGCGAATAGCGCAGCTGGGGTTTCACAGTTTGAAACAGCAAGGACGGAGCTGGGGTTTCATGGTTTGAATTAGCCAGAGCGGAGCTGCAGTTTCACAGTTTGAAACAGCGAGAATGGAGCTGGAGTTTCAATTTGAAACAGCGACAGCGGAGCTGTGGTTTCACAGTTTGAAATAGCGGGAGCGGAGCTGGGGTATCAGTTTGAAACAGCGAGAGCGGAGGTGCATTTTCAAAGTTTGAAACAGAGAGCGGGGAGCTGGGGTTTCAGTTTGAAATAGTGAGAGCGGAGCTGGGGTTTCTCAGTTTGAAACAACCGGAGTGGAGCTGCAATTTCACAGTTTGAAACAGCCAGAGTGGAGCTGGGGTTTCACAGTTTGAAACATCCAGAGCGGAGCTGGGGCTACACAGTTTGAAACAGCCAGAGCGGAGCTGGGTATTCACAGTTTGAAAAAGCGAGAGCAGAGCTGTTCTTTCTCAGTTTGAAACAGCGAGAGCGCAGCTGCAGTTTCACAGTTTGAAACAGCGAGAGCGGAACTGCTTTTTCACAGTTTCAAACAGCAAGAGCAGAGCTGGGGTTTCACATTTTGAAACATTGAGAGCGGATCTGGGGTTTCACAGTTTGAAACAGCGAGAGCAGATCTGGGTTTTCCCAGATTGAAACAGCGAGAGCGAAGCTGGGGTTTCACAGATTGAAACCGCGAGAGCGCAGTTGGAGTTTCACAGTTTGAAACAGCGAGAGCGGAGCTGGTATTTCACAGTTTGAAAAAGCGAGAGCGTAGCTGGGTTTTCACAGTGTGAAACTGGGAGACCGGAGCTGGGGTTTCTCAGTTTGAAACAGCGAGAGGGCAGGTGGGGTTTCACAGTTTGAAACAGCGAATAGCGGAGCTGGGGTTTCACAGTTTGAAACAGCAAGGACGGAGCTGGGGTTTCATGGTTTGAATTAGCCAGAGCGGAGCTGCAGTTTCACAGTTTGAAACAGCGAGAATGGAGCTGGAGTTTCAATTTGAAACAGCGACAGCGGAGCTGTGGTTTCACAGTTTGAAATAGCGGGAGCGGAGCTGGGGTTTCTCAGTTTGAAACAACCGGAGTGGAGCTGCAATTTCACAGTTTGAAACAGCCAGAGTGGAGCTGGGGTTTCACAGTTTGAAACATCCAGAGCGGAGCTGGGGCTACACAGTTTGAAACAGCCAGTGCGGAGCTGGGTATTCACAGTTTGAAAAAGCGAGAGCAGAGCTGTTCTTTCTCAGTTTGAAACAGCGAGAGCGCAGCTGCAGTTTCACAGTTTGAAACAGCGAGAGCGGAACTGCTTTTTCACAGTTTCAAACAGCAAGAGCAGAGCTGGGGTTTCACATTTTGAAACATTGAGAGCGGATCTGGGGTTTCACAGTTTGAAACAGCGAGAGCAGATCTGGGTTTTCCCAGATTGAAACAGCGAGAGCGAAGCTGGGGTTTCACAGATTGAAACCGCGAGAGCGCAGTTGGAGTTTCACAGTTTGAAACAGCGAGAGCGGAGCTGGTATTTCACAGTTTGAAAAAGCGAGAGCGTAGCTGGGTTTTCACAGTGTGAAACTGGGAGACCGGAGCTGGGGTTTCTCAGTTTGAAACAGCGAGAGGGCAGGTGGGGTTTCACAGTTTGAAACAGCGAATAGCGGAGCTGGGGTTTCACAGTTTGAAACAGCAAGGACGGAGCTGGGGTTTCATGGTTTGAATTAGCCAGAGCGGAGCTGCAGTTTCACAGTTTGAAACAGCGAGAATGGAGCTGGAGTTTCAATTTGAAACAGCGACAGCGGAGCTGTGGTTTCACAGTTTGAAATAGCGGGAGCGGAGCTGGGGTATCAGTTTGAAACAGCGAGAGCGGAGGTGCATTTTCAAAGTTTGAAACAGAGAGCGGGGAGCTGGGGTTTCAGTTTGAAATAGTGAGAGCGGAGCTGGGGTTTCTCAGTTTGAAACAACCGGAGTGGAGCTGCAATTTCAGAGTTTGAAACAGCCAGAGTGGAGCTGGGGTTTCACAGTTTGAAACATCCAGAGCGGAGCTGGAGCTACACAGTTTGAAACAGCCAGAGCGGAGCTGGGTATTCACAGTTTGAAATAGCGAGAGCGGAGCTGGAGAATCAATTTGATACAGTGAGAGCGGTGCTAGGGTTTCACAGTTTGAAACAGCCAGAGCGGGGCTGGTGCTTCACAGTTTGAAACAGCGAGAGGGGAGCTGCAGTTTCAATTTGAAACAGCGAGAGCGGAGTTCTGGTTTCACAGTTTGAAATAGTGAGAGTGGAGCTGGGGAATCAGTTTGAAGCAGTGAGAGCAGAGGTGGAATTTCAAAGATTGAAACAGTGTGAGGAGAGCTGGTGTTTCAGTTTGAAACAGTGAGAGCGGAGTTGTTCTTTCTCAGTTTGAAACAGCGAGAGCGGAGCTGTTGTTTCAAAGTTTGCAACAGCGAGAGCGGAGTTGGGATTTCTCAGTTTGCAACAGCGAGAGCGGACGTGGGGTTTCACAGTTTGAAACAGCCAGAGCGGAGCTGCAATTTCACAGTTTGAAACAGCCAGAGCGGAGCTGGGTATTCACAGTTTGAAATAGCGAGAGCGGAGCTGGAGAATCAATTTGATACAGCGAGAGCGGTGCTAGGGTTTCACAGTTTGAAACAGCCAGAGCGGAGCTGGTGTTTCACTGTTTGAAACAGCGGGAGGGGATCTGCAGTTTCAATTTGAAACAGCGAGAGCGGAGTTCTGGTTTCACAGTTTGAAAGAGCGAGAGCGGAGCTGGGGTTTCACCGTTTGAAACAGCAAGAGCGGAGCTCGAGTTTAGCAGTTTGAAACAGCGTGAGCAGAGCTGGAGTTTCACAGTTTGAAACAGCGAGAGCGGAGCAGTGGTTTCACATTTTGAAACAGCGAGAGAGGATCAGGGGTTTCACATTTTGAAACAGCGAGAGCGGATCTGGGTTTTCACAGATTGAAACAGCGAGAGCGGTGCTGTGATTTCACAGTTTGAAACAGGGAGATCGGAGCTGGGGTTTCAAAGTTTGAAACAACCAGAGCGGAGCTGCAGTTTCAACAGTTTGAAGCAGGCAGAGCGGAGCTGGGGTTTCACAGTTTGAAACATCCAGAGAGTAGCTGGGCCTACACAGTTTGAAACAGCCAGAGCGGAGCTGGGTATTCTCAGTTTGAAATAGCGATAGCGGATCTGGGGTTTCACAGTTTGAAACATCCAGAGCGGAGCTGGGGCTACACAGTTTGAAACAGCCAGAGCGGAGCTGGGTATTCACAGTTTGAAAAAGCGAGAGCAGAGCTGTTCTTTCTCAGTTTGAAACAGCGAGAGCGCAGCTGCAGTTTCACAGTTTGAAACAGCGAGAGCGGAACTGCTTTTTCACAGTTTCAAACAGCAAGAGCAGAGCTGGGGTTTCACATTTTGAAACATTGAGAGCGGATCTGGGGTTTCACAGTTTGAAACAGCGAGAGCAGATCTGGGTTTTCCCAGATTGAAACAGCGAGAGCGAAGCTGGGGTTTCACAGATTGAAACCGCGAGAGCGCAGTTGGAGTTTCACAGTTTGAAACAGCGAGAGCGGAGCTGGTATTTCACAGTTTGAAAAAGCGAGAGCGTAGCTGGGTTTTCACAGTGTGAAACTGGGAGACCGGAGCTGGGGTTTCTCAGTTTGAAACAGCGAGAGGGCAGGTGGGGTTTCACAGTTTGAAACAGCGAATAGCGGAGCTGGGGTTTCACAGTTTGAAACAGCAAGGACGGAGCTGGGGTTTCATGGTTTGAATTAGCCAGAGCGGAGCTGCAGTTTCACAGTTTGAAACAGCGAGAATGGAGCTGGAGTTTCAATTTGAAACAGCGACAGCGGAGCTGTGGTTTCACAGTTTGAAATAGCGGGAGCGGAGCTGGGGTATCAGTTTGAAACAGTGAGAGCGGAGGTGCATTTTCAAAGTTTGAAACAGAGAGCGGGGAGCTGGGGTTTCAGTTTGAAATAGTGAGAGCGGAGCTGGGGTTTCTCAGTTTGAAACAACCGGAGTGGAGCTGCAATTTCAGAGTTTGAAACAGCCAGAGTGGAGCTGGGGTTTCACAGTTTGAAACATCCAGAGCGGAGCTGGAGCTACACAGTTTGAAACAGCCAGAGCGGAGCTGGGTATTCACAGTTTGAAATAGCGAGAGCGGAGCTGGAGAATCAATTTGATACAGTGAGAGCGGTGCTAGGGTTTCACAGTTTGAAACAGCCAGAGCGGGGCTGGTGCTTCACAGTTTGAAACAGCGAGAGGGGAGCTGCAGTTTCAATTTGAAACAGCGAGAGCGGAGTTCTGGTTTCACAGTTTGAAATAGTGAGAGTGGAGCTGGGGAATCAGTTTGAAACAGTGAGAGCAGAGGTGGAATTTCAAAGATTGAAACAGTGTGAGGAGAGCTGGTGTTTCAGTTTGAAACAGTGAGAGCGGAGTTGTTCTTTCTCAGTTTGAAACAGCGAGAGCGGAGCTGTTGTTTCAAAGTTTGCAACAGCGAGAGCGGAGTTGGGATTTCTCAGTTTGCAACAGCGAGAGCGGACGTGGGGTTTCACAGTTTGAAACAGCCAGAGCGGAGCTGCAATTTCACAGTTTGAAACAGCCAGAGCGGAGCTGGGTATTCACAGTTTGAAATAGCGAGAGCGGAGCTGGAGAATCAATTTGATACAGCGAGAGCGGTGCTAGGGTTTCACAGTTTGAAACAGCCAGAGCGGAGCTGGTGTTTCACTGTTTGAAACAGCGGGAGGGGATCTGCAGTTTCAATTTGAAACAGCGAGAGCGGAGTTCTGGTTTCACAGTTTGAAAGAGCGAGAGCGGAGCTGGGGTTTCACCGTTTGAAACAGCAAGAGCGGAGCTCGAGTTTAGCAGTTTGAAACAGCGTGAGCAGAGCTGGAGTTTCACAGTTTGAAACAGCGAGAGCGGAGCAGTGGTTTCACATTTTGAAACAGCGAGAGAGGATCAGGGGTTTCACATTTTGAAACAGCGAGAGCGGATCTGGGTTTTCACAGATTGAAACAGCGAGAGCGGTGCTGTGATTTCACAGTTTGAAACAGGGAGATCGGAGCTGGGGTTTCAAAGTTTGAAACAACCAGAGCGGAGCTGCAGTTTCAACAGTTTGAAGCAGGCAGAGCGGAGCTGGGGTTTCACAGTTTGAAACATCCAGAGAGTAGCTGGGCCTACACAGTTTGAAACAGCCAGAGCGGAGCTGGGTATTCTCAGTTTGAAATAGCGATAGCGGATCTGGGGTTTCACAGTTTGAAACAGTGAGAGCGGAGCTGGAGAATCAGTTTGATACAGCGAGAGCAGTGCTAGGGTTTCACAGTTTGAAACAGCCAGAGCGGAGCTGGGGTTTCACAGTTTGAAACAGTGAGAGGGGAGCTGCAGTTTCAATTTGAAACAGCGAGAGCCGAGTTCTGGTTTCACAGTTTGAAATAGTGAGAGTGGAACTGGGGAATCAGTTTGAAACAGTGAGAGCAGAGGTGGAGTTTCAAAGATTGAAACAGCGTGAGGGGAGCTGGTGTTTCAGTTTGAAACAGCGAGAGCGGAGCTGGGGTTTCAAAGTTTGAAACAGCGAGAGCGGAGTTGGGGTTTCTCAGTTTGAAACAGCGAGAGCGGAGAGTGGGTTTCACAGTTTGAAACAGCCAGAGCGGAGCTGCAATTTCACAGTTTGAAACAGCCAGAGCGGAGCTGGGGATTCACAGTTTGAAACAGCGAGAGCGGAGCAGTGGTTTTACATTTTGAAACAGTGAGAGCGGATCAGGGGTTTCACATTTTGAAACAGCGAGAGCGGATCTGGGTTTTCACAGATTGAAACAGCGAGAGCGGTGCTGGGATTTCACAGTTTGAAACAGCCAGAGCGGAGTTGGAGTTTCACAGTTTGCAACAGCGAGAGCGGAGCTGGGGTCTCACAGTTTGAAACAGGGAGATCGGAGCTGGGGTTTCAAAGTTTGAAACAGCCAGAGTGGAGCTGCGGTTTCAACAGTTTGAAACAGGCAGAGCGGAGCTGGGTTTTCATAGTTTGAAACAGCTAGAGTGGAGCTGGTGTTTCTCAGTTTGAAACAGAGATTGAGGAACTGCAGTTTCAGTTTGAAACAGCGAGAGCGGATCTGGGGTTTCACAGTTTGAAACAGCGAGAGCGGAGCTGGTATTTCACAGTTTGAAAAGCGAGAACGCAGCTGGGGTTTCACAGTTTGAAATGGTGAGAGCGGAGCTTGGTTTTCACAGCTTGAAACAGCGAGAGCGGAGCTGGGGTTTCACAGTTTGTAACAGCGATAGCGGAGCTCGGGTTTCACCGTTTGAAACAGCCAGACCGGAGCTGGGGTTTCACAGTTTGAAACAGCGAGAACGGAGCTGTAGTTTCAATTTGAAACAGCGAGAGCGGAGCTGTGGTTTCCCAGTTTGAAATAGCGGGAGTGGAGCTGCGGTATCAGTTTGAAACAGCCAGAGCGGGGAGCTGGGGTTTCAGTTTGAAATAGTGAGAGCAGAGCTGGGGTTTCACATTTTGAAACAGTGAGAGCGGAGCTGGGGTTTCGCAGTTTGAGACAGCGAGAGCGGAGCTGGGGTTTCACATTTTGAAACAGCGAGAGCAGAGCTGGGGTTTCACATTTTGCAACAGCGAGAGCGGATCTGGGGTTTTGCAGTTTGAAACAGCGAGAGCAGGTCTTGTTTTTCCCAGTTTGAAACAGCGAGAGCGGAGCTGGGGTTTCACATTTTGAAACAGCGAGAGCAGAGCTGGGGTTTCACATTTTGCAACAGCGAGAGCGGAGCTGGGGTTTCGCAGTTTGAAACAGCGAGAGCGGAGCTGGGGTTTCACATTTTGAAACAGTGAGAGCAGAGCTGGGGTTTCACATTTTGCAACAGCGAGAGCGGAGCTGGGGTTTCACAGTTTGAAACAGCGAGAGCGGAATTGGAGTTTCACAGTTTGAAAGAGCGAGAGCGGAGCTGGTATTTCACAGTTTGAAAGAGCGAGAGCGTAGTTGGGTTTTCACAGTTTGAAACTGGGAGAGCGGAGCTGGGGTTTCTCAGTTTGAAACAGCCAGAGCGGAGCTGGGGTTTCACAGTTTGAAACAGCCAGAGCGGAGCTGGGGTTTCACAGTTTGAAACAGGGAGAACGGAGCTGGAGTTTCAGTTTGAAACAGCGAGAGTGGACCTGGGGTTTCATGGTTTGAATTAGCCAAACGGAGCTGCAGTTTCACAGTCTGAAACAGCGAGAATGCAGATGGAGTTTCAATTTGAAACAGCCAGAGTGGAGCTGGGGTTTCACAGTTTGAAATAGTGAGAGCGGAGCTGGGATTTCACAGTTTGAAACAGCGAAAGCGGAGCTGGTGTTTCTCAGTTTGAAACAGCGAGAGCGGAGCTGGAGTTTCACAGTTTGAAACAACCGGAGTGGAGCTGAAGTTTCACATTTTGAAACAGCCAGAGCGGAGCTGGGGTTCCACAGTTTGAAACAGCGAGAGCGGAACTGGGGTTTTTCAGTTTGAAACAACCAGAGCGGAGCTGCAGTTTCACAGTTTGAAACAGGCAGAGCGGAGCAGGGGTTTCACAGTTTGAAACAGCGGGAGTGGAGCTCGGGCGACACGGATTGAAACGACCAGAGCGGAGCTGGGGCTACACAGTTTGAAACAGCCAGAGCGGAGCTGGGTATTCACAGTTTGAAACAGTGAGAGCGGATCTGGGGTTTCACAGTTTGAAACAGCGAGAGCGGCGCATGAGTTTCAAAGTTTGAAACAGCGAGAACAGATCTTGGGTTTCACATTTTGAAACACCCAGAGCGCAGCTGGGGCTACACAATTTGAAACAGCTAGAGCGGAGCTGGGGTTTCACAGTTTGAAACAGCGAGAGCAGAGCTGGGGTTTCACAGATTGAAACAGCGAGAGCAGAGCTGGGGTTTCATAATTTGAAACTCGGAGAGCGGAGCCTGCGTTTTACATTAGAAACAGCCAGAGCGGAGCTGGAGTTTCACAGTTTGTAACAGCGAGAGGGGAGCTGCAGTTTCAATTTGAAACAGCAAGAGCAGAGCTCTGGTTTCACAGTTTGAAATAGTGAGAGTGGAGCTGGGGTTTCACGGTTTGAAATTGGCAGAGCGGAGCTGGGGCTACACAGTTTGAAACAGCTAGAGCGGAGCTGGGGTTTCATAGTTTGAAACAGCGAGAGCGGAGCTGGGGTTTCATAGTTTGAAACAGCGAGAGCGGAGCTGGGATTTCACATTTGAAACAGCTAGAGCGGAGATGGGGTTTCACAGTTTGAAACAGCGAGAGCGGAGCTGGGGTTTCACATTTGAAAAAGCCAGAGCGGAGCTGGGGTTTCACAGTTTGAAATAGTGAGAGTGGAGCTGGGCTTTCACAGTTTGAAACAGCCAGAGCGGAGCTGGGGTTTCACAGTTTGAAACAGCCAGAGCGGAGCTGGGGTTTCACAGTTTGAAACAGCCAGAGCGGAGCTGGGGTTTCACAGTTTGAACTAGCGAGAGGGGAGCAGCATTTTCAATTTGAAACAGCGAGAGTGCAGCTCTGGTTTCACAGTTTGAAATAGTGAGAGTGGAGCTGGGGTATCAGTTTGAAACATTGAAAGCGGAGGTGTAGTTTCAAAGATTGAAACAGCGTGATGGGAGCTGGTGTTTCAGTTTGAAACAGCGAGAGTGGAGTTGGGGTTTCACAGCTTGAAACAGCGAGAGCGGATCTGGGGTTTCACAGTTTGAAACAGCGAGAGTGGAGTTGGAGTTTCACAGTTTGAAACAGGCAGAGCGGAGCAGGGGTTCCACAGTTTGAAACAGCTGTAGTGGAGCTCAGGCTACACAGATTGAAATGGCCATAGCGGAGCTGGGTATTCACTGTTTGAAACAGCAAGAGCGGAGCTGGGATTTCACAGTTTGAAACAGCGAGAGCGCAGCTGGGGTTTCACAGTTTGAAACAGCGAGAGTGGAGCAGGAGTTTCACATTTTGAAACAGCGAGAGCGGAGCTGGGGTTTCATAGTTTGAAACAGCGAGAGCAGAGCTGGGGTTTCACATTTGAAACAGCTAGAGCGGAGATGGGGTTTCACAGTTTGAAACAGCGAGAGCGGAGCTGGAGTTTCACAGTTTGAAACAGCCAGCGCGGAGCTGTGGTTTCACAGTTTGAAATAGTGAGAGTGGAGCTGGGTTATCCGTTTGAACCAGTGATAGCAGAGGTGAATTTTCAAAGATTGAAACAGCGAGAGCGGAGCTGGGGTTTCACATTTGAAACAGCTAGAGCAGAGATGGGTTTTCACAGTTTGAAACAGCGAGAGCGGAGCTGGAATTTCACAGTTTGAAACAGCCAGCGCGGAGCTGTGGTTTCACAGTTTGAAATAGTGAGAGTGGAGCTGGGTTATCAGTTTGAACCAGTGATAGCAGAGGTGAATTTTCAAAGATTGAAACAGCGAGAGCGGAGCTGGGGTTTCACAGTTTGAAACCGCCAGAGCGGAGCTGGGGTTTCAGTTTGAACTAGCGAGAGGGGAGCAGCCTTTTCAATTTGAAACAGCGAGAGCGGAGCTCTGGTTTCACAGTTTGAAATAGTGAGAGTGGAGCTGGGGTATCAGTTTGACACAGTGAGAGCGGAGGTGTAGTTTCAAAGATTGAAACAGCGTGATGGGAGCTGGTGTTTCAGTTTGAAACAGCGAGAGTGGAGTTGGGGTTTCACAATTTGAAACTGGGAGAGCAGTGCTGGTTTTTCTCAGTTTGAAACAGCGAGAGCGCAGCTGGGGTTTCAAATTTTGAAACAACAAGAGCGGAGTTGGGGCTTCTCAGTTTGAAACAGCGAGAGCGGAGCAGCAGTTTCACAGTTTGAAACAGGCAGAGCGGAGCAGGGGTTTCACAGTTTGAAACAGCGGGAGTGGAGCTCGGGCGACACGGATTGAAATGACCAGAGCGGAGCTGGGGCTGCACAGTTTGAAACAGCCAGAGCGGAGCTGGGTATTCACAGTTTGAAACAGCGAGAGCGGATCTGGGGTTTCACAGTTTGAAACAGCGAGAGCGGCGCACGAGTTTCAAAGTTTGAAACAGCGAGAACAGATCTTGGGTTTCACATTTTGAAACACCCAGAGCGCAGCTGGGGCTACACAATTTGAAACAGCTAGAGCGGAGCTGGGGTTTCACAGTTTGAAACAGCGAGAGCAGAGCTGGGGTTTCACAGATTGAAACAGCGAGAGCAGAGCTGGGGTTTCATAATTTGAAACTCGGAGAGCGGAGCCTGCGTTTCACATTAGAAACAGCCAGAGCGGAGCTGGAGTTTCACAGTTTGAAACAGCGAGAGGGGAGCTGCAGTTTCAGTTTGAAAAAGCCAGAGCGGAGCTGGGGTTTCACAGTTTGAAACAGCCAGAGCGGAGCTGGGGTTTCACAGTTTGAAACAGCCAGAGCGGAGCTGGGCTTTCACAGTTTGAAACAGCCAGAGCGGAGCTGGGGTTTCACAGTTTGAACTAGCGAGAGGGGAGCAGCATTTTCAATTTGAAGCAGCGAGAGCAGAGCTCTGGTTTCACAGTTTGAAATAGTGAGAGTGGAGCTGGGGTATCAGTTTGAAACATTGAAAGCGGAGGTGTAGTTTCAACGATTGAAACAGCGTGATGGGAGCTGGTGTTTCAGTTTGAAACAGCGAGAGTGGAGTTGGGGTTTCACAGCTTGAAACAGCGAGAGCGGATCTGGGGTTTCACAGTTTGAAACAGCGAGAGTGGAGTTGGAGTTTCACAGTTTGAAACAGGCAGAGCGGAGCAGGGGTTCCACAGTTTGAAACAGCTGGAGTGGAGCTCAGGCTACACAGATTGAAATGGCCATAGCGGAGCTGGGTATTCACTGTTTGAAACAGCAAGAGCGGAGCTGGGATTTCACAGTTTGAAACAGCGAGAGCGCAGCTGGGGTTTCACAGTTTGAAACAGCGAGAGTGGAGCAGGAGTTTCACATTTTGAAACAGCGAGAGCGGAGCTGGGGTTTCATAGTTTGAAACAGCGAGAGCAGAGCTGGTGTTTCACATTTGAAACAGCGAGAGCGGAGCTGGAGTTTCACAGTTTGAAATAGTGAGAGTGGAGCTGGGTTATCCGTTTGAACCAGTGATAGCAGAGGTGAATTTTCAAAGATTGAAACAGCGAGAGCGGAGCTGGGGTTTCACAGTTTGAAACAGCGAGAGCGGAGCTGGAGTTTCACAGTTTGAAATAGTGAGAGTGGAGCTGGGTTATCCGTTTGAACCAGTGATAGCAGAGGTGAATTTTCAAAGATTGAAACAGCGAGAGCGGAGCTGGGGTTTCACAGTTTGAAACAGCCAGAGCGGAGCTGGGGTTTCAGTTTGAACTAGCGAGAGGGGAGCAGCCTTTTCAATTTGAAACAGCGAGAGCGGAGCTCTGGTTTCACAGTTTGAAATAGTGAGAGTGGAGCTGGGGTGTCAGTTTGAAACATTGAAAGCGGAGGTGAAGTTTCAAAGATTGAAAGAGCGTGATGGGAGCTGGTGTTTCAGTTTGAAACAGCGAGAGTGGAGTTGGGGTTTCACAATTTGAAACTGGGAGAGCAGTGCTGGTTTTTCTCAGTTTGAAACAGCGAGAGCGGAGCTGCAGTTTCACAGTTTGAAACAGCGGGAGTGGAGCTCGGGCGACACGGATTGAAACGACCAGAGCGGAGCTGGGGCTACACAGTTTGAAACAGCCAGAGCGGAGCTGGGTATTCACAGTTTGAAACAGCGAGAGCGGATCTGGGGTTTCACAGTTTGAAACAGCGAGAGCGCGCACGAGTTTCAAAGTTTGAAACAGCGAGAACAGATCTTGGGTTTCACAGTTTGAAACACCCAGAGCGCAGCTGGGGCTACACAATTTGAAACAGCTAGAGCGGAGCTGGGGTTTCACAGTTTGAAACAGCGAGAGCAGAGCTGGGGTTTCACAGATTGAAACAGCGAGAGCAGAGCTGGGGTTTCATAATTTGAAACTCGGAGAGCGGAGCCTGCGTTTCACATTAGAAACAGCCAGAGCGGAGCTGGAGTTTCACAGTTTGAAACAGCGAGAGGGGAGCTGCAGTTTCAATTTGAAAAAGCCAGAGCGGAGCTGGGGTTTCACAGTTTGAAATAGTGAGAGTGGAGCTGGGCTTTCACTGTTTGAAACAGCCAGAGCGGAGCTGGGCTTTCACAGTTTGAAATAGTGAGAGTGGAGCTGGGGTTTCACAGTTTGAAATAGTGAGAGTGGAGCTGGGGTTTCACAGTTTGAAATAGTGAGAGTGGAGCTGGGCTTTCACTGTTTGAAACAGCCAGAGCGGAGCTGGGCTTTCACAGTTTGAAATAGTGAGAGTGGAGCTGGGGTTTCACAGTTTGAAATAGTGAGAGTGGAGCTGGGGTTTCACAGTTTGAAACAGCCAGAGCGGAGCTGGGGTTTCACAGTTTGAACTAGCGAGAGGGGAGCAGCATTTTCAATTTGAAACAGCGAGAGCAGAGCTCTGGTTTCACAGTTTGAAATAGTGAGAGTGGAGCTGGGGTATCAGTTTGAAACATTGAAAGCGGAGGTGTAGTTTCAAAGATTGAAATAGCGTGATGGGAGCTGGTGTTTCAGTTTGAAACAGCGAGAGCGGATTTGGGGTTTCACAGTTTGAAACAGCGAGAGTGGAATTGGAGTTTCACAGTTTGAAACAGGCAGAGCGGAGCAGGGGTTCCACAGTTTGAAACAGCGAGAGTGGAGCTCAGGCTACACAGATTGAAATGGCCATAGCGGAGCTGGGTATTCACTGTTTGAAACAGCAAGAGCGGAGCTGGGATTTCACAGTTTGAAACAGCGAGAGCGCAGCTGGGGTTTCACAGTTTGAAACAGCGAGAGTGGAGCAGGAGTTTCACATTTTGAAACAGCGAGAGCGGATCTGGGGTTTCACAGTTTGAAACAGCGAAAGTGGAGTTGGAGTTTCACAATTTGAAACAGGCAGAGCGGAGCAGGGATTCCACAGTTTGAAACAGCTGGAGTGGAGCTCGGGTTACACAGATTGAAATGGCCAGAGCGGAGCTGGGTATTCACTGTTTGAAACAGCCAGAGCGGAGCTGGGATTTCACAGTTTGAAACAGCCAGAGCGGAGCTCGAGTTTCAAAGTTTGAAACAGCGAGAACACAGATTGGGTTTCACATTTTGAAACAGCCAGAGCGGAGATGGGGTTTCATAGTTTGAAACAGCGAGAGCGGAGCTGGGGTTTCACATTTGAAACAGCGAGAGCGGAGATGGGATTTCACAGTTTGAAACAGCGAGAGCGGAGCTGGAGTTTCACAGTTTGAAACAGCCAGCGCGGAGCTGTGGTTTCACAGTTTGAAATAGTGAGAGTGGAGCTGGGTTATCAGTTTGAACCAGTGATAGCAGAGGTGAATTTTCAAAGATTGAAACAGCGAGAGCGGAGCTGGGGTTTCACAGTTTGAAACCGCCAGAGCGGAGCTGGGTATTCACAGATTGAAACAGCGAGAGCGAATCCGGGGTTTCACAGTTTGAAACAGCGAGAGCGGAGCACGAGTTTCAAAGTTTGAAACAGCGAGAACAGATCTTGGGTTTCACAGTTTGAAACACCCAGAGCGCAGCTGGGGCTACACAATTTGAAACAGCTAGAGCGGAGCTGGGGTTTCACAGTTTGAAACAGCGAGAGCAGAGCTGGGGTTTCACAGATTGAAGCAGCGAGAGCAGAGTTGGGGTTTCATAATTTGAAACACGGAGAGCGGAGCCTGGGTTTCACATTAGAAACAGCCAGAGCGGAGCTGGAGTTTCACAGTTTGAAACAGCGAGAGGGGAGCTACAGTTTCAATTTGAAACAGCGAGAGCAGAGCTCTGGTTTCACAGTTTGAAATAGTGAGAGTGGAGCTGGGGTATCAGTTTGAAACAGTGAGAGCGGAGGTGAAGTTTCAATGATTGAAACAGCGAGTGCGTAGCTGGGGTTTCACGGTTTGAAATTGGCAGAGCGGAGCTGGGGTTTCACAGTATGAAACAGCGAGAGGGGAGCAGCAGTTTCAATTTGAAACAGCGAGAGCGGAGCTGGGGTTTCACAGTTTGAAACCGCCAGAGCGGAGCTGGGTATTCACAGATTGAAACAGCGAGAGCGAATCCGGGGTTTCTCAGTTTGAAACAACCAGAGCGGAGCTGCAGTTTCAGTTTGAAACAGGCAGAGCTGAGCAGGGGTTTCACAGTTTGAAACAGCCGGAGTGGAGCTCGGGCTACACAGTTTGAAACAGCGAGAGCGGAGCTGGGGTTTCACAGTTTGAAACAGTGAGAGCGGAACTCGAGTTTCAAAGTTTCAAACAGCGAAAACAGATCTAGGGTTTCACATTTTGAAACAGGCAGAGCGGAGCTGTCATTTCACAGTTTGAAACAGCGAGAGCAGAGCTGGTCTTTCAAATTTTGAAACAGCGAGTGCGGATCTGGGCTTTCACAGTCTGAATCTGGGAGATCGGAGCTGGGGCTTCTCAGTTTGAAACAGCGAGAGTGGAGCTAGAGTTTCAAAGTTTCACACAGCGAGAGCGGAGCTGGGGTTTCACAGTTTGAAACAGCCAGAGCGGAGCTTGGGTTTCACAGTTTGAAACAGGGAGAGCGATGCTGGGGTTTCACAGTTTGAAACAGCCACACCCGAGCTGCAGTTTCACAGTTTGAAATACCCAGAGCGGAGCTGGGGTTTCACAGTTTGAAACAGCAAGAGCAGAGCTGGGGTTTCACAGGTTCAAACAGCGAGAGCGGAACCTGGGTTTCACATTTGAAACAGCGAGAGCGGAGCTGGAGATTCAGTTTGAAACAGGGAGAGCGGAGCTGGAGTTTCACAGTTTGAAACAATGAGAGAGGAGCTGGGGTTTCACAGTTTGAAACAGCGAGAGCGGAGCTGTGGTTTCACAGTTTGAAAAAGAGGGAGCGGAGCTGAGGTATCAGTTTGAAACAGCGAGAGCGGAGTTGCATTTTTATAGTTTGAAACAGAGGGCGGGGAACTGGGGTTTCAGTTTGAAATAGCGAGAGTGGAGCTGGGGTTTCACAGTTTGAAACAGTGTGAGTGGAGCTGGGGTTTTACAGTTTGAAACATCGAGAGCGGAGCTGGGGCTACACAGTTTGAAACAGTGAGAGCGGAGCTAGATTTTAAAAATTGAAACAGCGAGAGCGGATTAGGTTTTCGAAGTTTGAAACAGCGAGAGCGGACCTGGAATTTCACAGTTTGAAAGAGCGAGAGCGTAGCTGGGGATTCACAGTTACAAACAACGAAGGCGGAGTTGGAGTTTCACTGTTTGAAACAGCGAGAGCGGAGCTGGGTTTTTACAGATTGAAACAGCGAGATCAGTTTGAATTAGCCAGAGCGGAGCTGCAGTTTCACCGTTTGAAACAGCGAGAACGGAGCTGGAGTTTCAATTAGAAACAGCAACAGCGGAGCTGTGGTTTCACAGTTTGAAATAGCGGGAGCGGAGCTGGGGTATCAGTTTGAAACAGCCAGAGCGGAGCTGGGTATTCATAGTTTGAAACAGCGAGAGCTGAGCTAGGGTTTGAAAGTTTGAAACAGCGAGAACAGATCATGGGTTTCACATTTTGAAACAGCCAGAGCGGAGCTGTAGTTTCACAGTTTGAAGCAGCCAGAACGGAGCTGCAGATTCACTGTTTGAAACAACGAGAGCGGATCTGCAGTTTCACAGTTTGAAACAGCGAGAGCGGAGCTTGGGTTTCACAGTTTGAAACAGCGAGAGCGGAGCTATTGTTTCTCAGTTTGAAACAGCCACACCCGAGCTGCAGTTTCACAGTTTGAAACACCCAGAGCGGAGCTGGGGCTACACAGTTTGAAACAGCGAGAGCGGAGCTGGGATTTCACAGTTTGAAACAGCAAGAGCAGAGCTGGGGTTTCACAGATTGAAGCAACAAGAGCGGAGCTGCAGTTTCACAGTTTGAAACAGCCAGAACGGAGCTGGTGTTTCATAGTTTGAAACAGAGAGAGCGGAGCTGGAAATTCAGTTTGAAACAGCTAGAGCGGAGCTGGGGTTTCACAGTTTGAAACTGCCAGAGCGGAGCTGGGGTTTCACAGTTTGAAACAGCGAGAGGGGAGCTGCAGTTTCAGTTTGAAACAGCGAGAGCGGAGCTCTGCTTTCACAGATTGAAATAGTGAGAGTGGAGCTGGGTATCAGTTTGAAACAGCGAGAGTGGAGTTGGGGTTTCAAAGTTTGAAACAGCCAGAGCGGAGCTGGGGTTTCTCAGTTTGAAATAGCGGGAGCGGAGCTGGGGTATCAGTTTGAAACAGCGAGAGCGGAGCTGGAGGTTCAATTTGAAACAGCGAGAGCGGAGCTGGAGGTTCAATTTGAAATAGCGAGAGCGGAGCTGGAGTTTCAATTTGAAACAGCGAGAGCGGAACTGTGGTTTCCCAGTTTAAAATAGCGGGAGCGGAGGTGCAGTTTTAAAGTTTGAAACAGAGAGCGGGGAGCTGGGGTTTCAGTTTGAAATAGCGAGAGCGGAGCTGGGGTTTCTTAGTTTGAAACAGTGAGAGTGGAGCTGGGGTTTCACAGATTGAAACATCGAGAGTGGAGCTGTGGTTTCTCAGTTTGAAACAGTGAGAGTGGAGCTGGGGTTTCACAGTTTGAAACATCCAGAGCGGAGCTGGGTTTTCACAGTTTGAAACAACGAGAGCAGAGCTGTGGTTTCACAGATTGAAACAGCGAGAGCGGAGCTGCAGTTTCACAGTTTGAAACAGCCAGAACGGAGCAGAGTTTCATAGTTTGAAACAACGAGAGCGGAGCTGGGATTTCACAGTTTGAAACAGCCAGAGCGGAGCTGGGGTTTCACAATTTGAAATAGGGAGATTGGAGCTGGGGTATCAGTTTGAACCAGTGAGAGCGGAGGTGAAGTTTCAAAGATTGAAAGAGCGTGAGGGCAGCTGGTGTTTTAGTTTGAAACAGCGAGAGTGGAGCTGGGGTTTCACAGTTTGAAACAGCCAGAGTGGAGCTGGGGTTTCACAGTTTGAAACAGCCAGAGCGGAGCTGCAGTTTCACAGTTTGAAACAGCGAGAGCTGAGCTGGGATTCACAGTTTGAAACAGCGAGAGCAGAGCTGGAGTTCACTGCTTGAATCAGCGAGAGCGGAGCTGGGGTTTCGCAGTTTGAAACAGCGAGAGCGGAGCTGGGGTTTCACAGTTTGAAATAGAGGGAGTGGAGCTGGGGTATCAGTTTGAAACAGCGAGAGCGGAGTTGCAGTTTTAAAGTTTGAAACAGTGAGAGTGGAGCTGGGGTTTTACAGTTTGAAACATCGAGAGCGGAGCTGGGACTACACAGTTTGAAACAGGGAGAGCGGAGCTAGGTTTTAAAAATTGAAACAGCGAGAGCGGATCAGGTTTTCAAAGTTTGAAACAGCGAGAGCGGACCTGGAATTTCACAGTTTGAAAGAGCAAGAGCGTAGCTGGGGATTCACAGTTACAAACAGCGAAAGCGGAGTTGGAGTTTAACAGTTTGAAACAGCGAGAGCGGAGCTGCAATTTCACAGTTTGAAAGAGCAAGAGCGTAGCTGGGGTTTCACAATTTTAAACTGGGAGAGCAGAGCTGGTTTTTCTCAGTTTGAAACAGCGAGAGCGCAGCTGGGGTTTCAAAGTTTGAAACAACGAGTGCGGAGTTGGGGTTTCTCAGTTTGAAACAGCGAGAGCGGAGCTGGGGTTTCTCAGTTTGAAACAACCAGAGCGGAGCTGCAGTTTCACAGTTTGAAACAGGCAGAGCGTTGCAGGGGTTTCACAGTTTGAAACAGACCGAGTGGAGCTGGGTCTACACACTTTTAAACTGCCAGAGCGGAGCTGGGGTTTCACAGTTTGAAACAGCGAGAGGGGAGCTGCAGTTTCAATTTGAAACAGCGAGAGCAGAGCTCTGCTTTCACAGATTGAAATAGTGAGAGTGGAGCTGGGTTTCAGTTTGAAACAGTGAGAGCGGAGGTGAAGTTTCAAAGATTAAAGCAGCGTGAGGGGAGCTGGTGTTTCAGTTTGTAACAGCGAGAGCGGAGTTGGGGTTTCAAAGTTTGAAACAGCCAGAGTGGAGCTGCAGTTTCACAGTTTGAAACAGCGAGAGTGGAGCAGGGGTTTCACATTTTGAAACAGCGAGAGCGGATTTGGGGTTTCACAGTTTGAAACAGCGAGAATGGAGTTGGAGTTTCACAGTTTGAAACAGGCAGAGCGGAGCAGGGGTTCCACAGTTTGAAACAGCTGGAGTGGAGCTGGGGCTACACAGATTGAAATGGCCAGAGCGGAGCTGGGATTTCACAGTTTGAAATAGCCAGAGCGGAGCTGTAGTTTCACAGTTTAAAACACCCAGAGCGGAGCTGGGGCTACACAGTTTGAAATAGTGAGAGTGGAGCTGGGGTTTCACAGTTTGAAACAGCCAGAGCGGAGCTGGGGTTTCACAGTTTGAACTAGCGAGAGGGGAGCAGCATTTTCAATTTGAAACAGCGAGAGCGGAGTTCTGGTTTCACAGTTTGAAATAGTGAGAGTGGAGCTGGGGTATCAGTTTGAAACAGCGAGAGCGGAGGTGTAGTTTCAAAGATTGAAACAGCGTGAGGGGAGCTGGTGTTTCAGTTTGAAACAGCGAGAGTGGAGTTGGGGTTTCACAATTTGAAACTGGGAGAGCAGAGCTGGTTTTGCTCAGTTTGAAACAGCGAGAGCGCAGCTGGGGTTTCAAATTTTGAAACAACAAGAGCAGAGTTGGGGTTTCCCAGTTTGAAACAACCAGAGCGGAGCCGCAGTTGCACAGTTTGAAACAGGCAGAGCGGAGCAGGGGTTTCACAGTTTGAAACAGCGAGAGCGGAGCTGGGGTTTCACAGTTTGAAACAGCGAGAGCGGAGCTGGGGTTTCACAGTTTGAAATAGAGGGAGCGGAGCTGAGGTATCAGTTTGAAACAGCGAGAGCGGAGCTGCAGTTTCACAGTTTGAAACAGCGAGAGCGGAGCTGGGATTCACATTTTGAAACAGCGAGAACGGAGCACGAGTTTCAAAGCTTGAAACAGCGAGAACAGATCTTGGGTTTCACATTTTGAAACAGCCAGAGCAGAGCTATAGTTTCACAGTTTGAAACACCCAGAGCGCAGCTGGGGCTACACAATTTGAAACAGCTAGAGCGGAGCTGGGGTTTCACAGTTTGAAACAGCGAGAGCAGAGCTGGGGTTTCACAGATTGAAACAGCGAGAGCAGAGCTGGGGTCTCATAATTTGAAACTCGGAGAGCGGAGCCTGGGTTTCACATTAGACACAGCCAGAGCGGAGCTGGAGTTTCACAGTTTGAAACAGCGAGAGGGGAGCTGCAGTTTCAGTTTGAAACAGCGAGAGCGGAGCTCGGGATTCACAGTTTGAAACAGCGAGAGCGGATTTGGGGTTTCACAGTTTGAAACAGCGAGAATGGAGTTGGAGTTTCACAGTTTGAAACAGCCAGAGCGGATCTGGGGTTTCACAGTTTGAAACAGGCAGAGCGGAGCAGGGGTTCCACAGTTTGAAACAGCTGGAGTGGAGCTCGGGCTACACAGATTGAAATGGCCATAGCGGAGCTGGGTATTCACTGTTTGAAACAGCAAGAGCGGAGCTGGGATTTCACAGTTTGAAACAGTGAGAACAGATCTTGGGTTTCACATTTTGAAACAGCGAGAGCCGAGCTGGGGTTTCAAGTTTGAAACAGCGAGAGCGGAGCTGGGGTTTCACTGTTTGAAACAGCGAGAGCGGAGCTGGGGTTTCACAGTTTGAAACAGCGAGAGCGGAGCTGGGGTTTCACATTTGAAACAGCGAGAGCGGAGCTGGGGTTTCACAGTTTGAAACAGCCGGAGCGGAGCTGGGGTTTCACAGTTTGAAACAGTGAGAGTGGAGCTGGGGTATCAGTTTGAACCAGGGAGAGCGGAGGTGAAGTTTCAAAGATTGAAACAGCGAGTGCGGAGCTGGGGTTTCACAGTTTGAAACAGCCAGAGCGGAGCTGGGGTTTCACAGTTTGAACTAGCGAGAGGGGAGCAGCATTTTCAATTTGAAACAGCGAGAGCGGAGGTGTAGTTTCCAAGATTGAAACAGCGTGATGGGAGCTGGTGTTTCAGTTTGAAACAGCGAGAGCGGAGTTGGAGTTTCACAGTTTGAAAGAGCAAGAGCGTAGCTGGGGTTTCACAATTTTAAACTGGGAGAGCAGAGCTGGTTTTTCTCAGTTTAAAACAGCGAGAGCGCAGCTGCGGTTTCAAAGTTTGAAACAACGAGTGCGGAGTTGGGGTTTCTCAGTTTGAAACAGCGAGAGCGGAGCTGGGGTTTCTCTCTTTGAAACAACCAGAGCGGAGCTGCAGTTTCACAGTTTGAAACAGGCAGAGCGTTGCAGGGGTTTCACAGTTTGAAACAGACGGAGTGGAGCTGGGTCTACACACTTTTAAACAGCCAGAGCGGAGCTGGGTATTCATAGTTTGAAACAGCGAGAGCGGAGCTTGGGTTTGAAAGTTTGAAACAGCGAGAACAGATCATGGGTTTCACATTTTGAAACAGCCAGAGTGGAGCTGTAGTTTCACAGTTTGAAACAGCGAGAGCAGAGCTTGGGTTTCACAGTTTGAAACAGCGAGAGCGGAGCTATTGTTTCTCAGTTTGAAACAGCCACACCCGAGCTGCAGTTTCACAGTTTGAAACACTCAGAGCGGAGCTGGGGTTTCACAGTTTGAAACAGCAAGAGCAGAGCTGGGGTTTCATAGTTTGAAACAGAGAGAGTGGAGCTGGAAATTCAGTTTGAAACAGCTAAAGCGGAGCTGGGGTTTCATAGTTTGAAACTGCCAGAGCGGAGCTGGGGTTTCACAGTTTGAAACAGCGAGAGGGGAGCTGCAGTTTCAATTTGAAACAGCGAGAGCGGAGCTCTGCTTTCACAGATTGAAATAGTGAGAGTGGAGCTGGGTATCAGTTTGAAACAGTGAGAGCGGAGGTGAAGTTTCAAAGATTAAAGCAGCGTGAGGGGAGCTGATGTTTCAGTTTGTAACAGCGAGAGCAGAGTTGGGGTTTCAAAGTTTGAAACAGCCAGAGCGGAGCTGGGGTTTCTCAGTTTGAAACTGTGAGAGCGGAGCTAGGGATTCACAGTTTGAAACAGCGAGAGCGGAGCTATTGTTTCTCAGTTTGAAACAGCCACACCCGAGCTGCAGTTTCACAGTTTGAAACACTCAGAGCGGAGCTGGGGCTACACAGTTTGAAACAGCGAGAACGGAGCTGGGGATTCACAGTTTGATACAGCCAGAGTGGAGCTGCAGTTTCACAGTTTGAAACAGCGAGAGTGGAGCAGGACTTTCACATTTTGAAACAGCGAGAGCGGATTTGGGGTTTCACAGTTTGAAACAGCGAGAGTGGAGTTGGAGTTTCACAGTTTGAAACAGGCAGAGCGGAGCAGGGGTTCCAGTTTGAAACAGCGAGAGCGCAGCTCGGGCTACACAGATTGAAATGGCCAGAGCGGAGCTGGGTATTCACTGTTTGAAACAGCGAGAGCGGAGCTGGGATTTCACAGTTTGAAACAGCGAGAGCGGAGCTCGAGTTTCAAAGTTTGAAACAGTGAGAACAGATCTTGGGTTTCACATTTTGAAACAGCCAGAGCGGAGCAGGGGTTTCACAGTTTAAAACACCCAGAGCGGAGCTGGGGCCACACAGTTTGAAACAGCTAGAGCCGAGCTGGGGTTTCACAGTTTGAAACAGCGAGAGCGGAGCTGGGGTTTCACTGTTTGAAATAGTGAGAGTGGAGCTGGGGTATCAGTTTGAACCAGGGAGAGCGGAGGTGAAGTTTCAAAGATTGAAACAGCGAGTGCGGAGCTGGGGTTTCACAGTTTGAAACAGCGAGAGCGGAGCTGGAGTTTCACTGTTTGAAACAACCGGAGCGGAGCTGGGGTTTCACTGTTTGAAATAGTGAGAGTGGAGCTGGGGTATCAGTTTGAACCAGTGAGAGCGGAGGTGAAGTTTCAAAGATTGAAACAGCGAGTGCGGAGCTGGGGTTTCACAGTTTGAAACAGCCAGAGCGGAGCTGGGGTTTCACAGTTTGAACTAGCGAGAGGGGAGCAGCATTTTCAATTTGAAACAGCGAGAGCGGAGCTCTGGTTTCACAGTTTGAAATAGTGAGAGTGGAGCTGGGGTATCAGTTTGAAACAGCGAGAGCGGAGGTGTAGTTTCAAAGATTGAAAGAGCGTGATGGGAGCTGGTGTTTCAGTTTGAAACAGCGAGAGTGGAGTTGGGGTTTCACAATTTGAAACTGGGAGAGCAGAGCTGGTTTTTCTCAGTTTGAAACAGCGAGAACGCAGCTGGGGTTTCAAATTTTGAAACAACAAGAGCGGAGTTGGGGTTTCTCAGTTTGAAACAGCGAGAGCGGAGCTGGGGTTTCTCAGTTTGAAACAACCAGAGCGGAGCTGCAGTTTCAAAGTTTGAAACAGCCGGAGTGGAGCTGGGGCTACGCAATTTCAAACATCCAGAGCGGAGCTGGGTATTCACAGTTTGAAACAGCGAGAGCAGAGCTGGGGCTTCACAGATTGAAACAGCGAGAGCAGAGCTGGGGTTTCACAGTTTGAAACAGCGAGAGCAGAGCTGGGGTTTCACAGATTGAAACAGCGAGAGCAGAGCTGGGGTTTCATAATTTGAAACTCGGAGAGCGGAGCCTGGGTTTCACATTAGAAACAGCCAGAGCGGAGCTGGAGTTTCACAGTTTGAAACAGCGAGAGGGGAGCTGCAGTTTCAGATTGAAACAGCGAGAGCAGAGCTCTGGTTTCACAGTTTGAAATAGTGAGAGTGGAGCTGGGGTATCAGTTTGAAACAGTGAGAGCGGAGGTGAAGTTTCAATGATTGAAACAGCGAGTGCGGAGCTGGGGTTTCACGGTTTGAAATTGGCAGAGCGGAGCTGGGGTTTCACAGTTTGAAACAGCGAGAGGGGAGCAGCAGTTTCAATTTGAAACAGCGAGAGCGGAGCTCTGGTTTCACAGTTTGAAACAGCCAGAGCGGAGCTGCAGTTACACAGTTTGAAACAGCGAGAGTGGAGCTGCAGTTACACAGTTTGAAACAGCGAGAGTAGAGCTGCAGTTACACAGTTTGAAACAGCGAGAGCAAAGCTGGTCTTTCAAATTTTGAAACAGCGAGTGTAGATCTGGGCTTTCACAGTGTGAATCTGGGAGATCGGAGCTGGGGTTTCACAGCTTGAAACAGTGAGAGCGGAGCTTGGGTTTCACAGTTTGAAACAGCCAGAGCGGAGCTATTGCTTCTCAGTTTGAAACAGCCACACCCGAGCTGCAGTTTCACAGTTTCAAACACCCAGAGCGGAGCTGGGGCTACACAGTTTGAAACAGCGAGAGCGGAGCTGGGGTTTCGCAGTTTGAAACAGCAAGAGCAGAGCTGGGGTTTCACAGATTGAAGCTAGAGAGCGGAGCTGCAGTTTCACAGTTTGAATCAGCCAGAACGGAGCTGGTGTTTCATAGTTTGAAACAGAGCGAGCGGAGCTGAGAATTCAGATTGAAACAGCTAGAGCGGAGCTGGGGTTTCATAGTTTGAAACTGCCAGAGCGGAGCTGGGGTTTCACAGTTTGAAACAGCGAGAGGGGAGCTGCAGTTTCAATTTGAAACAGCGAGAGCGGAGCTGTGCTTTCACAGATTGAAATAGTGAGAGTGGAGCTGGGTATCAGTTTGAAACAGTGAGAGCGGAGGTGAAGTTTCAAAGATTGAAACAGCGTGAGGGGAGCTGATGTTTCAGTTTGAAACAGCGAGAGCGGAGTTGGGGTTTCAAAGTTTGAAACAGCCAGAGCGGATCTGGGGTTTCACAGTTTGAAACAGCGAGAGTGGAGCAGGGGTTTCCCATTTTGAAACAGCGAGAGCGGATCTGGGGTTTCACAGTTTGAAACAGTGAGAGCGGAGCTGGGGTTTCACAGTTTGAAACAGCGAGAGCGGATCTGGGGTTTCTCAGTTTGAAACAGTGAGAGCGGAGCTGGGGTTTCACAGTTTGAAACAGCGAGAGTGGAGCAGGGGTTTCCCATTTTGAAACAGCGAGAGCGGATCTGGGGTTTCACAGTTTGAAACAGCCAGAGCGGAGCTGGGGTTTCACAGTTTGAAACAGCGAGAGCGGATCTGGGGTTTCACAGTTTGAAACAGCGAGAGTGGAGTTGGAGTTTCACAGTTTGAAACAGGCAGAGCGGAGCTGTAGTTTCACAGTTTGAAGCAGCCAGAACGGAGCTGGGGTTTTATAGTTTGAAACAGTGAGAGCGGAGCTGTAGTTTCACTGTTTGAAACAACGAGAGCGGATCTGCAGTTTCACAGTTTGAAACAGCGAGAGCGGAGCTTGGTTTTCACAGTTTGAAACAGCGAGAGCGGAGCTATTGTTTCTCAGTTTGAAACAGCCGCACCCGAGCTGCAGTTTCACAGTTTGAAACACCCAGAGCGGGGCTGGGGCTACACAGTTTGAAACAGCGAGAGCGGAGCTGGGGTTTCACAGTTTGAAACAGCAAGAGCAGAGCTGGGGTTTCACAGATTGAAGCAACGAGAGCGGAGCTGCAGCTTCACAGTTTGAAACAGCCAGAACGGAGCTGGTGTTTCATAGTTTGAAACAGAGAGAGCGGAGCTGGAAATTCAGTTTGAAACAGCTAGAGCGGAGCTGGGGTTTCACAGTTTGAAACTGCCAGAGTGGAGCTGGGGTTTCACAGTTTGAAACAGCGAGAGGGGAGCTGCAGTTTCAATTTGAAACAGCGAGAGCAGAGCTCTGCTTTCACAGATTGAAGTAGTGAGAGTGGAGCTGGGTATCAGTTTGAAACAGTGAGAGCGGAGGTGAAGTTTCAAAGTTTGAAACAGCGTGAGGGGAGCTGATGTTTCAGTTTGAAACAGCGAGAGCGGAGTTGGGGTTTCAAAGTTTGAAACAGCCAGAGCGGAGTTGGGGTTTCTCAGTTTGAAACAGTGAGAGCGGATCTGGGGTTTCACGGTTTGAAACAGCGAGAGTGGAGTTGGAGTTTCACAGTTTGAAACAGGCAGAGCGGAGCAGGGGTTCCACAGTTTGAAACAGCTGGAGTGGAGCTCAGGCTACACAGATTGAAATGGCCAGAGCGGAGCTGGGTATTCACTGTTTGAAACAGCAAGAGCGGAGCTGGGATTTCACATTTTGAAACAGCCAGAGCGGAGCTGTAGTTTCACAGTTTAAAACACCCAGAGCGGAGCTGGGGCTACACAGTTTGAAACAGCGAGAGCGGAGCTGGGGTTTCACAGTTTGAAATAGTGAGAGTGGAGCTGGGGTATCAGTTTGAACCAGTGAGAGCGGAGGTGAAGTTTCAAAGATTGAAACAGCGAGTGCGGAGCTGGGGTTTCACAGTTTGAAACAGCCAGAGCGGAGCTGGGGTTTCACAGTTTGAAACAGCGAGAGGGGAGCTGGGGTTTCACAGTTTGAAACAGCGAGAGCAGAGCTGGGGTTTCACAGATTGAAACAGCGAGTGCGGAGCTGGGGTTTCACGGTTTGAAATTGGCAGAGTGGAGCTGGGGTTTCACAGTTTGAACTAGCGAGAGGGGAGCAGCATTTTCAATTTGAAACAGCGAGAGCGGAGCTCTGGTTTCACAGTTTGAAATAGTGAGAGTGGAGCTGGGGTATCAGTTTGAAACAGTGAGAGCGGAGGTGTAGTTTCAAAGATTGAAAGAGCGTGATGGGAGCTGGTGTTTCAGTTTGAAACAGCGAGAGTGGAGTTGGGGTTTCACAATTTGAAACTGGGAGAGCAGAGCTGGTTATTCTCAGTTTGAAACAGCGAGAACGCAGCTGGGGTTTCAAATTTTGAAACAACAAGAGCGGAGTTGGGGTTTCCCAGTTTGAAACAGCGAGAGCGGTGCCGCAGTTTCACAGTTTGAAACAGGCAGAGCGGAGCAGGGGTTTCACAGTTTGAAACAGCCGGAGTGGAGCTCGGGCTACACAGATTGAAACCGCCAGAGCGGAGCTGGGGCTACGCAGTTTGAAACAGCGAGAGCGGATCTGGGGTTTCACAGTTTGAAACAGCCAGAGCGGAGCTGGGTATTCACAGTTTGAAACAGCGAGAGCAGATCTGGGGTTTCACAGTTTGAAACAGCGAGAGCGGAGCACGAGTTTCAAAGCTTGAAACAGCGAGAACAGATCTTGGGTTTCACATTTTGAAACAGCCAGAGCGGAGCTATAGTTTCACAGTTTGAAACACCCAGAGCGCAGCTGGGGCTACACAATTTGAAACAGCTAGAGCGGAGCTGGGGTTTCACAGATTGAAACAGCGAGAGCAGAGCTGGGGTCTCATAATTTGAAACTCGGAGAGCGGAGCCTGGGTTTCACATTAGACACAGCCAGAGCGGAGCTGGAGTTTCACAGTTTGAAACAGCGAGAGGGGAGCTGCAGTTTCAGTTTGAAACAGTGAGAGCAGAGCTCTGGTTTCACAGTTTGAAATAGTGAGAGTGGAGCTGGGGTATCAGTTTGAAACAGTGAGAGCGGAGGTGAAGTTTCAATGATTGAAACAGCGAGTGCGGAGCTGGGGTTTCACGGTTTGAAATTGGCAGAGTGGAGCTGGGGTTTCACAGTATGAAACAGCGAGAGGGGAGCAGCAGTTTCAATTTGAAACAGCGAGAGCGGAGCTCTGGTTTCACAGTTTGTAATAGTGAGAGTGGAGCTGGGGTATCAGTTCGAAACAGTAAAAGCGGAGGTGAAGTTTGAAAGATTGAAAGAGCGTGATGTGAGCTGGTGTTTCAGTTTGAAATAGCGAGAGTGGAGCTGGGGTTTCAAAGTTTGAAACAGCCAGAGCAGAGCTGGGATTTCTCAGTTTGAAACAGCGAGAGTGGAACTGGGGTTTCACAGTTTGAAACAGCCAGAGCGGAGCTGCAGTTTCACAGATTGAAACAGCGAGAGCAGAGCTCGAGTATAGCAACTTGAAACAACGAGATCAGAGCTGGAGCTTCACTGATTGAAACAGCGAGAGCAGAGCAGGTGTTTCACATTTTGAAACAGCGAGAGCGGATATGGGGTTTCACAGTTTGAAACAGCGAGAGCGGATCTGGGGTTTCTCAGTTTGAAACAGTGAGAGCGGAGCTGGGGTTTCACAGTTTGAAACAGCGAGAGCGGATCTGGGGTTTCTCAGTTTGAAACAGTGAGAGCGGAGCTGGGGTTTCACAGTTTGAAACAGCGAGAGTGGAGCAGGGGTTTCCCATTTTGAAACAGCGAGAGCGGATCTGGGGTTTCACAGTTTGAAACAGCCAGAGCGGAGCTGGGGTTTCACAGTTTGAAACAGCGAGAGCGGATCTGGGGTTTCACAGTTTGAAACAGCGAGAGTGGAGTTGGAGTTTCACAGTTTGAAACAGGCAGAGCGGAGCTGTAGTTTCACAGTTTGAAGCAGCCAGAACGGAGCTGGGGTTTTATAGTTTGAAACAGTGAGAGCGGAGCTGTAGTTTCACTGTTTGAAACAACGAGAGCGGATCTGCAGTTTCACAGTTTGAAACAGCGAGAGCGGAGCTTGGTTTTCACAGTTTGAAACAGCGAGAGCGGAGCTATTGTTTCTCAGTTTGAAACAGCCGCACCCGAGCTGCAGTTTCACAGTTTGAAACACCCAGAGCGGGGCTGGGGCTACACAGTTTGAAACAGCGAGAGCGGAGCTGGGGTTTCACAGTTTGAAACAGCAAGAGCAGAGCTGGGGTTTCACAGATTGAAGCAACGAGAGCGGAGCTGCAGCTTCACAGTTTGAAACAGCCAGAACGGAGCTGGTGTTTCATAGTTTGAAACAGAGAGAGCGGAGCTGGAAATTCAGTTTGAAACAGCTAGAGCGGAGCTGGGGTTTCACAGTTTGAAACTGCCAGAGTGGAGCTGGGGTTTCACAGTTTGAAACAGCGAGAGGGGAGCTGCAGTTTCAATTTGAAACAGCGAGAGCAGAGCTCTGCTTTCACAGATTGAAGTAGTGAGAGTGGAGCTGGGTATCAGTTTGAAACAGTGAGAGCGGAGGTGAAGTTTCAAAGTTTGAAACAGCGTGAGGGGAGCTGATGTTTCAGTTTGAAACAGCGAGAGCGGAGTTGGGGTTTCAAAGTTTGAAACAGCCAGAGCGGAGTTGGGGTTTCTCAGTTTGAAACAGTGAGAGCGGATCTGGGGTTTCACGGTTTGAAACAGCGAGAGTGGAGTTGGAGTTTCACAGTTTGAAACAGGCAGAGCGGAGCAGGGGTTCCACAGTTTGAAACAGCTGGAGTGGAGCTCAGGCTACACAGATTGAAATGGCCAGAGCGGAGCTGGGTATTCACTGTTTGAAACAGCAAGAGCGGAGCTGGGATTTCACATTTTGAAACAGCCAGAGCGGAGCTGTAGTTTCACAGTTTAAAACACCCAGAGCGGAGCTGGGGCTACACAGTTTGAAACAGCGAGAGCGGAGCTGGGGTTTCACAGTTTGAAATAGTGAGAGTGGAGCTGGGGTATCAGTTTGAACCAGTGAGAGCGGAGGTGAAGTTTCAAAGATTGAAACAGCGAGTGCGGAGCTGGGGTTTCACAGTTTGAAACAGCCAGAGCGGAGCTGGGGTTTCACAGTTTGAAACAGCGAGAGGGGAGCTGGGGTTTCACAGTTTGAAACAGCGAGAGCAGAGCTGGGGTTTCACAGATTGAAACAGCGAGTGCGGAGCTGGGGTTTCACGGTTTGAAATTGGCAGAGTGGAGCTGGGGTTTCACAGTTTGAACTAGCGAGAGGGGAGCAGCATTTTCAATTTGAAACAGCGAGAGCGGAGCTCTGGTTTCACAGTTTGAAATAGTGAGAGTGGAGCTGGGGTATCAGTTTGAAACAGTGAGAGCGGAGGTGTAGTTTCAAAGATTGAAAGAGCGTGATGGGAGCTGGTGTTTCAGTTTGAAACAGCGAGAGTGGAGTTGGGGTTTCACAATTTGAAACTGGGAGAGCAGAGCTGGTTATTCTCAGTTTGAAACAGCGAGAACGCAGCTGGGGTTTCAAATTTTGAAACAACAAGAGCGGAGTTGGGGTTTCCCAGTTTGAAACAGCGAGAGCGGTGCCGCAGTTTCACAGTTTGAAACAGGCAGAGCGGAGCAGGGGTTTCACAGTTTGAAACAGCCGGAGTGGAGCTCGGGCTACACAGATTGAAACCGCCAGAGCGGAGCTGGGGCTACGCAGTTTGAAACAGCGAGAGCGGATCTGGGGTTTCACAGTTTGAAACAGCCAGAGCGGAGCTGGGTATTCACAGTTTGAAACAGCGAGAGCAGATCTGGGGTTTCACAGTTTGAAACAGCGAGAGCGGAGCACGAGTTTCAAAGCTTGAAACAGCGAGAACAGATCTTGGGTTTCACATTTTGAAACAGCCAGAGCGGAGCTATAGTTTCACAGTTTGAAACACCCAGAGCGCAGCTGGGGCTACACAATTTGAAACAGCTAGAGCGGAGCTGGGGTTTCACAGATTGAAACAGCGAGAGCAGAGCTGGGGTCTCATAATTTGAAACTCGGAGAGCGGAGCCTGGGTTTCACATTAGACACAGCCAGAGCGGAGCTGGAGTTTCACAGTTTGAAACAGCGAGAGGGGAGCTGCAGTTTCAGTTTGAAACAGTGAGAGCAGAGCTCTGGTTTCACAGTTTGAAATAGTGAGAGTGGAGCTGGGGTATCAGTTTGAAACAGTGAGAGCGGAGGTGAAGTTTCAATGATTGAAACAGCGAGTGCGGAGCTGGGGTTTCACGGTTTGAAATTGGCAGAGTGGAGCTGGGGTTTCACAGTATGAAACAGCGAGAGGGGAGCAGCAGTTTCAATTTGAAACAGCGAGAGCGGAGCTCTGGTTTCACAGTTTGTAATAGTGAGAGTGGAGCTGGGGTATCAGTTCGAAACAGTAAAAGCGGAGGTGAAGTTTGAAAGATTGAAAGAGCGTGATGTGAGCTGGTGTTTCAGTTTGAAATAGCGAGAGTGGAGCTGGGGTTTCAAAGTTTGAAACAGCCAGAGCAGAGCTGGGATTTCTCAGTTTGAAACAGCGAGAGTGGAACTGGGGTTTCACAGTTTGAAACAGCCAGAGCGGAGCTGCAGTTTCACAGATTGAAACAGCGAGAGCAGAGCTCGAGTATAGCAACTTGAAACAACGAGATCAGAGCTGGAGCTTCACTGATTGAAACAGCGAGAGCAGAGCAGGTGTTTCACATTTTGAAACAGCGAGAGCGGATATGGGGTTTCACAGTTTGAAACAGCGAGAGCGGATCTGGGTTTTCACAGATTGAAACAGCGAGAGCGGTGCTGGGGTTTCACAGTTTGAAACAGCGAGAGCGGAGTTGGAGTTTCACAGTTTGAAACAGCGAGAGTGGAGCTGGAATTTCACAGTTTGAAAGAGCGAGAGCGTAGCTGGGGTTTCACAATTTGAAACTGGGAGAGCAGAGCTGGTTTCTCTCAGTTTGAAACAGCGAGAGCGCAGCTGGGGTTTCAAAGTTTGAAACAACAAGAGCGAAGTTGGGTTTTCTCAGTTTGAAACAGCGAGAGCGGAGTTGGGGTTTCTCAGTTTGAAACAGCCGGAGCGGAGCTGCAGTTTCACAGTTTGAAACAGGCAGAGCGGAGCAGGGGTTTCACAGTTTGAAACAGCCGGAGTGGAGCTCGGGTTACACAGTTTGAAACAGCGAGAGCGGAGCTGGGGTTTCACAGTTTGAAATAGAGGGAGCGGAGCTGAGGTATCAGTTTGAAACAGCGAGAGCGGAGCTGTGGTTTCACAGTTTGAAATAGAGGGAGCGGAGCTGGGGTATCAGTTTGAAACAGCGAGAGCGGAGTTGCAGTTTTAAAGTTTGAAACAGAGAGCGGGGAGCTGGGGTTTCAGTTTGAAATAGCGAGAGCGGAGCTGGGGTTTCACAGTTTGAAACAGTGAGAGTGGAGCTGGGGTTTTACAGTTTGAAACATCGAGAGCGGAGCTGGGGCTACACAGTTTGAAACAGTGAGAGCGGAGCTAGGTTTTAAAAATTGAAACAGCGAGAGCGGATCAGGTTTTCAAAGTTTGAAACAGCAAGAGCGGACCTGGAATTTCACAGTTTGAAAGAGCGAGAGCGTAGCTGGGGATTCACAGTTACAAACAGCGAAAGCGGAGTTGGAGTTTCACTGTTTGAAACAGCGAGAGCGGAGCTGGGTTTTTACAGATTGAAACAGCGAGATCGGAGCTGGGGTATCAGTTTGAATTAGCCAGAGCAGAGCTGCAGTTTCACCGTTTGAAACAGCGAGAACGGAGCTGGAGTTTCAATTAGAAACAGCAACAGCGGTGCTGTGGTTTCACAGTTTGAAATAGCGGGAGCGGAGCTGGGGTATCAGTTTGAAACATCGAGAGCGGATCTGGGTTTTCACAGTTTGAAACAACGAGAGCAGAGCTGTGGTTTCACAGATTGAAACAGCGAGAGCGGAGCTGGGATTTCACAGTTTGAAACAGCCAGAGCGGAGCTGGGGTTTCACAGTTTGAAACAGTGAGAGGGGAGCTGCAGTTTCAATTTGAAACAGCGAGAGCGGAGTTCTGGTTTCACAATTTGAAATAGGGAGATTGGAGCTGGGGAATCAGTTTGAACCAGCGAGAGCAGAGGTGGAGTTTCAAAGATTGAAAGAGCGTGAGGGAAGCTGGTGTTTTAGTTTGAAACAGCGAGAGTGGAGCTGGGGTTTCAATGTGTGAAACAGCCAGAGTTGGGCTGGGTTTTCACAGTTTGAAACAGCCAGAGCGGAGCTGCAGTTTCACAGTTTGAAACAGCGAGAGCGCAGCTGGGATTCACATTTTGAAACAGCGAGAGCGGAGCTCGAGTATAGAAGTTTGAAACAGCGAGAGCAGAGCTGGAGTTCACTGTTTGAAACAGCGAGAGCGGAGCTGGGGTTTTGCAGTTTGAAACAACGAGAGCGGATCTGGGGTTTCACAGTTTGAAACAGCGAGAGCGGAGCTGCAATTTCACAGTTTGAAAGAGCGAGAGCGTAGCTGGGGTTTCACAATTTGAAACTGGGAGAGCAGAGCTGGTTTTTCTCAGTTTGAAACAGCGAGAGTGCAGCTGGGGTTTCAAAGTTTGAAACAACGAGTGCAGAGTTGGGGTTTCTCAGTTTGAAACAGCGAGAGCGGAGCTCGGGTTTCTCAGTTTGAAACAACAAGAGCGGAGCTGCAGTTTCACAGTTTGAAACAGGCAGAGCGTTGCAGGGTTTTCACAGTTTGAAACAGACGGAGTGGAGCTGGGTCTACACACTTTTAAATAGCCAGAGCTGAGCTGGGTATTCATAGTTTGAAACAGCGAGAGCGGAGCTTGGGTTTGAAAGTTTGAAACAGCGAGAACAGATCATGGGTTTCACATTTTGAAACAGCCAGAGCGGAGCTGTAGTTTCACAGTTTGAAGCAGCCAGAACGGAGCTGGGGTTTTATAGTTTGAAACAGTGAGAGCGGATCTGCAGTTTCACAGTTTGAAACAGCGAGAGCGGAGCTTGGGTTTCACAGTTTGAAACAGCCAGAGCGGAGCTATTGTTTCTCAGTTTGAAACAGCCACACCCGAGCTGCAGTTTCACAGTTTCAAACACCCAGAGCGGAGCTGGGGTTTCACAGTTTGAAACAGCAAGAGCAGAGCTGGGGTTTCACAGATTGAAGCAACGAGTGCGGAGCTGCAGTTTCACAGTTTGAAACAGCCGGAACGGAGCTGGTGTTTCATAGTTTGAAACAGAGAGAGCGGAGCTGGAAATTCAGTTTGAAACAGCTAGAGCGGAGCTGGGGTTTCATAGTTTGAAACTGCCAGAGCGGAGCTGGGGTTTCACAGTTTGAAACAGCGAGAGGGGAGCTGCAGTTTCAATTTGAAACAGCGAGAGCGGAGCTCTGCTTTCACAGATTGAAGTAGTGAGAGTGGAGCTGGGTATCAGTTTGAAACAGTGAGAGCGGAGGTGAAGTTTCAAAGATTGAAACAGCGTGAGGGGAGCTGATGTTTCAGTTTGAAACAGCGAGAGCGGAGCACGAGTTTCAAAGCTTGAAACAGCGAGAACAGATCTTGGGTTTCACATTTTGAAACAGCCAGAGCGGAGCTATAGTTTCACAGTTTGAAACACCCAGAGCGCAGCTGGGGCTACACAATTTGAAACAGCTAGAGCGGAGCTGGGGTTTCACAGTTTGAAACAGCGAGAGCAGAGCTGGGGTTTCACAGACTGAAACAGCGAGAGCAGAGCTGGGGTTTCACAGACTGAAACAGCGAGAGCAGAGCTGGGGTCTCATAATTTGGAACTCGGAGAGCGGAGCCTGGGTTTCACATTAGACACAGCCAGAGCGGAGCTGGAGTTTCACAGTTTGAAACAGCGAGAGGGGAGCTGCAGTTTCAGTTTGAAGCAGCGAGAGCAGAGCTCTGGTTTCACAGTTTGAAATAGTGAGAGTGGAGCTGGGGTATCAGTTTGAAACAGTGAGAGCGCAAGTGAAGTTTCAATGATTGAAACAGCGAGTGCGGAGCTGGGGTTTCACAGTTTGAAACAGCGAGAGGGGAGCAGCAGTTTCAATTTGAAACAGCGAGAGCGGAGCTCTGGTTTCACAGTTTGTAATAGTGAGAGTGGAGCTGGGGTATCAGTTTGAAACAGTAAAAGCGGAGGTGAAGTTTCAAAGATTGAAAGAGCGTGATGTGAGCTGGTGTTTCAGTTTGAAATAGCGAGAGTGGAGCTGGGGTTTCAAAGTTTGAAACAGCCAGAGCAGAGCTGGGATTTCTCAGTTTGAAACAGCGAGAGCGGAGCTGGGGTTTCACAGTTTGAAATAGAGGGAGCGGAGCTGAGGTATCAGTTTGAAACAGCGAGAGCGGAGCTGTGGTTTTACAGTTTGAAATAGAGGGAGCGGAGCTGGGGTATCAGTTTGAAACAGCGAGAGCGGAGTTGCAGTTTTAAAGTTTGAAACAGAGAGCGGGGAGCTGGGGTTTCAGTTTGAAATAGCGAGAGCAGAGCTGGGGTTTCACAGTTTGAAACAGTGAGAGTGGAGCTGGGGTTTTACAGTTTGAAAGATCGAGAGCGGAGCTGGGACTACACAGTTTGAAACAGGGAGAGCGGAGCTAGGTTTTAAAAATTGAAACAGCGAGAGCGGATCAGGTTTTCAAAGTTTGAAACAGCGAGAGCGGACCTGGAATTTCACAGTTTGAAAGAGCGAGAGCGTAGCTGGGGATTCACAGTTACAAACAGCGAAAGCGGAGTTGGAGTTTCACTGTTCGAAACAGCGAGAGCGGAGCTGGGTTTTTACAGATTGAAACAGCGAGATCGGAGCTGGGGTATCAGTTTGAATTAGCCAGAGCGGAGCTGCAGTTTCACCGTTTGAAACAGCGAGAACGGAGCTGGAGTTTCAATTAGAAACAGCAACAGCGGAGCTGTGGTTTCACAGTTTGAAATAGCGGGAGCGGAGCTGGGGTATCAGTTTGAAACAGCGAGAGCGGAGCTGGAGGTTCAATTTGAAACAGCGAGAGCGGAGCTGGAGGTTCAATTTGAAACAGCGAGAGCGGAGCTGGAGTTTCAATTTGAAACAGCGAGAGCGGAGCTGGAGTTTCAATTTGAAACAGCGAGAGCGGAGCTGGAGGTTCAATTTGAAACAGCGAGAGCGGAGCTGGAGTTTCAATTTGAAACAGCGAGAGCGGAGCTGGAGTTTCAATTTGAAACAGCGAGAGCGGAACTGTGGTTTCACAGTTTGAAATAGCGGGAGTGGAGGTGCAGTTTTAAAGTTTGAAACAGAGAGCGGGGAGCTGGGGTTTCAGTTTGAAATAGCGAGAGCGGAGCTGGGGTTTCTTAGTTTGAAACAGTGAGAGTGGAGCTGGGGTTTCACAGATTGAAACATCGAGAGTGGAGCTGTGGCTTCTCAGTTTGAAACAGTGAGAGTGGAGCTGGGGTTTTACAGTTTGAAACATCGAGAGCGGAGCTGGGGTTTTCACAGATTGAAACAGCGAGAGCGGAGCTGCAGTTTCACAGTTTGAAACAGCCAGAACGGAGCAGGGTTTCATAGTTTGAAACAACAAGAGCAGAGCTGGGATTTCATAGCTTGAAACAGCCAGAGCGGAGCTGGGGTTTCACAGTTTGAAACAGTGAGAGGGGAGCTGCAGTTTCAATTTGAAACAGCGAGAGCGGAGTTCTGGTTTCACAATTTGAAATAGGGAGATTGGAGCTGGGGTATCAGTTTGAACCAGTGAGAGCGGAGGTGAAGTTTCAAAGATTGAAAGAGCGTGAGGGAAGCTGGTGTTTTAGTTTGAAACAGCGAGAGTGGAGCTGGGGTTTCAATGTTTGAAACAGCCAGAGTTGGGCTGGGTTTTCACAGTTTGAAACAGCCAGAGCGGAGCTGCAGTTTCACAGTTTGAAACAGCGAGAGCGCAGCTGGGATTCACATTTTGAAACAGCGAGAGCGGAGCTCGAGTATAGAAGTTTGAAACAGCGAGAGCAGAGCTGGAGTTCACTGTTTGAAACAGCGAGAGCGGAGCTGGGGTTTTGCAGTTTGAAACAGCGAGAGCGGATCTGGGTTTTCACAGATTGAAACAGCGAGAGCGGTGCTGGGGTTTCACAGTTTGAAACAGCGAGAGCGGAGCTGCAATTTCACAGTTTGAAAGAGCGAGAGCGTAGCTGGGGTTTCACAATTTGAAACTGGGAGAGCAGAGCTGGTTTTTCTCAGTTTGAAACAGCGAGAGTGCAGCTGGGGTTTCAAAGTTTGAAACAACGAGTGCAGAGTTGGGGTTTCTCAGTTTGAAACAGCGAGAGCGGAGTTCGGGTTTCTCAGTTTGAAACAACAAGAGCGGAGCTGCAGTTTCACAGTTTGAAACAGGCAGAGCGTTGCAGGGTTTTCACAGTTTGAAACAGACGGAGTGGAGCTGGGTCTACACACTTTTAAATAGCCAGAGCTGAGCTGGGTATTCATAGTTTGAAACAGCGAGAGCGGAGCTTGGGTTTGAAAGTTTGAAACAGCGAGAACAGATCATGGGTTTCACATTTTGAAACAGCCAGAGCGGAGCTGTAGTTTCACAGTTTGAAGCAGCCAGAACGGAGCTGGGGTTTTATAGTTTGAAACAGTGAGAGCGGATCTGCAGTTTCACAGTTTGAAACAGCGAGAGCGGAGCTTGGGTTTCACAGTTTGAAACAGCCAGAGCGGAGCTATTGTTTCTCAGTTTGAAACAGCCACACCCGAGCTGCAGTTTCACAGTTTCAAACACCCAGAGCGGAGCTGGGGCTACACAGTTTGAAACAGCGAGAGCGGAGCTGGGGTTTCACAGTTTGAAACAGCAAGAGCAGAGCTGGGGTTTCACAGATTGAAGCAACGAGTGCGGAGCTGCAGTTTCACAGTTTGAAACAGCCGGAACGGAGCTGGTGTTTCATAGTTTGAAACAGAGAGAGCGGAGCTGGAAATTCAGTTTGAAACAGCTAGAGCGGAGCTGGGGTTTCATAGTTTGAAACTGCCAGAGCGGAGCTGGGGTTTCACAGTTTGAAACAGCGAGAGGGGAGCTGCAGTTTCAATTTGAAACAGCGGGAGCGGAGCTCTGCTTTCACAGATTGAAGTAGTGAGAGTGGAGCTGGGTATCAGTTTGAAACAGTGAGAGCGGAGGTGAAGTTTCAAAGATTGAAACAGCGTGAGGGGAGCTGATGTTTCAGTTTGAAACAGCGAGAGTGGAGCACGAGTTTCAAAGCTTGAAACAGCGAGAACAGATCTTGGGTTTCACATTTTGAAACAGCCAGAGCGGAGCTATAGTTTCACAGTTTGAAACACCCAGAGCGCAGCTGGGGCTACACAATTTGAAACAGCTAGAGCGGAGCTGGGGTTTCACAGTTTGAAACAGCGAGAGCAGAGCTGGGGTTTCACAGACTGAAACAGCGAGAGCAGAGCTGGGGTTTCACAGACTGAAACAGCGAGAGCAGAGCTGGGGTCTCATAATTTGGAACTCGGAGAGCGGAGCCTGGGTTTCACATTAGACACAGCCAGAGCGGAGCTGGAGTTTCACAGTTTGAAACAGCGAGAGGGGAGCTGCAGTTTCAGTTTGAAGCAGCGAGAGCAGAGCTCTGGTTTCACAGTTTGAAATAGTGAGAGTGGAGCTGGGGTATCAGTTTGAAACAGTGAGAGCGCAAGTGAAGTTTCAATGATTGAAACAGCGAGTGCGGAGCTGGGGTTTCACAGTTTGAAACAGCGAGAGGGGAGCAGCAGTTTCAATTTGAAACAGCGAGAGCGGAGCTCTGGTTTCACAGTTTGTAATAGTGAGAGTGGAGCTGGGGTATCAGTTTGAAACAGTAAAAGCGGAGGTGAAGTTTCAAAGATTGAAAGAGCGTGATGTGAGCTGGTGTTTCAGTTTGAAATAGCGAGAGTGGAGCTGGGGTTTCAAAGTTTGAAACAGCCAGAGCTGAGCTGGGATTTCTCAGTTTGAAACAGCGAGAGTGGAGCTGGGGTTTCACAGTTTGAAATAGAGGGAGCGGAGCTGAGGTATCAGTTTGAAACAGCGAGAGCGGAGCTGTGGTTTTACAGTTTGAAATAGAGGGAGCGGAGCTGGGGTATCAGTTTGAAACAGCGAGAGCGGAGTTGCAGTTTTAAAGTTTGAAACAGAGAGCGGGGAGCTGGGGTTTCAGTTTGAAATAGCGAGAGCAGAGCTGGGGTTTCACAGTTTGAAACAGTGAGAGTGGAGCTGGGGTTTTACAGTTTGAAACATCGAGAGCGGAGCTGGGACTACACAGTTTGAAACAGGGAGAGCGGAGCTAGGTTTTAAAAATTGAAACAGCGAGAGCGGATCAGGTTTTCAAAGTTTGAAACAGCGAGAGCGGACCTGGAATTTCACAGTTTGAAAGAGCGAGAGCGTAGCTGGGGATTCACAGTTACAAACAGCGAAAGCGGAGTTGGAGTTTCACTGTTTGAAACAGCGAGAGCGGAGCTGGGTTTTTACAGATTGAAACAGCGAGATCGGAGCTGGGGTATCAGTTTGAATTAGCCAGAGCGGAGCTGCAGTTTCACCGTTTGAAACAGCGAGAACGGAGCTGGAGTTTCAATTAGAAACAGCAACAGCGGAGCTGTGGTTTCACAGTTTGAAATAGCGGGAGCGGAGCTGGGGTATCAGTTTGAAACAGCGAGAGCGGAGCTGGAGGTTCAATTTGAAACAGCGAGAGCGGAGCTGGAGGTTCAATTTGAAACAGCGAGAGCGGAGCTGGAGGTTCAATTTGAAACAGCGAGAGCGGAGCTGGAGTTTCAATTTGAAACAGCGAGAGCGGAACTGTGGTTTCACAGTTTGAAATAGCGGGAGTGGAGGTGCAGTTTTAAAGTTTGAAACAGAGAGCGGGGAGCTGGGGTTTCAGTTTGAAATAGCGAGAGCGGAGCTGGGGTTTCTTAGTTTGAAACAGTGAGAGTGGAGCTGGGGTTTCACAGATTGAAACATCGAGAGTGGAGCTGTGGTTTCTCAGTTTGAAACAGTGAGAGTGGAGCTGGGGTTTTACAGTTTGAAACATCGAGAGCGGAGCTGGGGTTTTCACAGATTGAAACAGCGAGAGCGGAGCTGCAGTTTCACAGTTTGAAACAGCCAGAACGGAGCAGGGTTTCATAGTTTGAAACAACAAGAGCAGAGCTGGGATTTCACAGCTTGAAACAGCCAGAGCGGAGCTGGGGTTTCACAGTTTGAAACAGTGAGAGGGGAGCTGGAGTTTCAATTTGAAACAGCGAGAGCGGAGTTCTGGTTTCACAATTTGAAATAGGGAGAGTGGAGCTGGGGTATCAGTATGAACCAGTGAGAGGGAGGTGAAGTTTCAAAGATTGAAAGAGCATGAGGGGAGCTTGTGTTTTAGTTTGAAACAGCGAGAGTGGAGCTGGGGTTTCAAAGTTTGAAACAGCGAGAGTGGAGCTGGGGTTTCACAGTTTGAAACAGCGAGAGTGGAGCTGGGGTTTCAAAGTTTGAAACAGCCAGAGTGGAGCTGGGGTTTCACAGTTTGAAACAGCCAGAGCGGAGCTGCAGTTTCACAGTTTGAAACAGCGAGAGCGCAGCTGGGATTCACATTTTGAAACAGCGAGAGCGGAGCACGAGTTTCAAAGCTTGAAACAGCGAGAACAGATCTTGGGTTTCACATTTTGAAACAGCCAGAGCGGAGCTATAGTTTCACAGTTTGAAACACCCAGAGCGCAGCTGGGGCTACACAATTTGAAACAGCGAGAGCGGAGCTGGGGTTTCACAGACTGAAACAGCGAGAGCAGAGCTGGGGTCTCATAATTTGGAACTCGGAGAGCGGAGCCTGGGTTTCACATTAGACACAGCCAGAGCGGAGCTGGAGTTTCACAGTTTGAAACAGCGAGAGGGGAGCTGCAGTTTCAGTTTGAAGCAGCGAGAGCAGAGCTCTGGTTT
Source organism: Carcharodon carcharias (assembly GCF_017639515.1). Taxonomy (NCBI): domain Eukaryota; kingdom Metazoa; phylum Chordata; class Chondrichthyes; order Lamniformes; family Lamnidae; genus Carcharodon; species Carcharodon carcharias. Next base: position 32,888,001 of record NC_054473.1, read on the forward strand.
CACAGTTTGAAATAGTGAGAGTGGAGCTGGGGTATCAGTTTGAAACAGTGAGAGCGCAAGTGAAGTTTCAATGATTGAAACAGCGAGTGCGGAGCTGGGGTTTCACAGTTTGAAACAGCGAGAGGGGAGCAGCAGTTTCAATTTGAAACAGCGAGAGCGGAGCTCTGGTTTCACAGTTTGTAATAGTGAGAGTGGAGCTGGGGTATCAGTTTGAAACAGTAAAAGCGGAGGTGAAGTTTCAAAGATTGAAAGAGCGTGATGTGAGCTGGTGTTTCAGTTTGAAATAGCGAGAGTGGAGCTGGGGTTTCAAAGTTTGAAACAGCCAGAGCAGAGCTGGGATTTCTCAGTTTGAAACAGCGAGAGCGGAGCTGGGGTTTCACAGTTTGAAATAGAGGGAGCGGAGCTGAGGTATCAGTTTGAAACAGCGAGAGCGGAGCTGTGGTTTTACAGTTTGAAATAGAGGGAGCGGAGCTGGGGTATCAGTTTGAAACAGCGAGAGCGGAGTTGCAGTTTTAAAGTTTGAAACAGAGAGCGGGGAGCTGGGGTTTCAGTTTGAAATAGCGAGAGCAGAGCTGGGGTTTCACAGTTTGAAACAGTGAGAGTGGAGCTGGGGTTTTACAGTTTGAAAGATCGAGAGCGGAGCTGGGACTACACAGTTTGAAACAGGGAGAGCGGAGCTAGGTTTTAAAAATTGAAACAGCGAGAGCGGATCAGGTTTTCAAAGTTTGAAACAGCGAGAGCGGACCTGGAATTTCACAGTTTGAAAGAGCGAGAGCGTAGCTGGGGATTCACAGTTACAAACAGCGAAAGCGGAGTTGGAGTTTCACTGTTTGAAACAGCGAGAGCGGAGCTGGGTTTTTACAGATTGAAACAGCGAGATCGGAGCTGGGGTATCAGTTTGAATTAGCCAGAGCGGAGCTGCAGTTTCACCGTTTGAAACAGCGAGAACGGAGCTGGAGTTTCAATTAGAAACAGCAACAGCGGAGCTGTGGTTTCACAGTTTGAAATAGCGGGAGCGGAGCTGGGGTATCAGTTTGAAACAGCGAGAGCGGAGCTGGAGGTTCAATTTGAAACAGCGAGAGCGGAGCTGGAGGTTCAATTTGAAACAGCGAGAGCGGAGCTGGAGGTTCAATTTGAAACAGCGAGAGCGGAGCTGGAGTTTCAATTTGAAACAGCGAGAGCGGAACTGTGGTTTCACAGTTTGAAATAGCGGGAGTGGAGGTGCAGTTTTAAAGTTTGAAACAGAGAGCGGGGAGCTGGGGTTTCAGTTTGAAATAGCGAGAGCGGAGCTGGGGTTTCTTAGTTTGAAACAGTGAGAGTGGAGCTGGGGTTTCACAGATTGAAACATCGAGAGTGGAGCTGTGGTTTCTCAGTTTGAAACAGTGAGAGTGGAGCTGGGGTTTTACAGTTTGAAACATCGAGAGCGGAGCTGGGGTTTTCACAGATTGAAACAGCGAGAGCGGAGCTGCAGTTTCACAGTTTGAAACAGCCAGAACGGAGCAGGGTTTCATAGTTTGAAACAACAAGAGCAGAGCTGGGATTTCACAGCTTGAAACAGCCAGAGCGGAGCTGGGGTTTCACAGTTTGAAACAGTGAGAGGGGAGCTGGAGTTTCAATTTGAAACAGCGAGAGCGGAGCCCTGGTTTCACAATTTGAAGTAGTGAGAGTGGAGCTGGGGTATCAGTATGAATCAGTGAGAGGGAGGTGAAGTTTCAAAGATTGAAAGAGCATGAGGGGAGCTTGTGTTTTAATTTGAAACAGCGAGAGTGGAGCTGGGGTTTCAAAGTTTGAAACAGCCAGAGTGGAGCTGGGGTTTCACAGTTTGAAACAGCCAGAGCGGAGCTGCAGTTTCACAGTTTGAAACAGCGAGAGCGCAGCTGGGATTCACATTTTGAAACAGCGAGAGCGGAGCACGAGTTTCAAAGCTTGAAACAGCGAGAACAGATCTTGGGTTTCACATTTTGAAACAGCCAGAGCGGAGCTATAGTTTCACAGTTTGAAACACCCAGAGCGCAGCTGGGGCTACACAATTTGAAACAGCGAGAGCGGAGCTGGGGTTTCACAGACTGAAACAGCGAGAGCAGAGCTGGGGTCTCATAATTTGGAACTCGGAGAGCGGAGCCTGGGTTTCACATTAGACACAGCCAGAGCGGAGCTGGAGTTTCACAGTTTGAAACAGCGAGAGGGGAGCTGCAGTTTCAGTTTGAAGCAGCGAGAGCAGAGCTCTGGTTTCACAGTTTGAAATAGTGAGAGTGGAGCTGGGGTATCAGTTTGAAACAGTGAGAGCGCAAGTGAAGTTTCAATGATTGAAACAGCGAGTGCGGAGCTGGGGTTTCACAGTTTGAAACAGCGAGAGGGGAGCAGCAGTTTCAATTTGAAACAGCGAGAGCGGAGCTCTGGTTTCACAGTTTGTCATAGTGAGAGTGGAGCTGGGGTATCAGTTTGAAACAGTAAAAGCGGAGGTGCAGTTTCAAAGATTGAAAGAGCGTGATGTGAGCTGGTGTTTCAGTTTGAAATAGCGAGAGTGGAGCTGGGGTTTCAAAGTTTGAAACAGCCAGAGCAGAGCTGGGATTTCTCAGTTTGAAACAGCGAGAGCGGAGCTGGGGTTTCACAGTTTGAAATAGAGGGAGCGGAGCTGAGGTATCAGTTTGAAACAGCGAGAGCGGAGCTGTGGTTTTACAGTTTGAAATAGAGGGAGCGGAGCTGGGGTATCAGTTTGAAACAGCGAGAGCGGAGTTGCAGTTTTAAAGTTTGAAACAGAGAGCGGGGAGCTGGGGTTTCAGTTTGAAATAGCGAGAGCGGAGCTGGGGTTTCACAGTTTGAAACAGTGAGAGTGGAGCTGGGGTTTTACAGTTTGAAACATCGAGAGCGGAGCTGGGGCTACACAGTTTGAAACAGGGAGAGCGGAGCTAGGTTTTAAAAATTGAAACAGCGAGAGCGGATCAGGTTTTCAAAGTTTGAAACAGCGAGAGCGGACCTGGAATTTCACAGTTTGAAAGAGCGAGAGCGTAGCTGGGGATTCACAGTTACAAACAGCGAAAGCGGAGTTGGAGTTTCACTGTTTGAAACAGCGAGAGTGGAGCTGGGTTTTTACAGATTGAAACAGCGAGATCGGAGCTGGGGTATCAGTTTGAATTAGCCAGAGCGGAGCTGCAGTTTCACCGTTTGAAACAGCGAGAACGGAGCTGGAGTTTCAATTAGAAACAGCAACAGCGGAGCTGTGGTTTCACAGTTTGAAATAGCGGGAGCGGAGCTGGGGTATCAGTTTGAAACAGCGAGAGCGGAGCTGGAGGTTCAATTTGAAACAGCGAGAGCGGAGCTGGAGGTTCAATTTGAAACAGCGAGAGCGGAGCTGGAGTTTCAATTTGAAACAGCGAGAGCGGAACTGTGGTTTCACAGTTTGAAATAGCGGGAGTGGAGGTGCAGTTTTAAAGTTTGAAACAGAGAGCGGGGAGCTGGGGTTTCAGTTTGAAATAGCGAGAGCGGAGCTGGGGTTTCTTAGTTTGAAACAGTGAGAGTGGAGCTGGGGTTTCACAGATTGAAACATCGAGAGTGGAGCTGTGGCTTCTCAGTTTGAAACAGTGAGAGTGGAGCTGGGGTTTTACAGTTTGAAACATCGAGAGCGGAGCTGGGGTTTTCACAGATTGAAACAGCGAGAGCGGAGCTGCAGTTTCACAGTTTGAAACAGCCAGAACGGAGCAGGGTTTCATAGTTTGAAACAACAAGAGCAGAGCTGGGATTTCATAGCTTGAAACAGCCAGAGCGGAGCTGGGGTTTCACAGTTTGAAACAGTGAGAGGGGAGCTGCAGTTTCAATTTGAAACAGCGAGAGCGGAGTTCTGGTTTCACAATTTGAAATAGGGAGATTGGAGCTGGGGTATCAGTTTGAACCAGTGAGAGCGGAGGTGAAGTTTCAAAGATTGAAAGAGCGTGAGGGAAGCTGGTGTTTTAGTTTGAAACAGCGAGAGTGGAGCTGGGGTTTCAATGTTTGAAACAGCCAGAGTTGGGCTGGGTTTTCACAGTTTGAAACAGCCAGAGCGGAGCTGCAGTTTCACAGTTTGAAACAGCGAGAGCGCAGCTGGGATTCACATTTTGAAACAGCGAGAGCGGAGCTCGAGTATAGAAGTTTGAAACAGCGAGAGCAGAGCTGGAGTTCACTGTTTGAAACAGCGAGAGCGGAGCTGGGGTTTTGCAGTTTGAAACAGCGAGAGCGGATCTGGGTTTTCACAGATTGAAACAGCGAGAGCGGTGCTGGGGTTTCACAGTTTGAAACAGCGAGAGCGGAGCTGCAATTTCACAGTTTGAAAGAGCGAGAGCGTAGCTGGGGTTTCACAATTTGAAACTGGGAGAGCAGAGCTGGTTTTTCTCAGTTTGAAACAGCGAGAGTGCAGCTGGGGTTTCAAAGTTTGAAACAACGAGTGCAGAGTTGGGGTTTCTCAGTTTGAAACAGCGAGAGCGGAGTTCGGGTTTCTCAGTTTGAAACAACAAGAGCGGAGCTGCAGTTTCACAGTTTGAAACAGGCAGAGCGTTGCAGGGTTTTCACAGTTTGAAACAGACGGAGTGGAGCTGGGTCTACACACTTTTAAATAGCCAGAGCTGAGCTGGGTATTCATAGTTTGAAACAGCGAGAGCGGAGCTTGGGTTTGAAAGTTTGAAACAGCGAGAACAGATCATGGGTTTCACATTTTGAAACAGCCAGAGCGGAGCTGTAGTTTCACAGTTTGAAGCAGCCAGAACGGAGCTGGGGTTTTATAGTTTGAAACAGTGAGAGCGGATCTGCAGTTTCACAGTTTGAAACAGCGAGAGCGGAGCTTGGGTTTCACAGTTTGAAACAGCCAGAGCGGAGCTATTGTTTCTCAGTTTGAAACAGCCACACCCGAGCTGCAGTTTCACAGTTTCAAACACCCAGAGCGGAGCTGGGGCTACACAGTTTGAAACAGCGAGAGCGGAGCTGGGGTTTCACAGTTTGAAACAGCAAGAGCAGAGCTGGGGTTTCACAGATTGAAGCAACGAGTGCGGAGCTGCAGTTTCACAGTTTGAAACAGCCGGAACGGAGCTGGTGTTTCATAGTTTGAAACAGAGAGAGCGGAGCTGGAAATTCAGTTTGAAACAGCTAGAGCGGAGCTGGGGTTTCATAGTTTGAAACTGCCAGAGCGGAGCTGGGGTTTCACAGTTTGAAACAGCGAGAGGGGAGCTGCAGTTTCAATTTGAAACAGCGAGAGCGGAGCTCTGCTTTCACAGATTGAAGTAGTGAGAGTGGAGCTGGGTATCAGTTTGAAACAGTGAGAGCGGAGGTGAAGTTTCAAAGATTGAAACAGCGTGAGGGGAGCTGATGTTTCAGTTTGAAACAGCGAGAGTGGAGCACGAGTTTCAAAGCTTGAAACAGCGAGAACAGATCTTGGGTTTCACATTTTGAAACAGCCAGAGCGGAGCTATAGTTTCACAGTTTGAAACACCCAGAGCGCAGCTGGGGCTACACAATTTGAAACAGCTAGAGCGGAGCTGGGGTTTCACAGTTTGAAACAGCGAGAGCAGAGCTGGGGTTTCACAGACTGAAACAGCGAGAGCAGAGCTGGGGTTTCACAGACTGAAACAGCGAGAGCAGAGCTGGGGTCTCATAATTTGGAACTCGGAGAGCGGAGCCTGGGTTTCACATTAGACACAGCCAGAGCGGAGCTGGAGTTTCACAGTTTGAAACAGCGAGAGGGGAGCTGCAGTTTCAGTTTGAAGCAGCGAGAGCAGAGCTCTGGTTTCACAGTTTGAAATAGTGAGAGTGGAGCTGGGGTATCAGTTTGAAACAGTGAGAGCGCAAGTGAAGTTTCAATGATTGAAACAGCGAGTGCGGAGCTGGGGTTTCACAGTTTGAAACAGCGAGAGGGCAGCAGCAGTTTCAATTTGAAACAGCGAGAGCGGAGCTCTGGTTTCACAGTTTGTAATAGTGAGAGTGGAGCTGGGGTATCAGTTTGAAACAGTAAAAGCGGAGGTGAAGTTTCAAAGATTGAAAGAGCGTGATGTGAGATGGTGTTTCAGTTTGAAATAGCGAGAGTGGAGCTGGGGTTTCAAAGTTTGAAACAGCCAGAGCAGAGCTGGGATTTCTCAGTTTGAAACAGCGAGAGCGGAGCTAGGGATTCACAGTTTGAAATAGAGGGAGCGGAGCTGAGGTATCAGTTTGAAACAGCGAGAGCGGAGCTGTGGTTTTACAGTTTGAAATAGAGGGAGCGGAGCTGGGGTATCAGTTTGAAACAGCGAGAGCGGAGTTGCAGTTTTAAAGTTTGAAACAGAGAGCGGGGAGCTGGGGTTTCAGTTTGAAATAGCGAGAGCAGAGCTGGGGTTTCACAGTTTGAAACAGTGAGAGTGGAGCTGGGGTTTTACAGTTTGAAAGATCGAGAGCGGAGCTGGGACTACACAGTTTGAAACAGGGAGAGCGGAGCTAGGTTTTAAAAATTGAAACAGCGAGAGCGGATCAGGTTTTCAAAGTTTGAAACAGCGAGAGCGGACCTGGAATTTCACAGTTTGAAAGAGCGAGAGCGTAGCTGGGGATTCACAGTTACAAACAGCGAAAGCGGAGTTGGAGTTTCACTGTTTGAAACAGCGAGAGCGGAGCTGGGTTTTTACAGATTGAAACAGCGAGATCGGAGCTGGGGTATCAGTTTGAATTAGCCAGAGCGGAGCTGCAGTTTCACCGTTTGAAACAGCGAGAACGGAGCTGGAGTTTCAATTAGAAACAGCAACAGCGGAGCTGTGGTTTCACAGTTTGAAATAGCGGGAGCGGAGCTGGGGTATCAGTTTGAAACAGCGAGAGCGGAGCTGGAGGTTCAATTTGAAACAGCGAGAGCGGAGCTGGAGGTTCAATTTGAAACAGCGAGAGCGGAGCTGGAGGTTCAATTTGAAACAGCGAGAGCGGAGCTGGAGTTTCAATTTGAAACAGCGAGAGCGGAACTGTGGTTTCACAGTTTGAAATAGCGGGAGTGGAGGTGCAGTTTTAAAGTTTGAAACAGAGAGCGGGGAGCTGGGGTTTCAGTTTGAAATAGCGAGAGCGGAGCTGGGGTTTCTTAGTTTGAAACAGTGAGAGTGGAGCTGGGGTTTCACAGATTGAAACATCGAGAGTGGAGCTGTGGTTTCTCAGTTTGAAACAGTGAGAGTGGAGCTGGGGTTTTACAGTTTGAAACATCGAGAGCGGAGCTGGGGTTTTCACAGATTGAAACAGCGAGAGCGGAGCTGCAGTTTCACAGTTTGAAACAGCCAGAACGGAGCAGGGTTTCATAGTTTGAAACAACAAGAGCAGAGCTGGGATTTCACAGCTTGAAACAGCCAGAGCGGAGCTGGGGTTTCACAGTTTGAAACAGTGAGAGGGGAGCTGGAGTTTCAATTTGAAACAGCGAGAGCGGAGCCCTGGTTTCACAATTTGAAGTAGTGAGAGTGGAGCTGGGGTATCAGTATGAATCAGTGAGAGGGAGGTGAAGTTTCAAAGATTGAAAGAGCATGAGGGGAGCTTGTGTTTTAGTTTGAAACAGCGAGAGTGGAGCTGGGGTTTCAAAGTTTGAAACAGCCAGAGTGGAGCTGGGGTTTCACAGTTTGAAACAGCCAGAGCGGAGCTGCAGTTTCACAGTTTGAAACAGCGAGAGCGCAGCTGGGATTCACATTTTGAAACAGCGAGAGCGGAGCACGAGTTTCAAAGCTTGAAACAGCGAGAACAGATCTTGGGTTTCACATTTTGAAACAGCCAGAGCGGAGCTATAGTTTCACAGTTTGAAACACCCAGAGCGCAGCTGGGGCTACACAATTTGAAACAGCGAGAGCGGAGCTGGGGTTTCACAGACTGAAACAGCGAGAGCAGAGCTGGGGTCTCATAATTTGGAACTCGGAGAGCGGAGCCTGGGTTTCACATTAGACACAGCCAGAGCGGAGCTGGAGTTTCACAGTTTGAAACAGCGAGAGGGGAGCTGCAGTTTCAGTTTGAAGCAGCGAGAGCAGAGCTCTGGTTTCACAGTTTGAAATAGTGAGAGTGGAGCTGGGGTATCAGTTTGAAACAGTGAGAGCGCAAGTGAAGTTTCAATGATTGAAACAGCGAGTGCGGAGCTGGGGTTTCACAGTTTGAAACAGCGAGAGGGGAGCAGCAGTTTCAATTTGAAACAGCGAGAGCGGAGCTCTGGTTTCACAGTTTGTAATAGTGAGAGTGGAGCTGGGGTATCAGTTTGAAACAGTAAAAGCGGAGGTGAAGTTTCAAAGATTGAAAGAGCGTGATGTGAGCTGGTGTTTCAGTTTGAAATAGCGAGAGTGGAGCTGGGGTTTCAAAGTTTGAAACAGCCAGAGCAGAGCTGGGATTTCTCAGTTTGAAACAGCGAGAGCGGAGCTGGGGTTTCACAGTTTGAAATAGAGGGAGCGGAGCTGAGGTATCAGTTTGAAACAGCGAGAGCGGAGCTGTGGTTTTACAGTTTGAAATAGAGGGAGCGGAGCTGGGGTATCAGTTTGAAATAGCGAGAGCGGAGTTGCAGTTTTAAAGTTTGAAACAGAGAGCGGGGAGCTGGGGTTTCAGTTTGAAATAGCGAGAGCGGAGCTGGGGTTTCACAGTTTGAAACAGTGAGAGTGGAGCTGGGGTTTTACAGTTTGAAACATCGAGAGCGGAGCTGGGTTTTCACAGTTTGAAACAGTGAGAGTGGAGCTGGGGTTTTACAGTTTGAAACATCGAGAGCGGAGCTGGGGCTACACAGTTTGAAACAGGGAGAGCGGAGCTAGGTTTTAAAAATTGAAACAGCGAGAGCGGATCAGGTTTTCAAAGTTTGAAACAGCGAGAGCGGACCTGGAATTTCACAGTTTGAAAGAGCGAGAGCGTAGCTGGGGATTCACAGTTACAAACAGCGAAAGCGGAGTTGGAGTTTCACTGTTTGAAACAGCGAGAGTGGAGCTGGGTTTTTACAGATTGAAACAGCGAGATCGGTGCTGGGGTATCAGTTTGAATTAGCCAGAGCGGAGCTGCAGTTTCACCGTTTGAAACAGCGAGAACGGAGCTGGAGTTTCAATTAGAAACAGCAACAGCGGAGCTGTGGTTTCACAGTTTGAAATAGCGGGAGCGGAGCTGGGGTATCAGTTTGAAACAGCGAGAGCGGAGCTGGAGGTTCAATTTGAAACAGCGAGAGCGGAGCTGGAGGTTCAATTTGAAACAGCGAGAGCGGAGCTGGAGTTTCAATTTGAAACAGCGAGAGCGGAACTGTGGTTTCACAGTTTGAAATAGCGGGAGTGGAGGTGCAGTTTTAAAGTTTGAAACAGAGAGCGGGGAGCTGGGGTTTCAGTTTGAAATAGCGAGAGCGGAGCTGGGGTTTCTTAGTTTGAAACAGTGAGAGTGGAGCTGGGGTTTCACAGATTGAAACATCGAGAGTGGAGCTGTGGCTTCTCAGTTTGAAACAGTGAGAGTGGAGCTGGGGTTTTACAGTTTGAAACATCGAGAGCGGAGCTGGGGTTTTCACAGATTGAAACAGCGAGAGCGGAGCTGCAGTTTCACAGTTTGAAACAGCCAGAACGGAGCAGGGTTTCATAGTTTGAAACAACAAGAGCAGAGCTGGGATTTCATAGCTTGAAACAGCCAGAGCGGAGCTGGGGTTTCACAGTTTGAAACAGTGAGAGGGGAGCTGCAGTTTCAATTTGAAACAGCGAGAGCGGAGCTCTGGTTTCACAATTTGAAATAGGGAGATTGGAGCTGGGGTATCAGTATGAACCAGTGAGAGCGGAGGTGAAGTTTCAAAGATTGAAAGAGCGTGAGGGAAGCTGGTGTTTTAGTTTGAAACAGCGAGAGTGGAGCTGGGGTTTCAATGTTTGAAACAGCCAGAGTTGGGCTGGGTTTTCACAGTTTGAAACAGCCAGAGCGGAGCTGCAGTTTCACAGTTTGAAACAGCGAGAGCGCAGCTGGGATTCACATTTTGAAACAGCGAGAGCGGAGCTCGAGTATAGAAGTTTGAAACAGCGAGAGCAGAGCTGGAGTTCACTGTTTGAAACAGCGAGAGCGGAGCTGGGGTTTTGCAGTTTGAAACAGCGAGAGCGGATCTGGGTTTTCACAGATTGAAACAGCGAGAGCGGTGCTGGGGTTTCACAGTTTGAAACAGCGAGAGCGGAGCTGCAATTTCACAGTTTGAAAGAGCGAGAGCGTAGCTGGGGTTTCACAATTTGAAACTGGGAGAGCAGAGCTGGGTTTTCTCAGTTTGAAACAGCGAGAGTGCAGCTGGGGTTTCAAAGTTTGAAACAACGAGTGCAGAGTTGGGGTTTCTCAGTTTGAAACAGCGAGAGCGGAGTTCGGGTTTCTCAGTTTGAAACAACAAGAGCGGAGCTGCAGTTTCACAGTTTGAAACAGGCAGAGCGTTGCAGGGTTTTCACAGTTTGAAACAGACGGAGTGGAGCTGGGTCTACACACTTTTAAATAGCCAGAGCTGAGCTGGGTATTCATAGTTTGAAACAGCGAGAGCGGAGCTTGGGTTTGAAAGTTTGAAACAGCGAGAACAGATCATGGGTTTCACATTTTGAAACAGCCAGAGCGGAGCTGTAGTTTCACAGTTTGAAGCAGCCAGAACGGAGCTGGGGTTTTATAGTTTGAAACAGTGAGAGCGGATCTGCAGTTTCACAGTTTGAAACAGCGAGAGCGGAGCTTGGGTTTCACAGTTTGAAACAGCGAGAGCGGAGCTATTGTTTCTCAGTTTGAAACAGCCACACCCGAGCTGCAGTTTCACAGTTTCAAACACCCAGAGCGGAGCTGGGGCTACACAGTTTGAAACAGCGAGAGCGGAGCTGGGGTTTCACAGTTTGAAACAGCAAGAGCAGAGCTGGGGTTTCACAGATTGAAGCAACGAGTGCGGAGCTGCAGTTTCACAGTTTGAAACAGCCGGAACGGAGCTGGTGTTTCATAGTTTGAAACAGAGAGAGCGGAGCTGGAAATTCAGTTTGAAACAGCTAGAGCGGAGCTGGGGTTTCATAGTTTGAAACTGCCAGAGCGGAGCTGGGGTTTCACAGTTTGAAACAGCGAGAGGGGAGCTGCAGTTTCAATTTGAAACAGCGGGAGCGGAGCTCTGCTTTCACAGATTGAAGTAGTGAGAGTGGAGCTGGGTATCAGTTTGAAACAGTGAGAGCGGAGGTGAAGTTTCAAAGATTGAAACAGCGTGAGGGGAGCTGATGTTTCAGTTTGAAACAGCGAGAGTGGAGCACGAGTTTCAAAGCTTGAAACAGCGAGAACAGATCTTGGGTTTCACATTTTGAAACAGCCAGAGCGGAGCTATAGTTTCACAGTTTGAAACACCCAGAGCGCAGCTGGGGCTACACAATTTGAAACAGCTAGAGCGGAGCTGGGGTTTCACAGTTTGAAACAGCGAGAGCAGAGCTGGGGTTTCACAGACTGAAACAGCGAGAGCAGAGCTGGGGTTTCACAGACTGAAACAGCGAGAGCAGAGCTGGGGTCTCATAATTTGGAACTCGGAGAGCGGAGCCTGGGTTTCACATTAGACACAGCCAGAGCGGAGCTGGAGTTTCACAGTTTGAAACAGCGAGAGGGGAGCTGCAGTTTCAGTTTGAAGCAGCGAGAGCAGAGCTCTGGTTTCACAGTTTGAAATAGTGAGAGTGGAGCTGGGGTATCAGTTTGAAACAGTGAGAGCGCAAGTGAAGTTTCAATGATTGAAACAGCGAGTGCGGAGCTGGGGTTTCACAGTTTGAAACAGCGAGAGGGCAGCAGCAGTTTCAATTTGAAACAGCGAGAGCGGAGCTCTGGTTTCACAGTTTGTAATAGTGAGAGTGGAGCTGGGGTATCAGTTTGAAACAGTAAAAGCGGAGGTGAAGTTTCAAAGATTGAAAGAGCGTGATGTGAGCTGGTGTTTCAGTTTGAAATAGCGAGAGTGGAGCTGGGGTTTCAAAGTTTGAAACAGCCAGAGCAGAGCTGGGATTTCTCAGTTTGAAACAGCGAGAGCGGAGCTGGGGTTTCACAGTTTGAAATAGAGGGAGCGGAGCTGAGGTATCAGTTTGAAACAGCGAGAGCGGAGCTGTGGTTTTACAGTTTGAAATAGAGGGAGCGGAGCTGGGGTATCAGTTTGAAACAGCGAGAGCGGAGTTGCAGTTTTAAAGTTTGAAACAGAGAGCGGGGAGCTGGGGTTTCAGTTTGAAATAGCGAGAGCAGAGCTGGGGTTTCACAGTTTGAAACAGTGAGAGTGGAGCTGGGGTTTTACAGTTTGAAAGATCGAGAGCGGAGCTGGGACTACACAGTTTGAAACAGGGAGAGCGGAGCTAGGTTTTAAAAATTGAAACAGCGAGAGCGGATCAGGTTTTCAAAGTTTGAAACAGCGAGAGCGGACCTGGAATTTCACAGTTTGAAAGAGCGAGAGCGTAGCTGGGGATTCACAGTTACAAACAGCGAAAGCGGAGTTGGAGTTTCACTGTTTGAAACAGCGAGAGCGGAGCTGGGTTTTTACAGATTGAAACAGCGAGATCGGAGCTGGGGTATCAGTTTGAATTAGCCAGAGCGGAGCTGCAGTTTCACCGTTTGAAACAGCGAGAACGGAGCTGGAGTTTCAATTAGAAACAGCAACAGCGGAGCTGTGGTTTCACAGTTTGAAATAGCGGGAGCGGAGCTGGGGTATCAGTTTGAAACAGCGAGAGCGGAGCTGGAGGTTCAATTTGAAACAGCGAGAGCGGAGCTGGAGGTTCAATTTGAAACAGCGAGAGCGGAGCTGGAGGTTCAATTTGAAACAGCGAGAGCGGAGCTGGAGTTTCAATTTGAAACAGCGAGAGCGGAACTGTGGTTTCACAGTTTGAAATAGCGGGAGTGGAGGTGCAGTTTTAAAGTTTGAAACAGAGAGCGGGGAGCTGGGGTTTCAGTTTGAAATAGCGAGAGCGGAGCTGGGGTTTCTTAGTTTGAAACAGTGAGAGTGGAGCTGGGGTTTCACAGATTGAAACATCGAGAGTGGAGCTGTGGTTTCTCAGTTTGAAACAGTGAGAGTGGAGCTGGGGTTTTACAGTTTGAAACATCGAGAGCGGAGCTGGGGTTTTCACAGATTGAAACAGCGAGAGCGGAGCTGCAGTTTCACAGTTTGAAACAGCCAGAACGGAGCAGGGTTTCATAGTTTGAAACAACAAGAGCAGAGCTGGGATTTCACAGCTTGAAACAGCCAGAGCGGAGCTGGGGTTTCACAGTTTGAAACAGTGAGAGGGGAGCTGGAGTTTCAATTTGAAACAGCGAGAGCGGAGTTCTGGTTTCACAATTTGAAATAGGGAGAGTGGAGCTGGGGTATCAGTATGAACCAGTGAGAGGGAGGTGAAGTTTCAAAGATTGAAAGAGCATGAGGGGAGCTTGTGTTTTAGTTTGAAACAGCGAGAGTGGAGCTGGGGTTTCAAAGTTTGAAACAGCCAGAGTGGAGCTGGGGTTTCACAGTTTGAAACAGCCAGAGCGGAGCTGCAGTTTCACAGTTTGAAACAGCGAGAGCGCAGCTGGGATTCACATTTTGAAACAGCGAGAGCGGAGCACGAGTTTCAAAGCTTGAAACAGCGAGAACAGATCTTGGGTTTCACATTTTGAAACAGCCAGAGCGGAGCTATAGTTTCACAGTTTGAAACACCCAGAGCGCAGCTGGGGCTACACAATTTGAAACAGCGAGAGCGGAGCTGGGGTTTCACAGACTGAAACAGCGAGAGCAGAGCTGGGGTCTCATAATTTGGAACTCGGAGAGCGGAGCCTGGGTTTCACATTAGACACAGCCAGAGCGGAGCTGGAGTTTCACAGTTTGAAACAGCGAGAGGGGAGCTGCAGTTTCAGTTTGAAGCAGCGAGAGCAGAGCTCTGGTTTCACAGTTTGAAATAGTGAGAGTGGAGCTGGGGTATCAGTTTGAAACAGTGAGAGCGCAAGTGAAGTTTCAATGATTGAAACAGCGAGTGCGGAGCTGGGGTTTCACAGTTTGAAACAGCGAGAGGGGAGCAGCAGTTTCAATTTGAAGCACCGAGAGCGGAGCTCTGGTTTCACAGTTTGTAATAGTGAGAGTGGAGCTGGGGTATCAGTTTGAAACAGTAAAAGCGGAGGTGAAGTTTCAAAGATTGAAAGAGCGTGATGTGAGCTGGTGTTTCAGTTTGAAATAGCGAGAGTGGAGCTGGGGTTTCAAAGTTTGAAACAGCCAGAGCAGAGCTGGGATTTCTCAGTTTGAAACAGCGAGAGCGGAGCTGGGGTTTCACAGTTTGAAATAGAGGGAGCGGAGCTGAGGTATCAGTTTGAAACAGCGAGAGCGGAGCTGTGGTTTTACAGTTTGAAATAGAGGGAGCGGAGCTGGGGTATCAGTTTGAAACAGCGAGAGCGGAGTTGCAGTTTTAAAGTTTGAAACAGAGAGCGGGGAGCTGGGGTTTCAGTTTGAAATAGCGAGAGCAGAGCTGGGGTTTCACAGTTTGAAACAGTGAGAGTGGAGCTGGGGTTTTACAGTTTGAAACATCGAGAGCGGAGCTGGGACTACACAGTTTGAAACAGGGAGAGCGGAGCTAGGTTTTAAAAATTGAAACAGCGAGAGCGGATCAGGTTTTCAAAGTTTGAAACAGCGAGAGCGGACCTGGAATTTCACAGTTTGAAAGAGCGAGAGCGTAGCTGGGGATTCACAGTTACAAACAGCGAAAGCGGAGTTGGAGTTTCACTGTTTGAAACAGCGAGAGCGGAGCTGGGTTTTTACAGATTGAAACAGCGAGATCGGAGCTGGGGTATCAGTTTGAATTAGCCAGAGCGGAGCTGCAGTTTCACCGTTTGAAACAGCGAGAACGGAGCTGGAGTTTCAATTAGAAACAGCAACAGCGGAGCTGTGGTTTCACAGTTTGAAATAGCGGGAGCGGAGCTGGGGTATCAGTTTGAAACAGCGAGAGCGGAGCTGGAGGTTCAATTTGAAACAGCGAGAGCGGAGCTGGAGGTTCAATTTGAAACAGCGAGAGCGGAGCTGGAGGTTCAATTTGAAACAGCGAGAGCGGAGCTGGAGTTTCAATTTGAAACAGCGAGAGCGGAACTGTGGTTTCACAGTTTGAAATAGCGGGAGTGGAGGTGCAGTTTTAAAGTTTGAAACAGAGAGCGGGGAGCTGGGGTTTCAGTTTGAAATAGCGAGAGCGGAGCTGGGGTTTCTTAGTTTGAAACAGTGAGAGTGGAGCTGGGGTTTCACAGATTGAAACATCGAGAGTGGAGCTGTGGTTTCTCAGTTTGAAACAGTGAGAGTGGAGCTGGGGTTTTACAGTTTGAAACATCGAGAGCGGAGCTGGGTTTTCACAGTTTGAAACAACGAGAGCAGAGCTGTGGTTTCACAGATTGAAACAGCGAGAGCGGAGCTGGGGTTTCACAGACTGAAACAGCGAGAGCAGAGCTGGGGTCTCATAATTTGGAACTCGGAGAGCGGAGCCTGGGTTTCACATTAGACACAGCCAGAGCGGAGCTGGAGTTTCACAGTTTGAAACAGCGAGAGGGGAGCTGCAGTTTCAGTTTGAAGCAGCGAGAGCAGAGCTCTGGTTTCACAGTTTGAAATAGTGAGAGTGGAGCTGGGGTATCAGTTTGAAACAGTGAGAGCGCAAGTGAAGTTTCAATGATTGAAACAGCGAGTGCGGAGCTGGGGTTTCACAGTTTGAAACAGCGAGAGGGGAGCAGCAGTTTCAATTTGAAACAGCGAGAGCGGAGCTCTGGTTTCACAGTTTGTAATAGTGAGAGTGGAGCTGGGGTATCAGTTTGAAACAGTAAAAGCGGAGGTGAAGTTTCAAAGATTGAAAGAGCGTGATGTGAGCTGGTGTTTCAGTTTGAAATAGCGAGAGTGGAGCTGGGGTTTCAAAGTTTGAAACAGCCAGAGCAGAGCTGGGATTTCTCAGTTTGAAACAGCGAGAGCAGAGCTGGAGGTTCAATTTGAAACAGCGAGAGCGGAGCTGGAGGTTCAATTTGAAACAGCGAGAGCGGAGCTGGAGGTTCAATTTGAAATAGCGAGAGCGGAGCTGGAGTTTCAATTTGAAACAGCGAGAGCGGAACTGTGGTTTCACAGTTTGAAATAGCGGGAGTGGAGGTGCAGTTTTAAAGTTTGAAACAGAGAGCGGGGAGCTGGGGTTTCAGTTTGAAATAGCGAGAGCGGAGCTGGGGTTTCTTAGTTTGAAACAGTGAGAGTGGAGCTGGGGTTTCACAGATTGAAACATCGAGAGTGGAGCTGTGGTTTCTCAGTTTGAAACAGTGAGAGTGGAGCTTGGGTTTTACAGTTTGAAACATTGAGAGCGGAGCTGGGTTTTCACAGTTTGAAACAACGAGAGCAGAGCTGTGGTTTCACAGATTGAAACAGCGAGAGCGGAGCTGCAGTTTCACAGTTTGAAACAGCCAGAACGGAGCAGGGTTTCATAGTTTGAAACAACAAGAGCAGAGCTGGGATTTCACAGCTTGAAACAGCCAGAGCGGAGCTGGGGTTTCACAGTTTGAAACAGCCAGAGCGGAGCTGGGGTTTCACAGTTTGAAACAGTGAGAGGGGAGCTGGAGTTTCAATTTGAAACAGCGAGAGCGGAGCCCTGGTTTCACAATTTGAAATAGGGAGATTGGAGCTGGGGTATCAGTTTGAACCAGTGAGAGCGGAGGTGAAGTTTCAAAGATTGAAAGAGCGTGAGGGGAGCTGGTGTTTTAGTTTGAAACAGCGAGAGTGGAGCTGGGGTTTCAAAGTTTGAAACAGCCAGAGTGGAGCTGGGGTTTCACAGTTTGAAACAGCCAGAGCGGAGCTGCAGTTTCACAGTTTGAAACAGCGAGAGCGCAGCTGGGGTTTCACAGTTTGAAACAGCGAGAGCGGAGCTTGGGTTTCACAGTTTGAAACAGCGAGAGCGGAGCTATTGTTTCTCAGTTTGAAACAGCCACACCCGAGCTGCAGTTTCACAGTTTCAAACACCCAGAGCGGAGCTGGGGCTGCACAGTTTGAAATAGCGCGAGCGGAGCTGGGGTTTCACAGTTTGAAACAGCAAGAGCGGAGTTGGAGTTTCACAGTTTGAAACAGCGAGAGCGGAGCTGCAATTTCACAGTTTGACAGAGCGAGAGCGTAGCTGGGGTTTCACAATTTGAAACAGCTAGAGCGGAGCTGGGGTTTCACAGTTTGAAACAGCGAGAGCAGAGCTGGGTTTTCACAGATTGAAACAGTGAGAGCAGAGCTGGGGTTTCACATTTTGAAACAGCCAGAGCGGAGCTATAGTTTCACAGTTTGAAACACCCAGAGCGCCGCTGGGGCTACACAATTTGAAACAGCTAGAGCAGAGCTGGGGTTTCACAGTTTGAAACAGCGAGAGCAGAGCTGGGGTTTCACAGATTGAAACAGCGAGAGCAGAGCTGGGGTCTCATAATTTGAAACTCGGAGAGCGGAGCCTGGGTTTCACATTAGACACAGCCAGAGCGGAGCTGGAGTTTCACAGTTTAAAACAGCGAGAGGGGAGCTGCAGTTTCAGTTTGAAGCAGCGAGAGCAGAGCTCTGGTTTCACAGTTTGAAATAGTGAGAGTGGAGCTGGGGTATCAGTTTGAAACAGTGAGAGCGGAGGTGAAGTTTCAATGATTGAAACAGCGAGTGCGGAGCTGGGGTTTCACGGTTTGAAATTGGCAGAGCGGAGCTGGGGCTTCACAGTTTGAAACAGCGAGAGGGGAGCAGCAGTTTCAATTTGAAACAGCGAGAGCGGAGCTCTGGTTTCACAGTTTGTAATAGTGAGAGTGGAGCTGGGGTATCAGTTTGAAACAGTAAAAGCGGAGGTGAAGTTTCAAAGATTGAAAGAGCGTGATGTGATCTGGTGTTTCAGTTTGAAATAGCGAGAGTGGAGCTGGGGTTTCACAGTTTGAAACAGCCAGAGCGGAGCTGCAGTTTCACAGATTGAAACAGCGAGAGCAGAGCTCGTGTATAGCAACTTGAAACAACGAGAGCAGAGCTGGAGTTTCACTGATTGAAACAGCGAGAGTAGAGCAGGGGTTTCACATTTTGAAACAGCGAGAGCGGATATGGGGTTTCACAGTTTGAAACAGCGAGAGCGGATCTGGGTTTTCACAGATTGAAACAGCGAGAGCGGTGCTGGGGTTTCACAGTTTGAAACAGCGAGAGCGGAGTTGGAGTTTCACAGTTTGAAACAGCGAGAGTGGAGCTGGAATTTCACAGTTTGAAAGAGCGAGAGCGTAGCTGGGGTTTCACAATTTGAAACTGGGAGAGCAGAGCTGGTTTCTCTCAGTTTGAAACAGCGAGAGCGCAGCTGGGGTTTCAAAGTTTGACACAACAAGAGCGGAGTTGGGTTTTCTCAGTTTGAAACAGCGAGAGCGGAGTTGGGGTTTCTCAGTTTGAAACAACCAGTGCGGAGCTGCAGTTTCACAGTTTGAAACAGGCAGAGCGGAGCAGGGGTTTCACAGTTTGAAACAGCCGGAGTGGAGCTCGGGTTACACAGTTTGAAACAGCGAGAGCGGAGCTGGGGTTTCACAGTTTGAAATAGAGGGAGCGGAGCTGAGGTATCAGTTTGAAACAGCGAGAGCGGAGCTGTGGTTTTACAGTTTGAAATAGAGGGAGCGGAGCTGAGGTATCAGTTTGAAACAGCGAGAGCGGAGTTGCAGTTTTCAAGTTTGAAACAGAGAGCGGGGAGCTGGGGTTTCAGTTTGAAATAGCGAGAGCAAAGCTGGGGTTTCACAGTTTGAAACAGTGAGAGTGGAGCTGGGGTTTTACAGTTTGAAACATCGAGAGCGGAGCTGGGGCTACACAGTTTGAAACAGTGAGAGCGGAGCTAGGTTTTAAAAATTGAAACAGCGAGAGCGGATCAGGTTTTCAAAGTTTGAAACAGCGAGAGCGGACCTGGAATTTCACAGTTTGAAAGAGCGAGAGCGTAGCTGGGGATTCACAGTTACAAACAGCGAAAGCGGAGTTGGAGTTTCACTGTTTGAAACAGCGAGAGCGGAGCAGGGTTTTTACAGATTGAAACAGCGAGATCGGAGCTGGGGTATCAGTTTGAATTAGCCAGAGCGGAGCTGCAGTTTCACCGTTTGAAACAGCGAGAACGGAGCTGGAGTTTCAATTAGAAACAGCAACAGCGGTGCTGTGGTTTCACAGTTTGAAATAGCGGGAGCGGAGCTGGGGTATCAGTTTGAAACAGCGAGAGCGGAGCTGGAGGTTCAATTTGAAACAGCGAGAGCGGAGCTGGAGTTTCAATTTGAAACAGCGAGAGCGGAACTGTGGTTTCACAGTTTGAAATAGCGGGAGTGGAGGTGCAGTTTTAAAGTTTGAAATAGAGAGCGGGGAGCTGGGGTTTCAGTTTGAAATAGCGAGAGCGGAGCTGGGGTTTCTCAGTTTGAAACAGTGAGAGTGGAGCTGGGGTTTTACAGTTTGAAACATCGAGAGCGGAGCTGGGTTTTCACAGTTTGAAACAGTGAGAGTGGAGCTGGGGTTTCACAGATTGAAACATCGAGAGTGGAGCTGTGGTTTCTCAGTTTGAAACAGTGAGAGTGGAGCTGGGGTTTTACAGTTTGAAACATCGAGAGCGGAGCTGGGTTTTCACAGTTTGAAACATCGAGAGCGGAGCTGTGGTTTCTCAGTTTGAAACAGTGAGAGTGGAGCTGGGGTTTTACAGTTTGAAACATCGAGAGCGGAGCTGGGTTTTCACAGTTTGAAACAACGAGAGCAGAGCTGTGGTTTCACAGATTGAAACAGCGAGAGCGGAGCTGCAGTTTCACAGTTTGAAACAGCCAGAACGGTGCAGGGTTTCATAGTTTGAAACAACGAGAGCAGAGCTGGGATTTCACAGTTTGAAACAGCCAGAGCGGATCTGGGGTTTCACAGTTTGAAACAGTGAGAGGGGAGCTGGAGTTTCAATTTGAAACAGCGAGAGCGGAGCCCTGGTTTCACAATTTGAAATAGGGAGATTGGAGCTGGGGTATCAGTATGAACCAGTGAGAGCGGAGGTGAAGTTTCAAAGATTGAAAGAGCGTGAGGGGAGCTGGTGTTTTAGTTTGAAACAGCGAGAGTGGAGCTGGGGTTTCACAGATTGAAACAGCGAGAGCAGAGCTGGGGTCTCATAATTTGAAACTCGGAGAGCGGAGCCTGGGTTTCACATTAGACACAGCCAGAGCGGAGCTGGAGTTTCACAGTTTAAAACAGCGAGAGGGGAGCTGCAGTTTCAGTTTGAAGCAGCGAGAGCAGAGCTCTGGTTTCACAGTTTGAAATAGTGAGAGTGGAGCTGGGGTATCAGTTTGAAACAGTGAGAGCGGAGGTGAAGTTTCAATGATTGAAACAGCGAGTGCGGAGCTGGGGTTTCACGGTTTGAAATTGGCAGAGCGGAGCTGGGGTTTCACAGTTTGAAACAGCGAGAGGGGAGCAGCAGTTTCAATTTGAAACAGCGAGAGCGGAGCTCTGGTTTCACAGTTTGTAATAGTGAGAGTGGAGCTGGGGTATCAGTTTGAAACAGTAAAAGCGGAGGTGAAGTTTCAACGATTGAAAGAGCGTGATGTGATCTGGTGTTTCAGTTTGAAATAGCGAGAGTGGAGCTGGGGTTTCACAGTTTGAAACAGCCAGAGCGGAGCTGCAGTTTCACAGATTGAAACAGCGAGAGCAGAGCTCGTGTATAGCAACTTGAAACAACGAGAGCAGAGCTGGAGTTTCACTGATTGAAACAGCGAGAGTAGAGCAGGGGTTTCACATTTTGAAACAGCGAGAGCGGATATGGGGTTTCACAGTTTGAAACAGCGAGAGCGGATCTGGGTTTTCACAGATTGAAACAGCGAGAGCGGTGCTGGGGTTTCACAGTTTGAAACAGCGAGAGCGGAGTTGGAGTTTCACAGTTTGAAACAGCGAGAGTGGAGCTGGAATTTCACAGTTTGAAAGAGCGAGAGCGTAGCTGGGGTTTCACAATTTGAAACTGGGAGAGCGGAGCTGGGGTTTCTCAGTTTGAAACAGCGAGAGCGCAGCTGGGGTTTCAAAGTTTGAAACAACAAGAGCGGAGTTGGGTTTTCTCAGTTTGAAACAGCGAGAGCGGAGTTGGGGTTTCTCAGTTTGAAACAACCAGTGCGGAGCTGCAGTTTCACAGTTTGAAACAGGCAGAGCGGAACAGGGGTTTCACAGTTTGAAACAGCCGGAGTGGAGCTCGGGTTACACAGTTTGAAACAGCGAGAGCGGAGCTGGGGTTTCACAGTTTGAAATAACGGGAGCGGAGCTGAGGTATCAGTTTGAAACAGCGAGAGCGGAGCTGTGGTTTTACAGTTTGAAATAGCGGGAGCGGAGCTGGGGTATCAGTTTGAAACAGCGAGAGCGGAGTTGCAGTTTTCAAGTTTGAAACAGAGAGCGGGGAGCTGGGGTTTCAGTTTGAAATAGCGAGAGCAAAGCTGGGGTTTCACAGTTTGAAACAGTGAGAGTGGAGCTGGGGTTTTACAGTTTGAAACATCGAGAGCGGAGCTGGGGCTACACAGTTTGAAACAGGGAGAGCGGAGCTAGGTTTTAAAAATTGAAACAGCGAGAGCGGATCAGGTTTTCAAAGTTTGAAACAGCGAGAGCGGACCTGGAATTTCACAGTTTGAAAGAGCGAGAGCGTAGCTGGGGATTCACAGTTACAAACAGCGAAAGCGGAGTTGGAGTTTCACTGTTTGAAACAGCGAGAGCGGAGCTGGGTTTTTACAGATTGAAACAGCGAGATCGGAGATGGGGTATCAGTTTGAATTAGCCAGAGCGGAGCTGCAGTTTCACCGTTTGAAACAGCGAGAACGGAGCTGGAGTTTCAATTAGAAACAGCAACAGCGGAGCTGGGGTATCAGTTTGAAACAGCGAGAGCGGAGCTGGAGGTTCAATTTGAAACAGCGAGAGCGGAGCTGGAGGTTCAATTTGAAACAGCGAGAGCGGAGCTGGAGGTTCAATTTGAAACAGCGAGAGCGGAGCTGGAGTTTCAATTTGAAACAGCGAGAGCGGAACTGTGGTTTCACAGTTTGAAATAGCGGGAGTGGAGGTGCAGTTTTAAAGTTTGAAACAGAGAGCGGGGAGCTGGGGTTTCAGTTTGAAACAGCGAGAGCGGAGCTGGGGTTTCAATTAGAAACAGCGAGGGCATAGCTGTGGTTTCACAGTTTGAAATAGCGGGAGTGGAGCTGGGGTATCAGTTTGAAACAACGAGAGCGGAGGTGCAGTTTTAAAGTTTGAAACAGAGAGCGGGGAGCTGGGGTTTCAGTTTGAAATAGCGAGAGCGGAGCTGGGGTTTCTTAGTTTGAAACAGTGAGAGTGGAGCTGGGGTTTCACAGATTGAAACATCGAGAGTGGAGCTGTGGTTTCTCAGTTTGAAACAGTGAGAGTGGAGCTGGGGTTTTACAGTTTGAAACATCGAGAGCGGAGCTGGGTTTTCACAGTTTGAAACAACGAGAGCAGAGCTGTGGTTTCACAGATTGAAACAGCGAGAGCGGAGCTGCAGTTTCACAGTTTGAAACAGCCAGAACGGTGCAGGGTTTCATAGTTTGAAACAACAAGAGCAGAGCTGGGATTTCACAGTTTGAAACAGCCAGAGCGGAGCTGGAGTTTCACAGTTTGAAACAGTGAGAGGGGAGCTGGAGTTTCAATTTGAAACAGCGAGAGCGGAGTTCTGGTTTCACAATTTGAAATAGGGAGATTGGAGCTGGGGTATCAGTATGAACCAGTGAGAGGGAGGTGAAGTTTCAAAGATTGAAAGAGCGTGAGGGGAGCTGGTGTTTTAGTTTGAAACAGCGAGAGCGGAGCTTGGGTTTGAAAGTTTTAAACAGCGAGAACAGATCATGGGTTTCACATTTTGAAACAGCCAGAGGGGAGCTGTAGTTTCACAGTTTGAAGCAGCCAGAACGGAGCTGGGGTTTTATAGTTTGAAACAGTGAGAGCAGAGCTGTCGTTTCACTGTTTGAAACAACGAGAGCGGTTCTGCAGTTTCACAGTTTGAAACAGCGAGAGCGGAGCTTGGGTTTCACAGTTTGAAACAGCGAGAGCGGAGCTTGGGTTTCACAGTTTGAAACAGCGAGAGCGGAGCTGGGGCTACACAGTTTGAAACAGCGAGAGCGGAGCTGGGGCTACACAGTTTGAAACAGCGAGAGCGGAGCTGGGGTTTCACAGATTGAAGCAACGAGAGCGGAGCTGCAGTTTCACAGTTTGAAACAGCCAGAAAGGAGCTGGTGTTTCATAGTTGGAAACAGAGAGAGCAGAGCTGGAAATTCAGTTTGAAACAGCTAGAGCGGAGCTGAGGTTTCACAGTTTGAAACTGCCAGAGCGGAACTGGGGTTTCACAGTTTGAAACAGCGAGAGGGGAGCTGCAGTTTCAATTTGAAACAGCGAGAGCAGAGCTCTGCTTTCACAGATTGAAGTAGTGAGAGTGGAGCTGGGTATCAGTTTGAACCAGTGAGAGCGGAGGTGAAGTTTCAAAGATTGAAAGAGCGTGAGGGGAGCTGGTGTTTTAGTTTGAAACAGCGAGAGTGGAGCTGGGGTTTCAAAGTTTGAAACAGCCAGAGTGGAGCTGGGGTTTCACAGTTTGAAACAGCCAGAGCGGAGCTGCAGTTTCACAGTTTGAAACAGCGAGAGCGCAGCTGGGATTCACATTTTGAAACAGCGAGAGCGGAGCTCGAGTATGGCAGTTTGAAACAGCGAGAGCAGAGCTGGAGTTCACTGTTTGAAACAGCGAGAGCGGAACTGGGGTTTTGCAGTTTGAAACAGCGAGAGCGGATCTGGGTTTTCACAGATTGAAACAGCGAGAGCGGTGCTGGGGTTTCACAGATTGAAACAGCGAGAGCGGTGCTGGGGTTTCACAGTTTGAAACAGCGAGAGCGGAGCTGGAGTTTCACAGTTTGAAACAGCGAGAGCGGAGTTGCAATTTCACAGTTTGACAGAGCGAGAGCGTAGCTGGGGTTTCACAATTTGAAACTGGGAGAGCAGAGCTGGTTTTTCTCAGTTTGAAACAGCGAGAGCGTAGCTGGGGTTTCAAAGTTTGAAACAACGAGTGCAGAGTTGGGGTTTCTCAGTTTGAAACAGCGAGAGCGGAGCTCGGGTTTCTCAGTTTGAAACAACAAGAGCGGAGCTGCAGTTTCACAGTTTGAAACAGGCAGAGCGTTGCAGGGGTTTCACAGTTTGAAACAGACGGAGTGGAGCTGGGTCTACACACTTTTAAACAGCCAGAGCGGAGCTGGGTATTCATAGTTTGAAACAGCGAGAGCGGAGCTTGGGTTTGAAAGTTTGAAACAGCGAGAACAGATCATGGGTTTCACATTTTGAAACAGCCAGAGCGGAGCTGTAGTTTCACAGTTTGAAGCAGCCAGAACGGAGCTGGGGTATCAGTTTGAAACAGAGAGAGCGGAGCTGTAGTTTCACTGTTTGAAACAATGAGAGCAGATCTGCAGTTTCACAGTTTGAAACAGCGAGAGCGGAGCTGGAGGTTCAATTTGAAACAGCGAGAGCGGAGCTGGAGGTTCAATTTGAAACAGCGAGAGCGGAGCTGGAGTTTCAATTTGAAACAGCGAGAGCGGAACTGTGGTTTCACAGTTTGAAATAGCGGGAGTGGAGGTGCAGTTTTAAAGTTTGAAACAGAGAGCGGGGAGCTGGGGTTTCAGTTTGAAATAGCGGGAGCGGAGCTGGGGTTTCTTAGTTTGAAACAGTGAGAGTGGAGCTGGGGTTTCTCAGATTGAAACATCGAGAGTGGAGCTGTGGTTTCTCAGTTTGAAACAGTGAGAGTGGAGCTTGGGTTTTACAGTTTGAAACATCCAGAGCGGAGCTGGGTTTTCACAGTTTGAAACAACGAGAGCAGAGCTGTGGTTTCACAGATTGAAACAGCGAGAGCGGAGCTGCAGTTTCACAGTTTGAAACAGCCAGAACGGTGCAGGGTTTCATAGTTTGAAACAACAAGAGCAGAGCTGGGATTTCACAGTTTGAAACAGCCAGAGCGGAGCTGGGGTTTCACAGTTTGAAACAGTGAGAGGGGAGCTGCAGTTTCAATTTGAAACAGCGAGAACGGAGCTCTGGTTTCACAGTTTGAAACAGCGAGAGGGGAGCAGCATTTTCAATTTGAAACAGCGAGAGCGGAGTTCTGGTTTCACAATTTGAAATAGGGAGATTGGAGCTGGGGTATCAGTTTGAACCAGTGAGAGCGGAGGTGAAGTTTCAAAGATTGAAAGAGCGTGAGGGGAGCTGGTGTTTTAGTTTGAAACAGCTAGAGCGGAGCTATTGTTTCTCAGTTTGAAACAGCCACACCCGAGCTGCAGTTTCACAGTTTCAAACACCCAGAGCGGAGCTGGGGCTACACAGTTTGAAACAGCGAGAGCGGAGCTGGGGTTTCACAGTTTGAAACAGCAAGAGCAGAGCTGGGGTTTCACAGATTGAAGCAACGAGTGCGGAGCTGCAGTTTCACAGTTTGAAACAGCCGGAACGGAGCTGGTGTTTCATATTTTGAAACAGAGAGAGCGGAGCTGGAAATTCAGTTTGAAACAGCCAGAGAGGAGCTGCAGTTTCACAGTTTGAAACAGCGAGAGCGGAGCTGGGGTTTCACAGTTTGAAACAGCCAGAGCGGAGCTGCAGTTTCACAGTTTGAAACAGCGAGAGCGCAGCTGGGATTCACATTTTGAAACAGCGAGAGCGGAGCTCGAGTATAGAAGTTTGAAACAGCGAGAGCAGAGCTGGAGTTCACTGTTTGAAACAGCGAGAGCGGAGCTGGGGTTTTGCAGTTTGAAACAGCGAGAGCGGATCTGGGTTTTCACAGATTGAAACAGCGAGAGCGGTGCTGGGGTTTCACAGTTTGAAACAGCGAGAGCGGAGTTGGAGTTTCACAGTTTGAAACAGCGAGAGCAGAGTTGCAATTTCACAGTTTGACAGAGCGAGAGCGTAGCTGGGGTTTCACAATTTGAAACTGGGAGAGCAGAGCTGGTTTTTCTCAGTTTGAAACAGCGAGAGCGTAGCTGGGGTTTCAAAGTTTGAAACAACGAGTGCAGAGTTGGGGTTTCTCAGTTTGAAACAGCGAGAGCGGAGCTCGGGTTTCTCAGTTTGAAACAACAAGAGCGGAGCTGCAGTTTCACAGTTTGAAACAGCGAGAGCAGAGCTGGAGTCCACTGTTTGAAATAGCGAGAGCGGAGCTGGGGTTTTGCAGTTTGAAACAGCGAGAGCGGATCTGGGTTTTCACAGATTGAAACAGCGAGAGCGGTGCTGGTGTTTCACAGTTTGAAACAGCGAGAGCGGAGCTGCAATTTCACAGTTTGAAACAGCGAGAGCGCAGCTGGGATTCACATTTTGAAACAGCGAGAGCGGAGCTCGAGTATAGCAGTTTGAAACAGCGAGAGCAGAGCTGGAGTTCACTGTTTGAAACAGCGAGAGCGGAGCTGCAATTTCAAAGTTTGACAGAGCGAGAGCGTAGCTGGGGTTTCACAATTTGAAACTGGGAGAGCAGAGCTGGTTTTTCTCAGTTTGAAACAGCGAGAGTGCAGCTGGGGTTTCAAAGTTTGAAACAACGAGTGCAGAGTTGGGGTTTCTCAGTTTGAAACAGCGAGAGCGGAGCTCGGGTTTGAAAGTTTTAAACAGCGAGAACAGATCATGGGTTTCACATTTTGAAACAGCCAGAGGGGAGCTGTAGTTTCACAGTTTGAAGCAGCCAGAACGGAGCTGGGGTTTTATAGTTTGAAACAGTGAGAGCAGAGCTGTCGTTTCACTGTTTGAAACAACGAGAGCGGTTCTGCAGTTTCACAGTTTGAAACAGCGAGAGCGGAGCTTGGGTTTCACAGTTTGAAACAGCGAGAGCGGAGCTGGGGCTACACAGTTTGAAACAGCGAGAGCGGAGCTGGGGCTACACAGTTTGAAACAGCGAGAGCGGAGCTGGGGTTTCACAGATTGAAGCAACGAGAGCGGAGCTGCAGTTTCACAGTTTGAAACAGCCAGAAAGGAGCTGGTGTTTCATAGTTGGAAACAGAGAGAGCAGAGCTGGAAATTCAGTTTGAAACAGCTAGAGCGGAGCTGAGGTTTCACAGTTTGAAACTGCCAGAGCGGAACTGGGGTTTCACAGTTTGAAACAGCGAGAGGGGAGCTGCAGTTTCAATTTGAAACAGCGAGAGCAGAGCTCTGCTTTCACAGATTGAAGTAGTGAGAGTGGAGCTGGGTATCAGTTTGAACCAGTGAGAGCGGAGGTGAAGTTTCAAAGATTGAAAGAGCGTGAGGGGAGCTGGTGTTTTAGTTTGAAACAGCGAGAGTGGAGCTGGGGTTTCAAAGTTTGAAACAGCCAGAGTGGAGCTGGGGTTTCACAGTTTGAAACAGCCAGAGCGGAGCTGCAGTTTCACAGTTTGAAACAGCGAGAGCGCAGCTGGGATTCACATTTTGAAACAGCGAGAGCGGAGCTCGAGTATGGCAGTTTGAAACAGCGAGAGCAGAGCTGGGGTTCACTGTTTGAAACAGCGAGAGCGGAACTGGGGTTTTGCAGTTTGAAACAGCGAGAGCGGATCTGGGTTTTCACAGATTGAAACAGCGAGAGCGGTGCTGGGGTTTCACAGATTGAAACAGCGAGAGCGGTGCTGGGGTTTCACAGTTTGAAACAGCGAGAGCGGAGCTGGAGTTTCACAGTTTGAAACAGCGAGAGCGGAGTTGCAATTTCACAGTTTGACAGAGCGAGAGCGTAGCTGGGGTTTCACAATTTGAAACTGGGAGAGCAGAGCTGGTTTTTCTCAGTTTGAAACAGCGAGAGCGTAGCTGGGGTTTCAAAGTTTGAAACAACGAGTGCAGAGTTGGGGTTTCTCAGTTTGAAACAGCGAGAGCGGAGCTCGGGTTTCTCAGTTTGAAACAACAAGAGCGGAGCTGCAGTTTCACAGTTTGAAACAGGCAGAGCGTTGCAGGGGTTTCACAGTTTGAAACAGACGGAGTGGAGCTGGGTCTACACACTTTTAAACAGCCAGAGCGGAGCTGGGTATTCATAGTTTGAAACAGCGAGAGCGGAGCTTGGGTTTGAAAGTTTGAAACAGCGAGAACAGATCATGGGTTTCACATTTTGAAACAGCCAGAGCGGAGCTGTAGTTTCACAGTTTGAAGCAGCCAGAACGGAGCTGGGGTATCAGTTTGAAACAGAGAGAGCGGAGCTGTAGTTTCACTGTTTGAAACAATGAGAGCAGATCTGCAGTTTCACAGTTTGAAACAGCGAGAGCGGAGCTGGAGGTTCAATTTGAAACAGCGAGAGCGGAGCTGGAGGTTCAATTTGAAACAGCGAGAGCGGAGCTGGAGTTTCAATTTGAAACAGCGAGAGCGGAACTGTGGTTTCACAGTTTGAAATAGCGGGAGTGGAGGTGCAGTTTTAAAGTTTGAAACAGAGAGCGGGGAGCTGGGGTTTCAGTTTGAAATAGCGGGAGCGGAGCTGGGGTTTCTTAGTTTGAAACAGTGAGAGTGGAGCTGGGGTTTCTCAGATTGAAACATCGAGAGTGGAGCTGTGGTTTCTCAGTTTGAAACAGTGAGAGTGGAGCTGGGGTTTTACAGTTTGAAACATCCAGAGCGGAGCTGGGTTTTCACAGTTTGAAACAACGAGAGCAGAGCTGTGGTTTCACAGATTGAAACAGCGAGAGCGGAGCTGCAGTTTCACAGTTTGAAACAGCCAGAACGGTGCAGGGTTTCATAGTTTGAAACAACGAGAGCAGAGCTGGGATTTCACAGTTTGAAACAGCCAGAGCGGAGCTGGGGTTTCACAGTTTGAAACAGTGAGAGGGGAGCTGCAGTTTCAATTTGAAACAGCGAGAACGGAGCTCTGGTTTCACAGTTTGAAACAGCGAGAGGGGAGCAGCATTTTCAATTTGAAACAGCGAGAGCGGAGTTCTGGTTTCACAATTTGAAATAGGGAGATTGGAGCTGGGGTATCAGTTTGAACCAGTGAGAGCGGAGGTGAAGTTTCAAAGATTGAAAGAGCGTGAGGGGAGCTGGTGTTTTAGTTTGAAACAGCTAGAGCGGAGCTATTGTTTCTCAGTTTGAAACAGCCACACCCGAGCTGCAGTTTCACAGTTTCAAACACCCAGAGCGGAGCTGGGGCTACACAGTTTGAAACAGCGAGAGCGGAGCTGGGGTTTCACAGTTTGAAACAGCAAGAGCAGAGCTGGGGTTTCACAGATTGAAGCAACGAGTGCGGAGCTGCAGTTTCACAGTTTGAAACAGCCGGAACGGAGCTGGTGTTTCATATTTTGAAACAGAGAGAGCGGAGCTGGAAATTCAGTTTGAAACAGCCAGAGAGGAGCTGCAGTTTCACAGTTTGAAACAGCGAGAGCGGAGCTGCAGTTTCACAGTTTGAAACAGCGAGAGCGCAGCTGGGATTCACATTTTGAAACAGCGAGAGCGGAGCTCGAGTATAGAAGTTTGAAACAGCGAGAGCAGAGCTGGAGTTCACTGTTTGAAACAGCGAGAGCGGAGCTGGGGTTTTGCAGTTTGAAACAGCGAGAGCGGATCTGGGTTTTCACAGATTGAAACAGCGAGAGCGGTGCTGGGGTTTCACAGTTTGAAACAGCGAGAGCGGAGTTGGAGTTTCACAGTTTGAAACAGCGAGAGCGGAGTTGCAATTTCACAGTTTGACAGAGCGAGAGCGTAGCTGGGGTTTCACAATTTGAAACTGGGAGAGCAGAGCTGGTTTTTCTCAGTTTGAAACAGCGAGAGCGTAGCTGGGGTTTCAAAGTTTGAAACAACGAGTGCAGAGTTGGGGTTTCTCAGTTTGAAACAGCGAGAGCGGAGCTCGGGTTTCTCAGTTTGAAACAACAAGAGCGGAGCTGCAGTTTCACAGTTTGAAACAGCGAGAGTGGAGCTCGAGTATAGCAGTTTGAAACAGCGAGAGCAGAGCTGGGGTTCACTGTTTGAAATAGCGAGAGCGGAGCTGGGGTTTTGCAGTTTGAAACAGCGAGAGCGGATCTGGGTTTTCACAGATTGAAACAGCGAGAGCGGTGCTGGTGTTTCACAGTTTGAAACAGCGAGAGCGGAGCTGCAATTTCACAGTTTGAAACAGCGAGAGCGCAGCTGGGATTCACATTTTGAAACAGCGAGAGCGGAGCTCGAGTATAGCAGTTTGAAACAGCGAGAGCAGAGCTGGAGTTCACTGTTTGAAACAGCGAGAGCGGAGCTGCAATTTCAAAGTTTGACAGAGCGAGAGCGTAGCTGGGGTTTCACAATTTGAAACTGGGAGAGCAGAGCTGGTTTTTCTCAGTTTGAAACAGCGAGAGTGCAGCTGGGGTTTCAAAGTTTGAAACAACGAGTGCAGAGTTGGGGTTTCTCAGTTTGAAACAGCGAGAGCGGAGCTCGGGTTTCTCAGTTTGAAACAACAAGAGCGGAGCTGCAGTTTCACAGTTGAAACAGGCAGAGCGTTGCAGGGGTTTCACAGTTTGAAACAGACGGAGTGGAGCTGGGTCTACACACTTTTAAACAGCCAGAGCGGAGCTGGGTATTCATAGTTTGAAACAGCGAGAGCGGAGCTTGGGTTTGAAAGTTTGAAACAGCGAGAACAGATCATGGGTTTCACATTTTGAAACAGCCAGAGCGAAGCTGTAGTTTCACAGTTTGAAGCAGCCAGAACGGAGCTGGGGTTTTATAGTTTGAAACAGTGAGAGCGGAGCTGTAGTTTCACTGTTTGAAACAACGAGAGCGGATCTGCAGTTTCACAGTTTGAAACAGCGAGAGCGGAGCTTGGTTTTCACAGTTTGAAACAGCGAGAGCGGAGCTATTGTTTCTCAGTTTGAAACAGCCGCACCCGAGCTGCAGTTTCACAGTTTGAAACACCCAGAGCGGGGCTGGGGCTACACAGTTTGAAACAGCGAGAGCGGAGCTGGGGTTTCACAGTTTGAAACAGCAAGAGCAGAGCTGGGGTTTCACAGATTGAAGCAACGAGAGCGGAGCTGCAGCTTCACAGTTTGAAACAGCCAGAACGGAGCTGGTGTTTCATAGTTTGAAACAGAGAGAGCGGAGCTGGAAATTCAGTTTGAAACAGCTAGAGCGGAGCTGGGGTTTCACAGTTTGAAACTGCCAGAGTGGAGCTGGGGTTTCACAGTTTGAAACAGCGAGAGGGGAGCTGCAGTTTCAATTTGAAACAGCGAGAGCAGAGCTCTGCTTTCACAGATTGAAGTAGTGAGAGTGGAGCTGGGTATCAGTTTGAAACAGTGAGAGCGGAGGTGAAGTTTCAAAGTTTGAAACAGCGTGAGGGGAGCTGATGTTTCAGTTTGAAACAGCGAGAGCGGAGTTGGGGTTTCAAAGTTTGAAACAGCCAGAGCGGAGTTGGGGTTTCTCAGTTTGAAACAGTGAGAGCGGATCTGGGGTTTCACGGTTTGAAACAGCGAGAGTGGAGTTGGAGTTTCACAGTTTGAAACAGGCAGAGCGGAGCAGGGGTTCCACAGTTTGAAACAGCTGGAGTGGAGCTCGGGCTACACAGATTGAAATGGCCAGAGCGGAGCTGGGTATTCACTGTTTGAAACAGCAAGAGCGGAGCTGGGATTTCACAGTTTGAAACAGCGAGAGCGGAGCTCGAGTTTCAAAGTTTGAAACAGCCAGAACAGATCTTGGGTTTCACATTTTGAAACAGCCAGAGCGGAGCTGTAGTTTCACAGTTTAAAACACCCAGAGCGGAGCTGGGGCTACACAATTTGAAACAGCTAGAGCCGAGCTGGGGTTTCACAGTTTGAAACAGCGAGAGCAGAGCTGGGGTTTCACAGTTTGAAACAGCGACAGCGGAGCTGGGGTTTCACAGTTTGAAACAGCGAGAGCGGAGCTGCAGTTTCACAGTTTGAAACAGCCAGAACGGAGCTGGTGTTTCATAGTTTGAAGCAGGAGTTGCACATTTTGAAACATTGAGAGCGGATCTGGGGTTTCACAGTTTGAAACAGCGAGAGTGGATTTGGAATTTCACAGTTTGAAAGAGCGAGAGCGTAGCATGGGATTCACAGTTACATACAGCGAAAGTGGACCTGGAGTTTCACTGTTTGAAGCAGCGAGAGCGGAGTTGGGTTTTTACAGATTGAAACAGCGAGATCGGAGCTGGGGTTTCACAGATTGAAACAGCGACAGCGGAGCTGGAATTTCACAGTTTGAAAGAGCGAGAGCGTAGCTGGGGATTCACAGTTACATACAGCGAAAGTGGAGCTGGAGTTTCACTGTTTGAAGCAGCGAGAGCGGAGTTGGGTTTTTACAGATTGAAACAGCGAGATCGGAGCTGGGGTTTCACAGATTGAAACAGCGACAGCGGAGCTGGGGTTTCACAGTTTGAAACAGCGAGAGCGGAGCTTTGGTTTCACAGGGTGAAACAGCCAGAGTGTTGCTGGGCATTTACAGTTCGAATCAGCCAGAGCCGAGGTGCAGTTTCACAGTTTCAAACTGCGAGAGCGGAGCTGGGGTTTCTCAGATTGAAACAGCCAGAATGGAGCTGCGGTTTCACAGTTTGAAACAACGAGAGCGGAGCTGGGGTTACACATTTGAAACAGCTAGAGTGGAACTGGAGTTTCAGTTTGAAACAGCGAGAGCGGAGCTGTGGTTTCACACTTTGAATTAGCCAGAGCGAAGCTGCAGTTTCACGGTTTGAAACAGCCAGAGCGGAGTTGCACTTTTAAAGTTTGAAACAGAGAGCGGGGAGCTGGTGTTTTAGTTTGAAATAGCGAGAGCGGAGCTGGGGTTTCTCAGTTTGAAACAGCGAGAGGGGAGCTGGGGTTTCACAGTTTGAAACAGCCGGAGGGAGCTGCAGTTTCATAGTTTGAAACAGCCAGAGCGGAGCTGGGGTTTCACAGTTTGAAACTGCCAGAGCGGAGCTGGGGATTCTCAGTTTGAAACAGCCAGAGCGGAGCTGGGGATTCTCAGTTTGAAACAGCCAGAGGGAGCCGCAGTTTCACAGTTTGAAACAGCCAGAGCGGATCTGGTTTCTTACAGTTTGAAACAGGGTGATTGGAGCTGGGGTTTCAAAGTTTGAAACAGCCAGAGCGGGGCTGCAGTTTCAACAGTTTGAAACAGGCAGATCGGAGATGGAGTTTCATAATTTGAATCAGCGAGAACGGAGCTTTTCTTTCTCAGTTTGAAACAGCAAGAGCGGAGCTGCAGTTTCACAGATTGAAATTGCGAGATCGGAGCTGGGGTTTTAGTTTGAAACAGCGAAAGCTGAGCTGGGGTTTCACACTTTGAATTAGCCAGAGCAGAGCTGCAGTTTCACAGTTTGAAACAGCGAGAACGGAGCTGGAGATTCAATTAGAAACAGCGAGAGCGGTGCTGGGGTTTCACAGTTTGAATCAGCGAAAGCGGAGCTGGGGATTCTCAGTTTGAAACAGCGAGAGCGGATCTGAAGTTTCACAGTTTGAAACAGTGATAGCGGAGCTTGGGTTTCACAGGTTGAAACAGCCAGAGCGTTGCTGGGCATTCACAGTACGAATCAGCCAGAGCCGAGGTGCAGTTTCACAGTTTCAAACATGAGAGCGGAGCTGGGGTTTCTCAGATTGAAACAGCCAGAATGGAGCTGGGGTTTCACAGTTTGAAACAACGAGAGCGGAGCTGGGGTTACACATTTGAAACAGCTAGAGCGGAACTGGAGTTTCAGTTTGAAACAGCGAGAGCGGAGCTGGGGTTTCACACTTTGAATTAGCCAGAGCGGAGCTGCAGTTTCACAGATTGAAACAGCGAGAATGGAGCTGGAGTTTCAATTAGAAACAGCGAGAGCGGTGCTGGGGTTTCACACTTTGAATTAGCCAGAGCGGAGCTGCAGTTTCACAGATTGAAACAGCGAGAATGGAGCTGGAGTTTCAATTAGAAACAGCGAGAGCGGAGCTGGGGTTACACAGTTTGAAACATCGAGTGTGGAGCTGGGGTTTCTCAGTTTGAAACAGCGAGAGTGGAGCTGGGGTTTTACAGTTTGAAACAGCCAGAGGGAGCCGCAGTTTCATAGTTTGAAACAGCCAGAGCGGATCTGGGGTCTTACAGTTTGAAACAGGGTGATCGGAGCTGGGGTTTCAAAGTTTGAAACAGCCAGAGCGGAGCTGCAGTTTCAACAGTTTGAAACAGGCAGAGCGGAGATGGGGTTTCATAGTTCGATTCAGCGAGAGCGGAGCTGTTCTTTCTCAGTTTGAAACAGCGAGAGAGGAGCTGGGGTTTCACACTCTGAATTAGCCAGAGCGGAGCTGCAGTTTCACAGTTTGAAACAGCGAGAACGGAGCTGGAGATTCAATTAGAAACAGCGAGAGCACAGCAGGGGTTTCACAGTTTGAAACAGCGAGAGCGGAGCTGAGTATTCACAGTTTGAAACAGTGAGACCGGAGCTTGGGCTACACAGTTTGAAACAGCCAGAGCTCAGCTGAGTATTCACAGTTTGAAACAGCCAGAGCAGAGCTGGGTATTCACAGTTTGACACAGCCAGAGCGGAGCTCGGGCTACACAGTTTGAAACAGCCAGAGCGGAGCTGGGGCTACACAGTTTGAAACAGCCAGAGCAGAGCTGGGTATTCACAGTTTGAAACAGCCAGAGTGGAGTTGGGGCTTCACAGTTTGAAACAGCGAGAGCGGATATGGGTTTTCAAAGATTGAAACAACCAGGGCAGAGCAGGGGTTTCACAGTTTGAAACAGCGAGAGTGGAGATGGAGTTTCACAGTTTGAAACAGCGAGAGCGGAGCTGGAATTTCACAGTTTGAAAGAGCAAGACCGTAGCTGGGGATTCACAGTTTGAAACAGCGAGAGCGGAGCTGAGGTTTCTCAGATTGAAACAGTGACAGTGGAGCTGGGGTTTCACAGTTTGAAACAATGAGAGCGGAGCTGGGGTTACACATTTGAAACAGCTAGAGTGGAACTGGAGTTTCACAGTTTGAAATAGTGGGAGTGGAGCTGGGGTATCAGTTTGAAACAGCGAGAGCGGAGTTGCACTTTTAAAGTTTGAAACAGAGAGCGGGGAGCTGGGGTTTCAGTTTGAAATAGCGAGAGTGGAGCTGGGGTTTCACAGTTTGAAACATCGAGAGTGGAGCTGGTGTTTCTCAGTTTGAAACAGCGAGAGTGGAGCTGGGGTTTTACAGTTTGAAACAGCCAGAGGGAGCTGCAGTTTCATAGTTTGAAACAGCCAGAGCGGAGCTGGGTATTCACAGTTTGAAACAGCGAGAGCGGAGCTTTGGTTTCACAGTTTGAAATAGCAGGAGCGGATCTGGGGTATCAGTTTGAAACAGAGAGAGCGGAGGTGCAGTTTTAAAGTTTGAAACAGAGAGCGGGTAGCTGGGGTTTCAGTTTGAAATAGCGAGAGCGGAGCTGGGGTTTCACAGTTTGAAACATCGAGAACGGAGCTGGAGTTTCAATTAGAAACAGCGAGAGCAAAGCAGGGGTTTCACAATTTGAAACAGCGAGAGCGGAGCTGGCGTTTCTCAGTTTGAAACAACCAGGGCAGAGCAGGGGTTTCACAGTTTGAAACAGCGAGAGTGGAGCTGGCGTTTCTCAGTTTGAAACAACCAGGGCAGAGCAGGGGTTTCACAGTTTGAAACAGCCAGAGCGGAGCTGGGGTTTCACAGATTGAAACAGTGAGAGCGGAGCTCAACTTTCACAGTTTGAAACAGTGAGAGCAGAGCTGCGGTTTCACATTTTGAAACAGCGAGAGAAGATCTGCGGTTTCACAGTTTGAAACTGGGAGAACGAAGCTGGAGTTTCACAGTTAGAAACAGCGGGAGCGGAGCTGGGGTTTCGCAGATTGACACAGCAAGAGTGGAGCTGGGGTTTCGCAGATTGAAACTGCGAGAGCGGAGCTGGGGTCTTACAGTTTGAAACAGGGAGATCGGAGCTGGGGTTTCAAAGTTTGAAACAGCCAGAGCAGAGCTGCAGTTTCAACAGTTTGAAACAGGCAGAGCGGAGCTGGGGTTTCACAGTTTGAAACAGCGAGAGCAGAGCTGGGGTTTCACATTTTGAAACAGCGAGAGCGGATCTGCGGTTTCACAGTTTGAAACTGGGATAGTGGAGCTGGCGTTTCTCAGTTTAAAACAGCAAGAGCGCAGCAGGGGTTTCACAGTTTGAAACAGGCAGAGCGGAGCTGGGGTTTCACAGTTTGAAACAGCGAGAGCAGAGCTTGGGTTTCACATTTTGAAACAGCGAGAGCGGAGCTGGGGTTTCACACCTTGAATTAGCCAGAGTGGAGCTGCAGTTTCACAGTTTGAAACAGCGAGAACGGAGCTGGAGTTTTGAATTAGAAACAGCGAGAGCAGAGCTGTGGTTTCACAGTTTGAAATAGCGAGAGCGGAGCTGGGGTATCAGTTTGAAACAACGAGAGCGGAGTTGCACTTTTAAAGTTTGAAACAGAGAGCGGGGAGCTGGGGTTTCAGTTTGAAATAGCGAGAGTGGAGCTGGGGTTCACAGTTTGAAACATCGAGAGTGGAGCTGGTGTTTCTCAGTTTGAAACAGCGAGAGTGGAGCTGGGGTTTCACAGTTTGAAACATTGAGAGTGGAGCTGGTGTTTCTCAGTTTGAAACAGCGAGAGTGGAGCTGGGGTTTCACAGTTTGAAACATTGAGAGTGGAGCTGGTGTTTCTCAGTTTGAAACAGCGAGAGGGGAGCTGGGGTTTTACAGTTTGAAACAGCGAGAGCGGAGCTGTGGTTTCACAGTTTGAAATAGCAGGAGCGGATCTGGGGTATCAGTTTGAAACAGAGAGCGGGGAGCTGGGGTTTCAGTTTGAAATAGCGAGAGCGGAGCTGGGGTTTCACAGTTTGAAACATCGAGAACGGAGCTGGAGTTTCAATTAGAAACAGCGAGAGCAAAGCAGGGGTTTCACAATTTGAAACAGCGAGAGCGGAGCTGGCGTTTCTCAGTTTGAAACAACCAGGGCAGAGCAGGGGTTTCACAGTTTGAACAGCGAGAGCGGAGATGGAGTTTCACAGTTTGAAACAGCGAGAGCGGAGCTGGAATTTCACAGTTTGAAAGAGCAAAACCGTAGCTGGGGGTTCACAGTTTGAAACAGCGAGAGCGGAGCTGAGGTTTCTCAGATTGAAACAATGAGAGCGGAGCTGGGGTTACACATTTGAAACAGCTAGAGTGGAACTGGAGTTTCACAGTTTGAAATAGTGGGAGTGGAGCTGGGGTATCAGTTTGAAACAGCGAGAGCGGAGTTGCACTTTTAAAGTTTGAAACAGAGAGCGGGGAGCTGGGGTTTCAGTTTGAAATAGCGAGAGTGGAGCTGGGGTTTCACAGTTTGAAACATCGAGAGTGGAGCTGGTGTTTCTCAGTTTGAAACAGCGAGAGCGGAGATGGGGTTTTACAGTTTGAAACAGCCAGAGGGAGCTGCAGTTTCATAGTTTGAAACAGCCAGAGCGGAGCTGGGTATTCACAGTTTGAAACAGCGAGAGCGGAGCTTTGGTTTCACAGTTTGAAATAGCAGGAGCGGATCTGGGGTATCAGTTTGAAACAGAGAGAGCGGAGGTGCAGTTTTAAAGTTTGAAACAGAGAGCGGGTAGCTGGGGTTTCAGTTTGAAATAGCGAGAGCGGAGCTGGGGTTTCACAGTTTGAAACATCGAGAACGGAGCTGGAGTTTCAATTAGAAACAGCGAGAGCAAAGCAGGGGTTTCACAATTTGAAACAGCGAGAGCGGAGCTGGCGTTTCTCAGTTTGAAACAACCAGGGCAGAGCAGGGGTTTCACAGTTTGAAACAGCCAGAGAGGAGCTGGGGTTTCACAGATTGAAACAGTGAGAGCGGAGCTCAACTTTCACAGTTTGAAACAGCGAGAGCAGAGCTGGGGTTTCACATTTTGAAACAGCGAGAGCGGATCTGCGGTTTCACAGTTTGAAACTGGGAGAACGAAGCTGGGGTTTCACAGTTAGAAACTGCGAGAGCGGAGCTGGGGTCTTACAGTTTGAAACAGGGAGATCGGAGCTGGGGTTTCAAAGTTTGAAACAGCCAGAGCAGAGCTGCAGTTTCAACAGTTTGAAACAGGCAGAGCGGAGCTGGGGTTTTCACAGTTTGAAACAGCGAGAGCAGAGCTGGGGTTTCACATTTTGAAACAGCGAGAGCGGATCTGCGGTTTCACAGTTTGAAACTGGGAGAGTGGAGCTGGCGTTTCTCAGTTTAAAACAGCAAGAGCGCAGCAGGGGTTTCACAGTTTGAAACAGCGGAAGCGGAGCTGGGGTTTCACAGAGTGAAACTGCGAGAGCGGAGCTAGGTTTTCACAATTTGAAACAGCGAGAGCAGAGCTGGTGTTTCACAGTTTGAAATGGTGAGAGCTGAGCTGGGGTTTCACAGTTTGAAACAACGAGAGCGGAGCTGCAGTTACACAGTTTGAAACAGCGAGAGCGGAACTGCAGTTTCACAATTTGAAACAGCGAGAGCAGAGCTGGTATTTCAAATTTTGAAACAGTGAGAGCGGAGCTGTGGTTTCAAAGTTTGAAATAGCGGGAGCAGAGCTGGGGTATCAGTTTGAAACAGCGAGAGCGGAGGTGCAGTTTCAAAGTTTGAAACAGAGAGCGGGGAGCTGGCGTTTCAGTTTGAAATAGCGAGAGTGGAGCTGGGGTTTCACAGATTGAAATAGCGAGTGCGGAGCTGGGGTTTCACAGCTTGAAACAGCGAGAGCGGAGCTGGGGTTTCACAATTTGAAACACCGAGAGCGGAGCTCTGTTTTCACTGTTTGAAATTGTGAGAGTGGAGCTGGGGTATCAGTTTGAAACAGTGAGAGCGGAGGTGAAGTTTCAAAGATTGAAACAGCGTGAGGGGAGCTGGTGTTTCAGTTTGAAACAGCGAGAGCGGAGTTGGGGTTTCAAAGTTTGAAACAGCCAGAGCGGAGCTGGGGTTTCTTAGATTGAAACAGTGAGAGCAGAGCTGGGGTTTTACAGTTTGAAACAGTGAGAGCAGAGCTGTGGATTCACAGTTTGAAACAGCGAGAGCAGAGCTGGAGTTTCACAGTTTGGAACAGAGAGAGCGGATATGTGTTTTCACAGTTTGAAACAGCGAAAGCGGAGCTGGAATTTCACAGTTTGAAAGACCGAGAGCGTAGCTGGGGTTTTACAGTTTGAAACAGCGAGAGAATGGCTGGTATTTCACAGTTTGAAAAAGTGAGAGCGGAGCTGGGGTTTCACAGTTTGAAACTGGTAGAGTGGAGCTGGCGTTTCTCAGTTTGAAACAGCGAGAGCGCAGCAGGGGTTTCACAGTTTGAAACAGCGGGAGCGGAGCTGGGGTTTCACAGAGTGAAACTGCGAGAGCGGAGCTCGGTTTTCACAATTTGAAACAGCGAGAGCTGAGCTGGGGTTTCACAGTTTGAAACAACGAGAGCGGAGCTGCAGTTACACAGTTTGAAACAGCGAGAGCGGAACTGTAGTTTCACAATTTGAAACAGCGAGAGCAGAGCTGGAATTGCAAATTTTGAAACAGCGACAGCGGAGCTGTGGTTTAAAAGTTTGAAATAGCGGGAGCGGAGCTGGGGTATAAGTTTGAAACAGCGAGAGCGGAGGTGCAGTTTCAAAGTTTGAAACAGAGAGCCGCGAGTTGGGGTTTCAGTTTGAAAGAGCGAGAGCGGAGCTGAAGTTTCACAGTTTGAAACAGCGAGAGCGGAGCTCTGGTTTCACAGATTGAAGTAGTGAGAGTGGAGCTGGGGTGTCAGTTTGAAACAGTGAGAGCGGAGGTGAAGTTTCAAAGATTGAAACAGCGTGAGGGGAGCTGGTGTTTCAGTTTGAAACAGCGAGAGCGGAGTTGGGGTTTCAAAGTTTGAAACAGCCAAAGAGGAGCTGGGGTTTCTCAGTTTGAAACAGCGAGAGCAGAGCTGGGGTTTCACAGTTTGATACAGCCAGAGCGGAGCTGCAGTTTCACAGTTTGTAACAGCGAGAGCAGAGCTGGGGTTTCACAGTTTGAAACTGGTAGAGTGGAGCTGGCGTTTCTCAGTTTGAAACAGCGAGAGCAGAGCTGGGGTTTCACAGTTTGATACAGCCAGAGCGGAGCTGCAGTTTCACAGTTTGTAACAGCGAGATCGGAGCTGGGGATTCACAGTTTGAAATAACGGGAGCGGAGCTGGGGTATCAGTTTGAAACAGCGAGAGTGGAGCTGTGGTTTCACAGTTTGAAATAGCAGGAGCGGAGCTGGGGTATCAGTTTGAAACAGAGAGAGCGGAGGTGCAGTTTTAAAGTTTGAAACAGAGAGCGGGGAGCTGGGGTTTCAGTTTGAAATAGCGAGAGCGGAGCTGGGGTATCAGTTTGAAACAGCGAGAGCGGAGTTGCAGTTTTAAAGTTTGAAACAGAGAGCGGGGAGCTGGGGTTTCAGTTTGAAATAGCGAGAGCGGAGCTGGGGTTTCACAGTTTGAAACATCGAGAACGGAGCTGGAGTTTCAATTAGAAACAGCGAGAGCAAAGCAGGGGTTTCACAATTTGAAACAGTGAGAGCGGAGCTGGCGTTTCTCAGTTTGAAACAACCAGTGCAGAGCAGGGGTTTCACAGTTTGAAACAGCCAGAGTGGAGCTGGGGTTTCACAGATTGAAACAGTGAGAGCGGAGCTCAACTTTCACAGTTTGAAACAGTGAGAGCAGAGCTGGGGTTTCACATTTTGAAACAGCGAGAGCGGATCTGCGGTTTCACAGTTTGAAACTGGGAGAACGAAGCTGGGGTTTCACAGTTAGAAACAGCGGGAGCGGAGCTGGGGTTTCGCAGCTTGACACAGCAAGAGTGGAGCTGGGGTTTCGCAGATTGAAACTTCGAGAGCGGAGCTGGGGTCTTACAGTTTGAAACAGGGAGATCGGAGCTGGGATTTCAAAGTTTGAAACAGCCAGAGCAGAGCTGCAGTTTCAACAGTTTGAAACAGGCAGAGCGGAGCTGGGGTTTCACAGTTTGAAACAGCAAGAGCAGAGCTGGGGTTTCACATTTTGAAACAGCGAGAGCGGATCTGGAGTTTCACAGTTTGAAACTGGGAGAGTGGAGCTGGCGTTTCTCAGTTTAAAACAGCAAGAGTGCAGCAGGGGTTTCACAGTTTGAAACAGCGGGAGCGGAGCTGGGGTTTCACAGTTTGAAACAACGCGAGCGGAACTGCAGTTTCACAATTTGAAACAGCGAGAGCTGAGCTGGGGTTTCACAGTTTGAAACAACGCGAGCGGAACTGCAGTTTCACAATTTGAAACAGCGAGAGCAGAGCTGGTATTTCAAATTTTGAAACAGTGAGAGCGGAGCTGTGGTTTCAAAGTTTGAAATAGCGGGAGCAGAGCTGGGGTATCAGTTTGAAACAGCGAGAGCGGAGGTGCAGTTTCAAAGTTTGAAACAGAGAGCGGGGAGCTGGCGTTTCAGTTTGAAATAGCGAGAGTGGAGCTGGGGTTTCACAGATTGAAATAGCGAGAGTGGAGCTGGGGTTTCACAATTTGAAACAGCGAGAGCAGAGCTCTGTTTTCACAGTTTGAAATTGTGAGAGTGGAGCTGGGGTATCAGTTTGAAACAGTGAGAGCGGAGGTGAAGTTTCAAAGATTGAAACAGCGTGAGGGGAGCTGGTGATTCAGTTTGAAACAGCGAGAGCGGAGTTGGGGTTTCAAAGTTTGAAACAGCCAGAGCGGAGCTGGGGTTTCTCAGA
The DNA here is from genome assembly GCF_017639515.1 of Carcharodon carcharias. Lineage (NCBI taxonomy): Eukaryota > Metazoa > Chordata > Chondrichthyes > Lamniformes > Lamnidae > Carcharodon > Carcharodon carcharias. Next base: position 32,929,409 of record NC_054473.1, read on the forward strand.
TTGAAACAGTGAGAGCGGAGCTGGGGTTTTACAGTTTGGAACAGCGAGAGCGGATATGTGTTTTCACAGTTTGGAACAGCGAGAGCGGAGCTGGAATTTCACAGTTTGAAAGACCGAGAGCGTAGCTGGGGTTTTACAGTTTGAAACAGCGAGAGAATGGCTGGTATTTCACAGTTTGGAAAAGTGAGAGCGGAGTTGGGGTTTCAAAGTTTGAAACAGCCAGAGCGGAGCTGGGGTTTCTCAGATTGAAACAGTGAGAGCGGAGCTGGGGTTTTACAGTTTGGAACAGCGAGAGCGGATATGTGTTTTCACAGTTTGGAACAGCGAGAGCGGAGCTGGAATTTCACAGTTTGAAAGACCGAGAGCGTAGCTGGGGTTTTACAGTTTGAAACAGCGAGAGAATGGCTGGTATTTCACAGTTTGGAAAAGTGAGAGCGGAGCTGGGGTTTCACAGTTTGAAACTGGTAGAGTGGAGCTGGCGTTTCTCAGTTTGAAACAGCGAGAGCGCAGCAGGGGTTTCACAGTTTGAAACAGCGGGAGTGGAGCTGGGGTTTCACAGAGTGAAACTGCGAGAGCGGAGCTCGGTTTTCACAGTTTGAAACAGCGAGAGCTGAGCTGGTGTTTCACAGTTTGAAACAGCGAGAGCAGAGCTGGGGTTTCACAGTTTGAAACAACGAGAGCGGAGCTGCAGTTAAACAGTTTGAAACAGCGAGAGCGGAACTGTAGTTTCACAATTTGAAACAGCGAGAGCAGAGCTGGAATTTCAAATTTTGAAACAGTGAGAGTGGAGCTGTGGTTTCAAAGTTTGAAATAGCGGGAGCAGAGCTGGGGTATCAGTTTGAAACAGCGAGAGCGGAGGTGCAGTTTCAAAGTTTGAAACAGAGAGTGGGGAGCTGGCGTTTCAGTTTGAAATAGCGAGAGTGGAGCTGGGGTTTCACAGATTGAAATAACGAGTGCGGAGCTGGGGTTTCACAGCTTGAAACAGCGAGAGCGGAGCTGGGGTTTCACCATTTGAAACACCGACAGCGGAGTTCTGTTTCACAGTTTGAAATTGTGAGAGTGGAGCTGGGGTATCAGTTTGAAACAGTGAGAGCGGAGGTGAAGTTACACAGTTTGAAACAGCCAGAGCGGAGCTGCAGTTTCACAGTTTGTAACAGCGAGAGCGGAGCTGGGGATTCACAGTTTGAAACAGCGAGAGCGGAGCTCAAGTTTAGCAGTTTGAAACAGCGAGAGCATAGCTGGGGTTTCACAGTTTGAAACAGCGAGATCGGAGCTGAGGTTTCACAGTTCGAATCAGCCAGAGCCGAGGTGCATTTTCACAGTTTCAAACAGCGAGAGCGGAGCTGGGGTTTCTCCGTTTGAAACAGCCAGAACGGAGATGGAGTTACAATTTGAAACAGCAAGAGTGGCGCTGTGGTTTCACAGTTTGAATTAGCCAGAGCGGAGCTGGGGTATCAGTTTGGAACAGCGAGAGCGGAGCTGAAGTTTTAAAGTTTGAAAAAGTGAGCAGGGAGCTGGGGTTTCAGTTTGAAATACCGAGAGTGGAGCTGGGGCTACACAGTTTGAAACAGCCAGAGCGGAGCTGGGTATTCACAGTTTGAAACAGCAAGAGCGGAGCTGGGGTTTCACAGTTTGAAACAGCGAGAGCGGAGGTGAAGTTTCAAAGATTGAAACAGCGAGAGCGGAGTTGGGGTTTCAAAGTTTGAAACAGCCAAAGCGGAGCTGGGGTTTCTCAGTTTGAAACAGCGAGAGCAGAGCTGGGGTTTCACAGTTTGAAACAGCCAGAGCGGAGCTGCAGTTTCACAGTTTGTAACAGCGAGAGCAGAGCTGGGGTTTCACAGTTTGAAACAGCGAGACCGGAGCTGGGGCTACACAGTTTGAAACAGCCAGAGCGGAGCTGGGTATTCACAGTTTGAAACAGCTAGAGCGGAGCTGGGGTTTCACAGTTTGAAACAGCGAGAGCGGATCTGGGCTCTTACAGTTTGAAACAGGGAGATCGGAGCTGGGGTTTCACAGTTTGAAACAGGGAGAGCGGAGCTGGGCTCTTACAGTTTGAAACAGGGAGATCGGAGCTGGGGTTTCACAGTTTGAAACAGCGAGAGCGGAGCTGGGGTCTTACAGTTTGAAACAGGGAGATCGGAGCTGGGGTTTCAAGGTTTGAAACAGCCAGAGCGGAGCTGCAGTTTCAACAGTTTGAAACAGCGAGAGTGGAGCTGCAGTTTCACAGATTGAAACAGCGAGATGGGATCCTGGGTTTCACAGTTTGAAACAGCGAAAGCATGGCTCGTGTTTCACAGATTGAAACAGCCAGAGCGGAGCTGAGGTTTCACAGTTTGAAACATCGAGAGCGGAGCTGGGGTTTCTCAGATTGAAACAGCGAGAGCGGAGCTGGGGTTTCTCAGATTGAAACAGCGAGAGCGGAGCTGGGCATTCACAGATTGAAACAGCGAGAGCGGAGCTGGGGTTTCACAGTTGGAAACAGCGAGAGCGGAGCTGGGGTTTCTCAGATTGAAACAGCGAGAGCTGAGCTCTGGTTTCACAGTTTGAAATAGTGAGACTGGATCTGGGGTATCAGTTTGAAACTGTGAGAGCGGAGGTGAAGTTTCAAAGGTTGAAACTGCGTGAGGGGAGCTGGTGTTTCATTTGAAACAGCGAGCGCGGAGATGGGGTTTCACAGTTTGAAATAGCCAGAGCGGAGCTGGTGTTTCTTAGTTTGAAACAGCGAGCGCAGAGCTGGTATTTCACAGTTTGATACAGCCAGAGCGGAGCTGCAGTTTCACAGTTTGTAACAGCGAGAGCGGAGCTGGGGATTCACAGTTTGAAACAGCGAGAGAGGAGCTTGAGTTTAACAGTTTGAAACAGCGAGAGCAGAGCTGGAGTTTCACAGTTTGAAACAGCGAGAGAGGAGCTGGGGTTTCACATTTCGAAACAGCGAGAGCGGATCTGGTATTTCACAGTTTGGAACAGCGAGAGAGGAGCTGGGGTTTCACAGTTTGAAACCGCGATTCCGGAGCAGGGGTTTCAATGTTTGAAACAGCGAGAGCGGAGCTGAAGTTTCACAGTTTGAAACAGCGATAGCGGAGCTTGGGTGTCATAGTTTGAAACAGCCAGAGCGTTGCTGGGCATTCACAGTTCGAATCAGCCGGAGCTGAGGTGCAGTTTAACAGTTTCAAACAGCGAGAGCGGAGCTGAGGTTTCACAGTTTGAAACAGCGAGAGCGGAGCTGGAATTTCACAGTTTGAAACAGCGAGAGCGGAGCTGGAATTTCACAGTTTGAAACAGCGAGAGCGGAGCTGGAATTTCACAGTTTGAAACAGCGAGAGCGGAGCTGGGGTTTCTCAGCTTGAAACAGCGAGATCGGAGCTGAGGTTTAACAGTTCGAATCAGCCAGAGACGAGGTGCAGTTTAACAGTTTCAAACAGCGAGAGCGGAGCTGGGGTTTCTCAGTTTGAAACAGCCAGAACGGAGCTGGCGTTTCAGTTTGAAACAGCGAGAGTGGAGCTGGGTTTTCACACGTTGAATTAGCCAGAGTGGAGCTGCAGTTTCACAGTTTGAAACAGTGAGAATGGAGCTGGAGTTTCAATTAGAAACAGCAACAGCGGAGCTGTGGTTTCACAGTTTGAAATAGCGGGAGCGGAGCTGGGGTATCAGTTTGAAACAGCGAGAGCGGAGTTGCAGTTTCAAAGTTTGAAACAGAGAGTGGGGAGCTGGGGTTTCAGTTTGAAATAGCAAGAGCGGAGCTGGGGTTTCACAGTTTGAAACAGCGAGAGTGGAGCTGGAGTTTCGAATTAGAAACAGCGAGAGCAGAGCTGTGGTTTCACAGTTTGAAATAGCGGGAGCAGAGCTGGGGTATCAGTTTGAAACAGGGAGAGCGGAGTTGCACTTTTAAAGTTTGAAACAGAGAGCGGGGAGCTGGGGTTTCAGTTTGAAATAGCGAGAGTGGAGCTGGGGTTCACAGTTTGAAACATCGAGAGTGGAGCTGGGGTTTCACAGTTTGAAACATCGAGAGTGGAGCTGGTGTTTCTCAGTTTGAAACAGCGAGAGTGGAGCTGGGGTTTCACAGTTTGAAACATCGAGAGTGGAGCTGGTGTTTCTCAGTTTGAAACAGCGAGAGGGGAGCTGGGGTTTTACAGTTTGAAACAGCCAGAGCGGAGCTGCAGTTTCATAGTTTGAAACAGCCAGAGCGGAGCTGGGTATTCACAGTTTGAAACAGCGAGAGCGGAGCTGTGGTTTCACAGTTTGAAATAGCAGGAGCGGATCTGGGGTATCAGTTTGAAACAGAGAGAGCGGAGGTGCAGTTTTAAAGTTTGAAACAGAGAGCGGGGAGCTGGGGTTTCAGTTTGAAATAGCGAGAGCGGAGCTGGGGTTTCACAGTTTGAAACATCGAGAACGGAGCTGGAGTTTCAATTAGAAACAGCGAGAGCAAAGCAGGGGTTTCACAATTTGAAACAGTGAGAGCGGAGCTGGCGTTTCTCAGTTTGAAACAACCAGGGCAGAGCAGGGGTTTCACAGTTTGAAACAGCCAGAGTGGAGCTGGGGTTTCACAGATTGAAACAGTGAGAGCGGAGCTCAACTTTCACAGTTTGAAACAGTGAGAGCAGAGCTGGGGTTTCTCAGTTTGAAACAGCGAGAGCGGAGCTGGGATTTCACAGTTTGAAACAGCGAGAGCAGAGCTGGAGTTTCACAGTTTGGAACAGCGAGAGCGGATATGTGTTTTCACAGTTTGAAACAGCGAAAGCGGAGCTGGAATTTCACAGTTTGAAAGACCGAGAGCGTAGCTGGGGTTTTACAGTTTGAAACAGCGAGAGAATGGCTGGTATTTCACAGTTTGAAAAAGTGAGAGCGGAGCTGGGGTTTCACAGTTTGAAACTGGTAGAGTGGAGCTGGCGTTTCTCAGTTTGAAACAGCGAGAGCGCAGCAGGGGTTTCACAGTTTGAAACAGCGGGAGTGGAGCTGGGGTTTCACAGAGTGAAACTGCGAGAGCGGAGCTCGGTTTTCACAGTTTGAAACAGCGAGAGCAGAGCTGGTGTTTCACAGTTTGAAATGGTGAGAGCGGAGCTGGGGTTTCACAGTTTGAAACAGCGAGAACGGAGCTGCAGTTACACAGTTTGAAACAGCGAGAGCGGAGCTGGAATTTCAAATTTTGAAACAGTGAGAGTGGAGCTGTGGTTTCAAAGTTTGAAATAGCGGGAGCAGAGCTGGGGTATCAGTTTGAAACAGCGAGAGCGGAGGTGCAGTTTCAAAGTTTGAAACAGAGAGTGGGGAGCTGGCGTTTCAGTTTGAAATAGCGAGAGCGGAGCTGGGGTTTCACAGATTGAAATAGCGAGTGCGGAGCTGGGGTTTCACAGCTTGAAACAGCGAGAGCGGAGCTGGGGTTTCACCATTTGAAACACCGACAGCGGAGTTCTGTTTCACAGTTTGAAATTGTGAGAGTGGAGCTGGGGTATCAGTTTGAAACAGTGAGAGCGGAGGTGAAGTTTCACAGTTTGAAACAGCCAGAGCAGAGCTGGGGTTTCACAGTTTGAAACAGCGAGAGCAGAGCTGGAGTTTCACAGTTTGAAACAGCGAGAGCGGAGCTGGGGTTTCACAGTTTGAAACAGCGAGACCGGAGCTGGGGCTACACAGTTTGAAACAGCCAGAGCGGAGCTGGGTATTCACAGTTTGAAACAGCTAGAGCGGAGCTGGGGTTTCACAGTTTGAAACAGCGAGAGCGGATCTGGGCTCTTACAGTTTGAAACAGGGAGATCGGAGCTGGGGTTTCAAGGTTTGAAACAGCCAGAGCGGAGCTGCAGTTTCAACAGTTTGAAACAGCGAGAGTGGAGCTGCAGTTTCACAGATTGAAACAGCGAGATGGGATCCTGGGTTTCACAGTTTGAAACAGCGAAAGCATGGCTCGTGTTTCACAGATTGAAACAGCCAGAGCGGAGCTGAGGTTTCACAGTTTGAAACAGCGAGAGCGGAGCTGGGGTTTCTCAGATTGAAACAGCGAGAGCGGAGCTGGGGTTTCTCAGATTGAAACAGCGAGAGCGGAGCTGGGCATTCACAGATTGAAACAGCGAGAGCGGAGCTGGGGTTTCACAGTTGGAAACAGCGAGAGCGGAGCTGGGGTTTCTCAGATTGAAACAGCGAGAGCTGAGCTCTGGTTTCACAGTTTGAAATAGTGAGACTGGATCTGGGGTATCAGTTTGAAACTGTGAGAGCGGAGGTGAAGTTTCAAAGGTTGAAACTGCGTGAGGGGAGCTGGTGTTTCATTTGAAACAGCGAGCGCGGAGATGGGGTTTCACAGTTTGAAACAGCCAGAGGGAGCCGCAGTTTCATAGTTTGAAACAGCCAGAGCGGAGCTGGGTATTCACAGTTTGAAACAGCGAGAGCGGAGCTGTCGTTTCACAGTTTGAAATAGCAGGAGCGGATCTGGGGTATCAGTTTGAAACAGAGAGAGCGGAGGTGCAGTTTTAAAGTTTGAAACAGAGAGCGGGGAGCTGGGGTTTCAGTTTGAAATAGCGAGAGCGGAGCTGGGGTTTCACAGTTTGAAACATCGAGAACGGAGCTGGAGTTTCAATTAGAAACAGCGAGAGCAAAGCAGGGGTTTCACAATTTGAAACAGTGAGAGCGGAGCTGGCGTTTCTCAGTTTGAAACAACCAGGGCAGAGCAGGGGTTTCACAGTTTGAAACAGCCAGAGTGGAGCTGGGGTTTCACAGATTGAAACAGTGAGAGCGGAGCTCAACTTTCACAGTTTGAAACAGTGAGAGCAGAGCTGGGGTTTCTCAGTTTGAAACAGCGAGAGCGGAGCTGGGATTTCACAGTTTGAAACAGCGAGAGCAGAGCTGGAGTTTCACAGTTTGAAACAGAGAAAGCGGAGCTGGAATTTCACAGTTTGAAAGACCGAGAGCGTAGCTGGGGTTTTACAGTTTGAAACAGCGAGAGAATGGCTGGTATTTCACAGTTTGAAAAAGTGAGAGCGGAGCTGGGGTTTCACAGTTTGAAACTGGTAGAGTGGAGCTGGCGTTTCTCAGTTTGAAACAGCGAGAGCGCAGCAGGGGTTTCACAGTTTGAAACAGCGGGAGTGGAGCTGGGGTTTCACAGAGTGAAACTGCGAGAGCGGAGCTCGGTTTTCACAGTTTGAAACAGCGAGAGCAGAGCTGGTGTTTCACAGTTTGAAATGGTGAGAGCGGAGCTGGGGTTTCACAGTTTGAAACAGCGAGAACGGAGCTGCAGTTACACAGTTTGAAACAGCGAGAGCAGAGCTGGAATTTCAAATTTTGAAACAGTGAGAGTGGAGCTGTGGTTTCAAAGTTTGAAATAGCGGGAGCAGAGCTGGGGTATCAGTTTGAAACAGCGAGAGCGGAGGTGCAGTTTCAAAGTTTGAAACAGAGAGTGGGGAGCTGGCGTTTCAGTTTGAAATAGCGAGAGCGGAGCTGGGGTTTCACAGATTGAAATAGCGAGTGCGGAGCTGGGGTTTCACAGCTTGAAACAGCGAGAGCGGAGCTGGGGTTTCACCATTTGAAACACCGACAGCGGAGTTCTGTTTCACAGTTTGAAATAGTGAGAGTGGAGCTGGGGTATCAGTTTGAAACAGTGAGAGCGGAGGTGAAGTTTCACAGTTTGAAACAGCCAGAGCGGAGCTGCAGTTTCACAGTTTGTAACAGCGAGAGCGGAGCTGGGGATTCACAGTTTGAAACAGCGAGAGCAGAGCTGGAGCTTCACAGTTTGAAACAGCGAGAGCATAGCTGGGGTTTCACAGTTTGAAACAGCGAGATCGGAGCTGAGGTTTCACAGTTCGAATCAGCCAGAGCCGAGGTGCATTTTCACAGTTTCAAACAGCGAGAGCGGAGCTGGGGTTTCTCCGTTTGAAACAGCCAGAACGGAGATGGAGTTACAATTTGAAACAGCAAGAGTGGCGCTGTGGTTTCACAGTTTGAATTAGCCAGAGCGGAGCTGGGGTATCAGTTTGGAACAGCGAGAGCGGAGCTGAAGTTTTAAAGTTTGAAAAAGTGAGCGGGGAGCTGGGGTTTCAGTTTGAAATACCGAGAGTGGAGCTGGGGCTACACAGTTTGAAACAGCCAGAGCGGAGCTGGGTATTCACAGTTTGAAACAGCAAGAGCGGAGCTGGGTATTCACAGTTTGAAACAGCGAGAGCGGAGGTGAAGTTTCAAAGTTTGAAACAGCGAGAGCGGAGTTGGGGTTTCAAAGTTTGAAACAGCCAAAGCGGAGCTGGGGTTTCTCAGTTTGAAACAGCGAGAGCAGAGCTGGGGTTTCACAGTTTGAAACAGCGTGAGCAGAGCTGGAGTTTCACAGTTTGAAACAGCGAGAGCGGAGCTGGGGTTTCACAGTTTGAAACAGCGAGACCGGAGCTGGGGCTACACAGTTTGAAACAGCCAGAGCGGAGCTGGGGTTTCACAGTTTGAAACAGCTAGAGCGGAGCTGGGGTTTCACAGTTTGAAACAGCGAGAGCGGATCTGGGCTCTTACAGTTTGAAACAGGGAGATCGGAGCTGGGGTTTCACAGTTTGAAACAGCGAGAGCGGAGCTGGGGTCTTACAGTTTGAAACAGGGAGATCGGAGCTGGGGTTTCAAGGTTTGAAACAGCCAGAGCGGAGCTGCAGTTTCAACAGTTTGAAACAGCGAGAGTGGAGCTGCAGTTTCACAGATTGAAACAGCGAGATGGGATCCTGGGTTTCACAGTTTGAAACAGCGAAAGCATGGCTCGTGTTTCACAGATTGAAACAGCCAGAGCGGAGCTGAGGTTTCACAGTTTGAAACAGCGAGAGCGGAGCTGGGGTTTCTCAGATTGAAACAGCGAGAGCGGAGCTGGGGTTTCTCAGATTGAAACAGCGAGAGCGGAGCTGGGGATTCACAGTTTGAAACAGCGAGAGCGGAGCTGGGGTTTCACAGTTGGAAACAGCGAGAGCGGAGCTGGGGTTTCTCAGATTGAAACAGCGAGAGCTGAGCTCTGGTTTCACAGTTTGAAATAGTGAGACTGGATCTGGGGTATCAGTTTGAAACTGTGAGAGCGGAGGTGAAGTTTCAAAGGTTGAAACTGCGTGAGGGGAGCTGGTGTTTCATTTGAAACAGCGAGCGCGGAGATGGGGTTTCACAGTTTGAAACAGCCAGAGGGAGCCGCAGTTTCATAGTTTGAAACAGCCAGAGCGGAGCTGGGTATTCACAGTTTGAAACAGCAAGAGTGGAGCTGTGGTTTCACAGTTTGAAATAGCAGGAGCGGATCTGGGGTATCAGTTTGAAACAGAGAGAGCGGAGGTGCAGTTTTAAAGTTTGAAACAGAGAGCGGGGAGCTGGGGTTTCAGTTTGAAATAGCGAGAGCGGAGCTGGGGTTTCACAGTTTGAAACATCGAGAACGGAGCTGGAGTTTCAATCAGAAACAGCGAGAGCGGAGCTGTGGTTTCTCAGTTTGAAACAACCAGTGCGGAGCAGGGGTTTCACAGTTTGAAACAGCGAGAGTGGAGCTGGGGTTTCTCAGTTTGAAACAACCAGTGCGGAGCAGGGGTTTCACAGTTTGAAACAGCGAGAGCGGATCTGCGGTTTCACAGTTTGAAACTGGGAGAACGAAGCTGGAGTTTCACAGTTAGAAACAGCGGGAGCGGAGCTGGGGTTTTGCAGATTGAAACAGCAAGAGTGGAGCTGGGGATTCACAGATTGAAACTGCAAGAGCGGAGCTGGGGGTCTTACAGTTTGAAACAGGTGGAACTGGAGTTTCACAGTTTCAAACAGCCAGAGCGGAGCTGGAGTTTCAGTTTGAAACAGCGAGAGCGGAGCTGGGGTTTCAATTAGATACAGCGAGGGCATAGCTGTGGTTTCACAGTTTGAAATAGCGGGAGCAGAGCTGGGGTATCAGTTTGAAACAGCGAGAGCGGAGGTGCAGTTTTAAAGTTTGAAACAGAGAGCGGGGAGCTGGGGTTTCAGTTTGAAATAGCGAGAGTGGAGCTGGCGTTTTTCAGTTTGAAACAGTGAGAGCGCAGCTGGGGTGTCAGAGAGTGAAACAGCCAGAGCGGAGCTGGGTTTTCACAGTTTGAAACAGTGAGAGCAGAGCTGGTGTTTCACAGTTTGATACAGCGAGAGCGGCGCAGGGGTTTCACATTTTGAAACAGCGAGACCGGAGCTGGAATTTCCCAGTTTGAAACAGCGAGAGCGTAGCTGGCGATTCACAGATTGAAACAGCGAGATCAGAGCTGGGGTTTCACAGTTTGAAACAGAGAGCGTGGAGCTGGGGTTTCACAGTTTGAAACAGCGAGAGTGGAGCTGGGGTTTCACAGCTTGAAACAGCGAGATCGGAGCTGAGGTTTCACAGTTTGAAACAGCGATAGCCGAGCTTGGGTTTCCCAGTTCGAATCAGCCAGAGCTGAGGTGCAGTTTCACAGTTTGAAACAGCGAGTGCGGAGCTGGGGTTTCTCTGTTTGAAACAGGCAGAACGGAGCTGGAGTTTCACAGTTTGAAACAACGAGAGCGGAGCTGGGGTTACACATTTGAAACAGCTAGAGTGGAACTGGAGTTTCACAGTTTCAAACAGCCAGAGCGGAGCTGGAGTTTCAGTTTGAAACAGCGAGAGTGGAGCTGGGGTTTCACACGTTGAATTAGCCAGAGCGGAGCTGCAGTTTCACAGTTTGAAACAGCGAGAACGGAGCTGGAGTTTCAATTAGAAACAGCGAGGGCATAGCTGTGGTTTCACAGTTTGAAATAGCGGGAGTGGAGCTGGGGTATCAGTTTGAAACAGCGAGAGCGGAGGTGCAGTTTTAAAGTTTGAAACAGAGAGCGGGGAGCTGGGGTTTCAGTTTGAAATAGCGAGAGCGGAGCTGGCGTTTTGCAGTTTGAAACAGCCAGAAGGAGCCGCAGCTTCACAGTTTGAAATAGCCAGAGCGGAGCTTGGATTTCACAGTATGAAACAGCCAGAGCGGAGCTGGGTATTCACAGTTTGAAACAGCGATACCGGAGCAGGGTTTTCACAGTTTGAAACAGCGAGAGCGGATCTGGGGTCTTACAGTTTGAAACAGCGAGAGCGGAGCTGGGGTTTCATAGTTTGAAACAGCGAGAGCGGAGCTGTTCTTTCTCAGTTTGAAACAGCGAGAATGGAGCTGTTATTTCTCAGTTTGAAACAGCGAGAGTGCAGCTGCAGTTTCACAGATTGAAACAGCGAGATGGGAGCTGGGGTTTCACAGTTTAAACAGTGAGAGTGGAGCTTGGGTTTCACAGTTTGAAACAGCGAGAGCGGAGCTGCAGTTTCACAGTTTGTAACAGCCAGAGCGGAGCTGGGGATTCACAGTTTGAAACAGCGAGATCGGAGTTCGAGTTTAGCAGTTTGAAACAGCGAGAGCAGAGCTGGAGTTATCACATTTCGAAACAGCGAGAGCGGATCTGGTTTTCACAGTTTGAAACAGCGAGAGCGGAGCTGAAATTTCACACTTTGAAAGAGCCAGAGCGTAGCTGGGGATTCACTGTTACAAACAGCGAAAGCGGAGCTGGAGTTTCACTGTTTGAAACAGCGAGAGCGGAGCTGGAGTTACACATTTGAAACAGCGAGAGCGGAGCTGGGGTTTCACACTTTGAATTAGCCAGAGCGGAGCTGCAGTTTCACAGTTTGAAACTGCGAGAACGGAGCTGGGGTATCAGTTTGAAACAGTGAGAGCGGAGGTGCAGTATTAAAGTTTGAAACAGAGAGCGGGGAGCTGGGGTTTCAGTTTGAAATAGCGAGAGCGGAGCTGGGGTTTCACAGCTTGAAACAGCCAGAGCGGAGCTGGGTATTCACAGTTTGAAACAGTGAGGCCGGAGCAGGGGTTTCACAGTTTGAAACAGCGAGAGCGGATCTGGTGTCTTACAAACAGCGCGATCGGAGCTGGGGTTTCAAAGTTTGAAACAGCGAGAGCGGAGCTGCAGTTTCACAGATTGAAACAACGAGATGGGAGCTGGGGTTTCACATTTTGAAACAGCGACAGCATGGCTGGTGTTTCACAGTTTGAAACAGCGAGAGCGGAGCTGGGCTTTCACAGTTTGAAACAGCAAGTGCGGAGCTGGGGTTTCTCAGATTGAAACAGCGATAGCGGAGCTTGGGTTTCACAGATTGAAACAGCCAGAGCGTTGCTGGGCATTCCCAGTTCGAATCAGCCAGAGCCGAGGTGCAGTTTCACAGTTTCAAACAGCGAGAGCGGAGCTGGGGATTCTCAATTTGAAACAGCCAGAACGGAGCTGGGGTTTCACAGTTTGAACCAACAAGAGCGGAGCTGGGGTTACACATTTGAAACAGCTAGAGTGGAACTGGAGTTTCACAGTTTGAAACAGCCAGAGCAGAGCTGGAGTTTCAGTTTGAAACAGCCAGAGCGGAGCTGGGGTTTCACAGTTTGAAACAGCCAGAGGGAGCCGCAGTTTCATAGTTTGAAACAGCCAGAGCGGAGCTGGGTATTCACAGTTTGAAACAGCAAGAGTGGAGCTGTGGTTTCACAGTTTGAAATAGCAGGAGCGGATCTGGGGTATCAGTTTGAAACAGAGAGAGCGGAGGTGCAGTTTTAAAGTTTGAAACAGAGAGCGGGGAGCTGGGGTTTCAGTTTGAAATAGCGAGAGCGGAGCTGGGGTTTCACAGTTTGAAACATCGAGAACGGAGCTGGAGTTTCACTCAGAAACAGCGAGAGCGGAGCTGTGGTTTCTCAGTTTGAAACAACCAGTGCGGAGCAGGGGTTTCACAGTTTGAAACAGCGAGAGTGGAGCTGGGGTTTCTCAGTTTGAAACAACCAGTGCGGAGCAGGGGTTTCACAGTTTGAAACAGCGAGAGCGGATCTGCGGTTTCACAGTTTGAAACTGGGAGAACGAAGCTGGAGTTTCACAGTTAGAAACAGCGGGAGTGGAGCTGGGGTTTTGCAGATTGAAACAGCAAGAGTGGATTGGGGATTCACAGATTGAAACTGCAAGAGCGGAGCTGGGGTCTTACAGTTTGAAACAGGGAGATCGGAGCTGGGGTTTCACAGTTTGAAACAGCAAGAGCAGAGCTGGGGTTTCACAGTTTGAAACAGCGAGAGGGGAGCTGCAGTTTCAATTTGAAACAGCGAGATCGGAGTTCTGGTTTCACAGTTTGAAATAGTGAGAGTGGAGCTGGGGAATCAGTTTGAAACAGTGAGAGCAGAGGTGGAGTTTCAAAGATTGAAACAGCGTGAGGGGAGCTGGTGTTTCAGTTTGAACCAGCGAGAGCGGAGATGGGGTTGCAAAGTTTGAAACAGCCAGAGCGGAGCTGGGTTTTCTCAGTTTGAAACAGCGAGAGCAGAGCTGGGATTTCACAGTTTGATACAGCCAGAGCGGAGCTGCAGTTTCACAGTTTGTAACAGCGAGAGCGGAGCTGGGGATTCACAGTTTGATACAGCCAGAGCGGAGCTGCAGTTTCACAGTTTGTAACAGCGAGAGCGGAGCTGGGGATTCACAGTTTGAAACAGCGAGAGCGGATCTGGGTTTTCACAGTTTGAAACAGCGAGAGCGTAGCTGAAATTTCACACTGTGAAAGAGCGAGTGCGTAGCTGGGGATTCACTGTTACAAACAGCGAAAGCGGAGCTGGGTTTCACAAATTGAAACCCCGAGATCGGAGCTGGGTTTCACAGTTTGAAACAGTGCGAGCGGAGTTGGAGTTTCAAAGTTTGAAACAGCCAGAGCGGAGCTGGGGTTTCTCAGTTTGAAACAGCAAGAGCAGAGCTGGTGTTTCACAGTTTGATACAGCCAGAGCGGAGCTGGGGATTCACAGTTTGAAACAGCGAGATCGGAGCTGGGGATTCACAGTTTGAAACAGCGAGAGCAGAGCTGGAGTTTCACAGTTTGAAACAGTGAGAGCGGAGCTGGAATTTCACAGTTTGAAAGTGCGAGAGCTTAGCTGGCGATTCACTGCTTCAAACAGCGAAAGCGGTGCTGGAGTTTCACTGTTTGAAACAGCGAAAGCGGAGCTGGGGTTTCACAGATTGAAATAGTGAGAGTGGAGCTGGGGTATCAGTTTGAAACAGTGAGAGCGGAGGTGAAGTTTCAAAGATTGAAACAGCGTGAGGGGAGCTGGTGTTTCAGTTTGAACCAGCGAGAGCGGATCTGGAGTTTCACAGTTTGAAACAGCGAGAACGGAGCTGGAGTTTCAATTTGAAACAGCGAGAGTGGAGCTGTGGTTTCACAGTTGGAAATAGCGGGAGCGGAGCTGGGGTATCAGTTTGAAACAGAGAGAGCGGAGCTGGGGTTTCAGTTTGAAATAGCGAGACCGGAGCTGGGGTTTCACAGTTTGAAACATCGAGAGTGGAGCTGGGGATTCTCAGTTTGAAATAGCGAGAGTGGAGTAGTGGTTTTACAGTTTGAAACAGCCAGTGGGAGCCGCAGCTTCATAGTTTGGAACAGCCAGAGCGGAGCTGGGTTTTCACAGTTTGAAACAGGGAGAGCGGAGCTGTTATTTCTCAGTTTGAAACAGCAAGAACAGAGCTGGGGTTTCACAGTTTGAAACAGCCAGAGTGGTGCTGGGCTTTCACAGTTCGAATCAGCAAGAGCCGAGGTGCGGTTTCACAGTTTGAAACAGCAATAGCGGAGCTGGGGTTTCACAGCTTGAAACAACGAGAGCGGAGCTGGGGTTACTCATTTGAAACAGCTAGAGTGGAACTGGAGTTTCACAGTTTCAAACAGCCAGAGCGGAGCTGGAGTTTCAGTTTGAAACAGCGAGAGCGGAGCTGGGGTTTCAATTAGAAACAGCGAGGGCATAGCTGTGGTTTCACAGTTTGAAATAGCGGGAGCAGAGCTGGGGTATCAGTTTGAAACAGCGAGAGTGGAGGTGCAGTTTTAAAGTTTGAAACAGAGAGCGGGGAGCTGGGGTTTCCGTTTGAAATAGCGAGAGTGGAGCTGGCGTTTTTCAGTTTGAAACAGTGAGAGCGCAGCTGGGGTGTCAGAGAGTGAAACAGCCAGAGCGGAGCTGGGTTTTCACAGTTTGAAACAGTGAGAGCAGAGCTGGTGTTTCACAGTTTGATACAGCGAGAGCGGCGCAGGGGTTTCACATTTTGAAACAGCGAGACCGGAGCTGGAATTTCCCAGTTTGAAACAGCGAGAGCGTAGCTGGCGATTCACAGATTGAAACAGCGAGATCAGAGCTGGGGTTTCACAGTTTGAAACAGAGAGCGTGGAGCTGGGGTTTCACAGTTTGAAACAGCGAGAGTGGAGCTGGGGTTTCACAGCTTGAAACAGCGAGATCGGAGCTGAGGTTTCACAGTTTGAAACAGCGATAGCCGAGCTTGGGTTTCCCAGTTCGAATCAGCCAGAGCTGAGGTGCAGTTTCACAGTTTGAAACAGCGAGTGCGGAGCTGGGGTTTCTCTGTTTGAAACAGGCAGAACGGAGCTGGAGTTTCACAGTTTGAAACAACGAGAGCGGAGCTGGGGTTACACATTTGAAACAGCTAGAGTGGAACTGGAGTTTCACAGTTTCAAACAGCCAGAGCGGAGCTGGAGTTTCAGTTTGAAACAGCGAGAGTGGAGCTGGGGTTTCACACGTTGAATTAGCCAGAGCGGAGCTGCAGTTTCACAGTTTGAAACAGCGAGAACGGAGCTGGAGTTTCAATTAGAAACAGCGAGGGCATAGCTGTGGTTTCACAGTTTGAAATAGCGGGAGTGGAGCTGGGGTATCAGTTTGAAACAGCGAGAGCGGAGGTGCAGTTTTAAAGTTTGAAACAGAGAGCGGGGAGCTGGGGTTTCAGTTTGAAATAGCGAGAGCGGAGCTGGCGTTTTGCAGTTTGAAACAGCCAGAAGGAGCCGCAGCTTCACAGTTTGAAATAGCCAGAGCGGAGCTTGGATTTCACAGTATGAAACAGCCAGAGCGGAGCTGGGTATTCACAGTTTGAAACAGCGATACCGGAGCAGGGTTTTCACAGTTTGAAACAGCGAGAGCGGATCTGGGGTCTTACAGTTTGAAACAGCGAGAGCGGAGCTGGGGTTTCATAGTTTGAAACAGCGAGAGCGGAGCTGTTCTTTCTCAGTTTGAAACAGCGAGAATGGAGCTGTTATTTCTCAGTTTGAAACAGCGAGAGTGCAGCTGCAGTTTCACAGATTGAAACAGCGAGATGGGAGCTGGGGTTTCACAGTTTAAACAGTGAGAGTGGAGCTTGGGTTTCACAGTTTGAAACAGCGAGAGCGGAGCTGCAGTTTCACAGTTTGTAACAGCCAGAGCGGAGCTGGGGATTCACAGTTTGAAACAGCGAGATCGGAGTTCGAGTTTAGCAGTTTGAAACAGCGAGAGCGGATCTGGTTTTCACAGTTTGAAACAGCGAGAGCGGAGCTGAAATTTCACACTTTGAAAGAGCCAGAGCGTAGCTGGGGATTCACTGTTACAAACAGCGAAAGCGGAGCTGGAGTTTCACTGTTTGAAACAGCGAGAGCGGAGCTGGAGTTACACATTTGAAACAGCGAGAGCGGAGCTGGGGTTTCACACTTTGAATTAGCCAGAGCGGAGCTGCAGTTTCACAGTTTGAAACTGCGAGAACGGAGCTGGGGTATCAGTTTGAAACAGTGAGAGCGGAGGTGCAGTATTAAAGTTTGAAACAGAGAGCGGGGAGCTGGGGTTTCAGTTTGAAATAGCGAGAGCGGAGCTGGGGTTTCACAGCTTGAAACAGCCAGAGCGGAGCTGGGTATTCACAGTTTGAAACAGTGAGGCCGGAGCAGGGGTTTCACAGTTTGAAACAGCGAGAGCGGATCTGGTGTCTTACAAACAGCGCGATCGGAGCTGGGGTTTCAAAGTTTGAAACAGCGAGAGCGGAGCTGCAGTTTCACAGATTGAAACAACGAGATGGGAGCTGGGGTTTCACATTTTGAAACAGCGACAGCATGGCTGGTGTTTCACAGTTTGAAACAGCGAGAGCGGAGCTGGGCTTTCACAGTTTGAAACAGCAAGTGCGGAGCTGGGGTTTCTCAGATTGAAACAGCGATAGCGGAGCTTGGGTTTCACAGATTGAAACAGCCAGAGCGTTGCTGGGCATTCCCAGTTCGAATCAGCCAGAGCCGAGGTGCAGTTACACAGTTTCAAACAGCGAGAGCGGAGCTGGGGATTCTCAATTTGAAACAGCCAGAACGGAGCTGGGGTTTCACAGTTTGAACCAACAAGAGCGGAGCTGGGGTTACACATTTGAAACAGCTAGAGTGGAACTGGAGTTTCACAGTTTGAAACAGCCAGAGCAGAGCTGGAGTTTCAGTTTGAAACAGCCAGAGCGGAGATGGGGTTTCACAGTTTGAAACAGCCAGAGGGAGCCGCAGTTTCATAGTTTGAAACAGCCAGAGCGGAGCTGGGTATTCACAGTTTGAAACAGCAAGAGTGGAGCTGTGGTTTCACAGTTTGAAATAGCAGGAGCGGATCTGGGGTATCAGTTTGAAACAGAGAGAGCGGAGGTGCAGTTTTAAAGTTTGAAACAGAGAGCGGGGAGCTGGGGTTTCAGTTTGAAATAGCGAGAGCGGAGCTGGGGTTTCACAGTTTGAAACATCGAGAACGGAGCTGGAGTTTCAATCAGAAACAGCGAGAGTGGAGCTGTGGTTTCTCAGTTTGAAACAACCAGTGCGGAGCAGGGGTTTCACAGTTTGAAACAGTGAGAGTGGAGCTGGGGTTTCTCAGTTTGAAACAGCGAGAGCGGATCTGCGGTTTCACAGTTTGAAACTGGGAGAACGAAGCTGGAGTTTCACAGTTAGAAACAGCGGGAGCGGAGCTGGGGTTTTGCAGATTGAAACAGCAAGAGTGGAGCTGGGGATTCACAGATTGAAACTGCAAGAGCGGAGCTGGGGGTCTTACAGTTTGAAACAGGGAGATCGGAGCTGGGGTTTCACAGTTTGAAACAGCAAGAGCAGAGCTGGGGTTTCACAGTTTGAAACAGCGAGAGGGGAGCTGCAGTTTCAATTTGAAACAGCGAGATCGGAGTTCTGGTTTCACAGTTTGAAATAGTGAGAGTGGAGCTGGGGAATCAGTTTGAAACAGTGAGAGCAGAGGTGGAGTTTCAAAGATTGAAACAGCGTGAGGGGAGCTGGTGTTTCAGTTTGAACCAGCGAGAGCGGAGATGGGGTTGCAAAGTTTGAAACAGCCAGAGCGGAGCTGGGTTTTCTCAGTTTGAAACAGCGAGAGCAGAGCTGGGATTTCACAGTTTGATACAGCCAGAGCGGAGCTGCAGTTTCACAGTTTGTAACAGCGAGAGCGGAGCTGGGGATTCACAGTTTGATACAGCCAGAGCGGAGCTGCAGTTTCACAGTTTGTAACAGCGAGAGCGGAGCTGGGGATTCACAGTTTGAAACAGCGAGAGCGGATCTGGGTTTTCACAGTTTGAAACAGCGAGAGCGTAGCTGAAATTTCACACTGTGAAAGAGCGAGTGCGTAGCTGGGGATTCACTGTTACAAACAGCGAAAGCGGAGCTGGGTTTCACAAATTGAAACCCCGAGATCGGAGCTGGGTTTCACAGTTTGAAACAGTGCGAGCGGAGTTGGAGTTTCAAAGTTTGAAACAGCCAGAGCGGAGCTGGGGTTTCTCAGTTTGAAACAGCAAGAGCAGAGCTGGTGTTTCACAGTTTGATACAGCCAGAGCGGAGCTGGGGATTCACAGTTTGAAACAGCGAGATCGGAGCTGGGGATTCACAGTTTGAAACAGCGAGAGCAGAGCTGGAGTTTCACAGTTTGAAACAGTGAGAGCGGAGCTGGAATTTCACAGTTTGAAAGTGCGAGAGCTTAGCTGGCGATTCACTGCTTCAAACAGCGAAAGCGGTGCTGGAGTTTCACTGTTTGAAACAGCGAAAGCGGAGCTGGGGTTTCACAGATTGAAATAGTGAGAGTGGAGCTGGGGTATCAGTTTGAAACAGTGAGAGCGGAGGTGAAGTTTCAAAGATTGAAACAGCGTGAGGGGAGCTGGTGTTTCAGTTTGAACCAGCGAGAGCGGATCTGGAGTTTCACAGTTTGAAACTGCGAGAACGGAGCTGGAGTTTCAATTTGAAACAGCGAGAGTGGAGCTGTGGTTTCACAGTTGGAAATAGCGGGAGCGGAGCTGGGGTATCAGTTTGAAACAGAGAGAGCGGAGTTGCAGTTTTAAAGTTTGAAACAGAGAGCGGGGAGCTGGGGTTTCAGTTTGAAATAGCGAGACCGGAGCTGGGGTTTCACAGTTTGAAACATCGAGAGTGGAGCTGGGGATTCTCAGTTTGAAATAGCGAGAGTGGAGTAGTGGTTTTACAGTTTGAAACAGCCAGTGGGAGCCGCAGCTTCATAGTTTGGAACAGCCAGAGCGGAGCTGGGTTTTCACAGTTTGAAACAGGGAGAGCGGAGCTGTTATTTCTCAGTTTGAAACAGCAAGAACAGAGCTGGGGTTTCACAGTTTGAAACAGCCAGAGTGGATCTGGGGTTTCACAGTTTGAAACAGCCAGAGTGGTGCTGGGCTTTCACAGTTCGAATCAGCAAGAGCCGAGGTGCGGTTTCACAGTTTGAAACAGCAATAGCGGAGCTGGGGTTTCACAGCTTGAAACAACGAGAGCGGAGCTGGGGTTACTCATTTGAAACAGCTAGAGTGGAACTGGAGTTTCACAGTTTCAAACAGCCAGAGCGGAGCTGGAGTTTCAGTTTGAAACAGCGAGAGCGGAGCTGGGGTTTCAATTAGAAACAGCGAGGGCATAGCTGTGGTTTCACAGTTTGAAATAGCGGGAGCAGAGCTGGGGTATCAGTTTGAAACAGCGAGAGCGGAGGTGCAGTTTTAAAGTTTGAAACAGAGAGCGGGGAGCTGGGGTTTCAGTTTGAAATAGCGAGAGTGGAGCTGGCGTTTTTCAGTTTGAAACAGTGAGAGCGCAGCTGGGGTGTCAGAGAGTGAAACAGCCAGAGCGGAGCTGGGTTTTCACAGTTTGAAACAGTGAGAGCAGAGCTGGTGTTTCACAGTTTGATACAGCGAGAGCGGCGCAGGGGTTTCACATTTTGAAACAGCGAGACCGGAGCTGGAATTTCCCAGTTTGAAACAGCGAGAGCGTAGCTGGCGATTCACAGATTGAAACAGCGAGATCAGAGCTGGGGTTTCACAGTTTGAAACAGAGAGCGTGGAGCTGGGGTTTCACAGTTTGAAACAGCGAGAGTGGAGCTGGGGTTTCACAGCTTGAAACAGCGAGATCGGAGCTGAGGTTTCACAGTTTGAAACAGCGATAGCCGAGCTTGGGTTTCCCAGTTCGAATCAGCCAGAGCTGAGGTGCAGTTTCACAGTTTGAAACAGCGAGTGCGGAGCTGGGGTTTCTCTGTTTGAAACAGGCAGAACGGAGCTGGAGTTTCACAGTTTGAAACAACGAGAGCGGAGCTGGGGTTACACATTTGAAACAGCTAGAGTGGAACTGGAGTTTCACAGTTTCAAACAGCCAGAGCGGAGCTGGAGTTTCAGTTTGAAACAGCGAGAGTGGAGCTGGGGTTTCACACGTTGAATTAGCCAGAGCGGAGCTGCAGTTTCACAGTTTGAAACAGCGAGAACGGAGCTGGAGTTTCAATTAGAAACAGCGAGGGCATAGCTGTGGTTTCACAGTTTGAAATAGCGGGAGTGGAGCTGGGGTATCAGTTTGAAACAACGAGAGCGGAGGTGCAGTTTTAAAGTTTGAAACAGAGAGCGGGGAGCTGGGGTTTCAGTTTGAAATAGCGAGAGCGGAGCTGGCGTTTTGCAGTTTGAAACAGCCAGAAGGAGCCGCAGCTTCACAGTTTGAAATAGCCAGAGCGGAGCTTGGATTTCACAGTATGAAACAGCCAGAGCGGAGCTGGGTATTCACAGTTTGAAACAGCGATACCGGAGCAGGGTTTTCACAGTTTGAAACAGCGAGAGCGGATCTGGGGTCTTACAGTTTGAAACAGCGAGAGCGGAGCTGGGGTTTCATAGTTTGAAACAGCGAGAGCGGAGCTGTTCTTTCTCAGTTTGAAACAGCGAGAATGGAGCTGTTATTTCTCAGTTTGAAACAGCGAGAGTGCAGCTGCAGTTTCACAGATTGAAACAGCGAGATGGGAGCTGGGGTTTCACAGTTTAAACAGTGAGAGTGGAGCTTGGGTTTCACAGTTTGAAACAGCGAGAGCGGAGCTGCAGTTTCACAGTTTGTAACAGCCAGAGCGGAGCTGGGGATTCACAGTTTGAAACAGCGAGATCGGAGTTCGAGTTTAGCAGTTTGAAACAGCGAGAGCAGAGCTGGAGTTATCACATTTCGAAACAGCGAGAGCGGATCTGGTTTTCACAGTTTGAAACAGCGAGAGCGGAGCTGAAATTTCACACTTTGAAAGAGCCAGAGCGTAGCTGGGGATTCACTGTTACAAACAGCGAAAGCGGAGCTGGAGTTTCACTGTTTGAAACAGCGAGAGCGGAGCTGGAGTTACACATTTGAAACAGCGAGAGCGGAGCTGGGGTTTCACACTTTGAATTAGCCAGAGCGGAGCTGCAGTTTCACAGTTTGAAACTGCGAGAACGGAGCTGGGGTATCAGTTTGAAACAGTGAGAGCGGAGGTGCAGTATTAAAGTTTGAAACAGAGAGCGGGGAGCTGGGGTTTCAGTTTGAAATAGCGAGAGCGGAGCTGGGGTTTCACAGCTTGAAACAGCCAGAGCGGAGCTGGGTATTCACAGTTTGAAACAGTGAGGCCGGAGCAGGGGTTTCACAGTTTGAAACAGCGAGAGCGGATCTGGTGTCTTACAAACAGCGCGATCGGAGCTGGGGTTTCAAAGTTTGAAACAGCGAGAGCGGAGCTGCAGTTTCACAGATTGAAACAACGAGATGGGAGCTGGGGTTTCACATTTTGAAACAGCGACAGCATGGCTGGTGTTTCACAGTTTGAAACAGCGAGAGCGGAGCTGGGCTTTCACAGTTTGAAACAGCAAGTGCGGAGCTGGGGTTTCTCAGATTGAAACAGCGATAGCGGAGCTTGGGTTTCACAGATTGAAACAGCCAGAGCGTTGCTGGGCATTCCCAGTTCGAATCAGCCAGAGCCGAGGTGCAGTTTCACAGTTTCAAACAGCGAGAGCGGAGCTGGGGATTCTCAATTTGAAACAGCCAGAACGGAGCTGGGGTTTCACAGTTTGAACCAACAAGAGCGGAGCTGGGGTTACACATTTGAAACAGCTAGAGTGGAACTGGAGTTTCACAGTTTGAAACAGCCAGAGCAGAGCTGGAGTTTCAGTTTGAAACAGCCAGAGCGGAGCTGGGGTTTCACAGTTTAAAACAGCGAGAACGGAGCTGGAGTTTCAGTTAGAAACAGCGAGAGCGGAGCTGTGGTTTCACAGTTGGAAATAGCGGGAGCGGAGCTGGGGTATCAGTTTGAAACAGCGAGAGCAGTGCTGTTTTTTCTCAGTTTGAAACAGCGAGAGCGGAGCTGCAGTTTCACAGATTGAAACAGCGAGATGGTATCCTGGGTTTCACAGTTTGAAACAGACAGAGCGGAGTTGGTGCCTCACAGTTTGAAACAGCAAGAGCGGAGCTGGGGTTTCACAGTTTGAAACAGCGAGAGCGGAGCTGGGGTTTCACAGTTTGAAACAGCAAGAGCGGAGCTGGGGTTTCTCAGATTGAAACAGCGAGAGTGGAGCTGGGGTTTCTCAGATTGAAACAGCGAGAGCGGAGCTCTGGTTTTACAGTTTGAAATAGTGAGAGTGGAGCTGGGGTCTCAGTTTGAAACAGTGAGAGCGGAGGTGAAGTTTCAAAGATTGAAACAGCGTGAGGGGAGCTGGTGTTTCACTTTGAAACAGCGAGAGTGGAGATGGGAATTCAAAGCTTGAAACAGCCAGAGCGGAGTTGGTGCCTCACAGTTTGAAACAGTGAGAGCGGAGGTGGGGTTTCACAGTTTGAAACAGCAAGATCGGAGTTCGAGTTTAGCAGTTTGAAACAGCGAGAGCAGAGCTGAGGTTTCACAGGTTGAAACAGCGAGAGCGGATCTGGGTTTTCACCATTTGAAACAGCGAGAGCGGAGCTGTAAATTCACAGTTTGAAAGAGTGAGTGCGTAGCTGGGGATTCACTGTTACAAACAGCGACAGCGGAGCTGGAGTTTCACTGTTTGAAACATCGAGAGCGGAGCTGGGGTTGCACATTTGAGACAGCTAGAGTGGAACTGGAGTTTCACAGTTTGAAACAGCCAGAGCGGAGCTGGAGTTTCAATTTGAAACAGCGATAGCGGAGCTGTGGTTTCACAGTTTGAAATAGCGCGAGCGGAGCTGGGGTATCAGTTTGAAATAGTGAGAGTGGAGGTGCAGTTTTAAAGTTTGAAACAGAGAGCGGGGAGCTGGGGTTTCAGTTTGAAACAGCGAGAGCGGAGCTGGGGTTTTACGGTTTGAAACAGCCAGAAGGAGACGCAGTTTCACAGTTTGAAACAGCCAGAGCGGAGCTGGAGTTTCACAGTATGAACCAGCCAGAGCGGAGCTGGGGTTTCAAAGATTGAAAGAGCGAGAGCGGAGCTGAAGTTTCACAGATTGAAACAACGAGATCGGAGCTGGTGTTTCACAGTTTGAAACAGCGAGAGCGGAGCTGGGGTTTCTCAGACTGAAACAGCGAGAGCGGAGCTGGGGTTTCACAGCTTGAAACAGCGAGAGCGGAGCTGAAGTTTCACAGTTTGAAACAGCGACAGCGGAGCTGGGGTTTCTCAGATTGAAACAACGAGAGCGGAGCTGGGGTTTCACAGCTTGAAACAGCGAGAGCGGAGCTGAAGTTTCACAGTTTGAAACAGCGATAGCGGAGCTTGGGTTTCACAGATTGAAACAGCCAGAGCGCTGCTGGGCATTCACAGTTCGAATCAGACAGAGCCGAGGTGCAGTTTCACAGTTTGAAACAGCGAGAGCAGTGCTGTTTTTTCTCAGTTTGGAACAGCGAGAGCGGAGCTGCAGTTTCACAGATTGAAACAGCGAGATGTTATCCTGGGTTTGACAGTTTGAAACAGCAAGAGCAGAGCTTGGGCTTCACAGTTTGAAACAGCGAGAGTGGAGCTGGGGTTTCTCAGATTGAAACAGCGAGAGCGGAGCTGGGGTTTCTCAGATTGAAACAGCGAGAGCGGAGCTGCAATTTCAATTTGAAACAGCGAGAGCGGAGCTCTGGTTTTACAGTTTGAAATAGTGAGAGTGGAACTGGGATATCAGTTTGAAACAGTGAGAGCGGAGGTGAATTTTCAAAGATTGAAACAGCGTGAGGGGAGCTGGTGTTTCAGTCTGAAACAGCGAGAGCGGAGATGGGGTTTCAAAGTTTGAAACAGCCAGAGCGGAACTGGGGTTTCTCAATTTGAAACAGCGAGAGCAGAGCTGGAGTTTCGCAGTTTGAAACAGTGAGAGCGGAGCTGAGGTTTCACAGGTTGAAACAGCGAGAGCGGATCTCGCGTTTCCCAGTTTGAAACAGCGAGAGCGGATCTGGGGTTTCACAGTTTGAAACAGCAAGAGTGGAGCTGGGGTTTCTCAGTTTGAAACAGCGAGAGCGGAGCTCTGGTTTTACAGTTTGAAATAGTGAGAGTGGAGCTGGGGTATCAGTTTGAAACAGTGAGAGCGGAGGTGAAGTTTCAAAGATTGAAACAGCATGAGGGGTGCTGGTGTTTCACTTTGAAACAGCGAGAGCGGAGATGGGGTTTCAAAGCTTGAAACAGCCAGAGCGGAGTTGGTGCCTCACAGTTTGAAACAGCGAGAGCGGAGCTGGGGTTTCACAGTTTGAAACAGCCAGAGCGGAGCTGGGGTTTCACAGTTTGAAACAGCGAGATCGGAGTTCGAGCTTAGCAGTTTGAAACAGCGAGAGCAGAGCTGAGGTTTCACAGGTTGAAACAGCGAGAGCGGATCTGGGTTTTCACCGTTTGAAACAGCAGAGCGGAGCTGTAAATTCACAGTTTGAAAGAGTGAGTGCGTAGCTGGGGATTCACTGTTACAAACACGGACAGCGGAGCTGGCGTTTCACTGTTTGCAACATCGAGAGCGGAGCTGGGGTTGCACATTTGAGACAGCTAGAGTGGAACTGGAGTTTCACAGTTTGAAACAGCCAGAGCGGAGCTGCAGTTTCAGTTTGAAACAGCGAGAGCGGAGCTGGAGTATCAATTTGAAACAGCGAGAGCGGAGCTGTGGTTTCACAGTTTGAAATAGTGAGAGTGGAGCTGGGGTATCAGTTTGAAAAAGCGAGAGCGGAGCTGGGGTTTTACGGTTTGAAACAGCCAGAAGGAGACGCAGTTTCACAGTTTGAAACAGCCAGAGCGGAGCTGGAGTTTCACAGTATGAACCAACCAGAGCGGAGCTGGGTATTCACAATTTGAAACAGCGAGAGCGGATCTGGGGATTCACAGTTTGAAACAGCAAGAGTGGAGCTGGGGTCTCAGTTTGAAACAGTGAGAGCGGAGGTGAAGTTTCAAAGATTGAAACAACGTGAGGGGAGCTGGTGTTTCACTTTGAAACAGCGAGAGTGGAGATGGGGTTTCAAAGCTTTAAACAGCCAGAGCGGAGTTGGTGCCTCACAGTTTGAAATAGTGGGAGCGGAGCTGGGGTTTCACAGTTTGAAACAGCCAGAGCGGAGCTGGGGTTTCACAGTTTGAAACAGCGAGATCGGAGTTCAAGTTTAGCAGTTTGAAACAGCGAGAGCAGAGCTGAGGTTTCACAGGTTGAAACAGCGAGAGCGGATCTGGGTTTTCACCATTTGAAACAGCGAGAGCGGAGCTGTAAATTCACAGTTTGAAAGAGTGAGTGCGTAGCTGGGGATTCACTGTTACAAACAGCGACAGCGGAGCTGGAGTTTCACTGTTTGAAACATCGAGAGCGGAGCTGGGGTTGCACATTTGAGACAGCTAGAGTGGAACTGGAGTTTCACAGTTTGAAACAGCCAGAGCGGAGCTGGAGTTTCAGTTTGAAACAGCGAGAGCGGAGCTGGAGTTTCAATTTGAAACAGCGATAGCGGAGCTGTGGTTTCACAGTTTGAAATAGCGCGAGCGGAGCTGGGGTATCAGTTTGAAATAGTGAGAGTGGAGGTGCAGTTTTAAAGTTTGAAACAGAGAGCGGGGAGCTGGGGTTTCAGTTTGAAACAGCGAGAGCGGAGATGGGGTTTTACGGTTTGAAACAGCCAGAAGGAGATGCAGTTTCACAGTTTGAAACAGCCAGAGCGGAGCTGGAGTTTCACAGTATGAACCAGCCAGAGCGGAGCTGGGTATTCACAGTTTGAAACAGCGAGAGCGGAGCTGGGGATTCACAGTTTGAAACAGCCAGAGCAGAGCTGGGTATTCACAGTTTGAAACAGCGAGGCCGGAGCAGGGGTTTCACAGTTTGAAACAGCGAGAGCGGATCTGGGGTCTTACAGTTTGAAACAGCGTGATCAGAGCTGGGGTTTCAAAGATTGAAAGAGCGAGAGCGGAGCTGCAGTTTCACAGATTGAAACAACGAGATGGGAGCTGGTGTTTCACAGTTTGAAACAGCGAGAGCGGAGCTGGGGTTTCTCAGATTGAAACAGCGAGAGCGGAGCTGGGGTTTCACAGCTTGAAACAGCGAGAGCGGAGCTGAAGTTTCACAGTTTGAAACAGCGATAGCGGAGCTTGGGTTTCACAGATTGAAACAGCCAGAGCGCTGCTGGGCATTCACAGTTCGAATCAGACAGAGCCGAGGTGCAGTTTCACAGTTTGAAACAGCGAGAGCGGTGCTGTTTTTTCTCAGTTTGGAACAGCGAGAGCGGAGCTGCAGTTTCACAGATTGAAACAGCGAGATGTTATCCTGGGTTTGACAGTTTGAAACAGCCAGAGCGGAGTTGGTGCCTCACAGTTTGAAACAGCAAGAGCAGAGCTTGGGCTTCACAGTTTGAAACAGCGAGAGCGGAGCTGGGGTTTCTCAGATTGAAACAGCGAGAGCGGAGCTGGGGTTTCTCAGATTGAAACAGCGAGAGCGGATCTGGGTTTTCACCGTTTGAAACAGCAGAGCGGAGCTGTAAATTCACAGTTTGAAAGAGTGAGTGCGTAGCTGGGGATTCACTGTTACAAACACGGACAGCGGAGCTGGCGTTTCACTGTTTGAAACATCGAGAGCGGAGCTGGGGTTGCACATTTGAGACAGCTAGAGTGGAACTGGAGTTTCACAGTTTGAAACAGCCAGAGCGGAGCTGCAGTTTCAGTTTGAAACAGCGAGAGCGGAGCTGGAGTTTCAATTTGAAACAGCGAGAGCGGAGCTGTGGTTTCACAGTTTGAAACAGAGAGCTGGGAGCTGGGGTATCAGTTTGAAACAGCGAGAGCGGAGCTGGGGTTTTACGGTTTGAAACAGCCAGAAGGAGACGCAGTTTCACAGTTTGAAACAGCCAGAGCGGATCTGGACTTTCACAGTATGAACCAACCAGAGCGGAGCTGGGTATTCACAATTTGAAACAGCGAGAGCGCAGCTGGGGATTCACAGTTTGAAACAGCCAGAGTAGAGCTGGGTATTCACAGTTTGAAACAGCGAGGCCGGAGCAGGGGTTTCACAGCTTGAAACAGCGAGAGCGGAGCTGAAGTTTCACAGTTTGAAACAGCGATAGCGGAGCTTGGGTTTCACAGATTGAAACAGCCAGAGCGCTGCTGGGCATTCACAGTTCGAATCAGACAGAGCCGAGGTGCAGTTTCACAGTTTGAAACAGCGAGAGCGGTGCTGTTTTTTCTCAGTTTGGAACAGCGAGAGCGGAGCTGCAGTTTCACAGATTGAAACAGCGAGATGTTATCCTGGGTTTGACAGTTTGAAACAGCCAGAGCGGAGTTGGTGCCTCACAGTTTGAAACAGCAAGAGCAGAGCTTGGGCTTCACAGTTTGAAACAGCGAGAGCGGAGCTGGGGTTTCTCAGATTGAAACAGCGAGAGCGGAGCTGGGGTTTCTCAGATTGAAACAGTGAGAGCGGAGCTGCAATTTCAATTTGAAACAGCGAGAGCGGAGCTCTGGTTTTACAGTTTGAAATAGTGAGAGTGGGGCTGGGATATCAGTTTGAAACAGTGAGAGCGGAGGTGAATTTTCAAAGATTGAAACAGCGTGAGGGGAGCTGGTGTTTCAGTCTGAAACAGCGAGAGCGGAGATGGAGTTTCAAAGTTTGAAACAGCCAGAGCGGAACTGGGGTTTCTCAGTTTGAAACAGCGAGAGCGGAGCTGGGGAGTCACAGTTTGAAATAGCGATAGCGGAGCTCGAGTTTAGCAGTTTGAAACAGCGAGAGCAGAGCTGAGGTTTCGCAGTTTGAAACAGTGAGAGCGGAGCTGAGGTTTCACAGGTTGAAACAGCGAAAGCGGATCTCGGGTTTCCCAGTTTGAAACAGCGAGAGCGGATCTGGGGTTTCACAGTTTGAAACAGCGAGAGTGGAGCTGGGGTTTCGCAGATTGAAACAGCGAGAGCGGAGCTGGGGTTTCGCAGATTGAAACAGCGAGAGCGGAGCTCTGGTATCACAGTTTGAAATAGTGAGAGTGGAGCTGGGGTATCAGTTTGAAACAGTGAGAGCGGAGGTGAAGTTTCAAAGATTGAAACAGCGTGAGGGGTGCTGGTGTTTCACTTTGAAACAGCGAGAGCGGAGATGGGGTTTCACAGTTTGAAACAGCGAGAGTGGAGCTGGGGTTTCGCAGATTGAAACAGCGAGAGCGGAGCTCTGGTTTCACAGTTTGAAATAGTGAGAGTGGAGCTGGGGTATCAGTTTGAAACAGTGAGAGCGGAGGTGAAGTTTCAAAGATTGAAACAGCGTGAGGGGTGCTGGTGTTTCACTTTGAAACAGCGAGAGCGGAGATGGGGTTTCAAAGCTTGAAACAGCCAGAGCGGAGTTGGTGCCTCACAGTTTGAAACAGCGAGAGCGGAGCTGGGGTTTCACAGTTTGAAACAGCCAGAGCGGAGCTGGGGTTTCACAGTTTGAAACAGCGAGATCGGAGTTCGAGTTTAGCAGTTTGAAACAGCGAGAGCAGAGCTGAGGTTTCACAGGTTGAAACAGCGAGAGCGGATCTGGGTTTTCACCGTTTGAAACAGCAGAGCGGAGCTGTAAATTCACAGTTTGAAAGAGTGAGTGCGTAGCTGGGGATTCACCGTTACAAACACGGACAGCGGAGCTGGAGTTTCACTGTTTGAAACATCGAGAGCGGAGCTGGGGTTGCACATTTGAGACAGCTAGAGTGGAACTGGAGTTTCACAGTTTGAAACAGCCAGAGCGGAGCTGGAGTTTCAGTTTGAAACAGCGAGAGCGGAGCTGTGGTTTCACAGTTTGAAACAGAGAGCTGGGAGCTGGGGTTACAGTTTGAAACAGCGAGAGCGGAGCTGGGGTTTTACGGTTTGAAACAGCCAGAGCGGAACTGGGGTTTCTCAGTTTGAAACAGCGAGAGCGGAGCTGGGGATTCACAGTTTGAAACAGCGAGATCGGAGCTGGAGTTTCGCAGTTTGAAACAGCGAGAGCAGAGCTGGAGTTTCGCAGTTTGAAACAGTGAGAGCGGAGCTGAGGTTTCACAGGTTGAAACAGCGAGAGCGGATCTCGGGTTTCCCAGTTTGAAACAGCGAGAGCGGATCTGGGGATTCACAGTTTGAAACAGCAAGAGTGGAGCTGGGGTTTCTCAGATTGAAACAGCGAGAGCGGAGCTCTGGTTTTACAGTTTGAAATAGTGAGAGTGGAGCTGGGGTATCAGTTTGAAACAGTGAGAGCGGAGGTGAAGTTTCAAAGATTGAAACAGCATGAGGGGTGCTGGTGTTTCACTTTGAAACAGCGAGAGCGGAGATGGGGTTTCAAAGCTTGAAACAGCCAGAGCGGAGTTGGTGCCTCACAGTTTGAAACAGCGAGAGCGGAGCTGGGGTTTCACAGTTTGAAACAGCCAGAGCGGAGCTGGGTTTTCACAGTTTGAAACAGCGAGATCGGAGTTCGAGCTTAGCAGTTTGAAACAGCGAGAGCAGAGCTGAGGTTTCACAGGTTGAAACAGCGAGAGCGGATCTGGGTTTTCACCGTTTGAAACAGCAGAGCGGAGCTGTAAATTCACAGTTTGAAAGAGTGAGTGCGTAGCTGGGGATTCACTGTTACAAACACGGACAGCGGAGCTGGAGTTTCACTGTTTGAAACATCGAGAGCGGAGCTGGGGTTGCACATTTGAGACAGCTAGAGTGGAACTGGAGTTTCACAGTTTGAAACAGCCAGAGCGGAGCTGCAGTTTCAGTTTGAAACAACGAGAGCGGAGCTGGAGTTTCAATTTGAAACAGCGAGAGCGGAGCTGTGGTTTCACAGTTTGAAACAGAGAGCTGGGAGCTGGGGTATCAGTTTGAAACAGCGAGAGCGGAGCTGGGGTTTTACGGTTTGAAACAGCCAGAAGGAGACGCAGTTTCACAGTTTGAAACAGCCAGAGCGGAGCTGGAGTTTCACAGTATGAACCAACCAGAGCGGAGCTGGGTATTCACAATTTGAAACAGCGAGAGCGGAGCTGGGGATTCACAGTTTGAAACAGCCAGAGTAGAGCTGGGTATTCACAGTTTGAAACAGCGAGGCCGGAGCAGGGGTTTCACAGTTTGAAACAGCGAGAGCGGATCTGGGGTTTTACAGTTTGAAACAGCGTGATCAGAGCTGGGGTTTCAAAGATTGAAAGAGCGAGAGCGGAGCTGCAGTTTCACAGATTGAAACAACGAGATGGGAGCTGGTGTTTCACAGTTTGAAACAGCGAGAGCGGAGCTGGGGTTTCTCAGACTGAAACAGCGAGAGCGGAGCTGGGGTTTCACAGCTTGAAACAGCGAGAGCGGAGCTGAAGTTTCACAGTTTGAAACAGCGACAGTGGAGCTGGGGTTTCTCAGATTGAAACAACGAGAGCGGAGCTGGGGTTTCACAGCTTGAAACAGCGAGAGCGGAGCTGAAGTTTCACAGTTTGAAACAGCGATAGCGGAGCTTGGGTTTCACAGATTGAAACAGCCAGAGCGCTGCTGGGCATTCACAGTTCGAATCAGACAGAGCCGAGGTGCAGTTTCACAGTTTGAAACAGCGAGAGCGGTGCTGTTTTTTCTCAGTTTGGAACAGCGAGAGCGGAGCTGCAGTTTCACAGATTGAAACAGCGAGATGTTATCCTGGGTTTGACATTTTGAAACAGCCAGAGCGGAGTTGGTGCCTCACAGTTTGAAACAGCAAGAGCAGAGCTTGGGCTTCACAGTTTGAAACAGCGAGAGCGGAGCT
The DNA here is from genome assembly GCF_017639515.1 of Carcharodon carcharias. Lineage (NCBI taxonomy): Eukaryota > Metazoa > Chordata > Chondrichthyes > Lamniformes > Lamnidae > Carcharodon > Carcharodon carcharias. Next base: position 32,960,463 of record NC_054473.1, read on the forward strand.
GGGGTTTCTCAGATTGAAACAGCGAGAGCGGAGCTGGGGTTTCTCAGATTGAAACAGCGAGAGCGGAGCTGCAATTTCAATTTGATACAGCGAGAGCGGAGCTCTGGTTTTACAGTTTGAAATAGTGAGAGTGGAGCTGGGATATCAGTTTGAAACAGTGAGAGCGGAGGTGAATTTTCAAAGATTGAAACAGCGTGAGGGGAGCTGGTGTTTCAGTCTGAAACAGCGAGAGCGGAGATGGGGTTTCAAAGTTTGAAACAGCCAGAGCGGAACTGGGGTTTCTCAGTTTGAAACAGCGAGAGCGGAGCTGGGGATTCACAGTTTGAAACAGCGAGATCGGAGCTGGAGTTTCGCAGTTTGAAACAGCGAGAGCAGAGCTGGAGTTTCACAGTTTGAAACAGTGAGAGCGGAGCTGAGGTTTCACAGGTTGAAACAGCGAGAGCGGATCTCGGGTTTCCCAGTTTGAAACAGCGAGAGCGGATCTGGGGATTCACAGTTTGAAACAGCAAGAGTGGAGCTGGGGTTTCTCAGATTGAAACAGCGAGAGCGGAGCTCTGGTTTTACAGTTTGAAATAGTGAGAGTGGAGCTGGGGTCTCAGTTTGAAACAGTGAGAGCGGAGGTGAAGTTTCAAAGATTGAAACAACGTGAGGGGAGCTGGTGTTTCACTTTGAAACAGCGAGAGTGGAGATGGGGTTTCAAAGCTTTAAACAGCCAGAGCGGAGTTGGTGCCTCACAGTTTGAAATAGTGGGAGCGGAGCTGGGGTTTCACAGTTTGAAACAGCCAGAGCGGAGCTGGGGTTTCACAGTTTGAAACAGCGAGATCGGAGTTCGAGTTTAGCAGTTTGAAACAGCGAGAGCAGAGCTGAGGTTTCACAGGTTGAAACAGCGAGAGCGGATCTGGGTTTTCACCATTTGAAACAGCGAGAGCGGAGCTGTAAATTCACAGTTTGAAAGAGTGAGTGCGTAGCTGGGGATTCACTGTTACAAACAGCGACAGCGGAGCTGGAGTTTCACTGTTTGAAACATCGAGAGCGGAGCTGGTGTTGCACATTTGAGACAGCTAGAGTGGAACTGGAGTTTCACAGTTTGAAACAGCCAGAGCGGAGCTGGAGTTTCAGTTTGAAACAGCGAGAGCGGAGCTGGAGTTTCAATTTGAAACAGCGATAGCGGAGCTGTGGTTTCACAGTTTGAAATAGCGCGAGCGGAGCTGGGGTATCAGTTTGAAATAGTGAGAGTGGAGGTGCAGTTTTAAAGTTTGAAACAGAGAGCGGGGAGCTGGGGTTTCAGTTTGAAACAGCGAGAGCGGAGATGGGGTTTTACGGTTTGAAACAGCCAGAAGGAGACGCAGTTTCACAGTTTGAAACAGCCAGAGCGGAGCTGGAGTTTCACAGTATGAACCAGCCAGAGCGGAGCTGGGTATTCACAGTTTGAAACAGCGAGAGCGGAGCTGGGGATTCACAGTTTGAAACAGCCAGAGCAGAGCTGGGTATTCACAGTTTGAAATAGCGAGGCCGGAGCAGGGGTTTCACAGTTTGAAACAGCGAGAGCGGATCTGGGGTTTTACAGTTTGAAACAGCGTGATCAGAGCTGGGGTTTCAAAGATTGAAAGAGCGAGAGCGGAGCTGCAGTTTCACAGATTGAAACAACGAGATGGGAGCTGGTGTTTCACAGTTTGAAACAGCGAGAGCGGAGCTGGGGTTTCTCAGATTGAAACAGCGAGAGCGGAGCTGGGGTTTCACAGCTTGAAACAGCGAGAGCGGAGCTGAAGTTTCACAGTTTGAAACAGCGATAGCGGAGCTTGGGTTTCACAGATTGAAACAGCCAGAGCGCTGCTGGGCATTCACAGTTCGAATCAGACAGAGCCGAGGTGCAGTTTCACAGTTTGAAACAGCGAGAGCGGTGCTGTTTTTTCTCAGTTTGGAACAGCGAGAGCGGAGCTGCAGTTTCACAGATTGAAACAGCAAGATGTTATTCTGGGTTTGACAGTTTGAAACAGCCAGAGCGGAGTTGGTGCCTCACAGTTTGAAACAGCAAGAGCAGAGCTTGGGCTTCACAGTTTGAAACAGCGAGAGCGGAGCTGGGGTTTCTCAGATTGAAACAGCGAGAGCGGAGCTGGGGTTTCTCAGATTGAAACAGTGAGAGCGGAGCTGCAATTTCAATTTGAAACAGTGAGAGCGGAGCTCTGGTTTTACAGTTTGAAATAGTGAGAGTGGGGCTGGGATATCAGTTTGAAACAGTGAGAGCGGAGGTGAATTTTCAAAGATTGAAACAGCGTGAGGGGAGCTGGTGTTTCAGTCTGAAACAGCGAGAGCGGAGATGGGGTTTCAAAGTTTGAAACAGCCAGAGCGGAACTGGGGTTTCTCAGTTTGAAACAGCGAGAGCGGAGCTGGGGAGTCACAGTTTGAAATAGCGATAGCGGAGCTCGAGTTTAGCAGTTTGAAACAGCGAGAGCAGAGCTGGAGTTTCGCAGTTTGAAACAGCGAGAGCGGAGCTGGGGTTTCACAGTTTGAAACAGCGAGATCGGAGCTGGAGTTTCGCAGTTTGAAACAGCGAGAGCAGAGCTGGAGTTTCGCAGTTTGAAACAGTGAGAGCGGAGCTGAGGTTTCACAGGTTGAAACAGCGAAAGCGGATCTCGGGTTTTCACCATTTGAAACAGCGAGAGCGGAGCTGTAAATTCACAGTTTGAAAGAGTGAGTGCGTAGCTGGGGATTCACTGTTACAAACAGCGACAGCGGAGCTGGAGTTTCACTGTTTGAAACATCGAGAGCGGAGCTGGGGTTGCACATTTGAGACAGCTAGAGTGGAACTGGAGTTTCACAGTTTGAAACAGCCAGAGCGGAGCTGGAGTTTCAGTTTGAAACAGCGAGAGCGGAGCTGGAGTTTCAATTTGAAACAGCGATAGCGGAGCTGTGGTTTCACAGTTTGAAATAGCGCGAGCGGAGCTGGGGTATCAGTTTGAAATAGTGAGAGTGGAGGTGCAGTTTTAAAGTTTGAAACAGAGAGCGGGGAGCTGGGGTTTCAGTTTGAAACAGCGAGAGCGGAGATGGGGTTTTACGGTTTGAAACAGCCAGAAGGAGACGCAGTTTCACAGTTTGAAACAGCCAGAGCGGAGCTGGAGTTTCACAGTATGAACCAGCCAGAGCGGAGCTGGGTATTCACAGTTTGAAACAGCGAGAGCGGAGCTGGGGATTCACAGTTTGAAACAGCCAGAGCAGAGCTGGGTATTCACAGTTTGAAACAGCGAGGCCGGAGCAGGGGTTTCACAGTTTGAAACAGCGAGAGCGGATCTGGGGTTTTACAGTTTGAAACAGCGTGATCAGAGCTGGGGTTTCAAAGATTGAAAGAGCGAGAGCGGAGCTGCAGTTTCACAGATTGAAACAACGAGATGGGAGCTGGTGTTTCACAGTTTGAAACAGCGAGAGCGGAGCTGGGGTTTCTCAGATTGAAACAGCGAGAGCGGAGCTGGGGTTTCACAGCTTGAAACAGCGAGAGCGGAGCTGAAGTTTCACAGTTTGAAACAGCGATAGCGGAGCTTGGGTTTCACAGATTGAAACAGCCAGAGCGCTGCTGGGCATTCACAGTTCGAATCAGACAGAGCCGAGGTGCAGTTTCACAGTTTGAAACAGCGAGAGCGGTGCTGTTTTTTCTCAGTTTGGAACAGCGAGAGCGGAGCTGCAGTTTCACAGATTGAAACAGCGAGATGTTATTCTGGGTTTGACAGTTTGAAACAGCCAGAGCGGAGTTGGTGCCTCACAGTTTGAAACAGCAAGAGCAGAGCTTGGGCTTCACAGTTTGAAACAGCGAGAGCGGAGCTGGGGTTTCTCAGATTGAAACAGCGAGAGCGGAGCTGGGGTTTCTCAGATTGAAACAGTGAGAGCGGAGCTGCAATTTCAATTTGAAACAGTGAGAGCGGAGCTCTGGTTTTACAGTTTGAAATAGTGAGAGTGGGGCTGGGATATCAGTTTGAAACAGTGAGAGCGGAGGTGAATTTTCAAAGATTGAAACAGCGTGAGGGGAGCTGGTGTTTCAGTCTGAAACAGCGAGAGCGGAGATGGGGTTTCAAAGTTTGAAACAGCCAGAGCGGAACTGGGGTTTCTCAGTTTGAAACAGCGAGAGCGGAGCTGGGGAGTCACAGTTTGAAATAGCGATAGCGGAGCTCGAGTTTAGCAGTTTGAAACAGCGAGAGCAGAGCTGGAGTTTCGCAGTTTGAAACAGCGAGAGCGGAGCTGGGGTTTCACAGTTTGAAACAGCGAGATCGGAGCTGGAGTTTCGCAGTTTGAAACAGCGAGAGCAGAGCTGGAGTTTCGCAGTTTGAAACAGTGAGAGCGGAGCTGAGGTTTCACAGGTTGAAACAGCGAAAGCGGATCTCGGGTTTTCACCATTTGAAACAGCGAGAGCGGAGCTGTAAATTCACAGTTTGAAAGAGTGAGTGCGTAGCTGGGGATTCACTGTTACAAACAGCGACAGCGGAGCTGGAGTTTCACTGTTTGAAACATCGAGAGCGGAGCTGGGGTTGCACATTTGAGACAGCTAGAGTGGAACTGGAGTTTCACAGTTTGAAACAGCCAGAGCGGAGCTGGAGTTTCAGTTTGAAACAGCGAGAGCGGAGCTGGAGTTTCAATTTGAAACAGCGATAGCGGAGCTGTGGTTTCACAGTTTGAAATAGCGCGAGCGGAGCTGGGGTATCAGTTTGAAATAGTGAGAGTGGAGGTGCAGTTTTAAAGTTTGAAACAGAGAGCGGGGAGCTGGGGTTTCAGTTTGAAACAGCGAGAGCGGAGATGGGGTTTTACGGTTTGAAACAGCCAGAAGGAGACGCAGTTTCACAGTTTGAAACAGCCAGAGCGGAGCTGGAGTTTCACAGTATGAACCAGCCAGAGCGGAGCTGGGTATTCACAGTTTGAAACAGCGAGAGCGGAGCTGGGGATTCACAGTTTGAAACAGCCAGAGCAGAGCTGGGTATTCACAGTTTGAATCAGCGAGGCCGGAGCAGGGGTTTCACAGTTTGAAACAGCGAGAGCGGATCTGGGGTTTTACAGTTTGAAACAGCGTGATCAGAGCTGGGGTTTCAAAGATTGAAAGAGCGAGAGCGGAGCTGCAGTTTCACAGATTGAAACAACGAGATGGGAGCTGGTGTTTCACAGTTTGAAACAGCGAGAGCGGAGCTGGGGTTTCTCAGATTGAAACAGCGAGAGCGGAGCTGGGGTTTCACAGCTTGAAACAGCGAGAGCGGAGCTGAAGTTTCACAGTTTGAAACAGCGATAGCGGAGCTTGGGTTTCACAGATTGAAACAGCCAGAGCGCTGCTGGGCATTCACAGTTCGAATCAGACAGAGCCGAGGTGCAGTTTCACAGTTTGAAACAGCGAGAGCGGTGCTGTTTTTTCTCAGTTTGGAACAGCGAGAGCGGAGCTGCAGTTTCACAGATTGAAACAGCGAGATGTTATTCTGGGTTTGACAGTTTGAAACAGCCAGAGCGGAGTTGGTGCCTCACAGTTTGAAACAGCAAGAGCAGAGCTTGGGCTTCACAGTTTGAAACAGCGAGAGCGGAGCTGGGGTTTCTCAGATTGAAACAGCGAGAGCGGAGCTGGGGTTTCTCAGATTGAAACAGTGAGAGCGGAGCTGCAATTTCAATTTGAAACAGTGAGAGCGGAGCTCTGGTTTTACAGTTTGAAATAGTGAGAGTGGGGCTGGGATATCAGTTTGAAACAGTGAGAGCGGAGGTGAATTTTCAAAGATTGAAACAGCGTGAGGGGAGCTGGTGTTTCAGTCTGAAACAGCGAGAGCGGAGATGGGGTTTCAAAGTTTGAAACAGCCAGAGCGGAACTGGGGTTTCTCAGTTTGAAACAGCGAGAGCGGAGCTGGGGAGTCACAGTTTGAAATAGCGATAGCGGAGCTCGAGTTTAGCAGTTTGAAACAGCGAGAGCAGAGCTGGAGTTTCGCAGTTTGAAACAGCGAGAGCGGAGCTGGGGTTTCACAGTTTGAAACAGCGAGATCGGAGCTGGAGTTTCGCAGTTTGAAACAGCGAGAGCAGAGCTGGAGTTTCGCAGTTTGAAACAGTGAGAGCGGAGCTGAGGTTTCACAGGTTGAAACAGCGAAAGCGGATCTCGGGTTTCCCAGTTTGAAACAGCGAGAGCGGATCTGGGGTTTCACAGTTTGAAACAGCAAGAGTGGAGCTGGGGTTTCGCAGATTGAAACAGCGAGAGCGGATCTGGGGTTTCACAGTTTGAAACAGCAAGAGTGGAGCTGGGGTTTCTCAGATTGAAACAGCGAGAGCGGAGCTCTGGTTTCACAGTTTGAAATAGTGAGAGTGGAGCTGGGGTATCAGTTTGAAACAGTGAGAGCGGAGGTGAAGGTTCAAAGATTGAAACAGCGTGAGGGGTGCTGGTGTTTCACTTTGAAACAGCGAGAGCGGAGATGGGGTTTCAAAGCTTGAAACAGCCAGAGCGGAGTTGGTGCCTCACAGTTTGAAACAGCGAGAGCGGAGCTGGGGTTTCACAGTTTGAAACAGCCAGAGCGGAGCTGGGGTTTCACAGTTTGAAACAGCGTGATCGGAGTTCGAGTTTAGCAGTTTGAAACAGCGAGAGCAGAGCTGAGGTTTCACAGGTTGAAACAGCGAGAGCGGATCTGGGTTTTCACCGTTTGAAACAGCAGAACGGAGCTGTAAATTCACAGTTTGAAAGAGTGAGTGCGTAGCTGGGGATTCACCGTTACAAACACGGACAGCGGAGCTGGAGTTTCACTGTTTGAAACATCGAGAGCGGAGCTGGGGTTGCACATTTGAGACAGCTAGAGTGGAACTGGAGTTTCACAGTTTGAAACAGCCAGAGCGGAGCTGCAGTTTCAGTTTGAAACAGCGAGAGCGGAGCTGGAGTTTCAATTTGAAACAGCGAGAGCGGAGCTGTGGTTTCACAGTTTGAAACAGAGAGCTGGGAGCTGGGGTATCAGTTTGAAACAGCGAGAGCGGAGCTGGGGTTTTACGGTTTGAAACAGCCAGAAGGAGACGCAGTTTCACAGTTTGAAACAGCCAGAGCGGAGCTGGAGTTTCACAGTATGAACCAACCAGAGCGGAGCTGGGTATTCACAATTTGAAACAGCGAGAGCGGAGCTGGGGATTCACAGTTTGAAACAGCCAGAGTAGAGCTGGGTATTCACAGTTTGAAACAGCGAGGCCGGAGCAGGGGTTTCACAGTTTGAAACAGCGAGAGCGGATCTGGGGTCTCACAGTTTGAAACAGCGTGATCAGAGCTGGGGTTTCAAAGATTGAAAGAGCGAGAGCGGAGCTGCAGTTTCACAGATTGAAACAACGAGATCGGAGCTGGTGTTTCACAGTTTGAAACAGCGAGAGCGGAGCTGGGGTTTCTCAGACTGAAACAGCGAGAGCGGAGCTGGGGTTTCACAGCTTGAAACAGCGAGAGCGGAGCTGAAGTTTCACAGTTTGAAACAGCGACAGTGGAGCTGGGGTTTCTCAGATTGAAACAGCGAGAGCGGAGCTGGGGTTTCACAGCTTGAAACAGCGAGAGCGGAGCTGAAGTTTCACAGTTTGAAACAGCGATAGCGGAGCTTGGGTTTCACAGATTGAAACAGCCAGAGCGCTGCTGGGCATTCACAGTTCGAATCAGACAGAGCCGAGGTGCAGTTTCACAGTTTGAAACAGCGAGAGCGGTGCTGTTTTTTCTCAGTTTGGAACAGCGAGAGCGGAGCTGCAGTTTCACAGATTGAAACAGCGAGATGTTATCCTGGGTTTGACATTTTGAAACAGCCAGAGCGGAGTTGGTGCCTCACAGTTTGAAACAGCAAGAGCAGAGCTTGGGCTTCACAGTTTGAAACAGCGAGAGCTGAGCTGGGGTTTCTCAGATTGAAACAGCAAGAGCGGAGCTGGGGTTTCTCAGATTGAAACAGCGAGAGCGGAGCTGCAATTTCAATTTGATACAGCGAGAGCGGAGCTCTGGTTTTACAGTTTGAAATAGTGAGAGTGGAGCTGGGATATCAGTTTGAAACAGTGAGAGCGGAGGTGAATTTTCAAAGATTGAAACAGCGTGAGGGGAGCTGGTGTTTCAGTCTGAAACAGCGAGAGCGGAGATGGGGTTTCAAAGTTTGAAACAGCCAGAGCGGAACTGGGGTTTCTCAGTTTGAAACAGCGAGAGCGGAGCTGGGGATTCACAGTTTGAAACAGCAAGATCGGAGCTGGAGTTTCGCAGTTTGAAACAGCGAGAGCAGAGCTGGAGTTTCACAGTTTGAAACAGTGAGAGCGGAGCTGAGGTTTCACAGGTTGAAACAGCGAGAGCGGATCTCGGGTTTCCCAGTTTGAAACAGCGAGAGCGGATCTGGGGATTCACAGTTTGAAACAGCAAGAGTGGAGCTGGGGTTTCTCAGATTGAAACAGCGAGAGCGGATCTGGGTTTTCACCGTTTGAAACAGCAGAACGGAGCTGTAAATTCACAGTTTGAAAGAGTGAGTGCGTAGCTGGGGATTCACCGTTACAAACACGGACAGCGGAGCTGGAGTTTCACTGTTTGAAACATCGAGAGCGGAGCTGGGGTTGCACATTTGAGACAGCTAGAGTGGAACTGGAGTTTCACAGTTTGAAACAGCCAGAGCGGAGCTGCAGTTTCAGTTTGAAACAGCGAGAGCGGAGCTGGAGTTTCAATTTGAAACAGCGAGAGCGGAGCTGTGGTTTCACAGTTTGAAACAGAGAGCTGGGAGCTGGGGTATCAGTTTGAAACAGCGAGAGCGGAGCTGGGGTTTTACGGTTTGAAACAGCCAGAAGGAGACGCAGTTTCACAGTTTGAAACAGCCAGAGCGGAGCTGGAGTTTCACAGTATGAACCAACCAGAGCGGAGCTGGGTATTCACAATTTGAAACAGCGAGAGCGGAGCTGGGGATTCACAGTTTGAAACAGCCAGAGTAGAGCTGGGTATTCACAGTTTGAAACAGCGAGGCCGGAGCAGGGGTTTCACAGTTTGAAACAGCGAGAGCGGATCTGGGGTCTCACAGTTTGAAACAGCGTGATCAGAGCTGGGGTTTCAAAGATTGAAAGAGCGAGAGCGGAGCTGCAGTTTCACAGATTGAAACAACGAGATCGGAGCTGGTGTTTCACAGTTTGAAACAGCGAGAGCGGAGCTGGGGTTTCTCAGACTGAAACAGCGAGAGCGGAGCTGGGGTTTCACAGCTTGAAACAGCGAGAGCGGAGCTGAAGTTTCACAGTTTGAAACAGCGACAGTGGAGCTGGGGTTTCTCAGATTGAAACAGCGAGAGCGGAGCTGGGGTTTCACAGCTTGAAACAGCGAGAGCGGAGCTGAAGTTTCACAGTTTGAAACAGCGATAGCGGAGCTTGGGTTTCACAGATTGAAACAGCCAGAGCGCTGCTGGGCATTCACAGTTCGAATCAGACAGAGCCGAGGTGCAGTTTCACAGTTTGAAACAGCGAGAGCGGTGCTGTTTTTTCTCAGTTTGGAACAGCGAGAGCGGAGCTGCAGTTTCACAGATTGAAACAGCGAGATGTTATCCTGGGTTTGACATTTTGAAACAGCCAGAGCGGAGTTGGTGCCTCACAGTTTGAAACAGCAAGAGCAGAGCTTGGGCTTCACAGTTTGAAACAGCGAGAGCTGAGCTGGGGTTTCTCAGATTGAAACAGCAAGAGCGGAGCTGGGGTTTCTCAGATTGAAACAGCGAGAGCGGAGCTGCAATTTCAATTTGATACAGCGAGAGCGGAGCTCTGGTTTTACAGTTTGAAATAGTGAGAGTGGAGCTGGGATATCAGTTTGAAACAGTGAGAGCGGAGGTGAATTTTCAAAGATTGAAACAGCGTGAGGGGAGCTGTGTTTCAGTCTGAAACAGCGAGAGCGGAGATGGGGTTTCAAAGTTTGAAACAGCCAGAGCGGAACTGGGGTTTCTCAGTTTGAAACAGCGAGAGCGGAGCTGGGGATTCACAGTTTGAAACAGCAAGATCGGAGCTGGAGTTTCGCAGTTTGAAACAGCGAGAGCAGAGCTGGAGTTTCACAGTTTGAAACAGTGAGAGCGGAGCTGAGGTTTCACAGGTTGAAACAGCGAGAGCGGATCTCGGGTTTCCCAGTTTGAAACAGCGAGAGCGGATCTGGGGATTCACAGTTTGAAACAGCAAGAGTGGAGCTGGGGTTTCTCAGATTGAAACAGCGAGAGCGGAGCTCTGGTTTTACAGTTTGAAATAGTGAGAGTGGAGCTGGGGTCTCAGTTTGAAACAGTGAGAGCGGAGGTGAAGTTTCAAAGATTGAAACAACGTGAGGGGAGCTGGTGTTTCACTTTGAAACAGCGAGAGTGGAGATGGGGTTTCAAAGCTTTAAACAGCCAGAGCGGAGTTGGTGCCTCACAGTTTGAAATAGTGGGAGCGGAGCTGGGGTTTCACAGTTTGAAACAGCCAGAGCGGAGCTGGGGTTTCACAGTTTGAAACAGCGAGATCGGAGTTCGAGTTTAGCAGTTTGAAACAGCGAGAGCAGAGCTGAGGTTTCACAGGTTGAAACAGCGAGAGCGGATCTGGGTTTTCACCATTTGAAACAGCGAGAGCGGAGCTGTAAATTCACAGTTTGAAAGAGTGAGTGCGTAGCTGGGGATTCACTGTTACAAACAGCGACAGCGGAGCTGGAGTTTCACTGTTTGAAACATCGAGAGCGGAGCTGGGGTTGCACATTTGAGACAGCTAGAGTGGAACTGGAGTTTCACAGTTTGAAACAGCCAGAGCGGAGCTGGAGTTTCAGTTTGAAACAGCGAGAGCGGAGCTGGAGTTTCACAGTTTGAAACAGCGATAGCGGAGCTGTGGTTTGACAGTTTGAAATAGCGCGAGCGGAGCTGGGGTATCAGTTTGAAATAGTGAGAGTGGAGGTGCAGTTTTAACGTTTGAAACAGAGAGCGGGGAGCTGGGGTTTCAGTTTGAAACAGCGAGAGTGGAGCTGGGGTTTTACGGTTTGAAACAGCCAGAAGGAGACGCAGTTTCACAGTTTGAAACAGCCAGAGCGGAGCTGGAGTTTCACAGTATGAACCAGCCAGAGCGGAGCTGGGTATTCACAGTTTGAAACAGCCAGAGCAGAGCTGGGTATTCACAGTTTGAAACAGCGAGGCCGGAGCAGGGGTTTCACAGTTTGAAACAGCGAGAGCGGACCTGGGGTCTTACAGTTTGAAACAGCGTGATCAGAGCTGGGGTTTCAAAGATTGAAAGAGCAAGAGCGGAGCTGCAGTTTCACAGATTGAAACAACGAGATGGGAGCTGGTGTTTCACAGTTTGAAACAGCGAGAGCGGAGCTGGGGTTTCTCAGATTGAAACAGCGAGAGCGGAGCTTGGGTTTCACAGATTGAAACAGCCAGAGCGCTGCTGGGCATTCACAGTTCGAATCAGACAGAGCCGAGGTGCAGTTTCACAGTTTGAAACAGCGAGAGCGGTGCTGTTTTTTCTCAGTTTGGAACAGCGAGAGCGGAGCTGCAGTTTCACAGATTGAAACAGCGAGATGTTATCCTGGGTTTGACAGTTTGAAACAGCCAGAGCGGAGTTGGTGCCTCACAGTTTGAAACAGCAAGAGCAGAGCTTGGGCTTCACAGTTTGAAACAGCAAGAGCGGAGCTGGGGTTTCTCAGATTGAAACAGCGAGAGCGGAGCTGGGGTTTCTCAGATTGAAACAGTGAGAGCGGAGCTGCAATTCCAATTTGAAACAGCGAGAGCGGAGCTCTGGTTTTACAGTTTGAAATAGTGAGAGTGGAGCTGGGATATCAGTTTGAAACAGTGAGAGCGGAGGTGAATTTTCAAAGATTAAAGCAGCGTGAGGGGAGCTGGTGTTTCAGTCTGAAACAGCGAGAGCGGAGATGGGGTTTCAAAGTTTGAAACAGCCAGAGCGGAACTGAGGTTTCTCAGTTTGAAACAGCGAGAGCGGAGCTGGGGAGTCACAGTTTGAAATAGCGATAGCGGAGCTCGAGTTTAGCAGTTTGAAACAGCGAGAGCAGAGCTGGAGTTTCGCAGTTTGAAACAGTGAGAGCGGAGCTGAGGTTTCACAGGTTGAAACAGCGAGAGCGGATCTCGGGTTTCCCAGTTTGAAACAGCGAGAGCGGATCTGGGGTTTCACAGTTTGAAACAGCAAGAGTGGAGCTGGGGTTTCGCAGTTTGAAACAGCGAGAGCGGATCTGGGGTTTCACAGTTTGAAACAGCAAGAGTGGAGCTGGGGTTTCTCAGATTGAAACAGCGAGAGCGGAGCTCTGGTTTTACAGTTTGAAATAGTGAGAGTGGAGCTGGGGTATCAGTTTGAAACAGTGAGAGCGGAGGTGAAGTTTCAAAGATTGAAACAGCGTGAGGGGTGCTGGTGTTTCACTTTGAAACAGCGAGAGCGGAGATGGGGTTTCAAAGCTTGAAACAGCCAGAGCGGAGTTGGTGCCTCACAGTTTGAAACAGCGAGAGCGGAGCTGGGGTTTCACAGTTTGAAACAGCCAGAGCGGAGCTGGGGTTTCACAGTTTGAAACAGTGAGATCGGAGTTCGAGTTTAGCAGTTTGAAACAGCGAGAGCAGAGCTGAGGTTTCACAGGTTGAAACAGCGAGAGCGGATCTGGGTTTTCACCGTTTGAAACAGCAGAGCGGAGCTGTAAATTCACAGTTTGAAAGAGTGAGTGCGTAGCTGGGGATTCACTGTTACAAACACGGACAGCGGAGCTGGAGTTTCACTGTTTGAAACATCGAGAGCGGAGCTGGTGTTGCACATTTGAGACAGCTAGAGTGGAACTGGAGTTTCACAGTTTGAAACAGTCAGAGCGGAGCTGGAGTTTCAGTTTGAAACAGCGAGAGCGGAGCTGTGGTTTCACAGTTTGAAACAGAGAGCTGGGAGCTGGGGTTACAGTTTGAAACAGCGAGAGCGGAGATGGGGTTTTGCGGTTTGAAACAGCCAAAAGGAGACGCAGTTTCACAGTTTGAAACAGCCAGAGCGGAGCTGGGATTTCACAGTATGAAGCAGCCAGAGCGGAGCTGGGTATTCACAGTTTGAAACAGCGAGAGCGGAGCTGGGGATTCACAGTTTGAAACAGCCAGAGCGGAGCTGGGTATTCACAGTTTGAAACAGCGAGGCCGGAGCAGGGGTTTCACAGTTTGAAACAGCGAGAGCGGATCTGGGGTTTCTCAGATTGAAAGAGCGAGAGCGGAGCTGGGGTTTCACAGCTTGAAACAGCGAGAGCGGAGCTGAAGTTTCACAGTTATAAACAGCGAGAGCGGAGCTCTGGTTTCACAGTTTGAAATAGTGAGACCGGAGCTGAGGTATCAGTTTGAAACAGTGAGAGCGGAGGTGAAGTTGCAAAGTTTGAAACAGCGAGAGCGGAGCTGGGGTTTCACAGTTTGAAACAGCGAGAGCGGAGCTGCAGTTTAAATTTGAAAAATCAAGAGCGGAGCGCTGGTTTCACAGTTTGAAAAAGTGAGAGTGGAGCTGGGGTATCGGTTTGAAACAGTGAGAGCGGAGGTGAAGTTTCAAAGATTGAAACAGCGTGAGGGGAGCTGGTGTTTCAGTTTGAAACAGCTAGAGCGTAGTTGGGGTTTCACAGTTTGAAGCAGCGAGAGCGGAGCTGGGGTTTCACAGTTTGAAACAGCCACAACCGAGCTTCAGTTTCACAGTTTGAAACACCCAGAGCGGAGCTGGGGTTTCACAGTTTGAAACAGCCACAACCGAGCTTCAGTTTCACAGTTTGAAACACCCAGAGCGGAGCTGGGGTTTCACAGTTTGAAACAGCGAGAGCGGAGCTGCAGTTTAAATTTGAAAAATCAAGAGTGGAGCGCTGGTTTCACTGTTTGAAAAAGTGAGAGTGGAGCTGGGGTATCGGTTTGAAACTGCCAGAGCGGAGCTGGAGTTTCAGTTTGAAACAGCGAGAGCGGAGCTGGAGTTTCAATTTGAAACAGCGAGAGCGGAGCTGTGGTTTCACAGTTTGAAACAGAGAAGTGGGAGCTGGGGTTTCAGTTTGAAACAGCGAGAGCGGAGCTGGGGTTTTACGGTTTGAAATAGCCAGAAGGAGACGCAGTTTCACAGTTTGAAACAGCCAGAGCGGAGCTGGGGTTTCACAGTATGAACCAGCCAGAGCGGAGCTGGGTATTCACAGTTTGAAACAGCCAGAGCGGAGAGGGGATTCATAGTTTGAAACAGTGAGGCCGGAGCAGGGTTTTCACAGTTTGAAACAGCGAGAGCGGAGCTGGGGTTTCACAGCTTGAAACAGCGAGAGCGGAGCTGAAGTTTCACAGTTATAAACAGCGAGAGCGGAGCTCTGGTTTCACAGTTTGAAATAGTGAGAGTGGAGCTGAGGTATCAGTTTGAAACAATGAGAGCGGAGGTGAAGTTGCAAAGTTTGAAACAGCGAGAGCGGAGCTGGGGTTTCACAGTTTGAAACAGCGAGAGCGGAGCTGCAGTTTAAATTTGAAAAATCAAGAGCGGAGCGCTGGTTTCACAGTTTGAAAAAGTGAGAGTGGAGCTGGGGTATCGGTTTGAAACAGTGAGAGCGGAGGTGAAGTTTCAAAGATTGAAACAGTGTGAGGGGATCTGGTGTTTCAGTTTGAAACAGTGAGAGCGTAGTTGGGGTTTCACAGTTTGAAACAGCGAGAGCGGAGCTGCGGTTTCACAGTTTGAAACAGCCACAACCGAGCTTCAGTTTCACAGTTTGAAACACCCAGAGCGGAGCTGGGGTTTTATAGTTTGAAACTGTGAGTGCGGAGCCTGGGTTTCACAGTTTGAAACAGTGAGAGCGGAGCTGCAGTTACACAGTTTGAAACAGCGAGAGCGGAACTGCAGTTTCACAATTTGAAACAGCGAGAGCAAAGCTGGTCTTCCACATTTTGAAACAGCGAGTGTGGATCTGGGCTTTCACCGGTTGAAACTGGGAGAGTGGAGCTGGGGTTTCACAGATGGAAACAGCGAGTGCGGAGCTGGGGTTTCTCAGTTTGAAACAGCCAGAGCCGAGCTTGAGTTTCACAGTTTGAAACAGCGAGAGCGGAGCAATTGTTTCTCAGTTTGAAACAGCGAGAGCGGAGCTGGTGTTTCACAGTTTGAAAAAGCCACACCAGAGCTGCAGTTTCACAGTTTGAAACACCCAGAGCAGAGCTGGGCTTACACAGTTTGAAACAGTGAGAGCAGAGCTGGGGTTTCACAGTTTGAAACAGCCAGAACGGAGCTGGGGTTTCACAGTTTGAAACAGCCAGAGCGGAGCTGGGGTTTCACAGTTTGAAACAGCCAGAGCGGAGCGGGGGTTTCACAGTTTGAAAGAGTGAGAGCGGTGCTGGAGATTCACAGTTTGAAACAGCGAGAGCGGAGCACCGGTTTCACAGTTTAATATAGTGAGAGTGGAGCTGGGGTATCAGTTTGAAACAGTGAGAGCGGAGGTGAAGTTTCAAAGATTGAAACAGCGAGAGCGGAGCAGGGATTTCACAGTTTGAAACGGCCAGAGCAGAGCTGGCTATTCACAATTTGAAACAGCAAGAGCGGAGCTGGGGTTTCATAATTTGAACCAGTGAGAGCGGAGCCTGTGTTTCACAGTTTGAAATAGTGAGAGTGGAGCTGGGGTATCAGTTTGAAACAGTGAGAGCGGAGGTGTAGTTTCAAAGATGGAAAGAGCGTGAGGGGAGCTCGTGTTTCAGTTTGTGACAGCGAGAGCGTAGTTGGGGTTTCAAAGTTGATACAGCCAGAGCGGAGCTGGGATTTCTCAGTTTGAAAAAGCGAGAGCAGAGCTGATGTTTCACAGTTTGATACAGCCAGAGCGGAGCTGCAGTTTCACAGTTTGTAACAGCGAGAGCGGAGCTGGGGATTCACAGTTTGAAACAGCGAGTTCGGAAATCGAGTTTAGCAGTTTGAAACAGCGAGAGCAGTGCAGGAGTTTCACAGTTTCAAGCAGCGAGACCGGAGCAGGGGTTTCACAGTTTGAAGCTGTGAGAGCGGATCTGGGTTTTCACAGATTGAAACAGCGAGAGCGGTGCTGGGGTTTCACAGTTTGAAACAGCGGGAGTGGAGTTGGCATTTCTCAGATTGAAACAGCGAGTGCGGAGCTGGGATTTCACAGCTTGAAACAGCAGGAGCAGAGTTGAAGTTTCAGTTTGAAACAGCGATAGGGGAGCTTGGGTTTCACAGTTTGAAACAGCCAGAGTGCTGCTGGGCATTCACAGTTCGAATCAGCCAGAGCCGAGGTGCACTTTCACAGTTTCAAACAGCGAGAGCGGAGCTGGGGTTTCTCTGTTTGAAACAGCCAGAACGGAGCTGGGGTTTCACAGTTTGAAACAACGAGAGCGGAGCTGGGGTACCCATTTGAAACAGCTAGAGTGGAACTGGAGTTGCACAGTTTGAAACAGCCAGAGTGGAGCTGGAGTTTCAATTAGAAACAGCGAGAGCGGAGCTGTTGTTTCAAAGTTGGAAATAGTGGGAGCGGAGCTGAGGTATCAGTTTGAAACAGCGAGAGCGGAGCTGTGGTTTTACAGTTTGAAATAGAGGGAGCGGAGCTGGGGTATCAGTTTGAAACAGCGAGAGCGGAGTTGCAGTTTTAAAGTTTGAAACAGAGAGCGGGGAGCTGGGGTTTCAGTTTGAAATAGCGAGAGCGGAGCTGGGGTTTCACAGTTTGAAACATCGAGAGTGGAGCTGGGGTTTCACAGTTTGAAATAGCGAGAGCAGAGCTAGGGTTTCACAGTTTCAAACAGCCAGAGCGGAGCTGGGGTTCTCAGGTTGAAACCGAGAGTGGAGCTTGGGTTTCACAGATTGAAACTGGGAGAGCAGAGCTGCAGTTACACAGTTTGAAACAGCGAGAGCAGACCTGCAGTTTCACAGTTTGAAACAGCGAGAGTGGAGCTCGAGTTTCACAGTTTGAAACAGCGAGATCGGCGCTCGGGTTTCACAGTTTGAAACAGCGAGAGCGGAACTGGGGTTTCACATTTTGAAACAGCGAGAGCGGATCTGGGGTTTCAACATTTTGAAACAGCGAGAGCGGATCTGGGTTTTTACAGATTGAAACACCGAGAGCGGAGCTGGGGTTTCACGGTTTGAAACAGCGAGATTGGACTTGGAGTTTCACAGTTTGAAACACCCAGAGCGGAGCTGGGGTTTCACAGTTTGAAACAGCGAGATTGGACTTGGAATTTCACAGTTTGAAAGAGCGAGAGCATAACTGGGGTTTCACAATTTGAAACTGGGAGAGCGGAGCTGGTTTTTCTCAGTTTGAAACAGCGAGAGCAGAGCTGGAGTTTCACAGTTTGAAACAGTGCGAGTGGAGCTGAAGATTCAGTTTGAAACAGCGAGAGCGGAGGTGAAGTTTCAAAGATTGAAACAGCGAGAGCGGAGCTGTGGTTTCACAGTTTGAAACAGCGAGAGCGGAGCTGGAGTTTCACAGTTCGAAACAGTGTGAGTGTAGCTGGGGTTTCACAGTTTGAAACAGTGCGAGCGGAGCTGGTGATTCAGTTTGAAACAGCGAGAGCGGAGGTGAAGTTTCAAAGATTGAAACAGCGAGAGCGGAGCTGGAGTTTCACAGTTTGAAACAGTGCGAGCGGAGCTGGAGATTCAGTTTGAAACAGCGAGAGCGGAGGTGAAGTTTCACAGTTTGAAACAGTGCGAGCGGAGCTGGAGATTCAGTTTGAAACAGCGAGAGCGGAGGTGAAGTTTCAAAGATTGAAACAGCGAGAGCGGAGCTGGAGTTTCACAGTTTGAAACAGTACGAGCGGAGCTGGAGATTCAGTTTGAAACAGCGAGAGCGGAGGTGAAGTTTCACAGTTTCAATCAGTGCGAGCGGAGCTGGAGATTCAGTTTGAAACAGCGAGAGCGGAGCTGGAGTTTCACAGTTTGAAACAGTGCGAGCGGAGCTGGAGATTCAGTTTGAAACAGCGAGAGCGGAGGTGAAGTTTCAAAGATTGAAACAGCGAGAGCGGAGCTGGGGTTTCACAGTTTGAAACAGCGAGAGCGGAGCTGGAGATTCAGTTTGAAACAGCGAGAGCGGAGGTGAAGTTTCACAGTTTGAAACAGTGCGAGCGGAGCTGGAGATTCAGTTTGAAACAGCGAGAGCGGAGCTGGAGTTTCACAGTTTGAAACAGTGCGAGCGGAGCTGGAGATTCAGTTTGAAACAGCGAGAGCGGAGGTGAAGTTTCAAAGATTGAAACAGCGAGAGCGGAGCTGGGGTTTCACAGTTTGAAACAGCGAGTGCGGAGCTGGGGTTTCACAGCTTGAAACAGCAAGAGCGGAGCTGAAGTTTCACGGTTGAAACAGCGATAGCGGAGCTGGGTTTCACAGTTTGAAATAGCCAGAGCCGAGGTGCAGTTTCACAGTTTCAAACAGCGAGAGCGGAGCTGGGGTTTCACAGTTTGAAACAGCCAGAACGGAGCTGGGGTTTCACAGTTTAAAACAGTGCGAGCGGAGCTGGAGATTCAGTTTGAAACAGCGAGAGCGGAACTGCAGTTTCACAGTTTGAAACAGCGAGAGCCAGAGCTGGGGTTTCACTGTTTGAAACTGCGAGAGCGGATATGGGTTTTCAAAGATTGAAAGGGCGCGAGCGGAGCTGGGGATTCACAGTTTGAAACAACGAGAGCGGAGTTGGAGTTTCACAGTTTGAAACAGCAAGAGCGGTGCTGGTATTTCACAGTTTGAAAGAGTGAGAGCGCAGATGGGTTTTCACAGTTTCAAATGGTGAGATCGGAGCTGGGGTTTCACGGTTTGAATCAACGGGAGCGGAGCTGGGGTTTTAAAAATTGAAACAGCGAACGCGGAGCTGGGTTTTCACAGCTTGAAACAGCGATAGCGGAGCTGAGGTTTCACAGTTTGAAACAGCGATAGCGGAGCTCGGGTTTCACAGTTTGAAACAGCGAGAGCGGAGCTGGGGTTTCACAGTTTGAAACAGCGAGAGTGGATTTGCGGTTTCACAGTTTGAAACAGCGAGATTGGAGTTGGAGTTTCACAGTTTGAAACAGCGAGAGCGGAGCTGGAATTTCACAGTTTGCAAGAGCGATCGCATAGCTGGGGATTCACAGTTACAAACAGCGAAAGCGGAGCTGGAGTTTCACTGTTTAAAACAGTGAGAGCGGAGCTGGGCTCTTATATTTTGAAACAGCGAGATCGGAGCTGGAGTTTCACAGTTTGAAACAGGCAGAGCGGAGCTGGGGTTTCATAGTTTGATACAGCCAGAGCGGAGCTGCAGTTTCACAGTTTGTAACAGCGAGAGCGGAGCTGGGGATTCACAGTTTGAAACAGCGAGATCGGAGATTGAGTTTAGCAGTTTGAAACAGTGAGAGCAGAGCTGGAGTTTCACAGTTTCAAATAGCGAGAGCGGAGCAGGGGTTTCACATTTTGAAACAGCGAGAGCGGAGCGGCAGTTTCACAGATTGATACAGCGAGATCGGATCTGGGGTTTCACAGTTTGAAACAGCGAGAGCGGAGCTGGGGTTTCGCAGTTTGAAACAGCGAGAGCGGAGCTGGGGTTTCGCAGTTTGAAACAGCCAGAGCGGAGCCGGGGTTTCACAGATTGAAACAGCCAGAGCGGAGCTGGGTATTCATAGTTTGAAACAGTGAGAGCGGAGCTGGGCTCTTATATTTTGAAACAGCGAGATCGGAGCTGGGCTTTCAAAGTTTGACACAGCCAGAGCGGAGCTGGAGTTTCACAGTTTGAAACAGGCAGAGCGGAGCTGGGGTTTCATAGTTTGAAACAGTGAGAGCGGAGCTGCAGTTTCACAGTTTGAAACTGCGAGAGTGGAGCTGGAGTTTCAAAGTTTGAAACAGCGAGAGTGCAGATGGGGTTTCACAGTTTGAAATGGTGAGATCGGAGCTGGGGTTTCACAGTTTGAATCAACGGGAGCAGAGCTGGGGTTTTAAAAATTGAAACAGCGAACGCGGAGCTGGGTTTTCACAGCTTGAAACAGCGATAGCGGAGCTGAGGTTTCGCAGTTTGAAACAGCAAGAGCGGAGCTGAAGTTTCACGGTTGAAACAGCAATAGCGAAGCTTGGGTTTCACAGTCTGAAATAGCCAGAGCGCTGCTGGGCATTCACAGTTCGAATCAGCCAGAGCCGAGGTGCAGTTTCACAGTTTGAAACAGCCAGAGCGGAGCTGGGGTTTCACCGTTTGAAACAATGCGAGCGGAGCTGGAGATTCAGTTTGAAACAGCGAGAGCGGAGTTGAAGTTTCAAAGATTGAAACAGCGAGAGCGAAGCTGGGGCTTCACAGTTTGAAACAGCCAGAGCGGAGCTGGGGTTTCACAGTTTGATACAGCCAGAGCGGAGCTGGGGTTTCACAGTTTGATACAGCCAGAGCGGAGCTGCAATTTCACAGTTTGTAACAGCGAGAGCGGAGCTGGGGCTTCACAGTTTGAAACAGCCAGAGCGGAGCTGGGGTTTCACAGTTTGATACAGCCAGAGCGGAGCTGCAATTTCACAGTTTGTAACAGCGAGAGCGGAGCTGGGGATTCACAGTTTGAAGCAGCGAGATCAGAGATCAAGTTTAGCAGTTTGAAACAGTGAGAGCAGAGCTGGAGTTTCACAGTTTCAAACAGCGAGAGCGGAGCTGGGGTTACACATTTGAAACAGCTAGAGTGGAACTGGAGTTTCACAGTTTGAAACAGCCAGAGCAAAGCTGGAGTTTCAGTTTGAAACAGCGAGAGTGGAGCTCGGTTTTCACAGTTTGATACAGCCAGAGCGGAGCAGCAGTTTCACAGTTTGAAACAACGAGAGCGAATCTGGGGTCTTACAGTTTGAAACAGTGAGAACGGAGCTGGAGTTTCAATTAGAAACACTGAGAGCGGAGCTGTGGTTTCACAGTTTGAAACAGCGAGAGCTTAACTTGGATTTCAGAATTTGAAACTGTAAGTGGGCAGCTGGGCTTACACAATTTGAAACAGCGAGAGCGAAGCTGGGGTTTCACAGTTTGAAACAGCCAGAGCGGAGCTGGGGTTTCACGGTTTGAAACAGCCAGAGAGGAGCTGGGCTTTCACAGTTTGAAACAGGCAGAGCAGAGCTGCAGTTTCGCAGTTTGAAACAGCGAGAGTGGAGCTGGTGTTTCACAGTTTGAAACAGCCAGTGCAGAGCTGGAGTTTCACTGTTTGAAACAGCGAGATCGGATCTGGGGTTTCACGGTTTGTAACAGCCAGTGCGGATCTGGAATTTCAGTTTGAAACAGCGAGAGCGTAGCTCGTGTTTCACAGTTTGAAACAACGAGAGCAGAGCTGGAGTTTCAGTTTAAAACAGGGAGAGCGGAGCTGGGTTTTCACAGTTTGAAACAGCGAGAGTGGAACTGCAGTTTCACAGTTTGAAACAGCGAGAGCGGAGCTGGTCTTTCACAGTATGAAACATCGAGAGCGGATCTGAGGTTTCACAGTTTGAAACAGCGAGAGCGGAGCTCAAGTTTCGCAGTTTGAAACAGCGAGAGCGGAGATGGTGTTTCACAGTTTGAAACAGCCAGAGTGGAGCTGTTGTTTCAAAATTTGAAACAACCAGAGCGGAGCTGGAGCTTCACAGTTTGAAACAGCCAGAGCGGAGCTGATGTTTCATAGTTTGAAACAGCCAGAGCGGAGCTGGTGTTTCACAATTTGAAACAAGCAGAGTGGAGCTGGGGTTTCATGGTTTGAAACAGCCAGAGCGGAGCTGGAATTTCAGTTTGAATCAGCGAGAGCGGAGCTAGTGTTTCACAATTTGAAATAGCGAGCCCGGAGCTGGGGTTTCAGTTTTAAACAACGAGAGCGGATCTGGGTTTTCACAGTTTAAAACAGCGAGATTGGAACTGGGGTGTCTCAGTTTGAAACATCGAGAGCCAAGGATGCAGTTTCCCAGTTTGAAACAGCGAGAGCAGAGCTAGGGTTTCAAATTTTGAAACATCAAGAGCGGATCTGGGGTTTCATAGTTTGAAAGAGCGAGACCAGAGCTGGGGATACTCAGTTTGAAACAGCGAGAGCGCAGCTGGGGTTTCACAGTTTGAAACAGAGAGAGCGCAGCTGGGCTTTCACAGTTTGAAACAGCCAGAGCGGAGCTGATGTTTCATAGTTTGAAACAGCCAGAGCGGAGCTGGTGTTTCACAATTTGAAACAAGCAGAGTGGAGCTGGGGTTTCATGGTTTGAAACAGCGAGAGCCCAGCAGGAATTTCAGTTTGAAACAGCGAGAGCAGAGCTGGGGTTTCTCAGTTTGAAACAGCTAGAGTGGAGCTGGACTTTCACAGTTTGAAATAGCGAGAGCGGAGATGGGGCATCAGTATGAAACAGCGAGAGTGGAGCTGGGGTTTCAGTTTGAAACAGCGAGAGGGGATCCTGGGTTTCACAGTTTGAAACAGCGAGAGGGGAGCTGGGGTTTCACAGATTGAAACAGCCAGAGCGGAGCTGGAATTTCAGTTTGAATCAGCGAGAGCGGAGCTAGTGTTTCACAATTTGAAATAGCGAGCCTGGAGCTGGGGTTTCAGTTTAAAACAACGAGAGTGGATCTGGGTTTTCACAGTTTAAAACAGCGAGATTGGAACTGGGGTGTCTCAGTTTGAAACATCGAGAGCCAAGGATGCAGTTTCCCAGTTTGA
This sequence comes from Carcharodon carcharias, assembly GCF_017639515.1. Classification (NCBI taxonomy): domain Eukaryota; kingdom Metazoa; phylum Chordata; class Chondrichthyes; order Lamniformes; family Lamnidae; genus Carcharodon; species Carcharodon carcharias. The sequence goes on from NC_054473.1 coordinate 32,982,944, forward strand.
AACAGCGAGAGCAGAGCTAGGGTTTCAAATTTTGAAACATCAAGAGCGGATCTGGGGTTTCATAGTTTGAAAGAGCGAGACCAGAGCTGGGGATACTCAGTTTGAAACAGCGAGAGCGCAGCTGGGGTTTCACAGTTTGAAACAGAGAGAGCGGAGCTGGAATTTCAGTTTGAAACAGCGAGAGCGGAGCTGGTCTTTCACAGTTTGAAACAACGAGAGCAGAGCGGGAGTTTCACAGTTTGATATAGCGAGAGCAGAGAAAGTGTTTCACAGTTTGAAACAGCCAGAGTGGAGCTGTTGTTTCAAAATTTGAAACAACCAGAGCGGAGCTGGGGCTTCACAGTTTGAAACAGCCACAGCGGAGCTGGTGTTTCACAATTTGAAACAAGCAGTTCGGAGCTGGGGTTTCGTGGTTTGAAACAGTGAGAGCGGAGCTCGGGTTTCAAATTTTGAAACATCAAGAGCGGATCTGGGGTTTCATAGTTTGAAAGAGTGAGACCAGAGCTGGGGATACTCAGTTTGAAACAGCGAGAGCGCAGCTGGGGTTTCACGGTTTGAAACAGAGAGAGCGGATCTGGAATTTCAGTTTGAAACAGCGAGAGTGGAGCAGGGGTTTCACAGTTTGAAATAGCCAGAGCGGAGGTGCTGTTTCATGGATTGAAACAGTGAGAGCGGAGCTGGGGTTTCACGGCTTGCAACAGCCAGAGCGGAGCTGGAATTTCAGTTTGGAACAGTGAGAACGGAGCTGGGGTTTCACAATTTCACCAGCCCGAGCGGAGCTGGTGTTTCACAGTTTGAAACAGCGAGAGCGGAGCTGGGGTTTCACAGTTTGAAATAGCCAGAGCGGGGGTGCTGTTTCATGGATTGAAACAGTGAGAGCGGAGCTGGGGTTTCACGGCTTGCAACAGCCAGAGCGGAGCTGGAATTTCAGTTTGGAACAGTGAGAACGGAGCTGGGGTTTCACAATTTCACCAGCCCGAGCGGAGCTGGTGTTTCACAGTTTGAAACAGCCAGAGCGGAGCTGGGGTTTCACAGTTTGAAACAGCGAGAGCAGAGGTGCTGTTTCACAGATTGAAACAGTGATAGCGGAGCTGGGGTTTCACGGCTTGCAACAGCCAGAGCGGAGCTGGAATTTCAGTTTGGAACAGCGAGAGCGGAGCTGGTGTTTCAAGGATTCAAACATCGAGAGCGGAGCTGGGATTTCACAATTTCAAACAGCCAGAGCGGAGCTGGGGTTTCACAGTTTGAAACACCGAGAGCGGAGATCGGGTATCTCAGTTTGAAACAGCGTGAGCGGAGCTGGGGTTTCACAGTTTGAAACAGCGAGAGCGGAGCTCGGGTTTCTCAGTTTGAAACAGCGAGAGCAGAGCTGGAGTTTCACAGTTTGAAACAGCCAGAGCGGAGCTGGTGTTTCACAATTTGAAACAACCAGAGCGGAGCTGGGGTTTCATAGTTTGAAACAGCGAGAGCAGAGCTGCAGTTTCACAGTTTGAAACAACGAGAGAGGGAGCTGAAGTTTCACAGTTTAAAACTGCGTGAGTGGAGCTGGAGTTTCAGAGTTTGAAACAGCGAGAGCAGAGCTGGGATTTCACAGTTTCAAACAGCGAGAGCGGACCTGGTGTTTCACAGTTTGATCAGCGAGAGCGGAGCTACAGTTTCACAGATTGAAACAGAGAGAGTGGAGCTGCAGTTTCACAGTTTGAGACAGTAAGAGCAGAGCTGGTGTTTCAACAGTTTGAAACAGCGAGAGTGGAGCTGGGATTTCAGAGTTTGAAGCAGCCAGAGCACAGCTGGGGTTTCACAGTTTGAAACAGCGAGAGACATGAACTTGGATTTCAGAGTTTGAAACCGTAAGTGGGCAGCTGCGCTTACACAATTTGAAACAGCGAGAGCAGAGCTGGTGTTTCACAGTTTGAAACAGCGAGAGCTTAACTTGGATTTCAGAGTTTGAAACTGTAAGTGGGCAGCTGGGCTTACACAATTTGAAACAGCGAGAGCGAAGCTGGGGTTTCACAGTTTGAAACAGCCAGAGAGGAGCTGGGGTTTCACGGTTTGAAACAGCCAGAGAGGAGCTGGGCTTTCACAGTTTGAAACAGGCAGAGCAGAGCTGCAGTTTCGCAGTTTGAAACAGCGAGAGTGGAGCTGGAGTTTCACAGTTTGAAACAGCCAGTGCGGAGCTGGAGTTTCACTGTTTGAAACAGCGAGATCGGATCTGGGGTTTCACGGTTTGTAACAGCCAGTGCGGATCTGGAATTTCAGTTTGAAACAGCGAGAGAGGAGCTCGTGTTTCACAGTTTGAAACAATGAGAGCAGAGCTGAAGTTTCAGTTTAAAACAGGGAGAGCGGAGCTGGGTTTTCACAGTTTGAAACAGCGAGAGTGGAACTGCAGTTTCACAGTTTGAAACAGCGAGAGCGGAGCTGGTCTTTCACAGTATGAAACATCGAGAGCGGATCTGGGGTTTCATTGTTTGAAACAGCGAGAGCGGATCTGGGGATTCTCAGTTTGCAACAGCGAGAGCGGAGCTGGGGTTTCACAGCTTGAAACAGCCAGAGCGGAGCTGGGGTTTCACAGTTTGAAACACCGAGAGCGGAGCTCGGGTTTCTCAGTTTGAAACAGCCAGAGCAGAGCTGCAGTTTCGCAGTTTGAAACAGCCAGTGCGGAGCTGGAGTTTCACTGTTTGAAACAGCGAGATCGGATCTGGGGTTTCACAGTTTGTAACAGCCAGTGAGGAGCTGGAATTTCAGTTTGAAACAGCGAGAGCGGAGCTCGTGTTTCACAGTTTGAAACAACGAGAGCAGAGCTGGAGTTTCACAGTTTGAAACAGCGAGAACGGATCTGGGGTCTCATATTTTGAAACAGCGAGAGCGGTGCTGGAGTTTCACAGTTTGAAACAGCGAGAGCAGAGCTGGGGTTTCAAATTTTGAAACTTCGAGAGCGGATCTGGGGTTTCACAGTTTGAAACACCGAGAGCCCAGCTCGGGTTTCTCAGTTTGAAACAGCCAGAGCGGTGCTGGAGTTTCACATTTTGAAACAGCGAGAGCGGAGCTGGTGTTTCACAGTTTGAAACAGCCTGAGCAGAGCTGCAGTTTTGCAGTTTGAAACAGCCAGAGCGGTGCTGGAGTTTCACATTTTGAAACAGTGAGAGCTGAGCTGGTGTTTCACAGTTTGAAACAACGAGAGCGGAGCTCGGGTTTCTCAGTTTGAAACAGCGAGAGCAGAGCTGGAGTTTCAGAGTTTGAAACAGCCAGAGCGGAGCTGGTGTTTCACAATTTGAAACAACCAGAGTAGAGCTGGGGCTTCACAGTTTGAAACAGCGAGAGCGAACCTGGGGATTCAAAGTTTGAAACAGCGAGAGCGAAGCTGGGGTTTCATAGTTTGAAACAGCGAGAGCAGAGCTGCAGTTTCACAGTTTGAAACAATGAGAGAGAGGGCTGCAGTTTCACAGTTTGAAACTGCGTGAGTGGAGCTGGAGTTTCAGGGTTTGAAACAGTGAGAGCGGAGCTGGGATTTCACAGTTTGAAACAGCGAGAGCGGAGCTCGGGTTTCTCAGTTTGAAACAGCGAGAGCAGAGCTGGAGTTTCACAGTTTGAAACAGCCAGAGCGGAGCTGGTGTTTCACAATTTGAAACAACCAGAGCGGAGCTGGAGATTCAAAGTTTGAAACAGCCAGAGCGGAACTGGGGTTTCACAGTTTGAAACAGCGAGAGCGGAGCTCAGGTTTCTCAGTTTGAAACAGTGAGAGCGGAGCTGGGGTTTCACTGTTTAAAACAGCGAGAGCGGAGCTGGGGCTTCACAGTTCGAAACAACGAGAGCAGAGCTGGAATTTCAGTTTGAAACAGCGAGAGCGGAGCTGGAATTTCAGTTTGAAACAGCGAGAGCAGAGCTGGTGTTTCATAGTGTGAATTAGCGGGAGCGGAGCTGGGGTTTCATACTTTGACGTAGCGGGAGCGGAACTGTGGTATCAGTTTGCAACAGCGAGAACGGAGGATGCAGTTTCAAAGTTTGACAAAGCGATAGCAGAGCTGGGGTTTCAGTTTGAAACAGCGAGAGCAGAGCTGGGGTTTCAACAGTTTGAAACAACGAGAGCGGAGCTGGAGTTTCACAGTTTGAAATAGCGAGAGCGGAGATTGGGTATCAGTTTGAAACAGCGAGAGTGGAGCTGGGATTTCTGTTTGAAACAGCGAGAGGGGAACCTGGGTTTCACAGTTTGAAACAGCAAGATGGGAACCTAGGTCTCAGTTTGAAACAGCGAGAGTGGAGCTGGTGTTTCACAGTTTGAAACAGCCAGTGCGGAGCTGGAGTTTCACTGTTTGAAACAGCGAGATCGGATCTGGGGTTTCACGGTTTGTAACAGCCAGTGCGGATCTGGAATTTCAGTTTGAAACAGCGAGAGCGGAGCTCGTGTTTCACAGTTTGAAACAACGAGAGCGGAGCTGGGTTTTCACAGTTTGAAACAGAGAGAGTGGAACTGCAGTTTCACAGTTTGAAACAGCGAGAGCGGAGCTGGTCTTTCACAGTATGAAACATCGAGAGCGGATCTGGGGTTTCATTGTTTGAAACAGCGAGAGCGGAGCTGGGGATTCTCAGTTTGCAACAGCGAGAGCGGAGCTGGGGTTTCACAGCTTGAAACAGCCAGAGCGGAGCTGGGATTTCACAGTTTGAAACACTGAGAGCGGAGCTCGGGTTTCTCAGTTTGAAACAGCCAGAGCAGAGCTGCAGTTTCGCAGTTTGAAACAGCAAGAGTGGAGCTGGAGTTTCACAGTTTGAAACAGCCATTGCGGAGCTGGAGTTTCACTGTTTGAAACAGCGAGATCGGATCTGGGGTTTCACAGTTTGTAACAGCCAGTGTGGAGCTGGAATTTCAGTTTGAAACAGCGAGAGCGGAGCTCGTGTTTCACAGTTTGAAACAACGAGAGCAGAGCTGGAGTTTCACAGTTTGAAACAGCGAGAGCGGATCTGGGGTCTCATATTTTGAAACAGCGAGAGCGGTGCTGGAGTTTCACAGTTTGAAACAGCGAGAGCAGAGCTGGGGTTTCAAATTTTGAAACTTCGAGAGCGGATCTGGGGTTTCACAGTTTGAAACACCGAGAGACCAGCTCGGGTTTCTCAGTTTGAAACAGCCAGAGCGGTGCTGGAGTTTCACATTTTGAAACAGCGAGAGCGGAGCTGGTGTTTCACAGTTTGAAACAACGAGAGCAGAGCTGGGGTTTCACACTTTGAAACAGTGAGAGCGGGTCTCGGGTTTCTCAGTTTGTAACAGCGAGAGCGGAGTTGGGGTTTCACAGTTTGAAACAGCAAGAGCGGAGCTTGGGTTTCTCAGTTTGAAACAGCGAGAGCAGAGCTGGAGTTTCAGAGTTTGAAACAGCCAGAGCGGAGCTGGTGTTTCACAATTTGAGACAACCAGAGCGGAGCTGGGGCTTCACAGTTTGAAACAGCGAGAGCGAACCTGGGGATTCAAAGTTTGAAACAGCGAGAGCGAAGCTGGGGTTTCATAGTTTGAAACAGCGAGAGCAGAGCTGCAGTTTCACAGTTTGAAACAATGAGAGAGAGAGCTGCAGTTTCACAGTTTGAAACTGCGTGAGTGGAGCTGGAGTTTCAGGGTTTGAAACAGCGAGAGCGGAGCTCGGGTTTCTCAGTTTGAAACAGCGAGAGCGGAGCTGGGATTTCACAGTTTGAAACAGCGAGAGCGGAGCTTGGGTTTCTCAGTTTGAAACAACGAGAGCAGAGCTGGAGTTTCACAGTTTGAAACAGCGAGAGCGGATCTGGGGTCTCATATTTTGAAACAGCGAGAGCGGTGCTGGAGTTTCACAGTTTGAAACAGCGAGAGCGGAGCTGGGATTTCACAGTTTGAAACAGCGAGAGCAGAGCTGGGGTTTCACAATTTGAAACAACCAGAGAGGAGCTGGAGATTCACAGTTTGAAACAGCGAGAGCGGAGCTCAGGTTTCTCAGTTTGAAACAGTGAGAGCGGTGCTGGGGTTTCACAGTTTAAAACAGCCAGAAAGGAGCTGCAGTTTCACAGTTTGAAACAGTGAGAGTGGAGCTGGGGTTTCACAGTTTGAAACATCCAGAGAGGAGCTGCAGTTTCACAGTTTGAAACAGCCCGAGTGGAGCTGGGGTTTCACAGTTTGAAACATCCAGAGCGGAGCTGCAGTTTCACAGTTTGAAACACCGAGAGCGGAGCTGGGGTTTCTCATTTTGAAACAGCCAGAGCGGAGCTGGAATTTCAGTTTGAAACAGCGAGAGCGGAGCTGGAATTTCAGTTTGAAACAGCGAGAGCAGAGCTGGTGTTTCATAGTGTGAATTAGCGGGAGCGGAGCTGGGGTTTCATACTTTGAAGTAGCGGGAGCGGAACTGTGGTATCAGTTTGCAACAGCGAGAACGGAGGATGCAGTTTCAAAGTTTGACAAAGCGAGAGCGGAGCTGGGGTTTCAGTTTGAAACAGCGCGAGCAGAGCTGGGGTTTCAACAGTTTGAAACAGCGAGAGCGGAGCTGGAGTTTCACAGTTTGAAATAGCGAGAGCGGAGATGGGGTATCAGTTTGAAACAGCGAGAGCGGAGCTGGGATTTCTGTTTGAAACAGCGAGAGGGGAACCTGGGTTTCACAGTTTGAAACAGCAAGATGGGAACCTAGGTCTCAGTTTGAAACAGCGAGAGTGGAGCTGGTGTTTCACAGTTTGAAACAGCCAGTGCGGAGCTGGAGTTTCACTGTTTGAAACAGCGAGATCGGATCTGGGGTTTCACGGTTTGTAACAGCCAGTGCGGATCTGGAATTTCAGTTTGAAACAGCGAGAGCGTAGCTCGTGTTTCACAGTTTGAAACAACGAGAGCAGAGCTGGAGTTTCAGTTTAAAACAGGGAGAGCGGAGCTGGGTTTTCACAGTTTGAAACAGCGAGAGTGGAACTGCAGTTTCACAGTTTGAAACAGCGAGAGCGGAGCTGGTCTTTCACAGTATGAAACATTGAGAGCGGATCTGGGGTTTCATTGTTTGAAACAGCGAGAGCGGATCTGGGGATTCTCAGTTTGCAACAGCGAGAGCGGAGCTGGGGTTTCACAGCTTGAAACAGCCAGAGCGGAGCTGGGGTTTCACAGTTTGAAACACCGAGAGCAGAGCTCGGGTTTCTCAGTTTGAAACAGCCAGAGCAGAGCTGCAGTTTCGCAGTTTGAAACAGCGAGAGTGGAGCTGGAGTTTCACAGTTTGAAACAGCCAGTGCGGAGCTGGAGTTTCACTGTTTGAAACAGCGAGATCGGATCTGGGGTTTCACGGTTTGTAACAGCCAGTGTGGAGCTGGAATTTCAGTTTGAAACAGCGAGAGCGGAGCTCGTGTTTCACAGTTTGAAACAACGAGAGCAGAGCTGGAGATTCACAGTTTGAAACAGCGAGAGCGGAGCTCAGGTTTCTCAGTTTGAAACAGTGAGAGCGGTGCTGGGGTTTCACAGTTTAAAACAGCCAGAAAGGAGCTGCAGTTTCACAGTTTGAAACAGTGAGAGTGGAGCTGGGGTTTCACAGTTTGAAACATCCAGAGAGGAGCTGCAGTTTCACAGTTTGAAACAGCCCGAGTGGAGCTGGGGTTTCACAGTTTGAAACATCCAGAGCGGAGCTGCAGTTTCACAGTTTGAAACAGCCCGAGTGGAGCTGGGGTTTCACAGTTTGAAACATCCAGAGCGGAGCTGCAGTTTCACAGTTTGAAACACCGAGAGCGGAGCTGGGGTTTCTCATTTTGAAACAGCCAGAGCGGAGCTGGAATTTCAGTTTGAAACAGCGAGAGCGGAGCTGGAATTTCAGTTTGAAACAGCGAGAGCAGAGCTGGTGTTTCATAGTGTGAATTAGCGGGAGCGGAGCTGGGGTTTCATACTTTGAAGTAGCGGGAGCGGAACTGTGGTATCAGTTTGCAACAGCGAGAACGGAGGATGCAGTTTCAAAGTTTGACAAAGCGAGAGCGGAGCTGGGGTTTCAGTTTGAAACAGCGCGAGCAGAGCTGGGGTTTCAACAGTTTGAAACAGCGAGAGCGGAGCTGGAGTTTCACAGTTTGAAATAGCGAGAGCGGAGATGGGGTATCAGTTTGAAACAGCGAGAGCGGAGCTGGGATTTCTGTTTGAAACAGCGAGAGGGGAACCTGGGTTTCACAGTTTGAAACAGCAAGATGGGAACCTAGGTCTCAGTTTGAAACAGCGAGAGTGGAGCTGGTGTTTCACAGTTTGAAACAGCCAGTGCGGAGCTGGAGTTTCACTGTTTGAAACAGCGAGATCGGATCTGGGGTTTCACGGTTTGTAACAGACAGTGCGGATCTGGAATTTCAGTTTGAAACAGCGAGAGCGTAGCTCGTGTTTCACAGTTTGAAACAACGAGAGCAGAGCTGGAGTTTCAGTTTAAAACAGGGAGAGCGGAGCTGGGTTTTCACAGTTTGAAACAGCGAGAGTGGAACTGCAGTTTCACAGTTTGAAACAGCGAGAGCGGAGCTGGTCTTTCACAGTATGAAACATTGAGAGCGGATCTGGGGTTTCATTGTTTGAAACAGCGAGAGCGGATCTGGGGATTCTCAGTTTGCAACAGCGAGAGCGGAGCTGGGGTTTCACAGCTTGAAACAGCCAGAGCGGAGCTGGGGTTTCACAGTTTGAAACACCGAGAGCAGAGCTCGGGTTTCTCAGTTTGAAACAGCCAGAGCAGAGCTGCAGTTTCGCAGTTTGAAACAGCGAGAGTGGAGCTGGAGTTTCACAGTTTGAAACAGCCAGTGCGGAGCTGGAGTTTCACTGTTTGAAACAGCGAGATCGGATCTGGGGTTTCACGGTTTGTAACAGCCAGTGTGGAGCTGGAATTTCAGTTTGAAACAGCGAGAGCGGAGCTCGTGTTTCACAGTTTGAAACAACGAGAGCAGAGCTGGAGATTCACAGTTTGAAACAGCGAGAGCGGAGCTCAGGTTTCTCAGTTTGAAACAGTGAGAGCGGTGCTGGGGTTTCACAGTTTAAAACAGCCAGAAAGGAGCTGCAGTTTCACAGTTTGAAACAGTGAGAGTGGAGCTGGGGTTTCACAGTTTGAAACATCCAGAGAGGAGCTGCAGTTTCACAGTTTGAAACAGCCCGAGTGGAGCTGGGGTTTCACAGTTTGAAACATCCAGAGCGGAGCTGCAGTTTCACAGTTTGAAACACCGAGAGCGGAGCTGGGGTTTCTCATTTTGAAACAGCCAGAGCGGAGCTGGAATTTCAGTTTGAAACAGCGAGAGCGGAGCTGGAATTTCAGTTTGAAACAGCGAGAGCAGAGCTGGTGTTTCATAGTGTGAATTAGCGGGAGCGGAGCTGGGGTTTCATACTTTGAAGTAGCGGGAGCGGAACTGTGGTATCAGTTTGCAACAGCGAGAACGGAGGATGCAGTTTCAAAGTTTGACAAAGCGAGAGCGGAGCTGGGGTTTCAGTTTGAAACAGCGCGAGCAGAGCTGGGGTTTCAACAGTTTGAAACAGCGAGAGCGGAGCTGGAGTTTCACAGTTTGAAATAGCGAGAGCGGAGATGGGGTATCAGTTTGAAACAGCGAGAGCGGAGCTGGGATTTCTGTTTGAAACAGCGAGAGGGGAACCTGGGTTTCACAGTTTGAAACAGCAAGATGGGAACCTAGGTCTCAGTTTGAAACAGCGAGAGTGGAGCTGGTGTTTCACAGTTTGAAACAGCCAGTGCGGAGCTGGAGTTTCACTGTTTGAAACAGCGAGATCGGATCTGGGGTTTCACGGTTTGTAACAGCCAGTGCGGATCTGGAATTTCAGTTTGAAACAGCGAGAGCGTAGCTCGTGTTTCACAGTTTGAAACAACGAGAGCAGAGCTGGAGTTTCAGTTTAAAACAGGGAGAGCGGAGCTGGGTTTTCACAGTTTGAAACAGCGAGAGTGGAACTGCAGTTTCACAGTTTGAAACAGCGAGAGCGGAGCTGGTCTTTCACAGTATGAAACATTGAGAGCGGATCTGGGGTTTCATTGTTTGAAACAGTGAGAGCGGATCTGGGGATTCTCAGTTTGCAACAGCGAGAGCGGAGCTGGGGTTTCACAGCTTGAAACAGCCAGAGCGGAGCTGGGGTTTCACAGTTTGAAACACCGAGAGCAGAGCTCGGGTTTCTCAGTTTGAAACAGCCAGAGCAGAGCTGCAGTTTCGCAGTTTGAAACAGCGAGAGTGGAGCTGGAGTTTCACAGTTTGAAACAGCCAGTGCGGAGCTGGAGTTTCACTGTTTGAAACAGCGAGATCGGATCTGGGGTTTCACGGTTTGTAACAGCCAGTGTGGAGCTGGAATTTCAGTTTGAAACAGCGAGAGCGGAGCTCGTGTTTCACAGTTTGAAACAACGAGAGCAGAGCTGGAGTTTCACAGTTTGAAACAGCGAGAGCGGATCTGGGGTCTCATATTTTGAAACAGCGAGAGCGGTGCTGGAGTTTCACAGTTTGAAACAGCGAGAGCAGAGCTGGGGTTTCAAATTTTGAAACTTCGAGAGCGGATCTGGGGTTTCACAGTTTGAAACACCGAGAGACCAGCTCGGGTTTCTCAGTTTGAAACAGCCAGAGCGGTGCTGGAGTTTCACATTTTGAAACAGCGAGAGCGGAGCTGGTGTTTCACAGTTTGAAACAACGAGAGCAGAGCTGGGGTTTCACACTTTGAAACAGTGAGAGCGGGTCTCGGGTTTCTCAGTTTGTAACAGCGAGAGCGGAGTTGGGGTTTCACAGTTTGAAACAGCAAGAGCGGAGCTTGGGTTTCTCAGTTTGAAACAGCGAGAGCAGAGCTGGGGTTTCAAATTTTGAAACTTCGAGAGCGGATCTGGGGTCTCATATTTTGAAACAGCGAGAGCGGTGCTGGAGTTTCACAGTTTGAAACAGCGAGAGCAGAGCTGGGGTTTCAAATTTTGAAACTTCGAGATCGGATCTGGGGTTTCACAGTTTGTAACAGCCAGTGAGGAGCTGGAATTTCAGTTTGAAACAGCGAGAGCGGAGCTCGTGTTTCACAGTTTGAAACAACGAGAGCAGAGCTGGAGTTTCACAGTTTGAAACAGCGAGAGCGGATCTGGGGTCTCATATTTTGAAACAGCGAGAGCGGTGCTGGAGTTTCACAGTTTGAAACAGCGAGAGCAGAGCTGGGGTTTCAAATTTTGAAACTTCGAGAGCGGATCTGGGGTTTCACAGTTTGAAACACCGAGAGCCCAGCTCGGGTTTCTCAGTTTGAAACAGCGTGGGCGGAGCTGGGGTTTCACAGTTTGAAACAGCCTGAGCAGAGCTGCAGTTTTGCAGTTTGAAACAGCCAGAGCGGTGCTGGAGTTTCACATTTTGAAACAGCGAGAGCTGAGCTGGTGTTTCACAGTTTGAAACAACGAGAGCGGAGCTCGGGTTTCTCAGTTTGAAACAGCGAGAGCAGAGCTGGAGTTTCAGAGTTTGAAACAGCCAGAGCGGAGCTGGTGTTTCACAATTTGAAACAACCAGAGTAGAGCTGGGGCTTCACAGTTTGAAACAGCGAGAGCGAACCTGGGGATTCAAAGTTTGAAACAGCGAGAGCGAAGCTGGGGTTTCATAGTTTGAAACAGCGAGAGCAGAGCTGCAGTTTCACAGTTTGAAACAATGAGAGAGAGGGCTGCAGTTTCACAGTTTGAAACTGCGTGAGTGGAGCTGGAGTTTCAGGGTTTGAAACAGTGAGAGCGGAGCTGGGATTTCACAGTTTGAAACAGCGAGAGCGGAGCTCGGGTTTCTCAGTTTGAAACAGCGAGAGCAGAGCTGGAGTTTCACAGTTTGAAACAGCCAGAGCGGAGCTGGTGTTTCACAATTTGAAACAACCAGAGCGGAGCTGGAGATTCAAAGTTTGAAACAGCCAGAGCGGAACTGGGGTTTCACAGTTTGAAACAGCGAGAGCGGAGCTCAGGTTTCTCAGTTTGAAACAGTGAGAGCGGAGCTGGGGTTTCACTGTTTAAAACAGCGAGAGCGGAGCTGGGGCTTCACAGTTCGAAACAACGAGAGCAGAGCTGGAATTTCAGTTTGAAACAGCGAGAGCGGAGCTGGAATTTCAGTTTGAAACAGCGAGAGCAGAGCTGGTGTTTCATAGTGTGAATTAGCGGGAGCGGAGCTGGGGTTTCATACTTTGACGTAGCGGGAGCGGAACTGTGGTATCAGTTTGCAACAGCGAGAACGGAGGATGCAGTTTCAAAGTTTGACAAAGCGATAGCAGAGCTGGGGTTTCAGTTTGAAACAGCGAGAGCAGAGCTGGGGTTTCAACAGTTTGAAACAACGAGAGCGGAGCTGGAGTTTCACAGTTTGAAATAGCGAGAGCGGAGATTGGGTATCAGTTTGAAACAGCGAGAGTGGAGCTGGGATTTCTGTTTGAAACAGCGAGAGGGGAACCTGGGTTTCACAGTTTGAAACAGCAAGATGGGAACCTAGGTCTCAGTTTGAAACAGCGAGAGTGGAGCTGGTGTTTCACAGTTTGAAACAGCCAGTGCGGAGCTGGAGTTTCACTGTTTGAAACAGCGAGATCGGATCTGGGGTTTCACGGTTTGTAACAGCCAGTGCGGATCTGGAATTTCAGTTTGAAACAGCGAGAGCGGAGCTCGTGTTTCACAGTTTGAAACAACGAGAGCGGAGCTGGGTTTTCACAGTTTGAAACAGAGAGAGTGGAACTGCAGTTTCACAGTTTGAAACAGCGAGAGCGGAGCTGGTCTTTCACAGTATGAAACATCGAGAGCGGATCTGGGGTTTCATTGTTTGAAACAGCGAGAGCGGAGCTGGGGATTCTCAGTTTGCAACAGCGAGAGCGGAGCTGGGGTTTCACAGCTTGAAACAGCCAGAGCGGAGCTGGGATTTCACAGTTTGAAACACTGAGAGCGGAGCTCGGGTTTCTCAGTTTGAAACAGCCAGAGCAGAGCTGCAGTTTCGCAGTTTGAAACAGCAAGAGTGGAGCTGGAGTTTCACAGTTTGAAACAGCCATTGCGGAGCTGGAGTTTCACTGTTTGAAACAGCGAGATCGGATCTGGGGTTTCACAGTTTGTAACAGCCAGTGTGGAGCTGGAATTTCAGTTTGAAACAGCGAGAGCGGAGCTCGTGTTTCACAGTTTGAAACAACGAGAGCAGAGCTGGAGTTTCACAGTTTGAAACAGCGAGAGCGGATCTGGGGTCTCATATTTTGAAACAGCGAGAGCGGTGCTGGAGTTTCACAGTTTGAAACAGCGAGAGCAGAGCTGGGGTTTCAAATTTTGAAACTTCGAGAGCGGATCTGGGGTTTCACAGTTTGAAACACCGAGAGACCAGCTCGGGTTTCTCAGTTTGAAACAGCCAGAGCGGTGCTGGAGTTTCACATTTTGAAACAGCGAGAGCGGAGCTGGTGTTTCACAGTTTGAAACAACGAGAGCAGAGCTGGGGTTTCACACTTTGAAACAGTGAGAGCGGGTCTCGGGTTTCTCAGTTTGTAACAGCGAGAGCGGAGTTGGGGTTTCACAGTTTGAAACAGCAAGAGCGGAGCTTGGGTTTCTCAGTTTGAAACAGCGAGAGCAGAGCTGGAGTTTCAGAGTTTGAAACAGCCAGAGCGGAGCTGGTGTTTCACAATTTGAGACAACCAGAGCGGAGCTGGGGCTTCACAGTTTGAAACAGCGAGAGCGAACCTGGGGATTCAAAGTTTGAAACAGCGAGAGCGAAGCTGGGGTTTCATAGTTTGAAACAGCGAGAGCAGAGCTGCAGTTTCACAGTTTGAAACAATGAGAGAGAGAGCTGCAGTTTCACAGTTTGAAACTGCGTGAGTGGAGCTGGAGTTTCAGGGTTTGAAACAGCGAGAGCGGAGCTGGGATTTCACAGTTTGAAACAGCGAGAGCGGAGCTCGGGTTTCTCAGTTTGAAACAACGAGAGCAGAGCTGGAGTTTCACAGTTTGAAACAGCGAGAGCGGATCTGGGGTCTCATATTTTGAAACAGCGAGAGCGGTGCTGGAGTTTCACAGTTTGAAACAGCGAGAGCGGAGCTGGGATTTCACAGTTTGAAACAGCGAGAGCAGAGCTGGGGTTTCACAATTTGAAACAACCAGAGAGGAGCTGGAGATTCACAGTTTGAAACAGCGAGAGCGGAGCTCAGGTTTCTCAGTTTGAAACAGTGAGAGCGGTGCTGGGGTTTCACAGTTTAAAACAGCCAGAAAGGAGCTGCAGTTTCACAGTTTGAAACAGTGAGAGTGGAGCTGGGGTTTCACAGTTTGAAACATCCAGAGAGGAGCTGCAGTTTCACAGTTTGAAACAGCCCGAGCGGAGCTGGGGTTTCACAGTTTGAAACATCCAGAGCGGAGCTGCAGTTTCACAGTTTGAAACACCGAGAGCGGAGCTGGGGTTTCTCATTTTGAAACAGCCAGAGCGGAGCTGGAATTTCAGTTTGAAACAGCGAGAGCGGAGCTGGAATTTCAGTTTGAAACAGCGAGAGCAGAGCTGGTGTTTCATAGTGTGAATTAGCGGGAGCGGAGCTGGGGTTTCATACTTTGAAGTAGCGGGAGCGGAACTGTGGTATCAGTTTGCAACAGCGAGAACGGAGGATGCAGTTTCAAAGTTTGACAAAGCGAGAGCGGAGCTGGGGTTTCAGTTTGAAACAGCGCGAGCAGAGCTGGGGTTTCAACAGTTTGAAACAGCGAGAGCGGAGCTGGAGTTTCACAGTTTGAAATAGCGAGAGCGGAGATGGGGTATCAGTTTGAAACAGCGAGAGCGGAGCTGGGATTTCTGTTTGAAACAGCGAGAGGGGAACCTGGGTTTCACAGTTTGAAACAGCAAGATGGGAACCTAGGTCTCAGTTTGAAACAGCGAGAGTGGAGCTGGTGTTTCACAGTTTGAAACAGCCAGTGCGGAGCTGGAGTTTCACTGTTTGAAACAGCGAGATCGGATCTGGGGTTTCACGGTTTGTAACAGCCAGTGCGGATCTGGAATTTCAGTTTGAAACAGCGAGAGCGTAGCTCGTGTTTCACAGTTTGAAACAACGAGAGCAGAGCTGGAGTTTCAGTTTAAAACAGGGAGAGCGGAGCTGGGTTTTCACAGTTTGAAACAGCGAGAGTGGAACTGCAGTTTCACAGTTTGAAACAGCGAGAGCGGAGCTGGTCTTTCACAGTATGAAACATTGAGAGCGGATCTGGGGTTTCATTGTTTGAAACAGCGAGAGCGGATCTGGGGATTCTCAGTTTGCAACAGCGAGAGCGGAGCTGGGGTTTCACAGCTTGAAACAGCCAGAGCGGAGCTGGGGTTTCACAGTTTGAAACACCGAGAGCAGAGCTCGGGTTTCTCAGTTTGAAACAGCCAGAGCAGAGCTGCAGTTTCGCAGTTTGAAACAGCGAGAGTGGAGCTGGAGTTTCACAGTTTGAAACAGCCAGTGCGGAGCTGGAGTTTCACTGTTTGAAACAGCGAGATCGGATCTGGGGTTTCACGGTTTGTAACAGCCAGTGTGGAGCTGGAATTTCAGTTTGAAACAGCGAGAGCGGAGCTCGTGTTTCACAGTTTGAAACAACGAGAGCAGAGCTGGAGTTTCACAGTTTGAAACAGCGAGAGCGGATCTGGGGTCTCATATTTTGAAACAGCGAGAGCGGTGCTGGAGTTTCACAGTTTGAAACAGCGAGAGCAGAGCTGGGGTTTCAAATTTTGAAACTTCGAGAGCGGATCTGGGGTTTCACAGTTTGAAACACCGAGAGACCAGCTCGGGTTTCTCAGTTTGAAACAGCCAGAGCGGTGCTGGAGTTTCACATTTTGAAACAGCGAGAGCGGAGCTGGTGTTTCACAGTTTGAAACAACGAGAGCAGAGCTGGGGTTTCACACTTTGAAACAGTGAGAGCGGGTCTCGGGTTTCTCAGTTTGTAACAGCGAGAGCGGAGTTGGGGTTTCACAGTTTGAAACAGCAAGAGCGGAGCTTGGGTTTCTCAGTTTGAAACAGCGAGAGCAGAGCTGGGGTTTCAAATTTTGAAACTTCGAGAGCGGATCTGGGGTCTCATATTTTGAAACAGCGAGAGCGGTGCTGGAGTTTCACAGTTTGAAACAGCGAGAGCAGAGCTGGGGTTTCAAATTTTGAAACTTCGAGATCGGATCTGGGGTTTCACAGTTTGTAACAGCCAGTGAGGAGCTGGAATTTCAGTTTGAAACAGCGAGAGCGGAGCTCGTGTTTCACAGTTTGAAACAACGAGAGCAGAGCTGGAGTTTCACAGTTTGAAACAGCGAGAACGGATCTGGGGTCTCATATTTTGAAACAGCGAGAGCGGTGCTGGAGTTTCACAGTTTGAAACAGCGAGAGCAGAGCTGGGGTTTCAAATTTTGAAACTTCGAGAGCGGATCTGGGGTTTCACAGTTTGAAACACCGAGAGCCCAGCTCGGGTTTCTCAGTTTGAAACAGCGTGGGCGGAGCTGGGGTTTCACAGTTTGAAACAGCCTGAGCAGAGCTGCAGTTTTGCAGTTTGAAACAGCCAGAGCGGTGCTGGAGTTTCACATTTTGAAACAGCGAGAGCTGAGCTGGTGTTTCACAGTTTGAAACAACGAGAGCGGAGCTCGGGTTTCTCAGTTTGAAACAGCGAGAGCAGAGCTGGAGTTTCAGAGTTTGAAACAGCCAGAGCGGAGCTGGTGTTTCACAATTTGAAACAACCAGAGTAGAGCTGGGGCTTCACAGTTTGAAACAGCGAGAGCGAACCTGGGGATTCAAAGTTTGAAACAGCGAGAGCGAAGCTGGGGTTTCATAGTTTGAAACAGCGAGAGCAGAGCTGCAGTTTCACAGTTTGAAACAATGAGAGAGAGGGCTGCAGTTTCACAGTTTGAAACTGCGTGAGTGGAGCTGGAGTTTCAGGGTTTGAAACAGTGAGAGCGGAGCTGGGATTTCACAGTTTGAAACAGCGAGAGCGGAGCTCGGGTTTCTCAGTTTGAAACAGCGAGAGCAGAGCTGGAGTTTCACAGTTTGAAACAGCCAGAGCGGAGCTGGTGTTTCACAATTTGAAACAACCAGAGCGGAGCTGGAGATTCAAAGTTTGAAACAGCCAGAGCGGAACTGGGGTTTCACAGTTTGAAACAGCGAGAGCGGAGCTCAGGTTTCTCAGTTTGAAACAGTGAGAGCGGAGCTGGGGTTTCACTGTTTAAAACAGCGAGAGCGGAGCTGGGGCTTCACAGTTCGAAACAACGAGAGCAGAGCTGGAATTTCAGTTTGAAACAGCGAGAGCGGAGCTGGAATTTCAGTTTGAAACAGCGAGAGCAGAGCTGGTGTTTCATAGTGTGAATTAGCGGGAGCGGAGCTGGGGTTTCATACTTTGACGTAGCGGGAGCGGAACTGTGGTATCAGTTTGCAACAGCGAGAACGGAGGATGCAGTTTCAAAGTTTGACAAAGCGATAGCAGAGCTGGGGTTTCAGTTTGAAACAGCGAGAGCAGAGCTGGGGTTTCAACAGTTTGAAACAACGAGAGCGGAGCTGGAGTTTCACAGTTTGAAATAGCGAGAGCGGAGATTGGGTATCAGTTTGAAACAGCGAGAGTGGAGCTGGGATTTCTGTTTGAAACAGCGAGAGGGGAACCTGGGTTTCACAGTTTGAAACAGCAAGATGGGAACCTAGGTCTCAGTTTGAAACAGCGAGAGTGGAGCTGGTGTTTCACAGTTTGAAACAGCCAGTGCGGAGCTGGAGTTTCACTGTTTGAAACAGCGAGATCGGATCTGGGGTTTCACGGTTTGTAACAGCCAGTGCGGATCTGGAATTTCAGTTTGAAACAGCGAGAGCGGAGCTCGTGTTTCACAGTTTGAAACAACGAGAGCGGAGCTGGGTTTTCACAGTTTGAAACAGAGAGAGTGGAACTGCAGTTTCACAGTTTGAAACAGCGAGAGCGGAGCTGGTCTTTCACAGTATGAAACATCGAGAGCGGATCTGGGGTTTCATTGTTTGAAACAGCGAGAGCGGAGCTGGGGATTCTCAGTTTGCAACAGCGAGAGCGGAGCTGGGGTTTCACAGCTTGAAACAGCCAGAGCGGAGCTGGGATTTCACAGTTTGAAACACTGAGAGCGGAGCTCGGGTTTCTCAGTTTGAAACAGCCAGAGCAGAGCTGCAGTTTCGCAGTTTGAAACAGCAAGAGTGGAGCTGGAGTTTCACAGTTTGAAACAGCCATTGCGGAGCTGGAGTTTCACTGTTTGAAACAGCGAGATCGGATCTGGGGTTTCACAGTTTGTAACAGCCAGTGTGGAGCTGGAATTTCAGTTTGAAACAGCGAGAGCGGAGCTCGTGTTTCACAGTTTGAAACAACGAGAGCAGAGCTGGAGTTTCACAGTTTGAAACAGCGAGAGCGGATCTGGGGTCTCATATTTTGAAACAGCGAGAGCGGTGCTGGAGTTTCACAGTTTGAAACAGCGAGAGCAGAGCTGGGGTTTCAAATTTTGAAACTTCGAGAGCGGATCTGGGGTTTCACAGTTTGAAACACCGAGAGACCAGCTCGGGTTTCTCAGTTTGAAACAGCCAGAGCGGTGCTGGAGTTTCACATTTTGAAACAGCGAGAGCGGAGCTGGTGTTTCACAGTTTGAAACAACGAGAGCAGAGCTGGGGTTTCACACTTTGAAACAGTGAGAGCGGGTCTCGGGTTTCTCAGTTTGTAACAGCGAGAGCGGAGTTGGGGTTTCACAGTTTGAAACAGCAAGAGCGGAGCTTGGGTTTCTCAGTTTGAAACAGCGAGAGCAGAGCTGGAGTTTCAGAGTTTGAAACAGCCAGAGCGGAGCTGGTGTTTCACAATTTGAGACAACCAGAGCGGAGCTGGGGCTTCACAGTTTGAAACAGCGAGAGCGAACCTGGGGATTCAAAGTTTGAAACAGCGAGAGCGAAGCTGGGGTTTCATAGTTTGAAACAGCGAGAGCAGAGCTGCAGTTTCACAGTTTGAAACAATGAGAGAGAGAGCTGCAGTTTCACAGTTTGAAACTGCGTGAGTGGAGCTGGAGTTTCAGGGTTTGAAACAGCGAGAGCGGAGCTCGGGTTTCTCAGTTTGAAACAGCGAGAGCGGAGCTGGGATTTCACAGTTTGAAACAGCGAGAGCGGAGCTCGGGTTTCTCAGTTTGAAACAACGAGAGCAGAGCTGGAGTTTCACAGTTTGAAACAGCGAGAGCGGATCTGGGGTCTCATATTTTGAAACAGCGAGAGCGGTGCTGGAGTTTCACAGTTTGAAACAGCGAGAGCGGAGCTGGGATTTCACAGTTTGAAACAGCGAGAGCAGAGCTGGGGTTTCACAATTTGAAACAACCAGAGAGGAGCTGGAGATTCACAGTTTGAAACAGCGAGAGCGGAGCTCAGGTTTCTCAGTTTGAAACAGTGAGAGCGGTGCTGGGGTTTCACAGTTTAAAACAGCCAGAAAGGAGCTGCAGTTTCACAGTTTGAAACAGTGAGAGTGGAGCTGGGGTTTCACAGTTTGAAACATCCAGAGAGGAGCTGCAGTTTCACAGTTTGAAACAGCCCGAGTGGAGCTGGGGTTTCACAGTTTGAAACATCCAGAGCGGAGCTGCAGTTTCACAGTTTGAAACACCGAGAGCGGAGCTGGGGTTTCTCATTTTGAAACAGCCAGAGCGGAGCTGGAATTTCAGTTTGAAACAGCGAGAGCGGAGCTGGAATTTCAGTTTGAAACAGCGAGAGCGGAGCTGGAATTTCAGTTTGAAACAGCGAGAGCGGAGCTGGAATTTCAGTTTGAAACAGCAAGAGCAGAGCTGGTGTTTCATAGTGTGAATTAGCGGGAGCGGAGCTGGGGTTTCATACTTTGAAGTAGCGGGAGCGGAACTGTGGTATCAGTTTGCAACAGCGAGAACGGAGGATGCAGTTTCAAAGTTTGACAAAGCGAGAGCGGAGCTGGGGTTTCAGTTTGAAACAGCGCGAGCAGAGCTGGGGTTTCAACAGTTTGAAACAGCGAGAGCGGAGCTGGAGTTTCACAGTTTGAAATAGCGAGAGCGGAGATGGGGTATCAGTTTGAAACAGCGAGAGCGGAGCTGGGATTTCTGTTTGAAACAGCGAGAGGGGAACCTGGGTTTCACAGTTTGAAACAGCAAGATGGGAACCTAGGTCTCAGTTTGAAACAGCGAGAGTGGAGCTGGTGTTTCACAGTTTGAAACAGCCAGTGCGGAGCTGGAGTTTCACTGTTTGAAACAGCGAGATCGGATCTGGGGTTTCACGGTTTGTAACAGCCAGTGCGGATCTGGAATTTCAGTTTGAAACAGCGAGAGCGTAGCTCGTGTTTCACAGTTTGAAACAACGAGAGCAGAGCTGGAGTTTCAGTTTAAAACAGGGAGAGCGGAGCTGGGTTTTCACAGTTTGAAACAGCGAGAGTGGAACTGCAGTTTCACAGTTTGAAACAGCGAGAGCGGAGCTGGTCTTTCACAGTATGAAACATTGAGAGCGGATCTGGGGTTTCATTGTTTGAAACAGCGAGAGCGGATCTGGGGATTCTCAGTTTGCAACAGCGAGAGCGGAGCTGGGGTTTCACAGCTTGAAACAGCCAGAGCGGAGCTGGGGTTTCACAGTTTGAAACACCGAGAGCAGAGCTCGGGTTTCTCAGTTTGAAACAGCCAGAGCAGAGCTGCAGTTTCGCAGTTTGAAACAGCGAGAGTGGAGCTGGAGTTTCACAGTTTGAAACAGCCAGTGCGGAGCTGGAGTTTCACTGTTTGAAACAGCGAGATCGGATCTGGGGTTTCACGGTTTGTAACAGCCAGTGTGGAGCTGGAATTTCAGTTTGAAACAGCGAGAGCGGAGCTCGTGTTTCACAGTTTGAAACAACGAGAGCAGAGCTGGAGATTCACAGTTTGAAACAGCGAGAGCGGAGCTCAGGTTTCTCAGTTTGAAACAGTGAGAGCGGTGCTGGGGTTTCACAGTTTAAAACAGCCAGAAAGGAGCTGCAGTTTCACAGTTTGAAACAGTGAGAGTGGAGCTGGGGTTTCACAGTTTGAAACATCCAGAGAGGAGCTGCAGTTTCACAGTTTGAAACAGCCCGAGTGGAGCTGGGGTTTCACAGTTTGAAACATCCAGAGCGGAGCTGCAGTTTCACAGTTTGAAACAGCCCGAGTGGAGCTGGGGTTTCACAGTTTGAAACATCCAGAGCGGAGCTGCAGTTTCACAGTTTGAAACACCGAGAGCGGAGCTGGGGTTTCTCATTTTGAAACAGCCAGAGCGGAGCTGGAATTTCAGTTTGAAACAGCGAGAGCGGAGCTGGAATTTCAGTTTGAAACAGCGAGAGCAGAGCTGGTGTTTCATAGTGTGAATTAGCGGGAGCGGAGCTGGGGTTTCATACTTTGAAGTAGCGGGAGCGGAACTGTGGTATCAGTTTGCAACAGCGAGAACGGAGGATGCAGTTTCAAAGTTTGACAAAGCGAGAGCGGAGCTGGGGTTTCAGTTTGAAACAGCGCGAGCAGAGCTGGGGTTTCAACAGTTTGAAACAGCGAGAGCGGAGCTGGGATTTCTGTTTGAAACAGCGAGAGGGGAACCTGGGTTTCACAGTTTGAAACAGCAAGATGGGAACCTAGGTCTCAGTTTGAAACAGCGAGAGTGGAGCTGGTGTTTCACAGTTTGAAACAGCCAGTGCGGAGCTGGAGTTTCACTGTTTGAAACAGCGAGATCGGATCTGGGGTTTCACGGTTTGTAACAGCCAGTGCGGATCTGGAATTTCAGTTTGAAACAGCGAGAGCGTAGCTCGTGTTTCACAGTTTGAAACAACGAGAGCAGAGCTGGAGTTTCAGTTTAAAACAGGGAGAGCGGAGCTGGGTTTTCACAGTTTGAAACAGCGAGAGTGGAACTGCAGTTTCACAGTTTGAAACAGCGAGAGCGGAGCTGGTCTTTCACAGTATGAAACATTGAGAGCGGATCTGGGGTTTCATTGTTTGAAACAGCGAGAGCGGATCTGGGGATTCTCAGTTTGCAACAGCGAGAGCGGAGCTGGGGTTTCACAGCTTGAAACAGCCAGAGCGGAGCTGGGGTTTCACAGTTTGAAACACCGAGAGCAGAGCTCGGGTTTCTCAGTTTGAAACAGCCAGAGCAGAGCTGCAGTTTCGCAGTTTGAAACAGCGAGAGTGGAGCTGGAGTTTCACAGTTTGAAACAGCCATTGCGGAGCTGGAGTTTCACTGTTTGAAACAGCGAGATCGGATCTGGGGTTTCACAGTTTGTAACAGCCAGTGTGGAGCTGGAATTTCAGTTTGAAACAGCGAGAGCGGAGCTCGTGTTTCACAGTTTGAAACAACGAGAGCAGAGCTGGAGTTTCACAGTTTGAAACAGCGAGAGCGGATCTGGGGTCTCATATTTTGAAACAGCGAGAGCGGTGCTGGAGTTTCACAGTTTGAAACAGCGAGAGCAGAGCTGGGGTTTCAAATTTTGAAACTTCGAGAGCGGATCTGGGGTTTCACAGTTTGAAACACCGAGAGACCAGCTCGGGTTTCTCAGTTTGAAACAGCCAGAGCGGTGCTGGAGTTTCACATTTTGAAACAGCGAGAGCGGAGCTGGTGTTTCACAGTTTGAAACAACGAGAGCAGAGCTGGGGTTTCACACTTTGAAACAGTGAGAGCGGGTCTCGGGTTTCTCAGTTTGTAACAGCGAGAGCGGAGTTGGGGTTTCACAGTTTGAAACAGCAAGAGCGGAGCTTGGGTTTCTCAGTTTGAAACAGCGAGAGCAGAGCTGGAGTTTCAGAGTTTGAAACAGCCAGAGCGGAGCTGGTGTTTCACAATTTGAGACAACCAGAGCGGAGCTGGGGCTTCACAGTTTGAAACAGCGAGAGCGAACCTGGGGATTCAAAGTTTGAAACAGCGAGAGCGAAGCTGGGGTTTCATAGTTTGAAACAGCGAGAGCAGAGCTGCAGTTTCACAGTTTGAAACAATGAGAGAGAGAGCTGCAGTTTCACAGTTTGAAACTGCGTGAGTGGAGCTGGAGTTTCAGGGTTTGAAACAGCGAGAGCGGAGCTCGGGTTTCTCAGTTTGAAACAGCGAGAGCGGAGCTGGGATTTCACAGTTTGAAACAGCGAGAGCGGAGCTCGGGTTTCTCAGTTTGAAACAACGAGAGCAGAGCTGGAGTTTCACAGTTTGAAACAGCGAGAGCGGATCTGGGGTCTCATATTTTGAAACAGCGAGAGCGGTGCTGGAGTTTCACAGTTTGAAACAGCGAGAGCGGAGCTGGGATTTCACAGTTTGAAACAGCGAGAGCAGAGCTGGGGTTTCACAATTTGAAACAACCAGAGAGGAGCTGGAGATTCACAGTTTGAAACAGCGAGAGCGGAGCTCAGGTTTCTCAGTTTGAAACAGTGAGAGCGGTGCTGGGGTTTCACAGTTTAAAACAGCCAGAAAGGAGCTGCAGTTTCACAGTTTGAAACAGTGAGAGTGGAGCTGGGGTTTCACAGTTTGAAACATCCAGAGAGGAGCTGCAGTTTCACAGTTTGAAACAGCCCGAGTGGAGCTGGGGTTTCACAGTTTGAAACATCCAGAGCGGAGCTGCAGTTTCACAGTTTGAAACACCGAGAGCGGAGCTGGGGTTTCTCATTTTGAAACAGCCAGAGCGGAGCTGGAATTTCAGTTTGAAACAGCGAGAGCGGAGCTGGAATTTCAGTTTGAAACAGCGAGAGCAGAGCTGGTGTTTCATAGTGTGAATTAGCGGGAGCGGAGCTGGGGTTTCATACTTTGAAGTAGCGGGAGCGGAACTGTGGTATCAGTTTGCAACAGCGAGAACGGAGGATGCAGTTTCAAAGTTTGACAAAGCGAGAGCGGAGCTGGGGTTTCAGTTTGAAACAGCGCGAGCAGAGCTGGGGTTTCAACAGTTTGAAACAGCGAGAGCGGAGCTGGAGTTTCACAGTTTGAAATAGCGAGAGCGGAGATGGGGTATCAGTTTGAAACAGCGAGAGCGGAGCTGGGATTTCTGTTTGAAACAGCGAGAGGGGAACCTGGGTTTCACAGTTTGAAACAGCAAGATGGGAACCTAGGTCTCAGTTTGAAACAGCGAGAGTGGAGCTGGTGTTTCACAGTTTGAAACAGCCAGTGCGGAGCTGGAGTTTCACTGTTTGAAACAGCGAGATCGGATCTGGGGTTTCACGGTTTGTAACAGCCAGTGCGGATCTGGAATTTCAGTTTGAAACAGCGAGAGCGTAGCTCGTGTTTCACAGTTTGAAACAACGAGAGCAGAGCTGGAGTTTCAGTTTAAAACAGGGAGAGCGGAGCTGGGTTTTCACAGTTTGAAACAGCGAGAGTGGAACTGCAGTTTCACAGTTTGAAACAGCGAGAGCGGAGCTGGTCTTTCACAGTATGAAACATTGAGAGCGGATCTGGGGTTTCATTGTTTGAAACAGCGAGAGCGGATCTGGGGATTCTCAGTTTGCAACAGCGAGAGCGGAGCTGGGGTTTCACAGCTTGAAACAGCCAGAGCGGAGCTGGGGTTTCACAGTTTGAAACACCGAGAGCAGAGCTCGGGTTTCTCAGTTTGAAACAGCCAGAGCAGAGCTGCAGTTTCGCAGTTTGAAACAGCGAGAGTGGAGCTGGAGTTTCACAGTTTGAAACAGCCAGTGCGGAGCTGGAGTTTCACTGTTTGAAACAGCGAGATCGGATCTGGGGTTTCACGGTTTGTAACAGCCAGTGTGGAGCTGGAATTTCAGTTTGAAACAGCGAGAGCGGAGCTCGTGTTTCACAGTTTGAAACAACGAGAGCAGAGCTGGAGTTTCACAGTTTGAAACAGCGAGAGCGGATCTGGGGTCTCATATTTTGAAACAGCGAGAGCGGTGCTGGAGTTTCACAGTTTGAAACAGCGAGAGCAGAGCTGGGGTTTCAAATTTTGAAACTTCGAGAGCGGATCTGGGGTTTCACAGTTTGAAACACCGAGAGACCAGCTCGGGTTTCTCAGTTTGAAACAGCCAGAGCGGTGCTGGAGTTTCACATTTTGAAACAGCGAGAGCGGAGCTGGTGTTTCACAGTTTGAAACAACGAGAGCAGAGCTGGGGTTTCACACTTTGAAACAGTGAGAGCGGGTCTCGGGTTTCTCAGTTTGTAACAGCGAGAGCGGAGTTGGGGTTTCACAGTTTGAAACAGCAAGAGCGGAGCTTGGGTTTCTCAGTTTGAAACAGCGAGAGCAGAGCTGGGGTTTCAAATTTTGAAACTTCGAGAGCGGATCTGGGGTCTCATATTTTGAAACAGCGAGAGCGGTGCTGGAGTTTCACAGTTTGAAACAGCGAGAGCAGAGCTGGGGTTTCAAATTTTGAAACTTCGAGATCGGATCTGGGGTTTCACAGTTTGTAACAGCCAGTGAGGAGCTGGAATTTCAGTTTGAAACAGCGAGAGCGGAGCTCGTGTTTCACAGTTTGAAACAACGAGAGCAGAGCTGGAGTTTCACAGTTTGAAACAGCGAGAACGGATCTGGGGTCTCATATTTTGAAACAGCGAGAGCGGTGCTGGAGTTTCACAGTTTGAAACAGCGAGAGCAGAGCTGGGGTTTCAAATTTTGAAACTTCGAGAGCGGATCTGGGGTTTCACAGTTTGAAACACCGAGAGCCCAGCTCGGGTTTCTCAGTTTGAAACAGCGTGGGCGGAGCTGGGGTTTCACAGTTTGAAACAGCCTGAGCAGAGCTGCAGTTTTGCAGTTTGAAACAGCCAGAGCGGTGCTGGAGTTTCACATTTTGAAACAGCGAGAGCTGAGCTGGTGTTTCACAGTTTGAAACAACGAGAGCGGAGCTCGGGTTTCTCAGTTTGAAACAGCGAGAGCAGAGCTGGAGTTTCAGAGTTTGAAACAGCCAGAGCGGAGCTGGTGTTTCACAATTTGAAACAACCAGAGTAGAGCTGGGGCTTCACAGTTTGAAACAGCGAGAGCGAACCTGGGGATTCAAAGTTTGAAACAGCGAGAGCGAAGCTGGGGTTTCATAGTTTGAAACAGCGAGAGCAGAGCTGCAGTTTCACAGTTTGAAACAATGAGAGAGAGGGCTGCAGTTTCACAGTTTGAAACTGCGTGAGTGGAGCTGGAGTTTCAGGGTTTGAAACAGTGAGAGCGGAGCTGGGATTTCACAGTTTGAAACAGCGAGAGCGGAGCTCGGGTTTCTCAGTTTGAAACAGCGAGAGCAGAGCTGGAGTTTCACAGTTTGAAACAGCCAGAGCGGAGCTGGTGTTTCACAATTTGAAACAACCAGAGCGGAGCTGGAGATTCAAAGTTTGAAACAGCCAGAGCGGAACTGGGGTTTCACAGTTTGAAACAGCGAGAGCGGAGCTCAGGTTTCTCAGTTTGAAACAGTGAGAGCGGAGCTGGGGTTTCACTGTTTAAAACAGCGAGAGCGGAGCTGGGGCTTCACAGTTCGAAACAACGAGAGCAGAGCTGGAATTTCAGTTTGAAACAGCGAGAGCGGAGCTGGAATTTCAGTTTGAAACAGCGAGAGCAGAGCTGGTGTTTCATAGTGTGAATTAGCGGGAGCGGAGCTGGGGTTTCATACTTTGACGTAGCGGGAGCGGAACTGTGGTATCAGTTTGCAACAGCGAGAACGGAGGATGCAGTTTCAAAGTTTGACAAAGCGATAGCAGAGCTGGGGTTTCAGTTTGAAACAGCGAGAGCAGAGCTGGGGTTTCAACAGTTTGAAACAACGAGAGCGGAGCTGGAGTTTCACAGTTTGAAATAGCGAGAGCGGAGATTGGGTATCAGTTTGAAACAGCGAGAGTGGAGCTGGGATTTCTGTTTGAAACAGCGAGAGGGGAACCTGGGTTTCACAGTTTGAAACAGCAAGATGGGAACCTAGGTCTCAGTTTGAAACAGCGAGAGTGGAGCTGGTGTTTCACAGTTTGAAACAGCCAGAGCAGAGCTGCAGTTTCGCAGTTTGAAACAGCCAGTGCGGAGCTGGAGTTTCACTGTTTGAAACAGCGAGATCGGATCTGGGGTTTCACGGTTTGTAACAGCCAGTGCGGATCTGGAATTTCAGTTTGAAACAGCGAGAGCGGAGCTCGTGTTTCACAGTTTGAAACAACGAGAGCGGAGCTGGGTTTTCACAGTTTGAAACAGAGAGAGTGGAACTGCAGTTTCACAGTTTGAAACAGCGAGAGCGGAGCTGGTCTTTCACAGTATGAAACATCGAGAGCGGATCTGGGGTTTCATTGTTTGAAACAGCGAGAGCGGAGCTGGGGATTCTCAGTTTGCAACAGCGAGAGCGGAGCTGGGGTTTCACAGCTTGAAACAGCCAGAGCGGAGCTGGGATTTCACAGTTTGAAACACTGAGAGCGGAGCTCGGGTTTCTCAGTTTGAAACAGCCAGAGCAGAGCTGCAGTTTCGCAGTTTGAAACAGCAAGAGTGGAGCTGGAGTTTCACAGTTTGAAACAGCCATTGCGGAGCTGGAGTTTCACTGTTTGAAACAGCGAGATCGGATCTGGGGTTTCACAGTTTGTAACAGCCAGTGTGGAGCTGGAATTTCAGTTTGAAACAGCGAGAGCGGAGCTCGTGTTTCACAGTTTGAAACAACGAGAGCAGAGCTGGAGTTTCACAGTTTGAAACAGCGAGAGCGGATCTGGGGTCTCATATTTTGAAACAGCGAGAGCGGTGCTGGAGTTTCACAGTTTGAAACAGCGAGAGCAGAGCTGGGGTTTCAAATTTTGAAACTTCGAGAGCGGATCTGGGGTTTCACAGTTTGAAACACCGAGAGACCAGCTCGGGTTTCTCAGTTTGAAACAGCCAGAGCGGTGCTGGAGTTTCACATTTTGAAACAGCGAGAGCGGAGCTGGTGTTTCACAGTTTGAAACAACGAGAGCAGAGCTGGGGTTTCACACTTTGAAACAGTGAGAGCGGGTCTCGGGTTTCTCAGTTTGTAACAGCGAGAGCGGAGTTGGGGTTTCACAGTTTGAAACAGCAAGAGCGGAGCTTGGGTTTCTCAGTTTGAAACAGCGAGAGCAGAGCTGGAGTTTCAGAGTTTGAAACAGCCAGAGCGGAGCTGGTGTTTCACAATTTGAGACAACCAGAGCGGAGCTGGGGCTTCACAGTTTGAAACAGCGAGAGCGAACCTGGGGATTCAAAGTTTGAAACAGCGAGAGCGAAGCTGGGGTTTCATAGTTTGAAACAGCGAGAGCAGAGCTGCAGTTTCACAGTTTGAAACAATGAGAGAGAGAGCTGCAGTTTCACAGTTTGAAACTGCGTGAGTGGAGCTGGAGTTTCAGGGTTTGAAACAGCGAGAGCGGAGCTCGGGTTTCTCAGTTTGAAACAGCGAGAGCGGAGCTGGGATTTCACAGTTTGAAACAGCGAGAGCGGAGCTCGGGTTTCTCAGTTTGAAACAACGAGAGCAGAGCTGGAGTTTCACAGTTTGAAACAGCGAGAGCGGATCTGGGGTCTCATATTTTGAAACAGCGAGAGCGGTGCTGGAGTTTCACAGTTTGAAACAGCGAGAGCGGAGCTGGGATTTCACAGTTTGAAACAGCGAGAGCAGAGCTGGGGTTTCACAATTTGAAACAACCAGAGAGGAGCTGGAGATTCACAGTTTGAAACAGCGAGAGCGGAGCTCAGGTTTCTCAGTTTGAAACAGTGAGAGCGGTGCTGGGGTTTCACAGTTTAAAACAGCCAGAAAGGAGCTGCAGTTTCACAGTTTGAAACAGTGAGAGTGGAGCTGGGGTTTCACAGTTTGAAACATCCAGAGAGGAGCTGCAGTTTCACAGTTTGAAACAGCCCGAGTGGAGCTGGGGTTTCACAGTTTGAAACATCCAGAGCGGAGCTGCAGTTTCACAGTTTGAAACACCGAGAGCGGAGCTGGGGTTTCTCATTTTGAAACAGCCAGAGCGGAGCTGGAATTTCAGTTTGAAACAGCGAGAGCGGAGCTGGAATTTCAGTTTGAAACAGCGAGAGCAGAGCTGGTGTTTCATAGTGTGAATTAGCGGGAGCGGAGCTGGGGTTTCATACTTTGAAGTAGCGGGAGCGGAACTGTGGTATCAGTTTGCAACAGCGAGAACGGAGGATGCAGTTTCAAAGTTTGACAAAGCGAGAGCGGAGCTGGGGTTTCAGTTTGAAACAGCGCGAGCAGAGCTGGGGTTTCAACAGTTTGAAACAGCGAGAGCGGAGCTGGAGTTTCACAGTTTGAAATAGCGAGAGCGGAGATGGGGTATCAGTTTGAAACAGCGAGAGCGGAGCTGGGATTTCTGTTTGAAACAGCGAGAGGGGAACCTGGGTTTCACAGTTTGAAACAGCAAGATGGGAACCTAGGTCTCAGTTTGAAACAGCGAGAGTGGAGCTGGTGTTTCACAGTTTGAAACAGCCAGTGCGGAGCTGGAGTTTCACTGTTTGAAACAGCGAGATCGGATCTGGGGTTTCACGGTTTGTAACAGCCAGTGCGGATCTGGAATTTCAGTTTGAAACAGCGAGAGCGTAGCTCGTGTTTCACAGTTTGAAACAACGAGAGCAGAGCTGGAGTTTCAGTTTAAAACAGGGAGAGCGGAGCTGGGTTTTCACAGTTTGAAACAGCGAGAGTGGAACTGCAGTTTCACAGTTTGAAACAGCGAGAGCGGAGCTGGTCTTTCACAGTATGAAACATTGAGAGCGGATCTGGGGTTTCATTGTTTGAAACAGTGAGAGCGGATCTGGGGATTCTCAGTTTGCAACAGCGAGAGCGGAGCTGGGGTTTCACAGCTTGAAACAGCCAGAGCGGAGCTGGGGTTTCGCAGTTTGAAACACCGAGAGCAGAGCTCGGGTTTCTCAGTTTGAAACAGCCAGAGCAGAGCTGCAGTTTCGCAGTTTGAAACAGCGAGAGTGGAGCTGGAGTTTCACAGTTTGAAACAGCCAGTGCGGAGCTGGAGTTTCACTGTTTGAAACAGCGAGATCGGATCTGGGGTTTCACGGTTTGTAACAGCCAGTGTGGAGCTGGAATTTCAGTTTGAAACAGCGAGAGCGGAGCTCGTGTTTCACAGTTTGAAACAACGAGAGCAGAGCTGGAGATTCACAGTTTGAAACAGCGAGAGCGGAGCTCAGGTTTCTCAGTTTGAAACAGTGAGAGCGGTGCTGGGGTTTCACAGTTTAAAACAGCCAGAAAGGAGCTGCAGTTTCACAGTTTGAAACAGTGAGAGTGGAGCTGGGGTTTCACAGTTTGAAACATCCAGAGAGGAGCTGCAGTTTCACAGTTTGAAACAGCCCGAGTGGAGCTGGGGTTTCACAGTTTGAAACATCCAGAGCGGAGCTGGTGTTTCACAGTTTGAAACACCGAGAGCGGAGCTGGGGTTTCTCATTTTGAAACAGCCAGAGCGGAGCTGGAATTTCAGTTTGAAACAGCGAGAGCGGAGCTGGAATTTCAGTTTGAAACAGCGAGAGCAGAGCTGGTGTTTCATAGTGTGAATTAGCGGGAGCGGAGCTGGGGTTTCATACTTTGAAGTAGCGGGAGCGGAACTGTGGTATCAGTTTGCAACAGCGAGAACGGAGGATGCAGTTTCAAAGTTTGACAAAGCGAGAGCGGAGCTGGGGTTTCAGTTTGAAACAGCGCGAGCAGAGCTGGGGTTTCAACAGTTTGAAACAGCGAGAGCGGAGCTGGAGTTTCACAGTTTGAAATAGCGAGAGCGGAGATGGGGTATCAGTTTGAAACAGCGAGAGCGGAGCTGGGATTTCTGTTTGAAACAGCGAGAGGGGAACCTGGGTTTCACAGTTTGAAACAGCAAGATGGGAACCTAGGTCTCAGTTTGAAACAGCGAGAGTGGAGCTGGTGTTTCACAGTTTGAAACAGCCAGTGCGGAGCTGGAGTTTCACTGTTTGAAACAGCGAGATCGGATCTGGGGTTTCACGGTTTGTAACAGCCAGTGCGGATCTGGAATTTCAGTTTGAAACAGCGAGAGCGTAGCTCGTGTTTCACAGTTTGAAACAACGAGAGCAGAGCTGGAGTTTCAGTTTAAAACAGGGAGAGCGGAGCTGGGTTTTCACAGTTTGAAACAGCGAGAGTGGAACTGCAGTTTCACAGTTTGAAACAGCGAGAGCGGAGCTGGTCTTTCACAGTATGAAACATTGAGAGCGGATCTGGGGTTTCATTGTTTGAAACAGCGAGAGCGGATCTGGGGATTCTCAGTTTGCAACAGCGAGAGCGGAGCTGGGGTTTCACAGCTTGAAACAGCCAGAGCGGAGCTGGGGTTTCACAGTTTGAAACACCGAGAGCAGAGCTCGGGTTTCTCAGTTTGAAACAGCCAGAGCAGAGCTGCAGTTTCGCAGTTTGAAACAGCGAGAGTGGAGCTGGAGTTTCACAGTTTGAAACAGCCAGTGCGGAGCTGGAGTTTCACTGTTTGAAACAGCGAGATCGGATCTGGGGTTTCACGGTTTGTAACAGCCAGTGTGGAGCTGGAATTTCAGTTTGAAACAGCGAGAGCGGAGCTCGTGTTTCACAGTTTGAAACAACGAGAGCAGAGCTGGAGTTTCACAGTTTGAAACAGCGAGAGCGGATCTGGGGTCTCATATTTTGAAACAGCGAGAGCGGTGCTGGAGTTTCACAGTTTGAAACAGCGAGAGCAGAGCTGGGGTTTCAAATTTTGAAACTTCGAGAGCGGATCTGGGGTTTCACAGTTTGAAACACCGAGAGCCCAGCTCGGGTTTCTCAGTTTGAAATAACGTGGGCGGAGCTAGGGTTTCGCAGTTTGAAACAGCCAGAGCGGTGCTGGAGTTTCACAGTTTGAAACAGTGAGAGCGGGTCTCGGGTTTCTCAGTTTGTAACAGCGAGAGTGGAGTTGGGGTTTCATAGTTTGAAACAGCGAGAGCGGAGCTGGTGTTTCACAGTTTGAAACAACGAGAGCAGAGCTGGGGTTTCACACTTTGAAACAGTGAGAGCGGGTCTCGGGTTTCTCAGTTTGTAACAGCGAGAGCGGAGTTGGGGTTTCACAGTTTGAAACAGCAAGAGCGGAGCTTGGGTTTCTCAGTTTGAAACAGCGAGAGCAGAGCTGGAGTTTCAGAGTTTGAAACAGCCAGAGCGGAGCTGGTGTTTCACAATTTGAGACAACCAGAGCGGAGCTGGGGCTTCACAGTTTGAAACAGCGAGAGCGAACCTGGGGATTCAAAGTTTGAAACAGCGAGAGCGAAGCTGGGGTTTCATAGTTTGAAACAGCGAGAGCAGAGCTGCAGTTTCACAGTTTGAAACAATGAGAGAGAGAGCTGCAGTTTCACAGTTTGAAACTGCGTGAGTGGAGCTGGAGTTTCAGGGTTTGAAACAGCGAGAGCGGAGCTCGGGTTTCTCAGTTTGAAACAGCGAGAGCGGAGCTGGTGTTTCACAGTTTGAAACAGCGAGAGCGGAGCTCGGGTTTCTCAGTTTGAAACAACGAGAGCAGAGCTGGAGTTTCACAGTTTGAAACAGCGAGAGCGGATCTGGGGTCTCATATTTTGAAACAGCGAGAGCGGTGCTGGAGTTTCACAGTTTGAAACAGCGAGAGCGGAGCTGGGATTTCACAGTTTGAAACAGCGAGAGCAGAGCTGGGGTTTCACAATTTGAAACAACCAGAGAGGAGCTGGAGATTCACAGTTTGAAACAGCGAGAGCGGAGCTCAGGTTTCTCAGTTTGAAACAGTGAGAGCGGTGCTGGGGTTTCACAGTTTAAAACAGCCAGAAAGGAGCTGCAGTTTCACAGTTTGAAACAGTGAGAGTGGAGCTGGGGTTTCACAGTTTGAAACATCCAGAGAGGAGCTGCAGTTTCACAGTTTGAAACAGCCCGAGTGGAGCTGGGGTTTCACAGTTTGAAACATCCAGAGCGGAGCTGCAGTTTCACAGTTTGAAACACCGAGAGCGGAGCTGGGGTTTCTCATTTTGAAACAGCCAGAGCGGAGCTGGAATTTCAGTTTGAAACAGCGAGAGCGGAGCTGGAATTTCAGTTTGAAACAGCGAGAGCAGAGCTGGTGTTTCATAGTGTGAATTAGCGGGAGCGGAGCTGGGGTTTCATACTTTGAAGTAGCGGGAGCGGAACTGTGGTATCAGTTTGCAACAGCGAGAACGGAGGATGCAGTTTCAAAGTTTGACAAAGCGAGAGCGGAGCTGGGGTTTCAGTTTGAAACAGCGCGAGCAGAGCTGGGGTTTCAACAGTTTGAAACAGCGAGAGCGGAGCTGGAGTTTCACAGTTTGAAATAGCGAGAGCGGAGATGGGGTATCAGTTTGAAACAGCGAGAGCGGAGCTGGGATTTCTGTTTGAAACAGCGAGAGGGGAACCTGGGTTTCACAGTTTGAAACAGCAAGATGGGAACCTAGGTCTCAGTTTGAAACAGCGAGAGTGGAGCTGGTGTTTCACAGTTTGAAACAGCCAGTGCGGAGCTGGAGTTTCACTGTTTGAAACAGCGAGATCGGATCTGGGGTTTCACGGTTTGTAACAGCCAGTGCGGATCTGGAATTTCAGTTTGAAACAGCGAGAGCGTAGCTCGTGTTTCACAGTTTGAAACAACGAGAGCAGAGCTGGAGTTTCAGTTTAAAACAGGGAGAGCGGAGCTGGGTTTTCACAGTTTGAAACAGCGAGAGTGGAACTGCAGTTTCACAGTTTGAAACAGCGAGAGCGGAGCTGGTCTTTCACAGTATGAAACATTGAGAGCGGATCTGGGGTTTCATTGTTTGAAACAGTGAGAGCGGATCTGGGGATTCTCAGTTTGCAACAGCGAGAGCGGAGCTGGGGTTTCACAGCTTGAAACAGCCAGAGCGGAGCTGGGGTTTCACAGTTTGAAACACCGAGAGCAGAGCTCGGGTTTCTCAGTTTGAAACAGCCAGAGCAGAGCTGCAGTTTCGCAGTTTGAAACAGCGAGAGTGGAGCTGGAGTTTCACAGTTTGAAACAGCCAGTGCGGAGCTGGAGTTTCACTGTTTGAAACAGCGAGATCGGATCTGGGGTTTCACGGTTTGTAACAGCCAGTGTGGAGCTGGAATTTCAGTTTGAAACAGCGAGAGCGGAGCTCGTGTTTCACAGTTTGAAACAACGAGAGCAGAGCTGGAGATTCACAGTTTGAAACAGCGAGAGCGGAGCTCAGGTTTCTCAGTTTGAAACAGTGAGAGCGGTGCTGGGGTTTCACAGTTTAAAACAGCCAGAAAGGAGCTGCAGTTTCACAGTTTGAAACAGCCCGAGTGGAGCTGGGGTTTCACAGTTTGAAACATCCAGAGCGGAGCTGGTGTTTCACAGTTTGAAACACCGAGAGCGGAGCTGGGGTTTCTCATTTTGAAACAGCCAGAGCGGAGCTGGAATTTCAGTTTGAAACAGCGAGAGCGGAGCTGGAATTTCAGTTTGAAACAGCGAGAGCAGAGCTGGTGTTTCATAGTGTGAATTAGCGGGAGCGGAGCTGGGGTTTCATACTTTGAAGTAGCGGGAGCGGAACTGTGGTATCAGTTTGCAACAGCGAGAACGGAGGATGCAGTTTCAAAGTTTGACAAAGCGAGAGCGGAGCTGGGGTTTCAGTTTGAAACAGCGCGAGCAGAGCTGGGGTTTCAACAGTTTGAAACAGCGAGAGCGGAGCTGGAGTTTCACAGTTTGAAATAGCGAGAGCGGAGATGGGGTATCAGTTTGAAACAGCGAGAGCGGAGCTGGGATTTCTGTTTGAAACAGCGAGAGGGGAACCTGGGTTTCACAGTTTGAAACAGCAAGATGGGAACCTAGGTCTCAGTTTGAAACAGCGAGAGTGGAGCTGGTGTTTCACAGTTTGAAACAGCCAGTGCGGAGCTGGAGTTTCACTGTTTGAAACAGCGAGATCGGATCTGGGGTTTCACGGTTTGTAACAGCCAGTGCGGATCTGGAATTTCAGTTTGAAACAGCGAGAGCGTAGCTCGTGTTTCACAGTTTGAAACAACGAGAGCAGAGCTGGAGTTTCAGTTTAAAACAGGGAGAGCGGAGCTGGGTTTTCACAGTTTGAAACAGCGAGAGTGGAACTGCAGTTTCACAGTTTGAAACAGCGAGAGCGGAGCTGGTCTTTCACAGTATGAAACATTGAGAGCGGATCTGGGGTTTCATTGTTTGAAACAGCGAGAGCGGATCTGGGGATTCTCAGTTTGCAACAGCGAGAGCGGAGCTGGGGTTTCACAGCTTGAAACAGCCAGAGCGGAGCTGGGGTTTCACAGTTTGAAACACCGAGAGCGGAGCTCGGGTTTCTCAGTTTGAAACAGCCAGAGCAGAGCTGCAGTTTCGCAGTTTGAAACAGCGAGAGTGGAGCTGGAGTTTCACAGTTTGAAACAGCCAGTGCGGAGCTGGAGTTTCACTGTTTGAAACAGCGAGATCGGATCTGGGGTTTCACGGTTTGTAACAGCCAGTGTGGAGCTGGAATTTCAGTTTGAAACAGCGAGAGCGGAGCTCGTGTTTCACAATTTGAAACAACGAGAGCAGAGCTGGAGTTTCACAGTTTGAAACAGCGAGAGCGGATCTGGGGTCTCATATTTTGAAACAGCGAGAGCGGTGCTGGAGTTTCACAGTTTGAAACAGCGAGAGCAGAGCTGGGGTTTCAAATTTTGAAACTTCGAGAGCGGATCTGGGGTTTCACAGTTTGAAACACCGAGAGACCAGCTCGGGTTTCTCAGTTTGAAACAGCCAGAGCGGTGCTGGAGTTTCACATTTTGAAACAGCGAGAGCGGAGCTGGTGTTTCACAGTTTGAAACAACGAGAGCAGAGCTGGGGTTTCACACTTTGAAACAGTGAGAGCGGGTCTCGGGTTTCTCAGTTTGTAACAGCGAGAGCGGAGTTGGGGTTTCACAGTTTGAAACAGCAAGAGCGGAGCTTGGGTTTCTCAGTTTGAAACAGCGAGAGCAGAGCTGGAGTTTCAGAGTTTGAAACAGCCAGAGCGGAGCTGGTGTTTCACAATTTGAGACAACCAGAGCGGAGCTGGGGCTTCACAGTTTGAAACAGCGAGAGCGAACCTGGGGATTCAAAGTTTGAAACAGCGAGAGCGAAGCTGGGGTTTCATAGTTTGAAACAGCGAGAGCAGAGCTGCAGTTTCACAGTTCGAAACAATGAGAGAGAGAGCTGCAGTTTCACAGTTTGAAACAGCGTGAGTGGAGCTGGAGTTTCAGGGTTTGAAACAGCGAGAGCAGAGCTGGGATTTCACAGTTTGAAACAGCGAGAGCGGAGTTCGGGTTTCTCAGT
Source organism: Carcharodon carcharias (assembly GCF_017639515.1). NCBI lineage: Eukaryota > Metazoa > Chordata > Chondrichthyes > Lamniformes > Lamnidae > Carcharodon > Carcharodon carcharias. The sequence goes on from NC_054473.1 coordinate 33,018,891, forward strand.
TTGAAACAACGAGAGCAGAGCTGGAGTTTCACAGTTTGAAACAGCGAGAGCGGATCTGGGGTCTCATATTTTGAAACAGCGAGAGTGGTGCTGGAGTTTCACAGTTTGAAACAGCGAGAGCAGAGCTGGGGTTTCAAATTTTGAAACTTCGAGAGCGGATCTGGGGTTTCACAGTTTGAAACACCGAGAGACCAGCTCGGGTTTCTCAGTTTGAAACAGCCAGAGCGGTGCTGGAGTTTCACATTTTGAAACAGCGAGAGCGGAGCTGGTGTTTCACAGTTTGAAACAACGAGAGCAGAGCTGGGGTTTCACAGTTTGAAACAGTGAGAGTGGGTCTCGGGTTTCTCAGTTTGTAACAGCGAGAGCGGAGTTGGGGTTTCACAGTTTGAAACAGCAAGAGCGGAGCTTGGGTTTCTCAGTTTGAAACAGCGAGAGCAGAGCTGGAGTTTCAGAGTTTGAAACAGCCAGAGCGGAGCTGGTGTTTCACAATTTGAAACAACCAGAGCGGAGCTGGGGCTTCACAGTTTGAAACAGCGAGAGCGAACCTGGGGATTCAAAGTTTGAAACAGCGAGAGCGAAGCTGGGGTTTCATAGTTTGAAACAGCGAGAGCAGAGCTGCAGTTTCACAGTTTGAAACAATGAGAGAGAGAGCTGCAGTTTCACAGTTTGAAACTGCGTGAGTGGAGCTGGAGTTTCAGGGTTTGAAACAGCGAGAGCGGAGCTGGGATTTCACAGTTTGAAACAACGAGAGCGGAGCTCGGGTTTCTCAGTTTGAAACAGCGAGAGCAGAGCTGGAGTTTCACAGTTTGAAACAGCCAGAGCGGAGCTGGTGTTTCACAATTTGAAACAACCAGAGAGGAGCTGGAGATTCACAGTTTGAAACAGCGAGAGCGGAGCTCAGGTTTCTCAGTTTGAAACAGTGAGAGCGGTGCTGGGTTTTCACAGTTTAAAACAGCCAGAAAGGAGCTGCAGTTTCACAGTTTGAAACAGCCCGAGCGGAGCTGGGGTTTCACAGTTTGAAACATCCAGAGCGGAGCTGCAGTTTCACAGTTTGAAACACCGAGAGCGGAGCTGGGGTTTCTCATTTTGAAACAGCCAGAGCGGAGCTGGAATTTCAGTTTGAAACAGCGAGAGCGGAGTTGGAATTTCAGTTTGAAACAGCGAGAGCAGAGCTGGTGTTTCATAGTGTGAATTAGCGGGAGCGGAGCTGGGGTTTCATACTTTGAAGTAGCGGGAGCGGAACTGTGGTATCAGTTTGCAACAGCGAGAACGGAGGATGCGGTGCTGGAGTTTCACATTTTGAAACAGCGAGAGCGGAGCTGGTGTTTCACAGTTTGAAACAACGAGAGCAGAGCTGGGGTTTCACACTTTGAAACAGTGAGAGTGTGTCTCGGGTTTCTCAGTTTGTAACAGCGAGAGCGGAGTTGGGGTTTCACAGTTTGAAACAGCAAGAGCGGAGCTGGAGTTTCTCTGTTTGAAACAGCGAGATTGGATCTGGGGTTTCACGGTTTGTAACAGCCAGTGTAGAGCTGGAATTTCAGTTTGAAACAGCGAGAGTGGAGCTCGTGTTTCACAGTTTGAAACAACGAGAGCAAAGCTGGAGTTTCACAGTTTGAAACAGCGAGAGCGGATCTGGGGTCTCATATTTTGAAACAGCGAGAGCGGTGCTGGAGTTTCACAGTTTGAAACAGCGAGAGCAGAGCTGGGGTTTCAAATTTTGAAACTTCGAGAGCGGATCTGGGGTTTCACAGTTTGAAACACCGAGAGCCCAGCTTGGGTTTCTCAGTTTGAAACAGCGTGGGCGGAGCTGGGGTTTCACATTTTGAAACAGCCTGAGCAGAGCTGCAGTTTCGCAGTTTGAAACAGCCAGAGCGGTGCTGGAGTTTCACATTTTGAAACAGCGAGAGCGGAGCTGGTGTTTCACAGTTTGAAACAACGAGAGCAGAGCTGGGGTTTCACAGTTTGTAACAGTGAGAGTGGGTCTCGGGTTTCTCAGTTTGTAACAGCGAGAGCGGAGTTGGGGTTTCACAGTTTGAAACAGCAAGAGCGGAGCTTGGGTTTCTCAGTTTGAAACAGCGAGAGCAGAGCTCAGGTTTCTCAGTTTGAAACAGTGAGAGCAGAGCTGGATTTTCAGAGTTTGAAACAGCCAGAGTGGAGCTGGTGTTTCACAATTTGAAACAACCAGAGCGGTGCTGAGGCTTCACAGTTTGAAACAGTGAGAGCGACCCTGGGGATTCAAAGTTTGAAACAGCGAGAGCGAAGCTGGGGTTTCATAGTTTGAAACAGCGAGAGCAGAGCTGCAGTTTCACAGTTTGAAACAATGAGAGAGAGAGCTGCAGTTTCACAGTTTGAAACTGCGTGAGTGGAGCTGGAGTTTCAGAGTTTGAAACAGCGAGAGCGGAGCTGGGATTTCACAGTTTGAAACAGCGAGAGCGGAGCTCGGGTTTCTCAGTTTGAAACAGCGAGAGCAGAGCTGGATTTTCACAGTTTGAAACAGCCAGAGCGGAGCTGGTGTTTCACAATTTGAAACAACCAGAGAGGAGCTGGAGATTCACAGTTTGAAACAGCCAGAGCGGAGCTGGGGTTTCACAGTTTGAAACAGCGAGAGCAGAGCTCAGGTTTCTCAGTTTGAAACAGTGAGAGCGGAGCTGGGGTTTCACAGTTTAAAACAGCCAGAAAGGAGCTGCAGTTTCACAGTTTGAAACAGCCCGAGCGGAGCTGGGGTTTCACAGTTTGAAACATCCAGAGCAGAGCTGCAGTTTCACAGTTTGAAACAGCGAGTGCGGAGCTGGGGTTTCTCATTTTGAAACAGCTAGAGCGGAGCTGGAATTTCAGTTTGAAACAACGAGAGCGGAGCTAGGGTTTCACAGTTCGAAACAGCGAGAGCGGAGCTGGAATTTCAGTTTGAAACAGCGAGAGCAGAGCTGGTGTTTCATAGTGTGAATTAGCGGGAGCGGAGCTGGTGTTTCATACTTTGAAGTAGCGGGAGCGGAACTGTGGTATCAGTTTGCAACAGCGAGAACGGAGGATGCAGTTTCAAAGTTTGACAAAGCGAGAGCGGAGCTGGGGTTTCAGTTTGAAACAGCGAGAGCAGAGCTGGGGTTTCAACCGTTTGAAACAGCGAGAGCGGAGCTGGAGTTTCACAGTTTGAAATAGCGAGAGCGGAGATGGGGTATCAGTTTGAAACAGCGAGAGCGGAGCTGGGATTTCTGTTTGAAACAGCGAGAGGGGAACCTGGATTTCACAGTTTGAAACAGCAAGATGGGAACCTAGGTCTCAGATTGAAACAGCGAGAGTGGAGCTGGTGTTTCACAGTTTGAAACAGCCAGTGCGGAGCTGGAGTTTCATTGTTTGAAACAGCGAGATCGGATCTGGGGTTTCATGGTTTGTAACAGCCAGTGCGGATCTGGAATTTCAGTTTGAAACAGCGAGAGCGGAGCTCGTGTTTCACAGTTTGAAACAGCGAGAGTGGAACTGCAGTTTCACAGTTTGAAACAGCGAGAGCAGAGCTCAGGTTTCTCAGTTTGAAACAGTGAGAGCGGAGCTGGGGTTTCACAGTTTAAAACAGCCAGAAAGGAGCTGCAGTTTCACAGTTTGAAACAGCCCGAGCGGAGCTGGGGTTTCACAGTTTGAAACATCCAGAGCAGAGCTGCAGTTTCACAGTTTGAAACAGCGAGTGCGGAGCTGGGGTTTCTCATTTTGAAACAGCTAGAGCGGAGCTGGAATTTCAGTTTGAAACAACGAGAGCGGAGCTAGGGTTTCACAGTTCGAAACAGCGAGAGCGGAGCTGGAATTTCAGTTTGAAACAGCGAGAGCAGAGCTGGTGTTTCATAGTGTGAATTAGCGGGAGCGGAGCTGGTGTTTCATACTTTGAAGTAGCCGGAGCGGAACTGTGGTATCAGTTTGCAACAGCGAGAACGGAGGATGCAGTTTCAAAGTTTGACAAAGCGAGAGCGGAGCTGGGGTTTCAGTTTGAAACAGCGAGAGCAGAGCTGGGGTTTCAACGGTTTGAAACAGCGAGAGCGGAGCTGGAGTTTCACAGTTTGAAATAGCGAGAGCGGAGATGGGGTATCAGTTTGAAACAGCGAGAGCGGAGCTGGGATTTCTGTTTGAAACAGCGAGAGGGGAACCTGGATTTCACAGTTTGAAACAGCAAGATGGGAACCTAGGTCTCAGATTGAAACAGCGAGAGTGGAGCTGGTGTTTCACAGTTTGAAACAGCCAGTGCGGAGCTGGAGTTTCATTGTTTGAAACAGCGAGATCGGATCTGGGGTTTCATGGTTTGTAACAGCCAGTGCGGATCTGGAATTTCAGTTTGAAACAGCGAGAGCGGAGCTCGTGTTTCACAGTTTGAAACAGCGAGAGTGGAACTGCAGTTTCACAGTTTGAAACAACGAGAGCGGAGCTGGTCTTTCACAGTATGAAACATTGAGAGTGGATCTGGGGTTTCATTGTTTGAAACAGCGAGAGCGGAGCTGGGGATTCTCAGTTTGCAACAGCGAGAGCGGAGCTGGGGTTTCACAGTTTGAAACATCGAGAGCGGAGCTCGGGTTTCTCAGTTTGAAACAGCCATAGCAGAGCTGCAGTTTTGCAGTTTGAAACAGCGAGAGTGGAGCTGGAGTTTCACAGTTTGAAACAGCCAGTGCGGAGCTGGAGTTTCACTGTTTGAAACAGCGAGATCTGATCTGGGGTTTCACGGTTTGTAACAGCCAGTGCGGAGCTGGAATTTCAGTTTGAAAAAGCGAGAGCGGAGCTCGTGTTTCACAGTTTGAAACAGCGAGAGCGGATCTGGGGTCTCATATTTTGAAACAGCGAGAGCGGTGCTGGAGTTTCACAGTTTGAAACACCGAGAGCAGAGCTGGGGTTTCAAATTTTGAAACTTCGAGAGCGGATCTGGGGTTTCACAGTTTGAAACACCGAGAGCCCAGCTCGGGTTTCTCAGTTTGAAATAACGTGGGCGGAGCTGGGGTTTCGCAGTTTGAAACAGCCAGAGCGGTGCTGGAGTTTCACAGTTTGAAACAGTGAGAGCGGGTCTCGGGTTTCTCAGTTTGTAACAGCGAGAGTGGAGTTGGGGTTTCATAGTTTGAAACAGCGAGAGCAGAGCTGCAGTTTCACAGTTTGAAACAATGAGAGAGAGAGCTGCAGTTTCACAGTTTGAAACTGCGTGAGTGGAGCTGGAGTTTCAGAGTTTGAAACAACGAGAGCAGAGCTGGGATTTCACAGTTTGAAACAGCGAGAGCGGAGCTCGGGTTTCTCAGTTTGAAACAGCGAGAGCAGAGCTGGAGTTTCACAGTTTGAAACAGCCAGAGAGGAGCTGGTGTTTCACAATTTGAAACAACCAGAGCGGACCTGGAGATTCACAGTTTGAAACAGCTAGAGAGGAGCTGGGCTTTCACAGTTTAAAACAGCCAGAGAGGAGCTGCAGTTTCACAGTTTGAAACTGCCAGAGCGGAGATGGGATTTCACAGTTTGGAACAGTGAGAGTGGAGCTGGGGTTTCACAGTTTGAAACAGCCCGAGCAGAGCTGCAGTTTCACAGTTTGAAACAGCCCGAGCGGAGCTGCGGTTTCACAGTTTGAAACAACCAGAGCGGAGCTGGGGTTTCACAGTTTGAAACAGCGAGAGCGGAGCTCAGGTTTCTCAGTTTGAAACAGTGAGAGCGGTGCTGGGGTTTCACAGTTTAAAACAGCCAGAGAGGAGCTGCAGTTTCACAGTTTGAAACAGTGAGAGTGGAGCTGGGGTTTCACAGTTTGAAACATCCAGAGAGGAGCTGCAGTTTCACAGTTTGAAACAGCGAGAGCGGAGCTAGGGTTTCACAGTTCGAAACAGCGAGAGCGGAGCTGGAATTTCAGTTTGAAACAGCAAGAGCAGAGCTGGTGTTTCATAGTGTGAATTAGCGGGAGCGGAGATGGGGTTTCATACTTTGAAGTAGCCGGAGCGGAACTGTGGTATCAGTTTGCAACAGCGAGAACGGAGGATGCAGTTTCAAAGTTTGACAAAGCGAGAGCGGAGCTAGGTTTTCAGTTTGAAACAGCGAGAGCAGAGCTGGGGTTTCAACCGTTTGAAACAGCGAGAGCGGAGCTGGAGTTTCACAGTTTGAAATAGCGAGAGCGGAGATGGGGTATCAGTTTGAAACAGCGAGAGCGGAGCTGGGATTTCTGTTTGAAACAGCGAGAGAGGAACCTGGATTTCACAGTTTGAAACAGCAAGATGGGAACCTAGGTCTCAGTTTGAAACAGCGAGAGCAGATCTGGTGTTTCATAGTTTGAAACAGCACGAGTGGAGCTGGGGTTTCTGTTTGAAACAGCGAGAGGGGAACCTGGGTCTCACAGTTTGAAACAGCGAGAGCAGGTCTGGTGTTTCACACTTTGAAACAGCGAGAGCGGAGCTGGGGTTTCACAGATTTATACAAGAAGAGCGGAGCAGGGGTTTCACAGTTTGAAACAGCGAGAGGGGAGCTGGGGTTTCAGTTTGAAACAGCGACAGCGGAACCTGGGTCTCACAGTTTGAAACAGCGAGAGCAGATCTGGTGTTTCACAGTTTGAAACAGCGAGAGCGGAGCTGGGGTTTCACAGATTTATACAGCAAGAGCGGAGCAGGGGTTTCACAGCTTGAAACAGCGAGTACGGATTGGGGATTCACAGGTTGAAATAGCTAGAGCGGAGCTGGGGTTTCACAATTTGAAACAGCAAGAGCGGAGTTGGCGTTTCACAGTTTGAACCAGCCAGAGCAGAGCTGCAGTTTCACAGTTTGAAACAGCGAAAACGGAGCTGGGGTTTCACAGTTTGAAACAGTCAGAGCAGAGCTGGAATTTCAGTTTGAAACAGCCAGAGCGGAGCTGGGGTTTCACAGTTTGAAACAGCCAGAGCGGAGATGGGATTTCACAGTTTGAAACAGCCAGAGCGGAGCTGGGGTTTCACAGTTTGAAACAGCCAGAGTGGAGCTGGAATTTCAGTTTGAAACAGCCAGAGCGGAGCTGCTGTTTCACAGTTTGAAAGAGCGAGATTGGAGCTGCAGTTTCACGGTTTGAAACAGCCAGAGCAGAGCTGGAATCTCGGTTTCAAACAGCGAGAGCGGAGCTGGTGTTTCACAGTTTGAAATAGCGAGAGCGCAGGATGCAGTTTCACAGTTTGAAACAGCGAGAGCGGAGCTGGAGTTTCAGTATAAAACAGGGAGAGCGGAGCTGGGTTTTCACAGTTTGAAACAGCGAGAGTGGAGCTGCAGTTTCACAGTTTGAAACAGCGAGAGCGGAGCTGGGGATTCTCAGTTTGGAACAGCGAGAGCGGATCTGGGGTCTCATATTTTGAAACAGCGAGAGCGGTGCTGGAGTTTCACAGTTTGAAACAGCGAGAGCAGAGCTGGGGTTTCAAATTTTGAAACTTCGAGAGCGGATCTGGGGTTTCACAGTTTGTAACACCGAGAGACCAGCTCGGGTTTCTCAGTTTGAAACAGCCAGAGCGGTGCTGGAGTTTCACAGTTTGAAACAGCGAGAGCGGAGCTGGTGTTTCACAGTTTGAAACAACGAGAGCAGAGCTGGGGTTTCACAGTTTGAAACAGTGAGAGTGGGTCTCGGGTTTCTCAGTTTGTAACAGCGAGAGCGGAGTTGGGGTTTCACAGTTTGAAACAGCAAGAGCGGAGCTTGGGTTTCTCAGTTTGAAACAGCGAGAGCAGAGCTGGATTTTCAGAGTTTGAAACAGCCAGAGTGGAGCTGGTGTTTCACAATTTGAAACAACCAGAGCAGAGCTGGAGATTCACAGTTTGAAACAGCCAGAGCGGAGCTGGGGTTTCACAGTTTGAAACAGCGAGAGCAGAGCTCAGGTTTCTCAGTTTGAAACAGTGAGAGCGGAGCTGGGGTTTCACAGTTTAAAACAGCCAGAAAGGAGCTGCAGTTTCACAGTTTGAAACAGCCCGAGCGGAGCTGGGGTTTCACAGTTTGAAACATCCAGAGCAGAGCTGCAGTTTCACAGTTTGAAACAGCGAGAGCGGAGCTGGGGTTTCTCATTTTGAAACAGCTAGAGCGGAGCTGGAATTTCAGTTTGAAACAACGAGAGCGGAGCTAGGGTTTCACAGTTCGAAACAGCGAGAGCGGAGCTGGAATTTCAGTTTGAAACAGCGAGAGCAGAGCTGGTGTTTCATAGTGTGAATTAGCGGGAGCGGAGCTGGGGTTTCATACTTTGAAGTAGCGGGAGCGGAACTGTGGTATCAGTTTGCAACAGCGAGAACGGAGGATGCAGTTTCAAAGTTTGACAAAGCGAGAGCGGAGCTGGGGTTTCAGTTTGAAACAGCGAGAGAAGAGCTGGGGTTTCAACGGTTTGAAACAGCGAGAGCGGAGCTGGAGTTTCACAGTTTGAAATAGCGAGAGTGGAGATGGGGTATCAGTTTGAAACAGCGAGAGCGGAGCTGGGATTTCTGTTTGAAACAGCGAGAGGGGAACCTGGATTTCACAGTTTGAAACAGCAAGATGGGAACCTAGGTCTCAGATTGAAACAGCAAGAGTGGAGCTGGTGTTTCACAGTTTGAAACAGCCAGTGCGGAGCTGGAGTTTCACTGTTTGAAACAGCGAGATCGGATCTGGGGTTTCATGGTTTGTAACAGCCAGTGCGGATCTGGAATTTCAGTTTGAAACAGCGAGAGCGGAGCTCGTGTTTCACAGTTTGAAACAGCGAGAGCGGATCTGGGGTCTCATATTTTGAAACAGCGAGAGCGGTGCTGGAGTTTCACAGTTTGAAACAGCAAGAGCAGAGCTGGGGTTTCAAATTTTGAAACTTCGAGAGCGGATCTGGGGTTTCACAGTTTGAAACACCGAGAGCTCAGCTCGGGTTTCTCAGTTTGAAATAACGTGGGCGGAGCTGGGGTTTTGCAGTTTGAAACAGCCAGAGCGGTGCTGGAGTTTCACAGTTTGAAACAGTGAGAGCGGGTCTCGGGTTTCTCAGTTTGTAACAGCGAGAGTGGAGTTGGGGTTTCATAGTTTGAAACAGCGAGAGCAGAGCTGCAGTTTCACAGTTTGAAACAATGAGAGAGAGAGCTGCAGTTTCACAGTTTGAAACTGCGTGAGTGGAGCTGGAGTTTCAGAGTTTGAAACAACGAGAGCAGAGCTGGGATTTCACAGTTTGAAACAGCGAGAGCGGAGCTCGGGTTTCTCAGTTTGAAACAGCGAGAGCAGAGCTGGAGTTTCACAGTTTGAAACAGCCAGAGAGGAGCTGGTGTTTCACAATTTGAAACAACCAGAGCGGACCTGGAGATTCACAGTTTGAAACAGCCAGAGCGGAGCTGGGCTTTCACAGTTTGAAACAGCGAGAGCAGAGCTCAGGTTTCTCAGTTTGAAACAGTGAGAGCGGAGCTGGGGTTTCACAGTTTAAAACAGCCAGAGAGGAGCTGCAGTTTCACAGTTTGAAACAGCCAGAGCGGAGATGGGATTTCTCAGTTTGAAACAGTGAAAGCGGTGCTGCGGTTTCACAGTTTAAAACAGCCAGAGAGGAGCTGCAGTTTCACAGTTTGAAACAGTGAGAGTGGAGCTGGGGTTTCACAGTTTGAAACATCCAGAGAGGAGCCGCAGTTTCACAGTTTGAAACAGCCCAAGCGGAGCTGCAGTTTCACAGTTTGAAACAGCGAGAGCGGAGCTAGGGTTTCACAGTTCGAAACAGCGAGAGCGGAGCTGGAATTTCAGTTTGAAACAGCAAGAGCAGAGCTGGTGTTTCATAGTGTGAATTAGCGGGAGCGGAACTGGGGTTTCATACTTTGAAGTAGCCGGAGCGGAACTGTGGTATCAGTTTGCAACAGCGAGAACGGAGGATGCAGTTTCAAAGTTTGACAAAGCGAGAGCGGAGCTAGGTTTTCAGTTTGAAACAGCGAGAGCAGAGCTGGGGTTTCAACGGTTTGAAACAGCGAGAGCGGAGCTGGAGTTTCACAGTTTGAAATAGCGAGAGCGGAGATGGGGTATCAGTTTGAAACAGCGAGAGCGGAGCTGGGATTTCTGTTTGAAACAGCGAGAGGGGAACCTGGATTTCACAGTTTGAAACAGCAAGATGGGAACCTAGGTCTCAGTTTGAAACAGCGAGAGCAGATCTGGTGTTTCATAGTTTGAAACAGCACGAGTGGAGCTGGGGTTTCTGTTTGAAACAGCGAGAGGGGAACCTAGGTCTCACAGTTTGAAACAGCGAGAGCAGATCTGGTGTTTCACACTTTGAAACAGCGAGAGCGGAGCTGGGGTTTCACAGATTGATACAAGAAGAGCGGAGCAGGGGTTTCACAGTTTGAAACAGCGAGAGGGGAGCTGGGGTTTCAGTTTGAAACAGCGACAGCGGAACCTGGGTCTCACAGTTTGAAACAGCGAGAGCAGATCTGGTGTTTCACAGTTTGAAACAGCGAGAGCGGAGCTGGGGTTTCACAGATTTATACAGCAAGAGCGGAGCAGGGGTTTCACAGCTTGAAACAGCGAGTACGGATTGGGGATTCACAGGTTGAAATAGCTAGAGCGGAGCTGGGGTTTCACAATTTGAAACAGCAAGAGCGGAGTTGGCGTTTCACAGTTTGAACCAGCCAGAGCAGAGCTGCAGTTTCACAGTTTGAAACAGCGAAAACGGAGCTGGGGTTTCACAGTTTGAAACAGTCAGAGCAGAGCTGGAATTTCAGTTTGAAACAGCCAGAGCGGAGCTGGGGTTTCACAGTTTGAAACAGCCAGAGTGGAGCTGCTGTTTCACAGTTTGAAACAGCGAGAGCAGAGCTGCGGTTTCACAGTTGAATACAGCGAGTGCGGAGCTGGAGTTTCAGACTTTGAAACAGCCAGAGCGGAGCTCCAGTTTCTCATTCTGAAACAGCCAGAGCGCAGCTGGAATTTCATTTTGAAACAGCGAGAGCGAAGCTGGGGTTTCACAGTTTGAAACAGCCAGAGCGGAGCTGCTGTTTCACAGTTTGAAAGAGCGAGATTGGAGCTGCAGTTTCACAGTTTGAAACAGCGAGAGCGGAGCTGGAGTTTCAGTATAAAACAGGGAGAGCGGAGCTGGGTTTTCACAGTTTGAAACAGCGAGAGTGGAGCTGCAGTTTCACAGTTTGAAACAGCGAGAGCGGAGCTGGGGATTCTCAGTTTGCAACAGCGAGAGCGGAGCTGGGGTTTCACAGCTTGAAACAGCCAGAGCGGAGCTGGGGTTTCACAGTTTGAAACACCGAGAGCAGAGCTCGGGTTTCTCAGTTTGAAACAGCCAGAGCAGAGCTGCAGTTTCGCAGTTTGAAACAGCGAGAGTGGAGCTGGAGTTTCACAGTTTGAAACAGCCAGTGCGGGGCTGGAGTTTCACTGTTTGAAACAGCGAGATCGGATCTGGGGTCTCACGGTTTGTAACAGCCAGTGCGGATCTGAAATTTCAGTTTGAAACAGCGAGAGCGGAGCTCGTGTTTCACAGTTTGAAACAACGAGAGCAGAGCTGGAGTTTCAGTTTAAAACAGGGAGAGCGGAGCTGGGTTTTCACAGTTTGAAACAGAGAGAGTGGAACTGCAGTTTCACAGTTTGAAACAGCGAGAGCGGAGCTGGTCTTTCACAGTATGAAACATCGAGAGCGGATCTGGGGTTTCTTTGTTTGAAACAGCGAGAGTGGAGCTGGGGATTCTCAGTTTGCAACAGCGAGACCGGAGCTGGGGTTTCATAGCTTGAAACAGCCAGAGCGGAGCTGGGGTTTCACAGTTTGAAACACCGAGAGCGGAGCTCGGGTTTCTCAGTTTGAAACAGCCAGAGCAGAGCTGCAGTTTCGCAGTTTGAAACAGCGAGAGTGGAGCTGGAGTTTCACAGTTTGAAACAGCCAGTGCGGAGCTGGAGTTTCACAGTTTCAAACAGCGAGAGCGGACCTGGTGTTTCACAGTTTGATCAGCGAGAGCGGAGCTACAGTTTCACAGATTGAAACAGAGAGAGTGGAGCTGCAGTTTCACAGTTTGAAACAGCCAGAGCGGAGCTGGAATTTCACAGCTTGAAACAGTGAGAGCGGAGCTGAAGTTTCACAGTTTGAAACACCGAGAGCAGAGATGGGGTTTCACATTTTGAAACAGCGAGAGCAGATCTGGGGATTCACACTTTGAAACAGCGAGAGTGGAGTTGGGGTTTCACAGTTTGAAACAGCGATAGCGGAGCTGGGGATTCACAGTTGGAAACAGCCAGAGCGGAGCTGGGGATTCACAGTTTGAAACAGCGAGAGTGGAGCTGGGGATTCACAGTTTGAAACAGCCAGAGCGGAGCTGGGGTTTCACAGTTTAAAACAGCCAGAGCGGAGATGGGATTTCACAGTTTGAAACAGTGAGAGTGGAGCTGCAGTTTCACGGTTTGAAACAGCGAGAGCGGAGCTGGAGTTTCACAGTTTGAAACAGCGAGAGCAGAGCTGGAGTTTCACAGTTTGAAACAGCGTTTGGGGAGTGGGAGATTTACAGTTTGAAACGGCGAAGGCAGGGCAGGGGATTCATAGTTGAAACAGGAGAGGTAAGCCGGGAGTTTCACTGTTTGAAAGAGCGAGTGGAGAGCATGAGATTCAAAGTTGGCCACAGCGAAAGCAGATTGGATGTTTTGCTGAGTGAAAGTGAGCGGGAAGCCGGGAGTTTCAGAGCTTGAAACAGCGAAAGCAGAGCTGGAGTTCCACAACTGGAAAGAGTGAAATGTGATCATGAACTTCCCAGCTTGAAACAGCGAGAGCGGAGCTGGGGTTTCACAGTTTAAAACAGCCAGAGAGGAGCTGCAGTTTCACAGTTTGAAACAGCCAGAGCGGAGATGGGATTTCACAGTTTGAAACAGTGAGAGTGGAGCTGGGGTTTCACAGTTTGAAAGATCCAGAGGGGAGCTGCAGTTTCACAGTTTGAAACAGCCAGAGCGGGGAGTTGGGGTTTCACAGTTTAAAACAGCCAGAGAGGAGCTGCAGTTTCACAGTTTGAAACAGCCAGAACGGAGCTGTGGTTTCACAGTTTGAAACAACGAGAGCAGAGCTGGGGTTTCACACTTTGAAACAGTGAGAGCGGGTCTCGGGTTTCTCAGTTTGTAACAGCGAGAGCGGAGTTGGGGTTTCACAGTTTGAAACAGCAAGAGCGGAGCTGGAGTTTCACTGTTTGAAACAGTGAGATCGGATCTGGGGTTTCACGGTTTGTAACAGCCAGTGTAGAGCTGGAATTTCAGTTTGAAACAGCGAGAGTGGAGCTCGTGTTTCACAGTTTGAAACAACGAGAGCAGAGCTGGAGTTTCACAGTTTGAAACAGCGAGAGCGGATCTGGGGTCTCATATTTTGAAACAGCGAGAGCGGTGCTGGTGTTTCACAGTTTGAAACAGCGAGAGCAGAGCTGGGGTTTCAAATTTTGAAACTTCGAGAGTGGATCTGGGGTTTCACAGTTTGAAACAGCCTGAGCAGAGCTGCAGTTTCGCAGTTTGAAACAGCCAGAGCGGTGCTGGAGTTTCACATTTTGAAACAGCGAGAGCGGAGCTGGTGTTTCACAGTTTGAAACAACGAGAGCAGAGCTGGGGTTTCACAGTTTGAAACAGTGAGAGTGGGTCTCGGGTTTCTCAGTTTGTAACAGCGAGAGCGGAGTTGGGGTTTCACAGTTTGAAACAGCAAGAGCGGAGCTTGGGTTTCTCAGTTTGAAACAGCGAGAGCAGAGCTGGATTTTCAGAGTTTGAAACAGCCAGAGTGGAGCTGGTGTTTCACAATTTGAAACAACCAGAGCGGAGCTGAGGCTTCACAGTTTGAAACAGTGAGAGCGACCCTGGGAATTCAAAGTTTGAAACAGCGAGAGCGAAGCTGTGGTTTCATAGTTTGAAACAGCGAGAGCAGAGCTGCAGTTTCACAGTTTGAAACAATGAGAGAGAGAGCTGCAGTTTCACAGTTTGAAACTGCGTGAGTGGAGCTGGAGTTTCAGAGTTTGAAACAGCGAGAGCGGAGCTCGGGTTTCTCAGTTTGAAACAGCGAGAGCAGAGCTGGATTTTCACAGTTTGAAACAGCCAGAGCGGAGCTGGTGTTTCACAATTTGAAACAACCAGAGAGGAGCTGGAGATTCACAGTTTGAAACAGCCAGAGCGGAGCTGGGCTTTCACAGTTTGAAACAGCGAGAGCAGAGCTCAGGTTTCTCAGTTTGAAACAGTGAGAGCGGAGCTGGGGTTTCACAGTTTAAAACAGCCAGAAAGGAGCTGCAGTTTCACAGTTTGAAACAGCCCGAGCGGAGCTGGGGTTTCACAGTTTGAAACATCCAGAGCAGAGCTGCAGTTTCACAGTTTGAAACAGCGAGAGCGGAGCTGGGGTTTCTCATTTTGAAACAGCTAGAGCGGAGCTGGAATTTCAGTTTGAAACAACGAGAGCGGAGCTAGGGTTTCACAGTTCGAAACAGCGAGAGCGGAGCTGGAATTTCAGTTTGAAACAGCGAGAGCAGAGCTGGTGTTTCATAGTGTGAATTAGCGGGAGCGGAGCTGGGGTTTCATACTTTGAAATAGCGGGAGCGGAACTGTGGTATCAGTTTGCAACAGCGAGAACGGAGGATGCAGTTTCAAAGTTTGACAAAGCGAGAGCGGAGCTGGGGTTTCAGTTTGAAACAGCGAGAGCAGAGCTGGGGTTTCAACGGTTTGAAACAGCGAGAGCGGAGCTGGAGTTTCACAGTTTGAAATAGCGAGAGCGGAGATGGGGTATCAGTTTGAAACAGCGAGAGCGGAGCTGGGATTTCTGTTTGAAACAGCGAGAGGGGAACCTGGATTTCACAGTTTGAAACAGCAAGATGGGAACCTAGGTCTCAGATTGAAACAGCGAGAGTGGAGCTGGTGTTTCACAGTTTGAAACAGCCAGTGCAGAGCTGGAGTTTCACTGTTTGAAACAGCGAGATCGGATCTGGGGTTTCATGGTTTGTAACAGCCAGTGCGGATCTGGAATTTCAGTTTGAAACAGCGAGAGCGGAGCTCGTGTTTCACAGTTTGAAACAGCGAGAGCGGATCTGGGGTCTCATATTTTGAAACAGCGAGAGCGGTGCTGGAGTTTCACAGTTTGAAACAGCAAGAGCAGAGCTGGGGTTTCAAATTTTGAAACTTCGAGAGCGGATCTGGGGTTTCACAGTTTGAAACACCGAGAGCCCAGCTCGGGTTTCTCAGTTTGAAATAACGTGGGCGGAGCTGGGGTTTCGCAGTTTGAAACAGCCAGAGCGGTGCTGGAGTTTCACAGTTTGAAACAGTGAGAGCGGGTCTCGGGTTTCTCAGTTTGTAACAGCGAGAGTGGAGTTGGGGTTTCATAGTTTGAAACAGCGAGAGCAGAGCTGCAGTTTCACAGTTTGAAACAATGAGAGAGAGAGCTGCAGTTTCACAGTTTGAAACTGCGTGAGTGGAGCTGGAGTTTCAAAGTTTGAAACAACGAGAGCAGAGCTGGGATTTCACAGTTTGAAACAGCGAGAGCGGAGCTCGGGTTTCTCAGTTTGAAACAGCAAGAGCAGAGCTGGAGTTTCACAGTTTGAAACAGCCAGAGAGGAGCTGGTGTTTCACAATTTGAAACAACCAGAGCGGACCTGGAGATTCACAGTTTGAAACAGCCAGAGCGGAGCTGGGCTTTCACAGTTTGAAACAGCGAGAGCAGAGCTCAGGTTTCTCAGTTTGAAACAGTGAGAGCGGAGCTGGGGTTTCACAGTTTAAAACAGCCAGAGAGGAGCTGCAGTTTCACAGTTTGAAACAGCCAGAGCGGAGATGGGATTTCACAGTTTGGAACAGTGAGAGTGGAGCTGCGGTTTCACAGTTTGAAACATCCAGAGAGGAGCTGCAGTTTCACAGTTTGAAACAGCCCGAGCGGAGCTGCGGTTTCACAGTTTGAAACAACCAGAGCGGAGCTGGGGTTTCACAGTTTGAAACAGCGAGAGCGGAGCTCAGGTTTCTCAGTTTGAAACAGTGAAAGCGGTGCTGGGGTTTCACAGTTTAAAACAGCCAGAGAGGAGCTGCAGTTTCACAGTTTGAAACAGTGAGAGTGGAGCTGGGGTTTCACAGTTTGAAACATCCAGAGAGGAGCTGCAGTTTCACAGTTTGAAACAGCCCAAGCGGAGCTGCAGTTTCACAGTTTGAAACAGCGAGTGCGGAGCTAGGCTTTCACAGTTCGAAACAGCGAGAGCGGAGCTGGAATTTCAGTTTGAAACAGCAAGAGCAGAGCTGGTGTTTCATAGTGTGAATTAGCGGGAGCGGAGCTGGTGTTTCATACTTTGAAGTAGCCGGAGCGGAACTGTGGTATCAGTTTGCAACAGCGAGAACGGAGGATGCAGTTTCAAAGTTTGACAAAGCGAGAGCGGAGCTAGGTTTTCAGTTTGAAACAGCGAGAGCAGAGCTGGGGTTTCAACGGTTTGAAACAGCGAGAGCGGAGCTGGAGTTTCACAGTTTGAAATAGCGAGAGCGGAGATGGGGTATCAGTTTGAAACAGCGAGAGCGGAGCTGGGATTTCTGTTTGAAACAGCGAGAGGGGAACCTGGATTTCACAGTTTGAAACAGCAAGATGGGAACCTAGGTCTCAGTTTGAAACAGCGAGAGCAGATCTGGTGTTTCACAGTTTGAAACAGCACGAGTGGAGCTGGGGTTTCTGTTTGAAACAGCGAGAGGGGAACCTGGGTCTCACAGTTTGAAACAGCGAGAGCAGATCTGGTGTTTCACACTTTGAAACAGCGAGAGCGGAGCTGGGGTTTCACAGATTGATACAAGAAGAGCGGAGCAGGGGTTTCACAGTTTGAAACAGCGAGAGGGGAGCTGGGGTTTCAGTTTGAAACAGCGACAGTGGAACCTGGGTCTCACAGTTTGAAACAGCGAGAGCAGATCTGGTGTTTCACAGTTTGAAACAGCGAGAGCGGAGCTGGGGTTTCACAGCTTGAAACAGCGAGTACGGATTGGGGATTCACAGGTTGAAATAGCTAGAGCGGAGCTGGGGTTTCACAATTTGAAACAGCAAGAGCGGAGTTGGCGTTTCACAGTTTGAACCAGCCAGAGCAGAGCTGCAGTTTCACAGTTTGAAACAGCGAAAACGGAGCTGGGGTTTCACAGTTTGAAACAGTCAGAGCAGAGCTGGAATTTCAGTTTGAAACAGCCAGAGCGGAGCTGGGGTTTCACAGTTTGAAACAGCAGGAATGGAGCTGGGGTTTCACAGTTTGAAACAGCCAGAGTGGAGCTGCTGTTACACAGTTTGAAACAGCGAGAGCAGAGCTGCGGTTTCACAGTTGAATACAGCGAGTGCGGAGCTGGAGTTTCAGACTTTGAAACAGCCAGAGCGGAGCTCCAGTTTCTCATTCTGAAACAGCCAGAGCGGAGCTGGAATTTCATTTTGAAACAGCGAGAGCGAAGCTGGGGTTTCACAGTTTGAAACAGCCAGAGCGGAGCTGCTGTTTCACAGTTTGAAAGAGCGAGATTGGAGCTGCAGTTTCACGGTTTGAAACAGCCAGAGCAGAGCTGGAATCTCGGTTTCAAACAGCGAGAGCGGAGCTGGTGTTTCACAGTTTGAAATAGCGAGAGCGCAGGATGCAGTTTCACAGTTTGAAACAGCGAGAGCGGAGCTGGAGTTTCAGTATAAAACAGGGAGAGCGGAGCTGGGGATTCTCAGTTTGCAACAGCGAGAGCGGAGCTGGGGATTCTCAGTTTGCAACAGCGAGAGCGGAGCTGGGGTTTCACAGCTTGAAACACCGAGAGCAGAGCTCGGGTTTCTCAGTTTGAAATAGCCAGAGCAGAGCTGCAGTTTCGCAGTTTGAAACAGCGAGAGTGGAGCTGGAGTTTCACAGTTTGAAACAGCCAGTGCGGGGCTGGAGTTTCACTGTTTAAAACAGCGAGATCAGATCTGGGGTCTCACGGTTTGTAACAGCCAGTGCGGATCTGAAATTTCAGTTTGAAACAGCGAGAGCGGAGCTCGTGTTTCACAGTTTGAAACAACGAGAGCAGAGCTGGAGTTTCAGTTTAAAACAGGGAGAGCGGAGCTGGGTTTTCACAGTTTGAAACAGAGAGAGTGGAACTGCAGTTTCACAGTTTGAAACAGCGAGAGCGGAGCTGGTCTTTCACAGTATGAAACATCGAGAGCGGATCTGGGGTTTCTTTGTTTGCAACAGCGAGAGCGGAGCTGGGGTTTCATAGCTTGAAACAGCCAGAGCGGAGCTGGGGTTTCACAGTTTGAAACACCGAGAGCGGAGCTCGGGTTTCTCAGTTTGAAACAGCCAGAGCAGAGCTGCAGTTTCGCAGTTTGAAACAGCGAGAGTGGAGCTGGAGTTTCACAGTTTGAAACAGCCAGTGCGGAGCTGGAGTTTCACAGTTTCAAACAGCGAGAGCGGACCTGGTGTTTCACAGTTTGATCAGCGAGAGCGGAGCTGCAGTTTCACAGTTTGAAACAGCCAGAGCGGAGCTGGAATTTCAGTATGAAACAGCGAGAGTGGAGCTGGGGTTTCACAGCTTGAAACAGTGAGAGCGGAGCTGAAGTTTCACAGTTTGAAACACCGAGAGCAGAGATGGGGTTTCACATTTTGAAACAGCGAGAGCAGATCTGGGGATTCACACTTTGAAACAGCGAGAGTGGAGTTGGGGTTTCACAGTTTGAAACAGCGAGAGCGGAGCTGGGGATTCACAGTTTGAAACAGCCAGAGCGGAGCTGGGGATTCACAGTTTGAAACAGCCAGAGCGGAGCTGGGATTTCAGAGGTTGAAACAGCGAGAGCGGAGCTCAGGTTTCTCAGTTTGAAACAGCGAGAGCGGAGCTGGGGTTTCACAGTTAAAACAGCCAGAGAGGAGCTGCAGTTTCACAGTTTGAAACAGCCAGAGCGGAGCTGGGGTTTCACAGTTTAAAACAGCCAGAGCGGAGATGGGATTTCACAGTTTGAAACAGTGAGAGTGGAGCTGCAGTTTCTCGGTTTGAAACAGCGAGAGCGGAGCTGGAGTTTCTCGGTTTGAAACAGCGAGAGCGGAGCTGGAGTTTCACAGTTTGAAACAGCGAGAGCAGAGCTGGAGTTTCACAGTTTGAAACAGCGTTTGGGGAGTGGGAGATTTACAGTTTGAAACGGCGAAGGCAGGGCAGGGGATTCATAGTTGAAACAGGAGAGGTAAGCCGGGAGTTTCACTGTTTGAAAGAGCGAGCGGAGAGCGTGAGATTCAAAGTTGGCCACAGCGAAAGCAGATTGGATGTTTTGCTGAGTGAAAGTGAGCGGGAAGCCGGGAGTTTCAGAGCTTGAAACAGCGAAAGCAGAGCTGGAGTTCCACAACTGGAAAGAGAGAAATGTGATCATGAACTTCCCAGCTTGAAACAGCGAGAGCGGAGCTGGGGTTTCACAGTTTAAAACAGCCAGAGAGGAGTTGCAGTTTCACAGTTTGAAACAGCCAGAGCGGAGATGGGATTTCACAGTTTGAAACAGTGAGAGCGGAGCTGGGGTTTCACAGTTTGAAACATCCAGAGGGGAGCTGCAGTTTCACAGTTTGAAACAGCCAGAGCGGGGAGTTGGGGTTTCACAGTTTGAAACAGCGAGAGCGGAGCTGGGGTTTCACAGTTCGAAACAGCGACAGCGGAGCTGGGGTTTCACAGTTCAAAACAGCGAGAGCGGAGCTGGAATTTCAGTTTGAAACAGCGAGAGCAGAGCCTGTGTTTCATAGTGTGAATTAGCGGGAGCGGTGCTGGGGTTTCATAGTTTGAACTAGCGGGAGCAGAACTGTGGTATCAGTTTGCAGCAGCGAGAACGGAGGATGCAGTTTCAAAGTTTGACAAAGCGAGAGCGGAGCTGGGGTTTCAGTTTGAAACAGCAAGAGCAGAGCTGGGGTTTCAACCGTTTGAAACAGCGAGAGCGGAGCTGGAGTTTCACAGTTTGAAATAGCGAGAGCGGAGATGGGGTATCAGTTTGAAACAGCGAGAGCGGAGCTGGGGTTTCTGTTTGAAACAGCGAGAGGGGAACCTGGGTTTCACAGTTTGAAACAGCAAGATGGGAACCTAGGTCTCAGTTTGAAACAGCGAGAGTGGAGCTGCAGTTTCACAGTTTGAAACATCCAGAGCGGAGCTGCAGTTTCACAGTTTGAAACAGCGAGAGCGGAGCTGGGGTTTCACAGTTCGAAACAGCGACAGCGGAGCTGGGGTTTCATAGTTCGAAACAGCGAGAGCGGAGCTGGAATTTCAGTTTGAAACAGCGAGAGCAGAGCTGGTGTTTCATAGTGTGAATTAGCGGGAGCGGAGCTGGGGTTTCATAGTTTGAATTAGCGGGAGCAGAACTGTGGTATCAGTTTGCAGCAGCGAGAACGGAGGATGCAGTTTCAAAGTTTGACACAGCGAGAGCAGAGCTGGGGTTTCAGTTTGAAACAGCGCGAGCAGAGCTGGGGTTTCAACCGTTTGAAACAGCGAGAGCGGAGCTGGAGTTTCACAGTTTGAAATAGCGAGAGCAGAGATGGGGTATCAGTTTGAAACAGCGAGAGCGGAGCTGGGGTTTCTGTTTGAAACAGCGAGAGGGGAACCTGGGTTTCACAGTTTGAAACAGCAAGATGGGAACCTAGGTCTCAGTTTGAAACAGCAAAAGCAGATCTGGTGTTTCACAGTTTAAAACAGCACGAGTGGAGCTGGGGTTTCTGTTTGAATCAGCGAGAGGGGAACCTGGGTCTCACAGTTTGAAACAGCGAGAGCAGATCTGGCGTTTCACAGTTTGAAACAGCGTGAGTGGAGCTGTGGTTTCACAGTTTGAAACAGCAAGAGCGGAGCTGGAGTTTCACAGTTTGAGACAGCCAGAGCGGAGCTGGGCTTTCAACTGTTTGAAACAGCGAGAGCGGAAATGGGGTATCAGTTTGAAACAGCGAGAGTGGAGATGCAGTTTCACAGTTTGAAACAGCCAGAGAGGAGCTGGGCTTTCACAGCTTGAAACTGCGAGTGCGGATTGGTGATTCACAGTTTGAAGCAGCAAGAGCACAGCTGGGGATTCACAGTTTGAAACAGCCAGAGCGAAACTGGGGTTTCAGAGTTTGAAACCATAAGTGTGGAGATGGGGTTTCACAGTTTGAAACAGCGAGAGCGCAGATACAGTTTCACAGTTTGAAACAGCGAGAGGGGAGCAGTGGTTTGAGTTAGAAACAGCGAGAGCAGAGCTGGGTTTTCACAGTTTGAAACAGCAAGAGTGGAGCTGGGGTTTCACAGCTTGAAACAGCGAGAGCGGAGCTGAAGTTTCACGGTTTGAAACAGCGGGAGCAGAGATGGGGTTTCACATTTTGAAACAGTGAGAGCAGATCTGGGGATTCACACTTTGAAAAAGCGAGAGTGGAGCTGAGGTTTCATAGTTTGAATTAGTGGGAGCGGAACTGTGGTATCAGTTTGCAGCAGCGAGAACGGAGGATGCAGTTTCAAAGTTTGACAAAGCGAGAGCGGAGCTGGGGTTTCAGTTTGAAACAGCAAGAGCAGAGCTGGGGTTTCAACCGTTTGAAACAGCGAGAGCGGAGCTGGAGTTTCACAGAGCGGAACTGTGGTATCAGTTTGCAACAGCGAGAACAGAGGATGCAGTTTCACAGTTTGAAATAGCGAGAGGGCAGGTGGAGTTTCTCAGTGTGAAACAGCGAGAGTGGAGCTGGGGTTTCAGTTTGAAACAGTGCGAGCGGAGCTGGGGTTTCACAGTTGAAAACAACCAGAGCGCAGCTGCAGTTTCACTGTTTGATACAGCGAGAATGGAGCTGGGGTTTCACAGTTTGAAACAGCCAGAGCGGAGCTGGAATTTCAGTTTGAAACAGCGAGAACGGAGCTGCTGTTTCACAGTTTGAAACAGCGAGAGCAGAGCAGGGGTTTCACAGTTGAAAACAGCAGAGCGGAGCTGGAGTTTCGCAGTTTGAAACAGTGAGAGCGGAGCTGGAGTTTCATAGTTTGAAAAAGCGAGAGCGAAGCAAGAGTTTCAAATTTTGAAACTGCGTGAGGGGAGTGGGAGGTTTACAGTTTGAAACAGCAAATGCAGGGCAAGAGATTCAGAGTTAAAACAGGAGAGGCAAGACAGGAGTTTCACAGCTTGAAACAGCGAGAGCAGAGCTGGACTTTCACAGGTTGAAACAGCGAGAGCAGAGCTGGACTTTCACAGGTTGAAACAGTGAGAGCGGATCTGGAGTTTCAAAGTATGAAACAGCGAGCGCGGAGCTGCAGTTTCACAGTTTGAAACAGCGAGAGCAGAGCTGGAGTTTCACAGTTTGAAACAGCGTTTGGGGAGTGGGAGATTTACAGTTTGAAACGGCGAAGGCAGGGCAGGGGATTCATAGTTGAAACAGGAGAGGTAAGCCGGGAGTTTCACTGTTTGAAAGAGCGAGTGGAGAGCGTGAGATTCAAAGTTGGCCACAGCGAAAGCAGATTGGATGTTTTGCTGAGTGAAAGTGAGCGGGAAGCCGGGAGTTTCAGAGCTTGAAACAGCGAAAGCAGAGCTGGAGTTCCACAACTGGAAAGAGAGAAATGTGATCATGAACTTCCCAGCTTGAAACAGCGAGAGCGGAGCTGGGGTTTCACAGTTTAAAACAGCCAGAGAGGAGTTGCAGTTTCACAGTTTGAAACAGCCAGAGCGGAGATGGGATTTCACAGTTTGAAACAGTGAGAGTGGAGCTGGAGTTTCACGGTTTGAAACATTGAGAGCGGAGCTGGAGTTTCACAGTTTGAAACAGCGAGAGCAGAGCTGGAGTTTCACAGTTTGAAACAGCGTTTGGGGAGTGGGAGATTTACAGTTTGAAACGGCGAAGGCAGTGCAGGGGATTCATAGTTGAAACAGGAGAGGTAAGCCGGGAGTTTCACAGTTTGAAAGAGCGAGCGGAGAGCGTGAGATTCAAAGTTGGCCACAGCGAAAGCAGAGTGGATGTTTTGCTGAGTGAAAGTGAGCGGGAAGCTGGGAGTTTCAGAGCTTGAAACAGCGAAAGCAGAGCTGGAGTTCCACAACTGGAAAGAGAGAAATGTGATCATGAACTTCCCAGCTGGAAACAGCAAGAGCGGATCTGGAGTTTCATGTGTGAAACAGCGAAAGCGGAGGTGGGGTTTCACAGTTTAAACCGCGAGAGCGGAGCTGGAGTTTCACAGTTTCAATCAGCGAGAGCAGAGCTGTAGTTTCACAGTTTGAAATGGCGTGAGGGAAGTGGGAGGTTTACAGTTTGAAATAGCGAAAACAGGGCAAGAGATTCAGAGTTAAAACAGGAGATTCAAGCCGGGAGCTTCACAGTTTGAAAGAGTGTGGGGAGAGCGTGAGGTTTTAAGTTGGCCACAGCAAAAGCCGAGTGGGCGTTTTGCTGTGTGAAAGTGAGCGGGAAGCCGGGAGTTTCAGAGCTTGAAACAGCGAGAGCAGAGCTGGAGTTACACAGCTTGAAATAGCGAAATGTGAGCCTGAATTTCCAAGCTTGATACAGCGAGAGTAGAGCTGGACTTTCACAGTTTGAAACAGTGAGAGCGGTGCTGGAGTTTCACATTTTGAAACAGCGAGTTGGGAGTTGGGGTTTCGCAGTTTGAAACAGTGAGAGTGGAGTTGGAGTTTCACAGATTGAAACAGCGAGAGCGGAGCAGCAGTTTCACTGTTTGAAACAGCGAGAGCGGAGCTGCAGTTTCACTATTTGAAACAGTGAGAGCGGAGCAGGAGTTTCACAGTTTAAACAGCGAGAACCGAGCTTGAGTTTCACAGTTTGAAACAGCGAGAGCAGAGCTGGGCTTTCACTGTTTGAAACAGCGAGAGCGGAGCTGGAGTTTCACAGATTAAACAGCGAGAGCGGAGCTGGAGTCTCACAGTTTCAATCAGCGAGAGTGGAGCTGGAGTTTCACAGTTTGAAACAGCGAGAGCAGAGCAGGAGTTTCACATTTTGAAACAGCGAGTTGGGAGCTGGGGTTTCACAGTTTGAACCAGCGAGAGCGGTGCTGGGGTTTCCCAGTTTGAAACTGTGTGAGGGGAGTGGGAGATTTACGGTCTGAAACAGTGAAAGCAGAGCAGGGGATTCATAGTTGAAACAGAAGAGGTAAGCCCTGAGTTTCACAGTTTGAAAGAGCGAGCGGAGAGCTGGAGATTCAAAGTGGGCCACAGCGAATGCAGTGTGGATGTTTTGCTGTGTGAAAGTGAGCTGGAAGCCGGGAGTTTCAGAGCTTGAAACAGCGAGAGCAGAGCTGGAGATGCACAGCTTGAAAAAGCGAAATGTGAGCATGAGTTTACCAGCTGGAAACTGCAAGAGCAGAGCTGGGGTTTCACTGTTGGAATCAGTGAGCGCGGAGCTGGAGTTTCACAGTTTCAATCATCGAGAGCTGTGCTGGAGTTTCACAGTTTGAAGCAGCGAGAGCAGAGCTGGAGTTCCACTGTTTGAAACAGCGAGAGCAGAGCTGTAGTTTCACAGTTTAAAACAGCGAGTGCAGAGCTGGGGTTTCACAGTTTAAACCAGTGAGAGCGGAGCTGGAGTTTCACAGTTTGCAACGTGAGAGCGGAGATGGAGTTTCACAATTTGAAACAGCGAGAGCGGAGCAGGAGTTTCACAGTTTAAAACAGCGAGTGCAGAGCTGGGGTTTCACAGTTTGAAACAGCGAGAGTGGAGCTGGGGTTTCACTTTTTGAAACAGTGAAAGCAGAACTGGAGTTTCACAGCTTCAAAAAGCGAAATGTGAGCATGAGTTGACCAGCTGCAAACAGCGAGAGCAGAGCTGGGGTTTCACTGTTTGAAACAGCGAGAGCAGAGCTGGAGTTTCACTGTTTGAAACAGCGAGAGCGGAGCAGCAGTTTCACAGTTTAAAACAGCGAGTGCGGAGCTGGAGTTTCACAGTTTGCAACAGTGAGAGCGGAGCTGGAGCTTTGGATGGAACAGGGAGAGTTGAGATGGAGTTTCACACTTTGAAACAGCGAGAGCCGAGCTGGAGTTTCACAGCAGGGCAAGAGATTCAGAGTTTAAACAGGAGAGTCAAGCCGGGAGCTTCACAGTTTGAAAGAGTGAACGGAGAGCATGAGATTTTAAGTTGGCCACAGCAAAAGCAGAGTGGATGTTTTGCTGTGTGAAAGTGAGCGGGAAGCCGGGGGTTTCAGAGCTTGAAACAGCTAGAGCAGAGCTGGAGATCCACACCTTGAAAGAGCGAAATGTGAGCCTGAATTTCCCAGCTGGAAACAGCCAGAGCAGAGCTGGAATTTCACTGTTGGAATCAGTGAGAGCGGAGCTTGAGTTTCACAGTTTCAATCATCGAGAGCGGTGCTGGAGTTTCACAGTTTGAAACAGTGAGAGCGGAGCTGGAGTTTCACAGTTTGAAACAGTGAGAGCGGAGCTGGAGTTTCACGGTTTGAAACAACCGGAGTGGAGCTGAAGTTTCACGGTTTGAAACAACGAGAGCGGAGCTGCAGTTTCACAGTTTGAAACAGCGAGAGCGGAGCTGCAGTTTCACTGTCTGAAACAGCGAGAGCAGAGCTGGAGTTTCACAGTTTAAACAGTGAGAGAGGAGCAGGAGTTTCACAGTTTCAATCAGCGAGAGTGGAGCTGGAGTTTCACAGTTTGAAACAGCGAGAGCAGAGCAGGAGTTTCACATTTTGAAACAGCGAGTTGGGAGCTGGGGTTTCACAGTTTGAACCAGCGAGAGCGGTGCTGGGGTTTCACAGTTTGAAACCGTGTGAGGGGAGTGGGAGATTTACGGTTTGAAACAGCGAAAGCAGAGCAGGGGATTCATAGTTGAAACAGAAGAGGTAAGCCCAGAGTTTAACAGCTGAAAGAGCGAGCGGAGAGCTTGAGATTGAAAGTTGGCCACAGCGAAAGCAGAGTGGATGTTTTGCTGTGTGAAAGTGGGCGGGAGGCCGGGAGTTTCAGCGCTTGAAACAGCGAGAGCAGAGCGGGAGTTCCACATTTAATAGAGCGAAATGTGAGCATGAGTTTACCAGCTGGAAACAGAGAGAGCAGAGCTGGGGTTTCACTGTTGGAATCAGCGAGAGCGGAGCAGGAGCTTCACAGTTTGAAACAGTGAGAGCAGAGCTGCAGTTTCACAGTTTGAAACAGCGAGAGCAGTGCTGGGGTTTAACTGTTTGACACAGCGAGAGCGGAGCTGGATTTTCCCAGTTTGAAACTGAGTGAGGGGAGTAGGAGATTTACGGTTTGAAGCAGCGAAAGCAGAGCAGGTGATTCATAGTTTAAACAGAAGAGGTAAGCCCTGAGTTTCACAGTTTGAAAGAGCGAGCGGAGAGCTTGAGATTCAAAGTTGGCCACAGCGAATGCAGTGTGGATGTTTTGCTGTGTGAAAGTGAGTGGGAAGCCGGGAGTTTCAGAGCTTGAAATAGCGAGAGCAGAGCTGGAGTTCCACAGCTTGAAAAAGCGAAATGTGAGCATGAGTTTACCAGCTGGAAACAGCGAGAGCAGAGCTGGGGTTTCACTGTTGGAATCAGTGAGAGCGGAGCTGGAGTTTCACAGTTTCAATCACCGAGAGCTGTGCTGGAGATTCACAGTTTGAAACAGCGAGAGCAGAGCTGTAGCTTCACTGTTTAAAACAGCGAGTGCAGAGCTGGTGTTTCACAGTTTGAAACAGCGAGAGCGGAGCTGGAGTTTCTCAGTTTGCAACAATGAGATCAGAGCTGGAGCTTTGGAGGGAAGCAGAGAGAGCGGAGATTGAGTTTCACAGTTTGAAACAGCGAGATCGGAGCTGGAGATTCACAGTTTGAAACTGCGAGAGCAGAGCTGGGGTTTCACTGTTTGAAACAGGGAGAGCGGAGCTGGAATTTCACAGTTTCAATCAGCGAGAATGGAGCTGGAGTTTCATGGTTTCAATCAGCGAGAGCAGAGCTGTAGTTTCACAGTTTGAAACTGCGTGAGGGGAGTGGGAGGTTTACAGTTTGAAACAGCGAAAGCAGGGCAAGAGATTCAGAGTTAAAACAGGAGCGTCAAGCCGGGAGCTTCTCAGTTTGAATGAGTGAGCGGAGAGCGTGAGATTTTAAGTTGGCCACAGCAAAAGCAGATTGGATGTTTTGCTTTGTGAAAGTGAGTGGGAAACTGGGAGGTTTCAGAGCTTGAAACATCGAGAGCAGAGCTGGAGTTCCACACCTTGAAAGAGCGAAATGTGAGCCTGACTTTCCCAGCTTGAAACAGCGAGAGCAGAGCTGGACTTTCACAGTTTCAAACATCGAGAGCAGTGCTGGAGTTTCACATTTTGAAACAGCGAGTTGGGAGTTGGGGTTTCGCAGTTTCACACAATGAGAGTGGAGTTGGATTTTCACAGTTTGAAACAGCGAGAGCGGAGCTGCAGTTTCACGGTTTGAAACAGCGAGAGCGGAGCTGCAGTTTCACTGTCTGAAACAGCGAGAGCAGAGCTGGAGTTTCACAGTTTAAACAGTGAGAGAGGAGCAGGAGTTTCACAGTTTCAATCAGCGAGAGTGGAGCTGGAGTTTCACAGTTTGAAACAGCGAGAGCAGTGCTGGAGTTTCACATTTTGAAACAGCGAGAGCGGAGCTGGGTTTTCCCAGTTTGAAACCGTGTGAGGGGAGTGGGAGATTTACGGTTTGAAACAGCGAAAGCAGAGCAGGGGATTCATAGTTGAAACAGAAGAGGTAAGCCCAGAGTTTAACAGCTGAAAGAGCGAGCGGAGAGCTTGAGATTGAAAGTTGGCCACAGCGAAAGCAGAGTGGATGTTTTGCTGTGTGAAAGTGGGCGGGAGGCCGGGAGTTTCAGCGCTTGAAACAGCGAGAGCAGAGCGGGAGTTCCACATTTAATAGAGCGAAATGTGAGCATGAGTTTACCAGCTGGAAACAGAGAGAGCAGAGCTGGGGTTTCACTGTTGGAATCAGTGAGAGCGGAGCTTGAGTTTCACAGTTTGAAACAGCGAGAGCAGAGCTGGGGTTTCACTGTTTGAAACAGCAAGAGCGGAGCTGGAGTTTCACAGTTTGAAACAGCGAGAGTGGAGCTGGAGTTTCACAGTTTAAACAGCGAGAACGGAGCTTGAGTTTCACAGTTTGAAACAGCGAGAGCGGAGCTGCAGTTTCACTGTTTGAAACAGCAAGAGCGGAGCTGGAGTTTCACAGTTTGAAACAGCGAGAGCGGAGCTGGCGTTTCTCAGTTTGCAACAATGAGATCGGAGCTGGAGCTTTGGAGGGAAGCAGAGAGAGCGGAGATTGAGTTTCTCAGTTTGAAACAGCGAGAGTGGAGCTGGAGTTTCACAGTTTGAAACAGCGAGAGTGGAGCTGGGGTTTCCCAGTTCAAAACTATGTGAGGGGAGTGGGAGATTTATGGTTTGAAACAGCGAAAGCAGAGCAGGGGATTCATAGTTGAAACAGAAGAGGTAAGCCCAGAGTTTCACAGTTTGAAAGAGCGAGCGGACAGATGGGATTCAGAGTTGGCCACAGCGAATGCAGTGTGGATGTTTTGCTATGTGAAAGTGAGCGGGAAGCCGGGAGTTTCAGAGCTTGAAACAGCGAGTGAAGAGCTGGATTTCCACAGCTTGAAAAAGCGAAATGTGAGCAAGATTTTACCAGCTGGAAACAGCAAGAGCAGAGCTGGGGTTTCACTGTTGGAATCAGTGAGCGCGGAGCTGGAGTTTCACAGTTTCAATCATTGAGAGCTGTGCTGGAGATTCACAGTTTGAAACAGTGAGAGCGGAGCTGGAGTTTCACTGTTTGAATAAGCGAGAGCAGAGCTGTAGCTTCATTTTTTGAATCAGCGAGAGCAGGGCTGCAGTTTCACAGTTTAAAACAGCGAGTGCAGAGCACGGGTTTCACAGTTGAAAACAGCGAGAGCGGAGCTGGAGTTTCACAGTTTGCAACAATGAGATCGGAGCTGGAGCTTTAGATGGAAACAGCGAGAGCGGATATGGAGTTTCACATTTTGAAACAGCGAGAGCCGAGCCGGAGTTTCACAGTTTGAAACAGCGAGAGTGGAGTTGGGGTTTCACTGTTTGAAACATTGAAAGCGTAGCTGGAGTTCCACAGCTCGAAAAAGCGAAATGTGAGCATGAGTTTACCAGCTGGAAACAGCAAGAGCAGAGCTGGTGTTTCACTTTGGAATCAGTGAGCGCGGAGCTGGAGTTTCACAGTTTCAATCATCGAGAGCTGTGCTGGAGTTTCACAGTTTGAAACAGCGAGAGCAGAGCTGGAGCTTCACTGTTTGAAACAGCGAGAGCGGAGCAGCATTTTCACAGTTTAAAACAGCGAGTGCAGGGCTGGGGATTCACAGCTTAAAACAGCGAGAGCAGAGCTGCAGTTTCACATTTTCAATCATCGAGAGCTGTGCTGGAGTTTCACAGTTTGAAACAGCGAGAGCAGAGCTGTAGCTTCACTGTTTGAAACAGTGAGAGCAGAGCTGTAGCTTTGGATGGAAACAGCGAGAGCGGAGCTGGAGATTCACAGTTTGAAACAGCGAGAACAGAGCTGGACCTTCACAGTTTAAAACAGCGAGAGCGGAGCTGGAGTTTCACAGTTTGAAACAGCGAGAGCGGAGGTGGAGATTCACAGTTCGAAACTATGTGAGGGGAGTGGGAGATTTACGGTTTGAAACAGCGAAAGCAGACCAGGGGATTCATAGTTGAAACAGAAGAGGTAAGCCCAGAGTTTCACAGTTTGAACGAGCGAACGGAGAGCTTGAGATTCAAAGTTGGCCACAGCGAATGCAGTGTGGATGTTTTGATATGTGAAAGTGATCGGGAAGCCGGGAGTTTCAGAGCTTGAAACAGCGAGAGCCGAGCTGGAGTTCCACAGCTTGATAAAGCAAAATGTGAGCATGAGTTTACCAGCTGGAAACAGCGAGAGCAGAGCTGGGGTTTCACTGTTGGAATCAGTGAGCACGGACATGGAGTTTCACAGTTTCAATCATCGAGATCTGTGCTGGAGATTCACAGTTTGAAACAGTGAGAGCGGAGCTGGAGTTTCGCAGTTTAAACAGCGAGAGCAGAGCTGTAGCTTCACTGTTTGAAACAGCGAGAGCAGAGCTGTTGCTTTGGATGGAAACAGAGAAAGCGGAGCTGGAGATTCACAGTTTGGAATAGCGAGAGCAGAGCTGGTGTTTCACTGTTTGAAACAGTGAGAGCGGAGCTGGAGTTTCACAGTTTCAATCAGCGAGAGCAGAGCTGGAGTTTCACAGTTTCAATCAGCGAGAGCGGAGCTGGAGTTTCACAGTTTCAATCAGCGAGAGCAGGGCTGTAGTTTCACAGTTTGAAACTACGTGAGGAGAATGGGAGGTTTACAGTTTGAAACAGCGAAAGCAGGGCAAGAGATTCAGAGTTAAAACAGGAGAGTCAAGCCGGGAGCTTCACAGTTTGAATGAGTGAGCGGAGAGCGTGAGATTTTAAGTTGGCCACAGCAAAAGCAGAGTGGATGTTTTGCTGTGTGAAAGTGAGTGGGAAACCGGGGGTTTCAGAGCTTGAAACAGCGAGAGCAGAGATGGAGTTCCACACCTTGAAAGAGCGAAATGTCCGCCTGAATTTTGCAGCTTGAAACAGCGAGAGCAGAGCTGGATTTTCACAGTTTGAAACAGCGAGAGCGGTGCTGGAGTTTCACATTTTGATACAGCGAGTTGGGAGTTGGTGTTTCGCAGTTTCAAACAATGAGAGTGGAGTTGGAGTTTCACAGTTTTAAACAGCGAGAGCGGAGCTGCAGTTTCACGGTTTGAAACAGCGAGAGCGGAGCTGGAGTTTCACTGTTTGAAACAACGAGAGTGGAGCTGGAGTTTCTCAGTTTAAACAGCGAGAACGGAGTTGAGTTTCACAGTTTGAAACAGCGAGAGCAGAGCTGGGCTTTCACTGTTTGAAACAGCATGAGCGGAGCTGGTGTTTCACAGTTTGAAACAGCGAGAGCGGAGCTGGAATTTCACAGTTTGAAACAGTGAGAACGGAGCTTGAGTTTCACAGTTTGAAACAGCGAGAGCAGAGCTGGGGTTTCCCTGTTTGAAACAGCAAGAGCAGTGCTGGGGTTTCCCAATTCGAAACTATGTGAGGGGAGTGGGAGATTTACGGTTTGAAACAGTGAAAGCAGACCAGGGGATTCATAATTGAAACAGAAGAGGTAAGCCCAGACTTTCACAGTTTGAAAGAGCGAGCGGCGAGCTTGAGATTCAAGTTGGCCACAGCAAAAGCAGAGTGGATGTTTTGCTGTGTGAAAGTGAGTGGGAAACCGGGGGTTTCAGAGCTTGAAACAGCGAGAGCAGAGATGGAGTTCCACACCTTGAAAGAGCGAAATGTCCGCCTGAATTTCGCAGCTTGAAACAGCGAGAGCAGAGCTGGATTTTCACAGTTTGAAACAGCGAGAGCGGTGCTGGAGTTTCACATTTTGATACAGCGAGTTGGGAGTTGGTGTTTCGCAGTTTCAAACAATGAGAGTGGAGTTGGAGTTTCACAGTTTTAAACAGCGAGAGCGGAGCTGCAGTTTCACGGTTTGAAACAGCGAGAGCGGAGCTGGAGTTTCACTGTTTGAAACAGCGAGAGTGGAGCTGGAGTTTCTCAGTTTAAACAGCGAGAACGGAGCTTGAGTTTCACAGTTTGAAACAGCGAGAGCAGAGCTGGGCTTTCACTGTTTGAAACAGCATGAGCGGAGCTGGTGTTTCACAGTTTAAACAGCGAGAGCGGAGCTGGAATTTCACAGTTTAAACAGCGAGAATGGAGCTTGAGTTTCACAGTTTGAAACAGCGAGAGCAGAGCTGGGGTTTCCCTGTTTGAAACAGCAAGAGCAGTGCTGGGGTTTCCCAATTCGAAACTATGTGAGGGGAGTGGGAGATTTACGGTTTGAAACAGCGAAAGCAGACCAGGGGATTCATAATTGAAACAGAAGAGGTAAGCCCAGACTTTCACAGTTTGAAAGAGCGAGCGGCGAGCTTGAGATTCAAGTTGGCCACAGCGAATGCAGTGTGGATGTTTTGCTATGTGAAAGTGAGCGGGAAGCCGGGAGTTTCAGAGCTTGAAACAGCGAGAGCAGAGCTGGAGTTGCTCAGCTTGAAAAAGCGAAATATGAGCTTGCGTTTACCAGCTGGAAACAGCGAGAGCAGAGCTGTGGTTTCACTATTGGAGTCAGTGAGCGCGGAGCTGGAGTTTCACAGTTTCAATCATCGAGAGCTGTGCTGGAGATTCACAGTTTGAAACAGTGAGAGCGGAGCTGGAGTTTCACTGTTTGAAACAGCGAGAGCAGAGCTGGAGTTTCACAGTTTAAAACAGCGAGTGCAGAGCTGGAGTTTCACAGTTTAAAACAGCGAGAGCGGAGCTGGAGTTTCACAGTTTGCAACAATGAGATCGGAGCTGGAGCTTCGGATGGAAACAGCGAGAGTATGGATGGAGTTTCACAGTTTGAAACAGCGAGATCGGAGCTGGAGATTCACAGTTTGAAACAGCGAGAGCAGAGCTGGGGTTTCACTGTTTGAAACAGTGAGAGCGGAGCTGGAGTTTCACAGTTTCAATCAGTGAGAGCGGAGCTGGAGTTTCACAGTTTGAAACTGCGTGAGGGGAGTGGGAGATTTACAGGATGAAACAGCGAAAGCTGGGCAAGAGATTCAGAGTTAAAACAGGAGAGTCAAGCCGGGAGCTTCACAGTTTGAAAGAGTTTGGGGAGAGCGTTAGATTTTAAGTTAGCCACTGCAAAAGCAGAGTGGGCGTTTTGTTATGTGAAAGTGCGTGGGAAGCCGCGAGTTTCATAGCTTGAAACAGCGAGAGCCGAGCTGGGGTTCCACAGTTTGAAATAGCGAAATGTGAGCCTGAATTTCCCAGCTTGAAACAGCGAGAGCGGACCTGGAGTTTCACAGTTGGAAACAGCGAGAGCGGTGCTGGAGTTTCACATTTTGAAACAGCGATTTGGGAGTTGGGGTTTCGCAGTTTGAAACAGTGAGAGCAGAGTTGGAGTTTCACAGTTTGAAACAGTGAGAGCGGAGCTGCAGTTTCACTGTTGAAACTGCGAGAGCGGAGCTGGAGTTTCACTGTTTGAAACAGTGAGAGCGGAGCTGGAGTTTCACAGTTTAAAGAGTGAGAACGGAGCTTGATTTTCACAGTTTGAAACAGCGAGAGCAGAGCTGGGGTTTCACACCTTGAAAGAGCGAAATGTCCGCCTGAATTTCGCAGCTTGAAACAGCGAGAGCAGAGCTGGATTTTCACAGTTTGAAACAGCGAGAGCGGTGCTGGAGTTTCACATTTTGATACAGCGAGTTGGGAGTTGGTGTTTCGCAGTTTCAAACAATGAGAGTGGAGTTGGAGTTTCACAGTTTTAAACAGCGAGAGCGGAGCTGCAGTTTCACGGTTTGAAACAGCGAGAGCGGAGCTGGAGTTTCACTGTTTGAAACAGCGAGAGTGGAGCTGGAGTTTCTCAGTTTAAACAGCGAGAACGGAGCTTGAGTTTCACAGTTTGAAACAGCGAGAGCAGAGCTGGGCTTTCACTGTTTGAAACAGCATGAGCGGAGCTGGAATTTCACAGTTTAAACAGCGAGAATGGAGCTTGAGTTTCACAGTTTGAAACAGCGAGAGCAGAGCTGGGGTTTCCCTGTTTGAAACAGCAAGAGCAGTGCTGGGGTTTCCCAATTCGAAACTATGTGAGGGGAGTGGGAGATTTACGGTTTGAAACAGCGAAAGCAGACCAGGGGATTCATAATTGAAACAGAAGAGGTAAGCCCAGACTTTCACAGTTTGAAAGAGCGAGCGGCGAGCTTGAGATTCAAGTTGGCCACAGCGAATGCAGTGTGGATGTTTTGCTATGTGAAAGTGAGCGGGAAGCCGGGAGTTTCAGAGCTTGAAACAGCGAGAGCAGAGCTGGAGTTGCTCAGCTTGACAAAGCGAAATATGAGCTTGCGTTTACCAGCTGGAAACAGCGAGAGCAGAGCTGTGGTTTCACTATTGGAGTCAGTGAGCGCGGAGCTGGAGTTTCACAGTTTCAATCATCGAGAGCTGTGCTGGAGATTCACAGTTTGAAACAGTGAGAGCGGAGCTGGAGTTTCACTGTTTGAAACAGCGAGAGCAGAGCTGGAGTTTCACAGTTTAAAACAGCGAGTGCAGAGCTGGAGTTTCACAGTTTAAAACAGCGAGAGCGGAGCTGGAGTTTCACAGTTTGCAACAATGAGATCGGAGCTGGAGCTTCGGATGGAAACAGCGAGAGTATGGATGGAGATTCACAGTTTGAAACAGCGAGAGCAGAGCTGGAGATTCACAGTTTGAAACAGCGAGAGCAGAGCTGGGGTTTCACTGTTTCAATCAGTGAGAGCGGAGCTGGAGTTTAGCCGTTTCAATTAGCGAGAGCAGAGCTGTAGTTTCACAGTTTGAAACTGCGTGAGGGGAGTGGGAGATTTACAGGATGAAACAGCGAAAGCTGGGCAAGAGATTCAGAGTTAAAACAGGAGAGTCAAGCCGGGAGCTTCACAGTTTGAAAGAGTTTGGGGAGAGCGTTAGATTTTAAGTTAGCCACTGCAAAAGCAGAGTGGGCGTTTTGTTATGTGAAAGTGCGTGGGAAGCCGCGAGTTTCATAGCTTGAAACAGCGAGAGCCGAGCTGGGGTTCCACAGTTTGAAATAGCGAAATGTGAGCCTGAATTTCCCAGCTTGAAACAGCGAGAGCGGACCTGGAGTTTCACAGTTGGAAACAGCGAGAGCGGTGCTGGAGTTTCACATTTTGAAACAGCGAGTTGGGAGTTGGGGTTTCGCAGTTTGAAACAGTGAGAGCAGAGTTGGAGTTTCACAGTTTGAAACAGCGAGAGCGGAGCTGCAGTTTCACGGTTGAAACTGTGAGAGCGGAGCTGGAGTTTCACTGTTTGAAACAGTGAGAGCGGAGCTGGAGTTTCACAGTTTAAAGAGTGAGAACGGAGCTTGATTTTCACAGTTTGAAACAGCGAGAGCAGAGCTGGGATTTCACAGTTTGAACCAGTGAGAGTGGAGCTGGGTGTTCACAGTTTGAAACTGTGTGAGGGGAGTGGGAGATTTATGGTTTGAAACAGCGAAAGCAGAGCAGGGGATTCATAGTTGAAACAGAAGAGGTAAGCCCAGAGTTTCACAGTTTGAAAGAGCGAGCGGAGAGCTTGAGATTCAAAGTTGGCCACAGCGAATGCAGTGTGCATGTTTTGCTGTGTGAAAGTGAGCGGAAAGCCGTGAGTTTCAGAGCTTGAAATAGTGAGAGCAGAGCTGGAGTTTCACAGTTTGAAACAGCGAGAGCGGAGATGGAGGTTCAGTGTTTGAAACAGCGAGAGCGGAGATGGAGTTTCACAGTTTGAAACAGCGAGCGCGGAGCTGGGGTTTCACTGGTTGAAACAGTGAAAGCGGAGCTGCAGTTTCACAGTTTCAATCAGCGAGAGCGGAGCTGGAGTTTCACAGTTTCAATCAGCGAGAGCAGAGCTCTAGTTTCACAGTTTAAAGAGCGAGAACGGAGCTTGAGTTTCACAGTTTGAAACAGCGAGACCAGAGCTGGGGTTTCACTGTTTGAAACAGCGAGAGCAGAGCTGGGTTTTCCCTGTTTGAAACTGTGTGAGAGGAGTGGGAGATTTACGTTTTGAAACAGCAAAAGCAGAGCAGGGGATTCATAGTTGAAACAGAAGAGGTAAGCCCAGAGTTTCACAGTTTGAAAGAGCGAGTGGAGAGCTTGAGATTCAAAGTTGGCCACGGCGAATGCAGTGTGGATGTTTTGCTGTGTGAAAATGAGCGGGAAGCCGGGAGTTTCAGAGCTTGAAACAGCGAAAGCAGAGCTGGAGTTCCACAGCTTGAAAAAGCGAAATGTGAGCATGAGTTTACCAACTGGAAACAGCGAGAGCAGAGCTGGGGTTTCACTGTTGGAATCAGTGAGTGAGGAGCTGGAGTTTCACACTTTCAATCATCGAGAGCTGTGCTGGACTTTCACAGTTTGTAACAGCGAGAGTGGAGCTGGAGTTTCACTGTTTGAAACAGCGAGAGCAGAGCTGGATTTTCACTGTTTGAAACAGCGAGAGCGGAGCAGCAGTTTCACAGTTTAAAACAGCAAGTGCAGAGCTAGGATTTCACAGTTTAAACCAGCGAGAGTGGAGCTGGAGTTTCACTGTTTGAAACAGCGAGAGTGGAGCTGGATTTTTACTGTTTGAAACAGCGAGAGCGGAGCAGCAGTTTCACAGTATAAAACAGCAAGTGCAGAGCTAGGATTTCACAGTTTAAACCAGCGAGAGCAGAGCTGGATTTTCACAGTTTGCAACAGTGAGAGGGAGGCTGGAACTTTGGATGGAAACTGCGAGAGCGGAGATGGAGTTTCACAATTTGAAACAGCGAGAGCCGAGCAGGGGATTCTTAGTTGAAACAGGAGAGATAAGCCCAGAGTTTCACAGTTTGAAACAGTGAGAGCAGGAGCTGGGGTTTCTCAGTTTGAAACAGTGAAAGCGGAGCTGGAGTTTCACAGTTTCAATCAGCGAGAGCGGATTTGGAGTTTCACAGTTTCTATCATCGAGAGCAGAGCTTTAGATTCACAGTTTGAAATTGCGTGAGGGGTGTGGGAATTTTACAGTTTGAAACAGTGTAAGCAGGGCAAGAGATTCAGAGTTCAAACAGGAGAGTCAAGCCCGGAGCTTCACAGTTTGAAAGAGTGAGAGGAGAGCGTGAGATTTTAAGTTGGCCACAGCAAAAGCAGAGTGGATGTTTTGCTGTGTGAAAGTGAACAGGAAGCCGGGAGTTTCTGAGCTTGAAACAGTGAGAGAGGAGCTGGGGTTTCACGGTTTCAATCAGCGAGAGTGGAGCTGGGGTTTCACTGTTTGAAACAGCGAGAGCAGAGCTGGAGTTTCACATTTTGAAACAGCGAGTAGGGAGCTGGGGTTTCACAGTTTGAACCAGCAAGAGTGGAGCTGGGTTTTCCCAGTTTGAAACTGTGTGAGGGGAGTGGTAGATTTACGGTTTGAAACAGCGAAAGCAGAGCAGGGGATTCATAGTTTAAACAGAAGAGATAACCCCAGAGTTTCACAGTTTGAAAGAGCGAGCGGAGAGCTTGAGATTGAAAGTCGGCCACAGCGAATGCCGTGTGGATGTTTTGCTGTGTGAAAGTAAGCGGGAAGTCGGGAGTTTCAGAGCTTGAAACAGCGAGAGCAGAGCTGGAGGTCCACACCTTGAAAGAGCGAAATGTGAGCCTGAATTTCCCAGCTTGAAACAGCGAGAGCAGAGCTTGAGTTTCACAGTTTGAAACAGCGAGAGCAGAGCTGGGGTTTCACTGTTTGAAACAGCGAGAGCGGAGCTGGAGTTTCACAGTTTGAAAGAGCGAGAGCGGAGCTGGAGATTCACAGTTTGAAACAGCGAGAACAGAGCTGGGGTTTCACTGTTTGAAACAGTGAGAGCAGAGCTGGAGTTTCACATTTTGAAGCAGCGAATTGGGGGCTGGGGTTTCACACTTTGAACCAGCAAGAGCGGAGCTGAGGTTTCCCAGATTGAAACTGTGTGAGGGGAGTGGGAGATTTACGGTTTGAAACAGCGAAAGCAGAGCAGGGGATTCAGAGTTGAAACAGAAGAGGGAAGCCCAGAGTTTCACAGTTTGAAACAGCGAGAGCCGAGCTGGAGTTTCACAGTTTGAAACAGTGAAAGCGGAACTGGATTTTCACAGTTTCAGTCAGTGAGAGCGGAGCTGGAGTTTCACAGTTTGAAACTGCGTGAGGGGAGTGGGAGGTTTACAGTTTGAAACAGCGAAAGCAGGGCAAGAGATTCAGAGTTAAAACAGGAAAGTCAAGCTGGGAGCTTCACAGTTTGAAAGAGTGAGTGGTGAGCGTAAGATTTTAAGTTGGCCACAGCAAAAGCAGAGTCGATGTGTTGCTGTGTGAAAGTGAGCGGGAAACCGGGGGTTTCAGAGCTTGAAACAGCGAGAGCAGAGCTGGAGTTCCACACCTTGAAAGAGAGAAATGTGAGCCTGAATCTCGCAGCTTGAAACAGCAAGAGCAGACCTGGACTTTCACAGTTTGAAACAGCGAGAGCGGTGCTGGAGTTTCACAGTTTGAAACAGCGAGTTTGGAGTTGGGGTTTCGCAGTTTCAAACAATGAGAGTGGAGTTGGAGTTTCACAGTTTGAAACAGCGAGAGCGGAGCTGCAGTTTCACTGTTTGAAACAGCGAGAACGGAGCTGGAGTTTCACAGTTTAAACAGCGAGAACGGAGCTTGAGTTTAACAGTTTGAAAAAGCGAGAGCAGAGCAGTGGTTTCACTGTTTGAAACAGCGAGAGCAGAGCAGGGGTTTCACTGTTTGAAACAGCGAGAGCAGAGCAGGGGTTTCACTGTTTGAAACAGCAAGAACGGAGCTGGAATTTCACAGTTTGAAAAAGCGAGAACAGAGCTGGTGTTTCACTGTTTGAAACAGCGAGAGCGGAGCTGGAGTTTCACTGTTTAAAGAGCGAGAAAGGAGCTTGAGTTTCACAGTTTGAAAAAGCGAGAACAAAGCTGGGGTTTCAATGTTTGAACCAGCGAGAGCGGAGCTGGGTTTTCCCAGTTTGAAACTGTGTGAGGGGAGTGGGAGATTTACGGTTTGAAACAGCGAAAGCAGAGCAAGGGATTCATAGTTGAAACAGAAGAGGTAAGCCCAGATTTTCACAGTTTGAAAGAGCGAGCGGAGAGCTTGAGATTCAAAGTTGGCCACAGGGAATGCATTGTGGATGTTTTGCTGTGTGAAAGTGAGCGGGAAGCCGGGAGTTTCAGAGCTTGAAACAGCGAGAGCAGAGCTGGAGTTCCACAGCTTGAAAAAGCGAAATGTGAGCATGGGTTTACCAGCTGGAAACAGAGAGAGCAGAGCTGGATGTTCACTGTTTGAAACAGCGAGAGTGGAGCTGGAGATTTACTGTTTGAAACAGCGAGAGCAGAGCTGGAGTTTCACATTTTGAAACAGCGAGTTGGGAGCTGGGGTTTCACAGTTTAAACCCGCGAGAGCGGAGCTGGGTTTTCCCAGTTTGAAACTGTGTGAGGGGAGTGGGAGATTTACGGTTTGAAACAGCGAAAGCAGAGCAGGGGATTCATAGTTGAAACAGAAGAGAAACGCTCAGAGTTTCACAGTTTGAAAGAGCGAGCGGAGAGCTTTTGATTGAAAGTTGGCCACAGTGAATGCAGTGTGGATGTCTTGCTGTGTGAAAGTGAGCGGGAAGCCAGTAGTTTCAGCGCTTGAAACAGCGAGAGCAGAGCTGGAGTTCCACAGCTTGAAAAAGCGAAATGTGAGCATGATTTTACCAGCTGGAAACAGCGAGAGCAGAGCTGGGGTTTCACTGTTGGAATCAGTGAGCGCGGAGCTGGAGTTTCACAGTTTCAATCATCGGGAGCGGTGCTGGAGTTTCACAGTTTGAAACAGTGAGAGCGGAGCTGGAGTTTCACTGTTTGAAACAGCGAGAGCAGAGCTGTAGCTTCACTGTTTGAAACAGCAAGAGCGGAGCAGCAGTTTCACAGTTTAAAACAGCGAGTGCAGAGCTGGGATTTCATAGTTTATAACAGCGAGAGCGGAGCTGGAGTTTCACATTTTGCATCAGTGAGAGGGGAGCTGGAGCTTTGTATGGAAACAGCGAGAGCGGAGATGGAGTTTCACAGTTTGAAACAGCGAAGCAGAGCAGGAGTTTCACAGTTTGAAACAGCGATAGCCGAGCTGGAGTTTCACAGTTTGAAACAGCGAGAGCCGGATCTGCGGTTTCACAGTTTGAAACAGTGAAAGCGGAGCTGGAGTTTCACAGTTTCAATCATCGAGAGCAGAGCTTTAGATTCACAGTTTGAAACTGCGTGAGGGGAGTGGGAGGTTTACAGTTTGAAACAGCGAAAGCAGGTCAAGAGATTCAGAGTTAAAACAGGAGAGTCAAGCTGGGAGTTTCACAGTTTGAAACAGCGAGTGCAGAGCTGGGGTTTCACAGTTTAAAACAGCGAAAGCAGAGCTGGGGTTTCACATTTTAAAACAGCGAGTGCAGAGCTGGGATTTCACAGTTTAAAACAGCGAGTGCAGAGCTGGGGTTTCACAGTTTAAACCAGCGAGAGCGAAGCTGGAGTTTCACAGTTTGCAACAGTGAGAGCGGAGCTGGGGTTTCACAGTTTCTATCAGCGAGAGTGGAGCTGGAGCTTTGGATGGAAACAGCGAGAGCGGAGATGGAGTTTCACAGTTTGAAACAGCGAGAGCGGAGCTGGGGTTTCACTGTTTGAAACAGCGAGAGCAGAGCTGGGGTTTCACATTTTGAAACAGCGAGTAGGGAGCTGGGGTTTCACAGTTTGAACCAGCGAGAGTGGAGCTGGGTTTTCCCAGTTTGAAACTGTGTGAGGGGAGTGGGAGATTTACGGTTTGAAACAGCGAAAGCAGAGGAGGGGATTCATAGTTGAAACAGAAGAGATAACCCCAAAGTTTCACAGTTTGAAAGAGCGAGCGGAGAGCTTGAGATTCAAAGTTGGCCACAGCGAATGCCGTGTGGATGTTTTGCTGTGTGAAAGTGAGCGGGAAGCCGGGAGTTTCAGAGCTTGAAACAGCGAGAGCAGAGCTGGAGTTGCACAGCTTGAAAAAGCGAAATGTGAGCATGGGTTTAGCAGCTGGAAACAGCGAGAGCAGAGCTGGGGTTTCACTGTTGGAATCAGTGAGCGCGGAGCTGGAGTTTCACAGTTTCAATCATCGAGAGCTATGCTGGAGTTTCACAGTTTGAAACAGCGAGAGCAGAGCTGGAGTTTCACAGTTTGAAACAGCGAGAGCAGAGCTGGAGTTTCACAGTTTGAAACAGCGAGAGCGGAGATGGAGTTTCACTGTTTGAAACAGCGAGAGTGGAGCTGGAGTTTCACTGTTTGAAACAGCGAGAGCGGAGCTGGGGTTTCACAGTTTAAACAGCGAGAACGGAGCTTGAGTTTCACAGTTTGAAACAGCGAGTTGGGAGTTGGGGTTTCGCAGTTTGAAACAGTGAGAGTGGAGTTGGAGTTT
This sequence comes from Carcharodon carcharias, assembly GCF_017639515.1. Lineage (NCBI taxonomy): Eukaryota > Metazoa > Chordata > Chondrichthyes > Lamniformes > Lamnidae > Carcharodon > Carcharodon carcharias. The sequence goes on from NC_054473.1 coordinate 33,059,567, forward strand.
CACAGTTTGAAATAGCGAGAGCGGAGCTGCAGATTCACAGTTTGAAACAGCCAGAGTGGAGCTGGAGTTTCACAGTTTGAAACAGCGAGAGCGGAGCTGGAGTTTCACAGTTTAAACAGCGAGAACGGAGCTTGAGTTTCACAATTTGAAACAGAGAGAGCAAAGCTGGGTTTTCACTGTTTGAAACCGCGAGAGCAGAGCTGAAGTTTCACAGTTTAAACAGCGAGAGCAGAGCTGGAGTTTCACAGTTTCAATCAGCGAGAGTGGGGCTGGAGTTTCACAGTTTGAAACAGCGAGAGCAGAGCTGGAATTTCACATTTGCAAACAGCGAGTTGGGAGCTGGGGTTTCGCAGATTGAACCAGCGAGAGCAGAGCTGGGTTTTCCCAGTTTTAAACTGTTTGAGGGGAGTGGGGGATTTATGGTTTGAAACAGCGAAAGCAGAGCAGGGGATTCATAGTTGAAACAGAAGAGGTAAGCCCTGAGTTTCACAGTTTGAAAGAGCGAGCGGAGATCTTGAGATTCAAAGTGGGCCACAGCGAATGCAGTGTGGATGTTTTGCTGTGTGAAAGTGAGCGGGAAGCTGCGAGTTTCAGAGCTTGAATCAGCGAGAGCAGACCTGGGGTTCCACAGCTTGAAAAAGTGAAATGTGTGCATGAGTTTACCAGCTGGAAACAGAGAGTGCAGAGCTGGAGTTTCACTGTTGGACTCAGTGAGAGCGGAGCTTGAGTTTCACAGTTTCAATCATCGAGAGCTGTGCTAGAGTTTCACAGTTTAAAACAGCGAGAGCGGAGCTGGAGTTTCACTGTTTGAAACAGCGAGAGCAGAGCTGGAGCTTCATTGTTTGAAACAGCGAGAGCAGAGCTGCAGTTTCACAGTTTAAAACAGCGAGTGCAGAGCTGGGGATTCACATTTGGAAAATGCGAGTTGGGAGCTGGGGTTTCACAGTTTGAACCAGCGAGAGTGGAGCTTGGGTTTCCCAATTTGAAACTGTGTGAGGGGAGTGGGAGATTTACGGTTTGTAACAGCGAAAGCAGAGCAGGGGATTCATAGTTGAAACAGAAGAGGGAAGCCCAGAGTTTCACAGTTTGAAAGAGCAAGCTGCGAGCTTGAGATTCAACGTTGGCCACAGCAAAAGCAGAGTGGATGTTTTGCTGAGTGAAAGTGAACGGGAAGCCGGGAGTTTCAGAGCTTGAAACAGCGAGAGCAGAGCTGGAGATCCACACCTTGAAAGAGCGAAATGTAAGCCTGAATTTCCCAGCTTGATACAGCGAGAGCAGAGCTGGAGTTTCACAGTTTGAAACAGCGAGAGCGGAGCTGGAGTTTCATAGTTTCAATCAGCGAGAGTGGAGCTGGAGTTTCACAGTTTGAAACATCGAGAGCAGAGCTGGAGGTTCACATATGGAAACAGCAAGTTGGGAGCTGGGTTTTCCCAGTTTGAATCTGTGTGAGGCGAGTGGGAGATTTACGGTTTGAAACAGCGAAAGCAGAGCAGGGGATTCATAGTTGAAACAGAAGAGGTAAGCCCAGAGTTTCACAGTTTGAAAGAGCGAGCGGAGAGCTGGAGATTCAAAGATGGCCACAGCGAATGCAGTGTGGATGTTTTGCTGTTTGAAAGTGAAGGGGAAGCCGGGAGTTTCACAGTTTGAAACAGCGAGAGCAAGAGCTGCTGTTTCACAGTTTGAAACAGTGAAAGCGGAACTGGATTTTCACAGTTTCAGTCAGTGAGAGCGGAGCTGGAGTTTCACAGTTTGAAACTGCGTGAGGGGAGTGGGAGGTTTACAGTTTGAAACAGCGAAAGCAGGGCAAGAGATTCAGAGTTAAAACAGGAAAGTCAAGCTGGGAGCTTCACAGTTTGAAAGAGTGAGTGGTGAGCGTAAGATTTTAAGTTGGCCACAGCAAAAGCAGAGTCGATGTGTTGCTGTGTGAAAGTGAGCGGGAAACCGGGGGTTTCAGAGCTTGAAACAGCGAGAGCAGAGCTGGAGTTCCACACCTTGAAAGAGAGAAATGTGAGCCTGAATCTCGCAGCTTGAAACAGCAAGAGCAGACCTGGACTTTCACAGTTTGAAACAGCGAGAGCGGTGCTGGAGTTTCACAGTTTGAAACAGCGAGTTTGGAGTTGGGGTTTCACAGTTTCAAACAATGAGAGTGGAGTTGGAGTTTCACAGTTTGAAACAGCGAGAGCGGAGCTGCAGTTTCACTGTTTGAAACAGCGAGAACGGAGCTGGAGTTTCACAGTTTAAACAGCGAGAACGGAGCTTGAGTTTAACAGTTTGAAAAAGCGAGAGCAGAGCAGTGGTTTCACTGTTTGAAACAGCGAGAGCAGAGCAGGGGTTTCACTGTTTGAAACAGCGAGAGCAGAGCAGGGGTTTCACTGTTTGAAACAGCAAGAACGGAGCTGGAATTTCACAGTTTGAAAAAGCGAGAACAGAGCTGGTGTTTCACTGTTTGAAACAGCGAGAGCGGAGCTGGAGTTTCACTGTTTAAAGAGCGAGAAAGGAGCTTGAGTTTCACAGTTTGAAAAAGCGAGAACAAAGCTGGGGTTTCAATGTTTGAACCAGCGAGAGCGGAGCTGGGTTTTCCCAGTTTGAAACTGTGTGAGGGGAGTGGGAGATTTACGGTTTGAAACAGCGAAAGCAGAGCAAGGGATTCATAGTTGAAACAGAAGAGGTAAGCCCAGATTTTCACAGTTTGAAAGAGCGAGCGGAGAGCTTGAGATTCAAAGTTGGCCACAGGGAATGCATTGTGGATGTTTTGCTGTGTGAAAGTGAGCGGGAAGCCGGGAGTTTCAGAGCTTGAAACAGCGAGAGCAGAGCTGGAGTTCCACAGCTTGAAAAAGCGAAATGTGAGCATGGGTTTACCAGCTGGAAACAGAGAGAGCAGAGCTGGATGTTCACTGTTTGAAACAGCGAGAGTGGAGCTGGAGATTTACTGTTTGAAACAGCGAGAGCAGAGCTGGAGTTTCACATTTTGAAACAGCGAGTTGGGAGCTGGGGTTTCACAGTTTAAACCCGCGAGAGCGGAGCTGGGTTTTCCCAGTTTGAAACTGTGTGAGGGGAGTGGGAGATTTACGGTTTGAAACAGCGAAAGCAGAGCAGGGGATTCATAGTTGAAACAGAAGAGAAACGCTCAGAGTTTCACAGTTTGAAAGAGCGAGCGGAGAGCTTTTGATTGAAAGTTGGCCACAGTGAATGCAGTGTGGATGTCTTGCTGTGTGAAAGTGAGCGGGAAGCCAGTAGTTTCAGCGCTTGAAACAGCGAGAGCAGGGCTGGAGTTCCACAGCTTGAAAAAGCGAAATGTGAGCATGATTTTACCAGCTGGAAACAGCGAGAGCAGAGCTGGGGTTTCACTGTTGGAATCAGTGAGCGCGGAGCTGGAGTTTCACAGTTTCAATCATCGGGAGCGGTGCTGGAGTTTCACAGTTTGAAACAGTGAGAGCGGAGCTGGAGTTTCACTGTTTGAAACAGCGAGAGCAGAGCTGTAGCTTCACTGTTTGAAACAGCAAGAGCGGAGCAGCAGTTTCACAGTTTAAAACAGCGAGTGCAGAGCTGGGATTTCATAGTTTATAACAGCGAGAGCGGAGCTGGAGTTTCACATTTTGCATCAGTGAGAGGGGAGCTGGAGCTTTGTATGGAAACAGCGAGAGCGGAGATGGAGTTTCACAGTTTGAAACAGCGAAGCAGAGCAGGAGTTTCACAGTTTGAAACAGCGATAGCCGAGCTGGAGTTTCACAGTTTGAAACATCGAGAGCAGAGCTGGAGGTTCACATATGGAAACAGCAAGTTGGGAGCTGGGTTTTCCCAGTTTGAATCTGTGTGAGGCGAGTGGGAGATTTACGGTTTGAAACAGCGAAAGCAGAGCAGGGGATTCATAGTTGAAACAGAAGAGGGAAGCCCTGAGTTTCACAGTTTGAAAGAGCGAGTGGAGAGCTTGAGATTCAAAGTTGGCCACAGCGAATGCAGTGTGGATGTTTTTCTGTGTGAAAGTGAGCGGGAAGCCGGGAGTTTCAGAGCTTGAAACAGCGAGAGCAGAGCTGGAGTTCCACAGCTTGAACGATCGAAATGTGAGCATGAGTTTACCAGCTGGAAACAGCGAGAGCAGAGCTGAGGTTTCACTGTTGGAATCAGTGAGCGCCGAGCTGGAGTTTCACAGTTTCAGTCATCGAGAACTGTGCTGGAGTTTCACAGTTTGAAACAGTGAGAGCGGAGCTGGAGTTTCACTGTTTGAAACAGCGAGAGCAGAGCTGGAGCGTCACTGTTTGAAACAGCGAGAGCAGAGCTGCATTTTCACAGTTTAAAACAGCGAGTGCAGAGCTGGGGTTTCACAGTTTAAAACAGCGAGAGTGGAGATGGATTTTCACAGTTTGAAACAGCGAGAGCAGAGCTGGAGATTCACAGTTTGAAACTGCGAGAGCAGAGCTGGGGTTTCACTGTTGAAACAGTGAGAGCGGAGCTGGTGTTTCACTGTTTCAATCAGCGAGAGCAGAGCTGGAGTTTCACAATTTGATACTGCGTGAGGGGAGTGGGAGGTTTACAGATTGAAACAGCGAAATCAGGGCAAGAGAATCAGAGTTAAAACAGGAGAGTCAAGCCGGGAGCTTCACAGTTTGAAAGAGTGAGCAGAGAGCGTGAGATTTTAAGTTGGCCACAGCAAAAGCAGAGTGGATGTTTTGTTATGTGAAAGTCAGCGGGAAGCCGGGAGTTTCAGAGCTTGAAACAGCGAGAGCAGAGCTGGGGTTCCACAGCTTGAAATAGCGAAATGTGAGCCTGAATTTCCCAGCTTGAAACAGCGAGAGCGGACCTGGAGTTTCACAGTTTGAAACAGGAAGTGCGGTGCAGGAGTTTCACATTTTGAAACAGCGAGTTGGGAGTTGGGTTTTCGCAGTTTGAAACAGTGAGAGCAGAGTTGGAGTTTCACAGTTTGAAACAGCGAGAGTGGAGCTGCAGTTTCATGGTTTGAATCAGCGAGAGCGGAGATGGAGTTTCACAGTTTGAAACAGCGAGAGCAGAGCTGGAGTTTCACAGTTTGAAACAGCGAGAGCGGAGATGGAGTTTCACAATTTGAAACAGCGAGAGCAGTGCAGGAGTTTCACAGTTTGAAACAGCGAGAGCAGAGCTGGAGTTTCACAGTTTAAAACAGCGAGTGCAGAGCTGGGGATTCACATTTGGAAAATGCGAGTTGGGAGCTGGGGTTTCACAGTTTGAACCAGCGAGAGTGGAGCTGGGGTTTCCCAATTTGAAACTGTGTGAGGGGAGTGGGAGATTTACGGTTTGTAACAGCGAAAGCAGAGCAGGGGATTCATAGTTGAAACAGAAGAGGGAAGCCCAGAGTTTCACAGTTTGAAAGAGCCGGCGGCGAGCTTGAGATTCAATGTTGGCCACAGCAAAAGCAGAGTGGATGTTTTGCTGAGTGAAAGTGAACGGGAAGCCGGGAGTTTCAGAGCTTGAAACAGCGAGAGCAGAGCTGGAGTTCCACAACTTGAAAGAGCGAAATGTAAGCCTGAATTTCCCAGCTTGATACAGCGAGAGCAGAGCTGGAGTTTCACAGTTTGAAACAGCAAGAGCGGAGCTGGAGTTTCATAGTTTGAAACAGCGAGTTGGGAGTTGGGGTTTCGCAGGTTGAAACAGTGAGAGTGGAGTGGGAGTTTCACAGTTTGAAACAGCACAAGCAGAGCAGGGGATTCATAGTTGAAACAGAAGAGGGAAGACCAGAGTTTCACAGTTTGAAAGAGCGAGCGGAGAGCTTGAAATTCACTGTTTGAAACAGGGATAGCGGAGATGGAGTTTCACAGTTTAAACAGCGAGAACGGAGCTTGAGTTTCACAGTTTGAAACAGCGAGTGTAGAGCTGGGGTTTCACAGTTTAAAACAGCGAGAGCAGTGCTGGGGTTTCACAGTTTAAAACAGCGAGTGCAGAGCTGGGATTTCACAGTTTAAAACAGCGAGTGCAGAGCTGGGGTTTCACAGTTTAAACCAGCGAGAACGGAGCTGGAGTTTCACAGTTTGCAACAGTGAGAGCGGAGCTGGGGTTTCACAGTTTCAATCAGCGAGAGTGGAGCTGGCGCTTTGGATGGAAACAGCGAGAGCGGAGATGTAGTTTCACAGTTTGAAACAGCGAGAGCGGAGCTGGGATTTCACAGTTTCAATCAGCGAGAGTGGAGCTGGGGCTTCACTGCTTGAAACAGCGAGAGCAGAGCTGGAGTTTCACATTTTGAAACAGTGAGTAGGGAGCTGGGGTTTCACAGTTTGAACCAGCGAGAGTGGAGCTGGGTTTTCCCAGTTTGAAACTGTGTGAGGGGAGTGGGAGATTTACGGTTTGAAACAGCGAAAGCAGAGCAGGGGATTCATAGTTGAAACAGAAGAGATAACCCCAGAGTTTCACAGTTTGAACGAGCGAGCGGAGAGCTTGAGATTGAAAGTTGGCCACAGCGAATGCCGTGTGGATGTTTTGCTGTGTCAAAGTGAGCGGGAAGCCGGGAGTTTCAGAGCTTGAAACAGCCAGAGCAGAGCTGGAGTTGCACAGCTTGAAAAAGCGAAATGTGAGCATGAGTTTAGCAGCTGGAAACAGCGAGAGCAGAGCTGGGGTTTCACTGTTGGAATCAGTGAGTGCGGAGCTGGAGTTTCACAGTTTCAATCATCGACAGATGTGCTGGAGTTACACAGTTTGAAACAGCGAGAGCAGAGCTGGAGTTTCACAGTTTGAAACAGCGAGAGCGGAGATGGTGTTTCACAGTTTGAAACAGCGAGAGCAGAGCTGGAGTTTCACAGTTTGAAACAGCGAGAGCGGAGATCGAGTTTCACAGTTTGAAACAGTGAAACCGGAGCTGGAGTTTCACAGTTTCAATCAGTGAGAGCGGAGCAGGAGTTTCACAGTTTCAATCAGCGAGAGCAGAGCTGTAGTTTCACGGTTTGAAACTGTGTGAGGGGAGTGGGAGGTTCACAGTTTGAAACAGCGAAAGCAGGGCAAGAGATTCAGAGTTAAAACAGGAGAATCAAGCCGGGAGCTTCCCAGTTTGAAAGAGTGTGGGGAGAGCGTGAGATTTTAAGTTAGCCACTGCAAAAGCAGAGTGGGCGTTTTGTTATGTGAAAGTGAGCGGGAAACCGGGAGTTTCAGAGCTTGAAACAGCGAGAGCAGAGCTGGGGTTCCACAGCTTGAAATAGCGAAATATGAGCCTGAATTTCCCAGCTTGAAACAGCAAGAGCAGACCTGGAATTTCACAGTTTGAAACAGCGAGAGCGGTGCTGGAGTTTCACATTTTGAAAGAGCGAGTGCAGAGCTGGGATTTCACAGTTTAAAACAGCGAGTGCAGAGCTGGGGTTTCACAGTTCAAACCAGCGAGAGCGGAGCTGGAGTTTCACAGTTTGCAACAGCGAGTAGGGAGCTGGGGTTTCACAGTTTGAACCAGTGAGAGTGGAGCTGGGTTTTCCCAGTTTGAAACTGTGTGAGGGGAGTGGTAGATTTACGGTTTGAAACAGCGAAAGCAGAGCAGGGGATTCATAGTTGAAACAGAAGAGATAACCCCAGAGTTTCACAGTTTGAACGAGCGAGCGGAGAGCTTGAGATTGAAAGTTGGCCACAGCGAATGCCGTGTGGATGTTTTGCTGTGTCAAAGTGAGCGGGAAGCCGGGAGTTTCAGAGCTTGAAACAGCCAGAGCAGAGCTGGAGTTGCACAGCTTGAAAAAGCGAAATGTGAGCATGAGTTTAGCAGCTGGAAACAGCGAGAGCAGAGCTGGGGTTTCACTGTTGGAATCAGTGAGCGCGGAGCTGGAGTTTCACAGTTTCAATCATCGACAGATGTGCTGGAGTTTCACAGTTTGAAACAGCAAGAGCGGAGATGGTGTTTCACAGTTTGAAACAGCGAGAGCAGAGCTGGAGTTTCACAGTTTGAAACAGCGAGAGCGGAGATCGAGTTTCACAGTTTGAAACAGCGAGAGCAGAACTGGAGTTTCACAGTTTTAAACAGCGAGAGCGGAGATGGAGTTTCACAGTTTGAAACAGCGAGAGCAGAGCTGGAGTTTCACAGTTTGAAACAGCGAGAGCAGAGCTGGAGTTTCACAGTTTGAAACAGCGAGAGCGGAGCTGGGGTTTCACTGTTTGAAACAGTGAAACCGGAGCTGGAGTTTCACAGTTTCAATCAGTGAGAGCGGAGCAGGAGTTTCACAGTTTCAATCAGCGAGAGCAGAGCTGTAGTTTCACAGTTTGAAACTGTGTGAGGGGAGTGGGAGGTTCACAGTTTGAAACAGCGAAATCAGGGCAAGAGATTCAGAGTTAAAACAGGAGAATCAAGCCGGGAGCTTCACAGTTTGAAAGAGTGTGGGGGGAGCGTGAGATTTTAAGTTAGCCACTGCAAAAGCAGAGTGGGCGTTTTGTTATGTGAAAGTCAGCGGGAAGCCGGGAGTTTCAGAGCTTGAAACAGCGAGAGCAGAGCTGGGGTTCCACAGCTTGAAATAGCGAAATGTGAGCCTGAATTTCCCAGCTTGAAACAGCGAGAGCAGACCTGGAATTTCACAGTTTGAAACAGCGAGAGCGGTGCTGGAGTTTCACATTTTGAAAGAGCGAGTGCAGAGCTGGGATTTCACAGTTCAAACCAGCGAGAGCGGAGCTGGAGTTTCACAGTTTGCAACAGTGAGAGCGGAGCTGGGGTTTCACAGTTTCAATCAGCGAGAGTGGAGCTGGAGCTTTGGATGGAAACAGCGAGAGCGGAGATGGAGTTTCACAGTTTGAAACAGCGAGAGCGGAGCTGGGGTTTCACAGTTTTAATCAGCGAGAGTGGAGCTGGGGTTTCACTGTTTGAAACAGCGAGAGCAGAGCTGGAGTTTCACATTTTGAAACAGCGAGTAGGGAGCTGGGGTTTCACAGTTTGAAACAGCGAGAGCGGACCTGGGGTTCCACAGCTTGAAATAGCGAAATGTGAGCCTGAATTTCCCAGCTTGAAACAGCGAGAGCGGACCTGGAATTTCACAGTTTGAAACAGCGAGAGCGGTGCTGGAGTTTCACATTTTGAAAGAGCGAGTTGGGAGTTGGGGTTTCGCAGTTTGAAACAGTGAGAGCAGAGTTGGAGTTTCACAGTTTGAAACAGCGAGAGCGAGCTGCAGTTTCACGGTTTGAAACAGCGAGAGCGGAGATGGAGTTTCACAGTTTGAAACAGCGAGAGCAGAGCTGGAGTTTCACAGTTTGAAATAGCGAGAGCGGAGATGGAGTTTCACAGTTTGAAACAGCGAGAGCAGAGCAGGAGTTTCACAGTTTGAAACAGCGAGAGCGGAGATGGAGTTTTACAGTTTGAAACAGTGAAAGCGGAGCTGGAGTTTCACAGTTTCAATCAGTGAGAGCGGAGCTGGAGTTTCTCAGTTTCAATCAGCGAGAGCAGAGCTGTAGTTTCACAGTTTGAAATTGTGTGAGGGGAGTGGGAGGTTCACAGTTTGAAACAGCGAAAGCAGGGCAAGAGATTCAGAGTTAAAACAGGAGAATCAAGCCGGGAGCTTCCCAGTTTGAAAGAGTGTGCGGAGAGCGTGAGATTTTAGGTTAGCCACTGCAAAAGCAGAGTGGGCGTTTTGTTATGTGAAAGTGAGCGGGAAACCGGGAGTTTCAGAGCTTGAAACAGCAAGAGCAGAGCTGGGGTTCCACAGCTTGAAATAGAGAAATGTGAGCCTGAATTTCCCAGCTTCAAACAGCGAGAGCGGACCTGGAGGTTCACAGTTTGAAACAGCGAGAGTGGTGCTGGAGTTTCACATTTTGAAAGAGCGAGTTGGGAGTTGGGGTTTCGCATTTTGAAACAGTGAGAGCAGAGTTGGAGTTTCACAGTTTGAAACAGTGAGAGCGGAGCTGCAGTTTCACGGTTTGAAACAGCGAGAGCGGAGCTGGAGTTTCACTGTTTGAAACAGCGAGAGTGGAGCTGGAGTATCACAGTTTAAAGAGCGAGAACGGAGCTTGAGTTTCACAGTTTGAAACAGCGAGAGCAGAGCTGGGGTTTCACTGTTTGAAACAGCGAGAGTAGAGCTGGAGTTTCACAGTTTGAAACAGCGAGAGCGGAGATGGAGTTTCACAGTTTGAAACAGCGAGAGCGGAGATGGAGTTTCACAGTTTGAAACTATGTGAGGGGAGTGGGAGGTTCACAGTTTGAAACAGCGAAAGCAGGGCAAGAGATTCAGAGTTAAAACAGGAGAATCAAGCCGGGAGCTTCCCAGTTTGAAAGAGTGTGGGGAGAGCGTGAGATTTTAAGTTAGCCACTGTAAAAGCAGAGTGGGCGTTTTGTTATGTGAAAGTCAGCGGGAAGCCGGGAGTTTCAGAGCTTGAAACAGCGAGAGCAGAGCTGGAGTTTCACAGTTTGAAACAGCGAGAGCGGAGCTGGTGTTTCACTGTTTGAAACAGAGAAAGCGGAGCTGGAGTTTCACAGTTTGAAACTATGTGAGGGGAGTGGGAGGTTCACAGTTTGAAACAGCGAAAGCAGGGCAAGAGATTCAGAGTTAAAACAGGAGAATCAAGCCGGAAGCTTCACAGTTTGAAAGAGTGTGGGGAGAGCGTGAGATTTTAAGTTAGCCACTGCAAAAGCAGAGTGGGCGTTTTGTTATGTGAAAGTCAGCGGGAAGCCGGGAGTTTCAGAGCTTGAAACAGCGAGAGCAGAGCTGGGGTTCCACAGCTTGAAATAGCGAAATGTGAGCCTGAATTTCCCAGCTTGAAACAGCGAGAGCGGACCTGGATTTTCACATTTTGAAACAGCGATTTGGGAGTTGGGGTTTCGCAGTTTGAAACAGTGAGCGCAGAGTTGGAGTTTCACAGTTTGAAACAGCGAGAGCGGAGCTGCAGTTTCATGGTTTGAATCAGCGAGAGCGGAGATGGAGTTTCACAGTTTGAAACAGCGAGAGCAGAGCTGGAGTTTCACAGTTTGAAACAGCGAGAGCGGAGATGGAGTTTCACAGTTTGAAACAGCGAGAGCGGAGCTGGGGTTTCACTGTTTGAAACAGTGAAAGCGGAGCTGGAGTTTCACAGTTTCAATCAGTGAGAGCGGAGCTGGAGTATCACAGTTTAAAGAGCGAGAACGGAGCTTGAGTTTCACAGTTTGAAACAGCGAGAGCAGAACTGGGGTTTCACTGTTTGAAACAGCGAGAGCGGAGCTGGGTTTTCCCAGTTTGAAACTTTGTGAGGGGAGTTGGAGATTTACGGTTTGAAACAGCGAAAGCAGAGCAGGGGATTCATAGTTGAAACAGAAGAGGTAAGCCCAGAGTTTCACAGTTTGAAAGAGCGAGTGGAGAGCTTGAGATTCTAAGTTGGCCACAGCGAAAGCAGTGTGGATGTTTTGCTGCGTGAAAGTAAGCGGGAAGCCGGGAGTTTCAGAGCTTGAAACAGCGAGAGCAGAGCTGGAGTTTCACAGTTTGAAACATCGAGAGCAGAGCTGGAGTTTCATTGTTTGAAACAGCGAGAGCAGATCTGGAGCTTCACTGTTTGAAACAGCGAGAGCAGAGCTGCAGTTTCACAGTTTAAAACAGCGAGAGCGGAGATGGAGTTTCACAGTTTGAAACAGCGAGAGCGGAGATGTAGTTTCACAGTTTGAAACTATGTGAGGGGAGTGGGAGGTTCACAGTTTGAAACAGCGAAAGCAGGGCAAGAGATTCAGAGTTAAAACAGGAGAATCAAGCCGGGAGCTTCCCAGTTTGAAAGAGTGTGGGGAGAGCGTGAGATTTTAAGTTAGCCACTGCAAAAGCGGAGTGGGCGTTTTGTTATGTGAAAGTCAGCGGGAAGCCGGGAGTTTCAGAGCTTGAAACAGCGAGAGCAGAGCTGGAGTTTCACAGTTTGAAACAGCGAGAGCGGAGCTGGTGTTTCACTGTTTGAAACAGTGAAAGCGGAGCTGGAGTTTCACAGTTTGAAACTATGTGAGGGGAGTGGGAGGTTCACAGTTTGAAACAGCGAAAGCAGGGCAAGAGATTCAGAGTTAAAACAGGAGAATCAAGCCGGGAGCTTCACAGTTTGAAAGAGTGTGGGGAGAGCGTGAGATTTTAAGTTAGCCACTGCAAAAGCAGAGTGGGCGTTTTGTTATGTGAAAGTCAGCGGGAAGCCGGGAGTTTCAGAGCTTGAAACAGCGAGAGCAGAGCTGGAGTTTCACAGTTTGAAATAGCGAAATGTGAGCCTGAATTTCCCAGCTTGAAACAGCGAGAGCGGACCTGGATTTTCACAGTTTGAAACAGCAAGAGCGGTGCAGGATTTTCACATTTTGAAACAGCGATTTGGGAGTTGGGGTTTCGCAGTTTGAAACAGTGAGAGCAGAGTTGGAGTTTCACAGTTTGAAACAGCGAGAGCGGAGCTGCAGTTTCATGGTTTGAATCAGCGGGAGCGGAGATGGAGTTTCACAGTTTGAAACAGCGAGAGCAGAGCTGGAGTTTCACAGTTTGAAACAGCGAGAGCGGAGATGGAGTTTCACAGTTTGAAACAGCGAGAGCGGAGCTGGTGTTTCACTGTTTGAAACAGTGAAAGCGGAGCTGGAGTTTCACAGTTTGAAACTATGTGAGGGGAGTGGGAGGTTCACAGTTTGAAACAGCGAAAGCAGGGCAAGAGATTCAGAGTTAAAACAGGAGAATCAAGCCGGGAGCTTCACAGTTTGAAAGAGTGTGGGGAGAGCGTGAGATTTTAAGTTAGCCACTGCAAAAGCAGAGTGGGCGTTTTGTTATGTGAAAGTCAGCGGGAAGCCGGGAGTTTCAGAGCTTGAAACAGCGAGAGCAGAGCTGGGGTTCCACAGCTTGAAATAGCGAAATGTGAGCCTGAATTTCCCAGCTTGAAACAGCGAGAGCGGACCTGGATTTTCACAGTTTGAAACAGCAAGAGCGGTGCAGGATTTTCACATTTTGAAACAGCGATTTGGGAGTTGGGGTTTCGCAGTTTGAAACAGTGAGAGCAGAGTTGGAGTTTCACAGTTTGAAACAGCGAGAGCGGAGCTGCAGTTTCATGGTTTGAATCAGCGGGAGCGGAGATGGAGTTTCACAGTTTGAAACAGCGAGAGCAGAGCTGGAGTTTCACAGTTTGAAACAGCGAGAGCGGAGATGGAGTTTCACAGTTTGAAACAGCGAGAGCGGAGCTGGTGTTTCACTGTTTGAAACAGTGAAAGCGGAGCTGGAGTTTCACAGTTTGAAACTATGTGAGGGGAGTGGGAGGTTCACAGTTTGAAACAGCGAAAGCAGGGCAAGAGATTCAGAGTTAAAACAGGAGAATCAAGCCGGGAGCTTCACAGTTTGAAAGAGTGTGGGGAGAGCGTGAGATTTTAAGTTAGCCACTGCAAAAGCAGAGTGGGCGTTTTGTTATGTGAAAGTCAGCGGGAAGCCGGGAGTTTCAGAGCTTGAAACAGCGAGAGCAGAGCTGGGGTTCCACAGCTTGAAATAGCGAAATGTGAGCCTGAATTTCCCAGCTTGAAACAGCGAGAGCGGACCTGGATTTTCACAGTTTGAAACAGCAAGAGCGGTGCAGGATTTTCACATTTTGAAACAGCGATTTGGGAGTTGGGGTTTCGCAGTTTGAAACAGTGAGAGCAGAGTTGGAGTTTCACAGTTTGAAACAGCGAGAGCGGAGCTGCAGTTTCATGGTTTGAATCAGCGGGAGCGGAGATGGAGTTTCACAGTTTGAAACAGCGAGAGCAGAGCTGGAGTTTCACAGTTTGAAACAGCGAGAGCGGAGATGGAGTTTCACAGTTTGAAACAGCGAGAGCGGAGCTGGGGTTTCACTGTTTCAATCAGTGAGAGTGGAGCTGGAGTATCACAGTTTAAAGAGCGAGAACGGAGCTTGAGTTTCACAGTTTGAAACAGCGAGAGCAGAACTGGGGTTTCACTGTTTGAAACAGCGAGAGCGGAGCTGGGTTTTCCCAGTTTGAAACTTTGTGAGGGGAGTTGGAGATTTACGGTTTGAAACAGCGAAAGCAGAGCAGGGGATTCATAGTTGAAACAGAAGAGGTAAGCCCAGAGTTTCACAGTTTGAAAGAGCGAGTGGAGAGCTTGAGATTCTAAGTTGGCCCCAGCGAAAGCAGTGTGGATGTTTTGCTGCGTGAAAGTAAGCGGGAAGCCGGGAGTTTCAGAGCTTAAAACAGCGAGAGCAGAGCTGGAGTTTCACTGTTTGAAACAGCGAGAGCAGATCTGGAGCTTCACTGTTTGAAACAGCGAGAGCAGAGTTGCAGTTTCACAGTTTAAAACAGTGAGTGCAGAGCTGGGGTTTCACAGTTTAAACCAGCGAGAGCAGAGCTGGAGTTTCACAGTTTGAAACAGCGAGAGCGGAGATGGAGTTTCACACTTTGAAACAGCGAGCACGGAGCTGGGGTTTCACAGTTTCAATCAGCGAGAGCAGAGCTGTAGTTTCACACTTTGAAACTGCGTGAGGGGAGTGGGTGGTTTAAAGTTTGAAACAGCAAAAGCAGGGCAAGAGATTCAGAGTTAAAACAGGAGAGTCAAGCCGGGTGCTTCACAGTTTGAAAGATTGAGCGGAGAGCTTGAGATTCAAAGTTGGCAACAGCAAAAGCAGAGTGGATGTTTTGCTGTGTGAAAGTGAGCGTGAAGCCGGGGGTTTCAGAGCTTGAAACAGCGAGAGCAGAGCTGGAGTTCCACACCTTGAAAGAGCGAAATGTGAGCCTGAATTTCCCAGCTTGAAACAGCGAGAGCAGAGCCGGAGTTTCACAGTTTGAAACAGCGAGAGCGGTGCTGGAATTTCACATTTTGAAACAGCGAATTGGGAGTTGGGGTTTCGCAGTTTGAAACAGTGAGAGTGGAGTTGGAGTTTCACAGTTTGAAACAGCAAGAGCGGAGCTGCAGTTTCACGGTTTGAAACGACGAGAGCAGAGCTGGAGTTTCACTGTTGGAAACAGCGGGAGCGGAGCTGGAGTTTCACAGTTTAAACAGCGAGAACAGAGCTGGAGATTCACAGTTTGAAACAGCGAGAGCAGAGCTGGGGTTTCACTGTTTGAAACAGTGAGAGCAGAGCTGGAGTTTCACAGTGTGAAACAGCGAGAGCAGAGCTGGAGTTTCACTGTTTGAAACAGCAAGAGCGGAGCTGGAGTTTCACAGATTAAGCAGCGAGAACGGAGCTTGAGTTTCACAGTTTGAAACAGAGAGTTGGGAGTCGGGGTTTCGCAGTTTGAAACAGTGAGAGCAGAGTTGGAGTTTCACAGTTTGAAACAGCGAGAGCGGAGCTGCAGTTTCACAGTTTGAAACAGCGAGAGCGGAGCTGGAGTTTCACTGTTTGAAACAGCAAGAGCGGAGCTGGAGTTTCATACTTTAAACAGCGTGAACGGAGCTTGAATTTCACATTTTGAAACAGAGAGAGCAAAGCTGGGTTTTCACTGTGTGAAACAGCGAGAGCGGAGCTGCAGTTTCACGGTTTGAAACAGCGAGAGCGGAGCTGGAGTTTCACAGTTTGAAACAGCGAGAGCGGAGCTGGAGTTTTACAGTTTAAACAGCGAGAACGGAGCTTGAGTTTCACAGTTTGAAACAGAGGGAGAAAAGCTGGGTTTTCACTGTTTGAAACAGCGAGAGCGGAGCTGGAGTTTCACAGTTTAAACAGCGAGAGCAGAGCTGGAGTTTCACAGTTTCAATCAGCGACAGTGGAGCTGGAGTTCCACAGTTTGAAACAGCGAGAGCAGAGCTGGATTTTCACATTTGGAAACAGCGAGTTGGGAGCTGGGGTTTCACAGTTTGAACCAGCGAGAGCGGAGCTGGGTTTTCCCAGTTTGAATCTGTGTGAGGGGAGTGGGAGATTTACGGTTTCAAACCGTGAAAGCAGAGCAGGGGATTCATAGTTGAAACAGAAGAGGTAAGCCCAGAGTTTCACAGTTTGAAAGAGCGAGCAGAGAGCTTGAGAGTCAAAGTTGGCCACAGCGAATGCAGTGTTGATGTTTTGCTGTGTGACAGTGAGCGGGAAGCCGGGAGTTTCAGAGCTTGAAACAGCGAGAGCAGAGCTGGAGTTCCACAGCTTGAAAAAGTGAAATGTGAGCATGCGTTTACCAGCTGGAAACAGAGAGAGCAGAGCTGGGGTTTAACTGTTGGAATCAGTGAGAGCAGAGCTTGAGTTTCACAGTTTCAATCATCGAGAGCTGTGCTGGAGTTTCACAGTTTAAAACACGAGAGCGGAGCTGGAGTTTCACTGTTTGAAACAGCGAGAGCAGAGCTGAGGTTTCACAGTTTAAATCAGCGAGAGCGGTGCTGGAATTTCACAGTTTAAACAGCGAGAACGGAGCTGAAGATTCACAGTTTGAAACAGAGAGTTGGGAGTCGGTGTTTCGCAGTTTGAAACAGTGACAGAGGAGTTGGAGTTTCACAGTTTGAAACAGCGAGAGCGGAGCTGCAGTTTCACTGTTTGAAACAGCGAGAGCGGAGCTGGAGTTTCACTGTCTGAAACAGCAACAGCGGAGCTGGAGTTTCACACTTTAAACAGCGTGAACGGAGCTTGAATTTCACAGTTTGAAACAGAGAGAGCAAAACTGGGTTTTCACTGTGTGAAACAGCGAGAGCGGAGCTGCAGTTTCACGGTTTGAAACAGCGAGAGCGGAGCTGGAGTTTCACAGTTTGAAACAGCGAGAGCGGAGCTGGAGATTTACAGTTTAAACAGCGAGAACGGAGCTTGAGTTTCACAGTTTGAAACAGAGGGAGAAAAGCTGGGTTTTCACTGTTTGAAACAGCGAGAGCGGAGCTGGAGTTTCACTGTTTGAAACAGCGAGAGCAGAGCTGGAGTTTCACAGTTTCAATCAGCGACAGTGGAGCTGGAGTTCCACAGTTTGAAACAGCGAGAGCAGAGCTGGAGTTTCACATTTTGAAACAGCGAGAGCAGAGCTGGAGTTTCACATTTTGAAACAGCGAGTTGGGAGCTGGGGTTTCACAGTTTGAACCAGCGAGAGCGGAGCTGGGTTTTCCCAGTTTGAAACTCTGTGAGGGGAGTGGGAGATTTACGGTTTCAAACAGTGAAAGCAGAGCAGGGGATTCATAGTTGAAACAGAAGAGGTAAGCCCAGAGTTTCACAGTTTGTAAGAGCGAGCAGAGAGCTTGAGATTCAAAGTTGGCCACAGCGAATGCAGTGTGGATGTTTTGCTGTGTGAAAGTGAGCGGGAAGCCGGGAGTTTCAGAGCTTGAAACAGCGAGAGCAGAGCTGGAGTTCCACAGCTTGAAAAAGTGAAATGTGAGCATGCGTTTACCAGCTGGAAACAGAGAGAACAGAGCTGGGGTTTCACTGTTGGAATCAGTGAGAGCAGAGCTGCAGTTTCACAGTTTAAAACAGCGAGTGCAGAGCTGGGGTTTCACAGTTTAAATCAGCGAGAGCAGAGCTGGAGTTTCACAGTTTGCAACAGTGACAGCGGAGCTGGAGCTTTGCATGGAAACAGCAAGAGCGGAGATGGATTTTCACAGTTTGAAACAGCGAGAGCGGAGCTGGAGTTTCACAGTTTGAAACAGCGAGAGCGGAGATGGAGTTTCGCAGTAAGAAACAGCGAGATCGGAGCTGGAGATTGACAGTTTGAAACAGCGAGAACAGAGCTGGAGTTTCACAGTTTGAAACAGCGAGAGCGGAGCTGGAGATTCACAGTTTATAACAGCGAGAGCAGAGCTAGGGTTTCACTGTTTGAAACAGTGAGAGCAGAGCTGGAGTTTCACTGTTTGAAACAGCAAGAGTGGAGCTGGAGTTTCCCAGTTTGAAACTGTGTGAGGGGAGTGGGAGATTTACGGTTTGAAACAGCGAAAGCAGAGCAGGGGATTCATAGTTGTAACAGAAGAGGTAAGCCCAGAGTTTCACAGATTGAAAGAGCGAGCAGAGAGCTTGAGATTCAAAGTTGGCCACAGCGAATGCAGTGTGGATGTTTTGCTGTGTGAAAGTGAGCGGGAAGCCGGGAGTTTCAGAGCTTGAAACAGTGAGAGCAGAGCTGGAGTTCCACAGCTTGAAAAAGAGAAATGTGAGCATGAGATTACCAGCTGGAAACAGAGAGAGCAGAGCTGGTGTTTCACTGTTGGAATCAGTGAGAGCGGAGCTTGAGTTTCACAGTTTCAATCATCGAGAGCTGTGCTGGAGTTTCACAGTTTCAAACAGGGAGAGTAGAGCTGGAGCTTCATTGTTTGAAACAGCAAGTGCAGAGCTGGGGTTTCACAGTTAAAACCAGCGAGAGCGGAGCTGGAGTTTCACAGTTTGCAACAGTGAGATCGGAGCTGGAGCTTTGGATGGAAACAGCGAGAGCGGAGATGGAGTTTCACAGTTTGAAACAACGAGAGCGGAGCTGGAGATTGACAGTTTGAAACAGCGAGAGCAGAGCTTGGGTTTCACTGTTTGAAACAGTGAGAGCGGAGCTGGAGCTTCACAGTTTCAATCAGCGAGAGCAGAGCTGGAGTTTCACAGTTTCAATCAGTGAGAGCAGAGCTGTAGTTTCACAGTTTGAAACTGCGTGAGGGGAGTGGGAGGTTTACAGTTTGAAACAGCGAAAGCAGGTCAAGAGATTCAGAGTTAAAACAGGAGGGTCAAGCCGGGAGCTTCAGAGTTTGAAAGAGTGAGCGGAGAGCTTGAGATTCAAAGTTGGCAACAGCAAAAGCAGAGTGGATGTTTTGCTGTGTGAAAGTGAGCGGGAAGCCGGGGGTTTCAGAGCTTGAAACATCGAGAGCAGCGCTGGAGTTCCACACCTTGAAAAAGCGAAAATTGAGCCTGAATTTCCCAGCTTGAAACAGCGAGAGCAGAGCCGGAGTTTCACAGTTTGAAACAGCGAGAGCGGTGCTGGAATTTCACAGTTTAAACAGCGAGAACGGAGCTGGAGTTTCACAGTTTGAAACAGCGAGAGCGGTACTGGAATTTCACATTTTGAAACAGCGAATTGGGTGTTGGGGTTTCGCAGTTTGAAACAGTGAGAGTGGAGTTGGAGTTTCACAGTTTGAAACAGCGAGAGCGGAGCTGCAGTTTCACTGTTGGAAACAGCGGGAGCGGAGCTGGAGTTTCACAGTTTAAACAGCGAGAACGGAGCTGGAGATTCACAGTTTGAAACAGCGAGAGCAGAGCTGGAGTTTCACTGTTTGAGGCAGCAAGAGCGGAGCTGGAGTTTCACAGATTAAGCAGCGAGAACGGAGCTTGAGTTTCACAGTTTGAAACAGCGAGTTGGGAGTCGGGGTTTCGCAGTTTGAAACATTGACAGAGGAGTTGGAGTTTCACAGTTTGAAACAGCGAGAGCGGAGCTGCAGTTTCACGGTTTGAAACAGCGAGGGAGAAGCTGGAGTTTCACTGTTTGAAACAGTGAGAGCGGAGCTGGAGTTTCACATTTTAAACAGCATGACCGGAGCTTGAGTTTCACAGTTTGAAAAATAGAGAGCAAAGCTGGGTTTTCACTGTGTGAAAAAGCAAGAGCGGAGCTGCAGTTTCACGGTTTGAATCAGCGAGAGCGGAGCTGGAGTTTCACTATTTGAAACAGCGAGAGCGGAGCTGGACTTTTACAGTTGAAACGGCGAGAACAGAGCTTGAGTTTCACAGTTTGAAACAGAGGGAGCAAAGCTGTGTTTTCACTGTTTGAAACAGCAAGAGCGGAGCTGGAGTTTCACAGTGTAAACAGCGAGAGCAGAGCTGGAGTTTCACAGTGTAAACAGCGAGAGCGGAGCTGGAGTTTCACAGTGTAAACAGCGAGAGCAGAGCTGGAGTTTCACAGTTTCAATCAGTGACAGTGGAGCTGGAGTTCCACAGTTTGAAACAACGAGAGCAGAGCTGGAGTTTCACATTTGGAAACAGCGAGTTGGGAGCTGGGGTTTCACAGTTTAAATCTGCGAGAGCGGAGCTGGGTATTCCCAGTTTGAAACTCTGTGAGGGGAGTGGGAGATTTACGGTTTGAAACAGCGAAAGCAGAGCAGGGGATTCATAGTTGAAA
Organism: Carcharodon carcharias; assembly: GCF_017639515.1. NCBI lineage: Eukaryota > Metazoa > Chordata > Chondrichthyes > Lamniformes > Lamnidae > Carcharodon > Carcharodon carcharias. The sequence goes on from NC_054473.1 coordinate 33,079,401, forward strand.
CAGAAGAGGTAAGCCCATAGTTTCACAGTTTGAAAGAGCGAGCAGAGAGCTTGAGATTCAAAGTTGGCCACAGCGAATGCAGTGTGGATGTTTTGCTGTGTGAAAGTGAGCGGGAAGCCGGGTGTTTCAGAGCTTGAAACAGCGAGAGCGGAGCTGGAGTTGCACAGCTTGAAAAAGCGAAATGTGAGCATGAGTTTACCAGCTGGAAACAGAGAGAGCAGAGCTGGTGTTTCACTGTTGGAATCAGTGAGAGCGGAGCTTGAGTTTCACAGTTTCAATCATCGAGAGCTGTGCTGGAGTTTCACAGTTTGAAACAACGAGAGCGGTGCTGGAATTTCACATTTTGAAACAGCGAATTGGGAGTTGGAGTTTCGCAGTTTGAAACAGTGAGAGTGGAGTTGGAGTTTCACAGTTTGAAACAGCAAGAGCGGAGCTGCAGTTTCACGGTTTGAAATGGCGAGAGCGGAGCTGGAGTTTCACTGTTGGAAACAGCGAGAGCGGAGCTGGAGTTTCACAGTTTGAAACAGCGAGCGTGGAGCTGGAGATTCACAGTTTGAAACAGCGAGAGCAGAGCTGGGGTTTCACTGTTTGAAACAGTGAGAGCAGAGCTGGAGTTTCACAGTTTGAAACAGCGAGAGCAGAGCTGGAGTTTCACTGTTTGAAACAGCAAGAGCGGAGCTGGAATTTCACAGTTTAAGCAGCGAGAACGGAGCTTGAGTTTCACAGTTTGAAACAGCGAGGTGGGAGTCGGGGTTTTGCAGTTTGAAACAGTGACAGAGGAGTTGGAGTTTCACGGATTGAAACAGCGAGAGCGGAGCTGCAGTTTCACGGTTTGAAACAGCGAGAGCGGAGCTGGAGTTTCACTGTTTGAAACAGCGAGAGCGGAGCTGGAGTTTCACAGTTTAAACGGTGAGAGCGGAGCTTGAGTTTCACAGTTTGAAACAGAAGGAGCAAAGCTGGGTTTTCACTGTTTGAAACAGCGAGAGCGGAGCTGGAGATTCACAGTTTGTAACAGCGAGAGCAGAGCTGGGGTTTCACTGTTTGAAACAGTGAGAGCAGAGCTGGAGTTTCACTGTTTGAAACAGCAAGAGTGGAGCTGGAGTTTCCCAGTTTGAAACTGTGTGAGGGGAGTGGGAGATTTATGGTTTGAAACAGCGAAAGCAGAGCAGGGGATTCATAGTTGTAACAGAAGAGGTAAGCCCAGAGTTTCACAGATTGAAAGAGCGAGCAGAGAGCTTGAGATTCAAAGTTGGCCACAGCGAATGCAGTGTGGATGTTTTGCTGTGTGAAAGTGAGCGGGAAGCCGGGAGTTTCAGAGCTTGAAACAGCGAGAGCAGAGCTGGAGTTCCACAGCTTGAAAAAGAGAAATGTGAGCATGAGATTACCAGCTGGAAACAGAGAGAGCAGAGCTGGTGTTTCACTGTTGGAATCAGTGAGAGCGGAGCTTGAGTTTCACAGTTTCAATCATCGAGAGCTGTGCTGGAGTTTCACAGTTTCAAACAGGGAGAGTAGAGCTGGAGCTTCATTGTTTGAAACAGCAAGTGCAGAGCTGGGGTTTCACAGTTAAAACCAGCGAGAGCGGAGCTGGAGTTTCACAGTTTGCAACAGTGAGATCGGAGCTGGAGCTTTGGATGGAAACAGCGAGAGCGGAGATGGAGTTTCACAGTTTGAAACAACGAGAGCGGAGCTGGAGATTGACAGTTTGAAACAGCGGGAGCAGAGCTGGAGTTTCACTGTTTGAAGCAGCAAGAGCGGAGCTGGAGTTTCACAGATTAAGCAGCGAGAACGGAGCTTGAGTTTCACAGTTTGAAACAGCGAGTTGGGAGTCGGGGTTTCGCAGTTTGAAACATTGACAGAGGAGTTGGATTTTCACAGTTTGAAACAGCGAGAGCGGAGCTGCAGTTTCACGGTTTGAAACAGCGAGGGAGAAGCTGAAGTTTCACTGTTTGAAACAGTGAGAGCGGAGCTGGAGTTTCACATTTTAAACAGCATGACCGGAGCTTGAGTTTCACAGTTTGAAAAATAGAGAGCAAAGCTGGGTTTTCACTGTGTGAAAAAGCAAGAGCGGAGCTGCAGTTTCACGGTTTGAATCAGCGAGAGCGGAGCTGGAGTTTCACTATTTGAAACAGCGAGAGCGGAGCTGGACTTTTACAGTTGAAACGGCGAGAACAGAGCTTGAGTTTCACAGTTTGAAACAGAGGGAGCAAAGCTGTGTTTTCACTGTTTGAAACAGCAAGAGCGGAGCTGGAGTTTCACAGTGTAAACAGCGAGAGCAGAGCTGGAGTTTCACAGTGTAAACAGCGAGAGCAGAGCTGGAGTTTCACAGTTTCAATCAGTGACAGTGGAGCTGGAGTTCCACAGTTTGAAACAACGAGAGCAGAGCTGGAGTTTCACATTTGGAAACAGCGAGCTGGGAGCTGGGGTTTCACAGTTTAAATCTGCGAGAGCGGAGCTGGGTATTCCCAGTTTGAAACTCTGTGAGGGGAGTGGGAGATTTACGGTTTGAAACAGCGAAAGCAGAGCAGGGGATTCATAGTTGAAACAGAAGAGGTAAGCCCATAGTTTCACAGTTTGAAAGAGCGAGCAGAGAGCTTGAGATTCAAAGTTGGCCACAGCGAATGCAGTGTGGGTGTTTTGCTGTGTGAAAGTGAGCGGGAAGCCGGGTGTTTCAGAGCTTGAAACAGCGAGAGCGGAGCTGGAGTTGCACAGCTTGAAAAAGCGAAATGTGAGCATGAGTTTACCAGCTGGAAACAGAGAGAGCAGAGCTGGTGTTTCACTGTTGGAATCAGTGAGAGCGGAGCTTGAGTTTCACAGTTTCAATCATCGAGAGCTGTGCTGGAGTTTCACAGTTTGAAACAGCGAGAGCGGTGCTGGAATTTCACATTTTGAAACAGCGAATTGGGAGTTGGAGTTTCGCAGTTTGAAACAGTGAGAGTGGAGTTGGAGTTTCACAGTTTGAAACAGCAAGAGCGGAGCTGCAGTTTCACGGTTTGAAATGGCGAGAGCGGAGCTGGAGTTTCACTGTTGGAAACAGCGAGAGCGGAGCTGGAGTTTCACAGTTTGAAACAGCGAGCGTGGAGCTGGAGATTCACAGTTTGAAACAGCGAGAGCAGAGCTGGGGTTTCACTGTTTGAAACAGTGAGAGCAGAGCTGGAGTTTCACAGTTTGAAACAGCGAGAGCAGAGCTGGAGTTTCACTGTTTGAAACAGCAAGAGCGGAGCTGGAATTTCACAGTTTAAGCAGCGAGAACGGAGCTTGAGTTTCACAGTTTGAAACAGCGAGGTGGGAGTCGGGGTTTTGCAGTTTGAAACATTGACAGAGGAGTTGGAGTTTCACGGATTGAAACAGCGAGAGCGGAGCTGCAGTTTCACGGTTTGAAACAGCGAGAGCGGAGCTGGAGTTTCACTGTTTGAAACAGAGGGAGCAAAGCTGGGTTTTCACTGTTTGAAACAGCGAGAGCGGAGCTGGAGTTTGAGTTTAAACAGCGAGAGCAGAGCTGGAGATTCACAGTTTGATAGAGCGAGAGCAGAGCTGGGGTTTCACTGGTTGAAACAGTGAGAGCGGAGCTGGAGCTTCACAGTTTCATTCAGCGAGAGCGGAGCTGGAATTTCACAGTTTCAGTCAGCGAGAGCAGAGCTGTAGTTTCACAGTTTCAAACTGCGTGAGGGGAGTGGGAGGTTTACAGTTTGAAACAGCGAAAGCAGGGCAAGAGATTCAGAGTTAAAACAGGAGAGTCAAGCCGGGAGCTTCCCAGTTTGAAAGAGTGAACGGAGATCTTGAGATTCAAAGTTGGCCACAGCAAAAGCAGAGTGGATGTTTTGCTGTGTGTAAGTGAGCGGGAAGCCGGGGGTTTCAGAGCTTGAAACAGCGAGAGCAGAGCTGGAGTTCCACACCTTCAAAGAGCGAAATGTGAGCCTGAATTTCCCAGCTGGAAACAGCAAGAGCAGAGCTGGAGTTTCACAGTTTGAAACAGCGAGAGCGGAGCTGCAGTTTCACAGTTTGAAACAGTGAGAGTGGATCTGGAGTTTCACTGTTTGAAACAGCAAGAGTGGAGCTGGAGTTTCACAGTTTAAACAGCAAGAACAGAGCTTGAGTTTCACAGTTTGAAACAGAGATAGCAGAGCTGGGTTTTCACTGTTTGAAACAGCGAGAGTGGAGCTGCAGTTTCAGTTTAAACAGCGAGAGCAGAGCTGGAGTTTCACAGTTTCAATCAGCATGAGTGGAACTGGAGTTTCACAGTTTGAAACAGCGAGAGCAGAGCTGGAATTTCACATTTTGAAACAGCGAGTTGGGAGCTGGGGTTTCACAGTTTGAACCAGCGAGAGCGGAGCTCGGGTTTCCCAGTTTGAAACTATGTGAGGGGAGTGGGAGATTTACGAAAGCAGAGCAGGGGATTCATAGTTGAAACAGAAGAGGTAAGCCCAGAGTTTCACAGTTTGAAAGAGCAAGCAGAGAGCTTGAGATTCAAAGTGTGCCACAGCGAATGCAGTGTGGATGTTTTGCTGTGTGAAAGTGAGCGGGAAGCCGGGAGTTTCAAGCTTGAAACAGCGAGAGCAGAGCTGGAGTTCCACAGCTTGAAAAAGCGAAATGTGAGCATGAGTTTACCAGCTGGAAACAGCGAGAGCAGAGCTGGGGTTTCACTGTTGGAATCAGTGAGAGCGGAGCTTGAGTTTCACAGTTTCAATCATCGAGAGCAGTGCTTGAGTTTCACAGTTTGAAATAGCGAGAGCGGAGCTGGAGTTTCACTGTTTGAAACAGCGAGAGCAGAGCTGGGGTTTCACTCTTTGAAACAGTGACAGCGGAGCTGGAGTTTCACTGTTTGAAACAGCGAGAGCAGAGCCAGATCTTCACTGTTTGAAACAGCGAGAGCGGAGCTGCAGTTTCACAGTTTAGAACAGCGAGAGCTGAGCTGGAGCTTTGGTTTGAAACAGCGAGAGCGGAGCTGGAGTTTCACATTTTGAAACAGCGAGAGCGGAGCTGGGGTTTCACAGCTTGAAACAGTGAGAGCAGAGCTGGATTTTCACAGTTTGAATGAGCGAATGCGAAGCTGGAGTTTCATAATTTGAAACAGCCAGAGTGGAGCTGGTGTTTCACTGTTTGAAACAGCGAGAGCGGAGCTGGAGTTTCACAGTTTGAAACAGCGAGAGTGGAGCTGGGATTTCACAGTTTGAAACAGCGAGAGCGGAGCTGCTGTTTCACTATTTTAAACAGCGAGAGCGGAGCTGCAGTTTCACTGTTTTAAACAGCGAGAGTGGAGCTGGACTTTCACAGATTGAAACAGCGAGAGCGGAGTTGGGGTTTCACAGTTTGAAACAGCGAGAGCGGAGCTGGAGTTTCACAGTTTGACACGGCGAGAGTGGAGCTGGCGTTTCACAGTTTGAAACAGCGAGAGCGGAGCAGGAATTTCACAGATTGACTCAGCAAGGAGAGAGCTGGATTTTTAGAGTTTGAAACAGTGAGTGGAAAGCAGGAGTTTCACAGATTGAAACAGCTACATGAGTGTTGGAATTTCACATTGAGAAATAGCGAAATGTGAGCAGGAGCTTCACAGTTTGAAACAGCGAGAGGGGAGTGGAGGTTTCTGAGTTTGAAGCAGCTAGAGAAGGGCATGAGTTTCACATTATGAAACAGTGAGAGGAGAGCTGGAGTTTCACAGTTTGAAACTGCGAGTGAAGGGCGGGAGTGTGACAGTCTGAAGCAGCTGGAGGACAGTGCGGGTTTCACTGTTTGAAACAGCTAGATGAGAGATGGAGGTTTCCGAGTTTGAAGCAGCTAGAGGAGGGCACGAGTTTCACAGTATGAAACAGTGAGAGGAGTACTGGATTTTCACAGTTTGAAGTAGCGAGCGGACAGTGGGAGATTCACAGTTTGAAATAGTGAAAGCAGAGGTGGAGTTTTGCAGTGTGAAACAGAGTGGAAAGTGGGGAGTTTCACAGTCTGAAACAGTGGGAGGAGAACAGGACTGTCACAGTTTTATACTGGTAGTGGAGAGTAGCTCTTTCACAGCTTGAAACTGTGAGAAGAGAGCAGAAGTTTCAGCTTCTTAAACAGCTAGATGAGGGCACGAGCTTCACAGTATAAAGCGGCGAGATGAGAGCTTGATTTTCAGTTTGAAATAGCAAAAGCAGAGGTGGGGTTTCACAGCTTGAAACTGCGAGAGGGGAGCGGGAGCTTTGCTGCTTGAAACAGCAAAAGCAGAGCAGGAGTTGCAGAGTTGAAACAGAGAGAGGCAAGCTGGGAATTTCACAGTTTGAAAGAGCAAGTGGAGAGCGTGAGATTCATAGTTGGCAAAAATGAAAGCAGAGCGGTGGTTTTGCAGTGTGAAACAGTGAGCAGAAATCCTGGAGCTTCAGAGCTTGAAACAGCGTGAGCAGAGCTGAAGTTTCACAATTTGAAACAGCTAGAGGAGTGCAGGAGATTCGAAAATTGAAACAGGGAGCAGAGAGTGTGAGATTCACAGTTCGCAACTGACATAGAGCAGGTGCTTTGCAGTGTGAAACAGCGAGAAGGAAGAGTTTCAGAGTTTGAAACAGCTAGTGGAGAGTAACTTTCACAGTTTGAAACAGCTGGAGGAGGATACTATTTTCAGTTTGAAACAGCAAGAGGGGAGCTGGAGTTTCACAGTTTAAAACAGTGAGTGGAGAGTGGCTGTTTCACAGTTTGAAACGGCGAGGGGACAGCGGGAGTTTCACAGTTTTAAACAGCTGGTGGAGAGCGAAAGATTCACAGTTTGAAAAGCAAGAGGAAAGCGGTAGCTTCACAGTTTTAAAGAGAGAGAGGAGAGCTGCAGTTTCACAGCTTGAACCAGCTAGTGGGCAGCAGAGGTTTCCAGGTTTGAAACAGCTAGAGGAGGGCACAAGTTTCACAATATGAAACAGAGAGGAGATCTGGATCTTCACATTTGGAAACAGCTGAAGGAGGGTGCTATTCTCTCATCTTGAAACAGCAAAAGCAGAGTGGGAGTTTTGCAGTGTGAAACAGTGAGTGGAAAGCGGGGAGTTTCACAGTTTGAAACAGCTAGTGGAGAGTGTGAGTATCATAGTTTCAAACAATGAGATGAGGGTGGGAGTTTGACAGTATGAAACAGCGAGAGGAGAGTTGGAATTTCAAGTTTGAAACAGCAATAGCAGACTGGGATCTTCACAGTTTGAAAGAGAGAGACGAGAGGCTGGAGATTCACAGTTTGAAACAGCGAGGGGAGTGCAAGAGTTTCAGTTTGAAACAGTGAGAGTCAGAGTCAGAGGTCTATAGCACAGAAAAAGGACCTTCGGCCAATCAAGTCTGCATCAGTCCAACAAGTACCGAACTATTCTATCCCATTTTCCAGCAATAGACCCATAGCCTTGTATGTCATGGCATCACAAGTGCACATCCAAATACTTCTTAAATATTATGAGGATTTCTGCCTCTACCACCCTTTCAGGCAATGAGTTCCAGATTCCCACCACCCTCTGGGTGAAAAAATTCTTCCTCACATCCCCTCTAAACCTCCTGCCTCTTACCTTAAATCTATGCCCCCTGGTTATTGATCCCTCTACCAAGGGGGGAAAAGGTCCTTCCTGTCTACCCTATCTATCCAGGATTTTGACCGTTTGAAACAGAGGAGGATGCAAGTTTGACAGCTTGAAACTGAGCAGAGAGGAGATTCACAGGTCAAAACAGCAAAAGCAGAACAAGAGCTTGACTGTGAAACAGTGAGAGGCAAGACGGGAATTTCATACGGTGAAAAGGGGAGAGGAGGGTGAGAGTTTCACAATTTGAAACAGCCAATGGAAAGGGGAGAGTCACAGTTTGAAACAGGGAGATCAGAGCAAGAGTTTGATATTTTGAAACAGTGAGAGATCAGCTGGAGTTTTACAGTTTGAAACAGCTGGAGGAGGGCACTATAATCACAGTTTGAATAAGCGAGATGAGAGCTGGAGTTTTACAATTTGAAATATAGTGAGTGGAGATTGGCTGTTTCACAGCTCAAAACAGTGAGAGGAGAGTGGGAGATTCACAGTTTGAAACTGAGACGGGAGCTGGAGTTTCACAGCTTGAAACAGCAAGTGGAGAGCAGGAGATATACAATTTGAAACAGCAAAGGCAGAGCAGAGACTTTGCAGTGTGAAATGGCGAGTGGAAAGCCAGGAGTTACAGAGTTTGAAACAGGGAGAGGGAGAGAGAGTTTTGCCCTTTTAAACAGGTAGCAGAGAGCGGGAGTTTCACAGTTTAAAACAGTGAGAGGAAAGCCAGAGTTTCACAGTTTGAAACAGTGAGAGGAGAGCCAGAGTTTCACAGTTTGAAACAGTGAGCGGGGAACGGGTTTTTCACAGCTTGAAACAGCGAGAGGAGAGCTGGAATTTCACAGTGTGAAACCATGAGCAGAAGTGGGAAATTCACAGTTTGAAACAGCAAAAGCAGAACTCAAGTTTCACAGTAGTAAGAGGAAGTTTCAGAGTTTGAAAGATTGAGGGGAGACCGGGAGTTTGACAGTTTAAAAAACCGAGTGGATAGCTGGAGTTTCAGAGTTTGAAACAGCGAGTGGAGAGAGGGATATTCGCAATTTGAAGCAGCGAAAGCAGAGCAGGAGTTTCACAGTTTGAAAGAGTGAGGGGAGAGTGGGAGTTTGGCAGTTTAAAAAACCGAGTGGAGAGCCAGAGTCTCACATTTGAAACAGCTGGAGGAGAGCGGGAGTTTCACAATTTGAAATAGTGAGTGGAGAGTGACTGTTTCACAGCTCAAAACAGCAAGAGAAGAGCAGGAAGTTCACGGTTTGAAACCGAGAGAGGGGAGCTGGAGTTTCACAGATGGAAACAGTGTGAGGAGAGTAGGAGTTTCACAGTTTAAAGCATCTGGGAGGAGAGCACGAGTTTCACTTTTGGAACAGGGAGAGGAGAGCTGGAGATTTGCAGTTTCAAACAGCGAGAGATTTAGAGTTTGAAACAGCGAAGGCAGAGCAGGGTAAAAGGGTGTCAGCATGACATCAGCCATCTCAATTTCTCTGTTCCTCTCACCCACTCTAACCTGTCTCCTTCTGAACTTGCCACACTCCGTTCTGTCATCTCCAACCCTGGCTTTGTTATCGTACCTGCCGACAAGGGTGGTGCTGTTGTTGCCTGGCGTACTGATCTCTATCTCGCAGAGGCTGAGCACCAATTCTCAGGCACTTCCTCTTACCTCCCCTTGGACCATGACCTCACCGCTGAACATCAAGCCACTGTTTCCAGGACTGTCACTGACCTCATCTCCTCTGGAGATCTTCCCTCCACAGCTTCCAACCTCAGTCTCCCAACCTCGGCAGCCCGCTTCTACTTCCTCCCCAAAATCCACAAACAGGACTGTCCCGGTAGACCAATCATATCAGCCTGTTCCTGCCCCACCAAATTCATTTCTGCCTCTCTCCCCTTGTCCAGTCTCTTCCCACCTACATCTGCAATTCCTCTGATGCCCTATGTCATATCAACAATTTCCAGTTCCTTGGCCCTAACTGCCTCCTCTTCACCACTGACATTCAATCCCTCTACCCCTCCATCCCCCACCAGGATGGTCTGAGGGCTCTCAGCTTCTTCCTCGAACAGAGGCCCGAACAATCCCCATCCACCACTACTCTACTCCATCTGGCTGAACAAGTTTTCACTGAACAATTTCTCCTTAAACTTGTCTCACTTCCTCCAAATAAAAGGTGTGGCTATGGGTACCCGCATGGGCTCCAGTTATGCCTCTCTCTTTATGGGGTATGTGGAACATTCCTTGTTCTAGTCCTACTCAGGCCCCCTCCTATAACTCTTTTTATCGGTACATTGATGACTGTTTCGGTGCCACTTCATGCTCTTGTCTGGACCTGAAAAGATTTATCAATTTTGTTTCCAATTTCCATTCCTCCATCACTTTCACATGGTCCATCTCCGACACTTCCCTTCCCTTCCTTGACCTTGTAATGAATATTGGTAGACAGTCTATCACTAGAAATTCAGACCAAGCCCATCGACTCCCACAGCTACCTCGACTACAGCTCCTCAGACCCTGCTTCCTGTAAGGACTCCATCCCATTCTCTCAGTTCCTTCACCTCCGTCACATCAGCTCTGATGATGCCACTTTCCAAAATGGCACTTCTGACATGTCTTCCTTCTTCCTTAACTGAGGTTTCCCACCCACGGTGGTTGACAGGGCCCTCAACTGTGTCTGACCCATCTCCCACACCTCTGTCCTCACATGTTCCTCTCCCTCCCAGAACCATGATAGGGTCCCCCTTGTCCTCACTTTTCACTCCACCAGCTTATGCATTCAAACGATCATCCTTCGCCATTTCTGCCAACTCTAGCATGATGCCACCACCAAACACATCTTCCCTTCACCTTCCCACCCCTGTCAGCATTCCGTGGGGACTGTTCCCTCTGGGACACCTTGGTCCACTTCTCCATCACCCCCAACACCTCAACCCCCTCCCACAGCACCTTCCCATGCAAGTGCAGAAGGTGAACACCTGCCCCTTTACTTCCCCTCTCCTCGCCGTCCAAGGGCCCAAACATTCCTTTTAGGTGAAGCAGTGCTTCACTTCCACCTCCTTCAATTTAGTCTACTGCATTCACTGCTCCCAATGCGGTCTCCTCTACATTGGAGAGGCCAAATGCAGACTGGGTGACCACTTTGTGGAACACCTTTGGTCTGTCCGCAAGCATGACCCAGACCTCCCTGTCGCTTGCCATTTTAACACTCCACCCTGCTCTCATGCCCACATGTCCGTCCTTGGCCTGCTGCAATGTTCCAGTGAAGCCCAACACAAACTGGAGGAACAGCACCTCATCTTCCGACTAGGCACTTTACAGCCTTCCAGACTTAACATTGAGTTCAACAACTTCAGACCATGAACTCTCTCCTCCATCCCCACCCCTTTCTTATTCCCCACTTTTCTCCTTATTCATTTTTATTTTTAAATTTTAATTTAATTCATTTTTTCCCCACTTAATTTAATTATTATGATTTTTTAACATATATTTCCATTTTATTCATTGTTTTATCTCCAGCTTTTAACCTTCTCGATCTTTTTTCCCACAACTGTCTCCTCACCCCACCCCACCCCCCACTAGGGCCACCTGTCACTTTCCAGAGTGCTTACCCTGGTCCTGCCATTATTATAACCTGCTTTCCACTCAATGTCATCATTAGCACCTCCTTTAATCAGAACCACCACTATCAATAACCCTTTGACCTTTTGTTTGGTGACATCTTTTGCAATCTCTCCTTTGCCTCCACCTATCGCTGGCCTTCTATCCAACTTCACCTGTTCTGCCCCCTCCCCTTAAACAGTATATATTTCACCACATTTCTACTTCTTCAGCTCTGAAGAAGAGTCATATGGACTCAAAACATTAACTGTCTTTCTCTCCACAGATGCTGTCAGACCTGCTGAGTTATCAGCATTTTGTGTTTTTTCTTTAAGGCAGGGCAGGGGCTTCACAGTTTGAAACAGAGAGAGACAGAGTGGGAGCTTTGCAGTGTGAAACAGCGAGTCTTAAGGGGGGAGTTACAAAGTTTGAAACAGTGAGTGGAGAGTGGCTATTTCGCAGCTTGAAACAGTGAGTAAAGCAGGAGACACACAGTTTGAAACAGCAAAAGCAGTCTGGAACAGTGAGAGGCAAGCCGGGAGTTTCACAGTTTTAAACAATGAGAGGAGCGTGAGAGTTTCAAAGTTTGAACAGCGAGAGGAGAGCAGAAGTTTGACAGTTTGAAACTCTGAAAGGAATGCTGGATGTTTTGATACAGCTGGAGAAGAGCTGGAGTTTCACAGCTTGAAACAATGAGTGGAGGGTGGTTATTTCACAGCTTAAAACAGTGAGAGGAGGAGAGCGGGAGAGTCACAGTTTGAAACAATAAAAGCAGAGTGGGAGTTTCAGTGTGAAACAGTAAGTGGAGAGCGTGAGTTTCACAGTTTGAAACAGCATGACGAGAGTGGGAGTTTGACAGTTTGAAACAGCGAGGGGTGATCTGGAATTTCAAAGCTTCAAACAGCAAGTGGAGAGTGGGTGTTTCATAGCTTGAAACAGTTAGATGAGGGCACTAGTTTCCAGTTTGCAACAGTGAGAGAAGAGTGAGAGTTTCACAATTTGAAACAGAGAGCAGAGGGGGAGTTTCACAATTTGAAACAGAGCAGAGGGGGGAGTATCACACTTTGAAACAGTAAGCAGAGTGCAGGAGCCTCACTGTTTGAAACAGCGAGAGGAGAGCAGGAGTTTTACAGTTTGAAACAACTAGAGGAGGCTACGTGTTTCACAGGTTGAAATAGTGACAGGAGAGCTGGAGTTTCACAGTTTAAAATAGAGAGCAGGAGTTTCACAGTTTGAAAGAGCAAAAGCAGAGTGGGATCTTCACAGTTTGAAACAGTGAGAGGCAAGGCAGGAGTTTCACAGCATGAAACAGCGAGAGAAGAGCAGGGGTTTCAAATTTCGAAACAGTGAGCGGAGAGGAGATTCGCAGCTTGAAACAGCAAAAGCAGAGTGGGAGTTTGGCAGCTTGAAATAGCAAGGAGAGCAGGAGTTTCAAATTTTGAAACAGCACAAGCAGAGCGTGAGTTTGTAGTGCGAAACAGTGAGTGGAAAGCCGAGTGTTTCACAGTTTGAAACAGCGAGAGGGGAGTGAGAGTTTCACAGTTTCAAACTGCTCTTGCAGAGTGGGAGTTTAACAGTTTGTAACAGCAAAAGCAGAGCAGAAGCTTCACAGCTTGAAACAGTTGGAGGAGACCAGGAGTTTCACAGTTTGAAAGAGCGAGAGGAGAGTGGAAGTTTGACAGTTTGAAATAGCGAGAAGAAAGCTGGAGTGTCACATTTTGAAACAGCTGGAGTGGGGTGGGGGGGGGAGGGGGGGTCACTATAATCACAGTTTGAATAAGCAGGAGGAGAGCTGGAGTTCCACAGTTTTAAATAGAGAGTAGAGAGTGGCTGTTTCACAGCTTGATACAACGAGAGGAGAGCATGAGATCCATTGTTTGAAACAGCAAGAGGAGAGCTGGAGTTATGTAGTTTGAAACAGTGAGCGGAGAGCAGGAAATTCATAGCTAAAAACAGTGAAAGCAGAGTGGTTTTTGCAGTGTGAAAGAGTGAGTGGAAGGTCAGGAGTTTCACAGTTTGAAACTGCGAGAGAGGGTTTTGCAGCTTCAAACAGCTAGTGGAGAGCTGGAGACTCAGTTTGAAATAGTGAGAGGAGTGTCTATTCCACATTGAAACAGCGAGAGAAGAGCGGGAGATTCACTGGTTGAAACAGCAAAATTAGCACGGGAGCTTAACAGTTTGAAATAGCTAATGGAAGGTGAAAGTTTGAAACAGTGAGACGAGAATGGGAGTTTGACAGTTTGAAACAGTGAGAAATGAGCTGGGAGTTCCATAGTTTTAAAAAGCGAGAGGAGGCTGAGAGAGTTTCATGGTTTGAATCAGCTCGTGAAGTGCAGGAGTTTCACAGTCTGAAACAATGAGATGAGAACGTGAGTTCAAATGTTTGAACTAGTGAGAGGGTAGCTGGAATTTCACAGCATGAAATGCAAGAGGAGAGTGGGAGTTTCAGAGTTTGAAACAGTGAGAGGCACAGTGAGAGTATCAAAGTTGAAAGGGCAAGAGCTTCACAGTTTGAGACACATAATGGAGAGCGGGAGTTTCACAGTTTGAAACAGCAAGAGGAGGACTTGAATTTCACAATTTGAAACAGCGAACAGAGAAATGGAGTTTCACAGTTTGAAATATCGAAAGCAGGGTGGGAGTTTCACAGTGTGCAACAGCAAGTGGTATGGGGGTGGGTTTCACAATTTGAAACAGCAAGACAAGAGTGAGAGTTTCGCACCTTGAAGCAGCAAGAGGAAAGTGGGAAGCTCACAGTTTGAAACAGTGAGAGGAGAGCATGAGATTCACAATTTAAAACAGGTAGTGGGGGGGGGGGGGCAGGAGTTTTACAGTTTGAAACAGCTGGAGGCTTGTGCTATTTTCACAGTTTGAAACAGTGAGTGGAGAGTGCCTATTTCACAGCTTGAAATAGCGAGTGGAGCGTGGGAGATTCACAGTTTGAAAAAGCAAAAGCAGGGCATGAGTTTCAGTCTAAAATAGCAGGAGGCGAATTAGAATTTTCAGTTTGAAACAGTGAGAGGAGAGCGAGAGTTACACAGTTTGAAACAGTGAGACGAGAGTGTGTGTTTGACAGTTCGAAATGGCGAGGGGGAGCTGCAGTTTCAGAGTTTGAAACAGCGAGTAGAGGGGGGAGATTCACAGTTTGAAACAGCAAAATCAGAGCAGGAGTCTCACAGGTTGAAACAGCGAGAAGAGAATGTAAGTTTTACAGTTTGGGGAAAACAGCGAGTGGACAGTGGCTGTTTCACAGCTTAAAACAGTGAGAGGAAAAGCGGGAGTTTCACAGGTTGAAAAGGTGAGAGGAGTGCTAGAGTTTTGCAGCTTGAAAAATTGAAAGCAGAGCTCGAGTTTCACAGTGTAAAACAGCGAGTGTTAAGGGGGAAATTTGAGTTTGAAACAGCAAGTGGAGAGCAGGAGTACACAGTTTGAAAGAGCGAGTAGAAAGCAGGAGCTCACAGTTGGAAACAGCGAGTGGAGAGCAGGAGCTTCACAGTTTGAAACAGCGAGTGGAGAGCAGGAGTTCACAGTTTGAAACAGCAAGTGGAGAGCAGGAGTTCACAGTTTGAAACAGCGAGTGGAGAGCAGGAACTTCACAGTTTGAAACAGCAAGTGGAGAGCAGGAGCTTCACAATTTGAAACAGCGAGTGGGGAGCAGGAGTTCACAGTTTGAAACAGCGAGTGGAGGGAAGAAGCTTCACAGTTTGAAACAGCAAGTGGAGAGCAGGAGTACACAGTTTGAAACAGCGAGTGGAGAGCAGGAGCTTCACAGTTTGAAACAGCGAGTAGAGAGCAGGAGTTCACAGTTTGAAACAGCGAGTGGAGAGCAGGAGTTCACGGTTTGAAACAGCGAGTGGAGAGCAGGAGTACACAATTTGAAACAGCGAGTGGAGAGCAGGAGCTTCACAGTTTGAAACAGCGAGTGGAGAGCAGGAGCTTCATAGTTTGAAACAGCGAGGGGAGAGCAGGAGCTTCACAGTTTGAAACAGTGAGTGGAGACCAGGAGATTCACAGTTTGAGACAGCGAGTGGAGAACAGGAGTTCACAGTTTGAAACAGCGAGTGGCGAGCAGGAGTTCACAGTTTGAAACAGCGAGTGGAGAGCAGGAGTTCACAGTTTGAAAACAGTAAATGGGGAGCAGGAGTTCACAGTTTGAAACAGCGAGTGGAGGGAAGAAGCTTCACAGTTTGAAAACAGCGAGTGGAGAGCAGGAATACACAGTTTGAAACAGCGAGTGGAGAGCAGGAGCTTCACAGTTTGAAACAGCGAGTAGAGAGCAGGAGTCCACAATTTGAAACAGCGAGTGGAGAGCAGGAGTTCACAGTTTGAAACAGCGATAGGGGAGCTGGAGTTTCACAGTTTGAAACAGCGAGTGGAGAGCAGGAATTCACAGTTTCAAACAGCGAGTGGGGAGCTGGAGTTTCACAGTTTGAAACAGCGAGTGGAGAGCAGGAGCTTCATAGTTTGAAACAGCGAGGGGAGAGCAGGAGCTTCACAGTTTGAAACAGTGAGTGGAGAGCAGGAGTTTCACAGTTTGAAACAGCGAGTGGAGAACAGGAGTTCACAGTTTGAAAACAGCGAGTGGAGAGCAGGAGTTCACAGTTTCAAACAGCGAGTGGAGGGAAGAAGCTTCACTGTTTGAAACAGTGAGTGGAGAGCAGGAATACACAGTTTGAAACAACGAGTGGAGAGCAGGAGCTTCACAGTTTGAAACAGTGAGTAGAGAGCAGGAGTTCACAATTTGAAACAGCGAGTGGAGAGCAGGAGTTCACAGTTTGAAACAGCAAGTGGGGAGCTGGAGTTTCACAGTTTGAAACAGCGAGAGGAGAGCAGGAATGTCAAAGCTTGAAACAGTTAGAGCAGACTGGGCATTTAAGAGCTTGAAACAACGAGTGGAGAGCAGGAGTTTCACAGTTTGCAACAGCGAGTGGAGAGTAGGAGCTTCACAGTTTGCAACAGCGAGTGCAGAGCAGGAGTTCACAGTTTGAAACAGCGAGTGCAGAGCAGGAGTACACAATTTGAAACAGCGAGTGGAGAGCAGGAGCTTCACAGTTTGAAACAGCGAGTAGAGAGCAGGAGTTCACAGTTTGAAACAGCGAGTGGAGAGCAGGATTTCACAGTTTGAAACAGCGAGTGGAGAGCAGGAGTACACAATTTGAAACAGCGAGTGGAGATCAGGAGCTTCACAGTTTGAAACAGCGAGTGGAGAGCAGGAGCTTCACAGTTTGAAACAGCAAGTGGAGAGCAGGAGCTTCACAATTTGAAACAGCGAGTGGGGAGCAGTTCACAGTTTGAAACAGCGAGTGGAGGGAAGAAGCTTCACAGTTTGAAACAGCAAGTGGAGAGCAGGAGTACACAGTTTGAAACAGCGAGTGGCGAGCAGGAGCTTCACAGTTTGAGACAGCGAGTGGAGAGCAGGAGTTCACAGTTTGAAACAGCGAGTGGCGAGCAGGAGTTCACAGTTTGAAACAGCGAGTGGAGAGCAGGAGTTCACAGTTTGAAAACAGCGAGTGGGGAGCAGGAGTTCACAGTTTGAAACAGCGAGTGGAGGGAAGAAGCTTCACAGTTTGAAAACAGTGAGTGGAGAGCAGGAATACACAGTTTGAAACAACGAGTGGAGAGCAGGAGCTTCACAGTTTGAAACAGCAATAGGGGAGCTGGAGTTTCACAGTTTGAAACAGCGAGTGGAGAGCAGGAATTCACAGTTTCAAACAGCGAGTGGGGAGCTGGAGTTTCACAGTTTGAAACAGCGAGTGGAGAGCAGGAGCTTCACAGTTTGAAACAGCGAGGGGAGAGCAGGAGCTTCACAGTTTGAAACAGTGAGTGGAAAGCAGGAGTTTCACAGTTTGAAACAGCGAGTGGAGAACAGGAGTTCACAGTTTGAAAACAGTGAGTGGAGAGCAGGAGTTCACAGTTTCAAACAGCGAGTGGAGAGCAGGAGTACACAATTTAAAACAGCGAGTGGAGAGCAGGAGCTTCACAGTTTGAAACAGCGAGGGGAGAGCAGGAGCTTCACAGTTTGAAACAGTGAGTGGAAAGCAGGAGTTTCACAGTTTGAAACAGCGAGTGGAGAACAGGAGTTCACAGTTTGAAAACAGTGAGTGGAGAGCAGGAGTTCACAGTTTCAAACAGCGAGTGGAGAGCAGGAGTACACAATTTAAAACAGCGAGTGGAGAGCAGGAGCTTCACAGTTTGAAACAGCGAGGGGAGAGCAGGAGCTTCACAGTTTGCAACAGCTAGTGCAGAGCAGGAGTTCACAGTTTGCAAGAACCAGTGGAGAGTGGGAGTTTCACAGATATGAAACAGCGAGTGGATGGCAGGAATTCACAGTTTGAAAAAGCAAGAGGAGAGCGGGAGTTTCAAAGCTTGAAACAGTTACAGAAAACTGGGCATTTAAGAGCATGAAACAGCGAGTGGAGAGTGGAAGTGTGACAGTTTGAAACAGTGAGAGGAGAGCTGGTTCTTCACAATTTGTAAGAGTGAGAGCTGTGGCTGGAGTTTTACAGTTTGAAACAGCGAGAGGAGAGCACGTGTTTGACGGTTTGAAACTGCGAGAGGGGAGCTGGATTCTGAGGGGTCACAATTTGAAACAATGAAAGCAGAGCAGGAGCTTCATAGTTTGCAACAGCCAGTGGAGAGTGGGAGTTTCACAGAATGAAACAACAGGACAAGAGCGGGAGATTCAAAGCTTGAAGCAGCTGGGAAGTGTGCTATTTTCACAGTATGTAAATATTATGAGGAGAGCTGGAGTTTCAAAGTTTGGAACAGTGAGTGGAGAGCGGGAGATTCAAAGTTTGAAATAGCAAACGCCGAGTGGCAGCTTCACAGTTTGAAACACTGATTGCCTAGTGGAAGTTGCACAGTTTGATACAGTGAGAGGAAGGCTGGGTTACACCAGTTTAAACAGAGCAGAGAGCAAGGGTTTCACAGTTTGAAAGAGAGAGATGAGAGGAGTTTCAAAGTTTGAGACAGCTGCAGGAGACTGCGGGTTTCACAGTCTCAGACAGCAAGCGGAAAACAGCAGTTTCACAGTTTGAAACAGTGAGAAGACAGTGGGAGTTTCATAGATAGAAACAGTTAGTGGAGAGCAGGAAGCCCCCAGTTTGAAACAGAAAAAGCAGACAGGGAGTTTCACTGTTTGAAATAGCCAGCGGAGGGCGGAGGTTTCACAGTTTGAAACAGCCAGCGGAAGGCAGGAGTTTCACAGTTTGAGAGCACAGAGTGGGAGCTTCGCCGTTTGAGAGCACAGAGCGGGAGCTTCGCCGTTTGAGAGCACAGAGCGGGAGCTTCGCCGTTTGAGAGCACAAAGCGGGAGCTTCACAGTTTGAGAGCACAGAGCGGGAGTTTCACAGTTTGAGAGCACAGAGCGGGAGCTTCAAGGTTTGAAACAACGGGAGGAAGGCGTTATTTTCACAGTTTGACACAGCAAAAGCAGAGCAGATCTCCACAGTCTGGAAGAGTCAGAGCCGAGGCTGGAATTTTGCAGCTTGAAACAGCAAGGGGAGAGTGAGAGAGTTTCATCAATTCAAACTGCAAGAGGGGAGCTGGAGATTCATGGTTTGAAATATCGAAAGCAGAGCCAGAGTTTCACCATTTGAAACAGTGAGAGCAGTGCAAAAGTTTCATAGTTTGATATAGCAAGATGAGACTGGAAGTTTGACAGTTTGAAACAGCGAGGGGAGAGTGGGAGTTTCACACTTTGAAACAGCAAGAGGAGGGCACAAGTTTTACAGTTTGAAACAGCGAGAGGTTAGCTGGACTGTCACATTTTGAAACAGCTGGAGGAGGGCGCTATAACCACAGCTTGAAACAGTGAATGGTTAGCAGGGGTTTCAAAGCTTGAAACAGCGAGTGGAGAGCGAGAATTTCACAGATTAAAATCACGAGTGGGGAATGGGAGGTTCACAATTTGAAACAGCTGGAGGAGGGCACTATTTTCACAGTTTGAAGCAGCTGCAGGACAGCGCTATTTTCGCAGTTTGAATAAGCGAGAGGAGAGCTTGAGTTTTACAGATTGAAATAGTGAGTGGAGAGTGGCTGTTTCAGATCTCAAAACAGTGAGAGGAGAGCAGGAGATTCACAGTTTGAAACAGCAAAAGCAGAGCGGGAACTTCACAGTTTGAAACCATGAGAGGGGAGCTGGAGCTGCACAGCTTGAAACAGCGAGAGGAGAGTGGGTGTTTACAGTTTGAAGCAGCTGGAGGAGAGTATGAGTATCACTGTTTGAAACAGCGAGAGGAGAGCTGGCGATTCACAGCATGAAAAAGCAAAAGCAGAGCAGGGGTTTTGCACTGTGAAACAGGGAGTGGATAGCTGGGAGATTTACAGTTTGAAACCACGAGAGGAGATTCGAAGTTTCATGGCTTGAAACGGCTACAAGAGGACATGAGTTCACAGATTGAAACAGCGAGGGGAGAGCGGGAGTTCCACAGTTTGAAACAGAAGCCAGAAGTTTCACTCTTTGAAACAGCAAGTGGAAAGCAGGAGTTTAACAGATTGAAAAAGAGAGAGGAAAGTGGGAGGTTCACGGTTTGAAAAAGAGTGGGTGGAGAGCCGGGATTTCACAGATTGAAGCAGCGAGAGGAGAGTGGGAAATTCAAGTTTGAAATATCAAAAGCGGAGTGGGACTTTCACAGTGTGAAACATCGAGTGGAAAGTGGGAGTTTCACAGCTCCAAACATCTCGAGGAGGGGACAAGATTCAGTTTGAAACAGCTAGAGGAGAGCGGGCAGTTCACAGTTTCAAACAGTGAGATGTGAGCAGAAAGAGTCACAGTTTGAAATGGCAAGAGGTGAGCTGGAGTTTCACAGTTTGAAGCAACGAGCGGAGAGCAGGAGATTCAAATCTGAAATATCGAAAGCAGAGCAGGAGTTTCACAGTGTGAAATAGCAAGTGGAAAGAGGGGGAGTTTCACAGTTTGAAACAGGGACTGGAGAGCAGGAGCTTCACAGTTTGAAACAGCGAGAGGAGAGCAGGAGTTTCAAATCTTGAAACAATTAGTGCAGACTGGGCATTTAAGAGCTTGAAACAGCGAGTGCAGAGTGGAAGTTTGACAGTTTGAAACAGTGAGAGGAGAGCTGGTTCTTCACAATTTGTTAGAGTGAGAGCTGTGGCTGGAGTTTTACAGATTGAAACAGCGAGAGGAGAGCACTTGTTTGATTGTTTGAAACTGCAAGAGGGGAGCTGGATTCTGTTGGTTCACAGTTTGAAACAATGAAACCAGAGCAGGAGCTTTACAGTTTGCAACAGCCAGTGGAGAGTGGGAGTTTCACAGAATGAAACAGCAGGACAAGAGCGGGAGATTCAAAGCTTGGAGCAGCTGGGAAGTGTGCTATATTCACAGTTTGAAATATTATGAGGAGAGCTGGAGTTTCACAGTTTGAAACAGTGAGAGGAGGGCTGGGTTACACAGGTTTAAACAGAGCAGAGAGCAAGAGTTTCACAGTTTGAAAGAGAGAGATGAGAGGAGTTTCAAAGTTTGAGACAGCTGCAGGAGACTGCGAGTTTCACAGTCTCAAACAGCAAGCGGAGAACAGCAGTTTCACAGTTTGAAACAGTGAGAAGACAGTGGGGGTTTCATAGATAGAAACAGTTAGTTGAGAGCAGGAAGCCCCCAGTTTGAAACAGAAAAAGCAGACAGGGAGTTTCACTGTTTGAAATAGCCAGCGGAGGGCTGAGGTTTCACAGTTTGAAACAGCCAGCAGAAGGCGGGAGTTTCACAGTTTGAGAGCACAGAACGGGAGCTTCGCAGTTTGAGAGCACAGAGCGGGAGTTTCACAGTTTGAGAGCACAGAACGGGAGTTCCACAGTTTGAGAGCACAGAGCGGGAGCTTCAAGGTTTGAAACAACGGGAGGAAGGCGTTATTTTCACAGTTTGACACAGCAAAAGCAGAGCAGATCTCCACAGTCTGGAAGAGTCAGAGCCGAGGCTGGAATTTTGCAGCTTGAAACAGCAAGGGGAGAGTGAGAGAGTTTCACCGATTCAAACTGCAAGAGGGGAGCTGGAGATTCATGGTTTGAAATATCGAAAGCAGAGCCAGAGTTTCACCATTTGAAACAGTGAGAGCAGTGCAAAAGTTTCATAGTTTGATATAGCAAGATGAGACTGGAAGTTTGACAGTTTGAAACAGCAAGGGGAGAGTGGGAGTTTCACACTTTGAAACAGCAAGAGGAGGGCACAAGTTTTACAGTTTGAAACAGCGAGAGGTTAGCTGGACTGTCACATTTTGAAACAGCTGGAGGAGGGCGCTATAATCACAGCTTGAAACAGTGAATGGTTAGCAGGGGTTTCAAAGCTTGAAACAGCGAGTGGAGAGTGAGAATTAAACAGATTAAAATCGCGAGTGGGGAATGGGAGGTTCACAATTTGAAACAGCTGGAGGAGGGAACTATTTTCACAGTTTGAAGCAGCTGCAGGACAGTGCTATTTTCAAAGTTTGAATAAGCGAGAGGAGAGCTTGAGTTTTACAGATTGAAATAGTGAGTGGAGAGTGGCTGTTTCAGATCTCAAAACAGTGAGAGGAGAGCAGGAGATTCACAGTTTGAAACAGCAAAAGCAGAGCGGGAGCTTCGCAGTTTGAAACCATGAGAGGGGAGCTGGAGCTGCACAGCTTGAAACAGCGAGAGGAGAGTGGGTGTTTACAGTTTGAAGCAGCTGGAGGAGAGTATGAGTATCACTGTTTGAAACAGCGAGAGGAGAGCTGGCGATTCACAGCATGAAAAAGCAAAAGCAGAGCAGGGGTTTTGCACTGTGAAACAGGGAGTGGATAGCTGGGAGATTTACAGTTTGAAACCACGAGAGGAGATTCGAAGTTTCATGGCTTGAAACGGCTACAAGAGGACATGAGTTCACAGATTGAAACAGCGAGGGGAGAGCGGGAGTTCCACAGTTTGAAACAGAAGCCAGAAGTTTCACTCTTTGAAACAGCAAGTGGAAAGCAGGAGTTTAACAGACTGAAAAAGAGAGAGGAAGTGGGAGCTTCACGGTTTGAAAAAGAGTGAGTGGAGAGCCGGGATTTCACAGATTGAAGCAGCGAGAGGAGAGTGGGAAATTCAAGTTTGAAATATCAAAAGCAGAGTGGGACTTTCACAGTGTGAAACATCGAGTGGAAAGTGGGAGTTTCACAGCTCCAAACAGCTCGAGGAGGGGACAAGATTCAGTTTGAAACAGCTAGAGGAGAGCGGGCGGTTCACAGTTTCAAACAGTGAGATGTGAGCAGAAAGAGTCACAGTTTGAAATGGCAAGAGGTGAGCTGGAGTTTCACAGTTTGAAGCAACGAGCGGAGAGCACGAGATTCAAGTCTGAAATATCGAAAGCAGAGCAGGAGTTTCACAGTGTGAAATAGCAAGTGGAATGAGGAGGAGTTTCACAGTTTGAAACAGCGAGAGGAGAGCAGGAGTTTCAAAGCTTGAAACAGTTAGTGCAGACTGGGAATTTAAGAGCTTGAAACAGCGAGCACAGAGTGGAAGTTTGACAGTTTGAAACAGTGAGAGGAGAGCTGGTTCTTCACAATTTGTAAGAGTAGGAGCTGTGGCTGGAGTTTTACAGTTTGAAACAGCGAGAGGAGAACACATGTTTCACAGTTTGAAACAATGAAACCAGAGCAGGAGCTTTACAGTTTGCAACAGCCAGTGGAGAGTGGGAGTTTCACAGAATGAAACAGCAGGATAAGAGCGGGAGATTCAAAGCTTGAAGCAGCTGGGAGGTGTTATATTTTCACAGTTTGAAATATTATGAGGAGAGCTGGAGTTTCACAGTCTGAAACAGTGAGTGGAGAGCGGGAGATTCAAAGTTTGAAACAGCAAACGCCGATTGGCAGCTTCACAGTTTGAAACAATGATTGCTGAGCGGGAGTTTCACAGTTTGATACAGTGAGAGGAGGGCTGGGTTGCATAGGTTTAAACAGAGCAGAGAGCGAGGGTTTCACAGTTTGAAAGAGAGAGATGAGAGGAGTTTCAAAGTTTGAGACAGCTGCAGGAGACTGCGAGTTTCACAGTCTCAAACAGCAAGCGGAGAACAGCAGTTTCACAGTTTGAAACAATGAGAAGACAGTGGGAGTTTCATAGATAGAAACAGTTAGTGGAGAGCAGGAAGACCCCAGTTTGAAACAGAAAAAGCAGACACCGTTTCAAACAGCCAACGGAGGGCGGGAGTTTCACCATTTGAAACAGCCAGCTGAGGGCAGGTGTTTCACCATTTGAGAGCACAGAGCAGGAGCTTCGCCGTTTGAGAGCACAGAACGGGAGTTTCACAGTTTGAGAGCACAGAGTGGGAGCTTCACCGTTTGAGAGCACAGAGCGGGAGCTTCACCATTTGAGAGCACAGAGCAGGAGCTTCACAGTTTGAGAGCACAGAGCGGGAGTTTCACCGTTTGAGAGCACAGAGCGGGAGCTTCACAGTTTGAGAGCACAGAGCGGGAGTTTCACCGTTTGAGAGCACAGAGCGGGAGCTTCACAGTTTGAGAGCACAGAGTGGGAGTTTCATAGTTTGAGAGCACAGAGTGGGAGTTTCACAGTTTGAGAGCACAGAGCGGGAGTTTCACAGTTTGAGAGCACAGAGCGGGAGTTTCACAGTTTGAGAGCACAGAGCGGGAGTTTCACAGTTTCAGAGCACAGAGTGGGAGTTTCACAGTTTGAGAGCACAGAGTGGGAGTTTCACAGTTTGAGAGCACAGAGCGGGAGTTTCACAGTTTGAAACAACTGGAGGAGGGCGTTATTTTCACAGTTTGACACAGCAAAAGCAGAGCAGATCTCCACAGTCTCAAAGATTCAGAGCCGAGGCTGGAATTTTGCAGCTTGAAACAGCAAGGGGAAAGTGAGAGTTTCACCTATTGAAACTGCAAGAGGGGAGCTGGAGATTCACGGTTCGAAATATCGAAAGCAGAGCCAGAGTTTCACCATTTAAAACATTGAGAGCAGTGCAAAAGTTTCATAGTTTGATATAGCAAGATGAGACTGGAAGTTTGACAGTTTGAAACAGCAAGGGGAGAGTGGGAGTTTCACACTTTGAAACAGCAAGAGGGGGGCACAAGTTTTACAGTTTGAAACAGCGAGAGGTGAGCTGGACAGTCACATTTTGAAACAGCTGGAGGAGGGTGCTATAATCACAGCTTGAAACAGTGAATGGTTAGCAGGGGTTTCAAAGCTTGAAACAGCGAGGGGAGAGTGAGAATTTCACAGATTAAAATCGTGAGCAGGGAATGGGAGGTTCACAATTTGAAACAGCTGGAGGAGAGCACTATTTTCACAGTTTGAAGCAGCTGCAGGACAGTGCTATTTTCACAGTTTGAATAAGCGAGAGGAGAGCTTGAGTTTTACAGATTGAATAAGTGAGTGGAGAGTGGCTGTTTCAGATCTCAAAACAGTGAGAGGAGAGCAGGAGATTCACAGTTTGAAACAGCAAAAGCAGAGCGGGAGCTTCACAGTTTGAAACCTTGAGAGGGGAGTTGAAGCTGCACAGCTTGAAACAGCGAGAGGAGAGTGGGTGTTTACAGTTTGAAGCAGCTGGAGGAGAGTACGAGTATCACTGTTTGAAACAGCGAGAGGAGAGCTGGCGATTCACAGCATGAAAATGCAAAAGCAGAGCAGGGGGTGAAACAGGGAGTGGATAGCTGGGAGATTCACAGTTTGAAACCACAAGAGGAGATTGGAAGTTTCATGGCTTGAAACGGCTACAAGAGGACATGAGTTCACAGGGGAGAGCGGGAGTTCCACAGTTTGAAACAGAAGCCAGAAGTTTCACTGTTTGAAACAGCCAGTGGAAAGCAGGAGTTTAACAGACTGAAAAAGAGAGAGGAAAGTGGGAGCTTCACGGTTTGAAAAAGAGTGGGTGGAGAGCCGGGATTTCACAGATTGAAGCAGCGAGAGGAGAGTGGGAAATTCAAGTCTGAAATATCAAAAGCAGAGTGGGACTATCACAGTGTGAAACATCGAGTGGAAAGTGGGAGTTTCACAGCTCCAAACATCTCGAGGAGGGGACAAGATTCAGTTTGAAACAGCTAGAGGAGAGCAGGCAGTTCACAGTTTCAAACAGTGAGATGTGAGCAGAGAGAGTCACAGTTTGAAATGGCTAGAGGAGAGCTGGATTTTCACAGTTTGAAGCAGTGAGCGGAGAGCACGAGATTCAAGTCTGAAATATCGAAAGCAGAGCAGGAGATTCACAGTGTGAAATAGCAAGAGGAATGAGGGGGTGTTTCACAGTTTGAAACAGGGACTAGAGAGCGGGAGCTTCACAGTTTGAAACAGCGAGTGGAGAGCAGGAGTTTCACAGTTTGAAACAATTAGTGCAGACTGGGCATTTAAGAGCTTGAAACAGCGAGTGCAGAGTGGAAGTTTGACAGTTTGAAACAGTGAGAGGAGAGCTGGTTCTTCACAATTTGTCAGAGTGAGAGCTGTGGCTGGAGTTTTACAGTTTGAAACAGCGAGAGGAGAGCACGTGCTTGACGGTTTGAAACTGCAAGAGGGGAGCTGGATTCTGATGGTTCACAGTTTGAAGCAATGAAACCAGAGCATGAGCTTTATAGTTTGCAACTGCCAGTGGAGAGCAGGAGTTTCACAGAATGAAATAGAAGAACAAGAGCGGGAGATTCAAAGATTGAAGCAGCTGGGAAGTGTGCTATCTTCACAGTGTGAAATATTATGAGGAGAGCTGGAGTTTCACAGTTTGAAACAGTAAGTGGAGAGCGGGAGATTCAAAGTTTGAAACAGCAAACGCCGAGTAGCAGCTTCACAGTTTGAAACAATGATTGCTGAGTGGGAGTTTCACAGTTTGATACAGTGAGAGGAGGGCTGGGTTGCACAGGTTTAAACAGAGCAGAGAGCGAGGGTTTCACAGTTTGAAAGAGAGAGATGAGAGGAGTTTCAAAGTTTGAGACAGCTGCAGGAGACTGCGAGTTTCACAGTCTCAAACAGCAAGTGGAGAACAGCAGTTTCACAGTTTGAAACAGTGAGAAGACAGTGGGAGTTTAATAGATAGAAACAGTTAGTGGAGAGCAGGAAGCCCCCAGTTTGAAACAGAAAAAGCAGACAGGGAGTTTCACCGTTTGAAACAGCCAGCGGAGGGCGGGAGTTTCACGGTTTGAAACAGTCAGCGGAGGGAGGAGTTTCACCATTTGAGAGCACAGAGCAGGAACTTCGCCGTTTGAGAGCACAGAGCGGGAGTTTCACAGTTTGAGAGCACAGAGCTGGAGTTTCACAGTTTGAGAGCACAGAACAGGAGTTTCACAGTTTGAGAGCACAGAACGGGAGTTTCACAGTTTGAGAGCACAGAGCGGGAGTTTCACAGTTTCAGAGCACAGAGTGGGAGTTTCACAGTTTGAGAGCACAGAGTGGGTGTTTCACAGTTTGAGAGCACAGAGCGGGAGTTTCACAGTTTGAAACAACTGGAGGAAGGCGTTATTTTCACAGGTTGACACAGCAAAAGCAGAGCAGATCTCCACAGTCTGAAAGAGTCAGAGCCGAGGCTGGAATTTTGCAGGTTGAAACAGCAAGGGGAAAGTGAGAGTTTCACCGATTGAAACTGCAAGAGGGGAGCTGGAGATTCACGGTTCCAAATATCGAAAGCAGAGCCAGAGTTTCACCATTTGAAGCAGTGAGAGCAGTGTAAAAGATTCATAGTTTGATATAGCAAGATGAGACTGGATGCTTGACAGTTTGAAACAGCGAGGGGAGAGTGGGAGTTTCACACTTTGAAACAGCAAGAGGAGGGCACAAGTTTTACAGTTTGAAACAGCGAGAGGTTAGCTGGACTGTCACATTTTGAAACAGCTGGAGGAGGGCACTATAATCACAGCTTGAAACAGTGAATGGTTAGCAGGGGTTTCAAAGCTTGAAACAGCGAGTGGAGAGTGAGAATTTCACAGATTAAAATCGCGAGCGGGGAATGGGAGGTTCACAATTTCAAACAGCTGGAGGAGGGCACTATTTTCACAGTTTGAAGCAGCTGCAGGACAGTGCTATTTTCACAGTTTGAATAAGTGAGAGGAGAGCTTGAGTTTTACAGATTGAAATGGTGAGTGGAGAGTGGTTGTTTCAGATCTCAAAACAGTGAGAGGAGAGCAGGAGATTCACAGTTTGAAACAGTGAAAGCAGAGCGGGAGCTTCGCAGTTTGAAACTATGCGAGGGGAGCTGGAGCTGCACAGCTTGAAACAGCGAGAGGAGAGTGGGTGTTTACAATTTGAAGCAGCTGGAGGAGAGTACGAGTATCACTGTTTGAAACAGCGAGAGGAGAGTTGGCGCTTCACAGTATGAAACGGCAAAAGCAGAGCGGGGGTTTTGCACTGTGAAACAGGGAGTGGATAGCTGGGAGATTCACAGTTTGAAACCAGGAGAGCAGATTGGAAGTTTCATGGCTTGAAACGGCTACAAGAGGACATGAGTTCACAGATTGAAACAGCGAGGGGAGAGCGGGAGTTCCACAGTTTGAAACAGAAGCCAGAAGTTTCACTCTTTGAAACAGCAAGTGGAAAGCAGGAGTTAATCAGATTGAAAAAGAGAGCGGAAAGTGGGAGCTTCACGGTTTGAAAGAGAGTGGGTGGAGAGCCGGGATTCCACAGATTGAAGCAGCGAGAGGAGCGTGGGAAATTCATGTTTGAAATATCAAAGGCAGAGTGGGACTTTCACAGTGTGAAACATCAAGTGGAAAGTGGGAGTTTCACAGCTTCAAACAGCTCGAAGAGGGGACAAGATTCAGATTGAAGCAGCGAGCGGAAAACGAGAGATTCAAGTCTGAAATATTGAAAGCAGAGCAGGAGTTTCACAGTGTGAAATAGCAAGTGGAAAGAGAGGGAGTTTCACATTTTGAAACAGTGATTGGAGAGCAGGAGCTTCACAGTTTGAAACAGTGAGAGGAGAGCTGGTTCTTCACAATTTGTAAGAGTGAGAGCTGTGGCTGGAGTTATACAGTTTGAAACAGCAAGAGGAGAGCACGTGTTTGATCGTTTGAAACTGCGAGAGGGGAGCTGGATTCTGATGGTTCACAGTTTGAAACAAGGAAACCAGAGCAGGAGCCTCACAGTTTGCAACAGCCAGTGTTGAGCGAAAGTTTCACAGAATGAAACAGCAGGACAAGAGCGGGAGATTCAAAGCTTGAAGCAGCTGGGAAGTGTGCTATTTTCACAGTTTGAAATATTATGAGGAGAGCTGGGGTTTCACAGTTTGAAACAGCGAGTGGAGAGCAGGAACTTCACAGTTTGAAACAGCGAGTGGAGAGCAGGCACTTCACAGTTTGAAACAGCGAGTGGAGAGCAGGAGTTCACAGTTTGAAACAACAAGTGGAGAGCAGGAGTTCACAGTTTGAAACAGCGAGTGGAGAGCAGGAGTTCACAGTTTGAGAAAGCGGGAGGGGAGCTGGAGTTTCACAGTTTGAAACAGCGACTGGAGAGCAGGAGCTTCACAGTTTGAAACAGCGAGCGGGGAGCTGGATTTTCACAGTTTGAAACAGCCAGAGGAGAGCAGGAGTTTCAAAGCTTGAAACAGTTAGAGCAGACTGGGCATTTAAGAGATTGAAACAGCGAGTGGAGAGTGGAGGTTTGACAGTTTGAAACAGTGAGAGGAGAGCTGGTTCTTCACAATTTGTAAGAGTGAGAGCTGTGGCTGGAGTTTTACTGTTTGAAACAGCGAGAGGAGAACACATGTTTCACAGTTTGAAACTGCGAGAGGGGAGCTGGATTCTGATGGTTCACAGTTTGAAACAATGAAACCAGAGCAGGAGCTTCACAGTTTGCAATAGCCAGTGGAGAGCGGGAGTTTCACAGAATAAAACAGCAGGATAAGAGCGGGAGATTCAAAGCTTGAAGCAGCTGGGAAGTGTGCTATTTTCACAGTTTGAAATATTATGAGGAGTGCTGGAGTTTCACAGTTTGAAACAGTGAGTGGAGAGCGGGAGATTCAAAGTTTGAAACAGCAAACGAAAGTGGCAGCTTCACAATTTGAAACAATGATTGTTGAGCGGGAGTTTCACAGTTTGATACAGTGAGAGGAAGGCTGGGTTACACAGGTTTAAACAGAGCAGAGATCGAGGTTTTCACAGCTTGAAAGAGAGAGATGAGAGGAGTTTCAAAGTTTGAGACAGCTGCAGGAGACTGCGAGTTTCACAGTCTCAGACAGCAAGTGGAGAATAGCAGTTTCACAGTTTGAAACAGTGAGAAGACAGTGGGAGTTTCATAGATAGAAACAGTTAGTGGAGAGCAGGAAGCCCCCAGATTGAAACAGAAAAAGCAGACAGGGAGTTTCACCGTTTGAAACAGCCAGCGGAGGGCCGGGATTTCACAGTTTGAAACAGCCAGCGGAGGGCCGGGATTTCACAGTTTGAAACAGCCAGCAGAGGGTGGGATTTTCACAGTTTGAGAGCACAGAGCAGGAGTTTCACATTTTGAGAGCACAGACCAGGAGCTATGCCGTTTGAGAGCACAGAGCGGGAGCTTCGCTGTTTGAGAGCACAGAGCGGGAGTTTCACAGTTTGAGAGCACAGAGCAGGAGTTTCACAGTTTGAGAGCACAGAGTGGGAGTTTCACAGTTTGAAAGCACAGAGCGGGAGATTCTCAGTTTCAGAGCACAGAGCGGGAGTTTCACAGTTTGAGAGCACAGAGCGGGAGTTTCTCAGTTTGAGAGCACAGAGCGGGAGTTACACAGTTTGAGAGCACAGAGCGGGAGTTTCACAGTTTGAGAGCACAGAGCGGGAGTTTCACAGTTTGAAACAACTGGAGGAGGGCTTTATTTTCACAGTTTGACACAGCAAAAGCAGAGCAGATCTCCACAGTCTGAAAGAGTCAGAGCCGAGGCTGGAATTTTGCAGCTTGAAACAGCAAGGGGAAAGTGAGAGTTTCACCGATTGAAACTGCAAGAGGAGAGCTGGAGATTCACGGTTCCAAATATCGAAAGCAGAGCCACAGTTTCACCATTTGAAACAGTGAGAGCAGGGCAAAAGTTTCATAGTTTGATATAGCAAGATGAGACTGGAGGTTTGACAGTTTGAAACAGTGAGGGGAGAGTGGGAGTTTCACACTTTGAAGCAGCAAGAGGAGGGCACAAGTTTTACAGTTTGAAACAGCGAGAGGTTAGCTGGACTGTCACATTTTGAAACAGCTGGAGGAGGGCGCTATAATCACAGCTTGAAACACTGAATGGTTAGCAGGGGTTTCAAAGCTTAAAACAGCGAGTGGAGAGCGAGAATTTCACAGATTAAAATCGCGAGCGGGGAATGGGAGGTTCACAATTTGAAACAGCTGGAGGAGGGAACTATTTTCACAGTTTGAAGCAGCTGCAGGACAGTGCTATTTTCACAGTTTGAATAAGCGAGAGGAGAGCTTGAGTTTTACAGATTGAAATAGTGAGTGGAGAGTGGTTGTTTCAGATCTCAAAACAGTGAGAGGAGAGCAGGAGATTCAGTTTGAAACAGCAAAAGCAGAGCGGGAGCCTCGCAGTTTGAAACCATGAGAGGGGAGCTGGAGCTGCACAGCTTGAAACAGCGAGAGGAGAGTGGGTGTTTACAGTTTGAAGCAGCTGGAGGAGAGTACGAGTATCACTGTTTGAAACAGCGAGAGGAGAGCTGGCGCTTCACAGTATGAAACAGCAAAAGCAGAGTGGGGGTTTTTCAGTGTGAAACAGGGAGTGGATAGCTGGGAGATTCACAGTTTGAAACCACGAGAGGAGATTGGAAGTTTCATGGCTTGAAACGGCTACAAGAGGACATGAGTTCACAGATTGAAACAGCGAGGGGAGTGCGGGTGTTCCACAGTTTGAAACAGAAGCCACAAGTTCCACTGTTTGAAACAGCAAGTGGAAAGCAGGAGTTTAACAGATTGAAAAAGAGAGAGGAAAGTGGGAGCTTCACGGTTTGAAAAAGAGTGGGTGGAGAGCCTGGATTTCACAGTTTGAAGCAGCGAAGAGGAGAGTGGGAAATTCAAGTTTGAAATATCAAAAGCAGAGTGGGACTATCACAGTGTGAAACATCGAGTGGAAAGTGGGAATTTCACAGCTTCAAACAGCTTGAGGAGGGGACAAGGTTCAGTTTGAACCAGCTAGAGGAGAGCGGACGGTTCACGGTTTCAAACAGTGAGATGTGAGCAGAGAGAGTCACAGTTTGAAATGGCTAGAGGTGAGCTGGAGTTTCACAGTTTGAAGCAGCGAGTGGAGATCGGGAGATTCAAGTCTGAAATATCAAAAGCAGAGCAGGAGTTTCACAGTGTGAAATAGCAAGTGGAAAGAGGGGGAGTTTCACAGTTTGAAACAGTGATTGGAGAGCAGGAGCTTCACAGTTTGAAACAGCCAGAGGAGAGCAGGTGTTTCAAAGCTTGAAACAGTTAGAGCAGACTGGGCATTTAAGAGCTTGAAACAGCGAGTGGAGAGTGGAAGTTTGACAGTTTGAAACAGTGAGAGGAGAGCTGGTTCTTCACAATTTGTAAGAGTGAGAGCTGTGGCTGGAGTTTTACAGTTTGAAGCAGCGAGAGGAGAGCACGTGCTTGACGGTTTGAAACTGCGAGAGGGGAGTTGGATTCTGATGGTTCACAGTTTGAAACAATGAAACCAGAGTAGGAGCTTTACAGTTTGCAACTGCCAGTGGAGAGCAGGAGTTTCACAAAATGAAACAGCTGGAGATTCAAAGATTGAAGCAGCTGGGAAGTGTGCTATTTTCACAGTGTGAAATATTATGAGGAGAGCTGGAGTTTCACAGTTTGAAACAGTGAGCGGAGAGCGGGAGATTCAAAGTTTGAAACAGCAAACGCCGAGTGGCAGCTTCACAGTTTGAAACAATGATTGCTGAGCGGGAGTTTCACAGTTTGATACAGTGAGAGGAGGGCTGGGTTGCACAGGTTTAAACAGAGCAGAGAGCGAGGATTTCACAGTTTGAAAGAGAGAGATGAGAGGAGTTTCAAAGTTTGAGACAGCTGCAGGAGACTGCGAGTTTCACAGTCTCAAACAGCAAGCGGAGAACAGCAGTTTCACAGTTTGAAACAGTGAGAAGACAGTGGGAGTTTAATAGATAGAAACAGTTAGTGGAGAGCAGGAAGCCCCCAGTTTGAAACAGAAAAAGCAGACAGGGAGCTCACCGTTTGAAACAGCCAGCGGAGGGCGGGCGTTTCACGGTTTGAAACAGTCAGCAGAGGGATGAGTTTTACCATTTGAGAGCACAGAGCAGGAGCTTCGCCGTTTGAGAGCACAGAGCGGGAGTTTCAAAGTTTGAGAGCACAGAGTGGGAGTTTCACAGTTTGAGAGCACAGAGCGGGAGTTTCACAGTTTGAGAGCACAGAGTTTGAGAGCACAGAACAGGAGTTTCACAGTTTGAGAGCACAGAACGGGAGTTTCACAGTTTGAGAGCACAGAGCGGGAGTTTCACAGTTTCAGAGCACAGAGTGGGAGTTTCACAGTTTGAGAGCACAGAGTGGGTGTTTCACAGTTTGAGAGCACAGAGCGGGAGTTTCACAGTTTGAAACAACTGGAGGAAGGCGTTATTTTCACAGGTTGACACAGCAAAAGCAGAGCAGATCTCCACAGTCTGAAAGAGTCAGAGCCGAGGCTGGAATTTTGCAGGTTGAAACAGCAAGGGGAAAGTGAGAGTTTCACCGATTGAAACTGCAAGAGGGGAGCTGGAGATTCACGGTTCCAAATATCGAAAGCAGAGCCAGAGTTTCACCATTTGAAGCAGTGAGAGCAGTGTAAAAGTTTCATAGTTTGATATAGCAAGAGGAGACTGGATGCTTGACAGTTTGAAACCGTGAGGGGAGAGTGGGAGTTTCACACTTTGAAACAGCAAGAGGAGGGCACAAGTTTTACAGTTTGAAACAGCGAGAGGTTAGCTGGACTGTCACATTTTGAAACAGCTGGAGGAGGGCACTATAATCACAGCTTGAAACACTGAATGGTTAAGCAGGGGTTTCAAAGCTTGAAACAGCGAGTGGAGAGCGAGAATTTCACAGATTAAAATCGCGAGCGGGGAATGGGAGGTTCACAATTTGAAACAGCTGGAGGAGGGCACTATTTTCACAGTTTGAAGCAGCTGCAGGACAGTGCAATTTTCACAGTTTGAATAAGCGAGAGGAGAGCTTGAGTTTTACAGATAGTGAGTGGAGAGTGGTTGTTTCAGATCTCAAAACAGTGAGAGGAGAGCAGGAGACTCACAGTTTGAAACAGCAAAAGCAGAGCGGGAGCTTCGCAGTTTGAAACCATGCGAGGGGAGCTGGAGCTGCACAGCTTGAAACAGCGAGAGGAGAGTGGGTGTTTACAGTTTGAAGCAGCTGGAGGAGAGTACGAGTATCACTGTTTGAAACAGCGAGAGGAGAGCTGGCGCTTCACAGTATGAAACAGCAAAAGCAGAGCGGGGGTTTTGCAATGTGAAACAGGGAGTGGATAGCTGGGAGATTCACAGTTTGAAACCAGGAGAGCAGATTGGAAGTTTCATGGCTTGAAACGGCTACAAGAGGACATGAGTTCACAGATTGAAACAGCGAGGGGAGAGCGGGAGTTCCACAGTTTGAAACAGAAGCCAGAAGTTTCACTGTTTGAAACAGCAAGTGGAAAGCAGGAGTTAATCAGATTGAAAAAGAGAGAGGAAAGTGGGAGCTTCACGGTTTGAAAGAGAGTGGGTGGAGAGCCGGGATTCCACAGATTGAAGCAGCGAGAGGAGCGTGGGAAATTCAAGTTTGAAATATCAAAGGCAGAGTGGGACTTTCACAGTGTGAAACATCAAGTGGAAAGTGGGAGTTTCACAGCTTCAAACAGCTCGAAGAGGGGACAAGATTCAGATTGAAGCAGCGAGCGGAAAACGAGAGATTCAAGTCTGAAATATTGAAAGCAGAGCAGGAGTTTCACAGTGTGAAATAGCAAGTGGAAAGAGAGGGAGTTTCACAGTTTGAAACAGTGATTGGAGAGCAGGAGCTTCACAGTTTGAAACAGTGAGAGGAGAGCTGGTTCTTCACAATTTGTAAGAGTGAGAGCTGTGGCTGGAGTTATACAGTTTGAAACAGCAAGAGGAGAGCACGTGTTTGATCATTTGAAACTGCGAGAGGGGAGCTGGATTCTGATGGTTCACAGTTTGAAACAAGGAAACCAGAGCAGGAGCCTCACAGTTTGCAACAGCCAGTGTTGAGCGAAAGTTTCACAGAATGAAACAGCAGGACAAGAGCGGGAGATTCAAAGCTTGAAGCAGCTGGGAAGTGTGCTATTTTCACAGTTTGAAATATTATGAGGAGAGCTGGGGTTTCACAGTTTGAAACAGCGAGTGGAGAGCAGGAGCTTCACAGTTTGAAACAGCGAGTGGAGAGCAGGCACTTCACAGTTTGAAACAGCGAGTGGAGAGCAGGAGTTCACAGTTTGAAACAACAAGTGGAGAGCAGGAGTTCACAGTTTGAAACAGCGAGTGGAGAGCAGGAGTTCACAGTTTGAGAAAGCGGGAGGGGAGCTGGAGTTTCACAGTTTGAAACAGCGACTGGAGAGGAGGAGCTTCACAGTTTGAAACAGCGAGCGGGGAGCTGGATTTTCACAGTCTGAAACAGCGAGAGGAGAGCAGGAGTTTCAAAGCTTGAAACAGTTAGAGCAGACTGGGCATTTAAGAGATTGAAACAGCGAGTGGAGAGTGGAGGTTTGACAGTTTGAAACAGTGAGAGGAGAGCAGGTTCTTCACAATTTGTAAGAGTGAGAGCTGTGGCTGGAGTTTTACAGTTTGAAACAGCGAGAGGAGAACATATGTTTCACGGTTTGAAACTGCCAGCGGAGGGCGGGGATTTCACAGTTTGCAACAGCCAGCAGAGGGTGGGAGTTTCACAGTTTGAGAGCACAGAGCAGGAGTTTCACAGTTTGAGAGCACAGACCAGCAGCTACGCCGTTTGAGAGCACAGAGCAGGAGCTTCGCTGTTTGAGAGCACAGAACGGGAGTTTCACAGTTTGAGAGCACAGAGCGGGAGTTTCACAGTTTGAGAGCACAGAGCGGGAGTTTCACAGTTTGAGAGCACAGACCAGCAGCTACGCCGTTTGAGAGCACAGAGCAGGAGCTTCGCTGTTTGAGAGCACAGAACGGGAGTTTCACAGTTTGAGAGCACAGAGCGGGAGTTACACAGTTTGAGAGCACAGAGCGGGAGTTTCACAGTTTGAGAGCACAGAGTGGGAGTTTCACAGTTTGAAACTACTGGAGGAGGGCGTTATTTTCAAAGTTTGACACAGCAAAAGCAGAGCAGATCTCCACAGTCTGAAAGAGTCAGAGCCGAGGCTGGAATTTTGCAGCTTGAAACAGCAAGGGGAGAGTGAGTGTTTCACCGATTGAAACTGCAAGAGGGGTGCTGGAGATTCACGGTTCGATATATCAAAAGCAGAGCCACAGTTTCACCATTTGAAACAGTGAGAGCAGTGCAAAAGTTTCATAGTTTGATATAGCAAGATGAGACTGGAAGTTTGACAGTTTGAAACAGCGAGGGGAGAGTGGGAGTTTCACACTTTGAAGCAGCAAGAGGAGGGCGCAAGTTTTACAGATTGAAACAGTGAGAGGTTAGCTGGACTGTCACATTTTGAAACAGCTGGAGGAGGGCGCTATAATCACAGCTTGAAACACTGAATGGTTAGCAGGGGTTTCAAAGCTTAAAACAGCGAGTGGAGAGCGAAAATTAAACAGATTAAAATCGCGATTGGGGAATGGGAGGTTCACAATTTGAAACAGCTGGAGAGTGGAACTATTTTCACAGTTTGAAGCAGCTGCAGGATAGTGCTATTTTCACAGTTTGAATAAGCGAGAGGAGAGCTTGAGTTTTACAGATTGAAATAATGAGTGGAGAGTGGCTGGTTCAGATCTCAAAACAGTGAGAGGAGAGCAGGAGATTCACAGTTTGAAACAGCAAAAGCAGAGCGGGAGCTTCGCAGTTTGAAACCATGAGAGGGGAGCTGGAGCTGCACAGCTTGAAACAGCGAGAGGAGAGTGGGTGTTTACAGTTTGAAGCAGCTGGAGGAGAGTACGAATATCACTGTTTGAAACAGCGAGAGGAGAGCAGGTGCTTCACAGTATAAAACAGCAAATGCAGAGTGGGGGTTTTGCAGTGTGAAACAGGGAGTGGATAGCTGGGAGATTCACAGTTTGAAACCACGAGAGCAGATTGGAAGTTTCATGGCTTGAAACGGCTACAAGAGGACATGAGTTCACAGATTGAAACAGCGAGGGGAGCACGGGAGTTCCACAATTTGAAACAGAAGCCACAAGTTCCACTGTTTGAAACAGCAAGTGGAAAGCAGGAGTTTAACAGATTGAAAAAGAGAGAGGAAAGTGGGAGCTTCACGGTTTGAAAAAGAGTGGGTGGAGAGCCTGGATTTCACAGTTTGAAGCAGCGAGAGGAGAGTGGGAAATTCAACTTTGAAATATCAAAAGCAGAGTGGGACTTTCACAGTGTGAAACATCGAGTGGAAAGTGGGAGTTTCACAGCTTCAAACAGCTTGAGGAGGGGACAAGGTTCAGTTTGAACCAGCTAGAGGAGAGCGGACGGTTCACGGTTTCAAACAGTGAGATGTGAGCAGAGAGAGTCACAGTTTGAAATGGCTAGAGGTGAGCTGGAGTTTCACAGTTTGAAGCAGCGAGCGGAGAGCGGGAGATTCAAGTCTGAAATATCAAAAGCAGAGCAGGAGTTTCACAGTGTGAAATAGCAAGTGGAAAGAGGAGGAGTTTCACAGTTTGAAACAGCGAGTGGAGAGCAGGAGCTTCACAGTTTGAAACAGCCAGAGGAGAGCAGGAGTTTCAAAGCTTGAAACAGTTAGAGCAGACTGGGCATTTAAGAGCTTGAAACAGCGAGTGGAGAGTGGAAGTTTGACAGTTTGAAACAGTGAGCGGAGAGCTGGTTCTTCACAATTTGTAAGAGTGAGAGCTGTGGCTGGAGTTTTACAGTTTGAAACAGCGAGAGGAGAGCACGTGTTTGACGGTTTGAAACTGCGAGAGGGGAGCTGGATTCTGGTGGTTCGAAGTTTGAAACAATGAAACCAGAGCAGGAGCTTCACAGTTTGCAACAGCCAGTGGAGAGCGGGAGTTTCACAGAATGAAACAGCAGGATAAGAGCGGGAGATTCAAAGCTTGAAGCAGCTGGGAAGTGTGCTATTTTCACAGTGTGAAATATTATGAGGAGAGCTGGAGTTTCACAGTTTGAAACAGTGAGTGGAGAGCGGGAGATTCAAAGTTTGAAACAGCAAACGCCGAGTGGCAGCTTCATAATTTGAAACAATGATTGCTGAACGGGAGTTTCACAGTTTGATACAGTGAGAGGAGGGCTGGGTTACACAGGTTTAAACAGAGCAGAGATCGAGGTTTTCACAGCTTGAAAGAGAGAGATGAGAGGAGTTTCAAAGTTTGAGACAGCTGCAGGAGACTGCGAGTTTCACAGTCTCAGACAGCAAGCGGAGAACAGCAGTTTCACAGTTTGAAACAGTGAGAAGACAGTGGGAGTGTCTTAGATAGAAACAGTTAGTGGAGAGCAGGAAGCCCCCAGTTTGAAACAGAAAAAGCAGACAGGGAGTTTCACCGTTTGAAACAGCCAGCGGAGGGCGGGGGTTTCACCGTTTGAAACAGCCAGCGGAGGGCAGGAGTTTCACCATTTGAGAGCACAGAGCGGCAGTTTCACCGTTTGTAGCACAGAGCAGGATCTTCGCCGTTTGAGAGCACAGAGCGGGAGCTTCGTCGTTTGAGAGCACAGAGTGGGAGCTTCGCCCTTTGAGAGCACATAGTGGGAGCTTCGCTCATTGAGAGCACAGAGCGGGAGCTTCGCCGTGTGAGAGCACAGAGCGGGAGTTTCGCCATTTGAGAGCACAGAGCGGGAGTTTCACCGTTTGAGAGCACAGAGTGGGAGTTTCACCGTTTGAGAGCACAGAGCCGGAGTTTCACAGTTTGAGAGCACAGAGCGGGAGCTCCACAGTTTCAAACAACTGGAGGAAGGCGTTATTTTCATAGTTTGACACAGCAAAAGCAGAGCAGATCTCCACAGTCTTAAAGAGTCAGAGCCGAGGCTGGAATTTTGCAGCTTGAAACAGAGTGAGAGATTCATCAATTCAAACTGCAAGAGGGGAGCTGGAGATTCACGGTTCGAAATATCAAAAGCAGAGCCACAGTTTCACCATTTAAAACAGTGAGAACAGTACAAAAGTTTCATAGTTTGATGTAGCAAGATGAGACTGGAAGTTTGACAGTTTGAAACAGCAAGGGGAGAGTGTGAGTTTCACACTTTGAAACAGCAAGAGGAGGGCACAAGTTTTACAGTTTGAACCAGCAAGAGGTTAGCTGGACTGTCACATTTTGAAACAGCTGGAGGAGGGCGCTATAATCAAAGCTTGAAACAGTGAATGGTTAGCAGGGGTTTCAAAGCTTGAAACAGCGAGTGGTGAGTGAGAATTTCACAGATTAAAATCGCGATTGGGGAATGGGAGGTTCACAGTTTGAAACAGCTGGAGGAGGGCACTACTTTCACAGTTTGAAGCAGCTGCAGGACAGCGCTATTTTCACAGTTTGAAGCAGCTGCAGGACAGTGCTATTTTCACAGTTTGAATAAGCGAGAGGAGAGCTTGAGTTTTACAGTTTGAAATAGTGAGTGGAGAGTGGCTGTTTCAGATCTCAAAACAGTGAGAGGAGAGCAGGAGATTCACAGTTTGAAACAGCAAAAGCAGAGCGGGAGCTTCGCAGTTTGAAACCATGCGAGGGGAGCTGGAGCTGCACAGCTTGAAACAGCGAGAGGAGAGTGGGTGTTTACAGTTTGAAGCAGCTGGAGGAGAGTACGAGTATCACTGTTTGAAACAGCGAGAGGAGAGCAGGTGCTTCACAGTATGAAACAGCAAATGCAGATTGGGGGTTTTGCAGTGTGAAACAGGGAGTGGATAGCTGGGAGATTCACAGTTTGAAACCACGAGAGCAGATTGGAAGTTTCATGGCTTGAAACGGCTACAAGAGGACATGAGTTCACAGATTGAAACAGCGAGGGGAGCACGGGAGTTCCACAATTTGAAACAGAAGCCACAAGTTCCACTGTTTGAAACAGCAAGTGGAAAGCAGGAGTTTAACAGATTGAAAAAGAGAGAGGAAAGTGGGAGCTTCACGGTTTGAAAAAGAGTGGGTGGAGAGCCTGGATTTCACAGTTTGAAGCAGCGAGAGGAGAGTGGGAAATTCAACTTTGAAATATCAAAAGAGAGTGGGACTTTCACAGTGTGAAACACCGAGTGGAAAGTGGGAGTTTCACAGCTTCAAACAGCTTGAGGAGGGGACAAGGTTCAGTTTGAACCAGCTAGAGGAGAGCGGACGGTTCACGGTTTCAAACAGTGAGATGTGAGCAGAGAGAGTCACAGTTTGAAATGGCTAGAGGTGAGCTGGAGTTTCACAGTTTGAAGCAGCGAGCGGAGAGCGGGAGATTCAAGTCTGAAATATCAAAAGCAGAGCAGGAGTTTCACAGTGTGAAATAGCAAGTGGAAAGAGGAGGAGTTTCACAGTTTGAAACAGCGAGTGGAGAGCAGGAGCTTCACAGTTTGAAACAGCCAGAGGAGAGCAGGAGTTTCAAAGCTTGAAACAGTTAGAGCAGACTGGGCATTTAAGAGCTTGAAACAACGAGTGGAGAGTGGAAGTTTGACTGTTTGAAACAGTGAGAGGATAGCTGGTTCTTCACAATTTGTAAGAGTGAGAGCTGTGGCTGGAGTTTTACAGTTTGAAACAGCGAGAGGAGAGCACGTGTTTGACGGTTTGAAACTGCGAGAGGGGAGCTGGATTCTGATGGTTCACAGTTTGAAACAAGGAAACCAGAGCAGAAGCTTCACAGTTTGCAACAGCCAGTGGAGAGCAGGAGTTTCACAGAATGAAACAGCAGGATAAGAGCGGGAGATTCAAAGCTTGAAGCAGCTGGGAAGTGTGCTATTTTCACAGTGTGAAATATTATGAGGAGAGCTGGAGTTTCACAGTTTGAAACAGTGAGTGGAGAGCGGGAGATTCAAAGTTTGAAACAGCAAACGCCGAGTGGCAGCTTCATAATTTGAAACAATGATTGCTGAACGGGAGTTTCACAGTTTGATACAGTGAGAGGAGGGCTGGGTTACACAGGTTTAAACAGAGCAGAGATCGAGGTTTTCACAGCTTGAAAGAGAGAGATGAGAGGAGTTTCAAAGTTTGAGACAGCTGCAGGAGACTGCGAGTTTCACAGTCTCAGACAGCAAGCGGAGAACAGCAGTTTCACAGTTTGAAACAGTGAGAAGACAGTGGGAGTGTCTTAGATAGAAACAGTTAGTGGAGAGCAGGAAGCCCCCAGTTTGAAACAGAAAAAGCAGACAGGGAGTTTCACCGTTTGAAACAGCCAGCGGAGGGCGGGGGTTTCACCGTTTGAAACAGCCAGCGGAGGGCAGGAGTTTCACCATTTGAGAGCACAGAGTGGCAGTTTCACCGTTTGTAGCACAGAGCAGGATCTTCGCCGTTTGAGAGCACAGAGCGGGAGCTTCGTCGTTTGAGAGCACAGAGTGGGAGCTTCGCCCTTTGAGAGCACATAGTGGGAGCTTCGCTCATTGAGAGCACAGAGCGGGAGCTTCGCCGTGTGAGAGCACAGAGCGGGAGTTTCACCATTTGAGAGCACAGAGCGGGAGCTTCGCCGTGTGAGAGCACAGAGCGGGCGTTTCGCCATTTGAGAGCACAGAGCGGGAGCTTCGCCGTTTGAGAGCACAGAGCGGGAGTTTCACCGTTTGAGAGCACAGAGTGGGAGTTTCACCGTTTGAGAGCACAGAGTGGGAGTTTCACAGTTTGAGAGCACAGAGTGGGAGTTTCACAGTTTGAGAGCACAGAGCGAGAGTTTCACAGTTTGAGAGCACAGCGCAGGAGCTTCACAGTTTGAGAGCACAGAGCGGGAGCTCCACAGTTTCAAACAACTGGAGGAAGGCGTTATTTTCATAGTTTGACACAGCAAAAGCAGAGCAGATCTCCACAGTCTGAAAGAGTCAGAGCCGAGGCTGGAATTTTGCAGCTTGAAACAGAGTGAGAGATTCATCAATTCAAACTGCAAGAGGGGAGCTGGAGATTCACGGTTCGAAATATCAAAAGCAGAGCCACAGTTTCACCATTTAAAACAGTGAGAACAGTACAAAAGTTTCATAGTTTGATATAGCAAGATGAGACTGGAAGTTTGACAGTTTGAAACAGCAAGGGGAGAGTGTGAGTTTCACACTTTGAAACAGCAAGAGGAGGGCACAAGTTTTACAGTTTGAACCAGCAAGAGGTTAGCTGGACTGTCACATTTTGAAACAGCTGGAGGAGGGCGCTATAATCAAAGCTTGAAACAGTGAATGGTTAGCAGGGGTTTCAAAGCTTGAAACAGCGAGTGGAGAGTGAGAATTTCACAGATTAAAATCGCGATTGGGGAATGGGAGGTTCACAGTTTGAAACAGCAAAAGCAGAGCGGGAGCTTCGCAGTTTGAAACCATGCGAGGGGAGCTGGAGCTGCACAGCTTGAAACAGCGAGAGGAGAGTGGGTGTTTACAGTTTGAAGCAGCTGGAGGAGAGTACGAGTATCACTGTTTGAAACAGCGAGAGGAGAGCAGGTGCTTCACAGTATGAAACAGCAAATGCAGATTGGGGGTTTTGCAGTGTGAAACAGGGAGTGGATAGCTGGGAGATTCACAGTTTGAAACCACGAGAGCAGATTGGAAGTTTCATGGCTTGAAACGGCTACAAGAGGACATGAGTTCACAGATTGAAACAGCGAGGGGAGCACGGGAGTTCCACAATTTGAAACAGAAGCCACAAGTTCCACTGTTTGAAACAGCAAGTGGAAAGCAGGAGTTTAACAGATTGAAAAAGAGAGAGGAAAGTGGGAGCTTCACGGTTTGAAAAAGAGTGGGTGGAGAGCCTGGATTTCACAGTTTGAAGCAGTGAGAGGAGAGTGGGAAATTCAACTTTGAAATATCAAAAGAGAGTGGGACTTTCACAGTGTGAAACACCGAGTGGAAAGTGGGAGTTTCACAGCTTCAAACAGCTTGAGGAGGGGACAAGGTTCAGTTTGAACCAGCTAGAGGAGAGCGGACGGTTCACGGTTTCAAACAGTGAGATGTGAGCAGAGAGAGTCACAGTTTGAAATGGCTAGAGGTGAGCTGGAGTTTCACAGTTTGAAGCAGCGAGCGGAGAGCGGGAGATTCAAGTCTGAAATATCAAAAGCAGAGCAGGAGTTTCACAGTGTGAAATAGCAAGTGGAAAGAGGAGGAGTTTCACAGTTTGAAACAGCGAGTGGAGAGCAGGAGCTTCACAGTTTGAAACAGCCAGAGGAGAGCAGGAGTTTCAAAGCTTGAAACAGTTAGAGCAGACTGGGCATTTAAGAGCTTGAAACAACGAGTGGAGAGTGGAAGTTTGACTGTTTGAAACAGTGAGAGGATAGCTGGTTCTTCACAATTTGTAAGAGTGAGAGCTGTGGCTGGAGTTTTACAGTTTGAAACAGCGAGAGGAGAGCACGTGTTTGACGGTTTGAAACTGCGAGAGGGGAGCTGGATTCTGATGGTTCACAGTTTGAAACAAGGAAACCAGAGCAGAAGCTTCACAGTTTGCAACAGCCAGTGGAGAGCGGGAGTTTCACAGAATGAAACAGCAGGATAAGAGCGGGAGATTCAAAGCTTGAAGCAGCTGGGAAGTGTGCTATTTTCACAGTTTG
The DNA here is from genome assembly GCF_017639515.1 of Carcharodon carcharias. Taxonomy (NCBI): domain Eukaryota; kingdom Metazoa; phylum Chordata; class Chondrichthyes; order Lamniformes; family Lamnidae; genus Carcharodon; species Carcharodon carcharias. Next base: position 33,122,100 of record NC_054473.1, read on the forward strand.
AAATATTATGAGGAGAGCTGGAGTTTCACAGTTTGAAACAGTGAGTGGAGAGCGGGAGATTCAAAGTTTGAAACAGCAAACGCCGAGTGGCAGCTTCACAATTTGAAACAATGATTGCTGAGCGGGAGTTTCACAGTTTGATACAGTGAGAGGAGGGCTGGGTTACACAGGTTTAAACAGAGCAGAGATCGAGGTTTTCACAGCTTGAAAGAGAGAGATGAGAGGAGTTTCAAAGTTTGAGACAGCTGCAGGAGACTGCGAGTTTCACAGTCTCAGACAGCAAGCGGAGAACAGCAGTTTCACAGTTTGAAACAGTGAGAAGACAGTGGGAGTTTCATAGATAGAAACAGTTAGTGGAGAGCAGGAAGCCCCCAGTTTGAAACAGAAAAAGCAGACAGGGAGTTTCACCGTTTGAAACAGCCAGCGGAGGGCGGGGGTTTCACCGTTTGAAACAGCCAGCGGAGGGCAGGAGTTTCACCATTTGAGAGTACAGAGCGGCAGTTTCACCGTTTGTAGCTCAGAGTGGGAGCTTCGCTCATTGAGAGCACAGAGCGGGAGCTTCGCCATGTGAGAGCACAGAGCGGGAGCTTCGCCATGTGAGAGCACAGAGCGGGAGCTTCGCCGTTTGAGAGCACTGAGCGGGAGCTTCGCCGTTTGAGAGCACAGAGCGGGAGCTTCGCTCATTGAGAGCACACAGCGGGAGCTTCACCGTTTGAGAGCACAGAGCGGGAGTTTCACCGTTTGAGAGCACAGAATGGGAGTTTCACCGTTAGAGAGCACAGAGTGGGAGTTTCACCGTTTGAGAGCACAGAGTGGGAGTCTCACCGTTAGAGAGCACAGAGCGGGAGTTTCACCGTTAGAGAGCACAGAGCGGGAGCTTCACCGTTTGAGAGCACAGAGCGGGAGTTTCACCGTTAGAGAGCACAGAGTGGGAGTTTCACCGTTTGAGAGCACAGAGCGGGAGTTTCACAGTTTGAGAGAACAGAGTGGGAGTTTCTCAGTTTGAGAGCACAGAGCGAGAGTTTCACAGTTTGAGAGCACAGCGCAGGAGCTTCACAGTTTGAGAGCACAGAGCGGGAGCTTCACAATTTCAAACAACTGGAGGAAGGCGTTATTTTCACAGTTTGACACAGCAAAAGCAGAGCAGATCTCCACAGTCTGAAAGAGTCAGAGCCGAGGCTGGAATTTTGCAGCTTGAAACAGAGTGAGAGTTTCATCGATTCAAACTGCAAGCGGGGAGCTGGAGATTCACGGTTCGAAATATCAAAAGCAGAGCCACAGTTTCACCATTTAAAACAGTGAGAACAGTGCAAAAGTTTCATAGTTTGATATAGCAAGTTGAGACTTGAAGTTTGACAGTTTGAAACAGCGAGGGGAGAGTGGGAGTTTCACACTTTGAAGCAGCAAGAGGAGGGCACAAGTTTAACAGTTTGCACCAGCGAGAGGTTAACTGGACTGTCACATTTTGAAACAGCTGGAGGAGGGCGCTATAATCACAGCTTGAAACACTGAATGGTTAGCAGGGGTTTCAAAGCTTGAAACAGCGAGTGGTGAGTGAGAATTTCACAGATTAAAATCGCGATTGGGGAATGGGAGGTTCACAGTTTGAAACAGCTGGAGGAGGGCACTACTTTCACAGTTTGAAGCAGCTGCAGGACAGCGCTATTTTCACAGTTTGAAGCAGCTGCAGGACAGTGCTATTTTCACAGTTTGAATAAGCGAGAGGAGAGCTTGAGTTTTACAGATTCAAATAGTGAGTGGAGAGTGGCTGTTTCAGATCTCAAAACAGTGAGAGGAGAGCAGGAGATTCACAGTTTGAAACAGCAAAAGCAGAGCGGGAGCTTCGCAGTTTGAAACCATGAGAGGGGAGCTGGAGCTGCACAGCTTGAAACAGCGAGAGGAGAGTGGGTGTTTACAGTTTGAAGCAGCTGGAGGAGAGTACGAGTATCACTGTTTGAAACAGCGAGAGGAGAGCAGGTGCTTCACAGTATGAAACAGCAAATGCAGATTGGGGGTTTTGCAGTGTGAAACAGGGAGTGGATAGCTGGGAGATTCACAGTTTGAAACCACGAGAGCAGATTGGATGTTTCATGGCTTGAAACGGCTACAAGAGGACATGAGTTCACAGATTGAAACAGCGAGGGGAGCGCGGGAGTTCCACAATTTGAAACAGAAGCCACAAGTTCCACTGTTTGAAACAGCAAGTGGAAAGCAGGAGTTTAACAGATTGAAAAAGAGAGAGGAAAGTGGGAGCTTCACGGTTTGAAAAAGAGTGGGTGGAGAGCCTGGATTTCACAGTTTGAAGCAGCGAGAGGAGAGTGGGAAATTCAAGCTTGAAATATCAAAAGCAGAGTGGGACTTTCACAGTGTGAAACACCGAGTGGAAAGTGGGAGTTTCACAGCTTCAAACAGCTTGAGGAGCGGACAAGGTTCAGTTTGAACCAGCTAGAGGAGAGCGGACGGTTCACGGTTTCAAACAGTGAGATGTGAGCAGAGAGAGTCACAGTTTGAAATGGCTAGAGGTGAGCTGGAGTTTCACAGTTTGAAGCAGCGAGCGGAGAGCGGGAGATTCAAGTCTGAAATATCAAAAGCAGAGCAGGAGTTTCACAGTGTGAAATAGCAAGTGGAAAGAGGAGGAGTTTCACAGTTTGAAACAGCGAGTGGAGAGCAGGAGTTTCAAAGCTTGAAACATTTAGAGCAGACTGGGCATTTAAGAGCTTGAAACAGCGAGTGGAGAGTGGAAGTTTGACAGTTTGAAACAGTGAGTGGAGAGCTGGTTCTTCACAATTTGTAAGAGTGAGAGCTGTGGCTGGAGTTTTACAGTTTGAAACAGCGAGAGGAGAGCACGTGTTTGACGGTTTGAAACTGCGAGAGGGGAGCTGGATTCTGATGGTTCACAGTTTGAAACAAGGAAACCAGAGCAGGAGCTTCACAGTTTGCAGCAGCCAGTGGAGAGCGGGGGATTCACAGAATGAAACAGCAGGATAAGAGCGGGAGATTCAAAGCTTGAAGCAGCTGGGAAGTGTGCTATTTTCACAGTTTGAAATATTATGAGGAGAGCTGGAGTTTCACAGTTTGAAACAGTGAGTGGAGAGCGGGAGATTCAAAGTTTGAAACAGCAAACGCCGAGTGGCAGCTTCACAATTTGAAACAATGATTGCTGAGCGGGAGTTTCACAGTTTGATACAGTGAGAGGAGGGCTGGGTTACACAGGTTTAAACAGAGCAGAGATCGAGGTTTTCACAGCTTGAAAGAGAGAGATGAGAGGAGTTTCAAAGTTTGAGACAGCTGCAGGAGACTGCGAGTTTCACAGTCTCAGACAGCAAGCGGAGAACAGCAGTTTCACAGTTTGAAACAGTGAGAAGACAGTGGGAGTTTCATAGATAGAAACAGTTAGTGGAGAGCAGGAAGCCCCCAGTTTGAAACAGAAAAAGCAGACAGGGAGTTTCACCGTTTGAAGTAGCCAGCGGAGGGCGGGGGTTTCACCGTTTGAAACAGCCAGCGGAGGGCAGGAGTTTCACCATTTGAGAGCACAGAGCGGCAGTTTCACCGTTTGTAGCACAGAGCAGGATCTTCGCCGTTTGAGAGCACAGAGCGGGAGCTTCGCTCATTGAGAGCACAGAGCGGGAGCTTCGCCATGTGAGAGCACAGAGCGGGAGTTTCACCATTTGAGCGCACAGAGTGGGAGCTTCGCCGTGTGAGAGCACAGAGCGGGAGTTTCGCCATTTGAGCGCACAGAGTGGGAGCTTCGCCGTGTGAGAGCACAGAGCGGGAGTTTCACCGTTTGTGAGCACAGAGCGGGAGCTTCACCGTTTGAGAGCACAGAGCGGGAGCTTCACCGTTTGAGAGCACAGAGCGGGAGTTTCACCGTTAGAGAGCACAGAGTGGGAGTTTCACCGTTTGAGAGCACAGAGCGGGAGTTTCACAGTTTGAGAGCACAGAGTGGGAGTTTCTCAGTTTGAGAGCACAGAGCGAGAGTTTCACAGTTTGAGAGCACAGAGCGGGAGTTTCACAGTTTGAGAGCACAGAGCGGGAGCTTCACAGTTTCAAACAACTGGAGGAAGGCGTTATTTTCACAGTTTGACACAGCAAAAGCAGAGCAGATCTCCACAGTCTGAAAGAGTCAGAGCCGAGGCTGGAATTTTGCAGCTTGAAACAGAGTGAGAGTTTCATCAATTCAAACTGCAAGAGGGGAGCTGGAGATTCACGGTTCGAAATATCAAAAGCAGAGCCACAGTTTCACCATTTAAAACAGTGAGAGCAGTGCAAAAGTTTCATAGTTTGATATAGCAAGATGAGACTGGAGGTTTGACAGTTTGAAACAGCAAGGGGAGAGTGGGAGTTTCACACTTTGAAGCAGCAAGAGGAGGGCACAAGTTTTACAGTTTGAAACAGCGAGAGGTTAGCTGGACTGTCACATTTTGAAACAGCTGGAGGAGGGCGCTATAATCAAAGCTTGAAACAGTGAATGGTTAGCAGGGGTTTCAAAGCTTGAAACAGCGAGTGGTGAGTGAGAATTTCACAGATTAAAATCGCGATTGGGGAATGGGAGGTTCACAATTTGAAACAGCTGGAGGAGGGCACTATTTTCACAGTTTGAAGCAGCTGCAGGACAGCGCTATTTTCGCAGTTTGAATAAGCGAGAGGAGAGCTTGAGTTTTACAGATTGAAATAGTGAGTGGAGAGTGGCTGTTTCAGATCTCAAAACAGTGAGAGGAGAGCAGGAGATTCACAGTCTGAAACAGCAAAAGCAGAGCGGGAGCTTCGCAGTTTGAAACCATGAGAGGGGAGCTGGAGCTGCACAGCTTGAAACAGCGAGAGGAGAGTGGGTGTTTACAGTTTGAAGCAGCTGGAGGAGAGTACGAGTATCACTGTTTGAAACATCGAGAGGAGAGCAGGTGCTTCACAGTATGAAACAGCAAAAGCAGAGCAGGGGGTTTTTCAGTGTGAAACAGGGAGTGGATAGCTGGGAGATTCACAGTTTGAAACCACGAGAGCAGATTGGAAGTTTCATGGCTTGAAACGGCTACAAGAGGACATGAGTTCACAGATTGAAACAGCGAGGGGAGCGCTGGAGTTCCACAGTTTGAAACAGAAGCCACAAGTTTCACTGTTTGAAACAGCAAGTGGAAAGCAGGAGTTTAACAGATTGAAAAAGAGAGAGGAAAGTGGGAGCTTCACAGTTTGAAAAAGAGTGAGTGGAGAGCCGGGATTTCACAGATTGAAGCAGCGAGAGGAGAGTGGGAAATCAAGTTTGAATTATCAAAAGCAGAGTGGGACTTTCACAGTGTGAAACATCAAGTGGAAAGTGGGAGTTACACAGCTTCAAACAGCTCGAGGAGGGGTCAATGTTCAGTTTGAACCAGCAAAAGTAGAACGGGCGGTTCACAATTTCAAACAGTGAGATGTGAGCAGAGAGAGTCACAGTTTGAAATGGCTAGAGGTGAGCTGGAGCTTCACAGTTTGAAGCAGCGAGCGGAGAGCGGGAGGTTCAAGTCTGAAATATTGAAAGCAGAGCAGGAGTTTCACAGTGTGAAATGGCAAGTGGAAAGAGGGGGAGTTTCACAGTTTGAAACAGCGAGTGGAGAGCAGGAGCTTCACAGTTTGAAACAGCAAGTGGAGAGCAGGAACTTCACAGTTTGAAACAGCAAGTGGAGAGCAGGAGTTTACAGTTTGAAACAGCGAGTGGAGAGCAGGAGTTCACAGTTTGAAACAGCAAGTGGAGAGCAGGAGCTTCACAGTTTGAAACAGCGAGTGGAGAGCAGGAGCTTCACAGTTTGAAACAGCAAGTGGAGAGCAGGAGCTTCACAGTTTGAAACAGCGAGTGGAGAGTAGGAGTTCATAGTTTGAAATAGCGAGTGGAGGGAAGCAGCTTCACAGTTTGAAACAGCGAGTGGAGAGCTGGAGTACACAGTTTGAAACAGCGAGTGGAGAGCAGGAGCTTCACAGTTTGAAACAGCGAGTAGAGAACAGGAGTTCACAATTTGAAACAGCGACTGGAGAGCAGGAGTTCACAGTTTGAAACAGCAATAGGGGAGCTGGAGTTTCACAGTTTGAAACAGCGAGTGGAGAGCAGGAGTTTCACAGTTTGCAACAGCGAGTGGAGAGTAGGAGTTCACAGTTTGCAACAGCTAGTGCAGAGTAGGAGGTCACAGTTTGCAACAACCAGTGGAGAGTGGGAGTTTCACAGATTTGAAACAGCGAGTGGATGGCATGAGTTCACAGTTTGAAACAGCAAGAGGAGAGCAGGAGTTTCAAAGCTTGAAACAGTTAGAGCAAACTGGGCATTTAAGAGCTTGAAACAGCAAGAGCGGAAGTTTGACAGTTTGAAACAGTGAGAGGAGAGCTGGTTCTTCACAATTTGTAAGAGTGAGAGCTGTGGCTGGAGTTTTACAGTTTGAAACAGCGAGAGGAGAACACATGTTTCACGGTTTGAAACTGCGAGAGGGGAGCTGGATTCTGATGGTTCACAGTTTGAAACAATGACAGCAGAGCAGGAGCTTCATAGTTTTCAACAGCCAGTCGAGAGCGGGAGTTTCACAGAATGAAACAGCAGGACAAGAGCGGGAGATTCAAAGCTTGAAGCAGCTGGGAAGTGTGCTATTTTCACAGTTTGAAATATTATGAGGAGAGCTGGAGTTTCACAGTTTGAAACAGTGAGTGGAGAGCGGGCGATTCAAAGTTTGAAACAGCAAATGCAGAGCGGCAGCTTCACAGTTTGAAACACTGTTTGCTGAGTGGGAGTTTCACAGTTTGATACAGTGAGAGGAGGGCTGGGTTACACCGGTTTAAACAGAGCAGAGAGCAAGGGTTTCACAGTTTGAAAGAGAGAGATGAGAGGAGTTTCAAAGTTTGAGACAGCTGCAGGAGACTGCGAGTTTCACAGTCTCAGACAGCAAGTGGAGAACAGCAGTTTCACAGTTTGAAACAGTGAGAAGACAGTGGGAGTTTCATAGATAGAGAAAGTTAGTGGAAAGCAGGAAGCCCCCAGTTTGAAACAGAAAAAGCAGACAGGGAGTTTCACCATTTGAAATAGCCAGTGGAGGGCGGGAGTTCCACAGTTTGAGAGCACAGAGCGGGAGTTTCACCGTTTGAGAGCACAGAGCGGGAGTTTCACCGTTTGAGAGCACAGAGCGGGAGTTTCACAGTTTGAGAGCACAGAGCGGGAGTTTCACCGTTTGAGAGCACAGAGCGGGAGCTTCACAGTTTCAAACAACTGGAGGAGGGCGTTATTTTCACAGTTTGTCACAGCAAAAGCAGAGCAGACCTCCACTGTCTGAAAGAGTCAGAGCCGAGGCTAGAATTTTGCAGCTTGAAACAGCAAGGGGAGAGTGAGAGTTTCACCGATTGAAACTGCAAGAGGGGAGCTGGAGATTCACGGTTTGAAATATCGAAAGCAGAGCCACAGTTTCACCATTTGAAACAGTGAGAGCAGTGTAAAAGTTTCATAGTTTGATATAGCAAGATGAGACTGGAAGTTTGACAGTTTGAAACAGCGAGGGGAGAGTGGGAGTTTCATACTTTGAAGCAGCAAGAGGAGGGCACAAGTTTTACAGTTTGAAACAGCGAGAGGTTAACTGGACTGTCACATTTTGAAACAGCTGGAGGAGGGCGCTATAACCACAGCTTGAAACAGTGAATTGTTAGCAGGGTTTTCAAAGCTTGAAACAGCGAGTGGAGAGTGAGAATTTCACAGATTAAAATCGCGATTGGGGAATGGGAGGTTCACAATTTGAAACAGCTGGAGGAGGGCACTACTTTCACAGTTTGAAGCAGCTGCAGGACAGCGCTATTTTCACAGTTTGAAGCAGCTGCAGGACAGTGCTATTTTCACAGTTTGAATAAGCGAGTGGAGAGCTTGAGTTTTACAGTTTGAAATAGTGAGTGGAGAGTGGTTGTTTCAGATCTCAAAACAGTGAGAGGAGAGCAGGAGATTCACAGTTTGAAACAGCAAAAGCAGAGCGGGAGCTTCGCAGTTTGAAACTATGCGAGGGGAGCTGGAGCTGCACAGCTTGAAACAGCGAGAGGAGAGTGGGTGTTTACAGTTTGAAGCAGCTGGAGGAGAGTACGAGTATCACTGTTTGAAACAGCAAGAGGAGAGCAGGTGCTTCACAGCATGAAACAGCAAAAACAGAGCGGTGGTTTTGCAGTGTGAAACAGGGAGTGGATAGCTGGGAGATTCACGGTTTGAAACCACGAGAGCAGATTGGAAGTTTCATGGCTTGAAACGGCTACAAGAGGACTTGAGTTCACAGATTGAAACAGCGAAGGGAGCGCGGGAGTTCCACAGTTTGAAACAGAAGCCAGAAGTTCCACTGTTTGAAACAGCAAGTGGAAAGCAGGAGTTTAACAGATTGAAAAAGAGAAAGGAAAGTGGGAGCTTCACGGTTTGAAAAAGAGTGGGTGGCGAGTGGGAGCTTCACAGTTTGAAAAAGAGTCTGTGGAGAGCCGGGATTTCACAGATTGAAGCAGCGAGAGGAGAGTGGGAAATTCAAGTTTGAAATATCAAAAGCAGAGTGGGACTTTCACAGTGTGAAACATTGAGTGGAAAGTGGGAGTTTCACAGCTGCAAACAGCTCGAGGAGGGGACAAAATTCAGTTTGAAACAGCTAGAGGAGAGCGGACGGTTCACAGTTTCAAACAGTGAGTTGTGAGCAGAGAGAGTCACAGTTTGAAATGGCTAGAGGAGAGCTGGAGTTTCACAGTTTGAAGCAGCGAGCGGAGAGCGGGAGGTCCAAGTCTGAAATATCCAAAGCAGAGCAAGAGTTTCACAGTGTGAAATAGCATGTGGAAAGAGGAGGAGTTTCACAGTTTGAAATAGCAAGTGGAAAGAGGGGGAGTTTCACAGTTTGAAACAGCTTGTGGAGAGCAGGAGTTTCACAGTTTGATACATTGAGTGGAGTGTGGCTGTTTCATATCTTGAAACAGCAAGATGAGAGTGGGAGATTCACATTTTTAAACAGGAAAAGCAGAGCGGGAGTTTCACAGTTCGAAACAGCTCGTGAAGTGCAGGAGTATCAGAGTTTGAAACAGCGAGATGAGAACTGGAGTTTGACAGTTTGAAACAGCAAGATTGGAGCTGGAATTTCACAGCTTGAAAGAGCAAGAGGAGAGCAGAAGATTCAAAGTTTGAAACAGAAAAAGCAATGCGGTATTTTGCATTGTGAAACAGTGAATGGAAGTCTGGGAGTTTCACAGTTTGAGCAGCAAAGAGTGCGACAGTCTCATAGCTTGAAAGAGTTCGAGGAGACGTGAAGTTTCACAGTTGGAAACAGAGTCGAGGGCACTATTTTCACAGTTTGAAATAGGGAGAGGAGAGCAGGAGTGTCACATTTTGAAACAGTGACAGGAGAGCCACGGGTTTCACAATTTCAACTAGTGAGAGGAGGGCAGCAGTTTCCTAGCTTGAAACAGAGAGGAAAGCTGAGCATTTTACATTTTCAAAGTGAGAGAGGAGAGCAGGAATTGCACAATTTGAAACCGTGAGAAGAGACTGGGAATTTCTCAGTTTAAAACAGCGAGAAGAGATCAGCAGTTTCACAGATTGAAACCATGATAGGAGAGCATATGTCTCAGTTGGAAACTGAGAGGAGAGCGGGAGTGAGATGTTTGAAACATCTGGAGGAGAAACAGCTAGAACAGAGCTGAGAGTTTCAGTTTGAAACAGAGAGTGGGAGTTTCACAGTTTGAAAAAGTAACAGGAGAGCTGTGCGGTTCACAGTCAAACAACGAGAGGAAAGCGGGAGCTGCACACTTTTGAAACAATGAGAGGAGAACTGGATTTTCACAGTTTGAAACAGAGAGAGGAGAGCAGAGGTTTCATGTATTGAAACATTCAGTGGTAATCGGGAGCTTCACAGCTTGAAATAGTGAGTGGAGAACTGGGCATTTCACAGTATGAAACAGCAAGAGGAGAGCATGAGTTTCACAATCTGAAATAGGGACAGTTGAGCAGGACTTCCACAGTTTGAAACAGTTGAGGGGAGAACGGGGGTTCCACAGTTTGAAACAGCAAGACGAGAGTGGGGATTTCAGAGTTTCACAGTTTGAAGCAGTGAGAATAGAGCTGAGCATTCCACATTTTGAAAAAGTGAGAGGAGAGCAGGAGTTGCACAGTTTGAAAAATTTGAAACAGCTAGAGGAGAGGGAGATTTTCACAGTCTGAAACTGGGAGAGCTGAGCAGAACTCCCACAAGATAAGAGCGGGAGTTTGACAGTTTGAAGCAGCAAAATGACAGCCGGGTCTTTCTCAGTCTGAAACAGGGACATGACAGCCAGGAATTTCACAGGTTGAAACAGTGAGAGGAGAGTCGAGAGATTCACAATATGAAATGGCTAGAGGGAAGTGGGAGTTTCACATTTTGATACAGTGAGAGGAAATCCAGAGCTTCACAGTTTTGAACAATGAGAGGTGAGTGGAGAGACTCACAGTTTAAAATGCTTAGAGGAGAGTGGAAGTTTTACATTCGAAAAACAGAGGAGAGAGCAGGAGTTTCACAGTTTGAAATGTCTAGAGGAGAACGGAAGTTTCAAAGTTTGAAAAAGTAGCAGGAGAGCCATGTGGTCTACAGTCTGAAACAGAGAGAGGAGAGCAGGAGCTGCACACTTTGAAACAGTGATAGAAAAGCTGGATTTTAACATTTTGAAATAGTGAAAGGGGAGCGGGACTCTCATGTTTTGAAACAGTGAGTCAAAATTGGAAGCTTCACAGTTTGAAATAGCTGGAGGAGCGGCAGTGTTTCGCATTCTGAAACAGGGAGAGGTGAGCAGGACTTCCACTGTTTGAAACAGTGAGTCGAGGGCAGGAGTTTGACAGTTTGAAACAATGAGAGGAGTGTGGGAGTGTCACAGTGTAAAAACAGCGAGAGGTGAGCCTGGCAGTTCAGTTTGAAATCAGAGAGAGGAGAGCAGGTGTTTTGCAGTTTGAAACTGCGAGAGGAGTGTGGGCTTTACAAGGTTTGAAACAGTGACCTGAGAGCCAGGAATTTCACTGTTTGAAACAGGGAGAGGAGAGATGGAGTGTTTCACACAGTTTGAAACAGTGAGAGGAGAGTCGGGAATTTCAGAATTTGAAACAGTGAGAGGAGAGCTGAGCATTTCACATGTAGAAAATGTGAGATGAGAGCAGGAGTTTGGACAGTTTAAAACAACCAGAGGAGAGAGAGATTTTCACAGTTTGAAATGGGGAGAGCTGAGCAGAACATCCACAAAATGAGAGCGGGATGAGAGCAGAAGTTTGACAATTTGAAACAGCGAAATGAGAGCTGGGTCTCTCTCAGTTTGAAACTGTGAGAGGAGAGTGGGAGTTTCATAGTTTGAAACAGCTAGGGGAGAGCAGGAGTTCTACATTTTGAAACAGGGAGAGGGAATTGGGAGTTTCACCATTTGAAAAAGAGAGACGAGAGCCAGATTTTGACAGTGTGAAACAGCAAACGGAGTGTGGGAGATCCACAATTTGAAACAGTGAGGAAAGAGTGGGCCTTCACAGTTTGAAACAGTGACAGGAGAGCCAGGCATTTCACAGATTGAAACAGGTAAAGGAGAGTGGCAGTTTCACAGTTTCAAACAGCATGAGGACAGTGGCAGTTTCACAGTTTCAAACAGCGAAAGGAGAGCAGGAGTTTAACAGTTTGAAAGAGTGAGAGGAAATCAGGAATTTCCATGTTTGAAAAAGGTGAGACAAGAGCGAGAGTTTCACAGTTTGAAGTGGCTAAAGGAGAGCAGAAGTTTCAGTTTGAAGAAGAGAGAGGAGCTGGAGTTTCACATTTTGAAATGGCTAGAGGAGAGGAGTTCCACATTTTGAAACAGTGAGAGGAGAGTTGGATTTTCAGTGTGAAAGAGTGAGGGGATTGCAGAAGTTCCACAGTTTGAAGAGACTGGGGGTTTCCCAATTTGGAACAGTGAGAGGGGAGGCGGGAGTTCCAGTTTAAAATAGCAAGAGGGCAGCATGGGTGTCACAGTTTGAAACAGCGAGATGAGAGCCAGGAGATTCACAGTCTGAAATGGGTAGAGGAGAGTGGGCATTTCATAGTTTGAAACAATGAGAGGAGAGCTGAGCATTTCACATTTTGAAAATGTGAGATGAGTGCACGAGTTGCACAGTTTGAAACAGCTAGAGGAGAGGGAGATTTTCACAGTTTGAAATAGGGTGAGCGGAGCAGTAGATCCATGAAGTGAGAGCGGGATGAGAGCCGGAGTTTGACAGTTTGAAACAGCAAGAGGAGGTCTCAAGTTTCACAGATTGAAACAGCAAGAGGAGAGCGGGAATTTCACCATTTGAAATGGCTGGAGGAGAGCAGGAGATTCACAATTTGAAATAGTGAGGGGAGGGCCAGAGTTTCACAGATGGAAACAGCGAGAGGAAAGCCATGTGGTTCACAGCTTGAAGCAGTGAGAGGATAGTGGGAGTTTCACAGTTAGAAACAGCAGGGGGAGTGCAGGAGATTCATAGTTTGAAACAGTGACAGGAGAGTCAGGCAGTTCATAGTTTGAGACAGCAAGAGGAGAGGGGAATTTTACGGCTTGAAACATGACAGGAGAAAAGGGCTGTCACAGGTTGAACCAGCAAAAGGAGAGCCAGGAATTTCCCAGTTTGAAACAGTGAGTGGTTAGGGGCAGTTTCACAGTTTTAATCAGCGAGAGGAGAGCGGCAGTTTCACATTTTTAAAATGTGAGATAAGAGCAGGAATTGCAGTTTGAAACAGCTAGAGGAGAGGGAGATTTTCACAGTTTGAAATAGAGACACCTGAGCAGGACTTCCACAAGACGAGAGCAAGACTAAAGGAGGTGCTTTACAGTTTGAAACAGGAAGAGAAGAGAGGGAGCTTCACAGGTTGAAACAGATAGAGGAGATCGGGAATTTTACAGCTTGAAACATGGCTGGAAAGGGGGTAATTTCACTGTTTAAAACAGCAAGAGGAGAGTGCCAGTTTCACAGTTTGAAACAGTGAGAGGAGGGAGGAAGTTTCACAGTTTGAAAAAGAGAGAGGAGGACAGGAGATTCACATTTTGAAATGGCTAGAGGAGAGCAAGGGTTTCACAGTGTGAAACATGGTGTGGAGGGAGGGAGTTTCACAGTTTGAAAAAGAGAGAGGAGGACAGGAGATTCACATTTTGAAATGGCTAGAGGAGAGCAAGGGTTTCACAGTGTGAAACATGGTGTGGAGGGAGGGAGTTTCACAGTTTGAAAAAGAGAGAGGAGGACAGGAGATTCACATTTTGAAATGGCTAGAGGAGAGCAAGGGTTTCACAGTGTGAAACATGGTGTGGAGGGAGGGAGTTTCACAGTTTGAAAAAGAGAGAGGAGGACAGGAGATTCACATTTTGAAATGGCTAGAGGAGAGCAAGGGTTTCACAGTGTGAAACATGGTGTGGAGGGAGGGAGTTTCACAGTTTGAAAAAGAGAGAGGAGGACAGGAGATTCACATTTTGAAATGGCTAGAGGAGAGCAAGGGTTTCACAGTGTGAAACATGGTGTGGAGGGAGGGAGTTTCACAGTTTGAAAAAGAGAGAGGAGGACAGGAGATTCACATTTTGAAATGGCTAGAGGAGAGCAAGGGTTTCACAGTGTGAAACATGGTGTGGAGGGAGGGAGTTTCACAGTTTGAAACGGTGAGAAGAGAGTCAAGAGTTTCACAGTTTGAAGCAGTGGGAGGGGAGCATAAGTCTCTCAGTTTGAAAGAGTGAAAGGAGAGTGAGAATTTCACAGTAGGAAACAGAGAGGAGAGCTGGGTGAGTCACAGGAGAGGAGGCCGGGAGCTGCACACATTAAACAGTAAGAGGACACCAGGGTTTCCACAGTATTAAACATCTAGAAGAGAGACGGTGTTTCACAGTCTGAAACAGGGAGAAGTAAGCAGGAATTCCATAGTTTGAAACAACGAGACGAGGGCACAAGTTTGACAGTTTGAAACAGTGAGAGGAGACTGGGAGTTTCACAGGTTGAAACAGTGAGGGGAGAGCGGGATTTTGACAGTTTGAAATGTCGAGAGGAGAGCGGGAGCAGCAGACTTTGAAACAGCAATAGGAGAGTGGGAGTTTCACGGTTTGAAACAGTGAGAGGAGGGCAGGAGTTTTACAGTTTGAAACAGTGAGAGGAGGGCAGGAGTTTCACAGTTTGAAACAGTGGGAGGAGGGCAGGAGTTTCACAGTTCGAAACAGTGAGAGGTGGATGGGGGATTCACAGTTTGAATCAGGGGGCGGAGAGAGGGCATGTCAGGGTTTGAAACATTGAGGGAAAGGCCGGGTGTTTCATAGTTGGAAACAGTTAGAGGAGAGCGGGAGCTTCACACATTGAAATGGTGGCAGGAGAGACGGAGTTTCACAGTTTGAAGCAGTGAGACAGTGGGAGTTTTATTGTTTAGAACAGTTAGAGTGGAAGCTTCACAGTTTTAAACAGCGAGGGGAGAGAGGGAGTTTCACAGTTTGAAATAGTGAGAGGAAACCGGGTGTTTCACAGTTCAAAAAGGTAAGGGGAGAGCGGGAGTTTCACAGTTCGATACACAGAGGAGAGCCAGGAATTTCAGTTTGAAACAGCAAGAGGAGAGCAAGAATTTGGCAGTTTGAAAAGGTGAAGGGAGAACTTGAGTTTCACAGTTTGGAAGAGTAAGAGGAGTGCAGGGATTGCACAAATGAAGCACCGAAAAATGAGCAGAAACTTCTCAGATTGAACGAGCTGGAGGAGAGCCAAGAGTTTCACAGTTTGAAGTAGCGAGAGGAAGTTGGGAGTTACGCAGTTTTAAAAAGCAAGAGGGGAGTGGGACATTCAAAGCTTGAAACAGCGAGACGAGAGCAGGAGTTTCACAGATTGAAAGAACGAGAGGGGAGCTGGGAGTTTCACAGTTGGAAACAGTGAGAGGAGAGCTGAGAATTTCACAGTTTGAAACACCAAGAGGAGAGCAGGAGTTTCATGGTTGAAACAGCGAGGGGAGAGGTGGAGTTTCACAGTTTGAAGCAGTGAGAGGAGAACAGGAATTTTATAGTTTGAAAAAGTGAGGGGGGAGTCAGGAGTTTCACAGTTTTGAACAGCGAGAGAAGAGCAGGGGTTTCACCGTTCGAAACTGAGACAAGTTCCGATGTTTCACAAGTTGAAACAGCGAGAGGAGAGTGACAGTTTCACAGTTTGATACAGCGAGATGAGACCAGGACTTTCACAGTTTGAAACAGTGAGAGGAGTGCGGGTGTTTCACAGTTTGAAACCACGAGAGGAGAGCAGCAGCTTCACAGTTTGATATAGTGAGAGGAGAGTGGGAGTTTCAAAGTTTGAAACAGCGAGAGGAGAGCTGGAGTCTTACAGTTTGAATGAGCAATGGGAGAGTGGGAGTTTCATAGTTTGAAAAAGAGTAAGATCGATACTAGCATAAAAACCATTAATTACGTAAAGTGTAAAGAGTGGTGGATGCTTCAAGTGTAAAGAGCTGGGACACTAGAATAACTAGTTAATAAATTGAATAAGATATGATAGGGATGGCAGGATGGGTGATGTGTTGCTGCTGCAGAATGTGGGACCTGCTGGACACCAAGCTGATCCACAGCGAACACAGTGTTTGCAGTTCGAGGTACTTTGGATCTGAGTTAAGGAGCTGGAGTCCAAGTTGCAGACACTGCACCACATCAGGGAGGGGGAAAGTTACCTGGACACTGCTCCAGGAGGGGGTCACAACCCTCAGATTCAGTAATGCAAATTTGGTCTTTCATCAGGGATAGTAGTGTGTGACTGCAGGTGAGGCAGATATGGCGACACAGGGAGTAGCACTCAAGGAACCTCGGCCCCTGCAATTGTCAACAGTTACAAAGTTCTTGCAAGCTGTGTGGATGAGAGTGGGGACTGTAGGGAGGACGAGTGATCTGACCACAGCACCATGGTACAAAGAGCCATTCAAGTGTGGGGAGGAAATAGGAATGTAGTAGTGGTAGGCGCCAGTATAATTATGGGGATAGATTCTGTTCTCTCCAGCCATGAGCATGAGTCCCGAAGTTTGTGTTGCCTGCCCGGATGCAGGGTTAAAGACATTTCCTCAGGGCTGGAGAGGAACTTGGACTGTGAGGGGAGGGATCCAGTTGTCATCGTCCACATTGGTACCAACGACATTGATAGGACTAGGACAAGAAAGGAGGCTCTGCTGAAAGAATTTGAACAGTTAGGAGCTAAAAAGCAGAACCTCCAAGGTAATAATCTCGGGATTACTACCTGAGCCATGGGCAAACTGGCATAGGGTAATTAAAGTCAAGGAGTTAAATGCGTGGCTCAAACATTGGTGTGGGAGGAATGGGTTTCAGTTCATGGGGCACGGGCACCAGTACTGAGGTAGAACGGAGATGTTCTGGTGAGACGAGCTTCACTTGATTCGTGCTGGGATCAGCTGTAGAGAGGGCTTTATACTAAATAGAGGCGGGGGAGGATTCTGGAGAGGGGGTAAGTAGACTTACAAAGCAAAAGGATATGGCAGCATTGCAGGGCAGCTACTTAGGTAATGATAACCAAAATGTGACAGGAAGGGACAGAGTGTACAAACATAAAAAACAGCAGCAAATAGGGTTAAAGAGGGAAAAATGGTAAAAAGGTAAAAAAAATAGTAAATCGGGAGATAATGAGGGCATGCAAAAAAGGCAGTACTTTAATCACCTCCCAAACCCAGGACCACCACCATCTAGAAGGACAAGAGCAGCAAACACATGGGAACACCACCGCCTGGAGGTTCCCCAAGTCACGCACCATCCTGACTTGGAAATATAACTTCCTTAACTGTCACTGGGTGAAAATCCTTGAACTCCCTTCCTAACAGCACTGTGGGTGTACCTACACCACATGGACTACAGCGGTTCAAGAAGGCAGCTCACCACCACCTTGTCTATGGTAACTAGGGATGGGCAATAAATGCTGGCCCAGCCAATGATGCCCACATCCCATGAAAGAATAAAAAGATAAAGGGATAAAAAAAGGGGGGAGGAAATAAACACAATAACTTTCACTAGAGGAAACATTACTAGGGAAACTAATGGGACTAAAGGCCAATGAGTCCCCTGGACATGATGTGTTGCATCCGAGGATATTAGTGCAAGTAGTTACAGAGATGCGGAATGCACTGGTAGTAATCTTCCAAGGATCCTTAGATTCTGGAAAAGTCCCAGAGGATTGGAAAACTGCCAATGTAACACCCTTATTCAAAAAGGGAGGGCCAGTTACTTTAACGTCCATCATTGGGAGAATGTTGGAGTCTATTATACAGGATGTGATAGCAGAGCATTTAGAAATGCATAATATAATCAAGCAGAGTCAGCATGGCCTCATGAAGGGGAAATCATGCCTGACAAATTTTTTGAGGAGGTAACAAGCAGGATAGATAAAAGGGAACAAGTAGATGTAATATATTTGGATTTCCAAAAGGCATTTGATAAGCTACTGCACATAAGGCTGCTTAATAAGAGCCCATGGTGTTGGGGGTAATATATTAGCATGGATAGAGGATTGGCTAACTAATAGCAGATTAGTTGAGATAAGGGGGGCATTTTCAGGATGGCAACCTGTAACAGTTGGAGTACCACAAGGATCAGTCCTGGGGCCACAGTTATTTACAATACATATTAATGACTTGGATGCAGGAGGTGAATGTACTATTGCCGAGTTTGCAGTTGACACAAAAATAGGTGGGAAGGCAAGTGGTGAGGATGACACAGTCTACAGAGGGATATAGATAGGTTAAATGAGCAGGCAAAAAACTTGGCAGATGGAATATAATGTGGGAAAATGTGAGGTTATGCACTTTGGCAGGAAGAAT
The DNA here is from genome assembly GCF_017639515.1 of Carcharodon carcharias. Taxonomy (NCBI): domain Eukaryota; kingdom Metazoa; phylum Chordata; class Chondrichthyes; order Lamniformes; family Lamnidae; genus Carcharodon; species Carcharodon carcharias. Next base: position 33,139,877 of record NC_054473.1, read on the forward strand.
AGAAGAGCTGAATATTATTTAAATGGAGAAAGGCTGAAGAAAGCTGCAGCACAGAGGGATTTGGGGATCCTCGTGCAAGAATCCCAAAAAGCTAGCATACAAGTTCAGCAGATAATAGGGAAGGCAAATGGAATGTTGGCCTTTATTTCAAAAGGAATGGAGTATAAAAATAGGCAAGTCTTGTCAAGGCACTAGTTAGACCACACCTAGGAAAGAAGTTTTAGATCAGCGAGTGAGTGCAATTGGCAGGTCTGGAATTAGCCAGGGAATGGACCACTGGCCGTGACATCGTGGGTGTCTGGAATTCACTGCCCAAGTTGATGGGCAAGATGGGTTGAATGGCCTCCTTCAGTGCTGTAACTTTTCCATGGTTCTATGGTTCTTTGATTGGCCCCCGACCGCGATTTCACACTGATTGGCTAATTAATCACCAACCAGCATGAAGTGTGTGCTCAGAAGCTCATCGCTGCCGGGGTGGGGGTGGGAGGAGGGTGGACGCTGATGTCAACGTGGGTGAGTGCTGACAGAAAGCTCCTTGAAGGCAGAGAGCTGCCTCAGGGAGCGAAAGGCTTGAAAAGTATTAAATGAAGTTTTTAAAATCAGGAAAAAATTGTCCAAGCATCACAATCAGTCACTTGAACATATTTCCATAGCTTTTTGTTTTTCTTTCACTTAATAATGGAAATCTCATCCTGCCCTTGGATAAGGTTTCAGGAAAAATGCAAAGTCCACCTGGCCAATTCGCCCGCCCACCAACCTTAAGGTTGGATGGACCACAAAAAAATCAGAGACAACTGCACCATTATTCACCTTAATTAGCCTCTTAATTGTCGGCAAGTATATTAAAGGTGGAGATAGATTTTTAATCAGTGAGGGAATCAAAGGTTATGAGGAAAAGGCTGGAAAGCGAAGCCATGATTTCATTGAACGATGGAATGAACTCTATGAGCTGAATGCCCTTCTTCAGCCCCTACATTTTATGGTTTAGAGAGGATAGGACTTATTGAGCAGTAAATGGGTCTCATGGACAAGATGAGCTCAGAGAGGGCATGAGAGGTGGCGGGAGAGAAACTTGAGAAAGATGCGAGTTTGGACTAAGATGGAGGGAATATTATCGGAAGTTTGGCCAAGTGAGCTATTGGAAGGGAGGGAAGTGGCAGTTGATTAGATTGTTTCGATCTTAGTAACAAAGTCCAGGAGCTTCTCGCACTTATTGTTTAAGGCGAGGGTGGAGGGGACAGGAGAGAGGAGCTTAAGAGGATAGTTTGCAGCAGAGAATGGAAGCTGGGGTTATGTTTGTGTTTCAGGATAATCCGGGTATAACAGGGCCCGAAACTGTTTTAAGTGATGCAATCAGATCTGACGGTGAATGGCTTAACCAGTTGTCCGCCACGTCTGCACGCCTTTGACTTAAGGGAGCAGAAGTGTGGGCTGTACCAGGGATAATGGCAAATGTTAAATACATCAATTCTCTACAACATATTGACCCTGAGATTTAGTAGTGCTTAGGCTGATCCTCAGCGTTTATATCCAAAACACAAACAGTTGCTGCATCTTTAATATTCAGCATCAATGCAAAATGTTTATAAGGAATGCAAGGGCTTTATATATCATTTCCTATCCTTATGGCCCGTCTCCCAGATATCATCATGATCTTGAGCTCTATCCTTGACTGCAGAAGTTCAAACGTGTAAATCGTAATGTGCCAAGTTGGGGGTTGTTGAAGCTTGCACAGGGTTACAAGGAGACTGGGGCTCGTCCTTTGGCACCTAGCATAAATTATTTAGGCCATTTCTGCTCCCATCAACTGCTAGTGTCAATTCTTTAGGGCACTTTAGGGCACTCTACCTTGTCAGAGTTGTCACCTTGTCACGTATTATTTTAACACTTAGAGGAGGAAGATTTACACTGGTGCGTTTGAACAAATTTGAAAACCCATTCTTAAGATAAATGAATTTCCTAATTTTGATAGAAATATCAAACAGAAGAAATATTTGCCATTAAAGTACAAACATGCAGAAATGTCACTTATGTTCTGCTATCAATCTTTAGGATTACATAAATCTTAAAACCAATAATCCCTTCTACTAACTGATAAAAGTCAGTGAAACATCCAATCTACATTACAGACTCTACTGTTCAATCTAGGCCCCCTTTAATTGCTAACATTTAAACCTCCCAGGCTTGCAGTCAGAACAGGTTACATGGCTCCCTTCCTGTTACCTGAAATTAAAAGACACACCATCCAAAAAATATGACAACTTATAACATTCTATACACTTTAACAACTTACTCATTACAGCTCCTGTCATCACCTGAGCCTGAAGGAAGCAGCATGTGATTAAAGCTTTCACTTTTATTATTCAAATTGCATTTACTTCAGGGTTACTTTTCAGTTTCTCGATCAGATTCCCCTATTTTTTTCTACAATTAAAACTTTAATTTATAAAACTAAAAGTTATATTCTAAAGCATATGAGCCATGAACTAAGTTTTCACAACAAGGCCCAGGAGAAATTTTCTGTCATAATGCTTCTGAACATTTTGAATTCATTATTTCCTTTGATTCTTCTTTAAAACCAGATCTTACATTGACACCAAGTGTTGGCATCTTAATCTGGGTTTTGGATCACCATGTTTAGGTTTTCCCTTTTGATCACCATTTCCTTTCAGGCATTGGGTCCTTTGTTGTGCAAATTTAGAAAAAAAAATATACACAGCTAGCCAAACATCTGAATGGTCTTCCTCCTGCTTAAATGCAGGGTTACAATTCTTCTTCACTGCATTAAGAATCTCTTTAAGGTCACTTTGATTATTGGTCAAAAAATCCTGATAACCATTTTTAGCCAGTTCTTGGATTGTTTTAATTTTTTTCTCCCCAATTATCATGAATTTTGCTCAATTCCTCCCTTACCAGAGAAGAGGCTTAATTTCTCTGAAGTTTTAATTTATGCTCCAAAACTTTAATTCATCCTTGCAATTCTATAGCATCATCCTTAGCTACAACCATGTCTTATTGTCTTAAAGCATTGTTTCTCTTTGTGTTCTCTTAGGCTGGAAGCTGCAATTCTTTGTTCTGACTCATGAATCCAGAATACAGTTCGCAAATCTTCTATTCATCCAAAAGGGCTGAATAAACTTCAGATGCTTTTCCTACCAAAACACTTTGTAAAAGAATAGTCCAAATTACTCAGCCACTCTAACTGTGTAGCAATTTTCTCAAACAACACAAAATACATTTCAACTCGATTCTCACTGAATTTTGGCACTAAGCAAATATTTCTTTGCAAATCAAAACAAGGAGTTAAATCTGACCCATTGTCAATTAAGTCTACCTTCTACTTCCTGTTCATATAATTGAAGACTTTTCATGTCCAGTTCAAATTCCCAGGCTTATCTTTCTCTCAGCTTTCCTTTTCTCTTACTCCTTGAAATTCAAGTTTTCACATTTCTCTCTCTTCTCTTTCTTTTTCTTCCCTTTCCAGTTCATGTTTTTATATTTCTTTTTTCTAATTAAAGTTACTTCATTTGCAACTTAATCCTTTCTAACCCAACCTGCATTGTATCTGGATTTGCTTTTTCTTCCTTAATGTTCAGATGTTGAACCTCAATTGAATGCCTCAATTATTTCTGACTTCTATGCACCTACTTTTCACTCTTTTTCAATTTCTGCCACTGTTTTTAAATTAACCCTCGTTAGCTATTGCAAAGTACTAACAAACAAGGAAACCTTTAACAATAGATATAGCCATTTTAACTTTTCAATAAATACAGCAAAAGTCATCATGAAATCTTCTTCGTTTAAACTCTGGTTAGACCCAACATACATGTCTCAGCCCATGGATTTAAAATTCTGCAAGAGCCCCTAATTTCTTACAATCTCCATAGAGACTGATAACATTTGAAAATAATTTCTGATTGGATTCTAATAGCTGAATGGATGACATGACAAGAGTAAATGTTTTAACACATTTACGTAATGACCCAAAGTTGTAAAAGCAGTATGGACTAAACAGTATTTTTGTAGGCAAGTTAATTACAGAACACAACATTTAACTCAAACAAAAATACACACTATCAAGTACACTGTCCTTTAACTAGAAATGCAATTCTCTTGGAACCAGCCCAGAATGATTCTTAGCCCCCGAGGGTTTACTTTCAATCTTCTCCTTTCCCAGCCTGCAAACCTATAATTCCAGGACTATCTTTCATGGTGTGAATTTTCCTGGAAGCTTCTCCCTCTAGCTAAAGCTGGGCAAATCTCCCAGCCTCATTTTAGCTCCTCATGAACTTTGTCTTTCCAATCTGATCATGAGCACCCTGTATTCCCAGGTGGTGGACCACAGAAACTTTCAGCCTCTAGCTGCTCTCTCTTTCCCTGGCCTTGCCAGACTGCCAGCGTGGAATTTGCCCATCCCACCAGCGGCAGGTTTCATGCCGGGCAGGAGCAGAGAATCCAGCAGCAGCAGGTAAAAAGTCACAAATCCACCGTCGTAAAAATAGGTTGTAATTCTCCCGAGGTGTGTTTATGGAGGGTTATTATTCCTCCGACCAGTGGTGTGAACGCCATTTGAATTCATTAACATATCATGAATGCTCCGTAAAACAGCTGCTCGCTGGAATCTTGTCAGGCCTTCAAAATGTTGCGTCACATCAGTGAGAAATTACATTAGCCTCAATCCCATTTGTAAAGGGGTGGCATGCACAAGTCAGACCTCAGTTCACTGGTAACTTCAAGGTTCACTGGTCTTGTTGCGATGAATGCCACACTGCTGGGGCTGTAGGGTTGGTCTGTTCCTGCTCTTTGCTTACATTGTCCTGAGGAACACCACTGCGCTGTGGTACTCAAGCAGGCCTCCACTTTCAGAGACTAGCATTTCAGTCGGGGCTGGGCTGTGAGGCGAGGTTGGGGTTGATGAACATGAAGGGGGCAATGGGATGGAATGGTAGCAAGGAGGAAGGGCAAACACAAGGGGGGCCTTTCTGGGGTCACCCTCTAACCTCTTGTTGCTGCAGGAGTCTGCTTAGAAAGAAAGGAGGAAGACCTTCTTGCAGTGAAAGCCAATGGCTTCATTAGCGCTGTTAAAGGGCTATTCAGAACTCAATGGCTTCACATCACAGTCACAACATCTCAAGAGTAACACATAGGAATGTAAAATTTGGGAATGCAGGCAATAGTGAAGGAGGCACAGCTGTATCATGTATGACATTCCATCACCTGTTCACCAGAATTGATACTCCTAATGGGGCAAAGGGCATCCAATCAATGACAATGAGCAACTGATTGGTCATTAATATGGCATATCAGAGATTGCAGCACAGAGCTAGGTTGGGTCCCTCATCTCAATTAAACCTTATCATCCCACACAAGGCACAGGATGTTACATATCTGCGATGCCATCTTGGTCACCTTGATGTGTGTGCTAGTGTCTCAGGACAAGGCAGCTTCAGCCACCATGCAAGTTGGCAGGAAAAACTATGAAACCTTACAGTTTCCAAATGAGTCATCTTCTCAGCTTCACTTTCTTGCCGCATAAATTATTAATGTCTTCAATATTTCCTTTCAGAGAGAAGGCAAAAGCAGATATGGATCTGGGGCTCAATGCTGCCTTTGCCAGAGTCCTAACGTAATGAAGGAGGCAAAGGAGGGAGAGATGACTTTGTGCGCAGCTCCAGCAGGAGGGACATGATCAAGCGGAGCCAGACCATGAACAGGAGGGCCAGGAGGAGAGACGCAGGCTCACCATACCTAGGGTTTATCGTAGAAGAGTCTCGTATTTATAAATGAGTGAGAGGCAATGCCGTGCACATCTGTGCTTGTCCTGGGCTCTGCTACATCACATATGCCACATTCTTTGTGAAGACCTGACGCCATGAGGAGTTGTAGGGTATATCCTGCCAGTGGCTTGGAAGATGACCACAGTAGTACATCTGCAGTGCTGTTAGAAAGGGAGTTCCAGGATATTGCCTCAGCAACAGTGAAGGAATGGTGGTATATTTCCAGGTCAGGATGGTGAGTGACTTGGAGGGAAACTTCCAGGTGGTGGTATTCCCATCTATCTGCTGCCCTTGTCCATCTAGATGGTAGTAGTCGTGAGTTTGGAAGGTGCTGTCGAAATGACCTCGTTGAATTCCTGCAGTGCATCTTGTAGATGGTACACACTGCTGCTGCTGTGCACTGGTGGTGGAGGGAGTGAATGTTTGTGGATGTGGCGCCAATCAAGTGGTCTGCTTTGCCTTGGATGGTGTCCAGCTTCTTCACTGTTGTGGGAGCTGCACTCATCACACTCTTGACTTGTGCCTTGTGGATGGTGGACAGGCTTTGAGGAGTTAGGAGGTGAGTTACTCATCGCATGATTCCTAGCCTCCGACCTGATCTTGTAGCCACAGGATTTATATGGCTAGTCCAGTTCAGTTTCTGGTCAATGGTAACCCCCAAGATGTTGATAGTGGGGAATTCAGTGATCGTAATGCTATTGAATATGAAGGGGTGATGGTTGGATTCTCTCTTGTTGGAGATGGTCATTGACTGATACTTGTGTGGCGTGAATGTTACGCCACTTGTCAGCCCAAGCCTGGATATTGTCCAGGTCTTGCTGCATTTGGACATGGACTGCTTCAGTATCTGAGGAGTCACGAATGGTGCTGAACATTGTGCAATCATCAGCGAACATCCCCATTCCTGACCTTATGATGGAAGTGGGGTCATTAATGAAGCGGCTGAAGATGTTTGGGCCTAGGACACTACCCTGAGGAACTCCTGCAGTGATGTCCTGGAGCTGAGATGACTGACCTCCAACAACCACAACCATCTTCCTTTGTATTAGATATGACTCCAATCAGCGGATAGTTTTCCCCCTGATTCTCAGTGACTCCAGTTTTGCTAGGGCTCCTTGATGCCACACTCGGTTAAGTGCTGCCTTGATGTCAAGGGCAGTCACTCTCACCTCACCTTTGAACCAAGGCTGTAATGAGGTCATGAGCTGCATGGCCCTGACGGAACCCAAATTCCGTGTCAGTGAGCAGGTTACTGTTAAGCAAGTGCCGCTTGACAGCACTGCTGATGACCCCTTCCATTACTTTACTGATGATCGAGAGTAGACTGATGAGGCGGTAATTGGCCATGTTGGATTTGTCCCGCTTTTTGTGTACAGGACATACCTGGGCAATTTTCCACATAGTCGGGTAGATGCCAGTGTTGTAGCTGTTCTGGAACAGCTTGGCTAGGGGCGTAGCAAGTTCTCGAGCACGTCTTCAGTATTATTGCCGGAATATTGTCAGGGCCCATTTGCAGCATCCAGTGCCTTCAGCCATTTCTTGATATCATGTGGAGTGAATCGAACTGGCTGAAGACCACCATCTGTGTTGCTGGGGACCTCCAGAGGATGCCAAGATGGATCATCCACTCGGCACTTCTGGCTGAAGATTGTAGCAAATGTTTCAACCTTATCTTTTGCACTGATGTGCTGGGCTCCTCCATCATTGAGGATGGGGTTATTTGGTGGAGCCTCCTCCTCAAGTCAGTTGTTTAATTGTCCACCGCCATTCACAACTGGGTGTGGCAGAACTGCAGAACTTAGATCTGATCCGTTGGTTGTGGGATCGCTTGGCTCTGTCCATCACTTACTGCTTATGCTGTTTGGCAGGCAAGTAGTCCTGTGTTATAGCTTCACCAGGTTGACACCTCATTTATAGGTATGCCTGGTGCTGCTCCTGGCATGCCCTTCTGCACTCTTCATTGAACCAGTGTTGATCCCCTGGCTTGATGGTAATGGTAGAGTGGGGGATATGCTGGGCCATGAGGTTACAGATTGTGTTCAAATACAATTCTGCTGCTGCTGATGGCCCACAGCACCTCATGGATGCTCAGTCTTGAGTTGCTAGATCTGTTCAAACTCTATCCCATTTAGCACGGTGGTAGTGCCACACTACATGATAGAGGGCATCCTCAATGTGGAGGCGGGACTTTGTCTCCACAATGACCGTGCGGTGGCCACTCCTACCGATACTGTCATGCACAGATGCACCTGTGGCAGGCAGGTTGGTGAGGATGGGGATCAAGTATGCTTTTCCCTCTTATTGGATCCCTCACCACCTGCCACAGACCCTGTCTAGCAGCTATGTCATATAGGACTCAGCCAGCTCGGTCAGTGATGGTGCTACTGAGCCACTCTCAGTGATGGACATTGAAGTCCCCCACCAAGAGTAAATTCTGTACCCTTGCCATCCTCAGTGCTCCCCCAAGTGGTGTTCAACGTGGAGGAGCACTGATTCATCAGCTGAGGGAGGGCAGTACGTGGTAATCAGTTTCCTTGCCCATGTTTGACCTGATGCCATAAGACTTCATGGAGACTGGAGTTGATATTGATGACTCCCAAGGCAACTCCCTCCCGACTGTATACCACTGTGACACCACCTCTGCTGGGTCTATCCTGCCGGTGGGACAGGGCATACCAGGGATGGTGATGGTGGTGTCTGGTGCATTATCTGTCAGGTATGATTCTGTTAGGCTGCTACTTGACTAGTCTGTCAATTTCGGCACTAGCCTCCAAATGTTAATGAGGAGGACCTTGCAGGGTTGACAGGGCTGAGATTGCCAGTGTCGTTCCCTGTGCTTAGGTCAATGCTGGATGGTCCGTCCAGTCTAATTTTTTTTGTGACTTTGTAGCATATGTGATACAACTGCATAGCTTGCTAGGCCATTTCAAAAGGTAGTTTAAGAGTCAACCTCATTGCTGTGCGTCTGGAGTCACATGTAGGCCAGACCAGGTAAGGATGACAGGTTTTCTGGTTAGGAAACCAAATGGGTTTTTACAAAAAGAAAGTCATTTGTCTTTTAATTGAAGATTTTTATTGTATTCAAATTCCACCATCTGCTGTGGCAGGATTCGAAGCCAGGTCCCCAGAGTATTACGATAAAAGTAAAATACTGCAAGTGCTGGAAATCTGAAACAAAAACAAAAATAGCTGGAAAAACTCAGCAGGTCTGACAGCATCTGCGGAGAGGAACACAGTTAACGTTTCGAGTCCGTATGACTCTTCATCTGCTGAGTTTTTCCAGCTATTTTTGTTTTTGCCCCAGAGTATTACCCTGGGTCTCTGGATTACTAGTCCAGTGACAATACCACTACGCCATCGCCTACCCTCAATTTCTTGGCGTCTGGTCCTTTCCAAGGATCAACAGGGGACCTGTGTGGCACCCCTCAGTCCACAACACATCGATGCGTAAAGGAGGTCACCGATGCCCTTTACAGGAAGGCCCATCATTATGTCAGGTTTGCTCTGGATGGAGGTAGCTAGGCTGCAAGATTCACTGGCCTCGACGCCATCTCAGGCTTCCCTAGAGTGCAGGGTGCAATAGACTGTACCCATGTGGTATACGGGCTCCATGGCAGCAGGCCTTAATATTTATAAACCACAAGGGCTATCATTCCATCAATGTACAACCGGTGTGTGATCACCAGAAGCACATACTGCATGTTTGTGCACAGTACCCTGGGAGTTGCCATGACTCCTGCTTCCTGAGTCACTCCCAGGTGCCTGAGATTTTCAAAGGGCCATTACGTCTGCAGGGATGGCTGCTTGGGGATAAGGGGTACCCACTGAAACACTGGCTGATGACACTGGCGCATCACCCTCAGAGTCATTTCAAGGAGAGGTACAAAGCTGCTCACAGATCCACATGCTCCCTTATAGAGTAGACCATAGGGCTTCTGAAGATGCGTTTCAGATGCTTGGGCTGCTCAGGTGACTCACTCCAATACACTCCCGATAGGGTTTCCCGCATCATTGCAGTGTATTGCATACTTCACAATCTGGCAACGCAAAGAGGTGAATCCCTGCCAGAGAATGAACTGGAGGAGAATGACAGCTCATTGGAGGATGAAGATGCAGAGGCCCAGGAACTTCACAAGGATGCTGGGGGTCAGTTTGAGAGTGATCACACCATGGAGGAAGGAAGACATGGGAGACCTGCCCGTGATACATTAATTGCTGACAGGTTCCAGGAAGAGTAAAGTTAAGTGAGGGAACGTGACCACATCTCTCCTAGCCCTCAATGCTGTTTACTCTCACCTCAGGGGATGTCCACCCACTTGCAGCAAGATTGGGTCCTGCATTCACACTTGCGCATTCTGGCCTCATGAATTGCCAGGCCATGATCTTTGCTTTGGTCCGTGGGACCCTGTGAATGAACTCTCTCTGGGAACTGAGAGTCTACTTAGGAACAAGAGCGATGTGAGAGAAGACTTGAAGCCTTCGCCACGATCTATTGATGTAAACACTGCTGCAACTGGGATGTGGACATTCCTAGAGATCTCCTCCTCCTGTGCATGTCTTTTCTTCTGCCACTAGCACTGAGGAGACACAAATGCTGCTAGAATATCAATGCTGATGAGCTGCCCTCACTCAATGAGGAAGAAGGGTTAGAAACGTTTACATCACATACTTCAAATAAAGATTTAAACACATCTCCCTGACATCACACAAGGATGCGGAGACTAGTTCAACTGAGGTTTACATCACAGGAATGTGAATCTCACAGTGCGACACTATCACTGAGTGGGAGCAAGGCTAAACCTCGAAATAAGAGGAATCTAAAGCACAAAATCGCAACACCTTCAGCTGGCAGGAACATTCACATAACCATCAAATATATTCACAAAAGTCCAATTTCTTTACGTAGCTAGCTCACCCATGACCCAAAAGAGATCAGTTTTTCTTAACTTTCCTAACTCTACCACCTAGGTGCAGCCCCAACGTCCGCAGCAGGCGTGGATGCAGCCTGCTGACTGCTACGTCCTGATGTCTGTGATGACCTTGGCAGGTGTCCTCAGGTGGCCTGAGGCCTGGAGGGCCCTGGCCTGATGAGGGTCACCTGCTCAGGGGCAGAATCACCCTCAGTGGCCTGAGAAGCTGGAATGGATGGGGTCTCAGGCAGAGGGGGCTTTGAGTGGCTTCACACCCTGGAGTGTCCTAAGAGGAGGCCTCTGGGTGTCCAGCTGACATTCACCCTCTCTGCGGGTGCTCGAGGGCACCTGCAGGAGATGGTGCACCTGTGGGGAGGTCAAGGTACCGTGTCCCCATGTCGCCTACATCTTGATGGTGTCCATCAGGGTGTGTGGCCATGGAGTGCAGGGCCGAGCGTAAATCCGGCAAGACCTACTGGACCATGTTCTCCGTGGTGGTCACTAGCCTTCCCATGGTGACCTCGAGGTGCTTGCATGTCAGAGCCACGACATCAGACAGAACGCGGACGGACTCCTCCATTATTCGCTCTAGTCTGTTGAGTGACTGCCGAATCCCTGCCTGATGTTCCGCTGCCTGTTGTTGCATCTCCAGCATTGAGTTGGCGGCCGCTTCCAGAGGCTCATCATCTGACTCAGACTGAGCATGTGGCTGATTTCCAGCAGCCCTCCGAGTGCCGGAGACCTGAGCTGCCCCTGCCTCCGGCTACTGCAGGATGTGTCAGTGCGGTGTTCCCCAGAAAGTGAGCATAAGCTGAATCTATGTCTGTGCCCCACTCACATGCATGTCTCTGAGCTGGTGGAGGGTGCGTCTGAGTACCATGACAGTTCTTCCGGATCTTCCCCTTCCGATGAAGTCTCTGGGCTCAGACTGGGCTGGATGGGTTTGGGGGCTTCGATTTGCTGGTGCCTAGAAAATAGAAAATAGAGTTTCAGTCAACAAGCGTGAGCTAGATACGACTGCACGTGACTCACTGTGAATGTCAGGATTTGAAGAGGTGATGGAGCTGTGATCCATACTAGGTTGGTGGGAAAGGCCGATCTCCCCTCCCCCACAGGAGCGATCCCTGTTCTCCCCAGCCAGCTCGGCTGCAGCCTCCTCAATCTCAGTGAGGGCAATGATGTCGGCCATCCTTCCCCCAGTCTGCGATCTCTCGCGCCTGTTGTGTACCAGCTTGGCCTGTATGAAGAAGAAAGAAAGGCATGTGAAAGAAGGGATGGAGCAGAGTCTTGGTGAGGTGCAGGTTCCCTGTGTGTGGTGAGCCCTCCCCAGACGGGCCAGTGAATGGGGTGTGAACAACATGATGGGTGGGATGGCAGTGATGTGAAAGTCTCGGTGAGAGAATGAGTGTTGATATGTGTCCCCTGCTAATGGTTGCATGAGAACCCTGAAGAAAGTAGCTGTTTGAGTGCATGATGCCATGATGAGAGTTTGATATTGGAGGGAGTTGAAGGATGGCTTACGCTGGTGGAGCAGATGATATCATTCATCCTCTTCCTGCACTGGGTGGCATTCCGGACATAGTTGCCAGCTGTGCTGACCTGCTCCACAACGGCCTCCCAGGCCAGAGATGTGAGGCTGTTGTTCTTCCTGTAGCCATCCCTGGGATAGAACATGTGCCTTTGCGCCTGTACCCCTCTGATCAAGACCTGGAGGGCCTGGTGTGTGAAGCAGGATGCTGCCTTCTTCTTGAAGCTTTGGCCTTCCTCTTCTGGCTGCCAGCTCTCACCTCTCTAGTGGGCTAGAGAGAGTGGTATTGTGTGTTGGACTGGCTTTTAACCATGGTGCCCAGATTTTCGAACCCGCCAGCTGATGGCAGCCACAGGAATCAACTCCCAACCCGCCAGGTGATTCAGACTGATATGGGCCTTTGCATAATTAATGAGGCTCCAAGCACAGAATCGGGCATGAGTTCCCAGACAGCGGGGTGTGTGCTGCCAAAACCGCCCACCACCGCACTTAGTCTCAATTATGGAAAATTCTGCCCCCTTGTCTGTGAGTTTTCAGGGATATCTTAGAAACCCTTCCCCTCTCAAAGCCCATCTCAATGGTAATGTGAATCACATGAGCCTTGTAACCAGATAAAAGTGCTGATTAGATATTCTTGAGAAGACAAGTGTCTTTTATCTTGGAAGTAACTGGATAGTTTAAAACATAGTTGTTTGCAATCCAACATGCTCAACACTTTTCTGGGACTTTGGAGACTCACGCTCTATCCATTGTTAATACACAGGCTGTTGCCATTGTCTCCAAGTCTAAACACTTTGCACCCCTGCTTCTCAGTAAAACAATTTGGGCTGCCTTTAATCTCTAACAATTAAACTCTGGGGCTGCTAGTTGTGTTGGTATCGAAGGTTTGAATCCCCAGAGTTTCTGGGAAGTTTTATTGCGTAGCAAATAATGTTGTCTCTGCACTATTGTTTTGACCTGTTTGACGATCTTCTGTTATAAGATGCTAATTATACGCCCATGTGCAATTCCAAGAGATTAGAACTTGGATGCACATAAAAGTGAATGTTAAATTATGCTTCTTTGTTAACATTAGTATCGGTGCCTAAGGTAGATGTGGTTTTTGCTGCAATTTTTTTCCAGGCATCTTTATACTCCATATTGCAGCCAAGATTAAATCCGATGAAAGACTCATTCAATATGGACTTGTTTGGGCTCAAATGTAGAAAATGGCAGTGACGTTCTACAACTAATTTCTGTGTGAATCTAAATCAGTCATTTTCCAAATTGGCAACACTTTAAAGCTACCTGACCCTATTTTATGTTAGATTTATATACATAGTTGTCTAAGCTAAAATTATTTTGAAAAGTTCCAGTGCATTTTTTTTCTCTGTAAGTAGATGTTAGTTTCAGAGTTTTAAATTTCAATTGCCTATGCATGTATTTGTGGACAAATCAAGTGCAGGCCCACCACAGGCTTAGGAAACAGTACTGGTAATACTCGAGGTATTCCAAATGTAAGAACTGTTTCCTTTAGATGAACCATTAATCTTCAAGGTACATAGAGTGGTGGAAAACTGGGATCAGTTGATGAAGCCACTCTCTTTACTGTTTACATTCATTATGCTGCGTTTCACTGAATTAAGTAAACAAAGGAATATTCAAATCAGAACTTAATTTAGTGGTGTTATTTAATCTACATTGTATCCAGATCCAAAAAGCTACCACCAGAACAGATCTTATCCTGCCAATATTACTGTTGACAAGTATAGCTATTTTGTTCTGAATACGCAGACAGCAGAGACTTCTGTGCTGCCCAGGTGATGTGACTGGTTTGTATACTAATTTAGACATCAATAATTAGGACTAAAAATGTTGAAATCTTAAATCTTATTGCTATACAATAAATACTTTAAAACTCTGCTGCCCACATACCATCTTGCATCAAGACCGGCTCGCCCATCACCCTGTCCTCATTGACCTAATTCTGGTCTGCTCCTGGTCTGCCAATGCTCAAAGTTACAGTTCTCGTCCTTGTGACAAAATCTCTTCATGCCTGGTCCCTCACTGTGTCTCAAACTTCCTCAGGTCCTACAGCCCTACCCCTCAAAATTTCCATTCCTCTGACCCTTATGTGTCCCCCATCTCTTTGCCTTGTGATTGGCTTTATCTTCAGCCAACCAACGTCATGCTCTGAATTCCCTCTACCTCCTCCTCCTCCTTCAGGACTCTCCTTAAAATCTACCTCCTTGATCAAGCTCTTAAATTTAAATTCAAATAAAGCAAAATCGCCTTCCTTTGTCAGCTGCTGAAGAATTCTGAGCAGGACAGGCTGCGTTGTGAACAAGAGCTCTAAATACCATCTATGGAGATGTATTTTGAAACACACTAGGAGAACAGCTCATATGCTTGCTTTTTACATGCATTCATTTTTGTGTGAGGTACTTTTGTAAATGTCAGAGTTTCTCCATATGGTTTATTCCTTTGAATAGATTTTTACATACTTGGTACAGATCTGTGATGATTTCATTTATTTCAACATATTCGGTGTTGTGGTTAGGAAGTGGGTTATGTGCCCTGAACTGTATCAAGAATTGCAGAATTTATCTGAAAGCTTAAAACATCAAAGCCATCAACAGAAGTGTTTTCTTCATACCTACTGAGTGTTTGAAAATCTTATGAACTCCGATGCTTTTTCAGAAAAAAACCAATGAGAATTATTTCTGACCTGAAAGAAGCAAACTCAAATTGGAAATCTGAGAGAGGATCATATGGCTGACAGGTAATATTGAGGCCTTACATTAGCAGTTTTCAGAGACTCATTTAATTTGAGGATTTTCTTATGAAAAGTATTGAACTAATTTTGCACTTTAATTCTCACTAGATATTGTCATTAGTGTTTGCTGATCATTGTGTTTTGTACTGTTACTTAATTGTAAATTAAAATATTAATAGCAACAGTGTGTTAATATCTATTGTATGTGCTAATGGCATTTTTTAAAAAATCATTAGTTTTACATTTAGTGCATTACATAAACAGGAAAATTATTGAAAATGGTGTTATTGTTAACTTATCAGCTACATATGTTTGAAAGTATAAAGTAGAAAAGATTATAGGTAAAATTTCTTGGAGAGGTGGGTTAAGAGGCGGGTGAGCTGGCAGATTTACAACAGAGGACAGTGTTCCGGTTGGCCAATGTGTTACATAAGAGCATAAGACATAGGAGCAGGAGTAGGCCATTCGGCCCCTCAAGCCTGCCCCGCCATTCAATAAGATCATGCCTGATTTGCCACTGGCTTCAATTCCTCTTTCTTGCCAGCTCCATGTAGCCTTCAACTCCCCAATATTTCAAAAATATATCTAACTCCTCTTTAAATACATTCAGTGATCTAGCCTCCAGAACTCTCTGGGGCGGAGAATTCCAGACATTCATTACCCTCTGAGAGAAGATATCCTTTTGCATCTCAGTTTTAAATGAGCGTCCCCTTATTCAGTAACTATGTCCCCTAGTTCAAGATTTCCCCCACCAGTGGAAACATCTTCTCAACATCTACTCTGTCAAGCCCCCTCAGAATATTGTATGTTTCAAAAAGATCACCACTCATTCTTCTAAACTCTAATGAATAAAGGCCTAACCTGTTTAGCTGTTCTTGATAAGTCAACCCCTTCGTCCCAGGAATCAGCCTAGTGAATCTATTTTGAACTGCCTCCAATGCCAGTATATCCTTTCTTAAGTACAGGGACCAAAGCTGTACACATTACTCCAGGTACAGCCTCACCAACACTCTGTACAGTTGTAACAAGATTTCCCTATTTTTAAACTCCAACCCCCTATAAATAGAGGTCAAAATTCCATTTGCTGCCTTAATTACTTGCTGCACCTGCATGCTAACCTTCTGTGTTTCATGCATAAGAACATCCAGATCCCTCTGTGCTGCACTCTTTGGAGTCCGTCTCCATTTAAATTATAGCCTGCCTTTTGATTCTTCCTACCAAAGTGCATGACCTCACACTTTCCTACATTAAACTCCATCTGCCAAGTTTTTGCCCACTCACTCAACCTATCTTCCCCTAGCAGATTCCTTATGCCCTCATCACAACATGCCCTCCCACCTATTTTTGTATCATTAGCAAATGAGGACACATTACAGTCCACCCCCTCCTCCAATTCATTAATATAGGTAGTAAATAATTGAGGCCCTAGGACTGATGCTTGTGGCACTCTACTAGTTATGTCTTTCCAACCTGAAAAAGACCCATTAATCCTGACTTTCTGTCTTCTGTGTGTTAACCAATCCTCAATCCATGCTAATACATTATCCCCAATACCGTGAACTCCTATCTTATGCTTTAATGTGACACCTTATTGAATGCCTTCTGAAAATCCAAATACCCTACATCTACCAGTTCCCTTTTATCAACTCTGCTTGTTATATCCTCAAAGAACTCTAGCAAACTTGTCAAACATGATTTCCCTTTCACAAAACCATGTCGACTCTGTTTGATTGCTTTCAGCTTTTCTAAATGTACTGGTATTTCTTCCTTAATAATGGACTCTAGCATTTTCCCAATGACAGATGTTAGGCTGACTGGCCTATAGTTTCCTGCTTTTTGTCTCCCTCCCTTCTTGAACAGGGGCATCATAATAGCAGTTTTCCAATCCGCTGAGACCTTCCCGGAATCCAGTGAGTTCTGGGATATTTCGGCCAATGCTTCCACTATCTCAGCAGCCACTTCCTTTAAAACCCTTGGATGCAGGCCATCAGGTCCTGGTGACTTGTCTGCCTTTAGTCCCATTAGTTTGTCAAGTACGTTGTCCCTCGTGTTAGAGACTGTTGCTCCATCCTTGTGACTTATCGGGAGGCGGCTTCACGGGGCTGACAGCTTCCCCCCTGACAGCAGCAGGAATGGTATCAACCCAATTCAGAACCTATATAACAGTGCTAGTTAAAGTAGCACAGCAATTTTGCCAGCATCACGTGGGCTTCCTACTAGGTCCACTCCCCAGTGACAAGAAACGGCTGCACAGTGGGAGGTAAAGGTTGAGTTACAAATAAAGGATATATAAATGATGCTGGCAGAAAATAGCAAGGCTGCTGACTTCCCAACTCACAGTCTTGCCACTGAGTGTGGTATTCCTGGAGATGGATGTCCCCAATTGCCATGGGGCTCATGATGTCTCAGCCACTCCCCTGCTGCATTTGGCAGCTCCAGTGTTTCCCTCCTGCTCTTACTGCTTGGGCCTTAACATCACTCCCACTGGCAACACAGAGAAGGCTGCTGGCCTCGCTGGCAGTGAGCTACACTGTCCTGTGCTCCCACCTCCGGAGCCTGCCCATTGTCCCTAATTGGTAGTCTGTGATTTGGCAAATCTCACAAGATTGTACCAGTGGGCACTGTACTGAGATGTGCAGTGTTGAAACCCAGAAATACTCCTGACCCCCAAGAATTTTACAAGTTCGGAACATTCCAGCCAAAATTTCCACATCAAGGGGACATAGGTCCACTTCAGGAAATTACATTAAGCCATTGAGAAGGAAGGTGTTTCCATAAAAGCCTGGAAGAGTAACAACTGTGGCTAAAAAATTTGATTCATGACTATTAACATGTACACATATGCTTTAAATCTTATAATTTGATTGGCTGTTAATTATTCAATGTTGAATGTCATATCCTTTCTATCCTACGCATTGTATATTACTGTAGATGAAAATTTTCACCCCATTCTTGACTACATTGATATGGACACATTTTCCTGGAGACTTTGTCTGATTACCTTCAGATTTCCTTTTCAACCTAACTGCCCATTCGTTTTCATTATTTATTACCCTTTGTTTTTATCCCAGTGTGCAGATCTATTAATCTTTCAGTCTTAGTTTTATGCTCCAGTAATATTAAACTAATGTTTACAATTTTAGGAGTGGTGCAAACAGGCAGTTATGGTCACACTATCCATTTAAGAATTGGAGTATGGGATCATAGGAACTGCAGTAGGCCATCTAACCCCTTGAATCTGTCCAGTATACTGGGTAGGCAGTGGAGAACTGAACTCTGCACAGATGGCCTGAAGGTATGTTCAGAGTATTGGGGCACCAATGCCAGTGAGTTGCCTGATGGTTTTAACAGCTGAGGCAACAGTCTCTTTTTAGTTGTTGGAAAATAAAGGTGAGTTGTCAGATTTCTTTTTGAGCTCCAAAGGTAAAGTTTGAAAGCTAATTTGCATACTGCTACAGTTCTGCTTCAGAGGATGTTGAATACCAGCAGTGCAAGAACATTATTTCCAGGTGATTTCACCGCTGGTGCTGAAGTTCACATCTTTGCAAACATTGGCAGACATAGTGCATGCTTGATATCAGTGCAATGCAAAGATCCATGCCAAACATGCAATTTACTAGAGCAATTATCATAGAATCAAAAGCAAGAGTGAGGCCATTCAATCCATTGTGCCTGTGCTAGCTCTCTGTGTAAACTACCAATTAATCCGCTCGCCTGCTCTTTCCCCACAGCCTCACAAAGTTTTCCTTTTTAAAGTAGAGATCGAATTCACTTTTGGCAGTTACTATTGAATCTGCTTCCACCATGCTTTCAGGCAATGCATTCCAGATCATAACACCTCTCTGAGTTTAAAAATAAAATACTCATCGCTCCCAAACAGTGAAAGATTTCCTGTGAGCTGCATGTAATCGCAAGGCTGCTTAAAAAGATCACTCACAGAAGTCATCTTTCTCAAACTTACCACTGATGTTCTCCACCTGGAGATTTTTTGCATGAAGTGCATGCCATTTTCAGGAAACCAAGTCTGAACTCCTGTAGAGTGACAACCAGAGTTGGATAGCTACTCCGCTCCGAGTTACCTAGCTGGAAATCCAGCTGCTCCTTTCTTGCCCGACCCTCTGACTCAGGCTGGGTGAGAACTGTCTGGTGCAGCGCCCTCTTGAGGCCTTCAGTCAGGCTGGAGAGTCAGAGGTTAGGAAGCCACATGCCATGTTGTATGCCACCAACTGCTGTAAAGCAGGTAAGTTTAAATGACCAGCCACTTTCAGAAGCCAGGGAGAAGGTTGGTTAGTGAGGTAAGTGGGTAGGATTGTGGGGGGTAGGGGGGGTGGTGGGTCAGCTGGTCGGTGTGGGGTGAGATTGGGTGATCAGGTTGGGTGATCAGGGTGGGTTGGCGGGCAGGTGGTCGGTGGGGGGTGGTGGTGTTTGGGTGGTCATTTGGGGAGTCGGGTGGTTGGTGGGGGGTTTGGATCCGGTGTCCAGGGTCATGGTCATTTGGAGGATTGTCAGTGGGGCAGGGGGAGGGGTGGGGACAGGTGTTCATGAGGATCCTGTGATCGAGGGAATGGGGGCACTCCTGTAATGGGTCAATACTTTAGTTAGCCAGGAATTAGAAGTGTTTTAATTCTTCAAGCTTTTTCTGGGTAACTATGACTGTAACACAGTCAGAACCATCCAAAGTCTGTGTTATAAATCATACTTTCCAATGGCTTGCATTGCAGGGCAATTGCCCAACAGAAGTTTGAACTTCCTGGGCAATTGCCAGGCAATCCTTACCCGGCGCCTTCCGGGGGCAGTTCCACAGTGCACCTTTTGGGTAACCCCCAGTATTAACTCCTGGAAGCTGGGAAGTTATGGGCCTATAATGAGTTTCCTGTGAAAATCATTTCTTGCATAAAGAAAGTGTGGTGAGAAATTACTTTACATGGACCTTTTTTTGAATTAAAGGAAACACTTTCAGAAAGCAAATGACTGTGGATCAATAGTTGCAATTGGAATCCTATAATCCCATCGGTATCAAATCCTGTTGGGAGGCATCTTAAAAACAGTGACTAGAAGCTGATGTGAAATTGATAGCTACGAAAATTATGGCAAATGTCCACAGCAGCAAACAGGTGTTGGCAACAGTGGGTTTGGGAAAAAACAATACTTGTAAAAGGATTCTAGATGAATTTAAGATAAGAACCATACATAAAAGAGGGATTAACATACGCAATACCCTCAGCAAAACTAAAGACAAAACCCTATCCTTTGATGTGTGGATAACAGTGTATGTGATACCACATGTTAAGCTGTGTACTAAATACATAGAAAGCACAAATAACAAAATAAGCACAAATAACAAAATAGTTAAGTATCCGCATGAGTCAATGTGCTGGTAAATAGCAAAAATGTCATTGCAACAGTCTACCCTCGAGCTACTCTCCACCTTGGAACATTGAAATAAAAGCTCAAACAACCAGCATCTGAAACATAGGGCAGCTTTTTCTGGTCATCGAGCAGGGGCGCACCCGCCGACCTCTCAACGGCCTATTAAGGCCATTGAAAAAGCAATTGAAATGATTAATGGACCTGCCGGTCCAGCCTTAATGTTGGTGGGCAGGCCGGGAGCCTAGGCAGCCTTCAGAAGAAACATGAAACCTCATCCACAGACGGGATGAGGTTTCATGGGGGATTTAAAATTTTTGGAATATTTTTAAATAAAAGTAATGGGCATGTCCGAGCTCATGTGACAGCGTCACTTGAGGGGACATGTCAGGAAAACATTTTCCAGCCTTTAAAAATTTTTTGTAACTTCAACCGGTCTCTCCCTGAGGTGGCACTTTGCCTCAGGGAGATCTGCGCACTTTTACACGCACATGCACGAAAGAGTGCACTCCCAGCTCAGAGAATCCCACCCCTCCTCCCCCCACCCCTCCCTCCCGTCCGCACAGGGAGTGCTCAGCGTTTCCAAGCAGATGTCACGCTGGGCAAGCCTTAATTGGCCCGCCCACGTAAAATAGCAGCCTGCCCCCAACCAGGGGCATTGATCGGGAACCCGTCTGCTCCCGCACAACCCCTCCGATGGGGTGGGGTGGGGGGGTGCGGTAATGCTGCCCATAAAATGGTAGGTCAGTCACTTGGTAGTACAGAACTTGAGTATCGCTGAAAAAGTGGCATGCTCTCAAAGATTTTTGTCTTGCATTCATCTGGACAGACACAAGAATGTCAAATTTCAAAGGGAGCAACAATTTGAATGGCATGAGAAAAGGGTACTGATCAGTTGGCAAGTGCACTCTGATTGGGTGAAGTGATGCCATTGGTAATGCAACAGGGAACTGTCATTCCCCATGCTTTTATTTAATTCAAAAAAGGTGCAGTGCATTTACATGTTCCTTTTGGCTGCAGAGGAAAGGTCCCTGCATATGAATATATACAGCTTAAAGCAAGTGTAAGTGAGCCACATTGTGAGCCCTCACATAAGTACTGGTATTAAGCATTTGCTGAAGTGTAAGCCTAATATTCATCATAGGACTAGATTATCTACATTCCTAATGCATCTAATACCTTTGTAGTTCTTACAGATGGATACTTATATAACTGTATATCTGAAATTTGGGCCAAAGGGAGCTGGTAGGTAGAATCAGATAGTCAGTCGTACATCCAGGCTTTGGTGTTTAGCATGATTGGATTTCAGAAGGATGAGCAGCAATTCCGAATGGTAGAACCACCATTCAGTGGGGTATCACATGGACCTTACTTTAATTAGGAAGATAGTGGCAATGCTGTTAAGTAAAATTGTGATTTTCATTATGCCATTTATAAATAGCTCCTATTACCTACTGTCCATCTAGTGAAGACTCAAAACCTCACTTGCTTCATGATCAATTACTATTTGCATAAACATGAGGTTATTAGGGTCTCTTTGGGTAAAGCTCTCCAACCACCTACTAATGATGTCTTTAGGATTGAAGCAGCTCTAACATGACTGATAAAGAGATGGAATTTCATAACCAAATGAACCACCTGACAGACTTGGTAATCTAATACCTGAGTCAGATTCACAGTACTCCATGACACTATTTCTGATAAAGTAGCCAGCCTGGCACACCAGTAGAATCTGGAGGGGTTGGTCTATCACTGGGGCTGTGATTCTTCCCAAGCTGCTTAGCCAATGCCCCAACAAGTAATCGGGTGTGAGCTGTGTAGGTAATGTGCAGCAGATAACTCTCTGGATTTAGGTAGCTGAGATATTCTTACAGGGAGAGGAAATGTGCACCTTACTGGCTGGAAAGGAACATGTAGATGGGTACAGATTTCTATGTAGCTTGAACTGGAGAGTCTTAAACACAGTGATGAGTTCCCATGTGTGTCAAACACCCAGCTGATTAGAACAAAGATCCTGTTGGTGTATTGTGCTGCAGTAGGTGACAATGCTAATGATTTTATTCACTTGAGATGATGCATTACATTACATTCCTGCAATTTTCTGAAGGGCACAATTTGCAACTGGAAAAAGCTGAAACTGAACTGAAAACTGAAAAATTCTGTTTCTCAAGTGGCAAAATCTTGGCACCTTTTCATGAATGTATTAATAAAAACAACAGGTTTTCATGATGAAAGGGCCAATTATAGTTACAAATGTTAGATCTGACCCTGTCGAGGAAAGAGGCATTATGAGTTTCCAAACTGTATATGAATTGGAATGGAGGTTTTAGTACTCTAATGGATTTCTGGGCTCTCAGCCAAGCATATATAATGAGGTTTGTCTGAGAGACCTAAAATGCATTAGCCTGTTGAAACACAGGAGCCCATTTCTTGATTGACAGTTCTCGCTCTCTGATCTCTTGTGTCAATTGCACAATGTTTATTTACACAAGATAAAGAAGTTTCAAGTGTTTGCAGTTTCAGCTATCGATACTTTAAAGGTAAATGCAAAATACTGTGGATGCTGGAAATCTGAAACAAAAACAAAAGGTGCTGGAAAAACTCAGCAGGTCTGGCAGCATCTGTGGAGAGAAAGACAGAGTTAACATTTTGAGTCCGTATAATTCCGTGTGGTTCTGAAGAAGAGTCATACAGACTCAATACTTTAAAGGGTCTGGTTGATTGACACTTTTATTTGGCTGTAGTAAAAAGAAGCTTTATTTTAAGAAAATGAAAAGTTATCAATGAATAACTTTTTAAAATGCTTTTTTTACACATCCTACTGTTACTATAGGGTTCATTGGTTCTATACAGTGTACAGTGGATGAATAGACATGGAAGTGCCATAGCTTACGAGGGGCCATAGAGATTGTTTTGGGGGGCATACCTTGGCATGGGAAGCTTGAGGGGCTATAGGTGGTTGGGAGGCATGGACTGGCATGGATGGGGCATAGAGGGTGTGTGAGTGGTGAAGGGGTAAGAGAGGTGAGGGCTGGAGGGCCTTTTTGTTTTCATTATAACCGGAATAATATCCCACAGCACTGAAGTGGGCCTTTTCAACAGCCTGCCTCTGCAACCAGCAGCCCCTGTGGCTACCTCCAAACTTCTTCCCAGATTGGCTGGCCTGGCTGCAGACCACACCCCACCCTCAGCAATGAAAATCCAATCCTTGTGGCCACTATCTCCCGAGATAGATGGGCTGAGCTGGGAATTTTCCCAATTCCCGCTACCTGCCTCGAGGATAAAAACCCAGCACAATATCTCCTAATATTTTTTATAATTTCCATTGACTTCCAATTATTTATGGTTTTTGGATTTTCCTCTGTGATAATTGGTAATTGCAGTGTACCCTACCTCATATTTCAAATCATTAATTTTCACTTGGCTTTCTTCAGAGGTTAATTTTAAGTTGCCTATAAACATTCCTTTTCTGAAAACATTCTCTAGATTTGCTCATATATAAACAGAAATGCTGAGAGTGTTCAGCAGACCAAGCGGCACCTGTGGCGTGCTGCACAGATGTTGCCTGTCCTGCTGAGTCGTTCCTACATTTTCTGTTTACATTTTAGATTTTCAGCATCTGCAGCATTTTGCTTTCATTTTAATTTGCCTGTTCTTTGATGTTTTCGTTTAAGAAAAACGTGTAAATGGGTGCAACATCTATGCTTTAACAAATGTGTTCTATTTGTTAATCCAGGGCTCAAGATGCCGAAAAATATGCTTCAAAGCCCCATATTAAAGTGACGAACAATTACTCTGCCCATAACCACATTTGCTGAAGTTACAGGCTCTGCTTCTGCCAAGTTCAGCGCCTGGCACTCGAGTACACCTGCATCATGAAGGAGCTCTTTGAATGGAACTGGCAGGATTTCTGATCATTGACATCGTCCTACCTGTCCCAACTCTCTGAGGACCACTAGAATGTGGAAGGAGCAGATGCAAGAAGTGTCAAACCCTTAGTTTTTGGCAGAATTTGATGATGGTTATTAAAAAAAGAGGGCCAGAGGCCTGATTGAGCAGAGTTCCATCCTGAATTTCAGTTCACCTGTCACAACTGCACTGCCAATTCCCTCTCTGCTGAAGGCCCAACAATTTTTCCCACTCAATTTATATTTGAACTTGAAGAAGATATGGACCTAGATCTTGGGCCACACAGTATCTGAAAATGTGTGGAAGGTACAGGCAGTACATTTCAGTAATAAATTATATTTTATGTTTCATACTGAACCTTTAAGAGGTACAGAGACACAATTAGCAAGGTAAAGTGTAAGTCCTCTAAATCTTCCAGTTTTCTCTTCCTTTTGTACTTGTTGAAATGTTGGGAAGCTAGTAGAATCATATAGAAACATTAATCAACAACATGATGAATATACTTAGATATTATGCTGAAGACAAATGTCATGTTTCAAATTACACAAAATGGAAACAAAAACAGAAAGTGTTGGAAATAGAAAACTGGGTTTATTTTTAAATAAGAAGTTTGTAGGCTACACTCCCACTCTCTCTTCCTCTTTCATTGGGTCACCTTGAGCTCATCAAAAACTCTGCTGCCTGATTTGGAACTCACATCAAGTCTTGTTCACCTACCTGTGCTTGTTGACCTACATTAGTTCCCGGTCCAGCAATGCCTCAATTTTATCATTTTCAAAACCGTTCTTGGCCTTGGCCTGATTTTCTCTGTAACCTCCTGTAGCCCTGCAACCCTCCAAGATTTCTGCGCTTCTCCAATTTTGGTCTCTTGTGCATCTCTGCCTTCATTTGCCTAACTCTGGATTTTCTTCTGTGAACTTCTCTGCTTCTCTACCTCTCCCCTTCTTTAAGACAGTCAGCAAATCTACCACTGACCAAACTTTTGATTATCTGCCCTAATAAATCCTTGTGTGCCTAATATCTGCTAATGTACGAAATTTTATTTGATAATTGCTCTTTTGATATTCCATGGGGCATTTTAAAATAGGATTACATAGGATCTATGGCACAGAAACAGGTCATTCAGTCTAATAAGTTGATGTGGGCATTTATGCTCCACTTGAGCCTCCTCCCTCCTTTTCTCATTTAAATTTATCATTGTAACTATCTATTTCCTTCTCCATCATGTGCTTGTCTTGCTTCCCCTTAAATTCATCATTACTATTCGCTTCAACCACTCACTGTGGTGGTGAATTCCACTACATTAAAGGCATTATATAATTGCAAATTGTAGCTTCTCACGCCTCAGTTTCCAGTGTTACTAAAATGCTTGTTAATTGTTTGGTTTTCAGTTTTGATGAAAGGTTTGACCTGAAATACTTAAAAAGGCCTGTGTTTTTCTTTACCATCCTCATTGTGCCTTGTAATTAACAAACAATATAAACACATTGGAGATATTATGGTCAAATAATATGACATGAGAATAAAAACTTCCGGCAGTAAACAAAATTAAATGATAATTACAATTCATACTCTGATTCATGTATCTTTAGGGTGTTTCAATTGTTTGTTACTGGAACTTAATTTTGCAATAGCAGAAATAATTCAAGGGGGGTGGTAAACGCCTCAGCAAAATGGGAACTTTTCACAGTATCAGCAAGTTATCGCTGACTTTTTGCTTTTATCATAGTTATAAGTGACTCTCTTGTTTACACTATTCATTGATTCTCCATAGGGAGACAAGAACAAAAAGTTCTCATTGGATAAGGAAGCTGATCCAACAAATAGGCACCAACTAAACTAATTGTCAACAGCAGTCTTGACAAATGGTTGTGAATCGGATGGTATTTTGATAGCAGGATGTTTTAATTTTGGACGAAAACTAAAATCAAACATACACGGTTATTCAAAGCAATTATTTCTGGGCATATTATCTGACAGAGAAGGTGTACCACACATTATACTTAAAGTGACAGCACTAGAGATTATCTTGTAACGTTTGCCATGATCAGAATCTGACACATTTTCTGCACTGGAGTTAAGATGTTGGAATTCAAAGGCATTGATTCTTTGATATGTTTTTTCAACATCTGGTTGTGAACAAAGACTTTCTGATCACCATAATTTTATCTTTGCACTCTGACCCAATTGTAAAAGGAAGGAAGTAATAAATAGCAGTATTTCATGGGCTGCACATGCATCAGTCCTGTCATTAGCTATCAGTGAAAGTTAAAACCTAACTGGGCACTCACCTTCACCACAATTATCTTTCAAGAGAAGATCTTAAAGTTTTGAAATTGGTTAATGTATGTGGCAAACAAGAATGCCAGCGTTAAATATGATGCAATTAAAATCACAGCATCAAGGCTGTCATGGGAGATCCCTGAGATGTAAACGGTCAAAATGTAAAGCAGTCAAAATGTAAAGCAGCATGGTTAGCAAAAGAATGTCAATGTAAATATACAACACTGGCATGAGAAATACATATTGCTTTTTATGGGGTCAATTGTTTTGTAATTTTAGTGACATATTTATATTATCAGTTGCATAGTAATATTATCTTCATAAAAGAAACAAAATATATTGAATAAAACTTAATACCAGACATACCAAAATACACTGACAGTTACTTGATACAAATTTTCAAGTGTTATCTGAACTTGAAGTGTAAGGAACTGCAGAAGCATAGTTTTGTTAGAAAATGCTGCAGAGTTCATGTTCAGGCACGGGGGATGATAAAAACATCAAGGAGAAACATAATTTCCAGAGTGTTGATAATAAATCAAAAATATCATGTTTCTTTTGCGGGGGGTTATGGTGATATAAATCTAAGTAAAGATAATCTTCAAACCGAGTAAAGAAATGACAAACTCTGCCACTGTTTCTTCACTTTCTGATAAGGGTTTATTGTAGATGTACAAGCTTCCTCCTGTTGTTTGTGATTTTGTTGTTAACAATAATCTGGTGAAAAGAACCTTGTCCTGAAAAAAATTTGCTTATTGTTTATGAGCCCTCTTCCTCTGTTTCAGGTAGCTGTTATCTCTGATTTACCAGCGCAGTGTTTTGACAGTAAAACAGAGCATTCCTGAAGCTCATGTTGGCATTGAAGCATAAGAGAAATGTAGTAGATTCCTATCTTTTCTTTAATGTGTGAAAACCGTCTGTGTTGCATGTGTAGTTGCTTATCTGCTTTGGCACAAGTGGTGGTCAAAACCATACAGTTTGCATTTTAAGGGCTTACAATGCCTTAAAGATCTCAAATAGTGTCCTTGCCTGTCACCATCCCTCTCTCTCCCCCATAACAAACATCAGCTAATCCAGAATAGTGCAGCAGAAGTGCTTTCTTTTCTTTATTCTTTCATGGGGTATGGGTGTCACTGACAAGGCCAGTGTTAGCTGTCCATCCCTAATTGCCCTTGAAGTAAGTGGCTTGCGAGGCCATTTCAGAGGGCAGTTAAGACTCAATCACGTTGCTGTGGATCAGGAGTCACATGTAGGTGAGGCCAGGTAAGGACAGCAGATTTCCTTCCCTTAAGGACATTAGTGAACCAGATGAGTTTTTTCAACAATCAATAGTAGTTTAATAAAACAAAAATTGCTGAAAAAACTCAGCATGTCTGACAGCATCTGTGGAGAGGAAGACAGAGTTAACGTTTCGAGTCCGTATGACTCTTCATCAGAACTGACTGATGAAGTTCTGATGAAGAGTCATACGGACTCGAAACTTTAACTCTGTCTTCCTCTCCACAGATGCTGTCAGGCATGCTGAGTTTTTTCAGCAATTTTTGTTTTTGTTTCAGATTTCCAGCATCCGCAGTATTTTGCTTTTATAATAATGGTTTAATGGTCACCATTACTTAAACTAGTTTTCAAATCCAGATTTATTAATTGAATTTAAATTCCACTTTTACTGGCTCCCAGCGCTTCAGCCAACTGGCTTCAAAACATTTATTGGAGGAATTAGCGGCAACCTTGTGACATGGATTGATGATTAGCCAGAAGAATGGAGACGGGGGGGGGGGCAGAATTTTCTATGCCCATTAGCGTTGGGCTTGTTCAGTGGTCTGAGTGGACAACATGGCGAGAAGGTCAAAAATCGGTTTCACGGTGTTGTGAAACAAGTTTGCGGTCATCTGCTCAGCCCGTCAATGGTGGGCTGTGTTCCCCCCCTTCAGATGCTGGGAGCCTTATTGTATTACATCAGCAAATCGTTATAAGGCCAGCCCATCAGACTCAACACCCCCACCCCACCGCGGGATCGTCCATCCACGTTGGCTGGAAAACACACAGACATGTTTCACAACAGCATATATAAGATGTGCACTTGGCGAGCTGCAATTTGCTTGGGACTTCAAAGTTTGTTTTCCTATGTTACTTCAGTCAGCACTCGCAGTCATCAGCACCAGGCTTCACAGACAGCACCACACCGCTTTTAGGGGGGGCTTATGGGCAAGTCTCTACCAACCAGATCTGCCATATGTGGATGGCTTTTCAATGGCTGCAGGGCTAGGGCTTGCTTGGCAGAGGGGGAGAAGTGGCCTCAGGCAAGGGAAGAGGCTGTAGGACAAGGGCTGTACTGTGGGAGGAGGGCATCCTAGGGTGTGTGTGGGGCCACATGTTGAACTGTGCAAATGGCCTCAGGATGGTGAGGGCTGAGGGGGCAGTCTCCAGAGGGGATGAGGCCAGATGGACATGTGAGGTTAAGTGTGTGAGAATAGGTGGTGATATCCCTTGAGCTGGCAGTGACTGAGATACCAGTGAATGCGTGAGTTTAGAGTGACCAGGCAGTGGCCTTACCCTGACGGCACGAGTGAGATCATTCATCCTCTATCTGTATTGGATGGCCAATCTCTTCTGTGCAGCATTGGACTAGTCCCCACTGCATGCCTGCCAGGGCAGGCATAGAGGACATCACAGCGGGCCTCCACGGCGTTCAAAAGGCACTTAAGGGCTGCAGTCTTCTTGCCTTTCGGGGGCATGTCTTCTTTGCAACAGTCCTGGGCTGGAAGCACTGAGCGTGGCTGTTCTTTAAATGTGGTGACTGGCGTGACGAAGCGGAGAGGTGACTGTGTGGTGGGCGAGTCAGAGCCCACCCACCATGGAAATGGCGTGTATCCCGGGAATGGGGGTTTGAGGCAATATGGCGTGAAAAGTCGCCATTGCAGCTGGTGGGTAGAGCGTCATTTTTCCCTCCCATTACCGCACTTAATGCAAATCTGGGATGATTCCACCCAGGGAGTGGGGATAAAGGAAACATATTCTGATTGCTGGATGTGATAAATGATGTTTTCCAGGAACTGTACAGGGGCATTAATGTTTCACTGTACATATCAATGATTTGGATGAAGGAATAGAAACTTAGATATTTGACTGTGCAGTCCTCAGTTTCTGAGCATGTTACAGCCTCTTTAGCCTCCGATATGGTGGCAGGAAGCACTCGCTTATTGTTAGCTCTCAGCACGCCATCTGATGCATTGGTAAAGGCTAAAAGCTCAGCACGCTGTGCACACGCCTGAAACAGGGGTTAAGCCTTTTGCATATCCCAAAAAGGGCTCAATACCTGTGTGAGGCTTCCACTGCAAGATTGGTTCACTCTGAGGCAGTAGTTGCCGACTACCCTCAGGAAACTTAGCTAACAGACTGTAAATAACAACCTATGTTTTTAAAATATATTGACCTGAATGTTGAGGTGAACTTAGCCGGAACTGCTTCTTGTTCTGTTCTCCCTGTGCCCCTACCCCATAACCCTACCACCCTTTCTCATTACTCCTAAAGCTCAATTTTCATTCAATTTATCTGTTTTTGACAATATTCAGACCCAAACAGACAATTATCTTGTTCAACCATAAAATGGGGGTACAGGGAGTCTAGGAATGACAGAGAAGCAGTCGAAGAATGGATGGACGCTAACCAGCCTAGTCTCATCCACGATCCTAAATTGCCAGCCTCCTTCCACAGTGCCCGCTGGAAGTGTAGTTATAACCCAGACCTTGCCAATGTCAGGAACAACATCGCTGGCCTCTGCAAGAAGCTTGTCACAACCCAATACCACAGACACAACACCGTCCTATTGGTATCCAGGTAAATGCAGCAGTGTTACCGACCGTCGTACCATTCAAAAGGCGCTTCAACTTCCAGAAGGCCGATTGGAACGGGCTCACACGAGCACTTGACCGCAAGGTTAACCGCATTAAACCTTTACCTGAGCACTACAACCTGTTTGCAAAAGCTGTCCAGAAAACAGCCAGAAGGAAATCCCCCGAGGTTGTTGAGCACACTACATCTCTGGTCTCACCAAGGAGAATGCTGAACTCTACTGGGAGTATGTCTCAATGTTTGAATCTGACCCCGTCTCAGAGGAAACAATATCTACCGGTGAGAGGGTGACGTTAAGTATCTCTCAAGAGCGTCAAAACATCAGGGACACCTTGATAGAGACAACAGATCTACAAAAAACAGCAAGAAGGCCTGGTCTCTCATACGCAAACTTGGAGGAAATCCCGAGAAAGCTGTCCAACATCCAAATGTGTCTGCTAACCAAGTTGCACACCAGTTGCTCCTAAATGGAAAAATCAGCAAGAAACAACCAAGAGCACAATTAGATAGGTAGAAGCACAGCGATGACCCTGGCTTCACTGGACCATGCGCCATGGAAGAGCTGGAAACTGGTTTATCTAGTCTAAAACACGGGAAAGCAATTGGTCTTGACGACATAGCAACAGAGCAAATAAAGCATTTTGAACAGCAAGAAAAGAAATGGCTCCTACAATTGTTCAACCACTGTCTGGCAACACACAATCTACCTAATATTTGGCAGAAGGCACATGTAATAGCACTATTAAAGCCCGGAAAAGATCCCTCAGATTCTAAGAGTTTTCGGCCAATTTCACTGCTTTGCCACACCAATAAGCTGTTTGAACCCCTGATACTCAATAGGGTAGCAACAACTGTAGATGAGAAG
This sequence comes from Carcharodon carcharias, assembly GCF_017639515.1. Classification (NCBI taxonomy): domain Eukaryota; kingdom Metazoa; phylum Chordata; class Chondrichthyes; order Lamniformes; family Lamnidae; genus Carcharodon; species Carcharodon carcharias. The sequence continues at coordinate 33,171,123 of NC_054473.1, forward strand.
ATCATTCTAGAGCAAGCAGGTTTCCGCCCTGGCAAATCAACAATAAGCCAACTGCTCAACCTCACACAACATATCGAAGATGGTTTTGAGCAAGAGATGGTAACAGGTGCTGTTTTTGTAGACCTGTCAGCAGCATACGATACAGTGAATCATTGACGTCTCCTCTGCAAGATCCTAGAGATGACAAAAGATATTCACTTAACGGAGCTGTTAGAAAGCATGCTTCAGAATCGCCAGTTCTATGTTGAACTAAGTGGGAAGCACAGCAGGTGGGGTATTCCAAAGAATGGTCTTCCTCAGGGAAGCGTGCTTGCATCGCGGCTGTACATCTACACAAATGACCAACCTATAGATGGTGTCACATGCCGTTTTATATATGCTGAGGACTTATGTGTCACTGCCCAAAGCACTGATTTTAACACCATGGAGAAAATGCTTTCTGAGGCCTTGGAGGGACTAACATCCTACTATGAAGAAAACCACCTTCGAGCAAACCCATCAAAGACACAAGTTTGTGCATTCCACCTCAGAAACCGTGAAGCCAAACGCCAGCTTAAGGTAACCTGGTGTGGAGCAACACTGACGCAATTTGAGCACCCTATCTACTTAGAAGTCACCCTTGACAGATGCCTCACCTTCAAGAACCACATCGAAAAGACCAGGGCAAAAGTGAGCACATGAGACAACATCCTGAATAAGCTCACTAACACAAAGTGGGGAGCAAGCTCGAAAACATTACAAACCAGTGCACTTGCTCTTTGCTATTCCACTGCCAAATACACCTTCCCTGCATGGGAAAGATCTACTCATGCTAAGAAGATGGATGCCATTCTGAATGCAAGCTGCCGACTTATCACAGGTTGTTTAAAATCAACAAACACCAACAGCCTATATATCCTGGCAGGGATCACTCCCCCTGATGTAAGAAGAATAGTAGCCAGTAAGAAAGAGCACCTCTGTCAAACATCAGATGAGAGGCACCCTCCACATGGACATACACCTACACCCAGCTGCCTAAAGTCAAGGAAGAGCTTCATGAACAGTGTTGTTCTATTACAATCAACCCCATCTGAAGCCCGCATCACCTTGTGGAAAGACCGGCTCACCAGTCTCGAACAACACCCAGCGATGGAAATTATGCCGGATGAAAGCCATCCCCCAGGAATTAATTGCAATTGGGCAACCTGACACTTTCTCCTACCTCTCCCTGGACCATGACCCCATCACCGAACATCAAGCCATTGTTTCCAGGACTGTCACTGACCTCATCTCCTCTGGAGATCTTCCTTCCACAGCTTCCAAACTGATAGTCGCCCAACCTCGGACGGCCCGCTTCTACCTCCTACCCAAAATCCACAAACAAGACTGTCCCAGCAGACCGATCATGTCAGCCTGTTCCTGCCCCATGGAACTCATTCCCCGCTACCTTGACTCCCTTCTTTCTCCCCTGTCCAGTCCCTTCCCAACTACATTCGTGATTCCTCTGACACCTTACATCACATCAACAATTTCCAGAGCCCTGGCCCCAACTGTCTCCTCTTCACCATGGATGTCCAATCCCTACACACCTCCATCCCTCACCGGGATGGTCTGAGGGCTCTTAGCTTCTTCCTCGAACAGAGGCCCGAACAATCCCCATCCACCACTACTCTCCTCAGTCTGGCTGAACTTGTTCTCACACTGAACAATTTCTCCCTTAACTCCTCTCACTTCCTCCAAATAAAAGGTGTGGCTATGGGTACCCGCATGGGCCCAAGCTATGCCTGTCTCCTTATGGGGTATGTGGAACATTCCTTGTTCCAGTCCGACTCCGGTCCCCTCCCATAACTCTTTCTCAGGTACAACGATGATTACTTCGGTGCTGCTTCATGCTCTCATCAGGACCTGGAAAAATTTATTAAGTTTGCTTCCAATCTCCACCCCTCCATCATTTTCACGTGGTCCATCTCTGACACTTCCCTTCCCTTCCTTGACCTCTCTGTCTCAATTTCTGGTGATAGACTGTCCACCAATATCCATTACAAGCCTACCGACTCCCACAGCTACCTCGACTACAGCTCCTCACACCCTGCTTCCTGTAAGGACTCCATCCCATTCTCTCAGTTCCTTCGCCTCCGTCGCATCTGTTCTGATGATGCTACCTTCAAAAACAGGTCCTCTGACATGTCCTCCTTCTTCCTTAACCGAGGTTTTCCACCCACGGTAGTTGACAGGGCCCTCAACCGTGTCCAGCCCATCGCCAGCGCATCCGGCCTCACACCTTCTCCTCCCTCCCAGAAACATGATAGGGTCCCTCTTGTCCTCACTTATCACCCCACCAGTCTCCGCATTCAAAGGATCATCCTCCATCATTTCTGCCAACTCCAGCATGATGCCACCACCAAACACATCTTCCCTTCACCGCCCCCCCCCCCCCACCGGCGGCATTCCGTAGGGATCGTTCCCTCCATGATACCCTGGTCCACTTCTCCATCACCTCCTACTCCTCAACCCCCTCCTTACGGCACCTCCCCATGCGAGGATATGCAACACCTGCCCCTTCACTTCCTCTCTCCTCACCGTCCAAGGCCCCAAACAGCCCTTTCAAGTTAAGCAGCATTTCACTTGCACTTCCTTCAACTTAGTCTACTGCATTCGTTGCTTCCAATGCGGTTTCCTCTACATTGGAGAGACCAAACGCAGACTGGGTGACCGCTTTGCAGAACACCTTCGATCTATTCGCAAGCATCACCCAGACCTCCCTGTCACTTGCCATTTCAACACTCCACCCTGCTCTCTTGCCCACGTGTCTGTCCTTGGCTTGCTGCATCGTTCCAGTGAAGCTCAACGCAAACTGTAGGAACAGCACATCATCTTCCAGCTAGGCACTTTACAGCCTTCCAGACTGAATATTGAGTTCAACAATTTTTGATCTTAAACTCCCTCCTCCATCCCCACCCCCTTTCCGTTTCTTCCCCCTCTTTTTTGTTTTTTTCCAATAATTTATATAGATTTTTCTTTTCCCACCTATTTCCATTATTTTTAATGTATTCCACCGATAATTTATCTATAACTTTTATGTCCTTTTAGTCTTATTTCACCCCACCCCCACTAGAGCTATCTGTACCTTGCTTGTCCTGCTATCCATTCTTAATTAGCACATTCTTTTAGATAATATCACCACCTTCAACACCTCTTTGTTCTTTTGTCTGTGACATCTTTCGGTTATCTCCTCCTATCACTGCTTGCTTGTACCAACAACCACCCTGTCCTTCTCTCTCCACTCCCTGCTTAAACCAGCTTATACTTCACCCCTCTCCTATTTTTACTTAGTTCTGATGAAGGGTCATGAGGACTCGAAATGTCAACTGTGCTCTTCTCCGCCGATGCTGCCAGACCTGCTGAGTTTTTCCTGGTATTTTTTGTTCTGGAAGTGCCTTAACAGACTTAGGACTGGTGTAGGTTGTTCAAAGTTGTCACTAAGCAAATGGGGATATACAACCTGCCCAATAACTTGTGAATGTGGAACTGAGCCACAGACTATGCAACATCTCCTGCAATGTCTATCGCTAGAGGAACCCTGCACTGTTGCAGATCTTGCCGAATTCAACAACAAGGCACAAAAATGTGTCCAGTTCTGGCTGGGCCATGTATAGGCTGTCCGTGGACAATATAAGAAGAAAACCATAAAATGTATCATTAAAAACCTTTAAATTAACCAAACCGCCATCAATTCATTTATATTGTTATAGCTCACAATGAGGTAAAATTGTACTAAAAATATCCATTAGAATATAATTATGATTATGCAAAAGAGGGCGAGAAGTAGCGAGTCTCCCTCCTTCTCCACCAAACAAGGTGTCTTTATTGATTTTAATTTATTCAAGTTTTGTACTCTCTACATTATTATTAGGTAAGGACAAAGTAAAGTAAGCAGCAAGGTAAGCAGGGGGCCCCTTGCTGTTTCAAACCTTGCCAATGACAGTAAAATAGGGAAAGCAATTGAGACAAAGGATGTAGTTAAAGGTTATCCAAATTTAGATCAGATATCACCATGTCCAAAGAATGTAGTGAATCAATTTAAAAATTACAGTAATAGGGTGCTATGAAATGCAGGCTGCATAGTACAACCTAAGTTTGTAGAAGTTGCATTAAGGCCTTATAACAGATTCATTCATTTTGCTGATCATGCCACAAAAAAGCATGCTTGTATTAATAAGGGTACAGAGCAAAGCAACAGCTAGGGCTGACTCCAGATTTAAAGGGATAGAACTAAGAAGAAAGGTTAGACAAGTTCAAACTTCCCATATTGTAGAAAGCAGGTAGAAAAAGGGATTGTGTCAAAATCTGCAAATATTAAATGGTATGTAGAAGGTAAATGCAGAATGTTACATCAAAGTAAACCAGTAAGTCATGTTAGAGCATATAAACGAAAATTAGTGAAAAGGAAATGTAAAACAGTGAGAAGAAATTTTTTACTTAAAGATTGGTAAGTGTTTTAGATAACTTGCTATGATAGATAACAAAGATAAAAAATATTAGCATTGGTGAAAACACTCAGATTCTTCAATTCTATAATTACTCCAGAATTCTGTTTTTCTAATTGTGGTTTACCATTCTTCCACCTTTTCTTCACCAAATCAATAGTGGTAGAACCAAGCCCTTTCATAGCATTTGTCTTTCTTTCTGGATCTTTCACCTTTCACCACTGCCACTCTGTGCTTCACTTTACCTTTAAAAATCTTCTCAAATTCAGTGTCCATTTTCCAAGTCACCTTCACTCCTGGTTTGGCATTTAGTTCCAATATCCACCTTTGGAAGGCCTTGGGATCTTTTTTGCATCAAAGATGCTCTACAAATTTGGGTATATTAATGATGAGTGTGGCTTGAAATGAAATGACTAAAACTGATGATAAAGTATGGAACAAATTGTCATCATCTTACCAAGCAAATTGCTTTCAGAATGTATGAGCTTGAACATGTTTAACTTTGGTCCTGCTACAACCAATAAGGTTGTGCAATTTTGTCTTGTAGATTAAAATTACCTAAATTTACTAACTGTTTCAATTGTAGAACTTGCAAGTAATTATTGAAGTGTTTTTTCAGATACTGTAATCCAAATAAATCTAAATTTGCATTGGCTCAAGGGGAGGTGATGTCAATTGTTTTTTTTTCACTCCTAGACCATTAGCAACTAAATGTGAGCAAATTGCCCATCACTAATTTAAGTTCTAGATTGGAGCTTTGTAAAGTCTCAAACTTTTTGGACTTATACACTGATGAGTTAGACAAAGAGTTTCTGAGTGTTTTTAAAAAGCTGAGCAGAATAGACAACTAAATGCAGATGGCAGATGAATGGATCACCTAATCCCTTAATGCCTCACTACCATCAACAAGGTTCAAGTCGAAAATGTGATGGAATGTTCACAGCTTGCTCATAAGGCTTACAGACACGACACTTGAAGTTCAACACCGTCCAAGCCAGAACAGTTTGCTTGACTGGTGACCCTGCCAATAGACTCTATCCACCCCCTCCAACACCAGTACATTGTGCAATTTGTGCAATCCACAGGATGTCCTGTGGTGACTCACCAAATTATTTCAACAGCACCTCCCTGACCTGTGGCCTCTGCCACAGAAGACAAGAGCAGCAATACCATGGAAACACAGCCACCACCAAGGTCCACTCAAATCAGATATCAATCAGTGTTTGACGTATATCATTTTTTAACCATTGTTGCTGGGTCCAAATCTTGATTTCTTTGCCCAACACCAGTTCTGGAGCACCATTACCACCAGGACTGCAGCAGATCACTTTCTCAGAATAATTGGAAATAAGGTATTACTTACCTTTCCTGTGGAAGCTGCTTGCTAGACCTCATGCATATTTGGAAAATCTGGTACTTTAGGCAGCTCAGGTTAGCACAGGGGTCAATTAACAGGTGTTAGGTCCTTAATTAACATATGCAAGGGCTTCTAGCACCTCTTTTATATAGCTTTCCAAAACACCTGCAAATATAGACCTAATGAAATTTAGAGTGGGCTGAAGGCATGTGCAGATTGAGCACAGGCCAGCCTATTGCTAAATTGGTCGTACCAATTTCTACTCCTTTATTAAATAAAAACAGAAAATGCTGGAAAAACTCAGCAGGTCTGGCAGCGTCCATGGAGAGAAAAACAGAGTTAACCTTTCGAGTCCGTATGACTCTTCAGAACTGCTCCGAAGAAGAGTCATATGGACTCAAAAAGCTACATCTGGGCAGGGTTTTTAGGTCGGTGTGAGAGTGCGATCAACGGGCCCTGGAGCAGCTGTGGAACAGGCGCCGCTTGCGATCCACCCCCAACAGCGATTTCATGCTCGCTGGCCAATTAATGGCTAACCAGCGCAAAGCGTGCGCTAAAATGCTCAGCGCTGCTGGGATGGGGGCAAGAAGAGGGGGGGGGCGCTGACGTAAGTGCGGGCACAGGCAAGCACTGAGTGAAAGCTCCCTGAAGGCAGAAAGCTGCCTCAGGGAGCTGAAGACTTCAAAACAATTAGATAAAGATTTTCAAATCCAGAAAAAAGATGCCCACACATCAGAATCAGTCACTTGAATGTATACATGATGAAAATTCTGCCCATACATTTTTAAAAATTTAATAACAGAAACCTCATCCCACCCTTGGATGGGGTTTCATGCAAGGTCCACCTGGCAGGTTCACCCGTCTGCCAACCATAAGGTTAGACGGACCATGAAAAATCAGGGACAATTGGAACATATTAAAGCTTTAATTGTCTTCTCAATTTTCAACGGGCAAGCATCTGACACTTGCACACGCCTGCCGACTGAAATATCGTGCAAGTGTGGGGTGACATTGGGATGCTCGCCTGACATCATCACACGCAATTTTGCATTTGATTGGGTCAGGCACGTGCCCACACGCCAACCTGAAAATTCCGCCCTCTGTTTCTTTCTCCACAGATGCTGTCAGACCTGCTGCTGTTTTTATTTCAGGTTTCCAATATCCGCAGTATTTTGCTTTTATAGTTTGTCTAGTTACTGCTGACTTGAAATTCTTCCTTCAATTTTTAAGAGGGTGCTGCCTGTTCAAAGAATGTTAAAACAAAAACTTGTTCTCTATTAGGCTTCACAACTTTCAGGTATATATTCTGCGCAGATTCAAAAGTTTGTACTTTATCTTCACATGATACTCCATTAGGTAAGTGATATTACAATGTAAACAGGAAAAAAATTGGAAAGCAATACCACCGAGAGCACATTCTAGCTTACACATACATGCTACTTGTCTGTCACTTTTGGAGGGAGTTCAATCTCTGGTTGCAAAGAAGTCCTCATTTTTCACCACCTACTAAGCACTGGGCATTTTCCAGCCATAACATTTCTCCAGTCCATTTTGTGATATGATCAAATATTACTGTTATTAGGAAAGAATGATTACCCATCTCCTCTTACCTGACAGTTCTGGCAGGTGATCTCATACTGCAGTTTTTGAAGAAGTCTATTATTTCTTCATCTTTTACTGGTAAAAATGCTGTATTTTAATACCATTATTCGATGAACCTGAATAACCAACAAATTGTTTAACTTTTAGATAAAAATCACTTAACGTTTGAAATCTTACTTTGTGTAGGAGTATTTTTGCAAGGCTTTGCCTGTGTTATTTTTGAATCATTTTAAAATAATAGACTTGTTCCAAAATAGACAAACAGATTAAGTATTTCTGAAATTTTTTTTTAGAGTATAGTCAATTCAGAACTTTACCGGATTCACAGGATAATTTTCCAGATAGTTAAGTAAGAGTTTGAAGACCAAAAGTAAAAGCTATTTATTCCGTTGTATTTCGATCGGTGGGCATGCGCAAGTGTCAGAAGCACACCCGTCGAAAATTAAGAAGACAACTAAAGCTGTTAAGGTCCCAATTGTCGTAGATTTTTCATGGTTCATCCAACCCTACTGTTGGCGGACAGGTGAATCTGCCAGGTGGACTTTGCATTTTTCATGAAACTTCAGTCAAGGGCGGGATGAGGCTTCCGTTATTAAATTTTTTTAAAAATGTACAGGCAGAATTTTCATCATGTATATGTTCAGGTGTGGACATCTTTTTTCCGGATTTTAAAATCATTATTTAATTGTTTTGAAGCCGTCAGCTCCCTGAGGCAGCTCTCTGCCTTCACGTAGCTTTCTTTCAGCCCTTGTCCGTGCCAGCGCTTACGTCAATGCCCGCCCTCCTCCCACCCCCATCCTGGCAGCGCTGATGCATTTCAGCATGCGCTTCACACTGGCTGGCTGCTAATTGGCCAGCCTCCATGAAGTGGCGGTTGGGGGCGGATTGCCGGCGGCTCCCAGGCCCACCGATCGCGCCCGCCGATTGCACCCGCCAATCGCGCTCGCCGATCGCGCCCGCACGCCGACTTCAAAATCCCTCCCAGAGTTAACGTTTTGAGTCTGTATGACTCTTCTTCAGAGCAGCGCTGAAGAAGAGTCATACACACTTGAAACGCTAACTCTGTTTCTCTCTCCAATCACACAGATGTGCTTCCAGACTGTACAGAAGCAATGTGTACCTGGCAAGTTTTTTGAAAGTAAGTGATTCAAGGGAGCTTTCTCGGATTCAAGGCCAAGTTCATGTGGGCAAAGCAAATATAAAAACTCGATCAGTCAGAGTGCACAATTTGTAAAGTGTGATTTTTCTTCATTTAAATTAATTGAGGACAATTTGTGGGGTGGTTTCTAATGTACACATCAACCTGCATGACTTGGTAATATTGGCTCTCTCACGGTCTAGGGATGCAGACCAAAATAAAATGTTTTCTTCTAATGTTTCCTAAATCTCTGCATGGAACCTAAAGTGAATGATAACAAAAAAAATCACCATAAATTTCTGTGAAGTGGAATAGGAGGAGGAAGAGGTTGCTCAGAAATTACAGAATGAATTGAAAAAAATGTGGATGAACATAACCAAGATATTTTTACAGCTTGCAATGGGAGCGATCATTTTTCTTTTGTACATAACACATAGAGTAATGCAGCTGCTACTAAAGCCTGTGCTGGTCTGTGGCATTGGCTATGGAGTGTGGAAACTCTGGGCAGAATTTTCCACTCCTGTTGGCAATGGGCCTGTGTGGCAGCATGAATGGACAATATGACGAGAAGGTCAATAATGAGTTTTACACCATTGTAAAACCAGCTTGCAATCATCTGCTCCACCCATCAATAGTGGGCTGCTTTTCCTGCCACTGCGCATCAGGAATCTAATTTCAATACTTTAGCATCTCAGTATAAACCATGCTCACTGAAATCATCCCGCCATGCTGGATCATCCAGGAAAAATCACACCGACATGTTTCAAAACTGTACATAAGTGACGTGCACCTGGCAAGCTGCACGTCACTTGGGACTTCGAGGTCTGTTTGCCTACCTTGCTTCGGGCAGCACTTGTATCATTAGCGCCAGGAGGGGGTTATCCCAGGGGGTGTTTATGGGGGCACATGTCAATCTGGGCAAGTGGCCTCAAGATGGTGAGGGATGAGGAGGCAGTCTCCAGAGGAGATGAAGCCAGATGGAGATGAGAGGTTGTGTGTGTGAGAGAGTGAGTGGCAGCAAGAGCAGGAGAATGGCTCTCAGTGGACCTCCTGCACCCCCCCACCCCCACCACCCCCCACCCCCCACCACCACCAAACCTTTCCAATGTTGAGTCCCTTGATCAGGCACTGAGTGTCTTTGATCAAGGGACACCCCACCCCCACCCCTCACACCACATGGTGACAGGCCCAGCTGCAACTGGGTTAATACCAGCGGCAGCGGGATGAGGGTCTTAAGTGGGCATTAATTGGCAGTGGGGATGGGGACCATAGGGCTTCCCACCCAGAAGATAATTCTGTCAGAGGTAGGAAGGTGGCAGGGTTCTGGGATGCTGCCATGCTGCCTAATTACATGCCCTTCCAGCCCCCAGGCTCACCATCAGAGAGAGCAGAAAATTCTGCCCATCAGCCCAGCATTTACCCTATCAAACCCCTTAAGAATTTCAATGGATCACTTCTCATTCTTTTTAACTCGAGGGATTATATCCCTAACCTACTCAATCTCTCCTCATAGGACAATCTAATTACCCCAGGTATCAGACTAATGAACACTGTTGCACTTCCTCTAAGGTAAGTATACCCTACCTTGAGTAAGGAGACTAAAATTGTGTATAATACTCCAAGTCTCAACAATACAAAACTGCAGCAAGACTTCATTACTCTTATACTCCAATATTTTTGTAATAAAGGCTAACGTACTATTTGCCTTCCTAATTGTTTGCTCTACTTGCATGTTAACTTTCTGTACTTCATGTACAAAGACTCCAAAGTCCCTCTGCCAAAATTATCCCAGCCTCTCACCATTTTAAAAAAAATCTGCTTTTGTATTTTTCTTATCCAAATGAAAAACACTACCCTCACATTCCATCTGCCAAGTTTTTACCCAATCATTTAAACTGTTTTAATCCTTTTGCAGTCTCTTCATATCTTCCTCAGCTTACTTTCCCATCTATCTTCGTATTATCAGAAGACATGAATACAACATAAATATAAAAACAAAAAAACTGCGGATCCTGGAAATCCAAAACAAAAACAGAATTACCTGGAAAAACTCAGCAGGTCTGGCAGATTCGGCAGAGAAGAAAAGAGTTGACGTTTCGAGTCCTCATGACATTGATTTAGATTGGAAATAGTTGAGGTGCAAACACTGATCCTTGTTGTTTCCCATTAGTTACAGCCTCCGAACTGGAAAATACCTGTTTATTCCTCTCTGTTTTCTGACTGTTAACTAATCTCAATCCATGATAATATATTATCCCCAATCCCATGATCCTAATTTTGTGTAATAACCTCTTGTGTGGCACCTTAATGAATGCTTTTTGAAAATCCAAGTATACTACATCCATTGGAAATCCCTTTTCTATTCTGCTAGCTACAACCTCAAATACTAAATGATATCCCTTTCAAAAGTCCATGTCGGCTCTTCCCAATCACATTTCTAAGTGCATTGTTACAACGTCCCCAATAATAGATTCTATCATTTTTCTGACAAATGAAATTTCCAGGCTAATGATCTAGAGTTGTCTGTTGTCTCTGGCTTCTTTCTTGAATAGCAGGGTTAGGTCTGCTATCTTCCAAGCCACAGGGACCATTCTAGGGTCTAAGGGCAGCTATTTCTGGTCAGCGAGCTGGGGTGGGGCCTGGTCGGTGAGTGGGGGCGGACATCCTGATGTCTCCTGCGACATTCAGATTTTCAATTCAGCGGGCGCGCAGGTGAGTTGGCTGCGCGCCCGCCGACCTGTCAATGGACGATTAAGGCTATTAACAAAGTAATTGAAATGATTAATGCATCTACCCGTCCAACCTTAAGGGCGGCGGGCAGGCAAAGAGTCCAGGCAGCTTTCTGAAAAAGCGTGAAACCTCATCCACGGGCAGGATGAGGTTTCATGAGGGATTTAAACATTTCAGAATATTTTTAAATAAAAGTAATGGGCATGTCCCAGCTCATGTGACAGTGTCACATGAGGAGACATGTCAGGAAAATTTTTTCTACCCTTTAATAAATTTTTATAACTTCCACCGATCTCCCTGAGGCGGCACTTTGCGTCAGGGAGATCCATGCGCTCTTACACGCGCACGCACAGAAGAGCGCACTCCCGGCTCAGGGAATATCCCCCCGCCCGCCGCCTGCACAGGGAGCGCTCAGTGCGTCCGAGTGGACATCACTCTGAATGGGCCTTAATCGGCCAGCCCACGTAAAACTGCGGCACACCCCCGACCGGGAGCGCCGATCGGGAACCCGCCCACTCCCGCACAATCCCCCCGCCAATGGGGGGAAAATGCTGCTTTAAGGAATTTTGGAAGATCAAAACCACCATCCTTTTATAACGCCATGGCTAGGAATTTGCCCTCATTGTGTGGGCTCGGTGGGGGTGAGTAGGAGCAGTCAGGAAGCCGAATGCTGCCCGTAATCGAGCCACAACTGCGATTTCACGCTGCCGGGTCAATTAAGGCTCACCCAGCATGAAAGACGTGCTACAGCGCTCAGCGCTGCCTATGTGGGGGTGGACGAGGGTGAGAGGGGAACTTGGTGCACGTGTGCAGGAAAAGCTCTCTGAGGCACAGAGCCATCTCAGGGGGCTGAAGATTTTAAAAATTGAAAATCAAGAATTTTAAGTTGTTGAAAACCATGTCCCCTCATGCGACTTTGTCACATGAGCAGGGACATGTTATTAATGAAAGTTAAACATTTTTACTTAATTTTTATTTGCTGTTGGAAACCTCATCCAGCCCGTAGATGAGGTTTCCTAAAAAGTCCAAAGGCCTTTTCGCCTGCCCGCCAGCCGCAAGCTTGGACGGGCAGCAAAAAATTGAACTTAATTATTACTTTAATGGCCTTAACAGGCCTTTTAATTGTCGGCGGGCACGCTGCCGACTCCTGCGCATGTCGACCGACCAAAATATCCTGCGTGTATGCGATGATGTTGGGACGCTCACCCAACGTCATCGCGGGTCATTTTACGCTCGTTCAGGTCGGGCGTGTGCCTGCCCGATGAGTGAAACATTCTGGCCTATGGGTGGAATTTTCGGGTCGGTGGGCGGCTGCGATCGGCGGCTGGGGAACAGACCGCAGACTGCAATCGGCCCCCGGCCGCGATTTCACACTGGCTGGCCAATTGACGGGCAGCCAGCGTGAGAGGCGTGCTGATAGGCTCAGCGCTGCTGGGGTAGGGGGCGGGAGGAGAGCGAACGCTGGAGTCAGGGCGGGCACAGGGGAGCACGTGATGAAATGTCCCTGAAGGCAGAGAGCTGCCTCAGGGAGCTGACGGTTTTAAAATCAATAAAACCATAATGTAAAATATGGAAACAATGTCCACACGTCAGAATGCGTCACCTCAACATATGAATGTTAAAACTAGGTCCACATGTTTTTATCTTTTGTTTAATTAATCTCTCCCTTGGATGAGATTTCCTCAAAAATGCAAAGGCCCTCTGGCCAATTCGCCCGCCCGCCAACCGTAACGTTGGACGGACAGCGAAAAATCCCAGTTAATTGAAACCTTAGTAGCCTCAATAGGCCCCTTAATCGTCAGCGGGAGCACTGCCGACTCTTGTGCGCGCCCGCCAACCAAAATATCGCATGAGTGCGCATTGACGTGGGACACTCTCCCGACGTTATCACGCGCTCTTTTGTGTTCAAACTTGTTGGGCACCCACCCACAAGCCGAGCGGAAAAATCTATCCTATATGTAGAGAATCGTGTTCTGAAGATTTGTTGGCTCTTAGTTCCATTACCTTCTTCAGTACTATTTCTTTACTAATACTAATCTCTTTAAGTTCCTCATTCTCACTAGCTTCTGTTTCCCACTATCCCACTATTTCTGGAAGATTTTAGTGTCTTCTATGGTGAAGACAAGTACAAAATATTTGTTTAATGTCTCTTCGGTTCAAGACAAGGGCCTCCTTTGGCTGCAGAGTTGCAGAAATGATTTCCTGTTAATTGTTTTTCTAACTAGGTGCTAACTCTGCTGTCTGGTTTAAAATTAAATGTACCGATCATCTCTGTCAAGGAGAGGGAAGTTCCTGCCTGGTACCAATTAATTTTCTTTGACAAGGCTATCAAGTGTGCACTTCATAATCATTCATCCAAGGATACTAAGGGAAGTGAGAGTGAAAATTGTGGAGGCATTGGTCACTCAGGGTTGATGCCAGCTGGGAGTGGAGAATTACAAATGTTACACCCTAATTCAACAAAGGGTGTCAAGAGTAGGCCGACAACTATAGGCCTGTCCGTTTAACTTCAGTGGTGGGCAAACTTCTGGAAACAATAATTTTGGACAAAATTAATAGCCATATAGACAAACACAGCTTAATTAAGGAAAGCCAGCACAGATTTCTTCAGGAAAAATCAGTTTAAGTAACTTGCTTGAGTTTTTTGGATGAGGTAACAGAGAGGGTTGATGAGGGCAATGCTGTTGACGTGGTGTACATGGATTTCCAAAAGGCATTTGATACAGTGTCACACAACAGACATGTGAGCAAAGCTCATGGAATAAAAGAGACAGCAGCAAATGGATACAAAATTGGCTGAGTGACAGGAAAGAGAGAGTAATGGTTAATGAATGTTTTTGAGCTGGAGGAGCGTTATGACCAAGCAGTTGGTAAAGCCTAGTTATTTTTTAAAAACCCCAGAGGGAAACTTTAAACAACAGTCATAACCTATAATTTTAAGTGTTATGTTTGAGATGCAACTCTAAATTCAGGGATCAGACCACCAGTTCTCAAGAGGTTTTATATTAAGCTAAATGAAACATTGTATTAATTTACACAAGTTAAATATATGCGCATGGGTACAAATTACAACGATCATAACTTTTAATAAATTCCTAAACTAATCTCCATTCAGGCAACAGCAAAACTTAGGCTTAACCGGACACCAGGCAAAGCATTTCCACCTTAGGAAGTCAAAATTAGGTTCTTTTCACTTTGGCTCCTGTGGAGATAGTTGGAGGCTTACAGCTGCTTTTGATCACACATTGCCTCTGCTCTACACACACAACACTGCTGAAGTTATACCTAGCACAGCCCATTGAATGTAAATTCTCATTGTATCGCCAAACTCTGAACTAAACCTCTCTAACAATAAAACCTCTTTCATAGTACCAATGTTATTAGCAATATATTTGCCTATGGTGTAGGGGGTAACATATTGGCATGGATGGAAGATTGGCTAGCTAACAGGAAACAGGGAGTAGCCATAAATGGCGGGCAGGCGAAAAGGCCAAGCGGCCTTTATATTTTTTAGGAAACAACATCCACAAGCGGGATGAGGTTTCCTAAAGCAAATAAACATTAAATAAAAACTTTATTTTAGAATTAACAACATGTCCCATCTCATGTGACAGAGCCACATGAGGGGACATGTTTTATTAAATTTTTATTGTCTCTATTAATTTTTTAGAGAGGACTTCAATCTCCTTGAGGCAGCTCCATGCCTCAGGGAGACTGAAGTCTTCTCTCTCGAGCATGCCCGAACTGTGTGCGAGGCCTGCTCACCCTCCTCCCCCCCACCCACACAGACAATGCTCAGCTCTGCCACTCAAGATCCACGCAGGGCGGGCCTTAATTAGCCCGCCCGCATGAAATCGCCAGTGCGGAGCCGATTGCGGGCAGCCCCAAGGGCAAAACCCTGCCCCATGGAGAAAATGTTTTCACATGTGGGAGAATCCAAAACTAGGAGTCATGAATAGAAGTTAGTCACTAATAAATCCATTCCGGACTTCAGGAGAAACTTCATGACACAGAGTGGTTAGAATGTGGAACTCAGTGCCACAGGGAGTAGTTGAGACAAATAGCATGGGTACACTTAAAGGGAAACTAGATGAGGGACATGAGGGAGAAAGGAATAGAAAAATATGTTGATGGGACCAGATGAAATGGAGTGGGAGTAATCTTATGTGGAGTAGGAAGACCAGTATAGATCAGTGGGGCTGAATGGCAAGAGGTGTAGATAGAAGTTGAGACACATGTCTATACTCTTGGAGTGGAATGTAAAAAGAAAGCTATTGGTTTTATTACATACTTTATCTTTACATTTTCAAAATGTACTACAAAATACTGAAGGTGAGCTTTCACGTTATTTTTGTTCTATATTCATTGTCTCTAGAATTTTCTTTTTCTTTTCATTGTCATTAAACTCTTCAACTTAACCTAATTATTACTGATCCTTCTTTG
This sequence comes from Carcharodon carcharias, assembly GCF_017639515.1. NCBI lineage: Eukaryota > Metazoa > Chordata > Chondrichthyes > Lamniformes > Lamnidae > Carcharodon > Carcharodon carcharias. The sequence goes on from NC_054473.1 coordinate 33,186,859, forward strand.
CAGTGTTCAAAGTACACACTTTTAAAGTATGGTTTCAGTACATTTTATATTATAGACTGAAAACAAGATTATAGATCATATATTCATTTAATGTAACAAAAATTACAAACAACCCTTTAATCTTGCTAAACGTTAGGTGGAACAATATTACTAAATTGTTTGAAATTATATATAATCTCCTTAGGCTAATTATTTAGATCAAGTTAAGTTCTTCCTCTTAACTTTGTTATATATGTATTTGGTACTGAAGCATCTTCTTGCTTTTGTTCAACATTTGTCTGATACAGCAGAGGGTGCTCTTCCAAAGCTGTGTTTTGAGTTTATAAATTTCAGCTGTGTTCAAGATCCCAACTTTGCTGTCGGTATATATTATCCCTGGGTCATTGCAAGACAAAAGCAAAATACTGCGGATGCTGGAAATCTGAAGTGAAAACAGAAAATGCTGGAGAAACTCATCAGGTCTGGCAGCTTCTGTGGAGAGGGAAACAGAGTTAACATTTCGAATCTGTATGATTCTTCTTCAGAGCACTCTGAAGAAGTCATATGGACTCGAAGCATTAACTCTCTTTCTCTATCCACCGATGCTGCCAGACCAATTGCAAGGCATATAACATACAAAACCCAATGTAATGCTTTGGCAATCTAACAAGTACAAGATGGTGAATATCACTTATATGCAGAATTTGTCACCTAAGACTTGTATTTTACTTCTTCTTAATTTCTTAAGGGAAGGTCTTGTGGTTCAGTGGGTCACATTCCTGGCCCACAGTCCCATTCCAGGCCTTGAAATAGTGTGGTAAAGCAGGTTTATTACCTGTAAATGCTTCCAATATACCTATGTCAGGTGGTAAGAGTGGGAGAGGCTTCTGGAAATTTCATGCTTAATATGGATTGATGCCCCTCAATCTATAGCCTATGGCACAGGCTGGTGACCGGTTCCAGGAAAAACTAGCTACAGAAACAGACATAAGCACAGGCTCTGTTTGCCTCATGTGCCACTAGATGTTAATTCTTAAGAGGAAAAAAATGCCAATATCTGAAAGTTTGCAGTGCATTAATAACTATAACAAGTTATGATCCAGTGAGGAATGGAAAATAAATGTGTGTCCTAGGCCCTATTTCAGAAAATTAGGATGCTGTACAATAATGCACTCTGCTTCAAGATGCCAGTGGTAATGACCCTGGCAGTTGTATGGATTGTGTCAGCTCTTTGATTTCAGTCAACAATCAACTGCTGCTTTAGAATAATTGGGAGTGGGATAGTAAACGAAAACTAATTGATGCAACCTAAATTGCTGTTTAGTAGTACTGCAGATGTTAGACTTGGCAGCACCAGCGATTTTAGGCTTCTAACTTTAAAGTAGATTAGTCGTTTGCAAAAATATTTAAAAGTGCTTGCTGGGCCACAAGGCTATCTTCTTGTTGAAGAAATAGGATGTCCCATTTCTCATTGGTTAGAGCAGGCGTCTCAGTTTCTTTCAGGTGACCACGTGTAAGGCTGTATGCTCATCTGAAGAGTTCTGTCTGCGATGGCCCAGGCGGCGCTGCTTTTATTTTAAAAATCTTGACTGAAGTCCAGATGAAAGTTTTGCTCTTCATGAAGGAAAGAAGTTAAAAAGCCTGAAATATTTGTATTCTTCTATTGTCGACAACAAGGGACTATTTTGAAGTAATAAATACAGAAAATGCTGGAAATACTCAGCAGGCCTGGTAGCAACTAGGGGAGAGAGAAATCAAGTTAATATTTCAGGCCGATGACCTTTGATCAGAACCCTATTTGCTGGTTATAGATGTTCTTTAATAAATACCAGATATTTTTGGCTATCAATTCACAAATCAATTCTCTGGCATCAGGTTATACAATACCTTGATCCTAAGATATTTAAGGATAAGTCTCTGATTGCTGTGGCCAATATTCCCTGTAATGTGCTGTTGCTGTGTTCCACTCAATGGTGGACTGTTCCTTTAATGTTGTTACATTGCTGCAAAGGTACGCTCCTTAAAGGAACTGCTCTTGGTGTGCAGCCGAGTCGGCTGCACGCCTGCCGATTTGACAACCTAAATGGCATGCGGTGACGTCCGAATGCACATCCCGACATCATCCCACATCATTTCACACGTTGGCGAGTGGGCCCTGACCCCGTTCGCTGACCTAAAAATTCTGCCATACATGTGTGCTTTCAACTCAACTCTATCTCTAAACAACCAACTACTAACTACTAAATACTAACTACTAGCTACTTCCTACTGACTACTGAGGTACCCCGTGCTACTCTCCTACTGGGTACTAAAGATCATATGATCTTCCTTAAGAAGCATTATTCTTAAAGGTATATTACACACTAAATAAAACCATAATTACCACACCCTCCCTCTTTACTCGAATACACCATTTATATCTACAAGCACAAATTTCTCAAAGCAACAAAACATTAACACTGGGTAAGGAATTTACAAGTTCAGTCTTTCTGGTGGTTTCCTGAACGTCTCAGCTCTACAACCTCAGATGCTTTGTCAGGAACCTCCATTTCTGGAGTTGCCTGAACATCAGGTACTTCAGTGGGTACTTGCAGTTCTGTATCCTCAGCTCTTGCAAGAACTTCAGAGATATCTGTCCTGGGTTGAGTATTTTCAACAGGAAATGCTAACCCGGTCGTGATCACTGATGGAGTCAATTCTTGGTGATCTGTTTTTCTCTTCTTTAAATGATCCACATGTCACCATAAGACTCAGCCTTCCACACCCACGTGGTAAGATAGGGGTCCAGCCACTGCACTTATTTTACCCGGTAACCACTTTGGTCCTTCTCCCACAGTAAAGTTCCCCTCACGACTATGCCAGTCATGTCTAATATTTTGGCTTCCCTGACTCCTTTCCATCTTCCCTCTAATTTCCGCATTATTAAGCTCAATCTTGCCCTGATTCGGCATTTCATCAATAACTCCGCAGGTGTGACACCTGTTGTCATGTGTGGGGTGGTCGTGTAATGGAAAAGAAAGCATGCTAGCTTGGTTGCCGAGGAATTGCCAGTTAGCTTTTTCATGCCTGCCTTGAACATTTGAACTGCCCTTTCGGCCAGTCCATTTGAGGAACTGCACCAGTGGTACGGTGCAGTTTTCAGATGAGAGATACCATTGAGGCTGATAAACCATTGAAACTCAGCACTCGTAGATGCTGTGCCATTATCAGAAACAATTACTTCTGATAGTCCCTGAATGGAAAACTCTGATGTAGTTTCTCAATTTTAGCAGTCGACATTGATGACTTCACCTCATATATGTCCATTGATTCTGAGTGGGCATCGATAATGTGCAGAAACGTTGTTCCTATGAAAGGTCCCACATAGTCAATACGTAACTGCACCCATGGTCTTCGTGGCCTCTCCCAAGGGTTAACGGAGCTGTTGATGGTAACTTTTGTGGTTGCTGACATTGCACACAATTCTTCACTAAACTCTATTTCGCCATCCATCCAAGGCCACCATAGGTAGCTACAGGCTATGGTCTTCAGGATATTCACATATCCCTGGATGCGTGCTGCGTAGTTCAATTAATAGTGGCTCCCTTCCCTTTGAAGTAACTATCACTTATGCTCCCCAAATAAGATGCCATCCTGACTGGTTATTTCATGTCTTCTGTTAAAGTACAGTTCCATTCGCCAGATACAGGCTCTTGTGACCAATCATGAAGCACTTGTTCTCATACTTGCAATAGAACTGGGTTTAGTCTCTGATCTATTGAGTACATACCGGCGAGGAATCTAAGAAATTTAAAAGTAAAGCAAGTTACTGTGGAACTGGGGCCTCCTTATTATTTTCTTGTAAAGGCAAACGACTAAGTGCAGCAGCGTTTGCGCTTTGATTTCCAGGCCTATGTATGAAAGTGAACTCGTATGCTGCCAGAATTAAAGCCCACCATATTCTTGCTGAGGCTATGGGTGGTATAGCCTGATCCTCATTAAACAATCCTAGCAATGGTTTATGGACTGAAATGATGGTAAAATGGTAGCCGTATATGTACTGATGAAATTTCTTGACATGAAAGATGATGGACAGGCCTTTTTTCTGTCTGCGAGTATCCCTTTTCTGCTGTGATGAGTGTTCTTGATACGTAACCAATTGGTCGTTCGGTGCTGTCATCCATCCAATGGGAGTACACTGCTCCCACTCTGTAGGGGAATGTATCACATGTCAGCACCAATTCTTTCGTCTGGTCATAATGCACTAATAGATTGGATGAGCACAACAATTGTTTCACCTTCATGAAAGCTTCTTTCTGGGGCACCTCCCAAGATCAATGTTGGTTCTTTTTGAGTAGAGAATTCAGGGGGTCCAGCACTGTAGACAAATTGGATAAGAACAGCCCATAATAGTTGATCATTCCTAGGAATGATTTGAGCTCTGGGGCGTTCTTTGGTGCACGTGCCTCTCTTATGGCTCTCAGTTTCCCCTCAACCAGGTGGAGGTCCTCTGAATCTACCTAGTGACTCAGATTACCTCCTTCACTTGGAATGTGTACTTTACTTTTTTTAATCACACTCCAGCTTGCAAGAAATGTTCCAAGACTTCTTCTAAGTTTGCCAAATGCTCTTTCTCAATGAATCCTCTCACCAAAACATCATCTAAATAGATTATAACCTGCGGCGGTCCCTGCAATAAACTTTTCGTTGTTCTTTGAAAGGTTGCGCAAGCTGAGGAGAAGCTGAAAGGTAATTGAGTATCCTGGTACAACCTTTTGTGAGTTTTAATTCTGACGAATTCCTGGGAGGCATTATCTAACTGAAGTTGTTGATAAACATGACTCATACCAAGTTTTGTGTAGGTGGTTCCACCTGCCTGCTTGGCATACAAGCCTTCAATTTTTGGAATTAGGCGTCTATCTAGCCTAGCTACTTTATTAACCGTCAGTTTGTAGTCTCCACAAATTCGGATGCTTTGGTCAGGTTTAAGGATAAGGACTATGGGTGCTGCCCATTCAGAGAACTGCACATGGTGTATAATGCCTAGTTTTTCCAATCTGTCCAGTTCAGTTTTGACTTTTTCTTGCAGTGCTTATGGTACCAGCCTCGCCTTCATGAATTGAGGGATTGCCCCCAGGTGCACATTATTTTTTGCCTGCAGCCCCTGGATCTTTCCAAGTTCATCCTTGACGACAGTGACCTACTTTCTAAGTAGCTCTGGTAGCCCACTTGCTCTCAACTGGAAAATTTCAGACCATCCTTTAGCAAGTTTCACCCCAGGATGCTTGGTCCCTCAACTGCTACTACGATCAAGGGTAGCTTTGCCAATTGGCTTCCATAATGGACAGTTACTCTACGTATTCCTTTGACTTGAATGTCTTCACCCGTGCATGTTTTTAGTTTTTAGTTTCTCCTAAATTCAATTGATGTTCACCATTATTCAGATATCTGAAGGTAGGTTCTGCAACTACTGTAGTGGAAGCTCCTGTGTCCGGTTCCATTCTAATAGGGTTGCCATTTACTTTCACTGTGACAAATATTCATTCTGTCTTTCTAACTTCCAGATTAACAACGAGTAAATGTCTGAATTTGTTGTTTCAGGCTCTTCTAATTGTAGATCTCACTGGGTTTCTTCCTTTGTTTCCAAGTCTGCTTGAATCTTCCCTTACCTCGTCTGGACCGGGAAAAAATTATCAATTTTGCTTCCAATTTCCACCTCTTCATCACCTTCACATGGTCCATCTCACACATTTACCTTCCCTTTCTTGGCCTCTCTGTCTCCATTTCAGGTGATTGACTGTCTACCAATATTCACTATAAGCCCACCGACTCCCACAGCTACCTCAACTACAGCTCCTCACACCTTGCTTCCTGTAAGGACTACATCCCATTCTCGCAGTTCCTTCGCCTCCGCTGCATCTGTTCCGATGATGCCACTTTCCAAAACGGCACTTCTGACATGTCTTCCTTCTTCTTTAACCAAGGTTTCCCACCCACTGTGGTTGACAGGGCCCTCAACCGTGTCCGACCCATCTCCCATGCCTCTACCCTTGCACCTTCCTCTCCCTCCCAGAACCATAATAGGGTCCCCCTTGTCCTCACTTTTCATCCCACCAGCCTCCGCATTCAAAGGATCATCCTCCACCATTTCCACCAACTCCAGCAGGATGGCACAACCAAACACATTGTCCCTCCACCTCCCCCCCTCCCCCCCAAAACTGTCAGCATTCCATAGGGACCGTTCCCTCGAGGACACCCTGGTCCACTCCTCTATCACCCCCAACAACTCATCCTCCTTCCACGGCACCTTTCCATGCAATAACAGAAGACGCAACACCTGCCCCTTTACCTCCTCCCTCCTCACTGTCCAAGGGCCCAAACACTCTTTTCAGGTAAAGTAGCTCTTCACTTGCACCTCCTTCAATTTGATCTACTGCATTTGCTGGTCCCAATGTGGTTTCCTCTACATTGAAGAGACCAAACACAGTCTGGGTGACCGCTTTGTGGAATACCTTCAGTCTGTCTGCAAGCATGACCCAGACCTTCCTGTCGCTTTCCATTTCAACACACCACCCTGCTGTTATGCCCACATGTCCGTCCTTAGCCTGCTGCAATGTTCCAGTGAAGCTCAATGCAAACTGGAGGAACAGCACATCATCTTCCGACTAGGCACTCTACAGCCTTCCGGACCAAACATTGAGTTCAACAACTTCAGGTTATGAGCTCTCTCCTCCATCCTCACCCCTTTTTATCCGCTTTTTTCAATATTCAGTTTCATTTTTAAATTTTTATTTTTTATCCGCTTACGTCTCCAACTGTAGCTGGCCTTCTATCCAGCATCACCTGCTCCACCCCCCTTAACCAGTATAAATTGCATCACATTTTTACTTCTCTTTAGCTCTGAAGAAGAGCCATACGGACTCAAAATGTGAACTCTGTCTTTTTCTCCACAGATGCTGTTAGACCTGCTGAGTTTTTCCAGCATTTTCTGTTTTTGTTTCAGATTTCCAGCATCACAGTATTTTGCTTTTTGCTTGAATCTTCCCTTACACTGTCTCATTATATGCCCATTTCTGTGACAATAATAACATTCGGATTTTTTAAACTGACAATCTTTAAAAGACAGTTTCCACCTCTAATGAAAGTATTCTTTGATTTTGCTGCTAAGCCATTTCTCCTTATTTTTCGGCTAGTGAGGGCTGTTTCTTGCTTCTCAGCAGAGTCTTGCATTTTTGCACCTTTTTTGTCTGGGGTTTCCCCACCTGATGTGGAGGACGGCACCATTTTCTACACCATGTATTGCTTTTGAATCTCTTACTGTGCTTTCCATAGCCAACGCTATCTCTAGCGACTTCTTGATATCCAGATTCACTTCGGACAATAATGCTATGGGCCAAGTGCTGGTAAATGGGATTAGGTACGTTGGTCAGGTGTTTCTCATGTGTCGGTGCAGACGCGATGAGCTGAAGGGCCTCATCTGCACTGTGTGATTCTGTGATTCTGAATAATCCCTTCTGAATCATGCCCTTGTTCACACTGCACACTAAATGATCTCTGAGCATGTCATTTAGAGATGTACCAAACTCACAATGTTCCATTAACTGCTTCAAATTTGCCACAGAGCATGCAATTGTCTCACCCGGGGCTCTATTTCTCAAATTAAACCTGAACATTTGCATCCTTACTGAGGGCTTTGGTTGAAAATGATCCTTCACGAGGTCCACCAATTCATCAAAATTTTTTGAATCTGGGGCACTGGATGCCATCAAACTTCGAATCTGGCCATAGGTTTCATTCCCACATGTACTTAAGAGGATCGCTCGCCTCTTTTCTTCTGTAATCCCATTCACTTGGAAAAAGAATGTTCAATGGAATGAGACCAATCGTTCATGGCTGGATCAAAAGGATCAATTCTTCCAAATTGTGGCATTTTGAGAGGGAATTACTTTGTCGATTCAAATGGAACTTTCTACCTACAATTACTGGTCGAGGTACAGTGCCGATTTCTTAGCAATTGATTTCTTCTGTTAAACTTGCTTTATCCTCGTCGCCAGTTTGTTGTGAGTAGTGGCTGAGATAGAGTTGATCTGCAGACACTTCTTAGGTGGAAACTTTAAATTTACTTACAAGGTACTCAGCAGCCGCTACATGTGTGCTTTCAACTCAACTCTATCACTACACAACCAACTACTAAATACTAACTACTGACTACTGAGGTAGTCACCAACTAGTGGGCTAGCGTTACTCTCCTATTCGGTACTGAAGATCATGTGTTCTTCAAGCGTTATTCTTAAAGGTATATTACACACTAAATAAAACCATAATTACCACACCAATACTAGTTTTAGGGAAAATGATCATTCTTATCACAGGTATTATTCAGCGTGTAACATATTTTCCAATGATGTGGCTTTTTAAAAAAAGTCTTCAACTGTTTAACAGTGATGCAATTATTAGATAAGTTAATTAATTGTTTTAGAAAAATTGTATTTCAGACGTGACTTTCACAAAAGGAAAAATCTGAAACACAAGCAGAAAATGCTGGAAGCAAGTCCGGGAGCATATATAGATGAGAAACATTGGGGAGATTAAAGGCAGATTGGTAACTGCATTGCTGCACACCTCCATTCAGTCTGTAAATGAGATGTTGAGCTTTTGGTCGCTGTTATAGAGTTGATCTTCAGACAACTTTTCTTAGTGAAAACATTTAACTTTATTTACAAGACGGCAGCAGCAACTACACGTGTGCATCAAACTCCATAACTAAAGCAGAATGCGCTCTGTAGAGGTTCCCTGCTCTGTTAACCCATTGGTTTACACAGATCATGTGATCTTGCAACACAGGATTATCCTTAAAGCTACAGTCCTACATTTCCCAAAACTATAATTAATACATTCCTCCCCCTTTAACTTTTCTGTACATTTTGTATTACAAGGATATTTATCTCATGACATTGCAATATTTACGCAGGTCATGAAATTACAAGTTCAGTCTTTCAGGTGGTTTCCTGATCCATGTGGAACATTGCAGCCCTGTGACTTCAGGTTCTTTTGTAGGAAACATATTCTCTGGAACCGCATTAACGTCAGGTACCTCATTGAGCACTTGCAGTTCAGCGTCTTCCACTCCGACTGAGACATCAGACATGTCTGTCCTTGGTTGAGCAACTTCAATAGGAACCATTGGTTCAATAATGGTCATAGGTGGAACATCATTTTGTTGGGATATCTCTTTTTTTCTTAAATGATCCACATATTTACGGGTGATCCAGCCCTCTACTTCCATGTGGTATTACAATGGTCCGGTCACGGAAGTCACTTTACCAGGTAACCGCTTCAGTTCTCCACCAAAATTCTTTATATATACTGCTTCTCCAACAGTAAATTGTCACTCATGACCATGCAAACAATGAATCGCTTTTTGGTTCCCTTGACTTTTCTTCACCTCCCCCTCCAAATTGGGAAGTATTAGGCTCAGCCTTGTCCAAAGATGACACCTCATCAGTAATTCTGCAGGTGTTGTCCCTGTTGTAGTGTGGGGGAGTCATCCTGTAGTGAAATAGAAAATGAGCAAATTTGGTCTCCAACAAATCACTTGTTAACTTTTACATTCGCACCTTAAAAGTTTGTACTGCCCGGTCCGCCAGTCTGTTTGATGACAGATGGTATGGGGTACCCATAATTGCAGTGCCATTATCTGAAATGATTACTTCTGGCAGTCTGTGGGTGGCGAAGTTCTGGGGTAGTTTTTCTGTAGTAGTGCTGGACTTTGGCAACTTTATCTCATAAATGTCTAACCACTTGGAATCAGCATCTATAATCAATAGAAACATGGTTCCAAGGAAAGGACTGACGTATTCAATGAGCAATTGCACCCAGGGTCTACCAGGCCACTCCCATGGGCGTAATGGGGCTGCCACCGGCAACCTTTGCAGCTGTTGACATTGCACACAATGTTTTACCACATTTTCAGTATCGTCGTCCATCCCTGGCCACCAAGGATAGCTCAGCGCTAATGTCTTCATTTGGATAGATCCCTGGATGGGCACTGTGTAGCTCTACTAAAAGTGGTTCCCTTCCTTGTGCAGGAACTATTACCCGAGCATCCTATAATAGAATACCATCCTGACTGCTCATCTAGTGCCTTCAGTTGAAAATGGCTTCAATTCATCAGAGGATGGTTCCTGGGACTAACACTTGGTCTCTCACTTGAGACAGGACTGGATCATGATTCGCCAAGTTTCTTATCTACCTGGCACAGATTGGTAAGGAATCTAGAAACTTCATCACTATTATGAGCTCCTCTTGCAAAGGAAGGCAAATTAGGGTATCAGCATTTGCTATATGAATCCCTGGTCTATGTACATAGGTGTTTTCACATGCTGCCAAAATTAGGGCCCATCTTTGTATTCTTTCAGGGGCTATGGGAGGCATGGTCTTTTTCTCGTTAAACAGACCCAAAAATGGTTTGTGGTCTGATACAATTGTGAAATGTCACCTGTGCACATATTGGTGGAATTTTTTTACACCAAAAATAATCAATAAACCTTCCTTTTTGAGCTGAGAATATCCTTTTTCAGGTGTGGTAAGTGCCCTGGATACATAACCGATTGGCTCTCTGTGCCATCGTCCATTTTATGAGATTGTACCGCTCCCACTCCATAGGGGGACATATCGCAGGTTAGCACCAATTCCTTCATCTGGTCATAATGCAATAACAAATTTGAAGAATGTAAGAGCTGTTTTTGGGGTGCCTTCCAAAACCAATGCTGGATTTTTCTTAGCAGTGAATGTAGAGAGGCTAGAACTGTGGATAAATTTGGTAGAAAATCGCCCATAATAATTTATCATCCCTAAAAATGATTTAAGCTTAGAGGTATTCTTGGGTGCAGGTGCCTCCCTTATTGCTTTAACCTTCTCTTCAACCGGATGTAGCCTTTGGGCATCTACCCGGTGGCGCAAAAAAATGATTTCATTTGCTTGAATGTGCATTTTTCCTTCTTCAGGCACATTCCTGATTTTAAAAATTGTTTCCGACTTCCTTTAGGTTAGCCAAGTGTTCCATTTTGTGAATCCAGTTATCGGTACATCGTCCAGGTAGACCACAACCTGAGGTAGTCCCTGCAGTAAGCTCTCCATTATCCTTTGAAAAATGGTACAGGCTGAGGTAACATCGAAGGGCAGGTGTGAATATTGGTACAATCCTTTGTAGATATTTATGGCTGTGAATTCCTGGGAGGCGTCATCCAGCTCCTGTTTTGATATATGTGACTCAAGTCAACCTTTGTATACGTTGTCCCTCCTGCTAGTTTGGTATATAAGTTATGAATCTTAGGAATGGGGTACCTGTCCAGTCTGACTGCTCTGTTGACCATTAATCCACAGATCTGGATGGTCTGATCTGGTTTAAGGACAGGGACCTTGGGTGCTGCCTATTCTGAGAACTGAGCCATTTTTATGGCACCCAACCTCTCTAGCCAGTTCAGCTTAGCATCAACTTTCTTTCTCAGGGCGTATGGCACCAGTCTTGCTTTCAAGAAGTGAGGGGTTGCTTTTGGGTCCATATAAATCTTGGCCTGTTGGTCTTGGATTTTTCCCAGTTCATCCTTGAAGATGGTGTCATTTTTTTTTTAGCACCTCTGGTAGTCCATCTGCTCGCAACTGGAAGATTTCAGACCAATTTAATTTAACCTTTGTCAACCAATCATGCCCTAGAAGGCTTGGTCCTTCATCTTCTACCACCGTTACTGGTAGCTGTGCCAATTGGTGTCTATAACGAACAGATGCTCTGGTGATACCCTTTACTTGGACACCGTCCCATGCATCTGCTGCCCTTGTCCTTCTAGGTGGTGGAGGTCATGGGTTTGGAAGGTGTTGTCAAAGGAGACTTGGTGAGTCATTGCAATACATCTTTAGATGGTACACACTGCTACCACAGTGCATTGCGGTGGAGGAAGTGAATGTTGAAGATTGTGGATGGGGTGCAAATCATGTGGGCAGCTTTGTCCTGGATGGTTTCATCCTGTCCTCCCTCCCAAAATGGTTGGGGAACCCAGAGGCAAGCTGTAATTGGCTTGCTCTGATAAAGATCAACTGTTGGGCATGCTGCACAGAGAACAGGGTTCCAAACCTGAAAATGGTTCTATCATTGCACCAGGGACTACGTTGTTATTATCTTCCCCATTATCTCTGTTTCTCTCTAAGTGCATGCTGTGTATTTCTGGCATCAGCTGTTTATAGATGTGATTTGTTACTTGTAGCAATGTGTGAAAAGAAAGCATTATTTGGTTCTCCTTGAAACTCCCCATGTTGCTGCAGGGATGGGTGGATTCCTGTAGCTTTGGATTGGCTTCCAGGATCAATAGTTAAAATCTCATGCACCAGAACTTCAAAATGATGACAGTTGTAAGACATTTGCCTACAATCATCCTAATACTTTGACAAATTATGAGCCACATGGTGCTCAGCTTGAACCTTGTGAAGATTCATGGATGAAATTTGCATTAAGGGAGAGTCAACACTCACTGTTAGATAAAAATTAAGTGCACTAGTTGTCAATGAACCACAAGTCAGATTACCTAAATTGCAGCTGTCAAATATTTCTGTAAAATCACTGTTCTTATAAGTTTGCCTCCTGAATAGCTAGCGGCAATGCTTCAGCTTCTGAATTTTCTGGTGATTATCAATTGTGACAGATAGACACTTCATATAAAACCAAATCTCACCTCACACAAGTGAAGCATCAAGCTTGACCAGAAAATCAGTTCTTAACAGTTAATGTGGCAACATATGACATCTAAAGCTTGTGCACATAGCCTCTTAAGCATATTAACTATGAAAGGTGGCCATGATTTTTATTCACGGGCAATTTCATTTAAATACTTCCAATAAGTATGTGATACTTCATACTTTAATCACTTGAGAATACTAGATATAGCTTGCTGCTAAACAATGGTATCCCACATATCCTAACATCTTCACTGGTTAGCTTGCCAGTGTTCTTATTACATTCCTGTGCTGGCCTCACTTTCTTTCCTTATCACTGAGGATGCTGGTTCTCAGCTTCCTTCCACATGGTGTTGTATGATTCCCCACACTCTCTGACTTTCACTCCTTGACCAGCTGAAGTTCTGGGCTTACTTCTTATATAATATAATCACTGCTATCTACATGCCACAGAATGGCTCTTCAGATATTGTATAAGCCAATCCTGCTCAACACTCGGTGCTGATCTCTGATTGGTAAGTTGGAGTTCCTCAGCTGATCATGTATTGGGGTTGACTAGTAATTTAACAAAAAACCTCAAACACCTGAAGTCTCAGGCTGGGATTTTCCGGCCCTGTCATGGCAGGACCTGCCGCTGGAGATTCAGTGTCCCCGCCAAATGCCCACTGACTTTCAGCGGGACCAGATGACCTGAAAACCCTGCCCTTGGTTTGGGTTTCTGGTTGAAAATTATAATGGTGGCAATAAAGTTGAATATATGTATGTTCAAAGTTAATTAGCATCATAGAATCATACAGCACAGAAGGAACTATTCGAGTCTGTGCCATCTCATTGTGAGAGCTGCCCAATTGATCCCACGCTCCTACTCTAACAGCAGATAAGAAGGAAAACACCCTGTGCAGAATCAGTGAAGACAAACTTTTGCATGACTCACTTCATGGCTAAGCAATAGGCACTAAGGCTTATTTTCTTCAATACTAGATTGCTAGGTTCTGCTGCTGCTTCTTAATGAGCAAAAACAAGTTAGCCTTACCTGCTCTTGATCTTTGCATTGAGAACTGTTGGCATGACATCAGCCATCTTAACTTCTCTGCTCCCCTCATCCACTCTAAGTTGTCTGCCTCTGAACTTGCTGCACTCTATTCTGATATGTATGGACATTGTTATGAAACTTGCTGACAGGGGTGCTGCTGTTGTTATCTGATGTACTGACCTCTACCTTGCAGAGGCTGAGTGCCAATGCTCAGACACTTCCTACCTCGCCCTGGACCATAACTCCACCACCGAACATCAAGCCATTGTTTCCAGGACTGTCTCTGACCTAATCTCCTCTGGAGATCTTCCCTCCACAGCTTCCAACCTCATAGTCTTCCAACCCTGCACAGCCCGCTTCTACCTCATTCCCAAAATCCACAAATAGAACTGTCCTGGTAGACACATCATTTCAGCCTGTTCCTGTTCCACTGAACTTATTTCTTCCTACCTTGACTCTATTTTTTCTACCTTTTTCTATCCTATTCCTACCTACATCTGTAACTCTTCTGACATTCTATGCCATTTCAACAATTTCCAATTTCCTGAACCGAACCAACTACTCTTCACTATCAATGCACAATCTCTCTACATCTCCATCCTCCAACAGGACAGTTTGAGGGCTCTCCACTTCTTCCTTGAACAGAGGACCAAAAAGTCCCCATCCATCACCACCCTTCTCTCATCCAGAAATGGAAAACTTCTTCAACTTTGCTTCCAATTTCCACCCTTCTCTCATCTTCACATGATCCATTTATGACATTTTCCTCCCCTTCTTCGACTTCTTTGTCTCTGTTTCTGGGGATAGGCTGTCTACCAATATTCATTATAAGCCCACACACTCCTCCAGCTACCTTAACTGCACTTCCTCACATTCTGTTCCTGGAAGGACTCCATTCCATTCTTCCAGTTTCTCCGTCTCTGTTGCATCTGTCCTCATGATGCAACCTTCCACAACATTTCTTCAGTTCTGTTGAAGGGTCATGAGGACTCGAAACGTCAACTCTTTTCTTCTCCGCCGATGCTGCCAGACCTGCTGAGTTTTTCCAGGTAATTCTGTTTTTGTTTTGGATTTCTTCAGATACGTCTTCCTTGTTCCTCAACTGAGGATTCCTCGCACTCTCCCCACCTGCCCCACACCCCAACCCTGCACTGGTTGATAGGGCCCTCAACCATGTCTGACTCATTTCCTCACTTCAACTCTCACACCTTCCCCTCCCTTCCAGAACCACAATAGGGTTCTCTTTGTCCTTAATTTCCAGTCCACCAGCCTTCATATTGAAAGGATCATCCTCCACCATTCCCATCACCTCCAGCATGATGCCACCATCAAACAGACCTTCCCCTCCCTCCCATTTCAGCATTCCAAAGGGACAGTTCCCTCCACAACATCCTGGTACACTCCCCAATCACCCCCAAAACTTCATCCCTTTCCCATGGCATCTTCCCATGCAATCGCAGGAAGTGCAAGACCTGCCCTTTCATCTCCTCCCTCCTCACAATCCAAGGCCACAAACACTCCTGCAGGTGAAGCAGTGATGTACTTGTACTTCTTTCAATTTAATATACTGTATTTGCTGCTCACAATGCGGTCTCCTCTATATTGGTGAGGTCAAACACAGACTAAGTGACCACTTTGCTGAACACCTCCACTCAGTCCACAAGCATGACCCCAAGCACCGGTTGCTTGCCATTTTAATTCACGCTCATATTTCTGTCCTTGGCTTTCTGCATGTCCAGTGAAGCTTGATGCAAGCTCGAGGAATAGCACCTCACCTTCCGATTAGGCACTTTGCAGCCTTCTAGACTCAACATTGAATTTAGCAATTTCAGACCATGAACTTTGTCCTCCATTTCGATTCTATTTTTTTGGCATGTGCTGGTTTGAATCTTGTCTTTCATGTTTTTGCTTTTTGACAGAGTTGCTCATTATTCTGGCATTTACACTCTGGACAAATGTTTTTATCGCTTTACTACAACAATTACTCCACTCCCTTTGTGTTTTGTTCCATGCCATCTTTGTCATTTAATCTATCCTGGCCTCTACCCTTCTACCCTATCAGCCCTTCCCTTTTGTTCTTCCTCTCCCTCCCTCCTTTCAATGGGATAAAACCCATCACATTCCTCCCCTCCAATTCTGAAGCAGTCACATTTGACTCAAAACATTGACTCTGTTCCTCACTCCACAGATGCTGCCAGACCTGATGAGCATTTCCAGAATTTATATTTTATATGTTTTTATATGTTTATATTTCAGATTTACATCATTCACAGTATTTTGCTTTTATCAATAAATTAGCTTTGATGGGTTTGAGGTTCTAGTGCTACTTAACAAATGGGAAAAGCAAGAAAATAAATCTTTGTTGAATTGTTACAAAATTGCTACAGAAGGACATAATTAATGAACAATTAATGAGACTCTTGAGGTTTAATATGTGACATATTTAGTTTTCCTCAATTGTGCCTGCTATCAAGTTGGGTTTAATGTAAGGGTTTTTAAAGCAGACATGATCATCAAAAGAATTTTACAATGCTTTCCAAAGTCAAATGCAAAGCTTATGGGAAGGCGTAGCACACAGAGTAGATGAGATATCAGAAATCATAGTTCAGAAATCTTAGCACATGTCATTAAGATGTTTGTATATGAGTAAAGCACAATGAAAAAGATGCATTAGGACTGAAGATCATAAAGAAGATGTGACATGTGAATGAATTGTGGAAAGCTGTCAAAATACCTTTCAAGTTAACCATCTTGAGCAGAGATGCATAACATATCCTGGCACTTTATCATTCAGGCAGTTTGTACTGGTTAGTGAATGGTTTGCAAGTAGCTGCCCAACTGGTCCAACAATAACCTCTTCCACTGACAAAAGGTCACCGACTTAAAACTTAGCCCCATGTTTCTCGTTCTATGGATGCTGCCTGACCTGTTGAGAGTTTCTATCAGTTTCTAATTTTATTTTTGTAAACTCTATTAGTCTGCTTGATTCCCCACAGATGATTGCTTTGTTCATTATTTTGTAAATAAATGCCTCTAGAAAATGCTGCAAAAACACAGTAATTAAAAATTTCCTATTGGTTAAATGATCACCTTAAGACAGCAATGCTTACTATGAGTGCATAGCCCAGTTGAACTGTTCTGACTCTGAGTTAGCCTAACTTGTGCATGCTTAAAAAGAAAACAGACAAAGGAGCATAAAATATGACCTTTTTTGCTTTTAATGAAAAAGTAGAAGTCAGCTGAAAGTGGTGAAATATAGTTAGAAAACTACTTAGCCATATTGAACACTGCTCTGACTATTTCTGCTTCTCCAAAAATGCCTTAGCTTTAATTAGCAAGAGTGAGAAAGAGTTTCGCTTGTTCAGGTTTACCCAAGGTCAGTAATGAATTTTGAAGGGCTACCGTACAGCAGTGACACAAGGAAATAACACACACTTTGTCAGAGAGCAATGGCACAACGTCTATTAGCAAGCATATTGCAGCAGGCAAGAATGAGAGACTAGACTGGGAGTACAGAGAGGCTGAGGGGCTTTGTGACTAAGAATGGTTACTACCTCAGGCAATAGGTGCACTGTGAAAATCAGCTATCGGTAATGGAGAAGTAGCATATAAGCAGGCTCAAGGTCATACAGGGCGATGTCTCAGGTATATTAACTGGTTATGAAGATTTCCAGGGACAATCAACCATCTGTTATGCACTACCAATTGCAGTTAAGATCACCACAGGCCTCAAATGTAATATTATAGGGCCATATACAAGGGATATCTCAAGTGTCAGCCACTTAAATAATATTTGAATTTATATAGAACCTTGCCACATTCCAGAATCTCATATTGAATTACTAGCGTTCACTACTATTAAGTAGCAATGGCATGAAACTGCAGTGCCAACCAGCTAGTAACAGCGACTACAGAAGGCTGATTTGGTATCAGTGATGAGTTTGTTCTTGAAAAATTGGGACTATTTTCATTAGAACAGCACAAATTGTGGGGGTGATGGGGAGAGATGGGGAGGGGGTGTCCTAATGACCTATGTGCCTACAGGTGGTGGCCCTTTAATTGCATCCTCTAGTCATGTCAGTCAGTTTGTGAAGCCTATGCTGTTAAGTTTTACTCATGAAGTTAATCACATCAAGTCTAAAAAGGGACATTGGACCTCGATTTGAATTTATTCATAAGGCTCCTGCCTGTTTCCAGCAAGTGTGTTTCCAACCTGAGTCAGCACCACAGTCAAAATGACTTTTTGGCAGGAACAAGGCTGTGAGTTGTAAAGTGCTTGCTGGTACCATCCTCACTGGGCAAATTGGATTGAAAACAAGACCATAGGAACATATAACCTTTTTCCTCCTACAAGGTAAAGTAATTCATACCATATTAAGACTGTAGGATGCGAATCTCACAATCGGATATGTGGGAACTAAATGACAAAGCAAAGTTATAAGGTTACCAATGTATTGTATCTTGGTGGTTATTACTGCTCCAAAATAATCCAGAGCTTTGGCCTGATTTGGGTATCACTGGCAAGGCCAGCAGCTATTGGCCACCTCTAGTTGCTCTTGAAAAGGTGGTGGTGGGTCTTCTTTATGGACAGCTGCAGTCCATGTGGTGAATGTACTTCCACAATCTTGTTATTTGACCCAGTGGTAACGAAAGAGCAGTAATATATGTGGAATAGGAGACACACACAGCTGGTGATGGAGGACCTGGAACATTGCCTGATAGGTAAGATTCTGTACGACTACGTCAGGCTGTTACTCGACTAGCTTGTGGGACCACACTCACAATTTTGGCACCTTTGTGCAAGTGTTGGTGAAGATGACTTTGTAAGGTCGACTGCATTGACTGTGCCTTTCCTGATTTAGTACCTAGGTTGCAGCTGAGCTTTCTATCTGGTTTTACTCTTGGGGCAGAATTTTTCCGTCGGCGAGCTGGGGGTGGGGCCCGCTCACCAATGCGAAAATGACGCGGGATGAGGTTGGGGGGAAGCTCCGGCGTCATCCCGCCTCATTTAAATATTCAGGAAGGCGGGCAGACAGTGAAATCAGCTGTCCGCCCGCCGACCTGTCAATGGCCAATTGAGGCCATTGACAGGGTAGTTAAACCAATTAAAGGCCCTGCCATCCAACCTTAAGGCTGGTGGGCGGGCCAGGAGCCCCAGCGGGCTTCTGAAAATACATGAAACCTCATCCACCGGCGGGATGAGGTTTCATGTCGGTTTTTAAAAACTTTAATAAAGTTTCTGTGATAGTTATTAACATGTCCCATCTCGTGTGACATTGTCACATAAGGGGGCCATGTTAATAATTTTTTATTTTTCTATTTTTAAACTTTCAAACACTTTCAGCACTCTCCCTGAGGCAGCACTTAGTCTCAGGGAGATGTGCGCACTTTCGTGCACATGCGTGAAACAGAGCACTCTGACAGTTGAGGAATCCCCCTCCGCCCACACAGGGAGCGCATAGCGCTTCCCTTCGGGCGGCCCGCTGGGCAGGCCTTAATTGGCCTGCCCACTTAAAATGGCGGTGGGGCCCGTTTCGGCGATGGTGATCGGCTGCCCACCCGCTGCCAAGCCGGTGGGGTCTGCCCGCCCATCAAGGGCAAAATTCTGCCCTTGTTTTCCTTTCTAGCGATTTTGATATGACTGAGAGTGACTTGCTACAGCAGTTAAGAGTCAACCACGTTCGTGTGGATTTGGAGTTACATATAGGTCAGAATAAGGAAGGCAGCTTTCCTTCCTTAAAAGTAATTAGTGAACTAATTGGGTTTTCCAACAATTTGGCAGCTGTTACCCTCTTCTTATTTTCCAGATATTCTAATACTGAATTCCAATTCTCAATCTGCCGTGGTGGGATTTGAGCTCATGCTCCCTGGATTATTCTGTGATAAAATGAGAATAGCAATCTGGTACAGTAGGAATATGGAATTGTAAAGAAATTGCATTAAAGTGATTTGAAACAGTAAGACGTTTGCATGAAACAAGAATTCTATTAATTGAAGACACAATCGTTTATTTCATAGCCCAGGTTTTATTTTAAGGATAATGGTGAGTTTGTTAAGGAGTAAATCAGACAGCAACTTCCAGTATCTGCAAATGTGCAGTTAAATGCAGAAAACGCAAAATTGCTGTCTAGTTGCCTATTCCTCAACAAGTTTCTCACCTATAAATATGACATTCAAACACATGAAGGGCACAAAGTTGTGGTACCTACCCACTAGATACCCAATGAGCACCAGAGGAAAACTTTGAGCTTGTCTATGTGAGTATGTGTTTTTCTTGACACCATAATATATCTTAATTACTACCAAGCAACTTGCCTGACACTGGAATTTTTTTTACAAATATGGAGTCACGTTCCTTCAGATTTTAATTTTTAACTACTTTTGAGGAAATAAAAAAAATTAAAATTAAAATATTTTTTATTTATTTTTTCTATCTCTTTTATTTCTTTCTCTTAGTTCCAGCTTTCTATTCCTCTCTTCTGCTTTCTGTGTATGATTTTACACAATATTAAATATTCTAACTTAAACTTCCTGTTTAAAATTCTGCGTGCCTCATAAGGATTCTTCAATCTGATTAGTTTAAGAGACATGCTATTGTTTGTGCTATTCACACAGATCCCAGTTCCCCTGTAGAGGGTATCACGCTGTATCGGACACCTGATGCATGTAAATTGTGATGTAAAAACTCACAAAAAATCTGAATGCAGCTGCAAGTGTAATGAACAGTGCGTGCCGCTTGCTTGCTGCTGAGGGAACTTTCTGGACCATTATCTCCTGACACTTGGCAACATACTAAGATACATCTGTAGAGAAGAATTTTATCCCCTGGGTGAGAATACAGCAATGTGCCATTGAGGAGCAATAGCAGCCAGGCTTGACCACCTTTTACGTTGGGCTTCATTGGTGTGCTGCTTGTCAACTTTCCAAATTTCCATTGCTTCCTCAAGTTCTTTCTTTCCATTCTGTGCTTTCTCTCCACAATCTCTCCAAGTTCCCTTTAAGTCTCACACTGTCCTCAATTTGATGTAGTTCTTTGTCATTACTAGGTCAAAACTGGGACATTCTCTTCTGAGCACTATTATGGGGGCACCATTACCACAAGAAGAGTGGTGGTTCAGGGGAAAATCCCACCGCCATTTTCTCCAGGCAAGTATGGATAGAAAATAGATGCAGCAGTGATCATCACAAACCAAATGTTTAATAAAGCCAGTTTCCCACAACACCTTCTCACTCCAAAAAATATTTATCATACTTCAAAACTGGCATTTTGCCTTTGGACTATTTTCATATTGGGAGAAATAAGAGGATTTTACAATCATTCTTTTGGAGCATTAATGTTCCTCAGAGTTGATACGTGACAATTTAAAATATATTGCTTCTAATAATTTTAATCAAAAGTTATACTGTATTCAGCGTTTTATTTGTGACAGTAGAATAATATTAAAGCTGGACCTGCTATTTCTTAAATATACTTCATATTTTTATAAAGCTCTGTTATAAATTAACTATCGATGAGCTGTTTGACCTCAGTAATCAAACCCATAGCCTGAGGCAAGCATAAATTCCAATACTGGCTAATAACTAACATGTCTTCTGTTCATACTTTGATGGTGTGAAGCAGAATAGAGCCCTTACCGTCAACAAGGAATACTTCAGGCTACTTGTAAATGTTACAGTAAAACATCTTGTGTATTTAGAGAAATTTTAATATGCTAAATAAATAGTTATTAAATGCAAGATAAACAAAGGATAAAATCTGACTGGGACAGAATTGATGATCAGTAGTTAAATGTTCTGAACTGTACAAATGCTACAAATACCAGGGGACTATTATTGCTCCTAGTTTCATTTCCTAGAGTGCAATTACCTGTTATCATTTTTCATTAAATTTATGATGGTTTTGAAAGGATTAATTGAGAAACAAGTCAAACATTTCAATTAAAATCCTGTTTCCATTGATGGAGTTATAGTTTACGGTAAGTTAATATGTGGGATTAGGGAAACTGGAGAGGTACCAGGCTTCTTTTAGTAATGGCATTTTAACCCAAACTTTCATCACCTGCGTAAGGTGGGTCTTGATACAACAAAGGATAATGATGATGATGGATAGTTTCACTGCTTTCTTATGTGGCGTTCATCTATCACTTGTCAGCATGCTATTGGTTATACATGGCAGCCTTCCACAAATCTAAATTTTAGTTGAAAGATTTTGTAATTTACAAGGAACAAGACTGACCATCCCAGTACTTAGAAAGTGCACAGGTCTTCATTAACTATAAGGTGAAAATCTTGCTAATAATCCAGCTATGAAAGAAAATTCAGCTGGTTTCCTTGTAAGTGCTGAAGCACATGTCACACCACATGTCATCAGGCAAAACATAGATATTGGAAAAATGTATTGCTTCCACAGCTTAACTATGCCAGAGTTTCAAACAGCAAGCAGAGGAATTGACCTGGAATGGAACTTGATTATTTTTTGTTGCCTGAAGGGTTTTTTTTTGTACTGACCATTAGCAGAATGTCAAACATGGGCTTAGAAAGGTCTAATTTCAGTACAAAGTATAATTTTATAAAATGCAATCAGAAGTAGTAAGTATTTAGATATAATATGGACATACAGTAATAGGTGATTTGGTAATGAAGGTCATTGTGCTTCTAGTCAGGAACTTCTTAAATTTGACTTTCCAAATTACTGACAGGTGGTAATGTTTGAGTGGACATTCGTCTCCAACAGAGTTAAATCACAATTATTATTTGAACTAATCTAATGATGAAAAGTTGGTATGAATGGTCATGAGTTCAGATACTAGCATCTCAGAATTTAAAGATTTAAATTATTTAGTGAATCATTCAGCAGCCTGAAAAAAGAATAGTTGGTGTGAAGTTGAAACAATTTCTAAATGAAAGGTAAATATTAAGAAAATTGTTAATATCTGTTGTACAGTTGGAAGACAAAGTACGAAGCAATAAAATAAATTAATTTCACTTTTTAGCTTGCGGTAAGGAATCCTCTGTAATGTTTGCAATTCTGCTTACTTGTTGAGGATTATCTTTAAGAAAATACAGTAGATATGTTATTAATATTTATTTTTAAATTATTTATTCTGATACACGCATCCATGTGGCTCTTTTCAAATGATCCCCACTGTTCTCAAGTGAGATGGTGACCAGAATAATTAGCAGAAAGGTGCTTCTATTTTGCTGTGAATGCTAGAATGGCTGGAGATCCAGTTGATCACTCAGTGCAGTATGTCATTAGATACCAGAGCAGTTGGACAATTTGTGGGGCCTTGCTCCCAGACTGGAAGCAGCTCTGTTTACTGCACTAACATTAAACTGATATTGTTTTTCTCAAAATTCAATTCTGCTGATTGCCCACAATTCAGTAATGGCCATTTAAACAATCCATCAATACTTTGTAAATGCTTTTAAATCAGATTTGTCTAACACGTTATTCGCTAGCCACATGTGATTACTCTATACTCATATTCGTAGGCATGCATATTTTATTATTTTTGTGCCTTAATTGGTAAAAGTAAAATAAAATGCTGAGTGTGCAAATGGTTTTGTGTGTACTTTACTGCTGACATTATTGGTTGTTTGCTAAAGTGGTGTGTAACATGGGTGAAAACGCCTTACTTCAGCGCCATGGAAACACCAACAATATTGGGCTGAGTTTTATGCTCGGAAATCAGGAGTATTTTCCACTTTGTGGAATACATTATGGGGCGTGATGAAGTCGGGTGCTGTTTACGATGTCATCACGTCGGTTTCCAATAATACAGCACCCAAGCGAGTCAAAAAGTTGGGAACATGCTCACGTTATTTAAATATCAATTTTCAAGGCAATTCAGCTAATTAACTACCCACCTCGCTGCAGGAATATGGTCAGAAGGCAATAATAGGCCTTCAGGGGGAGACATGCAACAGGTCTGTTCTTTTAAGGGCAAGCTTGTTTGGGCGGGTGTTAAAACTGCAGCTGAGTCTCAGCTTTGCAGTTCAAACTCTATTGACCGCAGGGACTGCTCATTTGAGTGGACAGAGGAACCTTTTGGACATGTTCCCATAAGGAGAACTCTCCTCCGATCCAGAGGGCTCTTTTGATGGAATATTTTCTTGCCTGTTACCCAGGGATGTAGGGTGAAAAGTGCCTGAAACAGATGGGGATTGTTGTCTGTACTGGCGACACACCTCTAGTGAGAAGGAGAGAAGGATTAGAAGGAGGAGGTGAAGGGTGGAAGGACGAAGAGAACACAGGGAGGCTCAGGATGCTGTCGTTCCTCAGGAAGGGGACAGAGCTGTGCCAGTCCCGAGGGTTGGGGGAACCCAAAAACCCTTAGCCAAGGTGCAGATGAATTTATGCTGCTCCAAGAGTATATGGGCAGTGATTCAGTGACATGCAACTTAGGAAACTCAGTGCAGGTGACTTGGGCTTTCAGGGCGACTGTGACATCACTTTGTGAGATGCTCACAGGGGAGGCCTCATCCAATTGCCTTGGAAGCCACCCGATGCATGTTGCAATGAAGGTGACAGTGGTACTTTACTTCTTCACAACAGGCTCATTCCAGGTATCTTGTGAGGACCTCAGTGGGGTAACACAGCCTGCTGCACAGCATTGCATTAAGCTCTTCACAGGTACAATGTACCAAAGGGCTAGTAATTACATCCCCTTCACTCAGGATGACCAAAAGTCAAATGGATAGAGTCCGAGGATTTGCATTGATTGCAGGTTTCTTCTGGGTACAGGGAGCCATTGACTGCACGCACATATCCATTAGGCTTCCTGCTGGACAATTATTGCACCTTCATAAACAGAGAAGGCTTCCACTCGATCAATGTGACCATAATTGGCGGGTCATGCAGGTGTGTGCCAAGTACCCGGGCAGCAGTCACGACTCAGACATCCTTAGGAACTCACAGATTCCAGGCTTTTTCACTGGCCCAGATTCCTTGGAGGGATGGCTACTAGGTGATAAGGTCTATCCACTGAAAAGATGGCTAATGATGCCTGTGAGGTGCCCAGATCTGACGCAGAAAGGAGGTGCAATGAGAGCCACGCCAGCACTAGGACCATAGTGGAGCAGACCATCGGTCTCCTAAAGATGTGATTCCTATGGCTGGACAGATCTGGAGGTTCACATGACATTACTCTACTTCACGTGTGTCCCTGATGGTCGTGATTTGCTGTGCATTCAACATCTCCATGCGAAGTGGAGATGCCCTGGACGATGATGACATGCCAGACGGAGGCCAATCCTCTGAGGATGAGGGCAATGATGAGTTGAGGCACAACGGTGATGCTCCTTCTGATGGCTCTCACTGTGATCAAGTGGATGGCCGTGTTACCAGAATGACTTAATATGGCAAATATTTCTATAGTACGTCGTGTCACTGCTACAGAAGGGATTTGGTGTTTTCTTGGCCCTCCTTTTCCCAGTGCCCAGCATGAGCAGCCCATGCTCATCATATGCTGCAGGGGATACGAAGGGCAGCCTCACTGAGCCTGGGGCAGCTTTGCCCCTTCTAGAACATCTCCCCCTTCACTCCAATGGTGCAGATATCTATGCATGGAAATATGTAATAAATATAAAGCTCCTCAATGCCAAAAAGTGGGAGAATTGCACGTTTCTAAAAAGTTCTGCCACCTATAAAAATTGACGTGGTTGACACAGATTTGCTAAAATTTAAATTGACTTATGTGGCCAGAGTGGAAAATACACAAATCTTCACTATGTATAATAGATGCGCTCAACTGAACACCCGTTGGGTCACCTGATACTGTGCTGTGCCAGGGGCCCCTTTAAAGTGATGGCTGCTACCTTGTTCCAGGTTGTGGCCTGCAGCCTCAGAGGCCGGGCACCTGCCTCCATAATTCATTGGACGGGATAACAGCCTGTAACCCTCCATTGCTGCTAATTCGCATCGATTAATGTATTGTCAGGTGTGCACTGACAACGGGCCAAGAAGTCGGAATGCCACCCACTTCCGAGTACAGAGCCCCCCATCGGCGCGCAACCACATTATTCAGCCCATTGTGTGGCGAGGGGACTGGTCACTGTGGTCAGCTTAACCGACCTGAAACAGTCCACATCAGAAGAAGAAAGCAAGCCCAACCATTGATGAGCAGCTCCGTCAGGTCACATCATAGCAAATGGGAAGCAGCCTCCAGCTGTGCTCTAGACTGAGAGAAAGGGCAGGTCTGGTGTGTTGCACTGTGCAAGTCAACAACCTCAGCAATCACTCAATAAAGTTAAAGCCCCACTCACAGCTGTTGGGCAAAAACTGAGAAGCTGCACTAAGATGTGATGTGTCTAATAAATTAATGCCAAAAATACAAATTTTGATGAACAAAAGTACTTCAATACTTTGCATTGAATGGCCAATATTCTATTAAATATACGAGTAAAGAATATTTATCTGTATTTTGTTTAATGTATTTTGTACTAAAATTACTGCCTGTAGCTCAAATGTTCTCATCCTAGTCATACTTGGGCTAGTTAGTGATTTCTGTTGGACAACACTGTTTTAAATGCTGTTATTGGTCCTTTGAACAAGGCAATGGTTAGCAATAAATCACACTTTGTCTCAGTTACTTTAACACCAAAGAAGTAACATTTCTGATTGGACTAGTACTGGACTATGCAGTGCCCTATGTTATTTTAAGTACAGCCCAAACTAATTTCAAAACTGTATTCATTTTCTATACTCATCAGATTAATAATCCTGCAGCTATCACCACACTCTTTCTCAGTGCTAAAAATTCCTGTGTTGGGGGAAGGGAGTGCTTGTTCCATTTCAAATCATTCAGTGTAGTCTGTTATGGTGCAAGCTACTGATGTTGAAATCACTTGCAGAAGTTTCTGTCCAGATGATGAATTAAATAGCAGGGGACAATAGTGGGTGCCAACATGTACTTGTAATAACAAAGGGTAAAAATTGCTTTGGGCTTTATTGACAATTATTCCACGTGAACTAAGGTGTGTCATGAAATAGCGTGAAGCTTTCCAAGAATGTAGGAGCCTGGAGGTCTCAACTTTTCTTGCTTGGGGCCTGGCTACCTGTCATACCATTTTTGTCAGAGGTTGGGAAGTAAGTCATTTAATGGTATTCAGATGTTTCCAAGTGATGGCTCTGGGTTAACTGAAATTACATTTGGTGCCCTAGAGGTTGGTGGTGAGAGTGCAACAAACAGGAAGATCATTGACAGAAGTTAGACGTAGATTCGAAGCCTAGGCTTAGGGTGCAATCAACGGCAAGAAGAGGTGCAACTGGCTCAGTGCCTTGCCTTTCTGGGCTGTTGATTTACATTTGCCTGAGCTGTGATAGGATTGCTGAACGGTGTCCTAGAAAGGCTAAGAGTTTAGCTTTTTGGATCTAAAGGAAAATTTGATCTTACTTTTCTGCCTATTGCTAAAAAGAGATTTTGTCAAATGATAGATTGTATCTTTTTATTGCTCAATTAATTTCTAATTTTACAGTGACACTGCTGTCTTAAAAAACTACAAGCAGTTCAGTATGTCAATCAACTTTTAAAACATGAAACCTGTATCACGGATCCATCAAATTGTTAAAAAAATGTTTAGACCTTTGCAGTGTAGAATTACATATAGCCATCAAATTCCAATCTTCAACTAGAGACACTGGATAGAAGCATTTCATTCACAAGAGAAAGATTCTTGGAAGCCTTCATTCATACAGAATACCCACTCAAAGATTTTGCTAATCTCATATGGATAGGTTTACATTAATAGGAGAATTATTTTGTTGTCATTGAAATATCAACATGATTAATGTGATATTATTCACTGGCAATTTATGTACTAATGTGGTTTCCACATTTTTTGTCTGCTTTGGCAATTTACTGTTCAAAAAATTTCTTAACTCGCCAAATTAAATTGTTGTGGCCTAAAGTAACAAATCAGTTGAGGAATGTGTGCAATCTGCTCCTAAAGGATATGTGGCAATAAATTTTCTGTGACAAAGTAAATTACAGGGTTTCATTATGATGAAATGTTTGGACTTGTCTTGAAAAAAATAATGTTACTTTAGAAAAACAGTACAAAGATTTTTTTCTTTGTAGAATTTCTCCCCACGTAATGGAACCTCATGGCAGCCATTTCTTCTGCACTGTTCTGGAATTCAGTGTGGAATCTAAGTAAGGTAAAAGATAACAGCAGCACACATGCAAAACAATCTGAAATTCTCACTCTGCTGATATACGCCATCATTTGGTGTAGTGGTATCATTGCTGATCCAGAGACCCAGGGTAATGTTCTGGGGACCTGGTTTTGAATCCCACAATGGCAGATGGTGGAATTTGAATTCAAGTCTAATAAAAGTCTAATGATGACCATGAAACCATTGTCGATTATTGTAAAAACCCACCTGGTTCACTAATGCCCTTTAGGAGGAAATCTGCTGTCCTTACCTGGTCTGGCCTACATGTGACTCCAGACCCACAACAATGTGATTGACTCTGAACTGGCCTAGCAAGACACTCAATTGTAACAAACTGCTACAAAGTCATAAAAAGAGAATGAAACTGGACGGATCACCTGGCACCGTCTTAGGAAACGACAACAACGAACGCAGCCCTGTTGATCCCTGCAAAGTCCTTCTTACTAACACCTGGGGGCCAGTGCCAAAAGTGGGAGAGGTGTCTCACAGACTAGTCAAGCAACAGCCTGACATAGTCATCCTCACTAAGTCATACCTTACAGATAACGTCCCAGACCCCAATGTCACCATCCCTGATATGTCCTGTCCAACCAGCAAAAAGCAGGACAAATCTAACCCGGCCAATTACCGCCCCATCAGTCTACTCTTGATCATCAGTAAAGTAATGGAAGGGTCATCAACAGTGGCACTCGCTTAGCGGCACTGACACTCCATTTGGGTTCTGCCAGGGCCACTCAGCTCCTAACCTCATTACAGCCTTGGTTCAAACACAGACAAAACAGCTGAACTTCTGAGGTGAGGTAAGAGTGACTGCCCTTGACATCAAGGCAGCAGAGGTGGGGGCACAATGGTAGACGGGAGGCAGTTGCCCTGGGAGTCCTCAACCTCAACTCCAGATCCCATGAAGTCTCAAGGCATCAAGTCAAACATGGGCAAGGAAACCTCCTGCTGATTACTACGTACCACCCTCCCTCAGCTGATGAATCAGAGCTCCTCCATGTTGTGAAGCACTGAGTGTGACAACGGTGCAGAATGTACTCTGGGTGGGGGACTTTAATGTCCAACACCAAGAGTGGCTCAGTAGCACCACTGCTGACCGAGTCCTAAATGACATAAATGCTAGACTAGGTCTGCAGCAGGTGGTAAGGGAACCAAGAAGAGGGAAAAACATACTTGGCCTCATCCTCACCAAGCTGCCTGCCACAGGTGCATCTGCCCATGACAGTATCGGTAGGAGCGACCACCGCACAGTCCTGTCTTCACATTGAGGATATCCTCCATTATGTTGTGTGGCAAGACCACCATGCTAAATGAGATGGATTTTGAACAGATCTAGCAACTCACGACTGGGCATCCATGAGGCGCAGTGGGCCATCAGCAGAATTGTACTCAAACACAATCTGTAGCCTTATGACCTGGCATATCCCCCACTCTACCATTACCATCAAGCCAGGGGATCAACCCTGGTTCAATGAAGAGTGCAGGAGGGCGTGCCAAGAACCTACCTACCAGACATACCTAAAAATGAGGTGTCATCCTGGGAGAAGCTATAACACAGGCCTACTTGCATGCCAAACAGCATAAGCAGCAAGTGGTAGACAGAGCTAAGCGATCCCACAACCAACAGATCAGATCTAAGCTCTGCAGTCCTACTACATCCAGTCATGAATGGTGGTGGGCAATTAAACAACTCACTGGAGGAGGAGGCTCCCATCACAGCCCAACAATCAGTGCAAAAGATAAGACTGAAGCATTCACAACAATCTTCAGATAGAATTGCCATTTGGATGATCCATCTCGGCCTGCTCCGGAGGTCCCCAGCATCACAGATGCCAGTCTTCAGCCAATTCAATTCACTCCATGTGATATCAAGAAATGACTGAAGGCACTGGATTCTACAAAGGCTATGGACCCTGACGATATTCTGGCAATAGTACTTGTATTTGTACTTGTGCTCCAGAACTTGCTGCGTCCCTAGCCAAGCTGTTCCAGTACAGCTACAACACTGGCATTTACCCAGCTATGTGGAAAATTACCCAGGTATGTCCTGTATACAAAAAGCAGGACAAATCCAACCTGGCCAATTACCGCCCCATCAGGCTACTCTTGATCATCTGTAACATAATGGAAGATGTCATCAATAGTGCTATCAAGCGGCTCTTGCTTAGCAATAACCTGCTCACTGATGCCCAGTTTGGATTCTGCCAGGGCCACTCAGCTCCTGACCTCATTACAGCCTTGATTCAAACATGGACAAAAGAGCTGAACTCCTGAGGTGAGGTGAGAGTGACTGACCCTTGACATCAAGGCAGCATTTGATTGAGTGTGGCATCAAGGAGCCCTAGCAAAACTGGAGTCAATGGGGATCAGGGGGAAAACTCTCTGCGGATTGGAATCATACCTGGAACAAAGGAAGATGGTTGTGGTTGTTGGGAGTCAGTCATCTCAGCTCCAGGACATTACTGCAGGTGTTCCTCAGGATAAGGTCCTAGGGCCAACCATCTTCAGTTGCTTCATCAATGGCCTTCCTTCCATCATAAGGTCAGAAGTGGGATGTTCGCTGATGATTGCACAATGTTCAGCATCATTCGTGACTCCTTAAGTACTGAAGCACTCCATATCCAAATGCAGCAAGACCTGAACAATATCCAGGCTTGGGCTGACAAGTGGCAAGTAACATTCCTGCCACACAGGTGTCAGGCAATGACCATCTCCAACAAGAGAGAATCCAACCATCACCCCTTGATGTTCAATGGCATTACCATCACTGAATCCCCCACTATCAACAACCTGGGGTTTACCATGGACCAGAAACTGAACTGGACTAGCTATATAAATACTGTGCCTACAAGATCAGGTCAGAGGCTAGGAATTGTGTGACAAGTAACTCGCCTCCTGATTCCCCAAAGCCTGTCCACCATCTACAAGGCACAAGTCAGGAGTGTAATGGAATACTCCCCACTTGCCTGGATGAGTGCAGCTCCCACTACACTCAAGAAGCTCGACACCGTCCAGGACAAAGTAGCCTGCTTGATTGGCACCACATCCGCATACATTCACTCCCTCCACCACCAAAGCACAGTAACAGCAGTATGTACCAGCTACAAGATGCACTGCAAGAATTCACCAAGGCTCCTTAGACAGCACCTTCCAAACCCATGACCCATCTAGAAGGACAAGGGCAGCAGATAGATGGGAACACTGCCACCTGGAGGTTCCCTTCCGAGTAACTCACCATCCTGACTTGGAAATATATCACCGTTCCTTCACTGTCGCTGGGTCAAAATCCTGGAACTCCCTTCCTAACAGCACTGTGGGTGTACCTACACCACATGGACTGCAGCGGTTCACCACCACCTTCTCAAGGGCAATTAGGGGTGGGCAATAAATGCTGGCCCAGCCAGTGAAGCCCACATCCTGTAAAGGAATAAAGAAAAATCACAAGCTTGCTTCCATTGTGTTGGCAGCTAGAAATGAAACTGTAGGTGGGTGACTATTTTATAGAAGCAGTATATTATTTCAATGTGTTTTAGTAGTTTGTTGTCCATTTTTCTGCTGATTATTTATGTAACCTCCTCCAGCCCTCCAATCCTCCGACATCTCTGCACTCCTCCAATTCTGGCCTCTGATTTTCTTTGCTCCACGATTGGTGGGCGTGCCTTCAGCTGCCGCTCTAAACTGCCTGATCTCTCTACCTTTCTCTCCCCCTTCAAGATGGTCCTAAATACCTACCTCTTTAACCAAACTTTTGGTCACCTGTCTACCCCTCATCCTTTGTGGTAACTTGTGAACTTTTGTTCATTTTATCAGTATTCACAATGGAGGGTCCTCTACATTGGGGAAACCAAACGCAGATTGGGTGATTGCTTTTCTGGTCACCTCTGTTACCCCATAAGCATGACCCACACCTTCTTGTCATTTGCTATGTTTTAATTCTTGGTTCCACTCCTGCTCTGACCTCAATCTGTCCTCAGCCTCCTACATTATTGCAGTGAAGCTCAATGGAAGCACAAGGAACAACACCTCATGTTTTAATTAAGCACTTTACAGCCTACTGGACTCAACATTGTGTTCAACAATTTCAAATCATAATCACTGCTCTCATTTTAATGGAAAGCTGGTTCTGGTGATGATTTTGCTGTTCACGAAAACACTCCCGCCTTCCTCCCTATTCTAGACCTTCCCTTTTGTTCTTTTCGCCCCTCCTTTCTTTTCCTGTGCCTGGATTAGCTTAAAACATGTTGCATCCGTAACATTTTCCAGTGCTAAGAAAAGGTGACAGACCTGAAATGGCAGCTCCGTTTCTCTTGCTACACATGCTGTAAGGCCTACTGAGAATCTTCAGTGTTTTCTATTTATAATGGTTTGATAATTGCTCCTGTGAAGCACCTGGGGATATTTTACCATGTTAAAGGTGCTTTATAAATGTAAGTTGTTGTTGTAGTTTTCTCATTGTATCTAGTTTGGAAGCTGTGAGGCGCTGGAACTTTTTAAAAGTATTTATATCAGGTTTTTTTTGAATGATCACAAAACTGTTAAGCCTGCTTTATTTAAGATTATCAGCTGGATTTGGCTCACTTATGCATGCTGGAAGCTACATATATTCACACACAGTGACCTGTCCTTTGCAAACAGAAACAGCATATCCACACATTGCACCTTCTTCAACTAAACAAAACCTTGGGGTACAGCCATTCCCTATTTCATTCCCCGTGACAATGCCTTGACCAATCAAAGTCGACCTGCCTGACTTGAATTTTAAAAAATTTTGGCAGTTAACTGTTCCTGGGTGCATTCTCTATGGCAATGCCTCTACCAATCAGATTTGGCTTGCCAACCAATCAGCACTCTCTTCTCATGCAGCATTAATTGTTCCCTTTAGAATTGGTCTCCTTGCGGATCTGTCCTGATGGGTGCAAGACGAATAGTTTTGATAGCATGTCTCTTTTTTCAGCAATATTCAAGTTCTGTAGTACCAAGTGGCTATTAGTCTGCTATATGTGTGTAACGTAGAGTGAGCATACCCTGGCATTTTCCAATGACTGTTCCTGGATGAGGTGCCACGTTTCTGGGAAAACAAGGAGGCTAGGAGACATCCTGGCTCACAAAGGTCACATCCAAAATTTTAATTTCTTATATTGGAATATGTCCAATTCATAAGTGGGGTATAGCACAGAATGTATAATAAGTCACCTTGGATAAATGTCTCAATAATAAGAATAATTACGATTGCAAGAAATATCCAGAAAGTTCCTGTTATTGTTATTATTATAAGTTATAATATAGCTGAAATAGCACTATTCCAGTTGCCATCTAACCACTATTCATGCACATTTATTCAGGTCCCAGGACATTACTGCAGGAGTTCCTCAGGATAGCGTCCTAGGCCCACCCATCTTCAGTTGCTTAATTCCATCATAAGGTCAGAAGTGGGGATGTTCGCTAATGATTGCACAATGCTCAGCACCATTCGTGACACCAGATACTGAAGCAGTCCATGTCCAAATGAAGCAAGACCTGAACAACATTCAGGCTTCAATTGGTAAGTGGCAAGTAAGATGTGTGCCATACAAGTACTAGGCAATGACCATCTCCAACAAGAGAGAATCTAGCCATCTCCCTTTGACATGCAACGGTATCACCAGCACTGAAACCCCTATTATTAACATCCTTGGTCTTTTGTCATCATAGGCTGTCCTTCAATTCGAGGATGACATCTACTCAGGGTCTGGAGTTTCTGCCATGGGTCTTCATGTGACTGAATGTGGTTGATTCTTGACCTGCTGGTCTTTGGGTACATGGGCAAGGATGTCCCAGGAGCTGGTAGGCTCTGGAATGCGGGATTTGATTCCTTTTCTGCTGCCATTCTGCTTCATTGTGTCTCAAAGTTGATGAGGCTTGATGGACAAGTTTTTTCCATTCTGAACAATATTTAAAAAATTATTTTCAGAGGATGTGGATGTCACTGGCTAGGCCAGCTTTTATTGCACATCCATAATTGTCCTTGAGAAGGCAGTGGTGAGCTGCTTTCTTGACCCGCTGCAGTCCATATGGTGTAGGTACACCCACATTGCTATTATAGGGAGTTCCAGGATTTTGACCCAGCAACAGTAAAAGAACGGCAATATAGTTCCACATCAGACTTGGAGAGGAATTGGGAGGTGCTGGCATTCTCATGTGTTTGCTGCCCTAGTCCTTCTAGGCAGTAGAGGTTCCAGTCTTGGAAGGTGCTGTCGAAGGAGCCTTAGTGAATTGCTGCAGTGCATATTGTAGATGGTACACACTGTTGCCAATGTGCATTGGTGCTGGACGGAGTGAATGTTGAAGGTGGTGGATGGGATACCAGTCAAGTGGGCTGGTTCAAACTGGATGGTATCAAGCTTCTTGAGTGTTGTTGGAGTTGCACTCATCCAAGCATATTCCGTCAAACTCCTGACTGGTATCTTGTAGATGATAGTCAGGCTTTGGGGAATCAAAAAATGAGTTACTCAACACAGAGTTCCCAGCCTCTGACTTGCTGTTGCTGCCACGGTGTTTATATGGTTGGTCCAGTTTAGTTTCTGGTCAATGGTAATCCCCTAGGATGTTGATAGTGAGGGATTCAGTGATGGTCATGCCATTGAGTGTCAAGGGGAGACGGTTAGATTCTATCTTGTTGGAGATGGTCATTGCCTGACACTTGTGTGGCACAAATGTTACTTGCCATGTATCAGCCCAAGCTTGAATGATGTCTAGGTCTTGTTGCATTTAGACATAGACTGCTTCAATTTTTGAGGAGTCGCGAACGGTGCTGAACATTGTGCAATCATCAGCGAACATCCCCACTTCTGACATTATGATGGAGAGAAGGTCCTTGATGAAGCAGCTGAAGATGGTTGTGCCGAGGACACTACCCTGAGGAACTCCTGCAGCGATGTCCTGGGACTGAAATGATTGACCTCCAATGACCACAACCATCTTCCTTTGTGCTAGTTGTGGCTCCAACCAGTGGGGAGTTTTCCCCCTGATTCCCATTGATGACTCCAGTTTTGCTAGGGGTCTTTGATGCCACACTCGGTCAAATGCTGTCTCAGTGACAAGGGCAGTCACTATCACCTCACCTCTTGAGTTCAGCTCTTTTGCCCATGTTTGGGTCAAGGCTGTAATGAGGTCAGGAGCTGAGTGGCCCCACTGGAATGCAAAATGAGCGTCAGTGAGCAGTGCCGCTTGATAGCACTGTCGACGACACTTTCCATCACTTTGCTGATGATTGAGAGTAGACTGATGAGGTGGTAATTGGCCAGTTGGATTTGTCCTGCTTTTCATGGAGACGATAAACTTGGGGCAACATCCCACATAACCAGGTAGATGTTAATGTTGCAATTGTACTAGAACAGCTTGGCTAGGAGCGTGCCTAGTTCTAGCCATAAGTCTTCTGTACTATTACTGGAATGTTGTCAGGGCCCATAGCCTTTGCAGTATCCAGTGCCTTCAGCTGTTTCTTGATAGCATGTGGAGTGAATTGAATTGGCTGAAGATTGGCATCTGTGATACTAGGGACCTTCAGAGGAGGCTGAGATGGATCATCCGCTCGGCACTTCTGGCTGAACGTGTGCAAATGCTTCAGCCTTGTCTTTTGAACTGATGTGCTGGGCTACTCCATCTTTGAGAATGGAGATATTTGTGGAGACTACTATTCTGGTCAGTTGTTTAATTGTCTACCACCCTTCACGACTGGACATGAGAGGGCTGCATAGCTCATGTCTGATCCATTGGTTGTGGAATCATTTAGCTGTCTATTGCTTGCTGTTTATGCTATTTTGTGTGCAATTAATCTGGAGTTGTAGCTTCATTAGGTTGACACCTCATACTTAGGTATGCCTGATGCTGCTACTTGCACGCCCTGCTGCAATCTTCATTGAACCAAGGTTGACACCCCCAGGCTTGATGGTAATGGTAGAGTAGGGGATATGCCGAGCCATGAGGTTGCAGCCTGTGGTTGAATACACTTCTGCAGCTGCCGATGGCCCACAGAGCCTCAAGGATACCCAGTTGCTAGATCTGTTTGGAATCTATCCCATATAGCATGGTGGTAGTACAATACAACATGATGGATGTTCTCCTCAATGTGAAAGTCGGACATTGTCTCCACAAGGACTGTGTGGTAGACACTCCTGCCCATTCTGTCATGGACAGATGCATCTGGGACAGGTAGATTGGTGAGGATAAGATCAAGTATGTTTTTCCTTCTAGTTGATTCCTTTACCACTTGCTGCAGACACAGTCCAACAGTTATGTCCTTTAGGCCTTGGCCAGCTCGGTCAGTAGTGGTGCTAACAAGCCACTCTTGGTGATGGACACTGAAGTCCCCCATCAATGGTACATTCTGTGCCCTTGCCACCCTCAGTGCTCCTTCTGGTTGGTCTTAACATGGAGGAGTACTGATTCATTAGTCAAGGGTGGGGGGGTGGGGGAGGAGGGAATGGTACGTGGTAATCAGCAGGAGGTTTCCTTGCCCATGTTTGACCTGGTGCCATAAGTCTTCCTGGATTCCAGAGTCAATGTTGAGGACTACCTGGCAATTCCCTCACAGCTGTATACCTCTGTGCTGCCACCACTGTTGGGGGGGGGCGCTACTGTCCTGCCGGTGGGACAAAAGATACCCAGGAATGGTGATGGCGGTGTCTGGGACACTTTCTGTAAGGTTTGATTCGGTGAGTCTGACTATGTCAGGCTGTTGCCTGACTAGCCTGTGGCACAACTCTCCAAATTTTGGCACTAGTTCCCAGATATTAGTAAGAAGGACTTTGCAAAGTCGATAGGGCTGGGTGTGCCAATGTCATTTCCAGTGTCTGGGTTGATGCTGGATGGTCCGTCCAGTTTCATTCCTTCTTGAGTATAGCTCCTCCATGTGGAGACAATGTCCCACTTTCACATTGAGGAGAACATCCATCATGTTGTGTTGCACTACCACCATGCTAAATGGGATAGATTCCAAACAGATCTAGCAACTGGGTATCCTTGAGGCTCTGTGGGCCATTGGCAGCAGCAGAAGTGTATGAGCTTCAGAGTATTTTTGAAGAGTTTTCTTTTCCCTCCCCTGGACTGTTGACCATTTGAGAGTTGAGAAAACAGTACCTGGTGGGGGAGATGGACACAATGACCAGTCCATTCAAGTTGATTTTACAGGAGTTTTCCCTGAATGCATGTGGAACTGGCTTCAAGAAAGACACTAGCATTTGTTCAATGGTCCTTCCATTGAATCTGGAGGATGCTGGTGGAATTTCTCTAGCGCTCTTATATGTCGCTGATAAACTGTCCAGGCCTCACTGCAGTACATGAGTGTGGTGATGACAACTGCTCTGTACACTAGGACTTTTGTTGACTTGCAGAGGTCTTTATTGCCAAGCACTCGCTGCCGTAGTTTGTAGAAGGCTGAGCTGGTGCACTTAATCCAGTGCTGGATCTCCTCGTCAGTGGTGGCCTTTTGAGAAAGGTGGCTGCCGAGATATGGGAAATACTCAAAATATTCCAGAGTTTCTCCTTCAACATGTATGGGAGGTGGGATATTTGGCTGACTGGGTGTCGGTTGATATATGAGTCTTGTTTTGGCAATGTTCAAGGACATGCCGATCTCCTTGTATGCAGAATTGAAGAGATCGAGAGTGGCTTGTAAATCTGAAGCAGACTGGGTAACGATATTGAGTCTTCTGCAAACCATAGGTCATATATATCTACAGTCGTCAGTTTAGTTTTGGCATAGAGGCGATTGAGAGTTTTGATGGTATTTAATACTCATGCCAGAGGGCAGTTGATCTTTGATTAATTGAACAGCCAGGTAGATTGTAAATAGTATGAGTAGTAATTATGGTTTTGTTTAGTTGGTAATATACCTTTAAGAATAATACTTGTTAAGGAAGATCACATGATCTGTAGTAACCAATAGGAGAGTAGCGTAGGCTACCTCAGCAGTCAGTGTAGGGTGAGAGTTAGAGTGAAAGCACAAATGTAGTTGCTGCTGAGTAAATTGTAAATAAGCTTAAAGCTTCCACCCAAGAAATGTCTGCAGATCAACTCTGTCATCAATAGTAGCAACTCAGCCACCCTTACAACAGTATGGGGCTTTCGCACAGCTATGCATGACCCTGATCCAAATTTTGAAGGTGTCTGTTTCAGATCTTCCACTCAAGACAATTGCAGTTATATCATCATGAAGCAATTGCAGGATTGTACTGAAGTTTTGTCGATATATCTTTGGAGCACAATTCACAGAGACCTGAGATTTACTGAATTAGATGCTTTGGTCTTTTCAATGAATGCAATGAAAAGTTTCTGGTATTGCTCTCTACATTGTTGTTGGTATTGTCTGGCAACAAAAACCATGTCAAAGGTTCTTCTGGAAGGTCTAAAGCCACACTGTGTCTCTCAGAGGATTTCCTCAGCCACTGGAAGTAGACAATTCAGGACAATGCATGTCAATGTTTTCCCTGATTGTGTGGTAGACAAGTGGGAAATACCCCAATAGTTTCCACAGCATGATTTATCTTCCTTCTTGAAGATAGTTGCATTTGTTGCATTCCTGAACTTGGATGAGTTTTTTTTCCCTCCAAAATCTGTAGGATGAGTGCATGGAGTCTTGATGTGAGCACGAGCCCACCAACTTTGAAGACCTCAGCTGGAATACCACAGAGTCCGCAGGCTTTGTTGCTTTTCATCCATTTGATTGCTTGTTGCTGCACTCCCATTGATGGTGAGTCACCTGTGGATTTTACCACAGGGAACTGGGGGGATAGCCTGAAGAGTATCAGCTGCCATGGTGGATTCATGGTTGAGGATTTGTTGGATTGCAGTACTTTAGTGAAACGGAAGTGCAATAATGTTCAAAAAAGATAAAAACACCAAAAACGTGATTTAATTGCAATGATGATGCGGAATACCCTATGATTCCGAGCAAACTTTGAGAATAACTAGAACTTGTACCTCACTTACACTTTTGAAATTACTTTAGTCTTTAAATCCAGAACTATGAAAATCTTAAATTGTAGTAAAAATTATTATCCATTACACAGAGTTGAGGTGTCATTAAAATGATGTGTTGCTGTACCTGCATTCTGCACAGTACCTCTCTGATGCATGAGCTGCATTATGTTTTCACGAAGTATACAACAGAAATTGTTTGAAAAGCCTATAATGGATGTTGGAATGTAGCTATTTTGACCTATGCTTAGATTATGAACCCTGTGGTTGAGTTTGTTGCACCTAACCCTATCTTACAGTCAAAAAAGCACATTCTTGAAAGTCTTGCTGCGTTAGAACACTGAACTGGAGCCAGAAACGACTGAATGTGGCTCTGGCGGCCATCAGCAACTGGTGGTCCCACTAAGCATTTGCTGAAAGATCTGTAAAACCATAACTTCTTGAAAGCATGAGCTGTGTGGTATGAATGTATGTTGTTTGTGCTTTGCTGTTACACTCTAAGATCACATTTTTTTAGGGGTCACATTAGTTCTTACCATTCTGAGGGCTTTGTAGCAATTACACTGATTTTGCTGATTGTAGCCAGTAAATAGCATATTGATTATTGAATTTTCCAAGGTCAGCAATGTCTGTGCACCAGAAAAAAACCTTTCCCACTTCCTACACACTGTCAGCATCAGGCATTAGCAAGGCAGGTACAGAACAGAATCATCTATAAAGTAAACCTTTGGCTCAAGAAAATGCATTATCTCAAGGGACAGCTTTCTCTTGCAATCATTGAATATTTCCAAGACTGGCACTGGCCTCTTTATATCTTCCCTGAGTGGGATAATAAATTTCGCCCCAATTAATATTAAATTATTTCAATGCTGTGGTCCTGTTTCCACTAGAAACTGAGTTCAGGCTGCCTAATCTGATTTTGTACAGCACCAGTTTCCAGGTTGAGTATAAACTCAGCTCTGAGGCACAAACATGTTTTGCATTAATCCAGTGTATGAACCAGTTTCTATAGTAAGCAACTTTCCCAATATTCTGAAAATGTATTTTGATTTAATACTTCCATTCAGTTGTCTGTTAGCTTCAATTTCCATAATTTTATTCATTCACGGGATGGGGTGTTGCTGGCAAGGTCAACATTTATTGCCAATCTCTAACTGCACTTCAAGCTGGTGAGCCACCTTCTTGAACCACAGCAGTCCATGTGGTGAAGATACTCCCAGAATGCTGTTAGGTATGGAATTCCAGAATTTTGACATGGCGACAATGAAGGAACGGTGGTATGTTTCCAAGTCAGGATGGTGAAAAAGACGGTCACAGGAGAAGAATGTGCTAAATTATCAACTTACATCCTTCAGTAGTTTAATTTTCTAACAAATATGATTTTATTTACTTTACTATAGAACCATAGAAAAATTACAGCACACAAGGAGGCCATTCAGCCCATCTTGTCCATGCCAGCCCGAGGACATCCAGGTGCCCTTCCTACTCCCACCTTCCTGCACCCGGCCCATAGCCCTGCAGCTTACAGCACTTAAGGTGCAGATCCAGGTACTTCTTAAAAGAGTTTAAAGTTTCTGCCTCTACCACCAACTTGAGCAGCGAATTCCAGACACCCACTACCCTCTGCGTAAAAAAGTTCTTCCTCATGTCCCCCCTACACCTTCTGCAACAAATTAATTGTTATCATTTATTGCAATAGTTTACTGAGTGCATGCTGAGGAAATGTATTCCCTGGCTGGGAAGTAGCAGTGAACAAATGGCAACACAATTCCAGGAAAAATGAACAAACCAGCTTGTGTGCCCTATATAACACGTAAATTAAGGCATAATGGCGGGGATTTTCCATGCCCGCCAGCGTCGGCCATGTTCAATAGCATGAACCAATAATATAGCGTGGTCCGATGGCGTGAAACCAGTTTGCGCTCGTCCACTCAGCCCACCAATGGTGGCTGCATTTTCTGCCATTGGACATTGGGAACCTCATTGTAATACACCTTCATATCATTATTTGGCCTGCCCAATGGAATCACCTCACCCCGCTAGATAGTCTGCCCACGTCAGCGGGAAAGCATGCCAACGTGTTTCACAATAGCATATAAAAGACGAGCACTTGGCGGGCTACACTTTGAGGGGATCTCGGAGGTGAGTCCATAGTAATGTTGTGCAGCGCTCACCAGATTCGCCTGTTGGACTTCAAGCTTGAGGCGCGTTGGTGTCGGGGGCAAGGGCAGCCCTGCAGTTGAGGTGACTTGGTGGGGGGGTGGGGGCAAGGGCAGCCCTGCGGTTGAGGTGAGGTGGGCAGGCTAGGGCTTCCCTGCAGTCGAATGTAGTGCACAAGCATTTGGGGTGAGGGGTAGGGTGGGTAAGGAAGCGGCCACGGAATAGTGGCACTTTTTATAAAGTTCCCATTCCTCTGCAGCTGGGACAGTTCACGCAGAGCCACTGTTATGATTGGAGCAGAGCTTCTAGCTTGTCTGCCCACTCAAGCAATGCAGCGGCATCAAAGTGCCAGCAAGTGCTCCAGAGCTTTTCACCCCTTCAGCACAGACTGCAAACTAATGAACATTTTAGTGGACTGTAGAACAGTTGGACGACTGCGCACATTGTACAATCTCCTTGCTAAAGCTGGCCGTGGAGCAGTCACTGGAGGAGGTGTTCACAGCTCCTTGCAATATCAGCATCCCAGTTTGGACCAGTCTCCCTCACAGCTCAAGTTAACAGTGCAGCCTTGCAGTGTGATTTGGGAGAATGCCTGTGCCTGAGCTGAAAGCACAGAATGCAGTACAATGGGTAAAGCTGCCACTAGTCGGTTGGGTGGAGTGGGGTGGAGGTGGGTGGGGTTTTGGGCATCCATGCAGCACACTAATCTCTGGCCATCCAAGTGGTGGCCAGCCCTCTCCACGATGCTTTAAGGGGCCTTCACATTTAACCAGGACAGACTCTTAGTACACCATGCTAACCCACGTGTCTCTCTCCTCCATCCTGCAGGAGGAGTACATCAGGATCATGGAGCCTCGTGAACTGGCTGTATACCTGATGGCCTACAGAAAGCGAAGGCGACTGAGGTGCCTGGCTGTGCAGAGGGAGGAGCAGCACCCTCAGGAAGAAGGGGTGGGTGGTGCTCCCACACACACCGCCGAAGAGCCACAGTGAGCTGTCGCTGGTCGGCGCTTAGCGACACCCAGGGCCAAAGAAGCCACCTTTCATTCCTATTGATGACCGGGAACCAGTGTCACCGAAGACTGCATGTGTCTAGGTGACTGGTCAGTCACATCTGCCAGCTACCACAGGATTTGGTGCCACAGGGTCATGGAGGGCATTCACTGCCAGTGGCCATCAAAGTGGCCACAACTCTCAATTTTTACGTCAGTGGCTCCATTCAGGGCTCCATAGGTGACCTCTGTGGGATATCACGAGCTTCCATCCACAAATGCATCCATAAAGTCACAGATGCCATCTTCACGAGGGCACACAACGTTGTGCATTTCACCCAGGACCAGGACAGTCAGGACACAAGACCAATTGGATTTGCCCAGATCCCAGGTTTCTCACAGTTGCAGGGTGCCATCGACTGCACTGACATGCTCAGGTCTTCATCACAACATGCGGTCAACTATGTCAACTAGAGGGGCTTCCATTCGCTGTATGTGCAGCTGGTGCGTGACCATCACAAACACATCCTGCAGGTGTGCGCACGGTTCCCAGGGAGTGTGCATAACTCATACATTCTCCGTTGGTCACGTATTCCAGGATCCACAGAGGCTGCAGGGTTGGTTCCTTGGGGACAAGGGCTATCCCTAGAGGCTGTGGCTGATGACACCCATGCGACAGCCTCAGACTGCAGCAGAGAGAAGGTATAACGAGGCTCAGGCAGCAGCTTGCAACTTGGTGGAGCAGATCATCGGGGTGCTGAAGATGTGGTTCTGGTGCCTGGGCCGGTCTGGTGGAGCCCTGCAATATAGTCCACAGTGGGTGTGACACATCAATGTCATCTGCTGTGCCCTTTACAGCCTGGCACTGCAATGGGGAGACGAGCTGGCTGAGGTAGAGATGGAGGAGATGGAAGTCTCCTCAGATGAAGAGGATGCCGATGAGGATGAGGGTGAGGAGGTCCTCAAAGGCAGGATTGAGGCCCTCCCACTGGCCAAACAAGGCTAGTGCCCTCGGTAGGCCCTCAGAGCTGCTAGATATGTGGAGGATGCAGTGAGGAGACCCCATAGATCCTCACATTGCATCTGTGAACGTTTGACTCCAGTCTGGCTTATGGCAGTGCACATATCCTCTGTGATAATACTCCTCTTCATGGAGACGCAGTGGAGGCCCTAATAGTCGCTCAATTGCAGAAGGTTAATGACAACATGCAGTGATAAGGATGAGGGTGAGGAGGTCCTCAAAGGCGGGATTGAGGCCCTCCCACTGGCCAAACAAGGCTAGTGCCCTCGGTAGGCCCTCAGAGCTGCTAGATTTGTGGAGGATGCAGTGAGGAGACTCCATAGATCTTCACATAACCTCTTAGAATGTCTGATTTCTGTCTGGCTGAGAGCAGCTTGTTTGCGTTCTGTGATCAGGACCGTATCAGGGAAATGCAGCCATGAAACTTTAGAAGCAGCTGATCCTTTGTCTGCCTTCAGCAGCTAAGCCCTTCAGGAGCACAGCATCAATGGTCACAGATGCTGAAGAGATGGGAGCCAGCCTCACCTTAAAGGTGCTGAGAACACACAGAGAGAATGAGATAACTCTGCGATGCCTGCCCACAACATTCTGGCAGTGATGACAGGCACCATTGAAGTGCAGTCATCAGTAATGTGTACAGTGAATGTGAGGCTGGACCACCACTTTGGTCTGAAGGCTGCACAAAACACAGGAAAGAGGCCCTGGACAGAGACACCTGCCTTTATCTTGTGCAGAAAGGCTTCACATCTGGGTGACACAAACACTGCTCATCAGAACAAGGAGCCATAGGCAGGGAGATGTTCTTGGGAGTTTATTGACAATAGTGAACATTATGTACAACTGATTAACTCCCATGCCCAAGTTGTGCAACTTTATCTCCTTAACCTTCCTAACCCTGGCGCTACATCTTGGTGCTCCCCGGACATCCACAGTGGACGTGGAGGCAGCCGCTGACTCCGACGCCCTGTAGGTGATGACCTTGATGAGCGTCCTCTGGAGGGCTGAGGCCTGGGGGCTCTGGCCTGCTTTTGGGGTCCTGCTGTGTGGCAGTGGCACCCTCTTTGGTCTGTGAAGCTGGAGATGCTGAGGTCACAGGAAGAGGAGATTCGGATGGGCCGGACACTCCCTAAGTAACTTGGATGTACACCTGTTGATCCTCCTCCCTATGCGTGTCCAAGGATCCCAGGCTGACTCCTTGAGGAAAAGTCATAGCTGGAGTGAGTTCAAGCTGCCCTGCAGCCCTCTCGTGTACACACTGTTGGAGGCCAACTATGGCATCAGCGGTGGAGATCAGCCTGCGCAGCAGTGCAGGAGCGACATTCTGGACCAAGATCTCCATGGCGGCTGCCATCCTAGCATTGTTGACCTCGGTGCGTTGGCATGCCTGCACCATCACCTCAGCTTGAAGGTGGGCAGACTCCTCCATTGTGCCTTGCAATCTGAGGAGTGCAGCGGCCATCCCTTCCTGATGTTCCCGAGCTTGCCTTTGCAGCTCCAGCAACTGTGACATGACCGATGTTTTACCCACACGCTACCACACTTAGTGCAAAGCTGGGATAATTCCGACCAACATCATATGAGAAGTAACTTTCACAAGTAGGTGCCATTGATCCAAACAATTAATTAAATGTAATTTTCACAATCCTCTGAAGAGATGATTTCCATAATTCATTTTAATTCATAGTTTAAACTCGTAGGAAGTCTGCGAATCCTGTAACAAGAATCCTGTAACAAACTCAACTGGTGTTCTATCGAGATTTTGAGCTCCTGATACCAGGAAACTGAAGTGTAGCAGCCTAAAACAATGGTGCATTTCTTTCCTTAAATTTTGCTGTTAAAGTTTAACGTGGAACATTTTTCTAACATGCTGATTGCTGCTGACAAATTTGACAGTTAATAGATATGTACAA
Organism: Carcharodon carcharias; assembly: GCF_017639515.1. Classification (NCBI taxonomy): domain Eukaryota; kingdom Metazoa; phylum Chordata; class Chondrichthyes; order Lamniformes; family Lamnidae; genus Carcharodon; species Carcharodon carcharias. Next base: position 33,231,794 of record NC_054473.1, read on the forward strand.
TGAGAAGCATTTGTATAAAATGTGAGCTTAGCCATTGATTGTGACCGTTTTGAGGGAGATATGCTGTCCCCTTCCATTACCAAGGTTAACTATGGCAAGATAAGTAGCATTTTCTAATTTTAAGTAGGTTTATCACATCAAAAACTTGAGCTTGCTTTTGAGAAAATATCCTTTCATTGGCGAAATTAATGGAGTGTTAACACAAACTAGCCAAAAAAAAACTTCTCTAGAAGCTGCAATAGTTGGCAAGGAAAATCAAGCTGACAGCAAGACAATGCCATTGTAATAGGTTTTTGGTGTAATTTATGGCCAAGCATTATCTGATTAACAAATTTAATTAGTGGTGTGATGTGGCTTTAGGTTTTGCCTTGAACTTTGAAACAGAGTAAGTGCCTCTGAACTTTAACTAAACAGCCCAAGACATTCCGCAATGAAATAATCAAATCAATAAAAGGTAATAGAGAAAGTTTAATAAAGCAAGTATTCTACAATTAATGTTAAAAGCATGGGATGATCATTATTGCTGCTCCATTTTAACGTGACAGTCCTTAACACAAGTTATTCTTCCCTCAATGTTGTCAGGTCTGAAGAATGTATCACTCATTCCCCATGAAGTCATGTGAATCTCCCTATTTAAATCTCATCAATCATTTTGTCAAGTCTGGCAGAAACTTCAGTGTAATTGAAAGGCAGAAAAGTTCACAAGCAGGCCTTTTGTACCAAGGTATTGGCAATGTTGCGAAACCCATTTGGGGGAAGAGGACTATTCTTTCTCTGTTTAAGTGGTTTTAAATAAATTATCAAATATATTCACCAGCAGATCCTATCCTCATTCTGTGACAGATATAAAGCAACTGATAAACTGACATAAATCACCCTTCTCTGCACCACTGGCAATGGTTTATATAATTTTTGTTTGAAACGTGACCTGCAATTAAATGCACATAACATGCAATTCTCAAATTTGATAAAGTGACCATGGAATAGTATTATTTATCCTACAGCACATTTTCCATTGTAATATTCTAGTTTTGTCCACACATTGCAATACATACTTGAAAGTAAAAATTCTTCCAAATTTCAACAATAACCAATCATTTGAATTGTTCTCTGCCCCAGTTGTCTTGCGTTACTGTTCTTATTTCCCCCATTATTACTTGTTTTTGCCTTCTCTTCTTGCAGCAGTAGGGGATAAGAGCTGGAATGACAATGCTTATTTGAAGTAATTGAAGAGAAGCAAGCAACTAAAAAAATTGAAGCTAATAAGGTTACCTGCATCAGATGATACAATAAAAAATATCAACCTGTCGCTAAAACTTGGGAACTCTTAATGAGAAAATATAAGTAGAGAATGGAAAATGGGACCATACACACAGAGTTGTGTCACTCAGGATGTAAACTTGTAAATGTCCTCATTCATAGCATTGATATCTATGAGGATAATTATCTCTTCTCCCATTAATGAGTTATAATAAGCCTTCTGCAATAAGCAAGGAAGTGAGTATCCTTAAAGTACTTTACAATGTATTCCCTTGTTTCGTTGTCATGGGGTAGTGATCCATTAGTGGTTTTATAAATTATATTCTGTCTCCTCCATTTATTTGCCTTAACCTAAATGGCCACATTATAACTGCTCAGCCAGTTGGGGCAGTAAATCCAGCTGTGGTATAGGTCACTGGTCAGATGACATGAGAAAACACTCTAAACCTAAGGGTGAAAACTGAGCAACAGAAATGCAAGATTTGAATCCAAATCTTAAGTTTCAACAGTAGATTTGATATTAGTATTTTAAAGTATACATAAGTAAAATAAATCAACAACTGGTTGACAATTTGTCGGTGTACTGCATGTACTTTGTTGGTCATATAAAACTAATTCAGATTGAGATATTAATATCCAATACAAAGAATTCATGTGATGTGGGATTCCAGTAATCAAGGCATGGACCTGTTGAGAGTCTGGTGAAGTTAAAACTGAGAGTTTTGTAACATCTCAGTTACATTCAGAATGTCATGTCACATTCAGAATACAGTAAAATTGTTATTATCTGGCATGCGCAGGGAATGAGTGGTGCTGGTTAATCACAAATGTCAGTTAATGGAGAGTTCCATTTATCAATGGAGTACAGTGCAATACTTGTAGCATGAATTAATATGCAGGTACTCAGAAAGTAAAGAACAGTATTCTTTTTACTTCTAAATCTTCAACAGTACATTAAGACATAAATTAAAGTATAAAATAATATGGTAAACAGGTACAGGCTCTGGATAACTTTGTAATTGCTTCAGATTGGTGAAGAGATGACTCGTATTAGGGGAATATCAGAAATTCCGGTTAGTAGGGAATTCGGGTTGGTAGAGTGCTGGATAACACAAAGTTTATGATAATATGATCACAACAGTTCTCGCCATAAAGCTTTCATGCAGCTCCAGGTTGTGTCACCACCCTCCTCCACCCTCAGACCCACAATGGAATCTATCCAAAACTGACAGTAGATAAGTGTTTGTGTTTGTGTTGTCGCCAAAGTAACATGAAGCCTCACAATCCATTATGCATTTTGACACGCATGGAACCATTTAGAGTTGGCGACTGACTCCTCGGCTTAACAGATGATACTCCAATAGGTACATTAACTTTGTATGACAACCGAGTGAAATGGATACTATAGGCTCTCCAATATCTCATATGGATGGATGATGGATGTGTCTATGCCTGGTCATTTAGGCTGCACTTGCTGCCAATGCTGTACATGCACAGTTGCATGCTGATGGTGCGCCCAGGTTAACAGCCGCCATCTTTATAGGGGGCAATGTGCGACTTGAAACCCCAGCTTAATGCCTTTCTAGAATTATGTACCATTCAGCAAAATAAAGAGGCTGTCGGTATTTTGCAAAATCATATTTAGCTCTGCAACATCATCAATTCGTTAATCCTTCTTAAACTGAAGAGATTTGAGAACGTGACAGAATATGCCAACTGTTTAAGGCAGGATTCTGCCCCCTTGCTAAATCACTAGAATTAACGATCTCGATACATCATTGCAACAGTTTTCTTTCCTGTTTTGACTGAGTCTATTGGATCACTGAATATTTAGCAGCATATGTTCACAGTGCTTATAAATTGCGAGACAACAGAAATCATTAAAGCGAGTTGAAGCACTGGCATTCAGTAATGATTTTCCTAGGTAAATTGATGTGCACATGCCATTGGATTTCTGTGCACGTGCGGGTCAGTGTGCATGCGCAGACGTGTTTCAGTGGCCATCTTGCATGACCATATTGCATTGGCAGGAAACACAGTGGCTCATTTAAGATGAGGATCAATTTTGGAGGAAGCCAGTGTGCCCAGTGTAACTTGGCTGGCACAACTGAAGTGAATTAAATAGTGCCTCTTTGGTAGCAAAACTGATGGGAGCACTGACAAATGAATGTTGGTTGATTTTAAAATGTTTTGGAAAAAGTTAATATGACCATGATGGTCTCGAGTTTAATTCTTCTCCTTTCTGAATTAGCCAATTTCAATGGGTTACATATCCCAGTGTTCCTGCTCCTACTTGGTATTCTGCAATTCTTCATTTATGTGGTGTGTGCATGTGCGTGTGTGTGTGCGAGTGTGCGCATGTGAGAGTGTGTGTGCAAGTGTGAGTGTGTGAGTGCATAGTTTGTGTCTGTGCATGTGCACACACGTCCAACATGAGGAGGACAGAAATGCTGACTTCAGAGGGTTCGACTTCATAAGAAAACTCCTTTTCGCACGGTACCACAATGCGTGAGACTCCCTGTTTGCTACCCATATGTGAGTCCCTTCTTAGAGAAGAGAAGGTTGAGAGGAGATTTGATGGAGATGTTCAAAATTATGAAGGCAGAGTAGATAGGGACAAACTGTTCCCATTGATGGAAAGGCCGAGAACCAGAGACTAGTTTTGATGTGACTGGCAAAATAACCAAAGGAAAAGTTTTTCACACAGCGAGTTGTTAGGATCTGGAATGCATTGCCTTAGAGTATGGTGGTGGCAGATTCAATCGTGACTTTCAAAAAGGAATTTGGTAATTATCTGCATAGAAAATAATTGTGGCTGAATAGTTTCTGTGGTGAAACCATTCTAAGATTCTAATCTAAAACCTATCGAGGGACTTAAAACTATTGTTTCAGGAGCCCAATTGGTGACCCAAGTGCTGTGGTTCAACCTCAGTTATCCAGTTATGGAAGGGTGTCATCAGCCACATATGGAGTTGATAGTACTTGTTCTTTTGCAGCAATCCTCTGAAATCCCTTAATGGACAGAATGGCCATGGATTGAATGAGCGGTGTAGGATGAAAGCACCGCTACCTGGAAACCTGGCACATGCCTGCACGATTCCGTGGTGATGATCACTGACCACCTGCACATTCATGAATGAAATGCCTCCCTGTTAACAAATGCTGTCGACTGTTTTCTGGTGCCTTGAGCAGTTTATGCTTCTGGCAACTGTCTCAGACACGAAAAGAAACAAACTACAGGATAACTATGAAAGCGGGTGGGAATCGAGCAGAAATGGTACGATAAGTTCTCCCATGGAATTTTAGATCCACAGCTGCTGATTTCCTGTCAAAAAGGAGGAAGTCAGCATTTCCCCTCTATTGTTGGATAGCAGTCACTTGGGTGAGGCAGTGCAGGGTATCAATTGCCATGGAACCGTTCTCAGCTAAAAGAAACATATTCAGGAGAGGAAAGTAGAGGGAAGGAGGAGAGAGGAAAAGAAAATGAAGAACAATATCAACTATAGTGTCTTGCTTCTCTGCTTAAGGTGAAGAAACTTGTTGATGAAAAGAAGGGAACTATGCCAGTATGGTTAATTGTGTTCAGACTTTTTATACCCTGAAAAAGAACAGCAGCAGAAACAAGTATGGGACCTTTAGAATTTATGTAGCATATCAATATCGATCAGGCACTAACATGTTTAAATTTGTGAAGTATATGTCTATCATACAATATAAATAATTTTGAAGTTTATTTAGACTTAATGAAAGCCTTTAACATTTAATTTACTGCAATAGTGTTTTAAAAGTATCACAATAATCTTAGCCCAGAGGCATATGCTGTAAACCAATTATAATGTATGATTAAAAGCTTCAAGTGCTGACACAGTAATGTAATAAATATGTATGTTGGAAGTGTCAGTGCCAAAGGGGTTTTTAAAGGAATTTACAATTCATTTTGTAAATGAGAGCTGTTGGCTAAGGAGCAGGCTAGGTTAAAGTTCAGTAGCAGGTAATGCTACCCCAAAACTTCTATCCTGTCTGTTTAACAGATAGAGAAAATGGATAAAATTGGAACCATCTAACTCATAAACATAAAGTAAGAATTATCTAAGAAAAGTCTGCAAAGAACCAAAATATTAACAGGAACACATATCTAGGCACTATCAAATTGGACTAGTGTTTATGAGTTCAACTTACCTTTATCCCTTTTTAGGATACCTCCTATTGTCTAATTATAAAATGTTATTGCCTATCTGTTTCTGACACTTGCTCAAACCACCTTAAGCTTCTCTTGTTGGTTAATGACTTTCTCTTACATCTTTGAGACCACAAAAGTTTATTCCTCATTCTCTTTCTAGCAGTCCATCAAAGCAAAGAGTGCACTGGCCATGGAGCCCAAGGCAAGAGTTTGTGCGTGGAGTTGTTTAACATAGGGAGGCTGTTGCACTGTTGCTACCCAAAGTTCTGACTGACCAGGAAACTCTCCAACTCTTACCACCTGTCATAGGTGTATCAGAAAGATTCACAGACTGACAATGAACCTGCTTGGACGCACCACAAACACACCTTCTGTGGCTATGGGAACGTAGGAGCAGAAGTAAGCCATTCAGCCCATTGAGCCTGCTGTGTCATTCAATACGGTCATGGCTGGTCATCCAAATCAATGCCTTTTTCCTACACTATTCCTTCTTGTCTTTGGTATTTAGAAATCTATCAAACTCTGGGGCAGGATTCAAATGCAGAGCTTCTAGCTTAGAGGTAAGGACTCTACCCAATGTGCCACAAGACCTCCACTCATCATTCTGATCTTAGTATCAAGATGCAGGTGACCTGTGGAGGCATAAAAATTAGGCTTTGCTTAATTTATGATAAATTATGTGTGGACAGAAACACTGGTAGTTTTGAAAAAAAGAATCTGCTCCAAGTTGGGGCATTGTGGGATCACAGGGATCCAAGCAGCACATAATTTAAGAAAAGATTGTCCAATCTGTGGCTCTAAGCCTGCATGCAACCCTCAAGCTCTGGCAATCTAATCCTTGAAGTCTAGTCAACTCAATGCGATTTGAATCTTTTTCTTATTTACTGGTTTGGAGGCTAGAAGTTTGAAAAGTGATGTATTTAGTGATGTTGCCTTATTTCCTGGTGAAGAAAGGAAAGGTGCAAGAGTTGGTAAATTTAAACTCTTCTGAATCATCCTTATTGCCACTTTCTTATATATTTTATATTTCGGAGCTATGCAGAGATGACACCACATATGCAACAGATTTCATTCACAGTGCTTTCAAATATCTGTTCCATATTACAGCTTTGGCTTCCAGCTCTTTTTACAACTTTGTTTACTTTTCTCCAAGTCCATACTCAGGCTTAACCAATCACACAAAGTAGCATCAATAGCCAACAGACTCACATAATCAAACATAGAACAATTGAACACTACAGGCAGTAACTTTTAAATAACATATATTCAAACTAATGGGAAGACCTACTTACAGTTTCTATGCAGCCTTCAAAGCTTTATGATACACAAGGATTTGGCCCATGAATATAAAGCTTGGATATTTCTAATCTGGGTTGACACTTAAATGCGGCACTGAGGGAGTGCTACATTGTTGGAGGTGACATCCTTCAGGTGAAATGTTCAACCACTGGTTCAGGTGGATGTGCAAGATCCCATTGAAGGAGCTATTTGAAGAAGAGCAGAAATTTATTTTCGTATTATGACTAGTATTCCTGTGAGAACCAAAAGAATGATTAATTGCTTATTCATCTTAGTTGCTGTGAGTGACCTTTGCTCTGCAGACACTTTCTGCTGCACTTATACATACAACCACAGTAAGCACACTCCAAAATTAATTCATTCAGTCTGAGGATTTGTTACTATTGAATCTGCTTCCACCACCCTGTCAGGCAGTGCATTTCAGATCACAACTCGCTGTGTAAAAAGCAAGTTCCTCATATCGCCTCTGGCTCTTTTGCCAATCACCTTAAATCTGTATCATCTGGTGACCGATCCTTCTGCCATCGGAAAGTTACTCTGTCAAAGCATTTCATGATCTTGAACCCATCTACTAAATCTCTTTTTAACCTTCCCTACCTCAAGGAGAAAAACCCAGTCTCTCCAGTCTCTCCACACAACTGAGATCCCTCATCCCTGGTGCTGTTCCAGCAAATCTCTTCTGCACCCTTTTCAAGGTCTTGACATCCTTCCAAAAGTGTGGTGTCAAGAATTGAACACAATACATCAGCTAAGGCTAAACCAGTGCTTAATAAATGTTTAGCACAACTTGCTTGCTTTTGTAATCTATTCCTCTATTAATAAAGCCATGGAACCTCTAAGATTTTTAACAGCCTTCTCAACTTGTCCTACCAGCCTCAAAGGTTTGAGCACGTACATCCCACATCTCTATGTGCCTGTGTCCCCATTAAAATTGTACCATTAAGTTCATATTGTCTCTCCTCATTCTTCCCAACAAAATGCATCACTTCATGCTTCTCTGTGTTAAATTTCATCTGCCGTGTGTCTTCCCATTTTACCAGTCTGTCTATATCCTCTTGCAGCCAACTACTAGCCTCCTCATTATTTACTACATTTCCAAATTTCATACCATCTGCAAAGTTTGAAATTATGCCTTGCATGCCCAAGTCCAGTTCATTAATATTTCAAAAAAGCAGTTATCCCAATACTGAGCCCCAGGGGGCACAATTGCACACTTCCCTCCAGTCTGAAAAGCAACAGTTCACCAATACTCTACTTCCTATCCCCCTGCTAATTTTGTATCCATGTTGCCATTGTCTGTTTAATCACATGGCCTTTACTTTTTACTAACAAGTCTATTTTGTAATGCTTTGCCAATCACCATTTGAATGTCTATGTACACAACATCAACTGTTCTACCCTCATCAACTCTCTCTGATTTTTCATAAATGAACTCGATCAAGTTAGTCAAACATGATTTACCTTTAACAAATCCATGCTGACTTTCATTTATTAAGCCATACTTGCAAATATCAAGTAATTTTGTCCTGGATTATTGTCTTTAAACATTTCCCCACCACCAGTGTTGGGCTGACCTGGCTTGTAGTTTTTGGATTTAACCCTCTCTGCATTTTTAAACAAAGGCATGACATTTTCAATCCTCAGGCCTCTGACAGCACCCCGATATTCATGGAGAACTGGAAGATTATGGCCAAAGGCTGTGCAATTTTCAATCTTATTTCCCTCGGTAACCTAGGATGTATCCCATGCAGGTCAGGTTGTGGAGAAACTTGTTCCTCAATGATAACAATGAGGAATGACAAATGGGCCACGCAGGTAGTGACCCACGGTGCTGCCTCCTCCCAGGGAATCAAGGCAAGTCTGTGCACATAAATGAGTTTCTCCCCCAGTGTCTTTTCTACTTTGAGAACTGCCATACTTTTAAGTACATCCTCTTTATCTATTTGTATTTATTCCAGTATCACTACAGCCTCCTCCGTTGCTGCTACTTTGACAGTGAAGTTAGATGTAAAGTGCGTCAGCCATACCCCAGCCTCCACAAGAAGACCTTTTTGGTCCTAATTAGCCCCACACTCCCGTTGACTACCTTTTACTAATTATGTGTTTTATAAGCGACTTTTATAAACTAGCTTTATATGTTAGCTGCTAATTTGTTTTCCTACTCTCTTTTTGCCCCTCTTATTCCCCTTTTAGATCTCCCCTGTAATTTCTACATTCAGCTTGCTTCTCTGCTAGATATTATGAACCTTGTAATTGTCATAAGCCTCTTTCTTCTGTCTCATTTTAATCTCTTTATCATTAGTGATCCAGGACACTCTAGCTTTGGATGCCCTACCTTTCCCCCTCATAGGAATTCTGTACCAAATGATTCCTCTTTGATGGTCACCCATTGTTCAGTTATTGTTTTGCCAGTCAGTTTTAATTCCATTTTGACAGGGCCAGATCCCTTTTCAACTTACTGAAGTTAGCCCTCCTCCAATTAAAAACTTTAATCCTTGGTTGTACCTTATCATTTTCCAGCATTATTCTAAACCCAATGATATTATGATCACTTTTCCCCAAATGCTGTCCCACTGAAATGTGCTCCACTTACCCACCTCATTTCCCAGAACTAGATACAGTAATGCTTCCTTCCTCATGAAGCTGGAAAAATACTGTTCAGAACGTTCTTTTGTATTCAGCAAAATGCAGGCATCACAATAAAGGGAGTTAAAATTCTGTTTAGTGTCGATGATGTCAGCCAACCATGACTTCTGTATGTGAAGTAGGTCCGGGCGCTGCTTGGGTGAGCTGAGCTGACTTCCCGATTGCATTTTGCTTGGAGTTAAAGTGGTGAGGAGTAGTAACCATGGTGAATGTGCTGTGAATACCATTCCCCCTCCGCACCTCCACACCCACTGCCTTATCTGCTCACCCACCCCATACACGCTGGGCCCAGCTAGATTACAATCCAGGTTCAATAGTCTATAGATGAAGACATAAATCTTTTATCTCATTAAACTTTAGAGAGGTTATTTCAAATGACACTCAGGAAGACTGACTCTCCTGTGGTTTTGTTTTTATTTTGTCTGTTTTATTCCCTTAAGGCAAATTTAAGATTGAAGTATTCAAAGCTGCACTAGCTGTTTAAAACTACCAGACAATTGCCCCACTTTTTTTGCCCTGCAAAGTTTGTTTCAAACACGAGGAGCAAAATGTTGTCTTTTATTCTGTGCATCAGCATTAATGTCCACATTAATGTTGATATTTGCTGCTAAGTATATGTTATTTAGCAGCGTAATGCAGAAGTATATTACTGTCTTAGAGCAACAGAAGGGAGTGACCACACATGATGTTGAGAATGAGAGGCAATTTCATCCAGCTGTTAAATCTTTAAGAAGTCTAGCAATTAGAGACAGTGATCTTTAGAGTGTCCTTTTTAATGTTTCCCATTTATGAATATTGCACCTTCAAGAAGAAACAGAAGCACAAACCTTGTTCCGAGACTTAAAGGGGAATTCTGCCCCTGCCCGTTTTATAGTTACAAAGAACATGTTGAAAGATGGAGTAATAAATAATAAATAAAAATTAATCACAACATTTAGAGTCAAGGCCGGCATATCAATTTAGTATTGGGAATTGGCTGATCTATCCCCACTTGGCTTCCCATTAGCTCAGCAGGTTTATCTGATAAGTAGCTCAGTTATGTAGATATAAAGGCCTGGATTTTAGCCTGGAGGTGAGTTCTTTGTGAGAAGAGGTGGCTGTTGTGAGGTCAGGAAACCTGGAAGAACGGGTTTCCCAAATGTCCTGAAGAATTTAACTGCAGGGCTGCTTTGGTTTTATTTTCTTTCTGTGGGCTCCCCACCCACAGGCAATCTCTGGTATGCCTGGTTCATTCGCAAGGCCAAATGCCTACAAGAGCAGGCAGGTGTATTGAGGGAGTGAGAAAGATGATGAGGACGGGGAAGGGTTGCGGAGGTTCAAGTTATGGGGCAGATTCCAATTGTGGGAAGGGGCTGGGGTTCTAGATCACAGGCAGGGACCAGTGACTCGTCCTGGATTGTGGAGGGATCTGATCGCCTCCTTTGAGTTTGCTGAGGCTTGAGAAGCCCAGCTGCCTGTGATGAAAAACAGAATATTTGTTAAAATGAAGACAAACACCCTTATTATAATATTTAAATGAACAAAATGCTTCTCCGAAGCAGATTCATTGGCAGCCCCTCTCCCTGCCCGTCTTAAAACTGCGAGTGGGTGCATTCGAAATGGGTTCAGTTCCTCATCTGGCTTTCTCACAGTTTAACTTCTGACATGACCCCAGCCTACCTCTTTTAGGGAATTAAGATTCAGCCCAAAGCTTGAAGTATGGTGAATACTGCAGATGCTGGAAGCCTGAAATAAAAACAGAAAATGCTGGAAAAAAAACTCAGCAGATCTGGCAGCACCTGTGGAGAGAGTAAACAGAGTTAATGTTTCGAGTCCGTATGACTCTTCTTCAGAACTCAGACTTGAAACGTTAACGCTGTTTCTCTCTCCACAGATGTTGCCAGACCTGCTGAGTTTTTCCAGCATTTTCTATTTTTATTTGGGATATGATGTTTGGTTTGTTAGCTGACTCGCAAATCATCTCCGTTGGCTCGAGTTAGGGAGGGGAATATCAGCTAAGTTTTTTCCTGTTGATCTCTATCTCTATGCTGGAAGTGCATATGAAAAACACAAGCAAGTCTCCCTTATGAATAATAGTGTCTTAGTGGGGGTGGAGGGTAACTGACACATGTATAATTGCATCCCATCCAAAGGAGGGGAGAATATTGTTGCAAAAAATGAGGCCTGAATTTTCACGCAGTTGGAGAGCGTTATTGAAAGTGGCACCAGGGTCCCGATTCTGGAAGTGCCCATCACCCGCTACTTTCGCGAGGGGGAATGAGGGCGGGTTGTACTTTGCATGTGCATGGTTCACAGGGGTAGCTGCGCATATTAAAGTGTAGCTGCCTTCAGTCATACTCAATTTTCGCTAGTGGGATGTCCAAACCACAACTAGTGCACTTTAGACTGATCAGGAGAAAGGCTAAAGTTAGCGGAGTTCTTTGGAGAAGTAGGGGACCCTTTTGGAGAGGTCCAGGGATACCTTTGGGAGAGGTCAGGTGCCTTTTAGGAGAGATAAGTTGCCCCTTTGGGAGAGGTAAAGTGCCCTTGGGATTGTTAACAGTAGTCACGAATGTGAAGTGGATAAACACATTGGAACTATCAAGGAAGCTGTCAATCTGTCAAAGGAACTGTCAAAGCTCATGGCAATTTTGTATATTCAATAAAGTATATTGAAGAAAGAAACAGAAATTGATAATTTTTTGGATATTAGCGGTATCAGGGGGTATGGAGAGAAAGTGGGAATGTGGCATTGAGATAGAGAATCAGCCATGATCATATTGAATGGTGGAGCAGGCTCGAAGGGCCAAATGGCCTACTCCTGTTCCTAGTTCCTATGTTTCTTTCAAGCTGTCAAGGGAATGATCAAAGCTCATGAAAACTGACAATCTGTCAGGGGCTTTAAATCTCCTAGATGTTAAATTAAAAGAAGGCAGTCTGCAGCTTAAAAAAAATCAGTGCTTGCTATTTCACACTGTCAGTTGACATAAGCCCAAAGTTTATCATTGTAGGATTTGTGCTGCATGACTGATTTCACAACCTGTCTTTTTAACAGTGGGGTGCCTCTCAGTTCATAGTTTGATTGACAGTTCCATTGTTATTAAATATTTGATGTGGGCCTGTGAATACAAATGCTTGTTATTGTACGTGTTAAGTGGTCGAAGGAATTTAAATGGAGCAAATAGGTTTTTTAACAATGAGAGTTTTTAAATAGGGAATTCATCAACAGACACTTAGAACTTTACTTTATTTCATCTCACAATTGGCCCTAAGGTCTGCCTATGGTGGCTACTGGGTGAGTTGCCATGCAGGGTGTAAAGGCAAAGGGCGGTGGGGGGGGAGGTCATGGTTGGGCATGAGTTGGCATAGAGGGACTATGATGGGTCTTGGGGGTGGATGGAGTGGCATAGGTTGGCATGGAGGTCATGCGGGGTCATGGAGAGTTGATAGAGGGGCATAGTTGCCATGGAAGATATGAAGGCCATGGGAGTGGGTGGGGGCATGGATGGGGAATGGGGACTGTGTGGGTCGTGAGGGGTTGAGGGCCAGAGGCTGTTTTTATTTCTTTTTTTTGCAGCTGAGACAAAGACCTGAACTTTCACTCTCAGGTCAGAGCCTGGAAAATTCCCAGCTTCACCAACCTGACTTGGGAGAAAGTGCCCCAGATGGTCAGATTTTCATTCTGGGAGGGGCGGGGGTAGCGGGGTGCAGGTGTTAATAGGAGTCATGCCTGCCACCCCTGGAAACAGTTCAGAGGCAGCACACAGGCTGCTGGGTGTGGAGGTGGGCTGGGTGAAAGGCCTGCCTCGGTGCTCTGGCACTTTTCCCCAGCTTCATGACTCCTGTTAACAACCCGCACCCACACCATCACCAACACTGCCGCCCCTCCCACCCACCACCCCCCCCCCCCCCCCCCACCCCCCCAAACCCTTGAATGAAAATCTGATCATCTGGGGCACTTTCTCCCAAGTTGGGTGTGCGGAGCCGGGAAGTTTCCTAACTCTGCGGTCCCGACCCGAAAGCGAAAATTCAGGCCTAATGGTCCCATGTGAGATCATTTGGAGCATCCTCATATGTGTGGAATATAAAGTATTATTGTAGAGGAAGGATCTCCTCTGTTAATTAAATTGTAGACACACTTGTTGTTGCACATAACGCACAGAGGACCACTTGTCGAAAAATAACACTAAATTTGATAAAACAGGTCACAACAGCGAATTAATGTAGGCAGTAGAGATGTTGCATTAGTACATTAAGGCTGCTATTCTGAGGTTATGATGATAATGCACATTGGAATGGAACTTTTGACAGATTACTCTGCATCTGGCTGGTATTAAACGTGACACTGAACCTCCTGACTGTAGCACTGAGTGCAAAAACTAAAAAATGTTCCAAACCCAGCACTCGCCTCATGTTCTTCACCTTAAAGAAAGCAAATGTTTATAAACGTACAAAACATAAATAAAAATGCAAACAAGAAACAGATTTCATTAATCGTCTAGTAGTGATTGAGTTGGAATATTTCATCTCAACACTCATTATGGGTAAGCAGGAATGCAAGGAATCGATACTGACAGTTGGCCCAGTTTGTCATAGTTGTTGGGAATTTGCTGGTTTGCAGGTAAATGCCACATAGCCCTGACTTGCCTGAGACAGCGTAGCTGTAATCCGGATTTGCGTCGAGTCAAGCACCAGATGTCCCACCACTATATCTGGCACACACCATTTTGGCTGGGGTAAAAGGGGAGGGGGAAAAGGGGCAGGACAGATTTCACACATGGGTGGCTTGTGGAGTTGGCAGCACATTTAAAAGCGTCTTCAATCACAAGTGACTTCTGTCACAGATTTCCAGAACACACACGTGGGACTGAGGACTTTAAGCAAAAGGTGTAAAGCTAGCGGAGCTCCTTGGAGAGGTCAGGTACCCTTTCAGAGAGTTTAAAAAGTTTCAGCAAGTGCCACAGAAGATCAACAACTTCAAACACAAGGGCGTGTGTCTGACACCAAGGGGAGTTGGAGGGTGAAATAAGAACAGAAAATGCTGGAAAAGCTCAGCATGTCTGACAGCATCTGCAGAGAGAGAAACAGAGTTAAAGTTTTCAGTCCGGGATGACTCTTCAGAGTTGGAGGGTGAGGGCTATGGCCTTTGGAGGGCAGATACCTTCAGCCCTCCTGACCCAGGCACCCAGGCTGAAGGAAGGAGAGTGTGCCAGATGCGGGACGAGTTTGCACCATGGCAAAGAAGCTGCCAAATGTGATGGCACCTTCACATATTTGCGTCATAGAGGCATGCAAGGGGGAGCAACATGTGGCCAGAGGGAGGGGACAAGGCCAGGAGGGAAGAAGACCAAGAGTTGCAGGCAGCGCAGTATGCACCCAGCAGGAGGAAGAGGAGAAGGATAATAAGGTTTTACCCCAAGGTGAGGGTAAAGCCACTGCAGAGGTCATATCTGGATATGACAGAAAACCAGTGCGGATAAAGGTTCTGATTAACCCGAGGATTGTTTACCCAGATATGTGCCATGGTGTGGCAAGACCTGGCACCACAATCTGCTGATCCATATGCTCTGCCAGTGGTGTTCAGGTCACAGTGGCTGTAAGCTTTTATGCTGCCAGCTCTTTCCAGGGGTAAGGTGTAGACGCTGTGGCATATCAGCCGCACACAGCTGCATCGAGGCAGGTAGAGATGCCCTCTTTGCTGGGGCGGGGGAGCACAAAACTTCCCATTGGATGTAACGTTGCACACGCAGAGGGCCAGGGGCTTTGCAGAATTAGCAAGCTTCCCTCACGTGCAGGAGGCTATCGACTGCAGCGATATCACAATATGGGCACCAAATCATCAACCTAACACCTTCATAAGCATTAAATCCTTCCACTCCTTGAAAGTGCAGGTGGTGTCCGGCCACAGCAAGGCGTTCCTGCATGTATGTGTGCCGTACCCTGGAAGCTGCCATAATTCTTTTATCCTGAGGAATTCGCAAACGCCACAGTTTTTTCAGGCACCTACACTGGCCAATTGTTGGCTTCTGGGTGACAAGGGGTACCTCTTGAGGAGGTCCCCCTTTAGATGGCCACACACAGAGTCCGAAAAGCACTACAACAACAACCACATGCTGACCCCCCACAATAGAGCAGGCAAGTAGCATCTTAAAGGTGCTCTTTAGGTGCCTTCAAGATTGGGAAGGAACACTGCAGTATTCCCCCTCAAGGGTCTCCACAACAGTCGTTGCGTGCTGCATGCTCTACAATATGGCGCAACAGAGGGGCCAACAACTAGAGAGGGCAGAAGCCGGCCCTATAGCTGTAACATCTGAGGAGGAAGACATTGGAGAAAATGAAGAGCTGGAGGAGGAGGGCCTGTTGAGGGTCATGGAGCTTGACACAGAGGAAGAGGGCAGCAATGGGAGACCAGCTGATGGGCAGGCCCATATGTAGCCATGGCTGATCCTTTACAGGAAGGGGTCATCATCAAAAGCCTGCTATTTCAGAGTAGATTCTCCTAGGCTCTTGAAATGTCACCAAGTACATCAGCCAGTCTCTGATGAGCAGCTTCCACAAAATAAACCTTGAACATGGAAACCCCACTTCTTCAGGGAAATGCCCATCCCCAACAAGAGAGAAAACCAACAGCACGTACAGAAAGTGCCATCAGTATGGCCATCGTAACCCTTGGCCTCAGCCTAGTGCACAAAGACACTTTGAGAAGTCCTTCACAACCTGGAAAATGCACGGATACATTAGAGGCTGTCAATGAAGTGGAGAAAACACCACCTTGTGCCTCATCACACCATGCCTACTATGCTAAGAGTACCCAGAGGAAGCATGACTTTACACCCACAGACTTCAGTTATGATTGCATGTGCTAACAGTACTTCAGCGACTACACATTGTGCAGGGTGATGCCACAGGTGTGTTAGATCAACCCCTTCTACTACTTTCCACATTAACCATCCACCGCGGTGGTGTCTGTGTGACACCTGCAATGTACAATGCTGCCGAACATCTCGGCTCCCTGTGACCCCTTGGCCTCTACCACCTCAAAGACAAAGACCCGGATTTTTTGGATGGCAGGATTTCCCACCCTGCCACCTGGAGGGTCAGCGGGAAACGCATCCCCAACGATATTGGCTGCCCCACTGCCGTTTGCTGGAGGCGTGACTTCCGGACCTCACTTGGAAGGAAGCCCCACCTCAAAAAGCTGCTGGCCAATCAGATTGGCCGGCAGCTCTTTAGTTCCAGCAGCGCCAGAAGCAGTAGTGTCCCTTCTTGTGACCACTACAAGTCTAATTCCTGGAGTCCAGGCCCAGGTAAATGCAGAGGGTTTTAGGGTGGGGAGGGGAGATGATGCGCAGGATGTTGGGCAGAAAGGGGGGTGGGGGTGTTGATAGAGAGGTCAGGGAGGGACGGAGAATCCACAGAGGGGCAGATCTTTTGGGGGGAGGGAGTGGGGAGCACTAGGTGTTGAAATGAACCATTGATGGAGAAACAACTCTCACTCCCACTTCCCACTTGAAGTCTGGGCAGGATCACTTTCCAGGTTTCACCCTGCTCCTGAGCACCTCCCACCAGCATGAAAATTGAGGCCAGGTGGGAGACAGCCCTTAAGTGGCCAATATTTGGCTACTTGAGGGCCTCAATTGGGGCAAGGATTGATGGGCCGGCCTAGGCCTTGCCCATCTCACTGCAAAATTGTAGAGAGTTCAGGGTTTATAATGTGCTTAATTGTGATATATACAAAGTGATATGAAGTAATACCATGGTGAACCTGTCCGTAATCTAGGCAACACAGCACCCTGTATTCATGAGCCCTCTTACATAGTGTCCCCCTCATCGCCCTGTTTTGCCTTAGAGGAGGTGAAGGCAACCTGCTCAACTCTCGTGCTCCCCGGCATTGAGGAATGTGGTGGCCAGCCTCATTGTCCAGGGACCTGCTGGGGACCTCCTTCAGACTGTAGACTTTGCATTTCTACAGGGGCAGCCATTGTCACTGGGATAAGCAGAGCAGACGAGTGCTCTGGTGGAGGGGCTGGAGAGTTGGAAGAAGCTGAGGGTGCTGAGATACTCTCAGAACCTTCACCCTCCTCACCAACCTTCACAGCCCTAGGTTGGCTTTCAGATGGGTTAACTGGGGCTGGCTGCTGGGGCACAGCAGTCGTCCATTCCAGCAACCGTTGAGCCATCAGTTAACGGGAACACAGCTCTTCATGTATTCCATGGATGTCAGCGGTCATACACTGAGCAGACTGCTCTAGGCTACTGAATGAGACTTGTACCCTTTGCAGGGAGTGAAGCTGCACTTGCTTCCACTCTGAATGTGCTCCATGTGTCTCTTCATGACATGGGCTGTTCTCTTTTAGTTGGAACTCATGTGGTTGAGCCTCTGTGACAAGGTAGAGCTCATTACTGCCATGGACATCTCCACTCTCAGTGTGTGAGCTCGCAATGCCTCAGGAAACTCTGCCAGATGTCCACACATCTGCTGCTGATGCTCCAAATTCTGTGCCCCACAAGGTGATTCCTGAGGCCCTGCCTCCATGCCTACTGGAGGATCATCATGCCCAATCTCCCTCCTCCTCCGAGGGAGACTGTGTACAGATATTTCTGACTCACACACCACCTCCTGCGGTCTGGTGCCATGTCCTTCACCACATATCACTAACTCTAAACACACATTACATCCATCTGATGTGCTGTTATCTGTGCTAGCAGAGTGTGATCTAGGCAGATGTGACACTGCCTCTTTGGATATCTCTTCCTCCTCCTGATGCCCATGGGATGAAGTTCCCTGGGGTTGGGCGGAGTGGGGTGGTGATTGTGAGTGAGTGATGCTGCAACAGTGTGAGACAAAGAAGGAGGTGAAGATATTTGTCCCTTTACATTGTGAGGGCACACTCTGATACAAGCCAATGCATTTAGCCTCTAACCATTATCATGGGGCCTTAATCATGCAACCCAACCTTCATACTCCCTCTCATTCCAAAGTCCTTTTCTGCTCAGTGAACTAACAGGATCACCTCCACCATTACCACCAAGTACCAAAGAGCCTCTACCATCACCTTTAGCACCTTGTACAGGTGATTCTTCCTCCCCACCTACCAGCCGGCAGGCACCCTGGTTAACTCCATGACTGTCTCCATCATGTTCCTGATCGCTCATGGCTTTGCAGATCCAACCCCCAGTCTGGGCCAACTCCCTGGCATTATGGGCATTCTTGTCCTGCAGATACAACATATTGAGTGATGTTAGCCTAATATATATAGTGCTACCAGTGACAAATCTCTTGAATCTATCAGTGCATCACAATGTACTTCCACATCTCTACTGAGTTTTTTTTTATTCTTTCATGGGATATGCATGGCACTGGCAAGGCCAGCATTTGTTGCCCATCCCTAAGTTCCCTTGAACTGAGTGGCTTGCTAGGCAATTTCAGAGGGCAGCTAAGAGTTGACCACATTCCTCTGGGTCTGAAGTCATATTTAGATCAGACCAGGTAAGGATGGACTCCCCTAAACTACATTAGTAAACCAGATGAGTTTTTATGACAATTGAAGGTGGTTCTCATGGTCAATGTGACTAGCTTTCAATTCCAGATTTATTAATTGAACTGAAATTCCAGCAGCTGCCATGGTGGGATATAAATCCGTGACTCCGGAGCATTAGCCTGGATCTCTGGATTACTAGACCAGTGACATGACCACTATGCCACCATCTCTCCCTGTAGGTGCACACCTACAGGGGCAGCTTGGACATACAAGCTCCATGTTATAGGAGGGGTATATGCCAGGTCTCCCACCATAGCTGCAACATTCAGAGGTGAACAATCAGTTGGACCTCTGTGTGCTTCTGCCAAACAACTCACTTTGCTGGAGCACATCAGGTCATGGAACCTCTTCCTGCATTGTATCCACGATCTGGTCTGATCCCCTGCTGCACTCATGGTGGAGGCTATCACCAGCCACACCCTCTTGGTCGAGGTGGGCGGGTTCACTGGCCGCTGGGATATAAGGTGTTGCAGTGTCTCTGGATCTCCTCGACCAGGATCTGCAGATCCTGGTCATTGAAGCGAGGCACAGTCCCTCCTGCTCCTTCCCTACTGACCCTGCTTTGTGACACTCTGGTATGATAAATGAAAAAAAAGGCATGTAATGCTTCCAGCTTCAAATGGTCTCACACACATACGCCTGCTTATATACACAGACCATGTTCTCTTTCTCACCAATGTCGAATGTCAGGGTGGTGGAGAGTAAAATGGGGCTGGACGAATGCAGGGTGGCCTGACATTTGTTCCTGTCACTCCCAGATGGCATTTGGGCTCCCAAACATAAACTACCCTGCAGGCCTGCTCCCTCTGAGTCACACTGTTCTACCATGACAGTGTGCAGCTGTGAGGGTTTTGGTCAAGGCTCAGCTGCATGGCCACACCCTGAAAAATGGGTGGAAAGAGAATAGGTGCAAGGTCAAAGGTTCCTGGCAACTGTGGTGTCTACCAATGATCCCCTGAGGCATTATGATCATCTGAGTCAGTACAGAATATCATGAACAGCTGGTGTCAAAATGCTGCCATCTACATTTGATTGTGGCCTCAACTCCACTTTCCTACCACCTCTGGCACCCTTTCACTCCCTTGTTAGTCAAAAATCTATCTACCTTTGTTTTCAAAATATTCAATGACCCTGCCTTCCACGCTCTCTGGGGAAGTGAGTTCCAAAGACTTATGACCCTCTGAGACAAGAAAGTTCTCCTTATCTCTGTCTTAAATGGGAGACCCCTTATTTTTAAACTGTGTCCCCTGGTTCTAGTCTCTCTCACAAGGGGAAGCATACCCTCTGTCGAGCCCCCTCAGGATCTTATATATTTCAATAAGATCATCTCTCATTCTTCTAAACACCAATGGGTACAGGCTCAACCTGTCCAACCATTCCTCATAAGATAACCCTCTCATTCCAGGAAAAAGTCGAATGAACCTTCTCTGAACTGCTTCTAATGCAGCTATGTATTTTCTTAAATAAGGAGACCTAAACTATACACAGAACTCCAGATGTGGTCTTGCCAATGCCCTGTACAACATTAGCAACCATCCCTACTTTTACATTCCATTCCCTTCTAATAAACAACAAATTCCATTTGTCTTCCCAATCACTTGCTTTACCTGCATACTGGCCTTTTTGTGATTCATGCACCAAGGCACCCAGATTCCTCTGTACCATAGAGTCCTGCAATCTCTCTCTATTTAAATAATATGCAACTTTATTATTCTTCCTGCCAAAGTGAATATGTTCACATTTTTCCACATCATATTGCATCATCAAAGTTTTTGCACATTCATTTAACTTATATATACCCCTTTGCAGACACCTTCACAATTTACTTTCCTACCTATTTTTGTGTCATCAGCAAGTTTAGCAGCCATACATTCGGTCCCTTCATCCAAGTCATTGATATTGATTGTAAATAGTTGAGGCCCCAGCACTGATCCCTATGGCATTCCATTCATCACACCTTGCCAAGCTGAAAATGACCCATTTATGCCTATTCTCTGCTTCCTGTTATCTAACCAATTCTCTATCCATGCTAATATGTTACCCCCTATGCCATGAGCTCTTACCTTTGATATGGCACCTCGTCAAATGCCTTTTGGAAATCTAAATGCACCACATCCACAGGTTCCCCTTTATCCACGTTGCTTGTTACTTCCTCACGAAACTCTAATAAATTAGCCAAACACAATTACCCTTTCACAAAACAATGTTGACTCTGCCTGATTATATTGAGATTTTCCATGTGCCCCACCATAACCTCCTTAATGACAGATTCCAGCATTTTCCCTATGACAGATATTAAGCTAACTGGACTGTAGTTTCTTGCTTTCTGTCTCTCCTTACTTGAATAGAGGAGACACATTCGCTGGTTTCCAATCTGATGGGACCTTTCCAAAATCTAAGGAATTTTGGAAAATCAAAACCAATGCATCGACTATGTCAACAGCCACTTCTTTTAAGACTCTAGGGGCAGAATCTCCTGTTCAGTGAGCAGGGGGTGGGGCCCGCTGGCCAACGTGTAAAATGATGTGGGGTGACGTCGGGTATGTGTCCCAATGTCACCCCGCGTTATTTAGATTTTCAGTTCGGCAGGTATGCAGCCTATGTCAAAGGCCTATTAAGGCCACTAAAAAAGTAATTAACATGATTAATGGACCTGCCCGTCCAACCTTAAGGTTGGCAGGCAGGCTGGGAACACAGATAGGCTTCTGAAAAAACATGAAACCTCATCCATGGGCGGGATGCGGTTTCATGAGGGTATTAAAACTTTTATAAAATGTTTAAATAAAAGAAAATGACTTAGCCCAGCTCATGTGACAGTGGCACATGAGTGGACATGTCAGTAACTTTTTTCCCCCTCTTTATTGAAACTTTCAAACCTGTGCTGATCTCCCTGAGGCAACACTTTGCCTCAGGGAGATCTGTGTGCTCTTTCACGCATGCAGCTCAGGGAATTCCACCCCCTTGCACAGGGAGCACATAGTGCTTCCTGGCGGACATCATGCTGGGCGGGCCTTAATTGGACTGCTCACGCCCACTCCTGCACAACACCCCTGATGGGGTGAAGATCCTACCCTAGGATGAAGTCCTTCAGGTCCTAGGGACTTGTCAGTTTTTAGTTCTAACAATTTTCTCAGTACCCTTTCCCTGATGATTGTAATTGTTTTAACTTCCTCCCCCATTTTCACCTCTTGATTCACAAGTATTTCTGGGATGTTATTTGTATCCTCTACAGTGAAGACAGATGTGAAATATCTGCTTAATTAATCCACAATTTCCTTGTTACTACTCCAGACTCACTCTCAAGAGGACCAACACTCACTTTACTTACTCTTTTCCCTTTTAATACCTGTAGAAACTTTTACTACCTGTTTTTATATTTCTAGCTAGTTTTCTCTCATCCTCTAATTCCTCTCTCCTTTTTAGCCTTCTAGTCATTCTTTGCTGTTTCTTTTATATTCTGTCCAATCTTCTGATCTACCACTAGTCTTCATAAAATTGTACATTTTTTGTTTCAATTTAATACTATCTTTAACTTCCTTAGTTAACCATGGATGTTGTGCCCTTTCCTAGAGTCTTTGGCTGGAATTTTCCAGCCTCCCCAACCCCATCCCCCACCCCCCAACCCCCCCCACCACCCCCCCCCCCCCCCCCCACCCCCGCCGTGATGGGTTTCCCTGCAGCAGGACCAGCAAGCCATTGAAATCTCTGTTCACACTGGTGGGACTGGAAGATCCTTCTGGCATGAGGGGCTGGAAAATTCTGGCCTTTCTTTCTCACTGGAATTTATTTTTGCTGAGTGCTATGAAATATCTCATTAAATGTGCGCCGCTGCATCTCTACTGACCTATCCCTTAATCTAATTACCCAGTTCACTTTAGCCAGCTCTGTCATCATGCTCTTATGTTTAAAACACTAGTCTTAGAGCCACACTTCTTTCCCTCAAACTGAATGCGAAATTCAATCATGTTATGACCGCTGCTACATACGGGCACCTTCACTATGAGGTCATTAATTATCCTGTCTCTTTGCACATTGTCAGGTCCAGGAAAGCTTGTTCTCTGGTTGGCTGTAGAACATGCTACTCTAAGAAATTGTCCTGAAAACATCTATGAATTTCTATTCCAGGCCACCTTTTTCTAATCTGATTCATCCAATCTGTATGTAGATTAAAATCACCCATGATTAACGCCATACCTTTGTCACAAGCCCCCATTATTTCTTTCTATATATCCTATCCTACAGTGTGGTTAATGTTAGGGGGCCTATAAATTACTTTCACAAATGACTTCCTACCTTTACTATTTCTTATCTCTACCCAAGCTGATTCTATATCTTGATCTTTGGAACTAAGGTCATTCCTCTCTTTTTTATTAATGACATCTTTAATTAACAGAGCTACCCAACACCTTTTCCTAGCTTCCTGACCTTCTGTAATATCATATACCCTTGAATGTTCAGGTTCCAGCCATTGTCATCTTAGGACCATGACTCTGTAATGGCTATCAGATCATATATATTTATTTCTATTTGAGCTCTCAATTCATCTGTTTCATTATGAATGTGATGTGCATTTAGATACAGAGCCTTTAGTTTTGTCCTGTTACTATTTTTGCAGCCTCTAGCTTTATCTGCTGGCTCAGGCTTAAGTCTGTATGCTCTGTCCCTTTCTGCCACACTCTGAACATCATTTCCCTTATTGCTACCTTACTTTCTTGCCTTGTCTTCTCCCTTTAATTTATCACATCTTCCCACACTTGAACCCTTGTCCCCATTATTTAGTTTAAAGCCCAATCTACCTAGTTATGTGACTCACCAGAACACTGGTCCCAGCATGGTTCAGATGAGGACTGTCCCAACAGTATAACTCCCATATAACATAAAAGCAAAATACTGTGGATGCTGGAAATCTGAAGCAAAATCAAAAATAGCTGGAAAAACTCAGCAGGTCTGACAGCATCTGTGGAGAGGAAGACAGTTAAAGTTTCGAGTCCGTATAACTCCACTTTTCTCAGTACTGGTGCCAGTGCCCCATAAATTGAAACCCATTTCTCCCACACTAATCTTTGAGCCATGCATTTAACTCTCTGATCTTATTTACCCTGTGCCAATTTGCTCATGGCTCAGTTAATGGTGAGGTAATAATCTCTGGATTATTACCCTAGAGGTTCTTCTTTTTAATTTAGCTACTAACTGCTCATGCTCCTAAGAAGAACCTCTTTTCTAGTTCTACCTAAGTCGTTGTTGCCTATGTGGCCCACGCCCACACCCTCGCTGACACCCCCCCCCCACACACACACCGCACACACACACACCCCCCCACCCCACCTCCACGCCCCCCCCCCCGCACTGCAAGTGTCTCTCCAGTCCAGAGCAGATGCCTCGAACCCTGAAACCAGGCAAGCAAAACAGCCTCCTGGGCTCTTGGTCTCGGCTGCAGAGAAATGTGTCTATCCCACTGACTATACTGTCCCTATTACCACCATATTACTATTAATTCCACCCGCTTGAATGGCTTCCTGTATCACTGTGCCATGGTCAGTTCACTTATCTATCATGTAGCCCCCGCTTTCGACCATACAAGTTGCAAGTGCCTCGAATCTGTTAGACAATTGGCAAGGCTAAGGCTCCTCCACTTCTACCTTCTTGATCCCCTTACCTACCTCACTTGCAGTCACATCCTTCTGTCCCTGACCATGGACCCAAATCAGAAGATCCTAGCCTAAAGGGTGTGACCGCCTCTTCTTCCAGGAGGCTGCTAATGGCAGAAACAACCTGTTGTGAAAGGCTATGTCTCATAAGGCACTGGTGCTTACACAAATTGAGAAAGTTGATCTCTGCCTGGAGACCCAGTGTTAGGAGTCTTGCTCCTTCAACCTGGGTCTTTGTGTCAATCTCCTTTGTACCATGAAGCAACATCTGCCTGAGGAGAAGGCCATTTCTGCCCTGTGTGGACCTGCTGCTGCTGATTCTGTTGGCATTGCTGGTCCTCTTGTTCCACATCAAGGTCCACAGGAAAGATGCATTAACTCTTCCCATGTTATGGTGAAGGCTGACAGCTAGGAAAGTGCAGAACAGGCTGGGTGATGTCCAAGAGAATTAAACTGACTTCCAAGAAGTTAGACATCACCTGTCCAGTAATGAAAGCACACTCTCAGAAGATGAAGTGCTATAAGCACCCGTCTCTCACTTGGGCAGGGATGAAGCTATACAGTTTCGTTCTTTGAAGGCTTCCCAACCTGTCAGTTTCACCTCAAGAAGCACTCCCTGCTGTGTTATCACCTGATTGACCCTGCAAATTCCAAAGAGTTTGGAAAACACATGTGCTGGATGTTAGAGCGAGAATTCTGAGTTAAATCCTGAATTAATGGGGCATATGAATATTTGAATTATTGACCCAACAACTCCATTGGGGTATCCTGCTCTCATGAAAACTCATTCGGGTTAAACCTCGAACTGCGATCATGTCAGGTTTCTGACCCAACTCAACCTTTTGAGGCTTTAAGACCCACAGCACCCTCATCACCGCACCCCCCAGCACTCGAGCCTCCTCCCGGTGGTTAAACTTGTGTCCATTTAATGCCCAAAGCTCCCCAATACTTTGATTTCAGAGCAGTGTTGGTGGGAATCATTGGGGAATTGTGAAATTGCAATCTGTGGAATGTTACATTGAACATGCAAATCTTAATTCCATGTGACATATTAAATGGAGTATTAGCGATGTTATATTTGCTGAACAGAACCATTCACAAAGCTATCAGCATCAGGAGAATGTCAGGCATAGCATGATAATCAGTCTGTGCAGGGGTGTCAAGCTTTTGTCTCCATGGGTGAGATAGATATGTATTCTGGAGTCTCCAGGGCCACATATCATATTTCAAACAATGCTCCCATTGTTTTGCATATATCTCAAGTTGCTGTTACTAAGATCTGTATGTTCTGATTTAAGACTTACTCATGAATGAGGCAGCAGCACTAAAAACAATCCTGCAACTTTGTGAGCTGCACACTTCAAACAAGGCAAACCAGCATATCAGAAATAATAGTGCAAATAGAATTGAGTTTCCTGGGCTTTAATTGAAGGGCAATTTGCCTTGTTCTGGAAGCAGCAGATTTGGCACTCTGAAGATAGACTGAAATGGCTTTTGAGCAATTTATACACATTTTGATTTAGATTTGCAATAATGGTTAAAATAAAATGTACAACTGCCATGACCAGTAGACCACAAATGACAATTCTGCATTTGGGTACAAATAGTGGAAAATTAGTGGAATCCAGGAAGTTTACATGATGTATTCAGCAGCTTTCTACAGCTGCAGACTTCTCTGAGGGATATGTTTTAGTGGCAATAGTTTTAAATCTCTAATCATCACTACCAGCACTCCCCCATTCTGCCTCCATTCCCCAGTTTCCTCCGTTATCACAAGCCTATTTGTTCTGTGTGCTCTTTACGCCTTGTGGATTGATTAATCCTGTGTTTTATACTGCTTCCCTTGGAATTCCTTTGAGGAGTTTTCTATTTGTTTTGCACCTGATAAAGTTTCAAAAATTGTGTCCAAGATTTTAGCATAAAACTCCTTTGGCAATAAATTGTGACACTGCATTAATGATGTGTCCAGTGCTACAAGGAAAGATGAATTAACTTCAGAAATGAATGCTATTCATTTGCAGCCAAGTTAGAAGAAGATGACAAAGCAAAACTGAGAGGGTGACTGGATCAAGTGTTGATGGAATTATAAAGCTTCAGCAAATTTGTAACAATTTTGTTTAAAACAATTCTTAACCTTGTTACACACCTGATACTTCACCAAGAAAAATAGGGCAAGGGTGGTGGCTGGAATTCGCACAAATGGCCAGGAGTTTATTCTTGCAAACATGTGTTGACTCAATTTGAACTAAGAAGAAAACATTCCTCATTTAAGAAGTCCTCTTTGACCTTATAATGTCTGAACCAGTTACTCTCAATCATAGAGTAAAATTAGGTGTTGCACAAACTGGAAATGAGCTTGGAATATATCTGATGCGACCTTGGGCTGGATTTTACGTGCCCCCCGCTAGGCATGTTTTTGGTGGGGTTGGGCACATAAAATAAAGTGGGTGCCCATCACCTTCCCACCCACCCCTGAACTCACAACAGGTGGGTGGATGCCAAATTCAGCAGCCTGCCTGCCATATGAAAATAAATAAATAAACGTCAATTGAGCTTGTTAACAAGACAATTTAACCTGATAATACACTGCCCGTGCCATAATATGTTTGGTTTGAGCAGGCGGGTGGGGGTGGACAGCCCGATTTTCCAAAAAAATGGTTTAAAGGGCGGGAAGGAAGTGGGGTCGCTATCTTCAGGAGGGTGTGCCCTTTGTGCATCAGAGGAATCCCCCTAAGATACCCCACTTACTTCCTACCCGCCTGCTTTCCAAAACCCATTCTCGCATCCCCCTGACCCCTTCCTAAACTGGCCAAACCCTCCCCACCCAATACCCCAGACTTACTTCAATCCGGGATCCACTGGGGCACTTTGGGACTGGTTGCAGTCCCAGCAATGACCACTACTGATCTTTTGGCACTGCTGGGACTGCTGGAGATGCCAACTAATCTGACTGGCCAGCAAAGTCTGAGTGTGGGACATCCTCCCCAGTGAAGGGCAGAAGTTCCACTGTGAGCCAATTAACCCACCCGTAGCATGTTATGGCTGCAGGGTGGGCTTGCACAGAGCCGATCAGCCTCCAGCCCCCTGTAAAATGCAGCCCATTAACTTTTCCATTGCTTCTCTATCTGTTGCGTACAATAAAATTTATTTGATACTAGTACTTAGAATTGTTACTTTGCAGATAAACAGATAAGCATGTGTTAGTGATGTGTGACAGCCCAGTTCAGATAAGGGTTTTGATCCTGATCAAAAAGTGGAACACACCATCAAGGAAAGATATCTTAAACAAAAAGAGAAGATTTTTCCTCCAACTCAGTGACAGGAAGCAATATTATTGAAACATTGAAACCAGGAAAACATACTGAAAGAACTCCCTAAGAATATTTTTTAGTGATGGCTGCACAGAAGAAAGGGGATTTGCATTTTGTGCAGGATTGTTCTCTTGTCAGTACGCATAGCAAAACAGTTAATAAAATGAAAAAGGGCATGTTTATGATGATGCCGCATTTGACGACCAATGCTATTTTTCCTCCACAGTTACTTATCTGTTTGTACAAAGAACTGGTTATCAAAGCAGGAGAATATGTAACAAATTGTCTGACATGATCAATGCTGGTCTAGTCAGTGAATTTACAGAATATGCTTCACCTTTATCATAAAATGATAATACGCCCACTGTTAGTGGTGATAGATAAGCCAGATGTTATAGTCTCGGTAAACGAAGATGTTTGTAGGCTTTATAAATGGTTGTCAGTTCCCCTTTAATTGCCCTGTCATTATGAATGGGGCAGGGGTGAATCTGGACAGCCTATTCAAAACAAAGCTCAGACTTTTACAATGGGGTTTGCATCTCAGTCGTCTGGTTATAGAATGAGAAATAATCTCTGGTTGGTAAATGCTCAGCCACAAAGAAACCAAAAATTCAAAGGAGAAACTAGGACAAAAATGAGCTATGTTTTCAAGTTTACAGTTTTTTTTCCTCCTAAGAATATTCAAATAAAAGTTGTCATGGCGACAGAGGTTGAAAGAATTATGTTAAATTAACATTAAGTGCAGCTCTCCGACTTCTTCAGAAAATCAATTTTATCAAGGTCTTAATGCATCACATAAAGGGAAATATTATTGAAACGCTAAGGGCTGATGGTTAAGGAATGGAAGAAAAATCGAGCTCCCCTGCTGCTGCTTTAGTTATGAATCACATCATATCATTCTATAATTACTTATTCATTCACAATCAGCACCCCCCCCGCCAAATAATCTCTTAAGATCAAACTGATTGCCCTTCCCCATCTATTTTTGTTAAATGGTTGCCAAATCAGCAAAAGATGTCAATGCCAAAATGTAAATCAGAGTTAAAAAAAAATCTTAGCAGTTTGCTTGTTTTATGTAAACCAACGAGCTTCCAAAAAAGGTTGAAGGAGTGGTATTGTTTTTCAAAGCATCATCATGTTTTCCTTGATATTACTGGCCTTTCTCTGTGCTTCCACATATCTTAGTATTTCCGACAAACATATTTATATTTTTAAGTTAAAACAGGCTGTTTGCAAGGATCAAATTGTATGCAAAAATGTTTTTTAGATCTGCTTTTATTATTTGCACAATTTGAACTTAGAAAAGTGGTTTTGTAGTGCTGTACTGAAACACTGCACACACAACTGCAACAGTGGGGCCACAGGTTCAATCCCCACATTGCTAAAGAATCTGCCGCAGTGGTATCCCTAGAAATTGTTATGCACATCCTAGTAGCCAGACCAGACTGACATTGGAAGAAACTGATAAAAAATTTCCATCCACCATTTGGGCTAGAAGGTGAACAATGAATAGCAAGTATGAAAGAAGAAACAAAGGAATGAATAACAATGGCCCGGTTTTTTGTGATAATAACAATAATGAAATGACAGTTTGCCATTCTTATGCCTCAGAAACTGACCGCAACTTCTAGGGTCCACACACACATGGAAATCTAAAATGTCGATTATTCTGTGCTTCTCCACAGAGTGTGCTGTTGAAGTCCCCTCAGACTGTGATCCAGTAGAAATCACTGAACAGATAAAATCTTTCACTTTTACACTATTATCTCATAGTAAAAGCCATTGAAAAAGTTACATCTTGTTCAGTGAGGTGCAACTAGGTTTTTAATTGTGCACTGTGTTTTTAATTATGTACTAAGTACATAATTATCATTGAACAGCCTCACTGGCCCTGAAAAACAAATTTTATTTTTTGTGGAATGCCAAATTTCTCCATTATGATACTTTAAAAAATCACGTTTATGAATTCAGTTATTTTAAAAGTTTTTTGTGATATTTTAGCTTCTACTTTACTCCTGTGTGTATATTCTAATCACTTCCTTCACAGCGCATAAAATGTTTAATTAAATATGAAACATTTAGTGCCTGTTACTTCCTGTTATGCTGTTTATGATAATACCTCAATGTGATAGGTTGCTTACCCTGCTTGATGACATCACTGTTGCTGGAAACTTGGAGATCCCCTTCACTTGGTACCAAATTCAAACTGTCATTGTAGGGAAAGGGGAAAGTCTACACTACAGAGGTCACTAGAACTTTGTGGGCAGCTTTCTTTGAGGTCAGCAGTAAGTACCATCACTTCACCACTAATCACAAATTCCAGGCCATAATATTTAAACATTACAGCATACAGAGGGATGAAAGGGTTTGTAACAGGGTTTACATTGTGAAAGCTGACTATATTGTTCAAAGTATATTTAAAGAAGCAAATGTATTTAAGAAAATTAGGCTCAACAATTACCGCTCAGAAGGTACCACAACTTGAAGGAGCAAGATGTTTTAAAATAATGTGCCTTTTCCTGCTAAATCTGTAAAGATTGAAGTAATAGTGGTCCTCTTCCTTTGATTGCTCATAACACTCCAAAGTTAAATAAAATTCAGCATAGTTTCTCATTTCCCTTAAACTGATCTGAAAAAACTATTTTTGCACTTAGCCCTAATCTAGCTACCTCACTGTGCAAGGCAGCAAATTAATGTTGATCTGGGAAATGAAAATGTCCAATCAATGCTGAGGATGCTTTTATCAATATTAAGGCCCACTGTTAGAGTGAAGGGATCTATATCTCTTATACCTATCCATTCTATACCTCAGTTAGGAGTGCTTCCTGTTAACACAAATACTTACAAATACAAAGCAATAAGATTCACATAATTATCATTCCCTGTATTGGAAGCCATATACGTGCTACAAATTATAATCTATTTATGTATACTGTTTGATTTGTTGAGTAAAAATATATGCAAACATGAGAGTTTGAGATGTATTGTGCTAAAGGGGAGAGCTGTGAAGACTTGTTGAGTATAGTTTTGAAAACACCACATAAAGTACAAACCAAACAAAAGGGACACTGTTTCTTTCAAATTGCGGAGGCCTGAAAAAGGGAATCCCATCAAGTACATTTCAGAGAAAGAAAAAGCTTTGGTCTTGTTTCATCATTTAGAGCTTAACTGTAAAATGAAAAGCTCATCATATCTTTGGTGCAGTCTCTCATTTGCCTGTAAATTTAATTCAAGTTTTAACACAAAGACTTCAAACTGCGAAGTAGCTTTAGGACATGTTATTTATAAACTATAAGCTATATGTGGCATTAAATTTTACCATTTTTTTTGATTGTGCTCAAAATTAATTAATTATTTAAGGCCAGACAGCACCAAGGATTTGATTTTTGCTGGATATTTCTGGAATTTGATTCATCCCAATAAGCATTAAAGTGTTTGAAACTTTAAAAGATTTTCTTTTATATATTCTGTCTATATATGTAACCCAGCATAATCAGTTATGAAGTGTTACAGATTTAGGTGTATTTCATTGATGCAGTTTGCCCAACAGGAACTGTGAACGTTCTCTTTTGAGCAGCTGCTCACCTCGACTTTTTGCATGTCAGCACTTTGATTGATGGGAGCTGGTTTGTAATTTTCCCTTGTTCTGTCTGATTACAGCACAATGCAAAATTGTTAACTATGTCTTCATGAAATTAATGTCTTCACTACACAATTTCCTGGGACAAAAAAGGAGCTAAAAACATCTGTGTTCATTACACTAATTAAACGTTACATCAAGATTTAAATGGCTTTATCAGTACATGTATATATTACTTGATGTTCCTTTTGTTTCACTTTTTTTGAGTGGAGCGAGGAACTTGTGTGCCTTTAAACAATTTAGAATTATGCTGTCTTTTTTATATATTTTAATTGAAACTCATAATTGTCATTGGTTTTGCAAAGTAGAAAATTTGGTCATTAGTAGCAGTGGGGCATATATATATATAGCAGTTGATGACAAGTATTGCGCTTTTCTCATTAAGAAGAAACTATGCTCAGTAATATTTTCTACTACAAATGTATCAGTTACAAAGATGCAATGTGCTGTGGATTGCTACAATAGTGATAGTAGTTAGTTTTTTTTTATTCATTCACGGAATGCGGGTTTCACTGGCTGAGCCATAACATAACATAGCAAGTCTACGCACTGTAGATAAATGCTGAATAAATTAATGTCAACAGGATTATTTAACCTAATGACCATGTAACTCAGCACATATGTTATAATCGGTTCAGATCTGAGCAAGCTGGTGAACTATTTATAGTCAACAAAATGGCACCATGAAATAAAATTAAGCATCTCAGTTCTTGTGCAAGCTATATTTCTGCACTTGTTTTAAGAATGATTTGTTGACATTCTCTTGCAGTATTTAGTTAGTTGCATACCAGTGATTGAATTATTCACCTTCTGAAAGTCACCTTCTTGTACATAAAAATGGCCCCAAACTAATTTATTTTTATCAGTAAGGTCACAACAGAGTAATAAATAGGATTAACAGCTAGAATAAAACGTTTGCTTTCTTCCAGACCAGTGATCTGCTTTGCAAGTGGACTACTTGCTGATAAAGAGAAAACAATTCATATTGTCCAATTTGTCTGCTGCCAGACTTCATTAATTGCAAAAATCAATTGATTTATCATATAACATGTTAGCTGTTGTAAAAGAAAAAAATAATGTAAGTATTGTACTTACTGGAATGTAATGGTTGGCTTGATAAACATAAACCGACGCATTGATTTGGGTAAGCTAAATGTGCTTAAAAATTAAAAGTAAAGAAAAATGTGGAATATTAGAGCAGCATTATAAATACTTGTAGTAGAAGCACTGGGACAAACAGTAAAGTTTTTATTAAATGTGCAATTAGGAGACCCAATTTTTAATCATCAAGTAGCCAATTAGAAATTTGGTAAAACTAAATCCCCTAACATGGTGAAAACTGAAATTTTATCCAACTTATCTAATTTTGGCAATCAATATTTATAATTGTGATGGGCATACTTTACAGCTTGTGGCTAAAGAGGAAAGAGGTGTGTAAGAAGTCATGCCTGGGGTTGACATGCAGATAGTGATAGGCAATAATCTGGGTGCGTAGATTGCCTGAGCTTAGTGGGTTCTATTGAAGATAGACAGTCTGCTCTTCCAGAAGATCATTCAGACAATGAAAGTGAAAAGAACTATAATAGTCTTCAAATTTTATTGCTGATTTCTATTTAAACAATTTTGTACGTTTCTATACACTCAAACATAAAATCATCTAGATAAGCTGATTTCAGAGTATAAAACATTGTAGTATACAATGGGTGGAATTTTCCACTCCCACCATGGGTGGGAATCGTGGCAGTTGGGGGCAATAATTTAGGCATGATGGAAAAAGTCAGTTTCCCGCCAGTGGGAAATTATTTTGGAATTTTGTTCTCCCGACTTTGATGACAGGCTAAAGGGCAGGTTAAGTTTCCCACTGATCAATGTGTGGAATCACATTTTCATTCATTTGCATCTCATGAATGTTCATTAAAAGGCCAACTCACTGGAATTATGTAACCCTTCCAAATTAAGTGCCCCGCCAGCGGATAACTAGAATGGTTTGTTTCATAACTGTATGTAAGTGGTGCGCACCTGGTGAGCTTTAGTTCATCCACGACTTGGAGGTCGGTAGACGCTCATTTTGCCTTCCTTTAAGAGCATTGCTATGAGATATTTGGTGCCTGTAGCACAAACTGCACCAAGGCTAGGCAAAAGTAAGAGTGCATGTGGCCTCAAGGAGGGGAGGGGTCAGTTCAACAAAGGGCATGGGGACATCAACATTAAAGGGTAGAACAGTAATACCCACATGGACAATGATGGTATCAAGGATAACCGGGGAGGTTGGATAGTGACAGGAGAAACTGGAATCAGGAGGTGGTGAATATGCTGGAGGATGGGAGGAACTTGGTGGGTGATAGGGGGAGGTTGGAAGCTGGTCTTACAGACGAAAGTCAGCAGCACTATTTTTGATTTCACCTGAAAATGGCACAGTTTGAAAAACAAGCTAGAAAAAATTGATCACGGAGCAGCCTCTGGGCATGTGGGAGGAGTTCTGCACAACAATTTTTGGCTGAGTGAAGGGGAAACTTATAAATGTTCTGCTCAAACCATGGAAAGCCTGAATCAGATGAATGCCGGACTCAAGGGTCTAATGCACAATGACCGAACTTGGCTTCACTACTAATTTTGCACATGTAGGTGAGAATCCATTAAGTTTGTGTGCTGCTGTGCATATGGGCTTAACTGGCGTCTGATCCTTACAGAGGCATGTGAGAATGGATGAAGGTTCAAACAATCAATGGCCATGTGTGCTGCGCAGATGCAGCACAGGCCCTACAAGCCTCCATGTTCCCAGTGCACTGGTCATGGTATTCAAGGCACCATGCACGCAATCAGGACATAAGTGCAAGGATTAGGTATCAATAGTTATTGTCAAGGCCACTGGAGGACAACCACCAAAATCCTGACTGGGGGTTATAGGACATGGGTGTTTTGACCCTCATTAAAACCATCATTGTGAATGAACAGTCACATCTGAGGGGAAAGCTCAGCCACCTGTCATCCTCCAGGATGATCTTACCCTGCAAAAGGTGGTCTTGGTATGCCATGTGCAGGCTGAGGGCAAGTCAAGGGCTAGAGACTGCATTCCTGACTTGTATGTGGAGGGAGATCATTAAATGGGAACTACTATTGATGGCTCAATTGTATCCATTCACAGATGCCAACAGGAGTGGAGAATGCAGGCTACAGGCAATGCTGCCTCCTTGATAGTTTTGATTAAAATGAGGAGAACAAGGGTCTATCACTGATTGGTACACCTCAGAGAAGACCATCGCCCTGAGGAACAGCGGGGCCCCAGGAAGGCCCAGATACTGACAAGGAGGGACCAAATCCATGAAGATGTTTGGCGTGACCAAGGGTCTATGGAAGACACAGTTCACACATGGACATGAGTGAAAGAGAGTGCCGCAGACGCCTTTGCTTATCGAGGGATGTGGCAGCTCTTATTTGCCACATTCTGCATGAGGACCTTATACCACACAGGGCATCCAATGCCAGTTGCTCTGAAGGTTACTGCTGCACTGAACTCTTTTGCCAGTGGATCCTTCATAGGCTAATCAATGTGATGCAAGGTCCCAAGTACATTCAAGTGTACAAAATGAAACCCCTCCCAATTATCTTCATCTGAACCCTCAGTTCCACTAAGTCTCACTCAATCTCATCACAGTGAATTGCCTTTAAATTCACATCTGTGACAGGGACAAAAGGACTTCATGGGCTGAATTTTCCCTCCGTTGGGAGGGAGGTTAATGGGCAGGCACTTATGGACGTGCTTCCGATCAGCGCCCCCAATCGGAGGCGCGCCACCATTTTACATGGGCAAGCCAATTATGTGTTCCCTGTGTGGGCGGGGGGGGGTGGAATCCCAAAATTGAGAGTGTGCTCTTTCGCGCATGCACATGAAGGAGTGCACTCATCTCCCTGAGGCTAAGTGCTGAGTCTCATGAGAATTGCTCATCATCTGATGACAAAGTTAATGATTATCCTGATGTTGTCTCACTGAAGTCTGTAGCTTGTGGGTGTAACAAGTACTTGTTGCGACCAACATTAGAATCTTTTCTCCCTTGTGTATTTTGCAATGGCATTCATTTTATGACTGTGAGTTTTTGGGAATAGTACTATTCACCATCGAACGCCATAGCCTTTCATGCTTCCCTTCATTGTGTTTTCATCTCCATCACAGAAGCACAGAATCACAGAATCACAGTGCAGTAGAGGCCCTTCAGCCCATCAAGTCTGCACCGACACTTGAGAAACACCTGACCTACCTACCTAATCCCATTTACCAGCACTTGGCCCATAGCCTTGAATCTTATGACATGCCAAATGCTCATCCAGGTACTTTTTAAAGGATGTGAGGCAACCCGCCTCCACCACCCTCTCAGGCAGCACATTCCAGACCGTCACCACCCTATGGGTAAAAAAGTTTTTCCTCACATCCCCCCTAAACCTCCTGCCCCTCACCTTGATCTTATGCCCCCTTGTGACTGACCCGTCAACTAAGGGGAACAGTTGCTCCCTACCAACCCTGTCTTTGCCCCTCATAATCTTGTACACCTCGATCAGGTCACCCCCTCAGTCTTCTCTGCTCCAATGAAAACAACCCAAGTCTATCCAACCTCTCTTCATAACTTAAATGTTTCATCCCAGAGAACAGCCTGGTGAATCTCCTCTGCACCCACTCCATGTTTAAGACTGAACACTATTCCTTTCTTAGTTCCCACTCTCCCCATGCACGCTGCTGTGTGATGGTAGTTGGTTCCACTTGGTGACATTGGAAATGTCTGCTAGAGGAGTATGAGTGTATGGTGTCAGAAGTGTGCGCTTCTCCTGAGGAACCCGTCCACTTACCTGTGAGGATCTTATTGGGGACATTTGCAGAACCTCACAATCGGCAACACACAAGTGCATAAGGGAGGTGAGAGAGGCCTTTTTCAGTAAAGCTCACCATTATGTGCAATTCTGCATGGATGAAACAAGCCAGGCAGCTAGAGTTGTGGGATTTGCTGCAACCTGAGGCTTTCCACAAGTGCAGGGGACTATTGACTGCATGCATATGGCCTTGAGAGCTCACTGGCAGCAGCCTGTGTGTTTCATTAATGGAAAAGGATTTCACTCTCTGAATGTTCAGCTAATTTGTGATCAGAGAAAGCAGGTCCAGCATGTTTGTGTTTGGCACCTAGGGAGCTCTGATGACTCATACAACTTGAGTCACTCTCAGGGGCCGGAGATATTTGAGGGAGCTCAGAGCTTAGAGGTTTGGGTCCTCGGTGCTAAGGGATACTTCCTAAAGACATGGGTAACAATGCCCGCTCGTCAGCCATGGAGTACATCTCAGGAGAGATATAATGCTGCACATTCCATCACAAGTTCCTGAAGAGTATTGGACTCTTAAAGATGCATTTCCAATGTTTGGACCAGTCAGGCAGGGCTCTCCAATACGCAGAGCAGAGAATGTCCCATGTCATCGTTGTTTGCTGTGCCCTGCACAATGTAGTGCTGCAAAGGGGGGCTATGTTGCCAGAGGGAGACGTGGAGGAGCTAGATGACTTCTTGGATGAGGAGGACTTTGAAGGGGATGAATCTGAAGAGGGTGACGGTTCAGATAAACCACATGAGGATGCTGTAACATGGGAAACATACAGCAGATGTGCCTTTGACAGCCTCCTAGCTACAAGATTCAGGAGCAATAAGGTGAAGACAAGTTTTCACGATCAAAGTTCTCTTCAGGCTTCAATACAGGGGACACAACAAAACCTTCATTGTCAGCTTCAACATATCACAAAAGGTCATCAGTCTCACAGTAATCATGGAAGCAGCATAAGTCACCTTTATCCCTAATGATGGGGTCATCCTTGGAAGGCGCAGTAGCCCAGGGAACATATGGCTGCTGTGGAATGTGATCAGCACTCCACTAGCGCGCTTCCTTAAGCAACCACATATTTTTTAAAAGTTCTTTCATGGGTTGTAGGTGTTGCTGGCAAGGCCAGCATTTGTTGCCCATTCCTAATTGCCCTTGTACTGAGTAGCTTGCTAGGCCATTTCAGAGAGCAGTTAAGAGTCAACCGCATTGTTGTGTGTCTGGAGCCACATGTAGGGAAGACCGGGTAAGAATGGCAGATTTCCTTTCCTAAATAGCGAACCAAATGGTTTTTACAACAATCGATGATAGTTTCATGGTCACCATTACTGAGACTAACTTTATATTCCAGATTTACTAAGTTTAAATTCTACCAGCTGCCGAGGTGGCATTTGAACCTGTGTCCCTAGAGTTTTACCTGGGTCTCTGGATTATTAGTCCAATGACACATAGTGTAGTCCTTTCAACCATGGGATCAACAAGTCAGTGGGCATTGTAGCCTACAAGCGGCTGAAACGCCAATGCACACATGGATGCACTCATGCCGATATGACAACAGCTTAGCAAGGCAGTGCTAACAGGAAAAGCATTTGTCAATGGTTAGCACCTGACTATCTCAAGAGGGAATTACATCTCTCCAAACACCAGTTCTCATGGATGAATAATACAGAGGCTTCATCTTGCTACTGACCGTAATAGACCTTCGGACATCAGAGCATAGTGATCTGTTACTCTACAGTGTGCACCCAAAGCTGCAAGTTATGTTTATGTTTTCCTCACAGAAAAGCTCAGCAGGACCATTGTTTGATTATTTACAAATGCTCTTGACCCTGCATTCGTCGGAAGCCTGCCAAGTCTACGTCCTGCATTGCCTTGGCATTTGGGAGAGACATGGCCCACTCAGTATTGACACAGCAGTCAATGATAGCTTATTCCCTTCATGGATCCTGCTGAGCATTCAGGAGATGTGCCAAAGCATCGCTTTCATAGGAATTCAGCCTTCAACATTGTCCCTCTTACAAAGGCTAAACCTTTCTATCTACCCTATGTTAATGAGTGCACAGTCATACAATGAATTCCATATCTATTTGCGTCTATGCTTTTACAGAAGGATTCCATAAAGCACCACTAGACAGCTGTTCAGGAGCAGAGTAAGGTCATCACAGGTAAGTGGATGGGTTCCTCAGGATGAGCGCACACTTCTGACACCACACACTCATACCACTCTAGCACACATTTCCAATGTCACCAAGTGGAACCAACTTCCATCACTCAGCGTCATGAATGGGGAGAGTGGGAACTAAGAAAGGAATAGTGTTCAGTCTTAAACATGGAGACGAAAACACAATGAAGGGAGGCATGAAAGGCCATGGTGCTTGATGATGAATAGTACTTTTCCCAAAGACTCACAGTTATAAAATGGAAGCCATTGCAAAATACACAAGGGAGAAAAGATTCTAATGTTGGTCACGAGAAATACTTGTTACATCCAGAAGCTACAGACTTCAGTGAGACAACGTCAGGATAATCACTAACTTTGATGAGCATTTGGTCACGAGATCAAATAGCGTTGGCCTAAGATCCAAGGGTCACATGTGTAATGTCCAGCCATTATTTTCACACATGAAGTCCTTTTGTTCCTGTCACAGATGTGAATCTAAAGGCAATTCACTGTGATGAGATTGAGTGAGACTTAATGGAACTGCGGATTCAGATGAAGATAATTGGGAGGGGTTTCATTTTGTACACTTGAATGTATGTGGGATCTTGCATCACATTGATTCGCCATTGAATACCCGAGACTTGAAGAGGAATAAATGCAAAGTATATTTACAATAGTAAAGATTATATACAGTGAATAAATACCCCTGCCACTATTGTGCATTCAAAACTTCTGAACTTTCCTATCCCTACTGCTACGTCTAGGTGCTGCCCCAATATCTGCAGCGGAGGTGTAGGCAGCCTGCTGACTGCTATGCCCTGTTGTCTGAGATGACTTTGCAAGTGTCCTCTGGGGGCCTGAGGCCTGGAATGCTCCATCCTGCTCAGGGTCTCCTGCTCTAATGCAGCCTGACCTGCTGGAGTTGATGGAGTCACAAGCAGAGGAGCAGGACATCCTTGGAGTGACCTGGGTGGATGCCTCTGGGGTGTCTGGCTGGCACTCCCCCCCCACTGACTCATTGAGGAGAAAGGGCACCTGGAGGAAGATCGAGGTGCCCCATCCCCATCTCGCCTGGCCATTGCTGCAACTCTAGCCGTGGCTAGATTGGCAGAGTACAGGTCCGAGTACAAATCCAGTAGAAACTGCTGGACCTGGGTCTCCAAGGCAGGCGCCACCCTTTCCATGGAGACTTCAATGCACTCGCATGCCGGACATCAGATAGAACATGGACAGACTTCACCATCCTTCATTCCAGTCTGCTGAAGGCCTCGGACATCTCTGCCTAATGTTCCCCTGCCTGTCTCTGCATCTCCAACATTTCTTTCAGGGCTAATTCCAGAGGCTTGTCACTGGGCTTGGACACCTGATCTCCAGCAGTCCTCCGAGTGTCAGAGACTTCAGCTGCCACTGCTTCCACCTGCTGTGGACACATGTCCGTGAAGTGATCACCAGATAGTAACCCCGAGCCTACTCTCAAATTGGGACTCACCAAGTGCATGTATTTGTGCTGGCGGAGGGTACAGTTGAACACAGAGACAGGTCTTCATCTGATGGATCCTCTGCCTCTTCATTGGAGGTGCTCTGTGGGCTGGGGCTGAGGTGCTTGCTGGAGCTCTTCTTCCACCTTTTCTTGCCAGAAGCTGGAATAGACAGAAGAGATAATTAGTGATTGACTAGGTAGGCTCAATATTATAGGTCACTCCCAGTCGTTGTCCACATGTGGCCAGTGTAAATTGAATAGAACCTCATATGCTTTTGGGGGGTGTTATGACACAGCTGCTGGTGAATGCTGAGCTGTTCAAATCCCAAGGGAAATTTGAAACAACAGTCACAACTAATTTTCAATTTGTATAAATTTCGAGATGTTTGCCTTGAATTCAGTAGTAATAAGACCACCAAGTCTTATACGTTTTTATAAAACTAGATTAAACATTTATTGATAAGAGAAATGATTTTAAATACATACAGAGATCTACAAATGACTGCTGTGATAACTTCTATAGCCCCTAATCAATCTAACTCCCTGTTATACTTTTGTTAAAGCAGCAATAAGACACACAGATTTTAAAAGACCCAGGCAAAGAAACATGATGCCATGAACAAGTTGAATTCCAAGTGAGTTTCCTTAACTTCAGTCCTTTGAAGACAGCAGCTTGAGGCATAGATGCTGAAGGTTTTTCACACACTTGTAAGATCTTAAAAATGCTTTCCCTGACAAACAGCCTTTGCTCCTTCGTTCATATTTTCCCCTTTGACTGCAAATACCCATTGTTCCACTATGTCTTTGGGCTTTATCTCCCCGATAATAAAACCCTCCCATAGCACCAAGTTCTACCAGTAATCTTTCGGAAAAATAAACATACTGTTTCCAAACTTCACCTGGCTGGGTGACACCTTTCACTCTCCCCCTTTGAAAACAATCTAGTCTGGTTTACTTCAAAAGGCAAATGTTCCCTTGACACCTATGTTTCTAAATTTCCCCATGTTTACCTAATTTACATCAAAGCCTTCAGACCAGCTGCCTTTAATCCAATCAAGTCTTACACACAAACACACACATGCACAAATATAGACATACATCCCACTATTACTCTATTTTACAATAAATTCCAATAACATTATGAGAATTATTTATATCTTCTTGACAGGGGAGGCCAATCTCGACTTTCGCACCAGAATGATCTCTATCCTCTCCAGCCAGCTCTGCCACGTGCTCCTTGTGGGAGGAGTGTGTCCTCAACTCAGGGGTTCCCCCTCCAACTCTCTCCCTTCTGTTGTTGGAGATCTTGTCCTGCATAAAGAGGGATGGATTTATTGTGAGCACGTCGGATCAAAGAGCAGTCCGGAAGCTTGTATGCCTGTTCTGCCTGCTGAAACCCTCCCTAGTTAAGGATTAAGGTGCCATTTGTGCAGGATCTTACTTAAGATGGTGATCTTAAAGGGGCTGGCAGACATGCAGTGCTGATTTCCCATCTGCTGGTACTGTGTGACATCCCTGTGGACTCTAACCCTTAAACTGCCTGATGCCCCTATGAGAGTGTGGTTTTGGAGTGAGGAGAAGTTCCATTTACCCTGGTGGAGTGCATCTGATCATTCATTCTTTTCCTGAACTGCAGAGCAGTCTTTTTAGTTGGCCACAGCTGCTGACCTCTCTGGCGACTTCCACCCAGGCCAATGCGGGTCAGCTGGGATGACCTCCTGCTCCCATCCTGAGGAAAGAGGACCTCCCACATTTCCTGGATGCCCTGAAGGAGTATTCCCTAGGGAGGCCTCACTGAACCATGTAGTGGAAGATTTTGTTCTTTTGGGTGCCATTGAGAAGCAGAACAAACCAACACAGCTGGCCTGCAGTGAGTGCCTTTTAAATACAATGGTGAGAATTTCAACTCCATGAGGTAACGCAGTATGGACGAATCCATGCCAACCATGGGATTGGACAGGCTCCTCACTGATGCATAATTAATGAGTTGAAAAGCGGAAAATCGTGCAGACTGAATCGACCTGCTGCCCAGCGGCAATCATGCCGACTTTCCCACCCATCACTGCACTTAGTCTTCAGAGTAGAAAATTCCACCCAATGTGTTTGGTACTTTAGGGCTGATTTTAACTTTCATTAAGTGGCAGAAAATAGGTGATAGTAGATAGAAACAGAAGTAGACCATTCTGCCCCTTGAGCCTGTTCTGCCTGCCATTCAGTGAGATCATGACTTCTCTGTATCCTAGCTCCATCCCCCTGCCTTGGCTCTACACCCCTGAATGACAAAAATCTAGACCTGCTGATTGAGCTAGAACCTCCAGCTTTCCGTGGGAGAGAGTGTCTCACTTCTGCAGGAACAACAACTTGTGTTTATATAGTGACATTAACTGTGTAACATATCCCAGGATGCTTCATAGGAGCATCATCAAACAAAATTTGATGGAAAGTCACATAAAGTGATATTGGGGCAGATAGCCAAAAATTTCGTCAAAAAGTTATGTTTTAAGGAACATCAGAAAAGAGAGTTAGTGGAGTTTAGAGTGAGAATTCCAGAATTTAGGGCCTTGGCAGTTGAAGGCACAGCCACTAACAGACAAGTAAGTAAAATTAGGGACACATAAGTGGTTAGAATTAGAGGAGCACAGGTATCTCAGAGGTACTGGAGGAGGTCACAGAGATAGGGAAAGATGAGGCCATGGAGGGACATGATAACAAGGATGAAAATTTTAAAATTGAAGCGTGGCTTAACAAGAAAGCAATATACGTCAGTGAACCTGGGTAATGGATGATATGAGTTAGGACATGGGCCACAGAGTTTTGGATGACCTCAAGTTTAGGGTGCAAGTAAGATGGGAGCCTGGTCAGGAATGTACTAAAATAGTCTTGAGGTAACAAGGGGCTGAATGATGGTTTCAGCAGCAAATGAGCTGAGGCTAGGGTGGAGTTGGGCCATAATACAAAGGAGGAAATAGATAATATTAGGGATGGGGCAGATATGTGGCCTGCCACCCTTTGTGTGAAGAAATGTTTCCATCTTCTCCCCTGAATGACCTGGCTCTGACATAAGAATATGTCCCCTTGTCCTAGAGATCCCTACCAGCAGAAAAAGTTTCAATCTATCTGGCCTATCAATTTCTTTCAAAATCCTGAAAAGCCTCAATCAAATTTACAAGTCTAGTTTATACAGGCTCTCCTTATATTGTATCCCTTCGAGCCCTGGTAACATTATGGGGAATCTGCATTGCACTTCTTCCTAAAGTCAATTTATCCTTTCCAAGGTACGGTACCCAGAACTGTGCACAGTACTCCAGATGTGGTCTAACCAGGGCTTTGTATAGCTGTAGCAAAACGTCATCCTCTTTATATTCTAGTTCTTTAGATATGGAGAATCAGTCAATCAATTTATTTTCAACTGGTGTCAAATCCACTGCAAGAAATTAAAATCATTCCTACAGCATGTATACCTGGGTCGGTCAAACTATCAACTATGCTATTTATATATATTGCGTGAAAGAGTGCAAGCCCCGACCCTCACTCCTCCCCCCGCCCGCACAGGTAGTGCCTTAATTGGCCCGCCCACGCAAAATGGCGGTGCACAGCCAATCACGGGCGCCGATTAGCTCTGCGCCCACCCACGCCCACTCCCAACCGGCCTGCTTGATGAGGAGAAAATTTTCCACTA
Source organism: Carcharodon carcharias (assembly GCF_017639515.1). Taxonomy (NCBI): domain Eukaryota; kingdom Metazoa; phylum Chordata; class Chondrichthyes; order Lamniformes; family Lamnidae; genus Carcharodon; species Carcharodon carcharias. The sequence goes on from NC_054473.1 coordinate 33,275,468, forward strand.
TGTCACTCCTGACATTCTCGTGCTGCTTCTCTGCCTGAAAAGCATTTGCTGCATGCTAAAGTTACTACCTTGATTCGTCCCACTTGGTAGTTTTGACCAGGTCGTGACTAACAGCCCAAGGCCACATCTTTTTTATTCATTCAAGGGATGTGGGCTTCGCTGGCTGGGCCAGCATTTATTTCCCATCCCTAGTTGCCCTTGAGAAGATGGTGGTGAGCTGCCTTCTTGAACTGCTGCAGTCTAGGAATTGAAGCTTTCTCAAGCAGAACTAGGTAGCAACATGTAAGGACATGCCATGGAGTCCTCTCCATACCTATACCCTCTACTGCAAATGTGTACATAGTTCAGTAATGTTAATAGAGACTCCTTGGTAACTTCTACAAGACTGCTTAATGGGTCTAAGCAGTACACACCACAGGTAGCAACAACTCAACAAAACAGCTACATACACAGCTAATGTTTGTAACTCTTACTCAAATAGGAATGATGATTCGATGATAACTACCATTCCATTTGTGGTGGAACTATATGGCAAGCAGAATCAGAAAAAATAACCAGGGCTAACAGATAAGTACATAAATATCCATACCACATAATGGCCCGATATTAATGCAACAGTATATTTGGAACCGGGCAGGGTGGAGCTGGTGTTCAGGGTGTTGTGCGTGAGGGAGGGTGAGTAAAGTCGGCATTGTTACATGTACCAAATGTGAATGTACGTTGTTACATTTTTCCTTATAGATTGTGCATCTCCAAGGCACATGGCGGGCATAATGCACATTCACATGACTCGATTTGAAGTCCACTATTTCAAGTGCTAATGCAGAGGGGAATTGGCAATGGACAGGAGGTGTCCAGGATGGATTCACAAATGCAAGGACAACACTCAAGATTCAGTGATGCTTCCCCCAAGTTAATGCTGGATGCAGTCAGGAGCAGGAGGGACACAAAATGCGATACAGAATGTGTGAATTGGTAGACAAAATGTGCCATAGACGGGAGTGTTATGATTGGGATTTATCCAGAGTCCTGGAAGAAATAGAAAAACAATAAATTGTTACATAGAACATCAAGACATTCCAAAGCAGTTCACAGCTGACAAAGTACTTTTGAAGTGAAGTTGCTTTGGAAACAGAACAGCAAATATGTCCACGACAAGTTCCCACAAAAAATGGTGAGATGAACGATCAGACCTGGTTTAGCGATATTCGGTGATAAATGTTGGCCAGAAAAGTCAGAGAAATTCCCTCCTACTGTTTGAATGTTGTCATCAGATTTTTCATGTCTACTTAAGAGGGCAGAGAGAGCCTCAGTTTAACATCCTATGTGCAAGGCAAATCCATTTACAATGCAGGACTCCTTTCATACTTCCCTGGTTTTTCAGCCTAGATGACATGCTCAAGGCTCTGGAATATGCCTTGAATCCATAATAGCCTGAGTCAGTGGCAAGAGTGCTACCAGTGAGCCAAAGCTGACATTTATTAGTCAGATGTAGGTTGCTCATGGCATTAGTTGTGTTTCACTGTTATACTGTTTGCTTTAGACATAGTTTTTCACTATTATTTCACAATGATGCTGAAGGAAATGGCTTTAGGGCAATACCTAAGTACACCTGATAATCAAAAGCAATGCTAAGAATGTTGAACATAAAGTTAATTATAGGTACTTTGAGAATCTAATACTTGCTCTAGTGTAGTATGAAATGTGCACAATTGTATTGTATCATAAACTGTTGGTTTACATGAAACAATGAAAGTACAAAAATTTAGTCTTTATCCTCCCTAATAAACATTTGGTAGGTTCAATACTGTTCATTTACTTTGCAAGTTAACAGATTTCATCAATAGTCATACTTAATGTGATTCAGGAAACCACTAAATCCTGAAAAAAATTCATGATTAAGCAACAGTTGGAAGTTGAGGGTGATTTGAACAATTGACATATTTAAAATGATCTGATAATGGCTATTTTAATTTCATCTTGTTCAATTTATATCATAATTTCCGTTCATTATTGCCACTTGCTGCAACACATCCTACAGGACAAAGACTCTAGGCTGAAGAATTTGCATACCAAACTAAATTCCAAAGTAAGGGTTCTGCAGACTCTTCTGGGCTCTACACTGTGTCACTTCTTCTCATAATTCAAAGCTTGCTGATGATACCAGTTAATGGCCAGTTGTTACAAGGGACAAGATGAACAGCAATGAAGAAGGTCTGGAACACTTAAATAAATAGCCCAAAGAATGGCAGAATTAATTTAATTTAATTTAAAGGCTAGATAATAAAATATTGAGAAGAGCAACAGGTAGATGATGAAAGAATGTTCTTTAGCAAGATAATACAAAGATCAATTTTAAGGGTGCTAATTATATTTGTTATGGTGCACAACAATTCTGTCTGGTGTTTGTGTGTCTGCCATAATCTGTTTAAGTACCATTTATATGGAGATGACTGAAGTTATATGAGCTATAGAAAATGCATATTGGAATCAGAGTTCACTGAACTGTGGTTTGTGGCAGTTTTTGGGGTGATGGTAATTTCACTGATAATATCTGCACCCTCTCTCCAGAGGGCTTATGCTACTCTCCTATGGACTCCCCTGGTCTCCATGCCCATCAGACAGTTCTTTTTGATCCTCACTTCTGGCAACAGCATCTCGACTGATACAACACCTCTGAGGCCACTGCTCCTTCTATCATCTTAATGAAAAGTGATGTTGCTCATTAATGAGCTGTAGACTGTATTTCCCATCCTCCCAGCAGCCACAGTTTTCTAGGATCAAAACCCTGGCTCATAAGGGTTCTGTGAGAAAATTATGGTGTGTTAGTGGCAGGTTCACGATAGCAGGCATTCAGGGCACCTTGGATTGAAAAATGAATTGAATGCCCTTTTCAACTATTATTAACAAAATAGTGGGAATGCACAATTTTGATTATTTTTCTTAATATAATTTAATATATAGAATGGGAAAAAAGTTAACTATCTAAATCAAAAGCACTGGAATGGAAAATAAAATGGGCTGGATTTTGTTGTCCGTGACAAAGCAATGGCGCTCAATGATGACCTCAAAAAAAACTGCCCACAGAAACCTAGCCATTTCTCCTTTCCTAACATCAGTTTGAATCTGTTGTGAAGTCAAGGGGGCCTTCAGGCATCCAGCAGCAGTAATGTCATCAAGCAAGGTGAAATATTTTTGTAGTGTTCAGTTGCTTGATTGCCAACATTAACCGACATTAACCAACGTTAACCAAAATTAGTTGGTTCTCTGATCTATGTAATTGTACTTGATGGCTTAAGCCTGTGAGTGGAGCTAGAGAGCTAATTAAAGCAGAGAAGATTCCAGAAAAGACCTGGGTTCTGGCTAACACCATGGGCAAAATTCGTAAAATGCGGCAAGCCATTCAAAACTCCATTGACTTCAGCAGGACCATAAAATCCTGCCTGTGTAAAATTCTACCCCATGTACAAATCTACAAATCCTGTGAGTTCTGAGATGTTTCCAAGTACTGTAGATAAGTGTGCTGCAGATTTGGATCAAGTGTCACCTCTGCATTGTTCTGATATAATTCAGACATTTAAGATATACAGCAACCTGGTGAATACATAACAGAAGTGACGACAACGATGGTTGAGAAAAGATTAACGTTATCAGCTCCCAAACCATTTCCTTAATTGCTAGGAGATCCTCCCATGTCGTGAGAGCGATTGATTTCGGGGCTCAAGACCTACTCATTTGCTACAGATATGGACAATCCACATGTAGCAATGATTTGTAAGAAGGCAATACTCATACATTGTCTCGGAGCAGAAGGCCAGCAAATATTTGAGCAACTCATAGAAGATACTTCTACATTTGATATGGCAGTTAGTGCTCTTGAAAAATACTTTGGGCCAAAGAAAAGTGTGATGATTAAATGATAGACATTCCATCAGAGGTCCTAGGGAAATAGTGAGCTCATTAAACAATATATGACAGCATTGTGGCAATTGGCTTCCACATGTAAATTTGGTACACTAACCAATGCACTAATTCGTGACCAATTAATTGAAAAGACTTCAATTCCATGAATAAGGGAACATCTCCCTCATGGAGGATGATGATTTATCCTTGAAAAAAGCCAAAACCTTGGCACTTCAAATTAAATGTTAGATCTGATGAGGTTACACAACAATACACACTTAGGGCAGAATTTTGCCCTTGATGGGCGGGCGAGCCCCACTGGCTTGGCGGTGGGCAGGGAGCCAATCGCCACCGCCGAAACAGGCCCCGCCGCCATTTTAAGTGGGCGGGCTGCCCAATGGGAAGCGCTATGCGCATCATGTGCGGGCGGGGGGATTCCCCAATTGTCAGAGTGCACTCTTTCACGCATGTGTGCGAGAATAAGTGCTGCCTCAGGGAGAGTGCTGAAAGTTTTTGAAAGTTTAAAAATGGAAAAATAAAAAAATTATTAACATGTGCCCCTCATGTGACAATGTCACACGAGATGGGACATGTTAATAAATATCACAGAAACTTTATTAAAGTTTTTTAAAACCGACATGAAACCTCATCCCGCCGGTGGATGAAGTTTCATGTTTTTTCAGAAACCCGCTGGGGCTCCTGGTCTGCCCACCGACCTTAAGATTGGATGGGCAGGTTGTTTAATTGATTTAACTACCCTGTCAATGGCTGATCGCGCTGTGCCCCCGCCTTCCTGAATATTTAAATGGGGCAGGATGATATCGGGGGATCCCCCCGACATCATCCCACGTCATTTTCCCGTCGGTGAGTGGACCCCGCCCCCAGCTCGCCAACGGAAAAATTCTGCCCTTAGACTCAGGGTCACAGACAAACTAGCTCAAGTGCAAGGATTACAGATATGGATATTTCAGCAATCCCATCCATGCCCGCCCCAGCATGGTCAGATACCTTCAAAACCATGCCCAAATTGTAGAAATGCTCATCAAGTCACAAGGCTCTACTGTGACAAAGCTTTCAGCAAGAATGACAGATTAAAGATACATATTAGAACACATGCACAGGAAAGACCTTACCAGGGCTCGGAATGTAACAAGGTTTTAGTCAGAAAAGCTTAATATAGATTGACATATTAGGACACTGATTATGAGCAGACATGTCCTTTTCCCATGAGTGATGTTGACCATCTGCATCCTGCAGAACCACAACATCAATTTCATAGATCTAATCGCAGACTGAAGAGTCCCTCCTATCCAAAGATTCTTTCGTTCTTTTTATTCATTCATGGGATGTGGGCTTCGCTGGCTGGGCCAGCATTTTTGCCCATCCCTAGTTGCCCTTGAGAAGGTGGTGGTGAGCTGCCTTCTTGAACCGCTGCAGCTCATGTGGCGTAGGTACACCCACAGTGCTGTTAGGAAAGGAGTTCCAAAATTTTGACCCAGCGACAGTGAAGGAACGGCAATGTATTTCCAAGTCAGGATGATGAGTTACTTGAAGGGGAACTTCGAGGTGACGGTGTTCCCGTCTATCTGCTGCCCTTGTCCTTCTAGGTGGTAGTGGTCAAGGGTTTGGAAGGCGCTGTTTAAGGAGCCTTGGTGAATTCCTGCAGTGCATCTTGTAGATGGTACACACTGCTGCTACTGTGAGTTGGTGGTGGAGGGAGTGAATGTTTATGGATGTGGTGCCAATCAAGCGGGCTGCTTTGCCCTGGACAGTGTCCAACTTCTTCAGTGTTGTAAGACCTGCACTCATCCAGGCAAGTAGAGAGTATTCCATCACACTCCTGACTTGTGCCTTGTAGATGGTGGACAGGCTTTAAGGAGTCAGGAGGTGAGTTACGATTCCTAGCCTCTGACCTGATCTTGTAGCCACAGTATTTATATGGCTTGTCCATTTCAGTTTCTGGTCATTGATAACCCCCAGGATGTTGATGGTGGGGAATTCAATGATGGTAATGTCATTGAACATTAAGGGGCAATGATTGAATTCTCTCTTGTTGGAGATGGTCATCACCTGACACTTGTGTGGCGCAAATATTACTTGCCACTTATCAAGGTATTGTCCAGGTCTTGATGCATTTGGACATAGACTGCTTCAGTATCTGAGGAGTCATGAATGGTGCTGAACATTGTGCAATCATCAGCAAACATCCCCACTTCTGACCTTATGTTGGAAGGAAGGTCATTGATGAAGCAGCTGCAGATGGTTGGGCCTAGAACACTACCCTGAGGAACTCCTGCAGTGATGTCCTGCAGCTGAGATGACTGACCTCCAACAACAACAACCATCTTCCTTTGTGCTAGGTATAACTCCAACCAACAGAGAGTTTTCCTCCTGATTCCCATTGACTCCAGTTTTGCTAGGGCTCCTTGAGGTCACACTGTCAAATGCAGTCTTGATGTCAAGGGCAGTCACTTTCACCTCACCTCACCTCGGGTGTTCATACTTTTGTCCATGTTTGAACCAAGGCTGTAATGAGGTCAGGAGCTGAGTGGCCCTGGCGGAACCCAAACTGGGCATCAGTGAGTAGCTTATTTCTAAGCAAGTGTCACTTGATAGCATTATTGATGACCCCTTCCATTACTTTACTGATGATCGAGAGTAGACTGATGGGGCGATAATTGGCCAGGTTGGATTTGTCCTGCTTTTTGTGCACAGGACACACCTGGGCAATTTTCCACATAGCCGGGTAGATGCCAGTGTTGTAGCTGTACTGCAACAGCTTGGCTAGGGGTGTGGCAAGTTCTGGAACACAAGTCTTCAGTACTATTGCCGGAATATTGTCAGGGCCCATAGCCTTTGCAGTATCCAGTGCCTTCAGCTGTTTCTTGATATCACGAGGAGTGAATTGAATTGGCTGAAGACTGGCACCTGTGATGCTGAGGACCTCTGGAGGAGGCCGAGATGGATCTTCCACTCAGCATTTCTGACTGAAGATTGTTGCGAATGCTTCAGCCTTATTTTTTGCATTGCTGTGCTGGGCTCCCCCATCATTGAGGATGGAGATATTTGTGGAGCCTCCTCCTCCAGTGAGTTGTCTAACTGTCCACCACCATTCATGACTGGATGTGGCAGAACTGCAGAGCTGATTCGTTGGTTGCGGGATCACTTAGCTCTGTCTATCACTTGCTGTTTATGCAAGTAATCCTGTGTTATAGCTTCACAGGTTGGCACCTCATTTTTAGGTATGCCTGGCGCTGCTCTTGGCATGCCCTCCTGCACTCTTCATTGAACCAGTGTTGATCCCCTGGCTTGATGGTAATGGTAGATTGGTGGATATGCTGGGCCATGAGGTTACAGATTGTGTTTGAGTACAATTCTACTTTTGCTGATGACCCCCAGCGCCTCATGGATGCCTAGTCTTGAGGTCCTAGATCTGTTCGAAATCTGTCCCATTTAGCATGGTGGTAGTGCCACACAACATGATGGAAGGTATCCTCAATGTGAAGGTGGGACTTCATCTCCACAATGACTGTGCAGTGGCCACTCCTACCGTTACTGTATGGATGCATCTGTGGCAGGCAGGTTGGTGAGGATGAGGTCAAGTATGTTTTTCCCTCTTGTTGGTTCCCTCACCACCTGCTGCAGACTAAAAGAAACTTAGAGAAAACAGATAAGTTGAAGTTTAATAAGTGACTGGTCTTGTGTATGTTTGTTGCTTGGAATGTTTTAATTGTGAATAAGGTCTTTAGTTAAAAGGGGGGAAAGATGTGGTGTTCAACAGTTTGATTGATCTGTGTTTGATTATATTAGTCAGTTCTCTTATCCAGCAGCAATGACATCAACAAGCAAGGTAAACAGACAAGCATACTGAAATATTTTTGTAGTGTTCAATGGTTTGATTGATTGATTATAATAGTTGGTTCTCTGACCTATATAACTGTACATGATTGCTTTAGCCTATGAATGAAGCTAGAGAGCTAAGTAAACAGAGAAGGTTTCAGAAAACCTGGGCTAGAATTTTCCAGTTGGCAGGTGGGCTCAGTGGGAGAGGGCAGGGGTGGACGACAATCTGACTGCAGGCCGTGATCGGGTGCACACCGCGATTTTCATGGCTCCCGAGATCTGCGGGAATAGGCAGGTGGTGGCCGGAGGCCAATGACCTAAGGCTGCCACTGAGTTCGGTTAGCTGGAATGGACAACGTCGTCGGAGAGCAGGCCAGGCGGGAGGGCAGGTCAGTGGAGCAGTCAGACCCGAGGTTTTCCGATGAGTGCCTCATTGCCCTCCTTGTGGAGGTGGCAGCACGCCGAGACATCCTTGTCCCAAGGGACGGGAGAAGGAGGCCGCCCCACCTTACCAAACATGCCTGGGAGGAGGTGGCATCACAGGTCAGCTCCCATGATGTGGTGAGATGCACATGGGTGCAGTGCCGCAAGTGGCTTAATGACTTCCTGTGATCAAGAAGGGTGAGTACCGTGTTGGCATGAGTCACAGCACATCAGTTAAGTTGCCCCCCACCAACCTCCCAACCCCACCCCCCACCCCGCACCTCAGAGTTTTGGTTTTTTTATTAATTCATTCACAGGGTGTGGACTTCGCTGGCTGGGCCAGCATTTATTGCCCCTCCCTAATTGCCCATGAGAAGGTGGTGGTGAGCTGCCTTCTGGAACTGCTGCAGTCCATGTTTTGTAGGTACATCCACAGTGCTGTTAGGGAGGGAGTTCCAGGATTTAGATCTAGCGACAGTGAAGGAACGGTGATATATTTCCAAGTCAGGATGGTGAGTGACTTGGGAAGGGAACTTCCAGGTGGCAGTGTTCCCATTTATCTGCTGCCCTTGTCCTTCTAGGCGGTAGTGGTCGTGGGTTTGGAAGTTATTAGAGTGTGAGTGGCAAATGACATGGAGGCAGCATCTGGGCAAGGGGGTCAGTCCTGGCTGCTTGGAATGAGTGTATGGTGGCTCCAGGGTCACGAATCGGATGAGTCCTGCAATGTTTCACTCAGGTGGGGTTGGCCAGGCTGCAATGGCAATACAGTTACAGGGTGGACTAATCAATGTTCCTCTCTCCTTTCAGGAGAAGACAGCTCACAATAATGCAGAGCGGCTGCGAACAGGCAGAGGGCAGCCCCACCTTCTGATCATCACCAGGTGCGAGCAGGAGGCACTGGAGCTGGAGAGGTGCCATGCACCCAGGTCAACCGGCCGCGGTGAAGTTGGGATGCCACTGGGAGGTAAGAATGCCGTGCACTGAGGTTTCAATGTCTGTCAGTGCAAACATTCCACTGTTGACTGTGTATTGATTTCAGCCTCCAACATGGGATCCCCATTGATAATGGAAAGAGGAGCGCATCCTGATCCGGGTGCCAGGCATGCACATTAACAGTGTAACAACTTCTACTAATCAAATGTCCTTGTTCTTCCTTTCAGCCTCACCAGAGCACGCCCAGTATCAGGAGGCTGAGGGATTGCCGCTGACCCCTGAGGGCACAGAAGACACGAACGCACCAGTGTCACACCCTCTCAGCCAGGCAGGCACCAGCACAGATACCAGCATCTCGGTGGAAATAAGATCATCGGCTAGCATCTTGGTGCACTGCGGTGAGGCACTTCACTCTCGCTTGAGGTGCAGGTGGAGGCAGAGAGTGCCCAGGGCGCCGGCAGTCGGAGGAATGTCGGGGATCAGGAACATGCTCGGTCGGTGGCTGATGAGTCATCCCTGAGGCAGCAGATGCTGGAAGTCCAGCAGGATGTGCGGGAAGATCTGGCGGAGATACATGAGGGAATGCGTGACATGGTCTCCATGATGGAGGAATCCATATGGAGCATGAGCAATGCAATGACCCTCAAGGCCGAGCGCACTGCTTCCTCCATGGAGAGAGTGGCGACTCTCATGGAGAGGCTCCTCCAGGAGATCAATCAGGGCTTCCTGGGAATGTGCTCGGACCTGCAAGTCCTCACCGTGGCATTGACCTCAGGTGGTCTTTATCAGTGCGGGAGATGGATTGGGCACCCAGCATCCCAGTTAGGTGCCCATCCATCAATGGTGAGCAGGGAGGCCCTAAGCGACCTCACATTGGTGCACGAGCTGCCTATCGTCTCTGCAGTCTCCTCTCAGGGTGCTCTGGATGATGACAGCAGCTCCTCCGCCCATCCAGTGACCGTGGCATCTGATGAGGCTGCAGTGACTGGGGAGATGCCAGCCGTGCCACTAGCCACTCCCTCCCAGGCGGGGCCAGCACAGCCTCCACGGGCCAGAGGACACCCGCCAAGGTCATCAAGGCCAACAGAACAGCACAGTGAGCAGGCTGTCTCCAATGCCAGTGCCAGTGAGATGGGAGCACCTAGATGGAGCACCCGCAAGTGTAAACATAAAGCACCTTAGGCATAATATGGGCTTGTCTCTAGTGGTTTTATTTTGCCCCACTTTTAAATTAATGTTAAGTTGGTGTGATATTCAACGCCTTTTCTTTTAGTTTGGTTTCTGTATGCCAAGCTGTAAATCATTAAATGTGTTGTCAACAAACCTCTGGGTGCTTCATTAGTTCTGCAGATGAAGGGGAACCCATGATGTTATGAGTGACTTGTTTGTCATTGAGCTTTATTGAAATGGCACATAGTGCATGTTTTAACCAAGCAAATATTGCTCTCAGGTTTCGAGTATGGAATGGCATGTGTTGGTAGTTCATCTTTGGTAGGCTAGCTGAAGGAGCATTGGATCAAAGCCCCCCAGGTGGCCCTGCCTCTCTGGAGGTTGCCCAAGTCAGCGTCTATCCCCTCAGTGTTCTCCTGAGTGTGCTTATTCTCAGACTCGCATCTGTGTCAACATCTTCTTCCTCTACTGCGTCCCCCCTTTCCAGCGCCAGATTGTGGAGGGTGCAGCATGCAACCACTATCAGTGACACACGATCTGGGAGATATTGGAGTGCGACCCCTGAACAGTCCAGGCATCAGAAACACGTCTTGAGAAGACCGATCGTTCTCTCTACCATGGCCCTTGCGAATGCATATCTCCTATTGTAATGCCGCTCAGCCTCTGTTCTTGGATGTTGAAGGGGCGTAATGAGCCACCCTTTGAGGGGATAGCCCATGTCATTTACCAGCCATCCATCCAACCGGGCTGGAGCACTGAAGAACCTCGGCACCTGGGAGTGTCTCAGGATGTAAGCATCATGGGAGCTGCCAGGGTACCTTGTACAGATTTGCAGAATCTGCATCCTATGGTCACACTCTATCTGCAAGTTCATGGAGTGGAATCCCTTCCTGTTGATGAAGGCACCCAGCTGACCCGCTGGCACCTTGGTGGCCACATGTGTGCAGTTGATTGGACCCTGGACACGGGGGGAATCCAGCAATCACTGCAAAGCCTCTGGCTCGCTCTGCCTGGCTGGCTTCATCCGTGAAGTAGTGAATGAAAGTCAATGCATGCCTGAACAGAGCGTCTGTCACCAGCTTGACACAACTGTGGACAGCTGATCAGGAGACTCCACAAAGACCACCCACGGACCCCTGGAAAGAGCCGGAGACATAGAAGTTGAGGGCCACCTTGTCCTTCAGCTCCACTGGCATGGGGTGTCCACCCACACAGTCGGAGCTGATCTCAGGGCCGATCATCTGACAGATGGAGTTCACTGTATCCCTTGAGGGACGGAGCCTCCTTCAACATTGGACCTCTAGACATATTGAGGTAGCAGCATCCTGGCAACAGGATAGTGGTGTCTTCTGTGGCCCCTTCCGCCTTGGACTTCCTGTTGGTCCTGTGGCCCTTGTGCCTGCACCTGTCCTCCCACAGGTGGCTCCCCTGGAGGCTGAATATGGACTCCTGGCCTCCTCTCCCTTCTGGCCCTCTCTCCATCCTCAGAGAAGGTAGCTCCAATGGAGAGCAAAATCCCCATTCCCAGGGTTAGGGAAGGCTGTCTGATACCTGGAAGGCACCAAGTGTTATGATTCCTCCAGAATCCTGAACTGAAGCCTGTTATTTCTGTCAAAGCAGCTCTGAAACGAAAAGAAGTTGTCCTGTTATCACAAGCAAGTAGCAGGACGTAATAAACTAAAGTTCTAACAACTCGCATTAGCGAGCCCAATCACCCCTCTTATTCCACTCGTGGATGAGGCTTTTAAAAATGTGGCCTACCCATCTACCCATTGCGCCTGTGCAATGCCCTGAAAATTGCACAGGCTGCGCAAAATCATTGTTAATTGCTGCCTTGAGGGCCTTGACTGGCCCGTTAATTAATGGCGGGTGCACCTCCAAACTCATAGCGCGCTTGCCTTCCAAAATATCATGATGGCATGGGGTGGTTTCAATGGGTCAAAAGGCCTTTTTCTGGCCTATAGACCTCTATGACTATGACTCTGTGATATCAGGACGCATGCCCGATGCCATCACGTGTCATTTTACATTCATGCATGTCAGGCCCACCCCCGCATGCCAAATGTGACATTCTGTCCTGGGTTCTGGCTTACATCATGTGTGTACAAATCCTGTGAGTTCTGAGATATTTTAAAGTATTGTAAATAAACGTGTTGTAGATCTGGAACTAGTGCCATCTCTGCATTGTTCTGAGATAATTTAAACATCTAAGATATACAGCACCCATTGAATACATAAGAATTCTCACAGATAGTAAATCAAGAATTAAAAACTATGAATCGCTTCACTTTTAATTTTAAATTTTACAAATAGCGAAATCAATGACTGGGAAACATATATGGGCTTAAGGTGGAAGCTAAAATATCACAAACCTTAAACAAAAATCTATTTCATAAGTATGTGGAATTCCTTATCATAGTGGAGAAATTTGATACTTCACAAATATAAAATTGCCTTTCAGGTCCAGTGAGGGTGTTTGGCTGTAATTATGAACTTTGTACACTGTTAAAAACCTAGTTATGCCTCCTACAACAAAGTGTAACTTTTTCAAGGGCTTTAACAGTGAGAATAAAGGTGTAAAAAGGCAAGATTTTTGTCAGCTCAATAATTTCCATTTGATTGCAGGCGGTGGGGGGGGACTTCAACAGTGCACCCTCTAGAACAGCATGGAATCACTTACAGCAGCTTCTTGATCTCCATATTTAAATGTGCATGTGTAGACTCCAGGAGTTGCTGTCACTTTCAGAGCAGCAATGAAAGTGAATACTTTTGCATTCTGTCATTGTTTCATTGCTTAGAAAAATTGAATCTGCTTTTTACGATAGATCTAATAAATCTTAAGCAGCTCTCTACGCAACAACTATCCCGATAAAGCGAATAACATGGCTAATTGAATGTATTTGCACTCGTTTCAAAATCTCAGTGGAAGAACTGCTTAATCAGGAACAGTCATAATGGATTATCAAGATTAGGACATGTTATATTAGTTTAATCTTTTTGAAGAAACCATTGCAATAGGTGTATATGTGGATTCTCAGAAGGTGTTTTATATGATGCCATGTAAAAAAAAGCTTGTTATGAATTGAGAAAGAGGGATAGATTTTAACTCACTCTAAACCCATCTGCTTGCACAGAATATAAACAGAACGTGGAAAGACAAGGTTCTTGGTAGACTCCAAGTTGTTTAAGTATATCCAAAACGATTTTATCATCTTCTGTGAGTCCTGTCATGACTAAGAGTCCAATGTGGAACCGGCAGGGATGGCCAGAGAACCGACATTTCATGTTGTCTTTGTTGCTGCTTGGGACAACTTGTGCAGCTGTGCCACCTCTAGCCTTTCTTTGGGCACAACAGATGTTGCGAGTTGGGTATCAAGGGTCCTCAAAACATGCTAGGTCAAGTTTCAGTGCTTGCCTCCACATGGGCTGGCTGGCTGCAATGTTTTCCCAAGAGAGGTGGTCTGCAATGCAAAAGTTTGTAGGACTCTTTTTTAAGGTGTCCTTATATTGTTTGTCAGGGCCACCTTGATATTGTTTGTCCTGAGACACTTTCCCCTAGAAGATCTGCTTGGGGTTTCTGTAGTAATCCATGTGGCAGGCATGACTTGCCTATCTAAGTTGAATTTTCTGGAGGGATAGGATACACAGATAATGGTTGCAATGAAACATGAAGAGCCATATTTTGGGGAGAGAACAGTGAAAATATACATAAAGTCATGTGATTTTTCTTTACTCATGATGAGGAATGTAGAGGCCTAGGAGTTCAAAGGGCTTTATAAGCATGAACGAAAAAGCTATAAAAAGCCAAATAGAATTCTGGGTTTCACACTAAAGATATTAATTCAAAATCAAATAAGTGCTTTGTATATAAAGGCAAATCCTTTCCTTTTGTTCTCTCCATGCTCTTTTGGACCAAGGAAATATCCATTCTTTCTGCTGAATCAGAAATTTCACCATTTTGAAGTTTCAGGCAAACATTGTTTTTGGTTACAGCATATTTCATAAATAAACAACTTGAATTTATGTAGTGTCAGATCATGTCCCAAGGTGGTTCCAGTGAATTACTTTCTAAATACAGCCACTGTTGTTATGCAGGCAAATGTGGCAGCCATATTGCAAGTAGGGAAGTTGCCACTCAAAAGCCTATAAAAGGTCTGCGAACATCTATTAAGGTAATGAATGGTGAGCACAGTGCCTTTGCCACTGACTGCAAAATCCAGGTCATTATCTCCAATAATGCTGCACCTCCTCAGTACTGTCCTGATGTATCAGCCTAGATTATGTCCTCAAAACCTTAACAGGAGCTTGAACACCCAGCATAATGCCTCAGAAGTGAGAGTACTGACACTAAGCCAAGCTGATAATAAGCTGATAATTCAAATTCTGGATAAATTGATCCATAAATTACTTTCACCTCACCATGTATCACTATAATCCACTCCTGCACAATATATCGCTGTATAACTTTACACCTGATGTATTGATTATTTTGTCGAAATACTTTAATTCATTGCATGTGTAGTTATAAATACAAAAAAAGCTAGAGTTAGATTGTTGCAAGAATATATATTGCAATGAATGACTCTTGAAAAAATAACAGTATAATTCCATACAAATTCCTTCTCTTTCAAGATAGTTCTATTACTGAAATTATTTATTTGTAAGGTGAAATGAATAATGTCCCAGAGAAAAACTAAATAGGACAAGTACATTTCAAACTGTGCCTCAAACTAAAAAACTATAGATTTTCGTGATGGGTAAATTAAGTGTAAATATGTTTTTCACATCCAGCGTAATCTCTAAGGCGTAAAATACTATATAGTTATTACATGCTTAAACTATTGAACAATATATACTGCATTACCACCAGGAACGTATTTTTTCAACATGAACACACCCCAACTTCTTCAAGAATTCAGACTTTGACAGTCTTGTTTCTATGCTTCTACAAGTATTTTTAACTTACAAGACCAGTCATGCTAACACAGTGGATATTTGCCACACATCTTTGCTGTAAAGTTCCCCACCTGTGCCATTTTAACTTTTTTTCTGATCAAGGGATCTTGTGCCTGCTTTGAAAGAAAAACCAAAAAATAAACAATTTAAAACACTGGGCATGTTCTTACACTATGGGATCATTATACATGTTTTTGAACTAAAAAGGAGTTTCAGATTCATTCTTCCTGTAGATTGGTATATAACTCATTTTACAAAGGTGTAATGTATTTACTTAGAAGTGAAATGTAAAATCTACACAACTCATATGGCAAATAAACCTTATACCTAGAGCTTGAGAATCAATTATGAAGGAATGATTGTTCAAAAAGGCCATTCATCATTAGTTTCCTTATATAAATAATAGAACTTCCACTTAGTAACTTCATTGTTGAATCCCCCACGCCTTTAAATTTATAAAGTTACCATGTCCATAAGCAAATAATATCTTAAAAAGAATTTGGGTCTGCTCGAACGTTTAGCAGTTTATTCAGGACAGTTGTTTATGGTAATAAGAAGTGAGTGACAGTCTGCCAACCATTTTTTTAAAGTGACAATGCTCAAAGCAAAAATTGATTTTTAACATATATATTATTTAAGTTCCCTGTGGACTACTTATTAAAACTGCTCATATAATGAAATGGCATTCAGGGCACAGGGAGTTTTTCCAGAGATATCTGTACGAAATGAACCTCTAGGGCAATAATCCATCACCTAAGTCCCCACTGTCTCCAGTCTATCAACTTTGGACATGCCTGTTGATGTATGCTTAGCTCCGGAAAGGATACAGATAGTCATAGCATGTGCAAATATCATGATACTGAATGACTATAAATAAATTCTTTCAGACATGGCTTCTATGTGTTCTTCTTTTATTTTGAATGACAATCATGTTTCGGTTACAATAGGCTGGAACATTTTAGATCTCATCTTCTGCAGTAAGATAGGTAGGATTTGAGTATTGCTGAGAAAAGAGACATGCTATCGAAGCTTTTCATCTTGCACTCATCAGGTTAGATTCACAAGAATACCAATTCTAAAGGGAACAACATTTATACTGCATGAGAAGAGAGCGCAGATTGGTTGGCGAGTAGACTCTGATTGGAAGAGGTGTTGCCATGGAGAATGCACCAGGAAACAGTTAACTGCCAAGCTTTTGTTTACATTCAAACCAGGCAGGTCAACTCTGATTGGTCAAGGCATCGCCATGGGGAATGAACCCGGGAATGGCTGTATGATTGAAGTACTTGAACAGCTATATCTTAAAGACTCTAGAAGGTGGGCAGGGGTTGGGTGGGGGTTGGGGGGAGCAGTGGTGGAATTTAGCAAGGTGGCTGAAGACTCTGTCATCAATGGTTAAGTGGAAGAGTAGAAGGCTCAGATGTAGACATAGCATTGGATAAGGATGCAGGGATAGGGCAGATGGATGGTTAGACAAGGACAATGTCATGGAACAATTGGCAAATGAAGGTGGTACTGTTCAGAATTTGCTGAATAAGGATTTCAAGAGCAATGAATTGGGGAATGAGAATGGATGTGAAGATCCGTGATGATGGGTGATAGGCCCAGTAAGACTTAGTGCACATAGGATGAAGGTGGTGAGTTCTGGATATTTTGCAGTATATGTAGGCTGGAGTTTAAGGGGCCAGAAAAAAGAAGTCAAGCCTAGAGGTGTTAATGGCATGAATAAAGAAGTTAGTAGTAGTGGCAAAGAGGTTCAGGATCAAACAGGACATTGAAGTTGCACACAGTCAGGTTCAGGTTAAGCAAGCAACCAGGAAAGTAATCACAATCGGAGACTGAGTAAAGATTCCAGCAAAATCTATCACTCTTAAAGTTTATTGCATCAGCTAGGATGTTAAATTGACACCTATGAGAAATGTTCTACTTCAAAATATTGAGTTATAGTCACCACCACTTGTGGCAGGCAGATTCATGACATCATTGATGAGCTCTGTGTTAGATTAGAAATGAAGGGCTGCGTTTTACGTGACCCCACCAGGCGTGTTTTTGGCTCCAGGCCAACTTTGCATCCAGGGGAGGGGGGGAGGGGGGGTGATGCGAGTTGTTCATCTCCCCCCCCCCCGCCATAATATTCAGTCCCAAGGCTTTGCTAGCTATTTCTTAGGGGTTTTTGTTCCGCTATTTAATTTCCAGCAGGTTACAAATAGGTGATACAAAGGGACTGTTATCCTTTGTATCATTCCCTGACTGTTTTATATATACATGTACAAATTAATGGAGAATACATTTATGTGTATTCACTCCACAGTAAGAACAATTATGTTTGCCCAAAATAAATGGGGCACTTAAGATGCTACAACCAGCAACTTGGAAATTGATGTTAATGATAACGGTTATTGCTTTTTGATTGATATAAGTGATTGCCTATTTTAAACACAAACATTTGAAGTGGTGGGGACTATGTTCATCTTTCTATGTGTTTTTTCTTTTGCATCTTTATAAATAAACATAATACTCTTGTATACAAAGAAGAGGATTTCTAACCCAATAGTTCAAAGTGATTCATTTAAATAATCGATAGGATGATTGATGGCTAATTTTAAAACTATTTGTATATTGAGCTGATATAATTGTGAATGACTGCTGCACTTTAAACAGACCAATTTTTTACCCCAGATAAGATTTTAACTGTTTGCAATGAACTGGCAAGAAAAGGGAGCAAAAGGCGTAAAAGGATTTGAGTTTTCATAATATGTGCATGAGGCCCTTCTTACCCAGTGTGTAGAATGCCCTACAAGAGAGGAAGCACTACTAGATCTAATAATGAGAAATGATCCAGAACAAATGAAAAAAATCGAGAGGAGTATCCAGGCAACAATGATCACAACATAATAAAGTTTAAGATAAAGAATGAAAAGGGTTCATATCAGACAAAGATCAAAGTAATAATTGGAAAACAAAAACTGGTTTTAAGAGGATGAGAATGGAACTAGGAAACATAAACTGGAATTTTTTACTGACAAAGAATTAGAACAGCAATATGGAACATTTAAGATGGTTATCAATGTAATCCAGAAGAAATATGCTCCACTAAAAAGCCAAAACAATCTAATCAATAATAACACATCATCCATGAATAAAGAAATAAGGGCAAAATTGAAACTAAATAAAAGCCATACGCTGAATACAGAAACAACAAAGGAGAAAATGTCAGAAGGTTATATAGAAAAGGTTAGGAAAGAAGTTTAAAAAATCAATTAGGGAGCAAAGATAAACCACAATATTAACTTATCAAGACATATAAAATGAAAAAATAAATTATGCTACAAATAAATAACATGATAAAAAATCAGGCTTTGGACAGGGTCACAAAGGGATACACATTACAAACTCACAAGTAATGTTAACGAAATGGCAGAAATATTAAGTAATGACTTTCTCTTGGTGGCCATGACATTATGAAAAGAGATCAACATGATATAAAGACATTTAAAATAGAAAAGTGGAGATAATTGATCATTGGTAATTAACAGGATAAAACTTCTGATCTAGACAGTTTGTATCTTTGAACATTAAGTTAGGGAAGAGATATTAGAGGCCTCATTTTATATATATGATTCATTAGAAAAGGACTCATGTCAGTGGATGGTGGACAGCTAATGTGATTTTTATACTTAAAAAAGGGGATAGAAGAGGTCAAGGAACTATAGACCAATTAGCTTCATGTCATGGTAGGAATGCTAATGAATTTGTACCCAAAGATGTAATAGAAAAACATATAGGAAATGAAAATATAATGAAAAAAGTAAAACTTGCCTTTATATAGCACCTTTTATGACCACTCGATGTCTCAAGCACTTTATAGTCACTGCTGTAATGTAGGAAACAGCAGTTAATTTGCACACAGCAAGCTCCAACAAACAGCAGTGTGGTAATGACCAGAAAAACTGTTTTACATGTTGATTGAGGGAAAAATATTGTTCAGCATGCCAAAGATAACTTTGCTGGACAAGCTGAACTTGAAACTGGAACCTGCGTCTCAAAGGTGAGAGCGCTACAACTGAGCTATAGCTGCCATTCAGATGGAGAGTGTGTCAGCATGGATTTCAAAAAGGGAAGTCATGTTTGACTGACCTTATTAGTCATTTTGAAAAAGTAGCAGAAATTGTAGATAAGGGTAATATAGTAGACATTATATATAAAGACTTTTCAAAAGGTCTTCGATAAAGTGTCCCATAGCAGACAGATGGCTAAGGTCAGAATATCTGGAGTCTGTGGGAAAGTAGCAGAATGGATAGCAAGCTGGTTGAAGAACAGTAAATTGAGAGTCGAAGTTACACTCACACTCTCAAAAGGAGGGAAGTGGTGTTCTGCATTGTTGTTCATTACTTACATAAACAATTTGGCCTCAGGAATAGGAAATACATTTCAACATTTGCAGCACAAACCAAATTAGGCAGTGTAGTTAATATAAAAGCAGAGTGTGATAAAATACAGGAAGACATTAATAAACTTGTAGAATGGATGTGTACTTGGCAAATCAATGCCAATATAAATAATTGTGATGTGGTACATTTTGATAGGAATAATACAGAGGCTACTCACTTCTTGGAAAATAAGTGCCTAAAT
The DNA here is from genome assembly GCF_017639515.1 of Carcharodon carcharias. NCBI lineage: Eukaryota > Metazoa > Chordata > Chondrichthyes > Lamniformes > Lamnidae > Carcharodon > Carcharodon carcharias. The sequence continues at coordinate 33,295,328 of NC_054473.1, forward strand.
GAAGTAGAACAGCACAGGAATTTAGGATACAGATACATAAATCATGAAAAGTCATGACCAGGTCACTAAGGCCCTAAAGAAATTAAACAAAGCATTGGAGTTCATTTATAGAGGAATAGAATTGAAATGCAGAAGAGTTATGGCAAACTTATATTGTCATCGTCATTGGCAGCCATCCCTTGATTCAAGGGTAATACCTACTCTGGATTATGATTTCTGCCGTGGGTCTCTATGTGACTGAAAAGGCCAATTCTCGATCCGTAGATCTTTGAGCACATGGGACAGGATGTTCCATGAGGTAGTTGGATCTGGAGTGCTTCTTTTACTTTCCTTCTCTGCCGCCACTTTTTCTCAATATTTAAAATGTTGTGACTCGAAACATATTGCAGCTTAATGGACAAGTTGTTGCCATTTTGAACAATTGGTACCAAGCTCCTCCAAGTCAATGCTGTCACACTTCAAGGGGAGCTTCAAAGTGTCTTTGAAGCATTTTATTCATCCTCACCTGAAACACTGGCCATCTGAGAGTTGAGAAAACAAGACCTAAAGGGGAGATGCTTATCTGTCATCCGGACACAGTCTCCAGTTCATCAATGTTGATTATTCAAGGACTCCTGTCTGAATGCTGTGGAACTGTCTTCAAGAAGGACACTAACATTTGTTCAATGGTCCTTCTATTGAATCCGGAGGATGAAGCAGAAGCATTGTTGATGGAATTTTTCTAGCACTCTTACTTGTCACTGAGTACAGTCCAAGTCTCACTGCAGTACAGGAATGTGGTGATGACAACTGTTATGTTAGGACTTTTGCTGACTTGCGGAAGTCTTTATTGTCAAAAACTCATTGTAGTTTGTAGAAGGCTGAGTTGGCACGGCTGATCTGATATTAAATGTCCTTATCAATGGTGGCTTCTAAGAGAGAGGGCTGCCAAGGTAAGGAAAATGTTCAACACATTCCAGAGTCTCTCCTTCAACATATGTAGGAAGTAGAAGATTTGGTCAAAAATGATGTCCAGGCTGTGCGTGTACATTTCTGACATTGGCTTACTGAATGCCATTTTGGTGTTGAATTCAAGCAGACTCCATTTTTGCTGGATCAAGGGCCTGTCCCACAGTGTATGAGTTGCGAGTTTTTAGAGTAGACGTGAATACATATAAAGGGCAGATAAGGTCTGTAGAACTGTCAAGTTATTTCAAGGGCCAGCCTCTTAAATATGGAAAAATACCAGCTTGCCTGTGTCTGTGAGTTGAAAACAAATCTGTGCTTTCAGTTTCAATGGCTGTTTGTTGATGTAACCCTAAGTGCTATCTTTATGGCATTATTACTACTTGAGTGCTTCCACAACCTATTATTAACATGGTGTAAGAGCTCTAAGCTCATTGTTTGATTGACAGCTCCAAGAGGCTATTAAAGGATTAGCTGTCTTTGATATGGCTTATGAGTACAGATACAAAACAGTTCTGAAGAACAGCCATACGGACTTGAAATATTAACTCTGTCTTTTGCTCCACAGATGCTGTCAGACCTGCTGAATTTTTCCAGCACTTTTTTTTTGTTATGAATACAGATGTCTGTGTTTTTTTTTACAAGGGATTAAGTACTTGAGGGGATTTAAATGTATTGAATGGGCTTCAATGAATGGGGGTGTTTTTTTTTTATATAGTGAAGACTGCAGCATATATTTAGAACTTCAGTTTATTTAATCTCAACATGGCTCCTGAAGTCTGCCCATGGTAGATACTGTGTGAGTTGGCATGGAGAGTGTAAAGGAAAAGGCTGGTAGGTGAGGGGCAAGGATTAGCATGTTGGCATAGCAGTTATAAGGGGCCATGGGAATGGGTGGGCATGGGTAGGCATGAGTTTGCATGTATGGGTATTGGGAGTGGATGGGGTTGAGGCCTGGAGGGCCTAATATTTAACAAAGCAACCAAGAAGAAGTTGCAGAGAACCGAGGTGAGCCTTTCTTGGCACTCTGCAGCCCTGTGGCTGCTTCTGGCCTGCATCCAGGAATGACAGGTCCAACTTCATACCACACCTTTCCCTGGACTTCCTCCCATTCTCTCCCCCCACCCCCCGCCGCCCCCCCACACCAAGGAATGACGATCCGACCATTCAGGGCCCTTTTCCCAAGGTGGGTGCAGCGAGCCCGGAGATTTTCTGACTCTGCGCACCTTGGGAGTGAAAATCCAGGCCTAAAAAGAAGATTGTGAAATTAAATTGCAATTCCTCTATGGGCAGAATCGTCCCGGGTTTGTACTAAGTGCGGTAGTGGGCAGGTAAAATGGCGTTTTACCCATTGGCCGCAATGGCAGGTTTTCACTGTATCTTCCCAAACCCACCACATTATTTCTGCACTCCAGGAAACACCTCATTTCCATGGTGGGCAGGCCCTCATTTGTGCACTTTTCACCTTGCCGCTTCACCACGCCAGGCATCACATTTAAAGTACAGCCCCGCTAAGTGTTTCCAGCCCAGGACTGCAGCAAAGAAGACATGGTCCCAAAAGGCAAGAAGACTGAAGCCCTTGAGCACCTTTTGGACACCATGGAGGCCCACTGTGATGTCCTTTACCCCCGCTCTGGCCACAGGAGGGGCAACTGCATTACCACTCCAGCTTGGTCTGCACTGGAGTGCTGTGTTTGGCTACATTAGGGAGCTTCAATCAGAGATTGGTGCCTGAGGGAGTTTAAGGGTTAAGTTAAGGGTTAAATTCTATCTAAAGCCTGGTCTTTCTTTAATTTAGCAATTAACTAAAAGCTGCTGTTAGGGCTGGAAAGAAGTGAGTTTTAGTCCAGCCTTAAAACATGGCTCTGCTTGCAACTGCAACTAGATAATTAGATAACTGGCTTAATCAGGTTTTCAGAGGCTAAGTTCAGAGATTGTAAAAGTAGGCTATCTTATAGTGCCGACTTTGTCTGCACTGGAATGAGTGGTTGGCTGCAGTAGAGAGCTTCAATTGTAGATTGGTGACTGAGGGAGTTTCACAGTTTAAAACAGCGAGAGGAGAGCTGGGAGTTTCACAGTTTAAAACAGCGAGAAGAGAGCTGGGAGTTTCACAGTTTAAAACTGCGAGAGGAGAGCTGGGAGTTTCACAGTTTTAAACAGCGGGAAGAGAGCTGGGAGTTTCACAGTTTTAAACAGCGGGAAGAGAGCTGGGAGTTTCACAGTTTAAAACAGTGAGAGGTGAGCTGGGAGTTTCACAGTTTAAAACAGTGAGAGGAGAGCTGGAGTTTCACAGTTTAAAACAGTGAGAAGAGAGCTGGGATTTTCACAGTTTAAAACAGTGAGAAAAGAGCAGGGATTTTCACAGTTTAAAACAGTGAGAGGTGAGCGGGGAATTTCACAGTTTAAAATAGTAAGAGAGCTGGGAGTTTCACAGTTTTAAACAGTGAGACATGAGCTGGGAGTTTCACAGTTTTAAACAGTGAGAGGCGAGCTGGGATTTTCACAGTTTTAAACAGTGAGAGGAGAGCTGGGAGTTTCACAGTTTTAAACAGTGAGAGGAGAGCTGAGAGTTTCACAGTTTTAAACAGTGAGAGGAGAGCTGGGAGTTTCACAGTTTAAACAGTGAGAAGAGAGCTGGGAGTTTCACAGTTTTAAACAGTGAGAGGAGAGTTTCACAGTTTAAAACAGTGAGAGGTGAGCTGGGAGTTTCACAGTTTTAAACAGTGAGAGGAGAGCTGGGAGTTTCATAATTTTAAACAGCAAGAGGAGAGTCGGGAGCATATAAGAGAGCAGACCAACGTGAGAAGAGCAGCGGCAGCAGAGAGGCCCCTTCAATCTGTTTCTACCTGTCAGAGCCAGTGTGTGACATCACAGAAAACAGGTAGGTGGGTATCTCTTCCGTGTCTCTTTTGATTGGCCAAGTGGTTTAAATCAAGAGACATTATTACAGCTGAAGATCACAGTTAAGAAATTCACATTTAAAATATTTAACATCCAGACAAATTAATTAAATAGAATAGAGATGGCTGGGCAGTCGATGTGTTACAGCTGTAGTATGTGCTCTGTTTGGTGGACGCCAGTGCAATACACAGTGACCACATCTGCAGCAAGTGTTTGCTGCTCAAGGAACTTTGGCTCAGAGTTGATAAACTGGAGTCCGGGCTGCAGACACTGTGACACATCAGGCAGGGGGAGACTGACCTGGACACTGTTTCAGGAGACAGTCACACCCCTTAGATTAATTACATCATATTTGGTCCGTGGTCAGGGGCAGGGTGGTGTGACTGTGAGTGAGGCAGGTATGGGGATCCAGAATTTAGCTTTGGAGGAGCCTCAGCCAGTGTCCTTGTCCAATAGGTATGAGGTTCTTGCTCCCAATGTGGACGGGGGCACAGACTGCAGGGAGGATGAGCAAACTGGCCACAGCACTGTGGTACAGAGTGCCATTCAAGTGGGGGAAGAAAAGAGAAATGTAGTCGTAATAGGGGATAGCATAGTTAGGGGAATAGATACTGTTCTTTGCAGCAAAGACAGAGAGTCCAGAAGGCTACCTGGTGGCAAGGTTAAGGACATCTCTTCAGGGCTGGAGAGGAACATGGAGTGGGAAGGATCCAGGATCCAGTTGTTGTGGTCCACGTAGGTACCAATGACATAAGCAGGACAAGGAAAGGGGTTGTGCTCGAGGCTAAATTAAAAAGCGGAAACCACAAAGATAATCTCTGGATTACTATCTGAGCCAAGTGCAAATTGGTGTAGGGTAAATAAAATTAGAGAGGTAAACGCGTGGCTCAGAGATTGGTATGGGAAAATGGATTCCGACTCATGGGACACTGGCACCAGTACTGGGGAAGGAGAAAGCTGTTCCGTTGGGATGGGCTTCATTTGAACCATGCTGGGACCAGTGCCCTGGCAAATCGTATCACTAGGGTTGTAGATAAGGCTTTAGGCTAATTAATGGGGTAGAGGGTTCAATTGAAGGGTAGTTTAGAAAATCAAAAACAAATGAGAGAGCAGAGGTGCAGGGTAGTGAAGAGGCGAACAATAATCAAAGTGTGACAGGAAGGGACAGAGAATATAAGCAGAAGAGTGCAGCAGAAATTAGAACCAGAATGAGTAATAATGGTAAAAAGTCAAAGCTTAAGGCTCTTAATCTGAATGTACGCAGCATTTGTAACAAGATAGATGAGCTGATGGCACAAATAGAAATAAATGGATATGATTTGATAGCTATTACAGAGATGAGGTTGCAGGGCGACCAAGACTGGGAACACCATATTCAAGAGTATTGAACGTTCTGGAAAAATAGGCAAAAAGGAAAAGAAGATGGGGTAGCTCTGTTAGTAAAGGAAAGTATCAGTGCGGTGGTGAGTAGTGATATAGGTGCAATATATCGTGATGTGAAATCAGTTTGGGTGGAAATAAGGAATAACAAGGGAAAGAAGTCACAGGTGGGAGTCATCTATAGGCCCCCGAAGAGCTGCTTCACTGTAGGGCAAAGTATAAATCAGGAAATTGTGGAGGCGTGTAAGAAGGGCGCTACAGTTATTAAGGGTGGTTATAATCTGCATATTGATTGGACAAATCAGTTTGGCAGGGGTAACGTGGAAGATGAATTTGTAGAATGCATCAGGGATTATTGCTTAGGGAAATATGTTACAGAACCAAAGCAGGAACAGGCTATTTTAGATCTAGTAATGTGTAATGAGTTAGGATTAATAAGGGATCTCGTAGTTAAGGGTCCTCTAGGGGGTAACAATCACAACATGGTAGAATTTTATATTCAATTTGAGGGCGAGCAACTTGGATCTCAAACCAGTGTCTTCAACTTAAATAAGGGCAATTACAGAGGTATGAAGAAAGAATTGTCTAAAGCGGCTGGGAAAATAGACTAAATAGTCAGTGGATAAGCAGTGGCAGATATTTAAGCAGATATTTCAAAATACTCAGCAAAATTTTATCCTGGTCAAAAAGGACTCGACAAGAAGGATGGACCACTTATGGTTAACAAAGGTGGTCAAGGAGAGTATTCAGTCAAAAACTAAGGCATACAAAGTGGTGAAAACTAGTCCTCTTTAGCTCTGATGAAGAATCATACGGACTCGAAATGTTGGCTCTGTCTTTCTTTCCGCAGTTGCTGTCGGACCTGCTGGGTTTTTCCAGCAATTTTTGTTTTTGTGGCGAAAATTAGTGATAGGCCAGAGGATTGGGAATATTTTAGGAACCAGCAGTGGATGACTAAAAAGCTAATAAAGAGGGAGAAAATTGATTATGAAAGTAAATTGGCAAGAAATATAAGAACAAGCAGCAAGAGCTTCCACAGCTATATAAAAAGAAAGAGAGTAGCTAAAGTGAGCGTGGGACCCTTGGAGGATGCAACTGGAGAATTGATAACAGGGAACAGGGAAATGGCAGGTAATTTAAATCAATATTTTGCATCGGTCTTCACTGTGGAGGACACTATAAACTTCCCAAAGATATCAGCTAAGCAAGGAACTAATGGGAGGAAAGATCTTGTAACAGACTCTATCACAAGGGACAGAATATTTCAGAAACTAATGGGACTAAAGGCAGACAAGTTGCCAGTACCTGATGGCCTGCATCCAAGGGTTTTAAATTAAGTGGCTGCAGATATGGTGGAGGCATTGGAGGCATTCCAGAACTTACTGGATTCTGGGAGAGTCCCAGCAGATTGGAAAACCACTAATGTGATGCCCCTGTTCAAAAAGGGAGGGAGACAAAAAGCAGGAAACTATAGGCCAGTCAGCCTAACATCTGTCATTGGGAAAATGCTAGAGTCCATTATTAAGGAAGAAATAGCAGGACATTTAGAAAATCTTAACACAATCAAACAGAGTCAACATGGTTTTGTGAAAGGGAAATCATGTTTGACAAATTTTCTAGAGTTCTTTGAGGATATAACAAGCAAAATTGATAAAGGGGAACCAGTAGATGTAGTGTATTTGGGTTTCCAGAAGGCATTCAATAAGGTGCCACATTAGAAGGTTATTGCACAAGATAGGAGCTCACAGTATTGGGCGTAATGCATTAGCATGGGTTGAAGGATTGGTTAGCACACAGAATATAGAGAGTCAGGATTAATGGGTCTTTTTCAGATTGGAAAGACTTAACTAGTGGAGTGCCACAAGGATCAGTCCTAGGGCCTCAGTTATTTACTATCTATATTAATGACTTGGAGGAGGGGGCAGAGTGCAATGTATCCAAATTTGCTGATGAAACAAAACTAGGTGGGAGGGCATGTTGTGATGAGGATATAATAAGGAATCTGCAAGGGGATATGGACAGGTTGAGTGAGTGGGCAAAAACTTGGCAGATGGAGTTTAATGTAGGAAAGTGTGAGGTCATGCACTTTGGTAGGAAGAATCAAAAGGCAGGCTATTATTTAAATGGAGAGAGACTCCAAAAAAGTGCAGCATAGAGGGATCCAGGTGTTCTTGTGCATGAAACACAAAAGGTTAGCATGCAGGTGCAGCTAGTACTTAAGATGACAAATGGAATTTTGACCTGTATTGCTAGGGGTTGGAGATTAAAACTAGGGAAGTCTTGTTGCTTGTCTTATTGGTGAGGCTGCACCTGGAGTACTGTGTACAGTTTTGGTCTCCGTATTTAAGAAAGGATATACTGGCATTGGAGGCAGTTCAAAAGAGATTCACTAGGCTGATTCCTGGGATGAAGGGGTTGACCTATCAAGAACGGCTAAACAGGTTAGGCCTTTATTCATTAGAGTTTAGAAGAATGAGTGATCTTATTGAAACGTACAAGATTCTGAGGGGGCTTGACATGTTGAGAAGATGTTTCCACTATTGGAGGAATCTCGAACTAGGGGACATAGTTACAGAATAAGGGGACACTCATTTAAGACTGAGATGTGAAGGAATTTCTTCTCTCAGAGGGTAGTGAATGTCTGGAATTCTCTACCTCAGAGAGTTGTGGAGGCTAGCTCACTGTAAGTATTTAAGGAGGAAGTAGATATATTTCTAAAATATCGTAGAGTTGAGGGGTATGAGGAGCTAGCACGAAAGAGGAGTTGAGGCCTGGGGCAGATCAGCCATGATCTTATTGAATGGTGGGGCAGGCTTGAGGGGCCGAATGGCCTACTCCTGCTCCTATTTCTTATGTTCTTATGTAATGGCAGTAGTGGTCAGTGCCAATGCTGCACAGAAGAAGTTGGCCCTCCAATGCAGATAGAAGATGAATGATCTCATCCATGCAACCAGGGTATGGCAACTATCTCATCACTCTAAACTCACACATTTAAGCCCATCACACATTCACTGGCATCTCATTCACTGCCAGCTCAGGGGACATCACCACCCAATCTCACACACATACCCTCACATCTCCATCTGGCCTCATTTCTGGAGACTGCCTCCTCAGCCCTCATCACCTTGAGGCCACTTGCGCAGATCAAAATGTGTCCCCACACACCCCTGGAATACCCTCCTTCCCCAGTACAGCTCTTGTCCTGCAGCCTCTTCCCTTGCCTGAGGCCACTTTTCACCCTTCCCCAAGCAAGACCTAAACTGGACACAGTACTCCAGATGTGGTCTCACCAAAACCCTGCATAATTGTAGCAAGGCCTCTTTATTCTTGCATTCCAATTCCTTTGTAATCAAGGCCAACATGCCATTTGCCTTACTAATTGCTTGCTGTACTTGAATGCTAACTTTTTGCGTTTCCTTGTACAAGCACACCCAAGTACCTTTGAACATCAACACAAGTTTCTCACCTTTTAAAAAGTATTCTGCTTTTTTATTCTTATGACCAAAGTGAATAACTTCACACTTCCCTACATAATATAAGGAACTAGTACACTATTTGGTGCAAGTCCCATTCACATACTTCTACAAGGGCAGATCATCCAAACTAACTTTTCAAATATGAAAATCCAGGTGTACAGAGGAACTACTGTGAAAGATAAAATACTAATCTTTAAAAGTTAAAAGTTGTGACAATCAGTGTTTATCAAGGTGTTTGCTTTTCCAGATATACTGATTGTACTCATCAGTAAAATTGACCTGAAACTAAGGGCAGGATCTTGAAGGTGGGGGGTGGGGCCCACTTGCCAATGCGTTAAATGACGCGGGATGACGTCAGGCAGAACTCTTGACATCATCCTGCGTCAATTCAATTTTCCGGTTGGCGGGGCACAGCCGAATCAACTGTGCACTCGCCGACCTGTCAACGGCCTATTGAGGCCATTGACAAAGTCATTAGCCTCATTAACGGACCTGCCTGTCCAACCTTAAGGTTGGCGGGCAGGCCAGGAGCCCTGGCGGGCTTCAGAAAAAGCACAAAACCTCATCCACGGGCGGGACGAGGTTTCATGAGGCTTTTAAAAATTTAATAAATAAATGATTTAAAATGATGGACATGTCCCAACTCATGTGACAGCGTCACATGAGGGGACACGTCAGAGAAATTTTGTTTTTGCACCTTTACCATTTTTAAACTTGGTGCCGATCTCCCTGAGGCAGCACATAGCCTCAGGAAGATGAGTGTGCCATTTTGCGCGCATGCACAAAAGAGCGCACTCTTGGCTGAGGGAAACCCCCACCCACACAGGGAGTGCATAGTGCTCCCAGGTGGATGTCATGCTGGGCGAGCCCACGTAAAACGGCGGCGCGCCCCCAATCGGAGGCACACCCTCATGCATCACTCCTTCACTTACCCCCCAATGGGGGGGACAATTCTTTCCTAAGATGAGAAACCTTCTAGCTAAGTGTGGTTAATGGGAAGTTAATGAGTCCTGGTTGCTCACTTTACCAGCTGGCTAGTCACAAAGCTGGGAGCTGGAGGGTAAAATGCAACTCATATGAACTAGTTTCCCTGGCAAAAAGCCATTGAAATATCTGATGGCACAGTAATGTCCATGGTCTTCAGGTACTCCTGGGAAAAATCAAGAATCTTACCTGTGTTTCAAAACTTGTCTCCATTTCTAATCAACTATTTGAATACGCTCTTTCCCCAGCTCTTTGTGGTGTTTCGTCTAGGCCTCAGGCCTAAGAATGTGAATGACTATAATCCTAAACTATGCATGTATGATTGTCCACAAATAGGATGCTTAAGATGAATATTGTGTTGAGACAATGGTAAGGATGTGGTTTGCCTACTTGCAGATAAATGTTGTGACAGACGTAACTATGTGTAAATACATGCAAAGAGGATGCTTAAGCTGTGTGTTTCATAATAAGGCCAAGTAGCGATATTTGTAATACCTTATGCCACATGTACTGAAGTAAAGGTTAGGTTACATTGGTGCCAGGTTTAGAATGTGCACAAACATAGGTTAAGTCTTGTGTAAACTGATCTGACTATAATTCTCCTGTTGTGTGCTATACTTGGTATCAGCAAATCACCAGCAAATGACAAACAAGGATGATTCTGCCTGTGATGTTTTCAATTGCATTTGCCAAAATGAAGACTTGAACATGAGAATGTGCTTTTTATGATATTGCTCCACATTCTGAACAATCTGATTTCCTTGATTTAAATAACTGTTTTTATTTGATTTCTAATTGTTTCACATTCAAAGTTGCCTAAGGAAGGGGGAAGAGTAGGTTCTGAAGAAGAGTCATACAGACTCGAAACGTTAACTTTGTTTTCGCTCCACAGATGCTGTTAGACGTGCTGAGTTTTTCCAGCATTTTCTGTGTTTGTTTCAGTTTCCAGCATCTTGCTTTAATATTAAGGAAGAGTAGTATGTTGTGTCAGAGGGACTTCTGTCCAATTATTTTTAAGGTACACTCATTGCATCAAACGCACATGTCTTTCTTACAGCCTTTTTATAACTTACTTTCAGAAACCAAGCCCTCAAATGGAATAAATGAGACATCAAACAGGTAGTAGATTTTTTTTATCAGTAGGGCATTTGACATGGTTCCTTCTTCTTCGTCAGTTCTCTGCTCAGGTCCAACCACCACCACAGGTAGGGCAAGGGGGAAGGTCCTGAATCCACCCCAGCCAGAATAGGAACCAAGCCCCACACTATTGGCACCAATGTGATCCAGACCAGCCATCCAGCAAACTGCCCACTCCCCAAGGGGTCTGAGTTGCGGTGTACAACATGCATTTTTACATGCATGTTCTAGCCTGGAACTATGGATAGTGATGGTAGAGGCTCCAATTTTCTTTGTATCACATGGCTGGCCAAGAATCTCTCCTACTCTTACCACCTGCCGTAGGCATATTTTGTAAAGGTTTTCAGATTGATACTCAACCTGTTTGGCCATGTTGTGAACACATCTTCCTTAGCCATCAAGTCCTGGAGTGGGACTTGAACCCAGAGCTCCTGACTCAGAGGCAGGGATGCTGCCCATTCCACCATAAGACGTCCAGGACAGGGCTGAAACTATCTCAATATATATCTCCACAAACAGCTATTGATAATTTCATATAGAGTTTCTGTTTGTCTGATACAGAATGCACATCCTCTAAAAGAATACACCCTATTTACCTTGATCCAGGAGTGCTCAGGTTATCAAGAGTCAAGATTTAGGGATCCTGAAAGAAATGGACTGCTACTACTGCTGGGCAACATACTGGCACAGAGCACTGGTTGTGTAAATATTGGTATTCAAGTGCTTTATGTACTTGTAAGAAATTAATTTCTCCATTATTTTAATGAAAGTGCATATAATAAAATGATTAAATCCTCTGTTAATGTTTAAAATGTTTAAATTTGCATTGCTTAATTCCAAGACATAAGTATGCAATGAGCAACATAAGTCACATGATCTATTGAAGACATTTTAATTAACAAGCTTCCCTTTTATAATTGGAAAAAGTACAATGCCTAGAGAATTAGTTAGGTCAGTTTTCAAGTACCAGATGGGCACAGGGAACATTCCCAGCATCCAAAGGTGGAGGATTGTGAGGAATTGGTCTTTGGACATTATTTAAATAATGGCACCAAGATGCCAGTGCCTGGACAATCAAATTTCAGGCCACCAGCTCCTCCAGCTCCATATCAATTTTTATGAATTACATTACTTGTTTTGTTGCAACTTGTGCCATGTATAAATATGTCAAATGGTGACAGAGTGAAGCTGATGAATGATGTACTACATTCTGCCTGAGTGTTGAAAGGTGAAAATCTATCCCATTGTGTTTAATAATGTGCAGGGCTTTAGTACAGTAGAATATAATAATAATAAACCATGGTGATTCACCCAAAATCATGATAGAAATGCAAGTTCTTTAAGTTGTTCTGAATTTATTTATTAGTGTGTATTATTATTAGAACAATTGCAAAGATAGATGGGATGAGAAAGCTAGTATAAGTATTTGAGCAAATGTTAACACTTAACACTTCAGGCAAGCCAACAAGTTCCAATTTTAATAGTGAAGATCATTATCACAATCGTTATATGTTTGATGTTCAATTTAAAGGACTACACTCCTATATCTCTGAGTGAGGTTGCCAATTTGTGTTGCATTGTAATGACCAATGCAGTTGGTAAAGTGGAGTTACTTAAAAATCCCAGAGGGAAACTTTAAATAAATGTTATGTTTGAGATGTGACTCTAAATTCAGGAATCAAATCACCAGTTCTCAAGGTTTTACATTAAACTAAATGAAACATTTTATTAATTTACACAGGTTAATATATATATATACATGGCTACAAATTGCTACTATCATAGCTTTTAACAAATTCCCAAACTAATCTCCATTAAGGTAACAACAACCCATAGACTTAACCAGGCACCAGGCAAAGCATTTTCACCTTACAAATTCAAAATGAGGTTATTTTCACTTTGGCTCCTGTGGAGACAGTTGAAGGTTTACAGTTGCTTTTGATCTCACATTGCCTCTGTTCTACACACACAAAACAGTTGTCTTGTTATACCTAGCACAGCTCATTGAATGTAAATTCTCATTGTATCACCAGTGTCTTCTAACAATAAAACCCCTTTCATGGTGCCAATTTTATTAGCAATATAAACATATTACTTGGTTTCTGCTAGCTAGGTGCCAAATTTCACCCCACTTCTTGAATGCTCTATTCAAAAAATGCAAATACATTTTACCTCTCTTACGTATCAAAACTAGTACACATCAAAGCACCCAGACTAGCTGGCTTTAATCCAATTAAGAAAGACACAGACTAAACATCTATTTTAAAAGAAAAATATTTTCTAATAATATTATATACATTAATAGATTCATGATATGCATTATGAACATTACTTTTAGAATTATTTTTGCTCTGGAACAAAACCTACTACCTGACCTGTCGTTAGGTTAAAAATGCCCAGCTTACTTTGCACAGAGTCATAACATCAGAATAGACCTTCACTTCATCAGTGGGCTGCATTGAAAGAGGGCTGAATCCTCCAGACTTTGAAATTTTTTGGACGACGGGAGCAGTTTCTGGTCCCAATCTGGTTCACAGCAGCAGTGAGACTTGAGATGTGATCTTACGGGAGTTGACCAATTAAGAACCCACTTCTGAGAGTGCTGACCAAATGGGGATGGCAGGCAGATTCTGAAGGCGGGAGGTGGATACACCATGACCAAGTGCTAGGGAGGCTGGCAATCTTCACAATATCACCAGCTTTGCTGAGGGACAAGCAGCAGGAGGGTCAGGGGCACAATGGGGGCACCATCATGTGCGCCAAACAGCATAAGCAGCAAATGATAGAGCGAAGCGATCCCACAACCAACGGATCAGATCTAAACTCTGCAGTCCTGCCACGTCCAGTTATGAATGGTGATGGACAATTAAACAACGGACTGGAGGAGGGGGCTCCACAAATACCCCTGTCCTCAATGATGGAGGAGCCCAGCACAACAGTGCAAAAGATAAGGCTGAAGTATTCACAACAATCTTCAGCCAGAAGTGGATGATCCATCTCGGCCACCTCTGGAGGTCCCCAGCATCACAGATGCCAGTCTTCAGCAAATTTGATTCACTCCACGTGATATCAAGAAACGGCTGAAGGCTGCAAAGGATAGGGGCTCTGACAATATTCCGGCAACAGTACTTGTGCTCCAGAGACTGCCGCGCCGCTAGCCAAGCTGTTCCAGTACGTGTATAACACTGGCATCTACTCAGCTCTGTGGAAAATTGCCCTGGTATGTCCTGTACACAAAAAGCAGGACAAATCCAACCCAGCCAATTATCGCCCCATCAGTCTACCCTTGATCATCAGTAAAGTAATGGAAGAGGTCATCAACAGTGCTATCAAGCGGCACTTGCTTAGCAATAACCTGCTCACTGATGCCTAGTTTGGGTTCCGCCAGCGCCACTCAGCTCCTGACCTCATTACAGCCTTGGTTCAAACATGGACAAAGAACTGAACGCCTGAGGTGAGATGAGAGTGACTGCCCTTGACATCAAGGCAGCATTTGACCGAGTGTGGCATCAAGGAGCCCAAACAAAACTGGAGGTCAATGGGGACCAGGGGGGAAATTCTTTGCTGATTGGAGTCATACCTAGGACAAAGGAAGATGGTTGTGGTTGTTGGAGGTCAGTCATCTCAGCTCCAGGACATCACTGCTGGAGTTCCTCAGGGTAGTGTCCTAGGCTCAACCATCTTCAGATGCTTCAACATTAACCTTCCTTCCAACATAAGGTCAGAAGTGGTGATGTTCACTGATGATTGCACATTGTTCAGTACCATTTGCGACTCCTCAGAATATGAAGCAGTTCATGTCCAAATGCAGCAAGACCTGGACAATATCCAGGCTTGGGCTGACAAGTGGCAAGTAACATTCGCGCCACACAAGTGTCAGGCAATGACCATCTCCAACAAGAGAGAATCCAACCATCGACCCTTGATGTTCAATGGCATTATCTTCGCTGAATTCCCCATTATCAACATCCTGGGGGTTATCACTGACCAGAAACTGAACTGGACTAGCCATATAAATGCTGTGGCTACAAGAGCAGGTCAGAGGCTAGGAATCATGCTCTGAGTAACTCACGTCCTGACTCCCCAAAGCCTGTCCACCATCTACAAGGCACAAGTCAGGTGTGTGATGGAATACACCCCACTTGCCTGGATGAGTACAGCTCCTACAATACTGAAGAAGCTGGACACCATCCAGGACAAAGCAGTCCACTTGATTGGCACCCCATCCACAAACATTCACTCCCTCTACCACTGACACACAGTAGTAGCAGTGTGTACCATCTACAAGATGCACTGCAGGAATTCACCAAAGCTCCTTCGACAGCAGCTTCCAAACCCATGATCCCCACCACCTAGAAGGACAAGGGCAGCAGATAAATGGGAACACACCTGGAAGTTCCCCTCCAAGTTACTCACCATCCTGACTTGGAAATATACCGCCGTTCCTTCACTGTCACTGGATCAAAATCCTGGAACTCCCTTCCTAACAGCACTGTGGGTGTACCTACACCACATGGACCGCAGGGGTTCAAGAAGGCAGCTCACCACCACCTTCTCAAGGGCAACTAAGGATGGGCAATAAATGCTGGCCCAGCCAGCGAAGCCCACATTCCATGAATGAATTAAAAATAATTAAATTATCAAGGGAGTGGCTGGCACTGCATCAGATCCCAGACTTTCAAAGATATCAGACTATAGGAGATCCTCATGCTATGGCAAGTCTTTGTCAGGAGAATGCAACAGCCTTGTCATTTGTTACCTGAAAACCTTAAATAGCCTTGAAATCACACGTGGCCCCATCCTCCTGCTGTGCAGCCACCTCCTCTGAGTTTCTGGGGTGCTGACAAAGCAGGGGGAAACTCTGGTAAAATTGCCTTGTGCTCGGAAAATGGCTAAAAACTGTCTTAATTGGCTTCCCACCACAAATGTGCAGGTTGCCAATATGGTCCCAGCCCACCCCCGCGAAAAGCAGCTGGAAGAGGGAACTCATTGACAAACTGGTCCGACAAATTTAGTCCTCATTATGCTTGGCTCCACTGCTTCCAACCCTATCTCCAAGGGCCTGAGGAAACTCCTCCCACAGATCTTAGACATGAAAGAAGTCCCTGCATTCAAGTTTTTTTTATCAAAATTACTTTATTAAAGTGCAAGGAATTCAGAAATCCTACAACCATCATTTGCTATCCAGCTTGACGTGGGCATTTTTTTAAAAATCTCAGTTGAGGAAGCCTACAGTGCACCAAAAAACACAGCAGCATGTGGACGTTGATGGAAATGGAAGAATGTAACTCTTAAGGTTTAAGGTTAAGGAGCCAATTAATATGTCTGGCCAGTGAGAACTGATTCTGGATATTGCTTCGTAGATTTGTGGAATTTGATGATAGGCCAACATTCCTCTCAACTGTCAGGTTTGAGTCATCAGGAAGATGGAAGAGGAAACAAAAGTTTAATCTCTTTAAAGAGGCACATCCTGATAACCTGAGCACTGCATCCTAACTGTGTGGCACAATATAACTTCAGACGTGTTTGATAGGAACAAGATACAGCAACGCAGGACAGACTAATATCACTGAATTATTTTTAGTAATTGAAGATGCACAAGTTTGAGTTGGACAGGGTGTATTAGAGAGATAAGCAAGTTGACCCAGAACATCTTGCTAGTGGAATTGATAGTCTCTCTGTCTCTCTCCCTAGCTATGGAGGAGTAAGCAGGAGGCTCAAACATGATTAGCAACCTGTGGATCTTTGCCTTTTTATTAGCTTTTTCACTTCATAATGCATTTCAGTCTCTCATGAATGCTGAAGTGGGAACAAAGAATTGGATTATTCTGTTGTGCAAGGTGTCGTTAAGGTGTATTTATCTATGGGTTTATGTTATCTCTACAAACCTTTTATACTCACTTACTTAACTTTAATGGTGTTATAATACCTCTCTTCAGGTTAGACATATTTCACTCTGTCTCAAGCTTCTGCAGCTCCGTGATTGACAAACAAAAAAAAAGAGGATTTGCGTTTATATGGAGCCATCCATGAGCTCAGGATATTTGAAAGTCCTTTCAACTAATTAAGTACTTTTGAAGTGTAGCTACTGCTGTAATATAAGAAAAACTGCAGCCAATTTGCACACAGCAAGCTCCCAAAACAGCAATAAAATAGAAAGAACTTATTTCTGTTAGCCGCGAGGTCAGTTGAATTTAAAGTAATTGGTAAAAGGATTAGAGGGGAGTTGAGGAGTAATTGTTTGGAACTCACTGCCTGAAAGGCATGGCAGATGCAGAAATCCTTGTCACATTTAAAAACCCTTGAATAAGCACTTAAGATGCCATAACGTACACAGCCATGGATCAAAAGCTGGCAGAGGGGATTAGACTTGTTATGAAAAATATACTTACCTCATAGTTGAGAGCATAGGTTGGGAACTTCAACTCCCAATGGGCCTTGGTGCTTTTGCACATGCACAGACCGAGAGGGGGCTGCACATGTGCAGGTCGACATTTTAGCATTTTTTTTTGGTCCAGTGTGCTTATGCACAAGGAAACAGCACAAAAACCCGAGTCAGGTGACCAGGAGCAAAGCGCCGTAGCCAGCAAGTGTCCCAGGCGTGGGACAGGGAAAGATCCCAAAAAAGGGAGAGGGGACAGGGAGAGGTCCCAAAAGGAAGTCTTTCTTTATTCATTCTTGGGATGTGGGCATCAGTGGCTAGGCCAGTACTTATTGCCCATCCCTAATTGCCCTTGAGAAGGTGGTGGTGAGCTGTCTTCCTGAACCATGTGGTGTAGGTACAGCCACAGTGCTGTTAGGATGGCAGTGTCAGGATTTTCACCTAGCGACAGTGAAGGAACAGTGATATATTTACAAATCAGGATGGTGAGTGGCTTGGAGGGGAACTTCCAGGTGGTGATGTTCCCATCTGTCTGCTGCCCTTGTCCTTCTGAATAGTAGCAGTCGTGGGATTGGAAGGTGCTGTCCAAGGTGCCTTGTAGATCATTTTGTAAATGGTACACGCTGCTGCTACTGTGCGTCGGTGGTGGAGGGAGTGAATGTTTGTGCATGGGATGCCAATCAAGTGGGCTGCTTTGTCCTGGACAGTGTCCAGCTTCTTGAGTGTTGTGGCAGCTGCACTCATCCAGGCAAGTGGGGAGTATTCCACCACACTACTGTCTTGTGCCTTGCAGATGGTGGACAGGCTTTGGGGAGTCAGGAGGTGAGCTACTCACCGCAGGATTCCAAGGGTAGAATTTTCAGGTTGGCAGATAGCAAAGATCGGCCGGCCTGGGAGTAGCTGGGGAATGGGCCATTGCCAGTGATCAGCCCCCGATGGCAATTTCACACTGGCTGGCCAATGAACGTCTCAGCGCTGCCGGAGTGGGGGTGGGAAGAGGGTGACCGCTGACATCAGCTCAGGCGCGAGGAGTGTGGAAAGAAAGCTCCCTGAAGGCAGAGAGCTGCCTCAGGGAGCTGATAAATTTAAAAGCAATAAAGGCAAAATTTAAAACCTGGAAAAAGTGTCCACACATCAGAATGAGTCACTTGTGCGTGGACGTTCCAAAAATTCTGTGCATAGATTTTCAATTTTTTCAATTTAATTATGCAAACCTCATATTGCCCTTGGATGAGGTTTCCTGAAAAATGCAAAGGCATCTGGCCAATTCGCCCACCCGCCAACCTTAACAAAAAATCCCTGTTAATTCAAACTTTAATGGCCTTAATAGGCCTCTGAATTGTTGGTGTGCGCCTGCCAACCGGAATATCATGCAAGTGCGCAATGATGACAGGACACTCGCCCAATGCCATCACGCGTTATTTCATGCTCGAGTATGTCGGGCACGCACCCACACGCCAAGCGGAAAGTTCTGCCCCTAGTCTCTGACCTGCTCTTGTAGCCACAGTATTCATACAGCTAGTTCAGTTCAGTTTCTGCTCAATGGTAACCCCCAGGATGTTCAAAATGGGGGTTCAGCAATGGTAATGCCATTGAATGTCAATGTGTGATGGTTACATTCTTGTTTGAGATGGTCATTGTCTGACACTTGTGTGGTGTGAATGTTACTTGCCACTTGTCAGCCAAAGCCTGGATATTATCCAGGTCTTGCTGCATTTGGACATAAACTGTCTCAGGATCTGAGGAGTCGCGAATGGGGCTGAGCATTGTGCAATCATCAGCGAACATCCCCACTTCTGACCTTATGATGGAAGGAAGGTCATTGTTGAAGCAGCTGAAGATGGTTGGGCTGAGGACACTACCCTGAGGAACTCCTGCAGTAATGTCCTGGAGCTGAGATGACTGACCTCCAACAACCACAACCATCTTCCTTTGTGCTAGGTATGACTCCAACCACCCAAGAGTTTTCCCCCTGATTCCCATTGACTCCAGTTTTGCTAGGGATCCTTGATGCCACATTCAGTCAAATGGGGCCTTGATGTCAAGGGGCAGTCACTCTCACCTCAATTCTGGAATTCAGTTATTTTGTCCATGTTGGAACCAAGGTCTAATGAGATCTGGAGCTGAATGGTTCTGGCGGTGCACAAACTGAGCAGCAGTCAAGTAAGGGACAGAGACTGGGGACAGAGAAAGGTCCCAGTTAAGTTAAGCAAAAAAAAGAGTTGCAGAGAAACAGACTGCAATTAGAAAAAGGGCTGTGGTAGCAGACTAAGTGAAGTGGGCTGGGGAGAAGCACTGGAAACTAAAAAAGGCTCAGGAGAAGCCCTGTAGATCCAAGACAGCAGCCAAAGGCCGCTGACTCAGTCCTGTGGGCCATTTGGGCAAAGGTACCCAATTGGAGCAGAAATGTTTTGCTTGGTGCAGCCAAAGATCTGAAGTTGTGCTTGTGAGGTGGTGCTTGAGTGCCCAGTTGGTGCTTGGGAATCCAGGACAACAGAATCTCGGGAGACGAGATTGAAACCCTGCGAGGTGGGCTGTCGTTGAAACTGTCACAGTTGGAGCGACTTTTGGAGAGAATTCTAAGGTGAGATCTTCGAAGGTGAAGATTGGAATCCTGCTTGAGAGATAGACGGAGTTTCAGTGAGATTGGTTGACTCACAATGTTACTGACATGTGTTGGGTTGTTGAGAAATCCATGGCTTGGTGGCATATGCCATTTATTGTGCAGTGTTGTGTGTTCGACCACAGTTAGCTTGTTAAGTCATATGTACCTCATACTTTTCCTGAATGTTAGAGTATAAGATAGATATTGTCAATTATTTTATCTTTCTGATCTTGTATAGTCAAGTTTATTTTTGTTTGTTCAAAACCCATGGAATCTTGTGGCTTTGTTCACTGGGCAAGTGTCTTGAATTTCAAACTTTTTCTACTTTAAACAAAACATTATTGGTCCCTCATGGATGTCATCAACACTTTGGGTATCTGACCAAGGAACATAACAAACTGGGTGGTTCTTTTACAGCTGGCACAAACACAATGGGTGGAATGACCTCAATTTGTGCTGTAAATCTATTTTTGTTTCTATGTTTTTAAATTACCAGCTATCCACTTTTCCTGATGTTGCTTGAGGGTTAAATATTGGCCAGGGTATTGGGTAGAATTCCCCTATCCTTCTTTAATAACACCAAAGGATCTCTTACATCCACCTGAGAGAGTAGACAGGCCTCTGTTTAACGTCTCATCTGTAAGATGGTACCTCTGACAGTGCAGCACTTCCTGAACACTGCATTGAGGTGTTAGCCTGGAGTATGAATTGAATTCCTGAACTACCATGAAGTGGCTCTTGATCCCACAATGTTCTGATGTAGAAGTGACAGTGCTACTCTGAACCACAGCTGACACAGGAGTACTGTAGTTATGACCTCTGCTTTAAGGGACCAAACTGAAAAAGGTTACTCAAAAATGCTGCTTTATTAATGGCATGACAATTAGGGAACCCCAGAGACCATGGTTACTCGTTTTATTTATCTTGCCATTAGACTACTTTTTTTTGACTAGTTAACATTGTATTCTAACCTGTTGAAATAACATGGGTGCAACTAACTTCAGAGCACACCTACCATTGAGTCCTTGGTATTGTCAGTCACTGGCCGGGATTTTCCGGCCCTGTTGTGGGTGGGACCCACCGCGGGTGAGGCGACACCCCAGCCAGAAGTCCATTGGCTTGCGGCAGGACCGGAAGATCGCGGCGGCTGGCGGGTACAGAAAATCCTGCCAACTGGCTTTTTAAGCTGACAACTCATTCTAAACTATGATGCCACATGTGATGACAACCCTTTAGCATCATTCTTCATGGCCTGAAGTTTCAGCTCAGTGGGCGGGCATGATCAGTGGACCCGGGAGCAGTCGGGAAACAGACCGACAACCGTGATCGTACCCCCCCCCCCCCCCCGAGCGCAATTTCACGCTGGCTGGCCAACTTACAGCCAGCATGAAGCGCGCACTGAAAAGCTCAGCACTGCCGGGGTGGGAACAGGGGATGAGGTTGACGTGAGCGTGGATGAGCACTGACAGAAAGCTCCCTAAAATCAGAGAGCTACCGCAGGGAGTTGAAAATCCAAAATCCAGGAAGTAAAGGTTTTAAAATCAGGAAAGAAATGTCCAAGCATCATAATCAGGCACCTGAACATATAGGTTATAAAAATGCTATCCACAGATTTTTATTTTTATTTTATTTAACAATGGGAACCTCATCCCGCCTTTATTGCTGAAAAGTGTAAAGGCTGCCTGGCCGATTTGCCCATCCGTCAACCGTAAGGTTGGAGGAGCCACGTAAAATGACAGACAATTGTGCCGTTAATACTTTAATGGGCTTAATTGACTCTTAATTGTCGGCGAGCGTACATCCAACTTTTGCGTGCACCCGCTGACCAAAATATTACACAAGCGCAGGATGACGTTGGGACACTCGCCCGAGTCATTTCGTGTGATTTCACACCCAATCGGAGTCATCAGGCTATTTAATCACAGGAAAACCGGATTCTGGATTACTGGTCTCCACAATTATACTTACAAGCAGGGGGCATTGGATAATGAATCGATTGTGAAAATTTTGGCTGATTTTCTTTTCCCCATTTTCCTAGCCAGGGATATGAAGGCCAACTGGAATGTTCTCACCAATCACTCCAGCTCAGATTCACTGGGCTGAGTTATCATTCCAGGATTGGAACCATTTCTAGGCCTCAACCCTGCTCAGCGTCATAACCGGATATCCAGAAGTATTTTGAAAGAGGCAGCCAATTAGTGGCCCGCTGGCACGTTCATCATCCACTTAAGTGGCACAATTGGTCTCTGGGTGGCAAAGCTGTTTGCCACCTTTCCTGTCACTGGCAAGTTGGCAACAAGATGATGGGCACTCCTTCATCTCCCACTTTCCGTCACATTTCTACCGGTTCATCAGCCTCCCAGCCCATCCCCAGAGCTCTGGTAAAGTTCAGCCCTCGTCCGGAATTTTGGGGGGGCGGGAAGAGGACAGGCGCCAGTGTTGCCAAGGGTGCTGGTGAGTGCTTCCACTGAGCCCATTGAAGGGAGACAGCTGCCTCGGGGAACTGCAGACTTCCAAATAATAAAAGAAAGCACAAAAATGCTGCAAAAAATGTCCATGCAGCACAATCAAGCACCTGAAAGCAGACTTCATAAAAATGCTGTGCCCAGATATTTCTTTTTATTTTATATCCTAACGGAGATTTCATCCCACCCTTGGATGAGGAACTGATTAAAACATGAATTCCGCCCACCCGTTTTGTCCATGTGATGAGCTAAAATTTGCATGGGCAGCCTAAAATTGCGCCCAGTGGGCTTTTAATAACCTTAATTGGCCCTTTAAATGTTAGCAGGTACTTCTCCGACTCCCGCGCGTGCCCACCGACCTCAATATTGCACACGTGCATGATGACATCATAACACACACCCAACGTCTGTTCGCACAATTTAACATGCATCTGGGTTGGGCACACGCCCAACCTCGGAACGCAGGATTCAGGCCCTTGTTCATATGACTCAGTCTTATGCTGACAGCCTTCAATGTTGGAGGTTAAACAATTCTACAGCAAAGGATCGCTATTTCAAGACATTTATCAAATAAATATCTTGCCTTTTTCCTTGTGACAAGCTGCAAAAGCAGATCTTAGAGGATAAGAAACCTTTGATGGAAAAAGTATGTCAAAAACACTAGAGGTGTTGCTAAGGCACTGGGGTAAACCCACAAGTTTTCCCTGCTCTTGTAACCTTAAATGATTGGTTGGCGCAGAAAGTGCATATTTTCTTTTGAAGTCAACATAGAATCAGAAGCCCGCTGGGGCTCCTGGCCTGCCCGCCAGGGCAGGGCATTTAATTGGCTTAATTACCCTGTCAATGGCCTTAATTGGCCACTTACAGGTCGGTAGACGACGGACAGCTGATTTCGCTGTCCACCCGCCTTGCTCAATATTTAAATGGAACGGAATGACGTTGGGGGTTCTGCCCGCAGACTTTTAGTGATTGGCAGTTTAAAAAAATTGAATGCTATTATTCTCACAGAAATGGACATATGATGATGTAATGCAAGGAAAGATTCAAGCAGGCTTGTAAATAAAAGAAGAAGCCCAAAGAAACCTACAATGTAGAAGAGCCTGAAACAACAAATTCAGACACTTACTCATTGTTTAATCTGAAAGTGGAAAGACAGAACCAATATTTGTCACAATTAATACCCACAAAGGGTTGTAGCAATATACATGGTTGCCTTTCGGTGTTTCCTCCGCTTGTGCCATCTTCCAGAGAACAATGGAAAGCTTACTGCAGGGACTGCCCGGGTTGTAGTCTATTTAGATGATGTTTTGGTGACAGTAATCAATGAAAAAGCTTTGGCAAACTTAGAAGAAATCTTAAAACATTTCTTGCAAGCTGGACTGTGTTTTAAAAAAGAAAGTGCAGGAGGTAATCTATCTGGGTCACCGAGTAGATTCACAGGGTCTCCAACCAGCTGAGGAGAAAGTGAGACCCAAGAAAGAGGCACCTGCACCAAAGAACGCCCCAGGGCTCAAATCGTTCCTAGGAATGATCAACTATTATGGGCGGTTCTTACCCAATTTGTCTACAGTGCTGGCCCCCCTGAATTCTCTACTCAAAAAGAACCAACACTGGGGAGGCGCCCCAGAAAGAAGTTTTCATAAAGGTGAAACAATTATTGCACTCGTCCAGTCTATTAGTGCATTACGACCAGATGAATTAATTGGTGCTGACTGTGACACATCTCCCTACATGGTGGGATCAGTGCTTTCTCATCAGGTGGACAACAGCATGGAATGGCCAACAGGTTACATATCAAGAATGCTTACAACAGCAGAAAAGGGATACTCACAGATTGAAAAAGGAGGCCTGTCCATCGTCTTTGGCGTCAAGAAATTTCAGCAGTATGTACACGGCATCATTTTACAATCATTTCAGACCACAAACCATTGCTAGGGTTGTTTAGTGAAGACAAGGCTATACCACCCATAGCCTCAGCAAGAATACACGATGTATGTACGATGAACAAAATCTTGGTCCTTGCAGCATTGACATAAGCCCAAGACTTGCTAATCCGATTATGCACCTTTTCCCCACCATCCTAGTTTTTTTCCCTAAGTAAGGCTAAATAATTTGCTGCTATTAATTGAGTGTTATCCAGTGCATGAGGGAAGCAGTTGCAGGTCTTATTGTCTGAAAGTGCTGGAAACACATCAGGTGTACTTTTGACACTGCATTCATATTAGGTGCAAGAGCCACAGATTTGAACACCTATTCTTGGTTTAAGTTCTTTCAAATATGCGTTTTCCACCTTACCTCTCCCACATGAGTGAATTAGGTCCACCTGTCTCCTGCTCTCACAACTCCTACTGAAACCAAATACATCATTAATGAGCCCTCACTAATGTCTACCTGTAAACTTTGTGTAATTTACAACTGAATTTGCATAATATTTGTACACGCAAAATACCTCGTACTGCCATTGGGCAGAATCGTCTCCGAAATTGGGCAGGGAAGCAGCATTTGACAGCTATGGCAGCTTTTTCCAGCGTATTGTGCAGCACGTTGTTGAAAAAATGCAGAGGCACGGGTTTCACATCAGATCACTGGCGGAGCAGCCTCTGATTTGCCTGCCCCACCATGACCTAAGGTCTTCAGTAATCCAGGCATCATATTTAGAAGGCACCCCTGCACTCTCTAAGGAATTGAAAGATGCTGGAAAGTCATGGCTGCCAAAGGGACAAAATATGCTGCCCCTATTTTTAGTGATGGCCCTCTCGAGGACCTACAGGACACAGTCCAGGCCCGCCGCAATGTCCTCTATCCCCAATCTTGGCGGAGACCAGCCAGCAAGGTCACCAATCCCACATGGGAGATGGTGGCAGCGGTGGTAAGTGCCAACGCCCTGCAAAAGAGGACAGCCACCCAGTGCAACAAGAGGATAAATGATCGCCTCCATTCCTCAAGGGTAAGTTACTCTTCTCATCATTCTCAACTCACACACTCAAAAGCCCATCACACATCCACAGGGATCTCACTCACTGCCAACTCAAGGGACATCATCATTCACTCACACAGACCTTGATTTGCCCTGTGGATTGTGTCCTTATCCCGTACATAGCACAACTCACCACCCACACATGCCAGGCATACTTATCATTTGGCCTGGCAAGCATCCTGCTTACAATTTCCCCATTTCTATTCATGCAGGACAAGTTGGCACATAACAGTGCCTGCCGCCGCCTGCTTGGATCAGAAAGTGTGATGTGCTCACCAGTTTGTGATCCCGAGGCTACTCTAAAGCTAGATCCCATCAAAGTGTGTGTGTCTCTGCACTGGTGGAGGGTGTGGGTCTTGACGGGACATCAGGGACGGTTCAGCAGATTCCTCTTCTGAGCTGCCCTTGGGGCTTGAGTGGAAGCCCTGGGTCATAGAGTCTCTTGGCTGTTTCCCAGATATGCCTGCGGAAGCAAGGAGAGGTAATTAGTGCATGGAAGGGGACTGCAGAACAGGGGAGCTGACTCAAAGCATGGTGTCTGATGGATGTTGCACTTCTGGATCCTCACTTGGTAGAGCACCGCCGACCTCACCGTCAGTGGTCCCATGGGTGGGATGAGGACAATGAAGGTGTGTATGTGAGAATGAATGATGATGTCCCTTGAACTGGCAGTGAGTGAGGGCCTTGTGGATGGGATTGTGAGTGTGTGAGTTGAGAGTCTTGAGGAGAGTGACTTACCTGGCGGAATGGAAAAGATCATTCATCTCTTGCGGCACTGGGTGGCCATCCTCTTTTGCAGGGCGTTGGCACTGACCACTGCTGCCACCACCTCCCAAGCCAGATTGGTGATGTTGCTGCCCCTCCTGCAGCCAGAGCCAGGGTAGAGGACATCACGGCAGGCCTCCACTGTGTCCAAAAGGTGCTTAAGGGGCGTATCATTGAACCTGAGGCCTGTAACCTTCTTGACTTTCAGGACCATGTATTCCATGCAGCAGTCGTGGGCTGGAAGCACTGAGAGGTGTGCGTGCAGCTGTACTTTAAATATGGTGCCCAGCATGATGAAGTGTTGAGGTGATGGTGTAGCGGGCAATTGAGAGCCTGCCTGCCATGGAAGTAGCGTGTTTCCTGGGAATGCATAATTTGCAGTGGGTTTGGAACGATACAGTGTGAGAAGCCACCATTGTGGGTCATGGGTAAAATGTCATTTTACCCGCCTGCTAATGCACTTAGTGTAAATCTGGGATGATTCCACCCTTAACAGGTGTTAATCACTTTTACTTAATGGTGACCATTCTAAATATACTCCCAAGAATGTCTATGGCTCCATGTTATGATGAGCAGTGTTCGTGTCAATCAGATGTAAAACTTTGCTTCTTGCACAAAATGAAGGTTACTGTCGCCTCTCCCCTGTGCAGTGATTGTCCAGCTTCAAAATCACTGTCCAGATTAGTGATGCCTGCACCTCCATATGGCTTGTATTTGCTGCAAGAATATTGTACCCAAGTGTCATTGGGCTCCATGGTGTTCTCTGTGTGCTCTCAGCATCTTTGAGGCGGGGCTGCCTCCCATCTCAACACCATTCCTGACAGGTGAAGGTGTGGTGCTAAAGAGAACAGGTGATGAAACCTGCCAAAGTATCAAGTTGTCTTAAAGCCCATGTACCTGTTGTATCTCAGCAGCTTCTCCATGATATGAGCCTCTTCATAGAGTTTACGTGTGCTGCCCTCAGCCAGACAGGTGTCAGACATCCCCAGGTGCAGAGTGAAGATCTCAGGAGTGTTCTCGTTGCATCTCATCATCATCCCCCTGGAATCTTGTGGCAATGGGGGCCTCCTGAATACACCGGCCTGGCCTGGCTACTGCAATGGCCTCATTAGCTGCACCTTCACCTTCCAGGGCCTCATCACCCTCATCCCCTTCCACTTCCTCCTCGTCAGAGGAGACGTGCAGTTCTTTTATCTCTTTATCATCCAGGTCCTCTCCCCTTTGCATCGCCA
Source organism: Carcharodon carcharias (assembly GCF_017639515.1). Classification (NCBI taxonomy): domain Eukaryota; kingdom Metazoa; phylum Chordata; class Chondrichthyes; order Lamniformes; family Lamnidae; genus Carcharodon; species Carcharodon carcharias. The sequence goes on from NC_054473.1 coordinate 33,322,577, forward strand.
GGTTGTGTAGTGCGCACCAAGCCACGATGATGCGCGATATCCTCTGGGGAGCGTACTATAGTGCTCCGCCAGAACCTCATTTTCAGGATGCCAATGGTGTGCTCAACCAAATTCCGTTTGTGGCATGAGCCTTGTTGTACCTTCTCTCACCAAGAGTCTGAGACTACTGCACAGGTGCCATCAGCTACATCCTTTGTGGGTAGCCCTTGTCCCTGAGGAGCCAACCCTGCATCCTGTGTGGTCCCTGGAAGATGTCAGGGATCTGAGACCTGCTGAGGATGTATGAGTCGTGGACACTTCTGGGGTATCTTGCACAAACCTGCATGGCCAGCTGAACATTGAGAGAGTGAAAGCCCTTGCGGTTCACATACTGGATTGCTTGTTGCCAGGGAGATTTAGAGCCATGTGAGTGTAATTGATGTCACTATATAACTGTGGGAATCCGGAAATCTCAGCAACTCCTAGCGCTCTCAATTCCTGGCTTACCTGATCTCTGTCAAAGTTTACAAAGTTATGTGCCTTGGAAAAGTGTATCTGTGACCTCCTGGATATATTTGTGGGTGAAGGTTTGTGAGATCCCACAAATGTCCCCAGTGGAGCCCAGGAAGGAGCCACTGCTGCAGAAATTGAAGGTGGCGGTAACTTTAACTGCCACTGGCAGTGGGTGCCTTCCGAGTCCCTGTGGTGCCAAATCCTGCAGAAGGTGTCATATGTGTGTGACCAGCTCCCTTGATATTCGCAGGCATTGCTCATCTACAGGTAGCACAGCACTGCCTATAGACCCTGGGTCTAGTGATGCGCCTACGAACGTGGTTCTGTGGGGTTCATCCTCTGCGTGGGGAGGGATCATGTCGCCCCTTGGCCTTCAGGGTCCTGTTCATTCCTTTGGTGAGCCAGGTGCCTCTATCGCATTCTTCTCTTTCTTCTCTCCTGTCTATAAGCAATCAGGCAGGCAGCAAGATCACGAGGCTCCATGTTCCGCAAAGGCTTCCACTCTCTCAGTATTCAGCTGGTTATGCAGGTGTGTGCAAGATACCACGGAATCATCCAAGACTCATACTTCCTCGGCAGATCTCAGATCCCTGAAATCTTCCAGAGACCACTCAGGATGTAGGGTTGACTCTTCAGGGACAAAGGCTACCTACAAAGGACATGGCTGATGACACCCATGCGGGAAGGTACAAGGCTCATGCCGCAAAGAGAGAAATGCAAGGGTCAACAATTGTCTCCGAAGGACCAGTCTTGTTCAAGTCATTGCCTGCAGCTGCTTCTCAAAGCCCGTTAATGCATGCTGGAGAGTCCTAGCCACCACATGGATGTCCAGTGTTTAATGTGCGTGATGGTTCACCATGCCCACACCAAGCACCGCCCCACACTATGTGACTGAGTGGCAGCAGCTTCAGCCACTCAACTTCGTCCTGAACTCTCATCTCAGGCACAGGCGTTGTCCTCACCTGCACTCCAAGGCTTTGCGATTTGCTTGGACAATGAGGGTGACTTTTCAATGTCAACTCAAACATAATGCAAGGGATTCAGAATACACCCCTCCACCAGTGTTCGATGGTCACCTTTCCCAACAGGATCTTCAGGCTTGCCCAGTCACACAATGATTCTGCCGCACCATTTGAGTCTGAAGTATGCATGTGAGGGACTAACAGGAGAGGTGCAATCATTGGCACAGTCAGGAATTAGTGCTGCTTGAGTGGGCACAGTTGCTTGACTAGGCTGACTCCAAATATGTCAATTGAGCTCATTCTAAATGCGGTGGAGTGCTCCTCTTTGACATGTTTTGCCATTACCCAGTCGTTTTCTTACCCCACCATTCCCCCACATGGGTTGTGCTCAAACTTCAGTCAATGCTGCCATGAACACCGGTACTGTTGCCCTTGCCCCAAGGTTCCCTTCTCCTTTTGCACTGTCATCCTTGCCCCAAGTTTCCCTTCTCCCCCTCCCCTCCTTGCACTGTTGCCCTTGTCCTAAGATTGCCTCCACCCCCTTCTCTTCGGCACTTTGCCCGGCACCACAAGCCAGCCACAAAGAAGCTGCTGTGCTGACTTGCCTATGCCCCCCTCCCTGATTCTGCGGAGCCACTGGGATCATCACGAGTGCTGCGCAAAGTTGTGTGCACTTACCTTTGAGTTCCCCTCGAAGTTGAGGTCGCCAGGTGCACACTTCTTAAAGGCAGTTGTAAGTAACACTGTCATGGAATCACACCAACATGGAGATCTAAATTTGATATGGAAGGATGATTCCAGCATGTGGCCACAATAATGAGATGCAAATTTATTAAAATTAAGTTCCTGGCGTTTGGCGATGGGAAACGCGGCCCGACATTGACCAGAAGAGGGGCCAGTTGCATCCGGGATATGCGGCTAGGGCCTTCTCGTGAGATTCTCTGATCTCGCCACTGAACACGCCCGTCACAATCGAGCATGGAAAATCCCAGCCACAATCCAATTGTCAATTTAACAAGAAAACTGAATGAGAAGAAAAATTACTGACCCTGTTCCAACAAAACATCATGTATTGGCAGTAAATTGGAGAACTTACAAATCGAAAGCCATTACCTGCCAAGCATAGAATTCAGGCTCATATAACTGGACATTTCTATGGGATGGGGTATGTGTAGTGCATCAAAATAACATCCAGCAGTGCAGCTTTTTTTGAAAATAACTGTAGCTGATTTATTCTATGCCTTGTTAGTTATGCATTTTTTGTTTAATGGCTACTGGCTACTTAGAACGACAAAATGGTTTTTATCCTTTTGTGTAATAATTGATAAGACTGTAAATATAAAGAATCTCTTGTGTTTAAGGACACAGGACATGTTTTCAAGCGCATCTTATTTGTCAAGTAATGCATAACCAATACTACAAAATAGTAGTTATGCAATATAAAAAGCTTTGAAGCATTCAGACCATGAGCCTTGGCATCCTTCCAGTTTCAGGTATAAGGGCACTACAATGGAAAGCAGGAACACTAAATATGTTCTGAAGTGGGTTTTATTAATGCACACAGCAATTTACAGAATATTTGATCCTTTTCCAGGTTTTCTGAATAAGCTTGAAACATCTGGGTCTAAATTTAACATCGTTGTGCCCATTTTATGGGGATAAAATGGCTGCAACAATAACCAACTCAGTAAGGCAGAGACCCATGCCTGATCTCCACGGTAGTTCAGGGCACTCCTGTTGTTGGGGTCTTTTTTAAGGCAGCACTGGTGTCTGCCTAAAATGAGTGTACACCCTGTGCTTATTCCAGATGCAGACTCAAAAATTCATTTGCAATAGTCAGAGCTTGCGTAGCGCAAGCTCAAACTGGTATCTACAGGTCTTGGGCAGCCTAACAATCATTCTTTAAAAGTTTCCGCTGAAGAGCATTCATAAGAGGCACCAGCGCTTGAAACATTTTTAGCAGAGGAACAGGAGTCCTCCACCTGGCTCAGTACAACAACTGCAAGTCACTGCTGCAGGCCCACCCTTGCCCTATCCCCTTGCCCCATCCTTAAATTGGGGTCTTGGTTTGGCCCAAAATTCATAAATCCACGATAGATGAGCTTCATCAGGACCCTTCATTGGCGTCTGCACTTTGCTGATTAGGTCTGATAAGACCCAAGGTCAACTTTACTTTGGTCCCTCGGCCTTTCCATTCTAGCACACCATCGCTGTGCACTGCTAGGATTACACTCAATTTAGAGCACTAAGTAATCGAGGCCCAAAGTTTTGCAATGATTTTCACATCACAGAATGTCTACACCCAACATATTTAGATTTTTCTTGATATTTTTCACAATTTTCAGAAACTGCGCAACTGAACTTTATATAGTCAATGGCCACGTATAGGACATTTTTCAACAAGTATTTTCATCAAGGAATTACAAAGGGTTGCAAGGGTTTTCAATATTGTGCAATGACACTCAACGTTTTAGATTTTGCAAGAGAGTTATGGGATTTGAGACCTGTATTTTTGCCAAATTGCAGGCAATTTCCTATACTGTAGGTAAGTTTGGCTAATATCCTGAATTATTACCTAATTTTTCAGATAACTGTTAATGTTTCTTTTACAAAGAGATCTTTGTGTTCGACATGTAATCGCAAATGTCTTAGCTAGTCTAAAGCTATCCAATAAACTATATTAGTTACACTTTATCTGATTAAGGATGGCATCATCCCAGATTTGCACTAATGCGGTAGTGGGCAGGTAAAATGACGTTTTACCCGCCAGCCACAATGGCGACCTCTCACGTCACGTCGTCCTAAACCTGTTTCCATGGCGGGCAGGCTCTCATTCGCCCACCATGCCATCACCTCACTGCTTCATCATGCCAGGCGCCATATTTAAAGTGCAGCCTCGTGCACACCTCTCAGTGTGTCCTGCCCATGGCTGCTGCACAGAAGAGATTACCACAAAAGGCAAGAAGACTGCAGCCCCCAGGTTCAATGGCTTGTCCCTCGAACACCTTTTGGACGCAGTGGAGGATTGCCGTGATGCCCTCTACCCCCGCTCTGGCTGCAGGATGGGCAGCAACCTCTCTAATCTGGTTTTTGAGGTGGTGACAGTGGTGCTCAGTGCCAACGCCCTGCAAAACAGTTACCCAGTGCTGCAAGAGGATGAATGATCTCCTCCATTCCACCAGGGTAAGTCACTCTTCTCATCACTCTCAACTCACGCACTCACATACCCATCACACATCCACAGGGATCTCACTCACTACAGCTCAAGGGGCATCACCATTCACTCTCTATCACACACCTTCATTATCCTCATCTCATCCATGGGGCCACTTACCACCCACACATGCCAGGCACACTTGTCTCCTGGCTTGGCAGGCATCCTGCTTGCACTCTCTCCATCACTATTCATACAGAACAAACTGGCACACAACAAGAGGGAGAGGTCACAGACCGGTGAAGGGATGCATGAAATCAAAGTCCTCACAGACTTTGAAAACAGAGCCATCCAGCTGGCCGGCGACAATTGGAATAGTTTCTGTGCTGACGGTGAGGTTGGTGGTGCTCTACCAAGTGAGGATCCAACAGCGCAATATCCATCAGATAACCATACCGTGAGTAATGTGTCCTGTTTCACAGGCCACTGCCATGCACTAATTATCTCTCCTTGCTTTCGCAGGCTCATCTGGGAAACAGCCAACAGAGTCCATGACCTAGGGCCTCCAATCAAGCCCCAAGGGAAGCTCAGAAGAGGAATCCACTAAAACCCTCCCTTAAGGCACACACCTCGGTGGGACATAGCTTTAGAGTTGTCCTGGGATCACAGTCTGGTTAGCACATCGTACTTTCTGATCCACAGCAGGCAGAGGCAGGGACTTCCCAGGTCCTTGGCACTTGGATGACTGCTGGAGGCCAGAAATCTGCTGAGTCTGAGTCAGATGATGAGCCTCTGGACTCAGTCATGTCACAGTTGCTGGACTGCAAATGCAAGCTCGGGAACATCAGGAGGAGATGTCTGCTGCACTCTTCAGATTGCTGGAGGAATCCGTCTGACTTCAGGCTAAGATGATAGCACTAGCATGCCAATGTACTAAGGTCAACACTGGTAGGACGATGGCTACCATGGAGATCTTGGTCCAGGATGTCGCTCCTGCACTGTTGCATGGGCTGAGCTCCATCACCGATGCCATAGTTGGCCTCCAACAGTGTGCATGTGAGAGGGGTGCAGGGCAACCCAATCTCACTCAGCTACCCCTTCTCCTCAAAGAGCCAGCCAGGGGCCCTCGGGCACCAATAGGGAGGAGGATCAGCAGGTGTACCCCTCGGGGCCATCCATCCAGGTGACTCTGGGGGTGTATGGCCCATCCAAATCCCCTATTCCTGTGACTCCAGCAGCTCCAGCTTCACAGACCGAGTGGGTGCCCCTGCCACACAGCAGGACCCTGAAAGCAGGCCGGGGCCTTCCATGTCTCATCCCTCCAAGGTCATCACAGACAGGGTGCAGCAGTCAGCAGGCTGCTTCCACCTCCACTGTGGATGGCCAGGGAGAACCAAGACATAGCGGTAGGGTTAGGAAAGTTAAGAAGATGTAACTCTTTTGTTACAAATCAAATAAACTAAGTTAACAAATCAAGGGACAAATTAAAAGACAAAGTAAAGGGAAACTGCAAAATCAAAAGACAAAATTTAAAGGAAACTTACAAACATTAAATCAAAATGTGATTAAAGGGATCAATAAAGCACCCCAGTCCCTGCAGTGCCCACCAAGCATAGAAGGCTTTAGTGGTGCCAGGGGACGCTGCATGCTCCTTCTCCAGGGACACCCGGCCACGAACAGTTAAGAAGATGTAACTTTTTTGAGTCAACCAAATAAACTAAATTAACAAAATCGGGGACAAATTAAAAAGCAGCCTCTTAAAGGGAAACTGCAAAAACAAGACAAAATTTAAAAGTAACTTACAAACATTAAACCAAAATATGATTAAGAGGGTCAATAAAACATCCCAGTCCCTGCGGTGCCCACCAAGCATGGAAGGCCTCGCCAGTGCTGGCAGACACTGTATACTTCTTCTCCAAGGACACCCGGCCATGAACATAGCCCTGGAGTTAAGAAGATGTAAGTTGCACAGCGTGGGCATGGGTGTTAATCACTTGTACATAATGTTCACCATTGTAAATAAACTCCAAAGAATGTCTCCCTGCCTATGGCCCTTTGTTCTGATGAGCAGTGTTCATGTTACTCAGATGTAAAACCTTTCCGCACAAGATACAAACAGGCGTCTCAGTCCAGGGCCTCTTCCCTGTGCTCTGTGCAGCCTTCAGACCAAAGTACTGGTCCGGACTCACACTCACTGGCCACATTACTGATGCCTGCACCTTGATGGTGCTTGTCATTGCTACCAGAATGTTGTGGACAGGTGTCACAGAGTTCCACCATTCTCTCTGTGTGCTCTCAGCACCTTTAATATGGGGCTGGCTCGCATCTCTTCAACATCTGTGACCACTTATGCTATGCTCCTGAAGGGCTCAGGTGCTGAAGGTGGACAAAAGATCAGATGCTTTTAAAGTTTCATTGCTGCATCTCTATGATGTGACCCTGATCACAAAGTGCAAGTGAGCTGCCCTTGGCCAGACAAGAGTCAGACATTCTCAGAGGCTATATGAAGATCTATGGAGTGTCCTCACTGCATATCTTCATCATCTTCCTGCAATCAAGCAAGTATTAGGGCTTCCATTGCATCCCCATGACAGGAGCATTATCACAGAGGGTATGTGTGCTGCCATAAAGCTAGACTAGAGTCCAACATTCATTGATGCAATGTGAGCATCTATGGTGTCTTCTCACTGCATGGCATCATCATCCTCCAAAATCTAGCAGCTATGAGGGCCTCCCAAGCACCTGCCTCGCCTGGCCAGTGCTAGGGCCTCATCACTGTGATCGACGCCCTTGATGCCTCTTCACCATCATCGCCGTTGACATCCTTCTCATTGGAGGAGACCTCTAGCTCCTCCATCTCCTCAGCCCACTCATCTCCCTGCTGCAGCGCCAGGTTATAAAGGGTGCAGCAGGCGACATCGATGTGTGACACCCTCTGTGGACTATTTTGCAGGGTTCCACCAGACTGGTCCAGGTACCAGAACCTAATTTTCAGCATCTCAATGGTTTGCTCCACCAAATTGCGAGTTGCAGCATGAGCCTCATTATACCGTCACTCTGCTGCAGTCTGAGGCCGCCGCACCAGTGTCATCAGCCACGTCCTCCGTGGGTACCCTTTGGCCCCAAGGAGCCAACCCTGCAGCCTCTGTGGACCCTGGAAGATGTCAGGGATCTCTGACCGACTGAGAATGTAGGAGTCATGCACACTCCCTGGAAACCATACCTGCAGGATGTGTTTGTGTTGGTCACACACCAACTGCACATTCAGCGAATGGAAGCCCTTGCGTTTGACATTGTTGACCCCTTGTTGTGATGGAGATTTGAGCGCCACCTGAGTGCAGTTGGTGGCACCCTGCACCTGTGGGAAACCCAAGATCTGGGCAAATCCAATTGCCCTTGCATCTTGGCTCTCTTGACCCAGGGCGAAATGCACAAAGTTGTGTGCCCTCATGAAGATGGCATCCATGACCTCAAGGATGAATTTGTGGGCAGAGGCTTGTGATATCCTACAGAGGTCACAGAATCACAGAATCTTTACAGTGCAGAAGGAAGCCATTTGGCTCATTGAGTCCACACTGGCTCGCTTAAAAAGCATTCTACCTCATCCCACTCCCCTGCCTTATCTCTGTAACCTTACACATTCTTTCCTTTGAGACAGCAATCCAATTCGCTTTTGCATACCTCGATTGAACCTGACTCCACCCCACTTTCAGGAAGTTTGTTCCGGCCTCCAACTACTCTCTGGGTGAAATTTCTTTTCCTCATATCACATTCCTCCTTTTGCCCATTATGTTGAATTTGTGCCCTCAAGTTCTTGTTGCTGTCTTAGGTGGGAACATTTTCTCACAATTTACCCTTTCCATACCGCTCGGGATCTTGAATACCTCTATCAAGTTTCCTCTCAGCCTTCTTTTCTCTAAGGAAAACACACACAGCCTCTCCAATCTAGCCTCATAGCTACAGTTGTTTATCCCTGGAATCATTCTTGTGAATCTACTCTGTACTCTTTCCAAAGCCTTCTCACCCTTTCTCAAGTATGGCGCCCAGAACTGGATGCAGTACTCCAGGTGAGGCCTAAATAGTATCTTTTACAAGTTTAACATGACCTCCTTACTCTTGTACTCAAAACCCCTGTTAATAAAATCTAGGATACTATATGCTTTATTAACTGTTCTCTAAACATGCCCTGCCACCTTCAATGATTTATGTACATATACACCGAGGTGTCTCTTTTTGCTGCACCTTCTTTAGAGTTTCTCCCTTTATTTTATACTCTCTCTACAAATTCTTCCTGCCAGGATGAATCACCTCACACTTCTCTGCATTAAACTTTGTCTGCCATTTGTCTGCCCAAGCCACGAATATGTCTATGTCCTTTTGAAATTCAAGACTATCCTCATCAGAGTTGACAATGCTTCCAATCTTTGTATCAACTGCAAATTTTCAAATCATGCCCTGCACACCACAGTCCAGGTCAACTGTGGAGCCCTGATAGGAGACACTGGCATAAAAATTGAGTGCTGTGGTCACTTTCATGTTCACTGGCAGTGGATGCCCTCCATGTCCCCATGGCGCCAAATACTACACTTGCTGGCAGATGTGACTGACCAGCTTTCTAGACATCAGCAGTCTTCAGTGGCACTGGTTGTCGGTCACCTGCAGGAATGAAAGGCATCGTCCACAGACCCTGGGTCTAGCTAGGCACTGACCAATGATGGCTCGCTGTGGCTCTTCAGCAGTGTGTGCAGGAGCCCCAGCTGCCCCTTCTTCCTGAGGGTGCTGCTCCTCCCTCTGGGCAGCCAGGCACCTACATCGCTCTCTTCTCTGTTGTCTCCACTCTCCGTGTGCCACGAGGCATACAGCTAGTTCACCAGGCCCCATGTTCCTGATGTTTCCATGGGTTAGCTTGAATATACTAAGAACATCTCTTGGTTGAGTCTAAAGGCCCCTTAACGCATCCAGAAAGTGCTGGCCACCACTTGAATGGCCAAGTTTAGTTAACAGCACTATGGATGTACCTACACCACATGGACTGCAGTGGTTCAAGAAGACAGCTCACCACCACCTTCTCAAGGGCAATTAGGGATGGACAATAAACGCTGGCCCAGCCAGCGAAGCCCACATCCTGTGAATGAACAAAAAATAAAGTTTGCTGCATTGCTGCCCAAAACCCCATTCACCTCTGCCCCATTTCACCTGAGTGAGTGACAACAGCTTTACCCACTGGACTGCATGCTGTGGTCTCAGCCCAGGTGCAGGCATTCTCTTAACCCACACTGCAAGACTGCGCAGTTAGTTTGAACTACGAGGGAGACTGGTCCAAATCAGGATGATGATATTGCAAGCGGCTGTGAGCACCTCCACCAGTGACTGCACCATGGCCAGCTTTAGCAAGGAGATTGTACAATGTGCTCAGTCATTCAACTATTCTGCAGTCCACTAAAACACTCATTACTTTGCAGTCTGTGCCCAAGGGGTGAAAAGCTCTGGAGCACTTGGTGGCACTTTGATTCCTCTGCGTTGCTTGAGTGGGCAGATGAGCTAGAGGCCCAACTCCAATCACATCAGTGTGACTGCGTCAGAACTGTCTCAGCTGCAGAGGAATGGTCACTTTATACAAGGTTTCCCTAACGCATGGCCACTTCCCTCCCCCCAACCCCACACATGCCTGTGCACTACCTTCAACTGTAGGGCAGCCCTTGTGGCCACACCTCCTACACGCTTCGATCTTGAAGTCCAACAGACGACCCTGTTGTGGGCAAGCGCTGCTCAACGTTACTCTGTACTCACCTCCAGGTTCCCGTCAAAGTGCATCCTGCCAAGTGCATGCCTTATATATGCTGTTGTGAAACATGTTGGCGTGAGCGGCTGATCCAGTGCGGAGGTTCTGATTCCGGCGGGCTGGCCTTATGATGATATGCAGATGTATTACAATGTCTGAAAGCAGGAAACGCAGCCCACCATTGACGGGCTGAGAGGACGATTGCAAACTGGTTTCACCAAGTCGTGAAAACCGATTTTTGGCCATCTCGCCATATTATCCACTCACGCCGCCGAGCACACCTGACACCAGTGGGCACAATTGATTCCAGCCTATTTCTTAAAATGGCAATCAGGAAGTTTAAGAACATGGGCTACTTAAGTGATTCCCAGGTCAGTGGAAAAGTCAAGAAGAATAAACCAGCCTTATTATCAATGTTCAATACTGATTAACTTGAGATTATTCTCTATCTACGTATCAATATAAATACACAAAAAGTTCCAGTTGTTCCTGATTTATTGTTTAAAAAATGTTAAACTTTTAGTGCTAGCTGTGACACCATATATGTTGTGTTTCTAACAATTCCATACAAGAACATAGCAACAATTTTTCCTCACAAATATTTTCTTATTTTTCCCAGCTAAGGCAAAGACCAACACAATTTTTCTGAATGTTACTGGAACAACATTTTAGCCAGTTGTCTACTGCCAACAAGGTTTTAACAGCTGCTCTCTGAAATGGCCTACCAAGCCATTCAGTTGTATCAAATCACCACTGAAAAGTCAAATAAGAATAAAACAGGACATCTACTGCAGATGTGATTGCTGTGAATCACACAGGTATCCACCAGCTCCCATATACTACAGCTACAATGCTTCAGCTGCCCTGCCATATTTAATTTATTTTTATTTAACTAATTAGTTTTCAAGTTTAGAACATCACTCAGTGATTTTTTGGAGTTATGTTATGGAGCTTAACTAGTTTAAAATAATATTTATATCTCCTCAGTACCAGTGTAAACTACTGTCCCAATTTAGAGGGAGAAAAGAAGTCAAAACCCACCAATCACCTACCTGCACACCTACACCTAATTAGTGTTTCTGGGCTTCAGCTCTTGGGTTCTGCTGTCTCTGGCTCCCTCCCTTTGACCACTCCATTTCTGTAAAAGGCCAGACAGCTCCTCCTCCTTCACTGCACTGAATTTCCTCACTTACCAAATTCTCTAATTTAAGCACTTGGTCTCGCTGCACTCAGCTCCATCATGAGACACTGTGAGCCAGCAGAAACAACAGAATTGTATTCAACTACAAACTGTACGTAATCTCATGGCCAGCCATATCCCTCACTCTACCATTACCCTGAAGCCAGGGAACCAACCCTAGTTCAATGAGGAGTGTGAGAGCCAGGAGCAGTGCCACGTATGTCTAAAAATGAGGTGGAGCTACAACACAGGACTTCACACATGTGAAACAGCAGAAGCAGCATTCTATAGACAGAGCTATGCGACCCACAACCAACAAATCAAATGAAAACTCTGCGGTCCTGCCAAATCCAATCATGAATGGTGGTGGATAATTAAACAACTATCCAGGGGAGGAGGCTTCAAATACATCCTCCTTCTCAATGATGGGGGAATCCAGCATGTCAGTACAAAAAGTCAAGTCTGAAGTACTTGTAATCATCTTCAAGCATGAGTTCTAAGTGAATGATCCATCTCGACCTCCTCGTGAGGGTGCCACCATCATAGATCCCAGCCTTCAGTCGATTTGTTACACTCCACGTGATATCAAGAAATGACTGAAGGCATTGGATACTGCAAAGGCTACAGGCGCTGACAACAGATGATTATTCAGTGCTAGCTAATGTAATTGTAGCCCTTTTAGCCACTGAAATGATTGCACCCTTTTGGTCTAAAGTGGATGCAACCAATGATTAAATACACTATTAAGCCAGTCAGTCAGGTGTGAAAAATAAATAAGTAATGACATGAATTGATTAAACACAAAAAATACAAACCAAAACCTGGTTTTATTATGTCATTTTTGAACTTCATTAAAATGTAAAATATCTTTTAAGCCAATATTGGGTTAACTTGAAGGCACCTATATGATGTGCATAAATGATGTATTTTTATCATAATAGTCCATTTGAATTATTTACTTTGACTGATATGTTTGTGTGTTATGCTGGGATAAATCTGGGTAAGATAAGGTGTTTACAGCAGAACTTCATGTGAAGCTCAGTTCTTATAGAGTATTGCTTTTTGTCTGGCAGGGTCTGTCATATATCGACATTTATATGGTAACCTAAGTTAATATGCAATATGTGCCTATGTATATATTGTAATAGAGTTAATATTATCCCAAAGATAGACATAATTACTTTGCATTTTGTTTCGTCCAGACTTTAAACAATCCATGGTACAAAAGGATGTATATTATCAGCAAAACTGAAAAGAGTTTTAGGTAATGATTTAGAACTGACCTAAGCAAAGCAGCATTCCTCATTGTTTAGACAGGACACTGTTTCGGTTCATATCCCCTGTTTCCTGTTTAACTAAGTTGGTTTCTTCTCTGCAGGAGCATGGTGCCCTCCAACATGCTGTGAAGTAGACAAATAATAAATGTGGTTTTGAATTATCGATAAAGGTAACATGTCCAAAAACACTTCTGATGCTGCTGAAAAGCTGCAGCATTTCACGTTTAACTAACAACCAGGAAAAATAAACAAGTGCTCATATTCTCCTTCAAAAAAGACTCAGTGACTGAAACATGTGAATATTTACTTGTGATGAGTAGAACAGTTACCAACATCATAATTCTCAATGATTTGTGGTCTTGAAGATCGAAGTATGTACTTCCATCTATGGGGATCATAATTCCTCTGAGCACAGTATTACATATGAAGCTCTAAATCTTGGGAGTGTTCATACAGTCATTATCAGTCACATTGCAGATTAGTCTGTGGCTATAAAGACTGGGGTGATATTAATATGGCCACAGCTTGCAAGTTAGCATTGCACAAATCTTTGCTGACCACAAAAATTACAAGATGTTTAAGTGTTGGTAACAATGTGCACATTATCTAAAGACACTACTAAGTTTACTTTATAGGTGTTTCTGTATGTCCTTGCCAACAGGCTACAGAATATCTCAAGGACAGAATCTTCTTGCCATATGTCATTTTCATGGATCAGTGAGACATGGAGAGAACCTGGAGCCCTAAGTATAAAAATGCAGTCTGGGCCTCAGTGAAAATGTAAAGGATTTTGCAGGAAGCAGCAGGGGGCAGAATCTTGCCCTTGGCATGCGGACTCGACAGGTGCATGTGGAGGCAGCCGGGAAGCCGACCACCACCCGCAATCGGGCCCGGAAGGCAATTTCGCGCTGGCGGGCCAATTAAGGCCTGCCCAGCATGAAACGCAAGCGGCAGCACTGAGCACTGCCTGTGCAGGCCGGAGGTAGGAGTGTGAGCCAGGCAAGCGCAGCCTTCGTGCATGCTCGTGAGTGTACGGTACCTAATCTCCCTGAGGCAGCTGATTTGAAAAAAAAATTAAAGATTTGATAAATTTTATGCAACATGTTATTCATGAAAAATTAAGTTTTTATTTAATTTTTATTTGCTTTTGGAAACCTCAAACTGCCCATGGATGAGGTTTCCAAAAAAGTGCAAAGGCCACTTGGCCTTTTCATCTGCCCGCCAACCATAGTATTGAATGGGCAGCAAAAAATTTACTTCAATTACCTTTTAAATGGCCTTAATGGGCCTTTTACCTGTCGCCGAGCGTTCTGCCGACTCCAGCGCATGCCCACTGACCGAAATATCATGAGAGTGTGTGATGATGTCGGTACGCACACCCGACATCACCGCGCATCATTTTATGCTCAGTCAGGTCGGGCGTGCGCCTACCTGCTGAGCTAAAAATTTTACCCCTGCAGCTCAACAATGCCAGCAAGAGTCATGGCCACTGCTTTACTGGGATTTTATGCCTCCAGCATGTTTTCAAGTTGCTAATGTTTGACACAAGCAGCAGCTGACTTTGTTGTTGAGACAGGTTGTTGCATCTGTTTGCGACAATGCATGTAGTAGAAACATGGTGAACCCAAGCATGAGTACTTTTACCTTGTGGATTCTCCTAATTGGACTCATTAGTTTCTATCAAGCTCACACTTAGGAGAGGTACAATGATTCATGTGCGACAGTGGCATTAGTGATACCACAGTCATAGGAAAATGGCATTGTCCATGTGCTACCAATTTTGCAGCATTTTGTGTGCAATCCATTATTGACATTCTGTGATTCCTACTGTTAGAATGGGAGACAGAGTCATGTGTTTCTGGTGCAGTAATTGAGAATAAGAGCCTAGGAATAACCTGTCATGAATATGTTAGTCGATAATCTACACTATTGCATGTTCAAATAGATAATATTTCATTGTATAATTATATCCATGCTGATTCATGAACAGGCACCATGACAACCATATTACACATTTTTTGCAAGATGAGCCTTACCTGACTCCTTGTCGTTGTTTTTGGTTTCAGTATCCCATTTCCAGACAGTTCTTTGGCTTACTTTCAATCTTACTACAAAGCAAATGTAAGAAGGTCACTTCAAGTGAATGGAGCTAGGCTATCCACAAGTACTCCATAATGTCATGTGCAATGATCTGTGATGTGAATGCAGCATATATGAAGAATTAACTCAGATTCAAAAGCTGTATGGATTGTAATAAATATTGTAACTTATTTATAATATTCAGAGATGTACTACTTTTGTAATCTGAGCTTGGGAATGAATGTGTTAAGTGCATTAAAAAAAACCAGTGCATCAGTGAGTCTGCTATTTGTGTAAACTAATGCCCTCTTTTCTTTAAAAAAATGCATGTATTTGCATTTTGTGGTGTTCAGTACTTCTAGTAGTATTTCAATTTTTCATCATACTTTGAGAGACTTACTGACCACATATCACAGGTAACATATCACCCATGCCTTACATCAAAAGCCAGTGCTCACTCTTTAGAAAATCAATTGTTTTCCCCAAGTAAACAAGTGCACCGCTACATACTTCTGAGTTTCAAATGGCAAAAATCAAGTGAAATTAGTTCCAAAATGGACAGTGGTGCAAGCTGACCTCCGTCTTCAGATCTATGCATGCCACTGATCACAGAGTTTATATGTAAATGCAAGCATGGTTTATGTTTAAGCTATTCTAACTCCAATAGGAAGGCTTTTGTAATTTGATTTTGTTGAAATTCAATTAAGTTACTGAGGTAACCCATTATTTTTGTGCAGTCCAGCTTAAAAAGAAATTGTTGCACTCTTTGTCACAAAATTAGCGGTTGGTTGAAAAGAAAAGCCACGTACATTAATATTGCTACTGGTGCATGAAGTGTAAAAGTTGACAATACCACAAAAGGCATAGTGAGACCTTACACAAGCTAAGAAATGAAGCAATTGTGCTTTGGTACTTATATATTTAGCCAGGTGCTTCTTTGCTTTTCTTCAAAGAAGTTGATAGGGAAATGGCTCTAAAATTCCACAACAGCTAGAACTAGGATATCTTCTCCCAATATAGAAATGAATGACTAACTAAAGTATGCAATTTGCAAAAATAGCAGGAATTTATTTATATAATCCCAATATTATCAGCTGCAAAATTACTAAATTGATTCTAAGTTGCTTATGAGATGATCTATATTCTTTCAGAACTATTTTATTTATTCAAGATGTGATGCATTACACTGACCAAAGGACAATGGAAATAAATTAAATAGTGCTGTGTTTGAAGAGGGATTTGTAGTGTGACAGCTGATGGCTGATACCATTTTGTGTTGGTTTCTTTCATGTTACAATTTAGAAGTTTATGCCATATTTAGAACTGAGTTAAGCAGGACTGGGTTGGCTTTGAAGAGTAAAGGACACACAATATGGCTAAAAAGCAAAATGCAAAAACAAATTCAGCAAATATTGGAAATATGCAGCAGGTCTGTTAGTATCTGTGGAGCAACATACAACATTTCAAGATCATCCCACTTTTACAGAACTGAAGAAGGGTACAACTCTGAAAAGTCAACTGACTGTTCTCTCCTCAGCTGCTGATTTACTTTCCCTGTGTCTGTTGTTCCTTTTTCTGGATATGTTGCACATGCTCAAGCATGTCATATATATTTTACATGCTGTTCCTAACAGAAGCTTCCTTAACTATGTACTCCAAATTCCCACCCTAATGTCATGTGCCAATTATTTAACTAGCTGCATTTCTCTCAAAACGTGGAATAAGTGTGGGAAATTCTATTGCTGTGTTGTGTTATAACCAGATTGATAGTATGACAAAACTGCAATGAGAATTGTGAAAGACTGCAGGAGGACATAGGCTAGCTGGAGAGGGAACTAGGTGACAAGTTAATTCAATGTGTAAAAATCTGAAGTACGGTATGGCATTTTCAGAGTACAAATGGAATAAGAATAGTGAAAGGGAAAATACCTTCACTGGACCTTGCAATTCATCAGGAGCTTAAATCAGCTTCTTTAAAAAGAACAAAAGTTTGCAATATATTAATAGTTAAGGGAGGTTATTCAGCAAATCTTAATTCATCTACACAGAAAGTTTCTATTGTCTATTAATTCTACTGTTTCTGACATCAATTCAAAGATTCCAGAGTTTTCACCTCCACCACTCTTCCTATGTTTCTCAAAAGATATTTTATATGCTTCCTGAAAAGATTCTTTGGTCTTTCTTCATAAGTCAGATCTTTGACACTAAGGTCGTGGCTGTGCTGTACCTCAGTGCTTGAATGTTTCATTTGTGTCATTGATCAGAGCTGGAAGCAATATTCAAAGTCTGACCAGAACACTAATATTTTGATCATGGCTTTGTCTAACTTGAGACCTACCCTTTTGACCATGTATTTTAACATTCTATTGGCTTCCTTTACTCCCCTGCATTGGTTGGACATATTGAATTCTAAATTTATTAGAGTTATAATAGCTTAAGCATCAACCATACTTGCATTTACATATAACATCATCCTTGGCCATTTCAACACCATTCATGGAATACTTCTGGTGTTTATTTTCTCTTTCTATGTGCACTATTTCACAGCTGTCAGAATAAATCCTCATCTGCCATTCACTGAAACTGTCATCAGGCTGATGTATCCAATCCAAACCATATCAATCAAGGTGAACATCCAGGCTCCATGGTCAATGAAAAAAACTTACATTTAGCAAAAAGTTAACATTCTCCAAGATTATTGAGGGAAAAGACCAGCTCCTGTTTCTCTTCTGATAAGGAAGAAGATACCAGTGATGATTACATACTATTATACCCTGTCCTTACTTTTCAGCTTTGAACTTTCAGTTTTGCATTCCTAATTCTGTAAATGGATTCTACCTTTCACCATATGCATGGAGACACTCATGTGTTTCTGAGTTCAGGTCATTTGCCATGAGCTTAATAGGCTGGATTTTCATCCTTGAGGTGGATAGTGGGAGTTGGGAAATTTCCTGACTCAGCCCACCCAGCTCAGGAGAAAGTGCCAACAAACACAGGATTTTTATTCCTGGGGGGCAGGTAATAACAGGACTCAGCCCACTGCCCCCAGAAAGAGTTTGGAGGCAATCACAGGGGCTGTTGGGTGCCAAGGCAGGTTGTCTCCATGCTCTGGGACTTTATCTCAGTTGTAATAATGACAGCAAAACAAAGAACAGCCCTCTAGCCCTTCATACCTCCTCACCCCCTCCCCCGCACACACGCCCATACCCCAACCATCCTAACTCATTCCACCTCATGCCCCTCACCCACCCCCTATGGCCCCTCATACCCTCCATAGGGTGATAGGTTGGCAAGGGGGCATAAGTAAGACATTTTGAACTTACCTTTCAAAAAATTCCCTCGTTCAGACTATGGTTCAAAAAACCCCTGAGGGGATGTGAACCATGAGTCCTCAAAAAGCCAACCTGACTCCACGAAAATTGCAGAGGGCTAGGAGATGCCTATCCTCGCAATGGAGCTGGCTAGGTTGGGAGTGCCGAGTGCCGGCTCGCAACCTGCACCAACCTGCACCCTAATCCCACACTAGTGAAAATTGGGGTGCCGAGAATGGGGCGGGGAATGCCAGAATTGGGACCCGACCGTTATTTTTAAAGGTCCATGGAGTCTCCCCGACTCCGCAAAAAGCCAGCCCATTCCCTGTTACAGGTCCATTTCTTTTACATCCAGAGGCAGGGGAAGAAATTAACTACCTGATGGACCTACAAGAATACAGATGGCAGCTCACTTTGGGCCAACCAGCTACAGTCCAAAAACTGCAGCCAAACAGCTGGTGATCATTCTACTTGTGCTGGAAAAGAAGAGTACTTGTCTTATCCTTATACAATATTAGTCTCTCTGTAAAAACCCTTGAATGAGGCATAACTTCATTCATAATTACTGCTGAAAGACCCCTCTAGCCCTGAAATACTAATTTTATATTTGTTGGAAGTTAAATTTCTCCACCATGATTAAAAAAATTCACATTTTTTATAATATTATTTTAAAAATGTTTTGTTACTTCAGCTTAACTTCATATGTATGTGTAAAAGTGAAGGGTTAAGCAGTGCATTTTGCTATCTGTAGGAATATTTCAATGTGATTGCCTGCTTACCCTGCTATTGACAAACACCTGGAGATCCCCTTGACTTGGTGTCATGTTTAAACCAATGGTGGGAAAGGGGAAATCCATTCCAGAGAGATCACTAGGTCTTTGTGGGCAGTTTTCTTCGAGACCAGCAGTAAGCATTGTCTCTATGCAACTGACTATGAAATCCTGGCCATGGCTCTTTTTAGCTCTGTGAACACAAGAGGTTCCATTGAAAACATTATTGCTTTCAAAACTGTTGACTCCGATTAATTTTTGAGGTATTTATTCAGTATATTTTTCTAAAGAGCCAAACTAACTTTTCTTCCCTCCTGTCTTGACACCAAGAACTTTCACAGCACTCCAGTTTCACAGCATCTCCGGTACCTTGCTCAAGTTGCCATTCTTCAAGAAAAAGCATGAATGCAAGTGTCAGTAGATTAACCAATCCTGAAGCACATCACAGCAGATCCCAATCATGCCCTGGCCTGATATCCACCACATCTACACATGTACATCATGGTCATTGGATAGTGATACAAGAGAAAACACCCTCATTGATTTCCCCTCCATACCACGCTCCACCCCCATTATCCTCTCTACCCCTCTCTAAACCCCTATCCTTGCTTTTTCCTCATACACTCCTGACCTCTCATACCCTCCCCACCACTCATACCTTCCCTAAGAGGGAGAACACTGAGTGTAATTGTAACATATCAGATATACCCCAATGGATAACAGCAAACTCCTCATAGAGTAAGGCTTCCGGTTGGTACGGTTCAATACCACCTTTGCCAGTTTGACTGCTCATTCGGCATTCAGAGCAGCTTAATTGTCTGATATTTTATTGCTTCACTTTGCTAGTTTAACATAAAAAGCTGGAATCAATTGGCAACTAAACAATTCTAGTGCCGAGCTTTTCAACACCAGTGTGATGTACAGGTACCTGCATTAGGTAGATTAGAAGTATGAATTCTATCAGTGTTACTATCATGTCAGCAAATCTAATGCACAAAATGTTTTTAGATGCATGATAAGAACTTGCTGAACTTTTGAGCTTACGTGGTCAACCTCACCACTAGGTTGCCAAATGAACATTATAAAATTTCAATGAAACTGCAGTGAGCTGTGTCTAATAAAGCGATGAGATCAGTACAGCCAATTCAGTAAATATTGCACAAAAGACCACTCTAGCCTGGCTTGGCATAAAAGTCTGTCACAAGGCTAATTCAGTTAGAATAAATGGTTAATCCCAGGATGTGAGTTTTAATGCTGCCACCCTTGGATGGCGTGGTCATGTTTTCTGTACTCAGCTCCTGATCAAAATTGAAAATAAATCTTGGCAACCATGTGATAGATTTGTGAATTAATTTCATCCACAAACAGGAAGACATTATTTCATGACATGCGGAGGTTTTAATCCTATGTAAGCCTTGTTATGGCAAAAATCAAATTTGTTCACATTGTAGGTTGTGAAAGAATTGAGAACTTTCTAAGAACAGGAGCTGCCTGGTTCACAAAAAGGGATCGACTATCAGGCAAGAAAGAAAAAAGAAATATATAGATCAATCCTGTTTAGCTTCCTTCTAATTTTATCTAAAAAAAACATATTTAACCCCTAGACTTACATTGAGATGCAGCCTGTATTACCCATCATACTTCATTACCAACTATAGTCAACTCATCTTCCTCTGAAGCACACACCTATTCATTCTCTCCTGTTGGAACATAGCAAATATCAGAATGCATTGTTAAAGTATACCGAAGTCCAAGAAATCACCTGTCTCACACAAACTAGGATTTAAAAGGGTGCATTTTAAAACTTGCATGGGAAGAGATGCTTTAGCCAATGAATCTCTTTAGTGATGATGAGGAACATTTTAGGGGGTAAAGATGCCTCTGTGGGTTGGCCACCCATGGACTCGATTTTGCATTGTATTGAAATCAATAGAAGTGAAAATTAAGCAGCTTCTCGAACAGATGCCCTATACACAGTGCCAATTTTACCCTCTGGTAGCAAGTTGAAAATGACACCTGATAATCTTTTATTTCTTTCGGGAAATTATATAAAACGAATTTACTTCTTAAACATTGCTCAACATCTTCTTTATAATATAGGACAATTGACATTAATGAAATGTTAGGATTGAGATTGGTGAGCAGAAAGACTAGAACAGATTGGAACATTTGAAACTCCATGCATTTTGAGTTTGGCATGCATGAAATTTGATTACATTTTAAAGCAAATTGAATGAATCAGTCCTAATGAGTGAAATTTGACAAGTCTGCTCTTTAACCCAAGTGTCTGCTATACGATTTGCCTATGGATATTTAATATTGTGTTTTTGAGCATAACTGCTTTTAGGAAATTATTTTAAGCCTCACCCTGCCCACATTTCATTGGCCACTCCTTATTGCAGCTTTCATTCTCCAGATGAGTATTTTGGTGGTTTTGTGCCTCTGCACATACCTGCTTCTCACCGGAATTGGACAGTATGTAGCACCAAAGTGATTAGTGGGAAAATGGGAATTGTAGAAGTGAAAATATGCCCCAAAAAACTATTTGTTAAACTGCACCTCATTAGGAGATATAGTAATTAATTGCTGTTGAATATTCTTCTGATGTTTTTTAAAGTAAAGGATATTTAAATTACAGCTATTTTTCAAAAAATCTTGTTGGAAACAGATTGGTGAGGGATTTAATGCTTTAAATTGAATAGTTATAGAAATCCTTGGAATGCTGGGACAGTATGATGTTTTGAATGGCAATTGTACTGCAGAGTTAAATCAGCTTTATGCTTGTGATAAATTCAGATAACCTTCTAATTTAATAATCCTAGCGACAGCTGTAAATTATTAAGCAGGATACCAGTTTAAGTCAGATATGCAGTATTATAACTCTGAACTAAACATATGCCAAAAGTAGAGTTAGCATATTCAGTACGCAGTAGGATGTGACCAGGTGTCAAACTGATTTGATAGTGCCTGAACTATCTGGTAATATGGTGGGTAAAACTGTAGCAAGATTAAACAGGGCAAAATGGGTGTATTGAAGTATCACATTCACACTTACATTACTTATAAGTGGGTACATATCCAATGGTCAAAAAACACAGATTTTGCTAAATGTTAAATATGTCATCATGTTGTTGGCTGAAATAATTTAACACTGCCAAAATATTTTTGTGAATAGCTCCTCAGTTGTTTATCTCACCTTGCTGTAATTTGGTGATGTTTGCATGAAATTGCTATCTTCTAAAAGCAAACAAATTGTCAATTAAACTTTAAAATGCTGACATGAGACAGCACCAGAAGAATAAAGAAAATAAATTACAATGATGTGCGGATATGTTTTTGCCATTATTTGCATTTTGATAGCAAAGAATGTATTATGTAGCAGTGGGTTATGTGGACACTTAATGCCCTTTAATAGGCCCCTAGGCCAAAGGTGTAATATAGTTTTCAATATGGATCCAAAATTTCAGTATAGCCCCAAAAGTGTTAATTTGTCAATATGCTTCTAACTTTGCGTAAGATGTCTTAAAGATTTGATTTCTATGCTTAGGTATTATCAGTTGTTTTACAAGTGAATAAGGAGATGATTTTCTGGTTTTAGTGTACCAGTTTTCTATCATCCAACAAAGAATTTCCAGTGTTAGTACAGGGCAATGGATACCCCAGGACTAAACTGTGAATGCATTTGTGTAACTTGAATTGTGCTGCATCACTAATGACTAATGTCTTATTATGGATGATATATGATTTGTTTTCTCCAGTATCTGATTTCTTTTCAAATTTGCATCAGACAGGTTGACAAAACCATTGAGGGTAACCAATTAGGAAGAGAGAGCATGGAGCTGGGTGTCTGATTGAAACAGCATGAGGTGAAAAATTACAACAAGGGACCAGCTGATTGCAAATAGTTCACAGAAAACACAAGGTAATCTAATCACAAGCCTGAATAGATTGAAAAATTGTCATTTTACAAGTAGATAAGGTTAAATTATAGATCTAGAAATTTGATTGCAGCCATAAATGAGCGAGTAGCAGGCAGGATGGGCACTGCAGGCACCTGTTCATATGACTGTAAGGACCATGGTAAATTGGTATTGCCATCTCATTTTGAGTCAGGCATGTAGTCAGCATAACTGGTGCTATACATTAGCTGCATGCCCAATTGAGGGGGGTGGGAAATTGAGATTCACTGAATGTACTTACAGGCAGACAGAATTTCTTAAAGGGTTTACAACAGTAGGCTTAAGATGGACGGAAGAAGCATTCAGATTTCATGCTGCAGCTTTGGAAACCCTAGTCCAAGCAGTCATCAGGAGGAGGGACATCCTGATCATTGCAGAGGCAGAAAGCCCTCCACATAACATCTCCATTGGCAATAGGAGGAGGTTTCAGGTGATGTTGATGCTAGGAACTTAGCTCCCCAGAATGGCTGTAATGCAAGAAAAGGTTTGATACTTCACCAAAGTTGTCAAGGTTAGAACCTTACCTCTCATTAATTGCTCTCTCCTCACACCTCCACCAGCTGCAGCCTTACAATGCATAACACCCTTCTTTCGCTGCATTCCATAATACTACCCTAAAATCAATAGATCACACCACATTACCTCCTCCTCCTCCCCCTACTCATTCGGTCTGTACCCCTTACTCTCACCACTCTTACAATCCTCACGTCACTCACACCTCCCACCTTGCATACAACATACAAACTATTTAACCACAACAGGCATATTCTCAAAAAAAATCACAAGCTTTTCACTGGCTATCTTGCAGAAGGTCACACACAATATGTGGCAGAAAGCCAGAGAAGGCCAAGCCCATGTTCATACCCTGCCTTTCTGGAAGAGAACATATTGACAGTCATGGACAAGGTGAGGGTAATGATCGTGGTGATTGGCAATGCTGGAGGAGACATCATGCAAGATTTCTTCACACTCCATCTTCCTCCCTTCATACCTCGATCTCACCCTACTCACTCTACATGACAAGATCAGCTGCTCTCACAACGCTTCTCTCTCCACTCCATCTTCACATCAAAGTTAATCCTTGTTCTCCTTTTCCCTTTTGAGTGCTGAGGAAGAGGATGCCAGCCTTCCAGATGTGGTAATGTCACAAGCAGCAGCTCAGATATTGACACTTTAGGGGCAAGGCTAGAGGTTGGTCTTCATGTGGTGAATCACTGGCCACGTATGTGCAGGAGTTAGGACGGGGGTTAGGACACCCCTGGTGCAAGCTCACAGGAGGGTGTGATCATATGCTAGCTTTGTTGCAGATGACTTGGATGCATGCTTTATGGGCTCAAGCTACTGAAGAAGGCTGATGGGCAGACAGCAGGAAGTTCACTGGACAGCCTGTATGTGAGCTTGTGTGCAATGGTTCAAATTTACGACTTTGGTTACAGCTTCACACAGGGCAGGAGACTATTCCATTCAACATAAGGCCAGTATTGACTGGAGCTTCCAGAGCATCCCACCTCTTCTGCAGAGCTGGAGAAGTGCAGAGATGAAGTCTTTGAGAAGTGATATGGATCCACCAAATTACAGCATGCCGGAACCCTTGCCATCCACTCCATCAGTGCCCTTGTCAATCCCACAGCTGGACCAGCGTGGACAGACTGCAGCCAAGCCCTCACGGTTCAAATCTGGTCAAGGTTGCTCACCACAGCTCGCTGAAGAGTCGATGATCAGGAGCCTTCCACAAAGTCTTACACACTGGCAGAACACTTGGTAGGAATGCTAGGTTAGGTAATCAAGCACACAGGAGTTGCACAATGATGATTCTTAATTATTCCTGTTAAGCAATAAATACAGATGGAATTGAGTTATTGTATGAAAAAAAGTCTGGATTTCAGGTTGCATTAATATTTGTTGCTCATAAGAAGAAGAAGAAGAACAGGAGCAGCAACAAACACCAGTCCCTTGAGCTTCCAACGCTATTAATGAGTGCTTCATGTAAACCACCCCTCTCATCCCCAATACAGCAAAGTCCTGCAATCTTCATCACAACTGTATTTACTACTACCATAGGATTGCCTTCCTTCAGTCCATAAGCTGTTATGGTCATGAACAAGCTGGACATTGAGGGAATGGAATCCTTTTCTCTTCAGAAAGATGCCATGATGGTAATGGGTAGCATGCAAGGCAATGTGGGTGCATCCTATGCTGCCTTGCAAGCTGGGAAAGCCTTTAATTTGGGTGACTTCTAATGCTCTCTCGTACAGCTGTGCTCCGCCCATTGGAAAAGTAATGAAGGTGTTCCACCTGATGTGGAGAGCCTCAGTGACCTACCTGATGCAACAGTGACCAACAAACTGAGAGATATCACTGATGTCAACTGCATCAGTCTGGAAAAAGTTGTGGCATAAAAGTTAAGGGCCATGGTAACCTGTATAACCACAGGCAATACTGTTCATGTCCTGCTGGGAGGCTGCAGCAGATGATACAGTTTAGTGCCTGCCTCCTTGAAGAGTTGAAGATATCTGATACATTGTTCCTCGGTGAAGTTAAGGTCCAAGTATTCTGTTAAAATTCGATATGGTCTCCTGTGCAGTGTCCTCATCCTCCATCTTTGCCCAACTCCTTCAGCTCTCTCCTATCATCTTTGCTGCTAACCTCATCCTCAAGCCCTAAAGGTAAACCTACTGGACCATCCATGACTGCAATAAAACTGTTGGGAAGGTGAACAAAAGCAGTTCAGCACTAGCTAAAGTTCGTTAGCAGAGGTCACGAATCAATTGTAGAAGGCAGAAAAAAAAGGCACCAAAACACCAAGAAGTTTATCAGCATCTTAAAATGGCAAACCCAGCAAGGAGCCTTTATGCAGTGATTCAGTCTTTTAAAAAGTGCTGCAGAAGGGTATTTACTAATTCACCCCAGGAGTTGCTGAATGTGTCTATCAGTCACTGGGGCAGACCAATTTCACAACAAAAGTAGGACTCTAATTAAATGGAGATTAATGACATCAAGGAACATGGAGATAGTGCGGAAAAGTGACATTGAGGTAGATGATCTTCCATGATCTAATTGAAGGGCAGAGCAGGCTCAATGGTCCAAATGGTCTACTCCTGTTCCTACATTCCTAAATATCATAACCAGGTGTTTCAATACTTCTGGTGCGTGTCCTGCAGAGGACTTCAATCCAATATGGAAGATGACACACTCCTGGGGTAGAATGAGCATGCATAAGCTGCCTACCATATTGATCCTTGAGACATCCATTTGACACCTGTGAAACAGGCGTTGCATGATCAAATTTTTAGGCCATAGCGATTTACATAGTGCTTTAGCATATAGCTGCACAAAGGCTGACATTATTATCAGCATTATTTAGATCTATTGCCAGCGTTGTATCCATTCCATGCTCAAGGAATTCTGGAATGTACACGTCAATTGTACAAGTAGATACATAGGACACTTACACATAATTTCCAACGTGAAACTACATATTTGAAGCATTACCTCACCTTTTCCTTATCTTTGCTTTTGCAGGTAGTCGCCAGGTTAATCTTAAAATGATGCATTTATTTTAGCGTCTCTTTCTTCAGATCAAATCCTGCTTTAGGCTACCCCCCACCTTCCCCCACCCTCTCCTGGAAAACTAAAAGCTACAGCATAGCACATCTTAAATAGCTCCACTGTATGTGCATTATCGATAGCACAGAATGCTGCAAAGACAACACAATCCTAATTTCATAACCAAATACTACGAGTGTGTGTGCTATCAGTGGCAAATTCATGTTTGACGGATTGCGAAACCAAGCTTGTTTACTGTAGTAATCAAATGATAAAATTACCTAAAAAGTCACAGCAGAACTAACAGTAATCAAATATTTATGGAATGGGTAAGCAATTTTTGTGAATATACAGTAAAATGGCTTGAATATAAATGTTATTTATATAGACTGGTAAAGTTTCCTTACAAAAGGTATTTCAAACTTGCTAGTTAACAAATGTGTTTAAAAAGATAAAATATAAATTAACCTCTGTTGGACATGATTGAGAAACATCATCCAAATAATTACTTACAATCAGTGGTTTTGAAACAAAGATATATGTCTATTGTTTATGCAGCTCCCAAGCCACAGTTAAAATTACATTCACTGTCTACCTATGACTTAGTGTTGCTCTTTCAGGTGCAGACTTGTTATTTTCCTTATGGCCACACCTGCTTGCATGTTCCCTCATCTAAACCCTCTGACCTCATCTGTCTCTCCTTTCAAAACTGTTCCATTTCTCTGTAACTATAGTCTGTCGCTGCTCTCAATCACTATCTAGTCTTCTTGTGCGTCAGTAATCACCTCTTTCTCTTTGTGTTATTTTGCTGCAAGTATTAGTCTTTTTTCCAGCAATCTTTCACTCTATCTCTCTTTTTTAATAGCTTTACTTCTCCTTTATTCCTCCTTACACTTTTCACATCACATACTGAGGGCATACATATACAAATTATGTTAAAAACTTTCTCACTAGTGTTCTTAGCTGCATTAGAACTACATAGATGGATGCACATACTGATTTTTACCATAACCTCCTCCAGATATCCAAGCTAAGATTTTGAACTCACCACATTTTCTTTCAGAATGTGTTGCACAGACAACAGATGTCTTCTCTTCTTGCTAGATTTTGGGATCTATCTCATTCTTGCCCCTCCTTTAGCTTAATGATATAGTTAAAGCTATGGAATACAGAGTGTTGAGCCCAAGATAATTCTACAGGAAGATGCTATCCAATTTTATCTCAGGATAAGTGCATCACTTGTTGTTGAGGATCTTTGATGGGATTGTCTCAAAAGCATCACATACAGGCTAACTACCCTGTGTTAAAAAAGTTTCTAATTCTCAAGTGAACAAAGAAACTGGGGATTTTGAAAATTGGTCTCAAAATTAAAAATTGCTGTCCCAGATTAGTGGGGCAATGTTTGTGCCTTTTTGTCTATTGCTCTGTTGTTAAATAGTTTTTTTAAATTGTTTATAACTGCACAAACTAGCAATCTACAATTTAAACCTAAGGCAACATTTTAATTTTGTTTGCACACTTGCGTGTATAGCATGTGAAAAATGTTTATCAGAGTATTTTGGATATCATGCACAATTAATTTTTGATAGTTCATTATTTGGGCCAGTTAAAATTTTGGACATTAGCATCAATAATGAAGGATACACTGGAAGACTAAAACTAAATGGTATTTTATATTGAAATGAATTCATTAATATGAAATGTCTATGATGCATCAAATAATAGACAAACATCTTAGAACCTTAAATACCTCTTGTTAGCCCTGGTTGGACTACTTTTTCCATAAGGTTTTTATTCCTTAAGGGAATGAATATTTGTTGAAAATTATGAATAAATTATTTAAATGGCTGCCATTGTTTATCTACCGTCATATGTTTTAATCTAGTTTCCAATCTATCTGAACCAATGCATCCCCTATACCTACGTAGTTTGCTTTGTTCAGATTTAAGACCCTAGTGTTGGACTTAATTAAACCTCTTTCGAACTTAGTAAAAGATTCCATCATTTTATGATCACCCTTCTCTAGGAGTACATTTAATACAATATGAATTAATTGTTCCTCATTGCACAATACTGGATTGAAAATAGGCTGTTCCTTAATTGGTTCCTCAACATACTGCTCTAGAAAAATACCTTGCATGCATTCTATTAAATCATCCTCCACACTATTACTGCAAACTTGGTTTGCTTGAGGATGCCATAAGGAAAATAATACCTGATGGAGGCCTGGGAATTTCTAAGTGGATCGAAAGTTGTCCAATGTTTTAAATTAGAAATAAGTGCAAATGGCAGACTTGCACAAAAAAATTCAATATTTTTTCTATGTGAAAAACCCTTCCATAATATATGTTTTTTTCCTTCAATTCTACCATCAATTCACAATCTCAGGATCTCCATTCACTTGCTGATTTAATTAAAGTTCACTGAAGGACAGATGTGAAGCAAAGAAATGCTGTGAACTGCCAAGTTAAGTCCAAAACAATTGACCAAAATTACACTTGTTCTTATTCTATTGAATTCACAGGTTACAAATGTCTTTACAAAAATAATTTTACAAAGCTGGTATGGCTTTATGAGACTCATGTTTTATATATGTGACTTACTTGCCAATGTAATTTCTTCTTTTTTAGAGTTTTCTTTTGTTTTTACTTCTTTTATCCCTTCTCTAGGCTTAGGTGCACCATCGATTCTTTCTCACTCAACAGGCAGCTTGCTCTGAAGACTCTACCAGTTCCAATTTGTAACCAAAAGGTAGGATTAGGGTTAGGGTTAGAGTAACATCCAATTTATTAGACAGCTTGTCTGAAATTCAGAACTCGATATATGAAGAAGACCGAAACCAACTGAAAATTAGTCCCAGCAATGGTGACCTTACCAACTATCATTGATTGTTGTAAAAACCCACCTGGTTCACTAATGTCCTTTAAAGAAGGAAATCTGCTGTCCTTATATGGTCTGGCCTGCATGTGACTTCAGACCCACAGCAATGTGGTTTACTCTTAACTGGCCTATGAAAAATGGCCTAGCAAATCACTTGGTTCAAGGACAGTTAGTGATGGGCAATAAATGCTGGCCCTACCAGCAATGATCACCCATTCCATGAAAAAAATAAAGAAAAAACTTATGGGCTGTTTGGGGATCCACAGCATCACTATGAACTCTGTCAACAGTAGTAGCACACACCCCGGAATCACAAATCACAGAATCACAGAATCAGTGCAGAAGGCCCTTTGGCCCGTCGAGTCTGCACTGACACGTGAGAAACACCTGACCTACCTACCTAATCCCATTTACCAGCGCTTGGCCCATAGCCTTGAATGTTATGACGTGCCAAGTGCTCATTCAGGTACTTTTTAAAGGATGTGAGGCAACCTGTCTCCACCACCCTCCCAAGCAGCGCATTCCAGACCATCACCACCTTCTGGGTAAAAAAGTTTTTCCTCACATCCCCCCTAAACCTCCTGCCCCTCACCTTGAACTTATGCCCCCTTGTGACTGACCCTTCAACTAAGGGGAACAGCTGCTCCCTATCCACCCTGTTCATGTCCCTCATAATCTTGTGCACCTCAATCAGGTCACCCCTCAGTCTTCTCTGCTCCAACGAAAATAACCCAGGTCTATCCAACCTCGCTTCATAACTTAAATGTTTCATCCCAGGCAACATCCTGGTGAATCTCCTCTGTACCCCCACCAGTGCAATCACATCCTTCCTAAATGTGGCTACCAGAACTGCACACAGTACCCCAGCTGTGGCCTCATCAAGGTTCTATACAATTCCAAAATGACCTCCCTACTTTTGTAATCTATGCCGCGATTGATAAAGGCAAGTGTTCCATATGCCTTTTTTACCACCCCACTAATATGCCCCTCCACCTTCAGAGATCTGTGGACACACATGCCAAGGTCCCTTTGTTCCTCAGAACTTCCAAGTGCCATGCCGTTCATTGAATACTTCCTTGTCAAATTACTCCTTCCAAAGTGTATCACCTCACACTTTTCAGAGTTAAATTCCATCTGCCACTTGGCCATCCCATCTATATCTTTCTGTAGCCCAAGACACTCAACCTCACTGTTAACCACCCGGCCAATCTTTGTGTCATCCACAAACTTACTAATCCTAACCCCCACAGAGTCATCTATGTCGTTTATATAAATGACAAATAATAGGGGACCGAGCACAGATCTCTGTGGTACGCCATTGGACACTGGCTTCCAGTCACTAAAGCATCCTTCTGTCATCACCCTCTGCCTCCTACAACTAAGCCAATTTTGAATCCACCTTATCAAATTACCCTGTATCCCATGTGCATTTGCCTTCTTTATAAGTCTCCCATGTGGGACCTTGTCAAAGGCTTTGCTGAAATCCATATAAACTGCACTACCCTCATCTACACACTTGGTCATCTCCTCAAAAAATTCAGTCAAATTTGTTAGGCATGACCTCCCTCTGACAAAGCCATGCTGACTATCCCTGATCAAAACTTGCCTCTCCAAGTAGAGATAGATACGCTCCTTCAGAAATTTCTCCAATAGTTTCCCTACCACTGATGTGAGACTCACTGGCCTGTAGTTCCCTGGCTTATCTCTACAACCCTTCTTAAATAGT
The DNA here is from genome assembly GCF_017639515.1 of Carcharodon carcharias. NCBI lineage: Eukaryota > Metazoa > Chordata > Chondrichthyes > Lamniformes > Lamnidae > Carcharodon > Carcharodon carcharias. Next base: position 33,353,695 of record NC_054473.1, read on the forward strand.
GGAACCACATTAGCTGTTCTCCAGTCCTCTGGCACCTCCCCCGTGGCCAGAGAGGAATTAAAAATTTGTGTCAGAACCCCTGCGATCTCCTCCCTTGCCTCCCTCAGCAGTCTGGGATACGAATCATCCAGTCCTGGAGATTTGTCCACTTTTAAGCCTGCCAACACCTCCAATATCTTGTCACTCCCAATATCAATTTGCTTAAGGATCTCGCAGTCTCTCTCCCCGAGTTCGATACCCTCATCCTCATTCTCTTGGGTGATGACAGACATGAAGTATTCATTCAACACTCTAGTGATGTCCTTTGGCTCTACCCATAGATTGCCTCCTTGGTCCCTTATAGGCCCTACTCTTTCCCTGGTTATCCTCTTCCCATTGATATACTTATAGAATATCTTGGGATTTTCCCTACTTTTACCAGCCAGATCTTTCTCATATCCCCTCTTTGCTCTCCTAATTGCTTTCTTAAGCTCCACCCTGCACCGTCTGTACTCCACTAATGCCTCTGCTGATTTGCTCCCCTTGCACCTGCTAAAAGCCTCTCTTTTCCTTCTCATCCTATCCTGAATATCTCTGGTCATCCATGGTTCTCTGGGCTTGTTACTCCTTCCTATCACCCTAGATGGAACATGTTGAGCCTGTACCCTCCCCATTCCCTTTTTGAACACCCCCCACTGTTCCTCTGTAGATTTCCCCACAAGTAACTTCCCAGTCTACCTTGGCCATATACTGCCTTATTTTACTAAAATCCACTCTCCCCCAATCCAAGCATTTTTTTGCAACTTGTCTATTTCTTTGTCCATAACAAACTTAAACTGTACCGTGTTGTGGTCGCTTTCGCTAAAATGCTCCCCCACCACCACCTCAGCCATCTGTCTGGCTTCATTCCCCAGAATTAAGTCCAGCAATGCACCATCCCTTGTTGGACCCTCTACATATTGACCTAAAAAGTTCTGCTGTACACATTTCAAGAAATCCACTCCATCCAAGCCCTTAACACTATGTCTATCCCAATTAGTGTTGGGAAAGTTGAAATCACCTAATATAATTACCCTATTGTTATTGTTTTTACACATCTCCACAAAGTTCAATTTCCGCTTCAGATCTTGGGCACAAATCAAGACTGACCCTCCAGTGTTGTACTGAGGGGGGGGCATTGCGCTAACAGATGTGCCATTTTTCATATGAGGCATTAAGGTGCGGACTGCTTGGGTGGATGTAAAAGATCCCATGGCATTATTTTGAAGAAGAGCCTATGCCAGAATGTAAAATATGTGTAAATGTAGCACCACCCACAGCGAGTGGGCTGTTGTCTTCTGCTATGAAGCCACATCTCAGAGCATTCACCTCTGCTGCTTGTCTTCCTCATCCATTACTATACATAACAGGACAATGCCTATTGAGAAAGCTGTTCCAGCTACTTAGTCCTTCTGAATACATTTGTGGGGGAGGTGAGAAAATGGAAGAATTTATGGGGCAGTGAGTCTGACACTACTTTGTTTAACTATAGTCATATCCCCTTAAGAAATTCAAAATCAGATTGGCAAGAAAATAACTATCAAACTCCAGAAACCAGTTACATCAATATCATAGGTGACTTTTGGCCTAAATCTATACCAGTATATTATTCGCCTAAAGCCAAAACACTCACATGTACCAGTCTTTTACACTGGAGTGTACCTATGGCAGGGATTTGCAGCAAACATATTTCAGAAGTAGAGCATATGATCAAGGATGTTTGTGCATAATGGTGTTTCAATACAAGTTAGTGATGTTCAAAGTTCCTCTGAATAAAGCAGTGTAAAGCCAGTTCTGCACTGCAGTTACACAGAAACTTTCCAAGAAATTCTGGGAAATTGTGCCTTGAATGCTTTGCCTTACACAAGGTAAATACTGTGAGATTTATTTTTAGAAACGTGGTGTTAGATGATGGCAACAGCAACAAATTTGATGAGAACAATAATCAGTTGTTATTAGTTCATGTTGTAACCTTTGTGATGCCCTCATTCAGTATCAGTTCCCTGCTAGTTTTATAGTTCAGGAACAGTATTGTTGTATTACACCCTGACTCCACCCATAACTCTTCCATTTGTAGAGTATCTGCTGAGCATGCTGGACAGTACAGTAATCAAGACTTTTACTGTTTCTTTTTGATGGTTGGGAAGTAGATATTCATATTGTTTTGGAATGAGTATCTTTCACACCTCATGATAGTTAACTTCTTGATGTTCTGTGCTAACTTTATTGTACCAGAAAAGTTACAATTTATTTCTCCATTTGAGTATCCTTAAATGATCATTTCATCCTCTTTTTTGCTTTTGACCAAGTTACAAGTTGATTTTTTTTTACTGAATTTCTACTGGTTTGGGCTGTTAATTTTTTTAATTCTTTCATGGGATGTCCATGTCGCTGGCAAGGCCAGCATTTGTTGTCCATCCCTAATGGCCTTTAATGCCATTTGAGAAGGTAGCGGTGAGACACCTTCCTGAAGCACCACAGTCCACCTGATGTGGGTACACCCACAATGCTGTTTGGAAGAGAGGCTGGGATTTTCCATTCCAGGCCAAAGTCCCATGGCTGCATCATGAGCTGGATGCGTTTCTGACCACGGAGCCCAGTGGGAATTCACGCCAAATCGTGCGATGCCGGGCTCATTAATTATGCAGTCGGGGGTTTCCCCACGTATTGCGTGGTGGGGCAGGCTGGATATCACACAGCCCGCCATCATATCCGGGTGCCATAGTTAAAAGGTGCCCAGGCATCAACGTCTTTGTCACACACCCATCGTGGAAGGAGGAGGTGGCCAGCGAGCCCAGTGTGTTCCATCTCCCAGATTCAGCAACACCTCTCTCGATGTGCTGCTCAGTGCAGTGGAGGCCAGGAGGGGTGTCCTGTACCCTGAAGATGGAAGGAGGAAGCCGAGCCGTATGACCAACCCTGCATGGGAAGATATCGCCAGGGTGGTCAGTGCCCAGGGCCTCCACCAGTGGACTGCCCTGCAGTGCCTGAAATGGATGAATGACCTCGTCCGCGCTGCCAGGGTAAGCAAACTCTCTACTGCTCACACACGCCTCACTAAATGGTAAAGGGGGCATGGGCCTCAGTGGCAAGGGCACCATCGTGCAGCCCATGCATAAAAGAGCTACTCAACGTGGCAAGGTGATGTCTCATTGCCCACTGCAGTCCTTCTAGTCTGCTGGTGGAGAGGCCACTTCCCCACAGAGAGCTGTCTGGTGGGAGCGGCGGGGGTTGGAAAGTTGGGGGGGAAGTGTGTTAGGCATTTGAGGGCACCAGTAGGCATCATTAATGACAGGCCTCTTTGCTCCTTAACCTACTATCTGCTTGGGCTCACCATTCTGGAGGGCGCTGCCCCAGAGTCTTTGTGGACAACCTGCAGTGCAGCAATCACACGGCACACAATCTAGTAGGTTATTTTTAAGACTGATAGTATGGGAGAGATAATTGAGGCCCAATTGCTTTCAATCCCACCTTCTCTCTTTGCGCAGGAAAAGTGACGGCACAACAGGACAGAGAGAAGATGGGAGGGGGCCTACCTGAACTGAGGAGCCTCACAGAGTTCGAGGAGCCAGCAGCCCAGTTGGCAGAGGGGGGGAACTGGACCGAGTCTGTGCAGATGGAGAGGTCAGTGGACAGCCTCGGTCCAGTAAGGATCCATGAAGAATGTAGCCACATAGAAACCTAAGGGTCATGTGTTCCTTCATGTTGGAGGCAGCTCATTCAGTCATTCGCTGTCTTCCTCTCTCACTTACAGGTGCCAGCAGGAAGGCCAGAAGAAGAAGCCCTGCTCAGCAGTATCTCCAGCCCGCAGAGGACCAAGGACATTGGCGAGGAGAAAGAAAGTGCGCCTGTAGAGCCATCACACCTGCACCCTTCACCAGCACATGGATACACACCTCAGTTGGTACTAGATCTAGTTTAGGCAGGATCTCACATTCTGGTGGGCACTGCATGGACACATGTCCACAGCAGGAGGAGGCAGGGTCAGCTGAGCTCACCAGCACTTAGAGGACTGCTAGGGAAAAGGCTTCTACGACATCCAAGGCGGATGACAAGCCTCTGGGATCAGCCCTGCAAGAGATGCTGGAGATACAGCGAGAGGCGGGGGAACAACAGGCAGAGGTGGCAGAGGCCCTCAACACAGCAGCACGTGAGAGCAATCCATCCGCCTGGTCTCTCATGAAGTGGTTCCAACCTGTGCACACATGGAGGTCTCCATGGGGCATGCCATGGAGAACCTCATCCAGCAGAACGCCGTTTCTATCGGAGATGTGAACAGACCTGCACCGCATCACTGTAGCCATGGGTGAGATCTCACGGTGGCTATGCAAGAGGGGAATGGGGCATCTCGACCTCCCTCCAGGCTTCCCTGCTCCTCAAGGAGTCAGGCTGAGGCCCTCAGGCAGCCAAAGGGAGGAACAGTGAATGTCCATGTCCCCTATCTCACCGAGGAGCCTACCCCCATGACTATAGACATGCCCTTCCCAATTCTGTCTAGCCCCAGAATCCAGTTTTACTTCCATGACCCCTCCAGTAACCCTCAGCATCCCTTCAACCATCATCGCAGGATTCTCACCCTCCCACCCTATCACCTCCCAATACCCCCTTTCAACCACACCATCCCTTCCTATTACTAATTCCCTCAGTATGCACCCCAGAACTCACCAGTTGACACCAAATGCCCCTCCCTCTGAACACCTGTCACCTCTTCTCCCCCAGGCCCATTGACACCTGCACCTCCCCCAGGCCCGTTCACACCTGCACGTCCCCCAGGCCCGTTCACATCTTCACACATCCCCAGGCCTATTCACACCTTCACACACCCCCAGGCCTGTTCACACCTTCACACCCCCCCAGGCCTATTCACACCTTCACACCCCCCCAGGCCCATTCACACCTTCACACACCCCTAGGCCCGTTCACACCTTCACACCCCCCCAGGCCCGTTCACACCTTCACACACCCGTTCACACCTTCACACACCCCTAGGCCCGTTCACACCTTCACACACCCCCAGGCCCGTTCACACCTTCACACACCCCTAGGACCGTTCACACCTTCACACACCCCTAGGCCCATTCACACCTTCACACACCCCCAGGCCCATTCACACCTTCACAACCCCCCAGGCCCGTTCACTCCTTCACACCCCCCCAGGCCCGTTCACACCTGCACACCCCCCCAGGCCCGTTCACACCTTCACACACCCCCAGGCCCGTTCACACCTTCACACACCCCCAGGCCCGTTCACTCCTTCACACACCCCCAGGCCCATTCACAACTTCACAACCCCCCAGGCCCATTCACACCTTCACACACCCCCAGGCCCGTTCACTCCTTCACAGACCCACAGGCCCGTTCACACCTGCTCTCCCTCCCCAGCCGGTTCACACCTTCACACCACCCCTGGCCCGTTGACACCTGCACAACCACCCATTTCCATGCCCCCCCCCCCACCCACCGACTAACCGCCTGCACTCTAGGATGGTCCTTCCTACCCTCCTGCTCCATAAACCACCTCACCCATTCTATGATCCCGCAGCATCTCTCTTTTTCCCCTACCCCCCCCTAACCTACTCTGTTCCCCTCTAGGTCTCCACAGCCACCCCACCTCTTCATTCCTTTCCTCCCTGTCTAATCCCCCCACCCCCAGTACAGATTATCGCTGTCCAACAGTACCTCATGCAGCCGACTCACAGAGTGAAGTTCCATGTACTGGAAGTTCCTGCAGAGTGAAGATCCACAACCTGGAAGTTCCTGCAGAGTGAAGATCTACGTGCTGGAAGTCCCTGCAGAGTGAAGATCGACGTCCTGGAAGTTCCTGCAGAGTGAAGATCCACAACCTGGAAGTCCCTGCAGAGTGAAGATCCACATTCTGGACGTTCCTGCAGAGTGAAGATCCATGACCTGGAAGTTCCTACGGAGTGAAGATCCATGTCCTGGAAGTTCCTACAGGGGGAAGATCTACGTCCTGGAAGATCCTGCAGAGTGAAGATCTGCATCCTGGAAGTTCCTGCAGAGTGAAGATCCACATGCTGGAAGTTCCTGCAGAGTGAAGATCCACATGCTGGAAGTTCCTGCAGAGTGAAGATCCACGACCTAGAAGTTCCTGCAGAGTGAAGATCTATGATCTGGAAGTTCCTGCAGAGTGAAGATCCATGACCTGGAAGTACGTGCAGAGTGAAGATCCACATCCTGGAAGTTCCTACAGAGTGAAGATCCACAACCTGGAAGTTCCTGTAAAGTGAAGATCCACGACCTGGAAGTAACTGCAGAGTCAAGATCCATGTCCTGGAAGTTCCTGCAGAGTGAAGATCCACGACCTGGAAGTTCCTGCAGAGTGAAGATCCATTACCTGGAAGTACCTGCAGAGTGAAGATCCACATCCTGGATATTCCTGCAGAGTGAAGATCCACGACCTGGAAGTTCCTGCAGAGTAAAATCCACATCCTGGAAGTTCCTGCAGAGTGAAGATCCACGTCATGGAAGTTGCTGCAGAGTGAAGATCCACATCCTGGAAGTTCCTGCAGAGTGAAGATCCACATCCTGGAAGTTCCTGCAGAGTGAAGATCCATGACCTGGAAGTTCCTGCAGAGTGAAGATCCACGACTTGGAAGATCCAGCAGAGTGAAGATCCACATCCTGGAAGTTCCTTCAGAGTGAAGATCCACGACCTGGAAGTTCCTGCAGAGTGAAGATCCATGACCTGGAAGTTCCTGCAAAGTGAAGGTCCATATCCTGGACATTCCTGCAAAGTGGAGATCCATGTCCTGGAAGTTCCTGCAAAATGAAGGTCCATGTCCTGGACGTTCCTGCAAAGTGAAGGTCCACATCCTGGAAGTTCCTGCAGAGTGAAGATCCACATCCTGGACGTTCCTGCAGAGTGAAGATCCACATCCTGGAAGTTCCTGCAGAGTGAAGATCCACATCTTGGAAGTTCCTGCAGAGTGAAGATCCACGACCTAGAGGTTCCTGCAGAGTGAAGATCCACGTCCTGGAAGTTCCTGCAGAGTGAAGATCCACATCATGGAAGTTCCTGCAGAGTGAAGATCCACATCCTGGGAGTTCCTGCAGAGTGAAGATCCACATCTTGGAAATTCCTGCAGAGTGAAGATCCATGACCTGGAAGTTCCTGCAGAGTGAAGATCCACGACCTAGAAGTTCCTGCAGAGTGAAGATCCACGTCCTGGAAGTTCCTGCAGAGTGAAGATCCACATCATGGAAGTTCCTGCAGACTGAAGATCCACATCCTGGGAGTTCCTGCAGAGTGAAGATCCACATCCTGGACGTTCCTGCAGAGTGAAGATCCACATCCTGGAAGTTCCTGCAGAGTGAAGATCCACATCTTGGAAGTTCCTGCAGAGTGAAGATCCACGACCTAGAAGTTCCTGCAGAGTGAAGATCCACATCATGGAAGTTCCTGCAGAGTGAAGATCCACATCATGGAAGTTCCTGCAGACTGAAGATCCACATCCTGGGAGTTCCTGCAGAGTGAAGATCCACATCTTGGAAATTCCTGCAGAGTGAAGATCCATGACCTGGAAGTTCCTGCAGAGTGAAGATCCACAACCTAGAAGTTCCTGCAGAGTGAAGATCCACGTCCTGGAAGTTCCTGCAGAGTGAAGATTGACCTACTGTAAGTTCCTGCAGAGTGAAGATCCACATCCTGGAAGTTCCTGCAGAGTGAAGATCCATGTCCTGGACGTTCCTACAGAGTGAAGGTCCATGTCCTGGACGTTCCTGCAGAGTGAAAGTCCACGTACTGGAAGCTCCAGCAGCGCAAAGATCCATGTGGTTGATGGTCTACCCACCCCCTGCTCTTTGTAGTGTTCCAGGGTCCAATGTTGCTGAAGGCTTCCATTTTCCATGCTCCACATGTTGCCCCAGGCCTCCTTCCAGGTGAGTCCTAACATGTCCACACCATGTTGGTCCATAAGTGTTCTAGACCAGTGTGACATCCCACTGGTGGTGCAGATAATTGGACAGTGTTGGGTAGGGGCAATTCCTCACATTGTTCCCCCTCTGAACCATTACAACCAGCATGTCGAGACTGGAAAATCCTAGCCAAAGTTCTTAGATTTTGACCGAGTGACAGTGAAAGAACAGCTATATAGTTCCAAGTCAGGATTTTGGGTGGCTTGGAGGGGAATTTGTAGGTGGTGATGTTCCCATGCATCTATTGCCCTTGTCCTTCCAGGTGGTAAAGGTCATGGAAGGTGATGTTAAAGGAAGCTTAGTGAGTTGCTGCAATGTATCTTGTATTTAGTGCAAACTTGTCACATTCTAGTATTTTGTGAACTTTCAGTCAATGCTTTAAGATTTTGAACGCAAATAGACTATTAAACTGTATGATGCAAACCATGTGACCTTTTGACATTTTGAATTCCATACAGCCCTGAGTCTCAAGCAAATACCTATTAAATATGGACATTCACAGCCATCAGGGAATTCACACATCACTTTGTTTAAGGATGGAATATCAACACAAGAACCATAGCATTTCAGCTGGTTCATCTCTCTGTTTCATCATGGACAAAAGAAACATTGAAACTCAAAATGTGTATTAGGTGAATGTGAATTTTAAGGTGTGAAATGACAACAAAGGATGTGTAATCTATCCACCACCCCTTCTTGGAAAAATGAATTTAAGTCATGGTGTATTAGGAACAGAGGAAATAGAAGCAGGAGTAGACCATTCAGCCCCTCAAATCCGCTCCTCCATTCTACTAGATCCCGGCCAATCTTCTACCTCAAGGCTGTTTTCCCACAATATCCCCATAACCCTTGATACCTTTAATAGCTAGAAAAGTTGCATGATGACGAAGCCATTTTATTGCCTGTTTTTAAAATAACAGCAAACAGCTCTTCTGCAGAGTCAAAGTATCACCAGAAAGCTATGAACCAGCTGCAAATCATCCAAGTAGCCAAGATAATAAACAGCAATATCTTGAAAGCAGGAGAAGGACTCTTCCAACCTGATCCAACTTCAAATTCAGCTGAGAACCAACCTCTTGTAAATTTGACTACAAGAAGCCTCACAGATAACCATGAAAATCTTCTGCCTTACAAACCCTCACATCAACTAAAGCATGAGATCATCGAAGAAACTATAGGTCTGTCACAAAAGCCACTGAGATGATCATAAAGTGTAATTGTACTGTTTTTCCTTCATCTGTATCCAACTTTGTATGTATAATATTATATGTGAGTTGAGTGAGTGAGGCATCACATTATAAATTGAGCAGCAAGTATGTGAAATTAGCCTCTTTTGTTTTTAAAACTCACAAAAAGCTTGCTGCTGAAAATAATTTAATTGTGGAAATCACTCTGAGAGTAAAAAAACCAACATTTTTACTTATGAGCATATTGATCACAAGCAATTAAAAAGGAAAACATAAATTTGGTCTGTGACACATTGCTGACAATGCACATTGATGGTGGAAGGAGTGAATGTTTAAGGTGGTGGGTGGGGTGCCAATCAAACTGGTTGCTTTGTCCTGGATGGTGTCAAGCTTCTTGAGTGTTGTTGGAGCTGCACTCATCCAGGCAAATGGAGAGTATTCCATCACAATCCTGATTTGTGCCTTATAAATAGTGGACAGTGTTTGGGGAGTCAGAAAGTGAGCTACTCATGCAGAATTCCTAGCCTCTGACCTGGCTGTAGCCACAATATTTATAAGGTTGGTTCAGTTCAGTTTCTGGTCAATGGTAACCCCCAGGATGTTGATAGTGGAGGATTCAGTGATATTAATGCCATTGAATGTCAAGGGGTGATAGTTACATTATCTCTTGTTGGAAATGGTCATTGCCTGGCACTTGTGTGGCTCAAATGTTACTTGCCACTTGTCAGCCCAAGCCTGCATGTCATCCTGGCCTTGCTGCAAATGGCTATCGACTGCTTCATTATGTGAGGAGTAGCAAATGGTACTGAACATTGTGCTTCATCAGTGAACATCTCCTGTTTTGATCTTATGTTGGAGGGAAGCATTGATGGAGCAGCTGAAGATAGTTGGGCCTAGAACACTACCCCAAAGAACTCCTGTAACAATGGCCTAGGATTGAGATGATTGACCTCCAACAACCGCAACCATCTTCTTTTGTGCTCGGTATGAATCCAACCAGCGGAGAGCTTTCCCCAATTCCCGTAGACTTCAATTTTGCTAGGGATCCATGATGCGACAGTCAAATGTTGCCTTAATGTCAAGGACAGTCAATCTCATCTCACCCCTTGAGTTCAACTTTTTTTTCCCCATATTTGGACCAAGGCTGTAATGAGGTCAAGAGCCAAGTGGCCCTGGTGGATGCCAAATTAAGCCGTGGTGGGCAGGTTATTGCTGTGTAAGCATCACTTGATAGCACTATTGATGACACTTACATCAGTTTGGTGATGTTTGTGAGTAGATTGATGGGGCAGTAACTGGCCGGGTTGGATTTGTCCTGCTTTTTGTGGACAGGACATACGTGGGCAATTTTCCATATTGTTGGACTGGTGTAGCTATACTGGAATAGTTTAACTAGGGGTGCAGCTAGTTCTGGAGCACAAGTATTCATTTCTACTGCCAGGATGTTGTCAGGAGCCAGAGCCTTTGCTGTGTCCATTGTCATTTTCTTAATATCATATTGAGAGAATTGAATTGGCTGAGGACTAGCACCTGAGATGATGGGGACCTCAAAAGGAGGCCGAGATGGATCATCCACTTGTCAATTTTGGCTGAAGATGGTTGCAAATGCTTCAGCCTTATCTTTTGCACTGATGTGCTGGGCTCCCCCATCATTGAGTATGGTGATATTTGTGGAGCCTCCTCCTGCAGTGAGTTCTTTAATTGTCCACCACCATTGACAACTGGATGTGGTAGGATTGCAAAGCTTAGTCCTGATCTGTTGGTTGTGGAATCACTTAGCTCTATTTATCACATGCTGCTTCCGTTGTTTGGAATACAAGTAGTCCTGTGTTGTAGCTTCACCAAGTTGACACCTCATTTTTAGGTAAGCCTGGTGCTGCTCCTTGCATGCCCTCCTGAACTCTTCCAGGGTTAATTCCCCCGGCTTGATTGTGATGGTAGAGTGAGGGGTGTGCCAGGCCATGAGGTTACAGATTGTGATTGAATACAATACTGCTGCTGCTCTGCTGCTGATGGTTCCCAGCGCCTCATGGATTTTGAGTTGCTAGATCTGATCTGAACCTATTTAGCACGGTGTCAGTGCCACATGACATGATGGATGGTACTCTCAAGACTTCGTCTCCACAAGGATTGTGCAGTGGTCACTCCTACAGATACTGTCATGGACAGATGTATCTGCGACAGGTAAATTGCTAAGGACAGGGTCAAGTAGGTTCTCCCCTCTTGTTGGTTCTATCACCGCCTGTCACAGGCCCAGTCCAGCATATATATCCTTCTGGACTTGGCCAGCTCAGCCAGTAGTGATGTTACCAAGCCATTATTGGTGATGGATATTGAAGTCACCCACCCAGAGTGCATTCTGTGTCCTTTCTACTCTTAGTGCTTCATCCAAATAGTGTTCAACATGAAGGAGTACTGATTCATCAGCTGAAGGGGGGTGGAGGTGGTGGTGGTGCTGGGTGGTGGGGGGGTGGGGGGGAGGTGCAGTATGTGGTAATCAGCAGGAAGTTTTCTTGCACACGTTTGGCCTAATGCCACCTGACTTCATGGGGTCTGCAGTCAATGTTGAGGACTCCAAGGAACTCTGGTGGGTCTATCCTGCCGATGGAATGGTGATGAAGTTGTCTGAGACATTGCATGTAAGTATGTTTCAGTGACTATGACTATGTCAGGGTTGTTATTTGACATGCCTGTGGGACAGCAATTTTGGCACAAGCCTCCAGATGTTAGGCTTTGCAGAATTGATTGGGCTGGTGTGCCATTGTTGTTTCCAGTGCCTAGGCCAATGCTGGATGGTCCATCCAGTTTTATTCCTTTTGATTTTTCTGTAGCAGTTTGGTACAACTGAGTGGCATGCCAGGCCATTTCAGAGGGCAGTTAAGGGTCAAACACATTGCTATGGGTCACGAGTCGCATACAGAGGCTGGACAGGTAAGAATGGCAGATTTCCTTCCCTGAATGGCATAGTGAACCAAATGGCCTTTTATGACAATCCAATAGTTTAATGGTAACCATTACTGAGGCTAGATTTTTATTCCAAATTTATTAAGTAATTGAATGTAAATTCCACCAGTTTCTGTGATTGGATTTTAACATTGTTCCCAGAGCATTAGCCTATGCCTGTGGATTACTAGTCCAGTAACATTACCATTATGCAATCGCCCCTCCCTGTGGTCTCCATGGTATTACTGCATTTAGAACATGGCTCAGTCTGCTCAGGATGTTCTAGAAAGAGTGAGATACTTACACTGGTAAGATCTGCGTTGCTGTCTGGGAGCAATGATTATTTTGATGTTCAACCTTTAGCTATTATAACAAAACTAATTTAATAACCTCTTCCATGTCAATGCTTTTGCTCCTATGGCTCTCCTTTCTGATTCTTTCCAGTTCTTCTCACAGTTACCCAACCACAGTCCCCATCTTCCAAGAACTCACTCTATTATGTTTTTTGCTTTCTGGTTGCTGACTTTGCTGTGCTTCAGTACACTGACCAATTATCCTTCTATATTTCCTCCAGGCACAAGTACAATGTTCTCCAGCCATTCAGCCTTCAAAAGATACAAACAAGACTGACAAATGACACAAATTAGAAGAAAACATTTGTTAGACTGCATCTCAACATTGTCGGGGGTGCTTTTCTGTCTGTGTAAAATAACAGCAGTACATTTTTTTTATTTTTTAATGGGATGTGGGCACCACTGCTTGGGCCAACATTTATTGTCCATCCCAAATTGCCCTTGAGAAGGTAGTGGTGAGCCACCTTCCTGAGCTGCTGCAGTCCATGTGATATAGGTACACCCCCACAGCACTGTTAGAGAGGGATTTCCAGGATTTTAACCCAACGACAATGAAGGAACAGTGATATATTTCCAAGTCAAGATGGTGATTGGCTTGGAGGGGAACTTCCGGATGGTGGTGTTCCTGTAGTAATTATAGCTTTAAGGAATGTAGTGACTGTAACTTTAAGACTTATTGTGTTGTGTAGTCTTACATGACAGTGTGAACGAATCAGCTCTAAGCATGGGGAATCTTAGTGTGAGAGTTCTTCTTTAAGTTGTGGAGCTTGATGGAAGCATGTAACTGCTGCTGCAGCCTGTAAATAAAGTTGGATGTTTCCAATGAGAAATGTTAGGAAATAGAGATAGTTTAAGTAAGTTATATTTATATTTGTGGGTGTTAGGGATGAGTTTTAGCTTTAAATTTTAAGTTTAATTTGTATTTCTGTATCTGTGTGTTAGGAAAGGTCAAATCAAGTTTTAGTTTCACTTTAAAAAGGTGCTTGCATTTCTAATAAGTTTTATGACTCCTAAAGAGAAGTTAAGCAAACAAAAGGATAGGAAAAAATAGTGCTGTTTCTTAGCAACAGGGGTCCAGAGAGGCAGGTGCCCCCCCCCCCCCCCCCAAGACATACACACAGAAAAGCTAGAGATAGCAGTTTGTTTTGGAAGCTGTTGGAGTTCAGCTGGTTTTGAAGACAGCTGCCAAACAGAAGCCAGCCAGAAGGGGCAGATAGCCAGCTCCAAGCTAAAATTGGTTGCAAGTAGCTTCCAGAGAGAGACTGGAGAAAAATAGATAGATATCAAGCCCCAAGCTAAGGAAAAGACCCCAGAATCCAGGCAATGGAAGAGGGAAAAGTCCCAAGAAGACCTTCTAATCCACAGAAGGACAGGAACCTGAAAAAAGCCCTGTTAATGTAGTTAAGAGTGAGGGGCACAAAGAAAGCCTCCAAGCTTCAAATTTAAAGAGACAAATGCTGCAGAAAGCAAACTTAGACCGAGAATATCTAGCAAGAGGCAAGAAGATCCAAAGAGATGGCTAAAGGCCTGTAATTCTTTGCTATGGGCATGTGAAGCGGTGGTACTGTTGATGGTTGAGTCAGTGGGAGAGTGTGTGGAAGACAGCTTGAATGCATGTGGTGACCCAGGGAGAGGAGCATCAGAAGGAGAGTTCAAAACCCTGGAGGTGAATACTTGCAGAAGGCATCTGAGAGAAAGCATTGTTTTGCGAGAAGATTCCAAGGCAAGGTCTTGGAGAGTGGAGATTGGAAACCCTCATGTGAAAGATGGGGTGCAGTAAGACCAGTTGGCTTACCGTGTGACAAGCATCTGGGGGGGGGGTGGGTGGTAGTTGAGGAGAGATCTATAGCATCTGGTTGAGGTGGCACTTGTCACTTGGTTTCAGAGTACGGTTTGTCTGACCACAGGATGCTATTGGTTTATATTGACTGTGTATTTATTGTGGGCATTAGAGTATATGGTAGCTTTTGTAACTTGTGTTATCCTTACAAATCTGTATATATCTGTAAAGGTATAGGTGTGGGTGAAGGAGTAGTGTAATATGGTTCATCTTTTCTTGCTGAATAAATGTCTTAATCTTTTACTAAAAGTTCATTAACAAATAAAAGTTAAGATCTATCAAGCTGGGTTCCACCCTGGGATCAGGCTTGTCCAGAATAATCTCAACTGGGATCATAACAGAAACCTGTCTGGAAAATCAAGCTCATAACAATCAGGTCCAGCATTGTCCCTCACCCAGCGACTGTGTATATCTTGTTTAAACAGAAGAAAAGGAAGATGTACTTACCAGATAGACCACATTTTGGCTGGATTGACCCCTTCAAATCATCCACAGAAGATTGGTGTCAATCTGTAGAATGCCTAAGGTCTATTTCCAGGCAAATAAAATAATGAAGAGGGAAAAAGAGGAGTGCAATTTTTCTAAGTGTCTGCAGGGGTAAAACCTATAATTTAATCCGAAGTTTGATGGCCCCAAGCACCCCCGATTTGAAGACCTTCGGTGAATTGCTAGATCTCTTCAAGAGACACTTTCAACCCAAACTCTCAGTCACTATGCAGAGGTTCAGGTTTAATTCAAGGGTTCGAGCCCCAGGGGAAACCATTGTTACATACATGGCGAAATTGAAACAACTAACTGAACACTGTGATTCCTGGGAAACCCTGAGCGATTTGCTCAGGGATCGTTGGGTCTGCAGTGTGCAAGATGATGCCATTCAATGATGATTATTAGCTGAATAAACCTCAATTTAAAAAAAGCATTGGAAAAGTGCCAAACGGGACATGCAGGCTATTTAAGGTGCACAAAATGGTGCCGTTTTCCAGTTGAGGCAGCAACAGGCAGCTGGGAGTGGCGTGAAAAGCAGGGACACCTCTGTGAAGCAGAGGAGACAGTCCCCGCTACCTGAAAATTATAATTCCATGACACGTGTATGTATTTGTAATGTTCTGGAAATACAAACTGTACAAAAAATTTAAAGGGAAACGAATGTAGTAATTGTAGATTTGAGGAATGTAGCGACTAGCTTTAAGAATTATTGAGTTATGTAGTTTATATGTCAGTGTGAACAAATCAACTGTAAGCGCAGTGAACCTTAGAGTAGGAGTTGTTCTTTTAGTTGTGGAGCTTGATGGAAGCATGTAACTGCTGCTGCAGCCTGTAAATAAAGTTTGATGTTTCTAATGAGAA
Organism: Carcharodon carcharias; assembly: GCF_017639515.1. Classification (NCBI taxonomy): domain Eukaryota; kingdom Metazoa; phylum Chordata; class Chondrichthyes; order Lamniformes; family Lamnidae; genus Carcharodon; species Carcharodon carcharias. The sequence goes on from NC_054473.1 coordinate 33,369,318, forward strand.
ACCTGTCTGGAAAATTAAGTCCATAACATTTTCCATGTATCCGCTGCCTTTGTCCTTCCAGATAGTAGTGGTTGTGGGTTTGGAAGGTGCTGTCTAAGGAGCCTTGGTGATATTAGTTGAGGAAGTGCAGTGGAGTTCCTTAATGGAATAGCTTAGGCACTTACCTGAATGCCATTTGGAAGGGTACCTGGTGAGAGTGTGCATTCTATTTCCTCTATACTTTTTCCTCTATGCATTGTTAGGCCATTTTGTATTTCAAAATTATGCAGCATGTAGCAGGCATTCTTGAAGGTCTTGTGGCACAGTGATAGTGTCCTTAGCTCTAGACCAGAAGCTCCAGGTTCAAGAACAACTTCAGGATTTGATGGCCACGGAAGGTGGATTCATAATATGACCAAACGGGTATAGAGGAAATAGAATGCACACTCTCACCAGGTACCCTTCCAAATGGCATTCAGCTAAGTGTAAAATCCTTCCAATTCACCTGATGCCAGCCGGTATGAGTGGGAGACTTTCCTGGTCAGCCATGTGCAGAAGGCAACAGCAAATCACTGAAGTACTTTGCCAAGCATAATCATGGACCAATCCATCGAGCATGGTCCTTGAAAGGGGAGGAAGAGCAGGCCTTCTTAACCTTGCATACTCTGGTGGAGCTGTACTAAAAGATGACCCTTGACCTGTTGAGAGACATCTGAAGTGCTGCTTCAAGGTTCCACTGGTAAAATTAAAGCCCCATGATTCTTGCTTGGGAAACAGATATTGGCCTACATGATGCAGTGATGATCAGTGATCAGCTATATGTTGAAATATATTTCTGGTAATGTAAGCCATTGCATTGTGTCTAGTGGAACAGATGACCACATCTATAACAGCCATACTTTTAGACACCAAATAACCTCGTAAAATTGGTAAAACCTATCAAATCAGAAAAGATGAAGGTGTTGACTTTGCTGAATAAAGCATCAGCAAACAGCTTAATATACATGTGGACAGCAAATTGGCATTTTGTAGAGGTCTCCTGTGGTAGATTCAACAAAACTGAAGGTGTAAATGTTGAGGGTTGCAGTTGCCTTGACTGCTGATGATGTAAGTTATCTGCAGCTGTCCAACTTGTATATTCCAATTACTCCTTATTTAGGTAGTTCCAATCAGACATTGTCAAACAACTGTGCCTGGCCTATATTGGCAAATGCAGACAGTGCCACCAAATATCCCTTCTCTGTCCTCTTTCATTGAATCCAGCAGGAGGGGAGCACTAAGAGTAATCCCCACCACCCCTGCACCACCCCCTCCACACGCCCCCCCACCGCCCCCCCCACCCCACCCCCCCGTTTACAATAGTGCGGAACAAAAATAAATGAAGAATTCAACTTTAAGGAATTATAATTCTCACACATTGGAATCTGGTTGGTTTTTTACACCGATTTGAAATGGGCAAGGTTAACACACACTACATATACATTGCATGAGAACAGGAAAATTGCCCTTGGTATTTATATGAATTGCATTGCTAATGAAGCTGCTGTATTTAACATGCAAGAGAGCATGCCACTGGAAGGAACCAGGACAAGGGTTTTATGTGCAAAGCTGAGTAGGCAGACAGGGAATACAAGAGAGGAATTTATGGTGTACACATGCGCAATTCCAGACAATGTAAATCCTTAAACTGATAGGAACCTTCAGGCTGCAGGCATGGAAGAATTTCACCTTCAAATATTGGGAAGACATATACTCAAGATTAGGTTTTCAATAGCTCATTCACTTTGCAGTATGCTGCCTAAACTTGATATGAATTATACAAATAACTTAATAGGCATCACCTGGGCCTGAAGGAATCCACATGTGATAAACTTTTCCACTTTCATTTCAAGTATTATTAATGCTGTTCATGTCTGCCTAATGTGTTTTTTTAAAACATCACCATATACTCCTGCTTCAGTTCCATTCATGAAGAGCTAACAAGTTAATACCTGTGATGTGTATGCTAGTGCCAGAATCCTCCGTTTTTAAAAATTAATATAGGTGCTATGCTTTGTCTTGCCCGACCATCAAAGTTTCAGGGAAACAAATTGATTTATGTCGATGGCATACATTTCCTCCCCCACCTCCCCCCAGAAAGGGGAAAAAACAAGTCCATCTTAAACTGGAAAGCGTATTATGTATATTGCAGCTTTTTTTTTTTGCAGTTTTTTGAGAGAAAGCTTGACATTATTTTCTGTTTATTTTTATTGTCTAAAGCCAGATGTACACATGTTTTATTTATATTGTTGCAAAGTTTATTGGCAAACAATAGATAGGCTTCATCCAAATGAGATAGCATTTAAAAAAAGGAATTCACAGTTGAATCAAACATTTTACACAACACTTCTGTGGAATTGTCAAGAAATAAATTGCCAGAGGGACAGAATCTGAACACTCCCAATCATTTGTTACTTTGGATTTTAAAATTACAGCCGTGAGTCACCAGGCTGACATTCCAAAGCAAATTCAGCTGGATTAATGAGATTGATGAATAATCAAGTAAAAATTTACAAAGACAATTACACAAATGTGTGAAGTTTACCGCCTTATGCAGCCAGTTGAATTAACATGAGTTACATAAAGAGTATAGATCATGAGTTTTTAAATAGGTCATTTGGTTTTATTGCCTAAAAAAAAGTAAAACATAGTTTGCTCTACAAAGGTAGAAAACATGTTTTGGGGAGTTCCATTATGTTTTGGAAGTTAATCTGTTAATTATGCTCTCACTTAATGTAACTCTACTAATGTAGAAAAAAGAGTCAATTTTCTCACAATTATTTCCATTATGGTAGTTATTTGTGCAAGTATAAAGATAATTTCGGAATGGCCAACAGCGTAGTATTTCAAGTGTCAAATGGTATAATAGACCTCAAAGTTCTACTGTCAGCATTTTTATGGTGAAACAAGAGCTGCCAAGAGAAGGCTCCTATGGAGAACAATCTTGCCCACTTGATGGAATAAATGAGGTGTGTTGGGCACCTTCCTAAAACAGTAATTACATGGCCATCATCATTCCTTTTAATTGAGGCTGATCAACCTACTCTGGGATTAGAATAGTTAGGTACTTGTTTGACCGGCGCAGACTCGATGGGCCGAAGGGCCTTTTTCTGTGCTGTAGATCTCTATGACTCTATGACTCTTATGGTGGTGGCCAAATTGTTTTGCTCCAGTAGGAGACCCTGGTCCCAAGGATAACAAAAAAAAAATCTAACTAAAAATTCATTTACTTGAATTGAAATTGAAATACTTGATTGTATTTATCAAGTGGTTGTCTAATAAAAATGACCATTTTATAATGTTCTTAAGCAATTATCCTATCCTTTTGTTATTTATAATAAGATTAGATTTAAGAAGATGAAATAAAAGTTTCTTAAATACTCACTTGATGGGATTTGTGCAAGCTTTTCCTGATGAGTATAGTATTAGAAAAAGGTTTATTTCAGAAAGGCTTGCAGCTCAACGAGGGGTTTTGGATGCGACGTACTATTAATGTTCTTATGGTAAATGATAAGTGACAATTGTCTGTTCATGGATTGTTCGCCATTCTAAACTTCTGCTAGAGCAGGCATTGAGCTGGATGCTTGCCATCACAAATTGTACTTGCATGAAAGAGATGCGACTTTTTTGTTGTTGTGTCTTTACAAATGGCTTAATTTGAGATGCCATTGCTTTTCACACATTAATACTTACGATGGATCTCCAGCTACCTTTGTGGCAGACCCTGACGAACTCTGTCACTTTGACCTAATCCAGTTTTCTGCACAGTTGTGTTGTAAGTCACCTTCAGTTTTATCACATTTTAATGCAAACAAGGCCGGAAGGATTGCTTGTTTGGCTTGAAGAAGCCGTGACAGTTCATGTGAATGGTTGCTCCTGTAGCTGTGCAGAAAAATGTGACAGGAAGCTTTATCACTGCTGTGTGCACGACAATCTGAAAATTATTGCTTCATTCAGAAGCCATTCTCTCGCTGAGGCTAACACAGAACATAGTCTCCTCTGACCAGCAAGACAGTGCCCTGAATAATTCACCAGCCCAAAAGAAAGATTTTTAATTCCTTTGTCTGTGATTAACCCTATTTTGCATGAAGGGATCTCAGTCAGAGGGTGAAACTTACTGAAGTGAACAAGATTGGCTTGATGTAAGCTAACTGAAGGAAGTTCTTGTCTAATAAGGCAAAGATTTGGAGCTATTTTAAAGAAATACACAAGAAAAAATGAAAATTAGACAAAACAGATGTTTTGGAGTGTAAAATTAATGTTTTATCTGATATTTGTCTCAAAACAATTTGACATAAGCGAGGTAATGTCCCCAGGACAATGTACCCCTGCCGTCCCACTGTTCTGTAAAATCAGTTGCCATCTTAAATTATAAGGCAAAGCATTGCTAATTGTGTCAACTTTATATCAGCAATCAAATAATTTTAAAGTTATTACAATAACAACAAAATAGGTTTTTTGTTAATGGCTAACTTGTGCAACATATTTAATTTCAAAATATCTGATAATGGTGGTAAAAATTCAAAACTGGAATTGCCTCAGAAGTTTCTGTTATATCAGAGTTTTGCTACTAGATTCAATGTGTTCCTTAATTTTTTTATCCAATATTGAAAAGCAACATATCAGTAGAAAATCAGAGTTTGTAATAGCGTGCATAGATTATTGGGCAAGCAATAACAAAAGCAATTTTTGACCTGAACAGGAACTAACTATTCCATTTTAATTTTGGTTGTTGCGGAGTGGGACAGAATGATCTGAAAGGATTGTTCTGGTTTCTCAACATACAAGTCACAGATTTTGCAAAGACTGTTATCCATGTTACAGTTGTTTAGTCATTATAAGGAAGAAGCATTAAATAACAACGCTTCACATCTTCTAGGCAGGTTACAGTTGCTGCTCATATTGATATTGTACCCTATCTTGTAATGTTTGGAGGATGGTAATTGTCTAACACTTCAATATACACCAACTTCAATGTGACAATTTTGTACGGTGATCAGCAGGACAGTCTCAAAAAGTGTAGAGTTATCTGTAGCTGGAACATATGGGGAGGCAGTGGAGTAGTGGTATTGTCACAAGACTAGTAATCCAGAGATCCGGGGCATAATTGTCCCAGATTTACACTGCGCAGTAGCGAGCAGGGAAAAAGAACGTTTTATCTGTCAGCTGCAGTGGCGGATTTTCACACCTTATCAACCCCATCCTGCCTCAATAGTCATGCATTCCCAGGAAACACATCGTTTCGATGGCGAGCGGGTTCTCAATCGCCCGCCATGCCATCACCTCGCTGCTTCAGCACTCCAGGCACCATATTTAAAGACCAGCCACATACACACATCTCAGTGCTTCCAGTCCAGGACTGCTGCAAAGAAGACATGGCCTCGAAAGGCAAGACTGCAGCCCCCTGGTTTAGTGAAGCATACCTCGAGTGCCTTTTGAGTGCCACAGAGGCCCGCCATGATGTCCTCTCTCTCAGCCCTGGCCACAGGAGGGGCAGCAACATTACAAATTCAGTATGGGAGGTGGTGGCAGTGGTCAGTGCCAACGCCCTGCAAAAGAGGCAGCCACCCAGTGCCAAAAGAGGATGAACGATCTTCTCTGTTCTGCCAGGGTAAGTCACTGTGCTCATCACTCTCAACTCACACACTCACAAACCCATCACACATCCACAGGGATCTCACACCTCAAGGGACAACAGCACTAAATCTCACACACACCCTCACATCTCCATCAGGCTCATATCCTCTCGAGCCTGCGTCCTCATCCTGTCCACGGTTCCACTCACCACACAAAAATTCCAGGCAGTGCCATGTGTCCTGTTCACACTCTCTCCATCTGTTTTCATGCAGGAGAAACTGGCTCAAAGCAACAGGGAGAGGTCCCAGATGGGGGGTGGAGTGGCCCACATTAGGCCCCTCACTCACTTTGAGCAGTGTGCCATCACACTGACTGGTGAGGACATGGACCATGCCTGTGGAGACAGTGAGGTCGGCGACAAACATCCATGTGAGGATCCTGCACCACATCATGCCTCTACCAACACAAATGTGAGTGTTCTCTCTACTGCTTTTGATTCTGCTGCCATGCACTAATTATCTCTACTTTGGTTCACAGGGAGCTCTGTAAGCGACCAACACCTTCAGCCAGTCAGTGCCTCAGCTCCATCCAAATCCTCAACTCCAGCCAACAAGGCACCTCCTCCATTGAAGATCTGGAAATAAGCAGCCTGGAAGACCCGCCACAGCGCCTATCCACATCCTGCACCAGCACAGGGACACACACCTCGGTAGGACCTAGATCTAGAGCAGGCTCAGGTTCACAATCTGGTGCTCACCACACGGAGATGTGTCTGCAGCAGGAGGAGACAGGTTCAGCCAAGCTCCCTGGCACTCAGAGAACTGCTGGGGAAGAGGCATCTGTGAGGTCTGAGTCAGATGACAAGCCTCTGGATTCGGCCTTCCAGCTCATCGTGGAGAGTCAGGGGAAGGCAAGGGAACATCATGCAGAGCTGTTGAAAACCCTCAATAGAGTGGCACATGAGTTGGAAGAGCGTGTCCACCTGCTTTCTGATGAAATGTGCCCACATGTGGGCGTATGGAGGTCTCCATGGGAAGGATGGTGACCCGGCTCCAGCAGAACACAGAGATGTGCGCAGACCTGCACTCCAGCACAGCAGCCACTTGTGAGTTCCTGCAGTGGCAACACAAGAGGGAAGAGGGGCACATCGACATCCCTCCAAGAGGTTCTTCGCCACATGGAGTCAGGCCGCAGCCTTAGGCACCCAAAAGGAGGAGGAGCGACAGCTGGACACCCCTGGGTCATCCATTCAGGAAGCTCAGAGGCTGTTCTCTAGCTCCAAGTCCCCTTTGCCTATGACCTCCTCAACCTAGTCCTCTGACACCACAGAGGGAGCAGCCCACAGGAGGACAGCCAAAGCAAGTGGGACTCCCAAGGCATTGGCTCTCTAGAGGACCCACGCTGAAGTCATCAGAGACTACAGAACCAACCATTCCCTGCTGTGGATGTCAGGGCAGCACCTAGAAGCCTAAGGTGTTCAAAAGTTAGGAAATTTTGATCACAGTTGGTTGCACAGGTAAACACAATTTGCGACTTTTCAATCTGAAAATCTATTCACTTTTGCTGAATAATGTGTAATGGTGTCTTTCCGCTTCATTGACAGGCTTTGCATGTCTCCCCACTGCTTATCCCCCCACGCCACCCCCCCACCACCCCCCACAATGCACAAGGACCCTTCCTCCATCACACTCATCTCACTGTCCTTTCAATGCTGCCTGGTTCTCTTTCAGTTGTCCATCTGAGCTGATCTACATCTCCGCCCACCCACTGTTCACACTCCCAGGCAGCCCACCATGAATCTCCTTTCATTTTCAATTTAACATGCATGTACTGGTACAGAATGTTTTCAGCTCCCCCCCCATCCTTTCCCCTCTCCCAGTCACCCATGTCCTTTTCCCCCATCACTGTCGACCCCTCTGGCATCACCTTACACCTCCCCATGGTCACCTACCAGCCAGAACCCTTTTCTGTTGGGGATGTCCTGGTGAATGTGCAAGTTCCCTAACTTCCAGAAAATCCCACCCCCATCCACATTAACCTCCCCGACTTCCTCATTCCCACCCCCAGGGTCCATGTCTGCCTCCGAGTGCCTGCAATGCCCACCCTCAGATCACTCCCCAGGGGGCAGTCATCAGCTCCACAGACCCTTCCCTTGCACATTCACCTGGACATCCCCCCTCTGAACTCCGCCCTTGCCTTTGGGACTCCACCATCCTGCCTGGAGACCTCCACCACCACCCCGCCCCCTCCAAGCTTAATTCTTCCCGCTCTCCAGACTTCTTTCTCCACTCTTACTTCTTCCTCCACCCCTACTGCTTCCCCTCTCAGGATTCCTTCCTCCTCCCCAGACTCCTTCCCCACTCTGGGGTCCTTCCTTTACACCTTCCTCCCCACTTACATCTACCTCCTCAGTTGCTGTGTTCTGCCCGTCATCCGCCCCTCTCCCTCCCCCACTCCAAGCTACCCCTGACACCTTCATTCCCCACCTTCCCAATCTCAGCATCTTAAACATCTTGGCTCCCCCCCGCAACTCCCAATTACGCCCACCTATGCACCTTCCTCTCCCAGTCGAACCTAAACTTTTCTCTCCCACCCAACCAGTACATCTCCCTCTCCCACTCATAGTTGGACCTTCCTCTCCACCCCCTCGACAATCATCCATTGTAGACCATGGCCAAGATACTGAAGTCCCAAAGCCGATCCTCAATGGTGACTTTCCACCTTCTGTGAGCTGCTTCGTGGTGGAGCCATATCCATGAGAATCCACCCAGCATGCTGTGGACATTCCTCCAGGGTCCCTTTGCTGTCGGACACCAGCATCTTCTGCTCCTCGGATGGCTGTGATGTGAGCAAGGCCCTGACACTGTCTTCTGCACTTGTCAAGATGTGTTTTGCACCAGCATATTTTTCTACCAATGTGGGCAGCAAATTTGACCCGGGGCGGGGGGATGATTCCGACGAGCTGGTCTTATAATGAAGCTCCCAGCGTCCGACAGCAGGAAACACAACCCACCATTAACGGGAGGAGCAGACAATTGCAAACTGGTTTCACGACATTGTGAAACCAATTTTTGGCCTTTTCACCATATTGTCCGCTCAAGCCACCCAACATGCCTGCCGCCAATGGGTATGGAAAATTCTTCCCCCAGGATAATGCTCTAGGGACCCAGGTGTGAATGGCACCATGGCAGATGGTAGAATTTGATTCGCTCAATAAAACTCTGGAATTAAAAGTCTAATGATGACCAAGAAACCATTGTCGATTGTCATAAAATTAGGGAACCGTCTGGTTCCCTAATGCCATTTAAGGGAATAATTCCGCCGTCCATACCTGGTCTGGCCTGCATGTGACTCCAGGCCCACAGTAATGTGGTTGACTCTTTTATGCCCCCTAAAATAGCCCAGCAAACCACTCAGTTGTATTAAAGCGATAGAAAGTCTATAAGGAATGAAACCGGAAGGACCAACTGGCATCGATCTAGGTGCTGGAAACAACAACAGCAAACTCTGCCCCGTCGACCCTGCAAAGTCCTCCTTATTAACACCTGGAGGCTTATGCCAAAATTGGGAGAGATGTCCCACAGACCAACCAAGCATCAGCCTCACAGAATCATATCTTACAGATAATGGCCCAGACACAACCATCACCATCCCTGGATATGCCCTGTCCAACCAGCAGGACAGACCCAGCAGAGGTGGCAGCATAGTGCTATACAGTTGGGAGGGAGTTGCCCTTGGAATCCTCAACATTGACATTGAGCCAATGAAGTCTCAAGGCATTAGGTCAAACATGGGCAAGGAAACCTCCTGCTGATCACCATGTTCCTCTCCCTCAGTTGATGAATCAGTGCTCCTCCATGTTGAACACCACTTGGAGGAAGCACTGAGGGTGGCAAGGGCACAGAATATACTCTGGGTGGGGGACTTCAATGTCCATTGCTAAGAGTGGCTTTGTAGCACATTGCTGATCGATTCCTAAAGGAAATAGCTGCTGGCTAGATCTGCGGCAGGTGGTGAGGGAACCAACAAGAGGGAAAAACATACTTGACCTCATCCTCACCAATCTGCCTGCTGCAAATGCATCTGTCCATGACAGTATCGGTAGATGTGACCACCGCACAGATCTTGTGGAGATAAAGTCCCGTCTTCACACTGAGGATACCCTCCATTGTGTTATGTGGCACCACCACCGTGCTAAATGGGATAGATTTCAAACAGATCAAGCAACTCCACACTGGGCATCCATGAGGGGCTGTGGGCCATCAGCAACAGCAGAATTGTACTTGAACACAATGTGTTACCTCATGGCCCCGCATATCCTGGATACTGCTAAGGCTATGGACCCTAAAAGTATTCTGACAATAGTACTGAAGACTTTTGTTCCAGAACTTTGCGTGGCCCTAGCAAAGCTTTTCCAGTACAACTACAACAGTGACATGTATATAATTGTCCAGGTATGTCCCATATACAAAAAGCAGTACAAATTAATCCAGCCAATACTCTCAATCAACAATAAAGAAACGGGAGGGGTCATCAACAGTGCTATTAAGTGGTACTTGCTTAGCAATAACTTGCTCATTCATGCTCAGTTTGGGTTCTGCCAGAATCACTCAGCTCCTGACCTCGTTACAGCCTTGGTTCAAAAATGGACCAAAGAGCTGAACTCCCAAGGTGAAGTGAGAGTGACTGCCCTTGACATCAAGGCAGCATTTGACCGAGTGTGGCATCAAGGAGCTGTAGCAAAACTGGAGTCAATGGGAATCAGGGGGAAAGTTCTCCACTGGCTAGAAACATACCTAACACAAAGGAAGATGGTTGTGGTTGTTGGAAGTCAATCATCTCAGTTCCAGGACATCACCACAGGAGTTCCTCAGGATAGTGTCCTTGGCCCAATCATCTTCAGCTGCTTCATCAATAAACCTCCTTCCATCATAAGGTCAGAAGTAAGGATGTTCGCTGATGATTGCACAATGTTCAGCACCATTCGAGACTCCTCAGATACTGAAGCAATCCATGTCCAAATGCAGCAAGTCCTGGACAATATCCAGGATTGGGCTGACAAATAGCAAGTAACATTTGTGCCACACAAGTGCCAGGCAATGACCATCTACAACAAGAGAGAACCTGACCATCTCCCCTTAACATTCAATGGCATTACCATTGCTGAATCCCCCCACCATCAACATCCTGGGGATTCCCAATGGCCAGAAACTGAACTGGACTAGCCATATAAATACTGTGACTACAAGAACAGGTCAGAGGTTAGGAATCCAGTGACGACTAACTCACCTCCTATCTCCCCAAAACCTGTCCACCATCTGCCTAGATGAGTACAGCTCCCACAACACTCAAGAAGCTCACCACCACCCAGGACAATGCAGACTGCCTGATTGGCATCCCATCTATAAACATTCACTCACTCCACCACCGACACATAGTGACAGCAGTGTGTACTACCTACAAGATGCACTGCAAGAATGCACCAAGTCTCCTTAGACAGTATCTTCCAAACCCATGACTGCTACCACCTAGAAGGACTAGGGCAGCAGACACATGGGAACACCACCACCTGGAAGTTCCCCTCCAAGCCACACACCATCCTGACTTGAAAATATGTCACTGTTTCTTCACTGTCACTGGTTCAATTCCTGGAACTCCCTCCCTTACAGCACTGTGGGTGTACCTACACCACAAGGACTGCAGCGGTTCAAGAAGGCAGCTCACGACCACCTTCTCAAGGGCAATTAGCAATGGGCAATAAATGCTGGCCCAGCCAGCGATGCCCACATCCCATGAATTAATTAATAAAAATCAGGTTACACAACTATATAGCAACATGAACGAAATTCTACTTGAGCACTCTTTGCTCTAAAAACATATGGTCTTATGGTTTGATTATTGATTATTATTGATATGCACAATATCAATACATAATCCCTTGCATCACATACTCTAATTATTAGAGATATTATAATGCAGTAGAAGCAGAAAAAACAAAAAGAGAAGATAATTTGAATGCTATATTTTCCCAGAAAATTAATGCTGTAATTTTTAATGTGTTAACTTATAAGTTACATCAATTTCCATTAACTTGTACTGTTCCCCACTTCAGTCTTTGGCTTGAAAATTTGGTTATTTAACTATATTTGGAACTAGTCCTGTCAGAACTTTGTCCCCTTCATTTCATTGTACACATTTTTGAGTTGTGCACTTGAATGATTATTTCTACTTGCCTAAAAAAATCCTGAAAACATCTTAGAGTCACAGAGTCACAGAATGGTTCCACTGCAGAAGGAGGCCATTTGGTCTGTCATGTCTGTGCTGGCTGTCCAAAGGAGCAAATCACCTGGTGCCATTCCCCTGCCTTCTCCCCATAGCCCTGCAGATAATAATCCAAATCCCTCTTAATGCGTTGATTAAACCTGCCTTCACCAAACTCTCAAGCAGTGCATTTTGGATTCCAGTTACTAATTGCATGTAACCGTTTTTCCTCATGTTGTCATTGCTTCTTTTGCCAATTAACTTAAATCTGTACCCTTTTGTTCTCGAACCTTCCACCAATGGGAACATTTTCGCCCTATCTACTCTGTCCAGGCCCCTCATGATTTTCCATACCTCCAAATCTCCTCTCAACTTTCTCTTCACCTAGGAAAACAGTTATAACTTCTTCAATCTATCTACATAACTGAAGCTCCTTATCTCTGAACCATTCTTGTGAATCTTTTCAGCAGTCTTTCTGATGCCTTCACATCATCCCTAAAGTGTGGCACCCAGAACTGGATGCAGTACTCCAGCTGAGGCCAAACCAATGTTCTCTACAAGTTTAACATAACCTCCTTGCTTTTGTACTCTATGCCCCAATTAATAAAGTTTAGGATGTTGTAAGTTTCATTCACTAATCTCTCAAAATGTCCTGCCACTTTCAATGATGTATGCATCCAGGTCCCTCTGCTCCTGTACCCTCTTTAGAATTAGAAATACCCTTTATTTTACATTGTCTCTCTGTGTTCTTCCAACCAAAATGAATGACTTCACACTTCTCTGCATTAAATTTCATCTGCCATTTATCTGCCCATTCCACCAACCTGCTTATGTCATTGTGAAGTTCTACACTATCGTCCTTGTTGTTTACAATGGGTGGGATTTCCTGGCCCTGCCAGCGGTGGGCATTGTTGTGGTTGAGGCCAGAAAATCCTGGTCAATACTTCCAAGTTTGGTATCATTCACAAACTTTGAAACTGATCCTCGTACACCAAGGTCTAGGTTATTGATTTATGTCAGGAAGAGCAAGGGTCCTAACAACAACCCTGGAGAAGTCCACAATTATTCCTCCTCCAGTCTGAGAAACATCCATTAACCACTACTCTCTATTTCCTGTCACTCAGCCAATTATGTACCCAAGTCATTACTGAACCTCTTATGCCACAAGTTATAATTTTGCTCACAAGCCTGTTGTGCAGCACTTTATCAAATGCCTTTTGGAAGTCTATGTACACATCAGAAGCATCTCCTCATCAACCCTCTCTTATCTCATCAAAAAACTCCAACAAGTTAGTCAAACACAATTTGCCCTTAGCAAATCCATGCTGGCTTTCCTAAATTAACCTGCATTTAGCCATGTGACTGTTATATTTGTACCAAATTATTGGGCGGAATTCTCCCATCCGGGACTAAGTCCCGTGGTGGGGACAGGGAAGGGGACAGAGAGTGTTTCCCACTGTGGGTGCTGTAAGTGCCCAGGCTGTCCAGCACAGGTCAGCCATACAATACCGGAAGAGAATGAACAACCTCATTCATTCCACCAGGGCAAGTAAAGCCTCAGCTGCTCGTGCTAACCACAATGAAACCAATGAATGTCAGGGTACAGCAGCCTCAGTGGCAATTGCATAGTCATACTTCATAACCGCACTGCAATGCATCCATTCTGCATTGGAGTGACCACTGTGCCTCCTTCACCCTTTCACAAAGAGAGATCAATGTTGTATGGAAGTGGGTGGTGGGAAATGGGCTGAGGTGCAGAGGGCAATCTCCACAAATCAGTTGCCTCTCTGAGTCTTATCCTTGCATGCTCCGGAGGGAACTGGCCCACAGCTTTTGTAGACAACTTGCAGACTGTTAGTGCCATGCCACACAACCCAGTGGGTTATCTCTAAGAGTGGGTGTCTGTGAAATGAACATGAAATTGCCATGTGCAAATGGATGCAACATACAATTCCTCTCAAACCCATCTTTCCTGTTGTCTTTGAGCAGGAAAAGTTGAGGCACAACCAGCGAGAATGTGAGAAGATGGGAGGGGCTGCCCACATCTGAGGGTTCTCACAGAGTTTGAAGAGAGGGCAGCCCAGCTGGAGCAGGACTGAGCAATTGGCAATGGGGAGCTTGGATTTGGGCCTCCACCCAGTAAGGATCCACGTGTGGTTTAGAAACCTGAGTGCCAAGTGTGCCCCATATTGGAGGTAACTCATGTTGTCACTCATTCCCTCCTCTCTCACAGGTGCCACCAGGAAGAGGTCAAGGCCTGGGGCATTGGACTACCTATCAGGCCTCAGCAGAATTCCTAGCCTGGAGAGGAGCCAGGAGAGAGGGCAAGGGGAGAGTTGTTCAGCTGTAGAGGCATCATAATAGACACCTGCAGCCTTCACCAGCCAGGAGGCACACAGTGGGTATGAGCTCCAGTGTAGGAAGGGTGCCACACTCTGGTGGTTATCGCATGGACACTTGTGCGCAGCTGTGGAGGGCAGGGTCAGCCGAGCTCACTGGCACTCAGAGGACTGCTGGGGAAGAGGCTTCTGCGAGGTCAGAGTCCGATGTCAGGCCTCTGGAATTGGCCTTGCAACCAATGGTGGAGATTCAGCAGGAGAACATCAGGCAGAGCATTGGAGGCCCTGAGTGTGGTATGTGAGGCAGAGGGGTCCGTCTGCATGCTGGCTGATGAAGTGCTGCCGACCTGCAAACACATCAAGGTCTCCATGGTTGGCAGACTCCATGGAGATCCTAGTCCAGCAGATCCTGCTGGAGCTGCACGCAGACCTGCACTCCCCTGCAGGGGCCATGGGAGAGATTCTGCAGTTGACATGCGAGGCGGGGGATGGGGTACCTCGACCTCCCTCCAGGTACTCCTTCTCTCAAGGAGTCAGGCCGGGGTCTTCAGGCACCCAAAGGGAGGAGGAACGGCAGCTGAACACCCCTGGGACATCCAATCAGGAATCTCAGATCATGCTGAAACCTTCCGAATCCCCTTTGCGTGTGACCCTTTCAACCTCACCCTCTGTCACCGCAGGGGGAGCAGGGCCCTCAGGGTCTCAGCTCTCCAGAGGATGGTCGCCAAAGTCATCCAAGGCAACGGGACCAACTAGTCAACAGGCTGCTGCTAGTTGACCCGGCTGCGGATGTTGGGGGAGCCCCTAGAAGTAGTACACCAAGGAAAAAAAAGCAATTTTGATCACAACTGGTTGCACGGGTGAACAAATGATTGTCACAATTAGAACTTATGTAAATATAATCACCTTCACTTCAATAATGTCTACTGTCTTGTTTCAGTGTGGTCCTTAAGGCTCAGCAAAGGCCCCCCACCTTTTTTCCTGCAGACACCCAACCCCGCTGAGGGAGTCTGCAGGGTTATATAGCAGGGCCTTTGCGAGCCATGTGCAAGCCTTCGCCCATGCGCAATAAGCCTTCCTCCATTAGGGTCTCATGTGTCCCGGGTCCTTAGCATTGTCAATACCATACATGCTGGGTTCCCTTTCAGTTGTCCAGTTGAGATGACCTGCATCTCCGCCCATCCACTGACCCTATTCCCATGCAGCATCTCGGGACCTCCAAAACAAGGCTCTGCTTAGTTTCGATGAGACCAGCAATGGTGTTTGTGAAATTCTTCTTGAGTTCTGATGCCGTCTCCACGCCCCCAGTCACCCATGCTCTTTCCTTCATTACCATTGACACCCCCTGGCATTACATTCAACCCCCCCACTATTACTATCCAACCAGCTCCTTTTCCCTTTGACAATGTGCAAGTCAATGTACACACACCCTTCCTCCCCACGAATCTCACCCCATAACCATTTATCTGCCCACTCTCCTCCTGCCCACCCCCTGAGTCCGTGCGTATCTATGCATCCCCATCAAGGACCCTCAGCACCCCTTTGCGGGAAACCATCGCACCCTCACCCTCCCATCCTTCTGACTACCTCTGCCCCCTGTAACCCTAACCATTCCCTCATACTATGCCTGCCCTGAGTTTGCTCCCCAGGGGTCAACAGTTGACTCCACTGACATTTCTCTTCAAGCCCCTTCACACCTGTATACCTCACCATGCCCCTTCACATCTGGATATAACCCCCCCCCACAACACCCAGCAAACATGGCCATTCCCACCTTCGCCCTCTGTTCCTGCTACTGCCTTGCTAACCCCTGTAATACCCTTTCCAGCAACCCCAACCGCCAATGCCCTCTGGGTCTCTAGTCCCCCCACCACCTCTTCAGTCCTCTCCTAACCTTCTTTAACATCCTCCCCCCAACAGACCCTCGCCGCCCAAAAGTACCTCCTGCTGCCTTCCACCTGCAGCTCGACGATCCAAACCCATGGCAAAGTCCCTGGAAGAAGGTCCGAAGATTGAGCGAGGTTGCTGCGTGGAGAAGTCCCACCTTCTGGAAGCTGCTTCATGGAGAACACATGTGGATGAAGCTTCACCCATCCTGGGCTGCACATGGTGCTCCAGGGTCCAGTTGCTGGAGGCCTCCATCTTCCCCTTGGATGTCTGTGAGCTGCTCAAGGCCTTCTTAAGATAAGTCCCAACTTTTTGCACATCGTGTTGGTACAGATGTGTTCTAGACTGGCGTGTTTTCCTGCTGGTGTTGCAGAGAGTTGGGCGTGGAGGGAAGACTCCAGTTGAGCCTTTATCTGCATCCCATTCGCAGGATGCAAATCAGCTTCATTCCGGTCTGTGGCAGTAATCATGATCCACCATGTCGGATAGTATCGGAAGACCCCACCGTCATTTCACACCGGTGTGAAATTGATCTTTGGAACTTCCACCCGTCATTGGACCCATTGACGGGGCTTGGGAGAATTCCACCCATCGTTTCTTGAAGCTTCCCCAACACTGAAGTTAAACTGCCAGCCTGCAGTTGCTGGACTTATCTTTAAACCCATTTTTGAACGAGGAATATTTGCAACTCTCCAGTCCTCTGGCAACACTCCTGTGAACGGGAAATCATATCTGAGGAACTGTATAAAATCAGCAATACATTATTTACTGAGAATAAAAACATGAATCATGAGAAAAACCAAAGCAGCAAAGAAAGAAAGACTTCAGATACATCTTGGTAAAACTTTTCTTTTTGGCAGGGTTGCAACTGCAGTCAGATGTCATGATGGCACACAGGGCTGCTGCAGATGCTGTGCCATCTTCTGAGTCCCAATAATGTGTATCCAGAGGCTCCAGCAATTATTTAAGTTTGAAAATCTGATTCTGGAGATTCCACAAATGTTTGGGTATTTTTATTTAATTCTTAATTTTTCTTCAAATTATACATCTAGGGCTGGAATAGACAGATTTTTGGTCTCTCAGAGGATTAAGGGATTTGAGGAGCAGACAAAAAAAGAGTTGAAGACCAAGATCAGCCATGACCGTACTGAATGGCGGAGCAAGCTTGACAGGCCATGTAGTCTGTTCCTAACCCTATCCCTCGTGTTCTTGTGGAACACTTTGAAATCTTATCCAGAGCAAGTGGTGACCACATGAACGTTACCTGCTGCCAGATTCTATTTCTGACATAAGGAGACCTTTGTAAAGTTGCATGCTTCTGCACTCCTTCAATAAGGATAAATGCCTCTTGTCCAAGAATATTTTCCAACGTTATAAAGGTGGCTACACTTCAAAAGTGCGCAATTGGCTGTGAAGCACATTGGCAGCCCTGAGATCATGAAAGATGCTATATTAAAATTCTCATACTTGTTTTCAAATCCCTCCATGGCCTCTCCCCTCCTATCTCTGTAATTTCCTTCAGCCCCATAACGCTCCAAGATATCTAAACATCTAATTCTGGCCTCTTGATCATCCCTGATTCTAATTGCTCCACCTTTAGTGACTATGCCTTCAGCTGCCTGGGCCCTTAGCTCTCTCAAAACCTCTCTGCCTCTCTACCTTACTTTTGTCCCTTAAAATGCTCCTTAATATCTACCTACTTGACCAAGCCTTTGGTCATCATCCGCTGTAACATCTCCTAATGTGGCAGTGTCATATTCTTCAGCTATCTCTGCTCGTTTGGTATCTCAACATGGTACAACCCAGAGCTTGTGGCATATTACTTGGAAAAACAAACTCTTATTGTGCAATAGTTTAAATGTTTATCGAATGTCGGGAAATAAGTTGCCACAGTGATTGAAGATAAGTGAAATCTGCTACGTCCTGTCATTTTTAGCATGATAATATCAATTCAACTTACTCTGCCTGAATTTTCTAACACAATATCCCTAGAACAAATAAACAGTGTAGGATGATTCATTGTACCACAAGTAAGGATGTTTGTGTTGTGAAATATAAACTGATATTTCACTGCCCACAGCAAAACTGTTACTTTTTTAGAATGTCAAGATTCAAAATTGATATCCCTGCACCTTTTTATCATATGATAATGAAGCTCAGGGAGGAAGTGTATTCTCCTGTAATATAGCCCTAAATGTTATCAGCAGAAACACCTGCTCAGCCACCTCAGTGAATCATCTCTTGTTTCCTTATCATGGAACTGCTCACAAGGGGCAATCTGATAATAGGCATTTTGTGCCGAATACTGTTTTAAATCATGTTCTGGATCCACCGGCCAATCCCAAGTAGCAGCCAAAGCTCTGAATAGTCTTTAAAAATGTCCTGAAAATGACCATAGGATGATCATTTTAATGTTGAAATAATGCCTGTGGCTGCAGCCAAAAATAGAAAGTTCTGAAGAATTTAGTAATGGCTGGAATACACATGCAAACTGAACTCAGAAAAGTAACATTCACACCACACAAGTGCCAGGCAATGACCAACTCCAGCAAAAGAGAATCTAACCATCACCCTTTGACATTCAATACCATAACCATTGCTGAATCCCCCACTATCAACATTCTGGGATTATAATTGTCCAGAAACTTAACTGCACCAGCCATATAAATACTGTGGTTACAAGAGCAGGTTACAGCCTGGGTGTTCTGCAGTGAGTAACTCACCTCTTGACTAACCAAATCTTGGAGTCTATCTACAAGGCACAGGTCAGGATTGTGATAGAATATTCTTCACTTGCCTGGATGAGTGCAGCTCCAACAACACTCAATAAGGTCAATGCCAGTGGGCAAGGCAGCCTGCTTCATTGGCACCCCATCCACCACCTTCAACATTCACTCCCTCCACCATTGACACACAGCAGCAGCAGTGTGTATCATCTACAAGATGCACTGCAGCAACTCGCTAAACCCCTGTCGACAGCACCTTCCACACCTGTGACCTCTATTGAAGTTAATTTATTGAAATCTCCCTCTGAGTCATCCCGGATGTGCCACATTGTCATGGAGATAGATTGCAGGGAGGCACACTTTTGTGTCGGGTTCATCTGTGTGTTTTTCTCACAGAGACAGTTAGTCAGCTTGGAAGGCTGTGAGAAGGCGGTAGCATATCTGCCAGCAGCTAGAACAAGGAGTATAGAGGCCATTAGGAATCAGGATGTTCTTGATCTGGAACCACTAAGTAGGAATTTCAAGTGCCGCCTATGCTCAGAATACAAAGTAGGAATCACAGAATTTTTACAGCACAGGAGGAGGCCAGTCAGCCCATTGTGTCTGCACAGTTCTTTAAATGTGCAATTTACTCAGAGAGTAAAGTCCGAGTGCATGAGGAATTAAAGTTGTCAGATGTGCCTGGTAAAGCTAGTGGAAGAGGTCAGCAATGGAATCCTCACAGAGAGGGTGAGCTCTGGAAGTCTAGGTGCCAGACTGGGAAACTGAGGAAAATTAAAGTGAATTCGTAAGATCTGTGGCACACCTTGGTTTGGACTCAAGAGAAGTGAAGGAACCATCAACATCCTGTAATATATAGGGGAACCCTTGGGAGCAATAAAATAGAACAGGCGGTGGCCTGTTGAGATTTTTCGGCTTAAGTAATAAGGGTTTACAAAATATAATGTTACATTAGTTGCAATTGCTTTGTTTAATTTTTGCACATTAGACATTTTTGTATAAAACATGAAATCTTGTGGCGTAATTCTTTCTGTTAATAACTGTGAGCTTGAATTTCTTTTTAAAGGCTAATGGTCTCCCTCGAGATCATAACAAAATCTAAATAGATCAGAATTACCTGATGTGACACTCCATGATGAAGAAAACCCTAAGAAAACTGGTTCAGAATTCACCCTTTACCAGTTAATGCCATCAGATGTATAGTGGGGCTAGCCTACTGCCCATTGGACAGATGTGTTGCTAGCCCTGCAAAATATGAAGGGGGAATAAAATTTAAATGTGTGCGCAGGATTCAATAGCATTTTCGCTTGTACAGTTGTACATTAACCATTTCATAGTCCTATATCTCTTGTTCTTTGGGTCCTGCCTTCATATACTTGTTAATACTCTCTAACATTTAATTTAGTTTGGTCCATTTCACAGATGCAGATGGAGTGGTGTAGGTTTTCATATCATTGTACATAGCTGCTTTGGATCTTGGCACAGTGCATGGATAAATCAGGCAGGGACACTGCCCGGTTTTCCATTTTTTTTAATTAGCCGATGTAAGATTAGATAAGCTGTTATGAGTCCCCAATCTTTCTTGTTCAATTTATCCTCTATACAGTGCATCCATGTGATTCAATACGCCCAAAAAATGCTGTTCCATTACTTATCATAACCTGAAATTTTCCTAAATGCATTGCACCAGGGTACTCTTCCATATAGCACAGTGATAAATTGTATTAACAAGTTTTATAAAATGCTAGGACTAGTAATCGGTACCCACAATCACAGACAAATCACCATAATCATTTTCATCCACATAACAAACTAAAATGCATTACATCATAAATGTAAAATTATATCACTCAGAACAAATAAATTTTCTGTCTTCTGTGCATTGGTTCATTTGGTTTCATTTCATCTCAAGTCCTCACAGGTGGAAAGAAACTCATGTCAGGCAAATTAGGCTAAGTAGAACTTTCTCTTAATAACTGGCAATTTGATAGCTTTTTTCCCCACATAGAAAGTTTTTTTTCAGACAATTTAACACATGGTGAGAGACTGTGAGTGGCAAAAAAATTGCCATATCCTAGCTTTTGATTCAAAGGACAGCATTCTATCTGGTGAAAACCACAAAAAATTGTAGCATTCTCAATGGGCCACTCCCTAAAGAATAAATCAAATATTTCAGTCTAAAATTTGATGCACAAAGAGTATAAACATTGCACATTTCCAGAATATGTGCCTACAGTATTAAAAGCATTTTCAGGTGTCCATTAATTTCAATGGGATCATTGCTGATTGTGCAAAATTTAAAGAAAGTTAAAAATCGTTCCTAATATATAGCATCACTCTTAGTGTGCTTGGAATTGAAATTTACTTAATGTTAAGGCAGCTAACAAAATTAAACATGCACATAAATACAAATATAAATATATCAATTACAGGTTGGTGGGGGATGGGTGACAGGGTGGGGTGAAAGTCAGGGAGCAAATCACTTTGAATGTCTCAGTAAATAGCTCCAAACCAGCAGAGGATTGGGATACAAGATCAATTTAATTGCCTCCAATCTGTTCAGGAAAATAATTGTTGCTGGGGTAGCTAGAGGGGGAAAAACTAATTAGAAGTATATATAGAATATTTCCTCTGTTTCAAAAGAGCAGTTAACAATTTTGTTACTCTCGGTAGATTAACAGCATTTTATGTCTGTACTCTTGAAATTTGCATAAACAGGCAATGGGTATGAGCGGGGCAATGCATGCCAGTTAACATGGATAATGTATTTTCAAACATAGAATGAAACCATCACAATGTTGAAGCTGTTTGTAGAGACCATTACTGGTATAGTAACAGAAAATCTTACTTTGATTCCTCCAGCCACGACAGCTCTTGTCTTTGTTATTGCTCTTGTAATTGGAGATTTGTACTCTTGCAAAACTGCAGTTCATATTGATTGGGATCGCACAAGTATCAGCTGACAATACAGTGTCACATTTTATTTCAAAGAAGCAGCTGTAACAATGGCTTATAGTAATAACAGTAATACCTTCTCCCCTCTGGGAGATATAGAGAATGCTATCTTACTGCATCATCTCCTTTCTTTTAAACTTTGCACTAACTGCTGACATATCAAATAAATGTATCCTTTATTAGCTGCCAGTGATTGTCTGCTGTATTGAGGGTAGCCTCCGGAACTTGGGCCCTCGTGCCAGCAAAATGTTATACATACTCCATGTGAATTTGTTTCTGTGTAGCCTTCCACGAGTTCCCTGATTACACCTGCTGGTTTTCATTGACTCAGATAACTTGCACGGTGCATGAATGGGCTTTGTTCCATCACCTTGGTAGCATTATGACTTTGAACCAGTTCAGCCAATGTGATCCTGATAAGTATCAATAGAAAGGTCTAGGGGATTGTTTCTTCATTTTTGTTGGAATATTTACATGTATAGCTTTTGTAAAATTATAGATTGTTCCAATTAAATATACAACACATTTATTAAGGAAATATGTGCATACTGCTTTCATACCTGAACGCCCCACTGCTTCATCTTGACTGGTCAAATCCTATTCCATGTTCGATTTATCGAACATAATTAATTTGTTAATGTATCGTTTTACTGTTACACTCATTTTACCCAATGACCAAACTACAGGAATGTGAATTAGAAGCCATCTCAGTAGAAATAGCCATCGAAATTGTGTTTTATTCCTGACCGACGGAGCAGGTAAGACTATTAATTATTTCTCAGATTTCCATTGAGCTTAAACTCGTCCAGTAATTATTTTAATCTCATATGATTGTTCTCTTTTTAAAAAATAGGTGGCAATAAGAAATTGATTTTCGATCATGACCCACGTCCACTGAACAAACCCAAATGGACCTTTTGTTCTTTCATTCTTTTGCTTCCCTTCTGATCAAATGCACTGATTACAAACTGTTGAATAAAAGGAGTTTCATGGGAGTGCTAAAATTTAAGTTTTTGGGGAATTCATATTGTTTAGAGATACAATCAAATAATGTTCTGATGTTAACACGCACTTACTCAGGATGAACAGAATTAACATTCACTTCATTGCATTCCTCTCCTAGTGGATTTAGTATTCAGCCCCTTTACCACTGGGTGCTCTGTGACTGCAGCATGTACAATCCACAGAGTGAACTACAGAAACTCACTGAGGTTTCTTCAACAGCAGCTCCCTCCCCTGCAACCGCTAGCATCAATAAGAATAAGATATTCAGAAGTACATTGAAATAGCACGTTAGATGAGCTACGTGGAACATCTTCCGTTGACTTAGCATGTCTCTACAGCTGTGTTATTCTAGGAATGGAGGAAGTTTGTTACAGAGAGAAACTCTGAACCTCTAGAGGTCAAATAAACCGTGGGTGAACCTCACCTCGCTCTAACCCTGAAATACTACTGGTATGCAACTCACCATGTGCATCTAAATGGCGATCACTTGAATTTCCAGTTAGCATTAGAGGAATAAAAACTGCCAGGAGAAATCCATTAGATTTAAACGAGTTAAACATAAAAAGTTGATGAAGTCAAGCACAACATGGCAATAAAAGGCAAATTCATTCTGCAGCCAAAAGGTAGTCAGTTTCTGGTGAAAATTTCATTCTGCACTTTACCCAGTGTAACTTCATGCTATAGCATGGACCACTGATTACCAAGTAGCTAATGCTGTATAAGAATGAAGTTCAAAGGATACGAATGTAAATCATTACATTTTGTAGCTTAAGTAACTCCAAACTTTGAATGCATCTGGAAGAGCGAGCTGAATTTAATGATGACTACAGGAGCAGGAAAGATGGCAGGCAAGGTGAATTAATTATGCAAGAGACAAAATTTCAAAATTTTGAAGGCAGGTTTAGTGATGCCATCCCGTGGCATGTTCCTACGTGTTATAAATTTGCATACATTTGAATACTCAAAATCTTAAAACTTTTTGAAATTAAGTCCTACCTTCAAGAATAAGCCAGCAGTGCTAAGGAACTCCAGAACACCCAGTTCACATTCCTTTAAAAGTAGCATGTACAAGTCAGTTTTGTGCAGTTGTGCCTGAGGTGAGTGATTGTCTTTGTTGAATTCTGCAGCACAAGGGAGGAGAGCAGAAGAATGACAGTGTGGATGGGGGATGGGGCTGGAAAGGGTGGCTCAGGGGTGAGGAGGGGTGGAAGATTTGGGCGGGGGCATGGAGGAGTGGAGGAGGGCTTCAAGGGAGGAAAGCGGTTGGGGTCAGGGCATGGAAGTGTGCAGTGGGAAGGGCCTGGCAACTTGGGTGTGGTTGGGGGTGGGGAGCTGTGGGGGCAGTTGGTGAAGGTAAACTAAATGAGGGGCCTAAAGGGCGGGGTCAGTACTGCACAAGATTGGGTCCTGCAATTAAATTCAAGGTGCTGGCTGACAGAGGGTACATTGGCAGTCACAGGGGGGAGCTCGATTCAGTAGTGTGGTGGGGTGGGGGGAGGGAAGCAGGTCCTCTCTAAGGCAGGAATATTCAAAGATCTCATAGGACAGGTCACAGGATCTAAAGGAGACTCTAGGGATGATGTTGGGTGCGGGGGGGGGTGGGCGGGGGGCGGTAGGATGTGGGGGTCTAGGATCAGAGGAGGAATCTCAACAGGAATGAGGGTAGGCTCGGAGAGGAGAGATGGCATGTCCACTTCCATAATGACAGGGTCCAGGGTGATGCGGGGAGGTTCAAAGATTACAGACGAAAGGTTCACAATGGTGTTGGGAGGGTCAAGGGTGATGGGGACAAAGTTGAAGGTGATGGGGGGAAGGTTGTAATTCGAGGCACACTCACACACTGTTACTGGTCATGTCCAAAAACCTAT
The DNA here is from genome assembly GCF_017639515.1 of Carcharodon carcharias. Lineage (NCBI taxonomy): Eukaryota > Metazoa > Chordata > Chondrichthyes > Lamniformes > Lamnidae > Carcharodon > Carcharodon carcharias. Next base: position 33,393,954 of record NC_054473.1, read on the forward strand.
ATTTAGCTGCCAGGAGTGCAGATCCAAGTGGGAGGAGGCCAGTGTCGGATGGGTAGAATTTTGGGTATTGACAACAGGAGGAGCAGAAAATCTTACTGCTCAGCAGCTATATGGACGTAACCCATAGACACACAGGTTCTCATATCATTATTTTCTTTTTCATACATTTCTCTTGGTGGAACACCTAGGGGTATCAAATGCCCAACATCCCTACAACCTCAGGTGCGTGGAAGAGAGGATGAGCTAAGAAGGGTCACCTCTGGGCAACAACGGAGGCCGGGAGGCCAGCAGCAGGCAGCACCAGAGGAGTAGGATGGTCAGGAGGAGGCAGCCATCCAGGGAAGTCATTGGAGAAGAAGGTCAGTGGCCCATCAGCGCATCTTCAGAATGCAGAGAAACTATCTCAAGATGTCTGAGAGGCAATGCCAGAGGTGGCTGAGGGTTTCCCGGGAAGTGGCCACCAAAATTTGCCAGATCCTGCAGTAATACCTGCAGTAATACCTGCAGTAATACCTGCAGCCACATGGATTTAGCAGCAACCCCATGCCTGTGGCCCTCAAAGTGACTGTGATGCTCAACTTTTTTTCCACTGGTTGATTCCAGGGCTCCACAGGCAACCTATGTGACATTTCATAGGCTTCAGCTCAAAAGTGCATTAAAGAGGTGGCCAGTGAACTCTTCCCTCGTGCCAGTGAGTTCATCAGGTTCACCATAGAAGATGACAGCCAGGCAGCGAGAGCAATGGGATTCACAGCCATTGCTTGTTCCCCTAGAGTGCAAGGGGCAATTGATTACACTCATGTTGCCAATAGAATTCCCTTAGAACAGTGAGCATTATACGTAAACCACAAGGGATTCCACTCTCTTAACATCCACTTGGTCTATGACTACAGGCAAAGGATCATGCAGGTCTGTAATTGCTTTCCAGGGAGTTCTCAGGACTCATATCTTGCAGAACTCCCAGTTTCCTGATCTCCTCACAGCCCCTGCATAGATCTATGGCTGGATCCTGGGTGACCAAGGCTATCCCTCCAGATCTGGTTGATGACACCAGTGAAGCACCTAATAGCGTAACGGAAGAGTGCTTCAATGCAGCCCAAGTTTCTACCAGAGCCATCATCAAACAGACCATTAGCATGTTGAAAATGCACTTACGTGGCTTTGACAGGTCCGGGATGGGGGGGTTTGCAGTATGCTTCACAGAGTTTCATGGATAGTTGTGGCCATGTAACATTGAGAATCCTTGCCTCAGGAGGTCAGGGAGGAGCAACACTGCTCCTCAGATGAGAATGAATGAGATGAGCCTGACGAAGAGGACATGATATGCCTGAACCTCTACTGGATGCCAGGGCTATGGAGATTCATGCTAGGGATGCCAGGGACAATGTCATATACATGAGTTTTGTCCAAAATGAGAGAACTACATGACCACTGTCCCATTGCCAAGACATATTTGACTGCTCGGAATGTCAATCAACCCCTGCCAGCTTTCTCCCCACCACCCCACCAAGAGCTACCACTGAACATGCATCCACTACCACCTAGAATAGCAGGGGGAGTGGATTTCTGTCACACACACTTGTCACTGAAGACTGTTACCCAGAAGAACTGATGCACCAGTGGGCATACATCAAGCAGCCTATCATGACCGAGATCTCAAAACCTCCTACATTGTTACAGGTCCTTGACTTGACATAAGGCAATTCAATTGGTCCTGTGGAACACAATCTCAGACAATCTCCTTGCCCCTGCATGTAATGGAGCGTCTGCAGCCCTGCATGTTCCTTTATGTCCTGCAGTCTGGTGAACATCAAAATGGACACAAACATGAATATTAAATAAAGAATAATCACAATAAGACACCAGTGTCTCCCACACAATATAGGAGGTGTCCTATATTCCCCTGATGCCTTCAATGAGTGACAACCATGAGGCACATCAGCGTTGTTAGTCTCTGACCAAGCAAATCCCAAAAAAGGATAATGATGCACACAGAGTAAAATGAAAACAATATATTCTGCAATATTTACATGTGACGAAGTGTATTCCATAAAAACACCTTTGTGTTCTCATAAATTGTTAAGTTTTCTTCTCCTATCATTATGCCTAGGTGTGACCCTGACGTCAGCAGCTGAGGTGGAGGCTGGTTGCCGAGTGTGGTGCCCTGTTGCCTGTAATGACTTTGGTGGGCGTCCTTTGGAAGTTCGGGCTTTGAGGGCTCCATCCTATTTGGGATGTCCTGCACAGGTGCAGGGCCAACCTCCTCGGCCACGTCTACTGGAGCCAATGGGGTCAACAGCAGAGGGGATGAAGAGAGGCTGCTCACCCTGAGGGTGCTCTCAGAGGTTCAGTCCCTTGGGCAGCTGGCACATGCTCCCCCTCCATCTGGGTGTGTAGTGACACCCCCGCTGTCTCCTTGAAGAAAAGGAACATCTGGAGGGAGGTCCAGGTGCCTTACCCTGTCTTGCCTACCCGCTGCTATGTGGACCCCATGGCTAGAGTTATGGAGTGCAGGTCAGAGGGTGTATAGGTTGACTGCTCAAACAATCTCTGAACTGGCTGTCTATGGCATTCACCAACTTCTCCATGGAGGAGGCTATGTGCTCATATGCCTGAGACATGGCAGAGTTCATGGCCTGCATAGACTCTCCCATAGTCTGCATAAAGCTATGCATAACCTCCGACATCTCTGCCATATATTCCCCTTATTTTTGCTGCATTTCCAGCAGGCTACTTGTGGCCATGACCAGAGGCCCATCATCAGCATAGGGCTCAGCGGGGTCTGATCCCCAATGGTCCTACAAGTGTCTGGGTCCTTGACTGTCGCACCCGCCCTCAACTGCTGGGATGCTGTGCTCCCAAGAATGTGTGATTTAAATTCAATCCCCACCAACCCCCTCCCTGCAAGGATCTGTGCTGGTGGAGGGTGTGGGAGAAGCAGGTGACGGTGCATCCTCTGAGTCATTGGTGTCATTGTCCCAAGAGGTGGAGTCTTCAGTCTCCTGGAATGGTTGAGACCTTGAGTCTGGATTGCGGAAACTTGTAGAGGAGAACAAAAAGAAACACATTATCGTTCCACAGAGTCTATGAGCACAGCACAATTCCTCACATGGTCCTGAGCACTCATTTAGCAGCACGGGGTTTGATGCATTCTCACTCTGATGTCTTGTCACTCCAGCCTCACCATCAGCTATGGCTCGGCTGTCCTATTCCCCTACAATCTGTAGGGCTTCTTCCTCAGCAGGCGTGAGGACCTTGAGATTGGGCATCCCTCCACCCATCTTCACCCCTTCCTTCTGGTTATGGGTCTGCTTGTCCTGCAGAAGAAAGTGGAGATTTAGCCACTTGACAAATGCCAACTGACCCTCTGGTCTGTGCGCATCTCTTCACACATCCTGGCCTGTCACTGTGTTAGGTTGTATCTAATTGCTTACTCAAGCCAAACAGTCACACACTTAGGCCTCAAATGCCATGCAGTCCTGAGGCTGATCACACATTCACCCACCAGCCTTGTTGCACAATCGCAAGAATACATAGCTTGAGGCCCACATGAGAGACAATCCTCTGCCGCTGTGACACATACCTGGGTGTTTCGAATGAGATCATTGACCCTGTCCCTGCACTTGACCTAGGACCTTTGATGGACTCCCTGGTTATCAACCTCCTCTGCAATCTCTGTCCAAGCTGTCTTAGTCAGGCAGGGGGGTGTGGGGTGGCGGGTGTCGCCTGTTGCCATTGCCTGGGATGAACACTTCCTACTATTTCCTGATGGCCTGGAGGGGAATCTGCAGGAAGGTATCACTGAACCATGGTGTCTATATCTTGGCTCTGACATTTCCAAAGTGACATGGAAGGGGCTTCGACCTGGGGAGGGGTGGAAGGTGTTCCCAGCACAATAATAATGGAGGGAGAAGTTTGAGGGTTACTGAGAAGGAGGAAGGGGTGCACAGAACAAATGGCTCCAACTTCTGACAAATATGAAAGTGGACAAGAAATTGGGGCTTTGATGCAAAGCCTCCCTCCTTGTCTCGGCAGCACTTTTATAGCCTGTCCAGGTCTGCTGAACAGTCACCTGAGGGTGGGATCCCCCAATGGAAATCCACCCCAACCATGTGTTTCACATGCCTGCCTCAGGGCCTTTAAATTTTCAGAAGAATCGCATGGGCAGCAGCGAACGTGCCAGCCACTTCTGGTTCCACCGTCAGCAACAGCGCGCCACAGATTAAATTCTGCCCAGAGTCACGAGACCGCACCAAATAAGGCTGTAAGCAAAAGTATAACCCTCATGAGTAACGGTCCTGAAATTCATAAGCTCTTATTTTCTGCAGCCTTGAAATCCACTTGCATACATTTTCTACATAATAAAAGTGAGACTTACCTGGTGATGTTTGTTGTGGTTCTAGTGGTGAAGAATCTGACTGAGGCGGAAAGCAGAATCAACAGTAGTCAGAGTTTGCTAGACTGCAAATGGACTGTCTAACACAGTATTTTGATGACCTGATACTAGGTGTAATGTCATTAACAAATGAACATTACAAATATGTTGCATATTAAGTAATTCATGGCATTAAGTTTCTAATATGTTGGCCATTAAAATTGTTACTTCCTTAATGAGTAAAGATGCATCAAGCAGATTAATTAATTGATGCACATTTCCATGCCCCATTATTTAAAACAATTCAAAGTAGGTGCATGATTTGTATGAACTGTATATGTACTTAAGGAGGGCCTTAGATGTTTCACGAGATCTTTACTTCTGGGAGGACATAAACAAATTCTAAGCATATGTATCTCTGTGGCCTGCAATGTCAATATCTACTTTCCTTCTGAATGTCCAAGCTGTCTAAACAATAGCAGAAAAGAACAGCAACAATTCACATAAAACAACCCTGGGAAAGTAAAATCCAAACTTGTTACGTGGGGTGCTGGGGGAAAGGGGGCGGAGAGGAGGTGGGCAATGGAAATTGCTGTATTTTTCTTTGACTAAGAAATGTGAACTTACTTCCCACAGCTGTTAGCTTTACTTGTTCTGTTGCCAGGTGAACAAGCCTGCAAGGCTGAGATGCAGGCACGGTCGCATGCTTTGTATATATTTTATGAACTCCAATCATACTTTATTTTACTAGGCTTGTTTCTATCTTTTTACCAGTTGATATCGCTACTGAAAAATGTATTTCAATTTTATCACTGTTCATACATATACATTTGTGCTATGGACAAAATGTATTTTTCTTAATTGATGCTATAAATCATAAAAGTAAACCATCCACAACAGTAATGGCAGAACAACGGCATTCCATTTTCCATAAGTATCCAGCTTGATTTCACTTAATTAACGTCTATCAGTATCTATTCCATAAGAATGGAATGTTTTGACCATGATCAAGCCTGAGGAAAGATGAACAAAAGTTCAGTTTCTATATTTCTTCCCGTTCAGCTCTCACTCACAAAAGATTTTTAAGAGTGTTGTGAATTACTTTACAGCTGAAAGCTCAAGATGGCGCGAATAAGAGATAAAACTCATAAGTAGGAGCACACCAAACCTGTTGGACAAAGCCCTCGAAACAAAGGGGTCCTGTGTTCATCACATCTTCATTTTTCTTTTTATAAGAAAGAATGATCAATATCAGGTGTCGGTTTGAGGTATTGTATACAAAAGTATGGCTCAAACAAACCTTCACATTTTTGATGATATGAAAATCAAAATTTTGGATTCATTAAATCATTGTCTCTATAATGAAATATTGAATGTTAATGTCAAACTTGGGCTTTTGGTTGGATTTTACATTTTTCATTTAAATTAAATGTAATAGAAGTTCCAACCATTTATTACTATAGTGACAATGTTAGATCTATTATTTTAGCATGAATTAATTACATCAGAGGCCATTGTATTGAAGCAGTGAAATAATATGATCTATGGTTAATTGGTAATAAATGCCATTTGATCATCACTCATTTAGAGTTTGTGAACTGTGCAAAATGAACATATGATATCCCCATTAACCAAATGCAGAAGCCAGGGAACAGATCTGTCAGATAAAATTACTTTTTCTTGGCAAAAGCAAAGCTTGCATCTATGATTTCAACTTGAAACAATTTTAGTCCATATATTGTACCAAGGCTACAGTAATAATGCGCAACAAAGAAAGTTCAACAATGCTATAAATATTACAATGATATATTTTAGAATGAATGGACTGAAGCATTGAAAAAAGAAATTAAGACATTTCTGCTGTCTGTTGGTGCTGTGGGGAATTGGGTCATGATGGAAATGTTAAGTCATAAATTGTCATGACAAGGTAAAGAGGTTCTCTTTTCTGCTTTACACAGCAACTGAGTAGTGATATGGTGTAGGAAAGGGTGGGGTGGGTGTAGCAGTGTTAAGAATATAGAGAACATTTAGCTTCTTATGGAGATTTAGCAAGTTTTGTATTTCATTAAAAAAATTGTGGTTTGATGTTGCATATTGATTTTATGTCTTCAATTTTGTGATTGTTTCTTGAAACTATAGCATTTAGACTCAGGACTAACAAGGCAAGGGATTATACTATGAATAGAAGGGCCCTGGAAAGTACTGAAGATCAGAGGGATCTTGGTCTGTATATCCACAGATCCCTGAGGGTAGCAGGGCAGGTAGATAAGGTGGTTAATAAGGCATTTGGGATACTTGCATTTATTAGCCGAGGCATAGAATAAAAGAGCAGGGAGGTTATGCTGGAACTGTATAAAATGCTGGTTAGGCCACAACTGGAGTAATGCATGCAGTTCTGGTCACCACATTATAGGAAGGATGTGGTTGCACTGGAGAGAGTGCAGAGGAGATTAACCAGGATGCTGCCTGGACTGGAGGGTCTGAGCTATGAAGAAAGATTGGATAGGCTGGGGTTGTTTTCCTTGGAGCAGCAAAAGTTGAGAGGGGACCTGATAGAAGTGTATAAGATTATGAGGGGCATAGATAGGGTGGTTAGGAAGGCACTTCTTCCATTAGTAGAGTGGTCAATAACCAGAGGGCATAGATTTAAGGTAAGAGGTAGAAGGCCAGGAGGGGAGTTGAGGAGAAATTTTTTCACCCAGAGGGTGGTGAGAATCTGGAACTCACTGCCTGAAAGGGCGGTTGAGTCAAAAACTCTCGCAACATTTAAGAAGCATTTAGATATTTACTTGTGTTGCCATAGCCTCCAGGGCTATGGGCCAAGCACTGAAAAATGGGATTAGTGTAGTCAGATCTTTGTTGACCAGTGCGGACACAATGGGCTGAATGGCCTCCTTCTGTGCTGTAAACGTCTATGAGTTATAGAGTCATTATGGCACAGAAGGATGCTATTCAGCCCATTGAATCCATGCCAGCTTTTCGTAGAGCAACTCAGTCAGTTCCATTCCCCTGCTCTATCTCCATAACCCTGCAAGTTTATTCCTCTCAAGTCTCCATCAAATTTCCTTTCAAAATCATTAATCATCTCAGCTTCCACCACCCCTGGAGGCAGTGAGTTCCAGGCCATTGCCACATGGTATGTAAAAAAGTTCTTTCTCGCAACCCCCCTGCACCTCTTGCCTCAAACCCTAAATCTGTTTCTCCTAGTCCTTGTAGCATCAACTAATGGGAACAGCTTTTCTTTGCCTACCTTATTGAAACCTGTCGTAACCTTGTACATCTTTATCACATCTCCCCCTTTGCTCCAAGGAGAATAACCCCAGAATCTTCAAACTAACCTTGTAGCTAAAATCCCTCATCCTTGGAACCATTCCACATCCTCTCAAGGACCCACACGTCCTTCCTAAAATGTGGTGACCAGGATTGAATGTAATACTTTAGTTGTGGCCTAACAAGAGATTTAAGTGCAGGACTAGAGTGCAGCCCTTTTATAAGGACATGCATTGGTTTAAATGTTTGGAGTATTAAAATGCTCCCTTCTTTCTCTGTATAGTTGTTAATATGGAGCAAATTTTACATATATACTCCCACCCTCACTGCTTCAGCATCCTACCTAATATATTTTATTTATTTAACTATTTATACAGGATAGATTTTATTGTCTCTTTTACATGACACTAAAGTATTAGTAAAACACAGATCTGGAAGTTTGAAGATTGGTTTCAGTTGTGTGTCCTCAATGTCTCTTCAGAAGAGCATGTTAAATTAGAATACAGCAGGAATGTAGCAGGACATTAGCAGGTATGTCGCCTGCCCATCGTCCCTATTTCTACCAAGTAGCCAGGATCAAAACCACAATTCAGGTTGACAACCATACAGAAGGTATGAGGATTTGGTGGGTGGCAGCTGCAGTCTTTTTGCCTTTCAGAGCCATCCTGTCTTCGGTGCAGCATTCCTGGACTGGAAGCACTAAGAGGTGTGCACACAGCTGCAATTTAAGTATGGCGCCTGGCATGATAAAGCGGCGAGGTGATGGCGTGATGGGGGGCGAATGAGAGCCTAACCGCCATCGAGATAGCATGTTTCCTGGGAATGCATAATTAATGCTGCGGGTTTGGGATGATATGGTGCGAAAAGCCGCCATTGTGGCTGGTGGTAAAACGTCCCTTTTCCCACCTGCTATTTGCATTTAGTGCAAATCTGGGACGATTCCACCCTAAGGAAGAAGAATTAATTGATCCATATGCAAAGCTGGTTGTGCCACCTGCTCACCAATCTCTCCATTCCCTCCACCTTTGATGCGCCACTTTACTGATTGCCGATTCCTTGAGTGGATCAACTCCCATTCAATTGCCGCTTATATTCTATCTCCACTATGATCTTTCTCTCTTTCCCATTTTTTGCCATCTTTTCCTAAAAAATAAATGCAGAATATGTAACTTAACTGTCTCACTCAACTTACAGAATATTGGGAATAGAACCCAGTGAACGCATATGCATGTCAGAGCCAATAACTCTAACATTCAGAAGTTTCAGTAGGATGTGGGGTGGGGGGTGTGCCTGTAATCATGTGATTATCTAGTTGGCATGTCGATGGAGCTTATTGGCATTGACACCTCCATACAAACAATTCCATTCTGAGACATGTTGCTTGTGCCAAGATGGCAATGTGGTTGTATGACCTTTACTTCTCTTCTCCATTCTGGTCAAATCATTAAATGTTTTCCTGCACTGCATTGCTGATATTGAGCTTGTGGAGTTGGCACTAACAGTTTTAGCCACCTCCCTCACCTGACCCCTCACTGTGGCGCAAGGTGGTTGCTTTCCTTACTTGCCAAATAGTCCTGCCTTTCTTGGTCTGCTAGCCTCAGGTAACAAATATATCTATTTCTGTTTCACAGAAATCAGAATTTGCCTTCCCCACAGGTTTTATGGCTGTGAGAGCTGTCTGTGATTGGGCACACGTGGTTCACAAGAGTGAAAACTGGGGCGCTGCTACAGCATTTGAAGGCCTGTAGAAGCTTAAAGGGGGAAGTAGCAGCTATTACAGCACTGGCAAGGAGGTGAAAATCTGTGACTTCAGATTCTTGGCAAATATTGTGGAGATTTCAGTGATTATAGAATAATTTTATTCTAATCTATCTCAGCTTATTTTGAATTGTACAACATTCTTAAATTTCAGCTAATTTTATCTGATTGCAAAGTGCCAGGTCTGGACATCCAATTTGTGCTTGTAGCAATGGGAATACAGCATGCCTGCTTGTTAATCTTGCCACTGATCTTAGCATACCTCCTTATTTTGTTAATTATTTTGCATATAGTTGGGAACAAGTGGTTGGATGGAATGGAAATGGAAAGGTTTAGATTACCTGTAGCATCTTACAGAAGAATTGGCAGCCACTACTGTAATAATTATAGTTTTGGAAAATGCTGGACTAAAACTTTAAGAATAGTCCTGTGATGTGAGATCACATAATCTGTATAAACCAATGTGTTAGCAGCTCGGTGAAACTCTACAGTGAGAGTACTTCTTTAGTTATGGAGTTAGATGCTCATGTGTAGTTGCTACTGCTGTCTTGTAAATAAAGCTAAATTTTTCCACCTATAAAAATTGCCTGAAGAGCAACTCAACAACAAATTGGCAACAAGGATAAATCAGAATCGGTGCTGTACCTCACATAGTGATTGTGGGTGTCTAAGTTTGTTAAAAATAACAGAAGATATACTCATCCAAAATGCCACAGTTTAGCAGAATTGATCCCTTTGAGCCAGCCACAGATGATTGGTTTCAGTATATAGAACATCTTGTGTTTTTCTTTCAAGTGAACGCAATCATGGGGGAAGAGAAGAGGAGAGCAAGCCTCCTTAGTATTTGCGCGAGAAAAAACTACAGTTTGATTCGAAGTTTGATGACCTCCAGTGCCACAGATTCAAAGACTTTCAGTGAATTAGGAGACCTCATTAAGGCACGTTTTCAACCTAAGCCCTCAGTCACAATGCAGAAGTTCAGGTTCAATTCATGAAGTAGAGCCCCAGGTGAAACAATTTCTACCTACATGGCAAAATTAAAACAACTAACAGAATATTGTAATTTCAGTGAAATCCTGAATGACATGCTCAGAGATTTAGTATGTGGCATGCAGGAAGACACTATACAGCAAAGATTGCTGGCTGAAGTGAAGCGGTAGAAATAGTGCTGGTGATGGAAAGTGCTGTAAGGGATTCACAAACAATTCAAGGAGTGCAAAATGGTGCCTTACTCCAAATCAGATGGGAACAGTCAGCCAAAAGTGGTGCAAAAAGCTGGGACTCCGCCATGAAGTAGGAAACAGCCCCCGCTAACTGAAAAATGAGAGGAAACAGTTTAGCAACTAAATCGAAAAATATCTTTCAGCAACGTGGAAACAATCGTTACCCTAGTGATTGGCAATACAAAAAAATAGAATGCTATTTTTGTCACAGGAGTCGACACATAATGAAACAGTGCAAAGCGAGATTTAAACAGCCTTCCAAACAACAAGCAAAGTCCAATGAAGTCTATAATGTAGAAGAGCCTGAAACAACAAATTCTGACAGTTATTCATTATTCAACATGAAAGTTGGGAAGACAGAACCAATGTTTGTTACAGTGCAAGTGAATGGTAAACCATTAAAAATGCAAGTAGACATGGGAGCTTCCACCACTGTAATAGGAGAACACACTTTCAGATATCTAAATAAAGGTGATCAACAATTAAACTTGGAACAAACATCTGCCAAGTTGAAAATATACACAGGCGAAGAAATCCAAGTAAAAGTTATCACCAGCGCAATGGTTCATTGTAGAAACCAATCGGCGCATACACAAGTGATGGTATTGAAAGGTAGAGGGCCAAGCCATCTGGGGTGAAATTGGTTAAGGGAAATCAACCTTGATTGGCCAGTGAGATTTCAAAAGGAAGCTGGAAGAGTTCCTGTCTTGAAAAAGGAACAAGACAAGGTATTGCAGAAAGAGCTTGGAGAGTCCAAGGACCACAACAGGATGAAGAAGAAGTGTTTAAGGATTCAACAACCTAAGGAAATGAAGACTGTCTTAAACAAAGACATGGAAAACAGCAGAAGAAATTCAAGGAGACCCTGCTGAATGACAGGGTTGAAGACGAAATGAGTAACCTTCACAAGGAAAAGGAAAAACTGTTGAAAGACCTTCACACATGACAAGATTCCATCCGGACAAAATTTGTGCCTCTGGATAAATATGAATAAAAACAGGAAGAATTTGACACCTCTCTGAACAAACTGAAGAACAAGTTGGCAGAGAGGATGCAGCAATGTTCACATTTCCAGGAGGAAGCCAAAAGATAGAAGAAAGAGGCAGAAGAGCTGAAAAATCAGCTAAATGAAGCGAAAGAGGCTTTGAAAGCAAAAGTCGTAGAAATTTCCAATAGGCAAGCATATAATGAAGTCTTGGGTGACTCAACTACTGAACCAAGACAAGTTGAGATTGCATCTGAGAGAAGAAGTCTGGCCGTCAGTGAAGTCAAAAAGAAGGTCGAGGCTAAACTCTGTGGTTAAAAAGAAGAACACACGTAGAAAGAAGATTCAGAATTACTGATGAAGTGTTGTTTTCAGACAAGACTGAACTTAATATTTCCCAATTTAGAGGGGAAGGTGGAGAAAAGTCAAGGAAACCAAAAAGCAATGCACGATTTGCATAGTCATGAAAGACAATTTACTGTTGGAGAAACGGTAAATGTAAAGAATTTCAGTGGAGGACTAAAGTGGTTACCTGGTAAAGTAAGTTCAGTGACTGGACCATTGTCATACCACATGGAAGCGGAGGGCCGGATCACCTGTTAACATTTAAGAAAAAGAGAGATACCACAACAAGATATTGTTCCACCTGTAGCCATGACTCAACCATTGGTTCCTTTTGAAGATGCTCAACCAAGGACAGACATGCCTGATGTGCCTGTCGGAGTGGAAGACACTGAACTGCCAGTGCCTAATGAGGTTCCTGATGTAAATGCGGTTCCAGAGAATGTGTTTCCTACAACAGAATTGGAAGTCGTGGAGCTGCGACATTCCACATGGATCAGGAAACCACCTGAAAGACTGAACTTGTAATTTCATGACCTTTGTAAATGTTGTAATGTCATGAGATAAATATCCTTGCAAATACAAAATGTACAGAAAAGTTAAAGGGGGAGGAATGTAGTAATTATTGTTTTGGAAAATGTAGGACTGTAGCTTTGAGAATAATCCTGTGATGTGAGATCACATGATCTGTGTAAACCAATGTGTAGCAGCATAGGGAACCTCTACAGTAAGAGTACTTCTTTACTTATGGGCCAGAATTTTGAATTCAGCAGGCGGGTGGGCACAGTTGGTGAGCCTGGGAACAGGTGGGAAACAGCCCGCCTCCCACGATCAGCCCCCAACTGCGATTTCAGGCTGGTGGGCCAATTAAGGCCTGGCAAGCGTGAACGGCAGCTCCTCAGTGTTCGGGAGGTGGGGGGTGGGGGCAGGGGCTGTTGGTCGCCAGGTCCAATGGCAACCTGGCACCTGGTTTAAAACTGGCACATTCAGGCTGTGGAAGGCTGCCAAGCAGGAAGACATTGTCGATGTTGTCAGCAGGAGATTTAAAATTATGGATTCAAATGCGGCTGCAGACTCCAGGCTGGGGGGGGGCAGGTCAGGTGGGCAATCGGCCCCGCTTTTCTGATGAGTACCTCGGGGTCCTCCTGGAGGAGGCTGCCAGCAGGGATACCCTTGTCCCCAGGGATGGAAGGAGGAGCCCACCACACCTCACAAAAAGAGTTTGGGAGGAGTTGGTAGCGCTGGTCAGCAGCCAGGATGTTGTATGGCACACCTGGGTCCAGTGCCACAAGAGGTTTAACAACCTGCTGCGCTCAGGAAGGGTGAGTACTGTGTTGGCATGGGACAGTGTGTTGAAGTGTTAACGTCTGGCCGCCCCCCCGCCACCCTGTGGAGCTCAGGGGTGTTAGAGTCAGAGTGCCAGCTGTCAATGATGCCGGAGCTGGCCAAGGGGGTGAGTCCTGGCTGCTTGGACTAAGTGCCTTGCGGCTTGAGGGCCACGACTCGGATGTGCCCTGTAAGGTGTTCCTCAGATGGAGGTGGCTAGGCTGCATTGGCACTGCAGGCAGAGAGTGGACTAATCAATGCTCCTCTGTTCTTTCGGGAGGGGACATCCCATAACAACATTGAAAGGTCACAGACCCTCGGCGGAGGCCCTGCTAACTCCTAATCCTAACCAGATACGAGCAGGACATCTTGGAGCTGGAGTGGTCAACTGGCCTCAGAGAGGCTGAGGTGTCAGACGAAGGTAAGAATGCAGTGCACAGAGATGAGAGTTTCAGATGGTACAAGCATTCATGTGTAATCTCATCATTGATGGGAGCCTCAAAACTGGATTCCCCATTGATCATTGAAAGACGATGGCACCGTGATGCAAATCTCCATGGCCTCACCAGTGCCTGGCATACACAGTGACAGTGTGATGGCTTAACTTAAGACATGTCATTGTTCTCCCTTAGGTTTGCCACCACGCAGCCAATCACAGGACCCCGAAGACCCACCAAAGTACCACCAGGCTCCAGGTGCACTTGTGTCACACCTGCTCTCTGAACCAGGTACCAGTGCAGATACCAGCACCATGGTGGGCATTAGATCTTTGGCTAGAATGTCAGTGCACGGCGGTGAGAGTACTTCGCACTCGCTTCAAGTGCAGATGGAGGCACATTGTGCCCAGGGTGCCGGCAGTCAGGGGACAGCTGGAGACCAGGACAATGCTCAGTCGAAGGCAGATCATGAGCCTCTGGAGTTGTCCATTAGACAGCAGATGCTGGATGTCCACCAAGATGTGTGGAAGGATCTGGCAGAGATCCTTAAGGGTATGCGTGCCACGGTCTCTGTTATGGAGGAGTCCATGCGGAGCATGAGCACTGTGTTGACCCTCATGGCCAAGCGCACTGCCTCCTCCACTGAGAGAGTGGCTACTCTCATGGAGAGGCTGCTCCAGGAACAGAATCAAGGGTTCCTGGTGTTGCACTTGGACATGCAAGCCCTCACACAGGCACTGACCTCAGGTGGTCAGTGTCCATGTGGGAGGTGGATGAGGCACCCAGTATCCCAGCTAGGTGCCCATCCATCAATGGTGAGCAGGGAGGCCCAGAGCGACCTCACATTGGCGCACGAGCCACCTGCCATCTCTGCAGGGTCCTCTCAGGGTGCTCTGGATGATGGCAGCAGCTCCTTCATCCTGGCTGAGGCCAGTGACTGTGGAATCTGATGAGTCTGCGGCGACTGGGGAGATGTCAGCTGTGGAACTGGCCGCTCCCTCCCAGCAGGACAGGCTCCACAGGCCAGAGGATGACTGCCAAGGTCATTAAGGCCAACAGGACAGCAGAGTCAGCAGGCTGTCTCCAGTGCCAGTGCCAGCAAGGGGGGAGTGCCAAGATATAGCACTTGCAAACGTAATTTTAAGGCACCATGAGCACAAGAGGGACTGTTCATGGGTGATCTTCTGTTGTGCAATGTTTTGTTTGTTTACTGGCCTGCGGTTGAAGACCAGAGAAGGTTCTGTTAATTTGTTTTGACTGTCAACACGAGATAAATTTTCTTTTCTCGTAGTGGCCTGAGTATGCTTCACCTTTTTTTATTTAATGTGGTGCAGGGTAGGCCAGTATGTAATGCTGGACATGGATGGCTCGAAACTTTATTGCACGGGCACTGAGTGGACTTTGGGGTCAAAGGAAAGGGTCATTTCAGACATCTGGGATGGAGGCGGTAGCCCTGGCATAAGTAGCGCTTATTAGGCAGCCTAGCTGCAGGAGCATTGGATCAAGGTGTTCCCGGTGTCCCTGCCTCCCTGGAGGTCACAGAGGCCTGCCTCCACACCCTCAGCATTCTCCTCACCATGCTCCTCTTCTGACTCACTATGGATTCATCATCTGTGGCCTGTGCAGCTATGTCAACATCCTCTTCCTCCACTGGGTCCCCCTTTGTCAGAGCCAGATTGTGGAGAGCACAGCATGCAACCACGATCAGTGACACCCACTCTGGAGGGTGTTGCAGTGCTCTCCCTGAATGGTCCAGGCATCAGAGGCAAGTCTTCAGAAGTCCTATGGCCCTCTCTATCACCACTCTTGTGGAGGCATGGCTCCTGTGATACCGCTGCTCTGCCTCTGTTCTTGGGTGGCGGAGAGGCGTCACAAGTCATCTTTTCAAGGGATAACCCTTGTCACCCAACAGCCACCCATCCAGTTGGGTAGGAGCATTGAAGAGTTTTGGCACCTGGAAGTGTCTCAGGGTGTAAGCGTCATGGGAACTGCCAGGGTACCTTGCACAGACTTGCAGAATATGCATTCCATGGTCACACACTATTTGCACGTTCATGGAGTGGAAACCCTTCCTGTTGACAAAGGCAACCGGCAGACCTGCTGGTGCCTTGAAGGCCACTTGGGTGCAGTCTATTGCACCCTGGATGTAGGGGAACCCAGCAATCACCCCAAAGCCTCTGGCTCACTCAGCCTGGCTGGCTTCATCCATACGGATATGAATGAAAGTCAATACCCACCTGAACACAGCTTCTGACACCAGCTTGATGCAACTTTGGACAACTGATTGGGAGACTCCACATAGATTCCCCACTGACCCCTGGAGGCATAGAAGTTGAGGGCCATTGTGACCTTCAGAGCCACTGGCATGGGGTGTCCATCCACACAGTCGGAGGTGATCTCAGGCCCAATCATCATTGAGGTAACTGTCTCCCTTGAGAGGTGGAACCTCTTTCAGCATTGCACCTCGGACATATTGAGGTAGCTGCATCACTGCCGGTAACCCTGGCAGCAGGATAATGGTGTCTTCTGCGGCCCCTCCTGCCTTAGACTGCCAGCTGGCCCTGCACCCCCTCTCTGCCTGAGCCTCTCCTCACACAGGTCACTCCCCTGGAAACTGCATAGGGACACCTGGCCTCCTCTCCCTCTTCTTCCTCCTCAGAGGAGGTACCTCCAGTGGAGACCACAATCCCCATTACCAGGGTAACAGCAGACTGTCTGCTACCTGGAAGGGTCCACACGTCAGAATTCTCTGGGGTCCTGGAGACACCAAGGAGTCCTGAAATGAAGCCTTGACCTGCTAACAATGAAGCCCCAAACAGAGATGAAGCCATATACCAAAAAATCACCAGCAGCAAACTATCTACCAAACTCCTCACTATTTACACCGGCAATGCTGCTGACCCTTTTTGTCCTGCTCGTGGATGAGGTTTTTGAAATTGTCAGCTGGCCGCCTGCCCATTTTGCCCATGTGACAATTGTGAAATCTTTTTTTAATGGAGTTTGATGAATGTGTGTAGTTGCTACTGCTGTCTTGTAAATAAAGTAATATGTTTCCATCTATGAAAATTGCCTGAAGGTGAACTCTACAACAGGTACAATATTGGAGAGGAGTTGAGACATCATAGCAACCAGGACACCTGCGGGGAAGCCAAACCGAGACCTATTCCAAATAGCTCAATCATAGGCAGTAGTCCAGAAACCCCAAACTCCATAAATAATATTGGGATTAGGGGAAGGAACTGATTAAAAATGAAAGAAAACTAGAGAAACTGGTGAAATTTGGAATTATAGGTTATGGATAGAGTTTTTTTACAGAATATTCTTCACTTTTTGGGTTTGGAAATGTGCCAATTTATTTTGTTATTGATCTTCTATAGAGTACAAAAGAAAGTTATGATGAACTGTTATAAAACACTGGCTCAGCCTCAACTGGAGTGTTCTGGGCACCATACTTTAGGAAGGGTATAAAGGCATTGGAGAGAACACAAAAAAGATTATGCAAATAGTTCTGGGGATGAGGATCTTCAGTTACATTGATAGATTGGTGGAGAGAAGGTTTGGAGGAGATTTGATAGAGGTTTACAAAACCATGAGGGGCCTGGACAAAGTAGGTAGGGAGAAGCTGTTCCCATTGGCAGAAGTGACTTGAACTAGACACCAACAAGGCAGTGGGAAAAGAAACAACAGCAACCTGAGGAGAAACCTTTTTCATGCAGCAAGCAATTAGGATCTGGAATGTACTTTCTGAGTGTGCAGTAGAGGCAGTATCAATCTTGGCTTTCGAAAGAGAATTGGATCATTGTCTGAGGAGTGAAGATTTTTGGAGTAAAGGGCGAAGGTGGTTGAGTGGAACTAGCTGAGTTACTCTTACAAAGGGTCGGCTGATGCGAAAATGACAGGCCGAATAGCCTCCTTCTATGTTTGTAACCATTCCATGATTCTATTTTCAATTTTTTAGAGACAGAATTATAATTTTCCAAGTGCAGAGGATATAAGTCAAAATGATCATACATGAAACCTACTTGCTTAATATTGTGGCTAAACTGCGAAATGTGTTCATTTACAAAAATACATCAGTTTAAGTCCTGTTTTTAAACTGAGATGGAAATGGGAGGTGTGGGCTGCAGTGGGTGCAAAACAAAAGATTTTGACCCCTGGGTCTCAATTACCTCACCCAATATGACTTCTGGTGGAATGGTGCCTCCACCTAAACACAGGCGAGTTAAAATTGGGTTGTCTATGTCGGGAACATGTTGAGCAAACTCTCCAAATACTGCTCACAATCCAACCACCCCCACCCCCTCTCCCCACCCCACCCCCCACACCACCCTTCCCCCACCACCCACTCCTCACATCCCACTGAACAGGGGAAGTATTCACTAAATCCAGTGTTGGTACTGCAACAAGTTACCAAACCTCTAGAAGTATTAGTGAATGACTTTACTATGTTCTAATGACAGGAGCTAGAATTTTCTGCTTATGTTATGATCCCCATGGAGACCAACCACTAAAGAAAAACTGACTTTATCAAACAGCCCAATGAGAAACCAATGGACAAGATTTTACTTTTTAAAGTTTTTACTTTAAAGATCAAACCAAAATCAACATAAATTAAACATGATTTAACTGATAAATTGTAGTCAATAGGAGCTATAAATGACACATTAAATAGTGGATACAACAATGGTGGACCTCACAGATCTCTCAAGTAGTCCATTCGGCATATATGGCATTGGTCTAAGCAAAATGTTCTTCAAAATTCTGCCTTCCTCAGGTAGAGTTTCAGTTTCTTTATTCACACAGGATTTAGCCCCCAGTCCTCCTCCACCAGCTTGCTCCCAACCAATCTGAGCCCCATGACATGGTATTCATCAAAATGGCATGCATCTGCAGAACGCCTCAGTTCTGCTCACAATGATCATGGTGGTGTAGTTCCACCAGAGTCCCATGTGTACCATATAGCCAGCTCTGGTTAATCCGTCCCTTTAAAACAACTGAAGCAGCGGCAGTAACTTTTCTTATCCCCACTCCCAGTTCTAGCCTTCAGATTTTCTTCTTTTTAAACTGCCCCACAGACACCTCTCCACATCCTGCCACTGAACTGCACTGCTAAGATCACCTCATAACTCTGTCCGTTGTCTGATTGCAGCTGGTTTCTGTTGCCCTAGCAATCTGATGTCACAGCCCATTTCCCAGAAACTTGATGTCCTAGTTTCTCTTTCAGTCAGAGACTGTGTTAAAAAGCAAGCTTTGAGATGAGAGTTAGGGCACCCAACAAAATATTTGATGAACCATCTCGCAGACAAACAGACAACAGTTTTCACATGCTTGCCCACTGGTCTCATAAACCACAGATTCCATCACACTTATAACAGATGCCTTTGCATAGCTTATGCCTAGCCCACAAAAAAACAAAAGCGCTAAAAGTTTTTACTCAAAATCATATTTTTGCTATGGCATTTTTCTGTTCTCCCAATTAATGATGAAATTATGATTTTGAGGCCATTCCAGCAGCTTCACAAACTGTATGTGCTCCAAATGAGCCAAAATGACCCCTATTAATCAATTGGCATGAATTTTTCAAAATGATAATGTTATAAATTGACTACAATACTTCTGGAATTGGCCTGATCACTTATTCATCATTTTGTGTAGCCATATACTGCCAACTCCTCATTAATCATTTTCCCCTTTTGCTTACATGCACAATCACCTTTTGAGAAAATTATCCATTTCATTATCCATTCAAATTTTTACTGCTCCGGAACATTTTTGAAAAACTGTGATAGTTTGCCAACAAACTATGCAAATAAGATAATGGGAGAAATTTGTGAGATTGTGACAAGTCATTTGCCCTACTTTAGGCTGAACAAAAGAGCATCTTTGATAGAAGTGTATTAAAAGGTTAAAGGCATCCATTAAGATGGGACAGAAAGTATTCGAATCAGGCAAGGGAAAATACAACTTCACATTTTCAGGTTTTCACTGTGTTAATGTTTACCAAGGCCAGGATTTTTAGAATGTTGGGGCTTCCCTTCTCACTATCTGAGGGGTTAGGGGAGAATATATCCCCGCCGACACTGCCTGCCCTGCAGCCATTTAATACTCCAACAAGCATTAATTGGCTGCAGGCTGGAATTCCACACCTCATTCAGGGGGTGGGGAAATCCCACCTCAGAGAACTGCCGGCCATTCTGATTGGCCAGCAGCTCTCTAGTCCCTGCAACACCAGAAGCAGCAGTGGAAAGGACTGGGAATGAAAGCAGTCTGCAGAGCCTAAGTCCTGGGAATCCAGGACCAAGTAAGTTTAGCTGGTCTCAGGGCAGGGTGGGAAGGTGAGGCCCAGGGGAGTGGGCAGCGGGTGGGTGGGGGTGTTGTTGGTGGAGAGGTTGAGGGTGCAGGGAGGATCTGCAGAGCCGTCCTTTAGGGTAGTGGGGGTCAGCTGATGTTGAAAGGGGGCTGCTGATGGAGTCGCTCCCCCCATTCCCCCCCCCGGCCCACACCTTCCTGCCTGAGGACTGAGCAGGGTTATTTTTTGGGCTTCTCCCTGCCCCTGAACTCCTTCCGCCAGCCTGAAAATTGAAGCTGGCCAGGAAACAGCCCTTATATGGTCAATAATTTGCCACAAGGGCCTCAACTGGGGCAAGGGCGGGCCAGCCAGCCTAAGCCTAGGTCGGATGGCCCACCCTTGCCTGTCCCAGAGTAAAATTGCAAAGAGGTCGGGTGGGCAGGAGCCTAGTGGAAAGGCCATCCGACAAGTGTTACAACCACCCCCACCTACAAACCCACCAACAGGGAACATAAAAGTCTGCCCCCAGTATACAGCAGTAAAACAGTAGCTGTCTTATTATTTAAACTCAGCCCAGTGCAGATTAACAGATTCTGAAGACGAGTCACACTGACTCAAAACTTCCTCTCCGCAGATGCTGTTAGACCTGCTGAGTTTTTCCAGCATTTTCTGTTTTTGTTGCAAATTAAGAGGTTCTTAACTGGTGATGATCCTTTTCCCCTACCCAAACTCCCCCAACTTTATTCGTTGTTGTGCAAAAGAGCTAATGCGATGAGAAAGACATCAGTTGGTCTCTTGTTGTCACCATGGTGACATCAGAGCTTTACCAGCTTATGTAGCCTTTAAAAATCAGCAGAATAAAGGATTTATTTTTAAATAGTCCATTTTTGAAACTTTTTTTTGCTATCATGTAGCACCTGATCTCATGATCTTGTCCCTCATCATCTTTTAATGTCTGAGGCTGGGCACCAAAAACTAGATGTTTACTGATTATCCTCACCTCCCAGTATCTTAACTATTCCCATCTTTAACTTAAGTATAAGCAGGTGCTGGACTTCAATGTGGAGTCCAAATCATCACATTCGAACAGTGAGGCTCGGAAGTGTAAAGAAGCCTGGTGGATGAGCCAGTCATCGCATACAAAAACATAAAGAAAATAAATAAATAAAGATATCCATTTATATGGCACCTTTCATGACCACCGGATGACCGAAAGCACTTTACAGCCATTTACGTACTTTTGAAGTGTAGTCAGTGTTATAAAGTAGAAAAGAAAACAAAACTAAGGAAATAGGTTTTTATTGAAACAAAATGCAATGGCATTTTACCTTAGCACAAATAATCAAAAATAGGCCATTGTAATATTCATTAGGAACTTAAAAGAACAAGACAACTAAGACTTAGGGGTTATCAAATTTCATCCTCGTTCAGTAACTGGAGATGTATATCCTTCCCACTATACATATTTATGTCAATTTTCCCAAGTTCCAAGCTTCCGTTAGAGACTTCTTTTTGTTGTACAGTATACTTCATACACAACAGCAAAACTTGAGTCTCATGCATTTTGATGTTTAGGACGTTGGCAAATGTTTGCTGTGAACTACATCTGGTGGTCGAGGTTAAGAGAATGTCTGTGAATAGATTGAGAAAAATAAAATGGGATACTTCTGGGCTTTCATACTGCTGCAGTGAGCTGGGTCATAGATCAGTTGCTACCTAGGTGACAGGATTCTTCCCACTCTACACAATATAAGATGACACAGTGCTGAATGAGAGCTCACGATGGGAAGGAACTCTGGTGCTTCTGCACTTTTAGTGAATGCAACACAATTAGACAGTTAAAAGTTGTATCACTTTAAATGCATGTGCGCGTGTGCGTGTGTGTGTGTGTTGTAACATATTTTTGTTTTCAATTTTATGATAGAAATTAAATTAAGTCAGCAAAAACATTATTCAGCTTCTTGACATGAAATTCCAGATTTTATTTGTGTTACGAATTGATTTCAGAATTTGGAGCTATCCTCATGCTTTCCTGGAATTCACCAAACATAGAAATAAGTTATTTAAAGTGTGTGAGGTTCAATGTGACTACTAATTATATGCTAAAATGTTCTGTTTCTCCTCAGTCATCTAGAAAACTCCAGACAGGGACTATGAATACAACCTTGCTTTGTTTCAGCCCTCTTTTTGAATGTCTTTCTCTGGATTGCAATGCTGTTAAGTGTTGTGAAGTAATGAAGGATGCTTATAGAAGATACAATGTGAATATTCCCTCTAGTCCTTGGAAAGAGGATAAAGTACTGACAAAAAGGTCAACAATGGTGGAAAGGGGAACAAATATTCAACTTGAATTCCTGGTTGCAAATCACTAACTCTAGGTGATCTGCGAGGTCAGACTGAAAAATATTGAACTCTGACATGACTGAAGAAATAGATAGCTGTGCAAATATATCCCCAGTACCAAAAAAAAGTAAGCCAGAGGTACCAAAGGATATGAGGGAAAGCAATTCTATGCCAATGCTTGGTTTTTGGGCCTATTAAAAAGCTTATAGCAAATAAGCCAGGAAACCTTCCATTAGAAAATAAGTTTCTGTGACTACAGGGTTACTTTCTCATTGGGCAGCTTAAATTGTGGAGCAAGATCACAAAGACATGGCAAGAAATCACAAATGATGCATTTGAAGGTGAACACCATCCTTTGTTAAACAAACTGAAATGCACAAAGTAGCCTTTTGCACACCAAGATATACAATACCAGGTCAAAATGTAACTCTTACTTTGCTAGTTTTGATGCAGTCTAATGATAAATTTAAGACTAAAAGCATTTCCTTCACAGCAAGAATGCTAATTGGATACCCAAGAGAGTCAAGCTATTGTCATATTTCATGTTTGACACTTACAAAGTGAACAGCAAAACAGGAGGCCATAAATACAATGGGATGGCAAACGTTAGAATCAAATTAATGCCCTGGGCTCTAAGGACGAAGTATGACTACCACAAAATAACACACTTCTATGGATTTTCTTATATCTCCACATTTTACTTTTGATAAAAGAACTGTGACTTAAAGCTTAAATTTCTAACCACAACACCAAGCTAGGTCTAGACTAAATGGATTAAACTTGGACTAGATTTCAAGGAATACAATCAAAGGGTATGTGAATTACAGTGGAAATAGCTCTCATATTTCTTTTTTTCCTAAATCTGAAAGCATTAAACAAAAGTTCCTTAATACCTTTCAATTTTGCAAAGACAGATACTGTGTGTTTGGAACAAGTGAGGCGCTTTATCTGTCGTGCCTTACCTTTGCTGGCAACATGCCCCTGGCTTCGAATTCAAAAAGCTTCTAATAGCAAATCCACAACTGGTGCTGACTATTAGCTGACCCAGTTTCTGGATTGTGACAAAAGATATGATCTCAATCCAAATACTTAGAGTAATACCTCCAATAACGCCACAGACCATGGGTGACATTAGAAATAAGTGTTTGTGTATTTTTTTGTATTAGTGATGAACCCTTAAAAATGTTGTGCTCATGAATGCAAAGTCAAATTTCTGTTAAAAGCTTATGTTAGGCCAACTCACTATCACCCTCCCCGCCCCAACCTTCCTGATGCTCACGGGTATGCAAACAGGGGCCCAGGTGACTTTTTACCTGTCACATTTTCAAGATTCCAGGAAAATGTCTCTCAAAGACTGGCCTAGAATTTCTGTCCAGGTCTTATCATCACCTGTGCAGAAAATAAATAAATAGCATTAATGATCACAGTATTTTAAGCATACACAAGTAGCCCAATGACTAGTTACCCTGAACTGTCCAGGATCTTTACACTATTTCCCAAGTCAATTCACCTGAACAGTCCCCACCCACAAAACTGGCCATGCCCCAGGTTGCAATGGCAAGTTCCCGCAATAACAACCGAGTTCTTTGGTGCACAGGCGCCAGTGGTCACATTAATCCAGCGCTAATCACATGAAAAGCCTTTAATTGTAGCCCGACCCAGGTCTGTTCCTCACCCTGCTGCTGCAATTGCTTTAAATGACTTCCAACTCAGTTTATTATTTTTTATTTGATCCTTGGAATGTGAGTGTCAGCTGGCAAGGTCAACATTCATTACCCATCACTAATCGCCCTTGAGAAGGTGGTGATGAGGCAGCTTCTTGAACCGCTGAAGTCCATATGGTATAAGTACACCCACAGATCTGTTAGGAAGGGAATTCAGGATTCTGACCCAGCAACAGTAAAGGAACAGCAATATAGTTCCAAGTCCAGATAGTGTGTAGCTTGGAGAAGAATATGAATTGGTGGTTTTCCCATGCATCTGCTGCCCTTGAACTTCTAGGTGATAGAAATCATGGGTTTGGAAAGAGCTGCCCAAGGACCATTGATGAGTTGTGCCAGTGCATTTTCTAGATGGTACACAGCACTACCACTATATCAGTGGTGCAGAGAGTGAATGGTTAAGGTGGCAATTGGGCCGCCAATCAAGTGGGCTGATTTGTCTTGAATGGTGTCAAGCTTTTTGAGTGTTGCAGTCATCCAGGCAAGTGGAGAATATTCCACCACACTTAGGATTTGTGTCCTGTAGATGGTCGACAAGACTTAGGGAGTTTGGAAGTGAGCCACTTGGCACAGAATTCCCAGCCTCTAACCTGTTCTTATAGCCATACTATTTGTATGGCTGGTCCAGTTAAGTTTCTGATCAATGCCAATTCCCATGATATTGATGGTGAGGGATTCCGTAATCGTAATGCCATTGAATGTCATGGGGAGTTGGTTACTTTCTTGTTGGAGATGCCTGGCACTTATGTTTTGTGAATGTTACTTGGCAATTATCAACTAAGCCTGAATGTTGGTCAGGTCTTAATTTAAATCAACTTGAATTCAGTCAATTGATGTGTCCTTGGTACATCAAAGACCTGTGCAGCAATCAGCTAAAGCTCACAGGTATGTCCTACTCTGCTGTAGTAATGAGTTATTTGAAGACCACAGTGACAAGCAGTTGATTGTCACTGTCTTACCTTGTGATCTTCAGCCTCGGGTAGACATTCATCCAGTTTTATGCCAGATAGTATGGTTTTTATCTGGTCTCTCCACTGTCAAGTACCAGATGCCTTTATATCCAGTATTCTAGGGTGAAAATAGATGAAAGCAGGTAGCTGATAGCTGCCCTGGTAACATGGCCTTGCCTGGCCTGCTCCTGCTCCTGCTCTACTGTGGGTCACTAAGGCTGGCTGTGCATACCAGGCCTAGTTGCTATGGTGATGAGCAAGTGGAACTTATTTACTCACACTCAGTGCTCACACCAATAGCCTCCCCATCAGTGCCAACAGCTTGACAAAGAACCGCATCACCGGCTCTTTGCGTGGGCTAAACTCAGATTTACTATCAGTGGATGACCCTTCTATTCCATCTTTAATGTTATTAATAATAATAACAGGAAAGGAATGAAGCATGGATGACTTACATACAAACACTCATGGTCCTGGTGCAATTTTTAGCTGCGGCTTGTGGATTGGAGGCCTGTTATGATGTCGTTTTTGTGCACAGTGCAGCAGCAATTGCATCAGCCCTGCAACCCCCTCCCCCAGTCCTACCTCCCTTGCTTCAGCGCTGCTGGTCTGGTGTCCAGTATTCTTGGCCTCCAACAGTGGCCACCCTACTAGAGCCTCACTCTGAAGGCAAGTTTCTTTTTTGACCTTTTGCAAAATTCCATGTATGGATAGCATGTATATAGATGTGGTCACCCACAGCTTAAGAATATGCAGGGGAAGAGGGAATGGGTGACCACCATGCAGTCAAGAAGGAATAGTGAGGTGGTACAGGAGTCCCCTGAGTGCATTGGACTCTCGAGCTAGTATTCCATTCTGAATACAAATGAAAGTGATGGTTCATCTAGGGAATGCAGCCAAAGTGAAGGCCATGGCGCTGCAGTTGGCTCAGCTATCAGGGGAGTGGGGCATGATGAAGACTGGAAGAGCATTCGTGATAGGAGATTCAACAGTTAGTGGAACAGACAGACATTTCTGTGGCTACGGATGTGAATCCAGGATAATGTATTGCCTCACTCGTGCCAAGGTCAAGGATGTAACTAAACAGTTGTAGAGCACCCTGAGGTGGGAGGAGGAACAGTCAGCAATTATGGCGTGCATCAGTATGAATGACATATGAGGAAAGAGGGATGTGGGCCTGCAGTCAGAATTTAGGGCACTAGGTAAGAAATTAGCAAACAAGACCTCAAAAGTAGGAATCTTTGGATTATTCCCGGTGCCATGCACAAGTGAATGTAGAAATAGGAGGATAGAACAGATGAGCGCAGGTGTGACGAGAGGGTGCAGGAGGGAGGCTTTAAATTCTTGGAACATTGGGATCAGTTCTGGGGGAGATGAGACCTGTATACGAACGTATGAAATAGGAGTAGAAATAGGCCATTCAGCCCCTGGAGCCTGCTCCGCCATTCAATAGGATCATGGCTGATCTGTTTGTGTCTTGAGTTCCACATTCCCATCTACCACCAATAACCTTATGATTCCGTCACTTAACAAGAATCTACCTATCTCTGCTTCAAAAATATTCAGTGACCCACCTCCACTACCTTCTGAGGCAGAGAGTTCCAAAGACGCACAACCCCCTAATTTTAAAACAGTGCCCCCTAGTTCTGGACCTACCTACAAGAGGAAGCATCTTTCCCACGTCCACTTTGTCAATATTGTTCAGGATCTTTTATACTTCAAACAAGTCACCCCTCACTCTTCTAAACTCCAGTGGAAATAAGCCCAGCCTGTCCAACCTTTCCTCATGAGACAACCTGCTCATTCCAGGTATCAACCTAATGTAGGTTGGAATGCTTGCACCTAAACATAAACCAGGACCAATTCCTTGCTGGTGACGATTTGCTGGTGCTGTTGGGGACTGTAAGCACTAACTTGGCAAGGGCGTGGGAAACGGGAGTTAATGTCAGAGAGGAATACCAAGATGCACGTAACTTAATCAGGCAGCCAGTGAACGGCCTTCCTACCCCATCACCAATTGAGGCCCTTAAGTGGGGAATTAATGCCCACATGTGGGCCTCATCCCATTGCTAGGCAGGAGGGTCTCCCTGTTGTGAGCACGACAAAAAAAAACCCGGCATACTTGCTTGTGGGCTCCTGAAGAGGGGGGTGGGATTGGGGGGTGGTCTCTGGTTCAAAGGCCTGATCGAGCAACCCAGCATTGGGAAGGGAACCTGCTGAAAGCCGTCCCTCAGTCCTTGCTGCCGACACCCACCCCTGCAACCCCCACCCCTCTACACCTTCCCCCTGTCATTACTCACCTGTGGCCTGGGGCCCTCCTCAATCTGAGGCCTTGGGTGGGTGTAGTATCAGCAGCGAACACTGCCTCCCTGGTGGCAATGCTGCGTACAGGAGCTGCCAGCCTCTGATTCACTGGTCACTCCCGGTGGGTGGGACTTCAGCCGCTGGGATTCATAGGTGCCTGAGTGGCATGAGATGTGACAGGCCTTCTCATAAAGAGGTGACCCAGGAGCCTCGCTGGCTCACTAGCCGAGGGCCGAGATCCCCGTCGACTCCAAAAGATTTTGCCCAGAAAGTTCAGAGGGGAATTGAAAAAGCAACTGAGAGGAACAAGGATATTATAGGAGAAGGCACAAGTAGCTAACATGAAAAGGAATCCAGAAGTTTTCTCTAGGCATAAAACACTAAAAGGATGGTAAGAGGAGGACTGAGACCAATAAAGAGCAGAAGGAGGATTTGCGCATGGAGGCAAGAGGCATGACAGAGGTATTATATGAATACTTTGCATTTGTCTTTACAAAGGAAGGAGATGCTGTGCAGGTCATGGTGAAATAAGAAATATTCAGACACCTAAAGGATTAAAACTGACAAGGAGGAGGTATTGGATAAGCTGTCTATGCTTAAAGATTTTTTTATTCATTCACGGGACTAGGCCAGCATTTACTGCCCACACCTAGTTGCCCTTGAGAAGGTGATGGTGAGCTACCTTCTTGAACCACTGCAGTCCATGGTGTAGATGCACCCACTGTGCTGTTACAGAGGGAGTTCCAGGATTTGGTCCCAGCAACAGCGAAGGAACAACGATATATTTCCAAGTCGGAAAGGTGAATTACTTGGAGGGGAACCTCTAGGTAGTGGAGTTCCCATCTATCTGCTGCCCTTGTCCTTCTAGGTGGTATTGGTCGTAGGTTTGGAAGGTGCTGCCTAAGGAGCCATGCAGAATTCCTGCAGTGCATCTTGTAGATGGTACACACTGCTGCTACTGTGCGTCAGTTGTGAAGGGAGTAAATGTTTGTGGATGTGGTGTCAATCAAGCGGGCTGCTTTGTCCTGGATGGTGTCAAGCTTCTTGGGTATTGTGGGAGCTGCACTCATCCAGACAAGTGGGGAGTATTCCATCACACTCCTGACTTGTGCCTTGTAGATGGTGGACAGGCTTTGGGGATTCAGGAGGTCAGTTACTCGTCGCACGATTCCTCGCCTCCGACCGGCTCTTGTAGTCATAGTATTTATATGGCTAGTCCAGTTCAGTTTCTGGTCAATGGTAGCCCCCAGGATGTTGATAGTGTGGATTCAGTGATGGTAATGCCATTGAGCATCAAGGAGCAATGGTTCTCTCTTGTTGGATATGGTCATTGCCTGACACTTGTGTGGCGTGAATGTTACTTGCCACTTGTCAGCCCAAGCCTGGATATTGTCCAGGTCTTTCTGCATTTGGACATGGACAGCTTCAGCATCTGAAGAGTCGCAAATGGTGCTGAACATTGTGCAATCATCAGCGAACATCCCCACTTCTGATGGAAGGGAGGTCATTCATGAAGCAGCTGAAGATGGTTGGGCCTAGGACACTATCCTGGGGAACTCCAGCAATGATGTCCTGGAGCTGAGATGCTTGACCTCCAACAACCACAACCATTTTCCTCTGTGCTAGGTATTACCCCAACCAGCAGAGAATTTGCCCCCTGATCCCCATTGACTCCAGTTTTGCTAGGGCTCCTTGATGCCACACTCAGTCAAATGCTGCCTTGATGTCAAGAGCAGTCACTCTCACCTCATATCAGGAGTTCAGCTCTTTTGTCCATTTTTGAACCAAAGCTGTAATAAGATCAGGAGCTGAGTGGCCCTGGCAGAACCCAAACTGGGCATCAGTAAGCAGGTTATTGCTAAGCAAGTGCCGCTTGATAGCACTGTTGATGACCCCTTCCATTACTTTACTGATGATCGAGAGTAGACTGATGGGGCGGTAATTGGCCAGGTTGGATTTGTTCTGCTTTTTGTGTACAGGACATACCTGGGCAATTTCCACATAGCCGGGTAGATGCCAGTGTTGTAGGTGTACTGGAACAGCTTGGCTAGGTGCACAGCAAGTTCTGGAGCACAAGCCTTCAGTACTATTGCCGGAATATTGTCAGGGCCCATAGCCTTTGCCATATCTAGTGCTTCAGCCATTTCTTGCTACCACATGGAGTGAAATGAATGGCTGAAGACTGGCATCTATGATGCAGGGGACCACCAGAGGTGGCCGAGATGGATCATCTACTTGGCACTTCTAGCTGAAGATCATAGCAAATGCTTCAACCTTATCTTTTGCACTGATGTGCTGGGCTCTTCCATCATTGAGGATGGGGTTATTTGTGGAGCCTCCTCCTCCAGTGAGTTGTTTAATTGTCCACCACCATTCACGACTGGATATGATAGGGCTGCAGAACTTAGATCTGATCCATTGGTAGTGGGATCACTTAGCTCTGTCTATCACTTGCTGCTTATGCTGTTTGGCATGCAAGTAGTCCTGTGTTATAGCTTCACCAGGTTGACACCTCATTTTAGGTATGCCTGGTGCTACTACTGGCATGCACTCTTGCACTCTTCATTGAACCAGGGTTGATCCCCTGGTTTGATGGTAATAGTAGAGTGGGGGATATGCTTGGCCATGAAGTTACAGATTGTACGTGAGTACAATTCTGCTGCTGCTGATGACCCACAGCACCTCATGGATGCCCAATCTTGAGTTGCTGGATCTGTTGGAAATCTACCCCATTTAGCATGGTGATAGTGCCACACAACACGATGGAGGGTATCTTCAATGTGAAGAAGGGACTTTGCATCCACAATGACTGTCCGGTGGACACTCCTAGCAATACTGTCATAGACAGATGTATCCGTGGCAGGCAGGTTGGTGAGGATGAGGTCGAGTATGTTTTTCCCTCTTGTTGGTTTCCTCACCACCAGCCACAGACCCAGTCTACCAGCTATGTCCTTTAGGATTCAGCCAGCTCGGTCAGTAGTGTTGCTACTGAAACACTCTTGGTGATGGATATTGAAGTCCCCCACCCAGGGTACATTCTGCACTCCTTGTCCTTGTCACCCTTAGCGCTTCCTCCAAGTGGTGTTCAACATGGAGCAGCACTGATTCATCAGCTAAGGGAGGGCGGTATGTGGTAATCAGCAGGAGGCTTCCTTACCCATGTTTGACCTGTTGCCATGAGACTTCATGGGGTCCATCTGAAACTTCTAACCCATTTAGAATACCACATCACAGAAAAAAAACCTGCCACAAAATATGTCCCTCCAAAGAACTCAATAAATCAATAAAATTGAATTTAAAATTAAATACAAAGATTAGTTTATGCTATTCACAATGTCTTAGACAAAAGGCACATATAGCTCTGCATAGCTGTGATATAAGTTGTAACTTGCTATGTGATGACATCTAATTAAGTCTTCAATTACCTTTTCATTGCATGCAGATTGCCAGCAGAGTTAAATGCTTCTGAAATTTATTTGTGTTTGTCAGGAGTCAATGTATCAGGTTGATGATACACCCAAGAACAAACCTATACTCCTTCCAACACTTACATGCAAGATAAAACTTAGACTGACAATCCTCTGAAACCACAGAACCCACTTCATAGTAGAATTACAAAGAAATTGCAATGAACAAACAGGCTGTTTGGCCTAACCAGGTCGTGCCAGTGTTTATCCTCCACATGAGCGGTAGTCCTAATCCCATTTGTTTGACACACCACAAAAAAACTGCCAAGTCTTTGCATCTAATAAAAAAATGCATCACAGTATATAAAGCTGATCTAATGTGTAACTTGTATTCCATTATTTAAAAGCACTTATAAGCATTCCAGAGCTTATTGGGTAGAGAACTAAGAATTGCGGTGCTGAGTCAGACCGATCTGAGTGTCCCAGTTTGGGGCCTGTGGTGTAGATTGACCACCATCAGGCACGGTATTGCACCAAACCAGAATGTCCACATTGATCCCAGTTTGAGCTGCAGATACAACATGGTGTGGTGTGGCACTGAACCATTTGAATTGAAACCACTGGAAAGAAAAATGGAATGGAGTGTAGAATGATCAACTGACTTGCTTCCGCCTGGTGGGAACAATTCAAATCGATCCTTCGTACTCTCTATTTCTCTGCATTGATATGGCCATGGCAAAATGGTCACATCCCACCTAAATCAACACCATCGTACAGCTTACACAATATAAATTTGACCCCTATATCTAAAGAGCAGAGACCAGCTGTCATTTCTATTCATCTCTCTATTTCACTGTGTAGAATGTATTTAGTTCAGATTTGACTTCTGATTTTGAATGTACTCGATACTTTACAGCTTTACAACATAGGATGGTTTCAGGTTTGCTGAGCTGTAAAAAATGTTAATATTCAGTGCTCCTTTTCAATCAACCTCAACCAAAATTATCTGACTATGTCATTTGCCTTCATAGGAAGTTGGAAAAGATCAGGTCCCAGAAGGTCTCAGCAAGTTTATCTAGTAAGTAATTCAAAAATACAACATAGGAAAACGGCAGGTTCATGGCCAGTCTGTGCTGAGTTAGATAATCTCAATCAGGGCAGTGAAAACTTTACTACAAATGGCCATAATGCTGCAGGATAATAGTGAGGCAAAAACTGGTCAGGGTTGTCACAACCAATAAATGACCTGGAAACGTGTGTGCACAATTGAGCTCGTATCAAGTTTAGCAGTGAGACCCCTCCCCTCCCTCCCCAAAATTATGAAATAGTATTCTACTTAGGCAAAGATTTTTTGCTTCCGTTCCAGTTTCATGGGCTCTGAAATGGCTGATAAATCCAACGTACAATCTAAAGATTCTGCCCTCACATTCAGGGCACGTGGTACTTGAAGGGTTGGGGTAGATGAGTTGCTTGGAGCTTTCTGTGGTTTCTCTGATGCCTTGACTTTGCCTGTGTGTGTTCCTAATGAAAACTCTCGAGGTGTTTGATGCTTTCCCAAATGAACTTTCTCCATTTTAGTCAGTCACAGGCCAGGGTCTCCCATGAGTCAGTGGGGATGTTTGATCTCTTCAGGGATACTTTGAGGACATCCCTAAAATGTTTTTGCTGTCTTCCTGGGAGCCTCCTGCCGCAACTGTGTTCCGACTAGAGCAGTTACTTTGGGAGTTTGCCGTTAGGCATACGAGTGACATGTCCTGCTCAGCAGGGCTGTTTTTGAGTCATTAGTGCCTCAATACTGGGGAGTTGGCTTGGGAGAGGGCATTACTGTTGAACCACCTTTCTTGTCACTGGATTTGGAGGATCCTGCAAAGGCTCCACTGGCAGTACTTTTCCAATGTTTTGAGGTGTCTGCTGTAGGTTGTCCAAGTCTCTGAAGCACATAGGAGTACGGGAATCACAGTTGCATGGTAAACTGTGACGTGAGTCTCAGATTTGAGATCCTGGTCCTCAAATACTCTTTTCATCAGTCAGCTGAAGGCTGGGCTGGCACATTGGAGACGATGATGAATTTTGTTGTCTATGTCTGCCTTCATCGAGAGATGGCTCCTGCAATATGGAAAATGGTCCCCATTTTCCAGGATCTTCCTGATGATCTTAAACAATGGAGGGGAGGTATTGTGCCATGGGAACTGGTTGGAAAAGGATCTTAATTTTCCAGGTGTTTAATAAAAGACCCATGTTCTCATATGCTTTGGGAAGGAGTGGACAATGACCTGGAGCTCACTTTGAGTCAGTGCACACACAAGCATCATCTGATACTGAAGCTCAATGACTGAGGTTCAAGTGATTCTGGTTTTGGATTGAAGGCGACGTAGGTTGGACAGTTCCCCATCTGTTCTGTAAATTATCTGCACACCTGTGAATAGTTTTCTACCTCTCATCAAGACTCA
This sequence comes from Carcharodon carcharias, assembly GCF_017639515.1. NCBI lineage: Eukaryota > Metazoa > Chordata > Chondrichthyes > Lamniformes > Lamnidae > Carcharodon > Carcharodon carcharias. The sequence continues at coordinate 33,427,134 of NC_054473.1, forward strand.
CACATGGTTAAAGGTCACTTGAGAGAAGTGCCTGAGAGTTCCCAGTGCCCAGTCAATCGTACCCCAAAAATGAGTCAATACCTTAAGAAGGGCAGGAGGAGAGGAAACCAGCAAGGCGTTATGGCAAATTGTTTCATGCTGAGGTAGCAAGATCTCTTTTTCATGTTGGTAATATGGTATATTTCTGCCTTTCTTCTCCATTTGCTGGCACACTTCTTATGGAATTTACCAGAGTTTTTCTTACATATTACAAAACTTACCTTTGAGCATGTTGAGTCACCCTGGCAGTGGAACAATTTATTGATGCAACATGCTTCAGTGATACTCATGTTTTGACACATTAGAGCACAGTAGCATGCATTGGTAAGTATGGGAGAGAAAGCTTCTGAGTGTCCATCATAAAGTATAATGTACTCTCTTATTCCAGGTCTGCACAGTTGTTGAATAGAAAAATGTGATAAAAGCCATGTTTATAAACATGGACCCATCAAACAAATCTGAACAAGAACCCCGAGTTGTGGATTCAAACACGATTTGCATTTACAACTTCTGTTGCAAGAGCAATGAAAAAAGCTTAATACTGTAACTGTAATTAGTGGGTTGGTTTTGATCTTTGATTTGCTTATACCATGTAATTTTCCCTTCAACCACACAATTGAGCATTGTTTTTTTTCACTGTTTCAGAGAAAATGTTAATTCAGCAACTTCACTTAATTAAAAAAAAGTTACATGTGAAGACATTCCCTCTTCTGTAGCTTTAATGAAAATAATACTTTCTAAGTAACTAGAGAAAATGCCTTTTGGGTTAAATTAAAAATAATATGTTAACAAGAGTTTTGTTTGAAATTAGCAGTTTTAGAATAAAAAACAGGGCTCCAGGTGTTGTAAACTATACTCCGCTCCATATTCTAGCACGACAAAATAACAAAAAATGTAAATATGATCCTAGACGGGTTAATCAATGATATCTATATTTACCTGAGACTTCACCCAATCTAAAAATCAGTCATCAATTTCATAGACAAAATTCACAAGAGCTTTTCTCCTTTTTCTCAAACAGAAAATATAAAGATTATTATATAATTTCACAAGTGTATCTTCTGATAATGCTAAATATGTCAGCTTGTATCCATCCCTGATTGAGGGGAATAGATCTACTAATCTTCAAGGCCTGGATTTTCCTGGAGATCCCCACCTGATTTCAGGTAGGAAAGAGGTGATGTGATATAGGAAACTGGAATAGCAAAACCTTTTTTATAACACACATCAAAAAATCAGAATTCCTCCCTACCTGCAGCCACCAGTCTCCGAGCTCACCCATCAAACAGAATACAAAAGCAAGGAAGTTATGGTGAACATTTACAAAACTTTGGTATAATCTCAACTGGAGTACTATGTCCAGTTCTATGTAAATTAAGGTGAGAAGGGGTGCCTGTAACATGTCCTTCTCCCAATGCTTCGCCCAATGCAATAATTCCTTTAGCTTCTATCCAATTCCACCTTCAAGAAACATTGCCAATATATAAAGCTGGCTCTGATGGGGTCAGTGTCCCATAGGTAGAAATACTTTTCACTCGCACTGTAGACTTTAAAGCCTAGAAGCGATTGCCAATATCCATTGAATACTGAGGGTAGTTGTTGGGTGCCGCACAAAATCTAAAAAGCAAAGTTAATTTTAGGGTAGTGTTGTATTTCCTTTGTGCAGTTCCATTATTCCAATGATGAAGTGAATGATGAGGCTATGCTAACTTTGCTGTGAGGAAAGGAATGGTCCTTCCATCCACAAAAGGTTACAGCCAGAATTTTCCCGTTGGCGTGTGGGGCCCGCCCCCACACGCCCACGCATAAAATGACGCGCAGTGACAGCAGGCGAGCGTCCTGACATCACCGCGCGCCATCGTGATATTTCGTCGGACAGGCGCGCATTGATCTCCGATGCGTGCCCTACATTAATTAACCGGCCACTTAAGGCCCTTGAGTCACCAATCGATGGCGATTTATCAGCGGCCATGCAAACTTTGGGTCGGCACATGGGCACAACGGGCAGGCGGGTTGGACACACTTGTATAAACCTCATCCAGGGGCGGGATAAGAGGTGGGGTCATGAGTGTGCTCTGTCAAATATTGTTTTTTCAAAGCTACCGACACTTGCTTATGTGATCTGCAATACTTCAAAACGCATACCAGCTGCTTGGTACCTTCAGGTTAACATTCAACTTTCAGGTTAACACTCCACTTTCAGGTTAACACTCTGCAGTGAGCAATCATTTTTGGGCCTGCAAGTTTCAGGAAGCCTTCGCTTAGCCTGGGAATGGGAGCTGAACTCTCCACTGGAGGCACCTTCTCTGAGGAGGAAGGGAGGGCTAAAAGGGGGAGGAGGCCAGAAGTGCACATTCAGCCTCCAGGGGAGCCACTTTTGGGAGTCCAGGCGCAGGCACAAGGGGGGCAGGGCCAAGAGGTAGTCCAAGGTGGAAGGGGCCACAGAAGACGCCACTATCCTGCTGCCAGGGTATACAGGCGGCGAAGCAGCTACCTCAATATGACTGAGGTGCAGTGCCGAAGGAGGTTCCATCTCTCAAGCGAGACAGTCAACTATATCTGTCAGATGTTTGGGCCTGAAATCCCCATGAACTGTGTGGGTGAACATCCCATGCCAGTGGCTTTAAAGGTCACAGCTGCCCTCAGCTTCTATGCCCCTGGCTCCTTCCTGGGGTCGGTGGGTGATCTTGGCAATGTCTCCCAATCAGCTGTCCACACTTGTGTCAAGCAGGTTACAGGCACTCTGTTCAGACGTGCATTGCCCTTCATCCACTTCCATTGACACCAGGCAAGACAGACGTAGTGAGGCGATTGCTGGCTTTCTCCGCGCCCAGGGTGCAATAGACTGTACACATGTGGCCATCAAGGTGCCAGCAGGTGAGCCCGGTGCCTACATTAACAGGCAGGGCTTCCACTCCACGAACGTGCAGGTAGTGTGTGATCACAGGATGCTGATTCTACAAGTCTGTGCCAGGTACCCAGGCAGCTCCCACGACGCCTACATCCTCAGTCACTCCCAGGTGCCGGGGCTCTTCAGTGCTCCAGCCCAGCTGGATGGGTGGCTGCTGGGTGACAAGGGCTATCCCCTCAGAAGGTGGCTCATGAAGTCTCTCCGTCACCCAAGAACAGAAGCTGGGCAGCGGTACAGTAGGAGCCACGCCTCCACAAGGGCTGTGGTGGAGAGAGCCATCCGTCTTCTGAAGATGCATTTCCGATGCCTGGACCGCTCAGGGGGCGCACTCCAGTACCCCCAGATCGTGTATTGCTGAAGTGGTTGCATGCTGCACTCTCCACAATCGTGCGCTGGAAAGGGGGGCCGCAGTGGATGATGAAGATGTAGACGCAGTGGCTGCGGCTGCACACGATGAGTCCAGCAGTGAGTCCGAGGATGAGCACACACATGGAAATGATGAGAGGATAGACACTGACTCAGGCATACTCCAGGGAGGCAGGGACACCCAGGAGGCTTTAATCCAACAAACCTTCAGCTAGCACACCACAGATGGACCATCAGGATAAGCCTGGGCTGTAGGCTCCATATTCGATACCTAAGTGCAAAATCTGCCAGGTTAGGAACATTAACTAAGGTCCTTGTTAATAAAGCTGAATGTCCCACGAAACACTCATAACATTATTGGAAACCATTCCCTGCAGAAGAAAAGAGGCACCCTAAGCCATGGTGACATGTCTGATTTTAATATTACAAGCAAAGAAACTTAAGAAAAAATGAAAAAGGTGTCAAAAATCACAGCAACTCATAAAGACCTCATTGCGGGCCAACCCAAAAGCACCAGTGATAAACCTGTAGTGTGCCTAAGGTGCCTTATGTTTACATTTTCTGTTGCTACGTCTTAGTGATCCCCATCGCTCGGAGTGGCATCTGGGACAGCCTGCCGACTCTGCTGTCCTGTTGACCTCAATAACCTTGGCGGTCGTCCTCTGGCCCATGGAGCCTGTAATGGCCCAGCCTGGGAAGGAGCTGCTAGTTCCACAGCTGCCATCTCCCCAGTCGTCACAGCTTCACCCGATGCAACGGTCACTGGCAAAGGGGCCGAGGAGCTGATGGCCTCATCCAGACCGCTCTGAGAGGAGCCCGCAGAGACAACGGGCAGCTGCTGCGATGACGTGAGGTCGCTTCAGACCTCCCTGCTCACCGTGGATGGATGGGCACCGAGCTGGGATTTTCCTTAATTCTGGCAGCCCACACCATCTCTCACACTGGCAGTGACCAGCTGAGGTCAATGTCAATGTAAGGGCTTGCTGGTCAGAGCATATCCCCGGGGAAGCCTGATTGGTTCCCTGGAAGAGCCCCTCCATGACAGTCGCCAGTCTCTCCATGGGGGATGCATGGCCATGAGGCTCATTTCTTTGGCGATAATCCACGTAGACTCTTCCACCACGGACACCAAGCCAAGCATTGCCTCATGTATCTCCACTGGATGCTCCCACACACCTGGCCACATTTCCTGCGTTTGCTGCGCGTGGAAGACTCCAGAGGCACATCATCAGGCACCGACTGAGCATGTGCCTGGTCCCCTGCAGTCCTCCGACTTTGACGCCATGGGCACTCTCTGTCTCTGCCAACTCCCCCAGCAACTGTGAAGTGCCCTCACCGCTGTGCCCCAGGACACTAGCCAATGTTCTAGTTCTCACCGAGGTGCTAGTATCTGCGTGGGTGCCTGCCTGGCAGAGATGGTGTGATGCTGGTGAGACTTCAGGGCCCTCAGGTGTGAGAGGGGGCCTCTGCTGCTCTTCCTTCGGGCCCTGCTCCGATGATGCTGAAAGGAAGAACAAAGACATTGGATCAGTTAACGTGGAGACAATGTCAATGTGCATCCCTGTCCCCCAGATCATTATGCACTCATCCTTCCATAAGCAATGGTCAAGCCATGTTGCAAACTTCAATCACTGAACATTCAGCACTGCTATGGCTGTTGGGAGAACAATGGTAACCTCACTGCTGGGCAAACAAACCTGCCCGTGGCACCCCAGCCTCACTCACACCAGTGGACCTGGGCTTATGGCGCCTTTCCAAATCTAGGGCCTCTCAAAGCAGCTGAGAATCACCAACTGTGCCAGCTCTCCACCAGTCCTCACTCGCTCAGTGGCATTAGATGCATTCTTCTCTGAAGAATTTGCTGGTGGGAGATTGAGGAACAGTTATGTAGGCAGATTTTGGAAAGATGTAAAAGCAATAGGGTTGTTGTGGTGGGTGATTTTGACTTTCCCTATATTGACTGGAAATCACTTATTGCTAGGGGTTTGGATGGTGCAGAATTTGTAAGGTGCATCCAGGAGGGCTTCCTGAGACAATATGTAGATAGTCCAACTAGGGAAGGGGCAATACTGGACCTGGTATTAGGGAATGAACCCGGCCAGGTGGTCGAAGTTTCAGTAGGGGAGCATTTCGGGAAAAGTGACCATAATTCAGTAAGTTTCAAGGTACTGGTTGGTAAGGATAACAGGAGTCCTTGGGTTAAGGTGCTTAACTGGGGGAAGGCTAATTATAACAATATTAGGCAGGAACTGAGGAATCTGGACTGGAGGCAGATGTTTGAGGGCAAATCAACAACAGACATAAGGGGGCTTTCAAATGTCAGATGATAAGAATTCAGGATCAGCATGTTCCTGCTAGAATGAAGGCTAAGTATGGAAAGTTTCAGGAACCTTGGATAACAAAGGATATTGTGAGATTAGTCAAATAGAAAAGGGAAACATTCGTAAGGGCTAGAAGGCTGGGAACAGATGAAGTCCATGGAGAATATAAAGGAAGTAGGAAGAAACTTAAGCAAGGAGTCAGGAGGGCTAAAAGGGGTCATGAAAAGTCATTGGCAACCAGAATTAAAGAAAATCCCAAAGTCTTTTATACATAAGTAAAAAGCAAGAGGGTAGCCAGGGAAAGGGTGGGCCCACTCAGGGACAGAGGTGGGAATGTGTGTGGAGCCAGAAGAAATGGGAAAGATACTAAATGAGTACTTCTCATCAATATTCACCATAGAGAAGGACTTAGCAGTCAATTTGCCTAGGGAAGAGTGTGTAGATAACCTGGATCATGTTGAGATAAAAAAAAAAGAGGAGGTGTTAGGCATCTTGAAGTATATTAAGGTGGATAAGTCCACAGGGCCAGATGGGATCTACCCCAGAGTGCTGAAGGAGGCAAGGGAGGAGATTGCTGGGGCTTTGACAGAAATCTTTGTATCCTCACTGGCTATGGGTGAGCTCCCAGAGGACTGGAGAATGGCCAGTGTTGTTCTATTGTTTAAGAAGGGTAGCAGGGATAATCCAGGAAATTACAGGCCGGTGAGCCTTATGTCAGTGGTAGGGAAATTATTGGAGAAGATTCTTCGTGACAGGATTTTCTACCATTTGGAAGCAAATGGGTGTATTAGTGAGAGGCAGCATGGTTTTGTGAAGGGGAGGTCGTGTCTCACTAACTTGATTGAGTTTTTCGAGGAAGTGACAAAGATGATCGACGATGGAAGGGCAGTGGATGTCATCTACATGGATTTCAGTAAGGCCTTTGACAAGGTCCCTCATGGCAGACTGGTACAGAAAGTAAAGTTGCATGGGATCAGAGGTGAGCTGGCAGGATAGATACAAAACTGGCTTGGTCATAGGAGACAGAGGGTAGCAGTGGAAGGGTGTTTTTCTGAATGGAGAGCTGTGACTGGTGGTGTTCCACAGGGATCAGTGCTGGGACCTTTGCTGTTTGTAGTATACATAAATGGATTTGGAGGAAAATGTAACTGGGCTAGTTAGTAAGTTTGTAGATGACACTAAGGTTGGAGGAGTTGCAGATAGTGAAGAGGATTGTCAAAGGATTCAATGGGATATAGATCGGTTGGAGATTTGGGCGGAGAAATGGCAAATGGAGTTTAATCCGGACAAATGCGAGATAATGCATTTTGGAAGATCTACTACAGACAGGAATTACACAGTAAATGACTGAACCCTTAAGTGCATTGACGGGCAGAGGGATCTGGATGTACAAGTCCACAGGTCACTGAAAGTGGCAACGCAGGTGGATAATTTAGTCAGGAAGGCTTATGGCATGCTTGCCTTCATTGACAGGGGTATTGAGTATCAAAGCTAGGAAGTCATGCTGTAGCTGTACAGAACGTTGGTTAGGCCACACTTGGAATATTGCGTGCAATTCTGGTCACCACATTACCAGAAGGATATGGAGGCACTGGAGAGGGTGCAGAGGAGGTTTACCAGGATGCTGCCTGGTCTGGAGGTTACTAGCTATAAGGAGAGGTTGAAGAAACTCAGATTGTTCTCACTAGAGCAACGGAGATTGAGTGGCGACTTGATAGAAGTTTGCAAAATTATGAGTGGCATGGACAGAGTAGATAGTCAGAAGCTTTTTCCCAGGGTGGAAGAGTCAATTACTAGGGGGCATAGATTTAAGGTGAGAGGAGAAAATTTTAGAGGAGATGTGCGGGGCAAGTTTTTTACGCAGAGGGTAGTGAGTGTCTGGAATTTGCTGCCAGAGGAGGTGGTGGAAGCAGATACGATAGTGGTGTTTAAGAAGCAGCTTGACAAATACATGAATAGATTGGGAATAGAGGGATACGGACCCCGGGAGTACAAAATGTTTTAGTTGACGGGCAAAATGATCAGCACAGGCTTGGAGGCCGAAGGGCCTGTTCCTGTGCTGTACTTTTCTTTGTTCTTTGTTCTTTGTTCTCCTGAAAAGGAGAGAAGAGCATTGATTATTTGTTATTTGTACCTGGACTCTCTTCACGGACGGCCCACCCCAACCAGAGTAGGACATTGCTGTGCTCCTGTGCCTCCTCACCCCATTGCTGCTGAACACTCACACAAAGATGCTAGGCCTGGTCCCCCCACCATCCCCCCCCACCACCCCCCCCCAAAACCCCCTTGGCCAAATGCTGCCTACATCACATCAGGTACCGTGTATATCCTTCCATAGCAAGGAGACGCAAGCACGTGGAGCGCCGAGGGCAGCAGATGGTTCATTGCCACCTTGAAGCTCCCCTCCCAGCATCTCATCATCCTGACTTGGACATGTCCTGCAGTTCAAGCAAAGGGCCTGGGTGCAGCTCCTCCAGGTTGCCCCCAAACCAGTCATGTGGGACTCAGTGTACCACATGCTGCGGGGGCAGAACCCATCTCTTCACCACACTCTCAGGGTGACCTTGGCATGGGCAATATTTGCTGGCCCACCCAGCGAAGGACACATGCTGTCAATGATTCAATGCAGTCACTGCACTCAGACTTGGGGGGAGGGGGTGAAAGCCGACCTGCTGGGTTAAGTGACCAATGCCAACATGGTACTCACCCTTCCTGTGTGCAACAGGTCGTTGAAGTGCTTGCGACACTGGACCCAGGCGCGCTGCACCACATCATGAGAACTCACCACCTCCGGCACCTCCTCCCAGGCACATTTGGTCATGTGAGGGGGCCTCCTCCTCCTGTCCTGGAGTATGAGGACCTCCCGCCGTGCTCCTCAAGGAGAGCAGCAAGGCAGTCATCAGAAAGACGAGGGGCACAGTGCCCCCCTGCCGTACCCTCCTGCCTGGCCTGCTCAGCAGCAGCGTTCTGGGGAGCCCTTCCACTGGCCATGATTCGCAGCCTTTGAAAGGCTGCAGCAGCTTTTTAAAACAGGCCGTCGGGCCGCCATTGGTCCCGGCGTCCATTGCACTCCCGCCGCCGTCCACCCACGCTTGCTGTCCTCGGGAACCGCGATTCACGCTGGGGGGGCCTTAACTGGCCTGCCCACGTAAAATGGCAGAATGGACCCGATCGAGGACAGCAATCAGGTCCGCACCCGTGCCCGCTCCCACTCTACCCACCCAACAGGCAGAAAATTCTGCCCTAAGAGATAAAAAGGAGAATGCCATCAAATCCTTGATCATGGCGAAGGTGCTGAACAGATGGAAAACGTGATACAGGCATATTAGATTAGACAGAGCACTATCAATAACTGTTTCTAGTAGAACTTGGGTACTCTCCGTAGAATCTATACTGTACTGAAAAACCTTTGCAATGTTATTCAAATCTGCAATATCATTTCACATCTTTTCAGGGAAAGGGCGTTTACAAACCTCAGACAGGACCCTCCCAGAAACCTGTCTTAATCAGATAATTAGTACCTTAATTTCGTACCAGACTAGTTGTTTTTTGTAACTAGAGCCTTCATGGAAGAAACTCTAGATACTTTAGTCTTTCACTTAGTCAGACTCACGATATTAAATCTTTCTCTTTCTTGTGACTGTAAATGTTGTATGAGAGGTGTAGTTGGGACAAAATTTTGCAGTTCCTAGTGAACTGGTTCCATAATTGGCCACAGTTTAACAAACTTCTGAAGGGCAATTATTTTGGCTGATGTAGATAGTGACAAAGTTCTCCTTTGAAGCCTCTGGCCATATTTATAACTTGGGGACACAGTAAGCTTCAAATACTGTATTCACATTGTGGGCTCAAGACTCTCTCCAGAGACTTGAGCTGACACTTCAATGCTGACTCTTCAATGCAGTACAGGGGGCATGCTGCTTCATCAACAATGATGTCTTTCAGATCTGTGTTAACCGAGGGAAATAATCAGAGGCACAGCTTACATTTGCAATTCCACAATCATATGTGTCCTTTATTAATAGTAAGAAAATCTTTACTGAGCTATTTTGAAACCCACTTTTGTATCAATCATAATTGCTGCCAAGTTTACAAAAAGGGAAAGGATTCATGCTGTACCCTTAAGCCTGTCCTTCCTCCGGGAATTATTCCGTTTGTCTAACTATACCAACTGTATAACATTTTTCAAATACTTTCAACTTTGTGTTCCCACCTTCTGGTATAATCATGTTCTGAATTCCTTTCCTGTTCATTCTTTTATTTTTTATACTAACCTTGCCTCAACATCTGGATTACCAGACATAAAACAGTATGATTAAGACATAAACTTGTGTAGAATTGTAACTATTGTTTATCTATTCCAATGAATTAACTTTAGTTATACATGAGATTGTACCTCCTTAAAATAACAGTGATGGTTACATTTTTTGTAAATTAATGGTCGAAAATCTTAGGTTACACCTATAATGAGCCTCTTGTAAGATTATGGTGAAATTAATAATTTGAGGATATATATTCATTTAGCATTACTTAGCAAGGTTGGAACATACCCTATTGAAGAATGTATAAACAAAGATTTTTTTATGAATTATGGATTAGTAAATGCTTTCTCGTCTTGCATCTGATATAGAATTCAATGGCACTTGCTGTCTGACATTATTCCAAACAATTAAATTCTCCGCTGTAGCCGCTTCTGCATTTGGACAGCTTCGGATAGCTAATCAGTGGGGTTTGTTTATGCAACTAAGCAGGAACTATTGAATTATTCAGTTATTGTAACCTGGGAAACTGTTATAAATATTTTATGAGGTCTGCCTCTGTTCTAATTAATGTGCAGGAGTTTCGAGTAACTTCTTACAGTTCATGAATTAATCTTTTCGCACATTAGAGTTGTGTATCACCATGCTCTTATAATTTCAGCTTATTTAAGACAGTTGTGGGTTGCATAATGTTTAAAAGCATTCACTTTAGGACTCTTTGAAATGCAGCTAAATGCGATTTAAACCACCCTTTAATATTCCTGCAGCTAATTTTTCTTCATGTATTTAATTGACGTTTGGAAAAACTAGGTATATTGCTTAGCAGCAAACAGCTGGTAGCTTCAGTCAAGCAGAACTACATTAGCAGATATAGAAACAAACTTAAATGTAAGATTTAAGACAGGGTGCAGGGGAAATTTTTTACACAAATAATTGTGACACTATGGAATACTGTGAGTGGAGTGAGTGAAACAGATACCATGAGGGAGAAATTGGTCCCTGTTGTGTCCATTCCTTGTGCGAATAGTTAAAATTGGGAGGGCCGATTTCCAGGCATGCTATCATGCATCCAATGGAGTAGTGGTATGCAAATTACATAGTCAGATCCCAAGATAGTCCTCTCTGTGGTGATTGTAGAATGTTGGATTTTAAGATACAGGTGTTCTGGCAGCAGAGTGGGGATGAGGGCGATTGTGTAAGGGAGGGGTGTGGATGGGCCTGATAATATGCGAGAAACATGGAGATATGTGAAATTTGGCTATTAGTGGTTTTTTATTACAGCCACTATGTTACCATATGATTCCCGGGCTTCCCAACCAATTAGCATCAGTGGACATGATGACGACATGCCCAACATAATTTCAACTCCCCCATTTAAAGGGATATTTCAAACATGCAAGCTGAAGCAATCAGAGGTGCAAAGGAGAGAGAAAAATATGTTACCATAGAAGAGTCAAAGACCGCACTTCGTTCTAGCGATGCCTCCCTGGATGTGCTGTTGGGGCCTGAAAGGAGCCATAGGGAGACATTCTTCCCAACTGAGGAATGGAAGAGAATTATATGTGACACAAAGAAGTCATGGTTGGAGGTTGCCATGGAGATCAGCAGCAGAGATCATGCCAGGCAGAAAGGGGTGTAATGACCTAAACAGAGTAGGAAAGGTGAATATGCCACATTACCCACATCCTGATGTGTGTATCACCCTAACCCCCTTACACTGCATTCTCATGCCTATTCCAACCCATCAATCCTCACACCAGCTTGCCCCCAGGCACACCTATCCCTCTCTGACTATGTACTTACTCACATCCCCATCTATTAATCCACCACTGGCACTCACACAATGTTATGCAATGTCATGCCTATCCCTTATAGTCACACTAAATGTCATCCTTGAGACATGCTCTCCATCCATCCTTGTCATTATTGTCACTCATAGGTCCCTTCTTTCCTTCCTTCAGGAAAAAAGGGCAGAGAAAAACAGGGAGGGACAGAGCACCAAAGTCCATGCATTTATCAGTTAAATAAGGGAGGCAGGGGAGACATAGGGGATCACAGGAATCTTAGTGTGCCTGGTTTTCAGAAATGAGGAGATGGGGCCCTGCCAGCTACCTCATGACAGAGTTAAATACTAGCCAGCTACATGGCATACAAAACACAGCCATGCTGACTTGATGTCAATAGTCACTGGAATATGATCACATGCATAATGATGACTTCACTCTTACCTTCACTCATTCATATCTTTTATCCCCCAAAGGGCTTTCATGCATTTAGCAGGAGGTAGCCCAGGTTGCCCATGATGATGATAACTCCTCAGAAGAGCCTACTCCACTGGGCAGCTTAGAGAGATAGCTGGGGTTTCACATGGTGACTGACACTTCACAAGTGAGCAAGATAGATAGTGAGTCAGGGACAGCAATGGAGTCTCCACATAGATGACACTGGACTCTCTAATCTCTGCTCAACAGGATGCAGATGCTGTACCTTTGGGGCGGTTGACGAGTAGGATGCTTCTGGAACAGCAGCAGCAAATGTACTATGTACTGGCAGGTATTCCAGCTGTACTCTGCATCATTGAGAGAGATTGGAGGAATCCATTTCAAGCATAAGTGGAATGATGTTACAGGCCTTTGTGATGATGTCATCATCCATGGAAAGAGTGACCAATTGTAAGGAGCATCAGGTGAGCAATGACGCAAGTGGATGCAGGTTTTCACCAGTGACATCCTCATTATGAATGCCACCTTAAATCAGATGAATGATACCCAAGCTTTGGCTTTTCATTGCCTTGATTCTCCAATTCACTAGTAGCAAGGAGGTGTGGCTGGGCCTTGAGAAGGAGGATGGTGAAAGGGAACAGAGAAGTGAGGATGGCTCCATCCCATCTCCCCCCACCCCCACAGTTAGTAGCCCACATGCAACCACGTGTGTCAGTGACTGAGTGTGCCCTTGTGGATGGACCAATCATAGGCAGGGCCCTCTTGGACTACAGACCCAGAGGTCATTAGCCAAGAACATTTCAGCAATCAGAGCAGGGGTCTGAGCAGACTCTCAACCCTATCTCAAGTGCTCATGTGCAAACATAAAAGTGAAGAGGAAGAGTAATGAATCTTACTTTCACAAGGGTAGGCACAAGGATGTTTTAGGGACTGTTAGAATGTTAAGTTGTTGTTTTATATTTGAGCTACATAAATGTTATTCTTCACACTATTTTCCCATTTTGCCCTGTTTTGGATAAGGCTGACAAATGGCCCTTTCAGTTGTGTGAGGACGTTTGGAGAGCTGTGAGTTGACGCTGAGCATTGGGGTCTGAGAAAGAGAGCACTGGTGGAACCTAGAAGAACAATAATAGGGGCCTCCCAGGAAACAATGTGTACCACTAGTGGTGCATTGCCCACATCAGCTTCCATTGCCACCCCCTACTTCTCCTCAGCCTCCCTCCCCAGAATTCCCTACCAGGGCTCTATGTGTTGTGCCTTGTTCTTCCTGTAGGTCCAAAACTCACTGCCGTGTGACATTATTCAGGATGCAGCACACCAAGATCATTCTGAAAATCCTGGTTGGTGAGTACTGAAGGGCACCTCCAGATCTATCCAGACACCTGAAGCCAATGGCTTATTCAATAACACATATGATGGTCATGTCACAATCATTGTATTGTTCCTGAGCCTCAATCTTTGGGTTCCAGTTATACCCATATTTACAGTCCACCCCCTCTGGATAATGTTATGCCCTACATGAACCAAAAAGAATTCTATTCCCTCGGTGTCCAACTAGTATGCAATCACCAATGAAGGACTTTCCCAGGACCTCTCTGATGCCTTCACATTAAGCCAATTATCTCCTCAATGAAGGGAGGTCAAGGCTAATTTCTGTGGCCACGTCTCATCACAACTCACCCGAACACCAAAAACCATCAGAAGCAAAAATCAGTGGGATCTTGATGGAGAGCATCAGATATTCCAATCAAAGACATCTTAAAATAAAAGCCACAAGGTTACTCCACACAGTGGTCTCACCATGGCAGTTGAAGGACAGGATAGCAAAGGTGTAGCAGAAAACTGAAAATGATCACAAAAGATATCTGCCAAACCATTGATTTACTACTTACTAATTCAAGCTGAAATTCATGCATCGGATTTTTCATCTTGGAGATGGGTAGCTTGAGTCAGGAAACTTTCCATCTTGGCGCATCTAGCTCAGGAATAAGTGCCCTGAACAACACGATTTTTGTTCTGGGTGGGGGAGGAGCGAGTGCAGTATAGAGTCAGGCCTGCCACTCCCAGACACAGTTGGAGGTGACAACAGGGGCTGCCAAACACTGAGGCAGGTTAGTTAGAAAGCTGCCTCAATTTTCCGGGACTTCATCCTAGTTGTTTAGTTAGATTTGGGCCCTCTAGCCCTCTCCCCTCACCCTCTCACACACTCCCCAAGCCCTATCCAGGCTAACTCATGTTGAACCATGCCCCCCAACCACCCCCAGTAGCCGCTCATACCTTCCATGCACCTCATGCCTCCCACCTACTCCTAATGGTCCTCATATCCTTTATGCCAACTACTAGCACTTCCATGCCCATTCACCCAGTATACACTCTGTATAGAACCAATAAGCGCTATAATAACAATTACATATCTGGAAATGTTTAAAAAAAGCCATGCAGAACTTTTATTTAAAAACTGCTGTTACTACAACCCTATAGATGTGTTAATTACCCAGCAGTATCAATAACAGAAACTATATGCACTTAATGCATCTTTATCTTGTGCAAATAAATATTGAGCCACTGACAAAATAGAGCCAAGCAAAAAAACACTTTAGCTATCAGACAATGTTTTCTCTTGTGTACACCTGTTTCAACAAACTAATAGAAGTCTGGACTCTCAGGCAAGCCTGCATAATTGATTCTGTACAGAGTGTCTGCTGAATGAATAGACATAGACGTGCTAAGTTGGCAAGAATGGTATGAGGGGCCATTGGGGTTGGTGAGGGCATGTGTTGGCATGGAGGGTGTGAGGGGCCATTGGAGGTGGGTAGGGGCATGAGTTGGAATGGGGGAACATGGATAAGATCTTTGGAAGTTATCTTTCAAAAGGTTCCCACATCCAGACTATGGCTCATGACACATCTGAGAGTCCATGAACCACAAGTCGTTGAGAAGCTGGTCTGACTCCATGAAACTTGTGGGGGCTAGGAGGTGCCTACACCTGCAATGAAGCCAGGCAGGTCGGGAATGTAGACAGCCCGCACCCTTATCCCATGCCACTGAAATTGGGGCTGACAGGAATGGTGGTGGGAATCCCGGAATTGATCCCATCTGCCTTTTTTAAAGCTCTGTGTAGTCTCACCAACACATTGAATATCCAGCCCCATATCTGCGAAGGTACCATGCTCAAACCACCATCCTCAACATTTCCTGTGCAGTTCTTTAATTTAGGTTCTCAGCCCAGTGATAGTGGTCTTGTCGCTAAGTTAGAAATCCATGGGTTGAATCCCCTTTCCAGACATGTGAGCACATAGTCTAGACTCATACTTCAGTGTAGTGTTGTGAGAATGCTGCTCTGTTGAGGAAGCTGTATTTCAGGAATGCTGATAAATTGAGGTTGTCCATCTGGTGGATATAAGAGATCCTTTAGCACCATTTGAAGAAGAAGTAAGCTTTCCAATGTCTTTGTCAACAATAATCCCTCAGTCAACATTCCTATATCCCACTGGTGACAACACTTCAAAGGTAAATTGGTGCCTGGGATGAACTTTGTGACCTATTTAGGATGTGAAAGGCAAGATATAAAAGGAAAATTATTTTTTTTCTAACAAGGGACAAGCACACAAGAACTCTGAAAAATGTCCAAGTCAAATGCGGTGCATTTATTTCATAGAATTACATAGAATTTACAGCATGAGAACTGGCCAATTTGTTCCAACCAGTCCATGCCAGCCTTTATGCTGTAATAGATTCTCCCCCCAGCTTCCCTTAGCTAACTCTATCAGCATTACCTTTTATTCCCTTTTCCTTCACTTGCTCATCCAGACAACGTCCCCTGTCCACCACCTTAAATGCATCTACACTATTTGCCTTATTCACTCCCATTGGAATCGAATTCCACATTTTCATCACTTTCTGGGTAAAGAAGTTTCTTCTGAATTTCCTAAATTTCATGTATTGTGTGGTGTGTAAATGTGGTTTGTTTCAGATGTGTGATATGGAACATTTTCAAAGTGATTCCTTTCTAAATCACCATTCCTACACAGTAGATTGCAGTAAGCACAAACATTCGTCCACAACTGCATTGATTCAGCTGGTGATTTTCTTTATGCTCCTCTTTGTATCTTGAAAGACATTTGACATTGACAAAAATGACTTTTACAGACAATCCTCCTTTGATGTGGTCCATGGTTGTATGAAGACCTTGTCTGCTCCGAATTCTGAGGTGTTACAGAAGAGGTCAGAAACATTTAGCTCAAGGTAACTGGCTTTCTACAGCCATCACCAGTTGCTCCTCCTCACCAATGCACTGTCCTTCATCCTGTACTATCTTCTTAACCTGCAAGGTCTGCATAGACATGCTGATACCTGTCAGAGATAGAAGGCCAGATTTTCAAAGTGTGATTAGGAATCTACACCCAGCTGAATTCCACATCCCTACCTTGTCCGTGCACTATGCTGTTCTCGCAATGCTATTTTTAAATTCAAATGTCCCAATTGGGCACGAGACCAGGGCCAGAATTTTTCCCTCATCGAGCAAGTTTGGTGGGAGCGGATGGGGACGGTTGGGAAGCCAACCGCCTCCTGCGATTGTCTCCACTCTGTGATTTCACTTGGGTGGACCAATTAAGGCCCGCCCTGCGCGGATCGCGAGCGGCAGCACTCAGTGCTACCTGTGCGGGTGGGGGGAGGAGGGAGAGTGGGCCTGGCACGCAGTTCGCACACGCGCGTGAAAGAGTGCTTCAATCACCCTGTGGCATGGAGCCGCTTCAGGGAGATTGAAGCGCTTTTTTAAAAAATTAATAAAGACAATAAAAATTTAATGAAACATGTCCCCTCGTGTGACTGTGTCATATGAGATGGGCCATGTTTTTAATTTCAAAATAAAGTTTTTACTTAATGTGTATTAGCTTAAATAAACCTCATCCGGCTTGTGGATGAGGTTTCCTAAAAATGTAAAGGTTGCTTGGCCTTTTTGCCTGCCCACCAACCGTGAGGTTGGATGGGCAGTGCAAATTTCAACTTAATTACCTTGTTAATGGCCTTAATGGGCCTTTCAATTATCGGCGGGTGCGCAGCCGAATCCAGCGCGAGGCCACTGAACAAGATATCACGTGAGTGTGTGATGACATCGGGATGCGTGCCCGAAGTCATCGCGCATCATGTTATCCACGGGCATGTCAGGCGTGCGCCCACATGCCGAACGTAAAATTCTGGCCCAGATCAGCGTCAATTTAGAGGCATCAAGTACCTCCAAGAGGTGTGACCTGTCCGCCTGGCACCAGTGGCAAAGGCAGGCGACCGTCATGTTAGGAATTGCCACTGCCTTGCTGAAGAGAGCAAATAGCTCCTTAGAGAGTCAGCACCATCGACGGGGATGAAAGTTGCCATGCAGGCTAGATGCAGGTACTTGGCTCGAACTGCAGCAACTCACCAAGGCTCCTTCGACAGCACCTTCCAAACCCTTGACCTCTACCACCCAGAAGGACAAGGGCAGTGGATGCATGGGAACATCACCACCTGCAAGATCCCCTCCAAGCTGTACACTATCCTGACTTGGAACGTTATCACCGTTCCTTCACTGTCGCTGGGTCAAAATCCTAGAACTCCCTTCCTAATAACATTGTGGGTGTTCCTACTCTACATGGACTGCAGGGTTCAAGAAGGCAGCTCAGCACCACCTTCTCAAAGGCAATTAGGGATGGGCAATAAACTAGCCAGCGACACCCACGTCCCGTGAGCAAATCAATAAGAACCGGTGCTAGTTGGCCCATCAAAATTCAATCCTGCACATGTTCAAAGTAACTTTCCCATGTTCCTGCAATGAATTCATAG
This sequence comes from Carcharodon carcharias, assembly GCF_017639515.1. Lineage (NCBI taxonomy): Eukaryota > Metazoa > Chordata > Chondrichthyes > Lamniformes > Lamnidae > Carcharodon > Carcharodon carcharias. The sequence goes on from NC_054473.1 coordinate 33,445,072, forward strand.
CTGGGCACTAACATATACTAAACTGTTCGGGTTCACTGAAATAAAGATTTAAAATAGCATTCTCCATCAGACAGGCCCCTTAACAAGCTTTTAAGGAACTTTATGAGCTGTTAATTGCGGCAAGGGATTTTCCCATTTCCACCCATCGCCCCCACCCCCTCACCCTGCCTGCCAGCTTGTTGAAATTTACGAACTGTCCTGAAGCCCACACTGGTCCCAACCCCAAAGACCTTTGAAAATCCAGCCAAGGGATTGGCACAGGATGCTATTAGATGTTGGCTTATGTTGTAACATTGACTGTGGCAGTTGTCTCTTCTTCCATTCATGAGAGAGGAATAAAGAAAATATCAAGTTACTGCCTTAAGTAATCAACCTGAATCATTGTTTACATTTCCTGAGTCCCTATGATACTACTCCAAGGGAATGTGTATCTGTGTAACAGTCCCTTAATAAGACAACATTGCAAGACATAAATAATGTTCATATCACCAAGTTAAATATAATATTTTAATAAATCTAGACATGAAGCGACCAACTATTTCAAGAATTAAGCTAAAGATAAAAAGCATTAATTAATTAAGACATGGCAGTGCAAGCAGAACACAAAGGGAAAATAACTACAAAAAGCAGAGAGACGATTAACAAATAAAAACAATTGAAATTGTTTGCACAAAAATGTCCTGAGTATGAATGACCTGGAGGCAATAATTTGTAAAGAGGATCAAAACACAGCAGGGATAATAGGTAACTGAATAATGATGTAGAAAACAGGGCTCACAATTAAATATTGCCAGATATAACATATTTAGGATGGAAAGGAGAGAAGGGAGGGGAGGTGAAGTAACTGTTCTGGTTAAATATAACACAATGGTAGCAGAAAAAATATAAAACTAACAGTAATCCATATGGATTAAGTTAAAAGAAGGGATCCATCACCATAATGGTAGAAGGAAATTGGAAGAAAAAATATAAGTCCACAGGTGAGTAGCAGATGTAGAAAATCTTGAAAAACAAAGTGACAGAAAAGTAATGGGAAATCCTTAAAAATTAAACAATGGAGTTCAAGAGAAGTGTATTTCACTAAAAGTCAAAAACAAACCAATTGATTAAGGGGCACCGTGGATGAATAAAGAACGAAATGAAAATTGAATCTAAATAAATATAGGAAGCACTTTGATACTAAAAGGAAAGAGGACCTAAGGGAACATGAGCAACATAGGAGAGAAGTTAGAAAACATCAAGGAGGCAATGAGAAACTGCAAAATCAAGTTATCATGTAATATAAAGAGAAATGATTGAATTTTCAATAGACAAATACATGATAGTAGGAAAATTAAAGCAGAGATAGAGACATTAAAGGATGAGCAAGATAAATTCACAGGTAACAAGAGAGAAATTGCAGTAAAATTGAAAAATTTATTTGCCCCTGCTTTTACTAAGCAAAAGATAGCAACATATTAATTTCACTAGAAAATGAACTGAAAGGCAATATTAATACAGTTGGGATAGAAAGAGAGAAAATAATTGACAAACCAACAAAACTAAAAGAGGATAATAAAATCCCAGGTCCAGATGTTATGCATCCATGCATACTCAAGGAAACTAGGTGGCAGATAACAGCGGCAAAATTTATATATATGAAAGTTCCATAGAAGAGAGACTAGTGCCAGAGGACTGATAGACAGTTGATGTTGTTCCTCTATCCAAAAAGGGCATAGAATAAAACATGGGAAATATAAACTAGTCACCTTAAGCTTGTGATAGGAAAAAATTGGAATCTATGTGTAAAGAAGTGATAGAAGAGCCAGATGCAGACAAAAAATACATGAAAAAATAGTCAGCACAGATTGCAAAAGGCTAAATCATGCTTAACTAAGCTGATAGAATTATAGACAAGCGTAATGTAACAGGTGTCTTATATCAGGCTGATATATGGTTGAAAGGTTGAAAAGACAAAGCTAAGAGGTGACTGTAGTAATTATGGTTTTGTTTAGTGTATAATGTACCTTTAAGAATAATACTTGTAAAGAAGATCACATGATCTGTAGTAACCAATGGGAGAGTAGCATGAACTACCTCAGCATTTTGTGTGGAGATAGAGTTGGAGTTGAAAGCACATGTGTAAGTTGCTGCTGAGCACATTGGAAATAAACTTAATGTTTCCACCCAAGAAGTTTCTGCAGATCAACTCTATCATCAATAGTAGCAACTCGGCCACCCTATAACAAACTGGTGATGAAGATAAAACAAGAGTGAACAGAAAGAAATCAAGTTAGAAAGAAATCAACACTGTACTTAACCCGTGATTGTAAGTAACAAGCTCTGTTAGAATTGAAGAAGTTATCCTCTCTCAAAATTCCGCAGTTTGGGAGAATTGATCCTTTTGAACCAGCCACAGATGATTGGTCTCATCACATAGAACACCTCATGTTCTTTTTTCAAGCGAAAGAGATTATGGGGCAAAAAAAGAGGCAAGCAATCCTCTTGAGTACTCGTGGGAGCAAAACCTACAGTCGGATTCAAAGTTTGATGGCACCCAATGCCCCATATTTGAAAAATTTCAATGAATTGGTGGACCTCATGAAGAGTCATTTTCAACCAGAGCCCTCAGTCATGATGCAGAGGTTCAGGTTTAATTCGTGAAATACAGCCCCAGATGAGACAATTGCACATTACATGGCAAATTTAAAGCAGCTAATGGAACAGCGTGAGTTCGATGTGACTCAGCGACATGCTCAGTGATCGTTTAGTGTGTGGTATGAATGAGGACACTATTTAGAAAAGATTATTGTCCGAAGTGAATTTGGTCATGGAAAGTGCAGAAAGAGATTCAAAATCAATACAAAGTACGCAAAATGGTATCGTCCTCCACATCAGGCAGGAAACCCCAGCCGAAAAGGGTGTGAAAATGCAAGATTCTGCTGAGAAGCGGGAAACAGCCTCACTAGCTGAAGAATAAAGGAAAATAACTTAGCAGTGAAATTGAAGAATAATTTTAATAGAGGTGGAAACAAGCAGTCCTTTAGTGATTGGCAGTTTAAAAAAATCAAATGTTATTATTCTCACAGAAATGGACATACGAGGCAGTGCACTTACTCATTGTTTAAGCTGAAAGTTGGAAAGACAGAACCAATATTTGTCACAGTGAAAGTAAATGGCAAACCTGTTAGAATGGAAGTGGACACAGGAGCTTCCACTACAGTAATTGGGGAACATACCTTCAGATATCTGAATAATGGTGAACATCAATTAAGTTTAGAAGAAACAATTGCCAAGCCCAAAACATAAACGGGTGAAGACATTCAAGTAAAAGACATAAGCAAAGTAACTGTCCATTATGAAAGCCAATCGGTAAAACTGCCAGTGTTGAAACTGAAAGGCAGAGGACCAAGCCTTCTAGGGTGAAATTGGCTAGGAGAAATCAACCATGGCTGGCCACTGAGATTCCAAAAGGAAGCTGGAAACATTCCTGTTTTGAAAAAGGAGTGTAAAAGGACTCAACAACCTGAAGAAATGCAGGCTGTCTTAAGCCAAAACCTGGAAGAACAACAGAAGGATCCCAAAGAGATCTGCTTGATGACAGAGTTCAAGGCAAGGTGAACAACCTTCACAGGGAAACAGAAAACCTGTTGAAAGACCTTCACACATTATAAAATTCCCTCAGGTCAGAGTTTGTACCTCTGAAAAATTGTGAAGAGAAACAGAAAGAATTCAGCACTTCTCTAAACAAACTGAAGGATGAAAGCATAAAAGCAAAAAACTGCAGATGCTGGAAATCCAAAACAAAAACGAAAATACCTGGTAAAACTCAGCAGGTCCGGCAGCATCTGCGGAGAGGAATACAGTTAATGTTTCGAGTACAAATGACCCTTCAACATAACTGTTTCAGTTCTGTTGAAAGGTCATTCGGACTCGAAATGTTGACTGTGTTCCTCTCCGCGGATGCTGCCGGACCTGCTGAGTTTTTCCAGGTATTTTTGTTTTTGTTAAACTGAAGGATGAGTTGGAAAAGATACAACAATGTTCAATTTTCCAAGAGGCAGCAAACAAATACAAAAAGGAGACGGGAGAGCTGAAGAATCAGCAAAATGAAGCCAAAGAGGCTTTGAAGGCAAAAGTCACAGAATTTTCCAAGGAGCAGAGAGATAATGAAATTTTGGGAGCCTCGGTCACAGCTCAGACAAGTTAAGCTGGCACCTGAGAGAAGTCTGGCCAACAGTGAAGTCAAAAAGACTGCCAAGATTAAATCTGCACTAGAAAGAAGATACAGAAATGCTAATAGGCTTTGATTCCGGCAGCATACAAATACACTTTCATAGTTAGGCCTGGCAATCAAATCGCAAATGCCAATGCCCTTAGTCATTTGCCTTTACAGGAAAATGATGAGCATGTCCAAGTTCCACAGGAACTTGTTTTACTGTTAAATTTCTTAGATTCCTCGCCGGTATGCAGTCAACAGATCAGAGACTGGACAAGTCAGGACCCAGTCCTATCTCAAATACGAGAACAAGTGTTACAAAGTTGGTCACAGGAGCCTGTATCTGATGAAATGAAACCGTACTTCAACAGAAGACATGAAGTAACAAGCCAAGATGGCACCTTATTGTGGGCAGCATGAATGATAGTTCCTCCAAAGGGAAGGGAGCCACTTTTAACCCATCCAGGAATTTCCCAAATGAAGACCATAGCACGTAGCTATTTATCCTGAGATGGATGGCAAAATGGAGAGTTTAATAAAGAACTGTGTGCAATGTCAGCAACTGCAAACGTTGCCAGTGTCAGCTCCATTGCACCCATGAGAGTCACCAGGTAGACCCTGGGTGCGGTTACACATTGACTACATTGGACCTTTCCTGGGAACAATGTTTCTGCTCATTGTCGATGCCCATCCGAGCTACTTGCACATATATGAGGTGAAGTCACTGACGTTGGCCGCTACAATTGAGAAACTATATCAAAGTTTTGCCATTCACAGACTATCAGAAGTAGTTGTTTCTGATGACAGCACGACATTTACGAGTGCTGAGTTTCAACGGTTTATCAGCCTTAACGATATCACTCATGTAAAAATGGCACCTGACCACTCTTCCTCAAACGGACTGGCCAAAAGAGAAATTCAAATGTTCAAGGCAGGCATGAAAAGGCTAACTGGCAATTCCTTGGCAACAAGTTAGCATTCTTTTTCATTACAGGACTACCCCTCACACAACAACAGATGTCACACCTGCGGAGTTATTGTTGAAACGCTGTCTCAGGACAAGATTGAGCTTAATAATGCGGAATTTAGAGGGGAAGGTGGAAAGGAGGCAGGGAAGACAGAAAACTAGACATGACTGCCATAGGCAAAAAGAAATTTCCTGTGGGAGAGCCAGTAAACGTGAAGAACTTTGGAGAAGGACCAAAGTAGTTACTGGATGACATAAATGCAGTGACTGGACCTCTATCTTAACGTGGAGGTGGAAGGCCGGATCATTCGTAAACATGTGGACCATTTAAAAAGACAGAGAAATCACCAAGATTTGGATCCACCAGTGATCATGACCAGGTCTGTGTTTCCTCTTGAGGATACTCAACCCAGGACAGGCATGTCTGATGTTCCTGTAAGAGCTGAAGATACACAACTGTAAGTACCCACCAAAGCACCTGATGTTTAGGCAACTCCAGAAAAGAAGGCTCCTGACAAAGAACCTGAAGCTGTGAAACTGCAATGTTCCACACGGACCAGGAAACCACCTGAAAGACTGAACTTGTAAATTCCTTACCGAGTGTAAATATAATGTTGTCTTGAAAAATTTGTACTTGTAAATATTATATGTATAGCCGAGTTAAAGGGGGAAGAATGTAGTAATTATGATTTTGTTTAGTGAAATGTACCTTTAAGAATAATCTTGTAAGGAAGACCTGTAGTAACCAATAGAAGAGTAGCATGGACTACTGCAGCATTTAGTGTAGAGATAGCACAGGTGTAGTTGCTGCTGAGTACATTATAAATAAACTTAATTTTTCCACCCTATAGGTGTCTGCTAATCAACTCTATCATCAATTGTAGCAACTTGGCCACCCTTACAACAATAACCTAATGAAAGCCTTTAAAATTATGAATAGAGTAGACATAAACACCCTCCTGCCTGAGTAAATTCCCCCGCCACCAAACTTGCCACAGGGTAGGGCATAATTTAGTGCCCTACCCTGTGGCAAGTTTGGTGGTGGGGGAATTTAATCAGGCAGGAGGATGTCAGGTGGTCACCCCATCACTTTCCTGCCTCTACTCTGATTAAGTCCGTGGTGAGAAAACTTGGGCATGGCCTTCCCGTCCCCCCATTAATTGATGCCCACTTAATGGTCTCATTCTGCCACCGCTAGTATTCACCAGTGGGTCAGCCAGGTGCATTTGTCAACAGGAAGGGATTCCATTCCATGAATGTGCAGATAGTGTGTGACCACAGGATGCAGATCCTGCAAGTTTCTGCAAGGTAACCTGGCAGCGTACATCCTGAAACACTCCCAGGTGCCGAGGCTCTTTTGTGCTCCAGCTCAACTAGATGGATGGCTGCTGGGTGACAAGGGTTATCCTTTGAAGAGGTGGCTGATGACGCCTCTCTGCCACCCAAGAACAGAGGCAGAGAAGCGTTATAATACGAGTCATGTCTCCACAAGAACGGTGATAGAGAGGACCATAGGTCTTCTCAAGGTGCGCTTCCAAAGCCTGGACTGTTCAGGGGGAGCATGACAATACCCCCCAGAGCGAGTGTCACTTAAAGTGGTTGCATGCTGCACTCTCCACAATCTGACATTAGCAAGGGGGGGGGACCCACTGGAGGAAGAGGATCTTGAAGCAGCTGCACAGGCCACAGGTGATGAGTCCAGTAGTGAGTCAGAAGAGGTGCACGGTGAGGAAAACACTGAAGGTGGGGAGCCAGACCTCTGTAACCTGGAGGGAAGCAGGGGCACCTTGATCCAACATTCCTTCAGCCAGGCTACCGAAGATCAGTTTCAACTGCGATGCCAGAGCTACTGCCTCCATCCCGGATGTCTGAAAGGACACTTCCATTTGAACAAAAAGAACACTCAGCGCCAGTGCAATAAAGTTCAGAGCCACCTACATCCAGCATTACATACTGGCGATCCCCACACCAATGAAATAAAAAGGTGAAGCATACTCAGGCCATGATGACAAAAATACAATTTGTCTCATTCTGGCAGTTTAATAATATTTACATAAACGTTTTGGGTCTTCAACCCCAGACCAGGATACATAGGGGCAGAATATTTCCCTTGGCGGGTGGGCAGGGGCAGTCTGGAAGCCGACCGCCACCCACAATCAGGGCCGGACCATGATTTCATACTCGCCAGCCAATCAAGGCCCACCCAGCGTGAAACATGAGCAGCAGCGCTCAGAGGGGAGGCATGGGGGGGAGGAGGGAGAGCCGACCGAGTGCAAACTTTGTGCAGAGCTGCCTCAGGGACATGAAGCATTGTTAAGAAAAGAAAATAAAAATGTAATAAAACATGTCCCCTCTGTCACATGAGTGGGGACATGTTATTAATTCAATTTTAAAACGTTTATTTTATCTTTATTTGCTTTTGGAAACCTCATCCCGCCCATGGATGAGGTTTCCAAAAAAATGCAAAGGTCACTTGGCCTTTTCGCCTGCCTGCCAAATGTTAGGTTGAATGGTCAGTGAAAAATTTAAGTTAATTGATTACTTAATGGCATTAACTAACGGCCTGAACTATTGCGAGGCACACTCGGCCAACGTCAACATGTGTCATTTCACGCTCGAGCGTGTTGGGTGCTTGCCCACGTGTCAAGCGAAAATTGCTACCCATAAAGTCAACATAAAATGAATATAAAATCACCTGTGAACTGTCTCTTTTGTGCTCATGGTGCCTTTAACTTACGTTTGCGAGTGTTACGTCTTGGTGCTCCCTCTCGCTGCCACTGCATTGGAGACAGCCCGCTGACTCAGCTGTCTTGTTGGCCTTGATGACCTTGGTGGTCATCCTCTGACCAGTGGAGCCTGTGCTGGCCCCACCTGGGAGGGAACGGTCAGTGCCATGGTTGGCATCTCCCCAGTCACCGCAGACTCATCAGATGCTACGGTCATTGGCAGAGAAGCCATCATCCAGAGCGCCCTGAGAGGAGCCCACAGAGATGGCAGGCAGCTCGTGCGCCAACGAGAGGTCGCTCTGGACCCCCCTGCTCACCATTGATGGATGGGCACCTAGCTGGGATACTGGGTGCCTCATCCATCTCCCACATGGACACTGACCACCGGAGGTTAGTGCCTGCATGAGGAGTTGCAGGACCAAGCGCAACCCCAGGAACCCCTAACTCTGTTCCTGGAGCTGTCTCTCCATGAGAGTCTCCACTCTCTCAAAGGAAGAGGCATTGCGCTCTGCCATGAGGATCAACGCAGCCCTGATGCTCCGCATGGACTTGTCCATCATGGCGACCCTGGCATGCATCCCTCATCGATCTCTGTCAAACCCTCCTGCACATCTCGCTGGACATCCAGCATCTGCTGCCTAATGGACGACTCCAGAGGCTCATCATCAGCCTTCAACTGAGCACCGTTCTGGTCTCCAGCAGTCCTCTGACTGCCGGAGCCCTGGGGACTCTCCACCTCCGCCTCCGCCTTCACCTCAAGCAAGTGTGAAGTGCCCTCACCAATGTGCACTGAGATACTAGATGCCAATCTAATGCCCACCAAGGTGCTGGTGCCTGCACTGGTGCCTGCTTTAGAGAGCGGGTGTGATGCAGATGCAACAGAAGCTCAGTGGTCCCCCGCTGTTGAAGGTGGCTCTTCAGGATCCACAAAGCACACACTTGCTGGTGAATCTGAAAGGGAGAACAAGGACATGTCATTAGTTAAAGATACTACACCGTCACTGTGCATGCCAGGCACCCTGGTGAGACAATGGAGATCTGCATCAACATACCATCATCTTTCAATGATCAATGGGGACTCCAGATTCGAGGCTCCATCAATGAAGAGACTACACTGGTATGGTTGCACAAACTGAAAGTCTCACCTCTGTGCACTGCACTTTTACCTTTGTCTGGCCCCCCCACCTCTCCGTGCCCAGTTGGCTCTCAAGCTCCAGGGCTTCTTGTTCATATCTGGAAAGGATTAGGAGGTTAGTGGAACCTCCACTATTCAATATTGTTGTGGGCCGTCTTCTCTTGAAACAACAAAGGAGCATTGAATAGTCCACTCTCTATCTGCAGTGCCATTGCAGCCTGGCCAACCCAGCTGAGGAGGACCTGGCAGGGCACAGCTGAGTCATGGGCCTCGAGCCGCAAGGCACTCAATCCAAGCAGCCAGGGCTCACCCCCTTGGCCAGCTCCAGCATCATTGACAGTTGGTACTCAGAATCTAGCACCCCTGAGCTCCACAGGGGGATAGCCAGACCTTAACACTTCTGCACAATGACCTATGCCAAGATGGTACTCACCCTTCCTGAGCGCAGCAGGTCATTGAAAGCGCTTTCGGCACAGCACCCAGGTGCGCCGCACCACGTCATGGCTGCTCATCATTGCTGCAACCTCCTCCCACACGCTCTTTGTGAGGTGTGGAGGCCTCCTCCCCCCATCCCTGGGGACAAGGGTGTCCCTCCTGACAGCCAACTCTTCCAGGAGGACAGCGAGGCACTCATCAGAAAAGCGGGGGGGCCGAGTGCCCACCCAACCTGCCCCTCTGCCTGCCTTGTCCAGCCGCACTCGAATCCATAGTGAAAGCACAGGAGACATCCTTCCGTGGCAACCTTCCAGGGGCTCTTTGGGCTTCTGTTAAACCAGCCGCTGAGTCACCATTGGACCCAACAGCTTACAAGCCCCCACCCCTGCTTGGCCCTTCCCGGCCAGTGTGGAACCACATTTCATCCTGGGTGGGCCTTAATTGGCCTGCCAGCATGAAATCATGGTCAGGGCCCGATTGCGGGCGGCAGACTGGTTCCTGACCGTTCCCAGGCCCGCCTGCCCGATGAGCTCAAAATCCTGACCTATGTTTCCACTTGTGGGGAAGAACAAAACTCGAGGCCATCACCATATGACAGTCACCAAGAAAATAAATAGAGAATTCAGAAGTAACATCTTTACCCAGAAAGTGGTGAGAATGTGGAACTCACTATCACAGGGAGTAGTTGTGGCAAATAGTATAGATGCAGTTAAAAGGAGGCCAGAGAAAGGAATAGATGGTTATGCTGATAGAACATAATAAATAGGAGATGGAGTAGACCAAACAGCCCCTTAATCTTTTTCTGCCATTCAATACAATCATGGCTGATCTTTTGTCTTAACTCCACTTTACCACCACCTCCCCATATCCCTTGAGTCCCTAGAGGCAAAATAAATCTGCCTTGAATATATCCTCTAGGATGGAGAATCCACAATCCTCAAGTTAGAGAATTCCAAAGGTTCACAGCTTCTAAGCCTCTAAGGGGAGGTGGTGGCACAGTGGTATTGTCACTGGACTAATTTCCACAGACCCAGGGTAATTCTTTGGGGACTTGGGTTCAAATCCCACCATGGGTGGGATGGTATCCAATAACAATCAGGAATTAAAAGTCTGATGCTGATTGTTGTAATGTCTTTTAGGACAGGAAATCTGCAGTCCTGGCCTACATGCAATGTGGCTGATTCTTAAAAATGCCCTCTGAACAAGGGCAATAAATGCTGCTGAATGAATCCCATGAATGATTTTTTTTTTAAATTTCTCCTCATCATCCTGAATGATCAGACATGAGGCTGTGTTTTAGATTCCCTATCCAGGAGATAACATTTCAATGTCTACCCCTTCAGTATGTCTCAATGAAATCACCTCTTATCCTTCTAAACTTCAGAGTTTACTCATCCTCCCAACACAGGACAATCCTCTCATTCCAGGAACCTTCACTTATAGTGAACCTTCAAGTTAGATCACAAAGGATGGAGGAAGCTCGAGTGGAGTATAAATGGTAGCATGGACTATTTGGGCTGAAAGACCTGTGTCTGTGCTGTATATTCTATAAAGCCGTATGTATGAAGAGAGGTCTTTTTATGAATGCAGTATTATATTTCTGAAGGTCTGACTCTTTTATGCTGTGTTACCAATGGGACTTACACAATACATTCTCCCTTTCTACCACCTCCTCAGATAATTTGTGATGGGCTGGAGGGGGAGTGTCCATCAATCCCAAAAAATGTCCACTCCAATCCCTGTAGCTTTCTATTAGAGCTTTAATGGCCTAATCAGTAAAGTTGTTAATTCCTCATTTGGCAATGCTTATTCTTCAACCACATTGGTCAATAAATGATTGCTGTATCCTTCATGGTGTAATTCCAGCTGTTTAACTAGCTCATAATTTCATTTTGTGGCTGGATGTTGGGATTATTACTTATGCTGCTACTGGATGGGAATTAAAGTACCCATTTTACCTCAGGTCCAATAAACAGTAAAATGGATGTTACATCAGCAGGACCTAATAACTTTTAAAAAGCTAGGGTCATGCTCAATTAACCTACAATAGACTCTAAATCTTAAATTGGCATTCCTTTTTGCACAAATTAGTACAATCTGTTGTTTTAAGATTGTGGTTTACTGAATTTGAATTATTCCTCATACATGGCCAACTAAATGAATTATATTTTAGTGCTAGATCTTAAAAGACATTTATAAATTTGGTCTGTATCGTATTAAAGATTGATGACTAACTTTCTCACTTTGCAAAATAATGCTCTTCGAATCCGAGACTGCACTCATTTTTAATTTAAAGCTTCACCGCAAAATCTCTGTGATTTAGTCTTTGTAAGCTGTTATATAAAGATGTTTGCTCATAATTACTGATTTCTTGAAACAGAAGTTACACAGAATGTTTCAAACAGAGTTATAAATCATTTCTCAACTTGCATTCTACTTTTTAATAGGCCATAACTATTTAATCAAAATTCATAATAAGATCCTTAACAGGATCAATAACTGTATGTAAAGATGTACACTTAAGGAATTCATATCAAACCAGCCAAAACTTTATAAACCTTTTCTCTTCTGCTGTGGGATTACATTAGTAAGATCATGTCACAGTGCTGGTTCTGACAGAACAAAATGTCAACCAAGTTACAGGAGCTCTGTCAGAACTCTGCTCCACATCCCTGATTTTGCGATCAGCTCCCGCCCCACCATCTCCGATTCCCAGGACCTTAGGATCATTGCCAGTGAGGCAAGTGGCTTGACATTTATCTGAGTAAAATGGGTGAGCTGCCTTTGTAACCATCACAGCCACTTAAATAATGTAAATGATGCCCAATGTCGGCTCACCTTGAAGCCCAGTGTGTACTGATGGCCTGCTGCTGCTTATGCATCCTAAAGAAGGATATAACCAAATTTTATCCCAAACGTATTGTATAGAAGGAGCCGAAGTGCCAATCACAAGGAGGGGGAAGTTTTTGTATGAAAGGGATGGAGTTATATGAACTGTGAATTGGAAATCAGTTGAGATCCTGACTTGTTCAGGATGCAGAGGAACTGAACTATGGCTGAATGCAAAAGAGCCAATCTTTGAAGGCATTAATAGTGAAAAGCAAATATGCCCAAGAGAAGGAATGAGGCTTGGATGCCTCAGCAGATTGCTTTAAGGTGGCATGGTAGTAAAAAAGTTGAACAGATAATTGAGTTGATGTGTTGGGCTCATCCAATTTAAACCAAATCTTTGATTATAGATATCCTAGCTATGATGAATATTCAGTTGCATTTCTGTATTTGTAATGTAACTGCAGTTATTTGTGTGAAAAATTGGAAAGGGTAATAATTTCATCTAGGGTTCTATTAAAGGATGTTACATGGAGGATACAATAAATTTTAAAAATCAGTAAAGAATTACAGCTTGCTTCTGTGGTGAGCTGGATTGATGGGTCTGAAACAGAACCGTGCAGTAACAGACACTAAGGTATGGCAAATCTCCAGCAAAGCAGTTCACGACTGTTCACCATAAATCACATATACTGTCTCATTCCAGGTGTACGCAGGTGTTATAAGAAATACGTGATGAAATTTATGTTTGTAAATACAACTCCATCAAAAAACTAACTGCTTCAGGTCTTTTTAACAGAAATGCAAGAAGCCAGGTTTGGTTCAGATGGTGGTTTAATCAAACTAAAAAACCTGGGGGTAAAAATTCCACCTCTGCACTCACCTGCCCATGATTTTCCATCTATTACCCTTTAAGCCAAAACCTTTAAATAATTCTTTCCTATTTAGAAATCAATGAAGTACAAATTTATTGCTTACACAAAGTACCTTGTGGTTTTTATTGTTTCCTCTGAATCAGAAGGTTGAGTTCAAATCCTACTTCAGAGACTTGAGCACATAGTTTAGGCTGACATTATGGTGCAGTACTGAAGAAGTACTGCATTGTCAGAAGATACAGGCTTTCAGATGGAACATTAAACTGAGGCTCTGTTTTCCACCTGAGGCGGAAGTAAAGATCCCATAAAAATATTGCGAAGAAGAGCAGGGGAGTTCTTCCCAATGTCCTGGTCAATATTTATATTTCATTCAATATCTAAAGACAGAACAGATGGTCACTTATTTCAATACTTTTTTGTGGGAATTTGTGGTGTGCAAAATTGGCTGTGGCGTATCCTATGTTAAAATAGTGGCTACACTCCAAAAGTATTTTATTGGCTGTAAAGTGCCTTGGGATGCTCTGGTGTCCTGAAAGGTATTACATAAATGCAAGTCTTTGTTTCTTTTTGCTTTGCTTTTACTGTATACCATTTTGATTGGGCTACATTTACAATCTTAAGTTTTATTGAATTGTTATTCTGATATTTCTGTTATTGTAATGCTTTAATAGCAGCTTTTTTCTAGGAGTGAAGGGAATTTTAAGGGAGCTAGGACTGTATAGTTCCCTACTTTCTCAGGATAATGCTTGAAGCCAGGTCTGTCCAGCCATATCTTCCAATAATCAGATGTGATGCTAAAAGGTGAGAGATAATATACAGCTACCTAGTTGTTATGGGGCTAGGTTATTCGATTATGCTCAGAAGATTGAGTGAAGTGGACTTTGTTTGAAAGGACACAGGAAGATTCACCCTGGTGAGGCAAGGAGAATAGACTCTGCTAAACATGGGAGGATCTTGGGACTTTTAAACACAAAATGACATTTCTGCTGAGAGTACAGTATTAGGTATAAATGTGGCATGGGGTTTTCAGTTTGTTAAGAAGTTAATATTTAATACCTTTTCTGTAGTTTAGTGTATTAGCTGCCTCCTAAGAAATGTTTTATCCTAGGTTGATTTTAGTGTGTTTGTTACAGTAAAAGCCTTAAAACGTGAAGTCTTGCCATGCGATCCTTTTAGTTGGTAACTGGGAAATGCATTTTTTTTAAGTTATCAGTCTCTTTGGGAATCATAACATGTATCATTCCAGTCTACCAGCAACAAAATGGGTGTAATGTAATGATGGTACTTTGTACTTGCATAACCTGGTCCAAATGATCATAAGAGGAATAGCATCTACCTATCAGGCATCTCTGTTTCTTCTAGGAACTGCAGCCCGCAAAATGACATTGAAACAATCGGGAATATTAAAGATAATGGTGGACATTATCATACCAGAGGCTGTGCTGCATATGCTGATGATGCTGTCTCTACTGTTTCTTTGCTGCTTATCTCCTGCTCAATATAATTCTTAGTCCAGGCAAGCAAACTAATAATAAAAGGTATAAGAATAAATGGAATGTTGTGGAACTTGTAAAATTGATCATGGCCATCAGTCAGGCACTCAAATGTGATGTGGCTAGCTACAGATAACTAGTAAATTGTGTGATGGTAAAATCACTTTGTTGAATACCTTTTGCATATTCATACAGGCCATGGGGGAAAAAAATGGATAAAGGGTTTGAACCACCACTCATGAATAGATTGAGAGGCAAACATGCTTTTAGTGCTTAAAAATGATAAAATCCTATTTTTAGGCTGAAGGACAAGTGGCAAAAAGTCAAATTTCAGTCATTTTCCACAAAATTATATACCAACTTTTATCAAAATACATATCCTATAGTGAACACATTAGCTACATCTAAAATTATTTTTTAATTTGTATGAGTTTTCATACATCCACTTATTCATTAATAGGCCAGTTAGCCTAACATTTGCCATAGGGAAAATGTTAGAAGCTATTATTAAAGATGTTATAGCAGGCACTTGGAAAAATTCAAGGCAATCAGGCAGAGTCAGCATGGTTTTGTAAAAGGGAAATCATGTTTAACCAATTTATTGGAGTTCTTCAAAGGAGTCACATGTACGGTGGATAAAGGGGAACCGGTGGATGTACTGTACTTAGATTTCCAGACAGCGTTTGATAAAGTGCCACATCAGAGGTTATTGCAGAAAATAAAAGCTCATGGTGTGGTGGATAACATATAGGCATGGATAGATGATTGGCTAGCTAAGAGGAAACAGAGAAACCTTGTTCTGGTTGGCAGGATGTGACAAGTGGTGAGCCACACGGATCAGTGCTGGGGCATCAACTTTTCACAACTTATATAAATGACTTGGATAAAGGGACAGAAGGAGCTGTTGCTAAGTTTACTGACAACACGAAGATAGGTGGGAAAGTAAATTGTGAAGAGGACATAAGGAGGCTACAAAGTGACATAGGTAGGTTAAGCGAGTAGGCAAAGATCTGACAAATGGAGTATAATGTGGGCAAATGTGAAATGGTTCATTTTGGCAGGAAGAATAAAAAAGAAGCATATTATCTAAATGGTGAGAGATTGCAGAGTTCTGAGATTCAGAGAGATCTGAGTGTCCTACTGCGTGAATCACAAAAGGCTAGTATGCAGGTACAGCAGGTAATTAGGAAAGCTAATAGAATGTCATAATTTATTGTGAGGGGAATTGATTACAAAAGTAGGGAGGTTACGCTTCACTTGTACAAGGCATTCGTGAAACCACATCTGGAGTATTATGTTCAGTACTGGTCTCCTTTTTCAAAGAAAGATGTAAATGAAAGATGTTAGAAGCAATTCAGAGAAGGTTTACTAGACTAATACCAGGAATGGGCAGGTTGTCTTATGAGGAAAGGCTGGACAGGTTAGGCTTGTATCCACTGGAATTTAGAAGAGTAAGGGGCAACTTAATTGAAACCTTTAGGATCCTGAGGGACCTTGACAGGATGGATGTGGAGAGGATGTTTCCGCTTGTGGAAGAATCTAGAACTCAGGGCCACCGTTTAAAGGGGTCGCCCATTTAAGACAGAAATGAGGAGAAATTTTTTTCTCTCAGTGGGTTGTGATTCTTTGGAACTCTCTTCCTCAAAAGGGGGTTGAAGCAGAGTCTTTGAATATTTTTAAGACAAAGCTAGATATATTCTTGACTAATAAGGAAGTGAAAGGTTATCGGGGGTAGGCAGGAATGTGGGGTTGAGGTTATATTCGAATCAGCCATGATCTTATTGAATGGCAGACCAGGCTCGAGGGGCCAAGTGGCCTACTCCTGCTCTTAATTCATTTGCTCGTATGTTCATTATAAAATGAATTTGACTTTAATTAAAGCTGAAATGATAAATATAATTAATGGGGCATGTATATCAGATAATCTGGTGAAAAACACAATGCTGCAGTACCTCCGTGCTTTTTTTTTAAGAGTTTCAAGTGCCTCATAATGAACAGGATCCCTGGTAGTTTTCTTTATTTCTGCCAAAATAAATTTAATATGATTTTTGATAGTATTTTTAGATGCACAAATCTGCCATTTGGCTTGTGTGAATTTTTCTTCCTCTACTAAATTGCTAGACACGTAACCAGAAGACCAGATTCCTGGAATGAAATTCACACTCAAACTCCTTCTAGAGAATGTACTTGTCAAAATAGATTGGCCGTCTGCAGAGACCAGGGTTATACTCCTTCTGCATCAATTAAACGCTCTTTTTGATAGACCTAAATAAGGATAACAATCAATACGTCATCTCTACCATATACCATTCAAAACCCTTTGCTTAAGGAGTCTAATTTGAATGTTACAATTAAGGGGATGAAAACATAAATACAATTAACTGTTCACCTTCTGTCAAATCAATGATTTTTAAATAATTGTAATTGATGAACCAAAAATTTTTATGTGGCCTGTTTCATTTTGATTTGTGACCATTCCAGGTGAAGTGTTGGAGCAGTAAAATTTAAATAAGCTTAAAAAGAAAAGTGCAGTTAGTCGACGCTTTAGTTTTAATAGCTACTGTTGGTTGTACTTGGGTACTGGAATATGAAAAATGACTTAGGTTCTGGATTCAACCATTTCAATAATTTGTACAATGCGTAACTCTGAAAATTTTGGGAATGTGGCCTGTGAAATTTCAGTTGAAGTGCTAATGTCTTGCTTGGAAGATAGATGGAGTGACAAATTTGAGGAAATAATGTTACTATCATGCAGTGCTAAAAGCATCCTGCAATACATTACATCACATTTTCGACAAAAATGTGCAAAGGCAAGACGACCTGGTTAAGGGAGGCTGGACTTCAGATACAGAATCTCTGCTTTTTGTCTATTAGTGATCTATACAGTTTGATTTTCAGTATGAATAAGGTAATTGTGAACCAAATAGTTTCACAACCTCTTTGCCCTTGTGCATTTGTTAGAAGAAAGCAGGAGCCAGAAGCAGAGACATGACAATCATCTGCTATATATACTTTTTCTCTTTCCCCCCAGCCCACACCAATCATTATATTACTTGTGACTTTCAGACAAAGGGTTACCAAATGTTACTTAGTTTTGCATAGTTAACATTTCGGTAATGGGCAGTCAAGATTCTCTCAGCAACTATAGAGCATTTTCTAAAGCAATTTGGCGTTGTTGTAGCAACTTGTGGTAGAGCTCTGAATAAAACAGATGTCACTGTGGCAGACTGATGCAAGAACAATCTATCACTACGTTGTTACCACTCCTCCTGTCCAAGCAAGTCATCAGAATGGCAGTTTTAGCTGCATAATCATCACCATAAGCTATTAGCAATGTCTTCCTTCATCCTGTTATTAAAAGATGAGATGTTATGTTTGGTCTTCATGGCTACTTGGTTGAGGAGCTGATAAACTAATGAAGCATTGACCATTTACTAACTATTGTTCAGATTTTGTCTTATTAGACTGAGACATCAAAATCTTTTTTAAACAAACACATTTGTATCTTAAGGATTATTGAAATATTCTCAGGTCGACAATTAGAGATTTCATCTTCACGGGACATGGGTTTCATCCATTGGTAACTTGATGGGTTTCATTTGGAAATACAGATTAATTTAGAAAATATGTTGACAGGCTTAGATTGATGTCAGATTTAAAAATATGCAGACAACTGTGATTCTGTATGGTAGTGAAAAAAAATTCTTACATAAATAGATTAAAGAAGAAAGGAACATAAAATAAGCATAAAAAGCTGAGAAAACTTACAACTTTTACTGTTTATATTCACTTTATGCTAATTATTTAATTTGTGGTTCTCTATTACAGCTTATGAAACTGGGTAACCTTCTATGCTATACAAACAAGGTCATTAAAATTGTTAAATGCTGCAGTATTGGAATTATATAAAACAGTTAGTAGAGCAATACTTTAGTTTCTGACAATTATTCAAATTAAAATGCTACTGTAGATTTTTAATGTTGTTTCTGAGTAAGATTGTGAAATGGCATAAACTGCATCACCTGTGTTTGAGATGCACATAGAAATTCAGACCAGAATTTCTATCGAGTAACCTGCATTATCATGGTCAAGACTGAGGAATAAATTATGAATGCTGCCGGACTCTTGTGTGTATTTTTACACATGTCTAAACAAGCAGATTATACTTTTGAGAATTTTTTTTTAATTGTTAATTTTTCAATGACATCTGGTATTGAATTTTCCATTTTTGGCAGGAAGACGGCTCTCAAAAGTGAATGTTCAGCTTTAGTGAGATAACTACACATAATATATGTATCTAAAACAAACTCCCTGGGTAACAGTGTCAGAATTACACATGAAAATGCCTTGCAAATATTTTTGGAATGGGCAGAAATCAGAGTGGGCACATAGTTTGGTACATATTGGTCCATGAAAATTAGTTGTTTTAACTAAGTGCGATTTTATTAACTAGACAAAAGCTTCAAAATCTGATAGGATTTTAGTCTGGACATCTTGGAGCTAGCACAAACTGCAATTTTTTTGCATACTCTTGATCTTATATAATACTGTAGAATCTTAAAGTTGAATAGTTTTGGTACACTTGAAAGCAAAAAATAAATAAGATTTACCTGTGCTGTAAATGCTAAACAGTGAATGTGTTCTTGGTAGTGAAACCTTCTTGAATTCTCAGCATTCTTTATGAAAGAAATAGACCACTTTTCATTGTTGTTATAGATAACAGCTCTGTCTGTTATCTGTGTGAATCAGACAGTGTGTATAGTGCTAGTTTGTACAGTCACAGTCTAAAGCATGGCAATGACGAAATCAATCTGACACTTTCACAATATGGAGCTTTATCTCAAAGCACACACAGCACATTTGCTAGTCATAACCCCACATTTTAATGACTGACGCATGCGGGAAGCAATTTCAATTTTTTTCTGAAAGGGATAAATGAGTATCCAGTTAATACCAATCATGAATTCAAGCCAACTAACAAAATTGATGCTACATACCCTGTTCTTGTTTTGCATGTTCTGCAGTTTGAAATGCAATAATGAGCCAGTTTGTACACACACATCCGGATAGAACTAATCTAAGAAAGTTCATTGTGCATTTTTGACGCATCTACCATTTGAATCTGAATCTATCCAGCTTGCTGCTGTTCTGTCCATAAACTAAATCAGTCTTAATGCTATTAAATTCCCTCAGATCTATTACAAATAATCACAGCTTTTATGCCTGTTTTAAGAAAAGTACTGGTTATAGAGTTATACAAGCAGAAACAGTATAAATAAAATATTCATATAAAAATAGTCTCTTACAAAATATATTCTCTTAACCTATGGTTCCTTTTTCCACATGATGGGATTTGTCTGGAGTATCAAATTTGATAATCTTTAGTTCAAATGGTTCATAATTAGTTCAAATTTCAAACTGAAAAATAATCAAGTTTTTACAGTAGTTTAAGTGATCACAACCAGTTTGATTTTCCAGACAACTAGCAGCAAAACAGCAGAAGATTTACAAAAGATGCCTGCTTTTGTCAGTAAAAAGCCTGATGCTGCAGGACACAAAACATTCCTGCAAACAGCTGTTAGAAATATCCGAGCAAAACCTAAAATATACAGCCAAACAAATCCAATTCTTGCTGTATCTAAAGAAATTATTCCACAAAGAAAGTAAAACTTTTTTTGCGGAAGTATCCCAAGTAAAGTTCTTTTTAAATAAATTAATATTAGTTTCTTTTTCTCTAAATATATTGTTAAATATTGTCGTTACTATTTACTTAATGTTGCTGGTATAGTCAGTCATTATGTCCAAGTGCCCCAGTCCACCATGGTGTTCTTAATGGCTGTGAAAAAATGTGGCAGAAAAGAAAAAGCTGATAAGTCAGTGTCTATGGGAAACTGAAAACAGTAATACTTGCTGTAGCAAATCCTGTGAGATCCAGACAGGCAAGACAAGCAGAAGCTTTTCACAAATGCAGAAACCTAAATCTGCATAATCCACACTCAAAGCAGAAATTCTCACAGGGGCATTGTCAACCCTGTCCTGTTTATAGTCCACATTTAAAGGGGTTTTTTTTTCAAGCCAAGTTACTGCTAATTTCACTATGGCTCTTTCAACCTTGTGCCATTTTCTGTACAGACCTGGACTTATTTCAATGCACTAATTGAAATAGGGTTTATGTATTTGAATTCTGTGTGGTATATTTATGGAGATGGCAACAGGTGCTTTTCTTTGTAATCCAGCTAGGCTCATCAATCTGGTAACATTATCGGACAGGGATCCTCAAGCTTTTGCATTCTATAGGAAAGCGAGACATTATTTGCAAACTCACAGCCACTAGATTGAGATCATGTGCAAATTTAGGAATATTTTCTTTGGAGGGTATGACTCTCCTCCTTATAAAAGATTCAATTTCATTTACATGTATAAACTTCTGTTCTTTCGCTGCAGGTGTTGCACTTGACATAACAGCACCAGTGGAATTTGCAGTTGCACTGCCAGACTCTGGAATACTGGTGAGTGTTGTATCCTCGTCCACAACACATCAAATCACAACTGTTATTTTGTGAGGATGTCTTGTTACACATTCTTCCCTGTGTCCCAACACTCCCGGTGATTGGGTCCTCCTCGCAGTAGTTAGGAGATTTCTCAATGTACACTAAGTCTGTAACCATTGGTTTACGATATGAAAGTGGCTTTTTAATCTTCAAGAAGACTGGTCGCTTGTTTCGATGCGTCCTTACTGGTTCAACTTGAACTGCTTCATTGTATTTCTCTTTCAGGATGTAGCCCAGTTCTCTGAATTTGGGAAGCATTGTCCAGCATGTTTTAGTGGTACACGATCCAGACACTCCATGACATTTGCATTCTAATTTCATATTTTCTCCGAGGATCTAGAATAAAGTAAATGCAATACATGTAACCAAATCCACAATAAAACTGTCAGCCTTTGCTGTATTACACCAAATTTTAAGAACCTTAAATGCATTCTGACACTGTTTGACTGGGCACTGATGAGATGAAAAAGCAGTATAGATCAATGAGGTTCAGCAAACCAGGCATAAGAATCAGTCCATCTTCAAATTTCTGACCACAATCCAACTGAAAGTCAGAAATTGTAACAATACTAAGTCAATATCAAAAATCAGTATGACAGTAGTCGAGTAGAAGTCCAATAAAAAGTTATGAATAATATAGCGCCTTCTCAGAAATGGTATTTTACAATAATGTTTTTTAATGCTGTTTCTATCTATAGCATCACTTTGGATGTTGTCTGGCAGTGCTTGGCTTTGATTTGATGGCTTTCCCTGTTCTAGGTAAATAGAAAGACTAAATCAGGCGGCCACTGACCATATGCCCCAAGACGAAACTAAACACATTTTAGGGAACTGGATAATGCACTAAGAACTTTCACCATTTTAAAAAATTTATTCTTTCACAAGGTGTGGGCCAGCATTTATTGCCCATCACTAATTGCCCTTGAGAAGGTGGTAGTGAGCCACCTTCTTGAACTGCCACAGTCAATGTGGCATAGGTATATCCAGAGTGCCGTTACAAAGGGAGTTCCAGGATTTTGACCCGACGACAGTGAAGGGACAGTAATATAGTTCCTAGTCAGGACCGTGTGTGGCTTAGAGGGGAACTTGCAGGTGGTGGTGTTCCCACATATCTGTTGCCCATGTCTTTCAAGGTCATAGAGGCTGCAGGTTTCAAAGCTGCTTGGTGAGTCACTGCAGTGCATCTTGTAGATGGTACACACGGCTGCCATTGTTCATCAGTGATGCAGGGACTAAATGTTTAAGGTGGTAGTTGGGGTGCCAATCAAGAGGGCTGCTTTGTCCTGGATGGTACCAAACATCTTGAGTGTTGTTGGATCTGCACTCATTCAGGCAAGTGGAGAGTATTCCATCACACTCCTGACTTGTACCTTGTAGATGGTGGACAGGCTTTGGGGAGTCAGGAGGTGAGTTACTCTCCACAGAATTCCCAGCCTCTGACCTGGTCTTGTAGCCACAGTATTTGAATAACTAGTCCAGTTCAGTTTTGGGGTCAATAACCCCCAGGATGTTGTAATGGGGAATTCAGCGATGGTAATGCCATTGGACGTCAAGGGGTTTGGGAGATGGTCGTTGCCTGGCACTTCTGTGGTGCGAATGTTACTTGCTACTTATCAGCGCAGGCCTGGATATTGTCCAGGTCTTGCTGCATTTGGACATGGGCTGCTTCAGTATCTGAAGAGTCTCAGATTGTGCTGAATATTGTGCAATCATCAGCGAACATCCCCACTTCTGACCTTATGATGGAAGGAAGGTCATTGATGAAGCAGCTGAAGATGATTGGGCCTAGAACACTACTCTGAGGAATACCTGCAGTGATGTCCTGGAGCTGAAATGATTGATCTCCAACAACCATATCCATCTGCCTTTGTGATAGGTGTGACTCCAACCAGTGAAGAGATTTTCCCCTGATTCCCATTGACTCCAGTTTTGCTAGGGCTCCTTGATGCCACACTCAGTCAAATGTGGCCTTGATGTCAAGCGCAGTCACTCTCACCTTACTTCTTGAGTTCAGCTTTTTTGTCCATATTTGGACTAAGGCTGTAATGAGGTCAAGAGCTGAGCAGCCCTGGTGGAAACCAAACTGAGCTCCAATAAGCAGGCTAATGCTGAGTAAGTGCCACATGATGGCAATGTCGACAACCCCTTGCATCACTTTGCTGATGATTGAGAGTAGACTGAAGGGGTGATAACTGGTTGGGTTGAATTTGCCCTGGTTTTTGTGGACAGGACATACGTGGGCAATTTTCCACATTGCTGGGTAGATGCCGGTGTTGTTGCTGTACTGGACAGCTTGGTTAGGGGCACAGCAAGTTCTTGAGCACGAGTCTTCAGTACTATTGTTAGAATATTGTCTGGGCCTATAGCCTTTGCAGTATCCAGTGCCTTCAACCATTTCTTGATATCACGTGGAGTGAATCAAATTGGCTGAAGACTGGCATCTGTGATGCTGGAGACCTCCAGAGGAGGCCGAGATGGATCATCCAGCTTTTGGATTCTGATTTTGAATGCAGCCCGGATGAGATGAAAGTATCTTTCTTCTGCATGACACCAGGCTAAATCTCATTATGCAATAATGGATAGTCTAACTTAAAATCTAGGTGTGGAAATTGGAAAGATTATCTTAGTGCAGGTCCAAGTGCAGGTTTAGCTGGGGTTAAGTTATATTACTGGAGTAAAATACAAGATTTTTCACATTACATGTTATTCACATTATATCTGATCTGAGAATGCTTAATTGTGATTCTGATTGCAAAAAGTGAATAATGTTCCCATCCTTAGTGGCTTGGTGAACACAAAATAATGTTCTCTGTATTTATGCATTTCTCCACCACAGCACTGCTGTCAAAAGACCTATACTGTTCCTTATTTCTACTCACATACTGTCTGTTCACCCTTACTGAAATCCTATCTCTCCACTGCTGTGATTGTGTCTTTTGGAAATATTGCGACTCCAGGGACTTTTCTTCTTTTCCGTTCTTCCTGTCCTTTCCATAACTTGGAATATTTAGCTCTTGGGCATGCCCACCTTGTAGCCAGACCTTTGTAATGGCTATAACTGCATATCCTTTAAGATGATTATGTGCTTCTAACTCACTATTTTTATTTCTAATGCTACAAACATTTGTATACTAAAACATAGGGGTTTACTGTCCCTATCCTGCCCTTGTGCCCTGATAGTGTACCCCTCACATGTTTTGACCTATCATACTAGGTGGCTGATGTGCTGCATATTGCTACACAGGCAATTTAATATGTTTATATCTTTCATCACTCCCACTTTATTTTTAACAGCTATTTTATTATTACTTACTACAATCTTTTCTATTCCCAGAGTATTTGCATTATCTTTATCCTTTTTGTATCTTTATCTCATCTTTAGTTTATCTTTTATGCTATTATATTTTCTAGCCAGAACTTCTTTAGGTGCACCCCATGCCAGCAGTATAACTCCTCATGTCCAAGCACAGGTGTTAGTGTCCCATGAGAAGGAACCCCTCCATCACACACTAATCTTTCCGAAAGACATTGGCGGAATCATCCCAGATTTGCACTAAGTGTGGTAATGGGCCATTTACCAGCCACGATGGCGGCTTCTCACGCCATATCGTCCCAAACCCACCGCACTAATTATGCATTCTCAGGAAACACACCGTTTTGATGGCATACAGGCTTCAATTCACCTGGCGCACAGTCACCTTGCCGCTTCGTCACGCCAGCCGCCACATTTAAAGCATAGCCCCGAGCACACCTCTCAGTGTTTCCAGCCCAGGGTTGCTGCAATAAGACATGGCCCCAAAAGGCAAGAAGCCTGCAGCCCCCAGGTTTAGTGACGCATCCCTCGAGTGCCTTTTGGATGCCATGGAGGCCTGCCATGATGTCCTCTACCCCCATTCTGGCCGCAGGAGGGGCAGCAACATTACCACTCCGGCTTGGTAGGTGATGGCAGGGGTGATCAGTGCCAGTGCTGCACCCAGGAGGTTGACCATCCAATGCAGATAGAGGATGAATGATCTCATCCATGCCAGCAGGGTAAGGCAACCACCTCATCAGTCTAAACTCACACACTCAAGCCCATCACACATTCACTGGCATCTCACACCAGCTCAAGGGACCTCACTACTCACTATTTCATACACATGTTCACATCTCCATCTAGCCTCATCTGCTCTGGAGTCTGCCTCCTCAGCCCTCACCATCCTGAGGCCACTTGCACAGATCAACGTGCCCCCACACAAACCCCCCTTCACCAGTACAGCCCTCACCCTGCAGCCTCTTCCTTTGCTTGAGGCCACTTCTCCCCCTCCCCCAAACAAGCCCTAGCCCTGCAGCCGTACAAAGCCACCCCCACCTTCTGGCTGGTCTGGTAGGTAGAGACCTGCCTGTGAGCCCCACTAAAAGTGCTGTAGCGCTGTCTGCGATGACTGCAAGTGCTGCCCGAAGCAAGGTAAGGAAATGAACCTCGAAGTCCCAAGCGAAGTACAGCTCGCCAGGTACACGTCAATTATGTGCAGTCGTGAAACACGTCGGTGTGCAATCAGTGGACGAGCCAGCATTTGGGGATGAGTCCAGCAGGTTGGCCTTATAATGATATGCAGATGTATTACAGTGTGGTTCATCATGTCTGATGGCGGGAAACACAGCCTACCATCGACAGGCCGAGCGGATGATTACAAACTGGTTTCATGATGCTGTGAAACCGACTTTTGGGCATCTTGCCATATCACCCGCTCACACCGCCCGATGCCAGCAAGCACGGATGATTCCACCCATTGTTTGTCCCTGATCAATTTACCCCTATGCCAATTCGCATGTGGCTCAGGTAATAATCCGGAGATTACCAACCTTGAGGTCTCGCTTTTAATCTTGCGCCTAGTTTCTTTTCTCAGCTTTGTAAAATTTATTCTCAGGATATCGGCATTTATTGCCCATTCCTAGCTACCACACTTGCTAAAGCAAGTTCATGTGAGACTGGAGTCACATATAGGCCAGATTTGGTAAGAAGAGCAGGTTTCATTCCCTAAAGAATATTAGGTTTTTACGGCTTCGTGGTCATGTTTACTGGTCCCAGTTTTCTATTTTCAGAACTTTTTTTAATTGAAATCAAATGTTCAAACTCCCATGGTAGGATTTGAACTCACATTCCCAAGATTATTAGTCTAGACCTTTGGATTGCAAATCCACAAACATAATCCTCTTACTCTCTCAGCATGACCTCATCCCTGTTGTTTCCTATGCGCTGCTTCCAACATGGATTACAACAACTGGTTATTCCTCCTCCATTTCTAAATTCCCTTTGAGCCACTTAGAGATGACCCTTTCCCTGGTAGGGACAACCTTTTGACTCCAAAGCAAGAGAGCTTTGATTTGAGTTAAATAGGCCCTTAAAACAACCATTATTGGGCTCTATTAGAGCATTTTTTTTGCTTTATTTTTCATTTTATACAGACCAAAGTAGTTTCCCATTTAAAGTCAATATCTGAGAATCTTGCAAATATCAGCAAGTCATTGAGCAGAAACTGAACTGGACCAGCACATAAATACTGTAGCTACAAGAGCAGCTCACAGGCTGGGCATTCTGCAGTGAGTAACTCACCCCCTGACCCTTTCCATCACCTACACGGCACTAATCAGAAGTATGGTGGAATGTTCTCCACTTGCAAGAGTGGGATAGTAACAACTATCCGTCATTTCCAATTCCCTTGTGGGGGTGGGGGATCCATGGCCTTCATTTGGCAACTCTATGCAACAGCTTTGATTCTTAATGGAATCTGGTGAATTTTGCCTTCCACTGCTATGTCACTACAAGGAAGCACTCCCAAATACTATACTTTGGCATGATGCCTCTTAATGCCTTGCATAAAGCATTATTGAAAATGACTATAATAAATTATGACAATGTCCTTTCTTCTTTGGGACCTGCATTTGGACATCAGATCATAGCTAAAACACATTGTTGGGATGGAGTAGAGAGAACACCACTCTGCAAACTGGCCCATGGTATACCTGACCGAGGGATTGTGGATTCTGAAACTCAGAGTAATTTTCCAAATGTGCTCCAGCAGCAGAAATTTCACCTACCACCAGAACATGGTGGAAAGCCACAGTGGCATCGCTAGTGACAGCTACTTAAACATTATCTCTTAAATATTAAAGGTGCTCAAGTCCTCAGCATCATCTTAAAATATTCCCCAGGTCGACCAGCATCTATAAAGGGTTGGACTCAGTAGTAGGAAGCTCAAGTTTCAATTCCTTTTATACTCAAGTTCCCCATAAAGATCAAACGGCATATTTTCCAGTTACTACACTTGGACGTGTTGAATTGCCTGAGCAAAACATGGAGGAATATATGGCTGAGAGCACCATACTTAGAATTTTCAATCCATTTAAGTTAATGGATGGAAGATCGATCAGGCTGTGTTAAGGGTGAGTGATCCTTCTCACCCAATATTCCTCCCTATCCTGTGCCTGAGTGATCCAATACATCCAGTCTGAGAAACAGTGAAATCAATCCCAAGTATCATTAATCTCAGATGGCTTACTTGCCAGAGCAACAGAAAACTGCTGGAGCAATCCTTCTCTGCATCACTGAAGAAAGAATAAGTAGTAGCTTCAATGCATTCCTGCATTGTTTCACATCTTGGTCTACTCATCATGACTAAGGATAAATGCATAAGAGCATGAGAAATGGCAGCAGAAGTAGCCCATGCAGCACCTCAGATCTGCTCCGCCATTTAATAAAATCATGTTGATTCTCCATCTCAACTCCAGTTCCTGTTGCATCCTGATAGTATCAATTTGACGAGGAGGTGACAAAAATACACCAGTCCATTGTCTAAATATTACTCTTCAAAAGTTTGATCAAAAGTGTTTTATATTATCAATTGTAGATTATTTGTCAATAAATTAATATTATCTCTTTACAACTACTAATCCTTGAGCATCAATATCATTGCAGGTCAAGTGCTCAAATTCCAAAGGTCATTACATCTATGACACCTTCCACATGAAAGAAAAGATACAATGACACAACATTCAGGAACTTTTCAGTGTGCGTATAAGATAAATTTTAAAAATTCATACAAGCACACTCGCTGTGCCTACTGCTTTACAGGAAAAGAGTAACTAAAGTGAGCAAAGGTCCTTTAGAGGCTGAGGCTGGGGAATTAATAATGGGAAATGAGGAAATGGCTGAGTTTTTGCACAGTTATTTTGTATCCACCTTCACAGTAGAAGACATAAAAAGCATCCCAAGGATAGTAGAAAACTCAAGGCTGAGTTAGACAGATTTTTGGTTGACAAGGAAGTCAAGGGTTATTGGTGGGGGTGGGGGGGGGGGCGGTGGGGCAGCAGGAAAGTGGAGTTAAGGACACAATTAGACCTGCCATGATCTTATTGAATGGCGGAGCAGGCTCATGGGGCCGAATGATCGACTCCTGCTCCTAATTCTTATGTTCTTATTTTTCTGTCATGATTAGCATATCATTTGTCGAGATTTTTCCATCATTTACTCCTGTGATTATCATTTACTACAGTTTTCTATTATTTAGTGTTCTATCAGTTATTGCACTTTTACTGTTCTTCACTGTGCCTTTACTATAGTTTTTGCCTTTTATTAGCATTTACTGCATTTTTACAATCATTCACTCTGCCTTTATTGCCTTTTATTGTTTTACTACCATTTATTGCATTTTAACAATGTTGTAATTAGTAAGAAAATGGATTCTCCATTGTAGGAATGGGGTTTTCAAAATCAGTTAGGGAAGAATCATTTACTTGAAGGACATATTGTCTTGAGTAAAGTATGAGTACAGTATCTACTTTAGATAACTGGCTTCCCCAGCTTAATTCTTGAGAGAACAAAGGATTAATGAAGGATCATAGCTTTCACTTTCCTTTAGTTCCCTCTCACCCGAACCCATCCTAAGCACCAGTGTATGTTTCAACTTCACAGCTCGTTCCTGTCACATCTTGCCATCATCAATTATTTCATATACCTATACCTTTATCCCCTCTCTGTTTGCCACTCCAAACTATACCTTACAATCTCTCACACCACCACCCCCCCAACAAGATTCTATACCTTTACCTGCTTCCACCTCCATCCTACTACATGTCCCCACTACTATAGGTCCATCTGAAGCACTTCCCCCTTTTCCTGACCCCTCTTGTCATCTATTGTTACAATGTCCATGCTAACATGGTAAAAGGGCGGAGAAGAACTTGAAACCAGTTGCTGGGTCACAGCCAAAAGTGCAGCACCACCACTTTTCTCAATAGCACCTCACATGGCCTCTCCCATTAATTTATTTTCCCAGTATTCGGCAGCCAACAAACCACTTTCCCAATGCATCAATATTCCACCATCCTCATCCTGGTACTCCCACTGCCCCAAAGCCCTTCTCCCATTGGTGCCACAGATTGCACTTCTAACATATTACTCCCATACCTCAGAGCCCTCCACCACCACTCCAGTATCCAAGGACCACCCCACCTCCCACAACAATACTCCCACACCTCTCCACTCTTCCTATACCTTATCTCCTGCTCTGAATCCCCTTAGGAAGCCCTCCTAAAACTGCTAAAATTATATCACCCAAAACTATATCACCACATGCCTCCTACTTATGTACAACTTGGAGTATCTTCCCTTCCATCTTCCCCTGGGCCCTGATGCTTTTTCAAAGTAAGGCATCAAATTCATTATATAACTAAATAAATATATAATAATGATCAATTAATCTCAAATCTGATTAAAATACGACATAATTATATCAAATAAACGCAAAAGCTCTGCTAATGTTCCTGTAGTACAATATGATGAATTGCCATTTAATATACCAATCACTAGAAAGCTGTGATCCTGACAATATATTGTATGTTATACAGCAAAAGGAAGAATGTCCTCTGCCTCACCGTGAACAATAGCATGAGTGATCCGCTAGCATTTGGAAAAAGGTTTTGTGCCTGTCAAACTTAAGATGCCATATTTCAACTTATCAAATGTGTAAATTAACGAGAAAGAGAAAGTAATTTCATGCTGGTCTTTCCTAACCAAAAACCAGAAATCAATAACCACACCCCAATCTGCAAAACTCTCCCAGGGGTAGAGCCAGGAGGAACACTCACCCCCACCTCTCCACTGCATTAAGACTAATATTGAACTGAAAACAAAATCCTTTTCAGTTTGTCTTCTGGGACAGAATGGTACCCTCAAATTCTCAATAGACAAAAAATTATCCATGGTACAGCAGAATAAAGGTGGACCAATTTCCTATCTCTTCTGCCCCTTTCAGATGCTGTCCGTCTACATTCTGGCTCAATAATTCATGGTCCTCGATATTTTCTTAATTACAATGGGATGACAAAAATCCATGGATACAACTAAAGCAACTGCAGTTTCTCAACAAGAACAACACCCTGATCCATACATCAGTCACTCCCAACATTGCTCCCCTTCCCACAGCACCTTCCCATGCAGACACAGGGGATGTTTCACCTCCTTTTACACCTGCTCCCTTCCTACCATTCAGGGCCCCAAACACTGCTTCCATATGAAACAACCATTTACTTGTACCTTTCAATTTAGTATACTGTATTCACTGCTCAAGATGTGGTCTCCCCTTACATTAGGGAGTCCAAAAACAGATTAGGTGACCCTTTTGTGGAACACCACCAGTTAGGCAGCAAGTGTGCCCCTTAGCTTCCAATCGCCAGCCATTTTAATTCACCACCCAACTCTCAGTCTGTCCTTGACTCCGACACTGCACTAATGAAACTCAGCAGAAGCTTGAAGAACAGCACCTCATCTTTCTATTAGACACTTTACAGCCTTACCAATTCAACATTGACTTCAACAATTTTAAATCATAACTACTGCTCACATTTTTTCCAGATGGCAGCTGTTGGTAATGATTCCCTATTGCTATTTACACCTTCCCTAGACTGAGCTTTTGTTTTTCACTTGTCCCGTTCCCAGCTCCTTTTGCTTTGCACCATTATCCCTTTTGTCATTTAATTTCTCCTACCTCCACCCTATCACAGACATTCTCTTTTGTTCTTTCCTTCCCCACCCCACCGTTACACTGTTCCTCTGCCTCTGTACTTGCTTAAATCCTGTACATTCCTAACCTTTTCCAGTTCTGATGAACAGTCATCAAGCTAAAACTTTAATGTGGTTTCTCTCTCCACAGCTGGTGCCTGACCAGAATTTTCTTTTTTTACTTCAGATTACCAGCAGCTACTGTGTTTTGATTTTACATATATATATATATATATATAAAGCACCTTTCGTGGAGAAAAAATAAGGCACTCCACTGAAGGAAAAAATTGAACACAGAGCCAAAGGAAAGATTAGAAGGAATAACAAAAGCTCAGTCAAAGAGAAATCTTAAAGGAGGAGAGCTGGGGGTTTAGAGAGAGAATTCCAGACCATGGAATCTAGGTAACTGAAGACATGGCTACCAATGGTGGGGCAAAGAAAGGGGGCACAAAAAACAATCAAGAGTCAGAGGGATGGAGAATTCAGGAATATTATAGTGTTGGACAAATTTATTAGATAGGGAGGTTTGAGGCTATGGAAGGATTTAAACACAACAATTAACATTTTTAATTTGAGGCACTGAGAACCATTGCAGATCAACAAGGACAGAGTGACAGGTGAGGGGGACCTGGTCGAACCTAAGATATAGACAGCAGAACTTTGGACAAGCTGAAATTTACAAAGAGTGGAGGTTGGGAGGCCAGCCAGTCTTGATGTTTCAGTGGGTGATAAACTATTGTAGGGATGGATACAGGCAATATTATGGAGGTGGAAGTAGGTGATCATTGAGAAAGAGAGGAATTGTGGTCAGAACAATACTTCAGGGTCCAATTAGACACCAAAGTAGTGAACAGTTTAGTTTAGCCTGAGACCGTGGGCATGGACAGGGTGAGAATCTGTGGCAAGAGTTGAGTCTTCCCAATGTTTTACTGGAGAAAACTGAGAGTCATCCAAAAGTGGATGATGGACAGGCAGCCTGATGGTCCCAAGGCAGTGGAGGGACAGGCTCCAAAAATATAGGGGTGGAAGCATAGCTGGGTGTCTTCAACTTATGTGTGGAAGCCAACAATGTCTGTGGATGTTGCCAAGGGTAAGCGTGTAAATGAGGAAAAGAAGAGGGTTTGGGGGGACTCACAAGGTGAAAGTGCAAAGAGGTCGGAAGTGAAGTCATTTCTAGAGATGCTTTGGCAGCCATTGGTAAGAGGAATCAAGAAAGATTGGACCGACCAAGCAGAACAACAGAGGAGTAGTGTTGAAGGAGGATGTTGCAATGCACTTGTTGACAATTCTAAATGGGTTGAGGCTGATGCAGCAGGGCAATTAATTATGGTCATGGTTACATATCATTCATAACTTTAATTAGGACTATTTCAGTATTGTGGAGGAGTGGAAGACTGATGGAAAGGATTCAAAGGAGTTGCAGGAGCAGTGAAAATACATCTATGAGGCAGCAACACATTTAAGGATAATAAGCAGGAAAGGGAGATTGATGATGGGCCAATATCTTGTAAGGACAAAAGCTGAACATTTTCTTAGAGGAAAGAAAGTTAAGTGAAGATTTGATAAAGATGTTCAAAACCTTGAGGGGACTAAACAGAGTAGATAGAGAGAAACTGCTGCCTTTGGCAGAAGGCTGAGAACACCGAGTTAAGGTGATTGGCAAAAGAGCCAACAGCGGCATAAGAATTCTATGCATAGTTAGAATCTGGAATGCACTGCCTGAGAATATGCTGGAGACAGATTCAATTGCAGCTTCAAAAGGAAATCGGATAAACACATGAAGAGACACAATTCATAGGGTTATGGGAAAGGGCGGGGGAGTGGGGCTAACTGAGTTGCTCTTGCAGAGAGCTGGCATAGACAAGATGGACTGAATGGCCTCCTTCTATGTTGTCACTATGTAACTGTTGATCTAGTGACATACTTAGCAGATAGTTTGATAGTCCCCAAGTAGAAGAAACTATCAAAAATGTCAGCAAGTGTGGGAGCTAGGAAGGGACGTTGGTTTGTCAGTGTAGAGCCAGTGGCACAGAAAGAGCCCATTCAGCCTATCATGTCTGGGCCAGCTGAAAAAACTAGCCATCCATTCAAATCCCACCTTCCAGCATCTGGTCCATAGCCTTGCAGGTTACAGCACTTCTGGTGCTGATCCTGGTACCTTTTAAGTGAATTGAGGGATTCTGCATCAACCACCAATCTGAGCAGCGAATTCCAGATATCTATCACCCCCTGGGTGAAAAAGTTTTTCTTCATGTCCAGTCTAATCCTTCTACCAATCACCTTAAATCTGTGCCTCTAGTAATTACCTCTCCACTAGGGGAAACAAGTCAGTTTGCCACTTTTCCACTCACTCAACCAAACTATTGATATCATTCTGGACTCTGCAGCTGTCCTCTTCCCTATTAAATACACGGCTAATTTTTGTGTCATCTGCAAATTTCCCAATCATGTCTCCCACATTTAAGTCTAAATCATTAATATATACAACAAGCAGCAAGAGCCCCAACACTGAGCCCTGTGGAACACCACTGGAAACCGTTTTCCATTTGCAAAAACACCCATCAACCATTACCCTTTGTTTCCTGTCACTGAGTCAATTTTGAATCCAACTCGCCACCTTCCCCTGTATCCCATGGGTTTTCACTTTTCTGACCAGACTGCCATGTGGGACCTTGTCAAATGCCTTACTGAAATCCACGCAGACAACATCCACTGCACTACCCTCATCAATCTTCCCTGTTACTTGCTCAAAAAATTCAATGAAGTTAGTAAGACATGACTTTCCCTTAACAAAAGCATGCTGACTGTCCCTGGTTAATCCATGTCTTTCCATGTGACAGTTTATCCTGGTTCTCAGAATTGATTCTAATAATTTGCCAACTGCTAAAGTGAGGATGAGCAGCTGGCCCATCCCTCGCACTGGTTTTCAACAATGGTAAAACTTGTGCAGACCTCCAATCCTCTAGTAGTGTTCCTGCATCTAGTGAGGATTGAAAAATGATCCTCAGACCATCTACTAGTTCGTCCCTGGCTTCCTGGTTTCATTGGAATTACAGATCTGAGCCTCCTAACCTTTAGGCATTATCACTAGGAAACAATCTGGGCAAATATTGCCTCCGACATGAAATAGGAACACAAATTTCTATAAACAATCCATTTCTCATAGCCATTGAGGAAAAATCATCCAGGTTCAAAAAGATCTTATATAGTCCTCCTTGGGCTCACCAATGAACAGGGGTTTACATCTCACTGAAGCTACCTCTTGCCTATATTTACACTCTTCCCAGTTTAGTTTTTGGTTAACTCTCAACTAGCTACAACATGTAGCACAAAAAGGATACCACTGAAATAAGCCTGGTATCTCAAAAAGCTTCAGGTCATCGTGGTTCTGCAGCTGTTTCAAAAATTCCACATCACTCAATATAACATATTCCACTGATTTCTAATCTACTGCTACCTCTAAGACACAAAGGTATGCCCCAAGCTCCTTACAACTATGTCTCCAAAGTCTAAAAGTCTCTGACAGACAGATCTCCTCCTTCTGTTTAATATCCATCTTCACATCAACCAATAACACAAAAACCAGAATGGCCAGAGGCTGCCACATAATGACAGAGGAATGGATAAGTTATTAAAGCTGTTCCTCAATAATCAAAAGCAGCAGAATCCAAGTGTAGTAAACGAAAATCATACATGTAACACCATTAGCATCATACAATCCCGGTAATTTCTGTAAAATGAGTCCTGGAGTGGTAAATGCTATAGAGACACCCTTGTTATGGACCTTTGAAAAGCACAAGGACCAGAGCCAGTGCCAATCTCATGTCGTGCATTGTATTGAATAGTGTAACATCCAGAAAATGTGACATATACGCAGTAGCTAAATTATTAAAAGCTGCAATGGATTATGCTCAGATTCACCTGCCCACAGCAAACCAAGATAAAATGCTTATGCAACACCTTGCAATCTAGGCAAATAACATAGGGCTGGAACTGAGAAAGCACAAAAACATCTGGGGACTCATCTATAAGCTTACCTTACCTCAAGATCTTGAGCTCCATCATATATGCAGATATGCAGGTGAGTAGGAACTTTTGGAGGATTATACAGATTTAATTCTATTGTTTTTTTTTATATACAAGGCACATGACAGAGAAATAGACAGCATGAGAAAGAATGCAATACCTCCCTATTGGAGCAGCACACCAATGTGGTTTCTCATGTCAGCTGTCTTTGCGGCCTCTATGAGGAAAATTGGGTTTGCCAAATTAGGCATGGAATATTTTGCTGTAAATAGAGTTAGGTTGGAATCTTGTGCTCTCGCTGTTGGCAGGCTTGGAGCCAGGAAGGGTATTTACTTAGGCGCGATAGTGGCGCCATCTTCCCACCTATGCCAGAGTTAAGTTCTGGGTGGGAAGGCCCATGGTTGACCTTCCTGCCCCGTCACCAATTGAGGCCCTTTGGGGCCTGATCAAGTGCCTGGACACCAGGAAGGGGGGGGTGCCTGCTGGCAGCCATCCCCCTGCCTTTGTGCCCTTGTTGTCAACCTCCCTGCACCACTCTAGGGCAGCCAGCATGGCTTTGTTAAGGGGAGGTGATGTCTGACCAATTTGGTGGAATTTGTCGAAGAGATGACTAGGTGTGTAGATGAGGGCAATGCATTTGATGTAGTCTACTTGGACTACAGCAAGGCTTTTGAGAAGGTCCTGCATGGGAGACTGATAATGAAGGTAAGAACCCATGGGATCCAAGGCAATTTGGCAAATTGGATCCAGAGTTGGCTGAGTGGCAGGAAGCAGAGGGTGATGTCAAGGGGTGTTTTTGTGACTGGATGCCTGTGTCCATTGGGGTTTCACAGGGATCAGTGTTGGGTTCCTTGCTGTTTGTGGTATATATAAATAATATAGACTTGAATGTAGGAGGGTTGATCAGTAAATTTGTGAATGACACGAAAATTGGAGGGGTGGTAAATAGTGAGCAGGATAGCTTTAGATTACAGGAGGACATAGACAGGCTGGTCGGATGGGCTGATCAATGGCAAGTTGAATTTAATCCGAAAGTGTGAGGTAATGCACTTGGGCAGGACAAACAAGGCACGGGAGTAAACAATGAATGGTAGGACCCTGGGAAGTACCAAGGATCAGAGTGACCTTAGTGTACATGTCCACCGGTCCCTTAAGGTAGCGGGACAGGTAGATAAGGTGGTTAAGAAGGCATATGGGATACTTGCCTTTATTAGCTAAGGCATAGAATGTAAGAGCAGGGAGGTTATGCTGGAACTGCATAAAATGCTGGTTAGGCCACAGCTAGGGTATTGCATGCGGTTCTGGAATCCACATTAAAGGAAGGATGTGATTGCACTAGAGAGAATGCAGAGGAGATTTACCAGGATGTTGCCTGGGCTGGAGAGTTTTAGTAATGAGGAGAGATTGGATAGACTGGGGTTATTTTCCCTCAAGCAGCGGAGATTGAGGAGGGAGATGATTGAGGTGTATAAAATTATGAGGGGCATAGATAGGGTAAACAGGAAGGAACTTTTCCCCTTGGTGGAGGGATCAATAACCAGGGGGCATAGATTTAAGGTAATGGGTAGGAGGTTTAGAGGGGATGTTAGAAAGAATTTTTTCACCCAGAGGCTGGTGGAAGTCTGGAACTCACTGCCTGAAAAGGTGGTAGAGGCAGAAACCCTCATAACATTTAAGAAGTATTTGCATGTGCACTTGTGATGTCATGGCATACAAGGCTATGGACCTAGTGCTGGAAAATGGAATTAGAATAGTTTGTTACTTGTTTGACCAGCACCGACTTGATGGGCTGAAGGGACTTGTTCTGTGCTGTAGACCTCTATGACTCTACGACTATGACTCTCCCTGCCATATTACTTACTTGTGGCCTGGGTCAGTACGTGATCCTGGGCCTCCGCTGCCTATCCTTCCGGCAGCAACCAAGGCCTCACCAGTGGCACTGTTGAGCACAAGAACTGCCAACCTCTGATTGGCCAGCAGCTCTCTGTTGGCAAGGCTTCCACTACTGGGGTCTTGATTCCAGGGGAAGGTCCGCCACTGGCCTTTCCACTGCCTGATTGGCATGTGCTTCGGCAGGCCTCCCCAAAAAGAGGCAGCGCGGGTCTGTCCCAGCTCTCCAGCCAGCAGGTGTGACCCCGGGTGCCTCAACAAGATTCTGCCCTTGGAATAAACTTAAATTAATTGAGGTTTTCTTTTTCGATAATGTGCAACATTACAATGGATGCTGCATACTGTGATTGCTTTTGATTATTTTTATATTATTAAATGTCCAGCTATTTGCAAAGATAAATGATAAATGAGAGACATCACTCAATTCACTTCATGGTCTTGGAGGGAGTGAAGTGTAGATTTACTAAAATGATATCTAGACTCTAAGGGTCAGCAATGAGGAGAGATTTAACTAACTAGCATTGTATTCCCTTAAATTGAAGAGGTTAAGAGATGATCTGATCAACGTTTTCAAGCTGCAAAGGGAAACAAATAGGGTAGATAAGGAGAAATTACTTCCGCTGATTGCGAAGTCTAGGACTAGAGGTCATAATCTAAAGATTAGAGCCAGACCTTTCAGGGGTGAAATTAGGAAGCACTTCTTAATGGAAAGGGTGGTTGAGGTTTGGAACTCTCTTCCGCAATGACAACTGATGCTAGAACTATTGTTAATCTTCAAACTATGATTTGTATTAAGGGATATCTGGTTAAGGTGGGTATATGGAGTCAGGCCATAGATTAGCCATGATCTCATTTAGCAGTGGAATAGGCTTAAGTGGCTAAATGACCTCTTCCCCTTCCTATGTTCCTATTCACCTTTCCATTGAAACTTAACCCCTCACCATTACAGCATCTAATCAGCTCTTGAACGATTCCAGAGATATTGCTTTTGTTCCAGGTATACATCACCCTTTGCTTGAACAGGTGCTTCCTGACATCAACTCTGAATCTGCCTCCAATGTCCCAAAGCCTGCAGTCTTAGTTTAATTTGAAATAATGCCCTGAGTTAACTATTTCTGGTGTACTTCGCATGTTTTTATATCTCGATAAAGTTGCCTTTCATTTACTTTCTTTCAAGGCTAAAGAGTTTGTTTTTTTTTCTAATCTTTCCTCATTCCTCAGTCTTCTGACAAGACAAATCTGCCTCACTGGCCCTACCATGTACTGCCTTCAGGCTTATGATTCAGTGATCCAAGCTGAATGCAGTACTCAAGGTGCAACCTTACTAGGGCATCATACAGTTCAGTGTGACATCCTCAGAATTACACTCTGCTGATTTGAAGCTATCGCTCAGCTTTCTGACTGCTTTGTTGATTGCCACAAATTGAGACCACTATCACTCCCAATCTTCCAGCCTCTCTTTAAGCTAATCCAACACTAATCATTCAAATGTGAATGCCCTCCATTTTTTCTTTGGCCATGAAACACCTTGCACTTATGCTTATTTAATTACATCTGTCATTGTTCTGTTGAATTGCTAATTTTATCTAAATCCTTCTGCTTCATCAGCCTCAACCAACCCTGTTCCCTCTAGTTTAATGTCATCTGTGGAATTAACTATCTAGCATTGCATTTCTATATCAAGGTTGTTCATGTTGAATGGAAATAGTGATGGCCAAGCAATGATTCCTAAGATATTCCACTCAGTACATCTCCTCAATCCATATTGCTCCACTAACTATACCTGCTGCCTCCTCCCTTTCAACAGTTCCCTGGTTTTACCTTGTGCTTGTGTAACGGATTTTCATGCTGAGCTAGATTGAAAGGTTACTGGTCTCGAGATACATCACATGTTTTCCAATGTACACTTGAGCTGTCCCCTCGTCAAAACTGTCAAGAAGGCATGGGAAATGAAAATATCATTTTGTTGTGTTACGTCATTTTGAATATGATAATGTGATATTGCTAAAGTAGTTGTGGAAGAAAATCACATGGTTAGAGACAACTTAGAACCCCAGGGCATTCACACTTCTATCATAATGCTTTATAGGGGGACATTGAAAAATACATGGAGGAAAGTTTTGTCTTTTTTTTAACTATAGATAATGGGAACATTATCAGGTTCTTAATGATAATGTTGTTCCTTAAGCGCTAAGAGCCTTAAGATATGTCTAAGTAATGATTTATGCTATATTTAATCAGAAAATAAATGATGTAATGATTGAGAAAATGGAATGATAAAATGATAAATTTGTCCCAAAGGATCCTATATATTAGGCACATTTATTAATGCTCAATAGACAAAATGCAAATATCTTAAATTTTGGTGAGAAATTTGTTTTCAAATAATAATTATATTGTTTGGATTTTTTTTCATCTGTATGTTATACATTCAATATGTTCACCATCCAATTCATCATTGTGCTACTTGGGTTGGATGCCATTATGATGAAAATGAGTAGCATTGTAACTCCTCTCACTCCTGAAAATAAAAGGATTGCTAAATTCCTTTCTATGATGGTGGTACCCTTTTATAGCCACATAAAAGCTGCCATTTTCCTTTCTCTGGTTTTATAATCTAATAACTGCCTTTCTTGTAGCCTATCCAAAATATACTTGGTTCAAAACATGGACAAATTATTTGTAATCTGTGAGTCACTATATCAGTTAAAGTGGAAGGGCATTTTCAAAAGCTTGAATACAAAAGTCTACAAGCTTAACTTACAATAATATATGCACCATTAGTTTGAGTGACTCGGTTAGTGATTTATATGTGCTCCAGATTGATTGCGCACAAGGGAAAAAAGAGCTTTAAAAGCAACGGGTGCCAGTGAAAAGCAGGCAATGCAACCACATTGCATTACACTGCTGTGCATTCTCAGCTTGGTAGTCAGCCTAATGCCATCTTGAAAAATGATGTTAATGTGTAAGCTACACTGAAGAAACAACAGCCATTGCATATCCAATCAAAGCACCTGAATCTTATTTTGAGACAAATTTACATTTTCAACAATCAAAAAATATCTTGGGATTTAGTATTTTAAAATACAAAATGATTGAGAAAAATGCATATTAACTCAGCACAGTTACTTTATTTGGCAATGTAAATTTAAACTTTTAAAAGTACCACTGTGTGTGAGGACATGATATTTTCTTTTTAAACCTATTGCCACCTTGTACTTTCTACACAGTGACACAAAAATATAATGCTCCATGTTTTTAAAAAATCCAAAGCAACTTCAAGATTACCTGTAATGGATTTAGCAATAAATCACATCCTACATTTTCTTTTCCCCATATGTTTGGTTGTAATTAATTATGCAATGGGGCTCCTCATAACTCAAAGAACAAATGTGATCTAGAATTCCAGTCTGAAGTAAAAAAAACTTTTGAAATGGTCCTACATGGATCATTTTAGTGAAAATGGTTTACCTTGGTTAATAGAGTTGTGCTTATGTTATGTCATTCTGTTAGCAGTGCTTGGGAGGTACCTAGATATTAATACCTAATTATTTTACTTATTTTCTATTTCTTCAAATATAATTGAAAAATCAAAAAATTAAATAGATATATTTTGTTACGTCCTTCCATTTAAGACAAATGGCTAACGTTCTTACCTTGCGCCCTGCCTCATTGTTGTGCAGGTTCATAAGTGTCCTGGCATTTTGTTTGATTTCTCGTGCATCTACAAACACTTTGGAGAATCCAATTCCATATCTGATGTCTGCAGAACAGCCTCCCCATTTCCATCCTTCCTCCTGATTGTAGTGGCCCTGTTTTTCTTTGTCACAGCCACAGTCACTCAGGTTTCCCTGGGTGCATGCAGCAGTAATGGCATGAGCTACTCCAGCAGCAATAATAGCATAAGTGAAGGCTGCTTCTCTGCTTCCTGTAATCAAGATATTGGGACACACATATTAGTTTGCTTAATAGACCAATAATTGCACCTCATGTTTTACTTTTAAAAAAAAAATTTTAGTGTTTGATAGAAGTGTGTCTTAATTTAAACCTCAACAAATATATCAACTTTACATCACATGAATTCATTTGTTTCAGGCCAAATCCAAAGTGATGGAAAGAATTCTGTGCCTGACTTAGAAGCAATTTTTCATTTATCAAATAACAGAATTAAACATGAGAGTCATATTAAAAGTACTAAATGGTTACAAGAAACTCTGGTCAATGCCAAAACTGTGCTTTCTGAACATTATGCCAAACTATAAGTACAAACTATCACACAGAAGACCACCTGGGCCAAATGATTATCCTCAACAGTTTTGCAGAGGAAAGTAGCTAATTACATTAAATGTGACTTATTTTTAAGGGTTCTTTTTTGATAGCTTTGCAAAGTTGCTTTTCACACAACCATCAGCAGGGTAATAACATTTTGCTTCAGCCTCAATTAAAAAGCATCTAGTTGTTACGTGACTTAACAAAATAAATGCATCTTACATTCCCACATTTGTGAAACTATTGCAGTTGTGCTTCCCATGTACACAGTTAGTGGCGTTTACATCTTCTATATCTGGATAAAATTGAAAGGTGGCAACTTTTGACAGTAAGGAAGTCAGGGACAAAAGTGAGTCATACAGGCCATGTTCAGAGGGAGCTGGATAGTTGTAAACTTGAAAGGATTCTCCCCAAATCTATAATCACTGCAGTAAATATTCCATGGTGGCATGTGTTTGAATTATTGAAGTGTGCTTCTGCATTATGTTACTGGCTCTTCCTCTTCCTCAATTTTGTGCATTCTGAATTAAATGTGCCTCTAGACTATCACTGTTAGGGACCTGCAGTTCTACAGTTTGCTTCCATGTCCTTTGAATGTGTGACAATTAGATACATTTACACAAATGCATAAAATGGAGCAAACAGTATTTAACCCTTACAGAAACAGAATAAGCTATCTAAAAACCCAATCGACAGAGTTAAAAAGCAAGATGCCCATATAGACTAGTTCATAGTGAGCACCTGATTTAGGACACAGGTCATTCGCTCTGTGGAGTGGGTTCAGGGCATTGATTTATTTATGACAAAAGTTACACCTTGAGTTCTTTGAAGTCAAACTTGATAAAATGTTCACTGCATTACGCGTCTAAAAGTCAATAATCACCAGGAGTTTCAAAGGTTAGTCAAGTATTCTGTTGCTTTGGCGGACTCTCAAGTTTGACAATGATTTTAAAAAACTGCCCACGCTGCAAAGACTGATAGCATGTGTGTGCTGTAGCTAAGAGACGAGTTAGTGTTACTGGTTCACTGCCATAGGTAGGAGAGTAGTACAGTGCTGCTGTTCGGATGAATTTAGTTAAAGAGATTGGAGAAGACGCTATCTCTGAACCATCAAAGCAACTAACCGCAATAGCGAAAACATTCTCCCTGTGGAGGGTAACATGAAAGAAACTATTTGATTGTTTCGTTTCAGAGAGACCCCAAAATATACACATCATAAAAGATTTGAGTTACTTTCAAAAACACAACTTGAAGACACGTTTAGGTTTATTCTTAAATCAAGCGAATGATTGAAATGGTCTGCCAATCCTTCTGATGAGCTATGTGTACATATATTGACCATTACGGCGAGGATCCACAAACAGTGAATGCCTGATTGCGGCTTGTTCAAAATTGTAACCAACATGAAAAACGTTTCACTCAAAATTCCAATTGTCTATTTCGACAACTGACAGATTGGTTCCGGATTGGAGCAAATT
The DNA here is from genome assembly GCF_017639515.1 of Carcharodon carcharias. NCBI lineage: Eukaryota > Metazoa > Chordata > Chondrichthyes > Lamniformes > Lamnidae > Carcharodon > Carcharodon carcharias. The sequence goes on from NC_054473.1 coordinate 33,487,986, forward strand.
TTGATTGGGTGATTCTAACCATACGATGTAAAATCCTACCTTTGTAAAATTGATTTGAAATTGACTAAACGTTGGAACATAACAGAGATAAAACATAACACTAGCTTTTAAAGGGGATTCTTGCCCGTATATTTGCCACCAAGTTCCCTGCTTTGCAGTGGCCTTAAATTTATTTCGTATATCGTGACAGATTGGAATGGACAGCAGAGTTTGCATTTTCGAACATACCAACTCTCAGCTCCTTGCCAAAGACGGTTCTTTCGCCGAGTGCGGAGCAGTTCCACCGGCCGTATCGGAACTGGAACTGACACTCGTTGATTCCCATCTGAGCCCCTTCTCCGATAACGATGATGGCATCTGGACGACTCTGACAGATCGCCCGCTGACGAGGTGCCAGTCCTGGTATCTTACTGCAGATAATGTTCGCTCCCAGCGCCACCACCGAGGAGAATCCGCTGTAGCAAACATTGAGAGGGAGAGAGAGCAAACACGATAACTAATTATTAACTCTAAACACGTAAATCGCTGCATAAATACAATCGAGTCATTTTCGAGTCATATATGAATGTTTCCTGGTAAGGTTGCGCAGTATCTTGTTTTAATGATCTCATCATTTTCATAGGTTCAGACATATCCAATGAGACATTTAGCCAACTTCGTCCAATCCTTTTGATAAACCCGACCTTGATCGACCTCAACTATTGAGCAAGAATGGCCGGGCTTTTCAAAGCCCCCCGTCTATCTGTAGAGTTTTATTTTTAACGCCTGGATTTAACCAGATCAGGTAAAAGGTAAACAAAACCTGAACACCTGTGAGTGAGGGTCACCACGAATTGGAGGAGCTTGCAACCTCCATTCATTTTAGGAATGTGTACACATTTTAGGAGTGGAGGCTCCAGAAGCTGGCGCACAATATTACAGGGATTATTGAATGTATCCATGGAAATCAAATCACAAATGTAACCCTTTCCACTGTAGTATGAAATAGTAAATTGATTCTGCCACACCGGCAAATGATGTATCTCACTGAATAATCTCACATCAATCAAAACATGCAACCAGCTTAAAAGTTATCGGTGTCCATTTTATCCATTCAGCTGCATTCTCATATGAACCCGTTAAAATTAACGTGTTTACCTATCAACGTGGTAGTTGATATACAACGAAACCGGCTAACTTATTAAATTGAGTGATAACCTCGGGCTAATGCTAGACCAATAATGCCAATACTTCTGTTGGAGCAGTTCTGACATTTTGTTTCATACATTCACTTCTCCAATAAAGCACCCTGGATCCTCCAGTTCTTCATTTCGCGTTTACCCTATCTATACATTTACACTTTGAGAGAGCTGTTGTACTGAAAGATGAGGTGAACTGATGCGTCAGAGCGAAGAGGAAATCAGACAGGGGTTAATTCTACATCGTAGCGCTATCCCCATCTGTACATAGTGGCCGATCTATAGGACGGGCTATAGGGCGCGATTGTGCGAGGCAAAGTTGTCCCATTGTGTTAATTGTTAGTTCCGAGTCTTCATCACAAACTATGTATGACTGAAGCAGCACCAGAAAGGGAGAGCCCAGTGCCAAAAAGGAACCGCGTTTCCTGCTCCACTTTCCACATTAAACTCTTTATTCTTTTTAAAACAGCTAAACAGGGCGGCGAACTCTTACCAGCCATTGCAACTCCATTGTGTTGCACCTTCTATCCATACGAAAAAATCTTTCTGACTTACAGACCCTGATGATGAACTTTGGGTCGAAGTTGGGGTTACAGGCTCCGTAGTATATGGTGAACCGAACACTTTGAGTCCACATTGGTTAACATAAAATGCTAAAAAAAAATCGTTTTGTTCTGCAGCTCCACGCCATATTATAGAACAGTTTTCGTCCCTAAAGGTAAGCGCTTGATGTCAGGTTTGATTTGCGCACTTTTTTTTCATTATTCGCTCATGATAGGATTAAAGTTTTCTCAACAGCGTTTGTCAGGCAGACGCAACTCTTGAGAGTTTTCAGGATCTAACCGCCCCAGCAATCTTTGTTATCACAGACACAAAACATAATCGTATCGTCAAAGTTTGCAATGGAAAACATTGGCACGTCCGGACACGGCAATCTTTCCCCGAGAGCCACTTACCCTATTTTAAGATACACGATTCCCACACAGAGGAAAATGTGAAAGAGCCAGCGCCTGGTTTTTCGGTTCATGTTGTAGAGTTTTGTGTGGCGGGTGCAATTCTTTTCGTGCTTGTCTTACTTGTTGATCAGAGTCCCAGGCAGAGACAGTCCAAGGTATTTAGAGACAAACTGACCCTTGTGATCTCAGCTACTGTGCACCCAAAGTAAAACCAGCGTGTATTGTAAATCCCAGCGGAGAATCGATATCCTACACTTTTTTTTTACAGATTATCCATCATCTGTATGCGTGTCACACGTATCGAGATTGCAATGGGAGGCTGGGATTGACATCGCACAGGCATTCACCACAATGAGACGCTGGATCTCCCCCCAGGTTCTATATATCTATCTAATCTATTTGGGCGTGTTCGTTGGGAAAACGCACCAGACCCACAAAATACCTTTTGAGTGCACACACTCACCTTTCTTCCGGGGGGAGGGGGGGGGAGAGAGGGAGGAGGGAGTGGGAAGTCGTGGGGGGTGGGGGGGGGGGTGGGGGGGGGGGTGGTTGCTAACGAAGAACGTGCAGAATTCTGTGTGCATGATCTAACAACTTTCCATTTTAAAAAAACGTCAATGAGTGCAAACCTCATTCAACTGGATGGGGACGAGCTCGTGTCGCCGGAGCTGGACATGATTGGGGACATTAATGTTCACTCTTTGTTTTGACCGTTTCACTACTCCAAGCTGATCTGTACACTGATAAAGATAATTTCACCACCAATTCTCTCTCTCTCTCTGTACAGCAAGAGTAGAATTGCAAGTTCCTGTAAAGCACTGCCCGTGTCGCATTCTGCGTCAGTTTTATCGATACTTAATAGGTTTTTCAACTAAACACCTATTGAGCACTTGGCACATTGGATTGTGAGGTGTCTGCCACAAGGAGATAGAGATCCTGCCAATGAGCTTTATGGAGCGAAGGGTTTCTCATGCTGTGTGTGATAGAAAGGGAACTGAGGCACTTTTGTGATTGAACCGCCCTGGCGCGCCCTCTCACTGACTACTAGTTCGGTCCTTTCCATTTGTTAAGTTTTTAAAGTATTCGGGCTCCCCTCCCCCCACCCTACCCACCCCCGGCTCACATTTTGAGTTTAAATTAGTAAATTGCCCCTCTACATTTCAGACACCAAACGACCCTACTCTTCCAAACCGTCGTTAGACTGAACAGGGTGACTGCTCATTCAGCACACTCCGGTAAACTGTACGTGAAGCTGTCATTGGCGCACACTTGAGATGGTGTCAGACGCATACGTTCAAAAAGTTCAGATTGCTGGGCAGTGATTTAGCTAAATGGGAGGTGTTTAATAATCCTGATAAATTCGTGAGAAAAAAAATCTCCACACTTGGTCTATGTTATAATTGGGAAAACCGACAATCAAACTGGAAATGGTGAGAGGGAAAAGTGATTACGAAAAATATTTGCAAAAAAAATGTAAACGCTTATTGTAGTTAAATCTAATGACTTCAAGTCAATAAAAGATGGATAACAAAATGTTAAACATGTTTAAGTGTGCACCATATAAACACACAGTTTCAATTCCTTCCTTGCCACACTTCACTGTTAGTTACAGGCTGATAAATTTATATTTCAGACAATGGTTTCATGGCCTAAATGGGATAGCAGCAGATCATTTCTGAGAGGCATTGGCCCCATAGTTCAGAGCGACTGACCTTTGTTTTAGGTGGGCATGTTTGTATCTGTTTATGTTGCTAATTAAGAATTCAAAAGTCTTTTTTTTTTAAATCACGGACAAAATTTCGAATCCCAAATGATACAACACTGTGATAAAATGGGGTCACAGTTGCTTGAACTGATTTTCGTTGGCTATAAGAATACTCCTTTAAACTCCTTTCATTTAAAAACTTACCATGATGTTATAAATTGAACAGGTCATGAGTGGAATATGTTAAATATCTCCACTAGCTAGGCAACCAGTTCTGTCGAAGGGTCATGAGGACTCGAAACGTCAACTCTTTTCTTCTCCGCCGATGCTGCCAGACCTGCTGAATTTTTCCAGGTAATTCTGTTTTTGTTTTGGATTTCCAGCATCCGCAGTTTTTTTGTTTTTATCTTTAGGATGAGTGAGTTCACTCATTCTGCTTCTGTTTTACCATTGCCATGGTGCCCATCATATATCTCCGTTTGCCTCTGCCAGTTATGTTTAAGGAACATAGCTGGAAGGAAGAGTGTGCCCATTTATATACACCTCTCTTTGAACTTGTTGGTTAATTCAATGATGGTGCCCAGTTTGGTCATTGCTACTGGATGCCCATGCAGGCTGCCTTTTACCAGGGTTCTTTGCTATCAATACCTTTGATAACTCTCTGAGCCTTCAGGAGTTAATTCCACTTGACTTTATGGCAGTGAAAAATTCAAGACTACTTTAAACCTGGTGCATCACTAATGAGCTTCTGGTCAAGCTTGTCATTTATTAACCAAAAACAATACTAATCATATTTTGTAATTAACTTTCCAATATATTCTGCTACAATTTAAAGAAGCATTAATTCAAGCAGCAAGATCAGCTTAGAAAACTAGTACAACCAGTTGAGTGCAGAACTTGATACTGGTATACAGTGTAACACAGTTAGATAGCTGTATGGGATTAGTGGTTGAGGTGAGTAGGCTAAGCTTTTATAGCCTAGAATCGAGCAGTGTTGCATAATACAATGTGTAGTTAATGCAGAATAAGTAAAATATAGAAAGGGATAAAGTAGGATTTGTAAGGAGCCACTTTAAAAAATATATAGTAGATGCAAAATACCAGAGTATTACTTTAGGGTTCTAATTATAGCTGGCTTGAGACATGTTTCTGTAAAGTATCTAAGTTCCTGCCTTCATGGGCCCCACGGTGCCCACAATGTAGACCCATGGGACCACATATAAATGATCCTATTGATTTGCTTATATCTTAAGTTGCTAATACCAACAGATCTTCATCTACTGATATAGGATTTATCCACCAATTAAGCAAGCTGCAACACTAAAAAGAAAGTACTTGTCTCCAAATCTACAGGACTATAAAATTCAATCAAGTCAGCAAATAAATAAATGCACAAATAGGAATGAGTTACCACTAATTCCAGAATCCAATTAACAAAGCTTAGGGGCTGCATTTGTTCCCCTTGCCTACAGGTTGGACATCCCTTTTTCAAAAGTGAAGCACCTTGGAAGAAACAAAATTAAACTGCTGGCTGAGAATCTTGCTCTTTTGCCAAGAGACACCTCTTCAAGTTCATAGCACAGATCTGAGCTCCCTGAGTAACTGTATTTTTACTGTTAGGAGAGTTCAGATTGGAGATTTTGGTTCCTCATGACATTAAGATGATTTAATACAGTACTTATAAAAGGATCAGGACCATTTCAGCACTTTTTAACCTTGGATTCACACCACATTCAAGTTATACTCCACTCTGCGTCAAGTCCAATTGATACCAGTGCATCCTGGAGTCACTTTAGGGCCTGACTCCAAATTATGCTGCCAAATTTGCATTGCATGTACCTTCAGCCACTTTGCACCAATCAAAATTGTTAGTTGAATGACAATTTGATACTTCAGTCAAGGGTGTGTATAGTACAGGAGAGACAGTTCAGTACAGTTTCAGGTTAGTAAAGGATAAGTTTGTCTTATATTATGTGGATGTCTAGACAAAATTGTAAAGTTATATTAATATAGTATTTATAATAAACAAAGCATAGGGTTAGCACAGTGGAAGAGGTGTACTGTTAGCATAGTATGAAAATGTACGGTACAGTGGAGGAAATGTAAGGTTTGCAGCAGAAACCATGGCAGTTTAGCATAGGATTAGTGTACAGTGCCCTCCTAAGGATTAATTTGAAAAGCCACATAAATAGCAGGATGCATTTTAGGGAAATTGATTTAAATGTTTATAGAAAAATTATAAGTTAGTTGTCTCCAAATATTACCACAATTCAATTTATACCAATAAATCAGATTTAACTTTGAATATGTTAATTCAGGATAGAATAAGATATATATTAATAGGTGGGATATAGGCACCAATCAATACAGAAAATGAAATAAATTAATCATTTAGAAAGGCCTTAGATCAAGTAGCTTTTTGAGTAATTTATTAGTACACTTTGGGATTATGATGGTGGCGAATCATGCAAGAATGGGTTAGTGGTTTGATTAATAAAACTATAGGAGGAAAATAACATGTAAAATGAGCAGGTAAAGTGGCTTTAAGCTTAACATATTGACTTTTGCCATTTAATGGAGTACAGATAATAATACTAGTTCTTATCTAGCTATTGTTTCCCATCAGCTCCCATTTATTGCACATCTCTGTCCTATAAAATGGAAGCAGGAACCCCTGGCCACTTTCTCCACCCAAGCTAATTTCAACTCAGCCACTAATTTAGCACATCTGCATCTTCTTGAAGTCTCACAACCAGAACTTTATCAATCCTTTTTGCAATGCTAAATAAACTACATCCTGTGCATAACTCTGGTCTACTAACTGAGCTAATTTCCTCAAGGATTTCATTTGATATTTCTCAGGTCAAGTACACTGGGGCATTTTACTACATTTCAAGGGGCTATATAAATGCAAGTTGTTGAAGAGTTCTGGTAGATTTACAATATGTTCCATTTAGATTTACACTGTCAATATTCTGTATTCTATAAAATTAATGTTGTTATGGTTACATTACATGCTTTTGAGCATTTTCCTGGCTACCAGTGTTTGAATAACTAGTTTTTAATTCCGTTGCAACATGTCATCCCTTTTTTACTGAATATCAAGGACAGGTATGATTCAGTCTTCAAGTCGGTTAAACACAATTTGCCTTTAAAAAAATCTGTGCTGGCTTTTTTAAATTAATCACAGTTATCCAAGTGGCTGTTAATTTTGTCTCAGAATATCATTTCTAAAAGCTTGTCCCCCATCAAGGTTAAACTAACGGGCTAGTAGTTGCTAGGTTTATTTTTACTAACTTTTTGAACAAATATGTAACATTTGTAATTCTCTAGCCCTCTGGCACCAACCCCTATATCTAAGGAAGGATGGAAGATTATGACCAGTCCCTCCACAATTTCTATCCTAATTCCCTCAGTATCCTAGGATACATCTCATCTGAACCTGGTGACTTATCAACTTTAAGTATAGCCAGTCTTTCTATTACCTCTTTTTTATCAATTTTTAGCCCATCTAGTGTCTCAACTACGTTCACTTTCACCATGACATTGGCGCCATCTTTTCCTTTGGTAAGGTATTCATTTAGTACTTCAGAAGACAGGCAAGAATGTCCCAGAAAAAAATCACTGACATCAAAGTCATCAAAGTAAGTGAATTTAACTTAAATGTATAACATACTATTTTACACCATATATAGGCATTCTTCTTGCATTAATTTGGAAAAGCCACATTTTTTATATTCAGAAATGACAAATGCTGCACGCCATTAGAGAGAAAAAAAATTATATTACGTCGAAAGTAATGGCAAAATTGTACAAGTGAGCAAACTATAAATGTCAATATGGTTTCTGCAAGATTGTAATTTGGAAAAATGAACCACATGAGGAGCTGGAGTCAATTAAGCTATGCAACAGAAATGGAATGAAACATAAGCTAATTGTTTTATAACGTGTGCATGTATATCAAAAAATTGTGTATCTCCTGATGTATTCCCTTGGGGATTTAATGCTATAAGGATTCTATGCATTCTGCACACTTTTTTTAACATTCTGGCCTAAGTGCCTAAGAAATAAGAACAATATATGTTGTACTCTAATTATTCTAACTCCTATTCAAAACTGGAGCAAACACCAAATGAAGCATTTGAGTAATATTCGGTGGAGGGCAGCTGGCATGGAGTGACCAATGCTGCGCATAGGCCTTAAATGAACAGTACTAAATGTAATAGTATATAAAATATTTACATTGCTTTGGAGCTCTGCAATTTCCAATGGGAGCACCAGTTAAGATGGCTTATTCAAATTTTCCTTTTCTCCATGGGCCAGGCATCAATAGAAGTGCACCCTAGTTAAAAAATCTATCAGAATGTTTAACCCTTGAAGGGTGGTGAGCCTTCAGAGAGAGTGCAAGGAAAGCAACAAGGATCATACTTAAACTTGGATCTTTTTAAGGTTAGCTTAGAGAAGTGCATTTATTCACTTTGCTAAGATACGGGCTTAAAGGGCTAATAGATTGAAGTTTTTAAAACCATAAAAGAATTGGATATAGTGCATTCAGATGAGAAATGGATAATGACAGTAGGACAAGTAAGTAAGCTTGTAAAATACTCGGGCAAAGAGTCAAGTTCAGTGGGAAGAAACACTTTTTGACAATGATTTTGCCACCAGAAGAGATTATCAGTGGATATGACCGGGCTAATTCCTGAAGGAGGAAGACATTGCAACATTTTGGTTAGGGGGAAAATGGATTAGTTAACCTTGTTTACATTTACATTATTGTTAACCATAGAATTCTGGAATTTGTTTAATTGATTAACATAATCCTGTGGACAGGGTGGACATTGATGAGCATTTCACATCCTTTTTCTGTATGTTTCCAAATAATGCACCTATGATGTGAAACCTGTGTAATAATATAATCCATAATTAAATGAAGGTGCAGAAATAGCTTTAAATTTCATGTATAAATTACAAACTGATCTCATGGCTGATATATTAACAAGCTCAATTTTAAACCTAATGCTTTTCACTAAAAGGGATGTGTATTATATTTGGGAGAATAACACAGAAGGAAACTATGAGAAAGAGAAAGAGGATGGTTTCTATCTCTATCACTGGGGAAAGGGAAGGGTCAGTGGTAGCATGGTGAAAATAGCAGAACAACATTTCCCACCAATGTCCAGGCCAGAACCATTTTAGGATTGTCATGGGGTTTATAGGCGGTTATACTTTAAACTGCCTTCATATTTGTAACACCTCCCCACTGACTAATGAAAAGTCATCACCAAAGTGATGACTTTTCAACAATGCTATCAAAATATAATATTGTAAATCATCTAACTTAGTACATACAAATAATATTTTCTCCCTTGATGTCACATTCCACCATTACACAATCCAAATAACATTATTACATGGGTGAACTTGTTACCACCAGTCGTATCTGACAATTAAAATTTAAAGTCCATATAAATGGGAATTTGCTTTACTGCTAGTGGCTTTGCCTTCCGTAATGCAGTGCAGAAAATCACTCTTCCAACTTTGCACAGTTTGTACAATTTCCAGTATCCTGGCTTAAAATATGGCACAGTTGGTTCAGTCTGGGTAACTTTGTGACAAAATATACTTAATTACTGACAATTCCTGTGATTTTCAAATTCCATTAGGTATATGCTATAAATTGAAACAAAATGCTCTGTCACAACTCCTTTTCTCAATTGGCTTCAAATGCCCTCTTGTTCTTCTTTAGGTTCAGACTTTACATTGTCAACAGGATGTTTACTTTTAAACAGCCTGTGAACCACTTTGTTCAGGTATTAACTCCAGATCTCCATTGTCTTTCATGGCTGTAGGTCTTTTTATTGTCCAGGTTGGTAAAGAAAGTCTCAGCCAGCCAAACAATTGAATTGTTCTCCTCCTATTTAAATGCAGGATTACGGTTCTCTTTTATGCTTTAAAAATGTCCTTAAGGTCATGTTGATGATCAGTCAGAAAATCCTGATACTCTTATCTAACCCATTCACAGAATTTTTTAAATTCTTTTTCCCCACACCGCATGAATTTTGCTTAATTTATCCCTCGCAAGAGCAACAGCTTCATCATTCTCAAGTTTTAATTTACATTCCAGAACTTGAATTCCTCCTTGTAGTTTCACAATATCAGTATTAGTTACAGGCAAGTCATTTTGTTTTAAAGCACTGTCTTCCTTTGTTTCTCTATCAGTCTGGAGTGCTGCTGCTGTATTATGCTTTGATAGCTGTGCCTTAAGGTCAGACCGCTTCAAATTGTTTCCAGCTATTTGCAATTCTTTGGTCTGAGGTTTCAATGTTCTCTTAACTTCAGCTGTCTGTAACTTCAATCTTATAAACTTCACATTTGTAACCATTAGGAGAGAAGTCAAAACAATTAGGGAGGCAGAGGGGAATTATGAAATTAAATGATCAAGGAATATAAAACAAAACAGTAAAAAATTTGCAGGGACATAGGAAGGAATTTTACAGCCCTTCCCACCAGGGGTATTTTCCGGTCCCGCCGAAATCAATAGACTCCTGTACAACTCGCTACATTTTTCAGCCCCACCCCCGCTGCAATGGGGCTATAAAGTTCTGCCCATAAATAAGAAAAAGGAAGGCCATGATGGGAATAGGACCATTAAGGGATAGACAGGATAAATATCACAGGTAATGATAGAGAAATGGCAGAAATATTAAATAATTGTTTCATTATGGTACTTACCAGGATGATAGAACAGATAGGCATGATATTGAATGGTGAAATGAGTAATGAGATAAGTGCACTGAAAATCAAAAGGGAATGTATTGAATAAACTAATCAAACTCAAAGAAGATAAAATCCCTGGTCCAGATGGATCGCATCTACATACTTTAAAGAATCTAGGGAAGAGATAACAGAGGCATTACTCCTCATATTTAATAATCCATTATAGAAAGGTATAGCGCCAGAAGTTAATAGCTAACATAATTCCAATATTTAAGGAGAACAGAACATGATTAGGGAATTATAAACCAGTCAGCTTAACATCAATGGTAGAAAAAACAATAGAATCCTTACTAAAGGAGAGAATAGAAGAACATTCAGGCACAGGGTGCAGGAAGGTAGGATTAGAAAGAGCACCTGGGTGTCCTCGGGCTGGCATGGACAATATGCGCTGAATGGCCTCCTTTTTGCTGTAACTTTTCTATGGTTCTATAATAATGAATAGTTAGAGTTCAAAAGGGAAAATCCTTCTTGACCAACCTTATTGAGTTTTTGAGGAGGTAACAGGGAGGGTAGACAATCATAATGCAGTGGTTGCAATTTATCCACATTTTCAAAAGACCTTCAATAAAGTGTTCCCTAATGAATAAGGTCAGAGATTGTGGATTCAAGGGACAAGTGGCAAAATGGATTGCTACTTGGCCTTAAGATAAAAAACAGAGAGCAGGATTTTCCTACCCCACCTGCCACCAGGATCGCCCCGTCCCGCCGAAAGTCAATGGACTTTAGGTTGGGCCACCGAATCTCTCGCAGCAGATCCCGCCATGACGGGGCTGGAAAATCCAGCCAGAGAGCAGGAGTAAAGGGTAATTATTCAGAGTTGCAGAAGGTGGGAAGTGATGTTCCACAAGATTCAGTAATAGGCTGATTTGGACTTTGGAATCAAAAATTAAATTCATAAATTTGCAGATTATATCAAATTGGAGAGCATAGTCAATACTGAGGAGCACTGCAACAAATCACAGGAGGACATTAATAAACTTGCAGAATAGGCAAATAATTGGAAAATGACGTTCAACCCAGATAAACGTGAGGTAGTACATTTTGGTAGGAAGAATAGGGAGGTCAGTTTGGAAGGTGCAAGTGTAGGGGGATAGACGAACAAAGGGATCTCAGAATCCAAGTACATCAATCACTAAAAGTTGCTCTACTGATTAACAAGGCCATAAAAAAACAAATCAAGTGCTGAGTTTTATTTCTAGAGGGATAGAATTAAAAACTAGGGAAGTTATGCTAAACTTGAATCTTGGTTAGACCCAAATTAGGGTACTACATGCTGTACTGATCACTATATTATTAAAAAGAATAGAGAGACACTGGAGAAGTTGCAGAGAAAATTTACAAAGACAGTAAGCATGGGTATACATATCAGAAAAGGATTGACAAGGCTGGGTCTCTTCTTTCTTACAAAAAGACTGAAAGGTGACCTAACAGAGGTCTTTAAAATTATTAAGTGTCCTAATAAAGTGGATGTAGAGAGGATGTTTCCTCTTGTGGGGGAAAGCATAACTAGAGACCATTAATATAGGACTGTCACTAAGAAATCTAGGGAATTCAGAAGAAACATTTTTACCTTATAAGTGGTAAGAATCTGGAACTCACTACCACAGGGAGTGTTGAAGGAAATAGTATAGATGCATTTAAGGGGAAACTGGACAAGCATTTGAGGAAGTAAAGGGTTACAATGTTTGTTCTAGATGAGAACAGATAGGAGGAGGCTTGAGTGGAGCATGAACACTGGCATGGACTGATTGAACCAAATGGCCTATTTCTGTGCAGTATGTCCTATGTAATCCTACATATTTGCAGGGAGCCAGAAGGGTCTCCAAACACACTCTGAGTCATACCAAGCACAAAGGAAGGTGGTTGTGGTTGTTGGAGGTCAGTCATCTCAGCTCCAGGACAACACCACAGGAGTTCCTCAGGGTGGTGTCCTTGGCCCAACCATCTTCAGCTGCTTCATCAATGACCTTCTTTCTATCAAAAAGGTCAGAAGTGAGGATGTTCGCTGATGATTGCACGATGGTCAGCACCATTTGCCACTTCTCAGATACTGAAACAGTCCATGTCCAAATGCAGCAAGACCTGGAAAATATCCAGGCTTGGGCGGACAAGTGGCAAGTAACATTTGCGCCACACAAGTGTCAAGCAATGACCATCTCCAACAAGAGAGAATCCAACCATCGCCCCTTGATGTTCAATGGCAGTATCATCACTGAATCCCTCACTTTCAACATCCTGGGAGTTACCATTGACCAGAAACTGCACTGGACTAGCCATATAAATACTGTGGCTACAAGAACCGGTCAGAATCTAGGAATCATGCAACAAGTAACCCACCTGTCCACCATCTACAAGGCACAAGTCAGGAGTGTGATGGAATACTCCCCACTTGCCTGGGTGAGTGCAGATCCCACAACACTCAAGAAACTTGTCACCATCCAGCACAAAGCAGCCCGTTTGATTGGTACCACATCCACAAACATTCACTTCCTCCACCACTGCCACACAGTAGCACCAATGTTTACCATCTACAAGATATGCTGCAGGAATTCACCAAGGCTCCTTCAACAGCGCCTTCCGAACCCACGACCACTACCACCTAGAAGGACAAGGGCAGCAGATAGATGGGAACACCACCACCTGGAAGTTCCCCTCCAAGTCACTCACTATCCTGACTTGGAAACAGATCGCCGCTCCTTCACTGTCGCTGGGTCAAAATCCTGGAACTCACTTCCTAACAGCACTGTGGGTGTACCTACACCACATGGGCTGCAATGGTTCAAGAAGGCAGCTCACCACCACCTTCTCAAGGGAAACTAGGGATGGGTAATAAATGCTGGCCCAGCCAGCGAAGCCAAATCCCACGAAAGAATTTTTTAAAAAGCCAGTGGGACCAGATAGCCATGATTGTCCATGCCAGGAGTCAACCCCAAGTACCTGGATGCCATGCCACAAGAAATTCAGTTGACCTCAGATGTGTGTTCAAGCTCAATTAATGTATCTTCAAATGCCATATCCTACCAACTGCACCACCAGCCTGCGACACTGCTCAATTCAACATACCCCTGTCATTCACCTACCAACAATCTCTATCAATTAGGACTCATGCCTGACGTTCATATATTTCATCAGAACCTCATATAATTAGGACTACTGTAGGCCTGACACCCACATCTACCAGCATGCACACACTCTGTCCAGGCTGTTCCACAGTGATTAAGCACTTCCTGCAGTGAGTTACAGATAAAAATAATGGACTCCTCTTATAAGTTCATCATCTTAACCACCCCATATGGATGAAAATTGTTCTCATCCCCTGTCTGAGATTGTTACTCTCAAATTACAGTCTTAATGCTGGCCTTATCCTGCAAGGCACCTCCTATAAAGTGAAAAACAGATGCACGCACGATGACATATTGGCCACCCCTGTCTACTGCTCTCCACAAAATGTGTCCCTTTAAAATGGCTGTGATGGTGAATCAGCAAGGAGCTTTATCACCGCTCCAAACTACTCTACATGGCTAATGAGAGCCTGGGGAGGAAAGCCATTAGATTAGCAGCAGATTCATGGAGGTGAGTGATAGTCTCACCTTGCTGCCAACTGTCAATCTGAGGAAAATACAACTATATTATTTGCTGCACTTCTAATGATCTTGTTCATTTTAACACTTCTATGCACAATACACCTTGTTGAAATTTAAACCAAAGTTCATAAATATTTGTCATCCTTTACATTAATCATACACAAGACAATTTAAATGTTTTGTAAATTATTTTAATTATTAATAGTATTATACATAACTCTTATTGGTTGATTGCACTACATTTCTAGCATTATCTCCATTTCAGAATCATTATTAAGACAAAGAAACCAGTGACTTGTTAAAATTCCCCTCTCCATTCAAACATGACACCATGTATTTTTTTATTTAACCTTTGACACCATTTTCCTTTCAAGTATTTATTGAACTCTTAGCTCTCATTGAACTATTCCAATGTTCCTCGGGTCTCTCTCCTCCTCTGCTGCCGTGTTAACTTTAGTTTTGAATACCTGCATGTTACTTCAGACTGATTCACAAAATTCCTCTGCTGTAACTCATTACCAACAGTACCCCACCCTTCAAAGGCATGGCAAGGTAAAATCTGACATTATAATCTAATTTTGTGCTTCTGCCATTAGGATGCTATCTTCCACATTTGTAGAGATTTAAATATATATTAAACTATGGTATACACCCTTAACACTCAAATAAGTCACCTGGTTATGTATGTCATAAAAAAACTCTCAACTTGACTCCGTTAATACAACTCTTGCTCCTGCCTTGCAAAATTGAGGGTTCAAGACCCACCCCGGGACATGAATGCATAATCTAGGTTGGCAATACAATACAGTACTGAGGCAGTATTGTTGGAGATGCTGTCCTTTGGATGACATGTTGAACTGTGACACTGCTGTAGTGCCCTAGCCAAAATTGCTCCCTCAACCAATACCATTAAGATAGAATCACAGAATTGTTACAGTGCAGAAGGTGGCCATTTGGCCCATTGTGTATGCACTGGCTCTCCAAATGAACATTTCACCGAGTGCCATTCTCCTGCTTCTCCCCACCGCCTTGCAGATTGTTTCTTTTCAAATGATCACCTAATTCCTTCTTGAATGCTTCAGTTGAACCTGCCCTCCACCACACTCTCAGGTAGTGCAGTCCAGGCCCTAACCACTCACTGTATGAGAAAGTTTTTCTCATATCACTTCTGCTTCATTTGCCAATTACTTTAAATCTGTGCCCCCTTGTTGTCTATCCTTTCAAGAGTTGAGACAATTATTCCCTATCTACTCAGTTCAGAACTCTCACGATTTTGAATACCTCTATCAAATATCCTCCCAGCCTTCTTTTCTCCAGGGAAAAGAGTCCCAACTTCTACAAGCTTACTTCATAACTGAAGTTTCTCATCCTGGGAACCATTCTCTTAAACCTCTTCTGCACTCTCTCCAATGCCTTCACATCCTTCCTAAATTACGGCACCCAGAACTGCACGCAATACTCCAACTGAGGTCCAACTAGAGTCTTCTACAAGTTCAACATAACATCCTCGCTCTTGTACTCTATGTCCCTATTAATAAAGTTTGGATACTCCATGCTTTATCAACTGCTCTCTCAACCTGTCCTACCACATTTAATGACTAATGCACATAAACACCCAGGTCCGTTTAGAGTTGTACCCTTTCTTTTTTCCTGTCTCCCCATGTTCTTCCTACCAAAATGTATCACCTCACATTTCTCTGCATTGAACTTCATTAGCCACATATCTGCCCACTCCACCAGCTTGTCCACATCTTTTTGAAGTTCTACTCTGTCCTCCTCATGGTGCATCCAATTTTTATGTCATCCACAAATTTTGAAATTGTTCCCTGTGCACCAAGGTCTAGATAATTAATATACATCAGGAAAAGCAAGGGTCCCAATACCGACTCCTGGGGAGCTCAACTACAAACCTTCCTCCAGCCCAAAAAACACAGCCAATTTTGTATCCATGTTGCTACTGTCCCTTTTATTCCATGAGCTATAACTTTTCTCACAACTCTTCTATGCGGCACTGTATCAAACATCTTTTGGAAGTCCTTCAATAGCATTGCCCTCATCAACCCTCTCAGTTACCTCTTCAAAAAACTCCAGCAAGTTAGTTAAACATGATTTTATCTTAAGAAATCCATGCTGGGTTTCCTTAATTAACCCGCTTTGTCCAATGTGACTATTAATTCTGTCCTGAATCATAGGCGGAATTTTCTGTGCCTGCTGGCGTCAGGCGTCATGGCGGGCGTAAATGGACAATATGTTGGGAAGGCCAAAAATTGATTTTGTGACATCGTGAAACCAGTTTGCAATTGTCTGCTCTGCCCATCAATGGTGGTGGGGTGGGGGGCACATTTGCCACCGCTGCACGTCAGGAACTTCATTTTAATATATCTGCATATAATTATAAGCCCAGCTCACTGGAATCATCCCCCCACATCAAATTTACCACCCACTTTGGGGAGAAAACATGCAGGTGCAGAACACATCTTGATAATTGAAGTTGGTACTTACCGTTAGGGCCTTGCTCACAGCGTGGAGAACCAAGGAGCAGAAGTTGTTAGAGCCCAACAGCAACGGGACCCTGGAGGAACATGACCACATACTGGGTGGATTCTCTTGGACATGGATCCACCAGCTGCTTATTTCTAGCTCTTCAATGGAGGAGGTGTCCTCTTGGCTAGAGGTGAGGACCTGGATGGAGCTGAGGGATTGGCTGAGTGAAAGTGTCGGTTGCTTGGCAAAGCTGCCTGTGAACCAAAGTAGGGGTAATTGTTGCTATCTGCAGAGTCAATAGAAGGAGAGAGACAGGGATGATGTGGTGCAGCATCTTCATGTAGGCGTTCGCCACCAACCTCAGCACTGTTGCAGGTACGGTCCATGTCCTCACCAGTCAGCGTGATGGCACACTCCTCAGAGTGAGTGAGAGGCCTAATGTGGGCTACTCTACTCCCAGTCTGGGATCTCTCCCTGCTGTTGTGAGCAGGTTTCTCCTGCATGAAAATAGATGGAGAGAGTGTGAGCAGGACACAAGGCACTGCATGGAATGTTTGGTGAGCGGAGCCATGGACAGGATGAGGACACAAGCTTGAGAGGAGCAGCACATTTCCTCCCTTTGGCAGCCATGACTTTGCAGCAGCTTCCTATCCCTTGAAGAGTGCTTGCTCTTTACAGGGGCAGCATTTAAACATGGCACCCAGTTTACTGAAGGACTGATGACAGAGGGGCAGGTGAATGAGAGAATGCCCCAGCGTATTTCCTGGGAATGTATAATTAATGAAGCGGGATTGGGACGAAACAGTGTGAAAAGCCACCAATGCGGCCAGTGGGTAAAACGTTCTTTTTCCCGCCCACTACCGCACTTAGTACAAATCTGGGATGATTCTGCCCATAGTTTCTAGAAGTTACCCCACCACCTTAGATTAACTTATCATTGCCATTCATGGGGTCTTGATGTGTGCTGCGGCATTTGCCAACATCATACCATAAGTCTTTGTATACAAAACACTTTAGAACATCTGAGACACACTATAGGGTGTGATTTAAAAGCATTTTCTTCTTTCTTAAGATCTTTGTCATAAAGAACATGTACAAGCACAGGTAAGAAGGATCCATAATGGTTGTCCTCATCCTTTATATTGTCTCGGGATTTCCAGGCCCTCTTCTGCAAAGGAAAATTGCTTGAGTCTACAATAGGCACAGGCTAAGAGCAAGTATAAGAGAGTAAGTATGGGAGGACCACTGCTAGCACGCACCTCTTTTTTTCCTTCAGTTTGTCTGTTAGGTCATCCAGACTCAGGGCTATCAAAAGTGTGGCACTGGATCTTGGTTCCAGAGACCCCACTCAGAGATCAGAAGGTCTAAATGGGCCAGGCGACAAAGGAGGCCTGCAAAGGTAGGTACCAGTTTTCTCTTCCAGCCTCCAGTTGGAGTTTCAGGCATGATGGCCTCCTGATAGGTTTCTTGACAGCTGCATTGCTAGTGCAAGGCCCTGCGAGAGTGTCCTGTACCAGCTCATGGCCATTCAAATAGCCTAGCCCATCAAATACAGGTGTAGTTAAATCAGGACAGGCACATAGTGCACTTTGACATATATCTGTCTGGTGTCTGGGCACAGTGGGGATGGAAATTCACTCTGTATGTAAAATATACAGATCAGGAGTGCAGGAAATCCTATTTCCTGATTCTAAGAGGTAAATAAGGCATGCCTTTTAGTCAACTCTAACATTCTTCTCTTTGCAGTATATTTATATACTTTTCTGAAGTATCTTCTCCATTTTACTCTCTTTCCCTGACACATGGACCATATCTTCAGATCAGAATGTACACAAACACAATAACCCATTTGGCAAATGAACGATTTTCTCCATAAAAAGTAATTATTTTTTAAAAATATTGCTCTAGAATGTACATTCACTGGTAAAGTGATTATACAGTTAATACACAAAATCCTTACTTTATTTGAACAGCTGTGGGTGGACTTCACATTGTGTTCACAAGTCCTGAAACCAGTATAATGCTTCACTAATTAGTGAATATCTAGAAACAAATCCTGACCACAGGGACTGGAAATGAATAATGAAAATTAGCACTGGATGAAAGGTAAATGACAGATCACAATATGTCCCGGCAGTTTTATTATGGAAGCGCCTCTTTGTTTACAAATCAAAATCCCTATAATTTTCCCAAAAGGCATAATCTAGTGACAGTATCTAACACCCATCAAAACTATGAACATGTTTTTATGAGCCAGACAAGGAAACTCAATGATACAAATTCAGAGACTAGGCTTACGTTAACCAATATTTGACAGACATGACATTGCATAGTTCTACAGTGGTCCAGGTCAAATGTTCATTTCATGTTTTGAATTGCTTTGTCTCCAAGTTCCAAACAGTCAAAATGGATACTTTTGTACTTTATAGATTAATGATCCTTACAATAAAGAGGTAACTGATACTTAGGAGTATGTTACTAGAGAATAACACATCAAAGGGTTTGGATGATATGATAAACCATGAAAGCTGATTCCTGAGCAATGGATCAGAATCACAGCATTGAGAGACATGGGAGGCTGAAAGAGGAAGGTTACCGCAATCCTGGAAGAGGATCAGTGGATGTTGAAAAGACATGATTATCAACTATGCAGGAGGCGAAAGTAAATTGAAGTCAGCCTTTTCTCGTAACGCTGCTGCTGTTTCCCACTTTTGGGGTTTTGTAATAGTTTAAGGCGTTGGGAAGGTAATGCACTGCAGACCTAAATTTGGGATCTAGCAATTTGTATAGAAAACCAATACATCACTGGTGAAACTAAATTTAGTGAAATATGTAGTTTTGTGTGAAGAGACTTAACTAGTGTGTTGAGAGGGTGTTGATTACAGAACAGTATCTTTTAAAGAAGTCTTCTTAGTCTTCAGTAGGTTAACAGCAAGTCTTTATTACCTATTTGTAACTATATACATATATACAGTGAAGGGTACAGGCAAGGAAGGAGCTGTCCCCATGTCTATGTCTTTACATATCTCTGCTCAACACCATACTGACCCTAGATCTGAGTCATGTGCCTTCTTACATCACTGTGTGAGCGGTACTGTACTCAGTCACACACTAACCCTGTATGTGCCAGAGGCTTATACTATACCTCCCCCAAGTCTTTATCCAATGTACATAAAGTTATACAAGCTTACTTCATGTCTTACATTATAATAAGCCTCATGCATTTACATTGTTGCAACCACATTATTGCTATTATTACATTATCACTACTACAGTGCTATCAGTACCCCATCTGCCCCCTCCAAATCCTTGAATTTATAGGTTCAAGTTGTCTAGGGGCCTTATAACCCTTCCATATCTCATTCACCATTCTGTAAGAGGAGTGGAAGGTTTTGGTTCTTGTTATGGTTTGAAGCTTGGACTTGCATTTGGATATGGTTCCATTCTTTTCTTCCATTGCTTCATGTTGAGCTGCAGTTGGTTGGTTCAGCAGCCACATAGATCAGTGGTTGCTGATACTCTGTGGGGTGGACATTCAATTTGCCTGTATGCTGCTTCTTTCTCTTCTTCTTCCTCTGTGTAGGCGGTATTGATGCCCTCTGTGGCTGAGGAAGAGCATTCCTGTGCCAAGAAGGAGGTTTAGTGGTACTTTCACCTTTGTTTGTTATTGTCGATGGTGGGAGTCTGCTACCAGGTTCCAGCATCTCTTGTGGTCATGACAAGCTGGCTGGGAGCTTCAGTGTGTGCATGGCAGTTGTTCTGTTAACCAGCTGCACCATCGCCGTAGTTGGAGGTAGAACCTTCTCGAACTGCTGATCATCCTCCTGTACAAATTCTACTGGAAACATCATGGTTATCTCATGGATGGTAGGCTGGTCTGACCTCTGTGGGTTTTGCTGGGACCTGCAATGAGAATGGACCGAACAGTTCCACAAAGAGAAATTAATACAAATCTGAAGTCCAAGTCTGAATACTCTTTAGTATTTCAGTACTTGGGACTGTGCTGTTCTGGTTGACTAATGACAGTGGTTGTCTTGACATCCTCTGCGGTCTAGAGGAAATCCAAGGCTATGCAGGCAACCCTACTTAGGAGAGAGAAAGGCTGTTTACATATGACATACATCAGCTCAAAGATCTGTTTGCCGCCATACCTCAGGACCATGCCAATGACTGGAAATCAGATCCCTCCTGCCCCATGGAGTGGAGAGTCCATTGTTCAAAGCCAGAGGTCTTTGAGCCTTGGTTCTTTGTCTGACAGGACTGTCATACTGGTACCTGAATCTAATTTAAAATTTATTAGAAGACCATTTTAAAGGAAGCATCCCAAAATGAAGAACCACAATCCTTGACCTCAACTAAGAAGCAAGGCTGTATTTCTTCTGGGTTATCAACCTTGACCTCGTGGATGACTTTTGGGCTGTGTATTACTGGAGTTTTGACTTGCACAGTTTGACTATGTGTCCCATTTTGTTGCAGTAGAAGCATTGAGCTGTATTCGCTAGACACTGGTATCTCCTGTGGGTGGGGGGTGGGGGGGTGCACTTCGTACCGCAGCACTGGCAAGATCACTCTGCTTTCCCTGATTTGGATTGTCATTGTGTCTTTGTGACCTGTTAAGCTGGACAGAGGGTTGGCTTCTGTTCAATGTTTTATCCTCTCTCCTTATGGTTGCCCTGTGTTGCTCACATATTTCAGACAGTCTAACTATCTGGATTGCCTTGTTTAGGGTCAGATCATCTTTAGCTTGTAGGAGGTCAGAGAATGAATTGTCTGTGACACCCACCACTATTCTATCTCTGATGAGTTCAGACTTTAAAGCTCAATATTCACACCCCTCTGCCATCCTGTAGAGATCATTTATGAAGGAATCGACAGGTCCCCAGGCTGTTGGACTTTTTTATTGAATTTAGCTCGCTCCAATATTTTGTTTGTTTGCAAGTTGAAATAAATGTCAAAAGATTTTAAATCCTCTTCAAATTTGATGGATGACTCATTAATACCCTGTCTTGCAATGATGTCATCCGCAGTTGGCCCTATAGAGTAAAAAAGTGTGTTCGCTTGCCCTTCTTTTGACTTTTTTATTAAAAACCAGAAGTGATGATGTATCTTAAAAATCTTTGCCTCCAAAGACCCCAAATTTTGTGACTAGTCTGGGCCTTGGGTTAGCCCAAATTGAGTTGGAAATGTTGAATTGTGATCCATGTTAAAGATTTTTAAAACATGGATACAGCTTTAAGAGCTTACAGGCTTTCAATACAGCATTGCTGTCCACTGCAACACAAAGGATTTCCTATGCTTGCTGGTTTTGGTGGGCTCCACAAAATGGCAATGGCACAATTCTTGAAGGAAAATTTTTAATAATGGCTGCCTGGGTCAGCTATCTGCTGACTTCTGTTGCTCAGCGGTTTGCTTTTCCAAGTAACAAGGTGTTCAAATTTAAATGTAAGCTTGCTGTTTGCTACGTTGGACGGTTGCGATACTCCCGAGAGATTTAATTATTTATTTATTTTTCTCTTTTATGAACTCAGGGGGCCACGCGTTGAGGCTCCGAGTCGGGTATCGGGTTTTAGCGGTGGGTTTCATTCAAATGGCGCTTCTGACGCTGGATTAAGAAAGAGTCCTTAGGACTAGCGGCAGCCTGGAACTTTAAAAGATTTAGCTCACCCGTGCAGGCTCTGTGCGCTCTGCAATCTGAAGCTGGACTTCCAAGGGAATCTTCTGCTGCAGTAAAAGTCTCTGCTTCCAACTTCCGGGGTCTTTTCTCTGGTTTTTTCTGGTGAATTTTCTCAGCGTCTTCAGCTGCTGTTGAGAACTTCTTTCAGGTCAGAGTTTCCACTGAAGTTTTTGCTATTTCTTAGTCTTTCAGCACTTTAGTGAAGCTGAGGGTTTTTGATCCCAAGCTGCCACAATGTTGGGAGGGTTTGTTAAATAATGTTTAGGAGCAAAGCATCAGGAATGGACTATTCAGCATCTCAAACCTTTTCCACCATGTAATTAGATTATGACTGATCTGTATTTTTCACTCCAGTTGCTTGCTTTGGCTTCATATCCCTTTGCTTGCCTAGGCAAAATCTAAAAATCTCAGTTCTGGTATTTTCAACTGGCTAGTCTCAACAGCTTTTTGGGGGCCAAAGTTCCAGATCTAAGATTTAAGTATTCTTCTTTACTTCCCTAGTTATATTTTCATTCCCCATTATCATACTGAAGGATTTCCAATTCTTCAGGATCTAATCAGGAACATTATCATTTCCACTAAATGTTATTCATCATACTTACTAATTTTACTTATTGCTGGCTGACACTACATATCTGCACAGGTACTTCCAGTAACTGTATTATAGGGTAAATAAAGATATTCAATTTTATCATGTATCTAACTTGGTACAGCTATATTATAGCACACAAACACATGTGGGATTATCTATACTGATTCTGTTTCAAGTTATCTTATTCTCTAATAATGTCTCAGCCAGAGTTGCTGCTCACTATTATTATGTTGATTACTTAATTATGTTTCCTTTTATCTCTCCCACCACTTTCATAATACAATACTGATAAATCCCAATCCTCCACCACTCTTTCTCCTGATTTAGCAGGGTCTTTGCTAACATGTTCACTAATTTAGTACTATGTGTGCTCCCATTTCAACATTGTATTACGTTTAAGTGTTTTCCACACTTTTATACGCCTTCTATCTACTGTGCTTGGCTTCTCTCTGAACTTAATTACACTTAAACAGGTTCCTACAAGCTCCAGTAGGAACAATAGCTTGTATTTTTTTCTGGTTGGATAGATTAAAAAGTGAACAGTTATCCCTTTTTACGTTTAAAATAGGAAAGAATCGAAACCTGAGTATGTAGTTAATATGGATCATTACTGACTAGCTTTTGTCAAGTGATCAAATCAAGCCATCACTAATTGAAATTAATTAAATGCACAATAATGATTTCCAGCTCTGAGGGTTTTTTCATTTGCTATCACAAAGTCTACATTTTCCAGTTGAAATCCTTGAAAAGTGTGCTCCATTTTTATGTCTTGTGATTCTAGTGGCAGTCTATTTATATTCCCACAGCAACAGAAGATTCAAACATACAAGAAATGCAACTCGTTGGTTTAATTTTTTTTAAACCACAAAGTCTGAAAGAAATCTGCATTTTAAGGCAGCTCAGTGCTTGGAAGTGAAAAACTGTTTTCTTTTTCTTTTCCTCCTCTGTAGAAAATGCTGGGCTAGAGATTAATATGTGCCAGTTTGTGTGTGCAGGGGACACAAGTTGCGACATGTCTTTGCCAGTTCCGAGCAAGGTGGACAGCATGTAAAATTGGGGCACCCACTTCATTTCCATGATTCCATAGCCCTGAGTGAATTCCAGACTGATCTCCTCTTTGTAGCATTGTCTCTGTGCATTTCAGAGGGTCAACAAGCGTTGTGAGCAAACCAGATGATCCAGGCAGCAATTCTTTTTTAAAGGCACAGTTCCTATAAGAGGAAAACTGTACTAAGGCTGAAGGCTGCTGGATAAGGGAGATGTCACAGTGGGCAATGAAAAGAGCTCCCCACTTCACTGATGCCTCCTTCAGGACACTGGTAGAGGCCAGGAGACTGTGGTATAAAGGGGTTAATTCTAATTGTGTAATGTGCTAATCAGATACTGTGTATATCATCACAGAAAGTGATGCAATGTCACATGATCTTGCTCACTCTGTCTTGTACAACCTCATGTTAAGATGTAGCCCACAACAAGATGTGTTCCAATAAAGTTAGTGTTTTACTTACCTCAGCAGACTCATTAAAGATTTTGTATTAGTCTAACCAAATCCCAAGAATATTATAGAGAGGAGGCATATTTCCTCCAAGCACAACTGTCAGGAACTGGAGAAATAACAAGCAAGCTGGAGTCCATTCTTAGAAATTTATTCAGGACAATTTTCCACTTCACACAGTGACCCACTGATTTGACCATAAAATGCAATGATGCAGCCAATAGAGTCTTCATTTCCTCACATCCCCAAACCCAACTGATTTCTGGAAACCAAGAGTAAACAAGATATGCCAATCGCTTAACCTGCACAAGCAGTCACACCATAACACCTGGAAATATCAGTGCAATTCTCCTACCAGCATCATGTAATCAAAATGTGCAATAACTTCATATACATGAATGTACTTTATTAAGAAGTTAAGAAAAATTATATTTAACAAACACACCTGGACTACCTCCTATTCTCCATTAATATTGGAAAGATGAAGTGAATTGTTACTACAGATTTTCCTAACATTATTAACAAATCTAATTTTATAAATGTCTCTCATTTTCTCTCCACTCTTGAAGGTATTGCCTTTTCTTGCTGAAGTGCAGTTAGGTGTACATTGGCATCCAATTGTTCACGTATGAACCATTTCAATGAGGACCACAAGCTATTTAACCTCAAAAATAATGGATCAAAAATGCAATCTTCTTTCTACCCTCACCCAGATGGCCTGACAGTCCCTGTGAATCAGCATTCCTGGTATGTTTGATTTGGTGTCTGTCACCAAAGAAATTCTATAGAATGGAGAAGCTGCTGTAAAACATATAAAGAATTATTTTGCTCAGAAGAATTGTTTGAAAATGTCAAACTTAGGCAACTTAACAACATAACTTTTTCTCAAACACCCATATGCATGCCCTGGATGGATGAATTACAATTTCTTCACCTTATGTTTCCTGCCTCTTCTACATGGTGTGCTGTGTGTGGCTTTAGCAGAGGTAGAGTGAGGCTGCTCAAACCCCTGCCCTGACTGCTGCAATGCATGTGGAGCTCCTGAGGGTCCCGTGAATAGACTCCTCCTGCTCACTGGCAGACTCAGCCATCTTGGGAGATGAGGCAGATTGTGAGGTACTGGCTGAAGGTTGGGGAGGGGTAAGAGATGATAAGTGCAAGCATTTTGAGTGGAGTTCCCATTTTTATGTCCCCTTTCACTATCATCCCTCTCCTTGACCATCATTACCACTCTTCCCTCTCAGATTAGCTTGGGGAGATCAACGACACATTGGAAGGACATGGATAAGGCATCTGTTATGCTGTCAAAGTTGGCATTCAAAGTCTGCGCAGCTGTAGTCATGGCCTGCATGGATTCAGTCAAGAGTCGTGTTGAATCTCCATAGAGGTATCCTCTCTCTCTCGCAATTCCCTCTGCCACTAATGCACTAGAAGTAAAGTTGGACTCCTCCATTCTCTCTCGATGTAGAGAGTGTGCATGACATGTCTGTCAATACCTAGCTAAGTTGCTGATGCATCTCTAGCATTCTCTTTCTTAATGACAGCCCCAAAGATTAAGCAATGATGTCCTGCTGAACAGTGCTTGGAAAGGATTGTGCCTCATGATATGAACCCTCCACAGCTGTCCCTACTGCCATTGTCTGCTTGTGCTCACCTGTGGGACGTGAATCACCAGGTGAAAACTATCTAAGTAGACTCATCAATGTGTGAGTATCTGTGCTGGTCTGTAGCTATACAACCTGTAATGCTGCAACCTCAAAAGCAATACGGTCCATGAGGAATTGTCCTCATAGATGTCCTGCGACACTTGCTCTATGTTTGAAAGTTCTTGAAGACAAAAGAGGGATATGAGTTATTTATGGCAAAGTTATCGACGTACTTGACAATCGCATTCTCTCTCTTCTCAAACTTCAGTCATTGATAAAATGAAGTCAGCTTGTGTGTCAGAGATATTTGTAATTCGGTCACCAGTTATCTGCCAGTTCCCTGGAGGTGGCATTAGCCTGCACCAGCAGTGCTAAATGGACTTATGAACATATGAAATAAGAGCAGGAGTAGGCCATTTGGCCCCTCCCACCTGCCCTTCAATAAGATCATGGCCGATCTGTTTATTTTTCGAATTTGCTTGAAGAAAATTGGCAGCTAGTTTTTCACCGCACCCGATCTTCTTTCCACTGAAGTTCACATAGAAATAGTTCAATTTGGAGACAGGTTTGCTCATTTCACTGTCACTTGTACTTGGTTTGAAATTAAAGATTTTAGCAATATTTTCCAAGTAAATGGAAAACAAAAACTGGTGCAGTGAAAAATGGACTGCCAATTCACTGCAAATCCATCTTGTGGGACTGGAATAGATCAACTTAAACCCTAGTCCCTCCATCTTGACTTATTTATCCCCAAGGCATCATCCTCTGCATCAATAAGCTGGACTATTTGTGAGCACCTCCAATCCTCTCCCTCTGCCTTGGGTTTTGCACTATCTTCTCCTGCAAGGAATAAGAATACAAACTGGTGAGTGAGTGAAGGTCATGTATTCATCCAATGGATATAGTGCATTCAGTCAGGATGACTATGCGACACATGCAACACATTGCATAAGGATAATTGGGGAAGTGACAAAGTATAAGAGAAGTGAAGTTGGGTGCTGCTGGAAGTTGAGTGTATGTGAAGAAAGATGTGTTGGTGAACACTTAGCAAGACAGAGTGAAAGGACGCGGGGGCTTAAACCATAGGATATAGTTGAATCAATAAATGTGCTCACTCTTCCTGACCTGATTACATCATTAAGCTGTCTCTCACACTGTATCCATGACCTGGGCACAACTTTCTTCTGCTCACCTCCGCAGCCATCTCAATCCATGCCTTCTTGGTGAGAGCATCAGTTTTCTTCCTCCTGTCGCTGGAGAAAAATATCTTCCTCCTCCTGACTGCACCAGCAAGACGTTATTAAATCTGGCTGCTTCCCTTCTCCCTATCCATCTTGAGCAATTGCGACAATTGAATTGAGATATCAGGTTCTGAGCCATTCAGTTGACTTCCATGATTCTCTCACACAATTCCACCATCCTCTCTGGACGCTGCCTTCAAATTGATTTTGGGTTCAAATTCTCTCTTTGCAGTTGCAACAAGAATCATAGTGGATTAACACTGCTGTAAGGTTTATTGCACAATAGCAGACATTTGTAATTGACTGTTAAAGAATTAATAGCCTCTTGATAATTCTGATAATTGAACGTTTCTGATGGACCCTTGTCTACTGTATCTTTCTCTGAATCATCCTTACTCCAAACTAAAGGGAAAACTGGACTATACACGGTCATAGTTCCTCAGACTCATCCTGCCTGATTCTTTGCACTAATTTCAGCTTACTTTGAGTGTGGCTTTAGTCACTTCTCTTTGCTGACCTTCTCCACAGTATAGAACCAGTTTCATAAATAAGAGGAGAGACAGCACCTTGTATAATCCCTAAATGAGATCTGAGGAAACATTATCCCCACTCAAATTTCATACATACAGCACTAAATGATTCATGTGTGCAACTTTTTCAAAGATCACAATGTACTTTTGCTTGACAGAGTTGTAGCCTCCTGGAAAAGTGATTGGCACATCGCTTTCTGATTTGAAAAGAACAGTTGACAGATAAGCACATTGGGCTGGATTTTATGCAGGCAGCAGAAGTCCCTTTGCCAGAGCCAAAAGTTGGGTTTTGGCAC
The DNA here is from genome assembly GCF_017639515.1 of Carcharodon carcharias. NCBI lineage: Eukaryota > Metazoa > Chordata > Chondrichthyes > Lamniformes > Lamnidae > Carcharodon > Carcharodon carcharias. The sequence goes on from NC_054473.1 coordinate 33,516,144, forward strand.
GTCAAAACTCAGGGAAGTATGTTCCCACCAGTGGCCAATTGAGTGGCTATTGCCAGGTCCGTCATTCCCAATTAAGCACAGTGACCTTCCTCCAAGAGTTGTTGGCCGAATCTGAGAGCCGGCTGCTCAGCAGTGTCACTTCTTGCTGATGCTGCAGCTCCAGGGAGAGGAGACCTCAATGGGCAGGTGCCCTCAATGAGGGCTGTGGGACTGGGGGAGGGGGGGACACATTGTCTGGGTAGGAAACCCTGATGATCGGGGGTGGGGGGGGGGAATTTGCCATGTCAGTACCATTGTGGCCGGGGGCTCCTCCTTTGGCCATGAAGTGCCCAGCAAAGATGGCCCACACACTTGGAGCCCACTGGAGGCTGTCAGATTTCACTGGGCAGCAGGCCCTCCTGACATGAGAAAGATGGCGGGAGGGGCAAAGTGGCTCTACATTGGCCACTTAAGTGCCTCAAATGAGCTCTTGGTGGGCAGCCGGTTTGTTAACTTTCCCACCGCTGGCAAAATTGCATGGCAGTGGGAAGATGTTGGGCACACCGCCAACACCTTGCTGCACCATTTTGCCAGCCTTCCTGCCTCCCAATTCATTGCCAAAGGGCTGGCAAAAATTCGGGCAACATTATTATCATACACTATCTTTTTTTAATCAGCAAAAGATAGGGATCTTCCGATCATGGAAATTTTTATGCAAATTGTGAAGATGTTATATAAAAGAAACATAATTTTGCTGTCAGTAAAACAACATAAGCTCCAAGATTTATAGCAACAATTATCACTTTGAGAGGGTGTCCTGCATCAAAACTGTCATGATATCATGTGCAAGTGATGCAATAATGGGATGCAACACAATTTTCCTATTTATCATTGTTTTCTGTCTTTAAACAAACGAATATGGTTTGCCAAAAAAAAGTGAAGATTTTCAGGGAGACATTGGTCTCTGACATGCCAATTTTATGTCATTTGGAACTTAAATTCTGGGCACGATCTCCCACCTGCTGGAAGTGTACCAGCTGCCAGTTTTACAACTAGCAACTTCTGAGTGCCGCTGGCATCACTTAAAACATAGCTTAGGTGCCTTGAATATGTTCATCTGACATCATTTTTAGGACCCGATTGCCAGATTCACCAAGAGTTGGATGAAATATGTACTACAAATGCTCCACTCTATTTTTTGAATCGACCGTGTTGAACCAACAACTTCTTTTCTTGGACAGTTCCTCGGGACAGAGGATGACTTGCTTCCACCCCAGTTCAATGGTTTCTGAGATGGCTGATAAGTCTAATACACGATCTGTAGACTCTTGCCGCCTGTGGGGCAGATAGTGCATGAAGGGCTGTTTGGAGGTCTGGTGCCTCAACTTCACTTCTGCAAAGTCTCTCAATGTGTTTGGTGTCTTCCCGAGTGAGCCTTCCCCATTTTTGTTCAGTCACAAGCCAGGGCCTCCTATAAGTCAATGGGGAAGTGTGGATGTTTGGCGCTTCAGAGATGCTTTGAGAACATCCCAAAAACAATTTTGCTGTCCTCCCTGGAGTCTCCTGCCATGACCAAGTTCCAAGTAGAGCACTTACTTAGGGAGTCTGGTGTCAGGCATACAAACGACAGGTCCAGCCCAACAGAGTTATAGCGCCTTGATGCTGGGCAAGTTGGCTTAGGTGAGGATGCTTATGTTGGACCGCCTTTCCTGCCACTGGATTTGGAGGATCTCGCAAAGATACCACTGGTGGTACTTCCCCAGTGCTTTGAGATGCCTGTTCTACGTAGTCCAATTCTCCAAAGCACGTAGGAGCACAAGATTCACTGGCGCCCAGTAAACCATGACCTTAGTTTCAGGTTTGAGATCCCTGTCCTCAAATACTCTTTTCCTCAGATAGCCAAAAGCGGAGCTGGCACGTTGGAGGCAATGTTGAATTTTGCATTCATCCAACAGCAGTCCTTAAAGGGACCACTGGAGGCCGCTGAAGAACAGTTAAGTTTCTTAAATTTCCTCCTGGCTCCACAGCAACAATACAGGCCGCGGCTGGCCGATGTTCAGCGCTGTCTCCCCTCCCATTCACCTCCACTCTCTCAACACTTACCTGCGGTTTCACTCCAAAACCAAGCTGGACGAGTTTACAAAGGCCTTGACTGACGAGCTGCATTAGGCCGCTCAGTATCTGCACCTTGTGGTTTTTGTGGAAATGAGGTCTTGAGGCCCTATTTCGATCATTCTTATACGCATGTTGGAAAGGCACAGCCCATTTTGCACCTGCTCCCAATGTTAAATCAATTTCTTAGCCTTTATCCTTTTGAAATTAATTTTCCAGAATGAGTCTTACAGTTCCTTAAAGCCACTAAAGTTGAATGTGAAGGAACATTATTAAGAATTTTATCATCTTAATATTTTCAGAATGGGCATATGACTAGTAGATATTAGAATGCTCGTGAAATAGGTTGAGAACAGGAGTTATCAGGGACTTATGATAAAACAGATTTAATTCCCATCTTCTAGACACACAAGTGGATTGGAGAATAGCTGCATGGAAGAATATCCTACTTTTTTTATCCAGTCAAAAATATTACCATGATACATTTTTTGCCAGGTGAGATGAAGCTGACTTAACCTGCCACCAATCTTTATGGCTTCATCTAACCTGTATAGCTGTAGGGTAAAGGAGTAAAATGAGCCACTTGGTGAGGGACACAGGTAATTAATCACCATTATCATTGCCAGCGAGCCAGTGTCACCTAATGAACACTGCTGACAGATGCAAGTTGTACTTAGCCTTTGATTCAGGTCAATCTCCTAGGGTGATATTGTACATTTTAACTGTCACAATACTAAATGATTTTTCTGATGATAGAGTAATAATTTATTTTGTATGTCTTCCTAAATGGTGAATTTTGCTGAAAAAAGAGACATGTACTCATCAGAACAGAATTTGCAAGAATACCAATTGTAAAGGGAACAACAATTTATACTGCATGAGAAGAGAGTGCTGATTGGTTGGCAAGTGGACTCTGATTGGTAGAGGCATTGCCATAGAGAATGTACCAGGGAACAGTTAACTGCCAAGCTTTTGTTTAAATTCAAATCAGGCAGGTCAACGCCAACTGGGCAGGGTATTGCCATGAGGAATGAACCAGGGAATGGCTGTCCCCAAAGCTTTTGTTTAGTTAAAAAAAAAGTGCAATGCATGGATATGCTCCCTCTGTCTGCAAAGGACAGGGCCCTGTGTGTTAATATATGTAGCTTCGAGCAGACGTAAGCGAGCCACACTGTGAGCCAGGCTGATAATCATAAATTGTTTATCAATGTACTTCTTAGTACAGTCAGGGCAGTTTAGTAAGTGTTGTCCAATTGTACAATCACATCTAATGTTGGATGCAATATTCTGACTTTTACATGCATGGGCTGGTTGAGTGTGGTCAGTCCTTTGCCTGATGCAGACAACTGAAAGGACATGCTGTTTGATATGATTTTCCAGTTGTTGGGATGTAAGACTTACATACCTGGCATCAAACCAGCACTGAAATTCATGTACCACATTACTCATTTGTGTGATGGGTAGAAGATCCTTGGCAAAGGTGCTCCTTGGTGCATTCACCATTCTGCCTTTGCCAGTCAGGGTCTGCTTGCCAACCAATCAGCACTCTCTTCTCATTCAGTATAAATTGTTGTTCCCTTTACAATTGGTATTCTCGCGCATTGTGTCCTTTTGAGTGCAAGACAAAAGGTTTTGACAGCATGTCTCTTTTTTCAGTAATACTCAAGTTCTGTACACCCAAATGACTAAACAGTGAATTATGGCACTGAATTATGTATAATTTAAATAAAAAGAATTATTTCCATCTTGTTTGAAAGTAACAAAAACAAAAAATGCTGGAAAAAACTCAGCAGGTCTGACAGCATCTGTGGAAAGAAAGACAGAGTTAACATTTTGAGTCCAAATGACCCTTCTTCAGAGCTAAGGGGAGTAGAAATGTGATGAAATATATACTGTTTAAGTGGGGTCGGAACTGGTGAAGCTGGATAGAAGGCCAGCGATAGATGCAGGCAAAGGAGAGATTGCGAAAGATGTCATAAGCAAAAGATGAAAGGGTTGTTAATAGTGGTGGTATTGGATAAAGGAGGCGCTAATGGTGACATTAAGAGTGGAAAGCAAAATGTGATAATGGCAGGACCAGGGTAAGCACTCTGGGAAGTGACAGATGGCCCTAGTGGGGGTGGGGTTGGGGGGAAGGGGACAGCGGTGAGAAGAAAGATCAAAAAGGCTAAAAGCTGGGGACAAAACAATGAATAAAAATGGAAATATATTTTTAAAATAATAATAATGAAAATAAGTGGGAAAAGAAATAAATTAAATGAAAATGAAAATTAATAAGAAAAAAGGGGTAATCAAAAAGGGGTGGGGATGGAGGAGAGAGTTCACGGTCTGAAGTTGTTGAACTCAGTGTTAAGCCTGGAAGGCTGTAAAGTGCCTAATCAGAAGATGAGGTGCTGTTCCTCCAGTTTGCGTTAAACTTCACTGGATCATTGCAACAGGACAAGTTGGACATGTGGGGATGAGAGCAGGATGGTGTGTTGAAATGGCAAGCAACAGGAAGACCTGGGTGATGCTTGCGGACAGACAGAAGGTGATCCACAAAGCGGTCACCCAGTCTGCATTTGATCTCTCCAATGTAGAGGAGACCGCATTGGGAGCAGTGAATGCAGTAGACTAAATTGAAGGAGGTGCAAGTGAGGTGCTGCTTCACTTGAAGGGAATGTTTGGGCCCTTGGTTGGTAAGGACATGGGGAAGTAAAGGGGCAGGTGTTGCTCCTTCTGCAATTGCATGGGAAGGTGCAGTGGGAGGGGGTTGAGGTGTTGGGGCTGATGGAGGAATGGACCAGGTTGTCCCAGAAGGAACGGTCCCTACGGAATGCTAACAGGGTGAAGGGAAGATGTGTTTGGTGGTGGCATCATTCTGAAGTTTGAGAAAATGAATATGGAGGCTGGTGGGGTGAAAAGTGAGGACGAGGGGACCCTATTATGGTTCTGGGAGGGAGAGAAAGGTGTGATGGCAGAGATGTGGGAGATGGGTCGGACACGGTTGAGGGCCCTGTCAACCACACTGGGTAGGAAACCTCGGTTAAGAAAGAAGGAGGACATGTCAGAAGCACTGTTTTGGAAAATGGCATCATCGGAACAGATGCGACAGAGGCGAAGGAACTGGGAGAATGAGATGGAGTCCTTACAGGAAGCAGGGTGTGAGAAGCTGTAGGAGTCAGTGGGCTTGTAATGAATATTGGTGGACAGTCCATCACCAGAAATTGAGACAGACAGGTCAAGGAAGGGAAGGGAAGTGTTGGAGATGGACCATGTGAAAATGATGGAGGGGTGGAAATTGGAAGCAAAATTGATAAATTTTTCCAGGTTCAGACCTGAACCTGAAATGGCACCAAAACAGTCATCAATGTACCGAAAAAGAGTTGTGGGAGGGGGCTTGAGTAGGACTGGAACAAAGAATGTTCCACATACCCCATAAAGAGACAGGCATAACTGGAGCCCATGCGGGTACCCATAGCCATACCTTTTATTTGGAGGAAGTGAGACAAGTTTAAGGAGAAATTGTTCAGTGAGTGAACAAGTTCAGCCAGACAGAGGAGAGTGGTGGTGGATGGGGATTGTTTGGGCCTCTGTTCAAGGAAGAAGCGGAGAGCCCTCAGACCATCCTGGTGAGGGACAGAGGTGTAGAGAGATTGGACGTCCATGATGAAGAGGAGGCAGTTAGGGCCAGGGAACTGGGAATTGTTGATATGAGGTAGGGCATCAGAGGAATCATGGATGTGGATGGGAAGAGACTGGACAAGGGGAGAGAAAACAGAGTCACGATAGGAAAAACAGAATTCCATCAGGCAGGAACAGGCTCACACGATCGGTCTACTGGGACAATCCTGTTTGTGGATTTTGGGGAGGAGGTAGAAGCAGGCTGTCCGAGGTTGGGAGACTATGAGGTTGAAAGCTGTGGAGGGAAGATCTCCAGAGGAGATGAGGTCAGTGACAGTCCCATTTTGCCTTTATATTATTGTTTGAAAGTAACATGGGAAGTGTGATATTGAAAATGTAGGAGCATGCAAACAGAAAGAAAGCCTGTAAACGACTTTGTGGAGTTGCTGGGGTGGGGGGAGTGGGGGGCAGGCTACTGAAAGTCCAATCAGTAGAATGTGCAGACATGTCACTGTGTTAATTTGATATGGAGAAGCATGAGACATTGCATTTTGAGAGGATAACTGAAGGATGGGAGCATACACTGAATGGAAAGATACTGAGAGGATGTCCACAAAGAAAGAGGGCTAGGATTACAAATAACTAATTAATTAAAAGTGCAAGTTCTGGTAGATAAAAATCATAAAAAAATGGCCCATGGCATTTTGTCAATAGCAGCATATGCTGTAAGGCCATAAGGATAATGGTAAATTTGTGAAAAGCAATGGTTAGGTGCCCCATACTGAAATGACCAAAATGACTGTACAATATAGATTCACCAGGATAATGCCATGGATAAGAAACTATCACCAGGCATCCCGGTTTCTGCCATATTTCCAGCAAACACTAGGGGAATGGGAGCAGCTCTGAAGAATTCCCTGGCCGATATTTATCTGGAAAGACTTGAAATAATTGGGTCTATTTTATCAGTCAGTGGTCAAGAGCTGGGCAGAGGGTGTGGTGGCTCACCCTCCTGCCAAACCATCGGGTCCAGACCATGTAATGATAGGATTTCATTTGAATTTAATTCCACTGGTGTTCATGACAGGTAATCCATCTCCTGGGGAGTGAGATTTCCTGTGATCTGCCCACTCAGTATAGAAAGTATAAATGAACGTCTTTAAGGGAGGATGTGTTCAATATCTTTTAGATTCTGTTTAAACTGAGAGGTGGGAGGTGTGAAGAATGAAACAGGGAAGAACACCTAGGTTCTCTACTTCAGTTGTTAGATGAAGATCTGAGGGCACAGAAGTTGGTATTATTGCAATGAGATGGAAGAGGCCCAAGCAAAATCTGCAGCAGGCATGGACAGGCAAGGACAGTTAATATGGTGAAGTATAAAATAAGGTTTAAAGGAGAATTATTTGGCCAGGTAAGAACTGGGCAATCAACTAATCCTGAGCATCGCCGGCTGCAGGCTGACGTCTTCACGCACTACTGTTCCTCCCTTGTCTTTGCCTACATCTTTTTCTGTTGATGTGTAAAATGTAGCCCACAAACAATGCGGGAAACTCTGTGGGTTGTACTGCAGCAAAACTTCAGGCCTATCAAAGCATGTTTGAGGAGTCCAATTGTGTGTTCAATGATTAGTCTGGTTCTAGTTGTAACTCATTTCTGTGGGTATGCCCAGGTTACAATGAGATGTGATGAGATATGCTTGGAGGGTATAGTCCCTTGCCCTTGTGTAGCCATGTTCCATGGTTCTTTGATGGAGGAATAAGTGAAAGATGGTTAACTGGTACAGAATGAAGGCATTATGACAACTGTCTAGAAATTGGGCACTAATGTGCATTCATCTATGTTGCTCGTCACTGATCAGCAATGTTTCAGTTGAATAATAGTGCTTCCTGTTGATGAAGGCTGCTGGTGGATTGGCAGGCACACTGGTAGATACATGTGTGTAATCTGTGCAACTCAGCACTAATGGGACACCAAGAAATGCAGTAAATTCCACAACTCCTTCATTCTGACTGTTCCCATGCAATGAGAGACTGACTTTGCCTTTGGTCGTGGCAGCAGGGCAATGGTGAACTGTTTTGTGCATTTACAATCTGCAGAATGATATGAGAAATGTCACCTCTGACAACTTAGAAGAAATCCAGAGCAAAAAGGTTAAGGATGATGATGGTTTGCACTGCCTCAGGCATAGCATGGTCACTTGGCCTGGACATCTATAGGGCTTGCTGCAGAACCCGGCACAGGTTTGTAATAGCCTGTCTGGAGAAGCACAGCCTCCTTATGCACTGCTCATCATCCAGGAAAGTGACTCTAGGCCTGTACACGCAATATCTGGATAAGACTTTCTTCAAGCGGCCCCTATCACGTGTAATCTTCCGAGAGGCCCTGATGTGCCTTGTGGTTGAACAGCCTAATGCTGCTCCTGTGTCTTCACTTCATACAATTACACTAAAGTGTCAAGAACATTACCCATCATATGCTCTGTGTTTACTGAGAATCTGTAAGTAGAATGAATGCTGAAAAGCAATCCCCAAAGCAAACTCTGCTGTGGAAATCCAAAAAATGCTATAGCAAACAGAAACACATGGTTTGAGTGTTTACAGTTGAGTGCCCTTCAAATAATGTTTGCAGTTTTCATTTTGAAGCCAATCTTACTAGAGCTTTGTCATCCACAACTACATCAATTTTTACATGTACGCTGACAACACACAGCTCAGCTTCCTCCTGACCCCTTCCACTGTCTCTAAATTATCAGACTGCTTATCTGACATCCAATAACGAATGAGGAGAAATTTCTTTCAATTGAACAGTAGACCAAAGTCATCATCTTCGGTCCGCATCCATTTCCTTGCCACCTACTCTATCCCTTTCCCTGGCAACTAAGGCTGAAACAAATTATTTGCAACCTCAGTGTTATATTGGACCTTATGATGAGCTTCATGCCACATATCCACACCATCACTAAAACCCCTATTTCCCCCTCCATATCATTACCTGACTCTGCCCTATCCTCAGCTTATTTGCTGCTGAAACCATCATCCATGCCTTTGTTACCTCTAGACTTGATTATTTCAATACACTTCTGCTTGACCTCCCTGGTTCTACCCTCTTCAAACTTGAGGTAAATCAAAACTCTGCTGTCTATGTCCTGACTCACATAAGATCCTGCTCGCCCATCTCCACTCTGCTTACTGATCGATTTTGGCTCCTGGTTAAGCAATGCCTCACTTTTTAAAAATTGTCAACTTTCTTTTAAGGTCCCTCTGTTGCCTTGTCCCTCCTTATCTCTATAATTGCTTCCAGCCTTATAGTCTCCAAAATCTCTATACTCCATCAATTCTGGCCTCAGGAGGATTTACTATTTTAATCATTCTACCATTGGCAACAATGCCCTTAAGCTGCCAAGGCCCAAAGCTTGGAAATTCCCTCCCTAAATCTCTTTGACTCTCTATCTCACTTTCCTCCTTGAAGATGGTCCTCAAAACCTACTATTTTAACCAAGCTTTGGTCAACTTTATGTGTGATTTGGTGTCAAATTCTGTTTTATTTTGCTTTATAAGTTCCTTGGGATGCTTTATTAGGTTAAAAGATGCTACATAATTGCAAGTTATTGTGGTTTTATTCAGCAGGTTCATTCCTGGGCGGAATAACAGTTTATGTTAAAATTGATTTGGGATTCCAATAAGTACTTAATTACTGTCTTGTCTGCTTCAGGTGGGTGTCTCAGCTCGCTAAGAAAACATTGGAATTAAGATGGTGATGCATTGAAAACGAATGTGAGTTATGTGGTAAGTACTCATTGCAATTTTAACTTCAAGACTGCAGTTCAAAGGAAGTTGAAATCAACCATGATAAGACTATTTCTGTTGGTGCTGCAAAGGCTAAAAGTAGAATTGAAATTGATTTGAAATGATGAGTAGGAAAAACTGTTATCGGGTTCCCTGTGGGGAAAGCATAAATCAAAATAACCAAATTTACTGAATGACCCCCAAATGAAGAAATCACAAACAAGATTTCACTTTTTGTAACTCTTACTTTAACACCAATTAGAACCAATGGAAATTAAATATGAATTAAAAGGCAAATGATACTTCAAATGAAATGGTAAATTTCACTTTAAATAGTCAATACAAAAAAGATATATCTTACACAGCCACAAACACCCACATCACTCCCCACACACATGGCATCATGATTAGTTCCAACGTTCTCTAACTCAGCCTCCAGTATGTAGGATATCTCACTTTCCCACTCAATCAAATCAGCCCACGAGTCATGCTCACTGGCAGCTTTATTCCATCAGAGGTCACTGCATATGATTAACACCAATAAGGCACACATCTATGAGCCCTCTATCATTCAGGTCATATTAGTTCTGATGGCATAGCTTTCCAGAGATGCTTTTCAAATGACCAACCAACAATCAGGGCCTCCGATGCAAACACTCAGTTCTTTTGCATGCCTCAGCTATTCACACTGATTTTTTAGGATTCAGTCTCTCTTAGCTCACTTGTACATCATTTCCCTAAGAGCTTCTACAATTTTCTTTTTCTTTTTACTGACAAACAGAAAATTAACTTTTCATAGAGGGCTTTGCTAGCTTTTCCTCACATGAATTCTGTCTGCTTTCTCTTCCTGTCTCCATCTATGAGCTGATCACCTTCTTCCACCAGCTTTCCTTTGTGTCTGGCTGCATTGTTCCCCTAGCTTAACTTCCTTCCTGTTGATACTTCTTCCAGGTCAAGGGTCACCAGGTAAATGGTACAGTATTTCTTATTATCTAAGAAGATTATAATTGATTTCTTTACAATTGATGCAAACTCTAAAAGTTCTTTTCAAACATTTAAAAAAAAAAATTACCGACTCCCCAAACATTTTGAGGTTTTTACACATTTTCCTTATTGTCAGTGCTTCCAGGTCAAAGGTCTTTATATCTGTTTGGGGAGTCACTGATGAGGGTCATCAATTTAAATTTATCACTAAGAGTGATGAAAAGGGCTAGGAGAATTTATTTTACAGAGGAATTGGTTGTGGTTGAGAACATTTTAAGGGAAGAGTAGATAAAAATTTGAAGTAGAGGATGACAGAGGGCTATTGGGAGAGAGCAGAACAGAAGGTATTCATTTTGAATTACTCGAGGAAATAGCTGTCAAATATGATAGACTGAGTAAACTCCCTCTGTGCTATATTATATATATATATAATATATGTGGTTGTATATGAAGAATTTCCTCAAAGCAATCTGAGGATAGAGCTCTGGAAAAGAGGACCCATAATGCAAAGTAGATATCCTGGGCTGGAGGTGGGGGGCCATGGGCGATCAGGAATATGGAGGAGACAGCCATAGAGTTAGCCAAGGTGCCTGCCGTCTGGTTGGTGGGGAGGGAGAATCGCCCATACAAGGTACTAAAGGTGATGGTAGAGGCTGTTTGGAAAATGGTGGTAATGGTGGAGGTGATCCTATTAGTTCACTGAGCAGAAGGAGACGTTGGAATGAGAGGGAGTGTTAAGGTTGGGCTGCATGATAAAGGAAGCATGATTATGGTTAGAGGCTAAAGGCTACGGCGTGTATCAGAGCGTGCTTTCACAATGTAAAGGGACAAATCTCATCACTTCCTTCTTTGCCTCACACAGGTCGCAGAACCGCTCACTCACACCCACCACCCCGCTTCACCCAACCCTGGGGAGTGTCATCCCTCAGGCATCAGGAGGAGGAAGAGATATTCGAGGAGGCAGTGTTAAATCAACTAGCTCACCCCCCGCTAACACAGATACCAGTACATCAGAGAGATGTAGTGTGTGTTTAGAGTCAGTAATACGTGGTGAAGGACACCACATCAGACTGCAGGAGATGGTGTGTGAGTCAGAAATATCTGTACACAGTCTCCCTCGGAGGAGGAGGGAGATTGGGCATGATGATGCTCCAGTAGGCATGGAGGCAGGGCCTCAGGAATCACCTTGTGGGGCACAGTATTTGGAGCATCAGTGGCAGATGTGTGGACATCTGGCAGAGTTTCCTGAGGCATTGCGAGCTCATGCACTGAGAATGGAGACGTCCATGGCAGTAATGAGCTCTACCTTGTCACAGAGGCTCAACCACATGAGTTCCAATTATGAGAGAACAGCCCATCTCATGAAGAGACACATGGAGCACATTCAGAATGGGAGTAAGTGCAGCTTCACTCCCTGCAAAGGGTACAAGGCTCATTCAGTAGCCTAGAGCAGTCTGCTCAGTGTATGACCGCTGACATCCATGGAATACATGAAGAGCTGCGTTCCCGTTAACTGATGGCTCAATGGTTGCTGGAATGGACGACTGCTGTGCCCCAGCAGCCAGCCCCAGTTAACCCATCTGAAAGCCAACCTAGGGCTGTGAAGGTTGGTGAGGAGGGTAAAGGTTCTGAGAGTATCTCAGCACCCTCAGCTTCTTCTAACTCTCCAGCCCCTCCACCAGAGCACTCGTCTGCTCTACTTAGCCCAGTGACAATGGCTGCCCCTGTAGAAATGCAAAGGCTGCAGTCTGAAGGCGGTCCCCAACAAGGCCCTGGATGATGAGGCTGGCCACCACGCTCCTCAATGCTGGGGAGTACAAGAGTTAAGCAGGCTGCCTTCCCCTCCTCTGAGGTCACATGGAGAGAATCTTGGAAGGAGCATTCACAAGCGCAGGGCGCAGTGTCACCTTGATCAGAAATGAGTTCACTGTGGTTTCATTTCATATCACTTTGTTTATATCCCAGTTCAGCACATTATAAATACAAGTTCCTATTGCCAAAAATATTTCTGTCTGCCTAACACTCTCAATAAGAATGTTTACAGAATGAAGGCAGCCCTAACCATTGGCACTGAAAACTGCATGCCAAAGTCATTTCTCATTGACGCCATCAAGAGCAAGGGTGTGCCCATGCATGTCCTGCAGTGGAAGGCTATTTCCTTCTCCAGACCTTCAGATAAGGTAGCAGTACACCAAGGGTTACAAATTGAAATGCTTCTTGCAGCATTTCTTGCCCATCACTTCTTGTCTTTAATGCAGGATTAGTGATCAGACTCAATGATCAAAGCCAGTTTATCAGGTGCACTTTAAGCATGAGTGCTGTGTTGAAGGCAGATATCCACATGTGATCCACAGTGACTAAACTCAATACCCTGTATGTCAAGATGTCATGTCTGCTCCAGGGAAGCATGCTTGTGTGGTTTGTCCACTACTTTTGAAGTGATTCTCTTCTAGGTGGTGGAGGCCAAGGGGTCACAGGGAGCTGAGGTGTTTTGCAGCTTTGCATGTTGCAAATGTCACACACTCCTGACGCCAGGCATCGTTTCGAGGGGTCGGTGGATAATGTGGAAGGTAATTGAAGGAGTTGCGAGTACAAGTGTGGCATCACCCTGCACAATGTGTAGTCGCTGAAGTACTGTTAGCACATACAATCATATCTGAAGTTTGTGGGTATAAAGTCATGCTTCCTACTGGCATAGTAGGCATGGTGTGACGAGGCACAACGTGTTTTCTCCACTTCATTGACAGCCTCTAATGTATCCGTGCATTTTCCAGGTTGTGAAGGACTTCTCAAAGTGTCTTTGTGCACTAGGCTGAGGCCAAGGGTTACGATGGCCATACTGATGGCACTTTCTGTACGTGCTGTTGGTTTTCTCTCTTGTTGGGGATGGGCATTTCCCTGAAGAAGTGGGGTTTCCATATTCAAGGTTTATTTTGTGGAAGCTGCTCACCGGAAACTGGCTGATGTACTTGGTGACATTTCAAGCGCCTAGGAGAATCTACTCTGAAACGGCAGGCTTCTGACGATGACCCCTTCCTGTAAAGGATCAGCCATGGCTACATATGGGCCTGAACAATCTTCCATTACAATGTCAGGTTAAGTTTACTATGGCCTGAATTTTGTGCTCGTCGGTCGCACGTGATCGGCAGGCCTGAGAGCAGATGGGAAACCATCCCCTGGCTGCAATTGGACCCCAACTGTATTTTCACGTTAGCTGGCCAATTAACAGGCAGCCGGCATGAAACATGCAGTGAGACAGGCTCAGCAGTGCTGGTGGGGGTGGGAAGAAGGTGGGTGCCATCGTTACCACGGCTGCTGGCGAGCGCTTCCATTGAGCTCCCTGAAGGCAGACAGATGCCTCAGGGAGCTGCAGACCTCCAAATAATAAAAAAAAACGCACAAAAATGCTGCAAAAAATGTCCATGCAGCACAACCAAGCACCTGAAAGCATACCCCATTAAAAAAAAGTCCCCAGATATTTATTTTAATTTTAAATCCTAACAGAGATCTCATCCCACCCTTGGATGAGGTTTCATCAAAAATGTAAAGCCCGCCCGGCCGATTGGCCTGTCCCCAACCGCAAGGTTGGGCGGTTAATGAGCCATTAATGAGCTTAATTGCCTGCTTAATTGTTGGTGGGCACTCTTCTGACTTATGCGCCGCCCGCCAAGCAAAATATTGCGCGAGGGACGCTCGCCCAACATCAGCTAGTGTGATTTTACACCCGTTCAGGTCAGGCACACACCCACCCACAGGACATAAAATTCTGGCCTATGTGTTTTGGTACTCCGGACATAAATAAGTTTAAGAGTCTTATAATGCATATTAGAATGTAAATATCTAAATCTTGTAGAGTGGAGCAATGTAGAATCCTAAGAGTTGACTTTCAACAGTAAAAGTGAGGAATTTCAGTACAAAATAATTAGCCAGAAAAATCAAATGTCAAGTATTTTTTTAAGTTTCTTGTTCTAAGGTTCCTTGGATCCATCCTCTATGGTTCAGCTGAGAATTGAATCAATACTGCATCCAAGGCCTAAGATGTTGTCATAATATTTGCAATCACACAAGTCTTGGCACTTCAGGGGACAGGCCTATTGCCACTGGATCACATTATTTGACAGTTTACATTGTTACCTTGAAAGGTCAGTTATCACAGTTGATCCACCCTGTCAAGGTTCTTCCTGACAATTATTGTTTTAGCGATTCATCTTCCAGCCCCAGCCCTTCCTTATTCATATTGAATACCAAACTCCCTGCATACTTCTAGGTCAGGCTTCTACCACTTATGTCATTTCCTTCTGGCATGCTGACAAGGAATCCACAAGGCAAGGGTCAAGCTTCCCTTTATTGGCCTATCTTTCAGCTTATGGGTCAGCCCGAGTGCTACTAATAGTCTGTTATCAGCTCCTTCAGATTTGTGAGCTCTGGAGTAGCTTCTTCTAGAGGTGGAGTACATTTTCCTATCTTTCTCGGGAAACACAAACCACACTTGCCAGGCAATCCCATTGCCGTTCTGTTGACTGAAAAAGAATTATTGCCTATGCATCCTGGCTTTATATCAGCATCATTTATTATTGCCTGTTGTTGTGTGAGATATGAAATATCAATTCCTCAGCTGTTAGGGGGTGCCGGGGGGAGAAAGCTATAAATAGTAAAGGGCTGCGACCTGGAAGGAAATTATGGTAATTTCATCACAGAAAAATCCCCTAACATGCTGAGCTTTTATTTTTAATGCTAATCTTCACTGAAACACACACTGCTAAGAGTTTATGAACTGACTTTTTAATATAAAATGAGAAGGGGACTGCAACAGAATTGCACTCTATTATAAACATAAGTAACTAAATTAAAAGATAACATCAATTAGAGAAAAGTCATGTCACTTTAAGGTTACCATCAAAACAAATGTAGCTTTGTTTGACCTTCTCAACAAAAGATTATGGTAAATATGAAATGATCACAGTGAATGACCATTGTCCAGAAAAAGATGGTTATTCAATACTCAATAGTTAGCAGTTTTGTTTGATTCAGGGCTCGTCATTTAACTGCAAGCATTTAAACTTGTTCATGACAAGTATTGTAATGTCAGATATTTTTACACATTTTGAATCTCTTATGAACCTCAGTTTGTTTTGTGTGCTTTAAGTATGATCACTAACCTCCCTGTCATTTGGGAGGAATAATCCCAGTGGTTAACGTTTCTAATTATGGATCCAGTTCCAGCTGAAATAAATTTGTACATATCACCAAGCAAAGACATATAATCCTGGAACTCATAAACCTATGTGTCCAAAGAGTTTTCTGTATTTGCTGTTATTTTATGCTTAATATTATAGGCCTCATTTTAACCCCACTTCAATCCCATGCACCCCCCTCCCCCTGGCCTGGTGGTAAAAGTTGTTGCAAACACTTAAGATGGCAGGCGAGTTTCAGACTTGTTCCTGCCAGGCTATCTTAGTTTACTTGAATTTAGACACAGGAAAGCCATTGGTCCCAGAGCAGCAGGGCCTAATTTAAATGGTGAAGTCTCATCCCAATGATATTACCAGGATGCTCATGTCATCTTAACTGCAGCCGGCTAAGGGCCACCCAGCCTTGAATCCACCACCGAAAACTAGTGGTAGACAGCATCCTAGTCATTAGGGGCCCAGGTAACTTAATACTTTTATAACATTTTATTAGTTCCTTGTGGGTCAGATAGAGGGAAGAGCAATTCTTCAAGGTGGGCATTCTGGAAGAGCAGTGGCAGTGAGTTTACCTTGTTCATTTCATCACACCTGCTGAGCCTCAATATATTTCCATGTGCTTTTTACAATTATTTGACAAAGGTTATTGGGTAAAGGTGCTCGGAGGTAAATATCCCATCAGTATAACTGATCCAACAGCACTGGTGCATCTTGGAAAATTATGGCCCGGATTTTGTGATTGACAGTGAACTCACTGATGGTGATCATTGATGGTGCTCACTGCTGTCTGGAAGAAAGTTACCCATAAAAACTTAATGAGTTCTACAGCATGAATTTCACTTTTCCTGATGTTAATTTCATCCTGGTTCTAAACATAGGGATCTCTTGCATCCAGAAACAGTGATATCATCAAGCAGACAAAGCAGCCAATCACATTGAAGAATTCTCACAGAGAGCAAACAAGGAATTAACAAAGTTTCATAATTCACTTTTTGTAGTTTTACAGAAAGCAAAATAAAGAGTGTGCATATACACTAGATTAAGATTGAAGTTGAAATACCATAAACAAAGTTTTTTTCAAATGTTTTTAAATTTCTCTGAAATTTTTATCATGTGTTACAATCCCCATAGAGACTGATAACTTTTTTTAAGAAAGAAATAATCCTCTACTACACCAATGGAAAAAAAAAAGCACTGGACAAGATTTCACTTTTTAAAACTTTTACTATAAGACCATAAGACCATAAGACGTAGGAGCAGAAGTAAGCTATTTGGCCCATCGAGTCTGCTCCGCTAATCAGTGAGATCATGGCTGATCTGATAATCCTCAACTCCACTTTCCTGCCTTTTCCCCTTAACACTTGATTCCCTTACTGATTAAAAATCTCTCTATCTCAGCCTTGAATATACTTAACGACCCAGCCTCCATAGCCCTCTGCAATAAAGAATTCCACAGATTCACTACCCTCTGAGAGAAGAAATTCCTCCTCATCTCTGAGGTTATGCCCTCTGGTCCTAGACTCTCCCACAAGGGGAAACAACGTCTCAGCATCTACCCTGTCAAGCCCCTGAGAATCTTATATGTTTCAATAAGGTTGCCTCTCATTCTTCTAAACTCCAACGAGTACAGACCCAACCTACTCAACTTCTCCTCGTAAAAAAATCCCTCCATACCCGGGATCAACCTAGTGAACCTTCTCTGGACTGCCTCCAAAGCCAGTTTATCTTTCCCTAGATAAGGGGACCAAAACAGTTCACAATATTCTAGGTGTGGCCCAACTAGTGCCATGTATAGTTTCAGCAAGACTTCCCTATTTTTATACTCCATTCCCTTTGAAATAAAGGCCAACATTCCATTTGCCTTACCTATTATCTGCTGAACTTGTATGCTAGTGTTTTGGGATTGATGCACGAGGACCCCCAAATCCCTCTGTGCTGCAGCTTTCTGCAGTTTTTCTCCATTTAAATAATATTCAGCTCCTCTATTCTTCCTGCCAAAGTGCATAACCTCACACTTTCCCACATTATATTCCATCTGCCGCATTCTTGCCCACTCACTTAACCTGTCTATATCCCTCTGTAGACTCTGTGTGTCGTCCTCACCACTTGCCTTCCCACCGATTTTTGTGTCAGCCGCAAACTTGGTGATAGTACATTCATTTCCCTCATCAAAGTCATTAATATATATTATAAATAATTGTGGCCCCAGCACTGATCCCTGTGGCACTACACTAGTTACAGGTTGCCATCTTGAAAATCCCAACTCTGTGTCTTCTATTACTTAGCCAATCCTCTATCCATGCTAATATACTACCCCCAACACCAGGGATTCTTATCTTATTAAGTAGCCTTATGCATGGGACCTTATTGAATGCCTTTGGAAATCCAAATATATTACATCTACAGATTCATCTTTATCTATCCTGCTTGTTACCACCTCAAAGAATTCTAATAAATTTGTCAGGTATGATTTCCCCTTCATGAAGCCATG
This sequence comes from Carcharodon carcharias, assembly GCF_017639515.1. Taxonomy (NCBI): domain Eukaryota; kingdom Metazoa; phylum Chordata; class Chondrichthyes; order Lamniformes; family Lamnidae; genus Carcharodon; species Carcharodon carcharias. The sequence continues at coordinate 33,534,284 of NC_054473.1, forward strand.
CTGACTCTGCTTGATTAGGTTATGCATTTCTAAATGCTCTGCTATTACAACCTTTACAATAGACACCAACATTTTCCCAATGACTGATGTTAAGTTAACTGGCCTATAGTTACCTGTTTTTTGTTTCCCTCCCTTTTTGAATAAGGGTGCTACGCTGGCAGTTTTCCAATCCTCTGGGACTTTTCCAGAATCTAAGGACTCTTGGAAGATTACTACCAGTGCATCCACTACTCTACGGCTATTTCCTTTAATATCCTAGGATGCAACTGTAATAAACCAACTAAAATCAATATAACTCAAACATAAATAAACAGATGAAGGATATATTTCAAGTAAAAGGATACATTTTATTTTAAGTACTTGATACAACAAAAATACACCTCACATTGTTATAATCACTTGCATTACTTTCCGCACAAATGCGGGACCACGTGCAATCTCATAGCCTTTCCAATTCGGCCTTCATTTTATAGGATCTCCCACTTCTCATCCAACTGTTTTGGCTCCTGAGTCATATTCACCAGAACCCAAGGTCCATTTGAAGTACCCAGATATTGTTACCACCGATAAGGCATAAGTCTATGAACCTTCTCTTGGGTCATGACAGTCCTGATGGCACAGAATCCTCAGATACTCCCTTCTCTGGCCCCTTTGAATGGTCTAGTGGGCTCCGACAACACTGAAGCAATAGCAAAGGGTATTGTCCAATACACAATCCCTCACTCTTCCTGTCTTCAGTGTTCTGTCCTTTCCATCTGTATAACATACACAGTTATACCGTCTCTGTTCTATTCCCAGAGATCAGCTTCAAAACCAGGATCTGTTTGAAGACTGCCAAACAGAAAACTGTTTCGTTCAGAGACAGCATAGATTGTTTTCTCTTTGCACCAATTCCTAGTGCTCTGAACTGCCTGCCACAAAAACAGGCTGAAAACCCCAACACCACTGCAATTAGCTTTCCGTTTATCCTTTGCTTCTTAGCTATTTTTCCCCTGGCAACCCCAGATCATGTGGGAATTTCTTGGAACCTAATAACATTATAATCAGAAAATCAATTAACCCACTTTCAAAAAATTGCCTGTCCACTTTTTTCTTAAAGGGACATTACATAAAAGATAAGTGCACATGGATCATGACACATGGAATGAAGAAATTTAACATTCCACAAATATAATTTAGCATTTTAGGACCAGTGTAACTGTTCAGTAGTAATTAGGACTTAGTACACCATTAAACACCCAGTTACACCTCATTTATCAAGGTATAACTTTTTCAAATGTGTTTATGGTGAGAATAATCATGTAAAAAATGGAAGGTCAAGTCAATTCTGTGATTTCTTGTTGATTTCCATCTGCTAGGACTTCAACCAGTGCACACTGTGGAAGAGCAGGCAATCACTGACAGTGTCTGTATTTCTGTGGTTAAGTGTATAAGCACAGATATCATAAGTTGCTGTCAGTTTCACAGAATAATAATTTGTGTGATTTCTGGGAACCTTGATGTCCAGTGCATCATCTCACAATTCTATTGTCTAAATGCCAGCTATTAGGATAGAAATTGGTTCACTCCTGTTTTCAGGCAGAAAACCTGTACTGGGCATGAAACCTGTACCTAAACATTTGGGCACCATAATGTAGAGAAATTAGTCCCAGTGGCTCATTAACATTAAATAATCAGGCTCCAAGTGTTACCTGCACAGTTTATTGGGACCTATCAGGGACCTGAAAATGGCGTGGCAATAAGATTATTTTTAAGTAGCCTGCATCTCTTAAAAGGGATGTGCAGTTATTTGCTGAGCATTGGAATCTCTCCTGGACACTTCAGACATGCCTAAAGCAGTCAGTATAAGGGTACATGGATGCTGCAATGGGGGTCCTAGTGAAGACAGTTCACTGAAGGTGTGAGGGGCCATTCCCACTAAGGGGTGAAAATGTCCCCAGACAAGTGACCCAGCAGCAGTGGCAAGAAGTGGCAGAATAGTTAATACCAGGAGATGTGAACACAGGACATAACTGCAGTGCGGCAATAAGTTCATTGATCTCACCCAGGTTGTTAAGATAAAACGCCTACCTCAGATCTCAGTCTAACTCTCTCCTCAGTTCAGTTCCACCTGTAAATCCATTACTTTCCAGCCACTTCCCTTGTTTCCCTTCACTTACAGTCACTGCAGCACATTTCACTCCATCTCCTTTTGCTACTACTCACATACTCAACACTTGCTACTCCAAAACAAAAACAGAATTACCTGGAAAAACTCAGCAGGTCTGGCAGCATCGGCGGAGAAGAAAAGAGTTGACGTTTCGAGTCCTCATGACCCTTCAACAGAACACTTGCTACTCCTTACAGTTACTTCCTTACAAGTCTGCCACATTTCACACAATATCTCCACTATTCTGGCAGGACATACACATCCTCAAAACATCTCATTAAGCTACCAAGAATGCATTCATTTCTCTCTTGCAGAAGAAGCCTGCCTACGATACAGGAAAAAAGATATGCACAGGAGGAGAGTGAGCCTACTCCATGTCCTGTACCCATTCGAGGTGGAGGTTCCAAAGATCGTAGACAAGGGTGATTCAGGCCCCTGGCCACTGGCGAGACAGGAGGTTTTTGTGTATCTTATCATCTTTTACCCACTCCAATATCACCCTACACACTCTGCTTGACTAAATGCAGTTGCTTTCAGCAACTATTCACATCTCTCTGCTTACCCTTGACACTAACTGCCTGTCTCTTTCATTTCAGATACAGAAGTTGTACAAGGGCCTGGTGAACAGATGAAGAGGAGAGCAACAGATGAAGAGGAGAGCAGCACAGCTGACAACATAGCATTGACTGACCTTACCCTCGCAGGCACCATGCATAGGTTAGATTGGTCAGCACAGGAAGATGCACCCACTACTCATGTACTAGAATAATGACAGAGGAACTGGATATCCCAGGAAGCACCTTACCCAAGGGAGAATTTGTATCTGAATCTTGCTGCTGATGGCATAGTTGATAACTTTGATGCCCCAGGCTACAGACGAGTGATGGCTTTACAACAGGAACCTCTAGATACACTGGGCTGCCTACAAGTGAGCTTGTGCGTATTGGCACAGTGTATAACCTCGCATGGGTGAACACAACCATGCAGTCAACCATGGAGCAGGTAGAACACTAATTACGTAGAACTCTAAAAACGCTGCATCTGGGCCCACAGCCGTGTAGATTATGGTAGCAGCGCTGACAGCTTTGCTAGGACTTCTTATTGCTCCCGTGATTCTGGCTTTCGAGGCATGAAGGGCTCACAGGAAAGGGGCTAGGCGAGCCTCATTCTACCCTGTACTCTGTTCTCAGACAGAGTTGTGGCAATGCTGAGTCTCAGCCCCACAAGAGTGACAGTGGCAGAGGCACCATTGGGGGAAGCACATGCTGTCCTTTCTCAGGATGGCAGTATGCTTTACTGCCCTGTCAGCCCCTCAACAAGTGCCTTTGTTGGTGTCAAGTAGCCAGTTAGGTCAGACTGCACCAACCACCACTGAGGTGCAGTCTGCAGTCAGGCCTTCTATGCCCTAAACTCCTTGTGGATGCCCACCACAGATATCTCAAATGCCCTCTTTGGTAGTCTTCCACCTCCTGTCTCCATGCAATAGGGGAATCATCTTATAGTAGCACCAGAATGGGGGGGAAGAACTACCAGATTGCTTCTTTCTGACATTTTTGTCATACTTACCCTCAGTAAGCTCCATCTGCTCAAAAGCCAGCTGAAAAAGCAGTCGCTGGACTTATTAGAAGATAGCGGTGGGGGGAGCTGCTCATAGGAGGCTATACCCAACACGCAGAGTGTACAGGTCAAGAGTCAGTTCTTTCCTATCAGAAGAGCAGTGAATCAGGAGGCTGCACTTTTTCAAGCAGCTTGTTGAAGACCTGCTGCCAAAGCCACTACAGCAGTTTATTTCTTTGCCACTGGCTCCTTATAGTCTGCCACAGAGACACCTCCCAGCCTACAGTGCAACAACTAGCCAGGACATCACCTCTCCCATTGACATTAATAGTTAACAGAATTGAGCTCAGGGATTTGCTGGAGTGTCTGGCTTCCATCACATTGTCTGCACACATGTTGCTAGCAGTCTATCTGAGCAACAGTCTAAACCTCTATGGTTTAAAAAAAAGTTAGGATCTATCAAGCCAGGTTTCTTTCTGGAATCTGATTTGTCCAGTAGTAACATCAGCTGGGATCATAACTGCCCATTTCCCAGTACGATTGAGTGGTTAACCTGTCAACATATTAAAGTGAGACCTGGGAATAAAAATTGCCTAGGGCATTACCCTGGCAATGTCATAAGGTCTTACCCTGCCTGCCTTCCACCCAATGCCCACCTTATGTTAAAATTGTTAAAACTGATATGTTGCATCGTGCAACCATTCATTAATACCAGGTGATTCCTCATTGCAGAGATGAAAACCACCTCCCAGGACTCTACTCAACAATTCAAACACTCAGCTTTCAAAACCTTTGTCAGAATAGATTACCGCACACGTCGGCCTGGATTTTATGTGGTGGCATTGCCTGGTCACCAACCAGAAAGTCAGAGACAACCCTGCCTTCACCAGTCATGGAAGCCCCAACTGAATTTTATGTTGATCAGGCATTAAATTTAATTGTCTGCAGTCATTACTTCCACCCTTGAAGGTAGAATTTTCTTTATTCTTTTACAGGGTTTGGATGTCGCTGGCTAGGGCAGCATTTATTGCCCATCCCTAATTGGCCTTGAGAAAGTAATGTTGAGCTGCCTCCTTGAACTGATGCGATCCCTGTGGTGTAAGTACACCCACAGTGCTGGAGGGAGTTCCAGGATTTTGACCCAGCGACAGCGAAGGAACGGCGATTTAGTTCCAAGTGAGTATAGTCTGTGGCTTGGAGGAGAACTTGTAGGTGGTGGTGTTCCCATGTATCTGCTGCCTTTGTCCTTCTAGGTGGTAGAGGTCGCTGGTTTGGAAGATGGTGTCAAAGTAGCCTTGGTGAGTTGCTGTAGTGCATCTTGTAGATGGTACACACTGCTGCCACTGTGAGTCATTGATGGAGGGAGTGAATGATTTTTAAGGTGCTGCATGGGTGCCAGCCAAATGACTTGCTTTGTCCTGGATTGTGTCAAGCTTCTTGAGTGTTGTTGGAGCTGCAGTCATCCAGGTAAGTGGAGAGTATTCCATCATACTCCTGATTGTGCCTTCTAGATGGTGGACAGGCTTTGGGGAGTCAGGAGGTGAGTTAGTCACAGCAGTATTCCCAAGATCTGACCTGCTCTTATAGCCACATTATTTATGTGGCTGGTCCATTCAAGTTTTCAGTCAATAGTAACCCCCAGGATGTTGATAGTTTGGAATTCAATGATGGTGACGCAATTGAATGTCAAGGCGAGATGATTAGATTCTCTCTTGTTGGAGATGGTCATTGCCTGGCACTTGTGTGGCACAAGAAAGTGAGAGACCTTGGAGTGCATGTCCACATGTCCCTGAAGGTGGCAGGACAATGGATCAGGTGGTAAAAAAAAGCATTTGGAATGCTTTCCTTCATTGGATGAGGTATTGAATCCAAAAGCAGGGATGTATTGATGGAACTGTATAAAACACTGGTTAGGCCACAGCTAGAATATTGTGTACAGTTCTGATCGTCACATTACAGGAAAGACTTAATTACTCTGGAGAGGCTACAGAGGAGATTTACAAGAATGTTGCCAGGACTTGAAAATTACAGTGATGAGAAAAGATTGGATATACTAGGGCTGTTTTCCATAGAACAGAGGAGGCTGAGGGATGACTTAATTGAGATGTACAAAATTATGAGCGGCCTAAACAGAATTGACAGGAAAGGCCTGTTTTCCCCTAGCAGAGAGGTCAATTACCAGGGGACACAGATTTAAGGTGACTGGTAAAAGGATTAGAGGGGATATTAGAAAAAACCTTCTCACCCAAAGGGTGGTGGGTGTCTGGAATTCACTGCCTGGCTTGGTGGTGGAGGTTGAAATCCTGGACTCATTTAAAAGGTACCTGGACCTGCACCTGAAGCGCTGTAACCTGCAAAGCAATAGACCGGGTGCCAGAAGGTGGGATTAGAATGGACGGCTAGTTTCGTATTTTTTCTTTTCGGCCAGCACAGACACGTATGGAAAATGGCCTTTTTCTGTGCCTTAGCTTTTCTATGGTTTCTATGGAATGTAACTTGCCACTTATCAGCTCAAGCCTGAATGTTGTCCAGGTCTTGCTGCATTTGGACATGGACTGCTTCAGTATCTGAGAAGTCGCGAATGGTGCTGAACATTGTGCAATCATCAGCGAACATCCCCCCTTCTGACCTTACGGTTGGAGGAAGGTCATTGATGAAGCAGCTGAAGATGGTTGGGCCTAGGACACTACCCTCAGGAACTCCTACACCGATGTCCAATGACTGAGATGACTGACCTCCAACAACCACAACCATCTTCCTTTGTGCTAGGTATGACTCCAACCAGTGGAGAGTTTTCTCCTCGATTCCCATTGACTTCAGTTTTGCTAGGGCCCCTTGATGCCACACTCGGTCAACTGCTGCCTTGATGTCAAGAGCAGTTACTCAGATCTCACCTCTGGAGTTCAGCTCATTTGTCCATATTTGAACTCAACTGTAATGAGGCCAGAAGCTGAGTGGATCTGGTAGAACCCAAACTGAGCGTCAGTGAGCAGGTTATTGTTAAGTAAGTGCCACTTGATAGCACTGTTGATAACACCTTTCATCAATTTGCTGATGATTGAAAGTAGACTGATGGGGTGGTAACTGGCCAGTTTGGAGTTATCCTGCTTTTTGTGTACAGGACATATCTGGGAAATTTTCCACATTGCCAGGTAGATACCATTGTTGTAGCTGTACCGGAAGAGCTTGGCTAGGAATGTGGCTAGTACTAGAGCACAGGTCTTCAGTACTAATGAATATTGTCAGGGCCCATAGCCTTTGGAGTATCCAGTGCCTTCAGCCATTTCTTGATATCAAGTGGAGTGAATTGAATTGGCTGAAGATGAGCATCTGTGATGCTGGGGACCTGCGGAGGAAGCCAAGATGGATCATCCACTCGGCCCTTCTGGCTGAAGATGATTGCAAATGCTTCAGCCTTGTCTTTTGCACTGATATGCTGGGCTCCCCCATCATTGAGGATGGGAATATTTGTGAAGCCTCCTTCTCCAGTTTGTTGTTTAATTGTCCACCACCATTAATGACTGGATGTGGCAGGACTACAGAGCTTATATTTGATCTGTTGATTATGATATCACATAGCTCTGTCTATCACATGCTGCTTATGCAGTTTGGCATGCAAGTGTTGTAGCTTCATCAGGTTGACAGCTCATTTTAGGTGTGCCGAGTGTTGCTCCTAACATGCCGTCCGGCACTCTTCATTGTATCAGAGTTGATACCCCAGCTTGATGGTAATGGTAGAGCTGTGGATATGCCAGGCCATAAGGTTACAGATTGTAGTTGTATACAATTCTGCTGATGGCCCACAGCACCTCATGGTTGCCCTGTTTTGAGTTGCTAGATCTGTTTGAAATCTACCTCATTTAGCATGGTGGTAGTGCCACACACAGTGGAGGATATCCTCGATGTGAAGGCGAGACTTCATCTCCACAAGGACTACTCAGTGGTCACCCTTACTGATACTGTCATGGACAGATGCATCTGTGACCTTCCTCCGGAGATGCACCAAGTGGATTGGTGAGGATGAGGTCAAGTAGGTTTTTCCTTCTTGGTTCACTCAGCAACTGCCGCAGACCCTTCTAGCAGCTATGTGCTTTAGGACTCGGCCAGCTCAGTCGGTAGTGGTGTTACCGAGACTCTCTTGGTGATGGACACTAAAGTCCCCTACCCACATCACAGGGTACATTCTGTGCCCTTGCCACCACAGTGCTTCTTCCAAGTGGTGTTCAACTTGGATGAGTACTGATTCATCAGCTGAGGGGGTGGGAGGGGAGCAGCATAGATGGTAAACAGCAGGAGAGTTCCTTGCCAATGTTTAACCTGATGCCATGAGGCCTCATGAGATCTGGAGTCAAAGGGCAGAATTGTCCCAGATTTGCACTAAGTACAGTAGTGAGCAAATCAAATAATGTTTTACCCTTCAGCCGCAATGGCAGCTTCTTACGCTGTATCGTCCCAAACCCGCCACATTATTTATGCGTTCCCAGGAAACAGGCCGTTTCGATGGTGGGCAGGCTCTGATTCACCCACCATGCCATCACCTCACCTCTTCATCACACCTGGTGCCACATTTAAAATGCAGCCGCGCACACACCTCTCAGTCCTTCCAGCCCACGACTGCAGCAAGTGAGACATGGCCCCAAACGGTAGGAAGACTGCAGCCCCCAGGATTAGTGACACGTCCCTCAAGCATCTTTTGGACACTGTGGAGGCCCACCGTGATCTCCTCTATCCCCTCTCTGGCCGCAGGAGGGGCAGCAACATTACCACTCCGGCTTGGTAGGAGATGGCAGTGGTGATCAATGCCAATGCTGCACAGGAGAGATTGGCCATCCAGTGCAGATAGAGGATGAATGATCTCATCTGTGCCGCAGGGTAAGGCAACCATCTCATTATTCTAAACTCACACACTCAAGCCCATCACACGTTCACTGGCATCTCACTCACTGCCAGCTCAAGGGATAGCATCACCCATTCTCACACATGCACCCTCACATGTCCATCTGGCCTCATCTCCGCTGGAGACCGCCTCCTCAGGCATCACCATCTTGAGGCCACTTGCACAGATCAACTTGTGCTTCCATACACACCCTGGAATACCCTCTTCCCCAGTACAACCCTCATCCTGCAGCATCTTCCCTTGCCTGACTCCAATTCTCCCCCTTCCCCAAGCAAGCCCTAGCCCTGCAGCCATACAAAGCCACCCCTACCTTCTGGCTGGTCTGGTAGGCAGAGACCTGCCTGTGAGCCCCTCTAAAAGTGCGGTAGTGCTGCCCCTGGTGCTGATGACTGCGAGTGCTGCCCGAAGCAAGGTAGGGAAATGATACTCGAAGCCCCGAGCAAAGTGCAACTCGCCAGATACACGTCACTTATGTGCAGTTGTGAAACACGTGGGCGTGGTGGACAATCCAGCGTGGGGTGATGGTTCTGGCAGGCTAGCCTTATAATGATATGCAGATATATTACAATCTGGTTCCCGAAGTCTGATGGTGGGAAACAGAGCCCACCATCGATGGGCTTAGTGGAAGATCGCAAACTGGTTTCATGACGTCGTGAAACTGATTTTTGGCCTTCTCGCCACATTGATCGCTCACGTTGCCAGGCACGGCCGATGCCAGTGGTCATAGAAAATTCCACCCAATGTTGTGGAATCCCAGGGCAACTCTCTCCTGACTGTATACCCCCGTGCGCCCACCTCTGCTGGGTCTGTCCTGCCAATGGGGCAAGACATACCCAGGGACGGTGATCCTGGTGTCTGGGATATTGTCTGTAACATATGTATTCCATGAGCATCATGATGTCAGAATGTCCTGCCCGCCCCCCCCCCCCCGCCAAGAGCTACCAGCCAATCGGAACCACCGACCAACACCAACGAGTGGTGGCCATTGCTGGGACTATAGCCAGTCCTGGGCCTGCCACCATGGAGGTAGGTTGGCTCAGATTCACTAGGGCCAAGCAGGCAGGCCCTAGATCATGGAGGCAAGGTGGTTTCAGCGGGGCCAGCCCTTGCAACCTGTGGGTCTCTGCATGGGCCACTGGGTGCCTGATCAGGTGGCTATCACCCTCCCCCCACCCCTCGCACCCCCCCCTCGCCCACCGCACTGAATCTGCTGGTCTCCCCACATGGCAAAATGTACATCTGCTACCAGCCCCCACCATCCCACCTGATTTTATGCTCCTCACCACCACACCCCCAACTCTCAACACTCCCTGGGTACTGTAAAATCCTTGCCATGGTATCAGAATATTGTACTTGAACACAGCTTAACAGCAATCACAATTAAATGCTATATAGAAATAAACAGTAAGAAAACAATCTAAGTACTTAGACATTTAAAGATGTCTAAGATTAAATCTAATTATACCTGTGTTGATGGGCCATCACTAATTTTATTGCATGTCTTTAAATATAAAGTTTTAGAATTAGTTTAAAATGAACCTTTCATTCATGCCAACTATAAACACCATAGCTCACTGTCATGCGTATTCATGGAATATGGTCAAGATTTGCAGAAGCACTACCTTCTGATTAACATGATATTAAATAGAATGTGGTTTTGATATCTCAGGGAAAATACATCCAACAGATTTAGATTAGCAAAATCATAGAGGAAACAATGATGATGCTTTGAGGAAAAGTGCTCCATTTCAGAGCGGCACCACAACAATACAAGTAGGAGAGAACCACTGGAGCAATCATTAAGCTGCTGTGGAGAGAGGAAGGGATTGGGTTATTCCAAGTACAGCTAAATTGTAGTTTGACCGCTATTATTTCTGATTCCTTTCCTTATTAAAATAAATACAAAGGTATGTACAAATTCAATTGATGTGCATTGCTGCACATAAAACTGAAATTTATTCAAATTAAAAGGAAGGCTCCAGCTAAAAAGCTGCTTTGAAGTCAGTAACATTTGATATATGAAATAAAAATTTGTGCTGGTGGAATAATGTGGACAATTAGTAGCAGTAAAGAAAGGGCTGATACTTGTTGTTTTGAGAATTACATTGCCAGTTCTTTCATTTCAAATAGATTGCTATTCTTAAGCTAAGGCTTTTCTAAGCTGTACAGAAATGAAAAATTCAACCTAACACTACCAGGGGTTTTAAAGAATCTTCTGCTGCCATTTGGATTTGGTTGGAGTTGCACACCACATCCAGAAACTGGATTCCTCATTAAGATTTAAATTTATTAGAGGTCATGTAAGTTCTCACTCCACAAGTTATCAGGTAGAGCTGTGCCCCATTTAATTCTTGGTTGATGTCATGCCTAAAAAGAGTTTATCAGACAGTACTGACTTTGTTGGATGGAGTTTCAAGAAAGGATGTGTCCTTTAGTTGCTTATGTTACAACATTTACACTCTTTTTTTAAGATGAGAGATTCCCCTTACTGAGATGTAATTATTGGATCATCCATTAGATTTCTTTTTGGGAAGTTGGACAATGTCTGAAGTCCACTATAAAGCACAGAACCACAAACTTACAGAGACATCTAGAATGCTACCAGCCTAAAAATACTTCCATTGGTTCAGTCACAAATAAGCTAGACATTGACCACTTGAATCCTTCCCTATTGATTTAAATGTAATCAGCATTACATGTATAGTAACGCTGATGCAATCTATTACTTTACTTGCTCCTTACAGCTTCTGGAGCAACCTTTTTTATGTTCAAAGCACTATATAAGTGTAAGTTGTTGTTGTAAATGGAGGCACAACAGCAGGACTGAGCCTGTCTTTCCTGGACATGCATATATTAGGATAGGTCACTAGATAGCAAGTTCTAACTTCTTTGAGCCCATTTCAGTTCAGGGTTGCTGAGCAGCTTTTGTGACCCTATTGTGCTTTAAAACATTCAACTCTCTGGCCTGTGCCTTCACTTCCTAATTCTATAATTGTTCAGGGCTTGTGCTGCAGAGTGGAAACAGTACCATTTGCAAACAAAGTCAAGTAGATTGATTTGCTCTTAAAACTGTAAATACCCGAGAATAGATTGGGTTTTCACTGAGTAGTGCACGTTAATCATTAACTTTAGAAAATATATTTATAGATCAATGAAGCTTTAATAATATTACAAAGTGAAAACAGACCGACAATGTGCACAAAATCTGTAAGAAACCCAAGCGTGCAGCTTTCTTCAAATGAACTTCCTACATTTACTGCAAATGTTCATTCATTGATAAGAAGTATTGTTATCAGTTGACGTACAAGTTTGAATAAATATTTTGCATTTGTAACAATCAGTCCAGATTAATGAACTGACTGGTTGGGTGAACCATTACATCAGAACCACTACATCTTTTTTTTGAAGAAAATTTAACACAATTGAAACCTTTTTTGACCTTGGGAGTTTCTGACAACAGCAGCTTTGCTCAGTTGGACACAAACAAAAAGTAAGTACAATGCTAAATGACCTTTCAGTCTTTCCCATTTGTAAATGGAGTAGAATTTTCTTTGAAGTACATTCCTGAGACAGCACCTGCTTACAGGTTTGAAGGCAGGTCAGAACTATAGTCAATTATGACATTGATTTAATGGTCCAGTCGGAAGAATGGTTTTAGTTTGCTATTTTGGTCATCCATTAAATTGATTTAACTCAATTTTACGAGCAAAGACCACTGTGACTTGTTTATTTGCAAACTGTCCCCACTTGTGAACAGGGTAGACACTGGTAAGCACTGTTGATCAAGGGTGGCAAAATACTGCAAAAGAACCAGATCCACTCGATGTAATGGTCTTTGAATTAGAGCTAACAGCACCCCTTGCTGGCCAAGAGAAGGGATTTCAAATCACTGTAAACTAGCACAAACGTCTCTGGTAGTCTCTAGACTTGGGTACTCGGAAAATGTTCGGTAAAGCTGGGAGCACAGGAAATCAAAACATATGGAGCAAAAAACAGCTGTCAGAGTGTTTCAAACAATGTGTAATTATCATTATCAACACAGCAAGATAAAACTTCAGAGCAGCAAAGCCCAGATGGGGATACTTAACATGGCCCAGCTACAGTGCTGCATGTGTTGTCTTTATGTGGGCATTAAACAAATAAAATCAGCAGGTTAACATCTGCATAAAAATAATGCACCAGGAATGCAGCGTAAATGTCTTGAGGATCGATATGTATATTTCACTGATCAGAAATTCCATCCTAACACGCCTGGTCCATATGTTCCTGTATTCTGTTAGATTAAAGAAAAACCTGTTGTACCTCTGGCATCAATCAACTTCAGCTCCTAAACGAATACCAGTCTTACTATCATTCAGCCACCTCTACTGCCTTCAGAATACTCAATGTACAAGTGTCACTAGAAATATAGTTTGGGTTATTTATATTTATAAAACATCACATTGCATTACATTTACAAAACAGTCTCAACACGCTGGGTGCTGTTAGCTGCAACATAACACTGACAAACAGGCACATTCCAAACTGTATAAAGTTCCCTGACCAAACAGCAATTAAACTTTCAGTGAACATAGGCCATGTTTACTTCAAGCAATTAGACTTAAATACAGATCCACCTGAGGAACAAATTAATATTTGATTCATTACAAAATGGGCGATATTTTTGTTGCAGGGCATCAAATGACGTCAGCCTTTAGTTGGACTTGCCCCTGCACTCTTCAGCTCAAAGGATTTTTGCCACTAAGTTGCTGAAAGTGTGAGCTGATGATAGCACAGTGAGGGAAATGGGGCATCTGGGACATGAGTTAACAGGGTAACCAACTGTGCATCTCCTTAATAATTCAGCTTAAAGAATTGAATTCTAAACAGGAAAGATTGTGAAGAAAGTATAAATTAGACTGGGTGAATTCAATGCCAAATCAGGTGCAGAAAGAGAAATAAAGAAAGGAGAAGAAAGATTGGATAAAAAAGGAAAAGAGGCAGAAAGAAAAAGTATAAGAAAATATAAGTTTGACATTTTTAAAATCTCCAAAAGTTAACCCCTAAAGGAATGATACTGCACACATGTAAAGTTCATTTTCAGTATCAGAGGGGTTGATTGACAGTAATCAACAATTGTCACATTGACATTTGACACAACAAGACATTCTGTGGCATATTTAATTCATATCTACCACCACACAAATAAAATAATTTCACACCTTTCAATGCAAGTTGCTGATGAGGTAGACAATGAGATGCCCTGTTCATGAATCGTAGGACAGAGCTGTGGAACTCAGTCTGTAACTTGCTTTCCATATGAAAAGTGTTCTAGCACCTAAAACAGGTACGTGCTTTGGACACAGCGATAAAGCACCATTAAAATGACACTAACAGCATCACATTAACAGGGGATAAGAACATTGACCTTATTTTGAAATGGGGATCAGGTGGGAAAGGAACGGGTAAAGTTCCCCCTCCCCACTGAATTTTAACTGCTCTCCGCCTGGTTCCCATCAGGTGGAGAAATTAGAACTACCCCCTTCATCACTATCTAGTGACTGCTATTTGGGCATCGGATGAGAGCAGGAATGGGTTCGGTCCCACCAGGTCCTGTTTTCTCAACTCTCAAATGGCCAATGTTCCAGGGGAGGGCAAAGAAAATGCTTCAAAGACAGTCTGAAGCTCTTCTTGAAGTGTTGCAACATTGACATTAATGACTAGGAGGAGCTTGCGACCAATTATTCAAAATGGCGTCAACATGTCCATCAAGCTGCATCATGCATTGAGTCCAAACACCTTAATGATGAGGCAGAGCAGCGGTAGAGAAAGAAAGAAAAGTAAGCAAATCCTGCATTCTGGATCCCACTACCTCATTGGAGATTCTGCCCCATGTGCCCAAAGATCTGTGGGTTGAGAATTGGCCTGTTCAGTCACATGAAGGCCCATGGCAGAACCTGGCACCCCTGAGTAGACGTCATCTTTGAATCGAGAACAGCTGACAATGACTCTAAAATTATCCCGCTGATGTTTATAAACTGCCTTTGTTCCAAATTCAAGTTATATTAAATGCAATACAAAGCAAGAGATTCCTTTTGGAAGCATTTCTGGATATGGGTGCCACTGGCAAGACCAGCATTTATTGCCTATCCCTGGAAAGGCAGTGGTGGGCCTCATTCTTCTTAAACCATTATAATGGATTGATAGGCTACTTCAGTGTGTGAATGGAGTCAAATGTAGGGTAAGGAAAACAGATTTCCTTCCCTGAAATGGAGCATTAGTTGTTGGCTTTTTACAGCAATATGACAGCTTCTTGGTAACTCCCTTACCAGTAGCAGTTTTTATTTCCAGATTTTCTTTTAAACTGAATTTAAATTTAAAATCGTCATGGTGGGATGTTTAACTGTTGATTAATAGTCCAGGCTTCTGAATTACTGGCCCAGTAACTTAACCCCCACTATGCTACTCTTGTCATTTCACGTCTTGAACCAAAATGCACTATAGTTGGATATAATCAACACATAAATAGCAAAACCTTACCTCCATTTGTGTCAGAATATGAGACACTGCTGCCCTCTTCTGAACACCATTGGTATGAATTGTATAACTCACAATTAATGCTTCAAAGGCATATAATTGAACTTGACATAAAGTAACCCACACACTGTAAACACTGCAGCCCCCAGTATCCCCAGAATGACAATCTTTTGCAGCAGGTTGGTGAATTGGAATATATCTTCACATTTTTAATGCCCATGCTTCAAACCAAGTTAGACCAATTAAGATTCTCCCTACAGATGAGCTCAAACTTGTTTTGGAAAGGATATAACATCACATTTAATATTTAAAATATACTTGAAATGATTTTTCTGCACTTTTAAAACATTTCATGTTAACGTTGGTGAATAATATCAATCTTCACTGTTTAATAATTTTGTCTATTATACTCGTTAATTTTAGCAAAAATGCAAACGTGCATAAATGGAAAGGGCTAATAGACTATTCATACAGATTCAGAGCTGCTCCAAGGATTGCTCCTAAGCAAAAATAAGTTCAGTTTTATTCTCTTCTAACATTAAAAATGAACTGACTGGACTAGCACGATCCAAGCACATATACACAGCACTCTTCTTATTGCTGATGTCAGTGACCAATTGTACTTCACATTCCACAAATATAATTCCGAGATTGCATACTGCAGTATCACTGCAGCCTTAGTTCAACAGTAGAAAATAGGAGAAAGTGACCTAGGCATTGGCCTACAGAAAGCGAAGAAGACGGAAGAGAGAGCAACTGAGGCACCTAGCCGTGCAAAGGCAGGAGCAGCAATCACATGAAGAAGGGGCAGCAGGAGCTCCCACACACACTGCTCCAGAGCGACAGGGAACAGTGGCTGGTCGGCACCTATCGACACCCACGACCTATAGACACTGCCTGCCATTCCTGCAGATGACTGAGAACCAGTTTCGCCGATGTCTAGGGATCTGATGGCTTACATCTGCCACTTACTGCAGGACATGGAGGGCATCCACTGCCAGTGGCTGTGAAAGTGACCGTGGTGCTCAATTTCTATGCCAGTGGCTCCTTTCAGGGCTCCACAGGTGACCCCTGTGGGATTTCACAATCCGCCACCCACAAATGCATCCATGAGGTCACGGATGCCATCTTCTCCATGGCAACAGCTTTGTGCATTTCGCCCGGGACCGGGACAGCCAGGATGCAAGGGCCATTGGATTCGCCCTGATCTCGGGATTCCCACAGGTGCAGGGTCTGATTGACTGCACTCATGTGGTGCTCAGATCTCCATCGCTAAACTCAGTGGACTTCATCAACTGCAAGAGCTTCCACTCACTGAACGTGCAGCTGGTGTGCGACCACCAGAAATGCATCCTGCAGGTGTGCACACAGTTTCTAGGGAGCGTGCACGATGCCTACATCCTGAGTCGCTCGCAGATCCCTGCAGTCTTCCAGGGTCCACAGAGGCTGCAGGGTTGGCTCCTTGGGGACAAGGGCTACCTGCTGAGGCTGGTGGCTGATGGCACCGGTGCAGCGGCCTCAGGCTGCAGCAGAGTGACGCTATAATGAGGCTCATGCAGCAGCTCACAGCCTGGTGGAGCAGACCATCAGGATGTTGAAGATGCGGTTCCGGTGCCGGGACTGGTCTGGTGGAGCCCTGCAATACAGTCTGCAGAGGGTGTCACACATCGTCATCAACCTGGCGCTGCAACGGGGAGAGGTGCTGGCTGAGGAGGAAACAGAGGAGCTGCATGTCTCCTCGATGAGGAGGACGCTGACGGGGATGAGGGTGAGGGGGTCCTTGATGGTGATGACGATGAGGATGAGGCTCTTGCACTGGCTAAATGAGGCAGGCACATATAGGAGGCCCTCATAGCTGCCAGATTTGTGGAGGATGATGACAACATGCAGTGAGGTGTCCCCTTAGTTCCTTACATTACAGTTGTGAACATTTGACTCCAGTCTGGCCTATCTCAGCTCCAATGCCCTCTGTGAGAATGCTCCTGTCATGGAGCTGCAGTGGAGGCCCTAATAGTCACTCAATCATAGGAGGATGATGACAAGATGCAGCGAGGACACTCCATAGATCTTCACACAGCCTCTGAGAATGTCTGACTCCTGTCTAGCCGAGGGCAGCTTGTTTGCGCTCCTTGATCAAGGCCATTTCAGAGACGCAGCCATGAAACTTTAGATACATCTGTTGCTGTGTCCACCTTCAGTACCTCAGCCCTTCAGGTTCTGGTGCACAGCGTCACTGGTCACAGATGCTGGTGTGATGGGGGCCAACTCCACCTTAAAAATGCTGAGAGTACACAGAGAGTATGAGAGAACCCTGTGGTGCCTGCCCGCTACATTTTGGCAGCAATGACCAGCACCGCCGAGGTGCAGGCATCAGTAATGTTTCCAGGAAGTGAGAGGCTGGACCATCACTGCGGTCTGAAGGCTGCACAGAGCACAGGGAAGAGGCCCTGGACTGAGAAATCTGCCTTTATCTTGCGCAGAAAGGTTTTACATCTGAGTAACAAGAACACTACTCATTAGAACAAGGAGCCACATGCAGGGTGACATTCTTAAGAGTTCATTGACAATAGTGAACAGTATGCACAAGTGACCAACACCCATGCCCAGGCTGTGCAACTACTTTTACCTAACTTTCCAAACGCTGCTGCTATGTCTTGGTGCTCCCCAGATAACCGCAGCAGAGGAGGAGGCAGCTTGCTGACTGTGATGTCCTGTCTGTGATGATTTTGGAAGATGTCCCCTGGAGGGCCAAGACTTGGAGGGCCCCGACCTGTTTTCGGGGTCCTGCTGTGTGGCAGTGGCACCCTCCTTGGCCCGTGAAGCTGGATCTGCAGAGGTCACAGGAAGAGGGGAGTCAGATTGGCCAGTCTCCCCCAGAGTCACCTAGGTGGATGGCCCCAGAGCGTGCCTCTACTGCTCCTCCTTGAGGGCCCGAGGGCCCCTGGCTGGCTTCGTGAGCGGAAGGGGTAGCTGGAGTGAGATCAAGCTGCCCCAGCACCCCTCTTGCTTACACATTGTTGGAGGTCAACTATGGCATCAGCATTGGAGTTAAGCCCACGCAGCGGTGCAGGATTGACGTCCTGGACCAAGGTCTCCATGGCGGCTGCCATCCTGCCAGTATTGACCTCGGTGCATTGCAATGCCGGCGCTATCACCTCAGCCTGAAGATGGAAGGACTCCCCCATCATGCTTTATAATCTGAGGAGTGCAGTGGACATCTCTTCCTGATCTTCCCGAGCTTGCCTTTGCAGCTCCTGCAACTGTGACATGACCAAGTCCAAAGACTCGTCATCTGACTCGGGCTCAGCAAATTTCTGGCCTCCAGCAGCCCTTTGAGTACCAGCGACCTGGGAAGTCCCTGCCTCCGCCTGCTGTG
Source organism: Carcharodon carcharias (assembly GCF_017639515.1). Taxonomy (NCBI): domain Eukaryota; kingdom Metazoa; phylum Chordata; class Chondrichthyes; order Lamniformes; family Lamnidae; genus Carcharodon; species Carcharodon carcharias. The sequence goes on from NC_054473.1 coordinate 33,552,779, forward strand.
GATCAGACAGTGTGATGTGCTCACCAGATTGTGATCCTGAGGCTATCCTAAAGCTAGGTCCCACCCAGGTGTGTGTCTCTGCACTGGTGGGGGGTGTGGGTGAATGCTGTGATGGGACTTCAGGAAGGTGCCTTCAGATTCCTCTTCAGAGGTTTCTTCAGAGCTTGATTGGAGGCTCTGAGTCATGGACTCTTTCGGCTGTTTCCCAGTTGTGCCTGTGAAAGCAAGGGGAGATAATTAGTGCATGGCAGTGGCCTGTGAAAGAGGGCACATCACTCTATGATTATCTGATGGATGTTGCACTGCGGGATCCTCACTTGCTAGAGCAGCACCAACCTTACCATCAGCACAGGAATGGTCCAGATCCTCGCCGGCCAGCTGGATGGCTCTGTTTTCAAATTCTGTCCGAACTAATTCTGGTATCCCTCCACCTATCTGCGACCTTTCCCTCCTGTTGTGAGCCAGTTTGTCCTGCATGGATAGAGATGGGGAGAATGGATCAGGATGCCTGCTGGGCCAGATGATAAGTATGCCTGGCCTGTGTGGGTGGTGAGTGGTCCCATGGACAGAATGTGAACAATGATGGTGTGTGTGAAAGAGTGAATGGTGATGTCCCTTGCACTGGTAGTAAGTGAAGGCCCTGTGGTTTGTGAGTGCGTGAGTTGGGAGTGATGAAAAGAGTGACTTACCCTAGCAGAAATGAGGAGATCATTCATCCTTTTGCAATACTGGGTGGCTGTCCTCCTCTGCAGGACATTGGCATTGACCACCGCTGCCATCGCTTCCCAAGCCGGGTTGATGACATTGCTACACATCCTGTGGCCAGAGCAGGGGTAGAGCACATCCCGGTGGACATTTGACGTAGTCTACTTGGACTTCAGCAAGGCTTTTGATAAGGTTCCACATGGGAGACCGATAATGAAGGTAAGAGCCCATGGGTTCCAAGGCAATTTGGCAAATTGGATCCAGAATTGGCTGAGTGGCAGGAAGCAGAGGGTGATGGTCAAGGGGTGTTTTTGTGACCGGATACCTGTGTCCAGTGAGGTTCCACAGGGATGGGTGCTGGGTCCCTTGCTGTTTGTGGTATATATAAACGATTTAGATTTGAATGTAGAAGGGTTGATCAGTAAGTTCGTAGATGACACAAAAATTGGTGGGGTGGTAAATAGTGTGGAGGATAGCCTTAGGCTACAGGAGGATATAGACGGGCTGGTCAGATGGGCTGATCAGTGGCAAATGGAATTTAATCCAGATAAGTGTGAGGTGATGCACTTGGGCAAGACAAACAAGGCACTGAAATACACGATGAATAGTAGGATCCTGGGAAGTACCGAGGATCAGAGGGACCATGGTGTGCATGTCTACTGATCCCTTATGATAGCGAGACAGGTAGATAAGATGGTTAAGAAGGCATATGGGATACTTGCCTTTATTAGCCGAGGCATAGAACATAACAACAGGGAGGTTATGCTGGAACTGCATAAAACGCTGGTTAGGCCACAGCTAGAGTATTGCGTGTAGTTCTGGAATCCGCATTATAGGAAGATGTGATTGCACTAGAGAGAGTGCAGAGGAGATTTATCAGGATGTTGCCTGGGCTGGACAGTTTTAGTTATGAGGAGAGATTGGATAGACTGGGGTTATTTTTCCTGAAGCAGAGGAGATTGAGGGGGGACATGATTGAGGTGCATAAAATTATGAGGGGCATAGATAGACCAGACAGGAAGGATCAATAACCAGGGGGTCCTAGATTTAAGGCAAGGGGTAGGAGGTTTAGAGGGGATGTGAGGAAGAATTTTTTCACTCAGAGGGTGGTGGGAATTTGGAACTCACTGCCTGAAGGGGTGGTAGAGGCAGAAACCCTCATAACATTGAAGAAGCATTTGGATGTGCACTTGCGATGCCATGGCATACAAGGCTATGGGCCTAGTGCTGGAAAATGGGATTAGAATAATTAGGTACTTGTTTGACCAGAGCAGACTCAATGGGCCGAAGGGCATTTTTCTGTGCTGCAGACCTCTATGACTCTATGAGTCCATGACTCTATGGCATCCAACAGTTGCTTGTGGGACCTGTCATTGAAGCGGGGGGGCTGCAGTCATTTTGCCTTTGCTGGCCATGTCTCCCAGGCAGCAGTGGTGAGCTGGTGGCAATGAGCGCTTTGCTGGTGGCTGCCTTTTAAAGATGGTGGCCGGCGTGATGCAACAGCAGGGTAATGGAAACGCCTATTTTGCGGTAGTGAATATATAATGAGGCGGGCCCCGAAAGATACGGCATGAAGAGCTGCCATTTTCATCAGCGGGTAGGACTCCATTTTACCCACCCGCTACTGCACTTAGTGCAATTCTGGGAAAATTCCACCCTATGGCTGAAAAAGTTCCTTTCGCAGCCAGGGTCTATTGTTAAAAGTGATTATGTCCATTGTTTGTCCCCACCCAGTTGAATCCACAGGTTATTTTCGGGATGTTTTGTGAATTAGTCAGGAGATGGTCCATTCACACTCCTCTAAGGTGATTGTCTCTGATGGGGTTTTATAGACAGGCTGACTCCATTTTAAAGGCTTTGGACTTAGTGAGGTCCTGTCATGCAAATGTTCAGCCATCTCAGAAGCTGTTTTTTTAAGTCACTGGAATGCTGTTTCCGTCTTTTAAAACCCAACCAATGATTTTCAGCCCAATAAATATATAAAATATTTTTTGATATAAAACACGGCTTTAAAATTGTTTCTATGAAATGCTCTTGAAAGACTGGTGGCTTGGAATTGACTGACATCTGCTTATATGGTATACATGGAGTTGACTGATAGCTGATTATATGGTATACTTGGCGCAGGATCTTCTGGCTGGCGAGCAGGGGCAGGGCCCACTTGCTGACACGTAAAATGGCGCAGGATGATGTCGGCTGGAACTCCCGATGTCATCCCGTGTCATTTCCATTTCAGGTCGGTGGGGGTGTAGCCGAGTCATCTGCACGCCTGCCGATCTGTCAACGACATTGAAAAAGTCATTAAGGTCATTAATGGACCGGCCTGTCCAACCTGTTGGAGGACAGGCCAGGAGCCCTGGTGGAAAAACATGAAACCTCATCCATGGGTGGGATGAGGTTTCATGAGGGTCTTCAAAGGTTTTAACACACCTTTCAGTAAAAGTTATGGACATGTCCCAACTCATGTCAGGGAAATTTTTTAAACCTTTTTATTTAAAGTTTAAATCAAAGACGATCTCCCTGAGGCAGCACTTAGCCTCAGGGAGATCTGTGCACTCTTTTGCATGCATACGCGAAAGAGCACATACCCAGCTGAGGGAATCCCCGCTCTGCCCGCACAGGGAGTCAATAGCGCTTCCGAGCAGACATCACGCTGGCCGGGACTTACTTGACCCACCCATGTAAAATGGTGGCGCGCCAATCGGAGGTGCACCTGCCCAAGCCCAGTCCCGCACCTACCCCCCCGCCGGGAGGAGCATTTTTCATTTAGAGCTGACTGATAGCTGATTGTGTAGTATAAATGGAGATGACTGATAGCTGATTGTGTGGTATACATGGAGTTGACAGATAGCTGATTGTGTGGTATACATGGAGATGACTGATAGTTGATTGTGTGGTAGACATGGAGTTGATTAATAGCTGATTGTGTGGTATACATGGAGATGACTGATAGCTGATTGTGTGGTATACATGGAGTTGACTGATAGCTGATTGTGTGGTATACATGGAGATCACTGATAGCTGATTGTGTAGTATACATGGAGTTGACTGATAGCTGATTGTGTGGTATGAATGGAGTTGACTGATAGCTGATTATGTGATATAAATGGAGTTGACTGATAGCTGATTCTGTGGTATACATGGAGATGACTGATAGCTGATTGTGTGGCATACATGGAATTGACTGATAGCTGATTGTGTGGTATACGTGGAGTTGACTGATAGATGATTGTGTGGTATACATGCAGTTGACTGATAGCTGATTGTGTGGTATACTTGGAGTTGACTGATAGCAGATTGTGTGGTAAAAATTGAGTTGAATGATAGCTGATTGTGTGGTATATATGGAGGTGACTGATAGATGATTGTCAGGTATAAATGGAGTTGACGGATAGCTGAATGTGTGGTATATATGGAGGTGAATGATAGCTGATTGTCTGGTCTAAATGGAGTTGACTGATAGCTGATTGTGTGGAATACAAGGAGTTGACTGATAGCTGATTATGTGGTATAAATGGAGTTGACTGATAGCTGATTGTGCGGTATAAATAGAGTTGACTGATACCTGATTGTGTGGTATAAATGGAGTTCACAGATAGCTGATTATGTGGTATGAATGGAGTTGACTGATAGCTGATTGTGTGGTATACATGGAGATGACTGATAGCTTATTATGTGGTATAAATGGAGTTGACTGATAGCTGATTGTGTGGTATACATGGAGATGACTGATAGCTGATTGTATGGTATAAATTGAGTTGACTGATAGCTGATTATGTGGTATACATGGAGTTGACTGATAGCTGATTGTGTGGTATAAATGGAGTTGAATGATTGCTGATTATGTGGTATAAATGGAGTTGACTGATAGCTGAATGTGTGGTATACATTCAGATGACTGATAGCTGTTTGTGTGGTATATGTGGAGTTGACTGATAGCTGATTATGTGGTATAAATGGAGCTGACTGATAGCTGATTGCGTGGTATACATGGAGTTGACTGATAGCTGACTGTGTGGTATACATGGAGATGACTGATAGCTGATTGTGTTGTATACATGGAATTGACGGATAGCTGATTGTGTGGTACACGTGGAGTTGACTGATAGCTGATTATGTGGTATAAATGGATTTCACTGATATTTGATTGTGTGGTTTAAATGGAGATGTCTGAAAGCTGATTGTGTGGTATACATGGAGATGACTGCTAGCTGATTGTGTGGTATACATGGAGTTGACTGCTGGCTGATTGGGTGGTATACATGGAGATGACTGATAGCTGATTGTGTTGCATACATTGGCTTGACTGATAGCTGATTGTGTGGTATACATGGAATTGACTGATAGCTGATTGTGTTGGAAACAGGGAGATGACTGATAGCTCATTGTGTGGTATACATGGAGTTGACTGATAGCTGATTGTGTGTTATAAATGGAGATGACTGATAGCTGATTGTGTGGTATACATGGAGTTCACTGATAGCTGATAGTTTGGTATGCATGGATTTGACTGATAGCTGATTGTGTGGTATACATGGAGATGACTGTTAGCTGATTGAGTGGTATACATGGAGATGACTGATAGCTGACTGTGTGCTATACATGGAGATGATAGATAGCTGTTGTTTGGTATATATAGAGATGACTGATAGCTGATTGTGTGGTATAAATGGAGATGACTGATAGCTGATTGTGTGGTCTATATGGAGTTGACTGAAAGCTGATTGAGTGGTACACATGGGGATGACTGATAGCTGATTGTGTGGTATACATGCAGATGTTTGATAGCTGACTGTGTGGTATACATGGAGATGAATAATAGCTGATTGTGTGGTACAAATGGAATTGAATGATAGCTGATTGTGTGATATACGTGGAGTTGACTAATAGCTGATTATGTGGTATTAATGGATTTGACTGATAGCTGATTGTGTGGTACACATGGAGATGACTGATAGCTGATTGTGTGGTATACATGGAGATGACCGACAGCTGATTGTGTGGTATACATGGAGATGACTGATAGCTGATTGTGTGGTATACATGGAGATGACTGATAGCTGATTGTGTGTATAAATGGAGTTGACTGATAGCTGATTGTGTGGTAACATGGAGATGACTGATAGCTGATTGTGTGGTATTCAAGGAGTTGACTGATAGCTGATTGTGTGGTACACTTGGAGAAGACTGATAGCTTATTATGTGTTATAAGTGGAGTTGACTGAGAGCTGATTATGTGGTATAAATGGAGTTGACTTTTGGCTGATTGTGTGGTATACATGGAGATGACTGATAGCTCATTGTGTAGTATACATGGAATTGACGGATAGCTGATTGTGTGGTACACGTGGAGTTGACTGATAGCTGATTATGTGGTATAAATGGATTTCACTGATATTTGACTGTGTGGTTTAAATGGAGATGTCTGAAAGCTGATTGTGTGGTATACATGGAGATGACTGCTAGCTGATTGTGTGGTATACATGGAGTTGACTGCTGGCTGATTGGGTGGTATACATGGAGATGACTGATAGCTGATTGTAAGGTTTACATGAGATTACTGATAGCTGATTGCGTGGTATACATCGAGATGACTGATAGCTGATTGTGTTGCATACATTGGCTTGACTGATAGCTGATTGTGTGGTATACATGGAATTGACTGATAGCTGATTGTGTTGGAAACAGGGAGATGACTGATAGCTGATAGTTTGGTATGCATGGATTTGACTGATAGCTGATTGTATGGTATACATGGAGATGACTGTTAGCTGATTGTGTGGTATACATGGAGATGACTGATAGCTGACTGTGTGCTATACATGGAGATGATAGATAGCTGTTGTGTGGTATATATAGAGATGACTGATAGCTGATTGTGTGGTATACATGGAGATGACTGATAGCTGATTGTGTGGTCTATATGGAGTTGACTGAAAGCTGATTGAGTGGTACACATGGGGATGACTGATAGCTGATTGTGTGGTATACATGCAGTTGTTTGATAGCTGACTGTGTGGTATACATGGAGATGAATAATAGCTGATTGTGTGGTACAAATGGAATTGAATGATAGCTGATTGTGTGATATACGTGGAGTTGACTAATAGCTGATTATGTGGTATTAATGGATTTGACTGATAGCTGATTGTGTGGTACACATGGAGATGACTGATAGCTGATTGTGTGGTATACATGGAGATGACCGACAGCTGATTGTGTGGTATACATGGAGATGACTGATAGCTGATTGTGTGGTATACATGGAGATGACTGATAGCTGATTGTGTGTATAAATGGAGTTGACTGATAGCTGATTGTGTGGTAACATGGACATGACTGATAGCTGATTGTGTGGTATTCAAGGAGTTGACTGATAGCTGATTGTGTGCTTCACTTGGAGAAGACTGATAGCTTATTATGTGTTATAAATGGAGTTGACTGAGAGCTGATTATGTGGTATAAATGGAGTTGACTTTTGGCTGATTGTGTGGTATACATGGAGATGACTGATAGCTCATTGTGTAGTATACATGGAGATGGCTGATAGCAGATAGTGTGGTATAAATTGAGATGAATGATAGCTGATTGTGTGGTATATATGGAGATGACTGTTAGCTGATTGTTATAAATGGAGTTGACTGATAGCCGATTGTGTGGTACAAATGGAGCTAACTGATAGCTGACTGTGTGGTATACATGGAGATGACTGATACCTGATTGTGTGGTATACATGGAGATGACTTATAGCTGAATGTCTGGTTTACATGGAGCTGACTGATAGCTGATTGTGTGGTATACATTGAGTTGACTGATAGCTGATTGTGTGGTATGCATGGAATTGACTGATAGCTGATTGTGTGGTATACAGGGAGATGACTGATAGCTGATTGTGTGGTATACATGGAGATGACTGATAGCTGACTGTGTGGTACACATGAAGATTACTAATAGCTGATTGCATGGTACACATGGAATTGAATGATAGCTGATTGTATGGTATACATGGAGTTACTGATAGCTGACTATGTGGTCTTAATGGATTTAACTGATAGCTGATTGTGTGGTGTACCTGGAGATGACTGATAGCTGATTGTGTGGTATACATGGAGATGACTGATATCTGATTGTGTGGTATGCATGGAGATGACAGATAGCTGTTTGTGTGGTATACATGTAGATGACTGATTGCTGATTGTGTGGTATAAATGGAGTTGACTGACAGCTGATTGTTTGGTATACATGGAGATGACTGATAGCTGATTGTGTGGTATTCATGGAGTTGACTGATAGCTGATTGTGTGGTACACATGGAGATGACTGATAGCTTATTACGTGGTATAAGTGGAGTTGACTGATAGCTGATAGTGTGGTATACATGGAGTTCACTGATAGCTGATTGTGTGGTATACATGCAGTTGACTGATAGCTGACTGTGTGGTATACATGGAGATGAATGATAGCTGATTGTGTGGTACAAATGGAGTTGACTAATAGCTGATTGTGTGGTATCCATGGAGATGACTGATAGCTGACTGTGTTGTATAAATGGAGTTGAAAGATTGCTGATTGTGTGGTACACATGGAGATGACTGATAGCTGATTGTGTGGTATACATGGAATTGAGTGATAGCTGATTGTGTGTTACACGTGGAGTTGACTGATAGCTGATTATGTGGTATAAATGGAGTTGACTACTAGCTGATTGTATGGTACAAATGGAGCTGACTGATAGCTGACTGTTTGGTATACATGGAGATGACTGATAGCTGATTGTGTGTAATACATGTAGATGACTGATAGCTGATTTTGTGGTGTACATGGAGATGACTGATAGCTGTTTGTCTGCTATACATGGAGATGACTGATAGCTGATTGTGTGGTATACATGGAGATGACTGAAAGCTGATTGTGTGGTATACAGGGAGATTACTAATAGCTGATTGTGTGGTGCACATGGAATTGAATCATAGCTGATTGTGTGGTATACGTGGAGTTGACTGATAGCTGATTATCTGGTCTTAATGGATTTAACTGATAGCTGATTGTGTGGTATACATGGAGATGACTGATAGCTGATTGTGTGGTATACATGTAGATGACTGATAGCTGATTGTGTGGTATAAATGGAGTTGACTGATAGCTGATTGTGTGGTATACATGGAGATGACTGATAGCTGATTGTGTGCTATTCATGGAGTTGACTGATAGCTGATTGTGTGGTACACATGGAGATGACTGAGATCTTATTACGTGGTATAAGTGGAGTTGACTGATAGCTGATTGTGTGGTATACATGGAGTTGTCTGATAGCTGATTGTGTGATATACATGGAGATGACTGATAGCTGAATGTGTGGTATAAATTGAGTGAATGATAGCCGATTGTATGGTATATATGGAGATGCCTGATAACTGATTGTGTTGTATAAATGGAGTTGAATGATTGCTGATTCTGTGGTATACATTGAGATGACTGATAGCTGATTGTGTGGTATATATGGAATTGACTGATAGCTGATTGTGTGGTACACGTGGAGTTTACTGCTGGCTGATTATGTGGTATAAATGGATTTGACTGATAGCTGATTGTGTGGTATACATGGAGATGACTGATAGCTGATTCTGTGGTATACATGGAGATGACTGATAGCTGACTGTGTGCTATACATGGAGATGTCAGATAGCTGTTGTGTGGTATACATGGAGATGACTGATAGCTGATTGTGTGGTCTACATATAGTTGACTGAAAGCTGATTTTGTGGTATACATGGAGATGACTGAGAGCAGATTGTGTGGTGTACATGGGGTTGACTGATAGCTGACTGTGTGGTATACATGGAGATGACTGATAGCTGATTGTGTGGTACACATGGAATTGAATGATAGCTGATATTGTGATATACGTGGAGTTGACTGATAGCTGATTATGTGGTATTAATGGATTTGACTGATAGCTGATTGTGTGGTATACATGGAGATGACTGATAGCTGATTGTGTGGTATACATGGAGATGACTGATAGCTGATTGTGTGGTATACATGGAGATGCCTGATAGCTGATTGTGTGGTATACATGGAGATGACTGATAGCTGATTGTGTGGTATACATGGAGATGACTGATAGCTGATTGTATGGTATACATGGAGATGCCTGATGGCTGATTGTTTGGTATACATGGAGATGACTGATAGCTGATTGTGTGGTATACATGGAGTTGACTGATAGCTGATTGTGTGGTATACATGGAGTTTACGGAAATCTGATTGTGTGGTATACAGCGGGATCACTGAGAGCTGATTGTGTGGTATACATGGAGTTGACTGATAGCAGACTGTGTGGTATACATGAAGATTAATAATAGCTGATTGTGTAGTACACATGGAATTGAATGATAGCTGATTGTGTGGTATACGTGGAGTTGCTGATAGCTGATTTTGTGGTCTTAATGGATTTAACTGATAGCTGATTGTGTCGTGTACATGGAGATAGCTAATAGCTGATTGTGTGGTATACATGGAGATGACTGATAGCTGATTGTGTGGTATGCATGGAGATGACAGATAGCTGTTTGTGTGGTATAAATGGAGTTGACTGATAGCTGATTATGTGGTATAAATGGAGTTGACTGATAGCTGATTGTTTAGTATACATGGAGATGACTGATAACTGATTGTGTGGCATTCATGGAGTTGGCTGGTAGCTGATTGTGTGGTACACATGGAGATGACTGATAGCTTATTACGTGGTATAAGTGGAGTTGACTGATAGCTGATTGTGTGGTATACATGGAGTTAACTGATAGCTGAATGTGTGGTATACATCTAGATGACTGATAGCTGAATGTGTGGTATAAATTGAGTGACTGATAGCCGATTGTATGGTATATATGGAGATGACTGAGAGCTGACTGTGTTGTATAAATGGAGTTGACTGATTGCTGATTGTGTGCTATACATGGAGTTGACTGGTAGCTGATTATGAGGTATAAATGGAGTTGACTAATAGCTGATTGTGTGGTACAAATGGAGCTGACTGATAGCTGACTGTTTGGTATACATGGAGATGACTGACAGCTGATTGTATGTAGTACATGTAGATGACTGATAGCTGATTGTGTGGTATACATGGAGATGACTAATAGCTGTTTGTCTGGTATACATGGAGATGACTGATAGGTGATTGTGTGGTATACATGGAGATGACTGATAGCTGATTGTGTGGTATACATGCAGTTGACTGAAAGCTGATTGTGTGGTATACAGGGAGATCACTGATAGCTGATTGTGTGGTATACATGGAGTTGACTGACTGCTGACTGTGTGGTACACATGGAGATTACTATTAGCTGATTGTGTGGTGCACATGGAATTGAATGATAGCTGATTGTGTGGTATACGTGGAGTTGACTGACAGCTGATTATCTGGTCTTAATGTATTTAACTGATAGCTGATTGTGTTGTATACATTGAGATGACTGATAGCTGATTGTGTTTTATACATGGAGATGACTGATAGCTGATTGTGTGCTATTCATGGAGTTGACTGATAGCTGATTGTGTGGTACACATGGAGATGACTGATATCTTATTACGTGGTATAAGTGGAGTTGACTGATAGCTGATTGTGTGGTCTACATGGAGTTCACTGTTAGCTGATTGTGTGATATACATGGAGATGACTGATAGCTGAATGTGTGGTATAAATTGAGTGAATGATAGCCGATTGTAAGGTATACATGGAGATGCCTGATAGCTGATTGTGTTGTATCAATGGAGTTGAATGATTGCTGATTCTGTGGTATACATGGAGATGACTGATAGCTTATTGTGTGGTATACATGGAATTGACTGATAGCTGATTTTGTGGTACACGTGGAGTTGACTGGTAGCTGATTATGTGGTATAAATGGTTTGACTGATAGCTGATTGTGTGGTATACATGGAGATGACTGATAGCTGATTGTGTGGTATACATGGAGATGACTGATAGCTGACTCTGTGCTATACATGGAGATGGCAGATAGCTGTTGTGTGGTATACATGGAGATGACTGATAGCTGATTGCGTGGTCTACATATAGTTGACTGAAAGCTGATTTTGTGGTATACATGGAGATGACTGATACCTGATTGTGTGGTGTACATGGAGTTGACTGATAGCTGACTGTGTGGTATACATGGAGATGACTGATAGCTGATTGTGTGGTACACATGGAATTGAATGATAGCTGATATTGTGATATACGTGGAGTTGACTGATAGCTGATTATGTGGTATTAATGGATTTGACTGATAGCTGATTGTGGGTACACATGGAGATGACTGATAGCTGATTGTGTGGTATTCATGGAGTTGACTGATAGCTGATTGTGTGGTACACTTGGAGAAGACTGATTGCTTATTATGTTGTATAAGTGGAGTTGACTGATAGCTGATTGTGTTGTATGCATAGAATTGACTGACAGCTGATTGTGTGGTATACGTGGTGTTGATTGAAAGCTGATTAAGTGGTATGAATGAAGTTGACTTTTGGCTGATTGTGTGGTATACATGGAGATGACTGATATCTGATTGTGTGGTATAGATTGAGTTGACTGATGGCGGATAGAGTGCTATATATGGAGATGACTGATAGCTGATTGTGTGGTATAAATGGAGTTGACTGATAGATGATTGTGTGGCATAAATGGAGTTGAATGATAGCTCATTGTGTAGTATACATCGAGATGGCAGTTAGCAGATTGTGTGGTATAAATTGAGATGAATGATAGCTGATTGTGTGCTATATATGGAGATGACTGTTAGCTGATTTTGTGGTATAAATGGAGTTGACTGACAGCTGATAGTGTGGTATAAATGGAGCTGACTGATAGCTGACTGTGTGGTATACATGGAGATGACTGATAGCTGATTGTGTGGTATGCATGGAGATGACTGATAACTGATTGTGTGGTATACATGGAGATGACTGATAGCTGTTTGTGTGGTATACATGGAGATGACTGATAGCTGATTGTATGGTATACATGGAGATCACTGATAGCTGATTGTGTGGTATACATGGAGTTGACTGAAAGCTGATTGTGTGGTATACAGGAAGATCGCTGATAGCTGATTGTGTGGTATACATGGAGTTGACTGATAGCTGACTGTGTGGTATACATGGAGATCACTGATAGCTGATTGTGTGGTATACATGGAGATGACTGATAGCTGATTGTGTGGTATAAATGGAGGTGACTGATGGCTGAATGTATAGTATACATGGAGATGACTGATAGCTCATTGTGTGGTATACATGGAGGTGACTAATATCTGATTATTTGGTATATTTGGAGGGGGCTGAGAGCTGTTTGTGTGGTATAATAGGAGTTGACTGATAGCTGATTGTTTGGTATAAATGGAGTTGACTGGTAGCTGATTGTGTGGTATAAATGGAGTGACTGATAGCTGATTGTGTGGTATACATGGAGATGACTGATAGCTGATTGTATGGTATAAATGGAGTTGACAGATAGCTGATTGTGTGGTATACATGGAGTTGACCTATAGCTGTTTGTGTGGTATACATGGAGTTGACTGTTGGCTGACTGTGTGGTATACATGGAGATGACTGATAGGTGATTGTGTGGTATACATGGAGGTTACTGATAGATGATTGTGTGGTATACATGGAGATGACTGATAGCTGATTGTGTGGTATACATGGAGATGACTGATAGCTGATTGTGTGGTATACATGGAATTGACTGATAGCTGATTGTGATGTAATCTGGGAGATCACTGATAGCTGATTGTGTGGTATAAATCGAGTTGACTGATAGCTGATTGTGTGGTATACATGGAGATGACTGATAGCTGATTGTGTGGTATACATGGAGTTGACTGATAGCTGATTGTGTGGTATACATGGAGATGACTGATAGCTGATTGTGTGGTATACATGGAGATGACTGATAGCTGATTGTGTGGTATACATGAAGTAGACTGATAGCTGATTGTGTGGTATACATGGAGATGACTGATAGCTGATTGTGTGGTATACATGGAGTTGACTGATAGCTGATTGTATGGTATACATGGAGATGACTGATAGCTCATTGTGTGGTATCCATGGAGATGACTGATACCTGATTCTGTGCTATATATGGAGATGACTTATATCTGATTGTGTGGCATTCATGGATTAGACGGATAGCTGATTGTGTGGTATACATGGAGATGACTGATAGCTGATTGTGTGGTATACACAGAGATTACTGATAGCTGATTGCGTGGTATACATGGAGATGACTGATAGCTGATTGTGTGGTATACATTGAGTTGACTGATAGCTGATTGTGTGGTATGCATGGAATTGACTGATAGCTGATTGTGTTATATACAGGGAGATGACTGATATGTGACTCTGTGCTATACATGGAGATGGCAGATAGCTGTTGTGTGGTATACATGGAGATGACTGATAGCTGATTGCATGGTCTACATATAGTTGACTGAAAGCTGATTTTGTGGTATACATGGAGATGACTGTTAGCTGATTGTGTGGTATGCATGGAGAAGACTAATTGCAGATTGTGCGGTATACGTGGAGTTGACTGATAGCTGATTATGTGGTATTAATGGGTTTGACTGATATCTGATTGTGTGGTATACATGGAGGTGACTGACAGCTGATTTTGTGGTATACATGGAGATGACTGAGAGTTGATTGTGTGGTATACATGTAGATGACTGATAGCTGATTGTGTGGTACACATGGAGATGACTGATAGCTGATTGTGTGGTATTAATGGGGTTGACTGATAGCTGATTGTGTGGTATACATGGAGATGACTGATAGCTGATTGTATGGTGTACATGAATTTGACTGATAGCTGATTGTCTGGTATACATGGAGATGACTGATAGCTGATTGTGTCGTATACATGGAGATGACTGATAGCTGATTGTGTGGTATTCATGGAGTTGACTGATAGCTGATTGTGTGGTACACATGGAGATGACTGATAGCTTATTATGTGGCATAAGTGGAGTTGACTGATAGTGATTGTGTGGTATACATGGAGTTGACTGATAGCTGATTGTGTGGTATACATGGAGATGACTGATAGATGAATGTGTGGTATAAATTGAGTTGACTGATAGATGATTGTATGGTATATATGGAGATGACTGATAGCTGATTGTGTTGTATAAATGGAGTTGACTGATTGCTGATTGTGTGGTATAAATGGAGTTGCCTGATAGATGATTGTGTCATATACATGGAGTTGACTGATAGCTGATGGTGTAGTATTAATGGAGTTGACTGATAGCTGATTGTGTGGTAAACATGGAGATGACTGATAGCTTATTATGTGGCATAAGTGGAGTTGACTGATAGCTGATTGTGTGGTATACATGGAGATGACTGATAGCTGAATGTGTGGTATAAACTGAGTTGACTAATAGATGATTGTGTGATATATATGGAGATGACAGATAGCTGATGTGTGGTATAAATGGAGTTGACTGATAGCTGATTGTGTGGTATAAATTGAGTTGCCTGATAGCTGATTGTGTGGTATACATGGAGTTGACTGATAGCTGATTGTTTGTAATACATGGAATTGACTGATAGCTGATTGTGTGGTACACGTGGAGTTGACTGCTGATTATGTGGTATGAAAGGAGCTGATTGATTGCTGATTGTGTGGCATACATGGAGATGACTGATAGCTGATTATGTGGTATACATGGAGATGAATGATGGCTGATTGGTTGGTATACATGGAGTTGACTAATACCTGATTGTGTGGTATACATGGATATGACTGATAGCTGATTGTGTGGTATACATTGAGTTGACAGATAGCTGATTGTGTGGTATACATAGAATTGACAGATAGCTGATTGTGTTGTATTCAAAGAGATGATTGATAGCCGATTGTGTGGTATACATGGAGTTGACTGATAGCTGATTGTGTGGTATACATGGAGATGACTGATAGTTGATTGTCTGGTATACATGGAGTTGACGGATAGCTGATTTTGTGGTATACATGGAGATGACTGATAGCTGATTGTGTGGTATACATGGAGTTGACTGTTGGCTGACTGTGTGGTATACATGGAGATGACTAATAGGTGATTGTGTGGTATACATGGAGGTTACTGATAGATGATTGTGTGGTATACATGGAGATGACTGATAGCTGATTGTGTGGTATACATTGAGATGACTGATAGCTGATTGTGTTGTATGCATGGAATTGACTGATTGCTGATTGTGCTGCATACAGGGAGATGACTGATAGCTGATTGTGTGGTATACATGAAGTTGACTGATAGCTGATTGTGAGTTATACATGGAGTTGACTGATAGCTGATATTTTGGAATACTTGGATTTGACTGATACCTGATTGTGTGGTATAAATGGAGATGACTGAAAGCTGATTGTGTGGTATATATGGAGATGACTGATAGCTGATTGTGTGGTATACATGAAGTAGACTGATAGCTGATTGTGTGGTATACATGGAGATGACTGATAGCTGATTGTGTGGTATACATGGAGTTGACTGATAGCTGATTGTATGTTATACATAGAGATGACTGATAGCTGATTGTGTGGTATACATGTAGATGACTGTTAGCTGATTGTGTGGTCTACATGGAAATGACTGTTAACTGACTGTGTGGTATACTTGGAGTTGACTGCTGCCTGATTGTGTGGTATACATGGAGATGACGGATAGCTGATTGTGTGGTATAAATGGAGATTACTGATAGTTGATTGTGTGGTATGCATGGAAATGACTGATAGCTGATTGTGTGGTATACATTGAGTTGACTGATAGCTGATTGTGTGGTATACATAGAATTGACTGATAGCTGATTGTGTTGTATACAGGGAGATGACTGATCGCAGATTGTGTGGTAAACATGGACTTGACTGATAGCTGATTGTGTGGTATTCATGGAGATGACTAATAGCTGATTGTGTGGTATACATGGAGTTGACTTATAGCTGATTGTGTGGTATACATGGAGATGACTGAAAGCTGATTGTCTGGTGTACATGGAGTTGACTGATAGCTGATTGTTTGGTATACATGGAGATGATTGATCGTTGATTGCCTGGTGTACATGGAGATGACTGATAGCTGATTTTGTGGTATACATGGAGATGACTGATAGCTGATTGTGTGGTATAAATGGAGTTGACTGATAGCTGATTGTGTGATATACATGGAGATGACTGATAGCTGATTTTGTGGTATACATGGAGATGACTGATAGCTGATTGTGGGGTACAACTGGACATGACTAAAAGCTGATTGTGTGCTATATATGGAGATGACTTGTATCTGATTGTGTGGTATACATGGAGTTTACTGATAGCTGAAAGTGTGGTATACATGGAGATGACTGATAGCTGATTTTGTGGTATACATGGAGTTGACTGAAATCTGATTGTGTGGTATGCATGGAATTGACTGATAGCTGATTGTGTTGTATACAGGGAGATGACTGATACCTCATTGTGTGTTATACATGGAATTGACTGATAGCTGATTGTGTGTGATACATGGAGATGACTGATAGCTGATTGTGTGGTATTCATTGAGAAGACTGATAGCTGATTGTGTCGTATACATGGAGTTGACTGATAGCTGATTGTTTGGTATACATGGAGATGATTGATCGTTGATTGCCTGGTGTACATGGAGATTACTGATAGCTGATTTTGTGGTATACATGGAGATGACTGATAGCTGATTGTGTGGTATAAATGGAGTTGACTGATAGCTGATTGTGTGATATACATGGAGATGACTGATAGCTCATTGTGTGTTATACATGGAGTTGACAGATAGCTGATTGTGTCGTATACATGGAGATGACTGATAGCTGATTGGTATACATGGAGTTGACGGATAGCTGATTTTGTGGTATACATGGAGATGACTGATAGCTGATTGTGGGGTACAACTGGACATGACTAAAAGCTGATTGTGTGCTATATATGGAGATGACTTGTATCTGATTGTGTGGTATACATGGAGTTTACTGATAGCTGAATGTGTGGTATACATGGAGATGACTGATAGCTGATTTTGTGGTATACATGGAGTTGACTGAAAGCTGATTGTGTGGTATGCATGGAATTGACTGATAGCTGATTGTGTTGTATACAGGGAGATGACTGATACCTCATTGTGTGTTATACATGGAATTGACTGATAGCTGATTGTGTGTGATACATGGAGATGACTGATAGCTGATTGTGTGGTATACATGGAGTTCACTGATAGCTGATAGTTTCGTATACATGGAGTTGACTACGAGATGATTGAGTGGTATAAATGGAGATGACTGTTATCTGATTGTGTGGTATACATGGAGATGACTGATAGCTGATTGTGTGGTATACATGAAGTTGACTGATAGCTGATTGTCTGGTATACATGGAGATGACTGATAGCTGATTGTGTGGTATACATGGAGTTGACTGATAGCTGATTGTGTCGTATACATGGAGATGACTGATAGCTGATTGTGTGGTATTCATGGAGTTGACTGATAGCTGATTGTGTGGTACACATGGAGATGACTGATAGCTTATTAAGTGGCATAACTGGAGTTGACTGATAGCTGATTGTGTGGTATACATGGAGTTGACTGATAGCTGATTGTGTGGTATACATGGAGATGACTGATAGCTGAAATTGTGGTATAAATTGAGTTGACTGATAGATGATTGTATGGTATATATGGAGATGACTGATAGCTAATTATGTTGTATAAATGGAGTTGACTGATTGCTGATTGTGTGGTATAAATGGAGTTGCCTGATAGCTGATTGTGTCGTAAACATGGAGATGACTGATAGCTGATTGTGTGGTATTCATGGAGTTGACTGATAGCTGATTGTGTGGTACACATGGAGATGACTGATAGCTTATTATGTGGCATAAGTGGAGTTGACTGATAGCTGATTGTGTGGTATACATGGAATTGACTGATAGTTGATTGTGTGGTATACATGGAGATGACTGATAGCTGAATGTGTGGTATATATTGAGTTGACTGATAGATGATTGTATGGTATATATGGAGATGACTGATAGCTGATGTGTTGTATAAATGGAGTTGACTGATTGCTGATTGTGTGGTGTACATGAATTTGACTGATAGCTGATTGTCTGGTATACATGGAGATGACTGATAGCTGATTGTGTGGTATACATGGAGTTGACTGATAGCTGATTGTGTCGTATACATGGAGATGACTGATAGCTGATTGTCTGCTATACATGGAGTTGACCGAGGGCTGATTTTGTGGTATACATGGAGATGACTGATAGCTGATTGTGTGGCATAAGTGGAGTTGACAGATAGCTGATAGTGTGGTATACATGGAGTTGACTGATAGCTGATGTGTGGTATACATGGAGTTGACTGATAGCTGAATGTGTGGTATATATTGAGATGACTAATAGATGATTGTGTGGTATATATGGAGATGACTGATAGCTGATTGTGTTGTATAAATGGAGTTGACTGATTGCTGATTGTGTGGTATAAATCGAGTTGACTGTTAGCTGCTTGTGTGGTATAAATGGAGTTGACTGATAGCTGATTGTGTGGAATAAATGGAGTTGACTGATAGCTGACTGAGTGGTATGCATGGAGATGACTGATAGCTGATTGTGTGGAATACATGGAATTTACTGATGGCTGATCGTTTGGTATACGTGGACTTGACTGATAGCTGATTATGTGGTATAAATGGATTTGACTGATAGCTAATTGTGTGGTATACATGGAGATGACTGATGGCCTGTTGAGTGTTATACATGGAGATGACTGATAGCTGATTGTGTGGTATACGTTGAGTTGACTGATAGCTGATTGTGTGGTATGCATAGAATTGACTGATTGCTGATTGTGTTTTATGCTAGGAGATGACTGATAGCTGATTGTGTGGTATACAGGGAGTTGACTGATAGCTGATTGTGTTGTATACATGGAGATAACTGATAGCTGATTGTCTGGAGTCGATGGAGTTGACTGATAGCTGATTTTGTGGTATACATGGAGTTGACTGAAAGCTGATTGTGTGGTCTAAATGGAGTTGACTGATAGCTGATTGTGTTGTATAAATGGAGTTGACTGATAGCTGATTGTGTGGTATACATGGAATTGACTGATAGCTGATTGTATGTTATGCGAGGTGTTGACTGATAGCTGATTATGTGTTATAAATGGAGTTGACTGTTAGCTGAATGTGTTCTATACATGGAGATTTTTGATAGCTGATTTTGTGGTATACATGCAGATGACTGATTGCTGATTGTGCGGTATAAATTGAGTTGACTGTTGGCTGATTGTGTGGTATATATGGAGATGACTGATAGCTGATTGTGTGGTATAAATGGAGTTGACTGAACGCTGATTGTGTGGTATAAATGGAGTTGACTGATAGCTGATTGTGTGGTATAAATGGAGTTGACTGATAGCTGATTGTCTGGTATACGTGGCGATAACTGATAGCTGATTGTGTGGTATTCATGGGGTTGACTGATAGCTGATTATGTATTATAAATGGAGTTGACTGATAGCTGATTGTGTAGTATACATGGAGATGACTGATTGCTGATTGTGTGGTATACATGCAGTTGACTAATCGTTGATAATGTGGTATAAATGGAGTTGTCTGATAGATGTTCGTGTGATATCAATGGAGTTGACAGATAGCTGATTGTGTGTTATAAATGGAGTTGACTAATAGCTGATTACGTGTTAAAAATGGAGTTGACTGATAGATGATTGAGAGGTATACATGTAGTAGACTGATAGCTGATTGTGTGGTATAAATGGAGTTGATTGATAGATGATTGTGTGGTATACATGGAGATGACTAATAGCTGATTGTGTGGTACACATGGAGATGACTTTTAGCTTATTATGTGGTATAAATGGAGATGACTGATATCTGATTGTGTCGTATACATGGAGTAGACAGATAGCTGATTGTGTGGTATACATGGAGATGACTGATAGCTGATTGTGTGGTATACATGGAGATGACTGATAGCTGATTGTGTGGTATGCATGGAGATGACTGTTAACTGATTGTGTGGTATACATGGAGTTGACTGATAGCTGATTGTGTGGTATACATGGAGATGACTGATAGCTGATTGTGTGGTATACATGGAGATGACTGATAGCTGATTGTGTGGTATACATGGAGATGACTGATAGCTGATTGTGTGGTATACATGGAGATGACTGATAGCTGATTGTGTGGTATACATGGAGTTGACTGATAGCTGATTGTGTGGTATACATGGAGATGACTGATAGCTGATTGTGTGGTATACATGGAGTTGACTGATAGCTGATTGTGTGGTATACATGGAGATGACTGATAGCTGATTGTGTGGTATACATGGAGATTACTGATAGCTGATTGTGTGGTATACATGGAGATTACTGATAGCCGACTATGTGGTATACATAGGGATGACAGATACCGGATTGTGTGGTATACATGGAGTTGAATGATAGCTGAATGTGTGGTATACATGGAGATGACTGATAGCTGATTGTGTGGTTTACATGGAGTTGACTGATAGCTGATTGTGTGGTAAACATGGAGATGACTGATAGCTGATTGAGTGGTATAAATGGAGTTGACTGATAGCTGATTGTGTGGTATACATGGAGTTGACTGATAGCTGATTGTGTGGTATACATGGAGATGACTGATAGCTGATTGTGTGGTATACATGGAGTTGACTGATAGCTGATTATGTGGGTATAAATGGAGTTGACAGATGGCTGATTGTGTGGTATACATGGAGTTTACTGATAGCTGAATGTTTGGAATACATGGAACTGACTGATAGCTGATTGTGTGGTATACGTGGAGTTGACTGATTGCTGATTATGTGGTATAAATGGAGCTGACTGATTGCTGATTGTGTGGTATACATGGAGTTGACTGATTGCTGATTGTGTGGTATAAGTGCAGTTGACTGATAGCTGATTGTGTGGTATACATGGAGATGACTGATAGCTGATTGTGTGGTATACATGGAGTTGACTGATAGCTGATTGTGTGGTACACATGGAGATGACTGATAGCTGTCTGGTCTACGTGGAGTTGACGGATAGCTGATTTTGTGGTATACATGGAGATGACTGATAGCTGATTGTTTGGATTACATGGAATTGACTGATAGCTGATGGTGTGGTATACGTGGAGTTGACTGATTGCTTATTATGTGGTATACATGGAGCTGATTGATTGCTGATTGTGTGGTATACATGGAGATGACTGATAGCTGATTGTGTGGTATTCATGGAGATGATTGATAGCTGATTGGTTGGTATACATGGAGTTGACTGATAGCTGATTGTGTGGTATACATGGAGATGACTGTTAGCTGATTGTGTGGTATACATGGAGTTGACTGATAGCTGATTGTGTGGTATACATGGAGATGACTGATAGCTGATTGTGTGGTATACATGGAGATGACTGATAGCTGATTGTGTGGTATACATGGAGTTGACTGATAGCTGATTGTGTGGTATACCATGGGATGATCTGATAGCCGTCTGTGTGTTATACATGGAGTTGAATGATAGGCTGATTAGTGTGGTATACATGGAGATGACTGATAGCTGCTAATTGTGTGGTATACGATGGAGTTGACTGATAGCTGATTTGTGGTTAAGTGGAGTCTGACTAGGTAGCTGATTGTATGTGGTATAACAAGAGTTGACTGATAGCTGATTGTGTGGGAATAACATGGAGATGACTGATAGCTGATTGTGTGGTATACATGGAGATGACTGATAGCTGACTTGTGTGCTATACATGGAGATGGCAGATAGCCTGTTTGTGTGGTATACATGGAGTATGACATGATAGCTGATTGCGTGGTATACATGGAGAGTGACTGAAAGCTGAATTGTGGTGGTATACATGGAGATGGAATGATAGCTGATTGTGTGGTAGTACATTGGAGTTGACTATTAGCTGATTGTGTGGTATACATGGAGTTGACTGATAGCTGATTGTGTGGTATACGTGGATTTGTCTGATAGCTGATTGTGTGGTATTCATGGAGTTGACTGATAGCTGATTGTGTGGTACACATGGAGATGACTGATAGCTTATTATGTGGTATAACTGGAGTTGACTGATAGCTGAGTGTGAGGTATACATGGAGTTGACTGATAGCTGATTGTGTGGTATACATGGAGATGACTGATAGCTGAATGTGTGGGATAGATTGAGTTGACTGATAGCTGATTTTGTGCTATAAATGGAGATGAATGATAGCTGATTGTGTGGTATAAATGGAGTTGACTGATAGCTGATTGTGTGGTATAAATGGAGTTGACTGATAGCTGGTTGGGTACTATACTTGGAGATGACTGATAGCTGATTGTGTGGTATACATGGAGTTGACTGATAGCTGATTGTGTGGTATACATGGAGATGACTGATAGCTGATTATGTGGTATAAGTGGAGTTGACTGATAGCTAATTTTGTGGTATAAATGGAGTTGACTGATAGCTGATTGTGTAGTATACATGGAGATGACTGATAGCTGATTGTGTGGTATACATGGAGTTGACTGATAGCTGATTGTGTGGTATACATGGAGATGACTGATAGCTGATTGTGTGGTATACATGGAGTTGACTGATAGCTGATTGTGTGGTATACATGGAGATGACTGATAGCTGATTGTGTGGTATACATGGAGATGACTGATAGCTGATTGTGTGGTATACATGGAGTTGACTGATAGCTGATTGTGTGGTATACATGGAGTTGACTGATAGCTGATTGTGTGGTATACATGGAGATGACTGATAGCTGATTGTGTGGTATACATGGAGTTGACTGATAGCTGATTGTGTGGTATACATGGAGTTGACTGATAGCTGATTGTGTGGTATACATGGAGATGACTGATAGCTGATTGTGTGGTATACATGGAGATGACTGATAGCTGATTGTGTGGTATAAATGGAGTTGACTGATAGCTGATTGTGTGGTATACATGGAGATGACTGATAGCTGATTGTGTGGTATAAATGGAGTTGACTGATAGCTGATTGTGTGGTATACATGGAGATGACTGATAGCTGATTGTGTGGTATACATGGAGTTGACTGATAGCTGATTGTGTGGTATACATAGAATTGACTGATAGCTGATTGTGTTGTATACAGGGAGATGACTGATAGCTGATTGTGTGGTATACATGGAGTTGACTGATAGCTGATTGTGTGGTATACATGGAGATGACTGATAGCTGATTGTGTGGTATACATGGAGTTGACTGATAGCTGATTGTTTGGTATACATGGAGATGACTGATAGCTGATTGTTTCGTATACATGGAGTTGACAAATAGCTGATTTTGTGGTATACATGGAGATGACTGATAGCTGATTGTGGGGCATACGTGGAGTTGACTGATAGCTGATTGTGTGGTATACATGGAGATGACTGATAGCTGATTGTCTGGTGTACATGGAGTTGACTGATAGCTGATTGTGTGGTATACATGGAGTTGACTGATAGCTGATTGTGTGGTATACATGGAGATGACTGATAGCTGATTGTGTGGTATACATGGAGTTGACTGATAGCTGATTGTGTGGTATACATGGAGTTGACTGATAGCTGATTGTGTGGTATACATGAAGATGACTGATAGCTGATTGTGTGGTATACATGGAGATGACTGATAGCTGATTGTGTGGTATACATGGAGTTGACTGATAGCTGATTGTGTGGTATACATGGAGATGACTGATAGCTGATTGTGTGGTATAAATGGAGTTGACTGATAGCTGATTGTGTGGTATACATGGAGTTGACTGATAGCTGATTGTGTGGTATACATGGAGTTGACTGATAGCTGATTGTGTGGTATACATGGAGATGACTGATAGCTGATTGTGTGGTATACATGGAGATGACTGATAGCTGATTGTGTGTTATACATGGAGTTGACTGATAGCTGATTGTGTGGTATACATGGAGATGACTGATAGCTGATTTTGTGGTATACATGGAGATGACTGATAGCTGATTGTGCGGTATAAATTGAGTTGACTGAAGGCTGATTGTGTGGTATATATGGAGATGACTGATAGCTGATTGTGTGGTATAAATGGAGATGACTGATAGCTGATTGTGTGGTATAAATGGAGTTGACTGATAGCTGATTGTGTGGTATACATGGAGTTGACTGATAGCTGATTGTTTGGTATACATGGAATTGACTGATAGCTGATTGTGTGGTACACGTGGAGTTGACTGATTGCTGATTATGTGGTATAAAAGGAGCTGACTGATTGCTAATTGTTTGGCATACATGGAGATGACTGATAGCTGATTATGTGGTATACATGGAGATGAATGATGGCTGATTGTTTGGTATACATGGAGTTGACTAATACCTGATTGTGTGGTATACATGGAGATGACTGATAGCTGATTGTGTGGTATACATTGAGTTGACAGATAGCTGATTGTGTGGTATACATAGAATTGACAGATAGCTGATTGTGTTGTATTCAAGGAGATGATTGATAGGCGATTGTGTGGTATACATGGAGTTGACTGATAGCTGATTGTGTGGTATACATGGAGTTGACTGATAGCTGATTGTGTGGTATACATGGAGTTGACTGATAGCTGATTGTGTGGTATACATGGAGTTGACTGATAGCTGATTGTGTGGTATACATGGAGTTGACTGATAGCTGATTGTGTGGTATACATGGAGATGACTGATAGCTGATTATGTGGTATACATGGAGTTGACTGATAGCTGATTGTGTGGTATAAATGGAGTTGACTGATAGCTGATTGTGTGGTATACATGGAGTTGACTGATAGCTGATTGTGTGGTATACATGGAGATGACTGATAGCTGATTGTGTGGTATACATGGAGATGACTGATAGCTGATTGTGTGGTATACATGGAGTTGACTGATAGCTGATTGTGTGGTATACATGGAGTTGACTGATAGCTGATTGTGCGGTATTTTTGGACAATACTGATAGCTGATTGTGTGGTACACATGGAGTTGACTAATAGCTGATTGTGTGGAATAAATCGAGTTGACTGATAGCTGATTGTGTGGGATAAATGGGGATGACTGATAGCTGATTGTGTGGTATACATGGAGATGACTGATAGCTGATTGTGTGGTATACATGGAGTTCACTGATAGCTAATTGTGTGGTATAAATGGAGTTGAATGATAGCTGATTGTGTGTATACATGGAGATGACTGATAGCTGATTGTGTGTATAAATGGAGTTGACTGATAGCTGATTGTGTGGTATACATGGAGATGACTGATAGCTGATTGTGCGGTATACATGGAGTTGACTGATAGCTGATTGTGTGGTATAAATGGAGTTGACTGATAGCTGATTGTGTGGAATAAATGGAGTTGACTGATAGCTGATTGTGTGGTATACATGGAGTTGACTGATAGCTGATTGTGTGGTATACATGGAGATGACTGACAGCCGATTGTGTGGTATACATGGGAATGACTGATAGCTGATTGTGTGGTATACATGGAGATTACTGATAGCTGATTGTGTGGTATACATGGAGTTGACTGATAGCTGATTGTGTGGTATAAATCGAGTTGACTGATAGCTGATTGTATGGTATACATGGAGATGAATGATAGCTGATTATGTAGTATACATGGAGATGACTGATAGCTGATTGTGTGGTATAAATGGAGTTGACTAATAGCTGATTATGTGGTATAAATGGAGATGACTGATAGCTGTTTGGGGGTTATAAATGGAGTTGACTGATAGCTGATTATGTTTTATAAATGGAGTTGACTGATAGATGATTGTGTGGTATACATGGAGTTGACTGATAGCTGATTGTGTGGTATAAATGGAGTTGACTGTTACCTGATTATTTGGTATAAATGGAGTTGACTGATAGCTGATTGTGTGGTATAGCATGAGATTGACTGATAGCTGATTGTGTGGTATACATGGAGATGACTGATAGCTGATTGTGTGGTATACATGGAGTTGACTGATAGCTGATTGTGTGGTATACATGGAGATGACTGATAGCTGATTGTGTGGTACACATGGAGTTGACTGATAGCTGATTGTGTGGTATTCATGGAGTTGACTGATAGCTGATTGTGTGGTATAAATGGAGATGACTGATAGCTGATTGTGTGGTATACATGGAGATGACTGATAGCTGATTGTGTGGTATACATGGAGTTGACTGATAGCTGATTGTGTGGTATACATGGAGTTGACTGATAGCTGATTGTGTGGTATACATGGAGATGACTGATAGCTGATTGTGTGGTATACATGGAGTTGACTAATAGCTAATTGTGTGGTATACATGCAGTTGACTGATAGCTTATTGTGTGGTGTATGTGGATTTGACTGATAGCTGATTGTGCGGTATTCATGGAGTTGACTGATAGCTGATTGTGTGGTATACATGGAGATGACTGATAGCTGATTGTGTGGTATACATGGAGTTGACTGATAGCTGATTGTGTGGTATAAATGGAGTTGACTGATAGCTGATTGTGTGGTATAAATGGAGATGACTGATAGCTGATTGTGTAGTATACATGGAGATGACTGATAGCTTAATATGTGGTATAAATGGAGTTGATTGAATGCTGATTGTGAGGTATACATGGAGTTGACTGATAGCTGATTGTGTGGTATACATGGAGATGACTGATAGCTGATTGTGTGGTATACATGGAGATGACTGATAGCTGATTGTGTGGTATACATGGAGATGACTGTTAGCTGATTGTGTGGTATACATGGAGTTGACTGATAGCTGATTGTGTGGTATACATGGAGATGACTGATAGCTGATTGTGTGGTATACATGGAGATGACTGATAGCTGATTGTGTGGTATACATGGAGATGACTGATAGCTGATTGTGTGGTATACATGGAGTTGACTGATAGCTGATTGTGTGGTATACATAAAATTGACTGATAGCTGATTGTGTGGTATACATGGAGATGACTGATAGCTGATTGTGTGGTATACATGGAGATGACTGATAGCTGATTGTGTGGTATACATGGAGATGACTGATAGCTGATTGTGTGGTATACATGGAGTTGACTGATAGCTGATTGTGTGGTATACATGGAGATGACTGATAGCTGATTGTGTGGTATACATGGAGTTGACTGATAGCTGATTGTGTGGTATACATGGAGATGACTGATAGCTGATTGTGTGGTATAAATGGAGTTGACTGATAGCTGATTGTGTGGTATACATGGAGATGACTGATAGCTGATTGTGTGGTATACATGGAGTTGACTGATAGCTGATTGTGTGGTATAAATGGAGATGACTGATAGCTGATTGTGTGGTATACATGGAGTTGACTGATAGCTGATTGTGTGGTATACATGGAGATGACTGATAGCTGATTGTGTGGTATAATGGAGATGACTGATAGCTGATTGTGTGGTATACATGGAGATGACTGATAGCTGATTGTGTGGTATACATGGAGTTGACTGATAGCTGATTGTGTGGTATACATGGAGTTGACTGATAGCTGATTGTGTGGTATACATGGAGTTGACTGATAGCTGATTGTGTGGTATACATGGAGTTGACTGATTGCTTATTATGTGGTATAAATGGAGCTGACTGATTGCTGATTGTGTGGTATACATGGAGATGACTGATAGCTGATTGTGTGG
Source organism: Carcharodon carcharias (assembly GCF_017639515.1). NCBI lineage: Eukaryota > Metazoa > Chordata > Chondrichthyes > Lamniformes > Lamnidae > Carcharodon > Carcharodon carcharias. The sequence continues at coordinate 33,581,285 of NC_054473.1, forward strand.
TATACATGGAGATGACTGATAGCTGATTGGTTGGTATACATGGAGTTGACTGATAGCTGATTGTGTGGTATACATGGAGATGACTGATAGCTGATATTGTGGTATACATTGAGTTGACTGATAGCTGATTGTGTGGTATACATGGAGTTGACTGATAGCTGATTGTGTGTATACATGGAGATGACTGATAGCTGATTGTGTGGTATACATGGAGTTGACTGATAGCTGATTGTGTGGTATACATGGAGATGACTGTTAGCTGATTGTGTGGTATACATGGAGTTGACTGATAGCTGATTGTGTGGTATACATGGAGATGACTGATAGTTGATTGTCTGGTATACATGGAGTTGACGGATAGCTGATTGTGTGGTATACATGGAGATGACTGATAGCTGATTGTGTGGTATACATGGAGTTGACTGATAGCTGATTATGTGGTATAAATGGAGTTGACTGATAGCTGATTGTGTGGTATACATGGAGTTGACTGATAGCTGATTGTGTGGTATACGTGGAGTTGACTGATAGCTGATTGTGTGGTATACATGGAGTTGACTGATAGCTGATTGTGTGTATAAATGGAGTTGACTGATAGCTGATTGTGTGGTATACATGGAGATGACTGATAGCTGATTGTGTGGTATACATGGAGTTGACTGATAGCTGATTGTGTGGTATAAATGGAGTTGACTGATAGCTGATTGTGTGGTATAAATGGAGTTGACTGATAGCTGATTGTGTGGTACACATGGAGATGACTGATAGCTTATTATGTGGTATAAATAGAGTTGACTGATAGCTGATTGTGTGGTATACTTGGAGCTAACTGATAGCTGATTGTGTGGTATACATGGAGATGACTGTTAGCTGATTGTGTGGTCTACATGGAGATGACTGTTAACTGACTGTGTGGTATACTTGGAGTTGACTGCTGCCTGATTGTGTGGTATACATGGAGATGACGGATAGCTGATTGTGTGGTACAAATGTAGATTACTGATAGTTGATTGTGTGGTATACATGTAGATGACTGATAGCTGATTGTGTGGTATACATTGAGTTGACTGATAGCTGATTGTGTGATATACATAGAATTGACTGATAGCTGATTGTGTTGTATGCAGGGAGATGACTGATAGCAGATTGTGTGGTAAACATGGACTTGACTGATAGCTCATTGTGTGGTATTCATGGAGATGACTGATAGCTGATTGTGTGGTATACATGGAGTTGATTTATAGCTGATTGTGTGGTATACATGGAGATGACTGAAAGCTGATTGTCTGGTGTACATGGAGTTCACTGATAGCTGATTGTGTGGTATACATGGAGATGACTGATAGCTGATTGTGTGCTATACATGGAGATGACTTATAGCTGATTGTGTGGTATACATGGAGTTGACTGATAGCTGAATGTGTGGTATACATGGAGATGACTGATAGCTGATTTTGTGGTATACATGGAGTTGACTGATAGCTGATTGTGTGGTATAAATGGAGTTGACTGATAGCTGATTGTGTGGTATAAATGGAGTTGACTGATAGCTGATTGTGTGGTATAAATGGAGTTGACTGATAGCTGATTGTGTGGTATACATGGAGTTGACTGATAGCTGATAGGTTGGTATACATGGAGTTGACTGATAGCTGATTGTGTGGTATACATGGAGATGACTGATAGCTGATTGTGTGGTATACATGGAGTTGACTGATAGCTGATTGTGTGGTATAAATAGAGTTGACTCATGGCTGATTGTGTGGTATACATGGAGATGACTGATAGCTGATTGTGTGGTATACATGGAGATGACTGATAGCTGATTGTGTGGTATACATGGAGATGACTGATAGCTGATTGTGTGGTATACATGGAGTTGACTGATAGCTGATTGTGTGGTATACATGGAGTTGACTGATAGCTGATTGTGTTGTATACATGGAGTTGACTGATAGCTGATTGTGTGGTATACATGGAGTTGACTGATAGCTGATTGTGTGGTATACATGGAGTTGACTGATAGCTGATTGTGTGGTATACATGGAGTTGACTGATAGCTGATTGTGTGGTATACATGGAGTTGACTGATAGCTGATTGTGTGGTATACATGGAGATGACTGATAGCTGATTGTGTGGTATACATGGAGTTGACTGATAGCTGATTGTGTGGTATACATGGAGTTGACTGATAGCTGATTGTGTGGTATACATGGAGTTGACTGATAGCTGATTGTGTGGTATACATGGGGATGACTGATAGCTGATTGTGTGGTATACATGGAGTTGACTGATAGCTGATTGTGTGGTATACATGGAGTTGACTGATAGCTGATTGTGTGGTATACATGGAGATGACTGATAGCTGATTGTGTGGTATACATGGAGTTGACTGATAGCTGATTGTGTGGTATAAATGGAGTTGACTGATAGCTGATTGTGTGGTATACATGGAGTTGACTGATAGCTGATTGTGTGGTATACATGGAGTTGACTGATAGCTGATTGTGTGGTATACATTGAGTTGACTGATAGCTGATTGTGTGGTATAAATGGAGTTGACTGATAGCTGATTGTGTGGTATAAATGGAGATGACTGATAGCTGATTGTGTGGTATAAATGGAGTTGACTGATAGCTGATTGTGTGGTATAAATGGAGTTGACTGATAGCTGATTGTGTGGTATACATGGAGATGACTGATAGCTGATTGTGTGGTATACATGGAGTTGACTGATAGCTGATTGTGTGGTATACTTGGAGTTGACTGATAGCTGATTGTGTGGTATACATGGAGTTGACTGATAGCTGATTGTGTGGTATACATGGAGTTGACTGATAGCTGATTGTGTGGTATACATGGAGATGACTGATAGCTGATTGTGTGGTATACATGGAGTTGACTGATAGCTGATTGTGTGGTATACATGGAGATGACTGATAGCTGATTGTCTGGAAAACATGGAGTTGACGGATAGCTGATTTTGTGGTATACATGGAGATGACTGATAGCTGATTGTGTGGTATACATGGAGATGACTGATAGCTGATTGTGTGGTATACATGGAGTTGACTGATAGCTGATTGTGTGGTATACATGGAGTTGACTGATAGCTGATTGTGTTGTATACATGGAGATGACTGATAGCTGATTGTGTGGTATACATGGAGATGACTGATAGCTGATTGTGTGGTATACATGGAGATGACTGATAGCTGATTGTGTGGTATACATGGAGTTGACTGATAGCTGATTGTGTGGTATACATGGAGTTGACTGATTGATGATTGTGTGGTATACATGGAGTTGACTGATAGCTGATTGTGTGGTACACATGGAGTTTACTGATAGCTGATTGTGTGGAATTCATGGAGTTGACTGATAGCTGATTGTGCGGAATTCATGGAGATGACTGATAGCTGATTGTGTGGTATACATGGAGATGACTGATAGCTGATTGTGTGGTATACATGGAGTTGACTGATAGCTGATTGTGTGGTATACATGGAGTTGACTGATAGCTGATTGTGTGGTATTCATGGAGTTGACTGATAGCTGATTGTGTGGTATACATGGAGATGACTGATAGCTGATTGTGTGGTATACATGGAGATGACTGATAGCTGATTGTGTGGTATACATGGAGTTGACTGATAGCTGATTGTGTGGTATAAATGGAGTTGACTGATAGCTGATTGTGTGGTATACATGGAGATGACTGATAGCTGATTGTGTGGTATACATGGAGTTGACTGATAGCTGATTGTGTGGTATACATGGAGTTGACTGATAGCTGATTGTGTGGTATACATGGAGATGACTGATAGCTGATTGTGTGGTATACATGGAGTTGACTGATAGCTGATTGTGTGGTATACATGGAGATGACTGATAGCTGATTGTGTGGTATACATGGAGTTGACTGATAGCTGATTGTGTGGTATACATGGAGATGACTGATAGCTGATTGTGTGGTATACATGGAGTTGACTGATAGCTGATTGTGTGGTATACATGGAGTTGACTGATAGCTGATTGTGTGGTATACATGGAGATGACTGATAGCTGATTGTGTGGTATACATGGAGTTGACTGATAGCTGATTGTGTGGTATACATGAAGATGACTGATAGCTGATTGTGTGTATACATGGAGTTGACTATAGCTGATTGTGAGGTATACATGGAGATGACTGATAGATGATTGTGTGGTATACATGGAGATGACTGATAGCTGATTGTGTGGTATACATTGAGTTTTTGACTGATAGCTGATGTGTGGTATACATGGAGTTGACTGATAGCTGATTGTGTGGTATACATGGAGTTGACTGATAGCTGATTGGGTGGTACACATGGAGATGACTGATAGCTTATTATGTGGTATAAATGGAGTTGACCGAAATCTGATTGTGTGGTATACATGGAGTTGACTGATAGCTGATTGTGTGGTATACATGGAGATGACTGATAGCTGATTGTGTGGTATACATGGAGTTGACTGATAGCTGATTGTGTGGTATACATGGAGATGACTGATAGCTGATTGTGTGGTATAAATGGAGTTGACTGATAGATGATTGTGTGGTATACATGGAGATGACTGATAGCTGATTGTGTGGTATAAATGGAGTTGACTGATAGCTGATTGTGTGGTATAAATGGAGTTGACTGATAGCTGATTGTGTGGTATACATGGAGATGACTGATAGCTGATTGTGTGGTATACATGGAGTTGACTGATAGCTGATTGTGTGGTACACATGGAGATGACTGATAGCTTATTATGTGGTATAAGTGGAGTTGACTGATAGCTGATTGTGTGGTATACATGGAGTTGACTGATAGCTGATTGTGTGGTATACATGGAGATGACTGATAGCTGATTGTGTGGTATACATGGAGTTGACTGATAGCTGATTGTGTGGTATACATGGAGATGACTGATAGCTGATTGTGTGGTATAAATGGAGTTGACTGATAGCTGATTGTGTGGTATAAATGGAGTTGACTGATAGCTGATTGTTTGGTATACATGGAGATGACTGATAGCTGATTGTGTGGTATACATGGAGTTGACTGATAGCTGATTGTGTGGTATACATGGAGTTGACTGATAGCTGATTGTGTGGTATACATGGAGTTGACTGATAGCTGATTGTGTGGTATACATGGAGATGACTGATAGCTGATTGTGTGGTATAAATGGAGTTGACTGATAGCTGATTGTGTGGTATACATGGAGATGACTGATAGCTGATTGTGTGGTATACATGGAGTTGACTGATAGCTGATTGTGTGGTATACATGGAGTTGACTGATAGCTGATTGTGTGGTATATATGGAGATGACTGATAGCAGATTGTGTGGTAGAAATTGAGATGAATCATAGCTGATGGTGTGGTATATATGGAGATGAATGTTAGCTGCTTGTGTGGTATAAATGGAGTTGACTGATAGCTGATTGTGTGGAATAAATGGAGTTGACTGATAGCTGACTGAGTGGTATGCATGGAGATGACTGATAGCTGATTGTGTGGAATACATGGAATTTACTGATAGCTGATCGTTTGGTATACGTGGACTTGACTGATAGCTGATTTTGTGGTATAAATGGATTTGACTGATAGCTGATTGTGTGGTATACATGGAGATGACTGATGGCCTATTGAGTGTTATACATGGAGATGACTGATAGCTGATTGTGTGGTATACGTTGAGTTGACTGATAGCTGATTGTGTGGTATGCATAGAATTGACTGATTGCTGATTGTGTTTTATACTAGGAGATGACTGATAGCTGATTGTGTGGTATACATGGAGTTGACTGATAGCTGATTGTGTGGTATACATGGAGATGACTGATAGCTGATTGTGTGGTATACATGGAGTTGACTGATAGCTGATTGTGTGGTATACATGGAGATGACTGATAGCTGATTGTGTGGTATACATGGAGTTGACTGATAGCTGATTTTGTGGTATACATGGAGATGACTGATAGCTGATTGTGTGGTATACATGGAGATGACTGATAGCTGATTGTGTGGTATACATGGAGATGACTGATAGCTGATTGTGTGGTATACATGGAGATGACTGATAGCTGATTGTGTGGTATACATGGAGTTGGCTGAGAGGTGATTGTGTGGTATACATGGAGTTGACTGATAGCTGATTGTGTGGTATTCATGGAGATGACTGATAGCTGATTGTGTGGTATACATGGAGTTGACTGATAGCTGATTGTGTGGTATACATGGAGTTGACTGATAGCTGATTGTGTGGTATACATGGAGTTGACTGATAGCTGATTGTGTGGTATACATGGAGTTGACTGATAGCTGATTGTGTGGTATACATGGAGTTGACTGATAGCTGATTGTGTGGTATAGATGGAGATGACTGATAGCTGATTGTGTGGTATACATGGAGTTGACTGATAGCTGATTGGGTGGTACACATGGAGATGACTGATAGCTTATTATGTGGTATAAATGGATTTGACCGAAATCTGATTGTGTGGTATACATGGAGTTGACTGATAGCTGATTGTGTGGTATACATGGAGATGACTGACAGCTGATTGTGTGGTATAAATTGAGTTGAATGATAGATGATTGTGTGGTATAAATGGAGATGACTGATAGCTGATTGTGTGGTATACATGGAGTTGACTGATAGCTGATTGTGTGGTATACATGGAGTTGACTGATAGCTTATTATGTGGTATACATGGAGTTGACTGATAGCTGATTGTGTGGTATACATGGAGTTGACTGATAGCTGATTGTGTGGTATACGTGGAGATGACTGATAGCTGATTGTGTGGTATACATGGAGATGACTGATAGCTGATTATGTGGTATAATTGAGTTGACTGATAGCTGATTGTGTGGTAACATGGAGTTGACTGATAGCTGATTGTGTGGTATACATGGACTTGAAAGATAGCTGATTGTGTGGTATTCATGGAGATGACTGATAGCTGATTGTGTTGTATACATGGAGATGACTGATAGCTGATTGTCTGGTGTACATGGAGTTGACTAATAGTTGATTGTGTGGTATATATATGGAGTTGACTCATAGCTGATTGTGTGATACACATGGAGATGACTGATAGCTGAATGTGTGGTATACATGGAGATGACTGATAGCTGATTTTGTGGTATACATGGAGTTGACTGAAAGCCGATTGTGTGTTCTAAATGGAGTTGACTGATAGCTGATTGTGTTGCATAAATGGAGTTGACTGATAGCTGATTGTGTGGTATACATGGAGATGACTGATAGCTAATTGTGTGGTATACATGGAGTTGAATGATAGCTGATTATGTGGTATAAATGGAGTTGACTGATAGCTGATTGTGTGGTATACATGGAGTAGACAGATAGCTGATTGTGTGGTATACATGGAGATGACTGATAGCTGATTGTGTGGTATACATGGAGATGACTGATAGCTGATTGTGTGGTATACATGGAGATGACTGTTAACTGACTGTGTGGTATACATGGAGTTGACTGCTGCCTGATTGTGTGGTATACATGGAGATGACTGATAGCTGATTGTGTGGTATAAATGGAGATTACTGATAGTTGATTGTGTGGTATACATGGAGATGACTGATAGCTGATTGTGTGGTATACATTGAGTTGACTGATAGCTGATTGTGTGGTATACGTAGAATTGACTGATAGCTGATTGTGTTGTATACAGGGAGATGACTGATAGCAGATTGTGTGGTATACAAGGACTTGACTGATAGCTGATTGTGTGGTATTCATTGAGAAGACTGATAGCTGATTGTGTGGTATACATGGAGTTGACTGATAGCTGATTGTGTGGTATACATGGAGATGACTGATAGCTGATTGTGTGGTATACATGGAGTTGACTGATAGCTGATTGTGTGGTATACATGGAGATGACTGATAGCTGATTGTGTGGTATACATGGAGTTGACTGATAGCTGATTGTGTGGTATACATGGAGATGACTGATAGCTGATTGTGTGGTATACATGGAGTTGACTGATAGCTGATTGTGTGGTATACATGGATTTGACTGATAGCTGATTGTTGTATACATGGAGTTGACTGATAGCTGATGGTGTGGTTTCCATGGAGATGACTGATAGCTGATTATGTGGTATACATGGAGTTGACTGATAGCTGATTGTGTGGTATACATGGAGATGACCGATAGCTGATTGTGTGGTATACATGGAGTTTACTGATTGCTGATTGTTGTTATAATGGAGTTGACTGATAGCTGATTGTGTGGTATACATGGAGTTGACTGATAGCTGATTGTGTGGTATACATGGAGATGACTGATAGCTGATTGTGTGGTATACATGGAGATGACTGATAGCTGATTGTGTGGTATACATGGAGTTGACTGATAGCTGATTGTGTGTATACATGGAGTTGACTGATAGCTGATTGTGTGGTATACATGGAGATGACTGATAGCTGATTGTGTGGTATACATGGAGTTGACTGATAGCTGATTGTGTGGTATACATGGAGATGACTGATAGCTGATTGTGTGGTATAATGGAGATGACTGATAGCTGATTGTGTGGTATACATGGAGTTGACTGATAGCTGATTGTTTGGTATACATGGAGTTGACTGATAGCTGATTGTGTGGTATACATGGAGATGACTGATAGCTGATTGTGTGGTATACATGGAGTTGACTGATAGCTGATTGTGTGGTATACATGGAGATGACTGATAGCTGATTGTGTGGTATACATGGAGTTGACTGATAGCTGATTATGTGGTATACATGGAGTTGACAGAAAGCTGATTGTCTGGTGTACATGGAGTTTACTGATAGCTGATTTTGTGGTATACATGGAGATGACTGATAGCAGATTTTGTGCTATACATGGAGTTGACTGATAGCTGATTGTGTGGTATACATGGAGTTGACTGATAGCTGATTGTGTGGTATACATGGAGATGACTGATAGCTGATTGTGTGGTATACATGGAGTTGACTGATAGCTGATTGTGTGGTATACATGGAGATGACTGATAGCTGATTGTGTGGTATACATGGAGATGACTGATAGCTGATTGTGTGGTATACATGGAGTTGACTGATAGCTGATTGTGTGGTATACATGGAGTTGACTGATAGCTGATTGTGTGGTATACATGGAGTTGACTGATAGCTGATTGTGTGGTGTACGTGGAGTTGACTGATAGCTGATTGTGTGGTATACATGGAGTTGACTGATAGCTGATTGTGTGGTATACATGGAGATGACTGATAGCTGATTGTGTGGTATACATGGAGTTGACTGATAGCTGATTGTGTGGTATACATGGAGTTGACTGATAGCTGATTGTGTGGTATACATGGAGATGACTGATAGCTGATTGTGTGGTATACATGGAGTTGACTGATAGCTGATTATGTGGTATAAATGGAGTTGACTGATAGCTGATTGTGTGGTATACATGGAGTTGACTGATAGCTGATTGTGTGGTATACATGGAGTTGACTGATAGCTGATTGTGTGGTATACATGGAGATGACTGATAGCTGATTGTGTGTTATACATGGAGTTGACTGATAGCTGATTGTGTGGTATACATGGAGATGACTGATAGCTGATTGTGTGGTATACATGGAGTTGACTGATAGCTGATTGTGTGGTATACATGGAGTTGACTGATAGCTGATTGTGTGGTATACATGGAGTTGACTGATAGCTGATTGTGTGGTATACATGGAGATGATTGATAGCTGATTGTGTGGTATACATGGAGATGACTGATAGCTGATTGTGTGGTATACATGGAGATGACTGATAGCTTATTATGTGGTATAAATGGAGTTGACTGATAGCTGATTGTGTGGTATACATGGAGTTGACTGATAGCTGATTGTTGTATACATGGAGATGAATGATAGCTGATGGTGTGGTATCCATGGAGATGACTGATAGCTGATTATGTGGTATACATGGAGTTGACTGATAGCTGATTGTGTGGTATACATGGAGATGACCGATAGCTGATTGTCTGGTGTACATGGAGATGACTGATAGCTGATTGTGTGGTATACATGGAGTTGACTGATAGCTGATTGTGTGGTCTAAATTGAGTTGACTGATAGCTGATTGTGTGGTATAAATGGAGTTGACTGATAGCTGATTGTGTGGTATACATGGAGATGACTGATAGCTGATTGTGTGGTATACATGGAGTTGACTGATAGCTGATTGTGTGGTATACATGGAGTTGACTGATAGCTGATTGTGTGGTATACATGGAGATGACTGATAGCTGATTGTGTGGTATAAATGGAGTTGACTGATAGCTGATTTTGTGGTATACATGGAGTTGACTGATAGCTCATTGTGTGGTATACATGGAGTTTACTCATAGCTGATTGTGTGGTATACATGGAGATGACTGATAGCTGATTGTGTGGTATACATGGAGTTGACTGTTAGCTGATTGTGTGGTATACATGGAGTTGACTGTTAGCTGATTGTGTGGTATACATGGAGATGACTGATAGCTGATTGTGTGGTATACATGGAGTTGACTGATAGCTGATTGTGTGGTATACATGGAGTTGACTGATAGCTGATTGTGTGGTATACATGGAGTTGACTGATAGCTGATTGTGTGGTATACATGGAGTTGACTGATAGCTGATTGTGTGGTATACATGGAGTTGACTGATAGCTGATTGTGTGGTATACATGGAGTTGACTGATAGCTGATTGTGTGGTATACATGGAGATGACTGATAGCTGATTGTGTGGTATACATGGAGTTGACTGATAGCTGATTGTGTGGTATACATGGAGATGACTGATAGCTGATTGTGTGGTATACATGGAGATGACTGATAGCTGATTGTGTGGTATACATGGAGTTGACTGATAGCTGATTGTGTGGTATTCATGGAGATGACTGATAGCTGATTGTGTGGTATACATGGAGTTGACTGATAGCTGATTGTGTGGTATACATGGAGATGACTGATAGCTGATTGTGTGGTATACATGGAGATGACTGATAGCTGATTTTGTGGTATACATGGAGTTGACTGATAGCTGATTGTGTGGTATACATGGAGTTGACTGATAGCTGATTGTGTGGTATACATGGAGTTGACTGATAGCTGATTGTGTGGTATACATGGAGTTGACTGATAGCTGATTGTGTGGTATACATGGAGTTGACTGATAGCTGATTGTGTGGTATACATGGAGATGACTGATAGCTGATTGTGTGGTATACATGGAGTTGACTGATAGCTGATTGTGTGGTATACATGGAGTTGACTGATAGCTGATTGTGTGGTATACATGGAGATGACTGATAGCTGATTGTGTGGTATACATGGAGTTGACTGATAGCTGATTGTGTGGTATAAATGGAGTTGACTGATAGCTGATTGTGTGGTATAAATGGAGTTGACTGATAGCTGATTGTGTGGTATAAATGGAGTTGACTGATAGCTGATTGTGTGGTATACATGGAGATGACTGATAGCTGATTGTGTGGTATACATGGAGTTGACTGATAGCTGATTGTGTGGTATACATGGAGTTGACTGATAGCTGATTGTGTGGTATACATGGAGTTGACTGATAGCTGATTGTGTGGTATACATGGAGATGACTGATAGCTGATTGTGTGGTATACATGGAGTTGACTGATAGCTGATTGTGTGGTATACATGGAGATGACTGATAGCTGATTATGTGGTGTAAATGGAGTTGACAAATAGCTGATTTTCTGTTATACATGGAGTTGACTGATAGCTGATTGTGTGGTATACATGGAGTTGACTGATAGCTGATTGTGTGGTATTCATGGAGTTGACTCATAGCTGATTGTGTGGTATACATGGAGATGACTGATACCTGAATGTGTGGTATACATGGAGTTGACTGATAGCTGATTTTGTGGTATACATGGAGATGACTGATAGCTGATTGTGTGGTATAAATGGAGTTGACTGATAGCTGATTGTGTGGTATACATGGAGATGACTGATAGCTGATTGTGTGGTATACATGGAGTTGACTGATAGCTGATTGTGTGGTATACATGGAGTTGACTGATAGCTGATTGTGTGGTATAAATGGAGTTGACTGTTGGCTGATTGTGTGGTATACATGGAGATGACTGATAGCTGATTTTGTGGTATACATGGAGATGACTGATAGCTGATTGTGCAGTATAAATTGAGTTGACGGATGGCTGATTGTGTGGTATATATGGAGATGACTGATAGCTGATTGTGTGGTATAAATGGAGTTGACTGATAGCTGATTGTGTGGTATAAATAGAGTTGACTGATAGCTGATTGTGTGGTATACGTGGCGATAACTGATAGCTGATTGTGTGGTATACATGGAGATGACTGATAGCTGATTGTGTGGTATACATGGAGTTGACTGATAGCTGATTGTGTGGTATAAATGGAGTTGACTGATAGCTGATTGTGTGGTATACATGGAGATGACTGATAGCTGATTGTGTGGTATACATGGAGTTGACTGATAGCTGATTGTGTGGTATACATGGAGTTGACTGATAGCTGATTGTGTGGTATACATGGAGTTGACTGATAGCTGATTGTGTGGTATACATGGAGTTGACTGATAGCTGATTGTGTGGTATACATGGAGTTGACTGATAGCTGATTGTGTGGTATACATGGAGATGACTGATATCTGATTGTGTGGTATACATGGAGTTGACTGTTAGCTGATTGTGTGGTATACATGGAGATGACTGATAGCTGATTGTCTGGTGTACATGGAGTTTACTGATTGCTGATTTTGTGGTATACATGGAGATGACTGATAGCTGATTGTGTGGTATACATGGAGTTGACTGATAGCTGATTATGTGGTATAAATGGAGTTGACTAATAGCTGATTGTCTGGTATACATGGAGTTGACTGATAGCTGATTGTGTGGTATACGTGGAGTTGACTGATAGCTGATTGTGTGGTATTCATGGAGTTGACTGATAGCTGATTGTGTGGTACACATGGAGATGACTGATAGCTGATTGTGTGGTATACATGGAGTTGACTGATAGCTGATTGTGTGGTATACATGGAGTTGACTGATAGCTGATTGTGTGGTATACATGGAGTTGACTGATAGCTGATTGTGTGGTATACATGGAGATGACTGATAGCTTATTATGTGGTATAAGTGGAGTTGACGGAATGCTGATTGTGTGGTATACATGGAGCTGACTCATAGCTGATTGTGTGGTATACATGGAGATGACTGATACCTGAATGTGTGGTATAAATGGAGTTGACTGATAGCTGATTTGGTGGTATACATGGAGATGACTGATAGCTGATTGTGTGGTATAAATGGAGATGACTGATAGCTGATTGTGTGGTATACATGGAGATGACTGATAGCTGATTGTGTGGTATACATGGAGTTGACTGATAGCTGATTGTGTGGTATACATGGAGATGACTGATAGCTGATTGTGTGGTATACATGGAGATGACTGATAGCTGATTGTGTGGTATACATGGAGATGACTGATAGCTGATTGTGTGGTATACATGGAGTTGACTGATAGCTGATTGTGTGGTATACATGGAGTTGACTGATAGCTGATTGTGTGGTATACATGGAGATGACTGATAGCTGATTTTCTGGTATACATGGAGTTGACGGATAGCTGATTTTGTGGTATACATGGAGATGACTGATAGCTGATTGTGTGGTATACATGGAGTTGACTGATAGCTGATTGTGTGGTATACATGGAGATGACTGATAGCTGATTGTGTGGTATACATGGAGTTGACTGATAGCTGATTGTGTGGTATACATGGAGATGACTGATAGCTGATTGTGTGGTATACATGGAGTTGAATGATAGATGATTGTTTGGTTTATATGGGGATGACTGATAGCTGATTGTGTGGTATAAATGGAGTTGACTGATAGCTGATTGTGTGGTATACATGGAGATGACTGATAGCTGATTGTGTGGTATACATTGAGTTGACTGATAGCTGATTGTGTGGTATACATGGAGTTGACTGATAGCTGATTGTGTGGTATACATGGAGATGACTGATAGCTGATTGTCCTGTATACATGGAGTTGACTGATAGCTGATTTTGTGGTATACATGGAGTTGACTGATAGCTGATTGTGTGGTATACATGGAGATGACTGATAGCTGATTGTGTGGTATACATGGAGTTGACTGATAGCTGATTGTGTGGTATACATGGAGTTGACTGATAGCTGATTGTGTGGTATAAATGGAGTTGACTGATAGCTGATTGTGTGGTATACATGGAGTTGACTGATAGCTGATTGTGTGGTTTACTTGGAGTTGACTGATAGCTGATTGTGTGGTATTCATGGATTTGACTGATAGCTGATTGTGTGGTATACATGGAGTTGACTGATAGCTGATTGTGTGGTATACATGGAGATGACTGTTAGCTGATTGTGTGGTATTCATGGATTTGACTGATAGCTGATTGTGTGGTATACATGGAGATGACTGATAGCTGATTGTGTGGTATACATGGAGTTGACTGATAGCTGATTGTGTGGTATACATGGAGTTGACTGATAGCTGATTGTGTGGTATACATGGAGATGACTGATAGCTGATTGTGTGGTATACATGGAGTTGACTGATAGCTGATTGTGTGGTATACATGGAGTTGACTGATAGCTGATTGTGTGGTATACATGGAGTTGACTGATAGCTGATTGTGTGGTATACATGGAGTTGACTGATAGCTGATTGTGTGGTATACATGGAGATGACTGATAGCTGATTGTGTGGTATACATGGAGTTGACTGATAGCTGATTGTGTGGTATACATGGAGATGACTGATAGCTGATTGTGTGGTATACATGGAGTTGACTGATAGCTGATTGTGTGGTATACATGGAGTTGACTGATAGCTGATTGTGTGGTATACATGGAGTTGACTGATAGCTGATTGTGTGGTATACATGGAGTTGACTGATAGCTGATTGTGTGGTATACATGGAGATGACTGAAAGCTGATTGTGTGGAATACATGGAAATGACTGATATCTGATTGTGTGCTATACGTGGGGTTGACTGATTGCTGATTGTGTGGTATAAATGGAGATGACTGATAGCTGATTGTGTGGTATACATGGAGATGACTGATAGCTGATTGTGTGGTATACATGGAGTTGACTGATAGCTGATTGTGTGGTATAAATGGAGATGACTGATAGCTGATTGTGTGGTATACATGGAGTTGACTGATAGCTGATTGTGTGGTATACATGGAGATGACTGATAGCTGATTGTGTGGTATACATGGAGTTGACTGATAGCTGATTGTGTGGTATACATGGAGATGACTGATAGCTGATTGTGTGGTATACATGGAGATGACTGATAGCTGATTGTGTGGTATACATGGAGATGACTGATAGCTGATTGTGTGGTATACATGGAGTTGACTGATAGCTGATTGTGTGGTATACATGGAGATGACTGATAGCTGATTGTGTGGTATACATGGAGATGACTGATAGCTGATTGTGTGGTATACATGGAGTTGACTGATAGCTGATTGTGTGGTATACATGGAGTTGACTGATAGCTGATTGTGTGGTATACATGGAGTTGACTGATAGCTGATTGTGTGGTATACATGGAGATGACTGATAGCTGATTGTGTGGTATACATGGAGTTGACTGATAGCTGATTGTGTGGTATACATGGAGATGACTGATAGCTGATTGTGTGGTATACATGGAGTTGACTGATAGCTGATTGTGTGGTATACATGGAGATGACTGATAGCTGATTGTGTGGTATACATGGAGTTGACTGATAGCTGATTGTGTGGTATACATGGAGTTGACTGATAGCTGATTGTGTGGTATACATGGAGTTGACTGATAGCTGATTGTGTGGTATACATGGAGTTGACTGATAGCTGATTGTGTGGTATACATGGAGTTGACTGATAGCTGATTGTGTGGTATACATGGAGATGACTGATAGCTGATTGTGTGGTATACATGGAGATGACTGATAGCTGATTGTGTGGTATACATGGAGTTGACTGATAGCTGATTGTGTGGTATACATGGAGATGACTGATAGCTGATTGTGTGGTATACATGGAGTTGACTGATAGCTGATTGTGTGGTATACATGGAGTTGACTGATAGCTGATTGTGTGGTATACATGGAGATGACTGATAGCTGATTGTGTGGTATACATGGAGTTGACTGATAGCTGATTGTGTGGTATACATGGAGTTGACTGATAGCTGATTTTGTGCTATAAATGGAGATGAATGATAGCTGATTGTGTGGTATAAATGGAGTTGACTGATAGCTGCTTGTGTGGTATAAATGGTGTTGACTGATAGCTGATTGTGTGGTATACATGGAAATGACTGGTAGCTGATTATGTGGTATACATGGAGTTGAATGATAGCTGATTGTGTGGTATACATGGAGATGACTGATAGCTGATTGTCTGGTCTACATGGAGTTGACGGATAGCTGATTTTGTGGTATACATGGAGATGACTATTAGCTGAATGTTTGGATTACATGGAATTGACTGATAGCTGATGGTGTGGTATACGTGGAGTTGACTGATTGCTTATTATGTGGTATAAAAGGAGCTGATTGATAGCTGATTGTGTGGTATACATGGAGATGACTGATAGCTGATTGTGTGGAATTCATGGAGTTGACTGATAGCTGATTGTGTGGTATACATGGAGATGAATGATAGCTGGTTTTGTGGTATGCATGGAGTGGACTGATAGCTGATTGTGTTGTATAAATGGAGTTGACTGATAGCTGATTGGGTACTATACATGGAGATGACTGATAGCTGATTGTGTGGTAAACATGGAGTTGAATGATAGCTTATTGTGTGGTATACATGGAGTTGACTGATAGCTGATTGTGTGGTATAAATGGAGTTGACTGATAGCTGATTGTGTGGTATACATGGAGTTGACTGATAGCTGATTGTGTGGTATACATGGAGATGACTGATAGCTGATTGTGTGGTATACATGGAGTTGACTGATAGCTGATTGTGTGGTATACATGGAGATGACTGATAGCTGATTGTGTGGTATACATGGAGTTGACTGATAGCTCATTGTGTGGTATACATGAGTTGACTGATAGCTGATTGTGTGGTATACATGGAGATGACTGATAGCTGATTGTGTGGTATACATGGAGTTGACTGATAGCTGAATGTGTGGTATACATGGAGATGACTGATAGCTGATTTTGTGGTATACATGGAGTTGACTGATAGCTGATTGTGTGGTATACATGGAGTTGACTGATAGTGATTGTGTGGTCTAAAGGAGTTGACTGATAGTGATTGTGTGGGTATACTGGAGTTGAATGATAGCTGATTGTGTGCTATAATGAGTTGAGATGATAAGTGATTGTGTGGTATAATGGAGTTGACTGATGCTGATGTGTGGTATACTGGAGATGACTGATAGCTGATTGTGTGGTATACTGGAGTGACTGATAGCTGATGTAGTGGCTATAAAATGGAGTTGACTGATAGCTGATTGTGTGTATACATGGAGATGACTGATAGCTGATTGTGTGGTATACATGGAGTTGACTGATAGCTGATTGGTGTGGTAATACATGGAGTTGACTGATAGCTGATTGTGTTGGTACACGGAGATGGCTGATAGCTTATTATGTGGTATAAGTGGAGTTGACTGATAGCTGATTGTGTGCTATACATGGTAGTGACTGATAGCTGATTGTGTGGTATACATGGAGATGACTGATAGCTGATTGTGTAGTATACATGGAGTTGACTGATAGATGATTGTTTGTTACACATGGAGATGACTGATAGCTTATTATGTGGTATAAATGGAGTTGACTGATAGCTGATTGTGTGGTATACATGGAGTTGACTGATAGCTGATTGTTGTATACATGGAGATGACTGATAGCTGATGGTGTGGTATACATGGAGATGACTGATAGCTGATTGTGTGGTATACATGGAGATGACTGATAGCTGATTGTGTGGTATACATGGAGTTGACTGATAGCTGATTGTGTGGTATACATGGAGATGACTGATAGCTGATTGTCTGGTGTACATGGAGTTTACTGATAGCTGATTGTGTGGTATACATGGAGATGACTGATAGCTGATTGTGTGGTATACATGGAGAGCACTTATATATGATTGTGTGGTATACATGGAGATGACTGATAGCTGATTGTGTGGTATACATGGAGTTGACTGATAGCTGATTGTGTGGTATACATGGAGATTGACTGATAGCTGATTGTGTGGTATACATGGAGATGACTGATAGCTGATTGTGTGGTATACATGGAGTTGACTGATAGCTGATTGTGTGGTATAAATGGAGTTGACTGATAGCTGATTGTGTGGTATACATGGAGTTGACTGATAGCTGATTGTGTGGTATACATGGAGTTGGCTGATAGCTGATTTTGTGGTTTACATGGAGTTGACTGATAGCTGACTTTGTAATATACAGGGAGACCACTGATAGCTGATAGTGTGGTATACATGGAGTTGACTGATTGATGATTGTGTGGTATTCATGGAGTTTACTGATAGCTGATTGTGTGGTATACATGGAGTTGACTGATAGCTGATTGTGTGGTATACATGGAGATGACTGATAGCTGATTGTGTGGTATACATGGAGTTGACTGATAGCTGATTGTGTGGTATACATGGAGTTGACTGATAGCTGATTGTGTGGTATACATGGAGATGACTGATAGCTGATTGTGTGGTATACATGGAGTTTACTGATAGCTGATTGTGTGGTATACATGGAGATGACTGATAGCTGATTGTGTGGTATACATGAGATGACTGATAGCTGATTGTGTGGTATACATGGAATGACTGATAGCTGATTGTGTTGGTATACATGGAGTTGACTGACTAGCTGATTGTGTGGTATACATCGAGTTGACTGATAGCTGATTGTGTTGTATACATGGAGGTGACTGATAGCTGATTGTGTGGTATACATGAGATGACTGATAGCTGATTGTGTGGTATACATGGAGTTGAATGATAGCTGATTGTGTGGTATACATGGAGATGACTGATAGCTGATTGTGTGGTATACATGGAGATGACTGATAGCTCATTTTTTGTTATACATGGAGATGACTGATAGCTGATTGTGTGGTATACATGGAGTTGACTGATAGCTGATTGTGTGTATACATGGAGATGACTGATTGCTGATTGTGTTGTATACATGGAGTTGACTGATAGCTGATTGTGTGGTATACATGGAGATGACTGATAGCTGATTATGTGGTATACATGGAGTTGACTGATAGCTGATTGTGTGGTATACATGGAGTTGACTGATAGCTGATTGTGTGGTATACATGGAGATGACTGATAGCTGATTGTGTGGTATACATGGAGTTGACTGATAGCTGATTGTGTGGTATACATGGAGATGACTGATAGCTGATTGTGTGGTATACATGGAGTTGACTGATAGCTGATTATGTGGTATACATGGAGTTGACTGATAGCTGATTGTGTGGTATACATGGAGATGACTGATAGCTGATTGTGTGGTATACATGGAGATTGACTGATAGCTGATTGTGTGGTATACATGGAGATGACTGATAGCTGATTGTGTGGTATACATGGAGATGACTGATAGCTGATTGTGTGGTATACATGGACTTGACTGATAGCTGATTGTGTGGTATACATGGAGTTGACTGATAGCTGATTGTGTGGTATACATGGAGTTGACTGATAGCTGATTGTGTGGTATAAATGGAGTTGACTGATAGCTGATTTTGTGCTATAAATGGAGATGAATGATAGCTGATTGTGTGGTATAAATGGAGTTGACTGATAGCTGCTTGTGTGGTATAAATGGTGTTGACTGATAGCTGATTGTGTGGTATACATGGAAATGACTGGTAGCTGATTGTGTGGTAAATTGGAGTTGATTGATAGCTGATTGTTGTGGTATAAATGGTGTTGAACCTGATAGCTGATTGTCTGGTATACATGGAGTATGACTGGTAGCTGATTTTGTGGTATACATGGAGTTGACTACTGGCTGATTGTGTGGTATTACATGGAGATGACCTGATTAGCTGATGGTCTGGTATAGCAGTGGAGCTTGACGGATTGCTGATTTGTGGTATACATGGAGATAGCGATTGACTGCTGATGGTGTGGTATACATGGATATTGACTGATAGCTGATTGTGTGGTATACAGTGGAGTTGACTGATTGCTGATATGGTGGTTATAAAAGGGAGCTGACTGATAGCTGATTGGTTGGTATACATGGAGTTGACTGATAGCTGATTCTGTGGTATACATGGAGTTGACTGATAGCTGATTGTGTGGTATACATGGAGTTGACTGATAGCTGATTGTGTGGTATACATGGAGATGACTGATAGCTGATTGTGTGGTATACATGGAGTTGACTGATAGCTGATTGTGTGGTATACATGGAGATGACTGATAGCTGATTGTGTGGTATACATGGAGTTGAATGATAGCTGAATGTGGGATACATGGAGATGACTGATAGCTGATTGTCTGGTATACATGGAGTTGACCGAGGGCTGATTTTGCGGTATACATGGAGATACTATAGCTGATTGTGTGGTATACATGGAGTTGACTGATAGCTGATTGTGTGTATACATGGAGTTGACTGATAGCTGATTGTGTGGTATACATGGAGTTGACTGATAGCTGATTGTGTGGTATACATGGAGTTGACTGATAGCTGATTGTGTGGTATACATGGAGATGACTGATAGCTGATTGTGTGGTATACATGGAGAAGACATATATCTGATTGTTTGGTATACATGGAGTTGACTGATAGCTGAATGTGTGGTCTAAATGGAGTTGACAGATAGCTGATTGTGTGGTATACATGGAGATGACTGATAGCTGATTGTGTGGTATACATGGAGTTGACTGATAGCTGATTGTGTGGTATACATGGAGTTGACTGATAGCTGATTGTGTGGTATACATGGAGATGACTGATAGCTGATTGTGTGGTATACATGGAGTTGACTGATAGCTGATTGTGTGGTATACATGGAGTTGACTGATAGCTGATTGTGTGGTATACATGGAGTTGACTGATAGCTGATTGTGTGGTATACATGGAGTTGACTGATAGCTGATTGTGTGGTATACATGGAGTTGACTGATAGCTGATTGTGTGGTATACATGGAGATGACTGATAGCTGATTGTGTGGTATACATGGAGTTGACTGATAGCTGATTGTGTGGTATACATGGAGATGACTGATAGCTGATTGTGTGGTATACATGGAGTTGACTGATAGCTGATTGTGTGGTATACATGGAGTTGACTGATAGCTGATTGTGTGGTATACATGGAGATGACAGATAGCTGATTGTGTGGTATACATGGAGATGACTGATAGCTGATTGTGTGGTATACATGGAGTTGACTGATAGCTGATTGTGTGGTATACATGGAGATGACTGATAGCTGATTGTGTGGTATACATGGAGTTGACTGATAGCTGATTGTGTGGTATACATGGAGATGACTGATAGCTGATTGTGTGGTATACATGGAGTTGACTGATAGCTGATTGTGTGGTATACATGGAGATGACTGATAGCTGATTGTGTGGTATACATGGAGTTGACTGATAGCTGATTGTGTGGTATACATGGAGATGACTGATAGCTGATTGTGTGGTATACATGGAGTTGACTGATAGCTGATTGTTTGGTATAAATGGAGTTGACTGATAGCTGCTTGTGTGGTATAAATGGAGGTGACTGATAGCTGATTGTGTGGTATACATGGAGATGACTGATAGCTGATTGTGTGGTATACATGGAGTTGACTGCTGCCTGATTGTGTGGTATACATGTAGATGACTGATAGTTGATTGTGTGGTATAAATGGAGATTACTGATAGTTGACTGTGTGGTATACATGGAGATGACTGATAGCTGATTGTGTGGTATACATTGAGTTGACTGATAGCTGATTATGTGGTATAAATGGAGTTGACTGATAGCTGATTGTGTGGTATACATGGAGTTGACTGATAGCTGATTGTGTGGTATACATGCAGTTGACTGATAGCTGATTGTGTGGTATACATGGAGATGACTGATAGCTGATTGTTTGGAATACATGGAGTTGACTGATAGCTGATTGTGTGGTATTCGTGGAGTTGACTGATAGCTGATTATGTGGTATACATGGAGTTGACTGATAGCTGATTGTGAGGTATACATGGAGTTGACTCATAGCTGATTGTGTGATACACATGGAGATGACTGATAGCTGAATGTGTGGTATACATGGAGATGACTGATAGCTGATTTTGTGGTATAAATGGAGTTGACTGATAAGCTGATTGTTGCGGTATAATTGGAGATGACTGATAGCTGATTGTGTGGTATACATGGAGTTGACTAATAGCTGATTATGTGTTATAAATGGAGTTGACTGATAGCTGATTGTGTGGTATAAATGGGGATGACTGATAGCTGATTGTGTGGTATACATGGAGATGACTGATAGCTGATTGTGTGGTATACATGGAGTTCACTGATAGCTAATTGTGTGGTATAAATGGAGTTGAATGATAGCTGATTATGTAGTATACATGGAGATGACAGATAGCTGATTGTGTGGTATAAATGGAGTTGACTGATAGCTGATTGTGTGGTATACATGGAGATGACTGATAGCTGTTTGTGTGGTATACATGGAGTTGACTGATAGCTGATTGTGTGGTATAAATGGAGTTGACTGATAGCTGATTGTGTGGTATACATGGAGATGACTGATAGCTGATTGTGTGGTATACATGGAGTTGACTGATAGCTGAATGTGTGGTATACATGTAGATGACTGATAGCTGATTTTGTGGTATACATGGAGTTGACTGAAAGCCGATCGTGTGGTATAAATGGAGTTGACTGATAGCTGATTGTGTAGTATACATGGAGATGACTGATAGCTGATTGTGTGGTATACATGGAGTTGACTGATAGCTGATTGTGTGGTATACATGGAGTTGACTGATAGCTGATTGTGTGGTATACATGGAGTTGACTGATAGCTGATTGTGTGGTATACATGGAGATGACTGATAGCTGATTGTGTGGTATACATGGAGATGACTGATAGCTGATTGTGTGGTATACATGGAGATGACTGATAGCTGCTTATGTGGTATACATGGAGATGACTGATAGCTGATTGTGTGGTATAAATGGAGTTGACTGATAGCTGATTGTGTGGTATACATGGAGATGACTGATAGCTGATTGTGTGGTATACATGGAGTTGACTGATAGCTGATTGTGTGGTATACATGGAGATGACTGATAGCTGCTTGTGTGGTATACATGGAGATGACTGATCTCTGATTGTGTGGTATAAATGGAGTTGACTGATAGCTGATTGTGTGGTATTCAGGGAAATAACTGATAGCTGATTGTGTGGTATACATGGAGTTGACTGATAGCTGATTGTGTGGTATACATGGAGATGACTGATAGCTGATTGTGTGGTATACATGGAGATGACTGATAGCTGATTGTGTGGTATACATGGAGTTGACTGATAGCTGATTGTGTGGTATACATGGAGATGACTGATAGCTGATTGTCTGGTATACATGGAGTTGACTGATAGCTGATTGTGTGGTATACATGGAGATGACTGATAGCTGATTGTGTGGTATACATGGAGTTGACTGATAGCTGATTGAGTGGTATACATGGAGTTGACTGATAGCTGATTGTGTGGTATACATGGAGTTGACTGATAGCTGATTGTGTGGTATACATGGAGATGACTGATAGCTGATTGTGTGGTATAAATGGAGTTGACTGATAGCTGATTGTGTGGTATACATGGAGATGACTGATAGCTGATTGTGTGGTATACATGGAGTTGACTGATAGCTGATTGTGTGGTATACATGGAGTTGACTGATAGCTGATTGTGTGTTATACATGGAGTTGACTGATAGCTGATTGTGTGGTATACATGGAGTTGACTGATAGCTGATTGTGTGGTATACATGGAGATGACTGATAGCTGATTGTGTGGTATACATGGAGTTGACTGATAGCTGATTGTGTGGTATACATGGAGTTGACTGATAGCTGATTGTGTGGTATACATGGAGTTGACTGATAGCTGATTGTGTGGTATAAATGGAGTTGACTGATAGCTGATTGTGTGGTATACATGGAGTTGACTGATAGCTGATTGTGTGGTATAAGTGGAGTTGACTGATAGCTGATTGTGTGGTATACATGGAGATGACTGATAGCTGATTGTGTGGTATACATGGAGATGACTGATGGCTTATTATGTGGTATAAATGGAGTTGACGGAATGCTGATTGTGTGGTATACATGGAGTTGACTGATAGCTGATTGTGTGGTATACATGGAGATGACTGATAGCTGATTGTGTGGTATACATGGAGTTGACTGATAGCTGATTGTGTGGTATACATGGAGATGACTGATAGCTGATTGTGTGGTATACATGGAGTTGACTGATAGCTGATTGTGTGGTATACATGGAGTTGACTGATAGCTGATTGTGTGGTATACATGGAGTTGACTGATAGCTGATTGTGTGGTATACATGGAGTTGACTGATAGCTGATTGTGTGGTATACATGGAGATGACTGATAGCTGATTGTGTGGTATACATGGAGTTGACTGTTAGCTGATTGTGTGGTATACATGGAGATGACTGATAGCTGATTGTGTGGTATACATGGAGTTGACTGATAGCTGATTGTGTGGTATACATGGAGATGACTGATAGCTGATTGTGTGGTATACATGGAGTTGACTGATAGCTGATTGTGTGGTATACATGGAGTTGACTGATAGCTGATTGTGTGGTATACATGGAGTTGACTGATAGCTGATTGTGTGGTATACATGGAGATGACTGATAGCTGATTGTGTGGTATACATGGAGTTGACTGAAAGCTGATTGTTTGGTTTATATGGAGATGACTGATAGCTGATTGTGTGGTATAAATGGAGTTGACTGATTGATGATTGTGTGGTATACATGGAGATGACTGATAGCTGATTGTGTGGTGTACATGGAGTTGACTGATAGCTGATTATGTGCTATAAATGGAGTTGACTAATAGCTGATTGTGTGGTATACATGGAGTTGACTGATAGCTGATTGTGTGGTACACATGGAGATGAATGATAGCTGATTGTGTGGTATACATGGAGTTGACTGATAGCTGATTGTGTGGTATACATGGAGTTGACTGATAGCTGATTGTGTGGTATACATGGAGATTACTGATAGCTGATTGTGTGGTATACATGGAGATGACTGATAGCTGATTGTGTGGTATACATGGAGTTGACTGATAGCTGATTGTGTGGTATACATGGAGATGACTGATAGCTGATTGTGTGGTATAAATGGAGCTGACTGATAGCTGATTGTGTGGTATACATGGAGTTGACTGATAGCTGATTATATTGCATTCAAGGAGATGACTGATAGCTGATTGTCTGGTATACATGGAGTTGACTGATAGCTGATTTTGTGGTATACATGGAGATGACTGATAGCTGATTGTGTGGTATACATGGAGTTGACTGATAGCTGATTGTGTGGTATACATGGAGTTGACTCATAGCTGATTGTGTGGTATACATGGAGTTGACTGATAGCTGATTGTGTGGTATACATGGAGATGACTGATAGCTGATTGCGTGGTATACATGGAGATGACTGATAGCTGATTGTGTGGTATACATGAGTTGACTAATACCTGATTATGTGCTATAAAAGGAGTTGACTCATAGCTGATTGTGTGGTATACATGCAGTTGACTGATAGCTTATTGTGTGGTTTACGTGGAGTTGACTGATAGATGATTGTGCGGTATTCATGTAGTTGACTGATAGCTGATTGTGTGGTATACATGGAGATGACTGATAGCTGATTGTGTGGTATACATGGAGTTGACTGATAGCTGATGTGTGGTATACATGGAGTTGACTGATAGCTGATTGTGTGGTATAAATGGAGTTGACTGATAGCTGATTGTGTAGTATACATGGAGATGACTGATAGCTGATTGTGTGGTATACATGGAGTTGACAAATCGCTGATTATGTGGTATAAATGGAGTTGACTGATAGCTGTTTGTGTGGTATCAATGTAGTTGATTGATAGCTGATTGTGTGGTATACATGGAGTTGACTGATAGCTGATTGTGTGGTATACATGGAGATGACTGATAGATGATTGTGTGGTATACATGGAGTTGACTGATAGCTGATTGTGTGGTATACATGGAGATGACTGATAGCTGATTGTGTGGTATACATGGAGATGACTGATAGCTGATTGTGTGGTATACATGGAGTTGACTGATAGCTGATTGTGTGGTATACATGGAGTTGACAGATAGCTGATTGTGTGGTATACATGGAGATGACTGATAGCTGATTGTGTGGTATAAATGGAGTTGACTGATAGCTGATTGTGTGGTATACATGGAGATGACTGATAGCTGATTGTGTGGTATACATGGAGATGACTGATAGCTGCTTGTGTGGTATACATGGAGATGACTGATCGCTGATTGTGTGGTATAAATGGAGTTGACTGATAGCTGATTGTGTGGTATACATGGAGATGACTGATAGCTGATTGTGTGGTATACATGGAGTTGACTGATAGCTGATTGTGTGGTATACATGGAGTTGACTGATAGCTGATTGTGTGGTATACATGGAGATGACTGATAGCTGATTGTGTGGTATACATGGAGATGACTGATAGCTGATTGTGTGGTATACATGGAGATGACTGATAGCTGATGGTGTGCTATACATGGAGTTGACTGATAGCTGTTTTTGTGGTATACATGGAGATGACTGATAGCTGATTGTGTGGTATACATGGAGATGACTGATAGCTGATTGTGTGGTATACATGGAGTTGACTGATAGCTGATTGTGTGGTATACATGGAGTTGACTGATAGCTGATTGTGTGGTATACATGGAGATGACTGATAGCTGATTGTGTGGTATACATGGAGTTGACTGATAGCTGATTGTGTGGTATACATGGAGATGACTGATAGCTGATTGTGTGGTATACATGGAGTTGACTGATAGCTGATTGTGTGGTATACATGGAGATGACTGATAGCTGATTGTGTGGTATACATGGAGTTGACTGATAGCTGATTGTGTGGTATACATGGAGATGACTGATAGCTGATTGTGTGGTATACATGGAGTTGACTGATAGCTGATTATGTGCTATAAATGGTGTTGACTAATAGCTGAATTTGTGGTATACATGCAGTTGACTGATAGCTTATTGTGTGGTTTACGTGAAGTTGACTGATAGATGATTGTGCGGTATTCATGTAGTTGACTGATAGCTGATTGTGTGGTACACACGGAGTTGACTGATAGCTGATTGTGTGGTATACATGGAGATGACTGATAGCTGATTGTGTGGTATACATGGAGTTGACTGATAGCTGATTATGTGGTATAAATGGAGTTGACTGATAGCTGATTGTGTGGTATAAATGGAGGTGACTGATAGCTGATTGTGTGGTATACATGGAGATGACTGATAGCTGATTGTGTGGTATACATGGAGATGACTGATAGCTGATTGTGTGGTATACATGGAGTTGACTGATAGCTGATTGTGTGGTATACATGGAGTTGACTGATAGCTGATTGTGTGGTATACATGGAGATGACTGTTAGCTGATTGTGTGGTATACATGGAGTTGACTGAAAGCTGATTGAGTGGTTTAAATGGAGTTGAATGATAGCTGATTGTGTGGTATAAATGGAGTTGACTGATTGCTGATTGTGTGGTATACATGGAGTTGACTGATAGCTGATTGTGTGGTGTACATGGAGTTGACTGATAGCTGATTGTGTGGTATTCATGGAGTTGACTGATAGCTGATTGTGTGGTATACATGGAGATGACTGATAGCTGATTGTGTGGTATACATGGAGTTGACTGATAGCTGATTGTGTGGTATAAATGGAGTTGACTGATAGCTGATTGTGTGGTATACATGGAGATGACTGATAGCTGATTGTGTGGTATACATGGAGTTGACTGATAGCTGATTGTGTGGTATACATGGAGTTGACTGATAGCTGATTGTGTGGTATACATGGAGTTGACTGATAGCTGATTGTGTGGTGTACATGGAGTTGACTGATAGCTGATTATGTGCTATAAATGGAGTTGACTCATAGCTGATTGTGTGGTATACATGCAGTTGACTGATAGCTTATTGTGTGGTGTACGTGGAGTTGACTGATAGCTGATTGTGCGGTATTCATGGAGTTGACTGATAGCTGATTGTGTGGTACACACGGAGATGACTGATAGCTTATTATGTGGTATACAGGAAGATGACTGATCGCTGATTGTGTGGTATAATTTGATTTGACGGATGGCTGATTGTGTGGTATATATGGAGATGACTGATAGCTGATTGTGCGGTGTAAATGGAGTTGACCTAATAGCTGATTATGTGGTATAAATGGAGTTGAATGATAGCTGTTTGTGTGGTATCAATGTAGTTGATGGATAGATGATTGTTTGGTATAGATGGAGTTGACTGATAGCTGATTGTGTAGTATACATGGAGATGACTGATAGATGATTGTGTTCTACACATGGAAGTGACTGATAGCTGATTGTGTGGTATACATGGAGTTGACTGATAGCTGATTGTGTGGTATACATGGAGTTGACTGATAGCTGATTGTGTGGTATACATGGAGATGACTGATAGCTGATTGTGTGGTATACATGGAGTTGACTGATAGCTGATTGTGTGGTATACTTGGAGTTGACTGATAGCTGATTGTGTGGTATACATGGAGTTGACTGATAGCTGATTGTGTGGTATACATGGGAGTTGACTGATAGCTGATTGTGTGGTATACATGGAGTTGACTGATAGCTGATTGTGTGGTATACATGGAGTTGACTGATAGCTGATTGTGTGGTATATGTGGAGTTGACTGATAGCTGATTGTGTGGTATACATGGAGATGACTGATAGCTGATTGTCTGGTGTACATGGAGACACTTATATCTGATTGTTTGATATACATGGAGTTGACTGATAGCTGATTGTGTGGTATACATGGAGTTGACTGATAGCTGATTTTGTGGTATACATGGAGATGACTGATAGCTGATTGTGGGGTATACTTGGAGTTGACTGATAGCTGATTGTGTGGTATACATGGAGATGACTGATAGCTGATTGTCTGGTGTACATGGAGTTGACTGATAGCAAGATTGTGTGGTATACATGGAGTTGACTGAATAGCTGATTGATGTGTTAAAATGGAGTTGACTGATAGCTGATTGTGTGTTATACATGGAGATGACTGATAGCTGATTGTGTGGTATACATGGAGTTGACTGATAGCTGATTGTGTGGTATACATGGAGTTGACTGATAGCTGATTATGTGGTATAAATGGAGTTGACTGATAGCTGATTGTGTGGTATACATGGAGTTGACTGATAGCTGATTGTGTGGTATACATGGAGTTGACTGATAGCTGATTGTGTGGTATACATGGAGATGACTGATAGCTGATTGTTGGTAGTACATGGAGTTACTGATAGCTGATTGTGTGGTATACATGGAGATGACTGATAGCTGATTGTGTGTATACATGGAGTTGACTGATAGCTGATTGTGTGGTATACATGGAGATGACTGATAGCTGATTGTGTGGTATACATGGAGTTGACTGATAGCTGATTGTGTGGTATACATGGAGTTGACTGATAGCTGATTGTGTGGTATACATGGAGTTGACTGATAGCTGATTGTGTGGTATACATGGAGATGACTGATAGCTGATTGTGTGGTATACATGGAGTTGACTGATAGCTGATTGTGTGGTATACATGGAGTTGACTGATAGCTGATTGTGTGGTATACATGGAGATGACTGATAGCTGATTGTGTGGTATACATGGAGTTGACTGATAGCTGATTGTGTGGTATACATGGAGTTGACTGATAGCTGATTGTGTGGTATACATGGAGTTGACTGATAGCTGATTGTGTGGTATACATGGAGATGACTGATAGCTGATTGTGTGGTATAAATGGAGTTGACTGATAGCTGATTGTGTGGTATACATGGAGATGACTGATAGCTGATTGTGTGGTATACATGGAGTTGACTCATAGCTGATTGTGTGGTATACATGGAGTTGACTGATAGCTGATTGTGTGGTATACATGGAGATGACTGATAGCTGATTGTGTGGTATACATGGAGATGACTGATAGCTGATTGTGTGGTATACATGGAGTTGACTGATAGCTGATTGTGTGGTATAAATGGAGATGACTGATAGCTGATTGTGTGGTATACATGGAGTGACTGATAGCTGATTGTGTGGTATACATGGAGATGACTGATAGCTGATTGTGTGGTATACATGGAGTTGACTGATAGCTGATTGTGTGGTATACATGGAGTTGACTGATAGCTGATTGTGTGGTATAAATCGAGTTGACTGATAGCTGCTTGTGTGGTATAAATGGAGTTGACTGATAGCTGATTGTGTGGTATACATGGAGATGACTGATAGCTGATTGTGTGGTATACATGGAGTTGACTGATAGCTGATTGTGTGGTATACATGGAGATGACTGATAGCTGATTGTCTGGTATAATGGAGTTGACTGATAGCTGATTGTGTGGTATACATGGAGATGACAGATCGCTGATTGGTGGTTTAGAAATGGAGTGACTGATAGCTGATTGTGTGGGTATACATGGAAGTGACTGATAGCTGATGGTGTGGTATACATGGAGTGACTGATAGCTGATTGTGCGCTGTAAACGGAGTTGACTGATAGCTGATTGATGTGGTATACAATGGAGATGACTGATAGCTGATATGTTGTATACAATGGAGATTGACTGATAGCCTGATTGTGTGGTATACATGGAAGTTGACTGATAGCTGATTGTGTGGTACTACATGGAGTTGACTGATAGCTGATTGTGTGGTATACATGGAGTTGACTGATAGCTGAATGTGTGGTATACATGAAGATGACTGATAGCAGATTGTGTGGTATACATGGACTTGAAAGATAGCTGATTGTGTGGTATTCATGGAGATGACTGATAGCTGATTGTGTGGTATACATGGAGTTGACTGATAGCTGATTGTGTGGTATACATGGAGATGACTGATAGCTGATTGTGTGGTATACATGGAGATGACTGATAGCTGATTGTGTGGTATACATGGAGTTGACTGATAGCTGATTGTGTGGTATACATGGAGATGACTGATAGCTGATTGTGTGGTATAAATGGAGTTGACTGATAGCTGATTGTGTGGTATACATGGAGTTGACTGATAGCTGATTGTGTGGTATACGTGGAGTTGACTGATAGCTGATTGTGTGGTATTCATGGAGTTGACTGATAGCTGATTGTGTGTTACTCATGGAGATGACTGATAGCTTATTATGTGGTATACATGGAGTTGAATGAATGCTGATTGTGTGGTATACATGGAGATGACTGATAGCTGATTGTGTGGTATACATGGAGTTGACTGATAGCTGATTGTGTGGTATACATGGAGATGACTGATAGCTGATTGTGTGGTATACATGGAGTTGACTGATAGCTGATTGTGTGGTATGTTTGGACAATACTGATAGCTGATTGTGTGGTATACATGGAGTTGACTGATAGCTGATTGTGTGGTATAAATGGTGTTGACTGATAGCTGATTGTGTGGTATAAATGGAGATCGACTGATAGCGCTAATTGGTGGTATAATGGAGTTGACTGATAGCTGATTGTGGGTATAAATGGAGTTGACTGATAGCTGATTGTGTGGTATAAATGGAGTTGACTCATAGCTAATTGTCTGTTATACATGGAGTTGACTGATAGCTGATTGTGTGGTATACATGGAGTTGACTGCTCGCTGATTGTGTGGTATACATGGAGATAACTGATGGCTGATTGTGTGGTGTACATGGAGTTGACTGATAGCTGATTATGTGCTATAAATGGAGTTGACTAATAGCTATATGTGGTTACATGGAAGTTGACTGATAGCTGATTGTGTGGTATACATGGAGATGACTGATAGCTGATTGTGTGGTATACATGGAGATTACTGATAGCTGATTGTGTGGTATACATGGAGATGACTGATAGCTGATTGTGTGGTATAAATGGAGTTGACTGATAGCTGATTGTGTGGTATAAATGGAGTTGACTGATAGCTGATTGTGTGGTATACATGGAGATGACTGATAGCTGATTGTGTGGTATACATGGAGTTGACTGATAGCTGATTGTGTGGTATACATGGAGTTGACTGATAGCTGATTGTGTGGTATACATGGAGATGACTGATAGCTGATTGTGTGGTATAAATGGAGTTGACTGATAGCTGATTGTGTGGTATACATGGAGTTGACTGATAGCTGATTGTGTGGTATACATGGAGTTGACTGATAGCTGATTGTGTGGTATACATGGAGATGACTGATAGCTGATTGTGTGGTATACATGGAGATGACTGATAGCTGATTGTGTGGTATACATGGAGTTGACTGATAGCTGATTGTGTGGTATACATGGAGTTGACTGATAGCTGATTGTGTGGTATACATGGAGATGACTGATAGCTGATTGTGTGGTATACATGGAATTGACTGATAGCTGATTGTGTGATATAAATGGAGTATACTGATAGCTGATTGTGTGGTATAAATGAGTTTGACTGAAGCTGATTGTGTGGTATACATGGAGTTGACTGATAGCTGACTGTGTGGTATACATGGAGATGATGATAGCAGATTGTGTGGTATACAATGGAGATGACTGATAGCTGCTTGTGTGGTATAAATGAGTTGACTGATAGCTGGATTATGTGGTATAAATGGAGTTGACTCAGAGCTAATTGTCTGTTATACATGGAGTTGACTGACAGCTGATTGTGTGGTATACGTGGAGTTGACTGCTCGCTGATTGTATGGTATTCATGGAGATGAATGATAGCTGATTGTGTGGTATACATGGAGTTGACTGATAGCTGATTTTGTGGTATAAATGGAGTTGACTGATAGCTGATTGTGTGGTATACATGGAGTTGACTGATAGCTGATTGTGTGGTATACATGGAGATGACTGATAGCTGATTGTGTGGTATACATGGAGTTGACTGATAGCTGATTGTGTGGTATACATGGAGTTGACTGATAGCTGATTGTGTGGTATACATGGAGATGAATGATAGCTGCTTGTGTGGTATACATGGAGATGACTGTTCGCTGATTGTGTGGTATAAATGGAGTTCACCGAGAGCTGAATATCTGGTATAAATGGAGTTGACTGATAGCTGTTTGTGGGGTATAAATGGAGTTGACTGATAGCTGATTGTGTGGTATACATGGAGTTGACTGATAGCTGATTGTGTGGTATACATGGAGTTGACTGATAGCTGATTGTGTGGTATACATGGAGTTGACTGATAGCTGATTGTGTGGTATACATGGAGTTGACTGATAGCTGATTGTGTGTTACACATGGAGATTACTGATAGCTTATTATGTGGTATAAATGGAGTTGACTGATAGCTGATTGTGTGGTATACATCGAGTTGACTGATCGCTGATTGTGTGGTATGCATGGAGTTGACTGATAGCTGATTGTGTGGTATACATGGAGATGACTGATAGCTGATTGTGTGGTATACATGGAGTTGACTGATAGCTGATTGTGTGGTATACATGGAGTTGACTGATAGCTGATTGTGTGGTATACATGGAGTTGACTGATAGCTGATTGTGTGGTATACATGGAGATGACTGATAGCTGATTGTGTGGTATACATGGAGTTGACTGATAGCTGATTGTGTGGTATACATGGAGTTGACTGATAGCTGATTGTGTGGTATACATGGAGTTGACTGATAGCTGATTGTGTGGTATACATGGAGATGACTGATAGCTGATTGTGTGGTATAAATGGAGTTGACTGATAGCTGATTGTGTGGTATAAATGGAGTTGACTGATAGCTGACTGTGTGGTATACATGGAGTTGACTGATAGCTGATTGTGTGGTATACATGGA
The DNA here is from genome assembly GCF_017639515.1 of Carcharodon carcharias. Classification (NCBI taxonomy): domain Eukaryota; kingdom Metazoa; phylum Chordata; class Chondrichthyes; order Lamniformes; family Lamnidae; genus Carcharodon; species Carcharodon carcharias. The sequence goes on from NC_054473.1 coordinate 33,615,592, forward strand.
GTTGACTGATAGCTGATTGTGTGGTATACATGGAGTTGACTGATAGCTGATTGTGTGGTATACATGGAGTTGACTGATAGCTGATTGTGTGGTATACATGGAGATGACTGATAGCTGATTGTGTGGTATACATGGAGATGACTGATAGCTGATTGTGTGGTATAATGGAGTTGACTGATAGCTGATTGTGTGGTATACATGGAGTTGACTGATAGCTGATTGTGTGGTATACATGGAGTTGACTGATAGCTGATTGTGTGGTATACATGGAGTTGACTGATAGCTGATTGTGTGGTATACATGGAGTTGACTGATAGCTGATTGTGTGGTATACATGGAGATGACTGATAGCTGATTGTGTGGTATACATGGAGTTGACTGATAGCTGATTGTGTGGTATACATGGAGTTGACTGATAGCTGATTGTGTGGTATACATGGAGATGACTGATAGCTGATTGTGTGGTATACATGGAGTTGACTGATAGCTGATTGTGTGGTATACATGGAGTTGACTGATAGCTGATTGTGTGTATAAATGGAGTTGACTGATAGCTGATTTGTGTGTATAATGGAATTGATGATAGCTGATTGTGTGGTATACGTGGAGTTGGCTGATAACTGATTGTGTGGTATACATGGAGATGACTGATAGCTGATTGTCTGGTGTACATGGAGTTGACTAATAGCTGATTGTGTGGTATATATGAAGATGACTGATAGCTGATTGTGTGGTATAGATGGAGATGACTGATAGCTGCTTGTGTGCTATAAATGGAGTTGACTGATAGTTGACTGTGTGGTATACATGGAGATGACTGATAGCTGATTGTGTGGTATACATGGAATTGACTTCTAGGCTGATTGTGTGGTATACATGGAATGACTGATAGCTGATTGTGTGGATACACGGAGATGACTGCATGGCTGATTATGTTGTATAAATGAAGTTGATTGATAGCTGATTGTGTGGTTTACATGGAGTTGACTGATAGCTGATTGTGTGGTATAAATGGAGTTGACTGATAGCTGATTGTGTGGTATACATGGAGATGACTGATAGCTGATTGTGTGTATAAATGGAGTTGACTGATAGCTGATTGTGTGGTATAAATGGAGATGACTGATAGCTGATTGTGTGGTATACATGGAGTTGACTGATAGCTGATTGTGTGGTATACATGGAGTTGACTGATAGCTGATTCTGTGGTTTAAATTGAGTTGAATGATAGCTGATTGTGTGGGTTATATGGAGATGACTGATAGCTGATTGTGTGGTATACATGGAGTTGACTGATAGCTGATTGTGTGGTATACATGGAGATGACTAATAACTGTTTGTGTGGTATACATGGAGTTGACTGCTGGCTGATTGTGTGGTATACATGGAGATGACTGATAGCTGATTGTGTGGTATAATGGAGATGACTGATAGCTGATTGTGTGGTATAAATGGAGTTGACTGATAGCTGATTGTGTGGTATACATGGAGTTGACTGATAGCTGATTGTGTGGTATAAATGGAGTTGACTGATAGCTGATTATGTGGTATAAATGGAGTTGACTGATAGCTGATTGTGTGGTATACATGGAGTTGACTGATAGCTGATTGTGTGGTATACATGGAGATGACTGATAGCTGATTGTGTGGTATACATGGAGTTGACTGATAGCTGATTGTGTGGTATACATGGAGATGACTGATAGCTGATTGTGTGGTATAAATGGAGTTGACTGATAGCTGATTGTGTGGTATACATGGAGATGACTGATAGCTGATTGTGTGGTATACATGGAGATGACTGATAGCTGATTGTGTGGTATACATGGAGTTGACTGATAGCTGATTGTGTGGTATACATGGAGATGACTGATAGCTGATTGTGTGGTATAAATGGAGTTGACTGATAGCTGATTGTGTGGTATAAATGGAGTTGACTGATAGCTGATTGTGTGGTATACATGGAGTTGACTGATAGCTGATTGTGTGGTATACATGGAGATGACTGATAGCTGATTGTGTGGTATACATGGAGTTGACTGATAGCTGATTGTGTGGTATACATGGAGTTGACTGATAGCTGATTGTGTGGTATACATGGAGATGACTGATAGCTGATTGTGTGGTATACATGGAGATGACTGATAGCTGATTGTGTGGTATAAATGGAGTTGACTGATAGCTGATTGTGTGGTATACATGGAGTTGACTGATAGCTGATTGTGTGGTATACGTGGAGTTGACTGATAGCTGATTGTGTGGTATACATGGAGTTGACTGATAGCTGATTGTGTGGTATACATGGAGATGACTGATAGCTGATTGTGTGGTATAAATGGAGTTGACTGATAGCTGATTGTGTGGTATACATGGAGATGACTGATAGCTGATTGTGTGGTATACATGGAGTTGACTGATAGCTGATTGTGTGGTATAAATGGAGTTGACTGATAGCTGATTGTGTGGTATACATGGAGTTGACTGATAGCTGATTGTGTGGTATACATGGAGTTGACTGATAGCTGATTGTGTGGTATACATGGAGTTGACTGATAGCTGATTGTGTGGTATACATGGAGATTACTGATAGCTGATTGTGTGGTATACATGGAGTTCGCTTATGGCTGATTGTGTGGTATACATGGAGTTGACTGATAGCTGATTGTGTGGTATACATGGAGTTGACTGATAGCTGATTGTGTGGTATACATGGAGATGACTGATAGCTGATTGTGTGGTATACATGGAGATGACTGATAGCTGATTGTGTGGTATACATGGAGTTGACTGATAGCTGATTGTGTGGTATACATGGAGATGACTGATTTCTTATTATGTGGTATAAATGGAGTTGACTGATAGCTGATTGTGTGGTATAAATGGAGTTGACTGATAGCTGATTGTGTGGTATACATGGAGTTGACTGATAGCTGATTGTGTGGTATACATGGAGATGACTGATAGCTGATTGTGTGGTATACATGGAGTTGACTGATAGCTGATTTGTGGTATAAATGGAGTTGACTGATAGCTGATTGTGTGGTATACATGGAGTTGACTGATAGCTGATTGTGTGGTATACATGGAGTTGACTGATAGCTGATTGTGTGGTTACAATGGAGTTGACTGATAGCTGATTGTGTGGTATACATGGAGTTGACTGATAGCTGATTGTGTGGTATACATGAGATGACTGATAGCTGATTGTGTGGTATACATGGAGATGACTGATAGCTGATTGTGTGGTATACATGGAGTTGACTGATAGCTGATTGTGTGGTATACATGGAGTATGACTGATAGCTGATTGTGTGGTATACATGGAGTTGACTGATAGCTGATTGTGTGGTATACATGGAGATGACTGATAGCTGATTGTGTGGTATACATGGAGATTACAGATAGCTGATTGTGTGGTATACATGGAGTTGACTGATAGCTGATTGTGTGGTATACATGGAGATGACTGATAGCTGATTGTGTGCTATAAATGGAGTTGACTGATAGCTGATTGTGTGGTATACATGGAGTTGACTGATAGCTGATTGTGTGGTATACATGGAGTTGACTGATAGCTGATTGTGTGGTATACATGGAGTTGACTGATAGCTGATTGTGTGGTATACATGGAGATGACTGATAGCTGATTGTGTGGTATACATGGAGATGACTGATAGCTGATTGTGTGGTATACATGGAGATGACTGATAGCTGATTGTGTGGTATAAATGGAGTTGACTGATAGCTGATTGTGTGGTATAAATGGAGATGACTGATAGCTGATTGTGTGGTATAAATGGAGTTGACTGATAGCTGATTGTGTGGTATAAATGGAGTTGACTGATAGCTGATTGTGTGGTATACATGGAGATGACTGATAGCTGATTGTGTGGTATACATGGAGTTGACTGATAGCTGATTGTGTGGTATACATGGAGATGACTGATAGCTGATTGTGTGGTATACATGGAGTTGACTGATAGCTGATTGTGTGGTATACATGGAGATGACTGATAGCTGATTGTGTGGTATACATGGAGATTACTGATAGCTGATTGTGTGGTATACATGGAGTTGACTGATAGCTGATTGTGTGGTATACATGGAGTTGACTGATAGCTGATTGTGTGGTATACATGGAGTTGACTGATAGCTGATTGTGTGGTATACATGGAGATGACTGATAGCTGATTGTGTGGTATACATGGAGATGACTGATAGCTGATTGTGTGGTATAATTGAAGTTGACTGATAGCTGATTGTGTGGTATACATGGAGATGACTGATAGCTGATTGTGTGCTATAAATGGAGTTGACTGATAGCTGATTGTGTGGTATAAATGGAGTTGACTGATAGCTGATTGTGTGGTATAAATGGAGTTGACTGATAGATGATTGTGTGGTATACATGGAGTTGACTGATAGCTGATTGTGTGGTATACATGGAGATGACTGATAGCTGATTGTGTGGTATAAATGGAGTTGACTGATAGCTGATTGTGTGGTATACATGGAGTTGACTGATAGCTGATTGTGTGGTATAAATGGAGATGACTGATAGCTGATTGTGTGGTATACATGGAGTTGACTGATAGCTGATTGTGTGGTATACATGGAGTTGACTGATAGCTGATTGTGTGGTATACATGGAGATGACTGATAGCTGATTGTGTGGTATACATGGAGTTGACTGATAGCTGATTGTGTGGTATACATGGAGATGACTGATAGCTGATTGTGTGGTATAAATGGAGTTGACTGATAGCTGATTGTGTGGTATACATGGAGATGAATGATAGCTGATTGTGTGGTATACATGGAGTTGACTGATAGCTGATTGTGTGGTATACATGGAGTTGACTGATAGCTGATTGTGTAGTGTAGTTGGAGATGACTGGTAGCTGATTGTGTGGTATACATGGAGATGACTGATAGCTGATTTTCTGTTATACATGGAGTTGACTGATAGCTGATTGTGTGGTATACGTGGAGTTGACTGATAGTTGATTGTGTGGTATTCATGGAGTTGACTGATAGCTGATTTTGAGGTATACATGGAGATGACTGATATCTGATTGTGTGATATAAATGGAGTTGACTGATAGCTGATTGTGTGGTATACATGGAGATGACTGATAGCTGATTGTGTGGTATACATGGAGTTGACTGATAGCTGATTGTGTGGTATACATGGAGATGACTGATAGCTGATTGTGTGGTATACATGGAGATGACTGATAGCTGATTGTGTGCTATACATGGAGTTGACTGATAGCTGATTGTGTGGTATAATGGAGTTGACTGATAGCTGATTGTGTGGTATACATGGAGATGACTGATAGCTGATTGTGTGGTATACATGGAATTGACTGATAGCTGATTGTGTGGTATACATGGAGTTGACTGATAGCTGATTGTGTGGTATAAATGGAGTTGACTGATAGCTGATTGTGTGGTATACATGGAGATGACTGATAGCTGATTGTGTGGTATACATGGAGTTGACTGATAGCTGATTGTGTGGTATACATGGAGTTGACTGATAGCTGATTGTATGGTATACATGGAGTTGACTGATAGCTGATTGTGTGGTATACATGGAGTTGACTGATAGCTGATTGTGTGGTATACATGGAGATGACTGATAGCTGATTGTGTGGTATACATGGAGATGACTGATAGCTGATTGTGTGGTATACATGGAGATGACTGATATCTGATTGTGTGGTATAAATGGAGTTGACTGATAGCTGATTGTGTGGTATACATGGAGATGACTGATAGCTGATTGTGTGGTATACATGGAGTTGAATGATAGCTGATTGTGTGGTATACATGGAGATGACTGATAGCTGATTGTGTGGTATACATGGAGTTGACTGATAGCTGATTGTGTGGTATACATGGAGATGACTGATAGCTGATTGCGTGTTATACATGGAGATGACTGACAGCTGATTGTGTGGTATAAATGGAGATGACTGATAGCTGATTGTGTGGTATACATGGAGTTGACTGATAGCTGATTGTGTGGTATACATGGAGTTGACTGATAGCTGATTGTGTTGTATACATGGAGTTGACTGATAGCTGATTGTGTTGTATATATGGAGTTGACTGATAGCTGATTGTGTGGTATACATGGAGATGACTGATAGCTGATTGTGTGGTATACATGGAGATGACTGATAGCTGATTGTGTGGTATACATGGAGTTGACTGATAGCTGATTGTGTGGTATACATGGAGTTGACTGATAGCTGATTGTGTGGTATACATGGAGATGACTGATAGCTGATTGTGTGGTATACATGGAGATGACTGATAGCTGATTGTGTGTTATACTTGGAGTTGACTGATAGCTGATTGTGTGGTATGAATGGAGTTTACTGATAGCTGATTGTGTGGTATACATGGAGATGACTGATAGCTGATTGCGTGTTATACATGGAGATGACTGACATCTGATTGTGTTGTATAAATGGAGATGACTGTTAGGTGATTGTGTCGTATACATGGAGATTACTGATAGCCGATTATGTGGTATACATGGGGAAGACAGATAGCTGATTGTGTGGTATACATGGAGTTGGCTGATAGCTGATTTTGTGGTTTACATGGAGTTGACTGATAGCTGATTGTGTGGTATACATGGAGATGACAGATAGCTGATTGTGTGGTATAAATGGAGTTGACTAATAGCTGATTTGTGGTATACATGGGAGTTGACTGATAGCTGATTGTGTGGTATAAATGGAGTTACTGATAGCTGATTGTGTGGTATACATGGAGATGACTGATAGCTGATTCTGTGGTATACACTGGAGTTGACTGATAGCTGATTGTGTGCTATACATGGATATTACTGATAGCTGATATGTGTGGTATACATGGAGTTGACTGATAGCTGATTGTGTGTATAATGGAGTTGACTGATAGCTGATAGTGTGGTATTCATGGAGTTGACTGATAGCTGATTTGTGTGGTATAAATGGAGTGGACTGATAGCTGATTGTGTGGAATTCATGGAGTGACTGATAGCTGATTGTGTGGTATACATGGAGTTGACTGATAGCTGATTGTGTGGTATAAATGGAGTTGACTGATAGCTGATTGTGTGGTATACATGGAGTTGACTGATAGCTGATTGTGTGGTATAAATGGAGTTGACTGATAGCTGATTGTGTGGTATACATGGAGTTGACTGATAGCTGATTGTGTGGTATACATGGAGATGACTGATAGCTGATTGTGTGGTATACATGGAGATGACTGATAGCTGATTGTGTGGTATACATGGAGATGACTGATAGCTGATTGTGTGGTATACATGGAGTTGACTGATAGCTGATTGTGTGGTATACATGGAGTTGACTGATAGCTGATTGTGTGGTATAAATGGAGTTGACTGATAGCTGATTGTGTGGTATACATGGAGATGACTGATAGCTGATTGTGTGGTATACATGGAGTTGACTGATAGCTGATTATGTGGTATACATGGAGTTGAATGATAGCTGATTGTGTGGTATACGTGGAGTTGACTGATAGCTGATTGTGTGGTATTCATGGAGTTGACTGATAGCTGATTGTGTGGTATACATGGAGATGACTGATAGCTTATTATGTGGTATAAATGGAGTTGACTGATAGCTGATTGTGTGGTATACATGGAGTTGACTGATAGCTGATTGTGTGGTATACATGGAGATGACTGATAGCTGATTGTGTGGTATACATGGAGTTGAATGATAGCTGATTGTGTGGTATACATGGAGATGACTGATAGCTGATTGTCTGGTATACATGGAGTTGACTGATAGCTGATTTTGCGGTATACATGGAGTTGACTGATAGCTGATTGTGTGGTATACATGGAGTTGACTGATAGCTGATTGTGTGGTATACATGGAGTTGACTGATAGCTGATTGTGTGGTATACATGGAGATGACTGATAGCTGATTGTGTGGTATACATGGAGTTGACTGATAGCTGATTGTGTGGTATAAATGGAGTTGACTGATAGCTGATTGTGTGGTATACATGGAGATGACTGATAGCTGATTGTGTGGTATACATGGAGATGACTGATAGCTGATTGTGTGGTATAAATGGAGTTGACTGATAGCTGATTGTGTGGTATACATGGAGATGACTGATAGCTGATTGTGTGGTATAAATGGAGTTGACTGATAGCTGATTGTGTGGTATACATGGAGTTGACTGATAGCTGATTGTGTGGTATACATGGAGTTGACTGATAGCTGATTGTGTGGTATTCATGGAGTTGACTGATAGCTGATTGTGTGGTATACATGGAGATGACTGATAGCTGATTGTGTGGTATACATGGAGTTGACTAATCGCTGATTATGTGGTATAAATGGAGTTGAATGATAGCTGTTTGTGTGGTATCAATGGAGTTGAAGGATAGATGATTGTTTGGTATAGATGGAGTTGACTGATAGCTGATTGTGTGGTATACATAGAGATGACTGATAGCTGATTGTGTGGTATACATGGAGATGACTGATAGCTTATTATGTGGTATAAATGGAGTTGACTGATAGCTGATTGTGTGGTATACATGGAGTTGACTGATAGCTGATTGTGTGGTATACATGGAGATGACTGATAGCTGATTGTGTGGTATACATGGAGATGACTGATAGCTGATTGTGTGGTATACATGGAGTTGACTGATAGCTGATTGTGTGGTATAAATGGAGTTGACTGATAGCTGATTGTGTGGTATACATGGAGATGACTGATAGCTGATTGTGTGGTATACATGGAGATGACTGATAGCTGATTGTGTGGTATACATGGAGATGACTGATAGCTGATTGTGTGGTATACATGGAGTTGACTGATAGCTGATTGTGTGGTATACATGGAGATGACTGATAGCTGATTGTGTGGTATAAATGGAGTTGACTGATAGCTGATTGTGTGGTATAAATGGAGATGACTGATAGCTGATTGTGTGGTATACATGGAGATGACTGATAGCTGATTGTGTGGTATACATGGAGTTGACTGATAGCTGATTGTGTGGTATACATGGAGATGACTCATAGCTGATTGTGTGGTATACATGGAGATGACTGATAGCTGATTGTGTGGTATACATGGAGATGACTGATAGCTGATTGTGTGGTATACATGGAGTTGACTGATAGCTGATTGTGTGGTATACATGGAGTTGACTGATAGCTGATTGTGTGGTATAAATGGAGTTGACTGATAGCTGATTGTGTGGTATACATGGAGTTGACTGATAGCTGATTGTGTGGTATACATGGAGTTGACTGATAGCTGATTGTGTGGTATTCATGGAGTTGACTGATAGCTGATTGTGTGGTATACATGGAGTTGACTGATAGCTGATTGTGTGGTATACATGGAGATGACTGATAGCTGATTGTGTGGTATACATGGAGTTGACTGATAGCTGATTGTGTGGTATAAATGGAGATGACTGATAGCTGATTGTGTGGTATACATGGAGTTGACTGATAGCTGATTGTGTGGTATACATGGAGTTGACTGATAGCTGATTGTGTGGTATACATGGAGATGACTGATAGCTGATTATGTGGTATACATGGAGTTGACTGATAGCTGATTGTGTGGTATAAATGGAGTTGACTGATAGCTGATTGTGTGGTATAAATGGAGTTGACTGATAGCTGATTGTGTGGTATACATGGAGTTGACTGATAGCTGATTGTGTGGTATACATGGAGTTGACTGATAGCTGATTGTGTGGTATACATGGAGTTGACTGATAGCTGATTGTGTGGTATAAATGGAGTTGACTGATAGCTGATTGTGTGGTATAAATGGAGTTGACTGATAGCTGATTGTGTGGTATAAATGGAGTTGACTGATAGCTGATTGTGTGGTATACATGGAGATGACTGATAGCTGATTGTGTGTTATACATGGAGTTGACTGATAGCTGATTGTGTGGTATACATGGAGATGACTGATAGCTGATTGTGTGGTATACATGGAGTTGACTGATAGCTGATTGTGTGGTATAAATGGAGTTGACTGATAGCTGATTGTGTGGTATACATGGAGTTGACTGATAGCTGATTGTGTGGTATAAATGGAGTTGACTGATAGCTGATTGTGTGGTATAAATGGAGTTGACTGATAGCTGATTGTGTGGTATACATGGAGTTGACTGATAGCTGATTGTGTGGTATACATGGAGATGACTGATTGCTGATTGTGTGGTATACATGGAGATGACTGATAGCTGATTGTGTGGTATACATGGAGTTGACTGCTGGCTGATTGTGTGGTATACATGGAGATGACTGATAGCTGATTGTGTGGTATAAATGGAGTTGCCTGATGGCTGATTATGTGGTATAAATGAAGTTGATTGATAGCTGATTGTGTGGTATACATGGAGTTGACTGATAGCTGATTGTGTGGTATAAATGGAGTTTACTGATAGCTGATTGTGTGGTATACATGGAGATTACTGATAGCTGATTGTGTGGTATACATGGAGTTGACAGATAGCTGATTGTGTGGTATACATGGAGATGACTGATAGCTGATTGTGTGGTATACATGGAGTTGACTGATAGCTGATTGTGTGGTATACATGGAGTTGACTGATAGCTGATTGTGTGGTATAAATGGAGTTGACTGATAGCTGATTGTGTGGTATACATGGAGTTGACTGATAGCTGATTGTGTGGTATACATGGAGTTGACTGATAGCTGATTGTGTGGTATACATGGAGTTGACTGATAGCTGATTGTGTGGTATACATGGAGATGACTGATAGCTGATTGTGTGGTATACATGGAGTTGACTGATAGCTGATTGTGTGGTATAAATGGAGTTGACTGATAGCTGATTGTGTGGTATACATGGAGTTGACTGATAGCTGATTGTGTGGTATACATGGAGTTGACTGATAGCTGATTGTGTGGTATAAATGGAGATGACTGATAGCTGATTGTGTGGTATACATGGAGTTGACTGATAGCTGATTGTGTGGTATACATGGAGTTGACTGATAGCTGATTGTATGGTAAACATGGAGTTGACTGATAGCTTATTATGTGGTATAAATGGAGTTGACTGATAGCTGATTGTGTGGTATACATGGAGTTGACTGATAGCTGATTGTGTGGTATACATGGAGTTGACTGATAGCTGATTGTGTGGTATACATGGAGATGACTGATATCTGATTGTGTGGTATACATGGAGTTGACTGATAGCTGATTGTGTGGTATACATGGAGTTGACTGATAGCTGATTGTGTGGTATACATGGAGTTGACTGATAGCTGATTGTGTGGTATACATGGAGATGACTGATAGCTGATTGTGTGGTATACATGGAGTTGACTAATCGCTGATTATGTGGTATAAATGGAGTTGACTGATAGCTGTTTGTGTGGTATACATGGAGTTGACTGATAGCTGATTGTGTGGTATAAATGGAGTTGACTGATAGCTGATTGTGTGGTATACATGGAGATGACTGATAGCTGATTGTGTGGTATACATGGAGTTGACTGATAGCTGATTGTGTGGTATAAATGGAGATGACTGATAGCTGATTGTGTGGTATACATGGAGTTGACTGATAGCTGATTGTGTGGTATACATGGAGATGACTGATAGCTGATTGTGTGGTATAAATGGAGTTGACTGATAGCTGATTATGTGGTATACATGGAGTTGACTGATAGCTGATTGTGTGGTATACATGGAGATGACTGATAGCTGATTGTGTGGTATACATGGAGATGACTGATAGCTGATTGTGTGGTATACATGGAGATTGACTGATAGCTTATTATGTGGTCTAAATGGAGTTGACAGATAGCTGATTGTGTTGTATAACTGGAGTTGACTGATAGCTGATTGTGTGCTATACATGGAGTTGACTGATAGCTGATTGTGTGCTATACATGGAGAACAATTATAGCTGATTGTGTGGTATACATGGAGTTGACTGATAGCTGATTGTGTGGTATAAATGGAGTTGACTGATAGCTGATTGTGTGGTATACATGGAGTTGACTGATAGCTGATTGTGTGGTATACATGGAGATGACTGATAGCTGATTGTGTGGTATACATGGAGTTGACTGATAGCTGATTGTGTGGTATAAATGGAGTTGACTGATAGCTGATTGTGTGGTATACATGGAGATGACTGATAGCTGATTGTGTGGTATAAATGGAGTTGACTGATAGCTGATTGTGTGGTATAAATGGAGTTGACTGATAGCTGATTGTGTGGTATACATGGAGTTGACTGATAGCTGATTGTGTGGTATACATGGAGATGACTGATAGCTGATTGTGTGGTATACATGGAGTTGACTGATAGCTGATTGTGTGGTATACATGGAGATGACTGATAGCTGATTGTGTGGTATACATGGAGATGACTGATAGCTGATTGTGTGGTATACATGGAGATGACTGATAGCTGATTGTGTGGTATAAATGGAGTTGACTGATAGCTGATTGTGTGGTATACATGGAGATGACTGATAGCTGATTGTGTGGTATAAATGGAGTTGACTGATAGCTGATTGTGTGGTATAAATGGAGTTGACTGATAGCTGATTGTGTGGTATACATGGAGTTGACTGATAGCTGATTGTGTGGTATACATGGAGTTGACTGATAGCTGATTGTGTGGTATACATGGAGTTGACTGATAGCTGATTGTGTGGTATACATGGAGATGACTGATAGCTGATTGTGTGGTATACATGGAGTTGACTGATAGCTGATTGTGTGGTATACATGGAGTTGACTGATAGCTGATTGTGTGGTATACATGGAGATGACTGATAGCTGATTGCGTTGTATAAATGGAGTTGACTGACAGCTGATTGTGTGGTATACATGGAGTTGACAGATGGCTGATTGTGTGGTATACATGGAGTTTACTGATAGCTGAATGTTTGGAATACATGGAACTGACTGATAGCTGATTGTCTGGTATACGTGGAGTTGACTGATAGCTGATTGTGTGGTATACATGGAGTTGACTGATAGCTGATTGTGTGGTATACATGGAGATGACTGATAGCTGATTGTGTGGTATACATGGAGTTGACTGATAGCTGATTGTGTGGAATAAATCGAGTTGACTGATAGCTGATTGTGTGGGATAAATGGGGATGACTGATAGCTGATTGTGTGGTATACATGGAGATGACTGATAGCTGATTGTGTGGTATACATGGAGTTCACTGATAGCTGATTGTGTGGTATACATGGAATTGACTGATAGCTGATTGTGTGGTATAAATGGAGTTGACTGATAGCTGATTGTGTGGTATACATGGAGATTGACTGATAGCTGATTTTGTGGTATACATGGAGATGACTGATAGCTCATTGTGTGCTATACATGGAGAACACATATATCTGATTGTTTGGTATACATGGAGTTGACTGATAGCTGAATGTGTGGTCTAAATGGAGTTGACAGATAGCTGATTGTGTTGTATAACTGGAGTTGACTGATAGCTGATTGTGTGGTATACATGGAGTTGACTGATAGCTGATTGTGTGGTATACATGGAGTTGACTGATAGCTGATTGTGTGGTATACATGGAGATGACTGATAGCTGATTGTGTTCTACACATGGAGATGACTGATAGCTTATTATGTGGTATAAATGAAGTTGACTGATAGCTGATTGTGTGGTATACATATAGTTGACTGATAGCTGATTGTGTGGTATACATGGAGTTGACTGATAGCTGATTGTGTGGTTTACTTGGAGTTGACTGATCGATGATTGTGTGGTATAAATGGAGTTGACTGATAGCTGATTGTGTGGTATACATGGAGATGACTGATAGCTGATTGTGTGGTATACATGGAGTTGACTGATAGCTGATTGTGTGGTATAAATGAGTTGACTGATAGCTGATTGTGTGGTATACATGGAGATGACTGATAGCTAATTGTGTGGTATACATGGAGTTGACTGATAGCTGATTGTGTGGTATACATGGAGTTGACTGATAGCTGATTGTGTGGTATACATGGAGATGACTGATAGCTGATTGTGTGGTATACATGGAGATGACTGATAGCTGATTGTGTGGTATACATGGAGTTGACTGATAGCTGATTGTGTGGTATACATGGAGATGACTGATAGCTGATTGTGTGGTATACATGGAGTTGACTGATAGCTGATTGTGTGGTATACATGGAGTTGACTGATAGCTGATTGTGTGGTATAAATGGAGTTGACTGATAGCTGATTGTGTGGTATAAATGGAGTTGACTGATAGCTGATTGTGTGGTATACATGGAGTTGACTGATAGCTGATTGTGTGGTATACATGGAGTTGACTGATAGCTGATTGTGTGGTATACATGGAGATGACTGATAGCTGATTGTGTGGTATAAATGGAGTTTACTGATAGCTGATTGTGTGGTATACATGGAGATGACTGATAGCTGATTGTGTGGTATACATGGAGTTGACTGATAGCTGATTGTGTGGTATAAATGGAGATGACTGATAGCTGATTGTGTGGTATACATGGAGATGACCGATCGCAGATTGTGTGGTATAAATGGAGTTGACTGATAGCTGATTGTGTGGTATAAATGAGTTGACTGATAGCTGATTGTGTGGTTTATATGGAGATGACTGATAGCTGATTGTGTGGTATAAATGGAGTTGACTGATAGCTGATTGTGTGGTAGAAATGGAGTTGACTGATAGCTGTCTGTGTGGTATACATGGAGCTGATTGATAGCTGATTGTGTGGTATACATGGAATTGACTGATAGCTGATTGTGTGGTGTACGTGGAGTTGACTGATAGCTGATTATGTGGTATAAGTGCATTTGACTGATAGCTGATTGTGTGGTGTACATGGAATTGACTGATAGCTGATTGTGTGGTATAAATGGAGTTGACTGATTGCTTATTATGTGGTATACATGGAGTTGACTGATAGCTGATTGTGTGGTATACATGGAGTTGACTGATGGCTGATTATGTGGTATAAATGAAGTTGATTGATAGCTGATTGTGTGGTATACATGGAGTTGACTGATAGCTGATTGTGTGGTATAAATGGATCTTACTGATAGCTGATTGTGTGGTATACATGGAGGTAACTGATAGCTGATTGTGTGGTATACATAGAGTTGACTGATAGCTGATTGTGTGGTATACATCGAGTTGACTGCTGGCTGATTGTGTGGTATACATGGACAAGACTGATCGCTGATTGCGTGGTATAAATGGAGTTGCCTGATGGCTGATTTTGTGGTATAAATGAAGTTGATTGATAGCTTATTGTGTGGTATACATGGAGTGGACTGATAGCTGATTGTGTGGTATAATTGGAGTTTACTGATAGCTGATTGTGTGGTATACATGGAGATGACTTATAACTGATTGTGTGGTATAAATGGAGTTTACTGATAGCTGATTGTGTGGTATACATGGAGACGACTGATAGCTGATTGTGTGGTATACATGGAGTTGACTGATAGCTGATTGTGTGGTATACATGGAGTTGACTGATAGCTGATTGTGTGGTATAAATGGAGTTGACTGATAGCTGATTGTGTGGTATACATGGAGATTACTGATAGCTGATTGTGTGGTATACATGGAGTTGACTGATAGCTGATTGTGTAGTGTAGTTGGAGATGACTGATAGCTGATTGTGTGGTATACATGGAGATGACCGATCGCAGATTGTGTGGTATAAATGGAGTTGACTGATAGCTGATTGTGTGGTATAAATGGAGTTGACTGATAGCTGATTATGTGGTATAAAGGGAGTTGACTGATAGATGATTGTGTGGTATACATGGAGATGACTGATAGCTGATTGTGTGGTATACATGGAGATGACTGATAGCTGTTTGTGTGGTATACATGGAGTTGACTGCTGGCTGATTGTGTGGTATACATGGAGATGACTGATAGCTGATTGTGTGGTATAAATGGAGTTGCCTGATGGCTGATTATGTTGTATAAATGGAGATGACTGATAGCTGATTGTGTGGTATAAATGGAGTTGACTGATAGCTGATTGTGTGGTATAAATGGAGTTGACTGATAGCTGATTGTGTGGTATACATGGAGTTGACTGATAGCTGATTGTGTGGTATACATGGAGTTGACTGATAGCTGATTGTGTGGTATACATGGAGTGACTGATAGCTGATTGTGTGGTATACATGGAGTTGACTGATAGCTGTTTTTGTGGTATACATGGAGTTGACTGATAGCTGATTGTGTGGTATACATGGAGATGACTGATAGCTGATTGTGTGGTATACATGGAGTTGACTAATCGGTGATTATGTGGTATAAATGGAGTTGACTGATAGCTGATTGTGTGGTATAAATGGAGTTGACTGATAGCTGATTGTGTGGTATAAATGGAGTTGACTGATAGCTGATTGTGTGGTATACATGGAGATGACTGATAGCTGATTGTGTGGTATACATGGAGTTGACTGATAGCTGATTGTGTGGTATACATGGAGTTGACTGATAGCTGATTGTGTGGTATACATGGAGATGACTGATAGCTGATTGTGTGGTATAAATGGAGTTGACTGATAGCTGATTGTGTGGTATACATGGAGTTGACTGATAGCTGATTGTGTGGTATACATGGAGATGACTGATAGCTGATTGTGTGGTATACATGGAGTTGACTGATAGCTGATTGTGTGGTATAAATGGAGTTGACTGATAGCTGATTGTGTGGTATACATGGAGATGACTGATAGCTGATTGTGTGGTATAAATGGAGTTGACTGATAGCTGATTGTGTGGTATACATGGAGTTGACTGATAGCTGATTGTGTGGTATACATGGAGTTGACTGATAGCTGATTGTGTGGTATTCATGGAGTTGACTGATAGCTGATTGTGTGGTATACATGGAGTTGACTGATAGCTGATTGTGTGGTTTACATGGAGATGACTGATAGCTGATTGTGTGGTATACATGGAGATGACTGATAGCTGATTGTGTGGTATAAATGGAGTTGACTGATTGCTGATAGTGTGGTATAAATGGAGTTGACTGATAGCTGATTGTGTGGTATAAATGGAGTTGACTGATAGCTGATTGTGTGGTATACATGGAGTTGACTGATAGCTGATTGTGTGGTATACATGGAGTTGACTGATAGCTGATTGTGTGGTATAAATGGAGTTGACTGATAGCTGATTGTGTGGTATACATGGAGTTGACTGATAGCTGATTGTGTGGTATACATAGAGTTGACTGATAGCTGATTGTGTGGTATACATGGAGATGACTGATAGCTGATTGTGTGGTATACATGGAGATGACCGATCGCAGATTGTGTGGTATAAATGGAGTTGACTGATAGCTGATTGTGTGGTATAAATGGAGTTGACTGATAGCTGATTGTGTGGTATACATGGAGATGACTGATAGCTGATTGTGTGGTATTCAGGAAGATCACTGATAGCTGATTGTGTCGTATAAATTGAGTTGAATGATAGCTGATGGTGTGGGTTATATGGAGATGACTGATAGCTGATTGTGTGGTATACATGGAGTTGACTGATAGCTGATTGTGTGGTATAAATCGAGTTGACTGATAGCTGACTGTGTGGTATACATGGAGATGATTGATAGCTGATTCTGTGGTATACATGGAATTGACTGATAGCTGATTGTGTGGTGTAAGTGGTGTTTACTGATAGCTGAATATGTGGTATAAATGGATTTGACTGATAGCTGATTGTGTTGTATACATGGAGTTGACTGCTGGCTGATTGTGTGGTATACATGGACATGACTGATCGCTGATTGCGTGGTATAAATGGAGTGGCCTGATGGCTGATTTTGTGGTATAAATGAAGTTGATTGATAGCTGATTGTGTGGTATACATGGAGTTGACTGATAGCTGATTGTGTGGTATACATGGAGATGACTGATAGATGATTGTGTGGTATACATGGAGATGACTGATAGCTGATTGTGTGGTATACATGGAGATTACAGATAGCTGATTGTGTGGTATACATGGAGATGACTGATAGCTGATTGTGTGGTATACATGGAGTTGACTGATAGCTGATTGTGTGGTATACATGGAGTTGACTGATAGCTGATTGTGTGGTATAAATGGAGTTTACTGATAGCTGATTGTGTGGTATACATGGAGATTACTGATAGCTGATTGTGTGGTATACATGGAGTTGACTGATAGCTGATTGTGTGGTATACATGGAGATGACTGATAGCTGATTGTGTGGTATACATGGAGATGACTGATCGCAGATTGTGTGGTATAAATGGAGTTGACTGATAGCTGATTGTGTGGTATAAATGGAGTTGACTGATAGCTGATTATGTGGTATAAATGGAGTTGACTGATAGATGATTGTGTGGTATACATGGAGATGACTGATAGCTGTTTGTGTGGTATACATGGAGTTGACTGATAGCTGATTGTGTGGTATACATGGAGATGACTGATAGCTGATTGTGTGGTATACATGGAGTTGACTTATAGATGATTGTGTGGTATACATGGAGATGACTGATAGCTGATTGTGTGGTATACATGGAGATTACAGATAGATGATTGTGTGGTATACATGGGGATGACTGATAGCTGATTGTGTGGTATACATGGAGTTGACTGATAGCTGATTGTGTGGTATACATGGAGTTGACTGATAACTGATTGTGAGGTATTCAGGGAGATCACTGATAGCTGATTGTGTGGTATACATGGAGATGACTGATCGCTGATTGTGTCGTACAAATTGAGTTGAATGATAGCTGATTGTGTGGTATAAATCGAGATTACTGATAGCTGTTTGTGTGGTATACATGGAGATGACTGATAGCTGATTGTGTCGTATAAATGGAGTTGTCTGATGGCTGATTATGTTGTATAAATGAAGTTGATTTATAGCTGATAGTGTGGTTTGCATGGAGTTGACTGATAGCTGATTGTGTGGTATAAATGGAGTTTACTGATAGCTGAATGTGTGGTATACATGGAGATGACTGATAGCTGATTGTGTGGTATACATGGAGTTGACTTTTAGATGATTGTGTGGTATACATGGAGATGACTGATAGCTGATTGTGTGGTATACATGGAGTTGACTGATAGCTGATTGTGTAATATACATGGAATTGACTGATAACTGATTGTGTGGTATACATGGAGATGACTGATCGCTGATTGTGTCGTACATATTGAGTTGAATGATAGCTGATTGTGTGGTTTATATGGAGATGACTGATAGCTGATTGTGTGTTATAAATGGAGTTGACTGATAGCTGATTGTGTGGTATAAATGGAGTTGACTGATAGCCGTCTGTGTGGTATACATGGAGCTGATTGATAGCTGATTGTGTGGTGTACGTGGAGTTGACTGACAGCTGATTATGTGGTATAAATGCATTTTACTGATAGCTGATTGAGTGATATACATGGAATTGACTGATAACTGATTGTGAGGTATTCAGGGAGATCACTGATAGCTGATTGTGTGGTTATACATGGAGATGACTGATCGCTAATTGTGTCGTACAAATTGAGTTCAATGATAGCTGATTGTGTGGTTTATATGGAGATGACTGATAGCTGATTGTGTGCTATACATGGAGCTGATTGATAGCTGATTGTGTGTTATACATGGAGATGACTGATAGCTGATTGTGTGGTGTACGTGCAGTTGACTGATAGCTGATTATGTGGTATAAATGGATTTGACTGATAGCTGATTGTGTGGTATACATGGAGATGACTGATAGATGATTGCGTGTTATACATGGAGATGACTGACATCTGATTGTGTTGTATAAATGGAGATGACTGATTGCTTATTATGTGGTATAAATGGAGTTGACTGATAGCTGATTGTGTGGTATAAATGAAGTTGCCTGATAGCTGATTATGTGGTATAAATGGAGTTGATTGATAGCTGATTGTGTGGTATACATGGAGTTGACTGATAGCTGATTGTGTGGTATTCAGGGAGATCACTGATAGCTGATTGTGTCGTATAAATTGAGTTGAATGATAGCTGATGGTGTGGGTTATATGGAGATGACTGATAGCTGATTGTGTGGTATACATGGAGTTGACTGATAGCTGATTGTGTGGTATAAATCGAGTTGACTGATAGCTGACTGTGTGGTATACATGGAGATGATTGATAGCTGATTCTGTGGTATACATGGAATTGACTGATAGCTGATTGTGTGGTGTAATTGGAGATGACTGATAGCTGAATATGTGGTATAAATGGATTTGACTGATAGCTGATTGTGTGGTGTACATGGAGTTGACTGATAGCTGATTGTGTGGTATACATGGAGATTACTGATAGCTGATTTTTTGGTATACATGGGGATGACTGATAGCTAATTGTGTGGTATATATGCAGTTGACTAATAGCTGATTGTGTGGTATACATGGAGTTGACTGATAGCTGATTGTGTGGTATATATGGTGATGACTGATAGCTGATTGTGTGGTATACATGGAGATGACTGATCGCTGATTGTGTGGTATAAATGGATTGGCCTGATAGCTGATTTTGTGGTATAAATGAAGTTGATTGATAGCTGATTGTGTGTTATACATGGAGTTGACTGATAGCTGATTGTGTGGTATAATTGGAGTTGACTGATAGCTGATTGTGTGGTATACATGGAGATGACTGATAGCTGATTGTGTGGTATACATGGAGATGACTGATAGCTGATTGTGTGGTATAAATGGAGTTGACTGATAGCTGATTGTGTGGTATAAATGGAGTTGACTGATAGCTGATTGTGTGGTATACATTGAGTTGACTGATAGCTGATTGTGTGGTATAACTGGAGTTTACTGATAGCTGATTGTGTGGTATACATGGAGATTACTGATAGCTGTTTGTGTGGTATACATGGAGTTGACTGATAGCTGATTGTGTGGTATACATGGAGATGACTGATAGCTGATTGTGTGGTATAAATGGAGTTGACTGACAGCCGACTGTGTGGAATACATGGAGCTGATTGATTGCTGATTGTGTGGTATACATGGAGATGACTGATAGCTCTTTGTGTGGTATACATGAAGTTGACAACTGGCTGATTGTCTGGTATACATGGAGTTCACTGATAGCTGATTGTGTGGTATAAATGGAGTTTACTGATAGCTGATTGTGTGGTATACATGGAGATTACTGATAGCTGTTTGTGTGGTATACATGGAGTTGATTGATAGCTGATTGTGTGGTATACATGGAGATGACTGATAGCTGATTGTGTGGTATACATGGAGATGACCGATCGCAGATTGTGTGGTATAAATGGAGTTGACTGATAGCTGATTGTGTGGTATAAATGGAGTTGAATGATAGCTGATTGTGTGGTTTATATGGAGATGACTGATAGCTGATTGTGTGGTATAAATGGAGTTGACTGATAGCTGATTGTGTGGTATAAATGGAGTTGACTGATAGCTGTCTGTGTGGTCTACATGGAGCTGATTGATAGCTGATTGTGTGGTATACATGGAATTGACTGATAGCTGATTGTGTGGTGTACGTGGAGTTGACTGATAGCTGATTATGTGGTATAAGTGCATTTGACTGATAGCTGATTGTGTGGTGTACATGGAATTGACTGATAGCTGATTGTGTGGTATAAGTGGAGTTGATTGATTGCTTGTTATGTGGTATCAATGGAGTTGACTCATAGCTGATTGTGTGGGAAACATGGAGTTGACTGAAAGCTGATTGAGTGGTTTAAATGGAGTTGACTGATAGCTGATTGTGTGGTATACATGGAGTTGACTGATAGCTGATTGTGTGGTATAAATGGATCTTACTGATAGCTGATTGTGTGGTATACATGGAGGTTACTGATAGCTGATTGTGTGGTATACATAGAGTTGACTGATAGCTGATTGTGTGGTATACATCGAGTTGACTGCTGGCTGATTGTGTGGTATACATGGACAAGACTGATCGCTGATTGCGTGGTATGAATGGAGTTGCCTGATGGCTGATTTTGTGGTATAAATGAAGTTGATTGATAGCTTATTGTGTGGTATACATGGAGTGGACAGTTAGCTGATTGTGTGGTATAATTGGAGTTTACTGATAGCTGATTGTGTGGTATACATGGAGATGACTTATAACTGATTGTGTGGTATAAATGGAGTTTACTGATAGCTGATTGTGTGGTATACATGGAGACGACTGATAGCTGATTGTGTGGTATACATGGAGTTGACTGATAGATGATTGTGTGGTATACATGGAGTTGACTGATAGCTGATTGTGTGGTATAAATGGAGTTTACTGATAGCTGATTGTGTGGTATACATGGAGATTACTGATAGCTGTTTGTGTGGTATACATGGAGTTGACTGATAGCTGATTGTGTGGTATACATGGAGATGACTGATAGCTGATTGTGTGGTATACATGGAGATGACCAATCGCAGATTGTGTGGTATAAATGGAGTTGACTGATAGCTGATTGTGTGGTATAAATGGGGTTGACTGATAGCTGATTATGTGGTATAAAGGGAGTTGACTGATAGATGATTGTGTGGTATACATGGAGATGACTGATAGCTGATTGTGTGGTATACATGGAGATGACTGATAGCTGTTTGTGTGGTATACATGGAGTTGACTACTGGCTGATTGTGTGGTATACATGGAGATGACTGATAGCTGATTGTGTGGTATAAATGGAGTTGCCTGATGGCTGATTATGTTGTATAAATGAAGTTGATTTATAGCTGATAATGTGGTTTACATGGAGTTGACTGATAGCTGATTGTGTGGTATAAATGGAGTTTACTGATAGCTGAATGTGTGGTATACATGGAGATGACTAATAGATGATTGTGTGGTATACATGGAGATGACTGATAGCTGTTTGTGTGGTGTACATGGAGATTACAGATAGATGATTGTGTGGTATACATGGGGATGACTGATAGCTGATTGTGTGGTATACATGGAGTTGACTGATAGCTGATTGTGTATTATACGTGGAATTGACTGATAACTGATTGTCAGGTATTCAGGGAGATCACTGATCGCTGATTATGTCCTGCAAATTGAGTTGAATGATAGCTGATTGTGTGGTTTATATGGAGATGACTGATAGCTGATTGTGTGTTATAAATGGAGTTGACTGATAGCTGATTGTGTGGTATAAATGGAGTTGACTGATAACTGATTGTGAGGTATTCAGGGAGATCACTGATAGCTGATTGTGTGGTATACATGGAGATGACTGATCGCTGATTGTGTCGTACAAATTGAGTTCAATGATAGCTGATTGTGTGGTTTATATGGAGATGACTGATAGCTGATTGTCTGCTATACATGGAGCTGATTGATAGCTGATTGTGTGGTATACATGGAGATGACTGATAGCTGATTGTGTGGTGTACCTGAAGTTGACTGATAGCTGATTATGTGGTATAAGTGGATTTGACTGATAGCTGATTGTGTGGTGTACATGGAATTGACTGATAGCTGATTGTGTGGTATACATGGAGATTACTGATAGCTGATTGTGTGGTATACATGGGGATGACTGATAGCTGATTGTGTTGTATAAATGGAGTTGATTGATTGCTTAATATGTGGTATAAATGGAGTTGACAGATAGCTGATTGTGTGGTATAAATGGAGTTGCCTGATGGCTGATTATGTGGTATAAATGAAGCTGATTGATAGCTGATTCTGTGGTATACATGGAGTTGACTGATAGCTCATTGTGTGGTATAAATGGAGTTTACTCATAGCTGATTGTGTGGTATACATGGAGGTTACTGATAGCTGATTGTGTGGTATACATAGAGTTGACTGATAGCTGATGGTGTGGTATACATGGAGATGACTGATAGCTGATTGTGTGGTATACATGGAGATGACCGATCGCAGATTGTGTGGTATAAATGGAGTTGACTGATAGCTGATTGTGTGGTATAAATGGAGTTGACTGATAGCTGATTGTGTGGTATTCAGTGATATGACTGATAGCTGATTGTGTGGTATAACTGGAGTTTACTGATAGCTGATTGTGTGGTATACATGGAGATTACTGATAGCTGTTTGTGTGGTATACAGGGAGTTGACTGATAGCTGATTGTGTGGTATACATGGAGATGACTGATAGCTGATTGTGTGGTATAAATGGAGTTGACTGACAGCCGACTGTGTGGAATACATGGAGCTGATTGATTGCTGATTGTGTGGTATACATGGAGATGACTGATAGCTCTTTGTGTGGTATACATGAAGTTGACAACTGGCTGATTGTCTGGTATACATGGAGTTCACTGATAGCTGATTGTGTGGTATAAATGGAGTTTACTGATAGCTGATTGTGTGGTATACATGGAGATTACTGATAGCTGTTTGTGTGGTATACATGGAGTTGACTGATAGCTGATTGTGTGGTATAGATGGAGATGACTGATAGCTGATTGTGTGGTATACATGGAGATGACCGATCGCAGATTGTGTGGTATAAATGGAGTTGACTGATAGCTGATTGTGTGGTATAAATGGAGTTGACTGATAGCTCATTGTGTGGTTTATATGGAGATGACTGATAGCTGATTGTGTGGTATAAATGGAGTTGACTGATAGCTGATTGTGTGGTAGAAATGGAGTTGACTGATAGCTGTCTGTGTGGTCTGCATGGAGCTGATTGATAGCTGATTGTGTGGTATACATGGAATTGACTGATAGCTGATTGTGTGGTGTACGTGGAGTTGACTGATAGCTGATTATGTGGTATAAGTGCATTTGACTGATAGCTGATTGTGTGGTGTACATGGAATTGACTGGTAGCTGATTGTGTGGTATAAGTGGAGTTGATTGATTGCTTGTTATGTGGTATCAATGGAGTTGACTCATAGCTGATTGTGTGGGAAACATGGAGTTGACTGAAAGCTGATTGAGTGGTTTAAATGGAGTTGACTGATAGCTGATTGTGTGGTATACATGGAGTTGACTGATAGCTGATTGTGTGGTATAAATGGATCTTACTGATAGCTGATTGTGTGGTATACATGGAGGTTACTGATAGCTGATTGTGTGGTATACATAGAGTTGACTGATAGCTGATTGTGTGGTATACATCGAGTTGACTGCTGGCTGATTGTGTGGTATACATGGACAAGACTGATCGCTGATTGCGTGGTATGAATGGAGTTGCCTGATGGCTGATTTTGTGGTATAAATGAAGTTGATTGATAGCTTATTGTGTGGTATACATGGAGTGGACAGTTAGCTGATTGTGTGGTATAATTGGAGTTTACTGATAGCTGATTGTGTGGTATACATGGAGATGACTTATAACTGATTGTGTGGTATAAATGGAGTTTACTGATAGCTGATTGTGTGGTATACATGGAGACGACTGATAGCTGATTGTGTGGTATACATGGAGTTGACTGATAGATGATTGTGTGGTATACATGGAGTTGACTGATAGCTGATTGTGTGGTATAAATGGAGTTTACTGATAGCTGATTGTGTGGTATACATGGAGATTACTGATAGCTGTTTGTGTGGTATACATGGAGTTGACTGATAGCTGATTGTGTGGTATACATGGAGATGACTGATAGCTGATTGTGTGGTATACATGGAGATGACCAATCGCAGATTGTGTGGTATAAATGGAGTTGACTGATAGCTGATTGTGTGGTATAAATGGGGTTGACTGATAGCTGATTATGTGGTATAAAGGGAGTTGACTGATAGCTGATTGTGTGGTATACATGGAGATGACTGATAGCTGCTTGTGTGGTATACATGGAGATGACTGATAGCTGTTTGTGTCGTATAAATGGAGTTGCCTGATGGCTGATTATGTTGTATAAATGAAGTTGATTTATAGCTGATAGTGTGGTTTACATGGAGTTGACTGATAGCTGATTGTGTGGTATAAATGGAGTTTACTGATAGCTGAATGTGTGGTATACATGGAGATGACTAATAGATGATTGTGTGGTATACATGGAGATGACTGATAGCTGTTTGTGTGGTGTACATGGAGATTACAGATAGATGATTGTGTGGTATACATGGGGATGACTGATAGCTGATTGTGTCGTATAAATGGAGTTGCCTGATGGCTGATTATGTTGTATAAATGAAGTTGATTTATAGCTGATAGTGTGGTTTACATGGAGTTGACTGATAGCTGATTGTGTGGTATAAATGGAGTTTACTGATAGCTGAATGTGTGGTATACATGGAGATGACTAATAGATGATTGTGTGGTATACATGGAGATGACTGATAGCTGTTTGTGTGGTGTACATGGAGATTACAGATAGATGATTGTGTGGTATACATGGGGATGACTGATAGCTGATTGTGTGGTATACATGGAGTTGACTGATAGCTGATTGTGTATTATACGTGGAATTGACTGATAACTGATTGTCAGGTATTCAGGGAGATCACTGATCGCTGATTATGTCCTGCAAATTGAGTTGAATGATAGCTGATTGTGTGGTTTATATGGAGATGACTGATAGCTGATTGTGTGTTATAAATGGAGTTGACTGATAGCTGATTGTGTGGTATAAATGGAGTTGACTGATAGCCGTCTATGTGGTATACATGGAGCTGATTGATAGCCGATTGTGTAGTATATATGGAATTGACTGATAGCTGATTGTTTGGTGTACGTGGAGTTGACTGACAGCTGATTATGTGGTATAAGTGGATTTGACTGATAGCCGATTGTGTGGTATACATGGAATTGACTGATAACTGATTGTGAGGTATTCAGGGAGATCACTGATAGCTGATTGTGTGGTATACATGGAGATGACTGATCGCTGATTGTGTCGTACAAATTGAGTTCAATGATAGCTGATTGTGTGGTTTATATGGAGATGACTGATAGCTGATTGTCTGCTATACATGGAGCTGATTGATAGCTGATTGTGTGGTATACATGGAGATGACTGATAGCTGATTGTGTGGTGTACCTGAAGTTGACTGATAGCTGATTATGTGGTATAAGTGGATTTGACTGATAGCTGATTGTGTGGTGTACATGGAATTGACTGATAGCTGATTGTGTGGTATACATGGAGATTACTGATAGCTCATTGTGTGGTATACATGGGGATGACTGATAGCTGATTGTGTTGTATAAATGGAGTTGATTGATTGCTTAATATGTGGTATAAATGGAGTTGACAGATAGCTGATTGTGTGGTATAAATGGAGTTGCCTGATGGCTGATTATGTGGTATAAATGAAGCTGATTGATAGCTGATTCTGTGGTATACATGGAGTTGACTGATAGCTCATTGTGTGGTATAAATGGAGTTTACTCATAGCTGATTGTGTGGTATACATGGAGGTTACTGATAGCTGATTGTGTGGTATACATAGAGTTGACTGATAGCTGATGGTGTGGTATACATGGAGATGACTGATAGCTGATTGTGTGGTATACATGGAGATGACCGATCGCAGATTGTGTGGTATAAATGGAGTTGACTGATAGCTGATTGTGTGGTATAAATGGAGTTGACTGATAGCTGATTGTGTGGTATTCAGTGATATGACTGATAGCTGATTGTGTGGTATAACTGGAGTTTACTGATAGCTGATTGTGTGGTATACATGGAGATTACTGATAGCTGTTTGTGTGGTATACAGGGAGTTGACTGATAGCTGATTGTGTGGTATACATGGAGATGACTGATAGCTGATTGTGTGGTATAAATGGAGTTGACTGACAGCCGACTGTGTGGAATACATGGAGCTGATTGATTGCTGATTGTGTGGTATACATGGAGATGACTGATAGCTCTTTGTGTGGTATACATGAAGTTGACAACTGGCTGATTGTCTGGTATACATGGAGTTCACTGATAGCTGATTGTGTGGTATAAATGGAGTTTACTGATAGCTGATTGTGTGGTATACATGGAGATTACTGATAGCTGTTTGTGTGGTATACATGGAGTTGACTGATAGCTGATTGTGTGGTATAGATGGAGATGACTGATAGCTGATTGTGTGGTATACATGGAGATGACCGATCGCAGATTGTGTGGTATAAATGGAGTTGACTGATAGCTGATTGTGTGGTATAAATGGAGTTGACTGATAGCTGATTGTGTGGTTTATATGGAGATGACTGATAGCTGATTGTGTGGTATAAATGGAGTTGACTGATAGCTGATTGTGTGGTAGAAATGGAGTTGACTGATAGCTGTCTGTGTGGTCTGCATGGAGCTGATTGATAGCTGATTGTGTGGTATACATGGAATTGACTGATAGCTGATTGTGTGGTGTACGTGGAGTTGACTGATAGCTGATTATGTGGTATAAGTGCATTTGACTGATAGCTGATTGTGTGGTGTACATGGAATTGACTGGTAGCTGATTGTGTGGTATAAGTGGAGTTGATTGATTGCTTGTTACGTGGTATCAATGGAGTTGACTCATAGCTGATTGTGTGGGAAACATGGAGTTGACTGAAAGCTGATTGAGTGGTTTAAATGGAGTTGACTGATAGCTGATTGTGTGGTATACATGGAGTTGACTGATAGCTGATTGTGTGGTATAAATGGATCTTACTGATAGCTGATTGTGTGGTATACATGGAGGTTACTGATAGCTGATTGTGTGGTATACATAGAGTTGACTGATAGCTGATTGTGTGGTATACATCGAGTTGACTGCTGGCTGATTGTGTGGTATACATGGACAAGACTGATCGCTGATTGCGTGGTATGAATGGAGTTGCCTGATGGCTGATTTTGTGGTATAAATGAAGTTGATTGATAGCTTATTGTGTGGTATACATGGAGTGGACAGTTAGCTGATTGTGTGGTATAATTGGAGTTTACTGATAGCTGATTGTGTGGTATACATGGAGATGACTTATAACTGATTGTGTGGTATAAATGGAGTTTACTGATAGCTGATTGTGTGGTATACATGGAGACGACTGATAGCTGATTGTGTGGTATACATGGAGTTGACTGATAGATGATTGTGTGGTATACATGGAGTTGACTGATAGCTGATTGTGTGGTATAAATGGAGTTTACTGATAGCTGATTGTGTGGTATACATGGAGATTACTGATAGCTGTTTGTGTGGTATACATGGAGTTGACTGATAGCTGATTGTGTGGTATACATGGAGATGACTGATAGCTGATTGTGTGGTATACATGGAGATGACCAATCGCAGATTGTGTGGTATAAATGGAGTTGACTGATAGCTGATTGTGTGGTATAAATGGGGTTGACTGATAGCTGATTATGTGGTATAAAGGGAGTTGACTGATAGATGATTGTGTGGTATACATGGAGATGACTGATAGCTGCTTGTGTGGTATACATGGAGATGACTGATAGCTGTTTGTGTGGTATACATGGAGTTGACTCCTGGCTGATTGTGTGGTATACATGGAGATGACTGATAGCTGATTGTGTCGTATAAATGGAGTTGCCTGATGGCTGATTATGTTGTATAAATGAAGTTGATTTATAGCTGATAGTGTGGTTTACATGGAGTTGACTGATAGCTGATTGTGTGGTATAAATGGAGTTTACTGATAGCTGAATGTGTGGTATACATGGAGATGACTAATAGATGATTGTGTGGTATACATGGAGATGACTGATAGCTGTTTGTGTGGTGTACATGGAGATTACAGATAGATGATTGTGTGGTATACATGGGGATGACTGATAGCTGATTGTGTGGTATACATGGAGTTGACTGATAGCTGATTGTGTATTATACGTGGAATTGACTGATAACTGATTGTCAAGTATTCAGGGAGATCACTGATCGCTGATTATGTCCTGCAAATTGAGTTGAATGATAGCTGATTGTGTGGTTTATATGGAGATGACTGATAGCTGATTGTGTGTTATAAATGGAGTTGACTGATAGCTGATTGTGTGGTATAAATGGAGTTGACTGATAGCCGTCTATGTGGTATACATGGAGCTGATTGATAGCTGATTGTGTAGTATATATGGAATTGACTGATAGCTGATTGTTTGGTGTACGTGGAGTTGACTGACAGCTGATTATGTGGTATAAGTGGATTTGACTGATAGCCGATTGTGTGGTATACATGGAATTGACTGATAACTGATTGTGAGGTATTCAGGGAGATCACTGATAGCTGATTGTGTGGTATACATGGAGATGACTGATCGCTGATTGTGTCGTACAAATTGAGTTCAATGATAGCTGATTGTGTGGTTTATATGGAGATGACTGATAGCTGATTGTCTGCTATACATGGAGCTGATTGATAGCTGATTGTGTGGTATACATGGAGATGACTGATAGCTGATTGTGTGGTGTACGTGGAGTTGACTGATAGCTGATTATGTGGTATAAGTGGATTTGACTGATAGCTGATTGTGTGGTGTACATGGAATTGACTGATAGCTGATTGTGTGGTATACATGGAGATTACTGATAGCTGATTGTGTGGTATACATGGGGATGACTGATAGCTGATTGTGTTGTATAAATGGAGTTGATTGATTGCTTAATATGTGGTATAAATGGAGTTGACTGATAGCTGATTGTGTGGTATAAATGGAGTTGCCTGATGGCTGATTATGTGGTATAAATGAAGCTGATTGATAGCTGATTCTGTGGTATACATGGAGTTGACTGATAGCTCATTGTGTGGTATAAATGGAGTTTACTCATAGCTGATTGTGTGGTATACATGGAGGTTACTGATAGCTGATTGTGTGGTATACATAGAGTTGACTGATAGCTGATGGTGTGGTATACATGGAGATGACTGATAGCTGATTGTGTGGTATACATGGAGATGACCGATCGCAGATTGTGTGGTATAAATGGAGTTGACTGATAGCTGATTGTGTGGTATAAATGGAGTTGACTGATAGCTGATTGTGTGGTATTCAGTGATATGACTGATAGCTGATTGTGTGGTATACATGGAGATGTCTGATAGCTGATTGTGTCGTATAAATTGATTTGAATGATAGCTGATGGTGTGGGTTATATGGAGATGACTGATAGCTGATTGTGTGGTATACATGGAGTTGACTGATAGCTGATTGTGTGGTTAAATCGAGTTGACTGATAGCTGACTGTGTGGTATACATGGAGATGATTGATAGCTGATTCTGTGGTATACATGGAATTGATTGATAGCTGATTGTGTGGTGTAAGTGGAGTTCACTGATAGCTGAATATGTGGTGTACATGGAGTTGACTGTTAGCTGATTGTGTGGTATACATCGAGTTGACTGCTGGCTGATTGTGTGGTATACATGGACATGACTGATCGCTGATTGCCTGGTATAAATGGAGTGGCCTGATGGCTGATTTTGTGGTATAAATGAAGTTGATTGATAGCTTATTGTGTGGTATACATGGAGTGGACTGATAGCTGATTGTGTGGTATACATGGAGATGACTGATAGATGATTGTGTGGTATACATGGAGATGACTGATAGCTGTTTGTGTGGTATACATGGAGATTACAGATAGATGATTGTGTGGTATATATGGGGATGACTGATAGCTGATTGTGTGGTATACATGGAGTTGACTGATAGATGATTGTGTGGTATACATGGAGTTGACTGATAGCTGATTGTGTGGTATAAATGGAGTTTACTGATAACTGATTGTGTGGTATACATGGAGATTACTGATAGCTGTTTGTGTGGTATACATGGAGTTAACTGATAGCTGATTGTGCGGTATACATGGAGATGACTGATAGCTGATTGTGTGGTATACATGGAGATGACCGATCGCAGATTGTGTGGTATACATGGAGTTGACTGATAGCTGATTGTGTGGTATAAATGGAGTTGACTGATAGCTGATTATGTGGTATAAATGGAGCTGACTGATAGATGATTGTGTGGTATACATGGAGATGACTGATAGCTGTTTGTGTGGTATACATGGAGTTGACTGCTGGCTGATTGTGTGGTATACATGGAGATGACTGATAGCTGATTGTGTGGTATACATGGAGTTGACTTTTAGATGATTGTGTGCTATACATGGAGATGACTGATAGCTGTTTGTGTGGTATACATGGAGATTACAGATAGATGATTGTGTGGTATACATGGGGATGACTGATAGATGATTGTGTGGTATACATGGAGTTGACTGATAGCTGAATGTGTGGTATACATGGAATTGACTGATAACTGATTGTGAGGCATTCAGGGAGATCACTGATAGCTGATTGTGTGGTATACATGGAGATGACTGATCGCTGATTGTGTCGTACAAATTGAGTTGAATGATAGCTGATTTTGTGGTATAAATCGAGATTACTGATAGCTGTTTGTGTGGTATACATGGAGATGACTGATAGCTGATTGTGTCGTATAAATGGAGTTGCCTGATGGCTGATTATGTTGTATAAATGAAGTTGATTTATAGCTGATAGTGTGGTTTACATGGAGTTGACTGATAGCTGATTGTGTGGTATAAATGGAGTTTACTGATAGCTGATTGTGTGGTATACATGGAGTTGACCGATAGCTGATTGTGTGGTATTCAGGGATATTACAGATAGATGATTGTGTGTTATACATGGGGATGACTGATAGCTGATTGTGTGGTATACATGGAGTTGACTGATAGCTGATTGTGTGGTATACATGGAATTGACTGATAACTGATTGTGAGGTATTCAGGGAGATCACTGATCGCTGATTGTGTCGTACAAATTGAGTTGAATGATAGCTGATTGTGTGGTTTATATGGAGATGACTGATAGCTGATTGTGTGTTATAAATGGAGTTGACTGATAGCTGATTGTGTGGTATAAATGGAGTTGACTGATAGCCGTCTATGTGGTATACATGGAGCTGATTGATAGCTGATTGTGTGGTGTACGTGGAGTTGACTGACAGCTGATTATGTGGTATAAGTGGATTTGACTGATAGCCGATTGTGTGATATACATGGAATTGACTGATAACTGATTGTGAGGTATTCAGGGAGATCACTGATAGCTGATTGTGTGGTATACATGGAGATGACTGATCGCTAATTGTGTCGTACAAATTGAGTTCAATGATAGCTGATTGTGTGGTTTATATGGAGATGACTGATAGCTGATTGTGTGCTATACATGGAGCTGATTGATAGCTGATTGTGTGTTATACATGGAGATGACTGATAGCTGATTGTGTGGTGTACGTGGAGTTGACTGATAGCTGATCATGTGGTATAAGTGGATTTGACTGATAGCTGATCGTGTGGTATACATGGAGATTACTGATAGCTGGTTGTGTGGTATACATGGGGATGACTGATAGCTGATTGTGTTGTATAAATGGAGATGATTGATTGCTTAATATGTGGTATAAATGGAGTTGACTGATAGCTGATTGTGTGGTATAAATGGAGTTGCCTGATGGCTGATTATGTGGTATAAATGAAGCTGATTGATAGCTGATTGTGTGGTATACATGGAGTTGACTGATAGCTCATTGTGTGGTATAAATGGAGTTTACTCATAGCTGATTGTGTCGTATAAATTGATTTGAATGATAGCTGATGGTGTGGGTTATATGGAGATGACTGATAGCTGATTGTGTGGTATACATGGAGTTGACTGATAGCTGATTGTGTGGTAAAAATCGAGTTGACTGATAGCTGACTGTGTGGTATACATGGAGATGATTGATAGCTGATTCTGTGGTATACATGGAATTGATTGATAGCTGATTGTGTGGTGTAAGTGAAGTTGACTGATAGCTGAATATGTGGTATAAATGGATTTGACTGATAGCTGATTGTGTGGTGTACATGGAGTTGACTGATAGCTGATTGTGTGGTATACATAGAGATTACTGATAGCTGATTGTTTGGTATAGATGGGGATGACTGATAACTAATTGTGTGGTATATATGCAGTTGACTAATAGCTGATTGTGTGGTATACATGGAGTTGACTGATAGCTGATTGTGTGGTATATATGGTGATGACTGTTAGCTGATTGTGTGGTATACATGGAAATGACTGATCGCTGATTGCGTGGTATAAATGGAGTGGCATGATGGCTCTTTTTGTGGTAAAAATGAAGTTGATTGAAAGCTGATTGTGTGGTATACATGGAGTTGACTGATAGCTGATGGTGTGGTATAATTGGAGTTGACTGATAGCTGATGGTGTGGTATACATGGAGATGACTGATAGCTGATTGTGTGGTATACATGGAGATGACCGATCGCAGATTGTGTGGTATAAATGGAGTTGACTGATAGCTGATTGTGTGGTATAAATGGAGTTGACTGATAGCTGATTGTGTGGTATTCAGTGATATGACTGATAGCTGATTGTGTGGTATAACTGGAGTTTACTGATAGCTGATTGTGTGGTATACATGGAGATTACTGATAGCTGTTTGTGTGGTATACAGGGAGTTGACTGATAGCTGATTGTGTGGTATACATGGAGATGACTGATAGCTGATTGTGTGGTATAAATGGAGTTGACTGACAGCCGACTGTGTGGAATACATGGAGCTGATTGATTGCTGATTGTGTGGTATACATGGAGATGACTGATAGCTCTTTGTGTGGTATACATGAAGTTGACAACTGGCTGATTGTCTGGTATACATGGAGTTCACTGATAGCTGATTGTGTGGTATAAATGGAGTTTACTGATAGCTGATTGTGTGGTATACATGGAGATTACTGATAGCTGTTTGTGTGGTATACATGGAGTTGACTGATAGCTGATTGTGTGGTATAGATGGAGATGACTGATAGCTGATTGTGTGGTATACATGGAGATGACCGATCGCAGATTGTGTGGTATAAATGGAGTTGACTGATAGCTGATTGTGTGGTATAAATGGAGTTGACTGATAGCTGATTGTGTGGTTTATATGGAGATGACTGATAGCTGATTGTGTGGTATAAATGGAGTTGACTGATAGCTGATTGTGTGGTAGAAATGGAGTTGACTGATAGCTGTCTGTGTGGTCTGCATGGAGCTGATTGATAGCTGATTGTGTGGTATACATGGAATTGACTGATAGCTGATTGTGTGGTGTACGTGGAGTTGACTGATAGCTGATTATGTGGTATAAGTGCATTTGACTGATAGCTGATTGTGTGGTGTACATGGAATTGACTGGTAGCTGATTGTGTGGTATAAGTGGAGTTGATTGATTGCTTGTTATGTGGTATCAATGGAGTTGACTCATAGCTGATTGTGTGGGAAACATGGAGTTGACTGAAAGCTGATTGAGTGGTTTAAATGGAGTTGACTGATAGCTGATTGTGTGGTATACATGGAGTTGACTGATAGCTGATTGTGTGGTATAAATGGATCTTACTGATAGCTGATTGTGTGGTATACATGGAGGTTACTGATAGCTGATTGTGTGGTATACATAGAGTTGACTGATAGCTGATTGTGTGGTATACATCGAGTTGACTGCTGGCTGATTGTGTGGTATACATGGAGAAGACTGATCGCTGATTGCGTGGTATGAATGGAGTTGACTGATGGCTGATTTTGTGGTATAAATGAAGTTGATTGATAGCTTATTGTGTGGTATACATGGAGTGGACAGTTAGCTGATTGTGTGGTATAATTGGAGTTTACTGATAGCTGATTGTGTGGTATACATGGAGATGACTTATAACTGATTGTGTGGTATAAATGGAGTTTACTGATAGCTGATTGTGTGGTATACATGGAGACGACTGATAGCTGATTGTGTGGTATACATGGAGTTGACTGATAGATGATTGTGTGGTATACATGGAGTTGACTGATAGCTGATTGTGTGGTATAAATGGAGTTTACTGATAGCTGATTGTGTGGTATACATGGAGATTACTGATAGCTGTTTGTGTGGTATACATGGAGTTGACTGATAGCTGATTGTGTGGTATACATGGAGATGACTGATAGCTGATTGTGTGGCATACATGGAGATGACCAATCGCAGATTGTGTGGTATAAATGGAGTTGACTGATAGCTGATTGTGTGGTATAAATGGGGTTGACTGATAGCTGATTATGTGGTATAAAGGGAGTTGACTGATAGATGATTGTGTGGTATACATGGAGATGACTGATAGCTGCTTGTGTGGTATACATGGAGATGACTGATAGCTGTTTGTGTGGTATACATGGAGTTGACTCCTGGCTGATTGTGTGGTATACATGGAGATGACTGATAGCTGATTGTGTCGTATAAATGGAGTTGCCTGATGGCTGATTATGTTGTATAAATGAAGTTGATTTATAGCTGATAGTGTGGTTTACATGGAGTTGACTGATAGCTGATTGTGTGGTATAAATGGAGATGACTGATAGCTGTTTGTGTGGTGTACATGGAGATTACAGATAGATGATTGTGTGGTATACATGGGGATGACTGATAGCTGATTGTGTGGTATACATGGAGTTGACTGATAGCTGATTGTGTATTATACGTGGAATTGACTGATAACTGATTGTCAAGTATTCAGGGAGATCACTGATCGCTGATTATGTCCTGCAAATTGAGTTGAATGATAGCTGATTGTGTGGTTTATATGGAGATGACTGATAGCTGATTGTGTGTTATAAATGGAGTTGACTGATAGCTGATTGTGTGGTATAAATGGAGTTGACTGATAGCCGTCTATGTGGTATACATGGAGCTGATTGATAGCTGATTGTGTAGTATATATGGAATTGACTGATAGCTGATTGTTTGGTGTACGTGGAGTTGACTGACAGCTGATTATGTGGTATAAGTGGATTTGACTGATAGCCGATTGTGTGGTATACATGGAATTGACTGATAACTGATTGTGAGGTATTCAGGGAGATCACTGATAGCTGATTGTGTGGTATACATGGAGATGACTGATCGCTGATTGTGTCGTACAAATTGAGTTCAATGATAGCTGATTGTGTGGTTTATATGGAGATGACTGATAGCTGATTGTCTGCTATACATGGAGCTGATTGATAGCTGATTGTGTGGTATACATGGAGATGACTGATAGCTGATTGTGTGGTGTACATGGAGTTGACTGATAGCTGATTATGTGGTATAAGTGGATTTGACTGATAGCTGATTGTGTGGTGTACATGGAATTGACTGATAGCTGATTGTGTGGTATACATGGAGATTACTGATAGCTGATTGTGTGGTATACATGGGGATGACTGATAGCTGATTGTGTTGTATAAATGGAGTTGATTGATTGCTTAATATGTGGTATAAATGGAGTTGACTGATAGCTGATTGTGTGGTATAAATGGAGTTGCCTGATGGCTGATTATGTGGTATAAATGAAGCTGATTGATAGCTGATTCTGTGGTATACATGGAGTTGACTGATAGCTCATTGTGTGGTATAAATGGAGTTTACTCATAGCTGATTGTGTGGTATACATGGAGGTTACTGATAGCTGATTGTGTGGTATACATAGAGTTGACTGATAGCTGATGGTGTGGTATACATGGAGATGACTGATAGCTGATTGTGTGGTATACATGGAGATGACCGATCGCAGATTGTGTGGTATAAATGGAGTTGACTGATAGCTGATTGTGTGGTATAAATGGAGTTGACTGATAGCTGATTGTGTGGTATTCAGTGATATGACTGAT
Source organism: Carcharodon carcharias (assembly GCF_017639515.1). NCBI lineage: Eukaryota > Metazoa > Chordata > Chondrichthyes > Lamniformes > Lamnidae > Carcharodon > Carcharodon carcharias. Next base: position 33,653,298 of record NC_054473.1, read on the forward strand.
AGCTGATTGTGTGGTATACATGGAGATGTCTGATAGCTGATTGTGTCGTATAAATTGATTTGAATGATAGCTGATGGTGTGGGTTATATGGAGATGACTGATAGCTGATTGTGTGGTATACATGGAGTTGACTGATAGCTGATTGTGTGGTTAAATCGAGTTGACTGATAGCTGACTGTGTGGTATACATGGAGATGATTGATAGCTGATTCTGTGGTATACATGGAATTGATTGATAGCTGATTGTGTGGTGTAAGTGGAGTTCACTGATAGCTGAATATGTGGTGTACATGGAGTTGACTGTTAGCTGATTGTGTGGTATACATCGAGTTGACTGCTGGCTGATTGTGTGGTATACATGGACATGACTGATCGCTGATTGCCTGGTATAAATGGAGTGGCCTGATGGCTGATTTTGTGGTATAAATGAAGTTGATTGATAGCTTATTGTGTGGTATACATGGAGTGGACTGATAGCTGATTGTGTGGTATACATGGAGATGACTGATAGATGATTGTGTGGTATACATGGAGATGACTGATAGCTGTTTGTGTGGTATACATGGAGATTACAGATAGATGATTGTGTGGTATATATGGGGATGACTGATAGCTGATTGTGTGGTATACATGGAGTTGACTGATAGATGATTGTGTGGTATACATGGAGTTGACTGATAGCTGATTGTGTGGTATAAATGGAGTTTACTGATAACTGATTGTGTGGTATACATGGAGATTACTGATAGCTGTTTGTGTGGTATACATGGAGTTAACTGATAGCTGATTGTGCGGTATACATGGAGATGACTGATAGCTGATTGTGTGGTATACATGGAGATGACCGATCGCAGATTGTGTGGTATAAATGGAGTTGACTGATAGCTGATTGTGTGGTATAAATGGAGTTGACTGATAGCTGATTATGTGGTATAAAGGGAGTTGACTGATAGATGATTGTGTGGTATACATGGAGATGACTGATAGCTGTTTGTGTGGTATACATGGAGTTGACTGCTGGCTGATTGTGTGGTATACATGGAGATGACTGATAGCTGATTGTGTGGTATACATGGAGTTGACTTTTAGATGATTGTGTGCTATACATGGAGATGACTGATAGCTGTTTGTGTGGTATACATGGAGATTACAGATAGATGATTGTGTGGTATACATGGGGATGACTGATAGATGATTGTGTGGTATACATGGAGTTGACTGATAGCTGAATGTGTGGTATACATGGAATTGACTGATAACTGATTGTGAGGCATTCAGGGAGATCACTGATAGCTGATTGTGTGGTATACATGGAGATGACTGATCGCTGATTGTGTCGTACAAATTGAGTTGAATGATAGCTGATTTTGTGGTATAAATCGAGATTACTGATAGCTGTTTGTGTGGTATACAAGGAGATGACTGATAGCTGATTGTGTCGTATAAATGGAGTTGCCTGATGGCTGATTATGTTGTATAAATGAAGTTGATTTATAGCTGATAGTGTGGTTTACATGGAGTTGACTGATAGTTGATTGTGTGGTATAAATGGAGTTTACTGATAGCTGAATGTGTGGTATACATGGAGATGACTGATAGCTGTTTGTGTGGTATACATGGAGATTACAGATAGATGATTGTGTGGTATACATGGGGATGACTGATAGCTGATTGTGTGGTATACATGGAATTGACTGATAACTGATTGTGTATTATACATGGAATTGACTGATAACTGATTGTCAGGTATTCAGGGAGATCACTGATCGCTGATTGTGTCGTACAAATTGAGTTGAATGATAGCTGATTGTGTGGTTTATATGGAGATGACTGATAGCTGATTGTGTGTTATAAATGGAGTTGACTGATAGCTGATTGTGTGGTATAAATGGAGTTGACTGATAGCCGTCTATGTGGTATACATGGAGCTGATTGATAGCTGATTGTGTGGTGTACGTGGAGTTGACTGACAGCTGATTATGTGGTATAAGTGGATTTGACTGATAGCCGATTGTGTGATATACATGGAATTGACTGATAACTGATTGTGAGGTATTCAGGGAGATCACTGATAGCTGATTGTGTGGTATACATGGAGATGACTGATCGCTAATTGTGTCGTACAAATTGAGTTCAATGATAGCTGATTGTGTGGTTTATATGGAGATGACTGATAGCTGATTGTGTGCTATACATGGAGCTGATTGATAGCTGATTGTGTGTTATACATGGAGATGACTGATAGCTGATTGTGTGGTGTACGTGGAGTTGACTGATAGCTGATCATGTGGTATAAGTGGATTTGACTGATAGCTGATTGTGTGGTATACATGGAGATTACTGATAGCTGGTTGTGTGGTATACATGGGGATGACTGATAGCTGATTGTGTTGTATAAATGGAGATGATTGATTGCTTAATATGTGGTATAAATGGAGTTGACTGATAGCTGATTGTGTGGTATAAATGGAGTTGCCTGATGGCTGATTATGTGGTATAAATGAAGCTGATTGATAGCTGATTGTGTGGTATACATGGAGTTGACTGATAGCTCATTGTGTGGTATAAATGGAGTTTACTCATAGCTGATTGTGTGGTATACATGGAGGTTACTGATAGCTGATTGTGTGGTATACATAGAGTTGACTGATAGCTGATTGTGTGGTATACATGGAGATGACTGATAGCTGATTGTGTGGTATACATGGAGATGGCCGATCGCAGATTGTGTGGTATAAATGGAGTTGACTGATAGCTGATTGTGTGGTATAAATGGAGTTGACTGATAGCTGATTGTGTGGTATTCAGGGAGATAACTGATAGCTGATTGTGTGGTATACATGGAGATGTCTCATAGCTGATTGTGTCGTATAAATTGATTTGAATGATAGCTGATGGTGTGGGTTATATGGAGATGACTGATAGCTGATTGTGTGGTATACATGGAGTTGACTGATAGCTGATTGTGTGGTAAAAATCGAGTTGACTGATAGCTGACTGTGTGGTATACATGGAGATGATTGATAGCTGATTCTGTGGTATACATGGAATTGATTGATAGCTGATTGTGTGGTGTAAGTGAAGTTGACTGATAGCTGAATATGTGGTATAAATGGATTTGACTGATAGCTGATTGTGTGGTGTACATGGAGTTGACTGATAGCTGATTGTGTGGTATACATAGAGATTACTGATAGCTGATTGTTTGGTATAGATGGGGATGACTGATAACTAATTGTGTGGTATATATGCAGTTGACTAATAGCTGATTGTGTGGTATACATGGAGTTGACTGATAGCTGATTGTGTGGTATATATGGTGATGACTGTTAGCTGATTGTGTGGTATACATGGAAATGACTGATCGCTGATTGCGTGGTATAAATGGAGTGGCATGATGGCTCTTTTTGTGGTAAAAATGAAGTTGATTGAAAGCTGATTGTGTGGTATACATGGAGTTGACTGATAGCTGATGGTGTGGTATAATTGGAGTTGACTGATAGCTGATTGTGTGGTATACATGGAGATGACTGATAGCTGATTGTGTGGTATAAATGGAGTTTACTGATAGCTGATTGTGTGGTATACATGGAGATGACTGATCGCTGATTGTGTGGTATACATGGAGTTGACTTATAGCTGATTGTGTGGTATAAAAGGACTTGACTGATAGATGATTGTGTGGTATACATGGAGATGACTGATAGCTCATTTTGTGGTATACATGGAGTTGACTGCTGGCTGATTGTGTGGTATACATGGAGATGACTGATAGCTGATTGTGTGGTATAAATGGAGTTGCCTGATGCTGATTATTTTGTATAAATGAGGTTGATTGATAGCTGATTGTGTGGTATACATTGAGTTGACTGATAGCTGATTGTGTGGTATAAATGCAGTTTACTGATAGCTGATTGTGTTTTATACATGGAGATTACTGATAGCTGATTGTATGGTAAACATGGAGTTGACTGATATATGATTGTGTGGTATACATGGAGATGACTGATAGCTGATTGTGTGGTATACATGGAGATTACAGATAGCTGATTGTGTGGTATACATGGGGAAGACAGATAGCTGATTGTGTGGTATACATGGAGTTTACTGATAGCTGATTGTGTGGTATACATGGAGTTGACTGATATCTGATTGTGTGGTATTCAGGGAGATCACTGATAGCTGATTGTGTGGTATACATGGAGATGACTGATAGCTGATTCTGTGGTATAAATTGAGTTGAATGATAGCTGATTGTGTGGTATACATGGAGATGACTGATAGCTGATTGTGTGGTATACATGGAATTGACTGATAGCTGATTGTGTGGTGTACTTGGAGTTGACTGATAGCTGAATATGTGGTATAAATGCATTTGACTGATAGCTGATTGTGTGGTGTACATGGAGTTGACTGATAGCTGATTGTGTGGTATACATGGAATTGTCTGCTGGCTGATTGTCTGGTATGCATGGACATGACTGATCGCTGATTGCGTGGTATAAATGGAGTGGCCTGATGGCTGATTTTGTGGTATAAATGAAGTTGATTGATAGCTGGTTGTGTGGTATACATGGAGTTGACTGATAGCTCATTGTGTGGTATAGATGGAGTTGACTGATAGCTGATTGTGTGGTATACATGGAGTTGACTGATAGCTGTTTCTGGGGTATAAATGGAGTTGTCTGATAGCTGATTATATGGTATAAATGGAGTTGACTGATAGATGCTTGTGAGGTACACATGGAGTTGACTGATAGCTGATTGTGTGGTATAAATGGAGTTGACTGATAGCTGATTGTGTGGTATAAATGGAGTTGACTGATAGTTGTTTGTGTGGTATTCAGGGAGATAACTGATAGCTGATTGTTTGGTATACATGGAGATCACTGAAAGCTGTTTGTGTCGTACAAATTTAGTTGAATGATAGCTGATTGTGTGGTTTATATGGAGATGACTGATAGCTGATTGTGTGGTATAAATGGAGTTGACTGATAGCTGATTGTGTGGTATAAATGGAGATGATTTATAGCTGATTGTGTGGTATACATGGAATTGACTGATAGCTGATTGTGTGGTGTACGTGGAGTTGACTGATAGCTGATTATGTGGTATAAATGGATTTGACTGATAGCTGATTGTGTGGTGTACATGGAGTTGACTGATAGCTGATTGTGTGGTATACATGGAGATTACTGATAGCTGATTGCGTGGTATACATGGGGATGACTGATAGCTGACTGTGTGGTATAAATGGAGTTGACTGATTGCTTATTATGTGGCATAAATGGAGTTGATTGATAGCTGATTGTGTGGTATAAATGGAGTTCCTTTATGGCTGTTTATGTGGTATGAATGAAGTTGAATGATAGCTGATTGTGTGGTATACATGGAGTTGACTGATAGCTGATTGTGTGGAATAAATGGAGTTTACTGATAGCTGATTGTGTGGTATACATGGAGATTACTGATAGCTGATTGTGTGGTATATATGGAGGTGACTGATAGCTGATTGTGTGGTATTCAGGGATATGACTGATAGCTGATTGTGTGGTATACATGGAGATGACTGATAGCTGATTGTGTGGTATACATGGAGATGACTGATAGCTGTTTGTGTGGTGTACATGGAGATTACAGATAGATGATTGTGTGGTATACATGGGGATGACTGATAGCTGATTGTGTGGTATACATGGAGTTGACTGATAGCTGATTGTGTATTATACGTGGAATTGACTGATAACTGATTGTCAAGTATTCAGGGAGATCACTGATCGCTGATTATGTCCTGCAAATTGAGTTGAATGATAGCTGATTGTGTGGTTTATATGGAGATGACTGATAGCTGATTGTGTGTTATAAATGGAGTTGACTGATAGCTGATTGTGTGGTATAAATGGAGTTGACTGATAGCCGTCTATGTGGTATACATGGAGCTGATTGATAGCTGATTGTGTAGTATATATGGAATTGACTGATAGCTGATTGTTTGGTGTACGTGGAGTTGACTGACAGCTGATTATGTGGTATAAGTGGATTTGACTGATAGCCGATTGTGTGGTATACATGGAATTGACTGATAACTGATTGTGAGGTATTCAGGGAGATCACTGATAGCTGATTGTGTGGTATACATGGAGATGACTGATCGCTGATTGTGTCGTACAAATTGAGTTCAATGATAGCTGATTGTGTGGTTTATATGGAGATGACTGATAGCTGATTGTCTGCTATACATGGAGCTGATTGATAGCTGATTGTGTGGTATACATGGAGATGACTGATAGCTGATTGTGTGGTGTACGTGGAGTTGACTGATAGCTGATTATGTGGTATAAGTGGATTTGACTGATAGCTGATTGTGTGGTGTACATGGAATTGACTGATAGCTGATTGTGTGGTATACATGGAGATTACTGATAGCTGATTGTGTGGTATACATGGGGATGACTGATAGCTGATTGTGTTGTATAAATGGAGATGATTGATTGCTTAATATGTGGTATAAATGGAGTTGACTGATAGCTGATTGTGTGGTATAAATGGAGTTGCCTGATGGCTGATTATGTGGTATAAATGGAGTTGATTGATAGCTGATTGTGTGGTATACATGGAGTTGACTGATAGCTGATTGTGTGGTATAAATGGAGTTTACTGATAGCTGATTGTGTGGTATACATGGAGGTTACTGATAGCTGATTGTGTGGTATACATAGAGTTGACTGATAGCTGATTGTGTGGTATACATGGAGATGACTGATAGCTGATTGTGTGGTATACATGGAGATGACCGATCGCAGATTGTGTGGTATAAATGGAGTTGACTGATAGCTGATTGTGTGGTATAAATGGAGTTGACTGATAGCTGATTGTGTGGTATTCAGGGAGATAACTGATAGCTGATTGTGTGGTATACATGGAGATGTCTCATAGCTGATTGTGTCATATAAATTGATTTGAATGATAGCTGATTGTGTGGGTTATATGGAGATGACTGATAGCTGATTGTGTGGTATACATGGAGTTGACTGATAGCTGATTGTGTGGTAAAAATCGAGTTGACTGATAGCTGACTGTGTGGTATACATGGAGATGATTGATAGCTGATTCTGTGGTATACATGGAATTGATTGATAGCTGATTGTGTGGTGTAAGTGAAGTTGACTGATAGCTGAATATGTGGTATAAATGGATTTGACTGATAGCTGATTGTGTGGTGTACATGGAGTTGACTGATAGCTGATTGTGTGGTATACATAGAGATTACTGATAGCTGATTGTTTGGTATAGATGGGGATGACTGATAACTAATTGTGTGGTATATATGCAGTTGACTAATAGCTGATTGTGTGGTATACATGGAGTTGACTGATAGCTGATTGTGTGGTATATATGGTGATGACTGTTAGCTGATTGTGTGGTATAGATGGAGATGCCTGATAGCTGATTGTGTGGTATACATGGAGATGACCGATCGCAGATTGTGTGGTATAAATGGAGTTGACTGATAGCTGATTGTGTGGTATAAATGGAGTTGACTGATAGCTCATTGTGTGGTTTATATGGAGATGACTGATAGCTGATTGTGTGGTAGAAATGGAGTTGACTGATAGCTGTCTGTGTGGTCTGCATGGAGCTGATTGATAGCTGATTGTGTGGTATACATGGAATTGACTGATAGCTGATTGTGTGGTGTACGTGGAGTTGACTGATAGCTGATTATGTGGTATAAGTGCATTTGACTGATAGCTGATTGTGTGGTGTACATGGAATTGACTGGTAGCTGATTGTGTGGTATAAGTGGAGTTGATTGATTGCTTGTTATGTGGTATCAATGGAGTTGACTCATAGCTGATTGTGTGGGAAACATGGAGTTGACTGAAAGCTGATTGAGTGGTTTAAATGGAGTTGACTGATAGCTGATTGTGTGGTATACATGGAGTTGACTGATAGCTGATTGTGTGGTATAAATGGATCTTACTGATAGCTGATTGTGTGGTATACATGGAGGTTACTGATAGCTGATTGTGTGGTATACATAGAGTTGACTGATAGCTGATTGTGTGGTATACATCGAGTTGACTGCTGGCTGATTGTGTGGTATACATGGACAAGACTGATCGCTGATTGCGTGGTATGAATGGAGTTGCCTGATGGCTGATTTTGTGGTATAAATGAAGTTGATTGATAGCTTATTGTGTGGTATACATGGAGTGGACAGTTAGCTGATTGTGTGGTATAATTGGAGTTTACTGATAGCTGATTGTGTGGTATACATGGAGATGACTTATAACTGATTGTGTGGTATAATTGGAGTTTACTGATAGCTGATTGTGTGGTATACATGGAGACGACTGATAGCTGATTGTGTGGTATACATGGAGTTGACTGATAGATGATTGTGTGGTATACATGGAGTTGACTGATAGCTGATTGTGTGGTATAAATGACGTTTACTGATAGCTGATTGTGTGGTATACATGGAGATTACTGATAGCTGTTTGTGTGGTATACATGGAGTTGACTAATAGCTGATTGTGTGGTATACATGGAGATGACTGATAGCTGATTGTGTGGTATACATGGAGATGACCAATCGCAGATTGTGTGGTATAAATGGAGTTGACTGATAGCTGATTGTGTGGTATAAATGGGGTTGACTGATAGCTGATTATGTGGTATAAAGGGAGTTGACTGATAGATGATTGTGTGGTATACATGGAGATGACTGATAGCTGCTTGTGTGGTATACATGGAGATGACTGATAGCTGTTTGTGTGGTATACATGGAGTTGACTCCTGGCTGATTGTGTGGTATACATGGAGATGACTGATAGCTGATTGTGTCGTATAAATGGAGTTGCCTGATGGCTGATTATGTTGTATAAATGAAGTTGATTTATAGCTGATAGTGTGGTTTACATGGAGTTGACTGATAGCTGATTGTGTGGTATAAATGGAGTTTACTGATAGCTGAATGTGTGGTATACATGGAGATGACTAATAGATGATTGTGTGGTATACATGGAGATGAATGATAGCTGTTTGTGTGGTGTACATGGAGATTACAGATAGATGATTGTGTGGTATACATGGGGATGACTGATAGCTGATTGTGTGGTATACATGGAGTTGACTGATAGCTGATTGTGTATTATACGTGGAATTGACTGATAACTGATTGTCAAGTATTCAGGGAGATCACTGATCGCTGATTATGTCCTGCAAATTGAGTTGAATGATAGCTGATTGTGTGGTTTATATGGAGATGACTGATAGCTGATTGTGTGTTATAAATGGAGTTGACTGATAGCTGATTGTGTGGTATAAATGGAGTTGACTGATAGCCGTCTATGTGGTATACATGGAGCTGATTGATAGCTGATTGTGTAGTATATATGGAATTGACTGATAGCTGATTGTTTGGTGTACGTGGAGTTGACTGACAGCTGATTATGTGGTATAAGTGGATTTGACTGATAGCCGATTGTGTGGTATACATGGAATTGACTGATAACTGATTGTGAGGTATTCAGGGAGATCACTGATAGCTGATTGTGTGGTATACATGGAGATGACTGATCGCTGATTGTGTCGTACAAATTGAGTTCAATGATAGCTGATTGTGTGGTTTATATGGAGATGACTGATAGCTGATTGTCTGCTATACATGGAGCTGATTGATAGCTGATTGTGTGGTATACATGGAGATGACTGATAGCTGATTGTGTGGTGTACGTGGAGTTGACTGATAGCTGATTATGTGGTATAAGTGGATTTGACTGATAGCTGATTGTGTGGTGTACATGGAATTGACTGATAGCTGATTGTGTGGTATACATGGAGATTACTGATAGCTGATTGTGTGGTATACATGGGGATGACTGATAGCTGATTGTGTTGTATAAATGGAGTTGATTGATTGCTTAATATGTGGTATAAATGGAGTTGACTGATAGCTGATTGTGTGGTATAAATGGAGTTGCCTGATGGCTGATTATGTGGTATAAATGAAGCTGATTGATAGCTGATTCTGTGGTATACATGGAGTTGACTGATAGCTCATTGTGTGGTATAAATGGAGTTTACTCATAGCTGATTGTGTGGTATACATGGAGGTTACTGATAGCTGATTGTGTGGTATACATAGAGTTGACTGATAGCTGATGGTGTGGTATACATGGAGATGACTGATAGCTGATTGTGTGGTATACATGGAGATGACCGATCGCAGATTGTGTGGTATAAATGGAGTTGACTGATAGCTGATTGTGTGGTATAAATGGAGTTGACTGATAGCTGATTGTGTGGTATTCAGTGATATGACTGATAGCTGATTGTGTGGTATACATGGAGATGTCTGATAGCTGATTGTGTCGTATAAATTGATTTGAATGATAGCTGATGGTGTGGGTTATATGGAGATGACTGATAGCTGATTGTGTGGTATACATGGAGTTGACTGATAGCTGATTGTGTGGTTAAATCGAGTGGACTGATAGCTGACTGTGTGGTATACATGGAGATGATTGATAGCTGATTCTGTGGTATACATGGAATTGATTGATAGCTGATTGTGTGGTGTAAGTGGAGTTCACTGATAGCTGAATATGTGGTGTACATGGAGTTGACTGTTAGCTGATTGTGTGGTATACATCGAGTTGACTGCTGGCTGATTGTGTGGTATACATGGACATGACTGATCGCTGATTGCCTGGTATAAATGGAGTGGCCTGATGGCTGATTTTGTGGTATAAATGAAGTTGATTGATAGCTTATTGTGTGGTATACATGGAGTGGACTGATAGCTGATTGTGTGGTATACATGGAGTTGACTGATAGATGATTGTGTGGTATACATGGAGATGACTGATAGCTGATTGTGTGGTATACATGGAGATTACAGATAGCTGATTGTGTGGTATACATGGGGATGACTGATAGCTGATTGTGTGGTATACATGGAGTTGACTGATAGCTGATTGTGTGGTATACATGGAGTTGACTGATAGCTGATTGTGTGGTATAAATGGAGTTTACTGATAACTGATTGTGTGGTATACATGGAGATTACTGATAGCTGTTTGTGTGGTATACATGGAGTTAACTGATAGCTGATTGTGCGGTATACATGGAGATGACTGATAGCTGATTGTGTGGTATACATGGAGATGACCGATCGCAGATTGTGTGGTATAAATGGAGTTGACTGATAGCTGATTGTGTGGTATAAATGGAGTTGACTGATAGCTGATTATGTGGTATAAAGGGAGCTGACTGATAGATGATTGTGTGGTATACATGGAGATGACTGATAGCTGTTTGTGTGGTATACATGGAGTTGACTGCTGGCTGATTGTTTGGTATACATGGAGATGACTGATAGCTGATTGTGTGGTATACATGGAGTTGACTTTTAGATGATTGTGTGCTATACATGGAGATGACTGATAGCTGTTTGTGTGGTATACATGGAGATTACAGATAGATGATTGTGTGGTATACATGGGGATGACTGATAGATGATTGTGTGGTATACATGGAGTTGACTGATAGCTGAATGTGTGGTATACATGGAATTGACTGATAACTGATTGTGAGGCATTCAGGGAGATCACTGATAGCTGATTGTGTGGTATACATGGAGATGACTGATCGCTGATTGTGTCGTACAAATTGAGTTGAATGATAGCTGATTTTGTGGTATAAATCGAGATTACTGATAGCTGTTTGTGTGGTATACAAGGAGATGACTGATAGCTGATTGTGTCGTATAAATGGAGTTGCCTGATGGCTGATTATGTTGTATAAATGAAGTTGATTTATAGCTGATAGTGTGGTTTACATGGAGTTGACTGATAGTTGATTGTGTGGTATAAATGGAGTTTACTGATAGCTGAATGTGTGGTATACATGGAGATGACTGATAGCTGTTTGTGTGGTATACATGGAGATTACAGATAGATGATTGTGTGGTATACATGGGGATGACTGATAGCTGATTGGGTGGTATACATGGAGTTGACTGATAGCTGATTGTGTATTATACATGGAATTGACTGATAACTGATTGTCAGGTATTCAGGGAGATCACTGATCGCTGATTGTGTCGTACAAATTGAGTTGAATGATAGCTGATTGTGTGGTTTATATGGAGATGACTGATAGCTGATTGTGTGTTATAAATGGAGTTGACTGATAGCTGATTGTGTGGTATAAATGGAGTTGACTGATAGCCGTCTATGTGGTATACATGGAGCTGATTGATAGCTGATTGTGTGGTGTACGTGGAGTTGACTGACAGCTGATTATGTGGTATAAGTGGATTTGACTGATAGCCGATTGTGTGATATACATGGAATTGACTGATAACTGATTGTGAGGTATTCAGGGAGATCACTGATAGCTGATTGTGTGGTATACATGGAGATGACTGATCGCTAATTGTGTCGTACAAATTGAGTTCAATGATAGCTGATTGTGTGGTTTATATGGAGATGACTGATAGCTGATTGTGTGCTATACATGGAGCTGATTGATAGCTGATTGTGTGTTATACATGGAGATGACTGATAGCTGATTGTGTGGTGTACGTGGAGTTGACTGATAGCTGATCATGTGGTATAAGTGGATTTGACTGATAGCTGATTGTGTGGTATACATGGAGATTACTGATAGCTGGTTGTGTGGTATACATGGGGATGACTGATAGCTGATTGTGTTGTATAAATGGAGATGATTGATTGCTTATTATGTGGTATAAATGGAGTTGACTGATAGCTGATTGTGTGGTATAAATGGAGTTGCCTGATGGCTGATTATGTGGTATAAATGAAGTTGATTGATAGCTGATTGTGTGGTATACATGGAGTTGACTGATAGCTCATTGTGTGGTATAAATGGAGTTTACTCATAGCTGATTGTGTGGTATACATGGAGGTTACTGATAGCTGATTGTGTGGTATACATAGAGTTGACTGATAGCTGATTGTGTGGTATACATGGAGATGACTGATAGCTGATTGTGTGGTATACATGGAGATGACCGATCGCAGATTGTGTGGTATAAATGGAGTTGACTGATAGCTGATTGTGTGGTATAAATGGAGTTGACTGATAGCTGATTGTGTGGTATTCAGGGAGATAACTGATAGCTGATTGTGTGGTATACATGGAGATGTCTGATAGCTGATTGTGTCGTATAAATTAAGTTGAATGATAGCTGATGGTGTGGGTTATATGGAGATGACTGATAGCTGATTGTGTGGTATACATGGAGTTGACTGATAGCTGATTGTGTGGTATAAATCGAGTTGACTGATAGCTGACTGTGTGGTATACATGGAGATGATTGATAGCTGATTCTGTGGTATACATGGAATTGATTGATAGCTGATTGTGTGGTGTAAGTGGAGTTGACTGATAGCTGAATATGTGGTATAAATGGATTTGACTGATAGCTGATTGTGTGGTGTACATGGAGTTGACTGATAGCTGATTGTGTGGTATACATGGAGATTACTGATAGCTGATTGTTTGGTATACATGGGGATGACTGATAGCTAATTGTGTGGTATATATGCAGTTGACTAATAGCTGATTGTGTGGTATACATGGAGTTGACTGATAGCTGATTGTGTGGTATATATGGTGATGACTGATAGCTGATTGTGTGGTATACATGGAAATGACTGATCGCTGATTGCGTGGTATAAATGGAGTGGCATGATGGCTCTTTTTGTGGTAAAAATGAAGTTGATTGAAAGCTGATTGTGTGGTATACATGGAGTTGACTGATAGCTGATTGTGTGGTATAATTGGAGTTGACTGATAGCTGATTGTGTGGTATACATGGAGATGACTGATAGCTGATTGTGTGGTATAAATGGAGTTTACTGATAGCTGATTGTGTGGTATACATGGAGATGACTGATCGCTGATTGTGTGGTATACATGGAGTTGACTTATAGCTGATTGTGTGGTATAAAAGGACTTGACTGATAGATGATTGTGTGGTATACATGGAGATGACTGATAGCTCATTGTGTGGTATACATGGAGTTGACTGCTGGCTGATTGTGTGGTATACATGGAGATGACTGATAGCTGATTGTGTGGTATAAATGGAGTTGCCTGATCCTGATTATTTTGTATAAATGAGGTTGATTGATAGCTGATTGTGTGGTATACATGGAGTTGACTGATAGCTGATTGTGTGGTATAAATGGAGTTTACTGATAGCTGATTGTGTGGTATACATGGAGATTACTGATAGCTGATTGTATGGTAAACATGGAGTTGACTGATATATGATTGTGTGGTATACATGGAGATGACTGATAGCTGATTGTGTGGTATACATGGAGATTACAGATAGCTGATTGTGTGGTATACATGGAGTTGACTGATATCTGATTGTGTGGTATTCAGGGAGATCACTGATAGCTGATTGTGTGGTATACATGGAGATGACTGATAGCTGATTCTGTGGTATAAATTGAGTTGAATGATAGCTGATTGTGTGGTATACATGGAGATGATTGATAGCTGATTGTGTGGTATACATGGAATTGACTGATAGCTGATTGTGTGGTGTACGAGGAGTTGACTGATAGCTGAATATGTGGTATAAATGCATTTGACTGAGAGCTGATTGTGTGGTGTACATGGAGTTGACTGATAGCTGATTGTGTGGTATACATGGAATTGTCTGCTGGCTGATTGTCTGGTATGCATGGACATGACTGATTGCTGATTGCGTGGTATAAATGCAGTGGCCTGATGGCTGATTTTGTGGTATAAATGAAGTTGATTGATAGCTGGTTGTGTGGTATACATGGAGTTGACTGATAGCTCATTGTGTGGTATAGCTGGAGTTGACTGATAGCTGATTGTGTGGTATACATGGAGTTGACTGATAGCTGTTTCTGGGGTATAAATGGAGTTGTCTGATAGCTGATTATATGGTATAAATGGAGTTGACTGATAGATGCTTGTGAGGTACACATGGAGTTGACTGATAGCTGATTGTGTGGTATAAATGGAGTTGACTGATAGCTGATTATGTGGTATGAATGGAGTTGTCTGATAGATGATTGCTTGGTATACATGGAGTTGTCTGATATCTGATTGTGTGGTATAAATGGAGTTGGCTGATAGCTGATTGTGTGGTATAAATGGAGTTGACTGATAGCTGATTGTGTGGTATAAATGGAGTTGACTGATAGTTGTTTGTGTGGTATTCAGGGAGATAACTGATAGCTGATTGTTTGGTATACATGGAGATCACTGAAAGCTGTTTGTGTCGTACAAATTTAGTTGAATGATAGCTGATTGTGTGGTTTATATGGAGATGACTGATAGCTGATTGTGTGGTATAAATGGAGTTGACTGATAGCTGATTGTGTGGTATAAATGGAGATGATTTATAGCTGATTGTGTGGTATACATGGAATTGACTGATAGCTGATTGTGTGGTGTACGTGGAGTTGACTGATAGCTGATTATGTGGTATAAATGGATTTGACTGATAGCTGATTGTGTGGTGTACATGGAGTTGACTGATAGCTGATTGTGTGGTATACATGGAGATTACTGATAGCTGATTGCGTGGTATACATGGGGATGACTGATAGCTGACTGTGTGGTATAAATGGAGTTGACTGATTGCTTATTATGTGGCATAAATGGAGTTGATTGATAGCTGATTGTGTGGTATAAATGGAGTTCCTTTATGGCTGTTTATGTGGTATGAATGAAGTTGAATGATAGCTGATTGTGTGGTATACATGGAGTTGACTGATAGCTGATTGTGTGGAATAAATGGAGTTTACTGATAGCTGATTGTGTGGTATACATGGAGATTACTGATAGCTGATTGTGTGGTATATATGGAGGTGACTGATAGCTGATTGTGTGGTATTCAGGGATATGACTGATAGCTGATTGTGTGGTATACATGGAGATGACTGATAGCTGATTGTGTGGTATACATGGAGATGGCTGATCGCAGATTGTGTGGTATAAATGGAGTTGACTGATAGCTGATTGTGTGGTATAAATGGAGTTGACTGATAGCTGATTGTGTGGTATTCAGGGAGATCACTGATAGCTGATTGTGTGGTATACATGGAGATGACTGATAGCTGATTGTGTCGTACAAATTGAGTTGAATGATAGCTGATTGTGTGGTTTATATGTAGATGACTGATAGCTGATTGTGTGGCATAAATGTAATTGACTGATAGCTGACTGTGTGGTATACATGGAGATGATTGATAGCTGATTGTGTGGTACACATGGAAGTGACTGATAGCTGATTTTGTGGTGTACGTGGAGTTGACTGATTGCTGATTGTGTGGTATAAATCGAGTTGTTTGATTGCTTATTATGTGGTATAAATGGAGTTGACTGATAGCTGATTGAGTGGTATAAATGGAGTTCCCTTATGGCTGATTGTGTGGTATGCACGGAGTTGACTGATAGCTGATTGTGTGGTATACATGGAGATGACTGATAGCTGATTGTGTGGTATACATGGAGATGACCGATCGCAGATTGTGTGGTATAAATGGAGTTGACTGATAGCTGATTGTGTGGTATAAATGGAGTTGACTGATAGCTGATTGTGTGGTACTCAGGGAGATCACTGATAGCTGATTGTGTGGTATACATGTAGATGACTGATAGCTGATTGTGTCGTATAAATTGAGTTGAATGATAGCTGATTGTGTGGTTTATATGGAGATGACTGATAGCTGATTGTGTGGTATAAATGGAGTTGACTGATAGCTGATTGTGTGGTATACATTGAGATTACTGATAGCTGATTGTTTGGTATACATGGAGATGATTGATAGCTGATTGTCTGGTATACATGGAATTGACTGATAGCTGATTGTGTGGTGTACGTGGAGTTGACTGATAGCTGAATATGTGGTATAAATGGATTTGACTGATAGCTGATTGTGTGGTGTACATGGAGTTGACGGATAGCTGATTGTGTGGTATACATGGAGATTACTGATAGCTGATTGTGTGGTATACATGGGGATGACTGATAGCTGATTGTGTGGTATACATGGTGTTGACTGATAACTGATTGTGTGCTATACATGCAGTTGACTGATAGCTGATTGTGTGGTATATATGGACTTGACTGATAGCTGATTGTGTGGTAAACATGGAAATGACTGATAGCTGATTGTGTGGTATACATGGAGTTGACTGCTGTCTGATTGTGTGGTATACATGGACATGACTGATCGCTGATTGCGTGGTATAAATGGAGTGGCCTGATGGTGATTTTGTGGTATAAATTAAGTTGATTGATAGCTTATTGTGTGGTATACATGGAGTGGACTGATAGCTTATTGTGTGGTATAATTGGAGTTTACTGATAGCTGATTGTGTGGTATACATGGAGATGACTTATAACTGATTGTGTGGTATAAATGGAGTTTACTGAGAGCTGATTGTGTGGTATACATGGAGATGACTGATAGCTGATTGAGTGGTATACATGGAGTTGACTGATAGCTGATTGTGTGGTATAAATGGAGTTTACTGATAGCTGATTGTGTGGTATACATGGAGATTACTGATAGCTGTTTGTGTGGCATACATGGAGTTGACTAATAGCTGATTGAGTGGTATACATGGAGATGACTGATAGCTGATTGTGTGGTATACATGGAGATGACCGATCGCAGATTGTGTGGTATAAATGGAGTTGACTGATAGCTGATTGTGTGGTATAAATGGAGTTGACTGATAGCTGATTATGTGGTATAAATGGAGTTGACCGATAGATGATTGTGTGGTATAAATGGATTTGACTGATAGCTGATTGGGTGGTGTACATGGAGTTGACTGATAGCTGATTGTGTGGTATACATGGAGTTGTCTACTGGCTGATTTTCTGGTATGCATGGACATGACTGATCGCTGATTCTGTGGTATAAATGGAGTGGCCTGATGGCTGATTTTGTGGTATAAATTAAGTTGATTGATAGCTGGTTGTGTAGTATACATGGAGTTGACTGATAGCTCATTGTGTGGTATAAATGGAGTTTACTCATAGCTGATTGTGTGGTATACATGGAGATGACTGATAGCTGATTGTGTGGTATACATGGAGTTGACTGATAGCTGATTGTGTGGCATACATGGAGTTTACTGATAGCTGATTGTGTGGTATACATGGAGATGACTGATAGCTGATTGTGTGGTATACATGGAGTTGACTGATAGCTGATTGTGTGGTATACATGGAGATGAATGATAGCTGCTTGTGTGGTATACATGGAGATGACTGATCGCTTATTGTGTGGTATAAATGGAGTTGACTGATAGCTGTTTGTGGGGTATAAATGGAGTTGACTGATAGCTGATTATATGGTATAAATGGAGTTGACTGATAGATGATTGTGCGGTATACATGGAGTTGACCGATAGCTGATTGTGTGGTATAAATGGAGTTGACTGATAGCTGATTATGTGGTATGAATGGAGTTGTCTGATAGATGATTGTGCGGTATACATGGAGTTGTCTGATAGCTGATTGTGTGGTATAAATGGAGTTGGCTGATAGCTGATTCTGTGGTATACATGGAGATGACTGATTGCTTATTATGTGGTATAAATGGAGTTGACTGATAGCTGATTGTGTGGTATAAATGGAGTTGCCTGATGGCTGATTATGTGGTATAAATGAAGTTGATTGATAGCTGATTGTGTGCTTTTCATGGAGTTGACTGATAGCTGATTGCGTGGTATAAATGGAGTTTACTGATAGCTGATTGTGTGCTATACATGGATATTACTGATAACTGATATGTGTGGTATACGTGGAGTTGACTGATAGCTGATTGTGTGGTATACATGGTGATGACTTATAGCTGATTGTGTTTTATACATGGAGATGACCGATCACAGATTTTGTGGTATAAATGGAGTTGACTGATAGCTGATTGTGTGGTATAAATGGAGTTGACTGATAGCTGATTGTATGGTATTCAGGGAGATAACTGATAGCTGATTGTGTGGTATACATGGAGATGACTGATAGCTGTTTGTGTCGTACATATTGAGTTGAATGATAGCTGATTGTGTGGTTTATATGGAGATGACTGATAGCTGATCGTGTGGTATAAATGGAGTTGACTGCTAGCTGATTGTGTTGTATAAATGGAGTTGACTGATAGCTGACTGTGTGGTATACATGGAGATGATTGATAGCTGATTGTGTGGTATACATGGAATTGACTGATAGCTGATTGTGTGGTGTACGTGGAGTTGACTGATAGCTGATTATGTGGTATAAATGTATTTGATTGATATCTGATTGTGTGGTGTACATGGAGTTGACTGATAGCTGATTTTGTGGTATACATGGAGATTACTGATAGCTCATTGTGTGGTATACATGGGGATGACTGATAGCTGACTGTGTGGTATAAATGGAGTTGACTGATTGCTTATTATGTGGTATAAATGGAGTTCCCTTATGCCTGATTATGTGGTATAAATGAAGTTGATTGATAGCTGATTGTGTGGTATACATGGAGTTGACTGATAGCTGATTGTGTGGAATAAATGGAGTTTACTGATAGCTGATTGTGTGGTATACATGGAGCTTACTGATAGCTGATTGTGTGGTATACATAGAGTTGACTGATAGCTGATTGTGTGGTATACATGGAGATGACTGATAGCTGATTGTGTGTTATACATGGAGATGACCGATCGCAGATTGTGTGGTATAAATGGAGTTGACTGATAGCTGATTGTGTGGTATAAATGGAGTTGACTGATAGCTGATTGTGTGGTATTCAGGGATATGACTGATAGCTGATTGTGTGGTATACATGGAGATGACTGATCGCAGATTGTGTGGTATAAATGGAGTTGACTGCTAGCTGATTGTGTGGTATAAATGGAGTTGACTGATAGCTGATTATGTGGTATTCAGGGAGATCACTGATAGCTGATTGTGTGGTATACATGGAGATGACTGATAGCTGATTGTGTCGTACAAATTGAGTCGAATGATAGCTGATTGTGTGGTTTATATGGAGATGACTGATAGCTGATTGTGTGGTATAAATGGAGTTGACTGATAGCTTATTGTGTGGTATACATGGAGATGATTGATAGCTGATTGTGTCGTATACATGGAATAGACTGATAGCTGATTGTGTGGTGTACGTGGAGTTGACTGATAGCTGATTGTGTGGTATACGTGGAGTTGTCTGATTGCTTATTATGTGGTATAAATGGAGTTGACTGATAGCTGATTGTGTGGTATAAATGGAGTTCCCTTATGGCTGATTGTGTGGTATTCATGGAGTTGACTGATTGCTGATTGTGTGGTATACATGGAGTTGACTGATAGCTGATTGTGTGGTATACATGGAGATGACCGATCGCAGATTGTGTGGTATAAATGGAGTTGCCTGATAGCTGATTGTGTGTTATAAATGGAGTTGACTGATAGCTGATTGTGTGGTACTCAGGGAGATCACTGATAGCTGATTGTGTGGTACACATGGAGATGACTGATAGCTGATTGTGTCGTATAAATTGAGTTGAATGAAAGCTGATTGTGTGGTTTATATGGAGATGACTGATAGCTGATTGTGTCGTATAAATGGAGTTGACTGATAGCTGATTGTGCTGTATAAATGGAGTTGACTGATAGCTGACTGTGTGGTGTACGTGTAGTTGACTGATAGCTGAATATGTGGTATAAATGGATTTGACTGATAGCTGATTGTGTGGTGTACATGGAGTTGACGGATAGCTGATTGTGTGGTATACATGGGAATGACTGATAGCTGATTGTGTGGTATACATGGAGTTGACTGATAGCTGATTGTGTGGTATATATGGAGATGACTGATAGCTGATTGTGTGGTATACATGGAAATGACTGATAGCTGATTGTGTGGTATACATGGAGTTGACTGCAGGCTGATTGTGTGGTATACATGGACATGACTGATTGCTGATTGCGTGGTATAAATGGAGTGGCCTGATGGCTGATTTTGTGGTATAAATGAAGTTGATTGATTCCTTATTGTGTGGTATACATTGAGTGGACTGATAGCTGATTGTGTGGTATAATTGGAGTTTACTGATAGCTGATTTTGTGGTATACATGGAGATGACTTATAACTGATTGTGTGGTATAAATGGAGTTTACTGATAGCTGATTGTTGTGGTATACATGGAGATGACTGATAGCTGATTGTGTGGTATACATGGAGTTGACTGATAGCTGATTGTGTGGTATACATGGAGATGACTGATAGCTGATTGTGTGGTATACATGTAGATGACCGTTCGCAGATTGTGTGGTATAAATGGAGTTGACTGATAGCTGATTGTGTGGTATAAATGGAGTTGACTGATAGCTGATTGTGTGGTATAAATGGAGTTGCCTGATGGCTGATTATGTTGTATAAATGAAGTTGATTTATACCTGATAGTTTGGTATACATGGAGTTGACTGATAGCTGATTGTGTGGTATAAATGGAGTTTACTGATAGCTGAATGTGTGGTATACATGGAGATGACTGATAGCTGATTGTGTGGTATACATGGAGTTAACTGATAGATGATTGTGTGGTATACATGGACATGACTGATAGCTGATTGTGTGGTATACATGGAGATTACAGATAGATGATTGTGTGCTATACATGTGGATGACTGATTGCTGATTGTGTGGTAAACATGGAGTTGACTGATAGCTGATTGTGTGGTATACATGGAATTGACTGATAACTGATTGTGAGGTATTCAGGGAGATCACTGATAGCTGATTGTGTGATATACATGGAGATGACTGATCGCTGATTGTGTCGTACAAATTGAGTTGAATGATAGCTGATTGTGTGGTTTATATGGAGATGACTGATAGCTGATTGTGTGGTATAAATGGAGTTGACTGATAGCTGAATGTCTGTTATAAATGGAGTTGACTGATAGCCGACTGTGTGGTATACATGGAGCTGATTGATAGCTGATTGTGTGGTATACATGGAATTGACTGATAGCTGATTGTGTGGTGGACGTGGAGTTGACTGATAGCTGATTATGTGGTATAAATGGATTTGACTGATAGCTGATTGTGTGGTGTACATGGAATTGACTGATAGCTGATTGTGTGGTATACATGGAGATTACTGTTAGCTGATTGTGTGGTATACATGGGGATGACTGATTGCTGATTGTGTGGTATAAATGGAGTTGATTGATTGCTTATTATGTGGTATAAATGGAGTTGACTGATAGCTGATTGTGTGGTATAAATGGAGTTGCCTGATGGCTGATTATGTGGTATAAATGGAGTTGATTGATAGCTGATTGTGTGGTATACATGGAGTTGACTGGTAGCTGATTGTGTGGTATAAATGGAGCTTACTGATAGCTGATTGTGTGGTATAAATGGAGTTGACTGATTGCTGATTTTGTGGTATACATGGAGATGACTGATAGCTGATTGTGTGGTATACATGGAAATGACTGATAGCTGATTGTGTGTTATACATGGAGTTGACTGATAGCTGATTGTGTGGTATACATGGAAATGACTGATAGCTGATTGTGTGGTATACATGGAGTTGACTGATAGCTGATTGTGTGGTATACATGGAGATGACTGATAGCTGACTGTTTGGAATGCATGGAGATGACTGACAGGTGAGTGTGTGGTATACATGGAGATGACTGATAGCTGATTGTGTGGTATGCATGGAGTTGACTGACAGCTGATTGTGTGGTATACATGGAGTTGACTGATAGCTGATTGTGTGGTATAAATGGAGTTGACTGATCGCTGATTGTGTGGTATAAATGGAGTTGACTGATAGCTGATTGTGTGGTATACATGGAGATGACTGATTGTTGATTGTGTGATATACATGGATTTGACTGATAGCTGATTTTGTGGTTTTAAATGTAGTTGACTGATAGCTGATTGTGTTGTATACATGGAGATGACTGATAGCTGATTGTGTGGTATAAATGGAATTGACTGATAGCTGATTGTATGGTATACATGGAGATTACTGATAGCTGATTGTGTGGTGTACATGGAGTTGACTGATAGCTGGTTGTGTGGTATACGTGGAGTTTTCTTATATTGGACTTTGTTGTGTACTTGGAAGTTGACATATCCAATTGTGTAGGACATTTACATTTGCACCAAGGTTTCTGCAGTTCCAATGCAAAATCCAAAACTTTTCTTCATTATGCTGAAGTTTCTTGTCATATTCAGACTCTTCATCAGCATTACACAATCCTTCCTCATGCATTGCATAACATTTTCTCTCCTATTATCAACTGCTTGCCTTCTTGTATTATTTGCTGGCTAAGTACCTGATATCTCACAAGTGATAAGCAGTTTTATAATCTTGTTCTCCGCAGGAGCTGGCAGATCTTATTCATTCTGGTGTTTCTAGGAGCAGTTGTGGTTTGTGCTTTTTAAATTATTTCAATATCACCATAACAATTACCAGAGCAACAGGATGTTTTTATTTGCTATCTCATTTCATGGCTCTTTCTCCACAAAGACAGATTTCAGTTACTTAACTCTTAAATATTATTGTGATTAGAGCATCCAGGTGGCCTAATTTCTCTTGTTATTGATCCAGGGAGAGAATATGCCATTAAAGAATAATTATAGAGTCAATGGACAGAAAGCTTCCACACTCGGATGTCAGCCTGCACTGACATTCGATAAAATGCCACATAGCAGGTTAGGCCTCATGAGATTGGGGTAATGTATTAGCGTGGATTAAAGATCTAACAGACAGAAAAAAATTGGAACAAACAGGTCATTTTTGGGTTCTCAGCTGTAACCAAATGGATCAGTCCTTGGGGTGCGGGGGTGGGCGGTGGGGGAGGTCTCAACTGTTTACGATCTATATCCACTACTTAGATGTGGAGACTGAGTGTAGTGTATCCAAGTTTACTGACCAAATAAAATTGGATGGGAAATTAAACTGTAAGGATGATAAAAGCAGTTGCTGGGGGATATAGACAGGTTGAATGGCCGGTAAAACAGATAGAATATAACGTGGAGAAATGCGAAGTTATCCACTCTCGTATGAAAAGTAGAAAAACCAAATAGTTTTTAAGTGGTGAGAGACTGGGAAATGTTGGTATTCAGAGAGACCTGGGTGCCTTTGTACACAAATCCCAGAATGCTAATATGCAGGTACAGCAATTAGGAAAGCAAATAGTACATTAGCCTTTATTAGAAAGGGATTGGAGTGTGAAGAAATCTTACTACAATTATTTAGAGCGATGGGGAGACCACACCTGATGTGTTGTGTTTAGTCCCCTTACTGAAGGAAGGATATGTTTGCCTCAGAGGGATGTTCAATGAATGCTCACTGGACTGATTCCTGGGATGAGAGGATTGCCTTTCAGGGAGATATTAAGTAGAGTAGGCCTAGCTGCCCTAGAATTTAGAAGAATGAGAGGTAATGCAATTTAAACTTACAAATTCCTCCAGGGACTTGACAAGGTAAATGCTGGGATGGTATTTTCCCGTGGCTGGGAAGTCTAGAACGAGAGCTCACCATCTCAGAATAAGGTGTCGGCCATTTAGGGCTGAGATGAGATATTTCTTCACTCAAAGGGTTGTGAGTCTCCGGAATCCTCTACCCCAGGGAGCTCTGGATGCTCAGCCATTGAGCATATTGAAGATGGAGATCAATAGGTTGTTGAGTACTAAAGAAATTAAGGGATTATAGGATAAATGATTTGAGGGAGGAGACCAGCCATGATTTTATGAAATGACAGAGCAGGTGCAAAGGGCTGAATGGTCTACTCCTGCTTCTATTTATTACGCTCCTTTGCTTTAAAACAGTAGTTCTCAAACATTTGGTTGAAGGACCCCTTTTCAAATGACTTTGTAATCATGAACTCCCTTCGCTCATCTAAATTACAATACTGATTCTATGAAACTCCTTGCACATGTACATTTCTGAATCTAGTCATCTGTGTCCTGTTAAAGGGACTTAAGTGAAATTTTGTCAACATAGTGAACACTAATATGTTTGTTGATGTGGAAACTTTTACCCTCACTTCAGCTGAAAAATAATCCAATAGGTTCAGCAATATGCCTGATGAACACTTCAGTGCATGATACCTCCCCGCTCTTCCTGGAGAGCAATTAAGCTCAGTGGCTCCTGTTGGAGACGCTGACATCATTTCAAGCGTCACGCTTCACCACATGCCTGTTCACTGAACAGCTGCTGAATGTTTCCAGACTTTTTCCACCCCTTGTGCTGTTTACTGGCCTGTTAATGCTGGAAAATCGCTGACATGCATAATTTTTTTTCTTTATTCTTTCATGGGATGTGGGCATCGCTGGCAAGGCCAGCATTTGTTGCCCATCCCTATTTGCCCTTTTGGAGCAGAGCTAAGAGTCATCCATGTTGCTGTGGGTTTGGAGTCACATGTAGGCCAGAAAGGGTGAGGATGGCAGATTTCCTTCCCTAAAGGACATTAGAGAACCAGATGAGCTTTTTTTTTCCCGACAATCGATGATAGCTGTCATGGTCACTCTTACTGAGACTTTATATTCCAGGTTTTTTTATTAATTGAATTTAAATTCCACCAGCTGCCTTGGTCATATTTGAACCCATGTCCCCATGCAATAACCTGGGCTGATGGATTACTAGTGCAGTGACATTACCATTATGCTACCACCTGCCATCATAGAGTCATTATGACACAGGAGGCCTTTCAGTCCTTCAAGTCCATGCCAGAGTATTTCTGCCATTGGGGTATCACCAGCAACTATAACGGTCAGTAGCACATGCTTGACCTGCACCAATGCAGCAACAGATCCCATTCACTTAATTTTGCAGACCCCTGAAAAGTCTCCACTGACCTTTAGAACTATGTGGACTCCAGTTTGAGAATCACTGCTCTAAAAGGACATGACTATTTTCTACCTGAGATGGACATGACCCTGCAAGGCCAGAGTCTATAAGCAAAAGAAATATACAAAAATATAATTCCTCAGAATCTTAGAGTCAGTCAGAGTCATAGAGTTATACAGCACAGAAACAGGCCCTTGGGCCCATTGTGGCTGTGCCAGCCATCGAGCACCTATCTATTCTAATCCCATTTTCCAGTGCTTGGCCCGTGGCCCTGTATGCTATGTCATTTCAACTACTCATCTAAATACTCCTCAAATGTTGTGAGAGTTCTGGTCTCTGCCACCCCCTCAGGCAGTGTGTTCCAGATTTCAACCACCCTCTAGGTGAAAGAAATTTTCCTCAAATCCCCTCTAAACCTCCTGCCCCTTACCTTAAATCTATGCCCCCTGGTTATTGACACTTCCGCTATGGGGAAAAGTTTCTTCCTATCCTTGCCCCTCATAATTTTGTATACCTCTATAAGGTCACCCCCTCAGCCTTCTCTGCTCTAAGGAAAATAGCCCTAGACTATCCAGTCTCTCTTCATAGCTGAAATGCTCCAGCCCAGGCAACATCTTGTTTATTGAATAAACCTCTGTTGTATTGGGAATATCCCTCATTTAATTTGAACCGTAAATCTGAGAAAAATGCAATAGGCTTGTATTGAGAAGACAAATGGTATACTGAACTTTCTTAATGATGAGTTGGTATTACTCACTAATGTGCACATTTGGAAAAAAATAAAAGAAAGGATTTACATGAGCAAACAGCAGAAGTTGCACTTCCTGCATTGTTGCTGGATTTCCTTTATGATTGTAACTCCCTCAATATCTTAATAAAAGCAAAAGACTGCAGATCTGAAACAAAAACAGAAAACGCTGGAAAAATTCAGCAGGCTAACAGCATCTGTGGAGAGGGAAAAACAAAGTTAATGTTTCGAGTTCGTATGACCCTTCTTCAGAGCTGAAGAGAAGTGGAAATGTAATGCAATTTATACTGTTCACGTGGGGGGCAGTGATGGGCAGGTGGAGCTGGATAGAAAGCCAGCAAAAAGTGGGGACGAAGGAGGGATTGACAAAGATGTCATGAACTAAAGGACAAAGGGAGTGTTAATGGTAATGGTTAGTGCTAAATAAGGTGCTAACAGTGGCACACAGGTAAGAAAGCAAAATGTGATTATAGCAGAACAAGGGTAGCATTGTGTGAAAGATCAACATGGAACAAGTGACAGATGGCCCTGTAGGAGATGGGGCGGGGGGGAGGGGGCAGTGTTGGGGAAAAAAAGGATAGAAAATAGGATAAAAAAGGGGATAAAACTACTGATAAATGAATAAAAATAAAAGTAAAACAAGGGGATAAAAATAAAAATGAATGTAGAAGAAAGGGGATGAAAAAGGGGGTGAGGACAGAGAAGAGGGTTCATGGTCTGAAGTTGTTGAATTCAATGTTAGGTCTGGAAGGCTGTAAGTTGCCTAATCGGAAGATGAGGTGCTGTTCCTCCAGTTTGCGTTGGGCTTCACTGGAACATTGCAGCAGGCCAAGGACGGACATGTGGGCATAAGAGCAGGGTGGTGTGTTGAAATGGCAAGTGAGAGGGAGGTCTGGGTCATGCTTGCGGACAGACCGAAGGTATTCCACAAAGCGGTCACCCAGTCTGCGTTTGGTCTCCCCAATGTAGAGGAGACTGTAATGGGAGCAGTAGACTAAATTGAGGGATGTGCAAGTGAAGCCCTGCTTCACCTGAAAGGAGTTGGGCCCTTGGATGGTGAGGAAGGAGGAGGTAAAGAAGCAGGTGTTGCACCTTCTGCGATTGATGGGAAGGGCTGTGGGAGGGGTATGAGTGTTGTGGGTGATGGAGGAGTGGACCAGGGTGTTCCAGAGGAATCGGTCCCTACGGAATGCCAACAGGGGGGTGGGGGGTGGGGTGTGAGGGGAAGGTGTGTTTGGTGGTGGCATTACGCTGGAGCCACCACCAAACACACCTTCCCCTCACCCCCCCACCCACCCCCCCCCCCCAACCCACCGTATGCATTCCGTAGGGACCGTTCCGTCCGGGACACCCTGGTCCACTCCTCCATCACCCCCTACACCATGGCACCTTCCCATCAATTGCAGAAGGTGAACACCTGCCCCTTTACCTCCTCCCTCCTCACCGTCCAAGGGCCTAAACACTCCTTTCAGGTGAAGCAGCACTTCACTTGCACCTCTTTCAATTTGGTCTACTGCATTCACTGCTCTCAATGTGGCCTCCTGTACATCGGGGGAGACCAAACGCAGACTGGGTGACCGCTTTGTGGAACACCTTCGGTCTGTCCGCAAGCATGACTCAGACCTCCCTGTCACTTGCCATTTCAACACTCCACCCTGCCCACATGTCTGTCCTTGGCCTGCTGCAATGTTCCAGTGAAGCTTAATGCAAACGGGAGGAACAGCACCTCATCTTCCGATTAGGCACTTTACAGCTTTCCGGACTGAACATTGAGTTCAACAACTTCAGACCATGAACTCTCTCCTCCATCCCCACCCCCTTTTTTATCCCCTTTCTTCTACATTCATTTTTATTTTTATCCACTTGTTTTATTTTTATTTTTACTCATTTATCTGTAGTTTTATCTCTTTTTTATCCCATTTTCTATCGTTCCCCCCATCCCCCCACCCCAACCACTGCCCCCTCCCCCCACCTCATCTCCTACAGGGCCAAATGTCACTTGTTCCATGTTGATCTTTCACACAATGCTACCCTTGTTCTGCTATAATCACATTTTGCTTTCTTACCTGTGTGCCACTGTTAGCACCTTATTTAGCACTAACCACTACCATTAACACTCCCTTTGTCCTTTGGTTCATGACATCTTTGTCAATCCCTCCTTTGTCCCCACCTATAACTGGCCTTCTATCCAGCTCCACCTGCCCCACCCCCACCCCCCTTAAGCAGTATAAATTTCAACACATTTCCACTTCTCTTCGGTTCTGAAGAAGCGTCATACGGACTCGAAATATTAACAATGTTTTTCTCTCTCCACAGATGCTGTCAGACCTGCTGAGTTTTTCCAGCATTTTCTGTTTTTCTTTCCTCAATACCTTTTCTGTTTGACAGCAGTGCTGACTGCTGAAAGGATTTCAGATTTTACATTGCGACAATGGAACTTTCTTGTAAACTGCACACCTAGCCTGAGTTTATATCCTGTCAGATTAAATGATGGCTCAGCACGGAAGATAAGCAACACTTTTTTGCTGCCGTAGTTAAGTAAATAAATTATTGTGTTGAAGTGCGAAGATTTTACATAAGCAAGACATACGAGTCCAGCTACCATATATATCTAGTGGTCTTCAGTGGATTTAATTGTTCAGCAAAGGTGATTAAACATGATAAATGGCCTACTTATTAATTTTCTAAATGTGACAAAATAAGTTTATCACATCTGAGGGAGAGTGCAGAGCTAGGAACTGAGTTAAGGCAATTATCTCGATCCACTGGCTTCCTTGGGCTGGTTTCAGAATATTTGCAGCCTTGATTTCGAGAATTGACCACTTTCTCACTTTTCTGTGTGGGCTCGAAGTCTTGAACGGGTTTATTTTATATTTGTGCCTTTCGCGATGCCATAGAGGAGGGAAGAGCCCGGAAGTTGGTTCCTGTGTCTATCTGGCTCTGCTTCAGGAGGCGGCTCATTGAGAATCTATGCGGCTGTTTTGCTCTGCCTGAAGAAAGCGGAGATCTCGCTGGGATGGAGAGCAATCCGGCTCCTGCTCTCACTAGGGACTGTTTGATCCACATCTTCACTCGGCTGGGGGCCGGTGATTTGCGACGGGCTTCTCAGGTGAACCAGGTAAAGAACTGGACGCCGAGGGGAGCTGTCCCAACACTGAGTTCATTCACAGAGCAATGCCGACAGTCAGCCACTTCACACATACAGCAGTCAGCGATCATCGCCCACCAATACAGAGCAGGCTCGAGGGGACTTTGATGGGATGTGACCTGAGAGTCTATATTGCTCTATCCTAACTCCCTGCACCATTAAACACTAGAGTTCTCTCTATAAATAGTGCAGCCTGATTTATTCGCTTTATTTTTTTCTGGATGTGCAGAATAACCTAGGTAAGGCAGGGGTTCCCGAGTAAATGGCTCTTGTTGAGAAATAGATTAAGTCAAGGTCCAGTTACTTCGTCCACCAATCCTACCAAGCTATGGATGAGAGATTACTGCAATCCTGTTTTTCTGGAATCCATAGGAATCTTTCCCAATTGACTAGGCCATGGATGAAAGGACTGTCGAAAAGGGAATGAAAGGACTCCTGGTTCGAATAGGGATTGCATCGTGCCCAGTCCAAAGAGAAAACCCAGCAAAGATCTGGAGGAAGTGTAAGGACGGCTCATTGAAATGTTTTTGTCTCAAATCTCGAACCTTAATGAAGGCCCTGATACATGATTTGGGAAGATGCACCAACAAAAGATTGAGGAATTGCAGCTTGGTACAAAATTATTGCAGGGCCTGCACTCCCACAGCCTGTTTCCTCGATTCCAACTGTGCTCGAACTCTCTGTTGCTAACCAATATCTCTGTGACTGTGATGGTAATGTATTAATGCTACTCGCCTTACTTGACCTTTCTGACCCCTTTGACAGTCAACCACATTATACTCCTCGACTCTCCTCCACTGTACAGCTGGGTTGGACTTTTCAGTTTGGTTCCAATCTTATCTATCTGATCATAGCCCAGGCATCTCTGACAATCTGTCGAAGGGTCATGAGGACTTGAAACGTCAACTCTTTTCTTCTCCGCCAATGCTGCCAGACCTGCTGAGTTTTTCCAGGTAATTCTGTTTTTGTTTTGGATTTCCAGCATCCGCAGTTTTTTGTTTTTATCTCTGACAATCTGTTCCTGTCCCTTCGTCATCACCCAGAGAGCTTCCCCGAGGATCCAACTTTGGGCCTTTCCTGTCCTCATCCACATGCTGTCTCTTGGTAACATTCACAGACATCAGATCGGCATGTACGCTGATGTTAGGCACCTCTACCTGTCCATCATCTCTCTTGAAACTCTGTTTTGTGTTTTTTTTTAAATCAATTCATGAGATGTGGGTTTCGCTGGCTGGGCCAGCATTTATTGCCCACCCCTAGTTGTCCTTGAGAAGGTGATGGTGAGCTCCTTCTTGAACTGCTGCAGTACATGTGGTGTAGGTACACCCAGAATGCTGTTAGGAAGGGAGTTCCAGGATTTTGATCCAGCGAAAGTGAAGGAACGGTGATATATTTCCAAGTCAGGATGATGAGTGACTTGGAGGGTAACTTTCAGGTGGTGGTGTTCCCATTTATCTACTGCCCTTGGCCTTCTAGATGATAGTGGTCAGGGTTTGGAAGGTGCTGTCGAAGGAGCCTTGGTGATTTCCTGCAGTGCATCTTGTAATGGTACACACTGCTGCTACTGTGCATCAGTGGTGGAGGAAGTGAATGTTTGTGAATGGGGTGCCAATCAAGCGAGCTGTTTTGTCCTGGACGGTGTCAACTTCTTGAGTGTTGTGGGAGCTGCACTCATCCTGGCAAGTGGGGAGTATTCCATCACACTCCTGACTTATGCCTTGTAGATGCTTAACAGGCTTTGGGGAGTCAAGAGGTGAGTTAATGGTCACACGATTCCTAGGCTCTGACCTTGTATTTATATGGCTAGTCCAGTTCAGTTTCTGGTCAATGGTATTCTCCAGGATGTTGAGAGTAGGAGATTCAGTGATGATAAAGCCATTGAACATAAAGGGGCGATGGTTAGATTCTCTCTTATTGGGGATGGTCATTGCCTGGCGCTGTGTGGTTCTCAGACTGCTTGGCCTGCACTTATATCCTTGAGGCGGGTAGTGGGAGTTGGGAAAATTCTCAGCTCGGCATGCCCACTAGAATGGGATTTTCATTGTGTGGGGTGGGGGGGGAGGGTGATTGTGGCTGGAGTCTGGCCAGCCGACCTCAGAAAAAAATCAGAGGCAGGCACAGGGGCTACGATTCGGGCTGAATAAAAGGAATTTGTCCCTGTTAAAATAAAAACAGGCCCTTCAGTCCTCACTTCTCACCCCACTTACTCCCCATGTCCCATCCATGCCATCTCATGCCCCCACCCTAGCACCCTCATGATCTCATGCCAAGTTGTGTCCCCCACCCACCCGCTATGGCCTTATGCCCCCCACTCACTCCCTCTAGCCCTCTTGCCATCCTATGTTCCCAAATGCCCCCATGCCAAGATATGACCCTGCAGACATCCCCATGGCCCTTTATAGCCCCATGCCGAACAATGCCCCTCCCCCACCCATATGGCTCTTTATAGACCCTATACTAATTGTGCTAACTCATGCCAACCTATGCCTACCACCCTTTGCCCTTACACCTGTCATGCCGACTCACTCTGTATCAACCATGGGCAGACCTCAGGACCCATGTAGAGATGAGATAAGATTAAGTTCTAAATTATTTACTACATTTACATTCCTTCAACCAAATAAAGCCTTATAACAACAAACATTTCACTTAAGTGCACAATCCCTTATAACAACAAGCATTGGAATTCATCGTCGGTCATACCAAAGAGTCTAAAACACCTGTAGCTGTCAATCATACTGTGAAATCAGTTATGCAGCACTAATCCAGTAATGGAAACGTTCAGGTTTATGTCAACAAAGTGAAATAGCAAGCAATCATATTTTTTAGCAGTCTAGAAGCTTTTTTCAAAGATTTAAAGGGCAGGACTTTTAAATACTTTGACTGCTCCCTTTTTCAGGTGCTTTTGACACTTTTGACAGGGCTCTTTGACTGGGCCTCTTAACACTTTTGGTAGGTCCTCTTGACATTTTTGACAGCTCCCTTTAACAGGTGTTTCTGACTGTTTTGACTGTTGATTTTGACAGATCTATTGAGAGTTCTGATGAGTTTGACAGTCATGAGTTTATGCCCTTTTTACACACATTTATGCCTGATTTTAACAATTCCAAAGGGCACCTGGCCTCCCCTAAAGAGCACCTTCCACCAAAGGTGTCCCTGGACAATATGCAAAAAGAGTCTCCAAATGAGTACCCCAGATATCCACAAAGTTCAGACCTACTCTTACCAGGTATAATCCACACACTTTGGGTGGAATTTTATGCCGGCGAGATTTTACAGTCCCACTGAAGTCAATAGACTTTTGAGCAGCTTGCCGCATTTAACAGCCCCATCCCCACCATGATGGGGCCCTAAAATTCCACCCTTTGGATTTCACACTCCAGGGCTATCAAAATCCCACCTCAGTGGAGGCAGCTGATGATTTAAGTGGCCAGCTGCTCTGTAAAACACACGTGTACGAAACATGCCCTACCTCAATTCCCGAGTCCGCGAAAGTAGAAAGTGCCTTGTATGGGCGCGGGACTTGTGATTTTTGGGCAGTTCCATCATTGCAAAGATCTGGGCCCCTGGCTGCTATCTGTGGCTGAACTAGATTGTCCCTAACTTCAGTATCTGACTTGAACCCAAGTTAATATTCTGACCTTGTAGGTGTTCCATCATAAAGATCAACTACTTTCATCTCTACAACATCACCTATCTCTGCCCGTGCCTCAGCTAAACCCTCATATATCCTTTTTCAACACCTGACTTGACAATTTGACAACTCTACTGGCTTAACTTAACCAAAATATTCTGCCTGCACTGCATCCTATCCCACACAGTGGCTGGGATTTTCCAGCCCTATCACAGGTGGGACCAGCCACGGGTGAGGCAGTGCCCCAGCCAGAAGTCCATTGACTTGTGGTGGGACCAGATGATCACAGCGGGGGATGGGTGCGGAATATCCCGCCCTGAGTCTTGCTCATCTATCACCCCTCACTTGGCTGATCTACACTGACTGCCTGTCTCCAAACACCCATAATTTAAATTCTTATTCTTATGTTTAGGTCCATCTGTGACCTCGCCCTACCACACCTCTGATCTCCTCCAGTCCAAGCTCTCCTCTTCTGACTTTAACCTGCTCTGCATCTCCATTTCTCTTTGCCCCATCATTGGCAGCTGTGCTTTCACACTCTTATGCCCCATACTCCGGAAATCTCCAAAATCCCTCTGCCTTGTCTCTGCCCCTTGTTCCTTTAATACGCTTCTTAAAACTTAACTTTGGGTTTCGGTTGTTTCTCCTAATACCTCCTCCTTTAGCTCAATGCCTGGTTTAATATACACCTCTGTGACCTGCCTTGTGACCTTTTTGTGTCCAAGGCCTTACAGTAATACAAGTTGTTGCTGCTGCAAATGGTGAGGCCTTGCTCTAGGTCTGGAAATTAGGAGATAGAAGTCTGAGTAAATCCAGCCAGCAGCCATTACCATAGAATTATTTAGCAACTTTGCAAGATTGATAAGAGAAATCAGAGTTGTGTGGTTTACTATTCATCCACTCAAGTTGGGAACCCCTGTGACTGGAGGATTTTCAGGCATATTACTCCAGGTTGTGTGGGAATGAGCTGTAATTACACTGGTTTAAAATAACTTCATTGGCTACATTTGTCTGGAAGTTCTAAATTAATTTGTAGCACTCTTGGTATCAAACCACAAACCATGCATATTGTCAATGGCTTCATAGTTTAATAGATTTTTCCCATCAAATTCAAACCCAACAGAATAAATATTCATATCTTGTAATTACAGGCTTGGAATGATGCTGCAGAAACACCCTGGCTGTGGAGGTGAGACTAGTCCATTACTGTCACCCCTATCTATGTTCCGTTGTGCCCGATAAAATAAACTTGCATTTGCATTGCACCTTTCATGACCTCAGGATATCTCAAAGCAATTTACAGCCAGCGTGCTTTTTAAGAAGTCACTGTTGTAATACAGAAAACATGGCCCAAAAAATAGCAGTGTATTGCTGAAAATAGACATTTTATCAAAGCTTTTCATCTTGCACTCTTCAGGGCAATCACAAGAATACTAATGTCAGGGGAAGCAACAACTTTATACTGTATGAGAAGAGAGTGCTGATTGGTTGACAAGTGGACTCTGATTGGTAGAGGTGGTGCCAGTGTGATGCTAGGTGTGTAGGCCATACGTCCCAAAGACTAGTGGATCGTATCAAACAGCATGTCCCTTCCAGCGTTCGCAACGGACAAGATACAGACCGTACCCAACGAGCCTGTGCTTGCAAAACTCAAAAAACTGTATCCAACATTAGATGTGATTCTGCGATTGGACAACTTTTGCTAAATAATCCTCAATTTGCTAAAAATTACGCTGACATTTAAGATTGTCAGTCAGGCTTGCAGTGTGACACATTTGCGAGAATTGGAAGTTACATATATTAATACACAGGACCTTGTTCTTTGCAGACAGAAAGAACATGTACACACATTATTCCTGTTTCAGCTACACAAAATAGGTGATAGCTATGCGCTGACTCATTCCTCAATGCCTTGACCAATCAGAGTCAAGCTGCCTGGTTGAAAATTTCAAACAATGCTTGGGAGTTAACTGTCAGTAACCACTAACTGGTGCATTCTCCATGGTAATGCCACTACCAATCAGAGTCCACTTGCCAATCAATCAGCACTCTCTTCTCATACAGTATAAAATTGTTGCTTCCCCTAACATTGGTATTCCTCCAATTGTCCTGATGAGTGCAAGACGAAAAGCTTGACAAAATGTCTTTTTTCAGCAATACTCAAGTCTGTATTACCAAACGACTATAAATAGCAATGTAATATTATTTTAGTGCTGTTGTTTGGGGAATAAATATTGGCCAGGAGGAGCCTTCCTGCGCTGCTTTCAGATGGTGCCATGGGATCTTTTACATCTACCTGAGAAGGCATATAAGGCCTCCTCCGAAAGGTGGCACCTCTGCACACTTCAACTCCCTCCATTCCATCTCTGAGCACATTGTTTGAGACCTACCTCCTGTTCCCTCAACCCCATTCTCACTAACCTCCTGACCACCCATCATCCTTTCATGCTGCCCATGTGAACCAACATTGTAAATGATTCCCCCTTTCCAAACCACTGTTATCAAACTCCCTCCTCTAAAATCCATGCTCGACCCCAATGTCCTTACAACCTATTGTTCCATTTCCAACCTCTCTTTTCTCTTTAAGGTCCATGATTGTGTTGGTGCCTTCCAAATCTGTACATATCTCTCCAACTAGATTTTTGCCCCACCCATAACCATATTGACAAGTGACATTCTCTGTGATTGTGACCAGTATCCCTTCCTGACCACTCTGCAATCTTTGTCATGGTTGACTACACCACCCTCCTCCCCTCTGTGACAAAAGCAAAATGCTGCAGATGCTGTAAAAACTCAGCAGGTCTGGCATCATCTCTATCTGTTTCTCTCTCCACAGATGCTTCTGGACCTGCTGAGTATTTCCAGCATTTTCTGTTTTTATTCCTTTCCTGTTGCTCAGCTCATTGATGCTGCCTTGGTTTCATTCTTAGCTATTTAAATCATAGTCTGATCATATTCAGCAATACCTTCTGTTTGCACCTCACATTATCACCTGCAGAATCTGTCAAGGATCCATCTTGACCCCTTCAATTCACTTGATATCTTTTTTTTCAGTGCTTCAGGACGTTCTTGTAGGTTAAATGCTCTGTTTAAATGCAAATTGCTGTATCTTAAATCTATGAGATATTGTTTGAATTTTATTGCTTCTTTTTACACCAAATTCTTTCCACTGTGTTTCTCTCCTGTAGGTTTGATTCCCTGCTGAGATGTGGTTATAAAGCACCCCTTGGTGACTGGGAACATCGGAAAAGGGTTTCATAATTGAGGCCATCCTTACACACTTTCTAATGTGGTTACTGGGTAGTGATCAGAAGCAGGAACCCTGGTCAATTTTTCCTTTCCTTAATTGGATTGCAGATTAGAACAAATAGATGATCAAATCGTGAACATTTCTGTTCTGTACAGTTCTGCTCATGACTGGATAGCCTCAATGGTCTGTCTGAGAAACCTCATTTTGGTTTTAATTTAGACTTAAGTGCAATATAGACATATTTTAGAGAGTAAGGTGTAAATATTGCAGTTTGCTTCTAATGTGGAACTGAATGAATTCCTGTTTAATCAGAATATTACTTACTGAGTGTAATAATACATATCAGAGGATTGGTACACCAATGCTGTGCATTGAACAAGTTAAATTGTCTCTTTTAAAATTCATTTTTGGGGCGTGGATATGCCTAGCCTTGTTGCCCTGGGGAAAGTGGTGGTGGGCCTTCCTCTTGAACTGTTGCTGTAAAGATATTGCCACAAAGCTGTTAGGTAGGGAGTTCCATGATTTTGACCCAGTAACGATGAAGGAATGGCATTATATGCCCAAGTCAGGATGGTGTGTGACTTGGAGGGGATAGTGTTCCCATCCACGCGTTGCCTTTGTCTAACAGGGAGTTAGCCATTGCAGTGTTGCAGAAGAAGCCTTGATGAATTGCTGCAGCTTATCTTGTAGACATTATTCACTAAAGCCATCATTCCCCAATGATGGATGTTTAGGCTGGTGGATGAAGTGCTGATCAAGTAGACTGCTTTTTTTCATTGTTGCAGTTGCACACGATCAGGCAAGTGGAGAGTATTCCAATACACACACGACTTGTGCCTTGCGGAAAGAGGAGTTCCTTTGGAGAATCACTCACCACAAAATACCCAGCCTCTGACTTGCTCTGGTAGCCATGGTGTATGTAGTTGGTCTAGTTAAATTTCTGGTCAGTAGTTACCCCCAGGATGTTAATAGTGGGTGTTCGTGGATGATTGTGTGTGCTATTATTAAACCAAAGCTGACATGAGTAAAACATGCCATTGCTGTTTCCAGCAATATGTAGGGGAAGACACATCTAGACAGTAACATTTAATAAACTATCACACTTTATGGAGCTGTAGTGAAAGGCACAAAATGGTACCAGTAATAAAACATCCCAAAAGCTTTACTTTTTCAATTAAAAAATCTTTACAGAAGACTTTGAATGATTCAGCTGTACTAAATATTTGATGCACATATGTGCTATTTGGGTTTACAGAAGATTATGTTTGGAGCGCTGGATCTTCTGCAATCTCTCCAATGCAGATAGTGAAATAAATTCCTGGAAAAAGTATTATTTACATCGTTCCAAAGCAGAGCACCACATGTCATCTGGGCGTAGCACTGCTGACTATACCTGCACAACTTTCAGGGGTCATGGTGGTAAGTGGAAAATTGTTTGATTTTTCTGCAGTAAGGACATTTCTTAAATTATTGGTTCTTTCATCATTTTTTCTCTTAAGTAAGAGTAGAATTTGCAGACGAACATGCAGTCAGCACAGGGAACAAACAAACAAATAAGGGGTGAATACAGTTTATTCATTCTGAAGCTAACCATTTCAAAGAACGGATTGGTTGAAAATGCACAATTAGGGCTATTTTTACAATGTCTAACTGTTGAGTGTGTGCAGCCATTTCTGTAACAAGACAATTCATAATCTGGAACAGAATGGCAAATGGTTTTGCATCTGACCACACAGGGCTGTTGCATGTAGACTTTGACACCAGAAGGGAAAGAGTTAAATGGGCTTACCTATTCACATGATGCTGTACAAACATATCTTCACATGAAGGCCTGTTCACCTCCTTCGTCCCCCCCCCCCACTATTCCAGCGAGTCGGGGTGAAAGTCCGGCAATGGCCTTCAAGAATCCCCTACGATCGCAGCGGTATTTCTGGCCCTAAAGTTATTTCAGTGTGAGAGGAAGGTTCCCAGCCTCCCGCCAGGGAGTTCTGCTAGCCTTTAGCTGGGTACATGCAAGAACAGCCTCAGGCCAGCTGTAGCTGGGAAAAAGAAATGGACGATAAGCTGCCTGATTTATTAAAATAAGGAAATGCTTTTGTCTAAAGCTTTTTTAATTTCACTCCGACCTGTGCATGGCTGCACGCTAGACTTGCATATATTCCTCCTCAAGTTTTCCAGCAGGGTTCTCTCCTAATGCTGATTGGCAGGATTCAACAGTGTCCAGTGTTTGAAGTGTGAAAGTTGGGGGCGGGGGGGCAAACACAATAGTGCACTCCTGAGTTGCTTTCTGTCTCTGCCAGCCACCGGTCCTCTGTTCCATCATAACTAACAGTAATAGAATAATTCACATAGTCTATGTGTAACTGGTAGTGATATGTGCAATCCTAGCTGACATTAGCAGTAATTCTATAACCCACTGCTATTCACCCGGTAACTATACCCAAAATCAATCTGCAATGCATAAGGTGTAGTCCGGCTTCCCAGTCAATGCCACTTTTATCAGGCCCCATTTGCCTGCCTATCTCCTCAAACTTAGATTCGATGTGAAAGTGACAGCTAGAACTGGGAACCTCAGTCAAAGCTGATCTGTACTTATAGACTTCAAATGTCAAAACTATCCAGCACACTCCAACCTGAACCAAACTGAGAGATCTCTCAAAGGAGCAGGAATCAGTGTTTCAAACAGGGTACATCCTAAACTCAACAACATTTCTAAACCACCCCTGGTCTCAGAATCAATACAGGATATTTTTCATAGAAAGAGAGAAGACGGCACACTGGAAGAAAGCATTTGGTCCCTGTTGTCTGTGGCACTCTCTCCCTCACTCTCTTTTCTCCTATTTCCCCTCAGATCCTTTCATGTTCATCCCTTTGAAATACTTATCCCATTCCCTGTAGAATAATGTTCTAGTCTTTGCTGCAATAGCCACTAATGTTGAAACATCTCATGGTCTAATAGCCCTCACCTCAAAACCCTTGCTTCTCCCTTTCTCTTTGTTTTTTCCAGTCAGAATCCCCAATCTCTGTGCCCTTGTTCCCCATTCGTCCACCAGAGAAATTACCTTTTACTTTATGCCTATGATAAAGTCCCTGGTTTCACTCACATGATATTTGCTGTTTCTCTTGTAAAGGAAATATCATATTTTTCTAAATATTACTGTGGGATACTTTAAAGCGGGCTTGTGGTGGCTGTGTTGTGTGTCTACTTTTGTGTGTGTGTGTCTGGCTTAATTAAAGTGCAGACAGTCAGACTGCAAGGTTTAAATCATCAAAAGGGATAAGATGTAAAACAAGCATTTGAAATGGAGATGGGTAAGCCAGGATGAAGTGTCAGCAGATACAGTGTGAATAAAATTTGCATTTTTAGATAAGTTGAGAAGTTGTTTGATTTTCAAAGGGACATGATAAGATGTTTGCAACTGGCGAGATAAATAAGGCAACATTATTAAGTTTATTTATTGTGAAACTGCTGGCTCTAATGACAACATGAAAGATTTTTATATTCTGGGAAAAGTAACTTCCAAAGAAAGATTGAAACAGTGGGGTTTACAGATCAGAAGAGAGAAAATATATTTAAAGAAAGATGGAAAGCTATGTGTGGTGTGACTGTGAGAAATCTTGAAAGGTGCACTGTGTGAAACAGGCCTGTGGGAAAAGCCTTTAGCCATCCTGGAGAAGTTTGCTGTTCCAGTAACCAAGGTTTTGTTAAAGACTTTTGGAGTTCCATTGTTGATGAGAGGGAGAAGGAAGTTGTGAAATACCTCCCTTACAGCAACAGTGGGTGCTTGTGGTAATATTGCTTGATGTTTTATAGATTAAAAATCTATTTGTACTGTTGCTTCAAAGTGGTGTATAGATTGGAGTTCAGTTAAGTAGAAATCTTGTGAGAACATTATAAAACTAAGGGCAGAATATTACGCTTGGTGTGCGGGCAACATGCCTGAGCGTAAAATGATGCACGATGGCGTCAGGCAAGCATCCCGACATCATCGCGCAGTCTCACGATATTTCATTCAGCAGGCTCACGCTGGAGTCAGCAGTGCGCCTGCCAACAATTAAAAGGCCTATTAAGGCCATTAAGAAGCTAATTAAATTCAAATTTACACTGCCCGTCTAACCTAACGGTTGAGAGGCAGGCAAAAAGGCCAAGTGGCCTTTACACTTTTTAGGAAACCTCATCCACGGGCAGGATGAGGTTTGCTAAAGCAAAGAAACATCAAATAAAAATGCTATTTTTGAATTAAAAACATGAGGGAACATGTTTTGTGACAATTTTATTTCCTTTATCTTTTTTTAAACGGCGCTTCACCTCCCTAAGACAGCTCCATGCCTCAGGGAGATTGAAGCGCTCTTTTGCGTTCCCGCGTGAAGATTGCCCACTCGCCCCTCCTGAGCGCTGCCACTCGTGTTCCATACTGGGTGGGCCTTAATTGGCCTGCCAGCATGAAATCGCGGTGCGGGGCCAATTGTGACAGTGCATTCCAGACCTTAACCACTCGCTGAGTGAAAAGATTTTTTTCTTATATTGTTTATACTTCTTTTGCCAATTACTTTCAATCTGTGAATGACACACACTTCCCCAAGTGCTAATCCCCAGGCACGCATCCCCGGACTACCCCAGCCCTGCGTCTTCACCAGCCCGCCACCATCCTGTCTCTTCAGATACCCACGTACCAATTGATTTTGTTGCTGGTCACCTGAAGCAAGGATAGGGAGTTGAGGACATCAAGCGGAAACGTTCCCGTGTTAGTAACTGGTAATGTAGCGAAGCGGGATTGGGGGGAAACTGCAGGTGCTGCTGCGATGGAAGATTTAAAGCTAGCAGGCTGGCCTCTGGGCTCCTGAAAATCCAGGAGTTAAAACTGTGAGGCAATAAGGGAGACTGTGGGAGCAATCAGCCACCATTTTAATACTCCGCCCACACCATTCCTGCCAGCAGGACCAGTAAAAATCAGGGCTGTTGTCTTAAAAGGAAAAGAAATATAGAGTATTCCATGCAAAACAGAGTTCAATCTGAATATTGCTTCTAACCAGCACTCCCTCCTGATGAATTGCAATAAACCAAAAAACTCATAATGGCACCTATGTTTGATTTTATCTTTAAAGGCAGTATCACTGGTCTGCAGTACCTGAGTAATCCTGACCATCAGTTTGATACTGGGATCTGTAAACCATTGGTTTGTACAGCATCTAGAGATTGTACACTGCGAGCGTGGAGCATTCAAGAGGTTGGCACAATCTGTTAATCACTCAATGTTATCTGGTTCAGTAAGAATTGTTCTTAACAATTTTCATTTTGATTAGTCAATGTGCCTTGTAAAAGAACGTTATAAATTGCCAAATAGCAATAAGTGTGTACAAAATGATTATCCTCTTTTCATGAATGCCCTGGTCTCCCAATATTGGCTTCCTCCCAGAAGTTTGTCAATCTGAAGCAATGGAATTGTTAGGTTAATATATGTTATTCAAAGTGTCAGTTGCCATGATTAAATAAACATGCAACTTAATCCTTAATAAGTGCAAAGAAATGACTCTGATGCCTGTAAAACACTAATGGAGCCCGCACACAGTATTCTATTTCAAAAAGATGTGTAGAATCAGAGAAGACCACAAAGTTAATTGCAAATTTTAGTTCTTTGAGTACTGAGAAGAGATTGAAGAAGCTAGACATTATTCTCAGTAAAAAAAAATAAAAGGGCAGATTTTGAGAAAGAACAAAACACAAGTCATGTCTATGAACTAAACTGCAGATGAAGAATTTCCTTACACTGAGAATAGTTAACGTATGGAACAGGCTGCCAACTGATGTGGTAAAATACTAATTCCACTGAAGCATTCAAAAAGGAGTTACATCTATTTTTGCTTGAGCAACTTGTAAAGAGAAAAGGAAAAAAGTCTAGGAAAGGAAATCAGCTGGTTAGGCTAAATAGTTTCCTCCATTGCTACATCCTTATGACTGTGGATTTTGATGAAACTAATTTACTTTGCAGAATTATTTCCACACATCCATTATAAGCCTATAATTTCTATGCATAAAATTTCTTATTAAACTGTATGTGGGACCTTTGCCCAGAAGGCTTGTTCACTTTTCTGTCAGTAAATCACCCATCAAATCAGTAATATTCCTTTGTTTCAAAGGGAAAACAACTGTGGTCAACTCCAGTGCAAGAAGAACCATTGGTGAAATTAATAACTGTTCCACAACAAGACCTTGCAATCACTGCAGACTCAAAAGGAAACATCAAAGTTTGGAATGGACAGACTGGAGATGAATTGACAGTATCTGTTACTCCGTTTACAGTTTGCAATTTGGTGACCTACAACATGAACAACCAGCTATGCCTAACTGTATGTCAATTTATATATTTAATATTAGTGTCCTAGAATTTTTAAATGTGTGTATTACACTATAGATAAGAAAAGTTTAGATCAGATGCCAGACTTTCCATGTGCTTTTTTAAGAGTGAAATCATTTGTATTGTTCCGTAAAATATATTATGCTTCATGTTTGTTTATTTGTCCTTTTAGACTTGTACCGTTCACAGTCATGACACTTGCTCCAGGATTGGGTCAGGGATCCCTCCATGTCTATGGTCAATATTTTATGACTTGTTCAACAGATATAGTTGAATGCAGTAGAGCCGATATAGCCAAGAAAATTGATAGTAGCCGGGCTGAAAATTTCTGACTTTGAACATACATTGGAGAATGCATTCAGATTGGGAATCCAACATTTTAGAATTACTGTATTTCTTTGGTTATGAGTTTCAGGCCACAAAGCATTCTGCCTCTGTCCTGGTGAGCTTGCCTAAAGTTGTGACCTATATGACAATTATAATGAACAGAGTGCTTGACAGAAGATGAAAACATACAGAATTAATTCCTTTTGACTGAAATGAAAATGTATGGGAAAATGTTCCTATCATTCCCAGTAGAGAGAATGTGATGTCATTTCACTTGAGATGATAACATGGGATAAGATTAGTTTCAACTCACTTGTACAGACGGTGCTCAGATTTCCTAATCTTTGTGATTTTTCCCCCTCTTAAATCTATCTTATCTTGTAGTCCAGTGCCTTCGTTCTACTTA
Organism: Carcharodon carcharias; assembly: GCF_017639515.1. Classification (NCBI taxonomy): domain Eukaryota; kingdom Metazoa; phylum Chordata; class Chondrichthyes; order Lamniformes; family Lamnidae; genus Carcharodon; species Carcharodon carcharias. The sequence goes on from NC_054473.1 coordinate 33,697,075, forward strand.
CCTGTTTCATATTTTGTCCATTTATATTTTCCATTTCTAATTCTCCCTTTTCAGCGCAGCTTTTTCCAGTTTCCCTACAAGTTTATCCCAGGGTTTCTATTTTTATAATGTCAAATGTGATGCTGTAATTTTTGTTTGACAATAAGCCAGGACATGAAAGTTGAAAACAATTCATAACAGTCCAAGTGAAATGTCAAATGGCCATTTTTCGTTATGCTTTATGTTCGTAATCAATATAACTGATCTCTCATGGCTTAGCTCTGGGAAGTGACAATATAAACTCTGATATTCATACTGCAGGGAGGGTGTGAAAAGACAGTGAGATAAATGACCAAGCGGGCAGAGGTCTAAAAGGGAGAAATCATACATCCAAGATAATCACAGAGTGGGCAACATTGCACAATAACTAAGGGCTGAATTTTCTGGTTGAAGGGGGGTGAAGGCGGAGCGGGCGCAGACCCAATCGCCACCATTTTACGCAGACGGGGAAATTAAGGATCGCTCAGTGTAATGTGCGACTCCCTCCACCAGAGGGCTTCTGGTGAGCAGGCCAGGCTGGAGGGTAGGGCAGCGGGACAGGCCAGGCTGGAGGGTAGGGCAGCGGGACAGGCCAGGCTGGAGGGTAGGGCAGCGGGACAGGCCAGGCTGGAGGGTAGGACAGTGGAGCAGGCCAGGCCGGAGGGTAGGGCAGTGGAGCAGGCCAGGCCGGAGGGTAGAGCAGCGGGACAGGCCAGGCTGGAGGGTAGGGCAGTGGGGCAGGCCAGGCCGGAGGGTAGAGCAGCGGGACAGGCCAGGCTGGAGGGTCGGGCAGTGGAGCAGGCCAGGCCGGAGGGTAGGGCAGTGGAGCAGGCCAGGCCGGAGGGTAGAGCAGCGGTTCAGGCCAGGCTGGAGGGTAGGGCAGCGGGACAAGCCAGGCTGGAGGATAGGACAGTGGAGCAGGCCAGGCTGGAGGGTAGGGCAGCGGGACAGGCCAGGCTGGAGGGTAGAGCAGCAGGACAGGCCAGGCTGGAGGATAGGACAGTGGAGCAGGCCAGGCCGGAGGGTAGGGCAGCGGGACAGGCCAGGCTGGAGGGTAGGGCAGCAGGACAGGCCAGGCTGGAGGGTAGGGCAGCGGGACAAGCCAGGCTGGAGGATAGGACAGTGGGGCAGGCCAGGCTGGAGGGTAGAGCAGCAGGACAGGCCAGGCTGGAGGGTAGAGCAGCAGGACAGGCCAGGCTGGAGGGTAGAGCAGCAGGACAGGCCAGGCTGGAGGGTAGGGCAGAGGAGCAGGCCAGGCCGGAAGGTAGGATGGGGGCCCAGTGTGCCCCTCATTTTTCAGATGACTGCTTTGCTGCCCTCCTCAAGGAGGTGGCAGGACGGTGGGAGGTGCTGGTTCCCCAGGGTGGGTGGGAGGAGGAGGCCCCCCCCCCCCACCCCCGAAATGATGAAACGTGCCTGGGAGGAGGTGGCGGAGGTGGTGAGCTCCCATGACGTGGTGCAGCGCACCTGGATCCAGTGTCGCAAACGCTTCAATGACTTGTTGCTCTCTGGCAGGGTGAGTGCCATGTTGGCATTGGGCATTTAACCCAGCAGGTCGGCTTACCCCCTGGTGCCACCCACCCTCCCCACCCCACCCCACATTCCAAGTCTTTGAGTGTAGAGACTGCATTGAATCATTGACGGCATTTGTCCTTTGCTGGGTGGGCCAGCAGATATTGCCCATGCTGAGGTCAGCCTGAGAGGGTGGTGAAGAAATGGGTTCTGCCCCCGCAGCATGTGTTACACTGAGTCCCACATGACTGGTTTGGGGGCAACCTGGAGGAGCTGCACCCAGGTGCTTTGCTTGAACTGCAGGACAAGTCAGGGTGATGAGATGCTGGGAGGGGAGCTTCAAGGTGACGTGGCAACGAACCATCTGCTGCTCTCTGCGCTCCACGTGCTTGTGCCTCCTTGCTGTGGAAGGATATACCATGTGGTGCCTAATGTGATGTAGGCAGAATGTGCCCAAGGGAAGGGGTGGGGAACAGGTCTCGCACCTTTGTGTGAGCGTACGGCAGCAGCGGGATGAGGAGGCACTGGAGCCCTGATATGCCCCACTCTGGTTGGGATGGGCTGTGCGTGAAGAGAGTCCATATGCGATTTACACTAATCAATGCTCTTCTCTCATTCTCAGGAGAAGGACGCTCATAACACGGCAGAGCACGTGAGGACTGGCGGCGGCCAGGCGCAGATCGCCATTCTTAGCCAGTTCGAGCAGGAGGCCCTGGATTGGAGAGGCGCCATGCACCCAGGTCCACTGGTGTCAGTGAGGCTGGGGTGCCACAGCCAGGTATTTATGCCCAACAGTGAGGTCAGCGTTGTTCTCCCAACAAGCATGGCAGTGCTGGATGTTAATTGATTTAATTTTGCAACATGGCTTGACCATTGTTTATGGAAGGATGAGCGCATAATGATCCGGGAGACAGAGATGAACTTTGTCATTGTCTCCACGTTAACTGATCCAATGTCCTTGTTCTTCCTTTCGGCATCATCAGAGCAGGGCCGGGAGGAGGAGCAGCAGAGGCCCCCTCTCACACCTGAGGGGCCTGAAGTCTCACCAGTGTCACACCATCGCTGCCAGTCAGGCACCAGCGCAGATACTAGCACCTCGATGGGAATTTGAACATCTGCTAGTGTCCTGAGGCACAGCGGTGAGGGCACTTCACAGTTGCTGGAGGAGCTGGCAGAGACAGAGAATGCCCATGGCACCAGCAGTGGGAGGACTGCAGGGGAACAGGCTCATGCTCAGTTGGTGCCTGATGATGTGCCTCTGGAGTTTCCGCGATGCAGCAGGTGCAGGAAGTGCGGCCAGGTGCGCGGGAGCATCTGGGGAAGATACATGAATCTATGCTTGGCTTGGTCTCCGTGGTGGAGGAGTCTACGCGGACTATCGCTGAAGCAATGAGCCACATGTCTGAGCGCCATGCGTACTCCATGGAGAGAGTGGCGACTCACGTGAAGAGGCTCCTGCAGGAAACCCATCAGGGCTTCCTGGGGATGCGCTCTGACCAGCAAGCCCTCACATCAGTATTGACCTCAGCTAATCATTTCCAGTGTTGGAGATGGTCTGGGCATCAAGTTTCCCAGCTCGGTGCCCATCCATCCACGGTGAGCAGAGAGGTCCAAAGCAACCTCACGTCAGCACAGCAGTTGCCTATTGTCTCTGTGGGCACCTCTCAGGGCGCTCTGGATGAGGGCAGCAGCTCCTCCACCCCGCTGCCAATGACCATACCATCCGGCGAGGCTGCGACGACTGGGGAGATGGCAGCTGTGGAACAGGCAGCTCCCTCTCAGGCGGGGCCAGCACAGGCTCCATGGGCCACAGGACGACTGCCAAGGTCATCAAGGCCAACAGGACAGCAGAGTCAGCAGGCTATTTCAGATGCCACTCTAAGCGATGGGGCAGCACCAAGATGTAGCACCGTAAACGAAAATGTAAGGCACCTTAGGCACACCATAGGTTATTCATTGGTGCTTTTGTGTTGGCCCAAGATGAGGTCCTTATGATTTGTTTTGATTTGTAACACTATTATCTTTTTTTTGTAATAAGTTGCTTTGCTTGATACATTAAATTCAGATATGTCACCATGTCTCTTTTGCATGTGTATGGTTTCCAAAACTGTAATGAGGGCTTTGTTGGACATTCAGCTTTATTAACAAGGCCCTTAGTGACTGTTCCTAACCTGGCAGATTTTGCACTTAGGTGTCGAATATGGAGCCTACAGCCCAGGCTTGTCCTGGAGGTCCATCTGTGGTGGGCTAGCTGAAGGTTCATTGGATTAAAGCCTCCTGGGTGTCCCTGCCTCCCTGCAGTTTGCCCGAGTCAATGTCTACCCCCTCAGCATTTCCCTGTGTGTGCTCATTCTTGGACTCACTGCTGGACTCATCGTGTGCAGCTGCAGCCACTGCGTCAACATCTTCATCGTCCACTGCGTCCCCCCTTTCCAACGCACGATTGTGGAGAGTGCAGCATGCAACCACTATCACCGACACACGATCTGGGGGTACTGGAGTGCGCCCCCGAGCGGTCCAGGCATCGGAAATGCATCTTGAGAAGACCGATGGTTCTCTCAAGAACCATCATGAGCCACCCTCTGAGGGGGTAGCCTTCGTCACCTAGCAGCCACCCATCCAGCCGAGCCGGAGCACTGAAGAGCCCCGGCACCTGGGAGTGTCTGAGGACGTAGGTGTCGTGGGAGCTGCCTGGGTACCTTGCACAGACTTGTAGAATCAGCATCCTGTGATCACACACTATCTGCACGTTCATGGAGTGGAAGCCCTTCCTGTTGATGAAGGCACCGGGCTCACCTGCTGGCACCTTGATGGCCACAGGTGTGCAGCGTATTGCACCCTGGATGCGGGGGAACCCAGCAATGGCCACGAAGCCTCTGGCTCAGTGTGTCTGACTTGCCTGGTCCCAACGGTGGTGGATGAAGGTCAATGCCCGTCTGAACAGTGTCTGTAACCTGCTTGACACAAGTGTAGACAGCTGATTGGGAGACAGCCAGAGGCATAGAAATTGAGGGCAGCTCTTTACTTCAGAGCCAATGGCATGGGTTGTCCACCCACACAGTTAGCGGAGATCTCAGGCCCAATCATCTGACAGATATAGTTGACTGTCTCCCTTGAGACGGAGCCTCCTTCGGCACTGCACCTCAGACCACAGACTTCGCCGCCTGTAAACCCTGCCAGCAGGATAGTGGCATCTTCTGCAGCCCCATCTGCCTTGGATTATTCTTGGCCCTGAGCCCCTTGTGCCTGCACCTGTCCTCCCAAAGGTGGCTCTCCTGGAGGTTGAATATGCATTCCTGGTTTCCTCCCCCTTCTCACCCTCCCTTCCTCCTCAGAGGAGCTGCCTCCAGTGGACAGATCAGCTCCCTTTCCCAGGCTAAGGGAAGGCTTCCTGAAACCTGCAGGCCCAGAAAAGATTCCTCACTGCAGGGTGCTGACCTGAAGGTTAAGAGTCCAGAAAAAGTAGCTGGTATGTGTTTTGAAGCATTGCAGATGACACAGGTAAGTTTCAGAAACTTTCAAAAATAAGTACTTGACGGCGCACACTCACAACCCCAGTGACCCCTCTTACCCCACCTGTGGATGAGGTTAATACAAATGTGTCCTACCCGCCTGCCCATTGCGCCTGTGTGTCGACCTGAAGATTGCACGGGCGCCAAAAAAAATCGGCATCAGTTGGTGAGTCTAGGGCCTTAAGTGCCCGTTAATAAATGGCGGGCGGGCGTTAGACATCATCGCGTGCCCAGCAAAATATCATTCAATACAATCATGGCTGATCTTGGGCTTCAACACCACTTTCCCACCTGCTTCCCATATCCCTCGATTCCCTGAGACACCAAAAATGTGTCTATCCCAGACTTAAAGCATCCCTAGAGGATAGAAATTCCAAAGATTCATAATTCTTTGCGTGAAGAAATTTCTCATCTCAATCTTAAATGATCAGTCCCTTATCCTGGAACAGTGTCCCCTTTTTGCTAGATTGCCCAGCCAGGGAAACAACCTCTCAGTGTCTACCCTGTCAAGCCCCTTCAGAATCTTGTATGTATCAATGAGATCAAACTCCAGAGTGTATAGGCCCAATTTACTCAGCCTCTCATCATAGCACAATCCTCTCATCCCAAGGACCAGTCTAGTGAACCTTCGATATACTACATTCAATGTAAGTATATCCTTCCTTAAATATAGAGACCGAAACTGCACACGCTAGTTCAGACGTGATCTCACCAAAGCCCTGTACATTTGTAGGAAGGCTTCTTTATTCTTGTATTCCAATCCCTTTAAAATAAAGACAAACTTGCCATTTGCTTTCCTAATTGCTTCCTGTTCTTGCATGCAAGCTTTCTGAGTTCCTTCTATCAGCACACCAAAGTCTCTCTGAACATAAACATTTACAGGTTTCAGGCTTTTAAAAAACATTCCACTTTTCTATTCTTATGACCAAAGTGAATAACCTCACACTTTCCCACATCATACTCCATCTACCACCTTGTTGCCCACTCATTTAACAGAAGAGAAGGCTGTAAAGGGAGAGAACTGTGCAGGCAAAACTTTAAGAGATAGTAAGATATAATTAGAAAGTATTGGTCTTGTTTTTGTTATATTATAAACCATATTTGCAGAAAGATATATTGTGGGTGAAGAAACATCGGGCAGAATTTTCTGCCTGCCAGGTGGATGGGCGTGACCCAATCTCCGGTGGGCGGGGAACCGATCCCCACCAGAGAAGCAGGCGCCGCCGCCATTTTAAGTGAATGGGCCAATTAAGGTCCGCCCAATATGTGCTTCCTGTGCATGTGGGGGGTGGATTCCCCAAATGCGAGAGTGCGCTCTTCACGCATGCACACGAAAGAGCCTCAGGGAGATGTGCGCTAAGTGCTGCCTCAGGGAGTTCGTATACATTTGTACAAACATTAAAAATAGAGAGAAAAAAAAGATCCTTAACATGTCCCCCTCATGTGACAATGTCACACGAGATAGGACGTTAATAAATTTCACTAAAACTTTATTAAACTTTTTTAAACCCTACATGAAACCTTATCCCACCGGTGGATGAGGTTTCATGTTTTTTCTACTCCCCGCCGGGCTCCTGGCCTGCCCACCAACCTCAACATTGTACAGGCAGGTCCTTTAATTGTTTTAATGATCCTGTCAACGGCCTCAATTAGCCATTGACAGGTCGGCGGGCCTGCAGCTGATTTCCCTATGCTCCCGCCTTCCTGAAAATTTAAACGGGGTGGGGTGACGTCGGGAGTTCCCCCCAATGTCATTTTGCACATCGACGAGCAGGACCCGCCCCCTGCTCACTGACAACAAAATTCAGCCCATCATGTTTGCTTGCCGCTTTTGCTGTTGAGAAAATCACGATTAATTGAGCCAATCAGGAAACCAGGACATCTGTTTTGCACTACGGACACATCTCAAAGTCTAAGTCATGCTAAGACTTTTGATTTAAAAGCCAGAGATCTATTACTTATGTCATCGCTAGAGATTGGATTAAGACTGTTGAAAAACTGAATCACATAAAACTTAGGATATAAGAGAATAATAACGGTCAAAATACTTAATTATTTGTTTGTTCCATATTAATGTAATTTTGCTTTGAGTCCATATACTTTGTGCTTTGATTCTTGCACTTTTAGAAATTCTGTCATTAAAATTAATTCCAGCTCAAACATTAATCAAAACAAGGATTTTATAGCTGTTTTGGTGTTCCATCTTACTTGAGTTTTATTGTTGAACAAAATCCTTGTTTCAGCACTCTGGTATTGATCTTTCAGAATGTATGTTCTGGTGGATTTCCTTGTACATCATCTGGTTTTATAGCAGATTATTGTGATCTCCATGTTTTTGAATTATATTTACGTTATTTGTATTATAATTTCTATGCAAGGAACAAGAAAGTTTATTTTAATCAGTTTGTTTCTTAGTTTGTGATTCTGCGTAATAATTATGGCAGTTTCAAATTTGTATTTTGCCAAATTAAAAATTTGATAGATTAATTTAAAATTTAGTTTAAAAAATTAACATCTGTTGGTGATAAACAATATTGTTCACCATTTGTTTTTCATTATAGGTTGGCAGTGGACGTGGTGAACTAATCACGCTAACCATTCCTAATCTCAGCCAGATCTCTCACTTATCAGTAATTGATGCTTATAAAGTAGATTTTTTGCTGGTATCAACAGATCAGCAGTGGATCATTGCTGGCACAAAAGAAAGTTCTGATATCCCTGCTAAGGTAAACAGTCGCTCCCTATGCCCTTGTAACTTATCTTTTACAAATATAAAATGCTGTAATATCAAATGTCTCACTGCTCTCTAGATCTAACAGCAATCTGAAGTGCTGTTGAAATTAACCCTATTCTTTAATCATTGCACTGTATTACTGCTCACATTAACGTAAATCAGTATTAATACATGACACATAATGTACAAACCTCTAGATAAAGGGTTGGGGGGGAATGTGCTCAACATCACCCTCATCTTGACGGCCACCTTTGTGTGGCTGCATCAAACTGTGTATATATCCTCGGTACACAAACACCAAGTGTCACTATGTGCTGAGGTTCTACCTGTTCCTGCTGTTGGATGGGTCTGGCCACACTACTGCGGAACACTTATTGGACCATGCTGTACCACCTGTCCCTCATGGAAAAGTTTATTCAGAGAAATACCTTTGACCACAAGTCCATCAGGCAGTGGGCTGCATGTAACGTCCTAGAGGCCTTGCGAGAAAAGTAGATGGTGGATCCTGTCAGATGGTTCCCTGAGCAAACTGTCAAAGTCATTGGCAGAATGCCTCATCGCCAGAAACTTCAAACAAGCACCAAGGCATAGATTGTCTGGTAGTGAAAAAGGCTATGTCCGTCAGATCCTTCCTACACGCCCGGAGCCTCAACTCATTCGCATGTTGCCCTTGAAGTATCGGTGGTGGGGAAGAGGTTGTTGTCCACCTCCCTGTGGAATGTGCCTTTGCAAAGAGGTCTGGAGAGAGATGCAGTGGTTTTTGTTGAGGTTCATCCCGAGCAGTTCTGTGACACAGGACTCTGTGCTCTATACACTGTTCCCAGGGACACACGCCGAGACAAACATCAACTGCAGCTGGAGGATCATCAACTCGGTGAAAGGCACTCTTTAGTCTGTCCAAAACATGTTGGTCTTCCAGTGCAGAGAGTTGTCCCCGACCAAGTGTTGCAGAATGGCACATTCCAAAGTCCAGGACTACATGCTGAGAGATAAACAAAAGTTTGGGGCAGCTGCCGCAAAGGCACAATGGGGAAAGGTCGCTCTCTAAGACCTTTCAGCCATAGTGCATTGAGGAGCTGGGAATTGTATAGACCCCCTCGGGCTGTATGACTGACATTGAATGTATGCAGTGAATATTATATGTATCACAATTACATTGAAGCATCTCAGGGTGCAACATGATCTATGTAGACAACTTAAATACCGTTGCATTTTCTGTAACGACCATTTTGAAATGTTGGTAATGCTCCTTTGTTGAAGCACCTCAGGTGTCAGGGTGCTACATGATTTATAAAGAACACTTGAATATTATTGCACTGTGATAGCCATTTTGACATGTTTTGTGATATTCTTTCAGATATTATGAATGAAGTATATTTTTGCAAAAAAAAAATCACTGCTAAGATGGCAGTGTAAGTGAAAAATCAGGTTGACACTAAAACTAAAAGATGTGCACTCACCTCTAGGAAGTAGTTTGATACTGCTTTGGCTTCATATTGGCTGTAGTATAACTGCAGGTTTAAAGGATTACATGGTAATCCACTGGATTTGTTGGGAATACTTTAAATGTAATCTTTGGCACTATGAATGAGGGGAGTGCTGGTTAGCAGCTGAAGCTCTAACATATCTGCATATGTACATAGAGGATTTGTATCACAAAACAGTGTGTGAAGTGCAGTCAACAATGCAACTTAGTTCTTTCATTTGCATATCACAATCTTTGAATCCCTAACAGATGTTTGGTGTAAATTTTACAATTTCATGCATCTGATTCAAAGGGAGTGCAGATCTGAAATCCATTTGAAGAGGTCCAGTATCAATCTGTGGCTTACAAAATTTTCCATCCAATTAACATTACCATTGGACCATAACATTTACCCTATAGTCATGAAGAGTTCAATGACATTTCTCAAAATGGCAATGTGCAATTTCTATAGCTAACTTTTACCAATACTTTAATTTTAAGGAAATTCATTTTATTTAAGAAGCAGGATGGTACTTTGCCTATGTTGTTTCCACAAAGGGAAAGTTGTACCTAAGTCAGTAGATCATAGGTTCATGATCTCGCTCCAGGACTAAATCAGATAATCTAAATTTCAGTACGTTGCTGAAGGAGGTGCCATGGTTTGGGTAAGGTGTTAAATTTCCAGGTCAGGTGGATGCAAAAAATCCTTTGTCCAACATTCTTCTCAACTAACATCACCGAAAGATTGTCCAGTCATGCATCCCATTCCATGTGTGCAAGACCCTGTTTTGTATAAAATGGCTGTTGTGGTTTGCTTCTAAAACAATAGTTCATTGTCTTCCCATCTGTTACCCAAAACAAAATTGGAACAAGATGTAATTATTTTTATGCTTCTGCATCAATTTCAGAAATTTACGAAGAGTTTTATGCAGGATATTACAGATTTTGAAACAGAAAATAACTTTTAGGGTTAATTTTCTTCTGTATAAAGTCACAGATTTATTTCACTGATGCATTGAAATATCCATCAAAAAACACCATACATCTTTAAATACAATAGTTACAAAGATTGAGATATTTCCTCTCCCATGTCCAGTGACAGGCAAAAGAGTGACCTTTTGTTTATTCTTTCACAGGCTGTGGGCATCACTGGTTAGGCTAGCATTTATTGCCCATCCCCAATTGCCCTTGAGGTAGTGGGGAGCCACCTTCTTGAAGCGCTGCAGTCCATGTGGTGTAGGTGCATCCACAGTGCTTTTAGGACCAGCAAGTTAAATTTTAAAGGGTCCCATAGTTCTTTCTAAATTTTCTTAATTGAGGTCTCTGTCCTTTTGGGTAAGTGTTAGAGATTATAAAACCAAACTTAATCAAGTTATTTTGAAGGAAACTAGGTGAGTCAGTAAGACAAATACTATGAATTGTGATTTTTCCATGCCTTGCTAGACAAATGGAGTAAAAGACAAATGCATTAAACGCACTTAGTCTTGTATAGGAACTAAGCCACTAATACAAGATGTATTTCTTTTAGGTGTTGAGGACAGAACCTTTAATGAATTCTGTTGGTGATGACAGATTGACAACAGATTCCTTACCACTAAATGGTTGTTTCTCAGCGTGTTGGTTACCAAAAAAGCCATCCAGAGCAGTTACTTTAACTCATAGTGATGTCACATCTTCTGAAATAAGTATTGTTACTCTTGATATTACTCTTCAGAAAACAAGACACAAACTGGAAATACAAGGTATAAAGTCTTTTACTTGGTGTTGCAAAACAATACAATATGATGTTGGAATCCCGTGAATCTATTCTGCAAAGGTTTTGAGTTTATTTATAGCTACCGCAGGCTTTGCTTTTGGAATGCTGAGACTTCTTTTTATTAATGTCCTGCAAGGTTCGGCTTCTTGGTTTAAGCCAGTGCAGTGTCTACAGCTTATTTGTCTGTATTTATGTTGGTTCAGATTAACTATACAGAGAGTAAATTAAGTCTTTCCAATAATTTAGTTGATTAGTGCATTACAACACCCAGATGGTCTCATACTCCATCTGTCATTTATACTGGACTAAGTATCCTGCCCTTGATGGCTATTAAGTGTGTATACTCGGGACATTGTAAGAGTTCACAATTGGGCTCACTGCGGCTGTATATTCCCCACCACCAAATAACCTGCCAGAACTCAGTCTAGGCTCACAAATGAAGATTGTCCACAATGTAGGGGTGGAGGGTGGCAGGGCTCTTGGATGCAAGCCTAGGTGTTTAATCTGATCAGTTAGATCTAATAGCTGCATGTGTTCATCTAAGAATAATCCACATCTTCAAAAAGATGCAGAAAGTGGTACAACTATCATATGTGAAATTGCTAAGTAGATCTAGGAATGGGGCTGATGTGAAGTGTTAATGTTTCTTCCATCAATGGTCACTTTGAAAGCTTTGAACAGTAATGCAAACTTAATAATTTGATATTCTGTTTTATTTATAAAAGCTAAACAAGTTGGAAATTTCACCTACAAAGTAGCTGGTTGGAGTAATGATATACTTCTTGAAGGCCATGGAATTAATACCATAATTCTAGCACAAGGCACAGAACTGAAACTGTTTTCCATTGATGGAGTGAACCTTGCTAGCTTTCGTGACCATAAGGAAACTATCAGTGGAATTTCAGTGGTATGAATTTCTGTAATTTGTTTGATAAAAATTAACATGGCTGCCTAATTATTAAACTATTTTCTTTTTTATATATATAAAGGATCCCTTCCGTGTGGTCACTGCATCAATGGATTTGTCACTTAGAGTATATACCTGGAAAAGGCAACCAAACAAATGTCTCAGTCTTGAAAGTAGTTACCATTTATTGGGGGGATCTCACCTGAGGTCCAGGTAGGATCTGTTTCCTTATATTTACATGAATCATTTTGGTAGTTAGAGGAATTACAACTTCTGTTCATATAACACCTATAACAAAGCACAATGTCCAAATCACTACACAAGTGAATGAAATGAGAACCAGGAAGTAGTTGGTGGAAGTGACCTAATGTGTGGTCCAAGAGAGAGATTTTAAGGAGATTTTAATGATTAACTCCCTCTGCCTTGCTCCAGAAGTTGAAGCAAAGGTAAACAACGATATGGAGATAGATGTAGATAGTCTTGGTGATTAAAAAAGGTTGGGTTTATGGGCAACATAGTTTGGGTCATGAAGATTCTATGATTGTAAAAAGCTGAGTTCAGCCTGAGCAAATAGTTTGGGAAGAAGATGGAATCAAGGATAAGAGTGTGGAGCATAACAGGATTTTGTTAGTCTTTCCAATTTTAAAGCTCATGAATTCAGGTTCATTGATAGCCAGATGGAGTAGTAACAATAGTTGGGTTAAGGGTGATTGTGGAAGTTAACCCCATACTTACAAATTTGCTGATAAAGGGAAGAATGGGAAGGGCAAGAATGGAATTCGATGCATCACAGTGGTGATCCTACAGGACAGGAGAATCCACTGCACCTGTACTGTCTGTATAGAGACATAGCGTAGAAGCCCGAGATAGCAATAAAATAGAGTTAGACCAGTCCATCTAAAACCAAAAGCTGAGACAATGGTAAATAACAATCTGGAGGGAATCTAATTTTAAGATTGTCTTTTTCAAAAACAATTAGTATATAGCTTAAAGTTTTAATTATTTTCTTTTCACAGGGGATTTATAAGTGTATTGTGTGACCATGTAAGCATTGTGGGTGCTGTTCTATCAAAGGATGGAAAAGATGTTCTAAAAGCATACTACTTCAATCTGTGAGAAATTCACTCTGTACAGCATGAATACAATGTTAATAAATGTATATTAATAATTTTGCAAAGTAACTGAAAAATGTTGAATCAGACTGTTAGCTTATACCGTGTACAACAGGAGGTGCATTTTATCAGCACCAGATTTTATGCTGATTCTTGACTAGCTGTGAATTTTATAATGACCCTGGCAAGTAATTCGTTTCTATGGCTGTCACATTAAATACACGTTCCCATATAAGCTAGTTCTATATAACCTTTTATCCACCGTGATCACATTTTATTGGTAAGGGAACTTATAGAATTGTGAACTGTTATTAAGTAGGGTGGGCCAGAAAAATTACTACTCCACTGCCAATTCTGTGGTGATACAAAAGTAACTCAGCCTACTCTTAATTATGCTCTGGATAGTGAATTTAAGAATGAACAGCCTTTTATAGGGTTTTTCAGAAAAAAACATAAGCTTGTGTTGAAATTTTCTGAAATGTTGGCCCAGATTTTGCTGCTGGAGCAACTGCAAGTTTAATGTGCACCTCATTATCAATATGCAAAATGTCCAGCAACTACTGGGGAGAAAGAGAGATCCTGTGAATTGGGAATTGCCACACATTACTGAACAATTTTCGCCTCTCCGTGATCAACCTCTCAAATATGGAAATCTACACTCAATTGCCAATTAAACTTTCAGGAGAATGTTGATTAATAATATAAGTCCCTATCTAATGATGAGATTCATGTTTCTGCAATGCCACTCAACTTTTCTTGCCCATAAAGGGAACAATTCAAATTATGGAGTATCATTCCTGCAGGAAATAAATGTTAACTTTTAAAAAAGTTCTTACCTTTCCTTTATCTTTCTTTAATCCAATCTGACTCCTTCTCTTCATTTCTCTTTTTGAACCTGATTTGGTTCTGATGCACACGATTTCCTTAACACTCATTTCTTTCTCAATCTTTAAATCCCATTGGTTAAGTGAGGGGATAAACTGTCAGACCCGTTGTTCACTAAGATCCTAGATGGCCTGTTGCCCTCACCATGCTGTTATCAACTGGTACATGGCAAAATATTTGACAGCTGAAGGATGAGGTACAAAGATCAACTCTCAGCTCACATCCGTAGTTGCCCTGCTCCTTCAAAGTCTGGGCCTTTGCCCTTATAAATGATCTGCAAAATCAGGAACATTTCACCCTGCAGCTCCCCCAAACCACCTATCCCAGGGTTGTCCGACATTAGGCTGGTGGGCCAGAATCCAATCTGCCAACTGCCACACTGGATTTTATTTTCATTCATTCATGGGACGTGGGCATCGCTGGCTTGGCTGGCATTTTTATTGCCCATCTTTAATTGCCTTTGAGAAGGTGGTGGTGAGCTGCCTTCTTGAACCGCTGCAGTCCATGTGGTGTAGATACACCTACGGTGCTGTTAGGGAGGGAGTTTCAGGATTTTGACCCAGCGACAATGAAGGAATGGCAATATATTTCCGAGTCAGGATGGTGAGTGGCTTGGAGGGGAATTTCCAGGAGATGGTGTTCCCATGCGTCTGTCCTTCTAGATGGCAGTGGTCGTGGGTTTGGAAGGTGATGTCTAAGAAGCCTTGGCGATTTGCTGCAATGCACCTGTAGATGGTACACACTGCTGCTACTGTGCGCAGGCGACAGAGGGAATAAATGTTTCTCATAGATTGAGTGCGAATCAAGCAGGCTGCCTTTTGTCCTGGATGGTGTCAAGCTTCTTCAATGTTGTTGGAGTCGCACTCATCCAGGCAAGTAGAGAGTATTCCATCACACTCCTGACCTGTGTTTTGTAGATGGTGGACAGGCTGTGGGGAGTCAGGAGGTGAGTTACTCACTGCAGGATTCCTAGCCTCTAACTTGCTCTTGTAGCCACAGTATTTATATGGCTAGTCCAGATCAGTTTCTGGTCAATGGTAACCCCCAGGATGTTGATAGCGGGGCATTCAGCTATGGTAATGCTGTGAAATTTCAAGGGGCAATGGTTAGATTCACTCTTGTTGGAGATAGTCATTGCCTGGCACTTGTGTGGCTCAAATGTTACTTGCCACTTGTCAGCCCAAGCCTGGATATTGTCCAGGTCTTGTTGCATTTGGACATGGATTACATTAGAATGAGTCGTAGCTAATGGCGTTGAACATTGTGTAATCATCAGCAAACATCCCCACTTCTGACCTTATGATGCAAGGAATGTCATTGATGAAGCAGCTGAAGATGGTTGGGGCTAGGACACTACCCTGAGGAACTCCTGCAGTGATGTCCTGGAACTGAGATGATTGACCTCCAACAACCATAACCATCTTCCTTTGTGCTAGGCATGACTCCAACCAGGAGAGTTTTCCCCCATTGACTCCAGTTTTGCTAGGGCTCCTTGACTTGGTCAAATGTTGCATTGATGTTGTGAGTCACTTTCATCTCACCTCTGGTGTTCAGCTCTTTTGTCCATGTTTGAACCAAGGCTGTAATGAGGTCAGGAGCTGAGTGAATCTACCGGAACCCAAATGGAGTTTCAGTGAGCAGGTTATTGCTAAGCAAGTGCCGCTTGATAGCACTGTTGATGACCCCTTCCATCACTTTACTGATGATGGAGTGTAGACCAATGGGGTGGTAATTGGCCAGGTTGGATTTGTCTTGCTTTTTGTGTACAGGACATACCTAGGCAATATTCCACATTGCAGGTAGATGCCAGTGTTGTAGCTATACTGGCACAGCTTGGCAAGAGGCATGGCAAGTTCTGCAGCACAAGTCTTCAGTACTTTTGCCAGAATATTGCCAGGGCCTATAGCCGTTGCATTATCCAGTGCCTTCAGCTGTTTCTTGATATCACGTAGAGTGAATCAAATTGGCTGAAGACTGGTATCTGTGATGCTGGGGACCTCTGGAGGAGGCCAAGATGAATCACCCACTTGGCACTTCTGGCTGAAGATTCTTGCAAATGCTTCAGCCTTATCTTTTGCACTGATGTGCTGGGCTCCCCCATCATTGAGAATGGTCACACAGTTTATGTCAGCATTACGCAGGAACATGCCCTTTTATGGTGTTGATCCCTTTAAGTAGAAGGTACCATGTTATAAGTTACAGTAAATGTTGAATTTCTCAGATTTTCCCACCAGCTTTTCCCAATATTTAAAAGTGGGTGTGGGGACCAAGTCTGTGATGCTGGAACTGGGTTAGCGACCAGGACTGGCATCAGGAACCAGGAGTGTAAAAGTCCAAAAAATCGACACCAATGATGAAAGCAGTGAGGGAGAAGGAGGAGACAACTGGTGGAAGTATTGGGGGGGGTGGGAGGAGACAGCGAGGTGGGATAAGGGAGAGAGGGAAAGGAAGAGAGAGGGGGAGGGAGAGAAAGAGGGGGTGGGGGGAAAGAAAGGGAGAAGGATCAAGATCAAGAACAGCTGTGTGCAAAGACTCTGGAGATGTTCAATGTAGTGATGAGAAAGTAAGCTAACAAATGAATCTTCTGATTTGAAGTTTGTTATTAAACATGCACATTTTTTGTTGTTTTGATTAATAGTAGGTTAAATTTCATCATGTCTTATCATTCCAAAATTTGCTCACCAGCCCCATGAGCGAGAAAAAAGTGTCCCCTCACCTGAAAAGGTTGGACACCCCTGATCTATCTCATTTATAAATTCTGGGCTTATGCTTACAATGTATTTCTGCAGCACGGCACTGAATTTAAAATGAATATATATATGGACTTTATTGGTGGGACCATAAAAGAACCGGGAAAGGTGGCCTATTTTAAGGGGACAATAAAGTCTTTCTCCCAATGATCCCAAAACAAGACTCCTAGGAGTCTTACTCTTTCATGGGATTTGAGTGTAGCCGACACTAATTGTTGCCTATCCCTAATTGCCCTTGAGAAGGTGGTGGTGAGCCGCTTTCTTGAACCACTGCAGTCTACCTGGTGTAAATATACGCAGTGCTGTTAGGGAGAGACTTCCAGCTTTTTGGTCCAGCAACAGTGAAGGAAGGGCAATACAAATCCAAGTCAGTACGGTGTGTAACTTGGAGGGGAACTTGCAGGTGGTGGTATTCCCATGCATCTGCTGCCCTTGTCCTTTAGGTGGTAGAGGTTGGGGGTTTGGAAGGTGATGTCGCAGGGGCCTTAACGAGTTGCTGCAGTGCATCTTGTGTATAGCACGCACTGCTACCACTGTGCATCAGTGAAGGCTACGAATGCTTAAAGTGGTGAATGTGGGTGCCAATCAAATGGCCTGCTTTTTCCTGGATGGTGTTGAGCTTCTCAAGTGTTGTTGGAGCCACATTCATCCAGGCAAGTGGAGAGTATTCCATCACACTCCTAACTTGCGTCTTGTAGATGGTGGACAGGCTCTGGGGAGAGTGGAAATGAGTTACTCACTACAGAACTCTCAGCCTCTGACCTGTTCTTATAGCCACATATGGCTGGCCCAGTTACATTTTTGGTCAACCACTAGGATGTTGATGGTGGGAGATTCAGCAGATTCTAGTATATAGTAATGCTGTTAAAAGTCAAGGGGAGATGGTTAGATTCTCTCTTGTTGGAGATGGTCATCCATCTGAGTTCAGTAACTCATTTCTACTAATAGAAGACAGACATGTGGGAAACAAGACATTCTTTACTGTCACACAATGAAACTACAATTTTGCAAGAAAAATATTTATTTAACATTACAAAAACTTTCCAGGTATGAAAATGTACTTTCAAAGCAGGTACACCAAAATGAATGACAAACATTTAAAAAACTCCTCCCATCTCTAATATTTGACAATTTGTAATATGAGTAATTACACTAGCCAAAGTAGAAAACTTACAACAGCAGTCTATGTTATCTTTAAACACATACAGAAATTCACAAACAGACCAGAACCTTTATACATCACCTTTATTGAGTTATTGTGTGTTGCTTGGCCAGGTCTGTAGAAGGTTAAGATGTTCAGTTGTGATGTTCAGTATGATGCCCTAGGAAAGGCAGCAAGTTGTATAGTTATCTCCTTTGGGCCAAAATCTCAGTCCTCGAACTATGCAACCTACTACCTCTACCCAGGAGCTCACCATATTATCCACATTGATCATCTTGCTATTATTTTCTGTAATGGAAGATTAATGAAATATTTTAAAGTACATGTACTGTACAGTGGAGTTATCTTCAGCATCTAGTAAGAGGCCTATATCTATTTTATTTTCTTCAAAAACCTGTCCTATTGTTTGGCAAAAATAACAGTTCCCTGCTGAAAAAGCATATTTTTTCTTTTTGCAAAAAACTCAACACTACCCAGATACTCTACAAAAGTATATTATAACTGAAACAGCTTTTTGGAGTGCCAGTTATTTTGAACCCCATCCCCACATTTTCCTCTCCTTTACTGAAAGCTTTAAATCATTGCTGGTTTACAGTTCATGGGGGACAAACACCCTCTAAGTGTCTTGCTAAAATGGTCATTAAAAACCACATCAATATCAATAAGCATTGATAGGCTGCTCAAATGTACGAGGCATCACATCAAACTCAACTGATGTTCACACATGCACTTTTCAAAGAAGGGCCTTGCCAGTTACTGTTCAGTAGCAGAAAGCTTCAATGCCTGTTCTCTCCAAAACCCAGCACTATTGAGCCAACTGCAGTGTTTATACTGCTAACTTGGCTGAGATCAGCTAATTCGGCACTGAGAGATGATGGAATCTAGCACCTTCTGGGCTGCACGGCTCAGCTGGTAACTGAATAAATTAGCTGAGCTAGTTTGTGGCGTGGTGTTGGGGTCTACTTATTTGAAATGCATGCTAAAAGGGCAAAATACTTATTGACAAAAAACTCAATGTGGATATGAACATAACAGGTCAAGAATTTAATGAGATTTCAGAATCATAAAATGTAAAAACTTTAAAAAGGAAACAGACAGGAAAGGGCAAATTAACCAAATTAGTAATACAGAATAAAAAAGCTCTGTATTTCACTGTTTTGACAAATTTTCTGCACTATTTAGCTAAATAGTAATCCAAAATACACCCAAGAAATGAAATTAATAATTAACTGTATGAAACCCCCAAAGAAATTAGTTTTCGCAAACAATAATACTGAAATATTTTGATCAAACGTCATAAGTCAAGAAATACTAAACTGAAAGACAGTAATCTTTATTGCAATTCCCACACAGACTCCTTTCAAAAAAAATTACACGTACAGCGCAATAGTGAATAGAAAAAGAAAAAAAAATATATATTGCATGATTTGCAATTTATTTGCTGTCAATACCTTTAATGAGGTTAAATAAGAACACATCCCTGTCCTCTAAATGATGTGTACAAGATGCAAAATGCCACTTTTCTCTACTTTATAATGGATATATAATAGCACTGCATGCAACGTATCAATGGATGTTACTTTGCTGTGGAAGATATCCTGCTACCTTAGGAAAGACAGTAGATTGTATAGTTATCTCCCAGTGTGGGTGTGACCCTAAAACTATACAACCTACTACCTCATCCCAAAGTGCAAACTCTACTTCAGAAGCATTCTTTATTCTGTTTATGCAATTAGTGCTCTGTGGAAACAGAGTAAAACAATGAACGATTTAACATGTGCCATAACACAAAGTCAACCTCTATATGGATAGTTAATTTAGATACATATACTTAAAAATACTGGTGAAGTCCAAACACCAAAAATGTTGCCATGGTAGCATCATTATTTGGTATGATAAATTACTTGGAAGTATAGGATTAATTCTACTCTCTCCAAATCAGAATATCTGTACAGCTGGTTAATGCACACTGCAATCTGATTCTTATTAAACTTTTACACTGACATATATCATGTTTGATTATTAATCCCCATTTTAATGTATACTTTTTCCCTGCACTTCTATTCCCCGGCCTTATTTTTGATCCAGATGTACAGTGAATCACAAAATGGTTCTCCCTCAGATTCTCTTCTCTATGAAGAAGCACCACACTTGACTTTATGCATCACATCAGAAATCACCATATGGGAAATGAAGTGCAAACATGTGCTACTGTCACAGTACAGTACAACGAATACCAATGTGGCACATATTTTTCAGGTACCTGTACACTATAATCTCTACAGTAAGAAATTTGTTAAGTTCATCTCTTAAAATGTGTGCGCACATGACAAGTCTGATATAATTTAGCTACAGTATTTTGCCAATGAACAACTCTACTTTATTTGAAATCTCAGAATATACTTTGTTCAATAGAACCATTCTTTTTAAAAAATTTACAATTAGTCTTAAAAAGCTATTCTAGTGCAAATACCACAACCAAATATTAATGCAGCTTGACAGAATATTTGAGGTATACCTTAAAAAAGTAATTCACTAGTGTCTTGTTTCTAGGTGTTTATATTTCTGAATCTCTCTCAATTGTGCTATTTGTGCTCTCCTTCCCAATCATTTATGATATGGTTTTACTTTCCCAGTTGTTGTTCTTACATATGTGACATTTTTCCTTTGTATATCAAGAGTTCAATATGGCTGCAATTCTTTTACCCATAATTGTACATCTAAAAAACTATTCAAATTGTTCAACTTTTATTAAAACATCTACAGCCAAAGTTGAGACCTCGGCATAAAAATCAATAGCATTCACGGTTTATTTGCCTGATCATATGGTAATTATCAGTTATGACCAATGCATTAGTTCATTGTTTGATATGCTATTGAAACCATGAAGGGTTTGAACAGGAGGCTTTAGGAAACCAAGAACCAATGTAGATCAGCAAGCACTGAGGTGATAGGTGTGGTGGAGGGGAAGAAGCAATGACAATTTTGGAGGAAAGGTGAGAGAATAAGGATCCAAGCAAGGGGAGGTGGAGGAGGTGCCAAAGGAATAGGAGGAGACACCAGGGTGTGATTTGGTGATAATGGTCACTCTGCATGTTTGCATGGCAGTTTGGGCAGAAAAGTGGGTGAAAAATGTTCTGTCCACCTAGTTACATGTCACCACCCATGAGCCAAGTTTCAGTCATGGCCAGGATGACAATGCAATCCTTCACAATATGATCATAGATGACAGACCTTGTTCCTATGTTGCAGCATCACTGATGTAGCTAGGAAAAGGAATTGTCCCTCTCTGTCTTGATAATATTTTCGTTTCAAGAGATCTACCAAAAACGAGAACTGAAAAGTACTATTGGGTAAAACTATAGTACATTAACAGAAACCACAAAACATTTGCAATCAAATTATTATCTTGATTGCAACAGTACTCCTTTAAATACGAGATTTCTGGTCATTCTTTCACCAAAGACTTTCACAGAATCAAAACTCATCACTCTGGAAAAAGCTACAACAAGCTCTCCATGTGTAAAAAGAGGCCTAGGAATTTTGTCAAGAGCCTGGCCTCATGACTTGTTTGTTGTCATAAAATAAGTGAGAACTGTTTCCTCCGGAGTTGAAAAGGCAGATTTACATCTGCTGGGCTCAATATTATTCGAAGAATAAACACTATTTCCCTGAAATATGCCAATTATAATTTCAGCATCTATCATTGAAGAAAACAGCTTCCTAATTACTAATTACCAATCTTGTTTCATGAACAAGTCCTTGTTTAGGATTCAAATTTCATAACAACATTATAATTTCCTTCCTTGACTCTAACTTTGTGCAGTGGCATGCCCATTGGAGTTAAGCTGCAAATCAACATTGATATATTCTTTTAATTCACCTGACAGCTATGCTAAAACTTTTCCATTCAAATCCAGTGAATCTTCATTTTCAGCAGAAAGAATAACCTTTGAGGAGTAAGTTGTATCAAATGACTGTCTCTAATGTTGTGCCACACTTAACCAATTCCATTATCTCATCCACTCCTCCCATGCCATCCTCAACCCATGCCATCTTAATCCCTCACGGAAACGATCTTCCCAACCAGGGTAACTTGCTGTTAGGCACTCCTTACCTTTCCTGTTTTTGTTCTGCACACCCGCTCCCTGACAACCATTGGCAGTTGCATGTGAATCATGGGCTTAAGTCCTCCATGCACCCCACGTGACTCCCCATGCACCAGGCACCACCCACCTAAAAACCAGCCAACTAATACATCCCTGAAACTGACCAATAAAAACAGTCCAGACAGACAAAATTTGTTATAGATTGCTCAAGGTCTCAAACCGAGGTGCTGTCTGGAGCATGTTTTCATAAATCATCTAATATTTTTCCTTGATTTGGTTATTATGTGGACACTAATTTTAGATGGAACTATTCTGGATCTACTACAACCCAGACCAGCCATATAAATACTGTGGACCAGCTATATAAATACTGTAGCTGCAAGAGCAGATCAGAGGCTGGAAATTCTGTGGCAAGTAACTCACGGCCCAACTCTCCAAAGCCTGTCCACCTGGCACAAGTCTGGATGAGTGCAGCTCCAACACAAGGAGCTCAACACCATACAGAACAAAGCAGCCCACTTGATTGGCACCCCATTCACCACCTGAAATATTCACTCCTTCTACCACTGACACATAGTGGCAGCTGTCTGATGCACTGCAGCAAATCGCCATAGCTCCTTCAACAACACCTTCCAAACTCGCGACATCCACCACCTAGGACAAGGGCAGCAGATACATGGGACACCACTAGCTGCAAGTTTCCCTCCAAACCAAACACCATCCTGACTTGGAACTATATCACCATTCTTTCATTGTCGCTGGATCAAAATCCTGGAACTCACATCTTAACAGCAGTGTGGGTGTACTTACACCACATGGCTTGCAGTGGATCAAGGCAGCTGCTCACCAACACTTCTCAAGGGCAATTAGGGATAGGCAATAAATGCTGGCCTGGCAAATGACGCCTACACTCGTGAAAGAATATTTTTTTCAAAATCTGTTAAGTGAAGAATGTACAGTATGATCAATCATCCATTTTTTAACCTTTGCTTGGATATATACTATCCAAGATATCAATCCCAGGAAACACAAGGTGCTGGCAAGCTCTGTGAATAAACTTTATCTTAACATAATGAATCAAACTTCTTTTGGTACTTCTTTTGGTACTGCTGTTTTTCAAAAAAAAAACTAAAACGAGAAATTGTCATGTAGCTTAATCAAATTAAACTCAAAACAACTTTAGAACAGATATCAAACTTAATGAACCAGAATGGAAAATCTCACAAAGGTGAAGTTGAGCAGAAAACTGACAAGAGGTCTGTCTACACCAAGAAAAATAATGAATTCACCAGTTAGAGGGATCACAAATGATTTTCCTGGTTGATAGACTGGGCTTACTGGACTGTCTAGAGGGTGCCAGAAGGAAGAACTTGGAAACCTTCCTGCAAGTAATGAAAATGTTTATAACTGGTTTAACCATTAATGGTTTGACGATCTGTTACACCAAAGTACCCACTGTTGACATAATTATTTACGCAAGGAATCTCTTCAAATGGTGGCACTATAAAAGTGTTAGCTGTAATACTCAGTGAATAGTTAACAGTATAGAATGCTGGCATTTAAATTTAACTGATGCAGTTAAAAAACCTTCATGTTGAAGTATTGGTATGTTACATTCAGACGTTTATTGTGTAGCATTTGGCAAACCCACAAGTAGATCGGATCTCCATTCAGTGTAGAAGTTCTACTTATCTTCAAATGAAAAGTCTCAAAGTACAGACACCCCCTAATTAAAAAAAGTACTTTTATGAAAAATTGACATTAGATAAAACCAACTGAATTCTAGTAGCAAACTACCACTACTGAGTTTGGAGATACTAGTTATCTTCATACCCAACAAGAAGTGGGAACAGCAGGGTTTCACTCCAACATGATGTACTTACAATTACCTCTTCAATGAGCCATTCAAGATACAGGGGCTGCTGCATGTTACTTCAGAAATATATATTTACTATTTGTGCAATCAATCTTTGTGGCATATTTTCAGCTATCCATTCAGTATAAATGCTACTACAGTAAAAATCCCAAATTTAAGAAATACATATTTTTCATAAAACTCTGGGTAATAATCCACTAACAATCAGTTACTTAGAGTATCCTGCACAAGATATATCCCATAATATAAAACAAACATCACGAAACAGCTAATTTCTCATTAAGAGGTAACAGGAATGAGTAAAACTGATTTTCCTGGACAAACACAATACTCACTGCAAAGGTTAAATAGGTTAATTTACTGAATGGGATGCACTGAGCCTTACACACAAGGAAAGGTTGATCTCTGGGGCATGTTGAGTTAGCTGATTTCAACCAAGTCATCAGTTAGGAAGTGCAACCAGCTCAGTGCCCAAAGCTTGGGAAGGGGAAAAATAACTAACTTTCATTGACATTCATCAAATCTCTTGAAATTCTGCATTTGTGCAAGAAAGGTGAAGTCAGTTCAGGTTCAGCTGGGATGCCTTCCACAAGTAACCCATTGACATTAAGGTCACAAAATTCTCCAGCCTCTGAAAAAGGGGTGCAGTGACTGTGATGCACAATTAACCCATGTCATTGCTTCTGATGCATGCAAACTTTGTGCTGCCTGCCCATCCACATGCCTGGTGGTTTGCAACAGTAAGCGCTCCTGAGTTGGCACATTAAATTGCATGAGTGCAAGTAAGCCTGCACTACTTAAAGCCAGCTTGCATTTCTTAAAGGGAAGGTGCATTTTGATGGAAGCAGGTGGTGGAAGTCAACCCAAAAATTAATTTGACCTGGAAAAGTCACAAGAATGGCACATCACGGCAGAGAGTATGCTCCAAGGTTTTTCAATGCAGCACAGGGGACCTTGCTGCAAGGGGTGGACAGGAGAAGTATCCTCCAGACAGACACTGTGGTGAGAGCAGGTAGGCATCGCAGGCATTATCAGCAGTGAGGCCCTCAAAGACCTGGATGCAAAGCTGCAAGAAGTTCAATAACTTCACGAGTGGTCAAAAAGTTGTTGATTGCATTCTCAAATGCCATATTCCACCAATAGCAGCATGAGCCTCACACACTTCTCAATTCATCACCTCCCCTTCACTTACCAACAATCTCTATCAACCACAACTCATAATTAACATTCATAGCTTCGCCTCGCCCTCATACACTGTTGCAAGCCTCACACCTACATCTCAAAGCTTGCACACACTGCTACCTTTGACCATGACAGTAACAGAGCACAGACACATTGGGCAGAATTTAGCCTTTGGCTGGCGGGTGGGCCCCACTGGCTCGGCGGCCGGCAGGCAGCCTAACCCTGCCGCCGAAATGGGGCTCGCCGTCATTTTGAGTGGGCGGGCCAATTAAGGCCTGCCCAGCGGCCTGCCAGACTTCCTGTGTACTATCCCCAACTGTCAATGTGCACTCTTTCACGCATGCATGCGAAAGAGCACACTGCTCCCTGAGGCAAAGTCCTGTCTCAGGGAGTTTAGTGAAAGGTAAGTAAAGTCAAAAAATAGAGACATTTTAAAATTAACATGTCCCCCTCATGTGACAATGTCACACGAGATGGGACATGTTGATAACAAACTCATAAAATTTATTAAATTTTTACAAAACGGTAATGAAACTTCATCCCACCAGTGGATGAAGTTTCATTCATAAGCTTCAGGCCACTGGGGCTCCTGGCCTGCCCGCCAGCCTTAACGTTGGCCGGGCAGGGCATTTAACTGTCTTAATGAGCCTGCCTGTCAATGGCATTACTTGGCTGATTTCGCTGTTCGCCTGCCTTCCTTAAAATTTAAATAGCCCAGGATGACGTCGGGGATTCCTCCCGTCATCCCGTGTCATTTTCCCCTTGGCCCCACCCCCAAATTGCCAAGGGGAAAATCCTGGCCATTGTACCGCACTCAATGACTTCCCCCTCTCTTGCAGGACAAGGTAGTGCAGAATCGCAAGCAGCAGCACCAAACCAGCAGGGGACAGATACAAATGCATGACCTCACCTCCTTGGAGGAGGTGGTGCTCTACATCGTTGGAATAGCCATGATTGCAGCATTGTCCAGCAGCAGAACTGAAACCATGGAAGTTGATACTATGCTCATACCTAATCCTCCTTCTCACATCCTACTTCTCCCTCATCCCACAATCTCTTCTAATTTACAAATTGTAGATGGTTTAAGCATTTACTTCTTGCTTTCCCCTCCCTTCATCACAAACCTTTCCTTGTGTCATTCACCTTTCAGATCCCAAGAATTATAACATGGCCAGGTAATATTGTAAAAGCAAGAACAGAGCGGGAACGAAGAACCAAGAGGCTGATGATGAAGAAACATCATTACTCGCTTTCACAAGTGCAGCTATCAGCTCAGATACTGACACTGCATTTAGGCTAGCTTAGCAAACAGGGTCAACTTGTGACCAGTGGCCTGCAGTCAGGTCAGGGTAAAGAGCAGCACAGGTACCACTCGCCAAAGGAAGAGGTTGCACATGAGTTCCGCTGCACAGGACTCAGGTGAGGACTTCAGTGAGAAGGTTTACAGAAAAAAGTCAAATGGTATGATACAGATATGTTTGGTGCATTGGCAGACCTGCAAAAGCTTGGCTGGAAAGGTGCTTTGGTGATTGCCTCCTTCCTTCTGCTCACCGTGTACCTGGTCACAATGCTGAGATGCTGAGGTTGTGCAGGACATAGCAAACCATGATGAACTGCAAAATGCAATCTGGCAGGTACTACAGGGTTTCACCCTAGTAGTCCAGGCAGTAGAAACCCTATTTAAGCACTCCAATGGCCTGCTTGTGACATTTTGTATGTCAGCATGGCTCTCATTATATGCAGACTGCACATGTGTGCATGGGTTGTGCACCAGAGTCAGTTGGTCAGCGAATAGCCCTCATCGCTCAGTAACCACATTCTGGTTTCTTATTGCAGTTCAAATGATAGCAAAATAGACTATCACAGAATAAAGGCATATGACTGCTGTCAGATACTAGGCACTGACCTGCATGTTGTGCTATGGGTGGTTGCACACCAGCTGGATATTGAGGAAATCAAACCTCTTCCAGTTATAGTACATATCTGAATTTACATGCAAACGTGCAGAATGACATGTGTGCAATCAATGGCATCCTTCACCATGGAAATACCTGCTCTCCTGGTGGAGCTGTGTGCCTGCTCCTCTCTGGCAAAAGAGAATGAAATATATTCAGCTCTCCCTAATATAATAAGAATTAGCAACCTCCCTTATACAACAGTGGATGGTGAACTGTGAGATGTTGGAAACGCTGCCTGCTCCAGCCTAGGAACTGATGCAAAAAAGTTCAGGACCACAATCATCTTCACAGACTCTAGTAATGTTGTCATTAACCTGCTCTGAGGCTGATGGCCTGCCTGCAAAAGGTGACAGATTTCAATGAGTATCTCCTTAGTGAAATGGAGACATCACATCCATTGTTCCCCTGAGGTAGGAGGCTACTCCCTGAAGATCCTAGGTGAAGACCCTTTCTCCCCCTTCAAGCAGCTTGTCCTCCTCTGTGTCACCTCTGCTCATTCTCCTCTTCATGCTGCAGGCCAAGGAGGATGGAAAGTACAGCACATATGATCGATAGCAAGTGGTGTATGCAAAACTCTTGAAATGAGAATCAAGGCTTTCACCAAATGCCATACCACTGCTTGTAGAGCTCAACAACTTTAAATCACACACAAATCTATGAATACTTCTACTAACTCAGCAACAGCCACCAGAAATCGCCTAACCTGAAAGTGATTGATGACCCCTTTAAATAATGCCGGTGGTGGTCCTTCGTGCTCCTAAACATGCAAGTTTAAGATTTTAGCAAGAACGTTGAGGTTGAAAATGGCACCGCCAGATTCAAATCAGCATTACATGCTAACTGATTGCATGACCTGCCTAACTTTGTGTACTTCCAGTGCTCACTCCTAGCAACCATGTTAAAGACCTACCCAAAATGGCACTGGGTGCAGTCCACACCAGAAGTGTGCACGCACAGGCACACATGCCACTTTGGACCTAATACAGCATTTGTGGTACTAAAAACACAGGCAATATGCAACTGAATTTGCAGCCCAGCTGTCATAGGCTCGCACATAAAGAAGTTATTTTGCTAATGCAATGGAGGGTAACTAGCACCCAGGGAACCATACTTCAGCATAAATCAACATATGCAGGAAGGCAGGACTAATAGGAGGCAAAAAAAATACAAACTGTAGCTTTCTGATACAGTGCACTGGCATGTCAAGAAATGGTAGGACACGATTCCCTTGCAAGGTGAGTTCTAGATATGAGCTAGATTCTCAAGGGACTAATTACAAGGCAGTAAGCTGACCTACTGCATCAAGATTGAAACAGGCCTTTTTTGTTAAATCACTGATCTAAGAGTCAATCATTACGTAGTACCTGTTCCTGGAACGTAGTAACAATTTTAATCAAATCATCCATATAGAGTGAGATAAAGTAGAATTGCCTACATATGAATATTAATATATTAGGCAGTATGAAGAACTAATTCCAAAAAGGTGACTGACATTCACTCGTCAATACTGTGGAGTAAATGCTGCAGTAACATATTGTAGCTACAGGCCACACCACAACATTATAGCATAAGCTAGTTGCTTAGTTATTATAAAATTCAAAATGTCCTAAATAAAATTGTGTGTAATTTATTCTATTTATCAATAAAAGAGCTTTCAAAATGATTAAATTCCAAGATTAATTTATGTTGGTTATTCCCAACTATTCTAAATATTAATTCATTCCACAGTGACGTAAATCCATTAATAGAGTTCAATGAGAACTCTTGTACGTGGATATTCCTGAATTTCTACAGCCTTTTATAATTAACCTCATCCTTCTGCCTGACGGAGGTGTACAAGATTATGAGGGGCATGGACAGGGTGGATAGGGAGCAGCTGTTCCCCTTAGTTGAAGAGTCAGTCACGAGGGGACACAAGTTCAAGGTGAGGGGCAGGAGGTTTAGGGGGGATGTGAGGAAAAACTTTTTTACCCAGAGGGTGATGATGGTCTGGAATGCACTGCCTGGGAGGGTGGTGGAGGTGGGTTGCCTCACATCCTTTAAAAAGTGCCTGGATGAGCAGTTGGCACGTCATAACATTCAAGGTTATGGGCCAAGTGCTGGTAAATGGGATTAGGTAGGTAGGACAGGTATTTCTCACATGTCAGTGCAGACTCGATGGGCCGAAGGGCCTCTTCTGCACTGAGAGATTCTGTGATTCTGTGAAATGCACACCAAATGCAGCTCTTCCTTTTCCTTCTCCAACTAAACTTGCTTTCTACACATCCCAAGACTCTTCACCCCACCATGCCTCTAGCCATATTAGGTCCTAAGCTCTGGGATTCTTCCCCTAACTATATGAAGTAGGTGCAATATGCCTTATTTTAAAATATGGTCAATAAAGATAAGGTAACATCTCACACTCATGGAATAAGAGAAATAGCATATCGACATTTTCCATAATTCCTCAAATAACACTGTCTAACATTTAGGAACCTACCACAGTAACATGCTATGTAATGAAAACTAGTCCATTAGGCATATACTTCTTCAAAAACACTATTCTGAGTTTGCATTTTTTGAAGGGGAAGGGTAATGGCAAATCAACATAAAAGGTTGATAATTATGTCAAATATATTAAGGACATGCTGTATGACTACAATCTAAATTCGAGATTCCTTAATTTGTGCTATTTTATAAAATTGGACAATAATTTCTGCACAGCAAACAGGTTCCTCCTCACTAAAGGAACAGTTTAGAATAAAAATCTCTCAGCCTAACACCGCACCAGATCATTCATCTTCATGAACAGCCATGTTTGTTTTGTGTGTGCAGCTTTCAAGTTTCCTGTGTTTATGCTAGTTGTTATAGATTCATAATAGTTTTATTTCTATATTTTAAAACAGCTTAAACTGTAGCATTTCTGATAATCTGAGCACAAGGTTTAGCCTACGAGTATTTTGAAATGCACATCTGCATTGCAGTATTGTCCCTGCAGATCGGAAACATTCACTCGCCATCTTTTTTTACATCCATCCATATATAGCAAATTACCTTTTGTTACTTTAATTTCTCACTTTGACACTTTTTCAAAAAAAAACATTTTTTTCAGTTCAACAAATAGTTTACTGCAGGTATTTTCTTTTTGTCATAGTCCTTGCTCGTGTGTCACTGGCTTTGTTAAGGTGCCCCTCAAAAATTCAAAGCATTGATACCAACACAAAATTAACAGCTAAAAACAAAAATATTAGTAAAAACACATATTATTTACATCCTTGGCTCAAAAACAGAATCATAGCGACTCATTAGAAAAGGAAAAATCGTAACATGACGCTGAATGCTATTTTTATTGCCAAAATGTAGATACTTGCCGCACTTCAAACGCAAGCCAAATAGGGACAGGGAATCCTCTCCTTGGTATCATTCACTCTGTAGAACAAAAAAAAGTGAAGCTGTAAGCTTCTTTTGTGAAACACTGACTGTAAAAATGGGAGAAAAAAGATGTTAAAAATGTGAAAAAAAAAGACGTCTTCTATTTTAATTTGACTACCTTAGATACGTTTGACAACTACTGAAAAATCTAAACAAAGATGATTTATCTGAGCTTTTCAGACAAAACAAAATTCTTTAAAAAACAAGCTTTGATGAACAGACAAGCAGCACTTCTGATGCATGCTAACGCCCTTACAAAACTAGCCTCGTATTCATTTACATTAATATTCAAAAGGGCGGATGTCATTCTACAATCCAATGTGGATGCTCACACAATTCCAAAATTACAAACAAAACACACACAAATACATCAACAGACCTTCTACGCCTTATTATACTGATATATTCTTTCATGCTGACATACGAACAATGAATTTTATTTAATCGTCTATTTAATGTTTGGTCACAGCTTGGCATAAATCCCAGACTTGCTCTCATATGCACCCTTGCACCCCTCTGTTTGTAACCTACTCCAAAGAATTTGTTTTAGCATTGAGCACAGATGGGAGCAAGTACTTGGCACAAGCGGCATCCAAACGGATACATATTAGGAATATGCTGGCAGCGACACAAGATGTGAACCGTTGCAAGGAACTGGCACAGGGTCTTCCTCGGATTAGCATTTTACAGGAACTCGAGATGAGAAAAGAAAATCAAATGGATATGCCATTACATTCCATTTTTGTGTAGCAAATTATTTCACTTGCCTTTATACTGCCTTAGTGATAAAGATCAGTCGCACAGGGAAACAAATCCAAGGTAACCAAGGCATTGCTTGCTTCAGAAAGTATGCTGATGCATGCCACTTCACTGACTCCAGCTACGTCAGTTGCAGGATAAACCATGCAGTACTTCCAAAATAATCCGCACTGGTTTTGTTTGTAACAGTGTACTCACTGCAACTACAGTTAGACCAAGACATGATAGGATAGCAATTTTGATTTTAAGAGTTTGCACAATATACGCTGATGTTATAAGTAATATTCTTCCATTTTTAGTACTACAAAGAAATTGATAATTTATGCCCAAGTTATGAACGAAGATTATTAAGAGCAAACAGTGCTGCTAGCCACACCATGACAATGATTGTGTTAGCAAGAAGACATGTTAAATTATCAGTTTAATATAATTACTTAACAAGTTGTGGTCACTGAAATTACACATTCTTAATATCAGTCTCACTTTCAAATGAGACAAATATAAAGCTGAATTTATTTTTTCACATATCAACATACAGGGTATGGACCAGCTATAATAACTTTCTGACTTACAAAAAATATTTAATTCAATGATTTTATATTTAAAAAGTCATTATTTGTTGCTTTGTGCATAAATCAATCTTGGGCCTATGACACAAAAGCTAAAAAATGTAGAATCTTACTTATGAAGCTCATTGTTGTCTTGAACAGTGTGAGTTCCTGTCCAATAGCGTGATATTAGCTATAAAAGTCATACTGTGGTTTGGTCATGGAACAAGAAGACCAGTGGCATTATGAATTGGGCAGGCAGTTAGCAACAAGGCACTATTTTTTTTAAATCAGCAAATCATGCCACCCTATCCTTTGGCCTAAATCCAGTCATGGATCCCCTTTTATAGCTAGGAAACGGGAAGGACAAATTAGTGTTTTTCTATTTTAAGTCGTCATGTTGGTTACCTATAGTATCTTTGCATTTCAGAGAATTCTGAATTGAAGCCAAAATGCCAAATCTTTGGATAGCTACAAAGGATGCAGGCAGAAAAAGGACATGCAAAAGAAGTCAGTCTAACAGAGAAGATAACTGCATGCTCACATACTAACATTGTCACTGCGTAAATCTATGCTCAAATCTAAGATTTTATCTTGCCACTTCTCCTAACGACTTAAAAACTGGGAGGGACAACACTGATATCCAGCTTATTGTTTCTAATTTATTATTTTGTTCTATTAGACAGATTACTGAAAACATACAGGCAAACAATACCTTCACTTTTAAATACACTGGCTACCTCAACAAAAAAAAATGATTTTAACATAAAAGGGATATCTAATGTCCACTTACATCAACATTGTCAAAACTGAAGCATTCAAGACCATCTTCTGAAATACAGAAGACAAATGTTATGGTTAATTTCGATCAATCAAATTTCAAGTTTTCAATGGAAATTATTATGTATTTTAATCAAAACAAACCTGCAAACTTGTCTCTGTTCAAAACACATTAACTTGCAAACATACCCAAATTAAACCATATACAAAAGCTTGCATTTATATAAGACCTTTAACATAGTGAAACATCCCTAGACACTGAGCCAAAAAGGAGACCTTTGGACAGGTGACCACAATCTTGGTTAAAGAGATATGTTTTAAAAAGCATCTTAAAGGAGAGTCTGTGAGGCAGAGACATTTGGGGAGGAAATTCCAGAGCTTAGGGCCTACGTAACTGAAAGCATTGCCACTAATGATGAAGCAAAAACAATGGAGTATGCGCAAGGGGCCAAAATTGCATAAGTGTAAGCATGTCAGGGTTGTGGAACTGGAGGAGGCTATAGATATGGGGAAAGATAAATCAATGAAGGGATTTGAAACCAGGATAAGAATTTTAAAATTGGGGCATTTCTCGACTGGGAGCCAGTGGAAGTCAGCCAGCACTAGGGTGATGGGTGTACGGGACTTGATGCATGTTAGGATAATGGGCAGCAGTTTTGGATGAACTCAAATTTACAAACCGTGCAAGGTGGGAGGAGCTTAATTCAAAATCCTTTGCAACAATGCCAAAGGATTTAAAAGTGATATTTCCTTGTATATTACAAATTAATATGGAAACATCAAATCTCGAAGGTTGATGACACTTTGCTTACCAAACTATGAACTGCAAGTTGTGTTCTCAAAATCACAATAGCAAGAAAATGCTGTAATATTTGATACTTTACTTCAGTTTCAGAAACTGCTGTGCACAAATTGCATAAATATATAAAGAACATTAATGGAAATCTGAGCTAAGCATTTTTCATTTCTACTGGCAAACCTAACCTCATACAAATTAAAACATACTCCATGACTTAACTCAGTATTCTCACCCTCTCAATACACTGATTTGTGTATCTCTTAATCCTGAAGGTAAAGAAATTGGCTCCCTCTCTCATCTGTGTCTAATTCAGACTTAAGAAATAATTCCATACTCAACAGGCTCTGAAGTGTGGAATTATTTTTTCAAAAGGTTGTATTTTCTATGTAATTTGCTAGCCTGAATGCACTATATTAGCACTTATCAACTGATGTACAGCAATCAAGCACTAAAATGCAGGGCTTCATTTTTCAAACGTTAGCTAACAACCTTATTGAATGTGGATTTTAAATTTTCTATATGTAACTAAGTCACAAACATAAAATGTTCTAGAAGCTTTCCACCACAGAATGTGAATTAAATACTGACCATCCATATTGAGAATCTTTAAGATTCTGGGCAGTCCCCGCAGAGAAAAATATTAGTCTACTCACATTATCAAATGGATAATATTACAAAACAATTTACTCTGCATTTATTAAAAATAAAAAAAATTATTTAAAATTTACATAATGATAAATATAATCTATTTGAACATTTTTTTTAACAAACAGCCAGTTCAAGAAACGATGAGCTCCGCATTAAATATTCCTGGCATCTGCAATGATCATGTGAAGTGCTGAAGTATAGAAACAGGTCAATGGCTTTCAAATCCATAACAATGTTTTCCCCATAGGCAATCTAATTTAATCCCACTCTCCTGCTTGCTCACTACAACCATCAGCATCCTTCTTTTGTATCCAAAGGTAATCTGGAAATGTTCCAGTTGGAAGGCAACAATTTTGTTAATAAAAACAAAAAAGGCTGGAAAAACTCAGCAGGTCTGGCAGCATCTGTGGAGAAACAGTTGGTGTTTCGAGCCCGTATGCCTCTTCTTCAGACCCTTCTTCTGAACAGTCATACGGACTCAAAAGGTTAACTCTGTTTCCAGCAACTGCATTATTTTGCTTTCAACAATTTTGTTAAGTTTTGCTCCTGGCTCAGTTTGTCAGCAGCAAAATGCTCACAGCAGAAAACGGAAATCACTTGGTTGTAGACCTCTCTGCACTACTGTGTTCACCAGTAGCACAGCTCCATACCATAAAATTTACCTCAGTGATATAAGCACTGATCCTGTAAGAAATGAATAAGCATCATGCAGTTAGGTTGTATGAGGAACATTTTGCTGGATGAAGGCCCAAGACTTTCAGGTGACAACATTTCAATTGTACGCTGCAGCTTATATTTGTGCAAAAGCACAGGATGATCATGCAAGGTAAGTAAAGGACAGTAAAGCTGCATGAATAATTTAATGTGTCAGCAGCAAAAGAGTAACAGTGGTTAAGGAGCATTTTGTGGTAGCTACTGGTATAAGAAACCATTACATAACCTTATCTGGGTGGCTTTCTTAAGGCCTATAATCTTACTCCTCATTTAAATGTTGATGACATCATTCACGCTACCTCCAGTCTTTTTAGGACCCTTCATTCAGATCTGCAAACCTGAATGGGCATAGATGTAAATGAACCATTTTGCAAGAATATGTCAATCGCTTCCCTTGGCTTGCACACATAAATACAACCCTTTAAATGGCTACTACAGGTACGAACACTTCTTCTGGTAGCTGACAAGAGCCTATCGATTAGACAATTTGAGTTAATAACCAAATCTGTGATGAAAATTGCATGCAAGAAAAGTTAATGCAAACTCTTACACCGTACCAATATTGCCCAATCTGTTCATGAATAGGAATTTTTACTGCTGATATTCTCCTCCATTTGCTATCTTTAACAAAAGAATTGACAGGAATATAATGCAGTCCACTAGTTTTATACTTATGTCTATAAACAATGTATTGCCCCCTGCAGCCAAGGCGAGGGAAGATTAGAGAAAAGAATGGAAAAAAAACAACAATGTTTGAGGCAGAGCCAGAGAGAGAAGCCAAAAACCTGTAAAGATAGGGCACTTAAGTTGTTTTTAGCTCCAAATTTGGACTTAAATAAAAAATTTAGTTTCTAGGATTTTAGAAATGTAAGTTTATGTTTAAAATGTCCAATTCTGATGGACGATTTGGTAATTCCACAATAACCATAGTCTTCACAGCCAGGTACAATAAAACAAACCCAATACAACAGCTGATGTGATTAGAATTATACAGTACTGTGGTATAATACGAGAAACTAACAATGGAAGCAGGGTTCAACAGAGTTAACAGAACATGTCAAAGCAAGAAAGGTTAGGGAGTCAAAGAATAATGATATAACACATTTCCACTCATTACGATGCTGATGTCATGATTACAGTATTAGCTAGTAGCAGGATGGATATATAGCTCTTCCACTGCAGGTAATATTTCTTCCCATCATCCGAACGTAAGAAAATATTGGACATGGAAAGATCAGCTGGTTTGTCAAACCTACCTCACACAATTGTAAAGCCATCAGGCATCATGATTTACAACATCCTGTTAAGAATCAGGATTCAGTTTCTTCTGGATACGTCATATGCACGCCTTTCCATTTTCAGAAGGTGACAAATCTTTTATATTTGTTGCATGAGGATGAATTTGATAAGATTAAAGTGTGGAAGTATAGGTGACCACAGCAAGTATTCACTCAGGTGATGTAGCAACAGTTATTTTGTATTAATAAAAATAGAAAATGTTGGAAATACTCAGCAGATCAGGCAACATCTGTGAAGAGAGAAAAACAAAATTAATGCTTATTTTCCTTTCTGCATGCTGACAATTGGGAATTATTTTGTCTTTAACCAGGTCTTCATACAAGGACATTGTCTTGGATCAAAGGCAACACCTTTTCTACATAGAACTATTTGCAGTGAAACAACTTTCATCTATACGTGTAATTAGGATAATAAAACGTCCCAAGGCACTAAAAAGGGGTAGAGAGACGAGAGGTTTAGGAAGAGAATTCCAGAGTTTGGGGCCAAGAGAACTGAAAGCACAGCTGTTAAATTTGGAGCAGCCAAAATTGTGGATGTACTGGAGGCCAGAATAGGAAGAGAGCGGAGATCTCAAAAGCATGTAGGGTTGGAGGAAGACAACAGAAATAGCGAGGGGAAGAGGCTGTTGAGGGACTTGAAAAAAAGAATCAGGATTTTAAAGTTGAAGCGCTGTCAGACCTGATGCTAGTGAAGGTCAGCAAGCAGAGGTATAATGGATGAACGAGCTCTTGAAGTGATTTAAGATGCAGCAGAGTTTTGAAATGAGGACATTTATAAAGGAAGATGGGAGGCTGACTAGGAGTGCATTGGAATGGTCAAGTCTATCAGCAACAAAGACATAGATGAGGGTTTCAACAATAGATAAAGTGGAGCAGGGTCAAAGTTGAGCAGTTACCCAGGTAGAAGGCACTCTTTGTGATTGTGTGTTTAGATGGCCCAAACACAACACACTATGGTTGCGAAAGGTATTACTCAGCTTAAGACAGTTGCCAGGGATGGAAATGGTGGTCAGGGAATGAAGTTGGTAGTGGGGACAAAATACAAGGACTTCAGTCTTTCCAATACTTAGGTGGAGGGCATTTTTGCTCATCTAATATTGAATGTCGGGTAAGTAGTGTGACAATCAAAGACTAGGGGGCATCCCCACAGAGGCGGTGGTGAGATACAGTTAAGTATTGTGGCAGACATGTGCAACCTAATATGTTTCTGTATGATAATAATGAAGGACAGCTTTTGGAAGAAAAATAGAAGGAGGCCAAGGATAGATCATTGGTGGGGGTTAACAGTCCCAGAGTAAGAGGAGAGGCATTGCTGATGATTCTCTGGCTATAATTCAACAGGTAAGAATTGAAGTACTACCCATCTGGATGATGGAGGACAGACACTGAAGGAGGAGAGTGTGGCCTACTGTGTTGAAGGATGCAGACAGGTTGAGAAGAATGAGAGGGACAAGTTATGGTCAGAGCCACAAAGAGTCATTTGTGACTATGACAAGTGCCGTTTCAGTACTGTAGCTGAGCTAGAAACCTGATTGGGGAGATTCAAACATAAAATTGAAGGAAAGATGGGCATGAATTTGACAAGTAACAAGGCTTGCAAAGATCAAGAGAAAAGAGAAGTTGGAGATGGGGCGGCAGCATGCAAGGACAGAGGAGTCAAGGAGAGGTTTTTTGAGGTGGGGCGATGACAGCAGATTTGAAGGTTGAGGGAATAATACCTGAAGAGAGAGAACTATTAATAACATCAGCTAATACGGGGCCAAGAAAGGGAGGTTAATTGGTCGGCATTTTGGTTGGAATAGGAGCAAAAGGTAGATTTCATGGTTAAGCTGAGGTCAGAGGGAACGTTGTAGGAGATAGAAGCAGCAGAGGCAGCTGAACAGATAGTCTCCAGGTTTGTTGATATAATGTGTTAGTTATCTAAATAATAGGAAGAAGCCTTATGAAACTCTTTTAGCCTCAATTAGTCACCTGATTATCTGTCAGAACCATTTTGGCACAAGTCAGATTCATAGCCTAAGAAAGATAGCAATTTAATTTGTTAATTTTATTCTGCTCATCTTCATTCCCAGACCTGACATGTAAAATCAAAATTTGTCTCTACTCAATTTCCATTAACCACCAGAAAGGATGTTTGGCTATAGTGGATAATATAGGTTCCACTGCAAAACAAAAAATTTGCCTATAAATCCATTAACATGATTTCTGGTATTCTCCCCAGGTACAATTTAACAAAGAGGATTCAATATATGCATCATCTCAATTGGTCCAAATATAATTCCAATAATTAATACGATGAAAACATTACAGTACATCATAAACAGTTGCCAAACATTAACATTTAAAAGAAATGAAAATGTTAATGCAGTGTCAGCTGTGGCTTATGTCAGCAATTTACCCTCCAAGTCAGAAGGTTGTGGGTTCAAATCCCACTCCAAGACTTGAGTACAAAAATCTAGGCTGACATTCAGTGCAGTACCGATGGAGTGGTGCACTATTGGAGGTGCTGTTTTTCAGATGAAACATTAAACTGAGGCCCTCTATGCCCTCTCAGGTGGATGTAAAAGATCCCACAGCACTATTTTGAAAAGAGAAACAGTTATCCCTGGTGTCCTGCCCAATATTTATCCCTTGCTCAACATCACAAACAGATTATCTGATCATTTATCACACTGCTGTGTGTGGTAGTTCACTGAGCAAATTGGCTGCCACTTTTCCTAGATTGCAAATATCCTTCCAAAGTATTTCATTGGCTGTAAAGTGATTTGATATGTCCAGTGGTTAAGAAAAGCATTTGACAAACGTGTCATTTTTGCTGGTGGTTTGACGTTAGCAAAATTACAATAGCCAGATTTAAACTTTGTCACAACGTGAATGCAAACTTCTTTTATAACAGTGCAGAAATTTGGTAACAGTAATTCCATGATTATCGTCTAAAAATTATCAGTTATCGTACAGCTGAAGACAATTTCTCAGATCAACTATACTCACAAATTTGATAAGGATGGTATTTATGTTCTGCTAGCAGTTCATCATTCTTACAGCTTTAATCTTCCATATACTGGGCCATCTGCGAGGTGAAAAAAAGTCAAGATACATGTAAAAGCTGGAATATTCAGTTATTACCCCAAAATTGAAAATTCAATGAAAACATCCTTTTAAGATAATTCAAAACAAAATGTAGAACATTTAATTCTCTTAAAACATCTTTAAAACATGCTACTGAGCGTCTGCAATGGCAAGACATCCTAAATGCATTCATTACAATAAATAGAATTGATAGAACTTTGAACCAAAAGTAGAATATAAGTCAGATAAAATCGCATTTAAGCATTATGGTGCTCTGATCAAACTGAAATTTGAGTACTGCGTTTAGTTCTGATTGCTGACACATCCTGAAGGCAGTCCAAAGAACAAGAGAAGACTGTTCTATGCTGAATTATCAGAAAGACTAGAAAAAAAACTGTGGTCACCAGCTGAGAAAAAAGGCATCTGAAGTAATCCTATAGAAGTATATAAGATAGTTGAGAGAATAGGAAAAAAATAAATTTCCAATAGTATTGTAAATTAAATTGCACGAGCGTGAACAAAACAGAACTAATTTCCAAATAGAGTACTGAAGATGAAAACCCTAGTATTGTTTTAAAAACTGCTCATAACAATGAAGGATGGAGGGGATACATCAAGATCATTGTAGTAGATGAATTAAGGTGTGATGAATGGCCTTATTCATTCACAATTATCCTGTGGATATGCACTAGTGTTAGGTCAACTATTTATTTTTAATGGAATGTTATTGTGCTTTTACATAGAAAGTAAAATATAAGCTGTTCATGTGTCCTTAGGGGAAGCTAAGGGCTAAAACTGGCAATTATCCATTTGGTATCATTAAATTTTCTTTCTGGAGCAGTTTAGAATTTATCCATATAGAGGTACCTGTATCCTATATTATTACAGCCTCTAGTTGTTAATGTGCCCATGGCTGTCTGAATATACTGCATATTGTATCCATTTAGTTTCTGAAACCTAACATTTTTCTTGCACCAATGAATTTAGAACACATTCCTAAATAAGAGTTATTTAATACACACTTGGGCATATTTTTATTTATACATGTACACACTTATATAAGCTGTAACTGCAAAGCAGCAACAAATTTTTTCCATTGTCTTAGTTTTGCTTAGTTTTGCTTGTAACAAAGTGAATTGAATTATAAAGCAGAACATCTTTTGTTACTTCTGGAATGCTTTTCATTAGACTATTTTATATTAAAATAATTAGGGAACAGGTACCCAAATCCACCTCTTTGGATATTTCTCATTAAAGAAGCTGTATTTAGTTTTAGAAGATTTGTCTTCGTGGGTTTTTTTGTTGACTCATTTTTTTTTTAAATGTAAAAGTAGGGAACTGGCTCCCCCTATCCAAGTCCATTCTGCTTGCCTTCAGATCATCTGGATTATGATAAATAATTTATACATTTACTTCAATTTACACCAAGCAACTGTGCTGAACATTTTTGAGACTATCGCAGTGAGAAAACTAAAAATATATTTTTGTCATTACTACTGATGTTTACTTGTTATTCTGACGTGTCAAAGCCATTCAGGCTTTGAGGTCTTTTGGCACAGCTTCAATGTTTCAGAATCTCACATACTCTGGAATCCACATGCTTTATAACACTGCTGATAGTGGCAAGATTGGGGGTGGGGGAGTGGGTGCAGTTTTCATTGATTTTTTATAATTTCTAAAGTTTCTTACTCATAATTGCCACCAAGCCAAATATCCTTGTCAATGCTAGGATATTTACTGAGAAATAGTTCTAAAACAGACAATAAATGTCAAAATATATGGAGCTAACTTAGCTGCACCAATATATTTTTTCATTAAAGAAGCTGTATTCACTTTTAGAAGCTAATTTATCTTCATTCTTTTTTATTGGCTTATTTAAAAAAGTGAAAATGAGTAAGGAATTGATTTTACTAATCCAAGGCCTGGCTCCTGGTCATCTGGACAAATGGCATAGAAACAAGAAACAACTTTTAGGGAAAATACAGAGACCATCACTAAACATTTTTTACAAGATTATATATATTTATTATTTTAATTTTTTCCAAAATATGTAGAGGTTTATTTCAAAATTAAACACTTGCACATTTGAACCTTAATTCTTTTATTTGTTCATAGGATGTGGGCATCACTAACAAGGCCAGCATTTATCCCTAATTTCCCTTGCGAAGATGGTGGTGGGCTGCTGCCTTTAACCACTGCCGTCTATGTGGTGTAGGTACACCCACAGTGCTATGAGGTAGAGATCTCCAGCATTTTGAGCACCACAATGAAGAAACATTGGTGTGTGGCTTGGAAGGAAACTCAACTGAATTCAAAAGCTGCACAATCAAGGGCAGAAGCTTATGTGCAAATTATTAATGTATTCAGACGACATTCCCAGTAGCTCTTTTTTCACTTTAAACTGTGGATGTTTTACGTGGGTATTAACCAAAGGATATAAATTCTTTAGTGTTTACACAAATGAATGTGTTTTTTTAAAAAAAATGTTATTACTTGAACAGTTTGGATTGTTCTTTTTTAAAAGGCATAATTCCACAATGCAAAAAATTTATTGCCACTCACAGACCACACTTAAAGAGTCTAATCCAATATTAAACACTTAATAGCAACTACCATCTTACCCTGCAGTGCCAATCCTATTAAACTAGTTTTAAAAAATGCAAGTTGCCAGTGTGTGTAAAATTGCAGCATGAAAACGTAAAGATTTAAGGAGAAAATGCTTAGTTCAAATAAATAGATAATTTATTCCTCTAGATACTAATTTCTTGTCTTGTGGGTAAAATATGCATATGGAGGAACTACCAAACCGTAGGTTGTGAGCAAACCATACTTTTTGCTCATTTTAACATGGCCTTATAGTGGGCCTTACTGCAAGTATGATAATTATTTGTATTTTGTTATCATAACGGCTCACCAAAATAGGACAAGTCAAGCATTCTAAATAGGAGGCAGACTTCTGTACACTAAAACTGGAAGAAATAACTAAAAAAAATACTTTAAATTTACTCAGTAAAAATAACAACCGATTCTGGTGATTTTTTAAATATCATTTCATTCTTATATTGACTTTTTTTTAAATCATCCTGTGATGTGGTCACTGACCTCTGCCAAAGGCATGGCACTATGTTGGTTACACGCTCATATCAACAATAACTTGCAATTATACAGCACCTTTAACACAATTAAAAACATCCTAAAGCACCTGAACGAATGCTTTGTCTTAGGAGAATATAATTTTTCATCCTCTCTGCACTTTTAGTTTCTTGTATGTCTTACTGTTTTATATACTCGGCTAATCTAATTGGAATGCAGTAAAAGCAGTAGCTGCTAATTACATTCCTTGACATATCCATCACCAATCTTCATTTGTGAACCACATAAAAGCATTAAAACGTCATCCAAGTCATACATCATAACTTGCAAATCTATCACCATCCCCATTCATTGCAAGGTCAAAATCCAAGAATTCCCTATCTAAGAGCATGATGGGAGTACTTCCAGCATATGGACTGCAGAAGTTCAAGGTGGCAGCTCACCACTATATTCTCAAGGACAGTTAGTGATGGGCAAATAATGCTGACCTTGCCAGCAACATCCATATCCTGTGAATGAATAAATAAAGAGAGCATAGATAAAACTGCTACCATTTGAATTACTGTAGCTGTAAAAAGACTTGCATTTATATAGCACCTTTAACAACACTTCAAAAGTACTTCATTGACTGTAAAGTGCTTTGGGAAGTCCTGAGATTGTGACTGTTGCAATGTAGGAAACAAAACAGCTGATTTGCACACAACAAAGTGATAAAAAGCCAAATAATCTATTTTGTGATATTGGCTGAAGGATAAACATTGGCCAGGTGACTGGGGATAATTCCCATGCTCTTCTTCAATAGACTGCCATGATTTTTTACGTCCACCCAAGAGGTAAGATAGAGCTCGGTTTAATGCCTCCTCCGAGAAACAGTACCTTCGACAGTGCAGCACACCCTCAGTATAGCACTGGAGTGTCAACCTTGATCTTTGTGCTTTACAATCTTGAACAAATGAACTTCAGACCTGGAAGTAAGAGCATTACCAACAGCTGACACTACATAGTTTGCTGTGCTCTCACCATTTTACATCAAAACATTACACTCCTGCTTGTACAATGGTATTATACCAATGCTGTGTCAACTGTAGAATCATAGAATAGTTACAGCACAGAAGACGGCCATTCGGCCTGCCGTGTCTGTGCTGGTTCTCTGCAAGAGCAACTCCCCTATCCCCTACCCATAGCACTGTAGTTCTTTTTCTAGTCAGATAATTGTCCAATTCTCTTTTGAAAGCCATGAATGAATCGGCCTCCACCACACTCTCAGGCAGTGCATTCTACAGCCTAACCACTGGCTGCATAAAATGTTTTCCTTGTGTTACCACTGCTTCTTTTGCAAGTTACCTTTAATTGAAACCCTCCAGTTCTCAATCTTTCCACCCATGGGAACAGTTTCTTCCTATCTGCTCAGATTTTGAACACCTCTATCAAATCCCTTCTTCTCCAATCTAACATAACTTAAGATCTTCATTATTGGGACCATTATCAGGAATCTTTTCTGTACCCTATATAATGTCTTCACATCCTTCCTGAAGTGCTGTGTCCAGAGCTGGAT
Organism: Carcharodon carcharias; assembly: GCF_017639515.1. NCBI lineage: Eukaryota > Metazoa > Chordata > Chondrichthyes > Lamniformes > Lamnidae > Carcharodon > Carcharodon carcharias. Next base: position 33,740,687 of record NC_054473.1, read on the forward strand.
AAAATACTCCAGTTGTGGTCTAACCTGTATTTTGTATAGAGTTATTAAAATATCCTTGCTTTTGTACTCTATGTCCTTTCTTATAAAGCCCAGGATCCTGTTTGCTTTATTAACCATTTTCTCAACCTGCCTTGACATTTTCAATGATTTATGCACATATACTCCCAGGTCCTTCTGCTCCTACATCTCCTTTAGAATTGTGCCCTTTATTTCATATTGCCTTGCCTTGTTCAACCTAACAAAATGAAACATTTCACACTTCTCTGCAGTAAATTTCATCTGTCACTTGTGCACCCATTTCACATGCCTGTCTACATCCTTTTGAAGTTCTACACCACCTTTCTCACAGTTCACAATACTTCCAAGTTTTATATCATTTGCAACTTTGAAATTGTGCCATGCACACCCAAAGCTAGGTGATTAATATATAGAGCAGGAAAGACAGAGGTCCTAACAAGACATCTGGTGTACCCCACTGTTTACATTCCTTCAATCCAAAAAGCAACCAATCACTACTACTCTCTGTTTACTGTCACTCAGCCAGTTTCACATCCATGCTGCTCCTGTCCCTTTTATTCCATGGCTCTCACTTTACTCACAAGCCTGTTATGTAGCACTTATCAAATGCCTTTTTAAATCCATGTAGCCAATTTGCACCCCCTTGAAATGGTCTTGTACCAGATTCAAAATCCCAAACAAATGAGTTCTACATTTTTTCACACTTTTGCAGTGTGACATGATAAACTACTTCACACTACTGCAAACATGCAGTAAAATTGAGTATCCACATGCACTCTAAAGGTTCCAATTTAGAATGCTTTATTATAAAATGTGGCTTTTGCCCTTCTAAATGTTATGATATTCCCTTATGAAAGTTATTTGAAAATCCAATTAACATTAAGGGGAGCTTCGGAAATAATTTTATAAATCTGTATTTTCTCATCCAGATATCCACAAAGCCCCCATCTTCATTTGGCATAGTCTGAGCAGTACCTAATCCAGCTCCCATTTCTTCTTAATGGACGCAGCAAACATTTCAGAGCAATAAATTTAAACTTGCAGAATGACCTTCATCCATTTGCCCGACCAATTCAGATTAAGTATTTGAAAATTAAGCCTTTCCATTCCGTTAAGACAATAATTTGCCGGATCTTTCAATTACTGTGGTCAATAACCTTGCAAATGGTGCATTAACAACTTTTGGGGGGTTATAATTATAAAGCAGCCACCTAATTCTATTCAGTGTGCAAGCGTTTTATCACCGAATTATTTCGCTCCTTTGAAATCAAAGCATCTATCGCTTCAGGACAGTCAAACCACTGCTCAAGGCCAAGGTCTTCGCTTCAACCAAACGCAAGGGCGGAAGCCACGTCAGGGCCGATTGATTGACAGCTCCGTACAACGAATCAAAAAGCAGCAAGGCGGCAGCGCCCAATCAGAACGACGCGACCGGTTGTTCACCCACCAATCAGAGACGAACGCAGGCGAGATTTCCACCGTCAGGTTAGGTTTCCACCGGAGTACAGGGCCATCAGCGTGCCTGGCCGGCCAGTCAAATCGGAGGTGATGCGAAGCTGATAAGAGGAGCCGTTTTCCTACCGGAGCAGCCCGCCGGCACCACCTCACATTTCAAGCTGATATTTAACGCCACGCCGGGAAGTGGTGCGGGGCTCCTCGCCGCCAAAAGTCAGCAGAAACTTTCCGCTCTAAGAGATAAAAAAAATGGCGGCCTTCATGGAAATATTTTATGTACAGATAGATATGAACCGTCTCCCCTTCACAAAAAGTCGAACAATCCCTCCCTTCTTCCAAGGAGAAGCTTTATGTTTTAACGGTAACTGTGCCCCCACCCGGTCTGATCACAGCCTGAGGACAGTCAGACACTTACCTCCCTCCGCCACCGCCTCACACTCCAGATCACAGCCTCACTGTCGAGTCCGTGCGCCCCACGTGACCTAGAGCCCACAGCGCCGGCGCAGCCGCTGACCCAGTCTCCTCTGCTTGGGATATCTGGCTGCTACTATGCAGTAGCAACAGCAACCAAATTTCAGCAGCTATAGTATTACTGAAGATTTATATTATTTTGCAAAACAATATTTTTATTGTTCTAGTAACGTTTTTTAAATGCATCAACAGAAGGGGCAAGGGAATTATTTAACAATATTAATGTGCTTTCACATTATTAGACCAGTGATATTTATTTTTGAAGGATCAGGGCCCCTGTAAATCCTTGTGGTTTACTTTTGGATTTCATACTTTTTTGCGCAAACTCAACTGCAAATAAATATTTCAGAAGCTGTAGAATGGAGGATACCATTGACTACTTCACTGACTGTGAAGTGCTTTGGGAATCCTGTGATTGTGACTGTTGTAACGTAGGAAACACAACAGCTGATTTGCTAGTTAATTTAAAAACGCCAACAATGGTGTACTCAGCTGGGGGAAAAAAATCAGTTGCCTCTTCAGCTACCTTTCTATATACCCCTCGACATACAAGTTTAAGGGTGCAGAGAGAATTTGCTAAAAGCATCAAAATAGGGGTATGGCAGACTGAAAAATTGCTAGACTTGGGCAGAAACGTAACAATGCAATTCATTGCAAATTTGTCATTTTCATGGAAAAATTAGATGAAATTCTCAATGATGAAGAAAATGAGTTCTAGGGGTGTAAACACTTCTTCAAATGAAAAACTGCCACCGGACCCAGGAAGATTCACCACCATCCCCAGCTCTACACAGACATAGAATATGGCCATTCAGCCCCATCTTGCCTGTGCCAGCTCTTTTAAAGAGCCATCCAGTTAGCCCCACTCCCTGGCTCTGTCCCATAAACCCTGAAAAATGTTTCCCTTCAAGAATCTATCCAAATCCCTTTTGAAAGTTACTAATAAATTACTTCAATCACTGCTTCAGGCAATACATTCCAGACCACAACTTGCTACATATTTTAAAAGCAAAATTGTTTTTGTTTTTGCTACATATTTTCTTCCCTCATGTTGCTTCTAATACTTTGCCCACACCTTGTCCTCTGGTTACCAACCCTTCTATCAAATCTTCTCTGCTGTAAGATGCATGTTTAATGGCCCCAAATTCTGGAGTACTCTTCTTATGCCTCTCCAACTTACTTTCCTCCTTCAAGACAGTTCTTAAAACCTATTATTTAACCAAGATTTTGGTCATTTGATCTAATATCTCCTTACGTGGGTTAGTAGCATACTTTATTTTATAATGCTCCTGTAAAGCACCTTGGGATGTTCATTATAGGCCCACATACAAATATAAGTTGTTGTTATGGAAAACCAACCCAGCTTCCCCATTCTACTGATGTGTTCCTCACCCCCAGCACCATGCTAGTAAGTCTATACTGCCCCTTCCAAGGCCTTAACATCCATCCTAAAGTATGGTCTCCAGGATTGAACACAGTGCTCCAGTGGTGGTTCAACTAGTGCTTTTTAAAGGATTAGCACAACTTCCTTACTTTTATACTTTCTCTATAAATAAAAGCAGTGATCCCACAGTCTTCTTAACTTTTTCTGCTACCTTCAAAGATGTGTACACACACACTTCCAGGTCTCCTCCACCACCTCAAAAATTGTATCATTTAATTTGTTTTGATTCTTTCCACAAAATGAATCACTTCACACTTCTGACTTACATTACATTTCTGACTTTTGTGCCATTTGTAAACTTTGACTACCCAAGTCAAGGTCATTAATATATATCAAAAAGAGCAGTAATCCTAATACCAATCCCCCAGATAACACCATTGTGTATTTCCCTCTAGTCTGAAAAACAACGGTTCACCACTACCTCTCTGCTTTCTGTCCCTTAGCCGATTTCATATCCACATAACCACCGTCTCTTTACTCCCATGGGCTTTAATTTTACTAACAAGTCTATTATGTACTATTTTGTCAAACACCTTTTTCATATACACACCACACTCATCAATCCTCCCGGTTACTTCAAAGAACTCAGTCAAATCAGTCAAACACAATTTGCCTTTAATAAATCCATACCAACTTTCATTAATTAGCCCAGACTTTTCCAATTGCCAATTAATTTTGTTCCGGATTCTTGTCTCAGCTTCTTCACTATCGATGTCAAGCTGACAGACCTGTAGTTACTAGTTTATTTCTCTTTCCTTTTGAACATTTTCAATCTTCCAGTCCCCTGGCAACACCCTAATCAAAGGATTGGAAGCATGTGACAAGAGCGTCCGCAATTTCCACCATTACTTCCCTCAGTAACCTTGGATGCATCCCATTTGGATTGGGTGACTTTGTTTTACACTGGAAACTGATCCAGCACTTGTACGTACATTTTTGCTTTATGGTGAGCTGTACTAGACTGCTCATATTTGGCTGGAACTCGTGCATTAATTTGTCTTGATGTAGTGGCATGGAACAGAATGGAAGGAGGTGGTGATGAACGGAAGACATTGGTTAGGCCACAGCTGGAGTACTGTGCAGTTTTGGCTACCCCATTATGGAAAGTCATAGCAAAGATGTATCTTAGATTAATGAAGATGATGGCAGAGATGAGGATATATAGTTACACAGCAAGTTGTAAGGTAGTTAAAATTGACTACTAGAGCTCACGAGATGCATAGAATTCAAAAGCAGAGAGAGATCAAGCTAGAACTTTTATAAATCACTCCCGAGGTCTCCCGAGTATTGTGGACAATTCTGGGTACCACACCAGAGTAAAAACGTAAAGGCCTTAAAAAGGGTATAGAGGTGGTTTACCAGGATATATCCGGTGATGAGGGACTTCAGTTATGAGAAGTTGGAAAAGTTAGGATTGTCCTCCTTGAAACAGGGAGGATTAAGAGATGAGTTTATAGAGGTTTTCAAGATGATTAGGTTTTGATAGAGTAGATGGAACAAAACTACTCCCTCCACTGTATGAGTCAATAATCAGAGGCCACAGATTGAAAATAATTGACAAAAGATCTAGAGGGAAGATTATTTTTCACTCAGTTGTCGACATCTGGAACGCTCGAGCTAAAAAGGTGGTAGAAGCTTCTTCCATAAATAATTTTGAAAAGGTGGTGGAGGATGAGGAACTTACAGGGCTACAGACAAAAAGCGGGGATGTGGGCCTAAGCACAACAGCTCTTTCAAAAAGCCAGCACAGGCAAGTTGGACCAAATTATCTCCTTTTCTATTGTAAGTTTCCATGATTCTCTGCTTGTTGAGCCATTTGTAAAGTTAAGACTGTATTCACTGGAACAAAGAAGGATCAAGTAGAAGTGTACAACATTTATGAAAGGACTTGAGGATAACAATGAAAGATCATTTCCATTAGTTAATGAATTACTAACCTAAAATTAATACAGAAAACAAAATAGGGAGGCAAGTATTATTTTCAAAGGGATTATTAGAGTATAGATGGACTACTCCTCTTAATTTGTATGTTCGTATATGTGTATCACCATAACTACTATTGAAGCCAGGTCAATTACAACATTAATGAAAGACAAATGTTTATAAAAATATTAAAAGATAAAGAAATTACAGTACACAAGCCTGTTGAAAGTTAGCATTGGTGCTGACAAAAATAGTTTCCTTCTGCACTTAAATTTCTATGATTCTATAACAATATAAGGTGCTAGTGTCAAACAAACTACAAGCTTAGCCACACTAAGTGAATGGTTAATTCTACCGAGCAAAATAAAAAGAAACGGTGGATATTCATGGATAAACCTCTGACCTGACTAGTTCAGACCTCTGCATTCACATTGTCTCAATCAAAGGCAAGGCCACCTCTGATTACTTCCTTGTATCCAAGCCAGGAAGTTTAAAATGTTAAAATTCAGCAGATACTAAAATTGGCTTTATATGCAAGCCCACACAAGCGAAAGAAACCATCAGGATTTTCTTGGGCACCAACACGCACATTCACAAAATGTCTTAAACCAAAACTCTCAATACCTCTGATTTTACAAGCTGCTATTCCATCTGCAAACTCCCTTTTCTCTTCTTGCTCCTTCTTCAGGTCCTTGAACGTTTTCTGCAAAATGCCTGGCTATCATATCCGCAGCAGGATGTTTGAATCTCTTCAACCCCTTACAACATTATTTCCTGCTGCATCTGTATTTTCAAATTGGCCACTGTCTAGCCTTTGGCCTTCCAAACATCGAATTGCTTTAGCAACTGCACTTACAAATGATGATGAGAAGTCCAAGGCTAAATCCTTGGGTCACACCAGAGATAACGGTTCAAGGGTTGGAAGATAAGTATTTCTGAAAATTATCTGGATACGATTGGGCTGGCAAAAGCAGAACCAGCAAAAGACAGTCCCACTTAGCTGGACAACAGAGGGGTTATCTAGTTGATCATGTTGAAGGGTTCTCAAAATTCCCACATTTTTCATATCATCAACAAGGATATGACTTTTGGACTTTTATGGCAGAGGACCCAACTGCTGAGTTAAGTGTAGGACCCTGCAGACAGGAGGCTAGGCCCATGAAGGCCTGGGACTGGACATGCCCGTGCTTGTTGAGTGCAGTGTGGATTGTTGCCTGGAACCAGACAAAGAGAGGAGACAAAATACGCATTTTCCCTTTAAAACAACCAACCCAGAGAAAGACTTCATCTTACATGAAACTAAAGCCCATGAAAATCTTGCATAAATAATCGCTACTAACTACTAAGGCAGGAAGGCAGCAATCAACCTATGCGAACCTATCAATACTCCACATATACAAGTTCAAGACAAGTTACGGGATCAGGAAGACAATGATAAACATCATGTGAGCTCATTAAAAATGAGACAACAATCACCTGAAGAAGCCCACCAAAATCAGACAAGGAACTAACCTTGATTTGGATTGAGATAAGAAATTCGAAAAACAGTATAACTGGGCCACCAGTCACGAAGGATGAGCAGTTTTTGGAGGGTGAGCAGTTTTGGAACGGTTGAAGTGGAGTTTAAGCAGGGAGAGGTGGCTGAGCCAAGCAGATGGAGGAGATCTGGAGGTTTGCAGGCCCGCAGGCAACATCACAGCGAGGGGCACGGGATGGCAGGCTCAACCGAAGACAAGGCCGCAACCACAGCCCTCTACGAAGATCTACCATCCACAACCACGCCCTCCACCCAACTGAAGAACCTTCGCAGATTCCACAGACCTGGACCACGTGGGGACGGCAGGCCCCAAAAGACACAAAGAGCATACCCCAAAACTGCAACCGGCTTACTTGGCTGGATTTCGAACTGTCAAGGAACCCTCGTTGGTGAGCATGATCCTTAACCTCTCCTAGTTCAATTTAGTTAGGTTTTGGGGGTGGGACAAGGGTAAGGGGAATAGTAGCGTGATTTTCCCTCGTTATGCAGTGTGTTTCCCATTCTTAATTAAGTGTACTTTGTAGGTTTGTATAATCTCAGTGTAATCCTAATGTTATAAGTTCATTTGTGACTTCAATAAACCCAGTTTTCTTTTCTTGCACTAAAACCAGTTGTCCGCTGTACTTTGTCACAACCCCCAAATAAATCCAAGGTCTAGAACCCAGGGAGTGGGAGCGATTTGGACTGCACAGAAGTCAGAGGTGAAGCTGACACATACCACCACCTCCTGCAGGGTGTAGAGGTTGAAAAAGGTAGGCCGGGGGTGGGGGGGGTGATGGGGAATGGTGCACAAAGTCATAGAGGAAGTTATCTAATTTTGAGGAGGACTGCTTCAGTGCTCTGGCAAGTGCAGAAACCTGATTGAAGAGACTCACATCCTGCTGTGGATATGATAGCCAGGCATTTTGCAGAAAACATGTTCAAGGACCTGGAGAGGAAGGAGCAAGATGAGAAAAGGGAGTTTGCAGATGGAGTAGCAGCTTGTAAAAAACAGAGGTATTGAGAGTTTTGGTTTAAGACGTTTTATAAATGTGCATGTTGGTGGCCCAAGAAAATCCTGATGGTTTCTTTAATTTGTGAGCGCTTGTCTACAAAGCCAATTTTGCTATCTGCTGACTTTTAACATTTCAAACTTCCTGGGACTGGAAAAAATGTGTTCCGTACTTGATATGTTTGAATCAATCCGCATGATTCATTTCTTCGCACTTAGCATTTACCATTCTTTACCCTCGAAGTTTAAAGAATTAAAGCTAAAGCTTGTAAGTTATCAAACTTTGAGGGAAGCTGGAATCTTTTGTGCATAGAGCTTGGATAGTTAGGTTTTGAGGTCTTGCATTTTTTTGTATGAGGTTCAGACTTTTCTGCAAGATGGTCTTGAATGTTTGTGTATGAAAGTTTAGATTTTTGCACATGGGGGATTGGTGTCATATTTTTGTATATGGGGAATGAGACATTGTTTATGGTGAGCTGTGGATATTTTTTCTGTTGGGGGATGGTCTAAGACTTTGTATATTGAGGCCTAGATTTTTTTTTGTGTATGGTGGTTTCCAATTTTTTTAATATAAGGATACTTTTCCACTCTGGCAGTTCTGAAGTTTTGAGATTTATCTTCTGTAAAGGAGGAGCTTAGTGGGACTTATTTTTACATAAGGTTGTTTTAACAACAGGAATATTGAGCACTAGAAACATGTTATCTGTGAACTAAATTAGATCTTTAGGAGCTGATTTCATGTTTAAACCATGATAAAATGATGTTGAAGAGATGTGTATTTCAAAAAATTCCAATCCTCGAAATGTTCAGGTCAATAACATCTTTTTTCAGTCAAAAAAAAAATGACTTAATGTTACTTTGGTAAAATTAATAGTGTTTTACAGGGTTTTGTTCTTTAAAAAAAAAGCAACACAAAGAAAACGTGGCATAACTTTAGGAATAACTGCATACTGCATTTTGTTCTTAAACAGCAAGTCGGGTCAGCACTTTTTAAATTAGAAAGTGCCTTTTTCACATGATGGTTTTATTCAGGTAAACCAATATTTGAAAAATGTCATATACATTCAAATCTTTCTCCTTTAGATTGGCTTGGAAATTTCACTTGTACATTGTTCTGTAGATGATCTGATGTTGAATCTCAGTTCAGTGTGTTGAAAATAGAGCATTCTGACCTCCAAGCACCATATTTCTCTGTATTTTGCAGAAGCAGTTCATTTGTTTCAGAAGCAATTTCTCCAAATAAATAAGGTATGTCAACAAAATGGTATTTTTAGGTAGCTGTTGTCACAAATTATTTTTAGTAAGCCTCTACTCCTCCTTATGCCACTTCAAAAATACATTGCATTTAGAGGTGAATCAACCAAATTTTCAATTGCAGAGTTGGATAGGCCAGGAAAGGTCAGCAAACTTTTCTGCAGCTTCCAAATTTCTGAATCCTTTCTTCTAACAATTGGTTATGCAAATGGAAAAGTTTAAATCAGGAACTCCTGCATGCACTGTTTTTGCTCATTAAACAAGTAGAATTAATAAAATACATTACATTTTAGGTGCTTATTGAAACAGTAAGTTAAAAATAGCTAAAAGACTTGCATTTGTGGGGCCTTCTGCATTGTCACTATTTTAAAGTACTTTGCAACCAATTAACTACTTCTTGAAATATTACTGCATTTTCTTACTTGATAGTGACTATATGTACACAGAAGATCCAACAAACAGGAAATGAGATAATGAGCAGTTATTCTGCTTTTCATGATTTTGATTGTGGAATAAATGTTGACAAGAACAAATAGTGCTATGAGGTCTTCTGTAGTCAATGAAGCAGGTGGGCAGGTCTCCATTTAAGATATGCCAAAAAAAACTCCAGAGGAAAGAAATGTAAAATAAGTGCTCAAGGCAATCTTGGTGCACGAATCCCAAACATTCTGACTCAAGTGGTGGGAGTGCTACCATTGAGCCATAATGATTGAATTGCTTAGCATTATGCTAGATGGCAAAGGGATATGGTTTTTAGATACACAGTTTAATTCACTTTCCCTTCTTATCTCTGGGCTGGATGTGAATCCAGCTGCCACAAATTGGTATTCTTATTCATAAGGATAGCTAGAAGGTAAAGTTAAAAGAATGACACCAATTATTGGGGATGTGCTCACCCAAGTTGGGGTTGAGCCAAATGTCAGGGTACTGGAGTGAGAATTTCATTTTGCAGCATGATATGCCAAACCTGACCTAGAACTGTTTGTAGACACTAGGTACCAAAAAGAGTTAACATGTGTGAACTGCCCAATATTAACATCTCTTCACCTTGCTGAGTAAGTACTCAATAAATCTTTGGGGGAAAATTAAGTTAAAAAATTGGGTTTACACTCACAACATGCCCATGCTAAGTTTCCTTTCTCAGCTAGGCCCAGAGGAGGGGTCTGCAGGTGAAGAATTTGTGCTTATTCATAGTGGAGCAGTTAAATCTCAAACATAAGGAAAACTATATTGCTCTCCTGCTTCCTCTAGTGGTCAGCAAGAACAATCATATGTAGAGCCCAAAGAAATTGATAACACTCTGAAACAAATAAATGACTTGTAACATGGAATATTCTTCCCAAAGAGGGAGAAAAGAGATGATACCTTATGGAGATAAATAGTAATCAACTTAGCATGACACAGTGCATGTTGAATCAACACCAAGGGAAGTATTCATGTCAATATTAGGAGATAGAAAGATGATTGAATAAGGTTGGGGAAGAGGAAGGGCAGTAGGGAAAGGGAGGAAGTTAAGTGGGGAGATGAGGAAAGGTGGAGGGAGGAAAAGGTGAGGGGAAGAGGTATATTGGGTCAGTCTCTCTATGTGGAAAACCGTCTCCAGGGGAGGTGGGGCAGAGGCATAACAATGTACGCAAAATGGCTAGGAGGGGATCTGGGGCCCTGATAAATTCAGGTTTCAATCAATGTTTGGGCCTAGGAGGTTTGAGAGACTGGAAAATTTGGTCAGTATGGAGTGATGGAGGTGGCAATGCCTGAAAGTTCAGCGTGTTGTGGGGTTCAACAGAACTCAATGCCTGCAGGCAGAGGATTCTTCTCGGTGCAGATATTAACTGTGAAGCTGGGAAAGTTGGGCTACCATTCTCTTGAGGCAGTGCTGCTTAATGGTCAATGGGCAGCACAGAGAAAAGATGCTGAATCAATGCTGTGCTGGGCCAAAGGGGAAGAAATGGGGTATAAGCCCAAGAATATCTTTAACACTCCACAGACAACAGCATAGGAATCTGAATGAGGTTAGGACCGGAAATCATTCTGGTACAGGTCTGGCAACTGTGGGGCGAGGGCTTTTCCAGCTCAATAATAATTCATCAAGAAAACTTATTTTTTATTCATACCTCTGATAAGGACTTCCACGTTCCAAGGCTGTCATCCAGTGTCTTGGTAGTGAAACTGCATACTGACTCTTAAGTCCTGAATACTATTGGATAGAAAATTTTGCAATCACTTACCTGACAGATATTTAATACTGCAAATGTTGAACACAGTTGCACTTATAGGTGTTACAGGTACTGCAGGTAAATGATAGCATATTTAAAGTGAGTTTTCCCATCGACAAAGCTTAGCATAGGATTTTTCAATGTATTTTTAGTCAGAAAATTTTGAACCAGCTCACCATTTTTCACATCAACCACATGGTATATATACTATATATACCTTCAACATAAAGATAAAATTCATACATGTTGGTGTCCTTATGTCCATATTTTTTCTGTGATACAAGTGGTATTCCAGCAGGGATTTCTTTGATAATTTTATGACTTGCCTGTTACAGCTCCAGATTGCTGAATCCTGTCTTCCTCCAAAATCACTCAAAATGCTTTGTGGAAACAAATAATTACCCAAGTAAAATGTCCAATTCCAAATTCCAAAATAAGCTTTTAAACAAAATTGAACATTCAGAAAATTTACATTTTATGCAACAATTCAATTGAGTTTTTTTTATGATTTTAATGTCCTCCAAAAAGCCTGGATTGGACTTGATATTTTTGCTAAGAACTTATGTAGTCTGCAGATGCAGAGTGTGTTCAATTTCTCTGAATGCATCAACATCGTTCAGTTAGCTGAACCACAACATTTTCCTTCATCCTTCAATCGTTCTGCTCAGTTATTTTTAAAATTATTTAAAGTTATGTGGCAAATTTCAAAACTTCTATCCAGGTAAGGTTTATATCAAGATAATTTTAAAGTAGAAGGGCTATTTGTGCCTGCGTGCACATGCACATACAAAAGTTAGAACAAAGAATGACAGTACCAAATACACAGCTGTGGTACTTTTGTTTTTTGATCTATAATCTTCAGAAATCACATTAAGCTGAGAGATTGCTTTTCTACATTCTAATTTTGGTACTTTTTAAAAAGAAATCCAAATTGAATTTTGAAGCAAATTGGAGGATATATATTTTCTGTAACAATAGTGATAGAATTAACAAGGTGTCATGCAGGTAAGTGTTGTAGGAAATGTAACAGTTAACAACTGGAAACATAACCAAAATGGAGAAGTTTAAATAGACTACATGGCGTGGCAATTGGTAAGTGGACAATTATGTTGTCTGCCTTACCTGTTTGTGTTATCCTTGACTTACTAAGTGTGCTAGTTTCTTGTGCTGTTATTTTTGTACCTTGATTTCGTATTCTGTATTTTTAATGTTTCAATGTTATGTACATGCAGGGAAGCTAGGTAAATGAAGGGACAGGTCTCAGAGTACAAACCACAGTGTGCGATTCCAATTTTGCCAGTTTGCAAAATCAGAGCTTAAGAATTCAGATAGGAACTAGAGAAAGTTAATCCATAAACCTTGCAAAAATTGAGATACTAATGAATAAGAATATAGCTGACCTGATGGTGATGGTCACATGTGCTCAAATAGAATTAGGCATTTATCCAAATCAAACAAACAGTGCAGATATCCTAGTTTCAGGACTTAACACCACAGGAATAATAGAGCTAGTCACACACAATTCCACAAACTTCAACACATGATGCTGTAGGCCTGGTTAGCGGAAATTTTCCTGGAACTGACTACGGATGACCCTTTGTGTAGAAATTGATGCCATTCAAGACCAAGTCAACTGAAAATACTTCAGCTCTGGCCCACCTCCCACTACCAAAATCTGCCAGCCCACAATCCTCTCAACAACGGTGAGGGCGCATCTGCTCATGTTAATTGTATTTATTACCAAGGTCACCAAGAACAACTCCTCATGGGAAATAATGGGGTGTTCAGGTGTGGTTTGACTTCTCCACCTGTACATTTTGTTTCCTCTTAGGTGAAACAGAGGAAATATGTGCAGAAAACCCTGTGTCCAAGGAAAAAATGAGTAGAACTGAGAGAATTGAAAATGCTTGTGAATGCAAAAGGATCAATCTGTATCAGGCCCCTAACTGTGGAATAGTTTTTGAATTATCCAAACATGCATCATCACTTCTTTTGATGAAAAGTAAGGCAACTGAGGGTAGGCCCAGGAACCAAGCTGAGACACAGAGCTCTACCTTGGAGGAAAGTTAAACTGCTTTGCTTTTTTAAAAATAAAATAAAGGCAGCGACAAAACAAGCTGTCATTACAGAAGATGTTATGTGCAGAGCTGTATAACTAGTAAATATCATCGGATAGGATAAAGTGAGGTTGTGAAGGATTTTGAAAACACAAACTACTCTCAAATTGATTCACAAGGCAAAGGAATCTAGCCTCCTCAGCAAGGTTAAGGGATGTGTAGGATGAGCTGCAGGTCACAAAGCAGACAGACTGGAGTTTATAAATGGAGGTGATCAGCAGAGAATTGGATAAATCAATCCTCAAGGTGATAAAAGCATAAATTAGAGTCCCAGCAACAATGGGAAAGAGATACCAACAAAATTGGAAATACAGATGCTTTCCACAAGTCTACACACAAGTTAAATAATTTAGATCTTTTATTTTACAACTACTTTTGCTAGTGTTAAAATTGCACTTTTAGCTTTAAGCCTAATAACCATTATCTTCTTTGAACAAACTACACTGTCTATAATGGTGGTGAAAACAGGCAGTATGATATTTTTAAAAATCTATTGAAAATATGGTGAGCATCCACATAATATACTGAAGCAGCAAAAGGAAGATGTACTTTAAAGAGAAACATTATGCAATATTTTACATTGTACATATTCTATTTAATTAACATTCCAATGACATAAATATACTAGCTTGTAAAATTTTCATACAATTCCTCACACAAAAGTCTGTTTAACAGCACTTCTTAAGATCAGGTTCGAATTAATATACATCAAATTTCCATCAGACTTACTTGTGAAAAGACACAGGGAGCTAGCTATCTGTTCAAACTATCAGACCATTTCAGCGATACTTAAAATCTTGAGAGGAATTCAGTCTCAGTAAAAATAATTCAGTGCTACATGGTATTCCAAGAACAAGACATTTCAAGCCCATTTATTAACATCTCAGTTACATATATTTTGTTGAAGTTTCAAATACAATAAGAATGTAATCATTAGTTTAAATCACAATTGCTGGATAATGCACATATTAAAAATTCATAAAAACAGTCTAAACTGTCAAGAATTTTCTCTTCATACATTTTTCAAATAGACTTTCATTTTTCCATGTAACATTGGATTATTGCATTAAACAAAAAGTAACACGACATGGAAAGCAATAAATATTTTAAAATAAAAAGCATCTATTGTACAAAATATACCATATGACTGTAAACAGTAAATGTCTTCAAAATAACAAAACATCTTGCCACATTAATATATGGCACTTAAAATCATGGCAGATTTTAAACAAATACACCTCATTAAATACTGATGACCAGTTCATATATTTAATGGGCAAGTCTGAGAGCAGGGTATTTTTTCATTAATACATCTTATTCTTTTTAAAATAAAACTATAATTTTCGTAAAACATACGTTGTCAACAATCAAATGTATGATACTGAAGTTTATTTTTAATTTTACTGCCTCATTATAGTGCCTTATTCTATAATATAGAGCTTTTCAAATACTCACTGTAGTTTCATATAGTTTGGGGAATGGTAACAGAAACAGTAAAAGTTAATGTTTTACATTCTTGCTCAGTGAATCTGCAAATCTACATTTTGTGCACAGTTATTAGAAACTTCACAATCTGCAAGTTTTGCTTGTTTTTCTTCTAAGATTGGCTTTAATATTGTCTTGAGTGTATTGTAAACCTTAGGACCCTCATCAGCATCAAAACTGACCTGGGAAAACAAAACAACAGAAACACCTAATATTAAACAAATGACAATTTAGAAACACAAATGCAAAGGCTCCTATCTCTCCGTTGGCAGCCTGTCACAGTGAGGTTAGACACAAGAAACCATAGTTAAGGAAAGCTAAGCCAATGGGAAAACCATAACAATTTTCATTCCTTTTTATTTTGAAGTTTTTCGCTTTCAATCTTCTCCCTATACCAAGTGAAGGCTTTGACTAGTTATAGAAATACAGTTCCACATGCTTGAATTGCCCTTATAGCTGCTATTTATGCACATGTTTTGACAATGAATGTGAACAGATAACTTGGCTGCAGAGCGCATTACAGCTGTTGTCATTCAACATCAAATGTGCAGCTCCAGCACAGGTTCCTGTATAGCAATCAGAAATAAGAGTCCTGGTTGAATTTTCCCTCCCAAATTAATTTTCTGTTGTGATGCGCTCCTTGCTACAGATCAGGATAGACCCATGAACTTCCTTAATAAATATAAAAACAAAAAACTGCGGATGCTGGAAATCCAAAACAAAAACAGAATTACCTGGAAAAACTCAGCAGGTCTAGCAGCATCGGCGGAGAAGAAAAGAGTTGACGTTTCGAGTCCTCGTGACCCTTCGACAGAACTGAGTTCTGTCGAAGGGTCACGAGGACTCGAAACGTCAACTCTTTTCTTCTCCGCCGATGCTGCTAGACCTGCTGAGTTTTTCCAGGTAATTCTGTTTTTGCCATGAACTTCCTTGGTTTTAATAGCTTAACTGCTGATTGGAGCAAGCGGGATGTTTGCTCCTTTCAGAGATTTTCAGTCTAAAACACGTAATCCTCCATTAAAACATCTGCAAAAGCAACATTTCATTTTTCTAAGTGTTACTCAGTTCGTTTGACTGAAGGATATACCTTAGTTTAATGATGTGGAAAAAATATGCAGATCCAATTACATCATAATTTCAGTTTCACATAGGCTAACAGACAAAATTCATCAAGTAAGGATACGGTGTACGTTCTCTACTTAAGAAAAAATAAGTAAAGTAGAAAACTAATTTTAACAAACTATAGATAAGCATCTTTTCTTTAAAAAAAACTGGACCGTGTCTTCTTCCAATCTTTTCCTTTTAACCCTCATTTTAAAAATGACTTCTGATCAAAGTCCTAATTAAACCTTCAGCATTTTAGGCTTTTGGATCATATCCCCTCAATTATTACACCAATCAATAACCAGTTCACTGCGGTTAGTCCTGGAATTGTCCGCATTGCTTCAATTGTTATTTGCCTTTTAAAAGTAAAATGTCCACACTTGCAGTTATACTGGTTTATGTAAACTGCTTTGACTTGTAGATGAGATGCACCTGATTAACCATATTTGCTGACTGCAGCTTCACAATGATCGGATGCTTCAGTCAACAATATTTACACACATGTTTTTTTAATGTCCATTCCTTCCATTTATCCACATAAAAGTATATCTGACACTTCATAGTCCACCCATCTAATTTGTATAGTTGTTGCTGAATGCATCAATAGGTCTAAACAACCTTGTCAACAAGAAATTTTGTACAACTATTAGAAGTACCTTCCTTATCCATGTTTATAAATCATATCAACTGGCAACCTAAAATAACCCACTGTGAAGCTTCACCAACTACCGCAGCCCATACGCAATCCTAGATACTATTTTAATGTTATTCTAAGCCTGCTTTCAGAATGAAAGTGTTAGCTAATCAATAAAGAAGAGCTCAGGCTGGTGGGAGGGCGTGGGACATCATATGAGAGCCAAGTGTGGTTTTGGGCCTGATTTTAGCTCCGTGCACATGGATAAATTTCCAATAAGTTAAAATTTCATCCTTTACATTTTCCAGCTTTTTGTTCGGAATAACTTTCAGTTTAGAGTTTTGCATGAAAGTAATGGAGAGATAGTAGGGAAGGACAGAGATGAACGTCACATTGGAGAGAAAGGGAAATGAGAGCCAGCCAGGGAAATGAAAGTCAGCCAGGGAAAAGACAATGGGGCAAGGATAAGAATTCTGTTAAGAGGCTTTGGCATGGTCAACTGTACATCCCCTTCCAATTCCTGATCTAACACCTCATTTAAAATTCTCATCCTTGTATTTATATCCTTCATAGCCTCACTCTGCCCAACCCCTCCAACCAAAACCCACAGAGCTCTGCGTTCCTCCAATTCTAGGAAGTTGCACTTTCCCATTTCTTTCACCCCAACAGTGACAGCTCCGCTTTCAGTCTCTAGGCCCTAAGCTTTAGAATTCTATCCCTGAATCTCTCCACCTTCCTTAGCTCCTTTAAGGGCTTCCTTAAAATTGTCCTCCTTGGTCAAGATTTTTAAGGTATCCTTCCTTTTTTTGGCTCAGTGTAGAGTTATGTCTGGTTAAGCTTCTGTGAATTGCCTTTGGACAGATTTCTATTTTGACAGTTAGATTAATATAAATAGTTGTAATTATTGTCATGAAAAAATTACCACCACAAATTACTTATGGGTATACTGAATTTTTTAAGGAAGGTTTGTCTGTTTTTAAAGAAATATATGCAAGGACACTGAGCAAAATATGGCTGATAACATAAACTGACCACTTTCTGGAAAATTCCTATGTGGGTTATACTGACAGACCTGTCCCAACAGAATATGGAATGTCGCATCTGAAAAGGCGTCATGGCCTTCTTTAAGCAGAGACACTTGAAAGGGAGATAGGAAAGATGTAAGAGACTGAACTTTAATCTCCTGTGTATGCAGAGACAAAAGACAGATTTGCACATCTCAGCAGTCACCCTAAAATCCATCTCATTGATTTATATCTCAGATGATGTAAAATGGTCCAAGATGAAACAGAACATGGACTCTGGGTGCAAGTCATAGCTTTTCCCTTCTAGAATACACAGGGAAGAATCAGTTAAAAAGCTTGTTGCAGAGCAGTGCTGTGAGAACTGTGAGAGTGACAGCACAAGACAAACTAGTAACCCCTGAAGTTGCAGGCGAAGTCTCTCTCTCTCTATTGCTGGAGACAGTAGATGCCACAATCAAAAAGGAAATAGGACACAAAAACAAAAATTGCTGGAAAAACTCAGCAGGTCTGATAGCATCTGTGGAGAGAAAGACAGAGTTAACGTTTCCAGTCCATATGACTCTTCTCCAGAACAGGAAATAGGACAGCCTCTTTAGCTACCCTGCAGAACCAAGTGTCTCCAAAATCAACTGCAAAACTGGCAGTCAGCTCCACCAGAATCCCCCAATTTAACAGCCTCAATGTACTACAATCTACACCTCACACTCAAGCCAAAGACTGATTTGTATATTTTCTAAAACTTTTCTTTGGACTCTTAACTTCTCACTTCTGATGTTTGTGCGTGTTGTGTTTTTATTATTTTTCTCAAGTTTTAATAACTAATAAACTTACTCTTTCTTGACTCAAGAAAGCCTGATTAAATCGGCTCCTTCTAAAAAAAGAATACATTTGGACTGGGAAAAGGTATCCACAGGGAAAGTGATCCTTTCAAATTAACTTTGTTGAAACCAACTGAGGGGACTGAATATAGAAGGGGAGCCAGTTCATTCCTCCGCACCCGGGAGCATAACAAAATTGGGGTCCCATTGGGAAAGTTAACAAATTGAGAGAGCTCGCCTGGGGACTGTAGTAACATTATTGTACAGCAATAGGGATTGGAAAAGCAGGAGAAAGCATAAGTGAGATAATGTTTAAGAAGGAGTAGTTGTCACAACTGGAAAGAAGACTGAACAATAGGGGAATCAGTGATGCTAAAAGTTAAGATGAATATGGTTGCAGCTCTTGTTCACATAGTGATGGTGATTGGGAAGTAAGGGGTGGGGAGGTTGAGGGGAAGCTGCATGAATGGAAAAAATAGTAGAAGTCAACTGGAGAGAGGAGTCACTGTGATGAGTGTTGGGCATGGCAAACTGGAAATACATTAAATGCTTTAAGCATTCCCCTCCTCATTGACAACTCATGCTTTGTCCCCAAAATTAGAGAAGAAAAGAAACACTTAAACATAGAAGATGACACAGAGCCAAGGACAAGTGGAGATATAGAGGGGGTAGGAGCAACAGGATTGACAGATAAGAGAAATGCTTCCTATGAGCAGGGCCACTTAAGATCCACTAGAATGAATTAGTATGAAATGTTCAATTTTGATTATATTGTCACATTTTATAGTTTTTTTAAAAATTAAGGCATTTCTGAATGCTAATGGTATAAAACCATCATAAGTACTCTTTAATATATAATTAACTGATGCTTGAATGCCAAGCTATCATTTAGAGCACGGAGGTTATTAATGCCAGATCATGTAATTGGCATTACAAAAACAGAATTACCTGGAAAAACTCAGCAGGTCTGGCAGCATCGGCGGAGAAGAAAAAAGTTGACATTTCGAGTCCTCTTGACCCTTCAACAGAACTAGGTGAACCCAAGGAAGAGGTGAAATATAAGCTGGTTTAAGGTGTGTGTGTGTGTGTGGGTGGGGCGGGGGGGTAGAGAGAGAAGTAGAGGGGGTGTGGTGTGGTTGTAGGGACAAACAAGCAGTGATAGAAGCAGATCATCAAAAGATGTCACAGACAACAGAAAAAAAGAACACATAGGTGTTGAAGTTGGTGATATTATCTAAACGAATGTGCTAATTAAGAATGGATGGTAGGGCACTCAAGGTATAGCTCTAGTGGGGGTGGGGAGAGCATAAAAGATTTAAAAATATTTAAAAATAATGGAAATAGGTGGGAAAAGAAAAATCTATATAATTTATTGGAAAAAACAAAAGGAAGGGGGAAGAAACAGAAAGGGGGTGGGGATGGAGGAGGGAGCTCAAGACCTAAAGTTGTTGAATTCAATATTCAATCCAGAAGGCTGTAAAGTGCCTAGTCGGAAGATGAGGTGTTGTTCCTCCAGTTTGAGTTGGGCTTCACAGGAACAATGCAGCAAGCCAAGGACAGACATGTGGGCAAGAGAGCAGGGTGGAGTGTTAAAATGGCAAGCGACAGGGAGGTTTGGGTCATTCTTGCAGACAGACCGCAGCAATAGGCATGTCTGGCTGTAAAGAATCACAATGAGCCAAGTGAAATTCAGCTTCCACAGGGCATAAGGCAATTTGGCAAATTGGATCCAGAATTGGCTGAGTGGCAGGAAGCAGAGGGTGATGG
Organism: Carcharodon carcharias; assembly: GCF_017639515.1. Taxonomy (NCBI): domain Eukaryota; kingdom Metazoa; phylum Chordata; class Chondrichthyes; order Lamniformes; family Lamnidae; genus Carcharodon; species Carcharodon carcharias. The sequence continues at coordinate 33,760,946 of NC_054473.1, forward strand.
TTGAGGGGTATTTTTGTGACTGGATGCCTGTGTCCAGTGGGGTTCCACAGAGATCAGTGTTGGGTCCCTCCCTTGCTGTTTGTGGTACATATAAACGATTTAGACTTCAATGATCACTAAGTCCGCAGATGACACAAAAATTGGTGGGGTGGTAAATAGTGAGGAGGATAGCCTTAGACCACAGGAGGACATAAACGAGCTGGTCAGATGGACTGATCAGCGGCAAATGGAATTTAATCCAGATAAGTGTGAGGTGATGCACTTGGGCAGGACAAACAAGGCACGGGAATACACGATGTATGGTAGGAGCATGGGAAGTACTTTGGATCAGAGGGACCTTGGTGTGCGTGTCCACCGGTCCCTTAAGGTAGCGGGACAGGTAGATAAGATGGTTAAGAAGGCATATGGGATGCTTACCTTTATTAGCCAAGGCGTAGACTATAAGTGCAGGGAGGTTATGCCGCAACTCTATAAAAGTTAGGCCACAGCTCTAGAGTATTGTGTGCAGTTCTGGAATTCGCATTATAGGAAGAATGTGATTGCTCTAGAGAGTGCAGAGGAGATTTACCAGGAGGCTGGTGAGTTTTAGTTATGAGGAGAGATTGGATAGACTGGGGTTATTTTCCCTGGAGCAGAGGAGATTGAGGGGGACATGATTGATGTGTATAAAATTATGAAGGGCATAGATAGAGTAGAAGGAAAGGAACTTTTCCCCTTGGTGGGGGAAGCAATAACCAGGGGGCATAGATTTAAGCTAAGGGGCAAGAGGTTTAGAGGGGATGTGAAGAAGAATTTTTTTCACCCAGAGGGTGTTGGGAATCTGGGACTCACTGCCTGAAAGGGTGGTAGAGGCAGAAACCCTCATAACATTTAAGAAGTAATTAGGTGCACACTTGCGATGCCATGGCATACAAGGTTATGGGCCTAGCGCTGGAAAATGGGATTAGAATAGTTAGGTACTTATTTGACCAGTGCAGACCTGATGGGCTGTGCTGTGCTCTATGACTCTATAAAGCAAGGAGATACCAGAACATTAGTCCCCTCCTCTGAATCTTTTGATTGATTCTTAGGAAAAGTGTGCAAGGCAAAGGGTAGGAAGGGGTGATTATCATGGAACTGAATCACTCTAGAAGACTGATAAATTGTTAATGGTGGCCCCTTGCCTGCACAAAACTTGGCAATTGTTTGTTCTTGGCAGATAGCATGAAATCCATCTACTTTTAGCCTCCTTCTGTTGAACCATTTTAGAATGCAGAGCCTACTTGCTTATAAGTGGCAAGTAACATTCATGCCACACAAGTGCCAGGCAATGATCATCTCCAATCATTAACATTCTGGAGGGTGACCACTGACCAGAAACCGAACTGGATCAGCCATATAAATACAGTGGCTACAAGAGCAGATAGAGGCTTGGAATTCTGCAGTGACTAACTCATCTCCTGACTCCCCAAAGCCTGTCCACCCTCTTCAAGGCACAAGTCAGGAGTGTGATTGAATACTCTCCATTTGCCTGGATGACTGCAGCTACAACAATACTCAAGAAGCTAGTTCAAAGCAGCCCGCTTGATTGGCACCCCATCCATCACCTTCAACATCCACTCCCTCTACCAGCAACACACAGATGCACTGCAGCAACTCACCAAAGCTCCTTCAATAACACCTTCCAAACCAGCGACCTCTACCACCTGGAAGAGCAGGAGCAGCAGATACATAGGAACATCACACCAGCGAGTTTCCCTCCAAGCCGCACGCCATTCTGACTTGAACTATATTGCCATTCCTTCACTGTCGCGGGGTCAAAATCCTGGAACTCCCGTCCTAACAGCACTGTGGGTGTACCTATACCAAATGGACAGCAGCGGTTCAAGAAGGCAGCTCACTACCACCTTCTCAAGGGCAATTAATGATGGGCAATAAATGCTGTCCTAGCCAACGTCGCTGACATCCTGTGAAAGAATAAAAAGCTCTTCCAGACAGTGACCTTTTGGCAATATGTATTATTGTAGAAGCAGCTAAGTCTGGGATTGCTTTGTGGTTCTCAATGTTCTTTAAAAAAAATTCCAGGAGCACCACTTGATTCCCTGATTCAATCCATTTGAAAGAAATTTTCTAATTCATATGTTCACACGCATGTTCTCATGTATGTATGCTCACTTCTTAGCTGGAAGGCATGGAAGCCTTAGACAAGTCTACCTCCAGCACCAATTGCAGACCACATGCCCTTCTCAAGGCACTTTCAAATTTTCTTCATACTTTTGTGTATAGCAGAATACAAGTGAGTTGTCATAGACCTGTTTTTTTCACTGTGGCATTAATCTACATCAGTTTGTTGATGGATGTACTTGGCCCAATGGGGTCAAAAAGTTATCATCTTCACAATGGGCTCGTTTTGAATGGGTGACATCATTCACACAAATATCAAAGAAGTCATAAAACGATGCGATAAAAGTAACAACCACAGTCAAACTTCCTTTACAAAGTTTTCAGAGAAACAGATTACAGTTACTTCGTAATGTTAAACCACATATCCTACTTTTTCCTAATTGTATACCTTTGGTCAACTATTTATCCCTCAACTTACACCAACAAAAAAATTAACTGGTCATTATCCCATTACTATTTGTGAGATTGTATCATGCAAAAATTAGCTGCCACATTTGATTATATAATAGAGTTGACTTCAGAATTAATTAATTAAATGTGAAACACTTTGGGATACTGAGGAATGGAAAAAACTTATTGATTCATTTCTATGCAAGTAGAAAGGACATTCAGGATTGAATACTGAAATACTTCTCTAACTCTGTTCATTCAAAATAATTTTCTCCATTTTCAAGATACAATACTTGCCTTAGTAAAAGCTCTAATTGCCCGAGTAAGTATAGCATCTTCTATATCAAACGGTAGGTCACGCAATTGTGCCATACAATCAAGAATGCAAAGCAGTGTCTGATATTGGCCCTGTTTAAAGTGATAAAACATTATGTAAGGGAAGATTATGCTAAAAAGAATATTATACCATCATGCATGATAATACTATATTATTGAATTATTTACATTTCACGCAAAGTAATCACACCTTAGAAATGCATTACACAATTTAAGCCAGTCAATGCTTAAATATGGATTGAATGAATATACAACTCCAGACACTGGCCAAGATTCACAAGCAGATGAGTCACACTTTGTAGGTTTCAAACATGTATCAAACAAAATAGAGTGCTTTACTCCCCAGAGAATTTCTGCTTCATCTTTTCCTAGTGAGAGCTGTTTAAAAAATACAATATATAGGTTTAATGGAAAATGCTGGTGAAGAACTTATTTTACTATGGTAATGTTTAGAATAGATAGATATGTAAATGCTGAGATTTACCTTTTCTAATGAGTAAAAAGCTTTATTGGGATCCATATATTTATGCGCTAGGGCTTCCACATCTTCCCTATTTATAACAGGTTCTTTCAACTGCTCGAGCCAGGACCACATAAGACTGCACAATACATAAGGATTCTTCTCCGTATGAATTCTTTCCCAAGTTCCTTCTCTGACATTTAGCTCATGCTAAAACAAAATGAAAATATTGATTACAATTAAATTTAGCAAAAATCTTGTCCAGATGGTGTGAACAATCAGCTCTACAAAAACACACAGCTATTGATATGCATATACAGATGATGAGGGCATAACAATTCTAAAATAATCCCTGGTACCCCTCTAGGCATTGTCCTTCCTAAGATAAATTTTGGAATATTTGAGCTTCACTAGCAGTTCTGAATTTTCCATGTATAGCGAGTAACTAAAATGGATTGTGCATGTAGTCTCAAATAGAAATTCATGTTGCAAGATAGATTGTTCAATCTTTGAGCTTATTCTTCAATTGTATAATCTATTCACAATTAAATGAGCAGTATAGTGCACATTATTTTATTTCTTAGTGTTGATGCATGGTTTTACCTTCTGGGAAAAGAGGAGAAGGCACTGGGTAATCACTTCAATCTGAAATATGTCCTAATCCAAATGATACCACTGTCTTTGTCCCATACAGGCAAATAATTATTTAGTCTCTCCTCTAACTAGAACTAGTGTAAGACATTGGTTAGGCCATAGTTGGAATACCATAGCCAGTTATTAACCCCTCTTTGAGAAAAGATATGGAAAGGATACAGTAAAGATTCACTATTTCGATACCAAGAATAAGTAATTATAGATGAGAATTTTTTTTAGCCCAGGAGTACATAAGGTTCAGGGGCAATCTGATTATGGTTTTCAAAGTCATGACAGAGCTTGAGGGGAAAAATGGTAAAGGTGGTTCCCAGTCATCCATAAATGGGGGTTGACGTAGAGTCGAGTAGGTAATTGAATTTTTCACGCAAATGATTACTGGAACATGGAATTCTTTCTGCATGTGGCTATGAGTCAGAGATTATAGCAATATTTAATAGCAGACTGGATAACTATTTAAAATGGAAGAATTTAAAAAACACAGGGAAATGCCAGGGAGATAGGATTCAAGCAGTTGAAGAGTGAGCATTGGTACATATATGATTTACCAAATGGTCATCTTCTGCACAACAATTTCTGCAAGGATACTTTTCACCTTCACCGTTTGGCCAGTGACTTGATGGAGTGGATCTCCAAAATGAAAATCAGGCAGCTTAGCTTCTATAACAGGCAGGTGATCTGGTCTACTAGTTTATCATCCAAGTTATGAAGGTGAAAAATACCCCCATGAGCCCAGAGCAGTTGCTTGACTGATCTCAGCTATGGAGTTTTAGCAGAGACTCTGGAACACTTCTCATTCAGCATCCAGGAACAGTCAGGTGCTGCTCTGCTGAATTCCCTATGAAGCTAATTGCTAGCCATAATAGTAATCAAAAAAGATTCATCACCGACCACAAATGGAGATTTTGAAACACAGTACTTACTGTACATACTCATGTAAAAGTCAAGTTTCTGAGACTAAATGTTTAGCCAAAAAAGTAGGGGTCGACTTTTACATGAGTAATATTTGAGGAGTTGAAGTCCACCTTCTCCCATCGCCTTGCTATCGCAGAGTTGCCAGGACGAGACTGTTCCTGCCAATCCCACCCTTGACATCATGTGTTGATGTAACCAGACAAGAGGAGCTGAACAGCTCCCTTTGATATTGTGCTATTCTATGATTCAATCAATGAGTAGGTTTGCACAAGAATGAGTTTGACTGCTGTGGCGAGCTGGTGGCAATAATAATAGCAAACTGGAATTTTTAAAAATCCATTAATTATACATGAAACCAACAAGGCTTGGAGGGGAACTTGCGGGTGATGGTGTTCCTATGCATCTTTTGCCCTTCTCCTTATAGGTGGGAGAGATCACGGGTTTTAGAGGATGCTGTCGAGTCTTGGTGAGTTGCTGCAGTGCATCTTGTAGATGGTACACACTGCTGCCACCATGCATCAATGGAGGAGGGAGTGAATGTTCAAAGAGGTGGATGGGGTGCCAGTCAAGTAGGCTGCTTTGTCCTGGAAGGTATAGAGCTTCTTGAGTATTGTTGGAGCTGCACTCATCCAGGCAAGTGGAGTGTATTCCAACACACTCCTAACTTGTGACTTGTGGATGATGGAAAGGCTTTTCTCATCTCAGTCTTAAATGGGATGCCCCTCATTTTTGGGGTGTGAGGAGGTGAGTTAGTCACCACAGAATTCCCAGTCTCAGACCTGTTCTTGTAGACACAGTATTTATATCACTGGTCCAGTTTTTGGTCAATAGTACACCGCAAGGTGTTGATAGTGGGGGGTTCAGCATTGGTAATACCATTGAATGTCAAGGGGAGATGTTTGGATTCTCTCTTTTTGGATTGATCATTGCCTGGCACTTCAGTGGCATGAATGATACTTACCATTTATCATCTCAAGCCTGGATGTTGTTGCATATGGGCACGGACTACTTCAATATCTCAGGAGTCGCAAATGGTGCTGAACATTGTGCCATTATCGGCAAACATACCCGCTTCTGACTGTATGGAGGGAAGGTCTTTGATGAAGCATCTGGAGATGATTAGGCCGAGGACACTACCCTGAGGAACTCCTGCAGCAATGTCCCAGGACTGAGGTGCTTGACCTCCAACAACCACAACTATCTTCCTTTGTGCTAGGTATGTCTACAACCAGGTATGGTCTCACCACAGCCCTATACAATTGTAGCAAGACTTCATTGTACTCCAATCTCCTTGCAATGAAGGCCAACATGCCATTTGTCTTCCTAATGCTGTACTTGTATGCTAACTTTGTGTTCCTTGTACGAGTACACATAGGTCTCTGAATATCACATACAAACATAACCAATTAAGAGCAGGAGGTATTCATTCAGCTCTTTGAGCCTGCTCCGCCATTCAGTAAGATCTTGGCTGATCTGATCATGGCCCCCAACTCCATATACCCGCCTGCCCCCAATAACCTCATTAGTCAAGAATCTATCCACCTCTGCCTTAAAAATGATCAATTACCCTACCTTCACCAATTTTTGAGGAAGAGTTCCAAAGACTCATGACAATCAGAGGAAAAAAATCTCATCTCTGTCTTAAATGGAAGACCCTTTATTTTTAAACTGTGTCCACTAGTTATCGTGTCTCCACAAGGGGAAATATCCTTTCAGATAAGATCACCTCCCATTCTTCTACTCCAATGGATGCAAGCCCAGCAAGTCCAACCTTTCCTCATAAGATTTCAGGTATTAGTCGACTGAACCTTCTCTGAACTGATACTAATACATTTATGTATTTTCTTAAATATGGAGAACAAAACTGTACACAGTACTCCAGATGTGGTCTCACCAATACCCTATACAACTGTAACAAAACATCTGTACCTTCATATTCCATCCCCCTTGCAATAAACAATTCATTTGCCTTCCTAATCACTTGCTGTATCTGCATACTAACTTTTTGTGATTCATGTGCCAGGACACTCAGACCCCTCTGTGCCTCAGTTCTGCAATCTCTCTCCATTTAAATAATATTCTGTTTTTCTATTCTTCCTGCCAAATTGATAAAGTTCACATTTTCCCACATTATACTCCATCTGCCCAATTTTTGCCCACTCACTCAACCTATTTCCATTTGCAGGCTCCTTATGTGCCCTTCACAACTTACTTTCCTACCTATCTTTGTATCATTAGCAAATTTAGCAAACATACATTCAGTCCCTTCATCCAAGTCATTGATATAAATTGAAGCCCAAGCACAGATCCCTGTGGCACTCCAATTGTCACATCTTGCCAACCCGAAAATTACCTATTTATGCCTACTCTGTTTCCTGTTAGCTAATCAACCCTCTATCCACGTTAATATGTTACCCCCTCTTATTTTGCATAATAATATTTGATGTGGCAACTTGTCAATTGCCTTCTGGAAATTTAAGTAGAACACATCTACAGGTTCCCCCTTATACATGTTGTTTGTTAATTCTTCAAAGAATTCCAATAAATTAGTTACTCTTGGATTTCCCTTTCAGAAAACCATGTTGACTCTGATTACATTGAGACTTTTTAAGTGCCCCGCCATAACCACCTTAATAATAGGTTCCAGCATTTTCTCTATGACATGTGAAGATAACTGACCTGTAGTTTCCTGCTTTCTGTCTCCCTCCTTTCTTGAATAGAGGAATCCCATTCGCTATTTTCCAATCTGAAGGGACCTTTCCAGAATCAAGGGAATTTTGGAAAATTAAAACCAATGCATCTACTATCTCAGCAGCCACTTCTTTTAGGACCCTAGGATGAAGTCCATCAGGACCTGTATACTTGTCCGCGTTTAGTTCTAATAATCACCTCAGTACCCCTTCCCTGGTGATTGCAATTGTTTTGAGTTCCTCCCTCCCTTTCACCTCCTGATTCACAATTTTTTATGGGATGTTACTTGCATCCTCTACAGTGAAGACAGATGCAAAATATCTATTCAATTCATCTGCCATTTCCTTATTTTCCATTAATAATTACCCAGGCCCTCTCTCTAGAGGACCAACACTCACTTTACTTACTCTTTTCTTTTTTAAATATATGTAGAAACTCTGTTTTTATATTTCTAGCTAGCTTTCTCGTGCACTCTAAATTCTCCCTCCTTATTAATTGTTTAGTTATTCTTTGCTAAAATAAAGAATAGGTATAAAGATATAAAGATCAGTTCAATTTTCTGATTTGTCACTCATCTTTGAGGAATTATACACTTTTTCTTTCAAGTTTTTTCTTTAACTTCTTAGTTAGCCACAGATAGTGCATCCTTCCCCTAGAGTCTTTCCTTCTCACTGGAATGCATCTTTTCTGAGTTTTTGGAAATATCTCCTTAAATGTCTGCTACTGCATCTCTACTGATCTATCCCATAACCTAATTTCCTAATTCACTTTAGCCAGCTCGGTCTTCATGCCCTCGTAATTGCCCTTATTTAAGCTTGAATCACTAGTCTTCGATCCACACTTCTCCCCCTCAAACTGAATGTGAAATTCAATCATATTATGATCCCTGCTACCTAGTGGCACCTTCATTATTAGGTCATTAATTAATCCTGTCTGACTACACATTACCAGATCTAGTTTGGCCTGCTCTAAAATGTGCTGCTCTAAGGATTAAACTTGGGCAGTTTATACTCACCATCTGAACACTGCAAGGAAGCCATTTTCTTTAATCAGTCCTCTAATTTATTATGTTCCATAACTTCTATATTTTGGATTTGCTGAGGCAGTTTGGTTACTTTCAATCCATTATTTGTTTGCCAGTAGCGGGAATTATGGTCAGAAATTGTGACCATACAACGCTATGTTGAAGGGTCATGAGGACTCGAAATGTCAACTCTTTTCTTCTCCGCCGATGCTGCCAGACCTGCTGAGTTTTTCCAGGTAATTGTGTTTTTGCCATGCAGCTGATGTATGTCAATCACTTTAATGACGTTGAATTATAACCTACAACCAATTAATGGGAAATAAGGCATTTACATATACATATATCGTAAATAAATGTTTGAAGTTTTAAATGATAATTTAAAGTTAATCAATAAATTGTCTTTTGAATTGAAATCAACACCTGTGACTTTATGAATTTTATTCTGAACTTCAGAGCTCAACCTCAAAATTTCACCATGGCTTTGATCTCCAAGGACATGGCAAGACATCCTTTGAAAACCAGTATCCCCTTACCATAAATTACACATGCACTCTTGTGGTGATTGTACAGATCGTGTTTACACAGTCTGACAAATGTTTTGACAAGTCAAAACCCTTCCCATTTAAGGCTGCAGGGAGGTGGTGGCATAGTCACTGGACTAGTAATCCAGAGACCCAGGGTAATGATGTGGGGACCAAGGTTTGAATCCCACCACGACAGATAATGAAATTTGAATTCAATAAAAATCTGGAATTAAAAGTCTGATGATGACCAAAAAACCATGACCAATTGTCGGAAAAACCCATCTGGTTCACTAATGTTCTTTAGGGAAGGAATCTGCTGTCCTTACCTGGTCTGGCCTACACGTGACTCCAGACCCACAGCAATGTGGTTGACTCTTAAATGTCATCTGAACAAGGGGTGGACAATAAATACTGGCTTAGGCAGCGACACCCAAATCCCATGAACGAATAATAAAATAAACTTCTGTAAACACAATTAACTCATCATCCAAGCTACCTTTGCCAATCTGATTCACCCAATGAATACTTAGATTAAAATCACCCATGATTATCACCGTACATTTGTCACAAGATCCCATTACTTCTTCCTGTATACCTCATCCTAGTATGGTTACTATTAGGAGGCCTATAAACCACTCCCACAAGTGAATTCTTACCTTTACTACATCAACATTTAAAAGTTCAATGCCTTTCAAAAAACATTCTGCTTTTCTTTTCTGATTTTCAAACTGAATAACCTCACCCTTCCCTGCATCATACTCCATTTTCCACTTTGTCGTCTACTCACTTAACCTGTCTACATCTCTTTGCAGTTTCTCCGAGTCCTCTTCACAGTTTACATTCCCACCTAACTTTGTATCATCAGCAAACATTGATACATCACTCTCCTTCTCTTCATCTCAGTCATTAATATAGATTGCAATTACATGAGGCCCCAGCACAGATGCACGTGGCACCCCAATAATTACAGTTGGCCAATTTGAAAATGCCCAATTATCTCTACTCTGTTTCTTGTCCATTAACCAATCCTCCATCCATGCTAATATATTATCCCCAATGCCATGTGCCCTTACTTTGCAAACTAACCTTTCGTGTAGCACCTTATCAAATGTCTTTTGAACATCCAAGTATACGTCATCTACTGGTTCCCCTTTATCTACCTTACTATTCACATCTTCACGAAACCCAAATAAATATGTGAAACACGATTTCCCTTTCACAAAACCAACTGTCTTTGTTTGACCATATTATGATTTGCTAAGTTCACTGTAAAGACTTCCTTAATAATAGATTCCAGCATTTTTCTGATAAATAATGTCAGGTTAACTGGCCCACAGTTCCCGGTTCTGTCTCACTTTTTTCTTGAATAACGGTGTTACATTTGCTAATTTCCAATCTGTTGGGATAGTTCCCAAACCTAGGGACATTTTAAAAATTATAACCAATGCATGCACTAACTCCGCAACTACCTTTTTTTTTTTAAGAACCCTAGGATGCAGGCCATCAGGTCCTAGGGATTTGTTGCCTTTTAGTCCCTTAAGTTTCTCGAATACCTTTTCTCTGCAGATATTAATTATCTTAATTTTCTCACTTTTACTAGCCCCTTGGTTACTCCCTACTTCTCGTTTGCAACTTGTCTTCTACAATGAAGACGGACAAAATATTTGTTCAGCATCTCTGCCATTTTACCGTTCCCCATACTAATTTCACCTGTCTCTGCCTCTAAGAGACTAATATTTACTTTAGCTACTCTCCTCTTTATATAGTTTTAAAAGCTTTTACAGTTTATTTTTATATTCCTGCCTAGTTAATTCTCATATTCTATCTTTTCCCCATCAACCTCTTGATCACCCTTTTCTGGTTTCTAAAACACTCCCAATCTACAGACTTACTACTATTCTTTAAAACATTAAAAGCCTCTTCTTTTAATATAACAACCTCCCTAGTAAGCCACAGATAGATCCATCTGTGGAGATCCTTCTTGTTGAGGTTTTGTTTTTCAATGGAATGTATTTTTGCTGAATCCTTTGAATGGTTTCTTTAAATGTTTCCCACTGTTTGTTTACCACCGTACCTTTTAGCCAATTTACTAATCAACTTTAGCCAGCTCTCCTCTCATACCTATGTAATTGGTTTTGTTTAGGTTTCTGATTTTGTTTGGAACTGGAGTATCTAGCTTTTAAACTTCAAATGGAATTCAATTGTATTATCATCACTTTTCCCCAGAGGATCTTTTACCCTGTTATTACTAATTAAACCTGCCTCATAGCGCAATACTAGATCTAAAATTTCTTTGTCCCTAGTTGGTTCCACAATGTATTGTTTCAGGAAACAGTTACGAAATTCATCGTCCAGACTACCTTTGTCAACATGATTTGTCCAGTCTATCCTAAGATTAAAGTTCCCCACAATGATTACATTGCCTTTGTTAAAATCTCCAATTATTTCTTGCTCAATGCTTTGCCCAACTGTATAACTACTGTTAGGGGGCCAATAAACTACTCCCACCAGCATTTTCTGACCCTTGTTAAACTGCACCAGAATAAATCCATAAAATAGTATTATCCCTTTTAATTATACTAATAAATTTCTTTCGTAGCAAACACGTAAAACATCTGGGTAGGGTTTCCATATCTGTCACCTTTTTATACAACTTTGAAAGAACAAAATGGCTTTATGGCATCATTTAGTGAAATTATACAGATAGCAGTTAGAAAGCTTTTTAAAAATGTAAAAGTTAGTTTTAAACATAACTTACCAAACATCCAAAACTCAAAGCATTAAGAAAAGATTTTCAATAAGTTATAATGCAGTTCAAGGACTAAAAGATTCAAACTGACCATGGAACTGTTTCAAAATTTATCCAGTTCAAAAGAACTCAGCCTTAAATGGGAAGGGTTTTGGCTTGTCAAAACATTTGTCGAACTGTGTAAACACAATCTGTACAATCACCACAAGAGTGCGTGTAATTTATGGTAACAGGATACTGGTTTTCAAAGGACTTCTTGCCATGTCTTTGGGGATCAAAGCCATGGTGAAATTTTGAGGTTGAACTCTGAAGTTCAGAAATAAATTCAAAAAGTCATAGATGTTCATTTTAATTCAAAAGGCAATTTATTGATTAACTTTAAATTATCATTTAAAACTTCAAACATTTATTTAGGATAATATATATATATATATATATATATACATACCCCATTAATTTGTTGTAGATTATAATTGCACATCATTAAAATGATCAAGGTACATCAGCTACATAGCATGGCGTGAAAATCATTTCTTACAGTAATGCCTGCTACTGGCAAACAAATAATGGATTAAAAATTAATCAAAGCTGCCTCAGCAAATCCAAAATGTAGAAGTTATAGAATAGGATAAATTAGAGGACAAGTTAAAGGAAATGGCTTCCTTGCAGCATTCAGATAGCGAGTATAAACTGCCCAAGCTTAATTCTCGCAGTTTATGACATCGTATACACTTTATCAAAACACAGGTGACAGGAAACACAGCATTTCAATTTAAGCCTCACCGATCAGATTAAAATTTTATCTCACTACCAACTGCAAGGGTTCAATATGCAAGGAGTGACTGCTTTAATCAGGCCTCAAAGCACATATGTTCCCACAGTTCAGTACTAAATTCACAATCAGCATAAAAGAAACGAAGAATAGTTAACAAGGGAAGTAGAAAAGTTCACACAGATACATTAGTGGGAGACGTTGGCATTGTGGTAATGTCAATAGACTAGTAATCCAGAGGCCCAGGTGAATTCTCTGGCATCACAGGTTCCCACCACTACAGCTGGTAGAATTTGAATTCAATAAAAAAATCTGGAATTGAAAAGCTAGTCTCAGTAATGGTCACCATGAAACATTGTCGATTGCCTTAAAAACCCGTCTTGAGTGAATTTTAGGGAAGGAAATCTGCCATCTTTACCTGGTCTGGCCTACATATGACTCCAGACCCACAGCAATGTGATTGAATCTTGACTGCCCTCTGAAATGACGTAGCAAGCTACTCAGTTCAAGGGCAATTAGGGATGGGCAACGAATGCTAGCCTTGCCAGCGAGGCCCACATTCCATGAAAGAATAGGGAAAAAAGTCAGTGGGAAGCTCTTGAAGTTGGGGAAAAAGTATAGGAAGCTTTATTCTGGATCTGGGTGTATCATACAACCATAAGATGATTCAGCACAGAAGGCGGCAATTCAGCTGATTATAATTATGATGTCTCTTTGAAAGAGCTATGAAATTAGTCCCACTCCCCTGCTCTTTCCCCAAAGCCCTATACATTTTTCAACTTCAAGTACTGTAGATCATGGCATACGAGTTGACTTTTGAAGCTTTGAAAAATCCACCCAAAAAAGGTTGACTTTTATGTTTGAGTATAAAATGTGAACCAAGTAGAGATGGTCACCATCTTGAAACATGAAAACACATAACACAGGTAATTCAGGTTAAATCAATTTGTCACAATTTAATTAAATAATTCCACACTGATAATTTAAACCACAAATCATAACATTTTAAGAACCATCAAATTGCATCTAATGCAAAGAGTTCATCAAATTAATTAAGTCATTTTTTTTTCTTTTATTCTTTCATGGAATGTGGGCATCACAGGCAAGGCCAGCATTTGTTGCCCATCCTTCTTTGCCCTTAAACTGAGTGCTCAGCCATTGCAGACACTAGTGAACCAGATGGATTTTTACAACAATTGATGATAGCCGTCATGGTCACCATTCCTGAGATTAAGTTAATTGCGGGGGGGGGAATTAATTTATATGCTGAGTATAAGGTGACACATGCATTTTGGCACAGAAAAAAATGGGGTAGTCTTATACATCAGGTAGGCTTATGCATCACTTGTACGCCATGATCTATGATATTTATCCAATTCCCACTTGAAAGTTATTGAATGTGCTTCCACCACTCTTTCAGGCAATACATACCAATCACAACAACAACTCATGTCACCTCTGTTCATTTGTTATTTACCTTAAATCTGCTTTCTTTGGTTACCAACTATTCTGCCACTGGAAACAACTTCTCTTTCTTTACCCATCAAAACTCTTCCTGCCCATGAACACCTCTATTTATCAAATCTCCCCTTAATCTTCTCTACTTTGAGAACAATGCCAGTTTCTTTGATGAAAGGTCATCAATCTGAAATGTTAACTCTGTTTCTCTTTCCATAGAGCTGCCTGATCTGCTGAGTATTTCCAGCATTTTCCATTTTTATTCCAGTTTGTTAAGTTTATTTGGAAAACGTAAGTCCCTCATCCTGGGTAGCATTCTAGTAAATCTTCTCTGTGCCATCTCTAAAGTGTAGAGCCCAAAACTGGAAATACTACCCCATCTGGGGCCTAACCTAATGTTGTATAAAGGTTTAGCATTACTTACTCACTTTTGTACTTCATGCCTCTGTATATTAAGAGGCTTAAATGCTTTTTTAGTAGCTTTAACTTGTCCTGCCACCCTCAAAGACTTGTGTACCCCCTTTATAATAGTACCATTTAGTTAATGCTGCCTCTGCTCATTCATCCTACAAAAATGATTCACTTCACACTTCTGTACTAAATTTGATCTGCCCATTTCACCAGTCGACATCCTACCGAAGTCTGTTACTATCTTCTTCACTGTCAACGATGCTTCCGACTTTGAGATTGTGTTTTAAGTACCCAACTTTAAGTCATTAATACATATCTAGAATAGTGATGCTCCCAATCCCTGGGGAACACCATGGCACACTTCCCTCTCTGGTGTAATACAAATGCTCATCATTACCCTCCTTTTTGTCTATTGGCCAATTTTGTATCCAAGCAGCTACTGCCCTTTTAATCCCATGGGCTTCAATTTCGCTAGCAAGTCTATTAAGTAGGACTTGATCAAATGTCTTTGGAACTCTATATACACAATACCAACACTCAACCAAGTTAATCAAACATGATTTGCTTTTAATAAATCCATACAAGCTTCCATATTTCACCAAGTGTCACTTAATTTTTTTCTGGATTAGTGTCTCAAAGTTTCCCCACCAGAGACATTCAGCTGATGGTGTGTTTTTGCCAGGTTTATCCTTCTCCCTTGTTAGAGAAGAGGTGCAAAATTTGAAGTCCTCTAATCTTTTGGCAGCACTCCTCTACTGAAGGATTGGAAGATTATGACCAGAGCGTCCACAATTTCCCCCCTTACTTCTCTTAGCAACCTAGAATGTATCCCTTTTGACCCAGTTGAATCTTCTACTTTTGAGTGCTGCCAACCTTTTAAGTACACCCTCATGATCTGTCTGTATCCTTTGCAATTTCTTTACTACCTCCCCATTTACTGTGACACTGGCAGCTTGTTATTTAGTGAAGACAGGTGTAAAGTACTTTTTTTAGTGCTCCAGCCATGTCCTCTGGCCCCTTCGAGCATCTTCATTTTGGCTCATCATCCCCATCCTTTCTTTGACTATTCTTTCATTATTTATTTGTTTATAAAAGACTTTTTGGTTCCATTTTATGTTAGCCACTAATCCATTTTCATACACACTTTGCAGCTCATTTGCCAGTTCTCCTCTGTACTTTTTGTATTCTGTTTGGTTCCGATAGAATCCAGCATTTATCATAAGCCAACTTTCTTATGTTTCATATTAATTTCTGTATTTTTAGTCATCTTGGGAGCCCTAGCTTTGGATGGCATTCCTTTCCCTCAGGATAATCTGTCCAGCCTGTATCCAAACTATCTTCTCTTTCTGGGCCTCGCATTGTTCATTTACCGTTTTCCCAGTGTTAGTTTATGTTACGTTTTGGGACTGTTTAAAGTAAAATGTAGTAGTGAAGTCAGACTTTATAACTGGTTATACATTAAACGGTCTATTGAATCCCAAGATAGAATGCAGTTAGAGGTCTAGAAGATAGCTAATTGACATTTCTACCTGGATACAAGGCCCAGGTTTGTCATAAGGTATCGTCGAACCTGACAGAGACAGGTCAGTCTGCAAGAATGAGATGAGAGAGAGCGGGGGCGGGGGGGCGGAATGGGAGAGAGCGGGGGCGGGGGGGGGAATGGGAGAGAGCAGGGGCGGGGGGGGGAATGGGAGAGAGCGGGGGCGGGGGGGGAATGGGAGAGAGCGGGCGCGGGGAGGGGGGAATGGGAGAGAGCGGGCGCGGGGAGGGGGGAATGGGAGAGAGCGGGCGCGGGGGGGGGGGAATGGGAGAGAGGGGGCGGGGGAATGGGAGAGAGGGGGCGGGGGAATGGGAGAGAGGGGGCGGGGGAATGGGAGAGAGGGGGCGGGGGAATGGGAGAGAGGGGGCGGGGGAATGGGAGAGAGGGGGCGGGGGAATGGGAGAGAGCGGGGCGGGGGAATGGGAGAGAGCGGGGCGGGGGAATGGGAGAGAGCGGGGCGGGGGAATGGGAGAGAGCGGGCGGGGGAATGGGAGAG
The DNA here is from genome assembly GCF_017639515.1 of Carcharodon carcharias. Classification (NCBI taxonomy): domain Eukaryota; kingdom Metazoa; phylum Chordata; class Chondrichthyes; order Lamniformes; family Lamnidae; genus Carcharodon; species Carcharodon carcharias. Next base: position 33,777,526 of record NC_054473.1, read on the forward strand.
AGCGGGCGGGGGAATGGGAGAGAGCGGGCGGGGGAATGGGAGAGAGCGGGCGGGGGAATGGGAGAGAGCGGGCGGGGGAATGGGAGAGAGCGGGCGGGGGAATGGGAGAGAGCGGGCGGGGGAATGGGAGAGAGCGGGCGGGGGAATGGGAGGAGAGCGGGCGGGGGAATGGGAGAGAGCGGGCGGGGGAATGGGAGAGAGCGGGCGGGGGAATGGGAGAGAGCGGGCGGGGGAATGGGAGAGAGCGGGCGGGGGAATGGGAGAGAGCGGGGGGGGGAATGGGAGAGAGCGGGGGGGGGAATGGGAGAGAGCGGGGGGGGGAATGGGAGAGAGCGGGGGGGGGAATGGGAGAGAGCGGGGGGGGGAATGGGAGAGAGCGGGGGGGGGAATGGGAGAGAGCGGGGGGGGGAATGGGAGAGAGCGGGGGGGGGGGAATGGGAGAGAGCGGGGGGGGGGGAATGGGAGCGCGGGGGGGGGGAATGGGAGCGCGGGGGGGGGGAATGGGAGCGCGGGGGGGGAATGGGAGCGCGGGGGGGGAGAGAGGCGCGGGGGGGGGGAGAGAGCGCGGGGGGGGAGAGTGCGCGGGGGGGGAGAGAGCGCGGGGGGGGAGAGAGCGCGGGGGGGGAGAGAGCGCGGGGGGGGGAGAGCGCGCGGGGGGGGAGAGAGCGCGGGGGGGGAGAGAGCGCGGGGGGGGAGAGCGCGCGGGGGGGGAGAGAGCGCGGGGGGGAGAGAGCGCGGGGGGGAGAGAGCGCGGGGGGGAGAGAGCGCGGGGGGGAGAGAGCGCGGGGGGGAGAGAGCGCGGGGGGGAGAGAGCGCGGGGGGGAGAGAGCGCGGGGGGGAGAGAGCGCGGGGGGGAGAGAGCGCGGGGGGGGGGGAGAGAGCGCGGGGGGGGCACGCAGAGAGGGGCACGCAGAGAGAGGGGCACGCAGAGAGAGGGGCACGCAGAGAGAGGGGCACGCAGAGAGAGGGGCACGCAGAGAGAGGGGCACGCAGAGAGAGGGGCACGCAGAGAGAGGGGCACGCAGAGAGAGGGGCACGCAGAGAGAGGGGCACGCAGAGAGAGGGGCACGCAGAGAGAGGGGCACGCAGAGAGAGGGGCACGCAGAGAGAGGGGCACGCAGAGAGAGGGGCACGCAGAGAGAGGGGCACGCAGAGAGAGGGGCACGCAGAGAGAGGGGCACGCAGAGAGAGGGGCACGCAGAGAGAGGGGCACGCAGAGAGAGAGAGAGAGAGAGGGACGGAGGGAGAAAGAGAGAGAGAGGGACGGAGGGAGAAAGAGAGAGAGAGGGGCACGGAGGGAGAGAGAGAGGGGTACGGAGGGAGGGAGAGAGGGGCAAGGAGGGAGGGAGAGAGAGAGAGAGGGAGGGAGAGAGAGAGAGAGGGACGGAGAGAGAGAGAGGGAGGGAGAGAGAGAGAGAGGGAGGGAGAGAGAGAGAGAGGGAGGGAGAGAGAGAGAGAGGGAGGGAGAGAGAGAGAGAGGGAGGGAGAGAGAGAGAGAGGGAGGGAGAGAGAGAGAGAGGGAGGGAGAGAGAGAGAGAGGGAGGGAGAGAGAGAGAGAGGGGCACGGAGGGAGGGAGGGGCACGGAGGGAGGGAGGGGCACGGAGGGAGGGAGGGGCACGGAGGGAGGGAGGGGCACGGAGGGAGGGGCACGGAGGGAGGGAGAGAGAGAGAGAGAGAGGCACGCAGAGAGAGAGAGAGAGGCACGCAGAGAGAGAGAGAGAGGCACGCAGAGAGAGAGAGAGAGGGGCGGGCGGGCGGGGGGAGAGAGGGGCGGGCGGGCGGGGGGAGAGAGGGGCGGGCGGGCGGGCGGGAGAGAGGGGCGGGCGGGCGGGGGAGAGAGGGGCGGGCGGGGCGGGCGGAGAGAGGGGCGGGCGGGCGGGCGGAGAGAGGGGCGGGCGGGCGGGCGGAGAGAGGGGCGGGGCGGGCGGGCGGAGAGAGGGGCGGGCGGGCGGGCGGAGAGAGGGGCGGGCGGGCGGGCGGAGAGAGGGGCGGGCGGGCGGGCGGAGAGAGGGGCGGGCGGGCGGGCGGAGAGAGGGGCGGGCGGGCGGGCGGAGAGAGGGGCGGGCGGGCGGGCGGAGAGAGGGGCGGGCGGGCGGGCGGAGAGAGGGGCGGAGAGAGGGGCGGGCGGAGAGAGGGGCGGGCGGAGAGAGGGGCGGGCGGAGAGAGGGGCGGGCGGAGAGAGGGGCGGGCGGAGAGAGGGGCGGGCGGAGAGAGGGGCGGGCGGAGAGAGGGGCGGGCGGAGAGAGGGGCGGGCGGAGAGAGGGGCGGGCGGAGAGAGGGGCGGGCGGAGAGAGGGGCGGGCGGAGAGAGGGGCGGGCGGAGAGAGGGGCGGGCGGGCGGGGCGGGCGGGCGGAGAGAGGGGCGGGCGGAGAGAGGGGCGGGCGGAGAGAGGGGCGGGCGGAGAGAGGGGGCGGGCGGAGAGAGGGGCGGGCGGAGAGAGGGGCGGGCGGAGAGAGGGGCGGGCGGAGAGAGGGGCGGGCGGAGAGAGGGGCGGGGCGGAGAGAGGGGCGGGCGGAGAGAGGGGCGGGCGGAGAGAGGGGCGGGCGGAGAGAGGGGCGGGCGGAGAGAGGGGCGGGCGGAGAGAGGGGCGGGCGGAGAGAGGGGCGGGCGGAGAGAGGGGCGGGCGGAGAGAGGGCGGGCGGAGAGAGGGGCGGGCGGAGAGAGGGGCGGGCGGAGAGAGGGGCGGGCGGAGAGAGGGGCGGGCGGAGAGAGGGGCGGGCGGAGAGAGGGGCGGGCGGAGAGAGGGGCGGGCGGAGAGAGGGGCGGGCGGAGAGAGGGGCGGGCGGGAGAGAGGGGCGGGCGGAGAGAGGGGCGGGCGGAGAGAGGGGCGGGCGGAGAGAGGGGCGGGCGGAGAGAGGGGCGGGCGGAAGAGAGGGGCGGGCGGAGAGAGGGGCGGGCGGAGAGAGAGGGGCGGGCGGAGAGAGGGGCGGGCGGAGAGAGGGGCGGGCGGGAGAGAGGGGCGGGCGCGGAGAGAGGGGCGGGCGGAGAGAGGGGCGGGCGGAGAGAGGGGCGGGCGGAGAGAGGGGCGGGCGGAGAGAGGGGCGGGCGGAGAGAGGGGCGGGCGGAGAGAGGGGCGGGCGGAGAGAGGGGCGGGGCGGAGAGAGGGGCGGGCGGAGAGAGGGGCGGGCGAGAGAGGGGCGGGCGGAGAGAGGGGCGGGCGGAGAGAGGGGCGGGCGGAGAGAGGGGCGGGCGGAGAGAGGGGCGGGCGGAGAGAGGGGCGGGCGGAGAGAGGGGCGGGCGGAGAGAGGGACCGGCGGAGAGAGGGACCGGCGGAGAGAGGGGCGGGCGGAGAGAGGGACCGGCGGAGAGAGGGACCGGCGGAGAGAGGGACCGGCGGAGAGAGGGACCGGCGGAGAGAGGGACCGGCGGAGAGAGGGACCGGCGGAGAGAGGGACCGGCGGAGAGAGGGACCGGCGGAGAGAGGGACCGGCGGAGAGAGGGACCGGCGGAGACAGGGACCGGCGGAGACAGGGACCGGCGGAGACAGGGACCGGCGGAGACAGGGACCGGCGGAGACAGGGACCGGCGGAGACAGGGACCGGCGGAGACAGGGACCGGCGGAGACAGGGACCGGCGGAGACAGGGACCGGCGGAGACAGGGACCGGCGGAGACAGGGACGGGCGGGCCGGCGGAGACAGGGACGGGCGGGCCGGCGGAGACAGGGACGGGCGGGCCGGCGGAGACAGGGACGGGCGGGCCGGCGGAGACAGGGACGGGCGGGCCGGCGGAGACAGGGACGGGCGGGCCGGCGGAGACAGGGACGGGCGGGCCGGCGGAGAGAGGGACGGACGGACGGAAAGAGGGACGGACGGAGAGAGGGACGGACGGACGGAGAGAGAGAGATGGACGGAGAGAGAGACGGACGGAGAGAGAGACGGACGGAGAGAGAGACGGACGGAGAGAGAGACGGACGGAGAGAGAGACGGACGGAGAGAGAGACGGACGGAGAGAGAGACGGACGGAGAGAGAGACACAGAGAGAGAGAGACGGACGGAGAGAGAGACACAGAGAGAGAGAGACGGACGGAGAGAGAGACACAGAGAGAGAGAGACACAGAGAGAGAGAGACACAGAGAGAGAGAGACACAGAGAGAGAGAGACACAGAGTGAGAGAGAGTGAGAGAGAGTGAGAGAGAGTGAGAGAGAGTGAGAGAGAGTGAGAGAGAGTGAGAGACACACACACACACAGAGTGGTAGAGCAGGGAGATAGAGGTAGTCATTCTCTATTGTTCACCACAGAAATTAAGTTGGGAGATCGTACTCAGATTGAAGTGATAAAGTTCACAAGGGTTTAAACAACGCTGGAAGATTCACTTCGATTTGGCTAGAGGGAGGAATCTCCAGGGTAACCCTTACCTTGAAAGTCAGATTGGGGATTAGATGTTATCTAGCTAGAAAAGGAAGAAGGAAGCAAGGCATTGGTACTGAGAATAGCTTTGGACTCGTTCCTAGAGAAAAATGTGTCCACTTTAAGAAGAGGATAAACTATATTTGCAGAGGGATGTTTTTGGTCATTTTTATAGCTAACTAAGGGAATCTTTTCTGTAGTTTAGAGTATACGTTGCCTTACTAAACAGTGTTTAGACAAACTAAGAGTATCTGAAAACTTGAAATCTCATTGAGATATTTTCAGCTGGTCACTGGAAATTGAAATATCATTTCAAAAGTTATCAGTCTCTACAGGGACTGTAACACCAGTCAATCTTTGATTCCAATCGCCTTGACCAGATCCCTTTTCAACTCACTGAAATTAACTCTCCTCCAGTGGAGTGTTTTCATACGATTGTTCCTTCTTTTCCATAACTACTCTCAAGTCTATTCTATTGTGATCACTGTTTCCTGACAGCCCTCCTCCTCAAAAATGCTCCACTCGTTCCAACTCATTCCCCAGACTAAATCCAGATCTAATTCCTTCCTCATTGGGCTGGAAGCATACTTTTCCCAGTCAATGTTAGGATAATTGAAGTACCTTACTAGCATTATTTTGCAGTTCTTCCACCACTCTGAAATTTGCCTTCAAATTTTCTCCGTGATCTCCTTCCCACCTCCGACTCACCCCTCTCTCATGAACCAGCAATTAATTTACAAAGTTCAACATTAAAAGTAAACTGCTGATATTTTAATACATTTTTGTTTAGGTTCAATAATAAACTCATGGTGTTTGATTTATTCTCACTGTCTCCAAATGCTGCTCCCATCATCCGTGCTTCTGGATGGCACAAGCCAACTGTTCTGTTTGAATTAGTGGCATGTGTGGGATAGAAGCTTCAAAAGAAAGAGATCTCTGGATATTAAAACTATAGAGCAACAAACTCAGAACTTGTAGCCAAATGAAACATTTAGATGGGAACTATTTAAGCAACAGTTCAAGGCAGCAGGGTGCCCCAGAAAGAGGAAAGCAGGTATTGGGAACAGCCGACAGAATTGATCCCTCTCAAGAGGGAAACCTGGCAATAACAGGACCCTAAAACAGCTCGAAAAGCAAACCTAACTTGAAGCTATGGGCAGGGGATAATGGAAATGTTACTTCTGTGTGTAGAACATACATGAGCCTAGAGTTGCTATTAATAGACAGAAATATGTAGTTGCACTTCGACAAGAAAGTACCAAGTCAAGATGAACATTGACCTTGACATGCATGTAAGTTCAAAGATATTTCCACATCTTGAGAGAAATGTTGCTAAGCATCACATATATATGTTTAATTGTATATCTAATGTTTATGGAGAATCAATACTTGTGTTCTATCACAGGAGACCTGTGGAATTTTTATAACACAGGTGGAGGTGGTGCAAGGGAGGACCTCAGAACAAAAAAGGTCACGAACCTGTTACAACCAGGTGAGGAAGGGTCGAATGGCTCCCCCTCTTTGCCCTCTCCTCATTTGACTGCAACAGGTTGTTTGTTTGAAAAGGATATACTTGCCAATTCAGTGACTGCTTTGTTCTTTACATGCTGGGATCATAAAAGAACCAATAGGACAGGTTTTCTTGAGTTTAGCAAAGAAAGAGGTTAGCTTTATTATACTTAAACCGATTTAAGTAAAATAATAAAATATGTACCAACTTTTGTAGACACACACACATGTGCGCGCACACACAAATGCAGATTACGGAATGGGGAAGGATAGGTTAACCAAATTGGAGTGCATAAAAGTTAAAAAGAATCCAGAGTCTGTAGTTTGGTGACTTAGCTAACTTCAGGCTGAATCTGGTGGTCTTACGGCTTTCACTGTCAAGGCAGTTTAAAACTGCAGATGGATGATCTATCTATCCTCCTGGAGACATAGCTATGGAGTTAAGCTCTCTCTTTAAAATCTCTGTCTGCTGCATTTGGAGACAGTCAAACAATAACAGACAGGGACCAAAAGCTTGCAAGCTGTTTGGAGAAAGAGAGAGAGAGAGAGAGAGGGGAGATGGAGGGATCTGTCTCAGCTGCTTGTCTGCAGTTCTGTTAAGAAAACTTGTGCCTATAACATACAAAGGGTTGGTTTGTCATGTGACTACCCTCTCTAACTGATCAGTAATTCAAACATGATTGTGTATTCCAATTGCAATTTCATTAGGTCAGGTCTGGGAATTCCCCCTCTTAGCCAGGGTCCTATGGTTCAATTGATTAGGTATGATGGCTTGTGTCCACTCAGTTGAGTATCTGTACATTGTGTTAATGGAATAGGAAATATGGTTCATTGACATTCCTCTGAGCTCATCATCTTTGATGGGTTTTTGCACACGTGTTGTCTCCATCTTAATGGGGCTTGAATGTAGAATGTACTGTAACGCTGAGAGTCCAAGTCACTTACGTCTGTGTTTTAAAAAGTCTATTTTTAAATGTTCATGCTTCCAGCCAGTGGATTAAAAATCATTATTTAGCATAAAACACATGATATAATACATAACTTCAAAAAACACCAGTTACAACTGGTCAACCAACTTTAAGTCACAATAATTAAGACCGAGGAAGGTTGACTGACTATTAACTGTCCCTGGCTTGTAGCTTGTTAAGGTTAGAAAGCTAGGTGATATTTCAGTTTGTTGAAAACATAGCTTCTGTACTACTCACTCACTATTTACCAGTGAATTCCCAATCTCAATAAATTCCCATCGTCAGACTGTTTAGCATGCCACTCGAATTAGTGGATTCATCCAAATCTCACCGAACTGTGTTAAGGATTAATGCTAACACTAGCACTCAAATTGAAAGTGTGTTTAATTCCCTAGGATAGATATTCCTCCGTATGAAGACTGCGGAAATCCATCTGATGAATTTCTAGCAAAAACAGCAACAGTACATTTACAGCTTCCATACTAACATCAAGAGGAAGAAAAAGAATAAACAAAAACATTAACAATATCAACTGAGTTCTCCTTGCTTGGACAAGAATTGTATAAATGTTTTTTTTTCCAGATTGTACCTGAAAATAAGTTAAATCTAGAGAAATGTGACAGCATTAAAGATGTTTGTGGTCATTTTTGCAAGAGAACTCATGTTACTTGGTCTTGGTTTTTGACTTGTCGTGACTTTTTTTAAAACAGCAATCACACACAAGAGACACAATTAACAATGTGTAAAAACAGTCTTCACAACCTGCATGTGCGGATATTTTTTTCCCTTCTGCAATGTATGCAACAATGTTTTCCTGTAATGGAGTGAAATTGGAAATCATAAACCATAATCTTGAAGGATCAATGGGTTACATACTTCCCATAAACTACTATTTCAAATGTCCCCTAAACTGTGAAGTTAACAGCGGCTGATAAAAATAAACAGAAATGGATCTTTACACCATCAGGATGCTGCAGAGGCAGGTAGGTCGTGCGGTTTTGTGAAGGGCCAATATTGGTTAAAATGAGTGAATCCTGGACTTGACATTACTGTGAGGTGTCCTTTTGGCTGCCATAGAGCAAAGACTAGTATGACAGAGAAAAGTAGGAGAGAGACAGTTTTTGAGTTGAAGGGTCAAGTTGAGATTTGTAAACCTGGGAAAGAGCATATTGTAGGACAGATATGGGACAGGTGAAAGATGGGAATTGATCACAGAAATTTCAGCAAATATAGTTTTATCACAAATGTTAATTACATCATTTAAGTTACACACCATAAATATATTGCAGAATAACTCACCTGCCACATTTCAACTTTATCCATGAGATCTTCATTAAAGTCCATGCAAAATGCCATGGCTTTTCCTGCTGCCAATCTCCTTCCTTCAACGCTCAAATCTGATTGTATACTGATGCATGGAATATCTTCAGCTGACCAGTTAGCTTTTCTTTCTTCATCTCCAAACACAAACACTTTTTTGTGATTTACAGAAGCTTTATCTGTAGATTTTTTATACAGTGGCGGAGTGAAAAGATTTTCCTTAGCAGCTCTGGAATTCTGTTTACTAGTGGCACTAACCCTGGTACATTCTTCCTCATTAATATTACCAGTACCATGAGGAGTGATAATTGTATTGGGGGCTTCAGAGATAAAATATTTTAGTGCAGCAACTGTAGTTGATGATCTTAAGGAAAGTGTTCGATGGATCTCTTTTGATAGTTTTCTCCTTATAAAAAGAGGAGATACCACTTTTTGGTCATTTGCATTGCAAGATTTCTGACATTCCCAGAGACTAGGTTTAAAGGTAATTGATGGATTTTGTTTAATAAGGCAAAACTCTGGTACTTTTGGAACAGATGGGCTGAGCTGGTTAGTGTCCATTGGAATTGGACTGGGCTGTCTGAGATTGAGCTGAGACAAACTTTGCTGGTGGAACTTGCCAGAGAAAGCAACCTGTGTTGGTGCTGTAAAAGGTGTCTCACTTTGTTCTAAGAAGAGGTCAGCTCTCTGAAGATCTGACTCACTGTAGCTGAGGCGCTTTTTCAAGTGGGACAAGGGCTGAAGGAAGTCTGCATTACGCCGTTTCCAAAGGGGGTCGAATTCTTGCTCATTCACCAATACTGAATCATTAGGAATAAATTCAGTTGTAGTGGGCTCAAAATGGTCTCCCATATCAAAGCCTTGGGTGTCAAATTCTTTATCGAGTTGCACGACACCCAACTGTGATACCGTCTTTTCAATTTCTGCTGAAAGATCTGGGATTTCTATATTCCCTTCTTCAATCAGTTGCCTGTTTTCTGCAAAGTCTAGCAACAAGTTGCAAGTCAGATGAACTATTTTTGGGACATGTCTGAGTTGCCGTGCTTCATATCCGTGCAGCAGATGGCGCTGGCGAATGAGATATTGAGAAACTGTAACAGCGTGAGCTCTTGGGTCACAGCAGGAAAATACATTTCGTAATGGAATCAGGAACTGGGAAAATTCCCGGACACACAACAACTGCCCACGGGTCTGAATTGCATTTGGCCTTTTGGCACGAACAAACAGTATTGCTTGGTCTGCACTCATCCTTGTTGCAAAGACTAGGTAGCAAGCTATTAAGACTCCTAAGGAAATACAAAGGAATTTCAAAGTTAAACAATATTATTCATAATTAAATATCTTTTGACTCAAATATACGGTACAGGAAAAAAAGCTAGATATTTTTGGTTTTATTACTAGAGGCATGCCAGATAAAGTTACAGTTGTGGGATAAAGCATCTCTCAAGGAGTGTCATACGGACTCGAAACGTTAACGCTTTTTGTCTCTCCACAGATACCGCCACACCTGCTGAGTTTTCTAGCATTTTCTATGGAAGTTTGGAACTCTTCTGTAGATGACAATCGATGCTAGACCAATTATTAAATTGACATATTTTTGTTAACCAAAGGTATTAAAGGATATGGGGCCAAGGTGAATATGGAGTTAGTTTGCAGATCAGCAGTGACACTGAATTGTGGAGAGGCTTGAGAGGCTAAATGGCCTAACTCTTGTTCCTACGTATGTGTATGTTAGATCACCTTGACTCAGGCACCAGGCAGGCAAACCCAAGCTTTCAAACTCCTGGTCATGACTGCAGAGAACAGTACCTATCCCTCTGACCTCACCACTATCACATTCCTTTACAGTCCCCCACTTGAATGCCCTCCTGGACAACAATGCCATGGTCAGTTTGCTTATCTAACCTGAAGACTTTGCCCTCATCCAAACAGGCAGCAAGAACCTCATACCTGTTGCATAAGGACAAAGGCAGAAGCTCCTCCAGCACTGCACAAGAGGTACCCATTAACTACCTAACTTGCAGCCACATCCTTCTGTCCATGACCACCTACCTATCAAGCCTGTACCATTTCCCAACCCAAGGGATGTGAGTGCCTCCTGATTCTAAGTGTCCAGGTAGCTCATCCCCTCCTTGATACATCCCCTCCAATAACTGCACCTCAGACTCCAGGTCAACAAATCTGAGCTGAAGTTGCTCAAGACGGACTCATTTACAGCAGATATAGTTGCCCAGAATCACAAAGCCCTCCATAAACTCCCACAATTCTGCAGTTGCAGCATATCAATACACTGTCTAATCTTGCTTTCCTTGTTAAATTAATTAACACATGTACATAATCAACTCAGCTTAAGTTATAAATACTCTTATTGTGAACATTGATATTATTTGGGAAATGATACAATTAATCAAATAAGTATTTAGTTTTTTCCTGAAATCCAGAAGAAAACCACAAACACCTACAGAAAAATAATCTACTAGAAGGGTACTGGTTTACCTGTCCTTCCAAGTCCAGCATGACAGTGAATAGCCACTTTTCCTTCTTGTAGGGCAAAAGCCATAACTTTGACCATGTCAAGGATAGTGGTGAGAGAAGCCACACCATAGTCCTTCCATCCAAAATTATAAAAGTAATCTGAAAACAAAAGTTAAATATCATTTTTTTTAGTTCAGTGCTAAACATGGCCAGAGTTTTCAGTTTGTTAGCTCATGACCATTGAAGACTGAACTGAGGAGTTTCATGTAAGGAAAGCCTCGGCTGAATTTGAAGCCTGATCACACAGAGAAAGGAAAAGCTTTGGTTTTCAGACACTGGCACCATTTAGCCTGGAATGGTTTTGAGCAGCTTGTACACAGAGTCAAATAAAGGGGTGCCATCTGCACCGACTTTTCTCAGGTTAGCTCAATGACACACTGCAAACTTGGACAGGGGCAGAAAGCACATTACTAGTCAAAGGGGATATTACAAGGACATGAAATTTAAAGAGAAGGGGGTCAATTAAAGGATATCAAAAATAGGGAAATTTTTGAAAACCTTTGGAATAGTTTAGAAGGCATGCCAACTTATTAGAAGTCTTTGTCAAGTCTAAACATTGAGCAAGCTAAGTACCAACAGGCAAAAACGAAGGAGAAGAAAACACAACATGTCGGCATAAATCTGAAAGCAAGTGTCAGAGCAGCCTTGCATCCACCACATGTTCCGTTGGCTGCTTAAATGATAATGGTGCTCCTCGAGATGTTTTCAAGGAAAATGTGGTTCTGTGCTATTCCACAGGCCTATCTCCATATTTTTTTTTAAAAAACAGATTCATTCTGGGATGTACGCATCGCTGGCAAGGCTAGCATTGTTGCCCATCCCAAATTGCCCTTGAAGGTGGTGGTGAGCCACCTTCTTGAACTGCTGCAGTCCATCAGGTGTAGGTACACCCACAGTGGTGTTAGGGAGGGAGTTCCAAATTTTTGACCCAGCAACAGTGAAATAACAGCTATATAATTTCAAGTGAGGGTGTTGTATGGCTTGTAGGGGAACTTGGAAGCAGTGGTGTTCCTATGTATCTGCTGTCCTTGTCCCTCCAAGTGTTAGAGGTTGTAGGTTTGGAAGATGGACCTGACCTGACATCCTGGGGCTTGGCATTGCCGCATTCAGCAAATGTTACTAGTTTAGAAATAGAAAAAGATAAACCATATTGGCACTTACATTCAATAGCTGTCATTTCCAGCTATTTGGGGAGCAGTCGTTTCCCTGCACTGCCCCAGCATCTTGAAACTCTAATTCCTTTGTGACCAGAACTGGATGCAAACTGCAATCTCAATAGATCATTATGAAGTTCTAACTTATATTTTATTATTTTGGCAATGTAGCTTACCATCCTACTGGTTTTGTTGATTCTTGCTGTGCATTGGTAGTTTTTTGAACACTATTCATGATGTGTTGGCAGTTTATTTTTTGTTCTTATCTGTAGTACTTCGCATTAAATTTTATCCACCATTGCTCCATTCATTTATATATCTTGTCCAACTCATTCTGTAATCTCTAAACTACTTTCACTGTCCCTAGTTTAGTATCATCTACAAATGTAACCACTTTGCATTGAACTTCTAAATCAAAGATGATTACTTAAATTAGAAACAGCAGTCGTTCCAGTACTGAGCCCCGAGGCACTCATCATTATTCCACAATCTGACATAACTTGAACACATACTCATTGTTTCCTATGCTTCAACCAGTTCCTTATCCATTCCTAGGGTTTACCCCAATTCCCTACAGCTTTGAAAGTAATCATTAGGCTTTTCCTTGTGCAACTTTTTGGAAGTTGAGGTACACCACATCATAGATTTACCACAGTTCACTGGAGTTGTCACTTCCTCAAAGGAGTTGAGATCAATATGCAACTTAATTGTGCAGACTTCTGAACCTTAGTCATTCTGGTATTCTTATGAAAGCATTAGATAAGGTGGAAAGCACATGAACTGAAGACTTGTGGCATGGGTTGGAAGGTATCAGACAAATTAGGGATACAGGGAAAGTCCTGTCGTTAGCAGAATGTAGTAAGTGGTGTTAACCAGGTATCTGTAGCAGGGTCTTAGCTTTTTACTCTATAAAGTAGAAAAGTCGCCCGGATCTGGTCAGGCTGCACCCAGGGTTTCTGAGGATATAATGGTTGAAGTTGCAGAGGCTTTCAACACAATCTTCCAATCCTGCTTGCAAAAAGTACTACCACCAAAGGATTGCAAATGTTATATCCCTGGTCAAAAAAGGAAGGGTAAGCCCAGCAACAATAGGCCAGCCAGCCGAACATTGGTGGTGGAGAAAAGTTTTACATGCACTAAAACAGGACAAAATTAATTGAAAAATATGGGCTAATAAATGAAAGCCACCATGAATTTGTCAAAAACAAATTACGTTTGACTAATTTGATTGTGGGTTGATAAGGATACATGGACTTTCAAAAGGCGTTTGATAAGGTATCACAAAATAGACTTATTAACAAAATTGAAGTCCATTGGATTAAAGGGGTGTGGATACATGGATAAGAATTTGAAAAAGGGAAAGAAAGCAGAGAGCAGTGACAAATGTTGGCTTTTCAGATTGGAGAGATGACGTGCACAGTGGTGCTGCCCATGGATCATTTTTGAGACGACCATTCTTTTTGATTACATATGAGTGGCCTGGATTTGGGTATACATGGCATAATTTCAAGGTCTGCAGATGACAGGAAACTCATAGGAACTGTGAGGAGGATACTAACTGACTTCAGAAGGACATAGACTGGTGAAAGGGAAGGCACGTGGCAAATGAAATTTAATATAGAGAGGTGCAAAGTGATTCATTTCATTAAGAATGAGAAAAGTGATATAAACTAAATTATACAATTTTAAAAGTGGTACAGGAACAGGGAGACATGGAGGATACATACACAAGTCTTTGAAGGTGGCAGGCCAAATTGAGTAGGCTGTTAAAAAGGCATGCAAGATCCTTGGCTTTATAAATAGAAGCATGAAGTGCAAAAGTAAGGAAGTTATGCTCAATGTTTACAAACAGTTATTAAGACTTCAGCTGGGGCCTATGTCCAATTCTGGGCACCAATTTCTGGAAGGATGTCAAGGCCTTACAGAAAGTTCAGAGGAGCTTCACTACAACAGTATTAGAGACAAAGGACTTCAATTATATAAAAGAGAAATTCAGAGGGGAGGCAATGGCGGAGTGTTGTCGCCGCTGGACTAGTAATCCAGAGACCCAGGGTAATGCTCTGGGGTTCAAATCTCGCCACAGAATTTGAGTTCAATAAAAATCTGGAATTAAAAGTCTAATGATGACCATGAAACCACTGTTGATTGTTGTCACTAATGTCCTTTAGGGAAGGAAATCTGTTGTCCTTACCTGGTCTGAGACTCCAGGCTCTCTAAGCAAGGGCAATTCAGAATGGGCAATAAATGCTTGCCCAGCGACACCCACATCTCATGAATAAAAAAAAAGTCATAACAGAAAATGCTGAAAGGCAGCATCTGTGGAGTTGACATTTAAGGTTATGACCCACTGGCCAAAGGTATCACGGTATATAGTAAAAAGGCATGGAAACGAAGTTGAGGCAAAGATCAGCCATGATTTAACTGAATGGCAGAATAAGCTCAAGAGCACGCTCCTTGATTCTTACCAGTCCAGGGATTCAACTAGAACAGAATTCAACTGAAGCAAACACAGTGACATTACTGAAGTGGAGGATATTTGGCTGCAAGAGCAGATTCCTGGTTGTCATTGATATTGGAGATGAAATGAACGATCTGCTCCATAATGAAGTAAAAATGAAGCCACTGCACCTAATTCTATATTCAACCACTGATGGTTGACATTAGTGTCATTTCTCCATTTCCTTAAAGGAAACGCCAACTCGTAACAACCTGAAATGTTAACTCTGTTTCCCTCTCTACAGATGCAGCCTGACCTGTTTAGTATTTGCTGCATTTTCTGTGTTAATTTCAATTTTTCAGCATCTGCAATATTTTGTGGATTGCAAAAACATCAATCACTCCCATTATCAGTGAGCATTTTGTTTGTTTAAATGGAAGGTGTCTTTCACTGTTCTTTGACAACGCATCTCTAGGGGTGCAACAGTACCCATACTTCTCCGACCTTTCCAGAGGCAGAAGTGAAAATATTGAGCAAAACAAAGTCTGGTACAAATTGATAAATTACTTTATTTCAGAGTCAGGTGAACATTTAGAGCCACAGTTATCAGCACAACTTGATTTTCTAACAGTCCATGCTTGATTACATCAGTTCATCCTACTTGACGTAGGGCAACCTATAAATGTCCTTCAGCATTTCTAATCTCAACAGCCCATGCAATCTTCTATTTAAAAAACTGAAAACCATAACCGTACTCACATCTTCTTCCCTGTCGATTTTTAAACTGAAGCTTAAATCAACTTGACTCCTTTCCATGGAAATATAGTCTCAAAAATCTCAACAGAAGATCTGCTCTTTGCTGAAGCAGCTAGCCTCAAGTTAAAAAAAAGAGAATCAATATACTGAAGTGGTTTACTGCAACTGCGAGGAAATTATAAACATTCTAGCCACTGAGGTCTCAGAAGGAATAGGCTAGACATTATTTAGAGTGGAGTTCAAGTGTTTGGCTTTCACTGTCAGATCCACAAAGTGTAACGTACATCTGAAAACTCAATATGGGCAGACACACATGCTTAGCACCAGTGATTACTTTTGTAAGCTGCATTCATGTATTTAAAGCTGGATACATACACATGCTAGATGACTTTCCTGAGATGCCAGATCAAAAGTGCTTTGGTAGAATCTTTCACGAAGAGGCTGTGCCACATCACACAATTACCACACCACATCCTGTCAGCATCAGGAAAGCCAGATGTCAGAGGTCCAGAGGTTTCACACAATAACTGGCAGAGCAGACCCCAAGTTGTTGCATGAAAAACAATAAACCAAAAATATAGAAAACTGCCATTAATCATGCTAGAAAAAACTGTTCAATTGTTTACTGCTGTTCTCTACTAGATGTGGTGGACTACAGTGCTTTGACCCAATCCATTGGTCGCATGGCTACTTATCTTTAGCTATACCCTGATGCTTTTGGTTTTTATACACACAACCCTGTATTCTTGGTAGATAAACACTGGAGATGAAATTAAAGATCTGCTCCATAAAGGAAAATTGAAGCCCCTGCGAGTTGACTTAATTTTATATTCAATCAGTGAAGCTTGGTATTAGTATCATTCCTCCTTTCCCTTACAGGAAACACCAACTCCTAACAACCTGAACCATTAACTCATTCTCTCTTCACATATGCTGCCTGACCTGTTGAGTATTTCCAGCAGTTTTTATTTCAATTTTTCAGCACCTGCAGTATTTTGATTTTGCATCACAGGTCTGCCATGACAGCAGTCACTCCCATTATCTTCACTAGGCAGTGCTACGTTCTAAGGAATGCATGGTGCTTCACCCTCTTTGAGCCAGAATTCATCAACTGGCTTGATTGCTCAAGAAGTGGGGAAATGCCATGCCATGAGGTTAAAGATTATGGCAGTATATAATTCTGCTACTGATGTCGAGCTGCCAGTTGGGCTGCTAGATCTGTACTCAGCATGTACTATACTACATAATGATAAGATGCCCTCAAGATGAAGACAACATTTTTATATTCATATCAATTGTGTGGTGGCCATTCCTATCAATGCTAACACAGAGAGACATGTCTGAAACAAAAGTAAGTTGACAAGAAAAAGGTCTAGTAGGTTATTAACCCATGTTAGTTCATCCAACATGTAACATAGGCACAGTTTGTCTGCTATGTCTTGTGTTTCAACTGGTTTGGTCAGTGATGATATCTAGTAGCCAGCTTTAGTGGTAAACAATCAAGTGTTCATCCAAATTACATTCTGTGCCTGCCCTCAGAATGCCTCTGGAAATAAAGACTTTGAACGGCATCAAGCTTGCATTCTGAAATCGAGGTAGGGAAAAGAATGCTGCATCCTACTAGATTGAAAATCCTGGTAGACGATGTTCCATCCTATTTAAGAACACAAGAAATAAGAGGAATAGACCATTCAATCCCCCAAGCCTGCTGTGCCATACAGTATGATCACGGCTCATCCTCTACCTCAACTCCACTTTCCTACCAGCCTCTCAAATCCCTCGATTCTCTGAGAGACCAAAACTCTATAAATTTCAATTTTAAATATAATCAACAATGGAGCATCCACTGCCTCCTGGGGTAGAAAATTCTAATATTCACCACCCTCAGTGAAGAAATTTCTTATCTCAGTCCTAAATGATCATCCCTTATTCTAAAGCTAGTTCTAGATTCCCCAGCCAGGGGAAACAACCTCTCAGTGTCTGCCCTGTTAAGCCCCTTCAGAATCTTGTGGGTTTCAATAAGGTTACCTTTTATTCTTCTAAACTCCAAAGTGTACAGGTCCAATTTACTTAGCCTCTCATCAGAGAACAAATTCACTCATCCCAGGTACCAACCTGGTGATCCTGCGCTAGACCACCTGTAAGGCAAGTATATCCTTTCATAGATACAAAGTCCAAAACTGTGCAGAGTACTCAAGATGTGCTCTCAGCAAAGCCCTGTACAATAATAGTAAGACTTCCTTATTCCTGTACTCTAATCACCTTACAATAAAAGGCCAACATGCAATTTGCTTTCCTAATTGCTTACTGTACATGCATTGACATCATGTTTCTTGTACAAGCACACTCAAGTTCCACTGAACATGAACATCAACATTCAGAAATGTCAGGCTTCTTAACAAGTTTTTCTATTCTTACCAGCAAAGTGAAAGTCACACTTCCCCACATTATTCTCCATCTGCCACCTCGTTGCACACTTACTAAACTTTCCTATATACCTTTGCATCCTTTTTGTGTCCTCCTAACAGCTTACATCCCCATCTAACTTTGTACCGTCAGCAAACTTGGATACGTTACTCTCAGCCTCTTCGTGCATGTTATTAATATAGATTGTACACAGCTGAAGCCCCAGCACTGATCCTTGGGGCACTCTAGTTACAGCCTGCCAACTTGAAAATGCCCTGTTTATTCCTACTCTGTTTCTTGGCTGTTAACCAATCCATGCTAATATATTGGCCTAGATCTTGTCAGTAGCAAGACTGTGGGGCTCTCCGCTGACCGCTGTTAGGAACAATGTATAGCTTTAAGTTTAATTTATATTTTGTATTTGGGTATTAAGAAAAGTGAACCATGGTTTAGTTTTGTTTAGAGGATTTTGTGAGCTGGGTGCCATGAAGTCTAGGGCCCTGTTTATATACATGCATTTTTAATGAGGTTTTACAAATCTTGAAGTGAAGAGATGGGTTACCAATGGATTAGGAGTTCAGTGAAGTTAAAAATGTTTGAAAACACTGTGCTGATGCCCGGCAACATTGGTCCAGAGAGACACAGAGACAGGGAAACACAGAAGGGCAATCAGCGTATGTATACCAGAAAGTGCAAGCAGAAGGTCTAATTTCTCTAACAAGAAATCCTGCAAGCTTGTTAGGGAACTGAGTTTAGGGAACTCATGTGTTTGCTCTGAAGTTGAAGTAATAGTGTATTTAGGTATCGATTTTTGGGTGTCTCGGAGAGATACCATCTAAAGAAAAGCATCCAGTGAATGTTCAGAAGTTCGTCAGTAGAAAATTGTTTGAAGCTGATCTAAACCAAGCAAGAAACCTTGGTGTTGAGACAGTGGTAAATCTTCACCAAGGTTGTGTGTCTGTAAGGATTGCTTGGATAAAAGGAATAGTGCGACTTTGAATCATTTTCTGGTGTCTGTACTGAAACCTTTCCAACCTTATCTAATGTAATATAGTTCACTTTTTCTTGCTTAATGAAAGTTTTATACTGGCAGACTCTTGTGAATGTGCTCAGTAACTGACCTCCACAGTTTCCAAAATAATGTTAGGATCTACCAAGCCAGATTTCACTCTGGGATCAGACTTGTCCAGTATTATCAGCTGGGATCACAGCACTGCAATTAAAACTGTAGCCTTGCCTTTATGTGCTGGAGCTCTACAGACTACCCATCCTAGCCAGAGGGCACAGTCATCGTTGATGGCAGCCATGAGCGGTATTGGTGAAGCGCAGAAGCACCAAAACCACTCATCCTTTGATGTCAGCAACACAATGACATCCCATAAGGTCCAGCAGGCTTGCACTGTTATGGTGAGGTTTTTAAGTTTTATTTTAACTATTTTTAATCTGTCAAAGCCTTTTAATGGCTTTTATTAGTTTATATAACCTTAAGTCTTGACAAGCATTGAAGAGAAGTACATCAAATGAAATAAATGGTAAGGTGCATTAGGTCTCTTAGTGCATTTTTTTATTATTTGTTTACCCAATGGATTATAAGCAGACACAGTTGTTCCTAAATACATTCGGTCTCTGAACACATTATTTGTTTTAATTATAGAAGGGATTAGCAGTGGAATAGGGTCATTTACAAGTGGGGTGCTGATGTGGTGGACGTTTGGGGTGTTGATGGAGGATGGGTGCATAGGAGGCTGGGTGGTGTTTGGGGTGGTGGTTAGAGAGCATATTGTTAACTGTTCAGCAAGTTTACTTCTCAAGTAAAAACCTGATGCTTTCCTAATACATCATCTGCTATTAATCAGAAGATAGGGTAGATAAAAGGAATGAAAGGGAACCAGAAGATGTAGATTTGGATTTTCAAAAGCATTCAATAAGGTGCCATACAAAACATTAACACATGAGACAGGGACTCATGGAGTTGGGATTAATGTCAAGATTTTCTGATTGAATTTGTAGCAAACTTGAGGAGCTCACTGCTTTTGCATGTCAGGACCAAGAGGCAGTCCCGGCATACACACTTGTGGTACTTGCTTGTGAAATTTAAACTTCCAATGGGAAGAAATACACTACCCAGGACCCTGCATGGATGCCTCCAATGCTGACCCTGCTGTTGTAGACTTGCTAAATGCCCTGAACTTGCCCAGAAAATTACTCCATGATACTCCTGCTGTTAATCATGTTGGGCCCGGGTAGTGTATTTTTACTCCAAATCTACATCTACTGGTTCCCTTTTATCTACCCTACAAGTGACATCCTCAAAAAGCTAATAAATCTGTCTAATACAATTTCCCTTTCATGAAACCATGGTCAGGATATTTAGGTCAGTGATCTGAGGGCAGGGCCTACTCTCCAACGTGTAAAATGATGCGGGATGACATCGGGTGGAACTCCCGACGTCACCCCGTGTCATTTCAATTTTCAGGTCGGCGGGGGCGCAGCTGAATCAGCTGTGCACCCGCCTACCTGTCAACAACCTATTGAGGCCATTTACAAAGTAATTGAAATAATTAATGGACCTACATGTCCACCTTAAGGTTGGCGGGCAGGCTGGGAGTCCTGGTGGGCTTCAGAAAAAGCATGAAACCTCAACTACGGGCGGGATGAGGTTTCATGAGGGTTTTTAAAAATGTAATAAATATTTGATTAAAAGTGATGGACATGTCCCAACTCATGTGACAGTGTCACATGAGGGGACACGTCAGGGGAATTTTATTTTTGCCCCTTCACCATTTTTAAATTTGGCGCAGTTCTCCCCGAGGCAGCACTTAGCCTCACAGAGCTCAGTGCGCTCTTTCACGCGGGAGTGCACCACGTGAAAGAGTGCACTCTCAGCTGAAGGAATCCCCTCCACCCCACCGTCCGCACAGGGAGTGCATAGCGCTTCCTGGCGGACATCACACTGGGCAGGCCTTAATTGGCCCGCCCACGTAAAACGGCAGCATGCCCCCGATCGGGGGCGCCGATCGGGGGCACACCCGCACGCGCCCACTCCTGCACTCTTCCCCCCCCCCCCCCCCCCCCCCCCCACAAACGGGGGGGAAATTCTTCCCATGTTGACTTTGTCTGACCATACTATGATTTTCTAAGTGCATTAAGACTTCCTTAAGAATAGATTCCAACATTTTCCCAACAGCTAATGCCAGGCTAATGGGGTATGTATTCCCCTGTTTTCTCTTTTCCTCCTTTCTTGAATAGCAGTGTTATATTTGCTAACTTTTAATCTGCAGAGGCAGTTCTGGAATAGAGAGAATTTTGGAAAAAATCATCCCAATACATCTACTATCTCTGCAGCTACCTCTTTTAGAGCCCTTGTATAGGCCTTCATATCCTGGTAATTTATCAGCTTTTAGCCCTTAGGTTTCTCCAATACCTTTTCTCTGCTGATATTAATTACTTTGCATTCCTCACTCTTGTTAGCCTTTTGGTTGTCCTCTATTTCTGGCATGTATTTTGTGTCTTCTACTGTGAAGGCACACATTGTCCTTTATCACCACCACATCCTTGTCACTCTGACTTCAATAACTTGCTGCACCATGGTGCCATAGTCAATTTTCCCACCCACCCAGCAATCATTGTTCTCATTCACACAGGTAGCAAATGTCCCGTACCTGTTGATCGAAGTCAAAGACTGAGGCTACATCCCAGATCTCCCTACCTGTCTGATATTCAGTCACACCCTCCTGTCATGAACACTGACCAACTCCAAAGTTCACTTCATATAAGAAGTGTGACAACCTCCTGAAACCAAGTGTCAAGGTAACTCTATCTCTCCCTGATCCCCTGCAATATCTGCAGCTCAGGCTCCAGTTCAACAACTCTGAGCCAAAGATGCTCAAGCTGCAGGCACTCACCATCAATATGGTTGTCCAGGATTGCAATCTTTCCACAAATCCCATATGTTGCAGTTATGGTACACCGCCTGCCCTGCTACGTCTGTCTACCCTTATTTATTTGATTAGTTAATTAGTTACTAATTTAGTAAAGTAATAGAAAGCCACAGTCTCTTAACTTGGAGAGATACAAAAAACACTTACCAGCCACCAGAGATAGAAATAATAAAAACCAGCACTTCTTCTCCCTCTGCACTGAGTTCCCATTTGCATCAAATTTCCGACTTTAGCACCCGATTTACGAAGTTTCCTGTTCCCTGATCACTTGGCGCTTCTTTGAAATGCTAAAAATTGCCAAGTCCTTTCTAAATGGGAACATATCTCAAGGGTCGCTCAAGGGTTGTTCCTCATGCATCCATGGGGCAATGCTAAGCCCTCCAAGGAAGGAGGGGATGCATACAGGATACTCACAATAGTCTGCAAACATCGTAACCTCTCATCCCTTAAGGATATTTGAGTGAATAGGCCCCCAACAGCAATACATTGGGCTCTAAAACCCAGATAACAAGAGGATAACAACACAAGGAACCTTGTGTTCTCACTGCAACATCTAAAACAGGAATGAGGCACAGATGATGGTCTACTCCAAGCTGACAAGATGACACTAAACACCCAATTTTGTCATAATTCCAGCTTATTTTTTCTGAGAAATGGCTGATTGTTTATGTCCACCGCTGCTATGGATGAGGAAAACGATACAGTACCGTAGCACCACACCTAGTTTAGCATAAGGACAAGCAGATTTCAAGAATCTATATCTTATCGCATCTGCCGTGCACTCCCCAGCACATCCTGTAAAGAGACCCAACCTTCTGCTTCCTCAATCCTATTCTGTCCAAACTATTGACAACATTGTTTTTTATTCATTCATGGGGTATAGGTGTCACTGGCTAGACCAGCATTTATTGAACATCCCTAATTGTCCTTGAGGTGGTGATGGTGAGCTGCCTTCTTGAACCACTGCAGTCCGTGTGGTGTAGGTACACCTACAGTGCTGTTAGGGAGGGAGTTCCAGGATTTTGACCCAGCGACAGCAAAGGAATGGTGATATATTTCCAAGTCAGGATGCTGAGTGGCTTGGAGGAGGGAACTCCCAGGTGGTGGTGTTCCTATGTATCTGCTGTCCTTGTCTTTCTAGATGGTAGCGGTCATGAGTTTGGAAGGTGCTGTCCAAGGAGCCTTAGTGAGTTCCTGCACAGCATCTTGTAGATGGTATACACTGCTGCCACTGCATGTTGGTGGCGGAGGGAGTGAATGTTTGAGGATGTAGTGCCAATCAAGCGGGCTGCTTTGTCCTGGATGGTGTCAAGCTTCTTTATGGTGTTGTTGGACCTGCAACTCATCCAGTCAAGTGAAGAGTATTCCATCACACTCCTGACTTGTGCCTTGCAGATGGTGGTCAGACTTTGGGGAGTCAGGAGGTGAGTTACTCTTTGCTGAATTCCTAGCCTCTGACCTGCTCTTGTAGCCACAGTATTTATATGGCTAGTCCAGTTCAGTTTCTAGTCAATGGTAGTTCTTAGGATGTTGATAGTGGGAGATTCAGCGGTGGTAATGCCATTGAATGCATTACCATCACATGTCAAGGTAACCTAATGTCAACGTAACTTCCCTTCCCAGGCCCCACACTAGCTGATGTTGTTAACAGTTCCTTCTCCTAGGACACTGTCTTCCCCGATCCAAACCACATACCTCTCTTCAAATCTTGCATCATCACCTCTATTATCAAAACTCAATTTGCAAGCTATCAACCCACCTTTTCCAACATTCCCTTCCACTCCAAAGTCCTTGAACGCATTGTCACCTCCCAAATTGTTCCCATAACCCCATGCTCGAATTGCTCCAAACAGGTTTCTGGCCCTGCCAGATTATTGAAACAATCTTGACCAGAGTCACAAAGGCATGCTTTGTGACTGTGACCAGGCTACCTTAATCCCTTCTCGCTATCTGTAGCTGACCACACAATCCTTCCCCAATGCCTCTCTGTTGTCCAGCAGGGTGGAAGTGTCCTTGCTTTTTTCCATTTTCATCTATTGAGCTGTAGCCAGAGAATTGCCTTTAATGGCATCTGTTCACACTCCTGCAATGTTACCTTTAGAATGCCCAACAACTATCCTTGGCCCCTTTATATTTATCATCTACTAGCTATCCCTTAGCAATCATGTGACAGTAGAACAGTTGAAAACACATCAGATCCATATGTATGCTGATGACACTCAGCTCTACCTCACCATCACCTCCCTGAAGCATTCTGCTCTCCTTGATTTGCCACAGTTTGATCAATAACCAATTTTGGATGGTTGTTGAAGGTCAAACGTTTTAGCCACAGGATAGGACTATAGTAGTTCCTCAGGGCAGTGTCCCTGGCCTAAAAATGTTTCAATGATCTTCCCTCCATCAGAAGTGCAGATGTTTGCTGATAATTGCATATGTTCAGTCCCATTCACAATTCCTCTGATAATGAAGCAGTCTGTGTCCACATACAGGAAGACATGGACCACATTCAAGTTGATGTATGGTGCAAATGTTACTTGCCACACAAGTGCTGGATAATGACCATCTCCAACAATAATGATGAATCTAACAGCTCCCCTTGACATTCAATAGCATTACCATCGCTAAGTTTCCCACCCTCAGCTTTCTGGGAGTCAGCATTGACCATAAACCCAAATGGACCAGCTACATAAAAATACTGTGGTTACAAGCATAGGTCAGTGACAGAGTATTCTGCAGCAAGTGACTCACCTCCTCACTTCCTGATCCTTTCTACCATCTACAAGACACAAGTGAGAAATATGAGGGAATACTCTCCACTTGTCTGGATGAGTGCAACTCCAACAATGTTCAAGAAGCTCCACACCTCCAGGGCAAAGCAGCCTGCTTGACTAGCATCCCATCCATCATTCACTTCATCCAACACTCGTGCCTATGCACAAGAACTTGCTAGGGCTTCTTCAATTGCACCTTCCAAACCCATGACCTCTATCATCTAGAACAAGGGCAGTAAGGCATATGGGATCACCATCACCTGCATGTTCACCTCCATTTTATTGCCATCCTGATTTGATATTGCTGCTCTTTCATAGTTGCTGGTTCAAAATCCTGGAACACCCTATCTAACGGCACTGTAGGAGTACCTACAATACACAGACTGCAATGGTTCAAGAAGACACCTCACCACCACCAATTAGGCAATTAGGATGGGCAATAAATTGCTGGCCTTAGCAGAAATGCCCACATCCCATGAACAAAGTTTTAAAAATCCCTGCGTGGCCTTACCCTTCTCTATCTCTGTAAACTCCTCCAGCCCTCAAAGCATTTGTGACCTCGGTACTCCTCTGATCTGGTGTCATCTACTTCCTTCTACTTCAATCTCTCCATAGCAGCTAGGCTTTTGCCTAAGCTCTGGTATTCTCTTCCCAAACTTTGCCAGCATTCTTACCTCTTGCTCCTAAGACGTTTCTACAAACCTACCTGTTTGGCTAAACGTCATTTGTCCTGATATCTCCTTCTGTGGCTCAAAACTACATTTATTGATATCGCTTTTACTATGCTCCTTGGAAAGTTTTACTACATTAAAGATGCCATATAAATGCAAGTTGCTGTTGCGTACTATGGTAACAATAATAATTTATACTTTAAGAAAGTCACTGTGAAGGAAATACTGTTGTTAGCTTTCCTGTTGTGCAAAGACATTTAGGTAAGTAGCTGCATGTATCAACAAGGTATTTTCATATCTCTGATGTCATTGATATACTACAAATTGGCTGACAGCAGGAGGCACATCCTGATGGGTGCTGGAAAGGTCATGGTTTATGGAAATATTTACAATAGTGCTAGAATCTTAATTGGCAAATGTGGTGGCCTCAACAGGTGAAACATGACAGTAATAGCTTCCCATTTTACCCAAGTACTTTACTTCAGAATACTGGTGAGCCTGAATCTCAAGACTTTCCCAAGGGTGAGTGTCACATCAATCTAGAATTTCCCTCAACTGACATTTCACAACAAGTATCAAACAAAAAATACTTGCAGATGGAAAAAGCTTCTCCCCAGGACTAGGAGGAAAGGATGATAATTTTGAAACAATTATAACTCTAGAAAGTACATACCTACAACACTATTATTTCCTTAGCCTCAACATGAAGAATTTCTAGCAAAGGTTCTCTTTTAATTTCATCTTTAAATTAAGTTTTCCACATTAGCCATAGCCTGGTACAAATCCATAGGGGTTCTTTTAATTATGAACAGGAGAAGAGACTTACTTCCAGCTTCCATGAACACCTCTGGTAGGTAAGTAAAGCCACTCACTGGTTCCAATGGATTACCACAGCGTGCATGCTCCCCAGGACGTTGAAGGTTAATTACCGTCTTTATATCATGCCTGAAGCAGGGAGTACAGGAGTCAGATGCTAATTGAAGCATTGATCAACAGTTAAATATTTGCATTTATATAGTGCCTTTTACAATCATTGGAGATCTCAAAGAGCTTTAGAGTCAATAAATTACTTTTGAAATCTAGTCACCATTATTAGACAACACAGCAGCTAATGTACACACAGCAAACTCCCACAAATAGCAATGTGATTACAAGCAGACAATCTGTTTTCTCTGATGTTAGTTGAGGGATAAGTGTTGCTCAGGACACCCGGGATAAACTTTTTTAATAGAAACCTTATTCATTTCTTTACACCTACGCCTGCCGGCGCACACAAAATTATATTTTACTGTTTCTTGTGACTGAGCTCGTGGCTGCAAGTATGATTTCATATACAAATTACTAGCCTCGTATTGAGAAATAAAGGTATCCAATAATTAGAACTCAGATACTGAATTGAAGTTGTGTTTGGAAACTTAGTACATTTAACACAAGCTCATGCAGTCTTTAAAGCCAGGTCAAATGACAGAGGGGAATCAGGGCATGCTGCATCCCTGCAAAACCCCTGTATTAATAATCCTGAGCAATGCATCTAATGAAACAAAGGAATTCATATACTTCTCATTATCTGGATGTGAAAAAAATTACAAAACATTGAAGTGATTTAATTTTCATAATATGATATACAACTATAATCTATAAAGAATGAAATCCAGTTAGTACAACTATTCATGTTTAGAAACAGCTTTTTGATACTGTAATAGTTCCTTAAAATGTACTCTTTTCTACCAAAGGGATATTCAATTATATAGAAACAAAAAATTTACAGCACAAAAGGCAGCCAGTCATGTCTAAGCTAGTTATTACTTTATTTTAGATATTACTTCATCACATTTCTGAACTAGTAGCTGAAGGGTCTACATCCAAAACATTAACCAATCTTTTCTCTTTATTAATACTAACAGACCTGCTGTTTATTCCCAGTACTTTTTAAACTTTAGATTTCTGGTATTTACAATTGTTCTTTTTATTTCTAAATGTTTTCAATGTGAGGATTTAAAATGAGTTAAAATGTTAAGAAAACAGGCATAACTTGTTTGCTGTAAAATATATATTTATTGATAATGGTGACATTGATTGTGCTGAAGGAAGTCTTACTGTTCTGTCATACTCTGAGAAATAAGTTATTGCTTTCCATACTGCTTATTCCTTATTGCATATTCCTTATTGCTCTCAGTTTTTTCCAGAGTGTTGGTCATTTCTGTTGTGGCAGTTTTGTCAGTGAGGAATTTTGAAATCCCAGTAATTATTAATAAGCTACTTGCACTGTGTGGTGGAAACAAAAATTCAGCTTCAATAGTACAGATTTTCAACAAAGGCTCATCCAATTTTTGGACATAATTTCAGCAAAATTGTTGGGACAGATCAGCTTTGAAATCAACTGTGATTCCCTCATAGTTAAATAGCCTGCAGATCCTTATTGTTTGAACTTAGATATTAAAAATGATCACCTAGGTAAAGAACTTAATGACTAAAGACCTCATTAAATATATCATAGCACATGCCATATCCTAGTCTGCAGATGGAATAAGGAGAAATGTGGAAAGATGTAAGTTGTCTCTCCTAAAAACTGCACATTCGAAACATCTACTCCAGCTAAAGGATACCTTTTAAATTGTTCAATAATGCTGTATTTTTCAATAATTTCAGTGGAAGGACGAGCCATTGCCAATATATTGTCAGTAATCCTGCACATACAAAAAAATTTGTTAGGATAAACTGTGCATAAGTTACTCTGGAGGCCAAGTACTCTACTTGCTTGCCCATTACTTACAAAGCACTCAGCAATTCATCAACAATTAGATGATTTCACAGATAGGATGTACATTTCACAATGTTTCAATATTGATGCCACAAATGAACAATAATGTTTTAAAGTCTGAAAGTCTAACAATGATATTCTCTTATCTTGAGTACATCCTGAAAACGTTTGCTATTGTTATACACTTTAAGAACAAGTTTGGAATAACTTAACCATGACATGTCTGATCACTTAAGTGCTGCTTCGTCTGACCACAGTTTGACAAAGTTTTAGTTTTATCCAAAACTTGCAGCAACTCTCTGCATACTTAGACACCCTTTGCGTACGAACAATTGTTCAAGAAAAACCTGACACCCTCAGGGTGTGTGGCTCACTCCTGGAAAAACACAAATCACCAGGGGAGGGGTGCTGGCAAGTAGGGATGTCCGTTAAGATTGTTGATTCTCTAGCCTTCATTTGCATTTTACCAAGTTGGCTCTAGCTTTTCTCCTGGTGCTGACAAACGTGAAAAACTCACTCAATGCTCATTTTTGGAGTCTGAGGGGAAAAACAAAATGAGGTAGCAATTACAGAAGAAACAGTATACTTTATGCACGACTATCTTTTGTGCCAGAATGGTAATGCAAGTGGGAATAACTTTATACTAAGCTGCCAGTATGGTAATAGTAAAGCCCTTTATTAGCAGCCTGTTACGAGTTTGTGATCCAATAGCTTAATACAGTGGTAAAACGATCTGCAATCATATACATAAAATATATACAGTGTTGCTATCAAGAAGTCGAGATACTGGTTTCATCATTCAATTTACTTTGATAATTATTGAAAATGGAAAACAGATGCAAATTAATAACTTCTGCTTAAATATCAATGTTTGATAAGAAACAGTATTATTATAACAAAAAGGATTCAATTTCAGTTTAGATGCTAGTTATAAACTTTGCTACTGTTTTCTATGGCAGCACTTAACTTTTTGTAATTACTCCCTAGTATCCATTATTTTCTACAATCCTTTATATGCCATTGTATGCTTGTATATTAAAAAAGACCAAAGGTAAATTAAAATTAGTGAGGATTGCATTAATTTGATATAAGATGAAATCATCAGTGCATGAAAAACAGCAAAGAATCACTGGCACTGGAGCGTGAACTCAACTGCGTGCTGAGTGTTTGGTGAGTTGCAGGAATCTTAAATATCTTTCTAAAAATTTAATATTGTTTATATTTAACATTTAACCGCAAGTACTGCTCAAATTCGAAGTCTCATCCAGGGGCCTAAGCAGCAAGATAGAAGCTATCCACTGGCAGCAGTTGTAAATAGTTAATTAAGGAAACTAGCTTGAACTTATTTTTCTGTACCTGGGCTCAGCTAGTTCCTTTGCTCCAGAGCATATAAATTCAGGCATTCTCAGTGTGACCTCAACGGACTGCTGAGAGTTTAGTGAGGAGGGGAGGGAGGTACTCTTTTGCTTTTTCTAACTGTTTCACCATGCAGGATTTGGTTCTTACCCCAATACAGGGTTGTTTGGTGAGTATCTGATTAAGGTCTATTTTATTCTTCAGGTTTAAAGTGGTACAGGAATTTGTGGTAAGATTAATAAAATACATAATATAAAATAAATAATTGGAATAATTAATTAACTAAAACACATAAGGATGGCAGGACAGGTAATGTGTTATGTGGGAGCTCCTGGATACCAGTACGATTCAGGGCAAACACATCTACAATAAGTGTCTGCGGCACAAGGAGCTTCAGCTCAGAGTCACTGAGCTGGGGCTGAGCCGCAGACACTGTGATGCATCAGGTAGGAGGAAAGTTACCTGGATGCTTTGTACCAGGAAGTGGTCACACCCCTTAGGGTAGGTTCTTCTGATTTGGAAGGTGGTCTAGGACAGGAGGGTGTGACTGCGAATGAGGGAGGTAAGGGGGCCCAGAGGGCAGGGGTGCAGGAGTGTCGGCCTCTGCAATTGCCCAACAGGTTTGAGGTTCTTTCAGTTTGTTTGGATGAGAGTGGGGGCTGTAGGATGGATGAGCTGAATGACCATGGCACTGTGGTTAAGGACGCTATTCAAGTGGGGGGGAGCAAAAAGGAATGTCGTGGTCATAGGAGGCGTACAATGAGGGGGATTGACACTTCTCTGCAGTAAAGGGCGAGTGTCCAGATTGCCAAGTTGCCTGCTTGGTGCCAGGGTTCAGGACATTTGCTCAGGGCTTAAGAGGAACTTAGTGAGAGGGTGAGGATCCAGTTGTCATGGTCCATGCAGCCACCAACAACATAAGCAGGATGAGGAGGGAGGTTCTGCATAGTCTCAAACTAAGAATCAGAACCTGAAAAGTAATAATCTCTGGATTATTACCTGAACCACGTGCAAACTGGCATAGGGCAAATAAGATTAGAGAAATGAACGTGCGGCGCAAAGACTGATGTGGGAGAAATGGATTCCGGTTCGTGGGCACTGGCACCAGTACTGGGGAAGTGGGGTCTGTACCGTTGGGACAGTCGACACCTGAACTGTGCTGGGTTGGTGTTCTAGCAAGCCACATAACTAAGGAACTAGAGAGGGTTTAAACTAAATAGTGGAGGCAAGGGATCAAAAAGGGAAGGTGTGGTAAACCAAAGAGTAGAGATAAGGCAAGAGAGAAAGGTACAAATATGGGAAATGATAAACAGACCGTGACAGGCAGGGATGGTGAGTACAGATCTAAGAATAAATCAGCAGGTAAGGCTAGACGTTACAAAACTAAAGGACAAAACTAAAGGCTCTGTATCTGAATGCATGTAGCATTCGAAACAAAACAGACAGCTAATAGTGCAAATAGAAATAAATAAGTACTATCTGACAGCCATTGCCGAGACATGGCTATCGGATGACACAGATTGGGAACTGAATATTGAAGAGTACATGACATTTCGAAAGGACAAGGAAAAGGTGAGGGGTGGCTCTGTTAATTAATGATGGCATCAGCACATTAGAGAGAGATGATCTAAGTTCAGGAAACCAGGATGTAGAAGCGGTTTGCGTTGAGATGAGAAATAATAAAGGCAAGCAGTCACTTGTGGGAATGGTGTAGAGGCCCCCTAATTGTAACTACACCGTAGGACAGCGTATAAAGGAAGAGATAATGAGAACATGTCAGAAAGGTACAGTGATAATCGTGGGGGATTTTAATCTATATATAGGCTGTAAAAACCAGGTGGGTGAAGGTAGAATAGATGGGAAGTTCAGAGAACATTTTCGGGATAGTTTCTTAGAACAGCACTTTCTAGAGCCAACCAGAGAGCAGGCTATACGAGACCTGGTATTGTGCAACAAAATAGCATTAATTGATAACCTCATTGAAGGCACCCTTAGTTAGCAGCAATTATTAAATGATTTAATTTTACATTCAGTTTGAGGGAGAAATGAGTGGGTCCAAAACTAGTATTTTAAACTTAAATAAGGGCAATTATGAGGGCATGACAACAGAGTTAGCTAAAGTAAACTGGCAAATGAGGTTAAGGGATAGATCAAAAGAGATGCAGTGGATATTTAAAGGGATATTTCAGAATCCATAAAATAGATACATTCCAATGAGAAGGAAAAGTTCCATGGGGAGGACCCATCATCTGTGGTTAACTAAAGAAGTTAATGACAGTATCACACTTAAAGAAAGCTTATAATTGCACAAAGACAGGTGGTCGGTCAGAAGATTGGACAGAATATAAAGAAAGAACGACAAAAAGATTAATAAGGAGGGCAAAATTAGAGTCCAAGAGAAAGCTAGCTACAAATATAAAGACAGATAGTAAGAGTTTCTATAGATATTTAAATAAGAGTTAACAAAGTGAGTGTTGGTCCTATAGAAAGTGAGTCTGAGGAATTAATAAGGAAAATAAGGAGATGGCAGATGAATTGAATAGGTATTTTGCAACAGTCTTCCTGAACATGATACAAGCAAGATCGCAGAAATTTCTATAAACCAGGAAATGGAAGGGAGGGAGGAACTCAGGAAAATTACAATCACCAGGGAAATGGTATTAAGCAATTGTTGGAGCTGCAGGCTGACAAATTCCCAGGTCTTGATGGATTTCATCCTGGGGTCTTTGAAGAAGCGGCTCGCGAGATAGTTGATGCATTGGTTTTAATTTTCCAAAATTCACTAGATTTAGGGGAAGTTCCATTAGACAGAAAATAACAAATCTAACTCCGTTATTCAAAAACGGAGGGAGACAGAAAGCAGGAAACTACGGGCCAGTTAGCTTAACATCTGCCACAGGGTAAATGCTAGAAGCTATTATTAAAGATGTTATAGCAGGGCACTTAGTAAAAAATCAAGGCAATCAGGCAGAATCAACATGGTTTTGTGAAAGGGAAATCCTGTTTAACCAATTTATTGGAGCTCTTTGAAGGAGTCACATGTGCTGTAGATAAAGGGGAATTGGTGGACGTACTGTACTAAAAGCTCATGGTGTAGGGCGTGACATATTGGCATGGCTACAAGATTGGCTGCCTAGCTAACAGGGAACAGTTGGCATGAATGGTTCTTTTTCTGGTTGGTGGGATGTAACCAGTGGTGTACCACAGGGGTCGGTGCTGGGGCCTCAACTTTTTACAATTTATATAAATGACTTGGATGAAGGGACCGAAGGTATGGTTACTAAATTTGTTAATGACACAAAGGTAGGTAGAAAAGTAAGTTGTAAAGAGGACACACGGAGGCCATAAAGGGACATAGATAGGTTAAGAGAGTGGCAAAGATCTGGCAAATGGAATATAATGTGGGCAAATCTTAAATTGTCCATTTTGGCAGGAAGAATAAAAAAGCATATTATCTAAATGGTGAGAGCTTAGATTCAGAGGGATCTGTGTGTCCTAGTGCATGAATCACAAAAGACTAATATGCAGGTACAGCAAGTAATTAGGAAAGCTAATAGAATATTTACTGCAAGGGGAACGGAATACAAAAATAGGGAGGTTATGCTTCAGTTCTATAGGACACCGGTGAGATCACATCTGGAGTACTGTGTACAATATTGGGCTCCTTATTTTAAGGAAGGATGTAAGTGTGTTAGCAGTTCAGAGAAGGTTTACTAAACTAATACCAGGAATAGTCTTTTGAGGAAACGTTGGGCAGGCTAGTCTTGTATCAACTGGAGTTTAGAAGAGTAAGAAGCAATGTGATTGAAACATATAAGATCCTGTGGGGTCTTGACAGGGTGAATGTGGAGAGGATGTTTCCTCTTGTGGGAGAATCTAGAACTAGGAGTCACTGTTTAAAAATAAGGGGTCATTTATTTAAGACAGAGGTGAGAGAAATTTTTTTCTTTGAGGATCATGAGTTTTTGGAACTCTCTTCCTCAAAAGGCAGTGGAAGCAGATCCTTTGAATATTTTTAAGGCAGGGCTAGATTGATTCTTGATAAGCAAGGGAGTGAAAGGTTATCGGGGGTAGG
The DNA here is from genome assembly GCF_017639515.1 of Carcharodon carcharias. NCBI lineage: Eukaryota > Metazoa > Chordata > Chondrichthyes > Lamniformes > Lamnidae > Carcharodon > Carcharodon carcharias. The sequence continues at coordinate 33,810,535 of NC_054473.1, forward strand.
CGGGAATGTGGAATTCAGGTTACAACCAGATCAGCCATGATCTTATTGAAAGGTGGAGTACGCTTGAGAGGGCGAATGGCTTACACCGGCTCCTAGTTGGTATGCTTGTATGTTGGTGTCCCACATATTTTATTATGCGCACCTTGAATTTTTAACACTTCTACTACAAAAACAAGTTGGTATTCTCTGAACCTACAATGGTGTAAATTAGACCATAAGACGTAGGAGCAGAATTCGGCCCATCAAGTCCGCTCCGCCATTCAATGAGGTCATGGCAGATCTGATAATTCTCAACTTCTCTTCCCTGCCTTTTCCCCATAACCTTTACTGATTAAAAATCTGAAACAAAAACAAAAATTGCTGGAAAAACTCTGGTCTGACAGCATCTGTGGAGCGGAAGACAGAGTTAATGTTTCAAGTCCAGATGACTTTTCATCAGAATTAAAGAGAAATAGAAATGTGATGAAATATAAGCTGTTTAAGGGGGGTGGGACAGGTGAAGCTGGATAGAGGGCTAGTGATAGGAAAGGAGAGATTGCCAAAGATGTCATAAACAAAAGGTCAAAGGGGTGTTGACGGTGGTGATATTAGCTAAAGGATGTGCTAATGGTGACATTAGAGGGTAGAAAGCAGGATGAGCAAGTGACCCTGGCCCTAGTGGGGGTGGGGTGGGGGGGAAGGAATCAAAATAGGCTAAAAGGTGGAGATAAAACAATGGATGGAAATAAATTTTTAAAATAATAATAGAAATAGGCAGGAAAAGAAAAAAATATATAGATATATAAAATATGTAATAATTATTCGAAAAAAGGGGGTGACTATGGCGGAGAGAGTTCTTGATCTGAAGTTGCTGAACTCAATGCTAAGTCTGGAAAGCTGTAGAGTGCCTAATCGGAAGATGAGGTGCTATTCCTCCAGTTTGCGTTGAATTTCACTGGAACATTGCAGCAGGCCAAAGACGGACATGTGGGCATGAGAGCAGGGTGGTGCGTTGAAATGGCAAGCGACAGGCTTACAGGCTGGTTAAATCTTAAATGCCTCTGTCTTGCACACAAACTCCTTTCTGTTTACACTTAGCTTCCCCTTGAATGTAAATTTTCCATTGTATTACTAGGTTTTTTAATTTTACCTTTCCTAACAATAATCCTTTCATTCCACCAATTTTATTAGTAATATTAACACATTGCTTGGCATCTCAGAGCTAGGTGCAAGGTTTTACCCATTCTTTTGGATGGTTTATTTAAAAATGAAAATTACACTTTACCTTTTAACTTACTTATGTTTATCTAATTAACATCTCAAAACTACCATGCATCAAAGCACCCAGACTAGCTGGCTTTAATCCAATTAAGACACACACACACACACCCTACAATTCCAATTTAAAAATAATTTCCAATAACATTATAGACATTAATATCTCTTCATGACAGGCATGATTTCCCCTTCATGAAGCCATGTTGACTCTGACTGATTATATTACACATTTCTAATGCTCTGCTAGCACATCCTTTATAATAGACTCTAACATTTTCCCAATGACGGATGTTAAGCTAACTGGCCTATAGTTACCTGTTTTTTGTCTCCCTCTCTTTTTGAATAAGGGTGTTACATTGGGAGTTTTCCAATCCTCTGGGACTTTTCCAGAATCGAATGATTCTTGGAAGATTACTACCAGTGCATCTGCTATCTCTGCAGCTATTTCTTTTAAAATCCTAGGATGCAACCCATCAGCTCCAGGGGACTTATTGGCCTTTAGCCCCATTAGTTTCCCTAGTACTTTTTCTCTAGTGATAGTTATTGTATTTATTTCCTCCCCACCTTTTGGCCCTTGATTATTTAGTATTTTTGGAATGCTATTTGTGAAGACTGATGCATCAACTCCTCTGCCATTTCCTGGTTCCCTATTATTATTGCGTCAATCTCATTCTCTAAGGGAATGTTCACTTTGGCCGCCCTCTTTTTTTATATATTTAAAGAAGCTTTTACTCTCTGTTTTTATATTACTTGCCAGTTTACCCTCAAAGTTTATTTTCTTCCTTTTTTTTGTTGGTCGTCTTCTGTTGGTTTTTAAAACTTTCCCAATCCTCTGGCTTACCACTAATCTTTGCCACATTGTACGGTTTTTTCTTTCAATTTGATACACTCTAACTTCCTTGGTTAACCATGGATGGTTTATCCCTTTCCTAGAATCCTTCTTCCTCATGGGATATATCTTTGTTGAGAATCATGAGCTATTTTCTTAAACGTCTGCCATTGTTCATCAACTGTCTTTTCTGCTAAACTCCTTTCCCAGTCCACTCTAGCCGACTCTGCCCTCATTCCTTTGTAATTACCCTTAAGTTTAACACAGTTGCTTCTGACCTAAGTTTCTCAATCTCAAAACTGAATGCTAAATTCTACCATGTTACAGTCACTGTTTTCTAGGGATCATTTACTCTGAGATCATTTATTAAAACTGCCTCATTACACATTACCAGATCCAAAATAGCCTGATCCCTAGTTGGATCCACTAGATATTGTTCTAGGAAACTGTCCCGAATACACTATGGTATAATAGTGGGTAGTAAATCAGAGTGAGGTTGAATCAGATGAACTATTTAACATCATTAAAGAAAATAAATGTGTGACTGATGGACATAAAGGAAAAAGAGGATATTTTGATCTGGAGATGGAGAAGTTACAAAATGATATCCTGCATACATATATGCATAAATGCATGAACACAAAAGCTGAAAAAGAATTTCGAAAATAGAGGCAAAATCATAATTTGTAATCAAATAAAAAAATTAACACTTTTCTGCAACTGCAATGCAATAAAAAAATTAAAACCAGTTATTAAGAAATCTTCTTTCGTCTATCTGAAAATAAGTAAGTTGCAACAGTAATTCCCATTGTGTTTAAAAAAGAGATGGATCAGTGGAAAGGGTTTTAAAAAACTTCCTCAGATGACTTCTACTTCCCAACCTCATCTCAGACTCAAAATACACAGTATTTTTCTCCGTAATTAAGGACATCTGCATAGTAGCTACTAGCTTCTCTATCCCTTAACTTTCAGCTTTCGATGCTGTCCTGCAATCAACCAATCATCATTCTGTTCTCTGTAGTTCTTCCATAATCACCTCTCAGCACACTAATTTTTGTCTATGACCTCAGTCACCTATTCTCTTAATCCCTTTCTGTTCCAGTGTCTGGCCATTTAGCTTCAGCTCCTTAGCCCTATGCTTGCTAATATCTTCAAACCGTATCCTTCCTCTAACAATGTTCCTGCCTCCTACAAGACTGACATTATCCAGACTTCAAGAAACTCACCCACAACGCTTTCATTCTCTCCCACCTTCACCTTTTTGAACATGTTGCTTTACATCCAACAGCTTCTCAATCTACCCACAAAGCCAACTCCAATAGATTCTAAGAATTCATTCAAGTGCTTTGTAACAACACTGATTCTCACTTTTAAATCCCTTCATGCCTTATCCCACCTTAGCTTAACGGTCTTCCCCAGCCTTACATCCTCAAGTACCTTTGCTCCTCTAACATTTGTCTATGACCCCTACTCCTTGGCTTCTATGTGGCTCCCCTCCCCTCCATTTTTAGTAGCCATTGAATTAGCCATAATGGCTTTGTTCCCTCCCTGGTTTCAAATAAACTTCCCACAACCTTTCTCTTTGACAGTGTCTTCTGCTCCCATTCCATGCTTTGCCTATTACTCTTCTTGTCAGCATTCACTGATTTTTCCTTCTTAATGTAGGATGTTTTAAATCATCATCCTACTCATGAGGAGTACTAAATAAAGGTGAGTTGCTGTGGTTGTTCTTAATTCTGGATTTGTTTTCTTTGGGATACTTATAGGTTAATTCAATACTTTTGCAAACAGTTATGGCCACAGCCCAGAGTTTAGATTTACATAGTATGCTGTTAAAAAAAGTATCACTCCAATATAGATTATAGGCCAGAATTTGCTAAAATGTGCAAATAGGCCAGCAACTTGTGGCAAGGAAGAAATCTTGTGAATTGTGAATTTGCAGGGTGATTTGTGCCACTCCATTGCCAAGAGTACATAAACTCTGCTTGCATTCAATGGAAGGAATGTAGAAGATTAAAGGGTGATTTAATTGAAATTTTTAACATTTTGAAAGAAATTGATTGGCAATTTTTCTGCCAATGGGAGAGTCTCAGACATGGGGACATGACTTTAAAATCGGAGCCCAGCCATTTAGGTGAGAAATTAGGAAACATTTCTTCACGCAAAGGATGGCAGAAATGTGGAAAACTCTCCCACAAAAAAATGTAGATGTTAGCTCAATTAGTAATTTTTCCATGAGATCCGGTGAATAGAGTTAGGATACAAATCATCCAGATTTCACCGAACGGTTGGACAGGCTTGAGGGGCTACTCCTGATCCTATAATGTTAATTGTCCAGTAAACATGCCACAGAAAGTTAGGTTTAGTGTGATAATTGTTACAGACAGCCAATCAACCTCACTACGCTAGAAAGTGAACAACAAAGTGTGGAGTTTCATTCTTTCAGGTAATGAATTGTTTTTGGAATTTAAAAATGATTCAAATTTTAAATTGTGTAATTTTCATTCCTACATTTGTCTTTTTTCTCCCTGCCTTAATCCAATCTTTCTTTCCCGCTATACCTGATTTGGCATTGAATTTACCAGCTCTAATTCACCCTCCTTCTCAATCTTTTCTCAGCTTATTTCTCAATTCTTAAATCCTAATAGTTAAGGAGTTACCCTGTTGGTCCTATCATTCATTAAGTTTCTAGATGTCTTGTTCCCCTTGCAAGGCTGCTATCAGCTTACACTTCAACATCTTTGTGGACAAAACTATTTTGAGCTAAGGGGTACATGAATAAGAGTAAGTACGAGGGCAAGTCACAAGAATATTTTCTTTAAAGAAATTACTAAAAGTACAGTTCAAAAACATGAAAACTGCACGTCTACATCTACTCAATACAGAATGTGGAACAGGACTCATATGTAATAAAAATAAATTTGGTCCCCTTGACATTCATTTACCTGGTGGTTGTGTTTGAAAATATAAAGAAAATTACACTTGCTTCGAACCAATAAAAGGGGAACCAATTTCCTTGGTTTGCCTTTTGAAGTGAAATCATAGATGTGAATATAAACAGTCACTTGGTAATACACAACTTGAAAAGAAAAACATGCTATCGAAGTTTTTTTGTCTTGCACTCATCAGGACAAATGCAAGTATGCCAATTTTCAAATGATCTCAACAACAAATACTACAAGGGAAAAGGTGCCAATTGGTTGGCAAACGGACTCTAATTGGCCAAGGCGTTACCATGGTGAAAGCAACAGGGAACTCTAGGTTCTCTCAGTTCCCAGGTAATTCAAAAAAGATGCAAGGCGTGAACATATTTTTTTTGTCCGTAGAGACCAGGTCCCTGCATATAAGTGTATGTCACTTCTAACAAGCTTAAATGAGCCACATTATGAGCTAAGCTGATCATCTTAAATTGGTTGTTAGTGTAGCTATTAGTGCACTCAGGATTGTTCAGCAAGTGCTACCTAATCACTGAATTACATTTAACAGTAAACATTTTGTTTCGGGTTTTGCAAGTGCGGGCTGGGTGAGTACAGCCTATTACGAACAACCGAAGGAACATGCTATTCGATTTGATCAGCCAACCGTTGGGACGTACGGCCTACATACCCGGCATTGCACTAGCACTAAAATTTATGTGCAACGTTGCTCAATTGGGTTAAAGGCAGAATATCTTTTTGAAGTGACGGCAGTATCTAGTTAATGAAAAATGCCACTCACATAGCCACTGCATGATAGCAGCGTGAAACGGCTTGCTTAACCAGTTGTTCAAATTTTTGAGACACTGCCTTTTCAGAGTAATTTATGAAAGACTGGGCACTTCTCAGCGTCCAAAGATGGTGGTCTTTTGTCCATTTGCAGGTTTGCACAATACACAGTGAATAATAATCTGATCAGGATCGCCACTGACCCAAAGGATAGCTTTGATGCACTCTGTTTCTGCTTCAAGCTTGCAAGGTGAACAAATGGCTATGGGCCCTATTTACAAGATTGCTGACAAGCCAAATTGTCTCTCTTTGCAGCAATATTCAAAAGGTGCATGTAAAAAAAAGGCTCATAACAAACATCAGAGGTACTCTTCCCCTAAGATGCATGTAAACATTTGAACTACCGATATCGCCAAATTTCAAACAATCTCAACAACAAATACTACAGGGGAATATACATTGATATACAATGGGCTCATTATTAACCTCCATCAGTGAAGCAAAGGAAATGGAAGCAAAGGAAGCTGATTTCTGATTAGAAAGGTTTCTTTAGCCAGACTTAAAGGTTCTAAATATTTTTAGGTGAATTTTCAACATGAATTGGCTTTTTTCCATATAAATTTCACAAAATATAGTAATCCGAAAAGGTCTGCTACCAAATTATATGGAAAAAAGTACTTCCAATTATTATTTTTTTAAAACAGGAAATTACTTTTGTCATGAATGCTGTTTCAAATAAACTGTATTACAATATGTGAATATCCTTTACTTGATAACTGCAGAAAAAGTTCCCACCCTTTAAGCCAGTGAAATATATATATATTGGAGGATTAGCAACCAGTCATGCATCAAGTTTTGAACTGATCTTTAAAAAATAAGAAGCCAATAAACAATACCATGAGGAGTATAAGCCTTTAAGAGCTTGTTCTTCTTCACTCCATCGGGATGGATTTTCATACTTGCAAGCACGGCCGCCACATGCCATTGAGCATTGCATATGACCAGGGATAACATGTCGCAAGCGCTCTCCAACTTTAGTATATTTGGCTGTTGGACGTCTCATACTGTCTGAAATTAAAAAGCGGAGAAAATCGGGAAATTTTCAAAACAGCCAAGTCATGCATGCCATTAAAATGAGTTTATTTAATGCACATCTTTCACTCATACTGTAAAAACAGCAGGCTTTGAAACATTTATTTTCTTATGGTCAATGTACATTAAGTGAAAGAAAATCTAAGACTACCCAAAGGGCAGTTATACAAAATTTGAAACAAGATTTTTTTTTTAATTGATGAAGTAAATAATCAACTTCTAAAAATACAAATTTATATCAGCAATAATTTTACAAAACCACACCCCGAATGCAGAGTCTTGCTGAGAAGGAATGCATATCAGAAATTCAAGCTCATGTTTGCCACAACTTTCTATCCAGTAAAATTCCCTACATTGGCTTAAGTAGGCAAGGCTTGATATCCCTTTTAATATTAGCCCTCCAACATTTAGTATATGTTTGTGCACTGAGGTACAATTTACATACACATACAGTATTTTACAACTGCCAATTTGGTTTAAAGATAAATTGTAGTTTTATCAATTTCCAGGTCATTCTTCCACACATTCTATAAAAACATGCTTGAAACAGTAGTTATACTCTAAAACGAACATTTTTGAAACATAACACAAAGCAAAAATCCAAAAATATTGCTCTTTGAAAATGATGCAGATATCTATTATATTGAAGGCCTAAATCACAGCATCACAGTGAAGCATTTACTTTTTCCTGGTGATAGGCAGGTTTTGGCTTCTTCAATACTGACTGAAGATACAGCAACCATAACCTTGTGAGTCGAAGATGAAAGCATATCTATGGCTGAGCTCCGACGTCTCTGCAAAACTCTAACCAGAGTATCAGAAGCAGAGCGACTCTGATTCTGAATGAAGCTGCTCAAATACTCCACTGCTGAATGCCTTCTAGAAGATCCCTGCATGCTTATGTACTTGAAATACTCAAGACTTGAAATTGCCAGTACTGAATAGCAATAGCATGTAAAATCAACAAATTATACTGTGGAAGTTGCACTACAATCTGATGATATTCTGATAGGCTCTCCTTTAGGAGAGGCTAAGGGGTTTCCATAGTAACAAACTGCAAAGCTAATTAGGTTGGTCCACGGCTGCAGCATACTACGTAGTGCGACAGCTTGGGAAAGTTATTATTCTACTATGAGATAATATCTATAGCAGTCCAATCGGTCAATTTTGCAGCTAATTCATACCATGTTCAGAAAGCTTTATGCCTCTGTGTATCAACATAGCATGTGAAGTAAAATTAATAGGTATTCTGAGATTGTGTAATCTCACTACTATAAATGTAGAATATGCAACGGAATAATAAACTACTTCATAGAAAATTTATAATACAGAAGGAAGTCATTCGACCTGTGTCTGTGCCAGTTGATATAGAGCTACCCAGCCTAATACCATCTTCCTGCACTAGGTCTGTAGGCCTGCAGTTCACACTTCTTCAAGTAGACATCCAAAGTACTTTGTAAATATGATGAGTTTCTGCCTCTACCACCCTTTCAAGTCGTGCATCCCAGGTCCCTACCTCCCTTCGAGGGAAAAAAATGTTCCCTTATCTCCCCCTTATTCCTTCTACCAATTACTATAAACCTATGACCCTGGTTTTTAACTGCTCTGCTAAGGTAAATAGGCCATCCCTATTTATTCTATCTAGACCCCTCAATGTTATACATCTCAATTAAGTCACCCGTCAGCCTCCTCTGTTCCAAGGAAAACAATATTAGCCTATCCAAATATTCCTCATAGCTAGCATCTTCCAATCCTTGCAGCATTCCCAAATCTCCTCCACACCCTTGCCAATGCAATCATAACTTTCCCGTAATATGATGATCAGAACTGTACTCCATGCTCAAGCTGTGGTCTAAATAGTGTTGTATATAGTTCTAGCATGACTTTCCTGTTCTAATATTTCATGCCTTGGCTAATAAAGGAAAGGATGTCATATGCCTTCTTGGTCACTTTCTCAGCCTGTCCTTCTCTCTTCAAGGATCTGTGGACCTATACTCCAAGGTCACCCTGTTCTTCCATACTTCTCAACATCCTCAGATTTATTGTGCATTCCCTTACCTTGTTGCATCTTCCAAAGGCCATTGCTCTCATTTCCTGATTGAATTCCATATTCCACTTTTCTGCCCAAACCATCCATATTTTCCTGCAGACTAAACTTCCCTCTTCATTGTCAACAACACAGCCAATTTTTGTATCACTTGTAAACTTCTTTTTCATGCATCCTACATTTGAGTCCAAATAATTAAACAAATAAAAAGCAAGGAAACGAGTACTGAGCCCTGCAGAACACCATTGGTAACAGCCTTCCAGTTGCAAAACACCCATCACACCATTACCCTTTACTTTCTGCTGCTAAGCCAATTTTGGATCCAATTTCCCATTCTTCCTTGAATGCCAAAGGTTTTTACTTTTGTGAACACCTGCCATATGGGATCTTGTCAAAAGCCTTCCTAAAGTCCATACAGATCACATCTGTCACACAGCCCTCATCAATCCTATTTGTCACGTCCTCAAAAAATTCAAACATGTTAGTCCTCGGGCTATAGGAAATAGGAGAAATTTGGACTCTTGAGCCTGCTCCACCATTCAACTAGATCATGGCTGATCGTCTACCTCAACGCCATTTTCCCCCACAATCTCGATATCCCTTGATACCTTTAATATCTAGAAACTTATCAATCTCTGTATACTCAATGACTGAGCCTCAATAGCTCTATGGGGTAGAGAATTCCAAAAAGATTCACCACCTTCCGAGTAAAGAAATTCATCTCAAGTCTTAAATGACCTGCCTCTTATTCTGAGACTGTGTCCCCTGGTTCTCAAGCCCCCAGCCAAGGGAAACATCCTACCTGCATCTACCCTGTTTGAGCCCTGTAAGAATTTTGTATGCTTCTAAACTCTAGAGAATATTGCCTCATAGAGCAATCCCTCCATCCCACGGATCAGAGTAAGACATGACCATCCCTTAACAAATCAATGTTGACTTTCCGCGATTAATTTATGCTTTCTGAATGAAGGTTCATACTTCTCTGGCTAGAACAACAACAGGAAAAAAAAATTACACTGAGAATTTCAATTATTTCAAACCTTCCAAAACTGCTTTCTATATGCCCAGACGGTACTGCAATTACATAAGTTATGAATATTCATGCTACCTAAACATATATGAACTATAATGACAGGTCAACCCTTCCAAAATTTTCCATCAAAAAAATTGATCATAAGCAGATGTTTAATCTTTTATTGATATTAGACTGATTGGGAATGAAATATTCAGGGGAAAATTCTGCACTATAATTACAAGCATTAAATTTAACAACTCACATTTAAGTATTATATATGTGGCTGTTAAAGCAGGTTGATTTGTCTACCATGTCCACAATACTCTGTGCCACAAATTTATTAAAATGGCATAAGTGAGTTTGCGTTGACTCAGTGCGCAAATGGACTCACACAGGCAACCTGGGGGTACACTTGCACCATCTTTTGTATCAGATACCCACTTCCTATTTTGAATTGGCTACTAGCACATGTACAGCTTGTTCAATGAATTTTGGTGTGCGCATGTGGTTCTTGAATGCAAAATCTAATGAGATAGGAGCAGTTAAAAGGGATTTAGCTCCTGACCAGGCCAAGCTTCAGGGCCCACCATGTAGACAACTTTGAGCAAAACTCACACTGTGGGTACAGCTTTGTTTGAAATGAAATTTGGTGTGGAACTTTTAAAATGAGTTATTTAAAAATTATTACAAGACTGAACATCTGAACACGTCAGTAATACAACCTCAATTTCTTTGCCCAACAAAGCCTTTGGTCACCTCTCCTAATCTACCTGAAGGTTTGGCATTCAAACTCTTCTCTGAATTGCCATGAAATAATTTTCCCCCCCAAAAAGTGTAAAATAAATGCAACTTATTTTTGTATCAAAACGCTTTATACCGTTCAACCTCAACAACAACTCCCCTATTTTTGAATTTATTTTCAGCATATTTCACTCCAAAGTACAGAAGTCATATTGATTATAAAAAGGACATAGGTAGTGCTCTAACTAGGCCAGGAAATGTAAAATTCTCTCTTGGACATTCACTTGCATCTTCGCTAGCATCAAGACTGCTTGCTGTGTTAAAAGTTCTTGTCTCCATTAAAAGTAAATTCAATTTCAATTTAATTTTAAATTGTTGAACAGACTATACAGATGAATAAGGAAAACTGGATATCTCAAAACTGAATAACTGATGACTGGTAAAATCATTTGACAACTTGCAATTGTGAGATTTGAACTCTCTGCCTCAGTTGTTAGTTCAGTACCAAAAAGGCTAAGTTTATTATAACATTATTAAATGTAATTTACCTTTGTCTGAAGTTACAATATATCTCCTGTGTTCTAATGAAGAGTAAGGCAGTTCAGGATGTAGGGAAATTCTTGTAGCCATGGTAGTATCTGTTGAAATACAATATATCTATAATTTATTATATCTGCAGACTTCCTGTCTCACTTGATTTCCTATGCTACGTTTTATTTATCACTATTTCCATTATATATTCATGGATCAGAAAATTATGTTCCTTTGTCTATATTTATGGATGGAAACTTTCAATAAAAGTACATATTTTTCAGAGTTAACCATATGATCATTTAACAGACAGCCTTTACCACAAATGCTATATTATTGGGCGAATTACCTTGCCTCTTCCGACCAGGAAGTGTTTATTTCCTAGGTGCAAAAAGGACAGGGAAAAAAATTGCTAAGACATTTGATGCCATGCATCTTTCCTTTTAACAGTGCCCTGAGATTTCTAAGGCTTAACTGAGCTGTTTTCAAAAAATGAGCCTGCAGCACAAAATGGCCAAGACTTACTTAAACAGACCACGAAGGTGACTAATGAGGAAATGGAATTGTGACCCTGGTAAAGTGGGAAGATCATGACAATATCTATATCTGTTCAGTAGCTTAAGACAACAAGGGGAGAAAGTTTGAAAAATATAATCAGAGATGGTGACCCAATAATAGATGTAAATACAGTTTAACCATTGCTCAAATTTCACACTGGACAAGCAAGTGTGCAAGATAGTTGTGTTAAACATTCAAAAACAGTAGTTATTTACCAAAAATCTGTGTGTTTTGTCCATATTTCTGCCACCTCTAGAGTCAATTATTGTAAGCATCTTCTTGCCAGCTTTGCATGCTTACACTCCATGAACCCTAGCTCATCAAATTCAGTCATCTGTAACCTGTCCTGCAGTCTCATCATCCCAATCCTCTCTAACTTACATGGACTCCCTGCCCCCTAACTCATTGGATTTAAAATACTTATTGCACCTACAGCTCCTTCAACAAACATACACACCCTACTTCTACAACCCTCTCCAGGTCTATATCCCCTCCCCTTCCCTTCAGTTCTGCAACTGAGGATTTTTTGTTTTGTGCAACCTGTCTTGCACCCCCCCCCCCCACCCCCTCTGCTCCCCCTTACACCCCCAACTATGATGACAATTCTACTGTCTGAAACTTCCTCCTTAAACCCATCAACTTTGCCAATTGTCTGTTGAATTTCCAAAATTGCTATCAAAATCCACCTTTTTGACATTTCCTGCAATGGTTCAGCATCATTTTAATCCAGTTTATTTGTTCATTTTTCTTCCCTTTTATAAAGCATCTTAAGGCATGCCCTTTGTTGAATCATTAAATAAATGCAAATCATCATAGTAGCGATGCAGAGCTTCTGTAACCAAACTGAGAGCCAGTTTATGTTGAGTATTTATTTTGATTGAATTCTCATTCACACACACCAGAATTGAATAAGAATTTTCAGCTCACTGGAACCTGAAGCATTGATGTAACATTTTCATAGTCTTTCTTCCTATCCCTGCACAATAGTCACCCAATTATTTCCACCCAAGAAAGTGAAATTATGCATGAATCATAGTGACTGTAACTACACTAAAAATAAAGTGAATAGATTTAATCAACCAAGAGAGAAGCACTAATCTATTTACCAGATCAGGTGACAGAAGGGAAGGACATCCAGAGCATAACATGAGGAGGATAGCTTAGCTTGAAGAATGAGGGCCCTGACATTGTTGTTTGAATATCTGCGACAACAAATCCACCCTGTAAACCTGCATGAAAATTATAACTTTTACTTAGATGTAGAATCTCTTAACCATGATGTCCATGCCCAATAAAAACTCATCAGGATAAATTTGTCTTCTTCTATCCATATTATTTTATGAATCCAGAAATAAAGATAAAAGAAAATTGGATACAGGAAACCAGTATACGATATCCACCATACACTGTATTACATCTCCAGATATTCCCACTTGTGGAAGTTCTCAGTTGATGGCATGCCACACTGACGGTGAATCTTGCTGCTGCTCAGAAAAATCTAACATAGCATTATTCATTTCAACTAGATATTAGCTGAAAGCAATCCTGACACTATCAACCAATCACCATACAGGAATGGATTTCAGGTCCAGTCCAATGCTTTGACCACTATAACCATGCTTGCTGACAAACGTCTTTGTAACATTTACATGGCTGGAGATGCATTGTACAACGTTGATCCAGATTCTGGAAAAAACACAAAGCATAGCTTACAAAAATTTATGCAGTGCTTAGAGCGTATGCAGTCATTTACATTATTGATGCAAGTCCATCCCATATGATTAAAAGCTAGTGCAAATCTCATCGGAATGAGCATGTACTCTTAGCACTCAACTCTTTGAAGATAGTCATTTATGTAATTATACTTAGCTTCAATGTGATCGGAACATTAGCAGTGGGAAACTGAAAATCAAGTCAGCCCATTAAAGGCTGTGCCAAGGTTGAAGGAAAACACTGCTTATAAATATGAGTAAAGAAATTCAATGTACAGACATAAATCTGCAGCCAAGTGATGGAGCAGACCAGCCCCAAGCCCCCATTTTGTGCCTGAAATGGTGCTGGTGCTGCATAAAGTGCAAGTAGAGTGACCCTGTGAGCCATTCCACAGAACGTTGCCATGGCCACCACTCCAGCAGGACTGCAAGGAGGTGGAATTGGGGCTAGAGCTGCAGCTAAACATCATAACGAGATACAGCAGCCCTGTGCTGCTTGTATAGCTGCAAACAAGGCTATCCTTTCTGGTGACTCAGAGCCGTGAAGACTGTTACCCACAGTCATTGCCAGCGAGGTATTCCAAAGCCTGTAGTACCTTGAAAGATGCAGCCAATCAGGATATGCTGGTTGTTGGTCACTCTGAAATCCCTTGTTTCATGTAATATCACTCAAATTAGCACAGTGATTGGCATGGGTCAAGCATTCACATAGCATAAATTGACATAGAAAATAAGATATCAGTTGGCTGTGCCTGTTTCCTTTCTGAAGAGCAGCTTTTGTATTCACCAATTCACTGTCACTGGGCTAGTAAACCAGAGACGCAGGGTAATGCTCTGGGGACCCAGGTTCGAACCCACCACTGTAGATGGCAGAATTTAAATTCAATAAAAATCTGGAATTACAAGTCTAATTATGACCATGAAACCATTGTCGATTGTCATTAAAAAGTCATCTGACTCACTAATGTCCTTTAGGGAAGGAAATCTGTCATCTAGTTCTGTCGAAGGGTCATGAGGACTCGAAACGTCAACTCTTTTCTTCTCCGCCGATGCTGCCAGACCTGCTGAGTTTTTCCAGGTAATTCTGTTTTTGTTTTGGATTTCCAGCATCCGCAGTTTTTTTGTTTTTATCCTTAACCAGTCTGGTCTACATGCGACTTCAGACACACAGTAATGTGGCTGACTCTTAAATGCTCTCTGAAATGGCCTAGCAAACTACTCAGTTGTATCAAACTGTGATGAAGACCGTAAAGAATGAAACCAGACGGACCATTCAGCATCGAATTAGGCACCAGAAACGATAATGGCAAACTCAGCCCTGTCGACGCTGCAAAGTCCTCCTGGCTAACATCTGGGGGCTTGCGCCAAAAATGGGGGAGCTGTCTCACACACTAGTCAAGCAACAACCTGACATCGTCATACTCACCAAATCATACCTTATAGATAACGTCCTGAACACCACCATCACAATCCCTGGGTATGTCCTGCCCCACCAGTAGGACAAACCCAGCAGAGCTGGTGGCACATTAATATACAGTTGTCAGTGAGGGCCTCAACATCGACTCTGGACTCCCTGAAGTCTTATGGCATCAGTTCAAACATAAGCAAGGAAATCTGCTGATTACCACATACCATTCCCCCCCCACCCCCACCAACCACCCCACACTCCACCCACCTGCAACATCAACCCCCACCCACCCTTCCCCAGCTACTGAGTCAGTACTCCTCCATGTTGAACACCACTTGGAGGAAGCTCTGAGGGTGGCAAGGGCACAGAATGTACTCTGGGTGGAGGACTTCAATGTCCATCAAGAGTGGCTCGGTAGCACCACGACTGACCGAGCCCTAAAGGATATAGCTGTTAAGCTGGGTCTGCAGCAGGTGGTGAGGGAACCAAGAGAGAAAAACATACTTGACCTCATCCTCACCAACCTGCCTGCTGCAAATAGATCTGTACATGACAGTATCGGTAGGAGTGACCATTACACAGTCCTTGTGGAGATGAAGTCCTATCTTTACATTGAGGATACCCTCCATTGTGTTATGTGGCGCTACCACCATGCTAAATGGAATAGATTTCAAACAGATCTAGCAACTCAATACTGGGAAATCATGAGCTGCGGTGGTCATCAACAGCAGCAGAATTGTAGTCAACCACAATCTGCAACCTTATGGTCTGTCATATCCCCCACTCTATCATTACCACCAAGCCAGGAGTTGGTTCAATGAAGAGTGCAGGAGGGCATGCCAGGAGCAGCACCAGACACACCGAAAAATGAGGCATGAACCTGGTGAAGCTAAAATTCAGGGCTACTTGCGTGCCAAACAGCGTGAGCAGCATGCAATTGACAGAGCTAAGCAATGCCCACAACCAACAGATCAGATCTAAGCTCTTCAGTCCTGCCACATCCAGTCATGGTAGACAATTAAACAATTCACTGAAGGAGGAGGATCCACATCCTCAATGATGGGGGAGCCCAGCACAACAGTGCAAAAGATAAGGCTGAAGCATTCGCAACAATCTTCAGCCAGAAGTGCCAAGTGGATAATCCATCTTGGCCTCCTCCGGGGGTCCTCGGCATCACGATCTTCAGCCGATTCAATTCACTCCACATGACCATCAGGAAATGGCTGAAAGCTGTGGATAGTGTAAAGGCTACGGGCCCTGACAATATTCCAACAATAGTAGGGAAGACTTGTGCCCCAGAGCATGCCGTGCCCCTAGCCAAGCTGTATCAGTACAGCTACAACACTGGCATCTACCCAGCAATGTGGAAAATTGCCCAGGTCTGTCCCGCCCACAAAAAAACAGGACAAATCCAATCCAGTGAATTACCTTTCCATCAGTCTACTCTCGATCATCGGTTAAGTGATGGAAGGGGTCATTGACATTGCTATCAAGTGGCACTTATTTAGAAATAACCTGCTCACTGACAGTCAGTTTGGTTTCCACCAGGATCACTCAGCTCCTGACTTCATTAGAGCCTTGTCAAAAACATGGAATGAACTCCAGAGGTGAGGTGAGAGTTAACATCAAGGCAAGTGAGCCATGAAGGAGCCCTAGCAAAACTGGAGTCAATGGAAATCAGGCGGAAATCTCTCTGCTGGTTGGAGTCATACCTAGCACAAAAGAAGATGGTTGTGGTTGTTGAGATCAATCATCTTGGTTCCAGGACATCACCGCAGGAGTTCCTCAGGGGAGTGCCCTTGGCCCAATCATCTTCAGCTACTTCATCAATGATCTTCCCTCCATCATAAGGTCAAAGTGGGATGTTCGCTAATGATTGCACAATGTTCAGCACCATTTACAACTCCTCAGATACTGATGAAATCCATGCCCAAATGCAGCAAGACTTGAACAATATCCAGACTAGCAAGTAACATTCATGCCACACAAGTGCCAGGCAATGACCATCTCCAACAAGAGAGATTCCAAACATCTCCCCATGACATTCAATGGCATTACCATCACTGAATCAGCCGCTATCAACATCCTGGGGGTTACCATTGACCAGAAACTGAATTGCACTAGCCATATAAATACTGTGGTTACAAGGGCAGGGTCAGAGGCTAGGAATCCTGTGGCGAATAACTCACCTCCTGACTCCCCAAAGCCTGCCCAGCATCTACAAGCACAAGTCAGGTGTGTGATGGAATACTTCCCACTTACCTGGATGAGTGCAGCTCCAACAACACTTAAGGAGCTCGACGCCATCCAGGACAAAGCAGCCCACTTGATTGGCACCCCATCCAGAAACATTCACTCTCTCCTCCACTGACGCAGTGTGTACCATCTACAAGATGTACTGCAGGAATTCACCAAGGCTCCTTAGGCAGGACCTCCAAAATCCATGACCACTACCATCAAGAAGACATGGGCAGCACACACATGAGAACACCACCACTTGGATGTTCCCCTCCAAGCCACACACCATCCTGGCTTGGAAACATATTGCCATTCCTTCATTGTTGCTGGGTCAAAATATTGGAACTCCCTTCTTAACAGCATTGTGGGTGTACATATATCACATGGACTGCAGCAATTCAAGGTGGCAGCTCACCACCAACATCTCAAGGACAATTAGGGATGGGGAATAAATGGTCTAGCCAGCAACACCCACATCCCACGAATGCATAAAAAAAAATTGTCTCTTAAACAAGATGCATTGATATCTCCAGAGGCAAATGTGTGTATGCTGACACAAATCATCTTCTGTGCACCCAAACCTACCTGACATCTCACTGTAGGTATGCCTCTCCTTGTGATGTTAGATTGGAGGAATCCTATGGGAAACATTGGTGCCAGTAATAGTACTGGCAACAATTTTTTTTTGCACAAAGAATTTGGCACAAAGTGTCATTAACAACACAACTGCTACCAGAAGTTCAAGATGATGCAGAAATGGCCTAAAATAATATGTCCTTCAAAGGAACTTCTGGCAGACTTCTGTTTCTAGCATCCCTCTATCTGATAAAGTGAATATGGTTTTGTAAAAAACAGATTTGTGTTTGTATGCAATTTCAAGTTCTGGTCTCTGGATTGTTTTCCTTCTGAAATTCCATGTTTTCTCCCACACAAGACAAACACCTTTTGTGTTTTTAATTAATTTTAATTTCTTATATGAAATTCTTCAAATTTCTTGAAATTACAGCACCTTGTAAAATACTTTTGGAACAGCACAGCTGCAAAAGATTTTTCTAATCAATTGAAGCCAATATTTCAGATAAAATTATCAGACAGTTAGTTCAGCCACTTCCTAAAATAAAAATAGAAGCGCAGGAAAAACTCTGCAGGTCTGGCAGCATCTATGGAGAGCGAAACAGAATTAATGTTTCGAGTCAAATATGACTCTTCTTTGGAAATCAGCCAATTCCTGGTTTGGCAAATTGGGATTAGACTGGATACCTCTTTTACGGCCAGCACAGACAATGGGCCAAATGGCCTTCTTCTGTGCTACAAATTTTTCTATCAACAAATCTTTGTTAGGGCACACCTCGAAAAATTGGCTTATAACTCAATTTCAAAATTGCATAAACATGAATCAAAAGCAGCTCAAATCAGTCAGCAACTACTAAGTAAGAACGAATAATTAGTTGAAAAATTAAGCACTCAAATATGTGAAATCCTTCAATCCCAATTTAACAAGCATCAGTCAATTCACTGAAATTTTTCAATTAGCAGCAGACTAGGGTAAATTTAACTTACTGATGTGTGTACCTAGACTTGATCTAAATGAGCAAATAATTCAGTATTATATTAAAAATCAATAAAGACTATTGTTACATTGAAAACTTCTGTCAACCTGCACAAAATCTCATTATAAAAGTGTGAACATTTTCCTGCAATGGTTTCTTACTCCTACAGGTGGCACAATGATAGAACTTTCAATTATAGACATCTCATCGCGCCCTCTATCTGATAAAGTGAATATGGTTTTGTAAAAAACAGATTTGTGTTTGTATGCAATTTCAAGTTCTGGTCTCTGGATTGTTTTCCTTCTGAAATTCCATGTTTTCTCCCACACAAGACAAACACCTTTTGTGTTTTTAATTAATTTTAATTTCTTATTGATATTTCATGAATGTCACCAATCTATATTTTTCAACTTCCAGCAAGTTAATAGAGGTGTTCATTTATCAAGAAATACGACAGCGCAGATGGAAACAAATAGCTTCCACTGATTGTGATCAAGAACAAGTAGACATACATATAGATTAAATGCAAGAAAGAACAGTGCAAAGCTTTTTCTTTCTCCACAAAGGGAGAAGCTGCAAGTTAGTGATTTAAGCAGGTATGTGGGACCACTACAATCTACACGTTCCCCTTCAGGTCACACACCACCTTGACGTGCGATTATACTGCTATTGCTTCATCATCGCTGGTTCAACATCCTGAAAGTCCCTACATAGCAGCACTGTGGGAGTCCCTTCACAACACAGGCTGCAGTGGTTCAAGAAGGCAGCTGACCACCATCTTCTCAAGGGCAATTAGGGATGGACAATAAATGCTGACCTTGCCAGTGACGTCCACAACGCATGAGTGAATGAATAAAAAAGGCTTTGCCAGTGTCACACATATTTTGAGAAGAAGGTTTCTGAAGAAACAAAGATCATCGCTCCACATCCTCTGCTCTCGGCCCAAAATTCAAACCCTCAACTCGCATAATTACACTTATCCTCCCTATAACTAGTGGTGCATCCCACAAAATACCATTTCCCCCTACCACGTCCACCTTCACCAGTGACCATCCATCCTGGCCTACCTCAAATTCCGGTTCATTTTTAGCCTCATTTCCCATGATCGGAATCAATATTTCAAGCTCCTTCTCCCCATGACTGTCACCCACATTCAGGAGCAGGAAAAATGTAAGGTGGTGCAGGTGGGAAAGGAACTAAACCAAACAGTGAGAACCATAGAGGAACAAAGGTCCAGAAAAAAAGCTCAACATCTAGGACAGGCAAAACCATGATTTTCAGATATTATATTTTTGTAAGCAACTCAAAATTCTCTCTCTAGATAAAGATTAAAACTACAACAGAAAACTATGAAAACCTATTTATTAAATCCACCCCTGAAGTGGGGGGAGAGGAGGTAATATTTTTGCTCTTGCTCATTGGTGAATTTGTAAACAATATATCTCAAAACTAATGGATGGATTTCAATGAAACTTGGTACAGAGAAAGGGTACAGCCCGAGGAATAACTAATTAGATTTTCTGAAAATGCTGATCTAGATCCTAGAATTTTTTTTAAAAGGATCTGTTAACATTGGGAGATAGGGTGAATTGAATTTTTTTTAAAGAATGTTGTGGGTGGTTTGGTTTAGAATTTTGCTGCTTGTTTTAGGATGTTGTGGATTGTCTCAGCTGTCAAAATGTGAACAGAGTTTTCAGAGCAGGTTGTTGGCTATCGATTAGCCTGAAGTCTCCTCCGTGAGATGGAAGCTTTTAATCAAAATATTTATTTTTTTCAGTTTTGTAGTGACAGAGCATCACCAGGCAAGTAAAAGCTTCAAGGAAGAACTGCGTAATTGCAATAACATTAACAGCATGGTGGAGGTATGCGCACTACTGAGTGCCTCTTCACTTGTTCTTTTATGTATTATGTATTGTGATTATGAGCATTTTTTTTAAGGTTTCAAAACTCACAAACGAAACAGAGAATTCCTTGAAAAAAAAATTCAAATCGATTCAAAATCTTTGAAATTAGAAAGATGTCTACCCAACATGCTGGTGGCATGGTTCCTTTGGATCTCTTTCCCCACCTCCTCCAGGCTCACCGCCAATACATGCGAGGAGCTCATGGGTTTTGTCACAAATAGAAACCATCCATTTAGCAGCCTCCGCCATTTCCCTCTCCAAGTTCACCAAGCAAAATTAGGTTTCTGCCTCGTCACAGTACAAAAACAGTTGTCAAAATCCCAAATTAGTATTTGACTGCCATCATGGTAAACTATCCTTTTTGGCCTGCCTGCAGCCTTTAATATAGTTGACCACACCCATCCTCCTCCCATGCCACTCATCCATCCAGCAGTATGGGACTGTCTTCACCCGGTTCCATCGTTACCAATCCAGTCATTGTCAGAGAACCCCGTGCAATGGTTTCTCATCTCCCACCAACACCCACCCCACCCATCCCCCTGCCCCCCACACCATTACCTCTAGAGTCCTCCAAGGATCTATGCTTGCTTCTCTGGGTGGCAGTGTAGCATTATTGGTTAAAGAGTCAATTACAGCTGTGAGAAGGGATGATATACTAAATGAAACATCAAATGAGGCCATATGGGTTGAGCTCAGAAATAAAGAGGCAGTCACACTCCTAGAAGTGTGCTATAGACCCCCAAATGGTGGAAGGGAGTTAGAAGAGCAAATCTGTAGACAGACTTCTGAGTGCAAAAACAATAGAGCAGTAATTGTTGGGGACTTCAACTACCCCAATATCAATTGGGATACAGTGTAAAGGGCACAGAGGGTGCAAAACTCAAACTGCATTCAAGAGAACTTTTTTTTAGCCAGCACGTAACAAGCCCAATGTAAGCGGGCACAATTCTATATTTAGCCTTAGTCTTAGGAAATGAAGCTGGGCAAGTGGATGAAGCAGCAGTAGGGGATCGTTTTGGAGATAGTGACCATAATAATAGTTAGATTTAGCATCATTATGGAAAAGGACAAAGATAGAACAGGAGTAAAAATCCTAAATTGGGGGAAGACAAATTTTTACAAAGCTAAAAGGTGAGCTGGCAAGTGGACTGGATGCAGCTATTAGAAGGAAAAGCTGTATCAAATCATTGGGAGGCAAAGGCGAGATTCTACGTGCAGACAGTGCAGACGTGTCACCTCAAAGAAAAAGGGCGGTACTGCCAAACTTAGAGCCCCCTGGTTATCCAGAAGCATACAGGCCAAGATAAAACAAAAAAAAAAGCTTATGACAGTCACAAATGACTTAGTGCTGTAGAAAGCCTAGAGAAGTATAGAATGTACGCAGGGGGAATAAGTAAAAATGGAAATTAGGAAAGCAAAGAGAGGATATGAAAAAATATTGGCAGGTAAAATCAAAGAAAATCCTGAAATGTTTTAGCAGTACATTAAGAGCAAGAGAATAACTAAGGAAAAGGTAGGGTCTATCACAAGATGTACATGGTAACTTGTGGGCTGATGCAGATGATGTTGTCAGGGCTCTCAATCAGTACTTTATCTCTGCCTTCACTAAGGACAGGGATGATGCAGACATTCTAGTTAAAGAGGAGTGTGAAAAGTTTGACACAATAATAATAGTGAAAGAGGAAGACCTGGAGAGACTGGCATCCTTGAAGGTGGATAAATCACCAGAGCCAGCTGGATTGTATCCCAGGCTGTTGAAGGAAGCCAGGGAGGAAATAGCAGGTGCTCTGAGGATCATTTTCCAAACCTCACTAGGTACAGGCAAGGTCCCAGAGGATTGAGGGTCTGCAAATATTGTACCATTATTTAAAAAGGATGCGAGGGATAGGCCAGAAAATTATAGGCCAGTCAGTCTAACTTCGGTGGTGGGCAAATTATTAGAAACTATTCTGAGAGACAGGATAAACTGTCAATTAGAAAGGCATGGTTGAGAATAGAGATGGACAGCATGGTTTTTGCTAGGGGAAGATCGTGTCTTACTAAGTTAATAGAATTTTTTGAGGAACTAACAAGGAGGATCAATGAGGGTAGTGTAGTGGATGTTGTCTAGGTGGATTTCAGTAAGGCATTTGACAAGGTCCCACATGGCAGACTGGTCAGGAAAGTGAGATCTCATGGGATACAGGGGAAAGTGGCAGGTTGAATCCAAAATTGGCTCAGTGACAGGAAACAAAGGGTAATGGTCGATGGATGCTTTTGCGAATGAAAAACAGTTTCCAGTGATGTTCCACAAGGCTCTGCGTTGGAAGCCTTGCTGTTTGTTGTATATAGTAATGATTTAGACATAAACGTAGGAGGCAAGATTGGGAAATTTGCAGATGACACAAAAATTGATCATGTAGTTGACAGTGAAGAGAGTCACTCCAGAATGATATCAATGGTTTGGTTGAGTGGGAGAAGAAGTGGCAAATGGAATCCAAACTGGAAAAGTGTAAAGTAATATATTTGGGGAGGGCAAACAAAGCAAGGGAATATTCAGTAAACGGGAAGTTATTGAGAGGAGTTGAGGAGTGCATGTCCACAGGTCCTTGAAGGTGGCTGGACAGGTGGACAAGGTAGTCAAGAAAGCATATGGAATGCTTTGCTTTATTGGGCAAGGTATTGAATACAAAGCAGGGATGTAATGATGGAACTGTATAAAACACTGGTGATGCCACAGTTGGAATTGTCTACACAGTTCTGGTCACCACATTACAGAAAGGACATAATTGCTCTGGAGAGAGTGCAGAGGAGATTTACAGGAATCACAGAATTGTTACGGTGCAGGAGGAGGCCATTCAGCCTATCATGTCTGTACTGGCTCTCCAAATGAGCATTATGACTCAGTGCCATTCTCTTGCCTTTTCCTCGTAACCCAGCACATTGCTTCTATTTAAATAAAATAACTAATTCCCTCTTGAATGCCTCGAGTGAACCTGTCTCCACCACACTTGCAGACAGTACAATCCAGACCCAATGCACTCGGTGTGTGAAAAAGTTTTTTCTCACATCACATTTGCATGTTTTGTTACGAGGGCTTGAAAATTGCAGCAATGAGGAGAGATTGGATAGGCTAGGGTTGTTTTCCTTAGCACAGCAGAGGCTGAAGAATGATGATTGAGGGGTACAAAATTATGAGCAGCCCAGATAGGGCAGACAGGAAAGACCACATTACGGGGAGGACGTGTTGCTCTGGAGAGAGTACATAGGAGATATACAAGAATGTTGCCAGACCTTGAAATTTCAACTATGAGGAAAGATTCAGTACGCTGGGATTGTTTTCCTTAGAATGAAGGAGGCTGAGGGATGACAATTGAGGTGTACAAAATTATGAGCCACCTAGATAGGGTAGACAGGAAAGACTTGTTTCCCCTAGCTGAGGGATCAATTACCAGGGGGCATAGATTTAAGGTGATTGTTAGAAGGATTAGAGGGAACATGAGGAAAAACTTTTTCACGCAGAAAGTGGCGGGCGTCTGGAATTCACTGTCTAAGTTGGTGGTTGAGGCGGAAATGCTCAACTCATTTAAAAGGTACCTGGATATGTATCTGAAGTGCTGTAACCTGCAAGACTACGGACCAGATGCTGGAAAGTGGGATCAAAATGAGCAGCTAGTTTCTGTTTTCTCTTTTTGGCCAGCGCAGACATGATGGACTGAACGGCCTCTTTCTGCACCGTAGCTTTTCTAAGGTTCTATTATTTTATATCCACATTCTGCCCCTCAACAAAATCATCTGAAATGCATCAGGTTCTACAAGTACGCTATGACCCAACTTCACCTCACCACCACCTCTTTTGGCTGATTCCAAGTTGTAACACTGCTTGTCCAACATCCAGTACTGGATAGCAGAAATTTTCCCCAACTAAACATTAGCAAGACTGAAGCCATTGTCTTCAGTCCACATCACAAACTCAGCTCTTTGGCCACCAACTCCATCGCTCTCCCTGGCCATTGTCTGAGGATGAGCCAGACCATTTGCAACCTTGGTGTCATATTTGACCCTGAGATGAGTCTCTGACTACATATCTGGAATTCCCTCCCTAAACTTCTCCGTCTCTCTCCTGTTTTTTGAAGATACTCCTTAAAGGATACCTCCTTGACATATGTCCTGATATCGCCAAACGTGACGCAGTGTCCAATTTTGTTTGGAAAAGATCTTGTGAAGTACCTTGGGGCCTTTCAGAATGATAAAGGCGCTCATAAGTGCTTTGCTCACCTGTCCATAAGAAATAACTACAGGAAGAAGCCTGACCATGACATGAATAGTGTTGATACATCCATAAAGAAACTATTTCTGCACTCTCTGGCTCAATTTCCACCTATGCAGTACTCTACCCAAACACTATATATGGTTTCCACTCCCTGTAAACAACATCCCACAAGGTTGATTGGTACTGTATTTTTTCTAAACTATTCATAAAGGATTTGTAAGCTAATCTTAAGAATGAGTTTTGAACACTTACTCCTACCTTTGTCATCAAAATCAAGCAACATTAAAACAGCACACCCTGTTTCCTATTGAAAAATAAAACTCAAAATATGAGCATATCACTGAACTGGAGAATCTGGTGTTCAATTAAAGATGTGTAAAGCACCTTCAATAACACTTAAACAGCATCCTCGTATAAAACCCCACTTAGATGTGAAAGGTTAAATAATACTAAGATTATAACTTTTCACATTTCTAACATGCTCTTAACAATTCTTGTTTTTCAGTTTATCTTCAAGGCAAAGCCCCAAATTTTCAGACACTTTCATGAAAATATCAACAGCTTCACTGCAGGCATATGTCACAACTGGACTTGCTCATACTTCACCATAATTTGAAGCTAATCAAGTGCGGTGTTAAACTTTGGTTTCAGGAGCAATGGCAACAACCACAATTTAAAATCTCACTTCTTTAAATGGTGGAAAAGCAATTGTATTTAAACTTCCCAATCAGCCCTAACAGAAACGCACAAAAAGATAGCACAACAGGGAAATAATATTGAATTGCAAGTTGTTTACAATCCATTTAATTTCATTATTTCTAACATTATACAATTTTTAAGGTTTGAACAGCCACAAGTTACAAAATAAAAATATTTCATATCGGGCAAATACAGGGAATTAATTCAGTTCAATAAAATGACAGCCTCTGCTATCAATAAATGAAACAAACTCAATTATTTCTTCTTGTAAATTACACACATTATGCTTAGGAAAATAACAGAGGATTATTCAGCTTAGTACTGGTTCTAAAACCTTCAGCTGTACTGCTTGTGAAAATCCAAATAATGAGCATATTCGCTCATGACCTTCCCCATATATACTGCACTGTCAGTGGCCATTGTGATCTTTTTAATCCAATTGCCAAAAGAACAAGCGTTTTTCCTACAAAAAAGCAGGGAAGTAGTACAAACCCTGAATATTCCAATTCACTGTTGCTGAATTTACCCCCAGTGATAAATTGAGACACTCAGATACGAGTTGAAATTATTTAAGCTAACCATTCCAAGCAAAGAAGAAGCAACTATACGTGGCAGACAAAGTCATGATAATAGGAGTTTGGTCACAATTCAAAGTACAGAATCATAGAACTGTTAGGGCGCAGGAGGCCATTTGGCCATCATGTCTGCAACAGCTCTCTGAGCATTTTAACTTAGTGCCAATCTCCTGCATTCTCCGTATTTGCTCTGTCCACACCGCTCATGATTTTGAAAACTTCTTTCAAGTCTTCCCTTAGCTTTCTCCTCTCCAAGGAAAACAGTCCCAACTTCTCCAATGTTTCCTCTTAACTTAAGTGTCTCATCCCTGGAACCATTCTCATAAATTTCTTTTGCACTCTCTCCAATGCATTCACATTGTGTGGCGCCCAGAACTATACACAATACTCCAACTGAGGTCTAATCAGCATCATATGTAAGTTCATCAAAACCTCCCTGCTCTTATACTCTATGCCCCTATTAATGAAGCCTACAATACCGAATGCTTTAGAAACAGATCTCTCTACCTGTCCTACCACCTTTAATGGCTTATGTACATATTCAGTCAGGTCTCTCTGCTTCTGCACACCCTTTAGAATAGTATCCTTTATTTTATATTGTCTTCCCATATTCTTTGTACCAAAGTGTATCACCTCACACTTCTCCGCACTGAACTTCATCTGCCACCTATCTGCCCACTCCACCAATATGTCAATGTCCTTTTGAAGTTCTACACTGTCGTCCTCTCAGTTTACAATTCTCCCAAGTTTTGTGTCGCCTGCACACCAAGATCTAGATCATTTATATATAATCAGGAAAAGCAAGGGTCCCATTACTGACCCTTGGGGAACTCCACTACAAACCTTGTTCCAGCCCAAAAAATACCCATTAACCATTACTCTCTGTTTCCTATCCCTCAGCCAATTTTGTATCCACATTGTTACTGTCCCTTTTATTCCATGATCTATAACTTTCCTCACAAGTCTGTTGTGTGGCACTGTATCACACACCTTTTGGAAGTCCATATACATCACATCAACTGCCTTGCCCTCAACAACCATCTCCGTTACCTCTTCAATAAGCTCCAGCAAGTTAATTAGAAACGATTTTCCTTTAATAAATCCATGCTGACTCTTCCAAATCAATCCACATTTTTCCATGTAACTATTAATTCTATCTTGAATAATTGTTTCTAGAAGTTTCCCCACCAATGAAGTTAAACTGACTGGTCTGTAATTGCAGGGCAGATCTTTACAACCTTTTTTGAACAAAGGCATAATGTTTGCAAATCTCCAGTCCTTCGGCATCTCCCCCGAATCCAGGAAACATTGAAAGATTATTGCCTGTGACTCTGCAATTTTCACTCTCACATCTTTCAATATTCTTGGATGCATCTCATCTTGTCCTGGTGCCTTATCAACTTTAAGTACCAACAGCTTATCCAATGCCTCATCAATTTTAAACCCTTCATGTGACTGAGTTTCCTCATCTGTCACCATGGCCTGGGCAGCCTCTGCCTGTAGGTAAAGACAGATACAAAGTATTCAGTTAACACCTCAGCCATGCCTCTTGCCTCTATGTGTAAATCTCCTTTTTGTTCCCTAATCAGCCCTACTCCTCCTTTTACCACCTTTTTACTTTTGATGTGCTAATAGAATACTTTGGGATTTCCTTTTACAAGAAAAAGTTTATATATTTTCTGCATTTATCTACAAGACTGGAAGGTCACTTTAAGTGTGTTACTACAAACTGTGCATTACATTTTCTAGGCATGACTAGGAATTGAAATGTAAGGAAAAGCAAGCCACAGTTAGGAAAGTGCACATCGCACACATGACACTAATTTCTACTTCAAAAACCTAAATTTCATGTAAAATAGGGAATTAGTATGTCAAAAGGGCTGCACAGTTACTATTAAATTCAACCAGAGAAAGCTATATGTTTTAAATTAAGAGGCTAAGTTCAAAGATAAAATGGAAAGTGAGGAATGATGAGGAAAAGATGGTGGGGTGGTTAAAAAAAAGGGAGAAGGGAACAAGGCTAAGAAAATAGGAAGAGGAAGTGGAAAATGGGGGACGATCACAGAGCAGAGCTCAGAAAATAAGGGATAGAGCAAACAATAGGGAGATTGCATGGAACGAGGGAGGAGAAAAAAAGCAGGGGAGAGCAAGGCAGGATAGGGAGAGAAAAACAGCAAAAGTAACTTTGTTCCAAAGCAGTTTCCAAGCGCAGTATTCAAACTTGAAAATGAACCCGTGGATGTAATTTGTCTATATTGGATATCAGGGAATTTTACCACCAAACTAATCAAATGAAAAGGTTGTACTGGCAGAGAATCAGCATTTAGAGTGTTAATTCCATGATCGATCATTCAAACAGGGAATGCTGGTTGTGAAATTTATGTCCTCAACATTGGCAACATTGTAGTGTCTATAAATAAATTGCAAGAGATAAGCGGCAGCTTTTCCCCATACTTACCGAGTAAAAAGCAGTCCCATTGTAAATTAAGAGTCAGGATTAGTGTCTCTGTCACAGGGCAAAAGGCTATATTTACCTTGATGTTTAGTATAATTAAATTTGATGAGCGGCACCATTTTCAAAGGATTTGCTTGTGTGATAGAAATGAAAATGTTTTGGTCATGATTTTTTTTGTCATAGCTCTACAAATTGAAGTCAGATTCACTAACAGAAAGTGATTAAGCTTATTATGTTATATAGCATCAACAAGATACATTGGAATATGTGGTGTCAGCTAAACAACACAAGGATCACTGAGTTCGACATGGGCAAGAAAGAGATGTGGGATAATTTTCCCTTTTTTCCTACCTCTCGACTGACCGCAACAACCCCTGGTGTGTTGTGACTTTTAAGAACAGACTTTCTTGCAAACTTAAATCAAAGGAGAGGATGAATGTTTATTTTCACAACATCTGAAATATAATCACAACAAACACCCATTCCCCTCTAACACCAAGAATCAGTATTATACTCTCTCCCCAAAAGGCTTGGAAATTCTCTCAGTTCACGGAAGGAAAAATGAAGGCCGCTGGTGATTAACTCAATCATATTCCAAGCAATAACTGGTTTCTGGCTTTTCAGCTAAAGTTGCAGTCTCTGCAATGAAGGAATATAACCTTGCAGGTAAAAAGAATTAGCCCCACCTCTCTGCCTATGGTGGATTTTTCAGGCAGAGTCCTCTCTTGCGCTGGGTGAGATGGCCTTCCCCTAGTCTTCGTATCCCAGACTTACTCACTGCTGTCCTTGTGCATTAACGAGGTATTTCCAATCACTGGCCAGCTTTCCATGCGACAATAATATCAATGTTTTCCACTGGCCCTAGAGTGAGTTGACGGCTAACCAATTTATCACACAATGGAGGATGCTTGGTATCCCATCAACATTCCAGCCATAAATAGGCTCCAAAATGCCTTCCCTCAATTTAGTCTACTGCATTCGCTGCTCCCAATGCGGTCTCCTCTACATCGGAGACACCAAACGCAGACTGGGTGACCGCTTGCGGAACACCTTCGGTCTGTCCGCAAGCATGACTCAGTCCTCCCTGTCGCTTGCCATTTCAACACACCACCTTGCTCTCAAGCCCATATGTCCGTCCTTGGTCTGCTGCAGTGAAGCTCAACGCAGACTGGAGGAACAGCAGCTCATCTTCCAACTAGGCACTTTACAGCCTTCCGGACTTAATATCGAGTTCAACAATTTCAGATCATGAACTCTCTCCTCCATCCCCACCCCCTTTCCAATCCCCCTTTTTCCAATAATTTATAATTTTTTTTTTTACAACTATATTTTTTCTTTTCCCACCTATTTTTAAATTTATTTCAATCTATTGTTTCATCTCCACCTTTTAGCCCATTTCATTCCCTTCCTCCACCCCACCCCCACTAGGGCCATCTGCCACTAGTTTGTCCTGCTTGCTACCCTTAATGTCCCCATTAGCACATCCTTCAGATAATATCACCACTGTCAACATCCCTTTGTCCTTTTGTCTATGATGTCTTTGGCAGTCTCTTCTTGGCCTCCACCTATCACTGGTCCCTTATCCAGCTCTACCTGTCCCACCCCCTTCTACCAACTTATAATTCATCTCATTTCTATATGTCTTAGTTCTGATGAGGGATCATACGGACTCAAAACGTCAACTGTATCCCTCTCCGCAGATGCTGTCAGACCTGCTGAGTCTTTCCACGTATTTTTGTTTTGTTCCAAGATGTCTTTATTTACAATCCCACCCTCATGAGGCCAGCAAATCTAACAGTTACTTTAAGTCTCTTCAGTTGAAATGGAAAGGAGCAATGATCAACACCTGGTAAGGCCATTTACATTTTTATGTAACTTCCCCAAGATACGCCCAGGCATGTCTGACCCTATGCCTGTACAGAAACCACAAAAGAAGTCACCTGACTCCTTGGATTCCATTTCATCAAAGTGAACTGCCGATACTTTATGTTCCTTTAAAAGGTACAAATGTCCACTGTCTTCATATGGTCACGGGCATGTGACGCGAGCATAACAAGATGTTCACATCTGGTCTACCATAGGAAAAGGAATAGGCCATTCAGCCCCTGGAGCCTGCTGCGTCATTCAATTAGATCCTGGCTGATCATCTATCTCAATGCCACTTTCCCACACTATCTCTATATTCCTTGATATCATCAGTCTTCAAAAATCTATCGATTTCTGTCTTGAACATGCTCAATGATTGCGATTCACAGCCCTGTAAGGTAGAAAATTCCAAAGATTCACCACCCTCTGAGCAAAGAAATTTCTACTCATCTCGATCTTAAACAGCCTCTTATCCTGAAATTATGTCGCCTGGTTTTAGACTCACCAGCCAAAGGAAACATCTTATCTACATCCACCCTGCCATGCCCTGTAAGAATTTTGGAAGTTTCAATGTGGTCACTCCTCATTCTTTGAAACTCAAGGGAATATAGATTCAATCTCCTCAATCTCTCCTCTTAAGACAATCCTGCCATCCCAGGGATTAATCCGGTGAACGTCTGTTGCATTCCCTCAATGGCAAGTATATCCCTCCTTGGATAAGGGGACCAAAACTGTACACAATACTCCAGATGAAGTCTGATCAAGGCTCTATACAGCTGCAGGAAGATATCCTTACTCCTGTACTCAAATCCCCTTGTGACGAAGGCCAAAATACCATTTGTCTTCCTAATTGTTTGCTGCACTTGCATGCTAACTTTTATTGATTCATGAACAAGGACTCTCAGGTCCCTTTGGACACCTGCACTTCCTAACCTTTCGCCATTTAAGAAATATTTTGCCTTTCTGTTTTTTCTACCAAAGTGAATAACTTCACACTTGTTCACATTATATTCCATCTGCCATGTTCTAGCCCATTTGCTTAGTCTATCCAAGTCCTCGTGAAGCCTTCTCACAACTTACGTTCTTACCCAGTTTAGCATCATCCGCAAATTTGGAAATATTACAATCGGTCCTCACATCCAAATCATTTAAATAGTCTATGAACCAGCACCACCACTTGCTTTGTTTTTTCTCGCCCTGCCCAACCCCACTGCCCCCCACCATGAGAGCAAAACTATAATTACCTCTGACTTGTAAAGAGAGATATTAATTTTCAAAGCCGTTGACAGCAGGCTGACATTTTTCTTTGCACTGTACTTAAATAATTCACTAATTTACTGCATGCCTTTAATATTAATTAGTCACGGTATCAACCTGTGACTAGTAAAGCCTATAAAGCTATTGACAAGATCTTCATTCTTTTTTTTTAAAAAAGGCATTGAGAAGCATTTAAATTTTCTACCAATATGACTTACACCAGCTATGGAATTCCCATGAGGAAAACTACATCTCAGAATTTCAAAACATTTTCAGCTTAAAAAAATTCTAGACAGTAGAACCTGCCACACAAGTTCTGCAATCTAAGGGTTAATGTAATTCACCAGATTTAAGCAGCAATTTATATAATATACAGAAATTCTAATGTCATCTGTAATAAAATCCAACAGGATGCCATTCCCTCTTCCCAGAATACCATCTATTGTTGCTGCAATATCTTGTCCATCCTATCACATCTGCATTTATTTGAATGGGAAACTTTCGTACTTCATTAGTGTAGATTTTTTTAAAACTTGTATTGATAAATACCAATGACCAACAAATTTTGCTCTACTTGTTTTCCAGACAATTGAGTGGTGAGTCACAGAGTAACTGAGAGTTAATGTGTTGCCTAACAACTAAGTAATAAGACGTGTAACAGCAACACAAACACGAAGCAGAAATCTGCTGCTTTCACACCAATGTTTGACAAGAAAACATATTACTGTGCCTGCCAGAAAATGAATTTTCAAACTAAGTAATCACATTGATGTATACAGCAACATCTTTGTCTTCATTTGTTTAAATTCATTTCTCCCAATATGCATGAATAGAATGCACTACCTAGTAGCAAATAATACAATTGGCATTTAACAGTCAACAGGAGTAACTTTGGCAAATAGAATCCCAAATAAAGTCACAAATTTGCTGCACAGCGCTACTTTCCGCTGACTTTCAAATAAGAGAACTGCACACAAGAATCCGCTGATACAGGTCATTAATTTTAACTGTGAATTAACATTTTAAACAAGTAATGCAACAGAAAAGTGTAAAGCAAATATGAAAGATGAGACCGAGGATGCAAAAATGTGTGGTGCGTTGCTCCTGGCCCAAGTACAGGTACATGTCCTCCAAGAATCTCTGTCACTTACCCCAATGGAGTACTTGGGATCAGGGAGAGATTTCGTCTCCATGAACGCATTGTTATTTGGAGTACTATTTTCCATGGATATTACTGGCAGGTGTTCGCACCAGACATCACAGATATTGTGATGTCCACAACAATCCATCAGGACATTAGTTTAGAGGCATATTCTTAAATAAAGATGAGCAACAGATCCTTTTTAGTCAAGGCTATATTGGTCGACTTCAACATAATCTGTAGAAGTGATTTATTTTAAGCACATAAGAGTTTCCTAACTTTTTCAAATCAGAGCATTCGATACCAAAACCGGCAATTCCATAGATGAACACAGAGGTGAAGTATGCAAACATCTCACTGATTCTACATCAAGGCAAGTCATTCTGATGTTCCAATTCAGAGATTCTAAACATGGTCTAAATTTGAAACCCGATTACTCATGCCCATCAGATACTGCTATGACTCATTCTAGAAAATCAGGAACAGCTTACAGTAGTTACAGTTGTGTCAAACCATTGACATTACTATAGAGCCATAGAAAAGTTACGGCACAGAAAGTGGCGATTCAACCCATTGTTGCTCCAGCCATAAAGAGAGAAAAAAGATAGCCACTAATTTTTAATCCTGCTTTATAACTATCCCCGAGTTACATTTTGCTGAGAAAATATTTATAATTTGATTACCTCTATGAACAGATTCCCCAAAATCTTGTCTTTTCTTTATAATGGTTATTCAGATTCACATGTGAAACCCCTTTATACCAAAGTCTAGCTCCAATTTTCCAGTGACTAAACATTCAAATAGCACTCAGCAATTTCTTTCTTTGAAAAGTCTATGCCTGTATTTTTAAGAACTGAAAATGCGCATGTTTCACATTAGCACAGAGTTACATTTTTGGAGTATTTGATTATTACATTTCTTTATTCTTTCAACAATAATACCATAAGCAGGAAAAGCCATGTTCACCCATACATTCAGATCCTATTTAGCATTTTTCCAGAATTACTTCAAAACTGCCCCAAAGTCAGCTATTAGCCTTCCCCACCCTTTCTATTGAAATGTTCAGATTTAGAACTTGCAGCTTCTTGGGTGACCTGGGCTGCTTAAGTATTAGACTAGGGGAAATTGCTGGCTTTCCATATTTC
This sequence comes from Carcharodon carcharias, assembly GCF_017639515.1. Taxonomy (NCBI): domain Eukaryota; kingdom Metazoa; phylum Chordata; class Chondrichthyes; order Lamniformes; family Lamnidae; genus Carcharodon; species Carcharodon carcharias. The sequence continues at coordinate 33,844,511 of NC_054473.1, forward strand.
ATAAGTACAATTTCCTTTATTGTTTATATGCTTTCAACAACCACCTGATTCCAACAAGAATTTTGAAGGCTTTGCTTAAAAAGCTACCAGACAACTTCTATTCCCAAACCACAGACTTCCCATTCTTTCTTCCCCAAATTATGATATTCTTAACAAAAACAGCCTACTTTTCATTGTTGACAGGAATTATTTTTGAAACATTTTCTTAAAACACAATAGACTAACAAGAACCAAGCTACTTTTCAACTACATATTTCATCAGTAATCAAATGTATATTTTCTCTCTCTGACAGTGTACTTTCTAATTGATAGAATTTGTGTCATTTCAAGCTCAGTGTTTAATTTGATTTTCACCTTTTCATCAGTCTTAGAATTTTAAATGTTAGTTTACAAAAAGAAAATCAATACTCCTGTGCACAGCATTATTGCAGTGGATTCTTCACAACCTAGGGAAACTACACCCCTAATGCTGATGGCCCTGAAGATTTCCAGTATTTTGTTTCTATATCATGTTTCCAAAGTTGTAGGTTTTATGACAAGGTTAGATTTCTAATTCACAGTAGTCAAGCCAACGGTACACAAATTGACTCACAGGGTAGTTTATTCATCTATTTCTCTTTACATGGGTTTTATTCTTATTGAATTCAAATTAGTCAACTTTGCGAATCTCAGTTGGATCAGAAGTAGCGAGAGTAGTAATGCATTTGGAATGAATTGAACCTTGTCACAAAGCACAGCTATGGCTTGTAAAGTAGAAATCATGCAATAAGAATCCCTGTACAATGATGGAAACATGTACACTGGGGACCCCTCTTGCTGCATCCTGTTATGCCACTTAAAATTGGCATCGCATGTGATCCCCAAAACTTTTGATTTTTTTCTACATAAATTGATACAAATAGGAATATTTTACTTATGGTGATGGAAACTACTTTTCCTGCTCTCAAATTCCCTAGAAAATGTTTGCAATGTGATGGAGATATCTTGACAAAACAGAGAAATAAGAAAACAGGAGGAAAATCAGAAAGGATAGACTAAGAAGAAAGCAAAACATGATTAAACCAAGCTACAGCTGCAATAGAATATGCAGTGATTTTGTTCATATAATAGAACTATATTGAATTAAATTGACCTTACAGAACGCATCTTGCCTATATTAGGATGATTAAATGGGCACTGTGACTATATTGGGTGCTCTCAAGGATTGATCGGGCGATCAATCACGAACAGCACTGGCAATAGCCATTCTGACATTTAAATGCATTTATACTGCATGAAACAATGCAGTCAACTTATCAACTGTCAGGCTCAAATTTGATTTGCTCAACCTCCAATGTAATGTCCAGAAAACCTTTACTCTCTCCCATCTTGCTTGTTTGCCATGGTATTGCCTCTATCTTCACTCAAGTCCACATGGGGCGGACCACATCATCCATTATTGGTCTCACTATCTAAATCACCCATTATCCATAATTACACAAAGAATGAACCAGTCTGAAAAGACAACTCAAGGGAGATGATGTCTATGATGTTCAGCGTTGGTTTTAAAAGCTTAAGAAAAATTGCATGAGAGATTTTCTCAGATAAGCCCAAAAATGGAACACAAACTGTGTCAGAGTAAAACACCACATAAACTGCAGTGGTCCAAGAAGGCAGCTCACCACCACCTTTTCAAGGGCAATTAGGGATGGGCAATAAATGCTAGCCTTGTCAGCAATGCCCACATCCCATGAAAGAGTAAAAAAAAATTACGGTTGTTGCATTACACTCAAGGTCATGCATCTCAATGGAAACCTGAAAGGTGACGAGAAATTTCAACTGTACAGAATTTGCATGACAGTTATAAAATATACATAAATGTAGTTATTAACCCACCATAGAACCTCAGTTAAACGCAGGCAGTGCCTGCAGAATATTGTACTGTCAATCAACGATGAGACCTTGTTAGGCTTTAGCACATTGGAATTCCCAGATACAAGAATAGACAGATTTCAGCAATTACTCTGAATACCAAGGAAATTGACAAAAGCCTGGAATCAAACTAGATGAAATTACAACTGGCACATTTAGAGTATTTCATGTGAAAAAGGAATAGCTCTTTAAAAATTTATGACACACCGGTTTCTTCTTCCTCCCCTCCACCACCCCTGCCAACTACTTTCAGATTCCAGTAAGCCCTCCCTTAATCAAAGCACGTACGTCTCCACCTCTCCATTCCTGCTGAACCTGTAGATCCCCACATTGCAGTCATCCTCCCTGCCCCCACACCCAAAAACTGAGAGACGAAGAGTCATGCGCACTCAAAATGTTAACCCTGCGTTTCTCTCCACAGCTGCTGTTAGATCTGCTGAGATTTTCCAGCATTTTCTGTTTTTGTCCCAAAAAACAATTGTTTTGTTATAAAATGTAGAAAATTCAACGTGTGCCTTTGCACCACTTTTAACATTTGTTTTCCTAATTTATGAAAACATTAAACAATGCATTTTAGAATGAAGTTTGAAATTAAATTTTATAGCAAACTATTAAGTATTATATTGTTATAAACTTTGTAACCATCTTCAGCCAGAAGTGCTGAGTGGTTGATCCATTTTAGCCTCCACTCGAGGTTCCCTTCCCCACAGATGCCAGACTTCAATCAATTTTACCATCTTTATGTGACATAAAGAAAAGGTTGAGTGCACTACAGCAAAGTTTATGGGCCACAAAAACATTTGAGCTGTAGCGCTGAAGACCTGTGTTCCTAAACTAGTTGCTCCTAGCAAAGCTCTCCCAGTACAGCTACAACACCGGCATCTCACTGAAAAAGTAAAGAATTTCCCAGGTATGTCCTGTCCACAAAAAGTAGGATAAATCCAAATGGTCAATTACCGCTCCATCAGTCTAATCTTAGTTATCAGCAAATAAATAAGAGGCATCATTGATAGTGCTATCAAACAACACTTACTCAGCAATAACCTGCTCACCGATACTCCATTTGAGTTCAGCCAGCACCACTCAGCTCCAGACTTCATTCCAATCTTGGTGCAAACATAGATGAAAGAACTGAACTCCAAAGGTGAGTTAAGTGTGACTGCCTTTGACATCAAGGCAGCATTTGACCAAGGGTGACACCAAGGAGCCCCAGTAAAAGTGAAGTCAATCGCAATCAGGATGAAAGCTCTCCACTGCCCGGAGTTGCACCTAGCACAAAAGAAGATGGCTGTGGTTGTTGCAGCCCAAATATCTCAGCCCCAGGACACTGGTGCAGGAATTCTTCGGGTCCCAGGCCCAACTATCTTCAGCTACTTCGTCAATGGCCTTCCTTCTATCTTAAGGTCAGAAGTAGAGATGGTCGCTAATGATGGTACAGTGTTCAGTTCCATTTGTAACACCTCAGATAATGAAGCAGTCCATGCTCACATACAGCAAGACCTAATCCACGTTAAGACTTGGGCTGATAGGTGCCAAGTAACTTTCATGTCACCAAAGTGCCAAACAATGACCATCACCAACAAGAATATTAACCATGCCCCCTTGTTATACAACGGCATTGCCATTGCTGAATCACCCACCAGCAACATTCTGAGGGTTACCATTGGCCAGAAACTTAACTGGATTAGCCTCATAAATCCTGCAGCTACAAGAGCAGGAAATTCTGTGGCGAGTAATTCACCTTCTGATTCCCTCATGCCTAACCACCATCTACAAGGCACAAGTCAGGAGTGTGATGAAATGTTCTCCACTTGACTTAATGAACACAGCACCAACATTTAAGAGATGGTGGCATAGTGGCAGTGTCTCTAGACTAGTAATCCAGAGGCCCAAGCTAATGCTCTGAGGAGACTAGCTCGATTCCCACCACATCAAGTAGAATTGAAAGCTAGCCATCAGTTATCATGACTGTGAAACTATCATCGTAAAAACCCATCTGGTTCACTGATGTCCCTTAGGAAAGGAAATCTGCCTTCCTTACCTGGTCTGGCTGACATGTAGCTCCAGATCCACAGTAATGTGGTTGACTCTTAACAGCCCTCTGAAAAGGCCTAGTAAACCACGCATGCAGCCAGCTCTCTCTGCATATAGATCAAGGGCAATTAGGGATGGATAACAAATGCTGGCTTTGCCAGCAATTCCCACATCCCATGAAAAAATAAATTAAGAAGCTCAACACCAAAGACAAAGCAGCCTGCTTCAATGGCCCTCCATCCACCACCTGAAACATCCATTCCCACTGCTCTGGCTCAACGTGGCTGTAGTGCATACCATCTACAAGATGAACTGCAAAAGTTCCCAAGGCTCTTTCGACAGCACCTTCCAAAGCCTCAGCTTCTATCACCTGGAAGAACAAGAGCAGTAAGCACATTGGAACACTGCCATGTACAAGTTCTCCTTAAGTCAGAAACCATCCTGACTTGGAAATATATCACCATTCTTCAATTATAGCTGAATCAAAATCCTGGTACTCCCTCCCCAACAGCACTGTGGGTGTACCTGCACCACATGGACTGTAGCGGTTCAAGAAGGCAGCTCACCACCACCTTTTCAAGGGTAATCAGGGATGGGCAACAAATGCAGGCCTTGACAGTGATGCCCACAATCTAAGAACAAATTTAAGAATAGCCCTTAGATAGAGAATTACAAACAGAGAAGTACGGATATTAGAACAGCCATATTTATTTATAATCAGTATATCCAAACAATGCTTTGTTTATAACCAAGAGAAAAATATAAAGCACAATAAGGTGATGAAGGGAGGTGATGTAGCTACAAGAGGAAGTCAGAGGCTAGGAATCCTGCAGCGAGTAACTCACCTCCACCTCCGCAAAGCCTGTCCACCATCTACAAGGCACAAGTCAGGAGTGTGATGGAATACTCCCCACTTGCCTGGATGAGTGCAGCTCCAATAACACTCAAGGAGCTCGACACCATCCGGGGCAAAGCAGCCCACTTGATTGGCACCACATCCACAAACATTCACTCCCTCCACCACCGACACACAGTGGCAGCAACGTGTACCATCTACAAGATGCACTGCAGAAACTCACCAAGTCTCCTTAGCCAGCACCTTCCAGATCCACAACCACTACCACCTAGAAGGTACAGGTCAGCAGATACATGGGGACACCACCACCTGGACATTATCCTCCAAGCCATTCATCATCCCGACTTGGAAATATACCACCATTCCTTCACTGTTACTGGGTCAAAATCCTGGAATTCCCTCCTTAACAGCACTGTGGGTGTACCTACACAACATGGATGGCAGCAATTCAAGAAGGTAGCTCACCACCACCTTCTCAAGGGCAATTAGGGATGGGCAATAAATGCTGGCCTAGCCAGCAAAGCCCACATCTCGCAAATGAATTTTAAAAAAGTCCATCTACAGTGTGACCTTGTTTCAGGCCCTGTTAGAGTAGGAATTGTGCCTAAACTACCAGTAACAGGAATTGATTTCTCCTTGGGAGCGATTTGGCTGGCGGCCAGGTAGTAGCCAGCAAAAGAAGAGGCCAAGATAAAAGAAGCAGAAATCTGCAGAAGGTCAGAAAGCTGGAGAAGGTTCAGAGGCCCAAAAGGGTGGGATATCACCCACAGACCTTGAACAAAAGCTGCTTTTTTTTTTAATTCATTCATGGGATGTGGGCTTCGCTGGCCAGGCCAGCATTTATTGCCCATTCCTAGTTGCCCTTCAGAAGATGGTGGTGAGCTGCGTTCTTGAGCCGCTGCAGTCCATGTGGTGTAGGTACATCCACAGTGCTGTTAGAAAGGGAGTTCCAGGTTTTTGACCTAGCGATGGTGAAGGAACAGTAGAATTAAACAGGGCCCAGAGAATCTGAAATAAATTCCCCAAATATTCCCAAATTAAATAGGGACCAGGGAAGTCCTAAAGCAGAGAAAGAAATAATGAGGGAGATGCCCCACGTAGCCAAAGGCCCTGAAAGACGACATCTTATTAAGCCCAGGAAGGAAACGGTTAAGGACTTGCCTGAAGGATGGCTGGCATAAACCTTCATTCCAGCATTAAATAGGGACAAAGGGAGTTCCCAAATCAATAAGCAAATAGGGAGAGGGTTGCATCCCCCCAGCCGAAAAGCCACCAGGGAGGGCAGCTGGAGTTACACCTCCATTCGAGGGCAGTGGTGTTACAGAGGACATGGAACATGTTAGGAGCGCACCCCCTCGAAAGCCAAAGGCCCTGGCCAGGAAGCCAGTGATTGATTTCACTGACCACTTTAAGGAGAATTTAAACATGGAGCAGAAAAGCTCCCAAACTGACCCAAATAGAATGAGGGTGATGCCTCACCCCATTACTAAGCCACCCGGAGGTACAGCAAGAGCGGGCATCCCCCAGAGGCCAGCAGTATCCCAAAAGGCACTGCATCTATCACACAACTGACTAGCAGAGGGGCCCCAACTAGACTGGACCCCATACTGGCGATCATGAAGAATTGCAAGAGGACTGGACAGAGTTAACCACCCCACTAGGCTATATGTAGCCATATGTGGTATGGATGTGGGAGAGGCCCCTGACAGAATGCCACCTTCCTATCCCAAAAAAGCTGGCCCAAGTTCAAGAGCCAAACTACCTGCCTGTTGCTGTGCCAACCAAAGCACCTAAGCACCAGAAGCTGGAACTCTCCAGTTGTGCTCGCGCCCAAGTCAGGCCCCAAACCGGAATCCCCTAAAGAGATCAAGGTCCCTTTAAAACACCCCACTCTCCTGACCTTCAGCCAAACTCCAGTCTCTAGGTCAGAACACCTGAACCCACAGGTTATCAAAGTGGACAGGCAGGAGCTGGGCTGGGCAAGAGCAGCTCAGCCCGATGATCCCAGGGCCTGGCACCCACAGAGAGATGTCCAGCACTCCCCTATAGATCGCCCACAGCAACTTGACCATCACTCATCCCCTGAGTGCTAACCACCCTGTAAAACCCCCAGACCCTTATTGAGGATACTTAATCAGGAGATTGGACTGCCCGATCCAGGGGGAAGTCAGAACTCTAGCACCAAATAGGGCTCCTTATGCAGCTGACATTTCCCCCGCTAGCTGTGTGTCTGATGTGCCAGGATGAATGAGAGAATGACTGTATACTTCTGCATTTCTTTTTCTTCCTCCCCCAAGGCCACATTTAAAAAAGAGAAAAAAGTCATTTCATTATTCTCCAATGGGTGAGGCTTGTCCCATCTAGAAGACAGGAAGGAAAATATATATATCTACATCAACCTGGCTACTCTATAAAATTATTTTATGTTTTGATAAATGGGCAAAGGCTTTCCCCTAATTAGCCATGACTCATACCAGAGGAATTTCTAACCTTCAGAAATCAGCAGGACCCTCATTATCTTTAAAGGGGCGCTAATACCCGTGACTGCAGCAAAGTAAATTCCAAGAAATGCACCCACCCCCTTTACATTCCTAAGGCAGAGCTGGCCATTGGAGACAGCACATTTGCAAGGACAAAAGGCACCCTGAATCCTCTATTAAACACCCCAAGATTCCAGACCTGGGAAAATACATCCTTTATCCAACACCCAGGAAATGAAGTGAGAGGGATGTCATATGACCTCCCCCAAGCCACTAGAACCTGTAATATTATCGCGTGGTACTGAACCCAGGCAATCTACCATATTACCATCTAACAGGCAGCAGCAGAAAGAGCTCTGTCCAGATAAATTGCCTGGTCCTCATCTACATTGAACTACTGGAATATTGGAACTTCTGTATCTGTGCCTGCAAGACTAATTCATCTCTACGTACCTTCTTTCAGGAAACTATAGGCCAGTCAGCCGAACATCTGTCATTGGGAAAATGCTAAATTCCATTATTAAGGAAGAAATAGCAGGGCATTTAGAAAATCTTTATGCAATCAAACAAATTCAACATAGTTTTGTGAAAGGGAAATCATGTTTGACAAATTTGCTAGAGTTCTTTGAGGATATAACAAGCAGAGTTGATAAAGGGGAACAGGTAGATGTAGTGTATTCGGATTTCCACAAGACATTCAATAAGGTACCACATGAAAGGTCGTCGCACAAGATAGGAGCTCAGTATTGGGGGTAATGTATTAGCATGGATTGAGGATTGGTTAACACATAGAAGACAGAGAGTCAGGATTAATGGGTCTTTTTCAGGCTGGAAAGACATAACTAGTGGAGTGCCACAAGGATCAATCTTCAGGCCACAATTATTTACTATCTATATTAATGACTTGGAGGAGGGGGCAGAATGTAATGTATCCAAATTTGCTGATGATACAAAAATAGGTGGGAGGGCATGTTGTGATGAGGACATAAGGAGTCTGCAAGGGGATATAGACAGATTGAGTGGGCAAAAACTTGGCAAATGGAATTTAATGTAGGAAAGTGTGAGGTCATGCACTTTGATAGGAAGAATCAAAAGGCAGACTATTATTTAAATGGAGAGAGACTCCAAAATGGTGAAGTACAGAGGGATCTGGGTGTTCTTGTGCATGAAACACAAAAAGTTAGCATGCAAGTGCAGCAAGTAATTAAGGCGGCAAATGGAATTTTGGCCTGTATTGCTAGGGGGTTGGAGTTTAAAAATAGGGAAACCTTGTTACAACTCTGCAGGATGTTGGTGAGGCCACACCTGGAGTAGTGTGTACAGTTTTGGTCCCCGTATTTAAGAAAAGATATACTGCCATTGGAGGCAGTTCAAAAGAGATCCACTAGGCTGATTCCTGGGATGAAGGGGTTGACTTATCAAGAACGGCTAAACAGGTTAGGCCTTTATTCATTAGAAGAATGAGGGTGATTTTATTGAAACGTACAAGATTCTGAGGTGGTTGGACAGGGTAGATGTTGAGAAGATGTTTCCACTAGTGGGGGAATCTTGAACAAGAGGGACATAGTTTTAGAATAAGGGGGCACTCATTTAAAACTGAGATGTAAAGGAATTTCTTCTCTTAAAGGGTAGTGAATGTCTGGAATTCTCTACCCACAGAGCTGTGTAGGCTAGATCACTGGAAGTATCTAAAGAGGAGGTAGACAGATTTTTGAAATATGAGGGAGTTGAGGGCTATGAGGAGCTGGCCGAAAGAGGTGTTGAGACCTGGAGCAGATCAGCCATGATCTTATTGAATCGTGGGGCAGGCTTGAGGGGCCGAATGGTCTACTCCTGGTCCTATTTCTTATGTTCTCCCACTGTGGATGTCCTCACTTCTGGGAAAGACAGATCACCCGGCAACAGTCAGCCTGCTACCCTCTGACGAAGTATGCCATTGGATTTTTGATTCTGCACTTCGGATTCACTTGAAACCATAACTCTTATTTATATCATGGTCTTGCTCTATACTCCCTTCTTTCCCTTATCCCTCTCTTATTGTATGAGTGCAAAAAAGGGGTGTGTGTAAAATAAGCTAACCCTCTTATTTTACCTTATCTCGAGTTTCCTGTGGGGGTTATTTTTAATAGAGGATTGGATCACTCCAAACTGATGGGTTAGCAAAAACACACCACCACTTATCAGAAATCAAAAACACCTGTTTACAGACATGTAATGAAGGGAAAAATTCAGGGCTGTTTAAATTAATCCCCCTCCAGTCTGTAACAATCATTAAAAAAACAAATGTTTCAATAATGTCCCTTAGGAATGCAAACTTGCAGTCCTTATCCAGCCTACTCTTTATGGAACTCCAGTCCCGCACAAACATTGACTCTTAACTTCTCTCTGAAGCGGCCTAGCAAAATACAGTTTTAGCAAATACCTTTAGTGATTTAAGATGGTGGCAGATGCCTACACTGCCTTCTTGTTTCTAGACGAGATATGCCTTCCTAACAATGCCAAAATCTAGAGAATTAACTTCAAAATATAAAAAAATTAAAGGAAAAATGATAGTGGGGCTAAGAATGAATGGAGTTAAATTGGTTAGCTCCAAAACGAGCATATGGATTGCAATAATCAGTGAGCCCGCACTCATTGTGTTGAATGCAGACAACACGCAAAGTTCATGCTACCTCAATGTGTTGATTTGTGCATGCAGCCAGCTCTTCCAGCACTGGCGATTGGCTGCACAGATCATTACACATTCGAATGTCATTACTAACTTGCACTTCTCAAAGGTGAGGTACATTGTAGCTGGTGCTGACAGTTGTTCTACAAGTGAATCTGACCTGAAAAGGTCTGAAGAATGGCTAACCAAGGGAGTGCATGGGCATCAGGTTTTCAGATGCTGCACTGGAGGTCTTGGAGGAGTTGGAAAGGAGGAAATCTCTCTCGTTCTCAGGAAGCCCTAAAGATACATGATGAGAAGGCTGTGGGAATATATAGCTGCAGAGGTCAATACCAGGAGCATGTAGTCCCAAGGATTTGGACATAGTGCCAGAATATGGTTAGCGATCTCTCATGATTGGTGCGGGATAGTGAATGCATCTTCAAGTGCCATATCCACCAACTCCACCTACAGCCTCAGCCATTGTTCAATTCATCACGCCCGCATCATTTAGCTATCAACAATCTCTATCAATCAGCATTCATATCTAACATTCCTAAGCTTCACTTTACCCTCACACACTTAGCACTGTTGCAAGCCTCAAACCCACATCACACAACTTGCACACACTTCCAGCTATTCAACTATGACCGCCACATCACCAAAAAGATTGCATGACTCTGACGGACACACTTCCCTCCCTCGTGCAGGAAAATATGGTGCACAGCCAGAGGGTGAGATATGCCTACATGTACTAACCCTCACAGAAAAGACACTGCTGGCCATTATGGGAATGGCCATTACTGAGATTGTGGCCACTGGCAGGGCTGAAGCCATTGAAGGTGGCGGTACCCTCATACATAATCCTTCTCTTCTCACCCGATAACCTCTTTTGACTTGCTAAGCTTCTGATGATGTAAACATGTATTTCTTACTTTGGCCTCTTCCCTCATTATAATCCAATCCATGTATCTTTTCATTTCAGATATCTATGAATTGCACCCTTCCCAAGCAGTAATGGAAGAGCAAGATGACAGGGAAGACAAAGACATATTGTCACTCAATTTCACAGTTGCAGCCACCCAGACTAAATTCACCTCATTTTCGTACTAGCGGAGGATATAGAACAATTAATTATAGAAAAGGAATTACTTCTGACAAAGTAAGTGGAACTCCAGTATAAGTCACAAGGAATGAGCCCTAGGTAGTTGAAAGCCAGAGAGGGAATGACAGAGGCACTGGTTACAAGTTTTCAATCATTAGATATGTAAATTGTCCATTGGACTGGAAAAATCAAGGGGTGGGAAGAGAGAGGATAAATTGGGTAACTGTAAGCCAGTTCATCAAATGTCAGTTTTGGGCAAATTCAGAGTCCTTAATTTGCGATAAAATTGCAAGTGCAAAATAAAGCTTAAGGTAGCACAGATTGGTCTATGCCAAGTGTTTAACAAATGTCAATTTTGAGAAGAAATGACTGATTGGATAGAGGTCATTCAATAGAAGTAGTGTATATGGATTTTCAAAACATATGTCTCACAAGAGGATCATTAGAAAAGTTTAGCCATGTGACACAGAGGAAATTTAGTAACGGATAGAAAATTAAATGAACAGGAAGAAAGTGGGATGTTGCCCATATTAGGGAAAGGCTGCAAGTAGTATATCGCAGGATCAATGCTGGCTCTTTAGTTCTCGGGTATATACAGCTAATTTGCCCTTGGATATAGGGAACAGAGTCTTGAAATTTGCTAATGACAAAAGTAGGAAGCTTGTAAATGAATTTGACTTCAAGAAACTTCAGGAAGACTAAAACAGTTATGAAAAATGAACAGACAAGTGTTGCATTCAGTTTAGTGCAGGTACATGTGGGAGCAAGCAATGGCAATATACATTTCTTGGGAATACTTGGAAAAACATATATTAACAGAGGCTGTGGAAAGCAAACGATTCCCTGAAAGGGCAAGTATGAAGAGATAAGCAATAATAAAGGCCATTAGAATTTTGGGTTTTATACATAGGGACATTGAATACAAATGTAAATAAATGATAAATATATACAAACCATTGGCTAGGCAACAGCTGGAGTACGGTCTGCTTTTGGAAGCCCATTATAGAAAGGACAATAAAGCCATAGAGAATGTACAACATAGTTCACCCAGGATGATGGCATGGTTGGAAACTATAATTATGAAGTGACACTTCACAAAATTGGGACTATTTCCATGACAGCAATTTAAGATAGTCTAAAATAGCTTAGGAAAAATATCTTTGACAGAAGGATGTTGGAACATGGATGCTATTCCACAGGCAGTGGATAAGTCAAAGACCTTAGCTCAAATTTCTTTTAAACAAGCAATGTCTAAAGCTGAGAAAGATACAAGACTGTGAGGAAGAGCGCAAGACAGTAAAGATTAGGCTTTGACTGCTCCAGCTAAAAGCCAGCAGAGGCAAAACATTGCCCATGTATTACGATCTTCTGTGCTATTTCCAGTACAGTGGACAAGGAAATCAAGCTTTCACATTAATCCAACCCCCTTCTAAACCAGCAGGACTTCCTATTAACTTAGGGCTTTTAATTCCAGCACTAAGGACTTGCTAGTCCATTACATGTTCAATATCATAACATTCTAATTGTGTTGTACATATAGCAGTTTTTTGTTTATTCATTCATGGGATAGTGGCATCGCTGGCTGGACCAGCATTTATTGTCCATCTCTACTTGCCCTTGAGAAGCAATTAAGGGGGAAGTAAATTCAATTACCTGGATTCAACAAGGAGCACTCGACCAGTAGGTCTAAAGGAAAGGCCAGTTTAGCAGCTCAGCATGCTCCAGACTACCCATGAATAACATCACAAGAGATCTATTTGTATCACAAATGACCAGAAACATAGAAAAAAAAACACTCTAGCTCCTTGAAAGCTGCAGGCGATTTCATTAGGAAACAGATGGTTTTGGGAAGCATGGAAATTAGATATTAATTATTGCAATTAGAAATTACGTCACCCACTGTACATTCATTGCTTTTTTATATTGGAGTTGGAAAAGAGAGTTGAAAAGATTACAAACAGCTGTGTTTGTATTTAAACGATAAGATAAAAAAACCTTCAAAATTTAACTATGTATGAATGTGTCAGTTTGTGACTAACAGTCCTTCACGAAAAATTTATTTTTATTCATAGTCGCTTGGCAATACAGAACTTGAGTCTTGCTGAAAAAATGCTGTCAAAGCTTTTTGCCTTGCACTCATCAAGAGAGATTTGCAAGAACACCAAATTTCAAAGGGAACAAAAATTAATACTGCATGAAAAAAGGGCACTGATTGGTTGGCAAGTGGACTCTGACTGATAGAGACATTACCATGAAGAATGCACCGAGGAACAATTATCCCGCAAGCTTTTGTTTAAATTCAAACCAGGCAAATCGATTCCGATTGGTAGAGGCGTTGCAATAGGGAACAATTGTCTCCAAAGTTTTTGTTTAGTTGAAAAAAGTGGAATGCCAGGGCACATTCTGTTTGCAAAGGACAGCGCCTCGTGTATGAATATATGTAGCTTCTAGCATGCATAAGTGAGCCACATTGTGAGCCCAAATGAATTTTAAATTGGTTATGAGTGCAATTCTAAGGACAATCGCAGAATCTATCCATGTTCAGAGTTTTGAGCACAGGCTGGCTGGGGATGGTCAGTACTTTGCCTGCTGTGAACAGCCGAAGGGGCATGCTGTTCGGCCTGTTCCACCAAGCATTAGGACAGGCAGCCTACACGCCTGGCATCACACCGGCACTGAATTTCATACACCACATTGCTCATTGAACGGTTGTCTTTTTGGTTTGACAGAAGTATTCTGTTAGTGCAGAATACTTCTCACATTTCTACTACATGGTAGCGACGTGAAACTGCATGAAGCGTAAAAAATTTATCGCATTTTAATATTGAGTTTCATGACTGCTGTGCTGACAGACTAAAGCAGAAAAACTGAGAAAGCTGTGTTTTTGTTAATTATTACTCTAATGTGAAAAGAATCCCCACCCCCACTATTCTTAACTTCTTGCCAGTGTTCCGTGATCTTATTCCACATCAGTGCTGCAGCTGTTATTTTACAGAAGAAGCTATTTACAACATATCAAAGTGTTGAACATTAAGTACATTTTTCAAGATTAGCTTTCTTAAGCATTCTTCTCATGAATCACATTTTCACTTTTATAACTGGATGGTCACATTTAAGCACATTTAGCAGAAGATTGATAACTTTAATTGTAAATACCAACTTTGATTCTGGAGCAATTTTACACATATACTCTACATTATTAACTTCCTTCAGATTACATGACTTCAACCAGCACAATTTCTAATCCTCCCAAAATGTAACAGCTGAATTACTATGGTTTGATCATCTCCATGCCCTTTAATGGGGCAATAAAAATCTAATTCCTTTCAATTTTCTACGTGCCACATGTCCAAGCAACAGCCATCACTTCTTACTTTTCATGGCTACACAGACCATCTTTATATGCTGCACTATTACTTGACCTCAAATGACTGCCCAAATCTATCCCATTGCTTGCGTATTGAAAGAAGCAGGTTTTCTCTACATAACAAATGCTTCATTTTCCTTCAACAACTCTCAACAAAACATGATTACACCCAAGATTTCAATAATGCTGCCACATCTTTGAAGGAGTAACATGCACAGTGGATAAAGGGGAGCCTGCAGATATGCTGTACTTGAATTTCCAAAAGGAATTTGATAAGGTGCCACATCAAAGGTTATTGCAGGTAATATAAGCTCATGGTATAGGGGATAACATATTAGCATGGACAGAAGATTGGCTGGCTGGCAGAAAACAGAGTATGCATAAATGGATCTTTTTCTGATTGGCAGGATATGACGAGTGAAGCCCCGCAGGAGTCTGTGCTGGGGCCTCATCTTTTTACAATTTATATCAATTACTTAGATGAGGGAGTGAAGGCATGATAGCTAAATTTGCAGATGCCACAAAGATAGGTAGGAAAGTATGTTGTGAAGAGGGCATAAGGAGGTTGCAGACAGATAAGAAGGTTCAGTGACTGTGCAAAAATATGGCCAATGGAGTATAATGTGGGAAAATGTGAAGTTGTTCATTTTGGCAAGAATAAAAAAGCAAAGTATTACTTAAATGGAGAATGGCTGCAGAATTTCAAGCTGCAGAAGGATCTAGATGTTCTGGTGCATGAGTCACAAAACGTTAGTATGCAGGTACGGCAAGTGATTAAGAAAGCTAATGGAATGCTATCCTTTATTACGAGAAGAACTGAACATAAAAGTAAGGAGTTATGCTTCAGTTATATAAGGCATTGGTGAGACCACATCTCGAATAATGTGTGCTGTTTTGGTCTTCTTATTTAAGGATGTAATTGCATTGGAGGTGGTTCAGAGGAGATTTACTAGGTCGATACCTGGAATGAGCGGGTTGTCTTATGAGGAAAGGTTAGATAGACTAGACTTGTTCACTGGAGTTTAGAAGAGTGAGGGGTGATTTGATTGAAGCATGTAAGATCCTGAACGGTGTTGACAAGGTGGACATGAAAAGGATATTTCTTCTTGTGCGTGAGTCCAGAATTAGGGGGCACTTAAACTTAGGGATTGCCTTTTTAAGACAGAGATGAGGAGAATTTTTTTTCTCTCAGAGGATTGCGCAACTTTGAAAATCTGCCTCAAAAGATGGTGGAGGCGGTAGCACTGAAAAATTTTAAGGCAGAGGTAGATTGACTCCCTTGCCTAACACGAATCCAAGGTTATCGGTGGTAGATGGGGATCTGGAATTCGAAATACAAAAGATCAACCATGATCTTAATGAATGGCTAAGCAGGCTCAAGGGGCTGAATGGCCTACTTCTGCTCCTATTTCGAACATTCCTATCTTATTCCTCCCCCTAAGCTTCACTATGGTGAAATTGAAACTGAACCTGAACATTTTCCGCTTCAATTTCTTTCCCAGGACCTAAAATTATGTAACTTAACTCCTGCAATATTTCCTTCCTCCTACAATCTTCATGACTTGAAAGCCAAAGCTTGCCTTAATTTAATTGCTGCTTACTGACTTATCTCAACATCTTTCATTCTTTTCAGACTTGATGGCATCCTTCATACAAGTCTTGGCCCTTACCCCCGGTTGCATCCAAAATTCTATTTCCCCAGTATAATGTGGCACTCTGTATCCACTGCTATGTTTGCAATCATGTAATTCCTCCCTTGTTTCATTTCCTTTCTGTCAATATCAATACTGGCCTGCAAAAGCTGTCAGGAATCAAGGTAACAAGAGGTTTTACAAGTATAAGAGGGTGTGGGAGACACTACAAAAATTACTGTTTAAAACTGAAGTGGTGTCTGACTTTGTGGTGATAGTGGTGAATTCATAAAACCACTAAACTGCTCCTGAACCAGAGGTTAAACTTGTCTGTAATTCAGCAACTATCAGTTATCTTAAGGAGGCCTAGTATAGGAAGTGAACACACTGTATTGGTATAGGAAGTTTTCTGAATCCAGAATAGCGGGGGTGCTTTCATCTCTTCCCAACTCCCAGGCTGGGAGACTAAAGATAATGGCCCTTAAAATTCCATGGGAGTTCCATCAGTCAAAAGGGGGAGGGGGGACACGAAGTGGGGTAAGTGACAGTATGTGTGAGTGACCACCAGAGCGAGAATCCGCAGGGGCAAGAGGAATGACCCCATCCAAAGACTGGGAGAAAGATACCCTCCCTCCTCCCCCCACTAGCCCACCCACCAACAGATAAGGTTTGGGGGGGTGGGGCCAGCAAGAGAGGTTCATAATCTGACTTGACAATTGGGTCTTCTAACAAAAACACTGCTACTGCAACCAATTAAAAGATGATCAGTTGACGTATCTGGATTGGTAACTGGTTTGAAAAAGATTTGTGTAGTAAGAAGAGCTATAAGCCTAAATCTTGAATTGTAACTGTTAGAACCATTTAAAAAGAAATTATTAGACTTTACTAGTTATTTACTTTGCTAGTTTGTGTGCCCAGTGAATAAAAAGTTGCATTTAAAACTAAGAATTGCACACAAGAAAAGATTTAAACAATTTGAAAAAAAGTTACTTAAAAACATTTCCTTAAGTAGCCATAATTGTTTCTCATGTAAGACATTACAAGTAGCAGATGAGTGAATTACACAATGCATTACTTTTCTACCACATAATAGTACTTATTTGGCCAAGTTCCTTTCCCTTTAACTAGACAGCATGTTAATTTAACATGCAGGAAGACCAGGTCAGCCACTTACTAATATTAAACAATTTAAGATGACCTAACCCTACCCACAGTACTGCAAGAATTTCCTTTCTGTTCAGGTCTCCAACCTGCTTAAATAGTAAAAACAGTTAACAATCAGGGAGGTCTCAGTCAATCATGTGAGTTTGCATGTCAGAAACTTATTGCACAATTCTAGGTATGGATATGGCATTAAGGAGGGTCAAACAAGCAATTATAATTATGTAAAATACTGAATTAATAAGGCCTTAGAGGAAAAGCCATCATCAGAAACAGGAAAAATTAAGCCTCTGTTCATGTTCACATACTACATGAATCTTTCAATTTCACTTAAAATCTTGTACATTCATTGCTAAACATTTTGCCACTCTTTAAATATTGGATTTGTGGTTGTAACAAAATGGTTTTGCGGCTGTAAATGCAACCAAAATCTCTCTCCCTGGACAGAGAAATTATTATCCAAGTCTTATCCTAAATCAGGAAAAATTCCAGCCATAATAGCATACAATTAAGGAAAGATTAATAATACTCACTATATTGGTAGAATTACTATCCACTGCTCCTAGTGTTCACATGGTTGATGGACCTAAAGAGACAAATGAGACATTGCATTACACAAAGGCTACTGAATAGGTAGTTATACACAATCGTCATCAAAGAGAAATTTTGAAAGCCAGGACCCTTTACTGTCAATGGTGAGAAAATATATGATCTTGAGGTACCTTGCACAGATCCAATGTACAAATATCAAATTAACTGCATTTGGACATTTAAAAATATATATTTTCACTCAATATGACTGACCAGTAGCAGCATACTTGACCTCTGCTAAATTTGCAGTATGCAACCCGAATGATCCAATTAAGGATTTTTGTCGATGATGTAAAAAATGTTCGAAAGTTTAAAGGTTTATTAGTTCAGCTAGGTTACAGCAATTTTGAACTCTAGTTCGGACACATTTTTCCCATTCTCCATCCATCTCACCTTAATCCCTTTTCAGTTGTGATTTCCATTTCCTTCCTCCACTGATCATCATTTAATCTTGCTATTAGTCATTATGACAATGAAAACTTTGGGCAGCTGTGCCTTTAACTTCTAAGATCTTCAAAGCTGACTAGTTCTTAGGTGTACAGTTCCAAATGATAGCTGGGCATTAATGTTCACTTTCTCTGCTAAAATCACAACTAAAATTCAGCATGATGTAAGAAAATGTAATTTTATTAAAATATTCAAAACATCACTTGTGAATGACTCCTACTACTATGCTCAGTAAACTGAAACATAACATACATAATTTACATAGGAATTGAAAAGTTAAAATGACTTTAAAACTATCAAGTAAATTTTCAAGTTTTAAAAATACTTGGTTAAAATGTATTCTTAAAAAGGTCCCTCCAGAATAATTTTAATGTTGCCCCTCCCGCCCCCTTCTGGAATCATGAAAAAGAAAAAAAAACATTGTAGTATCCCACCAACCCAGCTAATCTATCTCCACTTCTTGACTCTGGATTAGATGGTGTGCTTATTACATCTGTTCCCAGACAAAACACTTTCTCGAAAATAGGGTCAGGTTGCTGATGGGCGCGATAACAGCCGCAGTGAGTTCAACTATTGATGTTTCAACATAGTGAGTCTGACAGTAGCACAGAATAGTTGTTGCACTTCTGCAGGGGGAATTGGCAGTTCCAGTATAAATTTGATGTTTCACGTCACTCACACAAGCAATTCGAAAGAAAAATTTGCCACCTTTTTTAAAAACCATAGTAAAATTTACATTCTCACCTGACTAGAATGAACATTTTAGGGCACAATTATGCCGATGATGACAAGGTATTCTACAAAAAGCTTGATTATTGTCAAAGAAACTTGCGGAAATTGATGCCATACAGGTCTCACATGCTCTCATTTACCAGGAAGCACCAAACGAAAAAGGGAACATGCTGTTTAATTACCAGAAATCGCCTGCAATTAAAAGAAGCCCTCATCACTCCTCCACATTTATTGCAAAACAGGTGATGAGCTTCAGTGCAAATCTAGGCCATGGCAACCTTTCACATTAACTGTGGCATCTTTAAGGTTTCAGGTGGATTGTCAGACAGCCTTCATAGCTATCTCAGGACTTCATGACTTCGATTTGTTATATCAAATTGACATTCAAGTTTTCATTTTAAAGAGAGAGAGGAAGTTTCAAGCACTTTCCAGAGACTAGATTAGAAATTCTGGATGGCGGTTAAAAATCACCTAAATTAAGTAAATTGATTGACTCATGTAGGGAAGTGGGTTTAAACTGCATCATTACAGAAAGGTAGCTTGTAATGATTGGATAACTTTGCAGATGTGTGGAGAAAGGGTTAGGAAATGGAACTGATTAGAAAGCTCTTTTAAAAAGCCAGCACAGGCACAATGGGATGAATGGCCTCCTTCTCAGCTGTATCATTCTAAGATCTATGGACTTTCTATCAAGCTTCATCTCCCCTAACGTTTGGTTGGTCTGTCATCCAAGAGACTTAAGAAACATATGTCAAAAGAAGCAGACATCAAACTCAAATTACAAGGGGGGAATTTTCTTTTACAGTTCCTTCCCCCAAATTAAGCAACGATTGAAGCACATTTAGGAAGATGTATTTCAAATCCCTTAAGATAAAGACATTCAGAGCACTTGTGGAAGAGGCTAATGGCATTGAATCCAGGATGGTATCTATGGCTGAACAAATTTATAATGGTAGCCCACAATTCATATTTTAAAAAGCAGTCAAGAAAGTCCAACTAAATGATGAACAGAAACAAACAGAGAACCAGAGTAAACAGAGAGATTGGTAAGGTAATAGAAAGTGACTTGACTTCTGGTATTACCTTCCTTTTTATGATAAATTGGATTAGCATTTAAAATAGTGGGAATAGAGTTAAATTTATTTTGGTATCACTTAAATGCATAAGCATCAAAAAGTTTAATTCTGTACTCCTGACCAAATAATTTAAAGCACCTGCATCCTTCTTGGCACTCTTCTTTGAACCCTCATTTGTATCTGTATACCTTTAAAAGGGTTCAAGGTATCAATATTCCTTCCTAGATTTGTAAGAATATTGACTGTGTGCCACACTCCAACATAATCACAATTATCTATACAAGATTAAAGTAATCTTTTTCAGTGAGGCAAATCTCATTGAAAGGCTTCCCAAAATTCAATTAGTCTTGCTGATAATGGCTACACGTACATTGAAGGCTTGGCCTAAATAGCCAAGTGGTTATGGTACTGGGCTTGTAACCCCAAGATCAAGAGTTCAAATCTCACAATGGCAAACTATGAAACAATGTCACTTCATCTGAAACAGATGGAAACAGGTTTGTACTCGAAAGAGTTACATTGAAGGCTTGGCCTAAATAGCCAAGTGGTTATGGTACTGGGTTTGTAACCCCAAGATTAAGAGTTCAAATCTCACAATGGCAAACTATGAAACAATGTCACTTCATCTGAAACAGATGGAAACGGGTTTGTACTCGAAAGAGTTACATTGAAAGTCTTTTAGATAACGGTCACCCCAAAACCTCTCTCCCTATTTTTGGTCAATCAGGCATACGTTTCACAATTCAAAATGAATTATTTTAAAATTATCTGTTATGGCAACAAACTCAAAGAACTCTGCTGGGTTTGTTCCCAAGCATGGCAAAATTCTAAAGTGCACAGGACACCAGGCAGATATATCCAATTGATTGTCCGTATTTCAAGTTTTTGTATGCACTTGGGTGACTGAACAACAGGTATTTGGTTTTTTGCAACAGGTGTACATTGCATAATATAGGATTGTTTTGTCAAACCTCATCCCACTATTGCCATGTATTTTATGATGGCATTGCATTTTTTTTTAAAAACTTTAACAGTTTCAATTTATTTGGTAACTTCAATATGCTCTCCTTATTAGGAAAGCAAGCACGCTCTTGATGGAAATTTCAATCTGAATAAAATAGCAAATTTACCTACATTAAAAACACATCTGCCATTCCTTTGTCCATCAGCTCAACTGGTCTCTGAATACTAGCAAATGCTCTTATACTTGTCATCTGGCCCAGTATGTCATAAGCACATTTTGTAATATCACAAGTACCCTCCTTCAAATAGTTAAGAAAGGTTTTCAAGTGTGAGCCCAAAATTCCACTAGCAGTTATTCCACAGGCAATTCAGCATTGTTAACCCCCTTGTGCTTCAAATTGTCAAATGTGCTTTCAATTCAGCCAGCTATTAGTTAATTTCACAAGTAAAAATCCTCTTTATAATGGAGTAGAAAAGGCTTCCATTTAAATACTGATTGCACTTAAAATTTGTAAGTGTATTCTATAGTATTTGGGAATATATTTAACTTCTGGACCACACACAGTAAAGCAACCTACATGCTAAGCCCCTCAATACGTAGCACTAAATTTGAGGCAATCAGGGTTTGGGAAATCCAAGCTCTAGCTTTGAAAAGGTATTTCAAATATTGAAAACTCAAGTTGGTTGGGATCATTTAATGGCATAAATTATGTGTTTGGGGAGGCACTGACCATTACCGACTGCACCACCTGCAGTTCAACATACCTGGATCAAACGCCTGTCAACTGAATTGGCAAATTCAGAAAAAAAAAACATGAAGAAAATCAAATCCTTCCAATACACAAAAGAAAAATATCTAGACATTCATTGCTGCTCTTCACCTTCCTGTGCTCAATGCATTTCTTCAATACAGTTTTATTGCAATTTCACCCAATTACATCCACTCCAACCCAATTTTAACATGCAATATTAGTTTTATGGTAAACTTATTAATACATCCTACATGATTTGCTAAATGCATGAGAAAATATTTTTTCTACAAGGCTTGTTTTCATTTTAGAATGTAAATTGCAATCATTGCCTGTGCTCCTAGCATACGTTTTAGCCCAACTTGCTTGCGTTAATAGTAATGTATAAATCAAATCGAAATTGGAAAAATCTGTGGTTTTACTTCAGGATCCAGTGAGGTGGTCCAGTGCTCAAAGCTATTCCTGCTTTTTAACCATACTGAAGTACTTAGGACTCTCATAAAGACCTTAATTCATACAAAGTTTTGAAATGGGTCACTCAGTAATTAGCACACATGGCTCTGGCCAAAAAAATAAACTCTCCATTTACTTGTACAGATTGACAGTAAAAGAGCTTGCATCTGTTTAGTGGATAATTATGCCACACCTTTGTAGCCCTAATTCAGTATGGGTTATATTCAATGTGCTTCAAACAACTCAAAAGACATAAAAACAACTCTGGTTATTTTCCAAGTGTTTTACACTTTAAAATGCAACCTAAAAAGGCCAATTCCGCAAATCACTCTGACATTAATATCTGCAATACAGAAATCTTTGCTAAAATATTCCAAAGCAAAAATGTTTAGACTTGAGTATAGCATCTATTTTCAAATCAATTGGAAATTTTACTCAGCCATCTTTTGGATTTACACTACAATGTTGTCAATATAGGTCATGTGATCAAAACAATTTGCACCCACTAGTTAGTTTGCTGGCAAATTTTACAAATGCAAATTGTTCAACAAGAAGGTTTTTGCTTACAAAAATAATCTGTTACAACACTAATTTTGAAATTTCTATTAAAATGCTCTGAAAAATCTTTATTTTTGCATTGATTTTTTGTATCAATAGAATATGGTTGAAATACTTCTACCAATTTAAAAACAGATGTCTTCAGTTATCACAGAGACAGGATGCAACAAAATGCCTTGGAAAAGTTTGATACTAATAAACCAAGGACTCAAAAAATGTCAAATGTTTTCTCTTTACCTTCAATTCAATAAGCTAGAAAGAAAAAAGGACACAATTACCTCTCATGATTATATACAATATCGATCATCCCACTCCACCCCACCCCACCCCCATGCAGAATCTGGCTCAAGTGAGGTATCTCCATGCTTTAGTTATCCACTGATACTACCTGGCCAAGCTCAAACATTAAAGATAACAGTGGACTGCTGACACCTGTGCAACAATGCCCCATCTTGAATCACCGCCTTGAGGAGAGTAAGGGAGACAAGGCAGAAATGGGGGAAGAGCCCATCACGATGTATATTCCTTAGTTATCAATTTAACACAATAATCATCTGGAATGTTCCTTATAAGATGATATATCTGAATATGGAAGAAAAAGGCTCTAGGTCAAAGATAATCAAATTGCACAGTTAATTCAATTGTTTTATATATTAGTACTTCAGCCAATATAATAAAAGTTTTTTGAATATGCATGCAATACATCATTTACACAGCAAAATTAATCTTATGTGAAAATAGTTTTCCAGGACATCGACCATGCTAACAATTGGCATAACCAATAGTTGGTTCCAGCACTAGAACTGAAATAAAGGTTAAAAACCCAAAACAAAAACAGAATTACCTGGAAAAACTCAGCAGGCAGGTCTGGCAGCATCGGTGGAAAAAAAAGAGTTGACATTTTGAGTCCTCATGACCCTTCCACAGAACTGAGCGAATATAAGGAGAGGGGTGAAATATAGCCTGGTTTAAGGTTGGGGGTGGGGGTGCGGTGTTGAGGGGGGGGTTGTAGGGACAAGCAAGCAGTGATAGGAGCAGATAATCAAAAGATGTCACAGACAACAGAACACAGAGGTGTTGAAGGTAGTGATATTATCTAAACAAATGTGCTAATTAAGAATGGATGGTAGGGCACTCAAGATACAGCTCTAGTGGGGGTGGGGTGGAAAGACTAGCGGGGCATAAAAGATTTAAAAATAATGGAAATAGATGGGAAAAGAAAAATCTATATAAATTATTGGAAAAAACAAAAGGAAGGGGGAAGAAACAGAAAGGGGATGGAGGAGGGAGTTCAAGATCTAAAGTTGTTGAATTCAATATTCAGTCCAGAAGGCAGTAAAGTGCCTAGTCAGAAGATGAGTTGCTGTTCCACCAGTTTGCGTTGGGCTTCATTGGAACAATGCAGCAAGCCGAGGACAGACACGTGGGCAAGAGAGCAGGGTGGAGTGTTAAAATGGCAAGCGACAGGGAGGTTTGGGTCATTCTTGCGGACAGACCGCAGGTGTTCTGCAAAGCGGTTGCCCAGTTTACGTTTGGTCTCTCCAATGTAGAGGAGACCGCATTGGGAGCAACGAATGCAGTAGACTAAGTTGGGGGAAATGCAAGTGAAATGCTGCTTCACTTGAAAGGAGTGTTTGGGCCCTTGGACGGTGAGGAGAGAGGAAGTGAAGGGGCAGGTGTTGCATCTTTTGCGTGGGCATGGGGAGGTGGGGGTTGAGGAGTACGGGGTGATGGAGGAGTGGACCAGGGTGTCCCAGAGGGAACGATCCCTACGGAATGCCGCTGGGGGGGGTGAAGGAAAGATGTGTTTGGTGGTGGCATCATGCTGGAGTTGGCGGAAATGGCGGAGGATGATCCTTTGAATGCGGAGGCTGGTGGGGTGATAAGTGAGGACAAGGGGGACCCTATCATGTTTCTGGGAGGGAGGAAAAGGTGTGAGAGCGGATGCGCGGGAGATGGGCCGGACATGGTTGAGGGCCCTGTCAACGACCGTGGGTGGAAAACCTCGGTTAAGGAAGAAGGAGGACATGTCAGAGGAACTGTTTTTGAAGGTAGCATCATCAGAACAGATGCGACGGAGGCAAAGGAACTGAGAGAATGGGACGGAGTCTTTACAGGAAGCGGGGTGTGAGGAGCTGTAGTCAAGGTAGCTGTGGGAGTCGGTAGGCTTGTAATGGATATTGGTGGACAGTCTATCACCAGAGACTGAGACAGAGAGGTCAAGGAAGGGAAGGGAAGTGTCAGAGATGGACCATGTGAAAATGATGGAGGGGTGGCTTTTATGCCCCGCTAGTCTTTCCACCCCACCCCCACTAGAGCTGTACCTTGAGTGCCCTACCATCCATTCTTAATTAGCACATTCATTTAGATAATATCACCACCTTCAACACCTCTGTGTTCTTTTGTCTGTGACATCTTTTGATTATCTGCTCCTATCACTGCTTGCTTGTCCCTATAACCACACCAACGCCCCCACCCCCCAACCTTAAACCAGCTTATATTTCACCCCTCTCCTTATATTCGATCAGTTCTGTGGAAGGGTCATGAGGACTCGAAACGTCAACTCTTTTCTTCTCCACCGATGCTGCCAGACCTGCCTGCTGAGCGTTTCCAGGTAATTCTGTTTTTGTTTTGGATTTCAAGCATCCGCAGTTTTTGTTTTTATCTGTGTTAAAAACCCATATTAAATCATAATCATATATCCAAGTAATTGACAGAAAATTATTTTAATTCTTTAACTGAGCTTTAGGCATTATTTGTGCTTCACTTACAATTCATACAAGCAGACCCTTGATTACCTTACTATTTATTAACCACCATCAGGTTTCAAATACGGTGTAGTTTATGTAACATTTGAACTTTCATTCATCATGTATAACTTCTAATTAATTGCTTTTTTCTTGTTCACTGCAAACGATCATATTAATCCATCCAGGAGCAAACTTATTCAGTTAGAAATTAAGGGCATCTCCTGGTGGCTTATTAGATAAATAAACCACTAGGCACATATAGGAATACTGACCAGGATGTCACAGGTTCAAAGCCCAAATTATGCTAGGTTAGATCATTTCATCTCGGATAACATTAAGTAATGCTATAATTAGCTGTCACTAGCCTGGCCTAAATTGAATAGTCTGCCTCACTATCTAGAATCACAATTGAAGTGTTGCTACTTGGGTGAACACATTTGGTAATACACAGCACAGGAGGCGGCAGTTCGGCCTGTTGAATTCATCTGGCTCTCCGCAACAGCAATTCTCCTAGCCCTACTTCCCCACCCTTTTCCTTTAAATTTCCCTTGCAATATTTTTCATTATCTTCAAGTGCTTCTCTGAATCCCTATGAAAGCCATAAGCGAATCTGCCTCAACAACCCTCTCAGGCAATGCATTTCAGATCTTAACAACATGCTATGACAAAAAATGTTCTTTCATCTCACATTTAGTTCTTTTGCCAATCGTCTTACATCTATCTTCTCTGGTTAAGAATTACTCTGCCAATGGGAACAGTTTCTATCTACTCTATTGAGACCCCTCATGATTCTGAACACGCTATCAAATATCCTCTCAACCTGCTCATCTCTAACGGCAACAACCCCAGCTTTGCCAACCTATCCTCGTAACAGAAGTCTCCCATACCAGAACCATTCTCATAAATCTTCTCTGCACTCTCTCTAATGCCTTCCCATCCTTTCTAAAGTGCAGTGCCCAGAACGGGACACACTGCTTCAGTTTAGACTGAGCCAGTGTTCTATAAAGGTTCATCATAACTTCCTTGCTTTTTGTGCGCTCTGCCTCTGTTTAGAAAAACAATGACTCCGGTATGCCTTTTTAGCCACTTTCACAACCTGCCCTACCACCTTAAACAACCTGTGCACATATACCCCACAGCTCACTTTGTTCCTGAACCCCCTTTAGAATGGTACCCTTTAGTTTATATCACCTCATTCTTCCAACAAAATATATTTCTTCACACAACTCTACATTAAATTTCATCTGCCATGTGTCCGCCCATTCTATGTCCTCCTGAAGTCCATCGCCATCATTCTTGCTGTTCACAATATTTCCAAGTATAGTGTCATCTGTAAGTTTTGAAATTGTGTCCTGTGCATTCTAGTCGAGGTCATTTATGCATATCAAAAAAAGCAGTGGTCCTACCACTGATCCATGAAAAACATGACTTCCTCCAGTCGGAAAAACAACCATTTACGACAACTGTTTCCTGTCACTCAGCCAACTTCATACCCATGCCACTGTTCCTTTTATTCCATGGGCCTCAACTTTGCTGACAAGCCTATTAATGTAACATAAGAAATATCAGAAGCAGGCCATTTGGCCCCTCGAGCCTGCTCCATTCAATAATGTCTTACCTGATGGTGGCTTCAACTCCACTTTCCTGCCTGCTCCTCAAATCTTGACTCCTTTATAGATCAAAAATCTGTCAATTATATTCATTGACCCAGCCTCCACCGCTCTCTGGAGGAGAGAATTCCAAAGTTTAACAATCCTGAGAGGAAATTCCTCATCTCCATAATAAATGAGACTGCTTATTCTGAAACTGTGTCCCCAGGTGCTAGATTTTCCATGAGAGGAAACATCCTCTCAGCATCTACCTTGTCAAGCCCTCACAGAATCTTATATTTTTCAATAAGTTCCCCTCTCATTCTTCTAAGTTCCAATGAATATAGACCAAAGTGCTCAACCTTTCCTCCTTATACAACTCCTTCATCCCAGGAATCAAGCAAGTAATCCTCCTCTGAACTGCCTTCAATGCAAGTATATCCTTTCTCAAACAAGGAGACCAAAACTGTACACAGTACAGAAGAATTGCTGAGAAAAAGAGAGACATGTTGTTAAAACTTTTTGTCTTGCACTCATCAGGGCAGATGCAAGAATATCAAATTTCAAAGGGAACCATAACCTATACTGCATGAGAAAAGGGTGCTGATTGGTTGGCAAGTTAACTCTGATTGGTCATGGCATTGCCGTGGAGAATGCACCAGGGAACTACTGGCCCCCACACTTTTGTTTAATTCCAAAAAAAAGTGCAATGCCTGGGCATGTTCCTTTTGCCTGCAGAGGGCAGATTCCTGCATATGAACATATGCAGCTTCTAGCAAGCGTAAGAGAACATCTTAAGTTGGTAATTAGTGAGATTCTTAGCACTCAGGATTGTTCAGCAACTGCTGTCCAATCATGGAATCACATGTAACAAGCTGAGTTTTACAAGCACAAGCTGGTTGAGGATGGACAGTACTCTGCCAATTGGAACAGATGGAGGGACTGCTGTTTAATACTATCCACCAGTTGTTGGGCCTACGTACCTGGCATCGCACCACCACTGAAATTCATATACCACATCACTCATTTCTGTGGTAGGCAGACATCGTTTTGGCTTGACGGCAGTGTCCTTTTAGTGGAAAACACCCTAATCCAGGCGTAGTCTCACAAACATCCTGTGCAAAACTTTACTACTTTTATATTTCATCCCCCTTATAATAAAAACCAACATTGTATTTGCCTTCCTAATTACTTGGTACCAACATGCTAACTTTGTGATTCATGCACAAGGACAGCACATCCCTCTGCACCACACAATTCTGTAGTCTCTCTTCACTTAAATAATATTTTGCATCTCTATTCTATCCGACCAAAATTAATAATCTCACATTTCCATACATTATACTCCATCTGCCAAATTTTGACCCACTTACTTAACCTCTGCAGGCTCTTTGTGACCTCCTAGCAACTTTTTGCCCCACTTGTCTTTCTATTGTATCAGAAAATTTGGCTACAATACTCTCTGCCCCTTCAAGGTCACTAATATGTAATACTTCATTGAACACTTTGTGGAAATCCACAGAACCACATCCTCTGGAGTGTGACTTTGAACAAGAATGCTGAGAGTTGGGTAAGGGAATCATAATCTCTTGCTACAAATCTAATTTTGTTTGTATTTCACATTTAACATCGGACTGAAATGTACTGTTTAAATTCTAAATTTCATCCAGGCTTGAGCAAGGAAACTCGCCAATGGACAGCAGCTGGAGTGGACCAGTGGATGATCCTTCTCGGCCTCCTCTGGCAGTCCCCAGCATCACAGGTGCCAGTCTTCAGCCAATTCGATTCATTCTATGTGATATCAAGAAATGGCTGAAGGTGCAGCAAACTGCAAAGGCTACGGGCCCTGACAATATTCCAGCAATAGTGCTGAAGACTTGTGCTGCAGGGCTTGCCGTGCCCCTAGCCAAGCTGTTCCAGTACAGCTACAATACTAGCATCTACCCAGCTATGTGGAAAATTGCCCAGGTATGTCCTGTACTCAAGACACAGAACAAATCCAACCCGGCCTATTACCACCCCATCAGTCTACTCTCGATCATCAGTAAAGTAATGGAAGGCGTCATCAACAATAGCAATCAATAGGGATCGGGGGAAAACGCTCTGCTGGCTGCAGTCATACCTAGCACAAAGGAAAATGGTTGTGGTTGTTGGAGGTCAGTCATCTCAGCTCCAGGACATCACTGCAGGAGTTCCTCAGGGTACTGTCCTCGGCCCGACCATCTTCAGCTGCTTCATCAATGACCTCCCTTCCATTATAAGGTTAGAAGTGGGGATGTTTGCTGATGCTTGCACAATGTTCAGCACAATTTGCAGCTCCTCAAATACTGAAGCAATCCATGTCCAAATGCAGCAAGACCTGGACAATATCCAGACTTGAGCTGACAAGTGACTGACAATGACCATCTTCAACAAGAGAGAATCCAACCATCGCCCCTTGATGTTCATTGGCATTATTTTATTGAATCCCCCACGATCAATATCCTGGGGGATACCATTGACCAGAAATTGAACTGGGCCAGCCATATAAATACTGTGGCTACAAGAGCAGGTCAGAAGCTAGGAATCATGCGATGACGAACTCACCTCCTGACTCCCCAAAGCCTGTCCACCATCAACAGGACACAAATCAGGAGTGCGAAGGAATACCCCCACTTGCCTGGATGAGTGCCGCTCCCACAACACTCAAGAAGCTTAACACCGTCCAGGGCAAAGCAGCCCATTTGATTGCCATCATATGCACAAACATTCACTCCCTCCACCACCAGTACACAATAGCAGCAGTGTGTACCATCTACAAGGTGCACTGAAGGAACTCACCAAGGCTCCTTAGACAGCACCTTCAAACCCACGACCACTACCATCCAGACGAAGAAGGGCAGCAGACAGATGGGAGCACCGTCACCTGGAAGTTCCCCTCCAAGCCACTCACCAGCCTGACTTGGAAATATATCGCCATTCCTTCACTGTCGCTGGGTCAAAATCCTGGAACTCCCTTCCCAACAGCATTGTAGGTGTACCTATACCACAGACTGTAGCAGTTCAAGAAGGCTGCTTACCACCACCTTCAAGAGCAATTAGGGATGGGCAATAAATGCTGGCCCAGCCAGCAAAACCCACATCCTGTGACTGCAAAAAAAAAAGTTAGTTAAGGAAACTAGTTTAAACTGTTCTTGAAGTCACTGAAGGTAGCAAAGCATGTTGAGGGAGCTGTTAATAAATCATATGGCATTGTAGCTTTTATTAATAGGTGCACTGAGTACAAGGGTTATAAGGTCATGTTAAACTTGCATGTGGCACTAGTTAAGCCTCATTTGGAGTATTGCATCCAGTTCCGGATGCCATACTTGAGAAAGGATGTGAAGGCATTGGAGAGAGCACAGAAGAGATTGACAAGAATGTTTCCAGGGATGAACAACTGTAGCTATGAAGCTAGATTGGAAAGGTTGGGTCTGTTTTCCTTGGAGGAAAGGAGAGGAGACTTGATAGAAGTATTCAAGATCCTGATGGGTATGGACAGGATAAATAGTGAGAAACTGTTCCCTCTCAAGAGCGCATCAAGAACTAGAGGTCACAAATTCAAAATAACAGGCAAAAGGACAAGAGATGTGAGGAAAATGTTTTTCATCCAGTGGGTGATTGGAGTCTGGAATGAACTTCCTGAAAGGGTGGTGGAGGCAGGTTCGATCAAGGTATTTAAAAGGGAATTGGATTGCTATCTGAAAAGAATGAATGTGTAAGGTTACAGGGAAAAGGCAGGGGAGTGGGGTTAGGTAGGTTACTCTTTCAGCGAGCTAGTGCAGACCCTATGGGCTGAATGTCCTCCTTCTGCACTGTAAAGATTCAGTCCTTCTGTAACTGGGGGTGAGCTAAGTCTTTAGTTCCAGAGCATATGAAGCATTCAGAAATACAGGCCTCTCAGTGCGACTTTGAACAAGAGTGCTCAGAGTTGAGTGGAAGGAGGTGCTCCTTTGCTTTTCTAGCTTTTCCACCCATAGGAAATGGTTCTTACTCTACTACAGAGGAAGAAGCTGGCTCTTTGGTGAATGATTAAGGTCTATTCTATTTCTAAGGTTTAAAATAGCATACAAACTAGTGGTAAGGTTAATAAATATATAAAAAAGTAAAATAATTAATAGTATAAAATAATTACATCATTAAAACACATTAAGGATGACAGGACAGGTGATGTGTCACAGCTACAGTATGACAGCGCTCCTGATACCATTATGATCCAGGGCAAACACATCAGCAGTGTTTGTGGCTCGGGGAGTTTCGACTCAGTCACTGAGCTGGAGACTGAGCTACAGACCCTTCCACATATCAGGGAGGGGGAAAATTACCTGGACACTTTGTACCAGGAGGCAGTCACACCCCATGGATAGGGTCTTCTGATTTGGTCAGTAGTCAGGGACAGGAGGATATGACTATAAGTGAGGCAGGCAGGGAACCCAGAGGGCAGAAGTGCAGGAGCCTCAGGTTTGCAAGTGTCCGACAGGTTTGAGGTTATTTCAGTTTGTTTGAGCAAGAGTTGGGGCTATAGGGTGGATGAACTGACTAGCCGTGGCACCATGGTACAGCAAGCCATTCAGGTGAGGGAGAAAAAGGGAATGTAGTGGTAGTAGGGGACAGTTTAGTGAGGGGGATTGACACTGTTCTCTGCAGCAAGGAGCGAGAGCCCAGACGGCTATGTTGCTTGCCTGGTGCCAGGGTTCAGGACATTTGCTCAGGGCTAAAGAGGAACTTTAGAGGAAAAGGGGGGATCCAGTTGTTGTAGTCCATGTAGGTACCAATGACACAGGGCTAGGAAGAAGGTTCTGAATAGCCATTATGAGGACCTAGGCACCAAATTAAGCAGAACCTCAAAGGTAATAACCTCTGGATTATTACCTGAACCATATGCAAATTGGCATAGGGAAAATAAAATTAGAAAAATGAATACATGGCTCAAAGATTGTTGTAGGAGAAGTGGGTTCCAGTTCATGGGGCACTGGGGAAAGTGGGGGCTGCACCTTGGGATGGTCTACATCTGAACCATGCTAAGACCAGTGTTCCAGCAAGCTGCATAACTAGAAAAGTAGAGGGGGTTTTAAACTAAATGGTGGGGTCAAATGATCAAATTTGGGATGAGGTGATAAATCAAAGAGTAGAGACAAGGCAAGACAGAAAAATACTAATCTGGGAAACAATAAACAGACCATGACAGGAAGAAATAGAGTGTACAAATCAAAGAATAAATCAGCAGATAAGGCTAGAGTTTAAAAAATAATAAAAAGACAAAACTTAAGGCTCAGTTTCTGAATGCACGTAGCATTCAAAACAGATGAACTGACAACGCAAACAGAAATGAATAAGTACGATCTGACAGCCTTTACAAAGACATGGCTGTAGGCTGCCAAGATTGGGACCTGAATATTGAAGAATACATGACATTTAGGAAGGACAGGAAGCTAGGAAAAGATGAAGTGGTAGCCCTGTTAATTAATGATGGCTTTAGTGCAATAGAGCGGGATGACCTGAGTTTAGGAGGCCAGGATGTAGAAGAGGTTTGGGTAGAGATGAGAAATGAGAAAGGCAAGAAGTTACTTGTGGGAGTGGGCTACAGGCCCCCTAATAGCACCCGCTTGGTAGGATGGAGTATAAAGGAAGAGATAATGGGAGCTTGTCAATGGTACAGTGATAATAATGGGGGATTTTAATCTACATATAGGCAAAGGTAGCTGAAGAATTCAGAATGTTTTCAGGATAGTTTCTCAGAACAGCACATTCCGGAGCCAACCAGAGAGCAGGTTATATTAGACCTGAATTGTAAAACTGGATAGCATTAATGACCTCATAGTGAAAATGCCCCTCCGTAGCAGCAATCATAATATGATTAAATTTTACATTCAGTTAGAGGGAGAGAAGAGTGGGTCCAAGACTAGCATTTTAAACTTAATTAAAGGCGATTATGAGGGCATAAAAGCAGAGGTAGCTAAAGTGAACTGGCAAATGAGGTTTAAGGACAAGTCAATAGAGATGCAGTGGCAGGCATTTAAAAGGATATTTCAGAATACAGTGAATAGAAACATTCCGAGAAAGAAAAATTCCAAGGGGAGGATCCACCATCCGTGATTAATTAACATACAAACATACGAATTAGGAGGAGTGGGCCACTCTGCCCCTCAAGGCTGCTCAGCTATTAAATATCATGGCTGATCTGAATGTAACCTCAATCCCACATTCCTGCCTACCCCCAATAGCATTTCACCACCACCCCACCCCCCACATTAATCAAGAATCTATCTAGCTCCGCCTTAAAAATGTTCAAAGACTCTGCTTCCACAACCTTTTGAGGGAGAGTTCCAAAGACTCAACCCTCGGAAAAAATTTCTCCTCATCTGTGTCTTAAATGAGCGACCCCTTATTTTTAAACAGTGATCCCTAATTCTAGATTCTCCCACAAGAGGAAACATCCTCTCCACAACTGCCCTGTCAAGACCCCTCAGGATCTTAAAGGTTTCAATTAAGTCACTCTTCTAAATTCCATGGATACAAGCCTAACCTAACTTGGCCTAAATAGCCAAGTGGTTATGGTACTGGATTTGTAACCCCAAGATCAAGAGTTCAAATCTCACAATGGCAAACTATGAAACAATGTAACTTCATCTGAAACAGATGGAAATGGGTTTGTACTCGAAAGAGTTACAAAGAGATAGCTCTTGAATGTTTTGCTTGGCCTATATAGCCAAGTGGTTATGGTACTGGGCTTGTAACCCCAAGATCAAGAGTTCAAATCTCACAATGGCAAACTATGAAACAATGTAACTTCATCTGAATAGGAACAGATGGAAACGTGTTTGTGCTCGAAAGAGTTACAAGCCTAACCTGTCCAGCCTTTCCTCATAAGGCAACCTGCCCATTCCTGGTATTAGCCTAGTAAACCTTCTCTGAACTGCTTCTAACACATTTACATCTTTCTTTAAATAAGACCAGTACTGTACACAATACTCCAGATGTGGTCTCACCAATGCCCTGTACAACTGAAGTATAACCTCCCTACTTTTGTAATCAATTCCCCTCATAATAAATTATAACATTCTATTAGTTTTCTTAATTACCTGCTGTACCTGCATACTAACCTTTTGATAATAAGCTTATTTTATACTTCCTGCCAAAATGAACAATTTCACATTTGCCCACATTATACTTCATTTGCCACATCTTTTCTCACTCATTTAACCCATGTCACTTTGTAACCTCCTTACATCCTCTTCACAATTTTCTATCTACCCTTGTGTTGTCAGCAAATTTAGCCACCATTCCTTCTGTCCCTTCAACCAAGTCATTTATATAATTTGTAAAAAGTTGAGTCCCCAGCACTGATCTCTGTGGTACACCACTCGTCACATCCTGCCAACCAGAAAAATACCCATTTATGACAACTCTGGGCTTCCTGTCAGCTAACTAATCTTCTATCCATGCCAACAGGTTACCCCCTACACCATGAGCTTTTATTTTCTGCAATAACCTTTGATGTGGCACTTTATCAAATGCCTTCTGGAAATCTAAGTATAGTACATCCACTGGTTCCACAGCACATGTGACTCCTTCAAAGAACTTCAATAAATTGGTTAAACATGATTTCCCTTTTACAAAACCACAATGACTGCCTAATTGCCTTGAATTTTTCTAAGTGCCCTGCTATAACATTTTAATAATAACATTTAACATTTTCCCTATGACAGATGTTAGGCTAACTGGCCAATAGTTTTATGCTTTCTGTCTCCTTCCCTTTTTGAATAAAGTAGTTATATTTGCTATTTTCCAATCTAATGGAACCTTCTTGTGAATTTTGGAAAATTAAAAGCAGTGCATCAACTATCTCACTAGCCACTTCTTTCAAGACCTTAGGGTGAAGTCCATCTGGACCTGGGGATGTGTCTGCCCACAGCCCCAACAATTTGCTCAATACCACTTCCCTGGTGATTGTAATTTTCCCGAGTTCCTCCCTCCCTTCCATTTCCTGATTTATAGCTATTTCCAGAATGTTATTTGTGTCCTCTATAATGAAGACCGAAGCAAAATATCTGTTTAATTCATCTAACATCTCCCTACTTTCTATTATCATTCCCCAGACGCCTTCTCTATAGGACTAACGCTCACTTTTAACACTTTTCTTAAGTATCTATAAAAACTCTTACAATCTGTCTTTATATTCCTAGCTAGCTTTCTTTCATGCTCTAATCGTTCCCTTCTTGTTAATCTTTTTGTCATGCTTTGCTGCTCTTTATATTCTGCCCAATCTTCTGACCTGCCACTAGTCTTTGCAGAACTATACGCTTTTTCTTTAAGTTTGATACCGTCTTTAACTTTTTTAGTTAACCATGGATGGTGGGCCAACCCCTTAGAATATATACATTCCAATGAAAAAAATTCCATGTAGTCTAAAACATCTCTTTAAATGTCTGCCACTGAATGTTTTTTGACATATTCCTTTAACCTTATTTGCCAGTTCACTTTAGCCAGCTCTGCTAAGAGTTAAAGATAGTATAAAACTTAAAGAAAAAGCATATAATTGCACAAGGATGGGTGGCAGGTCAGAAGATTGGACAGAACTGAAAAAAAGATTAATAAGGAGCAAAAAATTAAAGTACGAGAGAAAGCTAGCTAGAAATAGAAAAACAGATGGATATTTTAAAAAGAGAGTTAAAGTGAGCGTTAGTCCTATAGAAAGTGAGTCTGGGAATTAATAATGGAAAATAAGGTGATGGCAGATGAATTGAACAGCTATTTTGCATCGGTCTTCACTATTAGAGCAGGGGTGGGGAAACTTTTTAATCACCAGTCATTTGCACAGACATAATCAGTCACAGGCCACAGACACAAAAAAACTAATTTTTTTTTTAAAAAAGAGAGAATACAGAAATGTTCAATTCACCTGCTGTTTTCATGCGATGGCTGAATTTGAACACTATCTTAAATATTATTATAGCAATTTAACTGACACTTTTATCCAAAACAAATTCATAACAATGATAAATGCTATTTTGAAGGCACTACTATCACAGGTTTATGTTTTTAGAAACCTTGCTGCAGGCCAGATTCAGCCATAGGTTCCCCACCCCTGCTATATAGGATACAAGTAATATCCCAGAAATAGCTGTAAATCAGGAAATGGAAGGTAGTCAGGAACTCGTAGGGAGGAATTCAAGAAAATTACAATCACCAGGGAAGTGGTACTGAGCAAAGTGTTGGAGCTGTTGGCTGACAAGTCCCCAGGATTTGATGACCTTCATCCTAGGGTCGTAAAAGAAGTGGTTAGTGAGACAGTTGACGCATTGGTTTTAATTTTCCAAAATTCCCTAGATTCAGGGAAGGTTCAATTAGATTGGAAATTAGTGAATTCAAAACGGGAGACAGAAAGCAGGAGACTGCAGGCCTGTTAGCTTAACATGTGTCATAAGGAAAATATTAGAAGCTATTGGTAAAGCTGGGCATTTAGATCAATTCTAGGTAATCAGGCAGAGTCAACATGTTTTTGTGAGGGGCAAATCATTTCACCAATTTATTGGAGTTCTTTGAAGAACTAGCATGTGCCATGGATAAGCAAAACGAAGGAGATTCCTCCTGAGCCATGGGGAAGGCTTAAGCACTTGTAAATATAATGTTCTAAATGTCCAAAATTCCCAAACGAACATGAGGGTCAAGATTTTTCTGGGAGGTCTGCTAGGATTTGCTCGCCAATTTAAGTGATTATTGTAATGTGCCTTGGGGTGTTTTACCACATTAAAGGCACTATATAATTGCAAGTTGTTGTGGTTATAGTTCAAAACTGCTTTATCTAAAGTTTAATGCCTAGTGGGGTTACTTCGTACCTTGCTGATATTGGCAGCGCTATTGATGTGAAATGACTTTTGATCCTGTGACTAGTAAACTGGTATTCAAATCACCTTCACTTTGCTTATTAGAATCTGCTTATTGCAAAGATCGTCTGAAAGCCATTTTGGGGAGATGCAATCTGCTCTACAAGAAGCACTGCAAGGAAATGAAATGCTTTTCTGTCCCACCAACCCCATCTTTTTTTAAAATTCATTCGGGGATGTGGGCTTCGCTGGCTGGGCCAGCATTTATTGTCCATCCCTAGTTGCCCTCGCGAAGGTGGTAGTGAGCTGCCCTCTTGAACCTCTGAAGTCCATGTGGTGTAGGTACACCTAGAGTGTTGTTAGGGAGTTCCAGGGTTTTGACCAAACGACAGCGAAGGGACGGCGATATATTTCCAAGTCAGGATGGACGGGAACTTCCAGGTGGTGTTCCCATCAGTCTGCTGCCCTTGTCCTTCAAGATCGTGGTGGTCGTAGGTTTGGAAAGTGCTGCCTAAGGAGCCTTGGTGAGTTCCTGCAGTGCACCTTGTAAATGATACACACTGCTGCTACTACTATGTGTTGGTGGTGGAGGGAGTGAATGTTTGTGGATGTGGTGCCAAGCAAGCAGGCTGCTTTCGCCTGTTGAGTTTGAGTATCTGAGTCGTCGCGAATGGGGCTGAACATTGTCCGCTGATGATTGCACATCGCCACTTCTGACCTTATGATGAAAGGGAGATCATTGATGAAGCAGCTGAAGATGGTTGGGCCAAGGACACTACCCTGAGGAACTCCTGCAGTGATGTCCTGCAGCAGAGATGACTGACCTCCAACAACCACAACCATCTTCCTAGGTTTAAATCCAATCAGCAGAGAGTTTTCCCCGATTCGCACTGGCTCCAGTTTTGATAGGGCTCCTTGATGCCACACTCAGTCAAATGCTGCCTTGATGTCAAGGGCAGTCACTCTCACCTCACGAGTTCAACTCTTTTATCCATGTTTGAACCAAGGCTGTAATGAGGTCAAGAGCTGAGTGGCCCTGGTGGAACTCAAACTGGGCATCAGTGAGCAGGTTATTGCTAAGCAAGTGCCACTGGATAGCACCACTGATGACCCCTTCCATTACTTTACTGATGTTCAAGAGTAGACTGATGAGGTGGTAATAGGCCAGGTTGGATTTGCCCTGCATTTTGTGTACAGGGCATACCTAGGCAATTTTCCACATTGCTGGGTAGATGCCAGTGTTGTAGCTGTACTGGAACAGCTTGGCTAGGGGCACAGCAAGTTCCAGAGCACAAGTACTATTGCCAGAATATTGTCAGGGTCCATAGACTTTGCAGTATCCAGTGCCTTCAGACATTTCTTGATATCACGAGGAGTGAATTGAATTGGCTGGGGAAGACTGGCATCTGAGACGCTGGGGGCTTCCAGAGGAGGCAGAGATGGATCATCCACTCGGCACTTCTGGCTGATGATTGAAGAAAATGCTTCAGCCTTATCTTTTGCACTGATGTGTTGGGCACCCCTATCATTGAGGATGACGATATTTGTGGAGCCTCCTCCTCCAGTGAGTTGTTTAATTGTCCACCACCATTCACGACTGGATGTGGCAGGAGTGCACAGCTTAGATCTGATCCGTTGGTTGTGGGATCGCTTAGCTGTCTATACTTGCTGCTTATGTTTGGCACACAATTAGTTCTGTGTTATAGACTCACCAGGTTGGCACCACATTTTTAGGTATGCATGGTGCCCTACTGACATGCCCTCCTGCACTCTTCATTAAGCCAGGGCTGATCCCCTGGCTTGATGGTAATGGTAGAGTGGGGGATATGACGGGCCATAGATATGCTGAGGTTAGAGATTGTGTCTGAATACAGTTCTATTGCTGCTGATGGCCCACAGAGGCTCATGGATGTCCAGTCTTGAGTTGCTAGATCTTTTCGAAATCTATCCCATTTCGCATGGCGGTAGTGCCACACAACACAATGGAGGGTTATCCTCAGTGAAAGTGGGACTTCATTTCCACAACGACTGTACAGTCATAGACAGATGCATCTGCGGCAGGTAGGTTGGTGAGTATGTTTTTGCCTCGTTGGTTCCCTCAACACCTGCTGCAGACCCAGTCTAGCAGCTATGTCCTTTAGGACTCGGCCAGCAGTGGTGCTACCGAACTACTCTTGATGATAGACATTGAAGTTCCATGCCCAGAGTATATTCTGTGCCCTTGTCACCCTCAGTGCTTCCTCCAAGTGGTGTTCAACATGGAGAAGCACTGATTCATCAGCTATGAGGGGGGTGGGGGGCCACGGGGGTGGTGGTACATGATAATCAGTAGGAGGTTTCCTTGCCCCTATTTGATCTAATACCATGCAACATCATGGGGTCCGGAGTCGATTTTGAATCGATGCCGGTGGGACAGGACAAACCCAGGGATGGCGACGGTGGTGTCTGGGACATTATCTGTAAGGTATGATTCAGCGAGGATGACTATGTCAGGCTGTTGCTTGACTAGTCAGAGATGTTAGCCCCAGATGTTAGGACTTTGCAGCATCGACAAGGTTGAGTTTGCTGTTGTCTTTTCTGGAGCCTAGGTCAATATCGGGTGGTCCATCCGGTTTTGTTCCTTTTTTTGAGACTTTTTAGTAGCTTGTTACAACTGAGGTCTGGAGTCACATGTAGGCCAGACCAGGTAAGGACGGCAGATTTCCTTCCCTAAAAAGACATTAGTGAACCAGATGGATCTTCACAACAATTGAGAATGGTTTCTCTGGATTACCAGTCCAGTGAAAATACCACTACACCATCGCCTCCGCCCTCCATATAAGATCTTGCATTATTAGTACACACGCTAGCGCAAATTCAAGTTGTAGGAACTCCCACCCTGAGCATAATGATGCATTAGATTCTATAGAACTTGGAAGAGGTTGGCAACTATCAATTGATTTTGTCCAAATATGGACTGGTTAGACTATACGTAGTTCCTCTCCACAGGGCAGGCCAGCGAATGACATATGGCAGCATACTTAGAATGCAGGTAGAATCCCGGAACTGATTCATCATGAATACAGGGTCCTACCAGTTGCAAGAACTACACAGTGCTGTATCTGAGGGCCGAGCTGAAACAACATCCGAGTTTCACAAACACTTGTTTTGTATCCTGGACAGTGATGCACTCAAATATGAGACAATGGACAATGATGCACTGAAGGATGAGACTAAGAGGAGACTAACAGCATTAGGCTACTGCATGTCGAAGACCTATTTCCATGTTCTACTGTTGTTGATGACCCACATGGATGCCCAGTCTTGCATATCGGTAGGTGGGGAAACCAACAATCCTGTGGGAATTAATGGACCTATGCCTTCGCAGTTCAGGGGACATATCATATTTAACAAGAAGGATGCTCTGCAGAAGAGGGCATATGTCACATAAATACAGGTCCTTGCAAATCCTTGGCCGATATTAGATCGCCAATGCCTGAATGGAAGAAACTAGAGCCACAGAAATCAAAGGCAGCTTCACTTTCAGAGCTAGCCAATAACTCCCTTAGTATAGTACAGTCTGTGCACTCATGTCCAGCGACAGTACCTCAAGTGAGGCAAGGGGTGAGAACAAATTCTGGGTCAAAAATTGCCATGAAATGATGCACAACAGACTTGTGAGCAAAGTTATAGCTCATGGAATAAAAGGGACAGTAGCAACATTGGGGAGAATTTTCTCCCCGTCGGGTGGGCTTGGTGGGAGCCCTCATGGGCGAGCGTGCAGCCAATCGTTGCCCATGATCAGCTGCATGCCGCCATTTTGCATGCGCAGGCCAATTAAGGCCCGCCCAGGGTGACACACACCCCAGAAGCGGAGGAGGGAGAGTCAGTGCCTGTGCCCTTTCGCACACACAAAGATTAAGAAAGGTCATAAACATGTGAAAAATAAAAAAAATTGTTCAGACATATCACCTCATGTGACATTGTCACATGAGCTGGGACGTTTATGAATTTACATGAAACATATTATTAAATTAATTAATAAACCCTTCACGA
The DNA here is from genome assembly GCF_017639515.1 of Carcharodon carcharias. NCBI lineage: Eukaryota > Metazoa > Chordata > Chondrichthyes > Lamniformes > Lamnidae > Carcharodon > Carcharodon carcharias. The sequence continues at coordinate 33,885,491 of NC_054473.1, forward strand.
AACCTCATCCTGCCCGTGGATGAGGTTCCAAGAAAAATGTGAAGGCCGCCTGGGCTGCCTTAAGGTTGGATGCGCAGCCCTGACAAGTACCTCAATTAGTTGATTAATGGCCTTAATGGGCCTTTGACACTTCAGCGGGCGCACAGCCAACTCCAGTGCACGCCTGCCGAACTGAAGATCGGAATGACGCGAGGTGACGTCACGAAACATATCCAATGTCACCGCGCATCATTTTACTTGTCAGCGTACGGGGCCTGCCCCAGCACGCCAAACGGAAGATTCAGGCCATGGATACAAAATTGGCCGAGTGACGGGAAACAGAGTGATGGTTAGTGGATGTTATTTTGGGGTGGAGGAAGGTTTGTCGTGTAGTTCCCTAGGGGTCAGTGTTGGGACCCTTGCCCTTCTTGGTATATAACCAAGAACTTGGTGTACATGGCACAATTTCAAAATTTGTGGATGATAGAAAACTTGGAAACATTGTGAATTGTGAGGAGGATAGTGTACAACTTCAAAAGCATATAGGCAAGATGGTAGCATGGGCGGACAAGTGACAGGTGATATTCAATGCAGAGAAATGTGAAGTCATTTATTTTAGTAGGACGTACATGAAGAGACAATATAAAATAAAGGATACAACTCTAAAGGGGGTGCAGCAGCAGAGAGACCTGGGTGTATATGTGCATAAGTCACTGAAGATGGCAAGACAGGTTGAGATAACAGTTGAAGCAGCATACAGTATCCTAGGCTTTATTAATAGAGCAAGGTGGTTTCTTCAGGGGAGATAGTCCAGTGACATTACTGCCATGCCACTATCAATCCAGAGGCCCAGGCTAATGCTCTAGGTACATGGGTTCAAATCCCACCATGGCAGATGGAATGTAAATTCAATTAACAAATCTGCAATATAAAGCTAGTATCAGCAACGGTGACCATGACGGTTATCACTGAGTGTTGTAAAAACCAATGTGGTTCATTAATGTCCTTTAGGGAAGAAAATCTGCCATCTTGCCTGGTCTGACCTATATGTGACTCCCGACCCACAGTAATGTGGTTGACTCTTGAATGCCCCCTCAGTTCAAGAACAATTAGGGATGGGCAACAAACACTGGCCTTGCAATGCCCACATCCCATGAAAGAATAAAAATAATCCAATAAGCAGTTGCGTGGGAACACCACCACCTGCAAGTTCCCCTCCAAGCCAAATGCGCCATCCTGACTTGAAACTATAACGCCATTTCTTCACTGGCACTGGGTCAAGTTCCCTTCCTAACAGGGATGTGGATGTGCCTACACCATATGGACTGTAGTGGTTCAAGAAGGCAGCTCATCACCACCATCTCAAGGACAGTTAAGGATGGGCAACACATGCTGATCTAGCCAGCAATGCCCACATCCTGGGAAAGAATAACAAAAAACTATATCGGATAAATGCTCCAAATGACTCCATGTGGGGGAAATAAGACTATTTTGGCATAAGTTCACCTGCTCAGAGTGAAATCGAGTACAAGCTAAAAATGAAACATCACTTGCCTCCTTACCCTAAAAAATATTTTACCATCTTCTGTCATTTGTATTTTACAAAGACATATTGTGACAAACCTTTAAAGACACGAAAATCAATGCATTGCTTGATTTAATAGAGGCAGAGTGTACAAGAGCAAGAGTGTACAAGCATATAAATCCTGATCAATAAATTATTTAAAAGCCCAAATAAAATACAATTCCCACATTTTCCCAAAATAGATGCGAGCTTACATCTTAAAAAAGATATAAATTACACATACAGTAGAATTCTTCCTTGCCATAGGAGTAGGATCCAGTCAATAGGCCAGAAGTTTAGTACAGCAGTTCCACAAGTTGTGGAATATATGTTACCTTTCCAGAGTCAAGATTTTCCGACCACCACAAACATGTCATAGCTGTACCAATTATATATCTTATGTCTTTTTAAAAAAAACACACAATAAAGCTGGAGCTTCAGTAGACTAACATTCTGTAGTGCCCAGTCCCATATAAACACACACTTGCACAAAAAGCTTCCAAGAATTAACTACATTTGCTGAATACTAGTAACAAAATTTGTATGTCCTTAAACTGAACTGTAATTTGTAGACAGAAGAAAATGCTGCATTTATACAGTGCCTTTCATAAATCCAGGATGTTCCAAAGCATTTAACAACCACTGAACATGTTGAAATGCAATCACTATTATAATCATAGGGAAAGACAGATTTTCAAAGAGATTTAGAACATTACTTCATTTTAATTATTGTGGAGAATAGGGCATTTTGGAAACAGCACATCCAGTTCTTCAAATCAATTTCCAGTAGAAGAGGGTAAAGATATTGCATTTTGCGATAGCCTTCACCACATATGATCCTACAAAACTATTATAACGCTGGTTCCTCTGACAGAAATGATGCTTTCTGCATTGTGAGAACCAGACAAATTTGGGTGCATCAGAATTATAGATAGGATTAACACATTCAAAAAGTACTGCTAAAATATATGATGCATATCCTAAGCTATCAAAAGAAGTTAAAGAGAAGATACCAGAGACTCTAGCCACAACTTTTCAATCCTCATTAAAATATACAAATTATGCCAAGGACTGGAAAAATGGCTAGTGTAACGTTTTTGCTCAAAAAGGATAAGCTGGGTAATGAAAGACCAATTAGTCCAACATTAGTTGTAAACAAACTCCTGGAATTCATAATTCAAGGCAAAATTAGTGCTTAACCAAGGGCAGCCAGCAGGGATTTATTAAGCAAAATATTGCAGATGCTAGAAATCAGAAATAAAAACAAAACACTGGAAATACATAAAAGGTCTGGTAGCATCTGTGGAGAGAGATTAATAGAATTAAAGTTTCTGATGAAAGGTATTCTGATGAAATGTCATCAATCAGAAACGTTTACGCTGTTTCTCTCTCCACAGGTGCTGTCAGACCTGCTATTTCCAGCACACTGTTTTTATTACAGATTTGTTAAGTTCATCTAACACAACATGCCTTTAAGAATCTTTTTTGAAGAAGTGAAAAAGCAAATGCAATATAAGTAAAGTCTATACATTTTAAGAAAAGTGTTCAGGATAAACGGATGTTGTCAGACTAAAGTGGTTTTGGAAGTAGTATAGAACGTGGGGTCAGAGCAGGGTTAACTTTTGCTCTCAATACAGATAAATTAGAATTAGACATTAGGCATAGAGAAGCAAAATGAAGCGATTTAGCACACAGGGAGAACTGTACCATAATTCAAACAGACAAAGGCAGGTTAGCAAATGGATGGAAGATGCAAGCTCAGGTGGATATTTGTTCCCACAAGTGATCGTTAAACATTAAAAAGACTAATGTTATATTAACACTAACCAAGAACAATATTCTGCTCCCAATTCTAGTACAAAGTATTGCCTTGGGTTCAACTCCACTTAGAGTTACCCAAGGGAAAATTCAGAAAGTCTATCCCTTATCCACAAAGGTAGTTTAAGCAGTTCTTCAAAGTATCTATCTACACTTACATGCGAACTGTTCAAACTTTTCCATTCCATTTCCACACAGATGGCGCTATGGTTTAAATAGCAGCCAGCCCATAATATTCCACTGAATATATGAAATGTGTATTAATCTACCAGAACAACCAGACCATTTGGACATATTCAGTACTTCATTTTAGTTCCAAAATATATATCTTGAACAGGGTATGAGCTGAAAATGAATTTATGTTTTACTCACCATCCAATTATATACATTAGTTTATAATTTTTAGCACATGCCACATATAAAAAAGCATAATTGTTTTATGTTTATTGAAAGTACGTTTTACATTTCAGCAAGTAGAAATGGTATTATTTAAGACAGTCGTCTTCAAAAGGCTTCATAAGTCTTTGCTCCCGTTCTTCACTCCTGTTTACTGGATTCTTATTTACTTAACATTTTTCCAACAAACAGTTTTGATCACGTGCACTGGGGGTCCAGGGAGTTCCTTGCACAACTGGTATGTCCAAATTGCATTGATGTAGCACCCATAATAGCCCAGGCATTTCACAGAGGCATAATAAAAAAATAAGTGACAGAGAACCAAAGGAGATATAGGAACAGCAAACAAAAGCCAAGTTAAAAGAATGGGCTTTAAAGAAAAACTTACATTTGTATAGCAACTTTCACATCCTCTGGCAGTACAAAGCATCCAATTCAGTACTTTGAAATTTAGTCACTGCTGTACTGTAGGCAAATGTGGCAGCCAAGTTGCACAAGGTCCCACAATGAGATAAATGACTAGATAATCTGTTTTAGTGATATTGATTAAGGCTCAAATGTCTAGGATATTGTAAACATTCCTCTACTCATCATTAAATCATACCATGAGATACTTTACATCCACCCGAGAAGGCAAATGGGGCTTCAGTTTAAACATCTCTTCTAAAAGACGGCAACCCTAACAGTACTGCACTGAAGGATCACCTTAGGTTATGCGCTCAAGACACTGGAGTGTAGTTTGAACCCGTAATCTTCCGACTCAGGCAATACTATCACTGAATAAAGGATGAAACCTTTTAGGAGGCAATTTAAAGGAGTGTAAGGAGGAAGGACAGAAAAAAGTTCGGTGAGAATTCCAGTGAATGGGGTCTATGAGTCTGAAGATACAAATAAAGGAAACACTTGCATTTATATACTACTTTTCATGACCACAGGACACCACAAAGCATTTTACAGCCAATGAGGCACTTTTTAAAGTGCAATTTTGCACTTTATCAATTTTGTAATGGGGGAAACATGGCAGTTAATACATGCACAGCAAACTCCTATAAACGGCAACGTAATGATGACCAGATAATCTGTTGTGATGCTGACTGAAGAATAAATATTGGCCAGGACCCTGGGGATAACTCCTCTGCTTTTCTTCAAAATGCCATGGGATCTTTTACAGCCTCACCCAATCAGGCAGATGGGGCGTCATCTTATCTCCCCTCAGTGCTGCACTGGAGTGTCAGCTTTATGATTTTTATATTCAAGCCCTGAAGTGGGACTTGAACACAGAACTTTGTGACTCAGAGGCGAGAGTGCAACCAACTGGGCCACATATAGCCACAAATAGCAGGGCAAAGGGAGTTGGGGCACACAAAGGGCCAGAATCAGAGAATTCTAGTGGGGATGCAGGGTTTAAACAGAGTTGAAGGTAGGTCATTAAGGAAATCAGACACAAAGATGAGAAATTTAAATTTGAAACAATCAGCCACCAGGAACCAATATGGGTCAACAAGAACAGGGGTGATGGGCAAAAGGAGTTTTGAATGAGCTGAACCTTAGACAGCGAAAAATGGAAGGCTGGCAAAAAGGCATGAGAATAGTTGGGAGGTAACAATGGCACAAATGAGGGTTTCAGTTAGCTTGCAAGGTCAGAGTGATCTAGGGTGCTTTTGAGAAGAAGGGGTGTAATGCCAGTGATTTGAAACAAACCCGGGGCGGGGGGGGGGGTTACTGAAGAGTGGCAACAATTTATAATATCAAGCAGTATTGGGGCCGGGAGGGAGGTTGGGTAGTCAGTTTAGTGGGATTGGGATTATGGGAGCCAGAAGTGGGCTGTGTGGACAAGATGTGATCGAAGACAATACAAGAGGAGGCGTGAGAGAAAGTAGCTCATGGTCAGGGCAGAAGTTCCTGGGTGGAGATTTGACTTTGTGGAGAAAATGAGAAAGCAGCAGAGCCAGCTGAATGGATGGTCTCAATCATGGTAACAATGACTCTAAGATCCTTGGACTTGTTGTTAAAAGGGGCAGTCAGAGGAGTTGGAGAAAGAGATTTAAGTAAAGAGTTGCTAGTGAAGTTAAAAAAAAGCCTGGGGTTTTCTTTGCTATATGTCAACAGAAGCACTGCATTTCACTGGTTAAAGGTGTGGCAGCTTGAAATCAACTCCCAAGAAATTAAATTTCTTCTTTTTACTGGCATTTTAATTATATAGGGGTAGAGTTTCCACTTTAGGCATAATCAGCAATGAGGTACCAATTGCACCAGTTTCCACTCAAACTCATTTGCATCTCACCAACGTAAAATTCACCATGAACTCGCACAATCAGCAGCATTTCAAATCCTAATTTTTACTTAAAAATATATATTCTTGATATATTTCAGTGTGGTAACACAGTTCAGTTTTATTGATAAAGCTGAAAATGAATTTATCAAACAAAAACATTTTTTTTATCAGAGTGTCTCACCCACTGCCTGTGAATGCTCTGATTAATACATAACTGAAAAATGACTTCAAAAATCATATGGAACCATTGGCTAGTCACACTGGTGTACAGTGATCAGTTCCTTAGTAACTTAAAAAAATCAAAAAGTGCTTAAAGAATGTCTTTTAGCATTCTTATGCCCAAGAGAATCAACTTAATTTTAAGAGCCTCCATGAAGGGCAAACAGAATCAATTAGTAAAAACTTGCAATAGCAATTAATTTGATCTGATGAAGTGACCAGTTTTGTGTGTTATGAGCCCTGTTGAGCCCAATAACTTTTAAAAGAAATTCAAACGTCCAGTTAATTGCTGAAAGGATGACATCAATATTTCATGTTTCAAGATGTTTACTGTAACAAATGACTAAAAACACCATTAACTAAACACTACTTTTGTAGGCAACTTATAAACCACAGAGTGGAATATCCTCCTCTTATTCTTGACCCAACTGAAAAAACAGACTTCATAGGTATATTTTACACTATCCTTTACGTAGGCATTTAATTTTTCCAGGATTACTCCAAAGTGACTCTTAGCTCCCACGGATTTATTCCTGCTCTTTTCATTTCTCAGCCTCGTAACTTGCAGTCTTAGAACTATCTTTCAGTGAGGTTTTCCTTTCCCAGATGCTGTCCCTCTGGCCCAAGCTGGGAAACACTTCCAGCCTCGTTTTAACTTTGCACAACTTTAGTATTTTCAATTTGAGCACAAACTTCCACCACATTCCTGCGCAGCGAAACTGAAGACGCTTTTTTGGCCTCTAGGTGCTCTCTCTCTCCTGGATCCAGGACTCAAAACACTGTGATATTCAGTGATGAAGCCTGTTAACCCTCACAGTGGCTTCCTCTGCATCCTTCCCTGTGGCAACGTGAATCACATGACCCTTGTATCCAAGTAGAAATGCTAATCAGCTATCCTTGGAAGCCCAACTCTCTTTCACCTTGGAACTAAATAGACAATTTAAAAGCACAACTGTTTACAACCTGACATTCTCAACACTTCTTTGGGATTTTGGAGGCACTCAGTCCCCACTTTTAACACACAGGCTTCTGCGTTTGTCTCCAAGCATAAATACCATGCACCTTCTTCCCAGTAAAACAATTTAAGCCTTCCTTTGATCTCCAACAATCAAACCACCCAGGCCTGCTGTCAGGCAGATTTCAGCACAGGCCACATGACCCCTTGATTTTACCCTAAATTTAAAGACAGACCCAAAACATCAATCACATGAACCACAGAATCGCAACATGCAATTGGGGGCAGCTTCTAGCACCTTTTTTTTAAAAAATGGTGCAAAAACTGTGGTAACTTAATTTGTACTATCCATAATATGCGTTTGAAGTTCCATGATCTTTTGTACTGATTTAGCTGAATTTGGGTGAATTGCACTTAAAAAACCTAGCAGAAATTTCTTCCATAATGTCTAATTAAGGGGAAAAGTGGCAGCATTATGTTACTGGAGCCTAAGGCAAATCATCTGATGTTGAACACGTGCACAGGTCAGATGGCAAAACAATTTCAGATATGTACTTTATACGTTTAAGAAATTCTACATAATTTTGCAGTCAAGCTACAGAAGAATGTATAAAAGTAACAAAACTAGAAGAGAACAAACCTCCTGAGGGTAACTTTAGGCATTTATAATCTTTTAGTTATCAGTAAAAATTTACTTTTTGGTTTAGATATTAATGTGGCACTTGGGGCACAACACTTTTAATTCCTATCAGTTCCACTTGTGTCAAGTACCATATCAACCACAAAAACAAATCCATCACGAGTGAAAAGGTGCCACAGAAGATTCTTTTTGTTTCTCTTGCCTCAATCCCAGCGTTGAGAGGCCCAGTAAAGGATGGAATTAAATATAAAATATGGAAAAAAAAGTGTCAAATATTTTTAAAGCTGTCAGAAAAAAGTGCTATGGAGTAGCAATCTTATTACCCTACAGGGCCATTATTCAACACTGACACATTGGGCAAACTGAAGCTGCACATCATCACTCATCTATAGCTTAGCTTTAAATTTTTGTGATTACCAGGGGGATAGAAACAAATAATTGACTAATCTGTCACACCAGCTATTATGGCATCAATTGAGAACTGTGACAGAAATCTAATGTACAAAAAAAATCTAAGTGTACCACTTCGTTACAAAACAAATCACCAAATAATAAATGCTATATGTTAAAAATGTCTCTCATATTTATTGAGGGTTTAACAGAGCAAAGCAATGTGTCAGTCAAAACAGGTACCACACCAGAGTTATATAAGACTAAAGCAACCTCAGATTTTGTTCTTCCAAGTCAACGCTACAACTGCCTTGTTGTACCTTACCCACAATGATAATTATGGCCGGTTGTCCTTAAAGTTAATTGATTAGCAAGTGTAATCATTTTGCAGCACAAGTACTAATAGCAGAGAAAACACAGAGAATCATGTAGGCAGGAGGTAAGAAACCAGACATTAATTTGCTCCGGACTTATTACTGTTGTTTTCATAGTCTCCAATGTCTCTTGAAATTGGTATTTCTTACATGTGTTTCCTGTTGGTATAGCTGTTAACAGTTAAAGCATACTGAATGATGGAGACATCTTTACAGTGTCAAAAACACAAAAGCTCCTGTCTGGTGGAAAGGAGTGGAGAATGCAATCAAACCAGTTATTTTAAGCTGCAGCTCCATTTTAAAAAATGATCTAAACAATGCAATCAGTTCAAGTATTTTAAATTTTCCCATATAAAAATTGCAACTCAGTACTTTATCATCAAGCCTGTAACACAAATTACCAGCTTGAGATGTGTACAGGCACAAGAAAGCAGTGATTCGTACATCAGCATGAAGATCCACGGCTAGCCTTTTCCCCATTAATTTTCATTAGCCCAGATTAGATATCTGCACTGTTTCATGTCAACCATTCGGTGCATTTTCTTTATACTATTTGTGTGGTGAGTTACTTTCATACAGAAACTTAAATTTATTTCTTAATCATGAACTAAAACACGACTTCATCATCTACTTTCACCTATCCAGTGGGTCTTGGCTAGTCCTCTAACAATCTCAGTTTAATGAATTAAGCTTGCAATGCTTTGCTTGTTTCATTGTAGAGCACACTAATTCATTGACTCGGCTGAAATTTTAGCCTTAAATGTAAAGTATTGAAGTTTGATACCACAATAGATCAACAGGCATTTCAACCATTGCACGGATGAAGGAGCTTGGGAATAGAAGTAGGCCATTCAGCCCCTCAATCCTCTTCATGGCTGATCTGTACCTCAATTCTACTTCCCTATCTTTACCCCATATCCTCAACATTTTGTTTTGGCTAGGGAGAGGGAGGGAGGGGGCGGAGGGGGTGAAGGGGCAAAGAGTTTAGGGTTTCAACTCCCCCCTTGTGCGAAGAGGTGCTTCCTGATTTCACTTTTGAATGGCCTGGCTCTAACTTAAAGATTATGCCTCCTTGTTCTGGATTTTCCTACCAGCAGAACAAGTTTCTATCTAACAATCTATTGAATCTTATCATTTTGAACGCCTTGATTCAATCACCCTCTCAAATCTCTGTACTCAAGGAAATACTAGCCATATTTATGCAACCTGTATTCATAATTTAACTCTAAGTCCTGGTATAGTGTACCTATGTTGTACTTCCTCTTAGGCCAAACATCCTTCCCAAGGTGCCCAAAACTATATGGAGTGCTGCAGATGGAGTTGGATCAAAGCTCTATTCAATCAAAACATAACTTCTTCTCCCCCTTCGTTTTCCAATCCACTTGGATAAAAGCCAACATTGAATCAGCATTTTGGATCTGTCCACTAGCTTTCATTGGCTTGTGTACATAGACACCCAATTCTCTCTGCTCCTCCACAGTTCCTAGCTTCTTACCATTTAGAAATGTATTTTTCTTAGATTGAAAATGGATGACTTCACAGTTTGCCTTCAGATCAGAAAAAATAAGAGTGGTGGATCGATCGGCCCATCGAGCCTGTTCTGCCATTCAATAATATAATGGTTGATCGGATTGTGGCCTCAAGTCCACTTTCCTACCTGGGCCCCATAACCCTAGACTCCCTTGCAGATCAAAAATCTGTCTAACTGAGGCTTAAATATATTCAATAACCCATTGCTCTCTGGGGGGAGAGAATTCCAAAGATTAACAACCCTCAGTAGAAATTCTTCCTGATCTGTCTTAAATGGGAAACCTCTAATTTTTAAACTGAGCCCCCTTGTTCTACATCTCCTCTCAACATCTATTCTATCAAGCCCACTCAGAATCTTATCATTTCAATAAGATCACCTCTCATTCTCCTAAACTCCAATGACTATAGGCCCACCCTGCTCAACCTTTCCTCATAAGGCAAGCCCCTCATCCAAGGAATCAGCCTAGTAAATCTTCTGAACTGCCTTTAATGCAAGTATATCCCTCCTTAAATAAGGAGGCCAAAACTGTACACAGTACTCTAGATGCAGTCTCACCAATACCTTGTACAGTTGTAGCAAGACTTCCTTTCTCTTATACTGCATCCCCCTTGCAATAAAAGGCCAACATTCCATTTGCCTTCCTAATTGCTTGCTATACCTGTATGCTAACTTTTGGTGATTCATGTACAAGGACAGTCAGATTCCTCTGTACTGCAGCATGCTGTAGTCTCTCTCCATTTAGATAATATTCTGCTTTTCCATATACTATCTGCCTTATTGAACTCTATTTTCCACCATAGTGTTCAATCATTTAACCCGTCTATATTCCTTTGTAACTTCTTGCTCCAGTACTTACAGTACTTACGTGCCTCCTATCATAGCACTATTGTAAAACTGGATATACAACTCTATTCTTTCACTCAAGTTTTGAATAAATTTGATGGAAAGCTGAGGCCATAGTACAAAGAAACACCCCTTGTCACATCCCTACAATTAGTGTTCTCTTTATCCCGGCCTTCCAATCAATTTCCAAACCATGTTACAAAATTGCTTCCAATTCCAAATTGTAAGCGGTTTCGAGACTAGACAATAAATTTCAGATGTAATGGTATTAGGACAATTTATTAAGCAGGAGTTAAGAAAAGGCAGCAGTCACTATCCCAGTTCAGGTGCTTCTTGCTTCACACTGACTCTCGCAGTTACAGGCGGCTCCTGACTTCATCCTCTTTTCATGCCCAATGTCTTCCTCAAATCTGCACACCAAATCTTTTCAAGTGAGTTATTCTATCCTCTGTAGCCAGGGGTCGTCCTGTGTTCTGATGTTGCCATTGTGCTTTGATCTCGTTATTCCATTTGGCGACGGTCACAAACTCACGGTTGCAACCCGAACAAGATACTTTAACACCTAAACAGCCCATCATTAATTTTTTTTCCGTTTAACTATTTTCCAAACTTAACAATCCTTACACTAATTTAGTTATAACTCCAAAGTCCATTGATCTATAAATTTCAAAGTATATCCTTTGATCACAACTGTTAACATAGTTTGGACATCTGTCCCTACTTCTCATTTGTTATTCACACCACCAATTCCTGTTACAGTGTGATTCTGATGTAACTCAAGTCATACGTCTAAAATTAACCCTTCATATACTAGCAGATCATCTAAAATAAAAAAGGGCTTCATAATACACACAGTATAAAAAGGTTCACATTTCTTGTTCGGTGCACTTTAACTTGTTAATGATCTCTTGTTCAGAACCTTATCAACCTTAACAACATCCACTGGAACCCCTCTACTCACCTCATTAGTGACCTCCTCAAAAAAAATTACTTGGACGAATTGGACATGATTTACTCTTCACAAATCCATTCTGACGCAAATCAGCTCATACTTGACCACATACAGATTCACACTCAAGAATTCACCTGTTAAATTTCCAGGCATTTCACAGAAATTATTTGGAGAAATTCAACTGGAAGGTGGGGATTTTCTAACAATCAATAAGAAAACTGCATTCAAAAGTAAAGGATTAATTCAATGGTAGGAACCTAGAAACATGTTGCCCAACTCAGCAAATGATAGAACAAAGACTTTCATCCTCATCCCCCCACAATATTACAGCGCTTGCACAGAGGTTGCTTTACTCTAGCAGAATAACTGGGTTCTTTGTTTGAGTCAGGAGATAAATAGCAAATCTTATTAAACAATGGGGAGAATAAGGAAAAATTTCCACTCAAAATAGCAGAGCTTCTGAAATATAAAACGACACCCAAGAAAATTCAGATGACTTATCTATTTTTTCCAACAAATTGACAAGAATTTTTGTTTTGCTCTACCCACCCACAAAGATAGGAAAGCTGGCTGCTCATGATAGTCTTAGAGGAGAGGACACAAGATAGAAGCAAAAATAGAACCAAATATATGACAAGTTAAATTAGCCCAATCTTGGGTCAAAATGTTCTTTGGTATAAACTTTTCAACACTAAATGAAAACAAAGGTGTTTATATGCCTTTTCTTGGTACCCTTTCACTCTTATGTACACAGCAAAATACAAAGGCATCAAAATACTGTTGGAAGTGGAATTAGGTCACTGATCTCATTAAATAATGGAACATGCTTAAAGAACTAAGTAGCCTACTCCTGTTCTTACGAATCATGGTTTGCAAGTACTAAACTCAGAAGATGTTAAAAAATTAACTCAAATTTAACAAGTGCAAAAAATTAAATACTTGAAACAAATAGTTTGATATATTTGAGAAAAATATTTATTTCTTACAAAATTTGATCAAAAAAGGACAACTTTAGTAACCAATAAATTTTCAACTGTTATGTGCCAAAAACAATACCTTACTCCGCAAACAATAACAGCATCGCATAGACTATTAAACTTTAGAATGCAGAACTTATGAATATGCAAGCAAGTTAAATAAATGCAAAGCACAGTACCCAAATCAAATATCTTCTTTGTGGATATCCATAATATCAACAGTGAGAATAATGCATTTAAGGTTTGGAAATTGTCTATATTTTATATGTAAATTATTCTATCCAGCAATTTAACATTGAGGAATGTACAATAAACTTTCAAAAAGCAGAATGAAAGGATGAACAAACTTGCATTCCTAGCAGTCATCAGTTCTAAGGATGCTCCAAAGTGCTGAAGCCAAAATATTACTTTTCAAATGAAACAGGGCATCAAGGTCCCACAAACAGCAAGTGAGATAACAAACTGATCTGTTTTTTGGTGGAGGGGAAAAAAAATGACCAGGCCACAGAGGACACCACTGCTTTCCTTCAACTAATGTCATAGGATCTCTTATGTCCACTTGAGTCAAACGTGACCTCAGTTTAAGGTCACTTCTGAAACACAGCTCCTCAATCGATATAGCACTCCTTTATTATGTTACAGTCCAATTGTGATTACATTTCACAAGTTCTTTATTGGATTTGGGATATTCTGAGGATATAAAATATGCTATACAATTTATTCTTTTTAAACACTAAAAGTGAAATCTGTGCATTTTGACCTTCTTTGGCCTGCTGATTGTGCTTAACAGTTATTTGTAAATTTTCTGACAGTTGCATACACTAGTTATTGGCATTCTACAAGAGCAGAATGAAGGCTACAACTTCCATCCTACATTAACATAGTTTGGACTAAAGTTGTCCTTTTTTGATCAAATTTTGTAAGAAATAAATATTTTTCTCAAATATATCAAACTATTTGTTTCAAATATTTAATTTTTTGCACTTGTTAAGTTTGAGTTAATTTTTTAACATCTTCTGAGTTTAGTACTTGCAAACCATGATTCGTAAGAACAGGAGTAGGCTACTTAGTTCTTTAAGCATGTTCCATTATTTAATGAGATCAGTGACCTAATTCCACTTCCAACAGTATCTTGATGCCTCTTACACTTGCACACATATACCATTTTATTCTATATTAACTGGCAGCAACCGAACCCAGTTTACTTTCCAACTCAATTCCCAGACTCCAAACAAAATGGAAGACCAATAATGGGGACAGTTTCTAACAGACATTTTCAATGTTAAATGACTAATTCTAAGGATAAACTTATATTTTTTCCAATTATATTTGGTGCATTTCTGTAATAAATGTTATTTCCAGCTGTACAGAGATTCTGGAGCATAAAAGAAAAATAGCAAAATGCAGTATTATGAAAATATCCAAGTTATAGGAGGAATCAACTTGTGGTACTTGCTGGCTCATAAATAGCAACAGCTTGAGAAAAAAAAGAGGAAATTAGTTGCTCAGTTTTCATTTCATTATTCATTCATTATTAATTTTTTTAAAATTTGGTCACATTTTGTCAGATATCCCCATAAACTACAAAAGAAAAGATCACCAGGTCCATGAATTTGGTTATTAACTGACTTGGAGCCAAACTTTTTTTACCTGAAGAGACAATTGGGGCTTGCATTGCAACCCTCATGGAGCACAATATCCGTAGGCCTCTGAGGACAGGCTGAAGATCTGATGACAAATGGAGAATCATACAAGCTACATTCCTCTCAGAATATTTGGACATTACAGTCTTCTTAAAGCCCCCATAACCAGCGTTCAGTAGGGCAGCTGTAGGTCTCTTTCTAGCACAATCCCAGCCAGAGGTTAACCTGCATTGGCTGTGTGCCTGGGCCATATAAATCACCTAGATGACTCAAGTCCAACCCATCTCTGACAGATGTACTGTACCTCAAGTATGCTATCCCTAGCAGGTGCACAAAAGGCAACCCAGAGAAAAATTTACTCTTTGGAGTCCAGGGATACGGGTGTTAATCATGTGAACTGCTCCATTTTGCATAATGTTGATTCTGAGTGCTGTTAGGTCTGCATGCATCAACAAATGTTCAGTATTCCAACACAGTTATGAGTTCAGTCTTACAAATGATGGATAGATTTCGAGGTTTCAGGAGGTCAGCTGCTGTGATTTTCTTGCAGTCACTGGATATGGCTAGCCTAGTTAAGCTTCTAGTCAATGGTGACCTCCAGGATGTTGATGCTAGGCAAATTGGCAATGGTGATGATAACAATGGGGTGTTTTCTTGTTGAAGGCCATCATTGCCTGGTATTTACATGGCAGGAATACTACCTACTAAGATGTATGGGATGCAGATGCTGCCATAACTCCTGTACAGCAATGGCTTTATGCCATGGCAATTGGACTCAGGGTACCACAACCATCTTTCTGTGCATCAGTTATGAATCCAGTTACTGGAGGGATTCCCTTGGACCATTCATTGTTCTTAGTTTCAATAGAGCACATAGGTGTCACATTTGGTTGAATGCTGCTTTGTTGTCAAAGGGCAGCCGTTCTTGCATCGCAAACGGCATTCAACTCTCAACTCCATGTCTGTCTGTGACTACGTCTAGCGGCACGCAGTTCAATTATTTAATTGATTTTTGCATGTGGGCATCGGTTATATTTATTGCCCATCCTTAGTTGCCATGAAGCACAAACAATGGAGTGGCTTGTGAGGCCAATTTAGAGGTAGTTTAGGAGTGAATCACAGTTGTATGCCACTAGAATGGCTGAAGGTACTGGATACAGCAAAGGCTACGGGCCCAGACAACATCCTGGCTGCAGTTTTGAAGACTAGTGCTCCAAAAGCATCCACACCCCTATCTGTTCCAGTACAGCTACAATACTGGCATCCACCTGAAAATGTGGAGAATTGCCCAGGTATGCCTTGTCCACAAAAAAAAGGGCAAAACCAATCAAATTACTGCAGTCGACTCTCAAAGTGATGGAAGATGACATTGACAATGCTATGAGCAGCACTCACTCAGCAATAATTTGCTCTCAGATGCTCAGTTTGGATTCCACCAGCACCATTCAGCTCAAGATCTTAATATAGCCTCAGTCCAAACATGCCATGGACAAGTTGACACTGGAGCAGTCAGATGAGATGAATGAATAAGTGGCTAAAGGGCTGGTGTGGGAAGAGGGATTCCTTTTCATGGCACACTAGCACCAGTTCAGGGACAGGAAGGAGCCATACTGATGGGATGGGCTCCACCTGAACTCCGATGAGACCCATTTTCTAGCAGAAGGGGTAAATAGGGAGATGGCAAAAGCTTTAAACTAGTAAAGGGGCGAGGGATCTATAAGAAATGTAAATAATCTCATTGCAAACATAAGAGAACATAGGAAAGAATAAAGTAAGGAAGCACATTGATGGCAAGGGAATAAATAATAAAGGAATGGGGATCTAAAAACATAAGAGGAAAACCTATTAAAAATGAGTTTAAGTGTCTATACAATGTACACAGTGCCTGTAATAAAACAGGGGAGCTGGAGGCAATCAAGCATTGGGAGAGAGCAGACGTGGTAGAGATAATGAGACATGGCTACAGAAAAATAAGGACCGGGAATTAAACATTGCAGGGTACAACATATTTAGAAAAGACAGAGGGGGAAATCAGGGAGGAGGCGTATCTCTACTTATTCTGGATAACATAATAGCAGTAGAAAAAAAGGGATGTAGCTATCAGCAAACCAAAAATATAATCCAAAATAAAAAGACAAAATACTGGAAACATTCAACAGCATCTATGGAGAGAGAAAAACAAGAGTTAATGTTTCAGATCATGATCTTTCATTAGAATAGTTCTGATGAAAGGCCACAACCTAGACCATTAATTGTTTCTCTCTCCACAGATGCTGCCAGGCCTGAGTATTTTCAATATTTTCCATTTTTATTTCAGATTTCCAGCATCTGCAGTATTTTGCTTTGTAAAAACAGAATCCATATGGATAGAGATAAAAAAAAATAAATGATCAATCACACTAACAGATGGCATCTATAGACCACTTAGTTTTGTGGTGGGGGGAGGGAAAGATGGGCATGGGATGGGGAAGAAATAGGGAGAGAAATTAGGGAAGAATAAAAGGCCTAAAGTAATGATCATGTGGAATTTCAACTACCCTGATCTTAACTGAGCAGAAGAGGTGGTTAAAGGGATAAAGGAACAGAGTTCCTGCACTGTACACAGGGTAGTGCACTCAAGTCATTTGATATCACATGAACTAAGATGTGGCAGGACTGCAGAACTTTGATCTAATCCTTAGGTTGTGGGAATTCTTAAGTCTGTCTTTAAAGTGTGCCATGAAAAGGAATCCCTCCTCCTACATCAGCCCTTTAGCCGTGTGTTCATTCATCTCATCTGACTGCTCCTGTGTCAATTTGTCCATGGCATGTTTGGACCGAGGCTATATTAAAATCTTGAGCTGAATGGTGCTGGTGGAATCCAAACTGAGCATCCATGAGCAAGTTATTGCTGAGTGAGTGCTACTCGTAGCGTTGTCAATGACACTTTCCATCACTTTGAGAGTAGACTGCAGTAATTTGATTGGTTTTACCCTTTTTTCAGTATGCGTATAGTTTGGTGTCAGTATCACTGATTGGTCCCTCATTTTCAAGTACACCTTGTGCTGCTTCAGGCATGACCTTCTACACACCTGGCTCGACAGTAATGCTAGATTGAAAGATATGTCAGGTCAGGCGGTTACAGATGGTGGTAGACTATAATTCTGCTTCACTACATGAATGCTCAGTTTTGAGCTGCTAGATCTGTTCTGAATCTATCCTATTTAGCACGGCGATAGTGCCTCACAACACAATGAAGAATGTTCTCAGTGTGAAGGTGGGACTTGGTCTCGACAAGAGCTGTATAGTAGTCACCCCTAAGAATACTGTCATGGACATATGCATCTCTGACAGGTAGATGAGTGAAAAACCTGTGGATCTTGTTTTTACCAAACCAATGCCGCCAGCTATATCTGGCAGGTGTGTCCTTCATAATTTGCCAGCTTGATTGGTGGTGATATTGCTGGTGATGGACATTGAAGTCCCCCACACAATGTATATTTTATACTCTTGCTACCATCATTGCTTTTTCCAAGTGCAATTCAACATGGAAAGGTACTGATTCATTTGCTGAGGAAGGGCAGTAGGTGGTAATCAACTGAACATTTCCTTGCCCGAGTTTGATCCATGGAGTCCAGGGGTCTATGTTGAGAACACCCAGGGCCACTTCCACCTGATGTATACCATTATGCCCCCACCTCTGATAGTGGGTCTTCCCTGTTGGTGCAACAGGACAAAGCCATTGAAGTATGGAACTTTGACTGACGAGTACAATTTCAAGAGTACGAATATGTCATGCTGTTTCTTTACTAGTCTGCATGACAGCTCTCGAATTTTGGCACAAGTCCCCAGATGTTAGAGAGGAGAACTTTGCAGGGTTGACTGGGCAGGGTATGGCTTTGTCATCTGTGAATCAGGTGCAGACAGCAAAACCAAGTGGTTCCTCTACCAGTGATAAGAATAAAACACATGTCTTTGTAGCAGATTGATACAGTTGAGTAGTCAGCAATTAAGAGTCAACCACATTGCTATGGGTCTAGAGTCACATAGGGAGGTTCCATCCTTAAAAGGACATTAGTGAAGCAGTTGGGTATTTACAACAATTTGATAGTTTATGGTCATCATTACTGATACTAAATTTTTATTCCAATTTATTTGTGTATTTTAACAAACTGAATTCAACTTCACAAACTACCATGATGGAATCTGAACTCCCATCTCCAGATTATTAGCTCAGGCTTCTAGATTACAGTCGAAGCATGTGCGACTCTTTCCCTTTGTCATAGGGAGATTGAGGCAGTCACAGACAAATACAGAATGGCAACTGAAGTCTATATGCAGCACGGATAACTGTAGGAAACAAGCAGCGGTAGAGGCCCAGAATTTTCTCAATGCGACTTACACTAACATTGCACCTTTAGAAATAAAACAGCTGTAAAGCAACTGAGCCTCTAGGAAATTTTGTGCAGCCTTATAAAAGCACAGTTCAGCACCCTGGGAGACAAATAGATAAGTCACAAGCACCACCTCTCTCTTTCATCTCTCCCTCAAATGATTTCAATGCATTTCTCACCAATACCTCAATTATATTTCAGCAAGGCTATGTGCAATCAAATGCCCTCAGAGGAGATACGGCCAAGAAAAGGACTTAGAACTTCTCTCCCTTCAAATCATCCCAGATGAAACTAAAAGGAGTCACTGACTCCACCAAACTAGCCAGGAATCTGTCATGCCAGGTGGAGGAAGGCAGCACTGGCATTGACTATCAACTTCCTCGTTCCTAAGGCTGGAGAACAGGCAGAAATAAATTCAACAATTTAATCAGGGGTGACAAGGTAACACACTCCCCTTTGACCACATTCACCTGCACATCATCATATTTTTAATCTCCCCGGCACCAGACTTTGAGACGGGGGAAGGTGGGGGGGGGAATTAAATAGCATTTGTGAAGAATTGGCACCAGATGATTCAATGAGTACAAGGACCCTGACAATCTACCCTCATCAGCAGAGGCTGATGAGATTGTTGCCTGTAGCTTTGAGTTATGTGACCAAGACTCATGAGTACTAGCACGAAAAGGATATTTCAGAATTATCACATCTACACATGGCTTCAAGGATAATCTCCCATGATGCGCAACAACTGACAGGTGTAACTGCCCAAGCTTCCATTCTCCTTCGTGACATCCCAAGCTTCCTGTTCCTTGCATATACCAATGTAAAAGTAGCAGCTGGTCCTCAGTTAAGAAGCAGCCAGAGATCAATTCTGACCTCCAACTCCATGGATACACAGACTGCAGCTCTGCATCCATGAATCATGGCTTCCAGATCATAGGCACAGCCATGCTCAAGGCTTTCAGGACCTATAGCTGACATGAGACTGGCCTTTCCACTGATCAGTGGGACTGCAGATCCAATATCTTAGCTTTAACTAGAAATCATTGGCAATTTCCATCCCAAATTTAAACTATTCCATTTTCATGACGGGGCACACACTACCATGGAGAAAGAGAAATGGCTTATAAGAACTGGAGCACTGAAATACCAAGCATGCCTGTAACTCCACAGATAACAAAACAATGAAATAAACACATTTTTAAAATAACTGTATAAAGACTGCAACAAAAAAAATCAAGAGATTAAAGCACTTAAAGTATATTGCTGAGCTACACAGACCAAGGTCTCCATATTCAATCCCTGATTTATGCTGAGAAGGCGGTGGGAACAGATAACCATCACTGTCAATGCAAGTGGACTAGCCCCAAGGACCTGGATGTACTGCAGGAAGAAGGGAAGAAGTTTAATGGCCTCATACAAGTGGTCAGTCAGTGAATGCACCTTCAAATGCCATATCCTTACAACTAAACTACTAGCTTATCTGGCAAATAGCACAGATACAACCATCTTCAATGTTCATGACTAAGGTTTGGGAAAAAACAATAAACAGCCAAGATTCTCACTCCTAATTGCCACTGTTGGGTTGTTGTGCATACACGTCACACAGGAAAATAATGAAAATTAGTATGCTTTCATCGATTAAAGGAAGCTTTATGTTTTAGGTTTAGCCGGTTTGAAAATGATGAATTTGAGGAACATGTGATTCTGCAGCAGGCTTCACTTTGAGAACTAGAAGAATCTCACGTTACTATCAACAAATAGGAAGTACAGAAGCAATTCAAGTGAGTGAATCCATGGAAAGCATGCAGTGCAGGTCAGCAAAAAAGTCCTTAAGGAATGTGCTCATCAGCTGGCAGCTCCTTTCTCTGTGGTCTTTCAGAAATTGTTCAACATATATACTGTTTCTTGCTGTTGGAAATCAGCCATTATCACCCCAGTTGCTAAGAAGTCATAACCTGCTGAGCTGAACGATTACTGACCAGTTGCTCTTCCATCAATAGTCATGAAGTGCTTCGAATGCATTGTGCCAAAGCATCTTTTAGATTTGCTTGTGCCACATATTGCTGCGTTACAGTTTACCTATCAGCCTCGTTAGTAAGTTGACGATGCTATTCTGACCTTGGTCAATCTGATTCAACAGCACATAGACAGATAAAAGAATCCTTAAGTATGCAGATGATACAGTGCGTGCAGGTCCCATTAGGGATATAGGAGGACACTATAGGAAGGAGTTTGTAAAATGGTGCAAAAACAATTCTCCCAAATTGAACAAAAACAAGGCAAAAGAATTAGTTATAGACTTTAGGAGAAAGCCAGTTCATGATATTGTTCCTGTGAAGATTCACGATGTGGATATTGAAATAGTTACAAACTGCAAGTATCTAGGTGTCAAAGCAGATGATAAGTTGAACTGGAGACAACAGTTACAGATGTGGTGACCAAGGGACATACACTATCATACTACCTCAGAAAATTAAAATCCTTTCAAGTAGATCCTATAATCATAACACTTCTATATATGGCTGTAGTTGAGAGTGCTATCCTTTTTGTATGTCTCTCTTGCTATTGTCATCTGAGGAAAGCAGACTTTTTAAGGCAAGAGAGATTATTGAAGCCGGCAGGAAGGATATTTGATAAGCAGATCTTTCTTGATGAAATCTGCTCTCAAAGGATTTGAGGAAAGTAGAGTGTCATGAATAACGAAATCATACCTTGCTTCAGTGTAATCGCTGGTTGCGTTCAGAGAAAAGGCTACAATCCCTCAGATGCAGGGCAAATCAGTTCCTGAACTCACTCTCTATATTTTAACAGGAATAGTTTTTAATACATATTTTAATTAGTTAGATTTCTGTGATACAGTAATTTTCTTTTATTGTTATCATTCATTTAAACGTAAGCTGTTAAAAAATAGCAATGTACCCAAAATGAATTTCCATATGGTCAAGAAAGTGAATTGAATTGAAAAGGTTATTTTTCCGCCCGCCTTGAATGTCATTATTTTTCTGTAAACTGTTAATGGACTATATAATGATTTTAAATCATAAAATATTTCACAAACAAGCTTCCAATTGCTAAGATAACAGTTGCAAAGTTTTTCTTGTGTGTTTACATTTATCAGTCAGCCATTCATGCAGGTGTCACTGGATGTCAAGTTCAGATGGGAGCAAGCAGCTAAATTAAGTTTTACATCAAATAACAGTTAAAGGAACTGGAGGTTTATTTTTAGAGTTGAAATATAATACAGGAGTAATGCACCTTCTAACATGCTCATGAAATACAGGAGTGACCTCTCAGATTTCTTCATCATTAATATTTCATTAATACATACAATACAGCTGTGTTTACAACCAGCTATTGTGCAGTTTTGTGTCCCATTTCCAGAAGTAAAATATTATGGATTCAGGGATAATAAACACAAGGTCCAGCAGGCACCACAAAATTTCTGATGAGAGCTGCTAAACTGAAATTCAAAAATACCACATCTGCCCCAAAAACAGCTCGATTATCGTCTAACACAACTTATTTAACTAAACAAATAAGAAAATAAAGAGCTATCTGCGGCTGGCGAGGAGGAGGAGGAGCGAAGGAGGGAGGGGGAGAATCAGGAATGTCAGTGTTTTCAACGTGCGTTAACTGACTCAGGTCGGCCTTTGAAGGGACGTGCAACAAGGAAGCATTTAAGAATGAACACACACGCTTGACGTCCCGTTCAAAAGCAAAGCAAGCGACTTGCCAGGCGGGCCTTGCCCAGGTCGGAGCCCGGTGAGGGGAGGGGTGGCGCGGTACCGGGGATGATCCAGCCGGCAACGCGCCGTTGCTCTCCGGCCATGGCACCGACCCGAATCCCACACTGACAGAGAGAGAGAAGGCACACACCCCCCACCATCCGCCTACCTTCCTGCTGCCACTTCTCCCTCTCCGTCATTCCAGTGAGGCCCTCAGTTGCTAAGGGAGTTACTCCATCCTCCTCCTCTTCCTCCCTCTCTCTCTCCACCGAATGGCGGAGCCGGTTCCTTGGGCTGGGAGCCGGCTTGGATCACGTGACTGAATGCTAGCACGTGGGTGGGTGTGGGGCTGGTGGGGGGAAAGACTTCTCACTTTGCAGGCTAGCAGAAGGGCACTTAACAAGCAAATCAGCACTAGCCCACAATATTTCCAAAAGCCACTAAATTAGGAAGATTCAGTTGAAGGATTTGTCTCAATTATTATACGAAAAGGCAATTTTAATTTCACACTGAAATGCAGAGTGCTGCCCACATTGCGAGAAAGAATGAGCCCCACCATTACAGTGAGGGGAATAAAATGAGCAGGAACTTTGAAAAAAGACCCAGGAGTGACAATAAAGGGTCATTTTCAGGGTGTATTCGCACTGAAGTTTAACATGAGTGTGAAGCAATTTTAGTTTTTTCACGAACACAATACTGACAATGTAAATCCAGAGTCTGGGACAGACCAACTCTGGAGTGAGACCTCCCAAAGGTGTGAATAATTTCACACTGGTTTAGTTGGACTGTGCATGGAGTGTAAATCCAGCATAGCCCCCACATCTGTTATGCAAAATGCTTTGGAGCATACTTCCTGTACAGTTTGCAAACCTTCCTGACTTTAATTTAATTGTTGAGAAAGTAGAGATTCTATAGCCCTGTTTCGTAAACATTTAAATACCTAACTTTTAGGAGATATTTCTGCCCCTGCATGCATCAGGGTATGTGTAGAAATCTCCTCATTAGGGTATTTAAAGTTCCACCCTAGCAGGGGCCAAGCAGAGTTTTGAATGGCAAGAATCCAAAATGCTACTACTGGTCTCAGCTCCATAAGTGCAGTGTAAAAGCACCATCAATGTGAAGAAGCAATTTAAAAAGTGAAAGTATCGGGTAATGTTAAACTTGCAATGTAAATCTAGAATCAGATGAGCCTTGACTCTGGAGGTGGAAGTGTCCCACTATTTGAGTTTGAAACGTGTCAGTTTTGATTCACAAATTATTCTGAGGACAACGCACTCATCCATCTCAATGCCACTACATTCCTACACCCGTCCCTCCCTTTCCTGATGACCAATTTTTAAACGTACCTGACAGTAATTAAAATGTTCTAGACACTGGAAATTCTCAGCTCTCCCCTATGTACAGGGCACACTGCGGGGAGTGAAGGCTTGAATACCTTTGCCTTGATAATAAACTTCACATTGGCCATTGCCCAATCACAATATAAACTGATGCTATGTGATCTTCTGGTCAAGCTAGTTAACAAATTTGTTGACTAATCATTTAAATTATAAAACTTAAAATAGTTACTACCTTCTCAAAAAAGACAATCAGCAACATTTTTACAATATTTAAAAATGACAGGTCTAACATCAGGAAACATTGAGAGATATTAACCAGAACAAAATGAATTGGTACTTAGAAAATATGGCTTATTAAATGAAAGCCACCACAGATTTGTTAAAGATAAATCATTTTTGACTTACTTTATTGAGTTCTTTGATAAAGTAACGAAGAGGGTGGATAAGGGTTATGCAGTTGAGTTTACGTATATAGATTTCCAAATATGTTAAATTATCATGTAATGGACTTGATAAAAACTTGATACCCATGGGATTATAGGGGCAGTGGCTGCATGGGTACAAAATTGTTAAGGCAATTCTCAACTTTTTTGGGTTGAAAGGCCCTTTTCAGATAGATTAGTAATCACAAACCCCATCTAAATTATAATGATATGTAATATGCAGAATATGAAAGTACTGCATGTAAAGAATGTTTTAATAATGTTTTTAAGAAAACAGGTTATAACTTATATCAAAGATAAGCAGCTGGATTTTCAGGGCCAATCTGAAAGCAGGAACAGAGGCAGAGGCACCACAAATATGCCAGTGGCAAATAAAGTCACTGTTGTCTTGAACCTCTTCACTTCTGGCTCCTTTCAAGGAGCAGCTATGGACCTTAGTGACATCTCAAAAATTGCTGCATGCCATCACAATTCACTGGTCACTGATGTCATTTTTGCCAAAGCTGACATTTAATGACAGACATAGTCCTGTAGGGTCAGAGGACATCAGGTTTCACCTCCATTGCTGGATTGCCCCAGATTCAAAGCATCATCAATGTACCCATGTTGCCATCAAGGCACCCAGTGAGATCCATCAACAGGAAGGGCTTCCACTCCCTCAGCATTCAACTGGTCTGTGATCACAGCAAGAGCTTCCTCTATGCGTGTGCTCACTTTCCTGGCAGCTGCCATGACTCCTTCATCCTCCAGCAATCCAGGCTGCCTCAGATCTCCACTCCAACCCCCAAAGTGCATGGATGAACCCTAGGAGACAAGGAATATCCCATGAAGAGATGGCTGATGACTGCTCTGCTGGAGCCCCAGACAGAGGCACAAAGTCAATACAACCCCAATGCCACCTGCTCAATAGGACAAACATTGAGCAGGACAAGGGCTTCTGAAGATGAGATTCTGGTGCATGGATCAGCCAAGTGGTGCTCATCAATCTCTTCCTGCAAGAGTCTTGGTCATTGTGGTGGTTTACTGTGCTCTCCATAACATGGCTCTTCAGACAGTTGTGGACCTTGAGGTCAGTGGGGCCCTGAAAGGAGACAGCTCATCCAGAGAGGAGCAGGAGCAAGAGGAGTGAGATGAGGAGGAATTGGAGACAGATTGGAGAGGGAGGGCAGAGAGGCCTCCTCTTGCCACCCTCCTAGATGAGGACTTTCCTCCTCTCCTTCACAGCAGCCAGCAGTAGATCCAGTACAGCACCAGTGCCCTGCCCCAGGTGCTGGGCCTCCAACTCTCCTGTGACATCTCACTTTCCTCTAGTGCAGTGAAAGGCTTTGGTGAAAACCACACATCTTTCCCTCAGGACAACCAGCAGCTTCAGTAACAGCTGCTGCGGGAATCTAAATGAGTCTCACACTTCATCTGACCCACCTCTATTCCCACCGCCATTGGCTCTAAGTGGACAGGAAACATGTCTCCATATCAATTAAGGGCTTCCATATGTGAAAATCTAACTACAGCAAGTTTTCAGCAGAGGCAGGATTCTGCCCCAAAAACAGACTGGTTCCTGTTTCCACCTCTGTGGTGAAAATTCAGCCCATAGTGTGCCTGCATCTCACTGCAGAGTCTCTCTGCCCTCAGTGTAATGATTGACAATCACATTCTTCTCCACTTCGAAACTGGACATATACTTGGCCTTGCAACAACTCTGCTCTTTTCAAAAGCTTGTATTTGTGAGATATCCCTTTAAATCCAAAGTGAAACTAAAGAGCTTTATGGAACAGGGGTATAATTGGATTCCTAGCCATGAGCTTATTAGAATATCAAAAACTAACCTGACTCCCAGTTGCTAGGGAGATGGAATTCAGATTAGCAGCGAAGCCATGAACTGGCCTGTGATCTAGTTTGCTATGTTAGTGAGAGTAGCTAAAAAATAAAGATGAACATCTGCAGTAGTGCACACAGAATTCTTGTGAGGAGAAGAAGCAAATTTCTCTCAGCAAGAGGTCAGTTTTTCTCTAGCAGAACAGGAGACAGGAACTCTTGGAGGCATTGTGCAAGCTGGCTAAAAAGATCTAAATAGCATAGAGATGCGAAAGAGTTGGATGTTTTAACCAGAAGTGGCTAAACCATGAACTGGGGTGTTTCCAGTTGGGTGGCTGAAAAGGAATTCTGGAAAGTTACACCATCAGGACTGTTCTGACCCAAGGGAGTGAGTGTACCTAGAAATGTGTCTTGCTGATGAAAATCATACCCATTAAATTCAGATGTTTGACTGTTACAAAAAAAGTTTTAAAACATGAAATCTTGCCCATCAATACCTTTCATCAGAGTTGTTTGGGAATCCCTTTCTTTTCTGATTATTGGTCTCTAGGGGAATCGTAATAGTCTTCGTTGCTGCCGTAACATCTCCCTGTACGTCTCTTCCTAGGTGCGATAGTCATACCACTCTGCATTGCATATAAGATGGTCACACTCCATCCCCATTTCCTGGTTCACATCAAGCCCCTTCCAGCCACCACTCAACCACTTCCTCTTGACCACGTCGCTACCCCACCCTGCCCCCACCACCAACCCCAACCACAGCACCTTAGTCAGTCACTTATCGTAAAGCCAGTTCTGCTCAGTAAGCAGCTTCACTTTATTTTGTGGACCCCTGGAAAGACTTCGCGGGCCACTATGATCAGCAAACCCCATTTTGAGAAGCAGTGAGATAAGGGACAAAAATGAGAGTAGGAGTGAATGATTGTTTTTAGGGCTGGAGGGAAATGTGATGAGTGTCCCCCAGGGGTCAGTGTTGGGACCACTGCCCTTTTTGATATATATTAATGATCAGAACTTGGGTATGCAGAATATAATTTTGAAGTTTGCAATGACATAATGCTCAGAAATATAGTAAACAGTGAGAGGATAGTAACAGATTTCAGGAGGACATAGACTTGTGAAATGGGCAGAAACATGATGGATGAAATTTTAAATGAAGAAGTGTAAATTGATTCGTAGAATGAGGAGGGGCAATATAAAGTTGCCTGGAGGGTGCAGAGGAGAATTCTAAAACAGTACCTGGGTGGAAAGACCTCAGATACATGAAGAGATTAGTGAAACTGGGCTTGTTCTCCTTTGAGCAGACAAAGTTAAAGGGAGATTTGACAGAGATGTTAAAAATCTTGAAGGGTTTTGATAGAGTAAATATGGACAGACTGTTACCAGTGGCAAAGGATGCAGATTTAAGGTAATTGGAAAAAGAAACAGAGGCAACATAAGGTGGAGGGGAGGTGGGGGGTGGGGGGGAAATGTTATGCAACAGGTTGTGATTATCTGGAATGCCTGGGTGAGGGAAGTAGATTCAGTAATACACCTTTCAAAGGCAATTGGGTGAATGCTTGGAGGAGAAATATTTGCTGGGCAATGGGGAGAGATCAGCTATTGGTATTAATTTAATATCTTTTTAAAGGAGCTGACACAGGATGATGAGCCAAATGACCTCCTTCGCTACATCAATCCATGATTCTAACTTTAAATTAGTTAATGAGTGGTGAAAATTAAATATAAATCATGTCTTTCCTATTTGACTGCTGATTACAGGCTCTGATACTTGATCAAACTGTCTCAAAATTAATGGTCCACTCACCGCATCATGAAAGCTATAAATATAATGTTCTGTTCTCTTCATTTTGAACTCCTCCATCACTTATAAATTGGCTTAGTTTGCATCATGCTCTGTAAGTTAAAACAAATAAAATTCACCCTTTTAGCCAAAACTGTTAAATATGTGTCCTGGACTCTATACCAACAGTTACTACCATATCACATTAAAGATTATAATGTAACCAAATGCATCAGAGATCACTATCCAGTCCCTTCTTAAGAACAATAACAATAAATTCTACATGTTATTAGTTTATTCCAATAGATAGATCCTAGTTTCCAAACAGAACATAGACATTTATGGAAACATGAGAATGTGATTTCTGAAAGCCAACCAGTCAAGGTTGAATAACTTATTTATTTTATATTAGTTCAAGGGTTTCTTTTTTCTCTAATTTTCCTCTCTTTTCTTCTCTGCTTTCCTGAAGCCAATGACTGTGATTTGCTCCACAGGCAAAGCAATTATTGAACACCTTCCCAATGGACCACACTTCTTGTGTAAGCTGAACAGTGAGGGGGTAACTTCCTAGCAGGAAACAGGTAGGCTTGGGTTGAGTCTCCAGTTTTTACCCTGGCCAATTTTACTCCCCATGAAAATCAATGGAAAGTAAAATCAGGCTGGCTGTAAAAAAAGGCCAAACTGCCCAGGCCCAATAAATTAAGTTATAATTGATGCCTGAATGGCAGCAGGTTATTTTTTTTCAAGGGAAAGTGAAATATCACAGTTATTTTTTCTCACAGCACTGATTTGACATCGCAATCACAGTGGTTACTAATTGTAATCAGGCTGACCTTTTCCACTCCTTAAAATGAGGATATCAAGACCAATGTTAGCTCCTCCAAGACTGGTCTGGATTAATATTCATTAGCTCAGTCTAAACCAGAGATCAAACCTGGAGCAGGTATGATTGCGTGGCTTATTCTGGTGGTTTTACTTCACTGAAATTCAGGGGCCAGGAAGAAGGACATGTTTTTGGAAGTTTATTGGAGGTGTGTGTGAAAGTGCAAATGTAAGTGATTGAAATTTTCTTTATGGTAATTCATTATGTATGCAGCAATATATATTATTTTATTCTACTTGATTCTATACTGGGGCCATATTTTAATGGGTAGGTTAAGGATTCATCCAGTTATGGAGACTGATATTGCATCAATTTAAATGCCATGGTTCTAGCTGAAATAACTAATTGCAAGAACAATAGAATAACTATTATATACAAGATTACCTCTCCGTGTCAAAAGAGACATTCACTTCTTCGGAAAAGCATTTGTAGAATTATCAAAAGTTAACTTACTAAATAGTTGTGTATTAAATATGGCCGACAGTTTAGTTCTGCAAGTGTATTAACTAAACATTCATAATCAGTAAAATTTTTTGAAGATTTTAAAATTAATTAACTCTTTTTAAATACAGCGATGGGTAGCCTTATAATTAAAATAGAGAGTTAGAAATCTACCTGGATGGCTTTGTCATGAACTTGAATCATGGCCTTGAATGAAAATGTTCCTCTCTAACTGAATAGATTTTGTTATTTCCGAAGCAGACCACAAGGTGGAGAAATGCAAGAAAGCAGAGTGCTTCATCTTGCATGGGGGAGGTAAGTAAAACAATCACCTAAGAGGATCACCTTCTCCAGCCAAGTTTATCCAGTCCTTCTCAGCTAAAAGAATAAAGCAGCACATAATGGCAGATGGGTCAATGAGAAGAAGTGTGTATATAGAGAATAACATATCTTTAATAACAATCTGTTATTGAGAACCCTAGGTTACAATTAAAGCGGTTCAGAGTGATTAGAGCCAAAATCAATTTTGGCTTTGCTCCAATGCCATTGACATAGGTGATAACCTGAAATTTTACTGTCCCGACCCCACCCCAACACTGGGCACAGCAGTGCACCCAAAGTGCGGTGTTTCTGTCCAGGTCAAGAGGTACTGCTGTTTCTTGTCCTGAACAATCAACATGGCTGGGCCTTAGATCAAAAAAATGACACAATTTTAAACACATCAGAACACCAAAATTGTGGCCTTTTAGTTACTGATGGATGCGAGCAGGTAGGAGGCTATAATTGCATTCAAACATTCTGGGAGGAAGTGTAAAATCAGTTTGCTGATCTGTGTGTACTGCCTTCAGACCCCATGCGCCAATAGAGTTCCTGGGGCAGACAAAGTGCTAGAGGAATTGGCCTCACCTCTCCCCACCTGAAGGGAAACTCCAGTTATCCCAGGGCATTGTGAAAGAAAGGAGAGTCAGCAAGTAGGTGTTTGCCACTTTTTTCTGAGTTTGCACCCAGAGAAATGGGACTTTCCCAGGGGCAAAGGTCAGAAAAGTAGGCACTTGCATTTTTTGCCAATTTTAATGACTCTGGTCATTGTTATCAATCAGATTATACATTTTTCTATTTTATCTTTCACACTAATTTCTGGTATCACTAGTCTACCTTCAACATCTTACGTGTAAATACTGAAAACACTGATAGCTAAAGACAGAAAATATTTTCCTAATCCTAAAGCAGTTGTAACTTGTATAATGTGGAAATCTGTGTGGAAACCAAATATAGGAAGTCTTACCTAATGTCAGTGACATCAAATTTATTAGATTTCCTAGGATCACTGATTCCAGTAAAATCACAAACATGCTCTGAAAAAATGCTTTCATGACTTTTCTAGAAGTAGCAGTCAGATTCAATCTTCTTACTAGGCTTATGATGGTATGTGCTCTTCATCAGCACTCCTTTGTTCACTGAGAGTGCATACCAGGAATCCATACACGTGCCACCATGATTTTCTGCTCCCAACCCCCAACTCTACATTTAATGAGCAGAAAAAACAGGGTTTATGCATCTGGATTCTCAAATGTGCTCCATGTGCACAAAGCTGTGTTCTGGCTGCACTGAAGATGAACATTTACCCCAATGTCAGCAACATGCTAACCCAAAAATGGTGAATTGCACATTCCAGACATATTCTGTCATCTTTGGGGGGAGGGTTAAATGGTTACAGGGTAACTTCAACATCAGAGAAAATAAATTGGCACTATGTCAAATATCTTTTTTCAATCATATTTTGATTGTTTTAGTGAAGATTTTGAGAAATATGGTGCTATTTATGCATCAACGTACAAGTTAACAAAACAAACTTGTTGTAATTCCAAGAACACTATAAAGTTGATAGTTCTTGGAATTACAACAAATGTGTTTTGTTAACTTGTAAGCTGATGCATAAATAGCACTGCTTTTCTCAAAATCTTCACAATGCAACACTATAAAGTCAAGTGTGTTCCATTATTTTATAACTCATCTTTTAAAATTGCTGACAAATTAACATTGTTGACATTCTGTGACTAAAGGAATGGTGTAGTCCATGAACAGTACAACCTGGGCCTCAAACACAATTTTCTGTATTTCGGACTCAGTTATAATATCAGGTGAGGAGCTGATTTGAGAACAGCTGCATCTTCATAGAGAGGAAATGTCTCAGCAGATTACTGTCACAAAAGCATATAATATAAGAAAAATGAAGTATGGACTTAAAGGCTTAAAGACAAACAAAGCAATTCTATAGAGGATGTTGGAAAAAAGGGAAGCATGTTTTAAATACTGAAAAAAATGCATTTTCAGTAGATTAATTATCTATTTCCTCATTACCTAACAATGAAATTACAAAATAAATAACTATCATGGGTGTATTACTTTAACTTAGAATTCACCAGTGCTGCAAAACAAAACAGAACTAGATGCAAAATAATAGTCAGTATGTCATTTGTAATTTATGTCTCACTGACAACACTTATCCTTATCCAAATATAGAGATCTTAAAGTTCAAAATATTTCAGTCGTATAAATATTATCTGTAAACTGGTGTTTGTGATGATTTGACTGTGAGTCAGGCAACCTTTTGTCCATATCGTTCACATGTTGCCTAGAGATTACCTTGATTGAGAGCAGGCCTTTGTTTACTGGTTCAGCAAACTGCAAGTGAAGTTTTAACTTAAACTATGAGCTGGATGCTGCAATCAACAGCAAAGCGATGGCGCTCACTGCTGATGTCGAAGAAAGCTACCCACCATATTAAATTGGCTCTGGTAGATACTGGGGCTTGAACGGCTTTTATATTGGCACTAAGTTTGAATTCCAAAGGACTGATGACTATGTGATTAGTCCTTGAGTTTATACAAGTAAATCCAACTGTCTTATCCCAGCAGCAAAACAATTGATCCAGGAGAAACTGGATGATGTGGCCTGTTTGATTTGGTAATATAAATTATAAGAGCAGACTCACAGATGTTGATCTCCGAGATTCTGAATTAAACAAATGCCAGTGCAAAAGTGGCTGTTAAGAAATTGTACTGAGATACCACTGGTAACAGATTTCTGTAGTTTAGCACATTCCTTAACAACTTATTTTCAGCAAATATTGCTAACCTGACATTCTCCATATTCCTAACAATGCTACTTTTAAATTGGATCCAGGGAGACAAATAAGGACAAGAAAGAAAGTATTTGCAGTTGTACAGTCCTATTTTTATCCTCAAGATGTTGTAAAGTGCTTCAGAGCCAATGAAGTACTTTTGAAATGCTGTCACTGTTGTAATGAATGCATCATTACAGCCAATTTATGCACAGCAATGTCCCATAAACATCAATGAGATAAATGACTAGATAATCTGTTTTTGTGATGCTGGTTGTGGGATAAATGTTGGCAGAGACATTGGAAGAACTCTCTCACTCTTCTTATAATAGTACTATTTCATCTTTTGCATTCATCTGAAGAATAGTTGGGAGCTTAGTTCAATGTTTTAACCAAAATATTGCACCTCTAACAATGCAACATTCCCTCAGTACTGCGATGAAGTATTAGCTTGGATTATGTGCTCAAATCTCTGGGATAGAGTTGAAAACCCATGATCTTCCCATTCAATGGCAGGAGTGATACCATGCTGCCACTCTCAGAATTAACACAATCTTCCAAGAGTGCATAATAGCTAGAATGAGATACAAAGCTGCACCCTGCTGGTTTTCAAAATACACTGGCTTGCCATTCACTTATAAATAATGCACAAACTTTAAATCAATGAAGCAATTTGTTCTTCATGTTTTTATTATTTTAGATTATTGTAGCTGTTCAGTATTTGAATAGTTGACTTCTAAAGTGATGTTTTGCAATGTAAATTAACAACCATAAATCACTTCATGAAATATTCAGTAATATTGAGCATTTCTTAAGCAAAATAACTGTATAATTTCAATTGTTTGACCAGTATGTTGAAGTGGTAATTTACTATTTACAAGCAGATATGAGATGCTGTTTGATATTCTTACAGTGCTCGTTTCAAAACGACCCAAAATCAGCTTTAGTAAAACTCTAAAAGCTTTCTGAGTTAGTTAGGTGACAAATTATTGTCATGGAATTAATAGGCAATGTGGTCGTCAGGAATTAAACCTTCTATTTTTGAACAAGGCTTGAATTCTGTTGGGAGAAAGTCATCTGCGTGATTAGTAAAAGTGTTATACAGTATTTGGACTGACTAAGCGGATATATTTATATAGGGAAGTGTAACGTTGTGGATTCTATTTCAGAAATATACAAAAAGCATTTCTACATTGCAATAATGAGGGATCCATTACACTTCCACTTTTGCAACACTGCATATCAGTTTCCACTGAAGAAAGACGGGAAATCAGTGAGGTCAGGTGATACCTGACACTAGAAAGGAGTGGTGTGAATCCTTTGGAGGATCCTATATCACACTTATTCAGTTTGATGCTGCATGAATTATTATTCCAATGGGCACCAAGCCGACCTTCAAGGTCCTTAGAGATCCATTAGATCCCCACGATAATAAAAAAATTGAGCAAAGCTTGTTTAAATGATTTGAAAGTGCCTTGCTTGGTGCTGCTAGCTGCAAATCAATGCCACAGCTACCTACCATGCATTTTCAGCTACCGTTCAACAGTTGTCTCCGAAAATAGTATGATTCAGCATCAGGTAATTAGTTACGAGAAAGGATAGCAATGCAAATCTGATTGGACTTTCTGATTAAACTATATCGAATTTATAGCGTTAGAATGCATGCGGTTATTTTCTTTCGAAACTAGTGAAGGCGGTTAAAAAATCGGAAGCATAGGGAATTTGAGAACATTATGAGGCTTTCCTTACTTCTACCCCTTTAACATTATTGGGGAATTTTTCACCAAAATTTTGAAGATCCCTTGAAGTCCATGGGCTAATATGTTGGCTGTGTCTATTATTATTAGTCAGCTATATACTGCCCAAGAATGAAGATCTGTCCAGTTTTGTGTGATCAGATTCAGTACATTTATATAAAACTGTTTAGAAGGATTGCACCATCCTCGCGTCACAGGTTTCTATTTGATAAACACGACCACAGCAGTAGAGGTTCAAGAGTCTAGAAAAGTTACTGGATTGCATAGTAAACTGGACCTAAACGTGATTTATCTTAAGTCAAAACTAATCCCTCAGGTAAATTTTCAATTGTGACGCAGTCACTGATTAACTGGTAACTCCAGAAAGTAAATATAAATTTCTAGAATCTGAATGATCTTCTACATACTTTAGGTTCTGTTCTATATTTCCTGTGCTAGAAGATATCCCAGGGTTCCAGCATCTCGGTTACAAGATTGCTCCCACCTTCTGGCTCTAAAATATTAACGACAGGGAAAACGTATTAGATTTTAATTTGGATACGTTAATTTCTAAACTGTACACCATAAATAAATAGCGGAGAGGCAACTATTGTCCTGAAATCAACTTCCAGCATTGTTTTAGGAAACTTGCGGCGTTACCTGACGATGGTCAAAATTACCCTGAATTGTACATATCATTATTGAAATACGTGCATTCGTTTAAAGGACACAATAAAGACAAACATTTTATGACTCTGTCAAAACACACAGCAATGATTTCCCTTCGAGACCGCAGCTTCAGCAGGTTTCCAACTCAATCGCGCTTTTGAATCTGAAAATGTCAAACGTTAAGAATCAGGACGTTCGCTGCACACTTCTGTAAACTGTAAGACAAATATTTTTTAAATCAAATGGTTAATGTTAATATGATATATTAATAAATTAAATATTTTCCGGAAGTGTAAAAAATACACGAGTCACTCGTGAATCTTCAGACCAGTCTCAATACATTAGGCTTTTACAAAAGTGTTCAAGAACATGAATCATCATTAGAAGGTTGCACGAGAGTTACCAGCTGATCGTTTAAGCAAAATAATGATACATATTTTGAGTCGAGAGCAATTAACTGACCAGCTAAACGTTGGACAGCAATAACAAACTTTACAAGGGTGATTCGACATTGAAACCCGAAAGGTTATCAACGAAGCAAACAGTCGGTGCCACTGCAATGAATGGCCTTTTACAACGGCAGCACAAATGGAATGAACCCGTTATATTCTGTGTACCTTATATCAACTCTATCTTGTAACATCCTTCAATTTTTGGGCTGTTACTCAAATATTTTTGTTTATATAATGTATTCACCTACTTCAATCATCAAGTACCATTTTATTTGCTATATGGATTTTTTTTCCTCTCTGTTTACCATGTGCCCGCAACCACCTGTAGCACCGCAGCGCTTCATTTAGTATTTCCAGTATCGGTAACTCTTGCAATAGTTAAGGAATTCCTCATGGACAATAGACAGAGCATTTACCCAAAGTCGGTATTTGAGTGTAAAACAGGCGCTCTGAGCATTTGCTAGCAGTATACAGGTTGCTTTGTTGGAAAAAAGCTGTATCAATGCACCCAGTTTCATACATCCTAAGAGATAAATGCATTGAGTACCGAAAGACGTTATGTTCCTCATCAGTATGCGACCATAATAAATTGCATTTAAACTCCAATTTTAGACGGAACCTAACAACTGGCGATCAAATATTCTTAGCGGTAAATAGGAGCAAGAAGTGTTAAGTATTTTGAAAATATTTTATGTTCATTCAGTGACGTATTTATTTAAGTTTATGGATTCTCTAGCAGTCATTCCAAATGAATAGAATGGCTTGCCTAAAGTTAGCTCTTCAAATTACTTTCTGTTCGCATTTTTAGTTACAATGGGAGAATTATGCGCAAAATTATAGTCTCTAGTATATTACAGATTATTTGAATCAAAAAAGTTTTTGAATAGTTCAGTGTATTTAGAGAATTGTACCGTTATGATATTCGAAATACAGATATATAACAAAGAATATATCTTATAGTTGAATAGAGAGTTTGTGATAAAAAAAATTCTAGATTTTCCGGGAGAACAATGGAGATAAAAATACAGAAGCTAATACAAAAATTATCTTAAACTTGTTCAGTTTCTATTCGTTTCAAACCTAAAAGAAAGATGCTTAGCACAGAGATGCTCTTCATTTTAATGTTCGTATTAACCCAAGGTCAGGTGCGGGTCGATTGGAGGAAAGTGTCGTCTCGGAGACTTTTGCCTGGAACGTTGGTTTCCAGAATATATCAAATCCTTAGCAAATGGTTCACTCACAAAATACTAACTGAATTCCTCTACTAGTAGCCACCTATCAACTTAAAGGTTAGTAACTTTGCATTGTTCTATAGAAACTAACATTTCTTGTGAAATTCAGCTTTCTAAAATAATTTGAACGCGGGTTAGAAGCCAAGGTTATTAAGGTTTTTAAAAGTTAAGTAGTTAATCAGAAGTTTTATTGGCCATGAGAAATAATTGCTATTCATAAATAATCTTCGTTTTCAAAAAAGCTCCTTCAGTAAAGCCTTCGATCTTTCACACATGTTTGGTTGTGTGAAATGTACTATTATGTAAAAGTTCAGAACAGTCATTATGTCCCACGTTTTCTGCCGGTACCCATTCCGAGCTCTCGTTTAGCTTTTTTTTTTTACTAATTGTGCAGTCGAAAATCAAGCAGCAGTTTCTGTAATCGGCTGTAGCATAAGTAAATGTGTTTCGTTATAAAATAGATTCTGTGCTCAAAACAAAATTTGCC
The DNA here is from genome assembly GCF_017639515.1 of Carcharodon carcharias. Classification (NCBI taxonomy): domain Eukaryota; kingdom Metazoa; phylum Chordata; class Chondrichthyes; order Lamniformes; family Lamnidae; genus Carcharodon; species Carcharodon carcharias. The sequence continues at coordinate 33,922,553 of NC_054473.1, forward strand.
GTTTAAAACGAAGCGGCGTCATTTTACAGTGAATTGAGGGAAACAAATAAAGCGAACACAGCGTTTGTTACATGTTTTAACATTTCCAGTCTCTGTGAAAATCATCTAAATAAAATTACTAGATATTCGTGATGAAGATAGCGGCATCAACTTTCATAAAAGGGCATTTCAAAAATTAATTACGTATTGAGCAATTGTATCATTTAGATGGCCTTTAAACTAATAGTTCCACTTGAAGAGTTAGTGGCAAAAATACAAGTACCTAATAAGCACGTAAAGGTAAATGGAGAGAACAAATCTAGCTGGTTTTTAAAAATCCTGCCATCGGGTTAAAGAAACACAAAGTGAACAAGGACATTAGGTAAAAGGTCAATAAAAAGCTCACCTACAGCAGACGTATGGTAATTTTAGAGTAATTGTTATTGGGCTGTACCTGTGTTGTATCACAGTAACTTGATGTAATTTAGAAGCACTTTAATGTACCTAGCAGCTCCCAGTTGTTTTTGAATGATCTCTCACATGTGTTTCAACGAATAATCTATATATATTTAAATAGAGTTTATATCGTCGGAAATGTCCGCAAATGAAACTCCATTGTCAGTCCCTAAGGATAACTACAGTTTAAGGCTAATTGTCTGCAGGTCACAAAACGTAGTCCATTTACAAGACGACCAATAGGCAATTCATCTGCAAATTAGAATGAATATACCTATTCTGTGCTAAGTTTTAAAATTAATTAGTAGAAAATGCAAGTAATATTTTCTGCTTAGATAAATAATATTGTTTTACATGTGTGTACGTATCTGATGTCCGATATCAAAGAATGAAAGATCCAAATTCATCACATACTAAAGGCATTAGAGGCGCAACAGGTATCTTTAATTTTTGGGGTGGAAAATCGGAGTGTCTTCTTAGCTAGGACGGGGGAGCGATAGGAATTGAGATTATATTGTAAACTCATCCAGGTGGGACAAGGAACTCATGCTTGAGAAACATGGGATTCAAATAGTGGAAAATATAACGTGTGAACCATGTGCGAATGCTGCTTATGGGGGAGGGGAATGGGGTAGAGGGGGGGTTGTGTGTGTGTGTGTGTGAGTGTGTGTGATGGGGGGGGGGTTGGGGGAGGTGTCATGATTTGAGGGTCAGCTGAACAATACCGTACACCGAAGATCCACTGCCAACAATATAGTTTCCAGCTTTTTTGAAAGAAACGTTACTAGGAATGGGTCATTTGTCAAGTATTCCGTATGTTAGCCATAAAATTCTTTCAGCACCGGCGAATTTCTAATGTTTTTATGTGAAACTCCGCTGCTTGTTTTTTAACCCATAGAATGATAGCTAGTGGTCCCCATGTCTGGATTTTGCCCCGGATCTAAATAGTAATTTTATTTGCGATAGAAAGCAGGAAGGTAAATACAAAAAAGTATCAGAACTCCACACATATTGACAGTTCAGCAGATTCGACGATGCCCGAATTTCCACTGTATCCCAGATAATATTTAGTTTACACCGATAGGGTCGAACCTTGTTTTGATTTTCTGGCAGCGGTGAAATGTTATATTGAAAATAGTATTGCAGTAACATAATCGATCTGAAGTAAAATGGTTGAATCAAATTACCGTTTACGAAACGAAACGATACTTAACACTGCGAAACGCCTTTGAGGGAAATCAGTGCAAGCTTTCGGGGCAATTGGAAACGGTTAACTTTCGATAACAAAACATTAATAAAATAACACGTTTCTTTGAGTCTTATGCCGGAATATTATGTGTTAAGATCCTCTCAATTGACCGTGTTATTTCTACTGTTTACACTGGTTGATGACAGGCGCAAGTTACATCTGCACAAACACATTTAGCTGTCTATCTGAATTAAAATTTCAAAAAATTAAAAAGGTGTACTCCAAGTGTCAATCAGAACCGAATTGTAATAGTCCCAAGTGAACTATTTGTGTCACACCAGATACATTGATATCATGTGATGGACTTCACTTTATATTTGGAAAATGTTTTTTGATACTTTACTCTGTCACATAGGGAACAAGCATAGGCAACCATAGGACTTAGAAATGTTTAGAATATCGAAGTTTCATTTAAGAATTGATTAAGAGGGCTCTCTTAGCAAAAGTATTTTAAACACATCGGCGTGTTTATTTTTTTAATGTTATTAACCAATGAGTGTATTCGAATTTCTTCGTAAGATGCGTATACTATACAGAGTCAAGAGAAATGGTCAGGCCAGTTTTAACGGGGCCTTCAATTACTTGCCATACATTTGTGTGACCATGTAAATCTCTGAATTAATATTAGTAGATTCATCCTATAGAAATTTTCCGCCAATTTAGCAATATAAAGGGAATCCGGAAATGTAAAGCTTCGCGTTTTTTTCTCACACTTATAATGTGGTTATCAAAATTATAATAGCACTAAAAGTTATTTTCCCCATTACGTCACGCAATCGTTATTATTCAATACCGGGCTAGTATTCCTAATTTTACAAAAGAAAGCAGTATCCATTTCCTCATTAAATCAATCCAGCCTTCTCAATAATAATCATTTTAAAACACAGTGTATTTTTTCAACGGCTGCGGTTACCCTTTGATATTGGATGTAAAGTAGCTTCTTGGGCTCTATTGCCATTTCACGTAAGTGACACTGCCGTGTACAAGTGGTTGTGTAACTCCGAAATCAGGTTGGCGACCTGCCTCCCTAGCACCTTAAAGCCAGGAATATAGCCGATGTAAATCAATCAGCCATTTCTAAAAGGAGTTTGTGATTATGTGGTTGAAATTGGAATGCCAGTGGGAAGGATCAATCATGATGTGGATGATTAATGGATTGCGGAACACCAAGGTACAAACTTCAACGGAGGAAAAATCACAACTTTGGCTTTTTGAACGTTTTGCCTGTGTTTAAATTTCCTACCTTAGGAAATCCAATTAAGAGGCCACAAGGCTCACATCTCATTGAAGGCAAAGCGTTCCATAAGTCGAATGGCCTTTTGCTATTCTATAGTTCCTTATAATTTTATCTCTGCCAGGCAATTCCATCCTCTAATGGTGCCCTTATACTCCAGCTACTGGTCTCAAACCACCATCAGCAGTATAAGCTCCAGCCAGACTACATCCTGTTTACAGCTCCTAGTTCCTGTCTGACTGGAACTCCATTTCTCCTACCAAGAAAATTGTGCCTGCATGGCTCTGTGCATTCACACCGTTCCCCTCCCTCCCAGCAGCTCATATGTGTCGAAACATTTTAAATATACCCGCAGTTCATTTAAAATTTTCAAAGCAGGTACCTTGGGAAAAAAGCCACTTGAGTAACAGTGCATTCACAAACCATATCTAGCATTGCTAGGAAGGCATTCCCTTCGGTTGTACAATAATGCTGAAGATGATCAACAGCATCTCCATATCCGACTGTTAAACTCTAGCACCTGTTGACTTCAGTTGCATTACTGCAGAACTCACAGTATAAACATCCCAGCGCCAAATAATTTCTTTAATGTCAAAAATGAAACCCCAATTGAGGATGAAGTTCAAACTATTCTGGGCTATAGCTATTAATCGCCATAGACAATTTAAAAACTGCTTTGTTTACATTGGTTCCGAGGTCATGACATCATAGCATCGCCACCAAAGGAATCCTCGGGCTCAGATTGGATTTGGGATGCATTGTCTGAGTGGGACCTTCACCCCCAAAACAGCCTGGGACTCTATAGACGGACATGAGTCTTCTTTGGTGTTCCAAAGTCACAAAACATTTACAGCTCAGAAAACGGCCATTCGGCCCAACAGGTCCCTACCATTTTTATTCTCCACACGAGCCTCTTACCCTTCTTCAAGTTTTCTTCTAACCCTGTCAATATATCCCCATTTTCCTTTCTCGCTTATGCATTTATCTAGCTCCCCTTTAAATGCGTCCATGCTCTTCTCCTGAACTAGTCTTTGTGATGCCGAATTCCACATTCTCATCACTCTCTGGGGAAGGAAATTTATCCTGAATCCCCCATTGAATGTATTAGTGACTATCTTATATTTGCGGCCCCTGGTTCGGGTCTGGACCATAATGGAAATTTCTCCTTCACTTCGACCCTATCAAACCCTTTCATGATCTTGAAGACCTCTAACAAGTCATCCATCAGTCTTCCCTTTTCTAAAGAGAAGATCTTCAATCTTCCTGGATAAGCATATTAATTAAGTTCTGGTATCATTGTATGTGATTTCAAACTAAAGTCAGGGTCTACTTCTGCTTTTGGCAGGGGTCAGATCTGCTCATTGTGGATCTACACTACAACTTTGTCATTCCTCGGAGACATACATTTCCAGCGTAAATACACTCTTAGACTTCGCACAAGGTGTGTTTCGTGTTCCGCCTGTCGAAGTGATGCGGGAATAGACGAGGAACTTTCTCAATGTTTTCATGCGAGGAAAGAGAGCAAAAATTATCAGCTTCTTCGAATATTAAAGAGTCTCCTCACAATGAGCAGAGGTTTACGTATACATACAAGAAGATCTCCTTTGAGGCTGGAGACGATGCAAGGTGCAGCTGGTAGTGTTACTGGACCCTGCCTGCCGTCTGAATATCGCACTATAAAGGCGCAAGCTTGAGATGGGCAGCTGTAGTGTCTCTGCAGCCACAAATATTTGTGTGATAGGACTTCCGTTAGAATGGTGGAAACTTTTACAGCCCCACAGAAGCAACAGTTTCATTTTATGCATCCGCAGTATTTAACTTTTATCTTAGAGTTTCTTTTAATAGTGTGTTAATCATTCGGTTTTATATTTCTTCAAATAACTGAATCTTTCCCATCACTTCCTGGTGTGCGCTCAAAAGCGCTAAATCGTTTACATTTTGCAGAATTGGAGTTTCCACGATTGTAGAAACAATTTAGAATAATGCTGATCCGAACAGTTATAACGCAAAAGCTAGATTTAAAAAAAATAAATGGCCCTTTAACAGCAGAGTCGGAATTTCCCGCTGTAGTATTACTTTAGTTGTCTGTTCTACTGTTTAACTTGGCATTTTTTTGAACTGCCAATAACAATCATGTGACAAGGGAATCACTCTGTGTATTCCTATTAAAAGGGACGTGTACGACATGAGTAACTTTGAAACTTTGCTTTCTCTGTTGTTTCCCCGCTGACTTCCTCCCACTATCCTCCCTCTCCTGAAGGCGGCGATCTTCAGTCCTGATGTTTCTTTTTCTAAAGAACAAGAACTTGTATTTATAGAGTAATAAATGCATATATTTACATAGAAATGAATCATTCTTATCCATCATGATTTGCACAGCCTTTATGCCCCTTTCCATGTGGCATGAATTTAATCACCTGCAACGTTCATTGGTTACTTTTCGGCTGTAATTTCCTACCGAGCCGCTTAGAGAAAGTGAATGGGAAAACAGTTAAGAAGTCAGTTTCCACGTGTTAATGCAGTATGGTTGTAAATTTTGCAAAATTGTGTTTTCTATGACTTGATAAAGACTATACATGGATTCATAATATAGGTAGATACTATAAAAATTATCTTCTCAATAACGTGATTTAGCCGAAGTGTCCAGTCCAGTACTTATTGAGATATATCTGAAAAACAGTTATCGTCATTTTTTGGACAATTTAAATGCTGTTCGTGCACATTTTGTTTTCTTTTAAGCAGTCAATACTGTTCCGTTATTGATTATTGGCAAGGAAATGTTATTGTTGGTGAGCTTTGCTGAGCTCCAGGAATATCAAACGCCATTAGAATGTTAAAGTGCAAGTTATATTGACTAATTGACCCATGCTGATGCCCTTGAGCCATGGTTTTCCCTGGATATACCGTCGAGCTTCCCAATGCGGGTCACTTCCAATTACAAACATATGTTATGCAGGTATGCCACTGCTGCAATGGGCATATTGGCTACCCACCCACATAGTGTGCCAACATAACATTACAACTTGCAGATGCAGCGCAGCGCTATAATATTGCCCCCTTGCCGACTGCGCACTGTCACCGTTTGGGGCATTAATAATCCGATGAGTCTCATAAACTTCGTCACCAAACGTAATTATATCAACTGCTGAGACGTGTTATGAGCCTCAAATACATTTAAAGGAGTAAAAATACGTTATTCGGCTAATTTCACGATTCGTCTAACTTTAATATTAACGCAAGACCAGTCTACAGTTTAAGAACATGGGAGCCACGTTTTGTATTATTAACAGTTGACCTCCTTTCCTTGCAAAAAAAAATTACCGTACAGATCGTCTCCTTACAACAAAATATATAGTTTCCAGGCTGTTTGAAGATGTTGACAATTGCATGAAGATTCACGCTATTTGATGAAAACCACACGACCTCAATGGCAAAAATGACGTGTCTCTCTGCCAGGATAGTAAATCAGATTTAAGTTCTGATAAGGAATGTCTACTGAACAGTGGCTGCTCAGCGACGCATGTACATACAATGAAGCAAGAAAACTCCAGCATACTTTCTTTTTTAAAAAAATCAAGACCCATTCACTATGCCAAACAACACTGACAGGATCAACCGAATGAAAACGTTTTGAAACATTAAACATCTCCGAGCAGCACCACTTTCCATAATCCTGCACCTAATACACCATCATCAATAAGTTACACTTATATAGCATTTTTAAAGTAGTAAAATGTCCCATAGCGCTTCAAAGCAGCGTTATCAAATAGAATATAATCAGCATCCTTTCCGACGTGAACCAGGGTAGGATACTTGGTGATCTTCTGGAGCAAAGGCTTGTAGCAATATTTTGAACGGAATCCTGTCTGGCAAAGAATTTAACCGACTGAGTGGAAAGTGCACATTCCGAATCTGGATTTACAGCAGGTGTCTCGCGATTTAAATGAGAAATCATCCTTCAAAAAAGTCAATCGGGCTGTAATGATTAATTACGTCTGACTGTTGTAAGCATGTCTATAAATGCTTCATCCATGTAAGAATTGTTTAAATGTATCGATTTAGTTCCTTTCCTCTTCTATTGCTTATGCATATGTAAAAAAGAAAACAATTTATGCTACTTTAAAATATTTTTTCAGCTTTAATCTAGAAAATACACGCTTTCTTACCTTCCTTGACATGTCTCTTAAATGCAATTGAAGTCTGTGTGTGCTACACTCTGCTGCAATCTTCCCTCTTACACCGAAAATCTCATCCAACTAAGGGGTAGGAATGCGGCTCCTAACGTTGTTGGTCCTATTTGAATTTTATTATAAGGCAACCGACGCTTTCAAAACGTTCTGCTAGCGCAGCATTTTAACAAGAGACACCGTTAAGAACGAAAAGACCATCTGGTTAAATCGGAAGAGTGAATCACAAGCAAAAGTGGGTCAGGAGGACAAATGCTTTGTCACTTGCAGTACCTTTTGTTTTTCTTGCATTCGTTTGGAATTGTAATCGAATTAGTTCCCACTGCAGGATTATTTCTTACATGTAGCGATATCGCCAAAAAAGTAGCATTAAATTGCCCTCAAAACGTTTCAAATTAAATATAGAATATGATTTTTTTTCTCTCTGTGTGGTCAAAACGTTGTTATAAGTCGTATAGCAACGACAGGGTGATAATATTAATAGGGAAGATAAACAATGGACAATTTATGTGTGCATTGATATCTACATAATTCTTTAACTCGTGATGAAACCGGCCGTTTCCCAAGCAGTTTAAACAAATTATGTTCTGTTAGTATTTGACTCCTAACACGCAACTACAAAGCTCTCGATCCTGTGTCATCATATGGAAAAGGAATCCATAGCAATGTGGGGTCCCGTGAATGTCTTGACTTGTTGAAACCTTCAGAAACACACGAATCTTGTAATTATGATGTTTTGTATGTGGCTCATTAATTGAATATATATTTCGTCACATTCACTCCGTCTATAATGTTTACTTTCTGTTTTTATGTGATATCAGCACATAGTCATTTAGTACTATAACTGTCAAACCACATTCACTTTCCCAGCGCGTAACTGAACGAAAACCAGCGTCTCTTTTTCGATTTTAACGCTATTACTAATTGCACGCTGTATTGAAACTGCAAAAAGGTTTTGTGGATTCGTTTGAAAATGAAGAGGAAGAGGATAACCCACAATCGTGGCGATCGAATCAAACAATTACTGCACATGTGAAATATTCCACTTCGTCCAGGAAGAAAGTACGATTCAACCTGTGAAACGGCGGGGTTTCTAAGGCCAAAAACAGGCGAGAGTTCTGCACTGAATTAAAGAACGTAAAACTTTCAGCACCGATTGGTCTGCTTGTGGTGGTAGATTTATGCATTAATTTCTTTCCTGCGGTTTACTTTGTGCTTCACATTGAGACTCCACCTAGTGCACAGAGTGTAGAAACACTTCCCCAACGCGCCTTTGGAAAAGAAAACGGGATCCAGCTTTCGCGGTCACCAATTTGGTTTATGCCAATTTTAAAATTATACCAAGAATCAAGCGTTTTGCCTTTGGGATACTTCCCGTGTTTTGATACACCAGAAAATTAATATTCTGTTTCTTTACCAAGAAAAGATAGGAACAGGATAGGGAGCTAAGCCTAACTGTGCGGATATAACGCCTCGGAGTGAACTGCATACAATTCATGTGGAGCGGTGCTTTGGGTTGTCTTCGCACTCAAACTCACTGACTGTCCTTAATGTTGCAAACGTTAAACTTAGTTCACCTGAGTGAAAGAATTAATATTTGTGACTGCAACAAAATGCAGGAGTATAAATATTCAAATGTTTTTTAATGTGATGGTTTGATTCGAGGGAATAATGATACAACCAGCAATAGACTCACTTCCATTCGTTTAATCAAAGATGAAGTAAACAAGACATTAATCAAAACATGCCAGCGTGTCAAGTGGCCTAATTACGTTACAGCCATAATACATTATCATGACACTTACATTTACAACATATATTTTATGCAATGTCCTGGAGCCTTATCGTTTTGGTTTAAAATGAAGAACAAAAACTATTCTACCTGGACAGAAACATGGAATGTGTGTAAGGCCTCTTTTAATTAATTTACCTAACGTTCTCCTCTAACTCCCAGGCAATTTATAGTATAATCTCATTCGAATTGCCATGGCATTAGAATCTGTCATCAAGTTTCGTAATTAAAACATTCCGTACAGTTTGTGTTCTATCTAACTGAAATGCAAATTGCAATTAAAATATTTATTCTATATAGAAGTGGTTATTTCAACATTAAAACTATTCATGCTTTACTCTAATAATTGAGATAGAAATGCAACACAATTAGATAGCTCTTTCGATCTCAAGTTCACGCTGAGATGCAGGTGGATGAGGTTTAGTGGAGGTTTAGTGGATGTGAAGTTTGCTTGTAATTGGCAGCTTTCGATCATTCCATTTTAATGGGAGAAAAGGGAAAAGTGGGTGGATTGTTGCAATTAAAATAAACTTTGCAGAAATGGAAAACATTTAATTGCCTAATAAATTGATATATTTAATATACTATAACAATATTGTATTTCTGTGATAATTTTAATCCAGCATTTTCCTTTTGCATAATGCAAAATGGAACAGGAAGCATCAAATTTGGTAACAAACTGTTTTAACCACACCTCACAATCTTACGCTTTACATTCAATTATTGTAACAAGTACCGAACTGTAAAACAGCATTTTTATGACTACAGTGGAACTTCATTAGAGGAAGTCTTATAGATAGAAGCTAACTAGGAGGCAACGCGCCGTTCCGGACTGCCCGTCATACAATGTCCCACTCTCCTGTGGAGACCGGTGTCTCCTGTTATTTCAATATGTGTAATACAAGCTAATATTGGCGGCAGGATTTTTTCGTGGTTGATTTCCATTTTATAAAATAAAAACGAGACTGAAAGGTTTGCAACGCCATGGTTATTCTGTCTCTCCTTACAAGTTGAATTCCCCGCAAATTGGGAGTTGGTGGATAAGGGGAAGGGCGGGGGGTTACTGTTGACCATTGCCAACAAATGCCACTGATCACTGGAAAAGTCGGGCAAACAATTCTAACTTGTGCAAAGTAAATTGGCGATTTTTTCTCTACATCTAAACGTAGGGCAAAAGATTATTTGATCCTTGCACGGTGTGTGTAAAACCAAACTGTTAACCTGTTAGAAAGTATCAGACGAACAGTCTGTCATTGGGAAAATGGACAAAAGAAAAATAAAATATCGAAAACCCACATTTTCAAATGAGGGGGTTGAGAGCACTTACATTATTTTAAAATTTTACAGACTGTAATTGCCAGGGAATAATAGTCTGGCTTAATGCGTAGAAAAGAAATGCTGGGCTGTATTTTATGGGGGAGGGGATATATGTCTACTAGTGATCTGACACCTATAATCCTGCCGATCTAGGAATTAGGTTTACGGTGATTGTGACCGTAGAAAATATTTGCCCAGCTGGACGGTACCAATTTGTACCCTTTAACTTTCGATTGCAAACTACTACAAAAACTCGCAATTGCCACAAATCATCGTTAAATCAGCAGGAAATCAGTATCTCTGTCCCGAAAGCTACGTTTCTAACATCTAGACGTGTTCTTTATGACTGAACATTCAGTATAATGCAGCTTCTGAAAATGTTTTCGATGTGTTCATGCACACTGTTCTGCTATTACTTGAAACTCGTCCCGAAATGGAGCGATCCGCCGAGAAATTTGTGTGGTTACGAATTACGGGTTGCTCATTTTGGTAACATGTTTAGAGAACTAGAGACACGAGTCCTCAGCGCCAAATCCACCATAATCATTTCTCAGGGAACGGCATGGTACTGCGGCAGTAATATTCACGGTACAAGCGGAAGACAAGTGGCATTGTGCTCAATGTCAATCCTCCATTTTCGGCATCTGAAAGTGGCCCCTTTCGGGAGGGAGAGCCACGTGACATTAGAAGATTAATTGTCGGTGCAATCGGGCTGATTAAAAAAACACATCTTAATTCATTATTTGTTGTGCCAGGTTTCGCTAGTTTCCTTCGTTGCAACTGGTTAGAAAACTTAACGACGCAGAGCAAAGTAAATAAATCAGAGCCATGCGCCGTCCTTCCTACCCACTGCTTCAGAGCACAATCAACCAGCAGTGCTGAATAAAATCAAATTCTCTTGTATATGATGCCTTTCAGTAAAGTGCGCTAAATGGCCAATAACCTACAGTAATTGAAGAAATGCCGAACCGTCTACTTTCATACTAAGTGAAAGAAGAATTCATTGCCATAGCTAATGGTTTAATAATCGTGTTTGCTGTTAAAGAGTGCCGATTATTATTATTTTTTTCTGGAACATTTTAAGTTTTGGGTCAAATTCGCTCTGTTTAATTAAAGGTGCTTCGGAAGCGCAGGATTTGTGAGTAGCCTAAGCCTGTGTCTGCAGCCGGGATGTTTTTCAGTTCATGAGGAATAAGGAGAGCTGCTATAGGCTGGATGAAGTGCTGGGTGGCTCCTTTCAGGGCGGAGAGAGAGGGGGGAGAGAGAGAGAGAGAGAGAGACGAAATCACGTGAGTTAATGATGTTGCAAGCCTCCCAACTCTCGCTCTCTCCCGACAAGATCGTACGGTTTAGATATCCGGAAAAGTTACAAATCAGTCCAAGTGAATAAGCAACAGCACGGCCGAGCGAGCTAGCGGCTCAGAGACAGGATCGCGCTCTTTAAGGCTACCACTTTCCCTGCATCCTAAAAGAGAATGTGTCAAAATGAAGTTTGTTGCCTCGAAATGAAACCTCGCTCTGGCGTGGAGCACTGAACAGCTCAGAACTTGTGGAATTCAGTGAGCAGCCGCAGCAGTATTGAGGGGAACATCAACCTGCATTATTGGTGTCTTTCGCCCACCCCCCCCCCCTCTTCTCAGCTGCATTGTGGCGTAAAGAAAATGATGCAGAATCCCCTGGAGCTGGAAGCTCATTACCTGCCTCACGAGCCGATCCATGATTATAGGTCTCACCGATACAGGAGCTTTATGATCGAGGAGATACTGACTGAACCCCCGGGCCCAGGCAAAGTCACGAATGGGGGAGAGCTCCTCAAATTCGGGGTTCATGCCCTGCTCAACAGTCGGCCCTACCACAGCCATCTAGGTAGGTGGAAACCTTTCCTAACTCTTAGCCTCCTTTATGTAGGTTACGTTATTAAAACCTGGCTTCCAAATTATTCTAATCTGCTCCCTCAAAATGCTTCCATTTGTAACACAAGAACAGTGTTTTCCACAGTGTGCAAGCTGGTGGCTGGTTATTTCACAGATGGAACATCCACTCTCCAGCGACGACACTGTCAATTTAATTTAGCTTTAAGTTGTAGGTGGCACGTAATATGCAACAAATGACACAAAATGGAATTATCCGGGATACAATAATCTCACAAATTGAAACAGAGAATGAAATAAATCGAAGCAATGTGATGAAATAGTTGGCCACTATAAATATTTTGTCGAGGCCTAGGCAAAGTGGTGCAGAAATGCGGGCACTGAAGAAAAGCTGCCAGAGCATTGTAAGCAGACGGCAAGTTTGGTATTAGACAATAACTGTTGCATATTTTTCATATGCTATCTGTAATCTAACAAAAATGTATCCGGTGTTTAAATTTTCTCGCATTATTATCCAATACTCCAGGCATATTTTCCTAGAATTTGCAGTATGTGCTCAGGTCGGAAATACATGGTTGAAAGGTATTCTAACCCCAAAGCCCCAGTGTAATCTCAGCGTTTATTTTGCAAAGGAGAATCTCACCTCTTCCAAGGCACAAACACACACGCGCGCGCATAAATGACCAGTATTACACCAAACTTTAACATCCTCCAAAATCAACCCTTATTTAAAATAGTAAGCATTTTTCACAAAAATATCACAATTCTTTCAATCGAAATCCAGAGTCGTGTCATTGCACATCGTGGAAAAGAAATTTGTGAATGATGTGGCAAATTGAATAATTTCCTGTTTCCTTAAAGACAACTGGCGTATACAAGACAATTTTGCAGTGCTGCTGCAAAGGGTAGTATTTATCACCTTGTTACTAAATGAAATTATACTCAGTACTGTAAAGGAATGTAAATAATTAACAGATTCCTATAATGAAGAGTGCAATATAATTTAAAATCGCATTTTTTTGTTCGAACAATGAATTACCAGCCATTAAAAAGCTGCATTGAAGAAATGCGAGATATTATTTTCGCTAATAAAAAACAAAGTTTGAATATATTTTAGATATTGGTGTTTGTTTTAAAGTCGGATTTTTTCCCCATATAATCATGACAGCGTGATGCAATTGTTCTTGGGGAACCGATGGTTCCACGTTAATCTATACATTTAAATAATATCGTAGTTACGTGTAACAAAATGGTGCAGTGAAAATGTATTTTAAAATGTTACAACATTTCACTGACATTTATCAATCTTTGTTAAATATATTGTACAGTTATACGTTGTGTCCACGAAGGCAGATTTAATTAGCGATATAGTGAAGTACAAGTTTTGAGTTCACTCCAACATTGGCCGTAACATTTGTGCCCGATGTGCTTACAGCCGGCCTGAAAACAGACCACACTGGAGTTTTTAAGTTCCCGCTGGGTCCGATTTCGTGTAGTCTTGCCGCGCCGTTGGGTTCAGCGTTGGTATCTGGAGGATCGAGCCTGCCCACCGGGCCCGGAGGTCCGCACCTTCCCTTAGACCTGCACCTCCGCTCCAAGCTCGAGCAAGGTCCCGAACCAGGAAACAAAGCAAAAAAAGGCAGGAGGAGCCGAACAGTCTTTACTGAACTGCAACTAATGGGACTCGAGAAACGATTTGAAAAGCAGAAATATCTCTCAACACCAGACAGGTAACTTTGAAAATCACCCCTTTATTTAAAAAAAAACTAGATAAATTTTAAAAAGCATAACTGGACACTTTTCACAGACACAACTCAGCAGAGAACGCTAGTTTGCATTCTGCTGCCCAGTAACATTTAATTTTATATTATTTTAGACATTTAATTGTTAACGATACTGTAACGGTTTATTGCGTTGAAACCTGGTGTTTTCAGTTGAAAGAGATCAGAAAAGTTTCCACCCTTCTCCTTTAAAATCACTGATAGTTTTGATCATTTACCCTGAACCCCACAATGAACAGGCCAAAACAAACGAGGGTATAAATTTAAAAATACAGAAACTGATTCACCAGCTAATGAGCAACATGAAGAACCAGTGTGGTGCATCACCATTTCATCCAGTTGATCTCACAGGGATATTCCCAATAAATTTTCTCTCCACAACCTAAACATGCAGATTAATTCTAATGGCAAAGAGGGCAATTTGTATCTTGGGTTTAGCATCTGTATAATCGGGGAGGTGGAAGGGTAACGACAGGCAACCCAATGTTAACTACACCAGCGGTTATTGCGCATCATTTTCAAAGTGCAGCGTTAATTTACAAGCCCCGCAGACCGTTCAACACGTGAAATTGCTGTACCATCGACGCTCATTGCTATTTGAAGTGCATTACATTTTGATTTGCCCAAATATATCTACTTATTTTTTTAAAAATACAGAATAGACCTAGCAGAATCTTTGGGCCTTAGTCAACTTCAGGTGAAAACTTGGTACCAAAACCGAAGAATGAAGTGGAAGAAAATAGTAAGTATTCTATGTCATGGGTTTTCAGCAACGAAAATGTGTGTGGAATAGTAGTGGCTCGTTGCTAAGCTAGTATTTTATTTTAAAGGTATTGCAAGGTGGAGGCTTGGAGTCCCCGACAAAGCCGAAAGGTCGTCCAAAGAAGAACTCCATTCCTACAAGTGAACAACTTTCAGAGCAAGAAAAGGTAAAACAAGCCGAAAAACAAATCGAGAATTCCCCATCACCTTCTGAAGTTAATCAGGAAGAATAACGCTTCAAGATGGTTAAAGTAAAACTATATACATCCTCATGTGGTGTTGACGCCAATTTTACAGACTGACCTTGAAACTCCAGCGAGCCACGTGTCTAACGATGTTAACGCGTCATACATATGGAATTTACACCCAAACTGTAAATGTCAGCTCCACCTTTGAATTATACTGTTTTCCCTCTCTCCAAACACCAGCTGATGGAACTTATCGCTGACAGATTCACCAATATTATATTTTAATAAGCAATTAGTTACACATGGAGTTTGGATCAATTTGCCGTTGATATGGAAGTTTGTTGCCTAACGCATATCCGGTTTTATCAAATTGTTTTCATTCCCTGAGTAAGATTGTCGAGACAGAACTCAGAACTGTTTAGTGCAACAAAATGATCACATTTCTCTTCGAATTATAAGCAATTTAGCATTTTAGCGTCTTTCTTACACACGTTTTGGTTACATAAAATTAAAGCTCAGAATTACACTTTGTGTAAACAGTCTTTCCAACACCTTCTCCTACAAAATGTCAGTATTGTTGAGGGAGATGCAGTTATCGTGACTTCTATTTTAGGTTTCAGCCTACAATCCTGTGGTGCCTCTCTGTCAAGTTAGTTTTATAAATATTTTGACCAAAGCAGTTTGATAGTAAGTACAATATGTTATGGCTCAGTGCAAAAGAGCCACAGCTGCAGTAGCAGATTTGAAGTGTTTGTACCAAGTACCGAATTTATATATGATTTCATACACTTGTGAAAGGTAGGAGAAATTGTAAATAATTCTTGAAACAATGACTATGGCTCAATGCCAAAAGCGTGTCTTATGCCTTTCGACAAGAGAAAAGTACAGAAATTTTGATATCTAATTAAATGTGCTTGTATTTTTAAATTTATATTTCCGTTTATACTACCCTTACACGGATACAAACAATAAAAGATTAGCCAGTCCTCGTATTTATATATTTTTTTTATTATTTTAATACTTTAAAAAAAAGTCTGCGCGCGGTTAGACTCGAAAATATATTAAACCATTATAATTAGACGAGGGTTGGTATTTTTGTGTGCAAGTTTAATCCTCAGGGCGCATATTATAAAACAATGTTATATTTATATTCCTCACAGGATTCCTTCCTTAAATCTTACAACTTATAACGGTTAACGTGTTTAGCTATCGTACATAAACAGCAAATAAAATCCTGCATTGGATGTTAAGGAAATTCAAACTGTTTAGATTCCACATATTCAGGAAGACGAGGTACTCGGTTAACCATAAGTTAAATGCATATGTAAATGCTAGTTACACGTTTTTACAAATCACTGCTTTCCCTGCAACTGTTCATTCGCAGTTTGTTCCCGCTTCCATCTCCAATCATGATTATGTTGTTCTGTTCCCATCAAATCCTCTCACGTAGTTTCAATTTTAATATACATTGACTTTTCTTGGTAGCTGCCACATAGTAAAAGAAATTGTTTTTTCCTCCTTGCCAATATTGCCACACGATTGAAATCAAACGGCTAAACATAGCTATGTATTCTGACTGGATGCAAAACCGCTAGCAAGTTGGTGAATAACCCAAAGATTAATCAAGTTTATTAAAGTTATGTTAAAAGAATCTTAGGCGCAGGGAATGCTGCTTCCCTGCACTGCAAACAACTCTGTGCAGAAGTACAAAGGCTCACTGAAAGGCAATGATTGTTAACTTGCCGTTTCCAAAAAAAGTGGGAGGGGGTGCTGGCAAAAACCGAACTGCTGCTATACGCAGGACGCAGCTTCACCGTTACGGGTCTGTGATTTGCTTTTAAGTGGTCCGGTGCCACATGACCTGTGCCCCACTCAATTATTCCAAAAAGAGGTCTGCGTCAGTCAAAAAACATTACATATCGAATAAAGATATGATCTACTCAAGCATAAAGCGTGCCGGGCTCCTTTACGCTTGTTCCGGTAGATCACATATCATTCCCTAGGGAAAATGTTGGAATCTATTATTAGGGGCATGGTAACAGGAAATCATAAAGTGAAAACCGAAGTTAATACAGATTTGTGAAAGGGAAATGGTGTTTGACAAATCTGTTGGTGTTTTGCGGTTGTAACTAGTAAGTTAGATAAGGAATGTGGTGAATTTGGATTTTCAAAAATAAATGATAAGGTACCACACACGTGGTTGATGTACAAAATTACATCATTACATGGGATTGAGGTAACATACTAGCAAGGACTGAGGGCTGATTGACAGACAGGAAACAGAGAGTAGGAATAAACAGCTCATTTTCAGTTGGCAGGCTGGAACCAGTGGATACAGTGCTTGGGCCTCGGCTACTTACAAGCTACGTTAGTAATTAGACGATGAAACCGAGAGTAGGTATCCAGGTTTGCTAAGGATACAAGGTTAAATTGGAAATTAAGCTGTGAGGAGGACACCAAGAGGCTGCAAAGGGATATAGACAAGTTAACTATGTGACTGGGTGAGGTCGAAGCAGATGGGATTATAATGTGGCAAAATGTGAAGTCTTCCACCTTGGCAGGAAAATAGAAAAGTAGATTTTTTTAAATTGTGAGAGATTGAGACATGTTGGTATTCAGACCGACCTGGGTCACTTGCACACAAATCACAGAACATTACCATGAAGGTACACCAGGCTAGGAAATCAAATGGTATGTTAGCCTTTATTACAAAGGAAAGTGTCTTACTGCAAATATATAGGGCCTGTGTGAGGCCACACCTGAAGTACTGTGCACAGTTTTGGTCTCATTAGCTAAGAAAGGGCATACTTGCTTTCAAAGGACTGCAACAACCGTTCACTAGACTGAGTCCTGGATTGGGAGGATTGTTTTATGAGGAGAGATTGAGGAGACTAGGCCTTTTTCTGCTAGAGTTTGGAAAAAGGAAATGTGATCTAATTGAAACATATAAACTTCTTAAGGGACTTAGGGTCAATGTTGGGAGGATCTATCCCCTAGCCAGGGAGTCATAGTCTTAGAGCATAGGGTCAGTCATTTAGGACTGAGATGAGGAGAACAGAATGTTTGGAATTCTCTACCACAGGGCCGTGGACGCGCAGTTGTTGAATATATTCAAGACAGAGATTGGTAGATATTTTAGATACACAGGAATGTGGGAATTGTGCAGGAAGGCGGAATTAAGGTAAGAGTTAAGCCATGGCCATATTGAATGGGGGAGCAGGCTGGAAAGGCCGAACGACCTGCCCCTTCTTCTTATATTCTTACGCATCTGGTAGCCTAATCCAGAACCAACATATTTGTTTTTTTCCATCTTTGTCGACCTTCTTATTGAAGTTTTAGGATGCCAATTCAATTTTGGATTATGTAAAGATATGACTACTTTATCAATCTATTTATGCACTGTATAATTGTGGATTACTGCCAATGCATACTTCAAACAAAAGCAAAACTAACTTAAGCTATTAAACAATTTTCTCAGTGTCTGACATCTCTCAGTTTGCCTTAATATTTAAGATGTGTTTTTAACCAAAACTGTTTCGACTTTTTACTGTCAACTGCGTGGAAAATAAACGTAATTACACAATCCTTAAGATGTTAACTCTTGAAATATAACTCCCGTTTAGCCTAAATGATGAAAGAACAAATGCTTCATGACTGTTGTCGGGGATATTCAATCCTAAAACTAACACATTCATTACATATAAGTAACAATTATTATTGTAGCAAGAACGGATTCTAGATCCCATATCTTTATGTTCGCTATCAAGCCGTTCGGAGTTAACGATGAATTCTAAACTAAGATGGTTCACATGATAGGATAGAAAGTGTATTTACAAGTTAACTACAAGGCCAGTTCCGACGAATGGAACCTAAGTAAACTTTGCAGCAACGGGTATTGAAAATTCAAAGCGTTTTAAATAGAAAAAAATACAAATATAGCACTCCGAAGCATACAGGTTTAACTCCACGTTTGGCCGATTCTGATTATTCCGATTAATCTAATATTCAAGAGACACGCATATTCCGATTCTACAAACTCAAATCTGAGAGACGAAAAGGAAAACACTACATTTCTACAATATCAACTCGGAAAAGTACTTCGGTCAATTACAAAATGTTTTAAATTAATAACGAAACTTTTAGTGTTGGCAGAATTATTGTCAATTGGCCGGTTTAAATTTAGTTATCCTTATTAATCAAACTAAATATTATGAAGTGGAAAGGTGCTTTAATTTGACTAGGTTTAATATGTACACACATCATATATCGGTATTTACATATCATACACAAATAGATATGCAACTAACTGGAATGATGCAATGAATTCGTGTTTTTATACTTTTGAATGAATAACAGGCTAGAGAGGCCAATACTTACTAAAGTTAAAACAAATACTTGCCCCCTGAAAATATGACATTCATATTTGCTGTGAAAACCTGCATGGGGTTTGGGGTATGGGTGAGGGGCGCGGTGGGGGAGTAGGTTAATGCGGGAATGTTAACGCGACATCATGTCTATTTAAGCTAGGATCATTGCAATATTTAATTAGAACAATGTCATAATAATTATTACATTTGAAAATAGTAATTTTATTCAAGTTCAGTTAAAACAATGCATGCATTACCAATTTACACTCCTGTTGATTCGGTCACCCCTTTGCCCACACTGAGCTTAAAAAGAACTTCGGCCATATAAAATCTGGCTGCTTCCATTTTATTTGATACCTGTTCTGAACTCCACGTGATAAAATAAAATAAAGACAAATGGGGATATAGGCATCGGGGAAAAAACGCTAGGTGGAAATAGTGCTGCTTCGATGATGCTTGAAATATTTCACCATATTTAAAAGCAGGCTGAAAATGAGGAACACACTAACTTTCCCCCAGAGTTATATCAAGTGAAGTTCTCTTTTAGCAGGCCAGGAAACCCTGGAGTCAAAAGGTGAAAAGGTGCGCCATACAGGTGTGGAAACCCAGGACTGCAGTTCGTGTGATTGACATTTGCAGAATAACAATGTCAGCACTGTGCTCCCGTGAAGGCTTGAATCTGATGGTTATCAGATGAGCTACTGGCCAATCCCACTGAAATCAAACACAGCTGGCCAAAATTATGCCAGCATCCTAACACTTTGTAATAAAGCAGAGTCCAAAATAAGCATTTTCCTCGGTCTCTTTAAACATATATATATATTTTAGAACCTATGGAGCTTAGAGTGTACTGAACCGCAGTTTCCTAACTGCTTTTCAACTTGATGTTCAGCATAGGAATCAAACAGAAACACGTCTATTTTAAAGACACATGACATAATAAATTCAGTCCTCGTGGTTCAACTATGAGAAATTCAATCTAAATCGTTTTTCAACATATTTCAGGCTTAGAAAACAACCCAGACAGTTGTTTAAAATAGTTAATACTGTATAAACTAAACGCTGACTTCGGTATTTTCTCAGTATTGCTGCAATGCCCTGTTATTTATACTAAGTTAAACTTGTTGAGAAATATTAGGCATGTAAAGAAAGCTTTTGTATGTATGATTTTGTATGTAGAAGTCAGCCCACATGGATCTATTTGGCATCCTGTCGATTCAATAATATATTTCCCCAAGTTAAACAAAGAAGCTGTAGTGCAATTTGACGAACCCACAGTAAAATTCAATACAAATCATAGATACAAACCATGCAGACCGGTACACAATTGCATTCTAACACTAACGAGAAGAGCAAAGAAAAAGTGACACACCAAGCAATACCGGTTGGTATGCAGTGAACACATGTTAGAATTAATGCACTGGGATGATTAGGTTAAATAGGCAATTAACCTTTCATTTCATTGGAGAATTTCTCCTAATTTGGCCTAATGGCTAAAGTTATTACGACTATTTAGTAGAATGATTGTAATGACATAACCCTTCTTCAAAAAAAACATTCAGAACACATCGTTAAGAAAATAGCTGAGGCTTCTCAGAGAGGGAATGGAGAGTCAATTGTTTACTTCTGAAACTGCCTTTCCAGCTAATGTTTCTAGCCTTGCTCTACGTCATATCAGTTTCTTAGATAAAGAAGGTATGCCACAAAACAGAGTGCTATTGATAATTGAATAATTGAATAATTTCCTTGCTGTATGTTAACAGCAAGTTAGGGTACATGGCAATGATAATAAAGCGGGAACTATCTCGTCAAATACTCAACTTTCTTTCTAGTTTGGCTAAGTGATATTTTAACTAGCCTCAACGGTTGAATTTTGTTTCTCCTCAGTTATGGTTGTGATGGAGGAATACTTAGGATCACTCAATTCCCTTTAGCCTTTGCAAAGTATTGACCAAAATTATTGTATTAAAATTCGAGACGGTATTTCTTACGATTCGATACGGTTACATTAGGTGCTTTTGAAGCCATGCAATACACTCGTAAACACGAGTTAATAATGAAAGTGCAATACAAGTGCTCAGAGAAGCTACGGCTCTCACTTTAAAATCACTTCAGTAAAATGTACATGATAGTAATGATCCGAGTTAACAATCAGCCGTTCAAAAGCGCGAATTTGTTTTATATTCTTTGATACTGACAATATGCAATCTCCTCACCACTCAATCACGTCGATTTGTTGATGAGTGTAATTTTAAAACATTAGGTTCTGTGGAATTAAAGGCTGTAAATTGGCTGTGGAGTTTTCCCACTACATTGCAACAGATGCCACATTCAAGAGTACCTCTGACTGAAGAGCTTTGGATCGTCCCGACAGCGTAAAAAAGCAGAAATGCAAGTTTATTTTACTTCTATCAGAATAAATTACATATGTTTTCAATATGAACACCAGAATAATACATTAATATGTGAATGACATTCTTTTTATTATAAACATTACACGATTTAAATCATGATTCTTCACGACTTGTGAGATTAGTGTATACTGAATAATTATATCCTAGATATCAATTATATTGAGTTTGAATGTGAATGTTCTCAAGCTTGCAACCGTACCGGAAATCTGTATACATCTGGCTGAACATAAATAAAATGCATTATACCTTGTAATGAGGTCTGGTGTAGGCGCCGGTTTCCATGTTACATCTGTCATACATTTCTGAATCACTGTTAAAAGATGTGATACCGTAGTTTCTTTCATTGTCATATGCCATCATTATGATACATGTTGTCAAGCAGCTCCCGATCTGAGGAGTACTAAAAACCATGAACATTGCAATAAAACTGCAATAAACAAAGACTCGTTTGTACCGAGTTACTGAGCCAGTTGTAATCTCGCCATTCACATATTTCACGGGTGACTGGATAAATACTCGCAAGCAATACTGTTTCTTAGAAACTATTGCTACCACAATATATCTTTACTGAATTGCCCTTCGTTTGCCGAAGGCAGACAAGGCCAACCTAATTCCTTCTGATTTTCACGTGGTCAAAGCGCAAAATATAGAGGCAGAGAAGGGAGCAAGACTTAATGGCAATATTCATATTACCCAAGCATGGAGTGTATTCCTGATGGTGAATACTATCCTGTTTACAGTCAACACCGTGCCTGGGTACTTTGCGTAGACATGGTTACATGCATTCAACATTTTTATGTTTTACGTCCAATAACATGATTCATACAATAAGAAGCACAAGAGCGAGTACATTCTGTACATTGCGGAGTTTATAGAATTTCTCATCCTGCGACCAAATGATGGGCTTCTGAATTGTTTTAATTGACTATATATTATCAATGTAAACTGCAGGTCCACAAATGCTGCCTGACCTGCTGAGTATTTCCAGCATTTTCGGTTTTTATTTCAGATTTTCAGCATCCGCAGTATTTTGCTTTAGCAGTATAACTGCATCCCCTCATCCCGGCGTTATTTTTGCTCCTAAAATGTGAACGCCTGACTGGAGTTAGAGTGCTTTGTTTTCCCAGTGGCAAATAAAACTCTTCCATTGAACCATTTACTGCGCCAAAGAAAAAACACACAGGCAACCTCACACCCTTCAATAAAAATTCCGATACTTTCCTAGATTAACTCTTTTTATCTAAATCGACATTTAAAACCTGCTTCTCAAAAGGGCGTTGAAATCATCCTGTCCATTCCCGGGAGTCCTCTGGGTCAAATTTAAAATGCAGACTTGGTGTACTTAGCATCCCTGTTAGATTTTTAGCGTCAGTTTGTACACTTTTCTTTGAATATTATTTACAGTTTAATTCCGTTCTCTATTTGGTTTTCCACAACGTTTATCAGACAAAGTGCATTTTTAAAAAAAATCATGATTTGAAATCGATAGTCCACCCGGAAAAGGCCTGAGTACAGCTTTATTTTAAATACCGGAATTCTGCTGACGGATGAAGAACACTGGTTAGAGTCGCTCCAACCGCTTACTTGGGTTTGCTAGTTGTTAATGCTCTGTATGTGCGCCTCATAAAGGCTGGGAGAAATCTGCTATTCTTATCCTCCGAATTGCAGTGCAGTTTGCAAAGATCTTCATTTTCTGACATAGAATCTTCAAGCTGTTGGGAAAGTAAATTTCAGATGGGATCCTTGAGTTCACCAGCTGTTGGTGTTCATGATTCCAGCTTTTTCAATGCCTCATAACCTGTGCTGTATATTGCAGATTGTTTTTGTTTTAAATCACGGGAATATTCTTCCACCTTGTTGTCACCAACATTCCACATCCTTCAAAGTACAGCCAAATCTGCTCTATCCATTCAGTCTCCCTTACCACACCCCGTTACATACTGCATTAGCGGCAAATGCTAAAACAAAAGGGACATTGAATTTATGTTGGTGCGTCCGCATTTTCTTAATGGAAAACCGAATCCCATGTGAAAACTCACATGCATTAATGTACTCGATTTAACAATTCACATAAGCAGCCACTTCCCGAAAGATAAAAGTGCAAACGTCCCACTCACTGGATACTTTTAGAATAAAATACTGAATTAAAATGTTTGAGTCCGCGCAAGGACTTAGCTCCAGTACTCCCACATCATCTTGAAATACTGGAAAAACGGAATGTGGGGACAAGGTAATGGTTGTGCTGAATTCAAATGAATTTTTCCCATCGGAAATGTGGATAGGAAATGCAACATGTGCGTACATATACAAATAATATACTTTTGCGTTTTCTCAGGAGTACATATTGCTATCTTAGGCACCCGTTGGTTGGTCTTGTGCGGTCAAGTCTATGTGATCTGAAGTGGTTTCGGTTACGCACTGACATGGGGGCAGGTGACAGGGCAGGTTTCAATGTGAAGTCCAGGAACCTGCAGTACTCCGTATCACGACACCTAGGATTGACAAGGAGTCGTTTAACTCCAGCCAGTATAAAGCCGCACTTTAAAATGCTAAGATGCCAGAAGTATGCATTAGATCTCCTGAAAAGTATTCATAAGCTTACCTTTAACTCTCTTCGATGTTAACGACAATTAGAAACGTTCAAATTAAATTGTGTTGAAGTTAAACGTTTCATACTAACATTAAAAATAATAATGCCCAGTGGTTTTCTGTGTTTGAGCGCAGTACAGTCGATAGTAGAGACCAGGTTATTTCCTGGACCTTGCTTTCTACAGCTTTAGCGTAACGTATGATCGTTATAATCCCGTTATAATCGGCGCTAAACATTCTATTATCACCTCAACTGTAAATCTTCAACCAGGATCTAAAGAATCGTCAATACTGTCCAACAGTGTAATGGCACTGGATTTAACTTTTGACTGAAAGTCAATGTTAGAATGTTTGAATAAGGCCTGTAAGACAAAACGGTGGAGCTATTGCTTTTTACTAAATTTACAACAGGTTACACCGAAAATATTTTGTTGCAGCTCTTAAAAACAGGTTTACCCAAGATTAACCTCTATATAATGGACTGTGAAGCATAGTTAACTAGCATTGAGAATCTACATTTTATTTCAGCATCGATTCTAGCTCGAGCTTGTTCTATGTGTGACTCAAACATCCTTTAGGCGCAACAGGCTCCTAAAGTGAAAGTTACCGCCGCCAGTCGTTGTAAGAGCAGGCAAGAGGCAAATCAATCTTTCTGTTAAGTATAAAATCTCAGAAATAACACATAATTTTAAACACTTAAAAAAAGCTACAGTTCCCAAAATACATAATTAGTAGTCAAATAAATCCCAACAGAAATAGTTTGAAAGGAAAACACCATAAAGAATGAAGCATTTCCCAAATGCCAGCATAACCTAATACAAAAACAGTCAATTCTAATTTCTGCCTAAATAATCTGTGACCGGAGTTACTGCACTGATTTATACCAGGAACATTGCTTTTAAAAAACCTCCAACATATGATGCTCAAACGTCACATCTTTTTCATGTTGGATTCTGAATCCAAGTCCTCTAACTGGAAAATATAGAGGATAAATGCTGACATCAAACTTTGTAATGTCTAAAATGTTGGGCATGAATTGCATAAGTTACTAAGGTACTTAATGACATAGACAGATTTATTTTTGGGATGAAGGTATTTGCAGATTTCCAGGAATCTGTCAGGTCATGCTTTAAATCGTTTTTTTGATGTGTTGCCATGGAGTCCTTTTTGAAAATAAAACTTAGGCAAATACTGACACCTACAAAGTTATCAGTTTTAAATAAAAACAAAAAGTGCTGGAAAACCTCAGTAGGTCTGGCAGCATCTGTGGAGAGAGAAACAGAGTTAGCATTTTGAGTCCAAAATGACTTCTTCAGAACTGAAGAGAGGTGGAAATGTGATAGGTTTTAACACTGTTGAAAAAGGGGGGAATGGGGTTAAGGGAGGAGGTGGAGCAAAAGGGAAGGTCAGAGATAGGTGGAGGGTGGGTGAGATTAAATACCAAAGATGTCATGGAGCAAAAGGCAAAGGGATTCATAATATTAGTATTAAAGAAACAATGCATTGGTCCAACATAGGTGTTAATAGCAAAATAAAGGTCAACTCGGTCTGAAAGCAAAAAAAAAATAACAAGATGCAAACTGGCACTTGGGGTGGGGGGGAGGAGATATTAACTTTAACATTGCTTTGCTGTTGATCTTGTTGTCAGCTTGGTTCAACTGATATCAGCTTTGTCTCTGAATCAGAAAGTCATAGATTCAAGCCATATCTGAAACTTGAACATCTGGTCTAACCTGACAAAGTCCCAGTGCTGTATACCGTCAGGTGATATGTTAAACTGAGGTCTTCTCTGGTTGTTCCTGTGGTTCAGACTTGTAACAAGAACAAAGAGTTCACTTTGAGTTTTGACAGTTATTTCTCCTTCAACTAATGCCATCAAAATTTGATTATCTCAAACAATGATGAGATTAATAATCACTGAGGTAAAAAATGTTCATCTTCAATGTAGTGATTCTGGTGGAGTGCAAATTAGGTAGGCTGGTCCAGATACCAGACAGGCAATTCACTCTGCCAGATTCCTACCCATGTGGAGAGGATGATCATTCACCTCATTGTCTGCCAAATTTGCACATATGACAACAGTAACTTCACCTCAAAAAGGAAATCATTATGCATGTGGTGTGTTGGGAAATTTTTGATTGATGTGATAAGGAACCATAAAAAATTCAACTTCTTCCTTTTTGTTAATTTTTAAAAAAACATTGATACCATCAGGAATTCTATCTAACATGAATTATTAAGATGGACCAAACTGACACCAGTACAAATACCAACATTAATTTAGTTTACATTTACTCCCTCACTTCAAACTATTATTGAAATAAAGTAACAGAAAATATACATTGAACATCAAAGTTAATGATAATTTCTGGGAGTTTAACTTTTTGAGTCCTAATGGTGCCACTCACACTTTAAGTAAATAATCTTTTAGTTGTGTTAATTAATCATTAGGAGAGTGCTGCACTCTTTTGATCTTGATCTTAAATATATTCCAGCTTCCAAAATGTCATGAATTTTAAAAATGAATCTAAGAATTATAATGTATTGGATTTTGAATACACTTTAATCCGTGAAGGTGAAGTGCGCTTTACATGAGCTCTTTCCGGAAAGAGAAGCGCCTATTGTTCAATTAGAGTATATTTACTGGTCATTTTTTAAATAGCCAATGCTGAGCAATGGCGCACTATGTTTTTTTAACTACTGATGCATAGATAAGGCCATGCCGGGGTGCAGAAGATATTCAGCATATCAGCTTTTACAAAGCCATATTTACTCTCAAAGAACACATTATGCTGTCATCATTAAATGCACATATAAACAGAATGAGTAAAATTGGTGCTAGTCTGTCTCAAAAAATGAAAGTAGCTTTTGATTAGAGCATCTCATGGTAATGGAAATCTTGGGCAATATTTTAACTCATTCAGAACCTATCCACTTACACGGAGCTGAATCAGGTGCAATGCTGAAAGATCTCAGATTTTGAAAACAATTTGACAATTTAAACTAGTTATTTAAAAAAAATTAATTAAATTTTACATGTCATATATGCAATTTGTCCAGGACAGTAGACGATTATCATAATTGATAGTTGACAGACAGATTTGCCCCATTTTCCTCCTATTGGATAGATGTGCCACGTGATTTAGAACTTTGCAGCTTCAGGTTTAAATTCCAAGAACATCTAGCACGTGCAATAACTTTTACTAGAATATAAATGCAGGTAGGTGACGTTAACATGTCCAGTGCATTTTATTTTGTTAAATGTAAGCACTAAAGTTATTTGTTAACCATTTCCCGAAGTAGGTCTTTTACTTTAACTGGGTATCCCATGACAACAGCTTAATTATTGGTACAGACGAGATAGTTACCAGAACAACTCATCGTAATTCTCAGTATGCATTCCAAAATTTCATATAATTAGTTTTATCAGACTAACATGTAATGCATAACTCTCTGCAACAAACAGGCCATTTTATTCCAACATGGCTATTGCAAATGAAATATAATATTTATGGCATCCAAAGTAACGTCCACAACATTTCTGCACATATCCTGCAGTAAGCAGAATTAATGTCCTCTCTCCCAGAGAGGTCTGAAACCGAAACTGGGAGCAGAACCTTGTTGAGGTGTTGGGGCTCTTGCCTGGCAGCTGGAAAGCCAATGGGTGACCTGCGGTACCTCTTTTCGGGAAGACCCACACAGTCACATGTCAAACAGGCAGTGGCGAGGCCGCCTGTGGGCCTTCCTTCCCCTGAGATCAAGACCCAGGGGCAGAAACCCCGCCTAACGAGTGCTGCTGACCAATCGGAGGCCGGCGGCTCAGCAGCGCCACTGAGGGGTGGGGGGTCGCGGCTGCTGCTGGAAGGACAGGCACCGGAGTCCCAGGATCACAGAGGTCGCAGGCCACAGTCAAATAGTGGGAGGGGTGGTATTTTGCAGGGGGGGGGGTGGGGGGTGCGGGATCGCAGGAAGAGGGGTTGGAAGCAAGGGCAGGAGGCTGGCCCTCAGCGCCCCCACCCTTTCCGATGCCCAGTGATCAGGCACTGACTGCCTTTAATTGAGGGATTCACGCCACCGTGCACCGTCCCCCGCCCCCAAGAGGTGACAAAGCTGGTTCACCTTTCGTGCACGCCCCATGGTAATGGGCCCGCTTGCAGCTGGATTAATCCCAGCTGCGATGGGAAGAGGTATGACTTAAATGGCCATTAATTGGCAACTTAAAGGCCTCAATTGGCAGCGGGGCAGGAAGGGCGACCATCCAGAACTGAATTCCAGTGGAGGCGGAAAGGTGGCAGGATTCTGGTACGCCACCATCCCACTTAAGTACATTCCCTTCCTGCTTCCAAGTTCACCACCAGTAAGAGCAGGATATGTGCAGAAATGTTGCAGACATTACTTTGGATTCCATCAATATTATATTTCATTTGCAATAGCCATGTTGGAATAAAGTGGCCTATTTGCTGCAGAGAGTTATGCCTTACATGTTAGTGTGATCAAAGGTCTAAGTGACACAGCAACTAATTATATTGCAAGAGCAGAAGATTCCACCTCTGGTAGGAGTTCTAGGCTGTTACTGTTCACTGCCTTTATTAATGAATTGAACAGTGGTTTTTGGAGTATGGTTAGCATTTTTTGCAGATGACACTAAAAATTGTGCAAGTGTTGAGTAGGAGAGTACAATCAAATAGCTTTTGATGCACCAGGGCAGTGGGACACACAATGGCAAATGGTTCTAAAATTGGATAAATAGTGCCAGGCATGTTGGTAGGGCCACATGTATCATTTGCAGGGGGAAGCAATACTAAAGTAGGTTGTGAGCAAAAAATGTTTTGATATTGTGCATATCTCTACATGCCTTCAAGAGGGGGCTGGACAGTTCTTGAAGGGGCAGAGATTGTATCAGATGGAAGGCGAGTATCTTTAAAGAGAACACATGGTCTATATGATCTTCTGGATTGGTTTCACCACCTGAGGGTATTGGAGAAGAATTTTCCAGAATTTTTCTCCTATCAAGGCTAGGTTTTGTCCCCTGCCTTTTCCTGCCTAGCATAAGACTTTATAGCCTAAATTATTTTGCATTTGCATGGTTTATATGTTAATACATTTTAAATGTTTATATTTCTTGTTTAACCCACCTTTGTAATAAATGCCACCTTTTTTGTATAAGTGACATTTATCGTCTTTTACTATTACATGGCTGCAAGGATGAGGCTGGGGAAGGATGGTGGTGGTAGAACGGCAAGTGTCCAGTCACAATGCTTCAGCTATCATGAGGTATGGGGAAGTTCTGATGGACCAGCTGGTTTTTTCCAGCCAGTCTATTTTATATGTTCCTCGGAAGTTGCAGACTTCAGACTCTATAGCAGTCAGTACAGGAAGTGTTATTGATTTGGATACTATGCAAAAACACTTTTTCTGTAAAAACAGTTTGAGTGTGAATTTTCTGGCCTCCAGTTCTTGGTTTTATGGTCCATTTCCAGTCAACCAGCCTGCAATATTAAACATAAATAAAGTATTTATGGGGTTAATTATTTTAAAGCTGCTCAGTCCTTTGTAATGTAATGGGAAATATCTAGAGAATGTATAAACCAATGAAGACATACAGATTGACTTACTTTCGTGAAGTAATTTAGAACTGAATAACAGAACAATTGTGGTGATACTGTTTAAGGAGTAATGATGTATTAAAACTGAACCAGTTAGTACCAGCTGCATAACTCAGGATCATCACAGGTAAAAGGTACAAGTGAGTTTTGTCACCTGTAGCATGAGTGTTTTATCCTCTGTGAACCACTTGTAATCATATGTTCTTTGACAACTAAAATGACATATTTTAAATTGTGATTGGAATAGCGAGCATTTAAAAAAAGTCTTAATGAGCAAATCTATAATTGGTGAATAAAAAATTAAAATTAGATTACTTTTGCACTGATAATTTAATAAAAGTCAGGGTGGTGTCTTGGTAATGTGCCAATTAACAAACATAAACTATCATGTAGACCTTAAATTTTGTAAGTTTTCATAACCCTACATGTATGGGCTACCTGCATGTAAAGGATAAGACTTTATAGCCTAAATTATTTTGCATTTGCATAGTTTATACGTAAATACATTTTAAATGTTTATATTTCTTGTTTAACCCACCTTTGTAATAAATGCCACCTTTTTTGTATAAGTGACATTTATCGTCTTTTACTATTAAATAAAATAGTATTAAATAAAATAATATTAAATAAAAATTCTATGTTTTGGGAACACACTTCATTGTATAACTATATAAATAATGACAAGAACTGCATATTTCAAAGGTATTTAGGGTTAATTAAATGGGGTTTTTATTAAATGGAAGAACACCAGGGCATAAATCGGGGCAACACATTAATAATTAACTTTGCTTTTTAGTAAAAACTGTAAAGGAGCCAAAAATGTGCTAGTATATTACATGTTGATCTATTGTTAGTTAGCACTGATGTTAAATTTATTTTTTATCACTGCTGGTTTACTGGAGTTAAGGGCTCATATCACAGGAAGTCATGCAGAGATTTTTACACTCAGGTACAACTGATTTCTAAATTATTGCTGTTCTCATTTAATTTAATTCTAATGCCCACTACTCTGTAATAGTTCAATAAAAGCTGTTATGATTGAATGCATTCAAATAAAATATTTGATTTACATAACCACTCCAGTATGGGCAATAGTAAAAATAAAATAAAGTGTATTTACTGAGTCCATTTCTCCTCAAACACAGTGAAGGTGAACTTTCATTTTAAGTTTATGTACATCAACATTAATAAAATGTAATGAACTGTAAATCATCAAAGTATGATATCTATTCTGCAGAGCTTAACTCAATGCTGGAGAGATCTTTATTAAAATAAGTCTTTAATTTGATACATTCTCATAAGATTCATCATTGTTTTGAAGCAAAATCAGAATAACCTTCCATTACTAAATCCATATCACAGAATCTTCACGTTCTGCTTTGCCTATCCAGTAATGTACACTTGAATCTGACCTGAAACTAAACAAGAACAATTCCAGAGACCTTTCAACTCAGAACACTGAAGATGAATTATTTTCCCCTGTTTATTCAGGAGGCTGCAATGCATCTTCTGGAAATATGATGTAATGTGCTTTATTATGCAATTAATATCCTGTCTGCATCTGTAATAGATATTTTGGTAATACAGCTGGTATGCTTATTTCAAATTATAGATTTACAATCTCCTCAATATAAACTAAAAAATAGCAAGCTGGTAAACAATTAAAAATACATCAAAAGGTAAGAGAACTTGAAACAATTGTGTGCCAAAAATATAAAAATGAAAAACAAAGTATGATATAGTCTGATTTCATGTTCTTCAAAATATTTCCTAAATTATCCACTGATTTCAATCAATCAATTTAAAAACAAAATTGTGTGGTCAAATCAGTCTAATAGGCTAGTGAATTGTGTGTTGGCTAAATTTCTAAATAGACTCCAGACGATTCTTGTTAGCAAGTGTCCACTTTGAAAAATATTATTGCATATTCCTGTGTAATATTATTGCACAGTTCCTTCAATGGCTCATTAAGCAAATTCACCCTTAAGTGTGCTGTACAGATTGAAAAGGTCCTTACTTTACTGTCCCATCCATGCTAAATTGGCTGATAAATCGCTTTAGACGGTAATAAAAATACCTCCATGTCCTGCGATGAATTAACTGCATCCCGGTTCCCTACTCCTGATTGCTATTCAGTGACCCCTGTTGGAAAATGTGTGAGTTTGAAGTGGTTCAGGCTTTGTTCTGATGCTTTCTATAGTCAAACAGCCCATAAACATTATAAGCGTTAATTTCCAAGGGGGTTCTCCTGCTTGGTCACTGTAACTTCAATGGAAGAGCCACAGAAAACTTGGTTAGATCAATTTTTCCAGGATTTCTACTCATTGTGATGAATCGCAGCACACAATCAGAACAGCCCTGTGAAAATTTAGCCCATCCCTCTAGGTTCACACTGACCAAATCGGCAATGTGCAGGAAGATTGCTGGTTTTTCTGGAACCGTATCCCAGTGTGTATAATCACTTTAGGAAAGAAAGGAAGAAAATTGGATGAAGAAACAAACAGAATTCTGATCTTATTGAATGAACAGTAAATTTTGCTAATGTACCATTTTTAACTTACAGCATGGTCAAATTCTTCAATTCTCCCCATCTCTTCCACCAAAACGTAAGACCTCACACTTCTCTATATTAAATTCCATTTCCCACTTGTCTGAGCATGCTGCAAGTCTATCCGTGTCCTGTTGCAGTCGATTGGTATCTATATAGATAAAAAAAAACAATGGTCCTTGCTCTGAACTTTGGGAACACCACTGTCTACCACCCTCCAGTCTGAAAAACAACCATTTATCTCGACTCCCGTTTTCGATCCTTCAGCCAATTTCTTTGTTGAAGCTGGCACTGACCCTCCAATTCCGTGAGCCTCAACTTTGTTAGCCATCCTTTTATGTGACATTTGTTTGACGCTTTCTTAAAACCAACATAGACAACATCCCCTGCATTCCTTTCATCAACTTTCTGTTCATTCATCAAAAAGTCCAATTAAATTAGTCAAGCACAATGTGTCTTCTACAAATCCTTGCTGGCTCTCCTTAATTAACCTCACAAAGTGCCTGTTGATTTTTTTCCCCCTGATAATTGTTTCTAAAATCTTACCCACTACAGAAATTAAACCAACCGGCCTGTAGTTACTCAGATTGCCCTTAAACCCTTTCTTGAGTAAGGGTGCCACATTTGCCACTCTCCAATCCTGCGGCACTTCCCTTGTTTTCTCACTAAGGCTGGATGATTATGGCAGGCCCTTCAATTATCTCCACCCTAGTTTCTTCAGCAACCTGGTATGTAAGCCACCTGGACCAGATAACCTATCAAGTCTAAGCACAGCCAGCCTTTCCAGTACATTCTGCTTTACAATTTTCATCCTATCCATTATCTCTACCATTTCCACTTCTACCATCAATTTGCCAGCATCCTTTTCCTTAGTAAACACCAATGCAAAGTATTTTGGCCTTGCCCTGCGCCTCTATACATATGTTACACAAACATATATCTTAGAGCAGAATGTTGAGGAAGTGGGCCCAGCCACTGGCTGGAGAGCCAGTGACAACCCTGCTGTGTCATTCTGGCCACCCCCCCAACTCTATTTAACACCAGTCTTGGTTGCTGACAGGGTCCTTGGTGTCATCAGGGGAAATTTCCCCCTAGGAGAACTACCAGCCAATCAGAAGTTGGCAGTTCTCCAGTACTAACAGTGCCACTGAGAGCAGTGGCAACTGCTGGTACTGCAGTAGGCCCGAGGCTGAGGATCAAAGCTGGAGCCCTGGAGGAAAGGTAAGTGAGGCGGGCTTGCTGGTGCCAGTCAGGGAGAGCCCAGTGAAGTGGGGAGAGAGGGGTTAGTTTCGAGGGCAGGCATGGATCTTCACACAGGTGTGCCCCTTGCCACTGGTGGGACCCTCCATTGGGCTACCTAAGTAGGGGGGAGGAGCACCTGCCAGGCTTCAGGCATACCTGCCAGTGTTCATCTGGTGGTTTGTCTACATGGCATAGCCCCTGCCTGCTGCTGGTTGAATACCAGTGGCGGTGGGATGAGGCTGGCTTCCATGTGAGAAGCTATTCCTCAACTCTTCCTACCATTGACTTAATCAGGAGGAGTCAGGAAGGCAACTGGCTCTTCACCTGCACTTTCTCATCCAATTATACAGACCCAGCCTGCCTCCAGGGCGAGAATTAAGTTCTGTACTTTGTCTCTAATGGTTCCCACCCTGCTTCTGATGACTTGCTCACTATTTACATGCTGGGAGAAATTTTAGTGTTACCTTTTAAGTTAAGCAGAAAAATTGTAAATTTATTCAAGTTCAATTTAGCTTTTATCACAAATTGTGCAGGAATAAAATCTATTTTTGATCATCTTTTTGCCTCACATCTTGTATGCATAACACTATGAAAAACTAATGTTGAGGATAGTCCCACTTTAGGATTTTTGGGACACAGACTGAACACCAGGTGGTTCATATGACCCATTATTGTAGTGACATAGTTCCTAGCTGCACTGCCCTACAATAACATTCTTACTGAGCTGTCTCAAAGGAAGTATTTAAAGACATGGTGTGCTACATGTATATTTTTTGGAACGTTTGTTACCAGGCCACTCTCTGAATAAAACATTTAATTATAAAACTTCTCAGAGAAAGCAATTCTTACAAGCTCATAAAACCTATTGGAGCTTTTTTTATATCTGAAATCAAAGTTAAGGTAACTCTTAAAACATTAGTAAGGCATTGTTCTGGAAGCTAATATCCAGCACAAGTTCATTGTTGCCACAACAACAGGGAAGACAGCCTAAATCTCATTCTCCGCTAGTCACTGTATAGCTTTGAATTCTTAAAATTTTACACCAACATCAACAACTGACATTTATGTAATAAAAAGAATTCCCAGTGCATATCACAGATAGGCATAAACCAAGTCAGGATAGGGAAGATTAGGGCCTGTTTCAAAGTCTGGCCAATAGTTGGATTTTATGGAGGAAAGGGAATTGCTTCTAGAGAGGGAGCTCCAATGTCAGCCAACAAGGAGGTGTGGAAGAGGAGCTGGATGGCCAGAGGTTGACTAGGAATTGAATCTATAAAGCAGGAGGTGAACAAGATGAGCTTAAAAAAAACAATGGGTAATGAGGGAAAAGCTCCAGAGCAGAGGTTTTGGAAATAGACTTTTGTATGCCTGAAATTAGACTGCAACTCAACAGAAAGAACAAATTAACTAACATAGTAAAACATCCCAAGACATTTTCCTGGAGCATAATCAAACATAAACTGACACTGAGCTAAAGGAAGAGACATTAGAACAATTGACTAAAAGCTTGTTCAAAGAGGTAGATTTTAAAGAGTGAGTTAATTTTCTTTTTTTGCAAAAATACGCTTTATTCATAAAATATCTGAAAGAACATTGCAGAACATTTCAAAATGGCCATCAGAAAAAGTGCAATCATATTCAGGTTTTCCACATAGATCATGTCGTACTCTGAGGTGCTTCAATACAATCAATGAACAATACAGACGTTTCATAATGGTTATAACAGACAGTGTAATGGTATTTAAGTTGTCTACATATATCATGTTGCACTCTAAGGTCCTTCAATACAATTGTGATACATGTAATATTCACTGCATACATTCAATGTGAGTCATACAGCCTGAGGGGTCTGTAGAAGTCCTGGACCTTGGAACGTGCCAGTCTGCAGCACTCGGTCGGGGACAACTCTTTGCAGTGGAAGGCCAACAAGCTTCAGGCAGACCAAAGAGCATCTTTCACCGAGTTGATGATCCTCCAGCTGCAGTTGATGTTTGTCTTGGTGTGCGTCCCTGGAAAAGCCTGTAGAGCACAGAGTCCTGTGTCACGGAGCTGATCAGGATGAACATTGACAAAAACCACTGCATCTCTCTCCAGACCTTTTTGCAAAGGCACATCCTGCAAGGAGGTGGACAACGGTCTGCTCCCCACTCTAGCCACCTCAAAGACAGTGTGCAGAGCGGGTAAGACTCCTGGCATGTTGGAAGGATCTGATGCGGAGGGCCTTTCTCACCAACAGCCAAGCTACGTCTTCGTGCTTGTTGGAAAGTTCCGGTGATGAGGCATTCTGCCAAATGACTGATAGTCTGCTCGGGGAACCATCCGACAGGATTCACCATCTCCTTTTCCCGCAGGGCCTCTAGAATGTTACGTGCCGACCACTGCCTGATGGACTTGTGGTCAAAGGTGTTTCTCTGCATAAATTTTTCCATGAGGGACAGGTGGTATGGCACGGCCCAACTACTTGGAGCGTTCTGCAGCAATGTGGCCAGACCCATCCTTCACAACACCAGGGACAGGTAGCACCTCAGCACATAGTGACACTTGATGTTTGCGTCGTGAGGGTCTGTGCACAGCTTGATGCAGCCACACACAAAGGTGGCTATCAGGACAAGGGCGATGTTGGGTGCATTTTCCTCCCTTTATCTAGAGGTTTGTACATTGTGTCCCTGCAAACATAGTCCATTTTCGACCTCCAGATAAAGTGCAAGATGGCTTGAGTGATCACCATAGCACAGGAGTAAGGAATGGGCCAGATCTACGCAATGTACAGCAACACTGAGAGTGCCTCTCATCTGATGACCAGGTTCTTAACTGCATTGGAGACGGAGCGTCGCTCCCACATGCCCAGTTTTCACCATAGTCATTCACTCCTTCCAGTTTCTAATGCATGCCCTGTCCCTCTTAACCATATCCCCAGCACTTTCAGTCTGTCTGATCCGACAGTAAAGGCAATAAAGGATCGGTCAGCCCAGTTCCCAAAGAACATTGCCTTGCTCTTGCCATGATTTACCTTGGCTCCCAGGGCCAGTTTGAACTGGTCGTGTAAGTTGATCAGTCTGCATACCAATGGAGTGGATCTGAGCAGAAGATGGTGACGCCATCCATGTGCAGGCAAGCTTTGACCTTAGTGCCTCCATTGCCTGGGATCATCACTCCTCTTGTGCTCAGATCCTTCCGGATGCACTCAGCAAAGGGTTCAATTCAACACATGGACAAGACAGGGGAGAAAGGGCAGCCCTGCCTGACTCCAGATTTAATTGGAAAGTTTTCTGATTCCCACCCGAGTGAAATTGCGCTACTTATGTTTGTGTAGAGCAGTTGGATCCAGTTGTGGATTCCTTCCCCAAACCCCATTTTGGAGAGCACATCCAGGTTAATAGAGGAGAGTTGGATGGAAAGGTGGAGAGATTTAGGGAGGGAATTCTGGAGCTCAGGGCCTAGCTGGCTCAAGGCAATGCATTTCAAATTTGACAACAACACAAAGACAACAAATATCAAAAATAAGAGGGATTTTAGGTAACTTATTTGCAAACAGAATTTTTTTTTCAATTTCTTTTCCCCAACAAGATAATCACACCAGCCTGATAGGTGGCTGTTTCATGGTAATGGCAATTTGTGATGTAGAATGACTTGCCTTCTCATTGGTTGCCAAGTGCACTGAACATTTTGATCTTATTATATAGCTTCCAGTCTTTGGGCTGTTTTCCAGTTATAATTCTAAGGCTGGTAGACTTTAAAAAAGACAGTTAAACAAAAAGAAGGTTAAAAGTGAAAGAAATTAGAAGAACAATCATTTTTCTGAGATCAGTAATTTATTTTTTTCCCAAGATAGATGCTTTAGATTAAAGACATATCTTTCCTAGATGACCCTCAGGATGCGAGAAGAGTTTCTGTAGTGTCAAGCCTCCAATCACAAGCAATCAGATTCTGTGCTATAGGGAATGACAAAGAAATGATCGCCTTCTGATTGAGTGAGAATAAGGCCGTAAGCAAAAAGGTTTTAAGAAGACAAGATGCTAGAGCTTTTGGCTCTGAGAGTCAGGCACTTGGAAAACACTGGGCAGCTTACTTTTGTAAGTGTGTATTGCTTTATGCATCAAAACTAAGCACATGAAAATGTAGCCATTCTATATGAAAATACAGTTTCATAAAATACCATGGTTCTGCTGCAACATTTTATCTCTGCTGGAAAATCAAAATATCTGGTTGAAGAATTGTGTTTGAACTTGAAACAAACAATTTACCGTAGCATTAAATAAAATTGAAAAACTATCCTAATTCTGGGGCTACCTTTCAAATTGAAACCTTTGATGAAGTTTTCTGATAGTTTGGTGGGTAAATTGTCCGGAGGTGCTCAGCCAGACACTGCCAGGTTCTATGTGAAGTCTGTGCTTTAGCTGATCTCGGTGACAAGACATTGAGGACACTGAAATCTTCTGCCTTAGGGGGAAGGAACATTTTTAATTAGCCACAATTCCTACTCTTAGATGTTATCCAGTGAACACCCCATCCCACTTACTGTAAAGTTCACTCGTGTAGCTATCAGGAGAGGACAAGTTATGGCTTTCCTGCAATGACCTTTACAACGGTATTGCTCACCAAAATTCACCGTTTAGGCTTACAGCCAAAATATTGCCACTCAGGAGAGGTGCTGAAAGTGGAACTGGAAAGAAGGAAAAAAGATAAAATCTGCCTGATTTGATTACAGGTGCTTCAACTGATCAGATTAGGAAGCAAATTATTTACTGCCAGAAAAGAAAAGAATGCTCAATGCACAGAAATTACAAAATAGACATAACTCCCAATAGGCACTGTCAAGAGATTAAGTTCCTCATCAGCAACAGAAATTTGTAAAATTACCCTAAACAGTTGAATATTAGGAAGCTCAGAGAAGCATATTTTAAGATAACTGATCTTACCCAACTGCTTTATTTGCAAAATCTATTTCCTTTCGGTGTTAAAAAAGTAATTTATTATAAAGGACATTGTCAGTTGTCATAAAACAAACACAAATTTACACATGTAACTCGTCTCGCTTCCTCCAAATTAAAGGTGTGGCTATGGGGACCCGCCTGGGCCTCAGTTATGCCTGTCTCTTTGTGGGATATGTGGAACATTCCTTGTTCCAGTCCCACTCAGGCCCTCTCCCACAACTCTTCCTCCGGTACATCAATGACTGCTTCGGTGCCGCTTCATGCTCTCGTCTGGATCTGGAAAAATGTATTAATTTTGCTTCCAATTTCCACCCCTCCATCACTTTTTCACATGGTCCATCACTGACACTTCCCTCCCCTTGCTTGACCTCTCTATCTCAATTTCTGGTGATAGACCGTCCACCAATATTCATTACAAGCTCACCAAACTCCCACACCTACCTCGACTACAACTCCTCACACCCTGCTTCCTGTAAGGACTAGAGTCTCCCATTCTCTCAGTTCCTTTGCCTTTGTTGCATCTGTTCCGGTGATGCCACTTTCCAAAATAGTTCTTCTGACATGTCTTCCTTCTTCCTTAACTGAGGTTTCCCACCCACGGTGGTTGACAGGGCCCTCAACCGTGTCCGATTCATCTCCCGTGTCTCTGCCCTCGCACCTGCCTCTCCCTCCCAGAACCAAGATAGCGTCCCCCTTATCCCCACTTTTCATCCCACTAGCCTCTGCATTCAAAGGATCATCCTCTGCCATTTCTGCCAACTCCAGCACGATGCCTTCACCAAACACATCTTCCCTTCACCCCCCCCCCCCCACTTTGGCATTCCGTAGGGACCGTTCCCTCTGGGACACCCTGGTCCACTCCTCCATCAACCCCTACACCTCAACCCCCTCCCACGGCACCTTCCCACGCAATCGCAGAAGGTGCAACACCTGCCCCTTTAGTTCCCCCCTCCTCATCATCCAAGGGCCCAAACACTCCTTTCAAATGAAGCTTCACTTGCACTTCCCTCAATTTGGTCTACTGCATTCGCTGTTCCAATGCGGTCTCCTCTACATTGGAGACACCAAATGCAAACTGGGTGACCGCTTTGCAGAACACCTTCGCTCTGTCCGCAAGCATGACCAAGACCTTCCTGTCGCTTGCCATTTCAACACTCCACCCTGCTCTCATGCCCACATGTCCGTCCTTGGCCTGCTGCAATGTTCCAGTGAAGCTTAATGCAAACTGGAGGAACAGCACCTTATCTTCCGATTAGGCACTTTGCAGCCTTCCAGACTGAATATTGAGTTCAACAACTTCAGATCATGAACTCTCTCCTTCATCCTCACCCCTTTTTGAACCCCTTTTTCAAATATTTATTTTTTAATTTTTATATATACACAATTTCCACCCATCTATTTCTATTTATTTATGATTTTTAAAATTAATTGTTTTATCCCCATCTTTTAGCCTATTTTGATCTTTTCTCATACACCATCCCCTCCCCCCACCCCACCCCCACTAGGGCCATCTGTCCTGCTTTCTACTCTTAATGTCTCCATTAGCACCTCCTTTTTTTATCAACATCCCTTCGACCTTTTGTTTATGACATCTTTTGCAATTTCTCCTTTGCCTCCACCTATCACTGGCCTTCTATCCAGCTTCACCTGTCCCACCCCCCCTTTAAACAGTATATATTTCACCACATTTCCATTTCTCTTTAGTTCTGAAGAAGAGTCATCTGGACTCGAAATGTTAACTCTGTCTTTCTCTCCACAGATGCTGTCGGACTTGCTGAGTTTTTCCAGCAATTTTTGTTTCTGTTACAAATTTACCCATTCTGCCAAGAGTCCTGTGAATAATGAAATAATATATTTTATTATTCTTCAATTATGCAGCATAAAGAAAATGCTTTTGACTGATTACATAACAAAGGAAATGCTGAATCAATTTAGCCCATGGCAAGCCTGACTTAAAGCATAGTGATGCCTCTGACACTATTGCATTGCCTCGTATATGGAGCATGACTTAGTATGAAATATCTGTTCCCCCAACTAATCCAAAAGTTTGCAGCAAAATTCCAACTCAGGTGCTCCCCAATTCTTGTTGGCCTCCATTGTTCCTCATTACCCAGCACATTGATTTCAAAATTCTTATCTTAAATCTTTCACCAAGCTTATTCCTTTCTAGCTTTGCAGCATCCCCAGCAGATGATTCAGACATGAACATTCACTCATGTTCTTAAAGTCCTTAAAACTTTCAATTTTAAATTGTATACGGCCAGGTCTAGTTTAGATACGAGGAGATAGATCTTTTCCCAGAGAATAATATACCTCTGGAACAGGCTGCCAGCACATGTCGTGGGCAACAATTCATTTAAATGAGAGCTGGGCCTGATTCTGGCTTGGGCAGAGATTGCCTCATACAAGGGGTAGGTAAGGACTTCAGAGCCAGTGATTGGCTGGACTAACTTTAATTGTCTATATGTGTTGGAGAGGAATTTCCTGGAATCTTTCCCAAATTCGCCTGGATTTTTAATCTGGCTTTCTGCTCTCCCAGAAGATCTCATGGTTTAGGATGGGGCTAGAAGTGTTTATATTGTGATACACCAGGTATCGTATCTGCATGAGTCAGGCTGGATGGACTAGAGGATCTTTACCTGCCCGTGTTTGTTTATGTGTTTGTGTGTAAGTGTGAGCACCACCACATCCTTGTTCTGAAAAAGTACACAAAACAAGCAGCAGTTCTCATAACGCAAAAGCTTTAGCAGAGAAGCTGGGCAATATAACTCTTTTCTATTTGATGACTATATGTTCAAGCACGTAACTGATCTCAGAACAGTATACAGCAAGACAGTTATTTGTTCATCAGCTTAATTACTAGTTTCATTATTTATGAACACTAATTTTGTTCAGTATTGAATCCTTACACTATCTCAAGGCAATTCTTTACTTCCTTGCCTGTTCGTAATTTATTTTAAAATAGTTTACCTCACACTTTGAGAAGATCAGTTACTTCAATTACAGCGGCCCAGATCTTTTGGTCTCTGGATCATTGGAAACTGGACGTGCCCCACAAGATGCGCTTCGGGATCCTGCGGAAGTCCCACACATTGACTCCATCGGAATTGCCTGGGAAGTCTGAACTTTCAATGGTCAGCTACCCTGATCCCCGGGGCTCTCTGAAAAAACCTCCGACTTTTAAGTTCAAGTCAGAGGTTTTTGACAGTTCTGACTTACCTGGGTGGTTACCCAGGAAACATTAGACAGAAAAATCCTCATCCAACTCCTGGGTGAATATACAATTGAGCACCCCACCAACTCCCCCTTCAACTCCTAGACTCCCACTCCTGGCACCCCAACTCTCTCCCCCACCCCCCCATCGATCTGACCTGACTAGTCCCCACCATTCAACTCCCCCGAGTCCCCTGCACCCCCCCAACCCGACCAGATAACCTCACTACCCTTGACCTGGCAATTCCACCTCCCCCCCCACCATCGTTCCGAGCCTACTAGCCCGACCCACCTACCCACTCAGCCACCCTGCCCAACTACTAAGCCGCCACCACACCCAGCTGGCACCCTGCCCACCTATCACCCAATCCAACTGGCATCCTACTCACCTAACACCCAGTCCAACTGGCATCCTACTCACCTATCACCCTATCCAGCTGCCAACATATCTACCTATCATCCTTCCCAGCTTCCATCCTGCATAGTTACCACCCAATCCAGCTGCCATCTTGACTAGCTTCCACCGTATCCACCTGCCACCCTACCCACCTGCCACCCTACCCATCTGCCATGGTATTCAATTACCACCTTACCCACCTGCCACTTGACCCACCTACCATCCTACCCAGCTGCCACTTTACCCATGTATCACCCTACCTACTTGCCACCCTACCCTTCCACCACCCTACCCATCCACCACCATAGCCACTTGCCATCTAACCCACTACCCCAACCAACCTGCCACCCTACCCAGCTGCTACCCTACCTATTTGCACATTCACCCATTCATTCATACACTCTGAAAAGCTGTTTAAATGCCCCAAAGCTTTTTGGTATGTTAGTGAACACTTGCCAGAATATGACAGCTAGTGCTGTAAAAAGGGGGCATGGTGTATCTTTCCTCTGACGATCCAGCACCACGTAAAAGTAGATTGATGGAAAACTGCTCAGCATTTCTCAAGAAACAGGGATTGGAAGACCTGGCCAGAAATGTGGAGCAGAGTCATGGCAGAGAAAAGTAGGAGCAGAATAGCAAACTCAGTTACAGAATCACAAAATTGTTATGATGTAGAAGGAGGCCATTCTGCCCATTGTGTCTGCATCGGCTCTCTGAGCATTTTAACCTAGTGTCAATCTGCCTTTTCCCATAACCTTACACGTTGTTTCTATTTAAATAACATAGAAACATAGAAACTAGGAGCAGTAGTAGGC
Source organism: Carcharodon carcharias (assembly GCF_017639515.1). Lineage (NCBI taxonomy): Eukaryota > Metazoa > Chordata > Chondrichthyes > Lamniformes > Lamnidae > Carcharodon > Carcharodon carcharias. The sequence continues at coordinate 33,965,494 of NC_054473.1, forward strand.
CATTCGGCCCTTCAAACCTGCTCCGCCATTCAATATGATTATCGCTGATCCTCTACCTCAATGCCATATTCCTGCTTTCTTTCCATACCCCTTGATGCCCCTAATATCCAAAAATTTATTAATTTCTTTCTTGAATATACACAGTGAGCCAGCTTCCACAGCTTCTGTGGTAGAGAATTCCACAGGTTGACCATCCTCTGAGTGAAGAAATTATTCCTCATCTCAGTCCTAAATGGCCTGCACCGTATCTTGAGACTGTGGCCCCTGGTTCTAGCCTCCCCAGCCAGGGGAAACATCCTCCCTGCATCCAATCTGTCTAGCCCTGTTAGAATTTTATACGTTTCAATCAGATTCCCTCTCATTCTTCTAAACTCTAGTGAGTACAGGCCCAGTTGAACCAACCTCTCCTTATACAACAGTCCTGCCATCCCTGGTGTTAGCCTAGTCAACCTTCGTTGCACTCCCTCTATGGCAAGTATATCCCTTTCTTAGGTAGGGAGACCAAAATTGCATGCAGTACTCCAGGCGTGGTCTCACCGAGACCCTCTATAACTGCAGCAAGACATCCCTACTTCTGAACTCAAATCCTCTTGCAATGAAGGCCAACATACCATTTGCCTTCCTAATTGCTTGCTGCACCTGCCTATTTACTTGACTGGTGTACAAGGCACACAGATCTCTTTGTACATCCACATTTCCCAATATATCATCATTAAAATAAAACTCTGCCTTTCTTTACACATTTTGTACTGCATCTATCATGTGTTTGCCCACACACGCAACTTGTCTAAATCGCCCTGAAGTGATTGAAGATTACAAAAGTAGGGAGGTCATGTTGGAGTTGTGTAGAACCTTGGTGAGGCCATAGCTGGAGTACTGTGTGCAGTTCTGGTCACCATATTATAGGAAGGATGTGATTGCACTGGAGGAGGTGCAGAGGAGATACACCACGATGTTGCCTGGGATGAAACATTTAAGTTATGAAAAGAGGTTGGATAGACTTGGGTTGTTTTCATTGGAGCAGAGAAGACTGGGGGATGACCTGATTGAGGTGTAAAGATTATGAGGGGCATGGACAGGGTGGATAGAGAGCAGCTGTACCCCTTAGTTGAAGGGTCAGTCACAAGGGGGCATAAGTTCAAGGTGAGGGGCAGGAGGTTTAGGGGGGATGTGAGGAAAAACTTTTTTACCCAGAGGGTGGTGACGGTCTGGAATGCACTGCCTGGGAGGGTGGTGGAGGCAGGTTGCCTCACATCCTTTAAAAAGTACCTGGATGAGCACTTGGCATGTCATAACATTCAAGGCCGTGGGACAAGTGCTGGTAAATGGGATTAGGTAGGTAGGTCAGGTGTTTCTCACATGTTGGTGCAGATGGGCCAAAGGGCCTCTTCTGCACTGTGATTCTGTGATTCTTTGAAGCCTCCTTGCATCCTCCTCACAACTCACAACCCCGCCCAGATTTGTGTCGTCAGCAAACTTGGAAATATTGCATTTGGTTCCCTCATCCAAGTTATTTATATATATCGTGAATAGCTGGGGCCCAAGCACTGATCCCTGCGGCACACAACTAGTCACCGCCTGCCACCTGGAAAAAGACCCATTTATTCCCACCCTCTGTTTCTGGTCTGTCACCCAATTCTCAATCCATGCCAGTATATTACCCTGATCCCATGTGCTTTAACTTTGCCCCCTTATATGGGATCTTAACAAAAGCCTTTTTGAAATCCAAATATGCCACATTCACTGGTTCTCCCTTATCTATTCTACCAGTTACACCCTCAAGAAGCTCCAGTAGATTAGTTAAGCATGATTCCCCTATCATTAACCCATGTTGACTTTGTCTAATCCTGTTAAAGCTTTCCAAGTGTTCTGTTACCACATCTTTTATAAAAGACTCTAGCATTTTCCCCACGACTGATGTTGGGCTAACTGGTCTACAATTCTCTGTTATTTCTCTCCCTCCTTTTTTAAATAGTGGAGTTACATTTGCCACCATCCAATCTGTTGGAACTGCTCCAGAGTCTATAGAATTTTGGAAGATGACCACCAATGCATTCAATATTTCCAGGGCCACTTCCTTTAGTACTCTGTGATGTAGATTATCAGGCCCTGGCAATTTTTCAGCCTTTAACCCCATTAATTTCTCTAGCACCATTTTTTTACTAATACTGATTTTCTTCAATTCCTCCCTCTCACTAGATCCTTGGTTCCCTAACATTTCTGGGAAATTATTTGTGTCCTCTTTTGTGAAGACAGAACCAAAATATGTGATCCATTCTTCTGCCATTTCTTTGTTCCGCATTATAATTTCCCCTGTTTCTGACTGTAAGGGACCTATGTTTGTCTTTCTCTCCACATATTTATAGAAGCTTTTACAGTCAGCTTTTATGTTCCGTGCAAGTTTACTCACATACTCCATTTCACCTTCTTGTCCATTTTTGCTGAATTCTAAACTGCTCCCAATCCTCAGGCTTGCTGCTTTTTCTGGCAATTTTATGTCTCCTCTTTGGATCTAATACCATCTCTTATTTCTTTTGTAAACCATGGTTGAGCCACCTTTCCTGTTTTACTTTTGCGTCAGACAGGAATGAATAATTGTTGTAATTCATGCATATGTTCCTTAAATATTAGCTGTTGCCTATCCGCTGTCAACCCTTTTAGTAATGTCCCCAATCCATCAGCGCCATCTCGCACCTGATATCCTCATAGTTCCCTTTATTTAGATTCAGGACCCTCGTTTTAGATTCAACTTCTTCACTCTCCATCCTAATGAACAATTCTATCGTTTTACGGCCGCTCTTCCCCAAGGGAAGATTGTTAATGAATACTTTCTCATTGCACAATACCCAGTCTAGGATAGCCTGCTCTCTAGTTGGTTCCTCAACATATTGGTCTAAAAAGTCATCATGTACACACTCCAGGAAATCCTCCTCCACAGTATTATTGCTAGTTTGGTTTGTCCAAGCTATATGTAAATTAAAGTCACCCGTGATTACAGTTGTACCCATATTGCATGAGTCTCTAATTTCCTGCTTAATGCTTTCCCTTACATCTCCATTGCTGTTTTGGGGGGCTATAGACAACCCCAACCAACGTTTTCTGCCCCTTGATGTTTCTTATCTCCACCCAAACAGATTCCACATCATGATTTTCCAAGCCAATATCCTTCCTCAATATTGCATTGATTTCCTCCTTTACTAACAATGCTACCCTACCTCCTTTCCCTATTTGTCTGTCCTTCCTAAATATTAACTACCCCTAGATGTTCAGTTCTCATCCTTGATCACCCTGCAGCCATGTCTCTGTAATTGCAACTATATCATAATTGTTTATATCTATTTGTGTTGCTAATCCATCTACCTTTTTGCGAATGCTCCATGCATTAAGATACTTGTCTTTTTAATCTTGTCAGGCATCTTAGCTTTATTTTTCACTATGAACCCATTTGTTTTTTGCCCTTGTTTTTTTCTGCCTTCCACTTTTGCTTCTTACTTTACTGTCTTTTGTTTCTATCCTTGTTTCTCCCTCCTCTGTCTTCCTGCTCAGATTCCCATTTCCCTGCCTTTCTAGTTTAAACCATCCCTGACCACAGTAGCAAACACCCCCCCACCCCCCCGCCGAGGACATTGATCCTGGTCCTACCCAGGTGTAACCCATCCTGTTTGTACTGGTCCCACCTCCACCAGAACTGGTGCAAATGTCCCAGAAATCTGAATTCCTCCCCGCTACATCTTTTCTTCAGCCATGCATTCATCTGATATATACTGTTATTTCTACTCTTGCTAGCACGTGACACTGGTAGTAATCCTGAGATTAGTGAGAGTAGTAATCCTTTGAGGTCCTTTTTAATTTATGTCCTAACTCCCTATATTCAGCTTGTAGGACCTCATCCCTTTTTTTACCTATGTCATTGGTACCAATATGTACTACGATCACTGGCTGTTTGCCCTTCCCTTTCAGAAAGCTCTGCAGCCTCTCTGAGACATTCGTGATCCTGGCACCAGGGAGGCAACATACCATCCTGGAGTCTCTTTTGCAGCCACAGAAATGCCTGTCTGTTCCCCTTACTATTGAATTCCCTATCACTATAGCCCTGCCACTCTTCTTCCTCCCCTCTTGTGCAGTAGAGCCACCTGTGGTGTCATAGACTTGGCTCCTGCTGCTTTCCCTTGAGAAGTCACGCCCCCCCCCCAACAGTATCCAAAATGGTATATATGTTAGAAAGGGGATGGCCACAGGGAACTCCTGTACTACTTGCCTTCCTCTACTCTTCCTGGTGGTCACCTATCCCCTTTCTGCCTGTTCAGCCTTTACCTGCGGTGTGACCACCTCACTGAACATGCTGCCCATGATAATCTCAGCATTGTGAACCTCCACAGTGAATCCAGCCGCAGCTCCAGCTCTGAAATGTGGTTAGCCAGTATCTGCAGCGGGGCACACTTACTGCACTCATGGTAGCCAGGGACACTGGAAATGTCCATGACTTCCCATGTAGTGCAGGAGGAGCATATCGTGGGTGTGAGCTCTGCTGCCGTGATTTCCCTTTAGATTAAGCTCATTAGTTACTCCCTTTAAAGAATACTAATTATGCTCGGGGTCTTATTCCACTCCAAACACTCCCACCACAGTCCAAAGTCCTCACCTTATTTTATTTAAGCTAACAAATTGCAACAGTCTAATTAGCAGAAAAAGTAGAAGTACTCACCTGACCCAACTTACCAATCAGCTGCCTACCCTGCTCCGCATCACTTTTTGAATTGTGACGTCCTTGCACCACTTTTAGTCCCGTGTTTCCATGGAACTCTCACTCTGTCCTTGCACAGCTTTCAATCCCGGGTCCAGCTCCTATTCTTTTTAAATCTCCGTTCCGACTCTCAGCTCCCGCTCTTTTTAAATCTCCACACTCTCAGCTCCCACTCCTTTTAAATCTTACCAAGGCTACTGCTCCTCTCACACTGCCTCCCTATCCAACACTGGGGGACCATTAGTTGTTTTACCTGCTCCCCCCGCCCACACTGTTTTACCTGCTCCCTTCGCCCGTGCTGTTTTACCTGCTCCCTCCGCCTGCTCTGTTTTACCTGCTCCCACCGCCTGCTCTGTTTTACCTGCTGTCTGCGCCCGCACTGTTTTACCTGCTCCCTCTGCCCACACTGTTTAACCTGCTCCCACCGCCTGCTCTGTTTTACCTGCTCCCTCCGCCTGCGCTGTTTTACCTGCTCCCTCTGCCTGTGCTGTTTTACCTGCTCCCTCTGCCCACGCTGTTTTACCTGCTCTCTCTGCCCGCGCTGTTTTACCTGCTCCCACGGCCTGCTCTGTTTTACCTGCTCCCTCTGCCCATGCTTTTTTACCTGCTCTCTCTGCCCGCGCTGTTTTACCTGCTCCCATCACCTGCACTGTTTTACCTGCTCCCTCTGCCCATGCTGTTTTACCTGCTCTCTCCACCCGTGCTGTTTTACCTGCTCCCACCGCCTGCTCTGTTTTACCTGCTCCCTCCGCCCACGCTGTTTTACCTGCTCTCTCCGTCCACGCTGTTTTACCTACTCTCTCCGCCCACACTGTTTTACCTGCTCCATCCGCCTGTGCTGTTTTACCTGCTCCCTCCACCTGTGCTGTTTTACCTACTCTCTCCGCCCACGTTGTTCTACCTGCTCCCTCTGCCTGTTCTGTTTTAGCTGCTCCCTCCACCCACGCTGCTCCTTCCGCCCGCGCTGTTTTGCCTGCTCTCTCTGTCTGTTCTGTTTTACCTGCTCCCTCCGCCTGCACTGCTTTACCTGCTCTCTCCATCCACGCTGTTTTACCCGCTCCCTTTCCCCGCGCTGTTTTGCCTGCTCCCACCGCCCGCGCTGTTTTACCTGCTTCCTCTGCTTGCGCTGTTTTACCTGCTCCCTCTGCCTGTGCTGTTTTACCTACTCTCTCTGCCCACACTGTTTTACCTGCTCCCTCTGCCTGCTCTGTTTTACCTGCTCCCTCCACCCGCGCTGTTTTACCTGCTCCCTCCGCCTGTGCTGTTTTACCTACTCTCTCCACCCACACTGTTTTACCTGCTCCCTCTGCCTGCTCTGTTTTACCTGCTCCCTCTGCCCACGCTGTTTTACCTGCTCTTTCTGCCCGTGCTGTTTTACCTCCCTCCTCTGCCTGCACTGTTTTTAATAACCATGCAATGCCCTCTTGAATACCTCAGTTGAACCTGCCTCCACCACACTTCCAGGGAGTGCATTCCAAACCCTAACCACTTGCTGCATGAAAAAGTTTTTTCTCACCTCGCAATTGCTTCTTTTGCAAAACACTTTAAAACTGTGCCCTTTGGTTCTCAATCCATTTATGAGTGAGAACAATTTCTTCCTATCTACTCTGTCCAGATCCCTCATGATTTTGAAAGCTTCTATCAAGTCTCCTCTTAGCCTTCTCCTCTCCAAAATAAAGAGTCCCAATTTCCCATTCTCTAATCTTTCCTCATAACTGAAGTGTCTCATCCCTGGAACCATTCTCGTAAACCTCTTATGCACTCTCTCCAATGTGTTCACGTTCTTCCTATAGTGTGGTGCCCAGAATGGAACACAGTACTCCAGCTGAGGTCTAACTAGTGTCTTATATAAGTTCATCATAACCTCCTTGCTGTTGTACCCTATGCCCCTATTAGTGAAGCCTAGAATACTGTATGCTTTAGAAACAGCTCTCTCTACCTCTCCTGTCACCTTTAATGACTCATGTACATATACACCCAGGTCTCTCTGTTCCTGCACACTCTTTAAAATAGTATCCTTTATTTTATACTGTCTCTCTACGTTCTTTGTACCAAAGTGTATCACCTCACAATTCTCTGCATTGAACTTCACTTGTCACCTATCTGCCCACTCCACCAATGTGTCAATGTCCTTTTGCAGTTCTACATTGTCCTCCTCACAGTTTACAATTCTCCCAAGTTTTGTGTCATCTGCAAACTTTGAAATTGTTCCCTGCACACCAAGATCTAGATCATTTATATATATCAGGAAAAGCAAGGGTCCTAACACTGACCCCTGGGGAACTCCATTACAAACCTTCTTCTATCTTGAAAAATACCCATTAACCATTACTCTGTTTCCTATCCCTCTGCCAATTTTGTATCCATGTTGCTACTGTCCCTTTTATTCCATGACCTATAACTTTCCTCACAAGTCTGTTGTTAGACATGTATCAAACAGCTTTTGGAAGTCCATATACATCACATCAATGGTCTTGCCCTCATTAACCATCTCTGTTACCTCATCAAAAAACTCCAGCAAGTTAGTTAGAAACGATTTTCCTTTAACAAATCCATGCTGACTCTTCCAAATCAATCCAAATTTTTCCATGTGACTATTAATGCTATCCTGAATAATTGTTTCTAGAAGTTTCCCCAACACCAAAGTTAAGCTGACTGGTCTGTAATTGTAGGGCAGATCTTTACAACCTTTTTTGAACAAGGACGTAATGTTTGCAATTCTCCAGTCCTCCGGCACCTCCCCCGAATTCAGGGAACATGGAAATATTATTGCCAGTGCCTCTGCAATTTTCACTTTCACTTCCTTCAATATTCTTGGACACATCTCATCTGGTCCCGGTGCCTTATCAACTTTAAGTACCGACAATTTATTGAATACCTCCTCCTTGTCAATTTTAACCCTTCATGTGACTGAGTTTCCTCCTCTGTCACCATGGCCTGCACAGCATCTGCCTTGTAGGTACTACAAAGGTACTGCTCTTCAGAATATTCGAGCCATAAAATTGAAATATTAGGAATAAGTTTAACACAGTAATACGTATAACCTTATCTTAATTTCTCTATGATCTCTATTTTATCATTTATGTGTTGGCATTGTGTTTTTTCTTTAATTTTTTTCTGCCCTTAATTTTGGGGGTCAGGACTTGTATAAAAGTTTTGCTGTTTGGCTAAGTATCAGTTTGAAAGTCTATTATTTCTGCCAGTTAGAAAATGGATTCATCCCGTTTGACCTGGTCATCTTATGATAACAACAGGTCAAATTTTTATATCTCTTTTGCCTATAGGCAAAAGAGATAAGTGGTGAATGAGATAACTCATTGGTACCCCAGCTCTTGTCAAAATTGGTTATTTTTTTCAGGAGTGGCTGAGGATGGATTAAAAAAAACAGCTCCAGAATAATGAGCTTTCATCTTTTTTTACAGGCCTGTAAGAAAGTTATACTGTAGTGTTAAATCCGAGCTCTTCTACATAGCATTGTTTTTGTAAGGCTGGATGATTGCATTAACGTTTGGATAATAGTTGAAATTTAAAAGGGTTTGAAATAAAGCAGGTAAAACAAAAATTGAAATCAGACTTTGGGCTTATATTTTTTTTGTAGGATTGCAAACTAAATTTAGTCCAATGTTGGTCCTTTTATAAAGAAAAACAGTATTATTTGTGGGAATATTTTAGATCTTACAATGCCAAGTTATATTTTATATTTGTAAGTTCATTAAAATGTAGAAAGATGTGGTGAAGACTCAATAATCTACTGACCTACAACACTTGTAGTTTTGGGTTATGTTATTACTGCAGCCACAGGTCTGGGACAGGTAGCTACAGAATCAATTCCAGCTTAACAAATCCACCCCATACTGCATGGCTTGGAATCAAACTCTCAGGGCCAGGAGTGAACTCTGCACTTGTGTGCATACATAAACACAGAGCTCTTGTTTCCCACAGGAAATAATATTTTGAGAGCATGAATCAGAGTTCCCAACTTCTCAAAACGTTGTCTTAAGTTTACAAAGTGGTTAGGATCTGATTCTTTAGTGAAGGTGAAGGCACCTTAAATATATTTTTTTTATTATTCATTCATGGGATGTGGGCTTTGCTAGCTAGGCTAGCATTTATTGCCCATCCCTACTTGCCCTTGAGAAGGTAATGCTGAGCTGCCTTCTTGAACCATTGCAGTCCATGTGATGTAGGTACACCTACAGTACTGTTAGGAAGGGAGTTCTGGATTTTGACCCAGCGACAGTGAAGGAATGGCGATATATTTCCAAGTCAGGATGGTGTGTGACTTGGAGGGGAACTTCGAGCTGGTGGTGTTCCCATCTATCTGCTGCCCTTGTTCTTCTAGATGGTAATGGTTGTGGGTTTGGAAGGTACTGTTGAAGGAGTCCTGGTGAGTTCCTGCAGTGCATCCTGTAGATGGTATACACTGCTGCTATTGTGCGTCGGTGGTGAAGGAAGTGAATTTTTGTGGATGGGCTGCCAATCAAGCAGGCTGCTTCGTCCTGGATGGTGTCAAGCTTCTTGAGTGTTGTGGGAGCTGCACTCATCCAGGCAAGTGGGGAGTATTCCATTATACTCCTGACTCGTGCCTTATTGATGCTGGACAGGCTTTGCGGAGTCAGGAGGTGAGTTATTCGTCGCAGGATTCCTAGCCCCTGACCTGCTCTTGTAGGCACAGTGTTTATATGGCTAGCCTAGTTCAGTTTCTGGTTAATGGTAACCCCCAGGATGCTGATATTGGGAGATTCAGTGATGGTAATGCCATTGAACATCAAGGGGTGATGGTTGGATTCTCTCTTGTTTGAGATGGTCATTGCCTGGCACTTGTGTGGCACAAATGTTACTTGCTACTTGTCCAGGTCTTGGGGCATTTGGATGTGGACTGCTGCAGTATCTGAGGAGTCGCGAATGGTGCTAAAGATTGTGAAATCCTCAGCAAACATCCCTACTCCTGACCTTATAATGGAAGGGAGATCATTGATGAAGTAACTGAAGATGGCTGGGCCGAGGACACTATCCTGAGGAGCTCCTGCAGTGATGGCCTAGAGCTGAGATGACTGACCTCCAACAACCACAACCACTTTCCTTTGTGCTAGGTATGACTCCAACCAGTGGAGAGATTCCCCCTGATTCCCATTCACTCCAGTTTTGTTAGGGCTCCTTGATGCCACATTTGATCAAATGTGGCCTTGATGTCAAGGGCAGTCACTCTCACGTCACCTTGGGAGTTCTGCTCTTTTGTCCATGTTTGAACCAAGGCTGTAATGAAGTCAGGAGCCGAGTGGCCCTGGCAGAATCCAAACTGGGCGTCAGTGAGCAGGTTATTGCTAAGCAAGTACCACTTGATAGCACTGTTGATGACCCCTTCCATTACTTTATTGATGATGGAGAATAAACTCATGGGGCAGTAATTGACCAGTTGGATTTGTCCTGCTTTTTGTGTACAGAACATACATGGGCAATTTTCCACGTAGCCGGGTAGATGCCAGTGTTGTAGCTGTACTGGAACAGTTTGGCTAGGGGCATGACAAGTTCTGGAGCTCAAGTCTTCAGTACTATTGCCGGAATATTGTCAGGGCCCATAGCCTTTGCAGTATCCAGTGTCTTCAGCTGTTCCTTGATGACCAGAATATAATACACATTGGGTGGTCGTGTGCCTGACCTGAAGGAGCGTAAAATGATGCACAGTGATGTCGGGCAAGCGTCCTGATGTCATTGCGCACTTGCGATTAAAGGTCTAATTGAAAGAAATTTTTTGCCGCCTGTCCAGCCTTACAGTTGCAGGGCAGGCAAAAAGGCCAAGAGGTCTTTGCATTCTCTGGGAAACCTCAAACAGCTGATAAAAATTTTAACATTTCATTAATAACATGTCCCTACGCAGAGTCACATGAGGGAATATGGGGCAGAATTTTGCCCTTGATGGGTGGCGGGCCCAAACGACTTGGTGGCATGCGCGCAAAAGAGTGCGCATCTCCCTGAGGCAAAGTGCTGCCTCAGGGAGATCGCAGAAAGGCTGTGAAACATGAAAAATAGAAAAAATTAAAAATCCTTAACATGTCCTCCTCATGTGAAAATGTCACACGAGATGGGACATGTTAATGAAATGCACAAAAACTTTATTACCATTTTATAAATCCGATATCAAACCTCATCCTACCACTGTATGAGGTTTGTAAAAAAAAAATCACTTACCTGCCTGCCCATTGGGCTGATGCACTGAGCTGAAGTTTGCACGGGCCCCTCAAAATCCTGGTTGATTGGTCAGTTAATGGCCTTAACAAGGCCTTTAATTAATGGCGGGCACGGCATAACGCGCCCGCCGACCTAAATATCGCGATGCTGCGCGCTGACGTCAAGATGCTCACGCGACATCAGCGCACGACATTTTAAGCACTGATGGACGGGCTCCATCACCCATGCGTCAGCCAGAAGATCCTGCCCATGTTTTATAACATTTTAAAAGGCTTTATTTTTGATTTTTCATATATTCATTTCCTTGAGGTAGCTCTTTTCCAGCGCACATGCGTGAAGTTTGCCTTAATTGGCCAGCTAACGTGAAATCCTGGTCCGGCTCCGATCGCAGGTGGCGGTCGGCTTCCCGACTGTTCCCGCCCATCCTTGCCGAGCCACCCGACGAAGGAAAAGTCCTACCCGATATCATGTGGAGTGAATCGAATTGGCTGAAGACTGGCATCTGTGATGCTGGGGACCTCCGGAGGAGGCCGAGATGGATCATCCATTTGGCACTTCTGGCTGAAGATTGTAGCAAATGCTTCAGCCTTATGTTTTCCACTGATGTGCTGGGCTCCTCCATCATTGAGGATGGGGATATTTTTGGAGTCTCCTCCTCCCAGTGAGATGTTTAATTGTCCACCACCATTCATGACTGGATGTGGCAGGACTGCAGAGGTTACATCTGATCCGTTGGTTGTGGGATTGCTTAGCTTTGTCTATCACTTGCTGCTTATGCTGTTTGTCATGCAAGTAGTGCTATGTTATAGCTTCACCAGGTTGACACCTCATTTTTAGGTATGCCTGGTGCTGCTTCTGGAATGCCCTCCTGCACTCTTCATTGAACCAGGGTTGATCCCCTGGCTTGATGGTAATGGTAGAGTGGGGGATATGCCGGGCCATGAGGTTACAGATTGTGTTTGAATACAATTCTGCTGCTGCTGCTGATGGCCCACAGCACCTCATGGATACCCAGTCTTGAGTTGAGCGTGGTAGTAGCACCACACAACACAATGGAGGGTTCAACATTTGATAGAATGAAATTCTAATGCAGTGTCAAATCCTATTTAAGAATGTTCATGGACCCTTTTTGGCCAGGTAAACACTTTCGAAACAATGTCAAGATAATGATGTTTTTTATATCCAATTTGGGAAAGTGGTGGGGAGAGCCTTTCTATTTTTGATCAAAAGAAGTTAATAGGCTGGATTTTTGGTCAGTGACAAAGCAATGGCGCTTGGTGCTCAACTGATGTGGAGGAAAGTTGCCCATAAAGACCTAGCCATCTCTATGTCATGGATATCCTCTTCCCAATGTCAGTTTGAATCTAGTGCCAAACCAAGAGGATCTCCAGGCATCCAACAACAGTGATGTCATCAAGCAAGCAACCACGTTGCAATATTTTCACAGGTGGCAAATCAGAAAGTAAGATCCACTCAACCCCTTCACTTTTCATTTTAAGTTTCACAGATAGTGAAATAAGTGATTGGGGGCAGTATTTTACGCTCTTCCCCATGGCAAGTTTGGAGGTGGGGAGAACATTAAATCAGACTTTCCCACCCCGCTGCCAATTGAGGTCCAGAAAATGGGCAATTACTGCCCAATTAAGAGCCTTTTCCTGCCTCCAGCATGGTGACCTGGGGTCACGTGGGGAGTACAATGAACAAACCTGTGCGGGGCTGCCAGTGGTCTCCCAAGGGGATCCCTCATTCAAAAGCACTCAATGCCTGATTGAGGGACCCAGCTTCGGGAAGTGAGCATCCAAATGAGAGCCACTCACTTGCCCTTGCAGCTGACTATCTTACACCCTTTCCCTCGCTAGCTTCTTCCTGCTAAACCCCTCTCCCATCACTTACCTCTGGCCTGGGTCACCCTGCGATCCGGGGCCTCTGGTGGGTGTATTCTCCGCAGCAGTCACCACCTCCCTGGGGGTGCTGCAAAGCAAAAGAGCTGCTGGCTTCTGGATTGGCTGAAAGGTTTAAGCAGGCAGAAATTCCTATCCCCGAGGTCCTGATCCTGTGAAAGACTCTTCAGCTGCCTGACTGGCTTATAATATGGGAGGCTTCCCCAGGAGGGAGGCAATATGTTCTTTTGCTGGCTTTCCAGCTGGTGGCCGAGTCCCTTGTCATCTCCATAAAACTTCCCTTTTGGACATACAGATGGGATTAACTTAGAAGTTAAAATGTCATAAATACACTTTTAAAAAATATTAAAATATATGGAATTTCTTATTGTAAGTGAGAAATTTGACATTCCTCTAAAATGAAATTATTCTTTCAGAGCTATTGAGACTGCTTAGCATAAATTATGAACTTAGTAAAAACCGGTTAAACCTCATTTAACAATGCATACCTTTTTTTAGCAAGTTCCCATCAGTTCAGTGATTTCTAATTGATTACAGTCTGGGGAGGCATCAACAGTGTACCGTCTGGAGAAGTGCAGGATCACTGACGGAAACTTATAGATTTCCACATTTAACCACGCATGTGTGAACTCCAGGAGTTTCTGTCAGTTTCAGAGGAGCAACGACAATAAACGTTAAATGGTTTTACAACACAAACTATACGGTCACAGAAAGTGAAGGATAAGACTGGGATTATTTCTTTAGTCAACACTAAGTAAAAAAAATAAGTTCCAAACTATTAACATAGGAAAGTCAATGCAACATCATAAATACCACACTCCAAAGTACTGAACTGCCGTGCCAAAGAATACAAAAAAATCCAACAACAACATTAGCCTTCTTTCTGTGGCAGTCAGAGGTTACTGCCAAAAATGTAGTATTACTGACTAAAATGAAGGAGAACTGGGCAAGGGGGCATGGGGGTGTGGTGTATGTAAGAACTCTGCAAGAAGAGCGAGTTCCAAACACCAATTAGCATTTCTTAGTAATCTTAAGCCACAAGATAGAGGAAGAAACAATTTATTTATGATGGCTCAAAGAAACAAGACAAGTGAAATAGAAACAATTAGGTTAAAATCAACGAGGAGCAAACATTAAGGATCCTGAACGAATGATAAAGGAAAGAACGTATTACACAGTGTGACGTTACTCCAGATTCTTTCAGTGGCAACCATCCTGCAGGCCTCAAAGCCTTAATTTTCCTCAAATTTATCATCAGAGCCAAGTTACATTTTTAATGAATTACTAAGAAAACAAGGACTAATTGCGTGTTGAGTTCCTCATATATACCTAGATTGAAATAGTTCCTTTAATTTCTCATCTGTTTCATTTCTTTCTCTATATTTTTATATATATTTCTCCCCCTTTTCTGTCTTCATTTCCTCTTTCTCCCATCCTAATGTGGTTTCTCTTCAGAACTTTAATTTTTTCCAGCCTCTGAACAGATGGATTTATTATATCCATTCCTGTGAAACAACATAGTACTGTCATAGAAATTCAGGTGAATAACTCTTGGATGTCCAGGAAAAAGATCAAAAAGAGCCTTGGATGATTGGCTGGAAGCAGCTAATGGCAATGGTCCAAGAAAGAGAGCTGTGAGCCAGAAATGAGCTCAGTCAAATAAAACTGCAGAAATCAACACAGTTAGTCAAATTTAAAGTGCAGATTTTGTGGCAGTTTGAATTGGAAAATTGGTTGTAAAAACATTTATTTCATTGCTATTTTATACCTTAGTATTTTCCCCATTGAACAACAATATATAAGATCAAAAAGCTATGGGAGATTTTTATAAAGAGTGTTAGACGTTGATCATAAATATGGCATTGTTCGAATATAAAACCTAGTGTTTGACTGCCCTCATGGGGTGTAAAACCTTCATACGAATCTGGTACAAGAACTAAGACACTGCTGCTCCCTGGTTAATAGAAAGTATAATATACAGAGGTACAACTAACTGCACAACTAGGGGCAGGCCAGAGGCATGCCTTTATTTTATCATTCCTTATTTTTATTAAAATATTTGTGTGTGTTTTTGGACCAACCAGTACAGCAAAGTTATGCAGAGTTTTAGAGCACAGACTCAGGCCATTTGCCCCAGCAGATCTACATTGGTGTTTATGCTCTAGCACTGTCCCCACCCTGTCCCACTGAACCAACTCCACCTCCCCTAAGTACTTAAGTGAGTATTCTGCAGTGTATCCAGTGCCTACAAAATCATACGTCAGAGAGGAGATAGTACCTTCTGGAGGGGTGGGTGGTTGGGGGAAAGGAGGAAGAAAGATGACTGATAGAACTTTTTTGAAAAAAAGTAAGTGGCCTTAAGCTTAAACTCTGCATTATTGTCAGGCCAACTAATACTATTGTATTAGATTTTAAGAAGTTTATTTTCATTTCCGCATGGTTCCTGAGGTCTGTCCATGGTGGATACTGGGCGAGTTGGCATGGAGGGCACATAATTTTTGTACCTAGCAGGGTCGACAATCACACGGTCTAAAACTTTCAATGAAGGCGCCCATGGGTTTCTGTACCACTCCCTTGGAAGTCTCTCTGGCTGGGATTTTTTGCAGCAAAAATGGGATCCATCAGAAAGAGGGGGGTGGGGTGGGGTGGGGTAGTGGGGTAAGTCATGGGCCTCAAGTTGAGGTGTCTGATCACCAGGGATTAGCCATGCAGCTATGATAGATCCAGCAGGTACGTGGGAAGACACTTAACCTCCTGATCCAGTAGACCTCGCTTCAGCTTAACTGGCAAGTTTCCTTAGGTTTGGACAATCTGGCCGGCCAGAGTTACTGTAAATTTCAAATGGTGAATACAAATGAGGCTTGCAGGTTCATGTCATGTGCCAACTCAGCTCCTTGGAGTGGATTGGTCACCAGCCGCTGTCCCACATCCATTCAAATCAGAAGTGGGATGGTCAGAGTCAGGATTCAGCCTTTTAACACTTTACTCACTCCATGTGCCTGTTTTGGTAGGGTTAAAACTTCCCCCACACCGCCCCGCCACCAAGCAATGGCTTCAGTCTTCCTAAAGTTTAGATGGAGGAAACTGTGGCCCAAACAAGTCCATACACTTTACAAGTTCCTGTTACTCAACTGAAGCTGCTCTGGATGCAGAATATCTTAGTGCTACTCAAACAGCTGAATATTCTGCCACTAGAGATTCCCGATTGTAATCCACAATTTTAAGAAAGTGATAAAATAATGAAGCACTAGTAGTTTCAGCTCCCTGATTTATTTTTGAATAACAAGATAAGGAACCACATAATAACCTTGCATTGCAAACTGACATTATCCTTCCCATTTGTACTGTAAATGAGTAAGTGTGCACAATCATTTCAATACCTTGTAACTCATAAGTTATTGGTTTCCATTACGCAATACCTTCCAATCCTCCAATGCACCCTTAGGAAAAACAGTGATGAACAGTAAAACACTGACAATGAAAAACTTATGTAATTTGTTGTAATATAGCCTTCAAATATTCAAATATCCATCCAGTATCTCATCAAACTGGCCATTTTTCATATGCCTGTTTAGTCATAGTTGGCAGGCCATTTAATCATGGGAGGTTGGTACCTCAGCTAAGTTCAATCTTGTCCTCATCAGACATCCAGACACAGATATTTTAAAACTAAGGACAAAGGAATGGAGATTTGGCTAACAATTTTTTGCTCCTCCTTAGTGCAAGGACAGAGGGCTTCAGATACAAGCAGTTAGGAACATTGGACTTAGGAGCAGGAGCAAGCCATTTGGCCCTTTGAGCCTGCCCTGCTATTCAATAAAGATAATGGCTGATCTGGTTGTGGTCTCAACTCCACATTCCTGTTTGACTCACAACTCCCTTGTCTATCAAAAATCTGTCTAATTCTGCCTTGAATAAATTTAATGACCCAGCTTCCACTACTCTCTGGGGAAGAGAATTCCACATAACAACGACCCTCTGAAAGAAAAAAAATTCCTCCTCATCTCGGTCTTAAAAGGGAGACCTCTTATTCTTAAACCGTGTCCCCCTAGTTCTGGTCTCCCCGTTAGTGGAATAATCCTCCCAGTATCTACCCTTTCAAGTCCCCTCAGGATCTTATGTTTCAATAAGATCACCTCTCATTCTTTTAAACTCCAATCTGTCCAACCTTTCTTCATAGGATAAGCCCTTCATTCCAGGAATGAGTGAACCTTCTCTGTACTGCTTCTAATGCAATTAAATATTTTTTCAAATAAAGAGACCAAAACTGTACACAGTGTTCCAGATGTGGTCTCACCAAGAGTTCACTTAATACAGACTGGGAACAGATTCTGGGACATTGTAGTGTGAGGGCTGCTAATGCCTGTGGGATTGTACCTCAGCAGGGCTACAGCATATGTATTGACATATGTATTTCTGATGTTGTGGTCTCCCCAAGCAAAACAGCCCCATATAGGAGCACTGTTACAAATCAAGTAACTCCGTGTTGTAGACTTACATGAAAAGAATGAAAAGAGAATAGTTGAAGCATAGATTAACTGAGCTCACCCTTTCATTCTGATTGTTTTCAATTCCCTGCTGCCTTAACATCAATCCCATGTCCCTGCACTACTCTTTTGTTCTTTATTGAGTGTTTCAACTAAGATCATAATTGCTGCACAAGATGACAATTTTAAACCATAATTTAACTACATGTATGAACATTATTATAAGTTACATTTTATAATCATCATCTCTTTTGGGTGCATTACAGGTTTTTTTTCATGATTTTTAAAACTGTGGTCATTTGACCATGTGTCAATCTTCACTTTACTCATGAGATTTTTTTTTAATACTTTATATTAGTTCATTGATTTAAAACCCAGTACTATTCTTTTTTAAACCCTTCCCAGTAGTTTTACACCTAAGTGTAGTGTCTAAAATGGAGTAAGTTGAAGTTGATGGTTTAATTGATACTCTGTAACATATCAATTTTATTAGAATGGTTCATAATTTTACCTTTGCAACTGCTACCATGTAACACCTTAACAGTTTTAAGATTTGGTCAGCAATCACACTTAAAACCTTCTCCTGTGCATTTTACAGGAATACTCCTTAGCTTACATTATATATTCGGTACCATTTTACATTAGTGTGCTGGATACTTTGGACAATATTCTCATTTAAAAGTATTTTGCATTTCCACACTGTAAACCTGGACATTGAATTTACCTTGCCCTTGCTGAATCGAGTGACTATACTGGCCTGAATTTTCCAGTTGGCGGGGGGCGGGTGCAGGAGTGGAAGCGGGAGCAGGCGTGGATGGACACAGACCCGATCACCGCCCGTCATTTTACATGGGCGGGCCAATTAAGGACAACCCAGCGTATTTCTTGACTCTTGAGGATGGCGGGAGTAGGTGGGCTGTGGTGGGCGTGCACAGACCCCCGGGTGCAATGGCGACCCAGCAACCTGTTTAAATGAAGACCTGGCAGCCTTTTCTAGGCTGCTCACAATGGCAAGTGCAAGGCCACAGCAGGGGGCTCCTGGTGAGCAGGCCAGTCTGGAGGGTAGGGTAGTGGGACCGGCCAGAACGGAGGGTAGTATGTGCCCCTTGTTTTTCAGATGACTGCCTTGCTGCCCTCCTCGAGGAGGTGGCAGCAAGGCTGGAGGTGCTAGTCCTCCAGGATGGGAGGAGGAGGCCCCCCCACATGATGAAACGTGCCTGGGTAGAGGTGGTGGAGGTGGTGAGCTCCCACGACGTGGTGCAGTGCACCTGGATCCAGTGTCACAAGCACTTCAACGACTTGTTGCGACCTAGCAGGGTGAGTACCATGTTGGCACTGGGCATTTAACCCAGGTCAGCTTTCTCCCATGCTGCACTCCCCACCCCCCAACACCACCTCCTCCCACCACCCCCCCCCCAACAAGTCTGAATGTTGTGACTGCATTGATTGCAGGCGTTTGTCCTTCGCTGGGTGGGCCAGCAGATACTGCCCATGCTGAGGTCAGTCTGAGAGGGTGGAGAAGAGATGTGTCTTGCCCCTGCAGCATGTGTTACACTGAGTCCCACATGACTGGTTTAGGGGCAACCTCGAGGAGCTGCACCTAGGCTGTGCTGGAACTCCAGGACATATCCAAGTCAGGGTGATGAGATGCTGGGAGGGGAGCTTCAAGGTGGCAATGAACCATCTGTTATGCTCTGCGCTCCATGTACTTGCGCTTCCTTGTGTTGGAAGGATATACGGGGGTGGGGAGGAACAGGCCTCGCACCTTTATGTAAGTGTCCGGCAGCAGCGGGATGAGGAGGCACTGGAGCCCTGATATGTCCCACTCTGGTTGGGGTGGGCTGTGCGTGAAGAGAATCCATATGCGATTTACACTAATCAATGCTCGTCTCTCACTTTCAGGAGAAGAATGCTCATAATGCGGCAGAGCGTGTGAGGACTGGCGGCGACCAGGTGCAGATCGCCATTCTAAGCCATTTCGAGCAGGAGGCCCTGGATTTGGAGAGGCGCCATGCACCCAGGTCCACTGGTGTCAGTGAGGCTGGGGTGCCACAGCCAGGTATTTATGCCCAACAGTGAGGTCAGCATTGTTCTCCCAACAGCCATGGCAGTGCTGGATGTTAAATGATTTAATTTTGCAACATGGCTTGACCATTGCTTATGGAAGGATGAGTGCATAATGATCCATTGGACAGGGATGAACTTTGTCATTGTCGCCATGTTAACTGATCCACTGTCCTTGTTCTTCCTTTCAGCATCATCGGAGCAGTGCTGGGAGGAGGAGCAGCAGAGGCCCCCTCTCACACCTGAGGGGCCTGAAGTCTCACCAGCGTCACACCATTTCTGCGAGGCAGGCACCAGCGCAGATACAAGCACGTCGGTGGGATTTGGAACATCAGCTAGTGTCTTGGGGCACAGCGGTGTGGGAACTTCACAGCCACTGGAGGAGCTGACAGAGACAGAGAGTGCCAATGCACCAGCAGTTGGAAGACTGCAGGGGACCAGGCACATGCTCAGTTGGTACCTGATGATGTGCTTCTGGAATCGTCCATGACGCAGCAGGTGCAGGAAACGTCGCCGGGTGTGCAGGAGCATCTGGGGGAGATACATGAGGCTATGCTTGGCTTGGTCTCCATGGTGGAGGAGTCTATGCGGGACGATTGCCGAAGCAATGAGCCACATGTCTAAGTGCCATGGGTCCTCGATGGAGACAGTGGCGACTCTCGTGGAGAGGCTCCTCCAGGAGACCCATCAGGGCTTCCTGAGGATGCGCTCTGACCAGCAAGCCTTCACATTGGCAATGACCTCAGCCTGTCAGTGCCAATGTGGGAGAGGGTCTGGGCATTAACTTTCCCAGCTCAGTGCGCATCCATCCACGGTGAACAGGGAGGTCTGAAGTGACCTCACATCAGTGCAGCAGCTGCCTATCGTCTCTGTGGGCAACTCTCAGTGTGCTCTGGATGAGGGCGGCAGCTCCTCTGTCCCTCTCCCTGAGACCGTATCATCCAATGAGGCTGTGATGACTGGGGAGATGCCAGCTGTGGAACTGACCGCTCCCTCCCAGGCGGGGCCAGCACAGGCTCCACGGGCCAGAGGACGACCGCCAAGGTCATCGAGGCCAACAGGACAGCAGAGTCAGCAGGCTGTCTCAGATGCCAACCTGAGCGATGGGGCAGCGTAAAGACGTAGCACCCAGAAACTAAAGCATAAGGCACCTTACGCACACTATGGGTTTTTCACTGATGCTTTTGTGTTGGCCCAATTTTATTTGATTTGTAACACTATAGGCTTTTTCTTGGCATAAGTTAGTTTGCTTGACACATTAAATTCAGATATGTCACCATGGCTGAGGGTGCCTCTTTTCTTTTGTATGTGTATGGCTTCCAAAGCTGTAATGAGTGCTTTGTTGGACATTCAGCTTTATTAACAAGGCCCTTAGTGATTGTTCCTAACCTGGCAGATTTTGCACTTAGGTGTCGATATGGAGCTTACAGCCAGACTTGTCCTGGAGGTCCATCTGTGGTGTGCTAGCTGAAGGTTCGTTGGATTAAAGCCTCCCGGTGTCCCTGCCTCCCTGCAGTATGCCTGGGTCAGTGTCTATCCCCTCAGCATTTCCCTGTGCATGCTCATCGTCGGACTCACTGCTGGACTCATTGTGTGCAGCCGCAGCCACTGTGTCAATGTCTTCATCGTCAACTGCATCACCCCTTTCCAGCGTAAGATTGTGGAGAGTGCAGCATGCAACCACTATCACCGACACATGATCTGGGGGTACTGGAGTGCGCCCCCTGAGTGGCCCAGGGATCAGAAGCGCAACTTGAGAAGACCGATGGTTCTCTCCACCACAGCCCTTGTGGAGGCGTGGCTCCTATTGTATTGCTGCTCAGCTTCTGTTCTTGGATGGTGGAGAGGCGTCAGGAGCCACCTTCTGAGGGGATAGCCCTTGTTACCCAGCAGCCATCCATTCAGCCGGGCTGGAGCACTGAAGAGACCCGGCACTTGGGAGTGTCTGAGGATGTAGGTGTCATGGGAGCTGCCTGGGTACCTTGCACAGACTTGGAGAATCAGCATCCTGTGATCACACACTATCTGCACGTTCATGGAGTGGAAGCCCTTCCTGTTGATGAAGGCACCGGGTTCACCTGCTGGTGCCTTGATGGCCACATGTGTGCAGCCTATTGCACCCTGGACATGGGGGAAGCCAGTAATGGCCGCGGATCCTCTGGCTCGCTGTTTCTGACTTGCCTGGTCCCAACGGAAATGGATGAAGGTCAATGCAAGCCTGAACAGAGCGTCTGTAGCCTGCTTGACATAAGTGTGGACAGCTGATTGAGAGACACCTCAAAGATCACCCTGGAAGGAGCCAGAGGCATAGAAGATGAGGGCACTGGCATGGGCTGTCCACCCACACAGTTAGAAGAGGTTGGACCAATCTTAAGGTTGGACAGCAGGCCTATCCAATTGGTTAATTAGTTTATTAATGGCCTTAACAGGCCTTTGACAGTTTGACGGGTGCGCAGCTGACTCCGGTGTGTGCCTGCCGAATGAAAGATTGGAACGACGCACGGTGATGTCGGGATGCACGCCCAACGTCACTGCGTGTCATTTTACCCATCGGCGAGCTGGCCCCACCCCCACACACCGAACAGAAAATTCTGGCCATTAGGCCACTAGGAATCAAGCCTATAACTAGATCACAAGAGAACTGAAACACACCTCATGGAGACAGAGTTAGAGGGTGTACCCATACACAGGGAAAGAAAGTGAGAGAACATGATGTGTACCCAGTATCAGGTAATTAAGGACATATCTCCCCACCCAGCAAAAAACGCTATCATAATTGAATTACTAGTCAGAAATGATTGAATTGAAAACACTTAATATGCAATAACTCCTTTTACCGAACAGCAAACACTCACCCATCCAATCACACAAGTGTTGCAAGGAACAAATGACTGCACACAGAAGATAATGTTTGAGTATTGCGTACATCCGTTATTATTTTTAAAGGATAAGTGTCAGCAAACTTACAGATATAAATATGGGCTAATTTCAGATCTTCATCAAGGTTTGAGTTTATTTGTAACATTGTAATATCAGTGCTAAAACCCTCTGAAAATGTTAAGTCATGTTGACGAAGTGTAATTGGGTTTTTAATGGTGTACTAAGCCATTACTACTTCTGAACAATATCACTGGCCCTGAAAAACTAATTTTCCATTAAGATAAAAAATTCAATAGATTTTTAAAGATAATTCTTTTTAAGAGTTTAGGATTTTTTCACTTCTAATGTGCACATCCAAATCTTTTTGTTTTCAAATGAAGGATAATCAATGCATTTTACTTTCTGGTCTGCTGTCTGTGAAAACTCTTCGCTGTGAATGGCTGTTTACCCAACTTGATGTCATCACTGTTGGTGAATGCCTGGAGATACCCTTGACTTAGTGCCAGATTCAAATACATTTTGGGATATTTGAAATCCATGCCACAGAGATTTCTAGATCTTTGTGGGCAGCTTTCTTGAAGGTCAGTAGGTGAGTGCCATTTTTTTGCCGACTGTCTTGAAATATGTAGATGACACAAAAGTAATGGGTTTAGTAAGTAATGAGGAGGCTGTAAAAGATCTCAGAAAGCCATAGACAGGTTAATGGAATGAGCAGACAGGTGGCAGATATAATTTAATGTAGATGGGTGTAATGTGATGCATTTTGGAAAGAAGAAGGAGGAATGGGAGTGTACATTAAATGGAAAGATATTGAGAGGTATTAATGAACAAACCACATCCAGCAGATTTCAAAAATAATTAGCTGAAAGTGCAAGTTAAAGCTGATATAAAGATCAATAGCAATTTATGTTTTCATAAAAGTAAAGAAATTAAATAAATTTGCAGAAAACATTGGTTATGCCTTGATCAATGCGGTGTGTGTTCTTTATAAAAAGGACATTTTATTAAAGGCACTTGCATTTAGGTGGACTGTCAAATTTAATATGTTAGTCATGAGTGTTCTACCTGTTCCATAGCTGAGTAAGGACATTGTGTAGGGCCATTAGTCCGTTACCGATGGATGCAACCTACAAGTATGTGGTCTACATCTAGCTGAGCGTTGTGTTAAAAGAGGAGTCATGAAGTCTCCATTATAGTGGTTTGCAGTATATCTGATCATTCCCCCTCTGATAGTGATTGAACATTGTCCACCTACAGATGCTGGAAAAAAGTCAATACCAGAGACTGGACTATTGGATCAGTCACTAAATAGGCATTGGTTACATTTATAAATTGCTCTTACTACCTAGTATGCCACCTGGAGGTGACATTTTGGTGTCTTGCAACAGACACTACGCCTTTAATGTGCTTCATTGGCTGTAAAGTACTTTTGGTGCATCCTGATTTTGAGTAACATGCTCTATAAAAGTAAGTCATTTTTTTCTCTTAGAGCATTTGTCCAAAGCGGGGACTTTAAGCTTGAGGGTGGCTTACTAGATTAAACAGGAGTAGATGAGTCTGGTCTTGAACTTAAGGAGCAGATTCTCCATGGTAATGTGTCATCTGAAGTTGCATGGGACAATGGTATACAGGACTGGCAGCCAGGCCAGGTTAGTTAATCTCATAGTAAAACGAGTGCCCAAAGCATCTAATATAGTAGGCCAGGCACACTTATTATGCACCCAGGATGTGCCAGCCACCATATTGGCAAAAGCAGATAAAGAGATCTCCAGAGCCAAATCATGGGTCAAAGTGGTCTGAAGAAAATAGCTGTCAACTACTGACAATAGAAAGAATTCTGAAATCATTCTATATTACACATGCACATTTTTTCCAGGTTATTTTCACTTTCTTACACACCATTTAAAATATACCGCTGTTCAATCACATTGTTTTAATAACTTGATTTTTGGCAATATTATTTGTACTTTTTAGAAATATTTCAAAAATGATATATATAACATGAATGTCAGACAATCTTCTCAGGTCTGAAGTTGTGCTGTGTTAATGGAAGCATAGTAGAGTGGTTCCATTTCTGTAACACCAGCATTGGTTATGGAGGAAATTTCTTTCACCAATTTTTGTATTCCAAACCAGCATAAAATGTTTGAAACTTAATTAAACCCCTCCAAGTTCTTTCCTTTCTATTCCCTCCTGAAAGCAACAACTTCTTGGTGGGATACAGAACCTTTCTACTCTCTGGTACCTCACTTCAGTGATCCTTATTCATGTGTGAACCTCGAAAATGAGTATTGGGGAATTAAGGACATATCTCCCCCCCCCAGCAAAAAGACTTTAGTACATACCCATGATTGAATTACCAGTCAGAGATGATTGAAGCAACAGCACTTAATATGCAATAACTCCAATTACAGAACAGCAAACACTTACCAATCCAATCACAGTGGTTGCAAGGAACAAATGACTGCACAGAGAAGATAATTTTGTTTGTGTATTATGTACATCTATGATTCATTTGCAGGATTATTCCATTTCAGGAAACATTACATGTCCTTACCCTATAAGCTTGCATGTTAAATTCCAGCAAAGGTTATTGAATAACTTCTGAAGCGAGACCAGTTTTCCCATCTGAAAGTCAAGCTTGATGAGGCAAATTGTAGCTCGCTGGCTGAGAACCTGGACTGAAACCTTTGGACTTCTATAACTCAGCCACTTCTTAGATAAACCTGCTGAGTTATCAGGGAGCTAAGCCATTTGCCACTTTAAACAATTTTTCATATATCTCTATCTTCATACTATTTTCAACATTCTGAAAGGTGTGCCGTATTTTGAGAGACTGCAGCCTGCTGATTTCAAATCCATAACAATTGTGCTACATTTTAACATGCAGCCAATGATTTGACATATTAAAACTTTCATGAGGAATTGTGACACAGAAATGTTCTGATTTCAGTTTCAATTAATTAATAAGTTCTTCAACTTCTGACAAAAAGGAGTCCCTTGAATTCCAGTGATATATTTAGGGGAAAGGAGCAGGTGGAGAGTAGTGTGGGAGGAGGGGTGGGTGGTAGGAATGTGTGGGAAGAGGGAGAAAGGGAACATTTTGGACATTAAACTTGCTTAAGTTGGTACAAAATGAATACTGCATTATAATTACTGAAGCGTCATGTTGATGTCAAATTACTCACTGAAAGTAGTCCACAAACAAAACATCATAACTCAGGTAGTAATTTTGTTGTTGAGCAATAGGAGGCACAGGAAAACTGGAACTTTAAAAAATTGACCCCAAGTTCTTAAAATAAATGATGCATGGTGAGGTAGATATATCAGAGTTTAATTGTGGACAGTCTTGCACTCTGGGCCTATAGCCACAGAAATTGGGTTGATATTGCACAAACTTATTTTAATTAGGGCAATGGGCAAAGAGATGACTTGCATATCGTCACTTTACTGAATTCAAACCCAGGCCTCAGAAGTGTAAACACAATGTTCTCACTCATTCATCAATGTCATAGGAACAATGGCCCAAATCTTCCGGTCTCCGGATCGTCCCTGCAGAAGTCCTGATACATGGACCTAAGTGGGAATTGCCTGGGAAGTTTCAACTTCTGATGGGCAATTCCCCTGCTCCTGGAGGCCCTCCGTGAATGTCTCCAATTCTGAGTTAGAGTTGGAGACTTAGGACAGTTCTGATGTACCTACCTGAATAGTTACCCAAGAAATGTTAGACAGATTAAAACTTAGTCTCACTCCTGGTTAACTGCAGAATTGATTCCCCAATCATTTGTACTGACAGGCCAACTATGCCCCTGACCTAATTTCCACCTCACCCATCCCTTGCCATACCCACCTACCACCTCACCCACCTATCACCTCAGTCAACTGTCACCCTACCCATCTACCACCTCGCCCAGCTGTCACTTCACCTACCGTTTAACCACTTAACCACCTCACCCACTTACTCACACACCTACACTACCTATTTACCTTACCCACCCTATCCCTTACCTACTTACCACCCTGCCACTGTGCCCATTCACTCATTCATCCAGTTATCCATTGACTAACATTCATATTGGACCTTTAGGCTTACGATAAGGCAGCTGGTGCCATACAAAGGGGGTGTTTCCTGTCTGTGTCTTCCCTTGCCCACCTCCACAGACAGAGCTCCGAGGGATGCTGCACTCCACATTTCTGGGAAAGCCAGGCTCGGAAGGTCCTGGAAGAAAATTAGGGCAATGTTGTGTCGGGAGAACGTTCGAGCTCAGCGGCAATCTGACAATGATGGCCACTCCTTAGAAGATCCAGGCCAATGTGACTTCCAAGTCCTCCTCCAAGTCACACGCTTGCCTGACTTGGACAAATAATGTTGTTCCTTTATTGCTGCTGATCCAAAATGTTGAGATTCCCTATCTAATATCATCACCGCAAGAACTTTCGCAGTTCAAGAAAAGGGCTCACCACCAATTTCACAGGCAACAACAATGTTGCCCTTCTGACATCAAGTTTTAAATGCTGAGAACATATTTTAAAATTCTCACTGCACCAGTCATACAAAAAAGAAACCATTGTAAATATTAGAGGTTTGCTCCTGTGAAGTAGGTGGAATGTTTGATATTGAAAGGGTTAAACACACACACAACATCCTGTTAGTGTCAAGTCTGATTATGAATCTACTTGGATCATGGTTTAAGATAAGCAATTTCTTTTTACGTATTTTCCTTTGGAAGAAAATTTTGTTTCACTCTATAAATCTGCTAGAAATGATCACAGATGTTTCAGCATTAGAAGGATTAGACTTTTAAAGAAATGATATTTTTAGTAACATTACATTTTGTTAAACTAATTATAGAGTAGTTCTGAAGAAAGCACAAGTAAAAAATTGTACACTAAATATATGGTTAAATCATTTATTTTTAAGTAGCAATGGCAAATAAATAAGCTTTGTAAGTTTAACAAATTCAAAATTTAAATTTATAAAATATCCAGCTCCTTAAGATAAAGAACAGCAGGTTCACTGATCCTTACTCCCCTCCAACTATGACCTAAATGGTATCATTTTTAATTTCTGTCAAGCAATGTGAAGCACAATTTACATTCTAGGGGAAAAAATGAACGCATCAGTGAAAAGATTCATCAATGTTCCAAGTTATCATTTGAAGCTAGGATTTCAGACAGTAGATTATCTTCCATGCCACAAGTTTCCGTTTTACACAGCACAGAGATCATTCTGTACCAAAGGATGAGGCATATGACAGAGAACAAATCATATTACTTTTCCCATGTGTATGATGCCATTAAACAAGTAGCAAGAGCTCAGGAACTGCTTGGAGTCTCAGAAAGACTAGTTCATCTTCTGGACCCCATTCTGAGATGATTTCTAACCAGGGTTGTGTCCAAAATAATTGAAATTAATAAGAGAGATTCAGTCCTCTGGAATCTGAAACTGTTTTTGTTCCTGAAGAGGTGCTATTAAATCATTAGAGAAGTCTTTCTGCAGGCAAGGTACAATGCCTGCATACATAGGAAGTAGGATAATTTTGTAAACTGGTGTTTGTGAAGTCAAAGGTGCAACACTTAAATAGAAATAAGAAGTCAGGACAACTGGAGGCTGCGCATGTATGCTTCCTTATTTCTAGCGCATACAAGAGAAATTATCCACGATTAAAGCATTTCTGATTAACCTAAGTTGTGTGCCAAAAGTGCACATGCAGCGTATGATCTCAATTAGAGAGTGAAATGTAATTCTCTGGCGCACGAGTGCCAGATTCATTCTGTAATTTCTCTTTTGTTTGACTTGGAAGTTTTCTGACAACAGATTTTTTGGAACAATAATAAATCACATTGCTAGTGAGAACTTCCTGCACAAGGTACATTTTGAAGAAATCTAGGATTGGCTTTGGTTTTATATTGTTACAACCTAATGAAATTTAGAGTTTGGTAATTGAAGAGTAACAGTTTTGGGGAACATTTGAATGTTGATATATGAAAACAAAAAATTGTGCTTCTTGCCAAAGAAAACTGCTTTAAAGTGGAATGAAATATAACTGCATAATCATGCCACTGTCATTACCTCTGAAATTAGAAAAAAGTAGGAAATGTCAAAGGCTCAAAAGAAAAATAAGGCCTGGTTTAATGATTCCACAAGAGAGGGATAATCAACATCTATCACTCTGTCCACAGGCCAAGTATACATGGCATTTATGGAGCCACATGTTTCCTTTGTTTTCTTGTATAAACTTTTAGTGTAAAATTGCATTTGCCTAATGAAACCAGTTGATTTTGCCAAATTCCCAATGGTATATGGGAATAGAAATATACACTTTGATAAGGCACTATTGAAATCATTTATGGTTAACAGAAGATAATTATTAGGAGCCATTTCTATTCATACTGTATCATGGAACTTTGTAACTCAAGTGAAACATATCCTCCACATCATGAAACATAAAATGAAATTCCATTTGTCATGTGGCTTTCTCTCTTCTCCCTTATTTAAGGAACACACTTCTATGCAGTTACTCCTTACGATGCTAAATAATGAAACTGAACAGGCGAGTTCTAATAGAAATCATAGTAAGTGAGTTGCTTAAAATATACCTTAGTGTTAGCGCACTGCAATTTACAATCTGCCTCCTTTACATTTCAGTGGGAAGTATCCAATGAAAATTTTAAAGGCATATGTGATTGCTGCAGTTGTTTGCAATTAGTTTGTTGAATCCACCCTGCAATAATTGGTGAGCTGGTTTAAAGGGAAGCTTGGCTTTCTTTAATCATGGTTGATGTGAAAAGGCCATCAGTGTGTGCCATGATTGGTTGAATAATGCTGCTGGCTCTGCAAACTGAACACATACTAACCTATTATTACAACGCTGACAGACTTTGCTGCAGCTTAATTGATTTCTTCTTTTTTAAATGGTAGCAAGTTTGTCCGCTAAACAATTCTTTTGCAAACACACTCTGTGGGATAGTGGGGTGGAGGGGGGATGGGGTGGGGAAGGCAGGTGGAGGGAGTGCTAATGTTACATCTCTACCTATCTCTACTTGGATTGCTGTAGCTTAGATAAACTACTCCAAATAAGACCATGGGCTGCATGTTACGTTCCCCGCCAGGCATATTTTCAGCGGGGGTTGCTGGGGGGGTGGGGGGGGCATGTAAAATAGGGTGAGTGTCCACCCCACCACCTTTCCACCAACCCCCGATCTCACCCCCATAATATCGGGAGTGGCCGGGCACTGAAACTGGCAACTCACCAGCCATATTTAAATAGATGAGCCAATTGACCCTGATTACACAGTGCCTGCACCATAAACTGTTTGGTATGGGCAGTCAGGTGGGAGTGGGCAGCTTGATTATTTTAAAATAACCTCTTCAAAGTGCATGACGGAAGGGGAGTTTCTAATTTC
This sequence comes from Carcharodon carcharias, assembly GCF_017639515.1. Taxonomy (NCBI): domain Eukaryota; kingdom Metazoa; phylum Chordata; class Chondrichthyes; order Lamniformes; family Lamnidae; genus Carcharodon; species Carcharodon carcharias. The sequence goes on from NC_054473.1 coordinate 33,995,166, forward strand.
AGGGGATGCCCTTTGCTGATTGGGGAGCAACCCCCTCCCCAACTAAGATGGAGCCCCCCCTTTCTTCCTACCAACTGCAGCCTTAAATCTGCTACCCCCAATCCCCACACTGACCTGCTCAAACCCTCTCTGCCCAAGACCCCAGATTTACCTATTTCTGGGGATCCACGGGCCTTCTTTCTTCTCCTACAGTCCCAAAAGTGCCCACTAACACGCTCTTGGCACTGTTGGGCCTGACGGAGCTGCTGGCCAATCCGATTGGTTGGTAGCTCTCAAGGGCAGAATTTCCTTCCCAGTGAGGGGCGGAAGTCCTACCTGGCCCTTGTTTAGCCAACCTACAGCACCTTATGACTGTGGGGCGGGCTGGTGTGGAACCAACTTTGCTTCTGGGGTGGTGGCTGGGGGGAAGGGGTGAATTGTCTGCAGCCCTGTAGTGGTGGGTGGGGGGAAGGAGAGAGTTGTCTGCAGCCCTGTAGTGGTGGGTGGGGGAAGGGGTGAGTTGTCTGCAGCCCTGTAGTGGTGGGTGGGGGGAAGGAGAGAGTTGTCTGCAGCCCTGTAGTGGTGGGTGGGGGGAAGGGGTGAGTTGTCTGCAGCCCTGTAGTGGTGGGTTGGGAGAAGGAGAGAGTTATCTGCAGCCCCGTAGTGGTGGGTGGGGGGAAGGAGAGAGTTGTCTGCAGCCCTGTAGTGGTGGGTTGGGAGAAGGAGCGAGTTGTCTGCAGCCCCGTAGTGGTGGGTGGGGGGAAGGAGAGAGTTGTCTGCAGCCCTGTAGTGGTGGGTGGGGGAAGGGGTGAGTTGTCTGCAGCCCTGTAGTGGTGGGTGGGGGGAAGGAGAGAGTTGTCTGCAGCCCTGTAGTGGTGGGTGGGGGAAGGGGTGAGTTGTCTGCAGCCCTGTAGTGGTGGGTGGGGGGAAGGAGAGAGTTGTCTGCAGCCCTGTAGTGGTGGGTGGGGGGAAGGGGTGAGTTGTCTGCAGCCCTGTAGTGGTGGGTTGGGAGAAGGAGAGAGTTATCTGCAGCCCCGTAGTGGTGGGTGGGGGGAAGGAGAGAGTTGTCTGCAGCCCTGTAGTGGTGGGTGGGGGGAAGGAGAGAGTTGTCTGCAGCCCTGTAGTGGTGGGTGGGGGGAAGGAGAGAGTTGTCTGCAGCCCTGTAGTGATGGGTGGGGGGAAGGAGAGAGTTGTCTGCAGCCCTGTAGTGGTGGGTGGGGGGAAGGGGTGAGTTGTCTGCAGCCCTGTAGTGGTGGGTTGGGAGAAGGAGAGAGTTATCTGCAGCCCCGTAGTGGTGGGTGGGGGGAAGGAGAGAGTTGTCTGCAGCCCTGTAGTGGTGGGTGGGGGGAAGGAGAGAGTTGTCTGCAGCCCTGTAGTGGTGGGTGGGGGGAAGGAGAGAGTTGTCTGCAGCCCTGTAGTGATGGGTGGGGGGAAGGAGAGAGTTGTCTGCAGCCCTGTAGTGGTGGGTGGGGGGAAGGAGAGGGTTGTCTGCAGCCCTGTAGTGGTGGGTGGGGGGAAGGAGCGAGTTGTCTGCAGCCCCGTAGTGGTGGGTGAGGGGAAGGGGCAAGTTGTCTGCAGCCCTGTAGTGGTGGCTGGGGGGAAGGGGCAAGTTGTCCGCAGCCCCGTAGTGGTGGGTGGGGGGAAGGGGCAAGTTGTCCGCAGCCCCGTAGTGGTGGGTGGGGAAAGGAGCGAGTTGTCTGCAGCCCTGTAGTGGGTGGGGGGAAGGAGCGAGTTGTCTGCAGCCCCGTAGTGGTGGGTGGGGGGAAGGAGAGAGTTGTCTGCAGCCCTGTAGTGGTGGGTGGGGGGAAGGAGCGAGTTGTCTGCAGCCCTGTAGTGGTGGGTGAGGGGAAGGGGCAAGTTGTCTGCAGCCCCGTAGTGGTGGGTGAGGGGAAGGGGCGAGTTGTCCGCTGCCCCATAGTGGTGGGTGGGGGGAAGGAGAGATTGTCTGCAGCCCCGTAGTGGTGGGTGGGGGGAAGGAGAGAGTTATCTGCAGCCCTGTAATATTCAGCCCCTTGTCTGATAGGAACATTTGCATTTTCGTCCAAGCATGTATTTTTTCATTAATTTCTACTTCAAATTCTCAACTAAAAATGCATTCCCTCAGCACTGCACTGAAGTTTCAGCCCAGACTTTGTGCTCAAGTCTCAGGAGTGGAACTTGAATCCATAATTTTCTGACTCAGAGGCAAGACTACCACCAACTGAGCCACAGCTGACAACCTGATATTTTTCATTATTGCTCCTTAAGATTACCTGTGCACAGACACAGTCTATGGGGTAGCTTGATTGTAACGCTTCAATTGGTATCAGATTACAGGCTTCAATCTTTTGAAATGAATAGAAGAAATGTGGAATGTGTTAAGAAGTGCATCTAGTTTTGAATGCAATTGTGAATAGTTTTGAGCACACAATACAGCTGTATCTTACATTGCATGTGTCTGCATATTTGCAGAATGCTAAGGAGCTCTTAGTTCAATCCCTTGACAGTTGTATGAGTAGTGAGAATAAGCTGGTGATTCCCACATGAATCACTATGTAAACAAACTGGTACTGTACCAGCAAGCACCATACAATGGAGGCAGTAAGAGGCATTTATTATTATGTATAAAGTTTTGGCTTAATTAGCCTGGAAAATTCAAGACAACAGCAATTTCACTTAGGAGGAAGTGTTTCTGCAGTTGGAAAATTCAACTGACTCTCACGAACTCTCAAGAAGGATTGAAATAATATTAAACTTTTTAAAGTATTAAACGTTTGAAATTTGTTTTATAGTCAACACTTCACTCTTTTATATTAAGCATTAATCATTGATGCCCTAATAAAAGGGTTTCTTCATGATTTCCCTTTTGTTTGTATCAATAAGAAATGGTTTAAGACAATGCAATAGAATTGTCCCAGCTTTGCACTAAGTGCAGTAGCAGGCAGCGAAAACCAGGTTTTACTCGCTGGCCACCATGGCAGCTTCTCACGCCGTATCATCCTAACCCACCACAGTAATTATGCATTCCTGGGAAACACACCATTTCCATGGCGGGCAGGCTCTCATTCACCCGCCACACCATCATCTCACTGCTTCATCATGCCAGTCGCCACATTTAAAGTGCAGCCACGCATACACCTCTCAGTGCGTCCAGCCCATGACTGCTGCATGGAAGACATGGCCCCAAAAGGCAAAAAGACTGCAGCCGCCAGGTTCAATGATGTGGCCTTCAAGAGCCTTTTGGACACAGTGGAGGCCCGTCATGATGTCCTCTATCTTTGCTCTGGCTGCAGGATGAGCAGCGGCATGACCAACCAGACTTGGGAGGTGGTGGCAGCGGTGGTCAGAGCGAATGCCCTTCAGAAGAGGACAGCCAGTCAGTGCCGCAAGAGGATGAATGATCTCTGTTCCACCAGGGTAAGTCACTCTTCTCATCGCTGTCAACTCTCACACACTCACAAACCCATCACACATCCACAGGGCCCTCACTCTGCCAGTTCAAGGGACATCACCATTCACTCTCTGATACACACCTTCATTATCGTCCTCCTGTCCATGGGACCACTCACCTCCCACACATGCCAGGCATACTTATCATCTGGCCTGGCAGGCAACTTGCTTATACTCTCTCCATCTCTAGCCATGCAGGACAAGCTGGCACATATCAAGAGGGAGAGGTCGCAGACTGATGGAGGAATGCCTGAAATCTAAGTCCTCATGGACTTTGAAAACAGAGCCATCCAGCTGGCCGGTGAGGATCTGGACCAATCTGTGCTGACGGTGAGGTCAGCAGTGCTCAACCAAGTGAGGATCCAACAGTGCAACATCCATTAGATAACCATGCTGTGAGTGATGTGTCCTGTTTCACAGGCCACTGCCATGCACTAATTATCTCCCCTTGCTTTCGCAGGCTCATCTGGGAAACAGCCAATGGAGTCCAAGACCCAGGGCCTCCAATCAAGCCCCGAAGAAACCTTTGAAGACCTGTCACAGCGCTCACCCACACCCTCTGCCAGCACAGAGACACACACCTTGGTGGGACCTAGCTTAGAGTAGCCCCGGGATCACAATCGGGTGAGAACATTGCACTGTCTGATCCACAGCTGGCAGTGGCAGGGACTTCCCAGGTGTCTGGCACTCGGAGGACTGCTAGAGGCCAGAAATTGGCTGAATCCAAGTCAGATGACGAGGCTCTGAACTTGTACCTGGAGCTGCAAAGGCAAGCTCAGGAACATCAGCAAGTGCTGTCTGCTCCTCAGGTTGCAGGGCATGATGGAGGAGTCCATCCACCTTCAGGCTGAGGTGATAGCGCCAGCATGCCAGGACACTGAGGTCAACACTGGTAGGATGGCAGTCACCATGGAGACTTGCTCTATGACAAAGCTCCTGCACTGCTGTGTGGTCTGAACTCCATCACTGAAGCCATAGTTGGCCTCCAACAGTGAGTAATTGAGAAGGGTGCGAGGCAGTCTGATCTCACTCCAGCTACCCCATCTCCTCAAGGAGTCAGCCAGGGGCCCTTGGGTACCCATAGGGAGGAGGATCAGCTGATGTACCCCCCGGAGCCATCCATCCAGGTGACACCTGAATGTCCAGTCCATACGTATCCCCTCCTCCTTTGACCTCAGCAGCTCCAGTTCCACAGGCCAAGGAGGGTGCCAATGCCACACAGCAGGACCCCAAAAGCAGGCCAGGGCCCTCGAGGTCTTGGCCCTCCAGAGGATGCCCACCAAGGTCATCACAGACCGGGCATAGCGTCAGCAGGCTGCCTCCACCTCCCACTGTGGATGTCCGGGGATCACCAAGACATAGTGACAGGGTTAGAAAAGTTAAGCAGATGTAACTCTTTCGAGTAACAAACATGTTTCCATCTGTTTCAGATGAAGTTACATTGTTTGCCATGGTGAGATTTGAACTCTTGATGTTGGGGTTACAAGCCCAGTACCATAACCACTTGGCTATTTAGGCCAAGCGCTAAGCAGATGTAGTTGCACAGCCTGGGGCACAGGTGTTAATCATTTGTACATAATGTTCACTATTGTCAATAAACTCCCAAGAACATCTCCCAGCCTTTGGCTCCTTGTTCTGATGAGCAGTGTCCCTGTCACTCAGATGTGAAACCTTTCTGCACAAGATAAAGGCAGGTGTCTCAGTCCAGGGCCTCTTTCCGGTGCTCTGTGCGGCCTTCAGACCAAAATAATGGTCCAGCCTCACACTCCCTGGTCACATTACTGCTGCCTGCACCTCGACACCTCCATTGCTGCCAGAATATTGTGGGCAGGCATCGCAGAGTTCTGTCATTCTCTCTGTGTGTTCTCAGCATCTTTAAGGTGAGGCTGGCCCCCATCTCTTCAGCATCGGTGACCAGTGATGCTGTGCTTCTGAAGTGGTCAGGTGCTGAAGGCAGACAAAGGAACAGATGCTTTTAAAGTTTCATGGCTGTGTCTCTATTATATGACCCTGATCACAGAGCACAAACAAGCTGCCCTTCGACAGACAGGAGTCAGACATTCTCAGAGGATAATTGAAGATCTATGGAGTGTCCTCATTGCATATCGTCATCATCTTTCTGAAATTAAGCTACTATTAGGGCCTCCACTGCATCTCAATGACTGAAGCATTATCACAGAGGTTACATGTGCTGCCATAAACCAGACTGGAGTCAAATGTTCATAGTTGCAATGTGAGGATACATGGTTTCTCCTCATGCATTTCGTCACCATCCTCCATTAATCTAGCAACAATGAGGGCCTCCTGAGCGCGCCAGCCTCTTCCGGCCAGTGCAAGGACCTCATTGCCACCTGCACTGCCTTTGAGAACCTCCTCGCCCTCATCAGCATTGACATCCTTCTCACTGGAGGAGACCTCCAACTCCTGCATCTCCTCCTTAGCCAGCTCCTCTCCCTGTTGCAGTGCCAGTTTGTAAAGGATGCAGCAGACGATGATGATGCATGGTCTGTGGACTATATTACAGGGCTCCACCAGACTGCTCCAGGCACTGGAACCTCATTTTCAGCACCCCGATGGTTTGCTCCACCAAGTTGTGAGTTGCAGCATGAGCCTCATTATACCTTCACCCTGCTGCAGTCTGAGGCCGCTGCACGGGTGTCATCAGCCACTGCCTTTAAGGAGGCAAACCTGCAGCCTCTGTGGACCCTGGAAGACGTCAGGGATCTATGAATGACTGAGAATGTAGAAATCACGGACGCTCCATGGGAACCATGCGCAGACCTGTAGGATGCATTTGTGATGGTCACACACCAGCTGAACATTCAGCAAGTGGAAGCCCTTGCAGTTGACGTAGTTGACAGCTTGTTGCCACGGAGATCTGAACAGAGTGTAGTCGATGGCACCCTGCACTTGTGGAAAACTTGACATCTGGGCAAATTCCAGCGCTCTTGCGTCCTGGCTTTCCTGATTCCGGGTGAAATGCACAAAGTTGTGTGCCTTGGCGGACATGGCGTCCATGATGTCATGGATGAATTTGTGGGTGGGGACTTGCGATATCCCACAGAGGTCACCTGTAGAGACCTGAAAGGAGCCACTGGTGTAAAAATTGAGAGCCACAGTCACTTTCACGGCCACTGGCAATAGATGCCCTCCATGTCCCTGTGGCGTTAAATCCTGCAGTAGCTGGCAGATATGACCGACAAGTTTCCTAGACATGCGCAATTTTTGGCGACGCTGGCTGTCAGTCATCTGCAGGCAGGAAAGGTGGCTTCTATAGACCCTGGGTCTAACTTGGCCCGACCAATGATGGCTCGCTGTGGCTCTTCAGCAGCATGTGCGGGAGCCCCAGCTGCCCCTTCTTCCTGAGGGTGCTGGTCCTCCCTCTCCGCAGCCAGACACCTCTGTCACTCTATTCCCTGTCATCTCCGCTCTCTGTGCACTATGATGCATACAGCTAGTTCATCAGGCTCCATGCTCCTGAGGTACTCCTGCTGCAGAATGAAAGAGATGCGTGGGTTACCTTGGGTAAATTGGGAACCTCTCTTGGTTAAGTCTGAAGGCCCCTCAATGCACCTCGGAGAGTGCTGGCCACTACTGAATGGTGAGAGTTTAGTGCGCTGTATGGCTGCTCAAAACCCCACCCACCTCCAACCTATTACACCTGACCGATTGGTGGCAGCCTTGTACATTGGACTGCATGCTGTGCTCTCAGCTCAGGTGCGGGCATTTTCCTAACTCGCACTGCAAGGCTGCACTGTTAGCTTGAACCATGGGGGAGACTGGTCCAAACCTGAATAATGAGCAAGGACTGTGGGTGCCTCCACCAGTGACTGCTCCATGGCCAGACTTAGCAAGGATATTGGACGACTGGGCACGTTCTGCAGTCCATTAATACTAGCATTAGTTTGCAGTCTGTGCCCGAGGGATGAAAAACTTTGGAGCACTTGGTGGGCATTTGATGCCTCTGTGTTGCTTGAGTGGGCAGATAAGATAGAGGTGCAACACCAGGCATGTCAATGTGGCTGCCTCTGAACTGTCTCAGCTGCAGAGGAATGGCCACTTTATACAAAGTTTCCCTAATGTGTGGCCGCATACCTTCCCCCCAACCCTGCATGTGTTTGTGCACTACTTTCAACCACAGGGCAAACCTTGTCCCCACCCCAAGTCGCCTCAACTGCAGGACAGCCTTTGCCACCTCCCCCCATAATGCGCGCCAACCTTGAAGTCCAACAGGCGACCCAGGCGAGCATTGTGCAACGTTACTGTGCACTCACGTCCGAGTTCCCCTCAAAGTGCAGCCCACCAGTGCATTCCTTATTTATGCTGTTGTGAAACACATCGGCGTGCAATCACATGGTCGATCCAGTAGGGGGGGTGGGGGGGCAGGGATGATTCCAGCAGGTTGGCCTTATAATGATATGCAGATGTATTATAATGAGGTTCTGACCTTCCGATGACGGGAAACGCGGCCCGTCATTGACAGGCTGAGCAGGTTTCGTGACATCGTGAAGCCGATTTCTGGCTTTCTCGCCATATTGCCCACTGATGCCGCTGAGTATGCTGGACGCCACTAGGCACGGAAAATTCCACCCAATGGATTCCTTGATGATGTGATCTGGAGTTGTGAAATTCTCATTGGTCTTGCAGTGATAAACTAAATGAATCAACTTATACAAAATGGTGGTAGTTCTATGCAAAATTATAATGATCAACTTTTAAAATAGACTGCCACAGGATCGTTTATGTAGAAAAGCAGGTGGACTGATAATAAAAGTACCAAGAAAAGACTGCAATGCAAATATATATTACTATGACGAGGCAAACAAAAATTGAACTATTGAAGCGGTAGACAAACAAAATCCCCTGTGAGTCACGAACTAAATATTGCAATCCAAAAGAATTTTACCAGTGAAGGAAGATTTGCCTTCTAGTACAAGTAACTATTATTATCATTGTGGTCGAGACCAGCAATTTCTTTTAAAAAGAAGAAATCTGAAATTTCAGTTATTTACTGAAAGAATAAAACCACAAGATTCTACGGTTTAAACAAAATAATTTTTACTATACAAGAGTCAAACGAAGCAAACATTAAATACTATCTTCAGATAACCACTTATACTCCAAAACCCAGAATCAACATAAGTTAAACATGAATTAATGGGCAAATTGGGGTCAATTATAAACTATAAATTAGACATTAAATGGCAGATACAGCTAAGACAGATCTTACAAATTGGCTTGGCAGTCCACTCAGCATATATGTCATCAATCTAAGTCACAAAATCCTTAAATTCTGTCTTCCACATAAAGAATTTCTGCTCCACATCTTCCAGGATTTAGCCTGATCCCCAGCCAACAGCTGTGCACAATCAATGAAAGTTACATGGGCACAATTTTCACCAACAATAACACTTGTCTGTTCAACTCTGCTTCAACAGGCTGAATGGCATAGACTCACCAATGTTATCTTCAAGTAACAGAAAAAGCTGCAGCAATTGGATATTTGCAGCTTCTGAATCTAGCCTCTGTCTTCTTCAGGCTGCCTGTATTGAACTGCTGGCTAAGCTCTGATGGCCGTGTCCTTTTATATTTTTTAAACCAGTTTTGATTTCCAATCTCAATTTCCCTTTTCAGTGTCGCTTTTGAATTCAGGTCAGTCTCAAAAAATACAAGCTTCGAAAGCACAGACTCTATCACACTATTTTAACTCGACCTCGTAGTGTGGAAATTCAACTCGGCCAATTTCTGGGCCTGAAACAGGTCAGAAGCTCACCAAAATCTGGGCTTCAGGTCTCATCAACATATTGCTGGCGAATTGTGGACACCAGTGGGTTTCCAGATGCAAAACGTTGGTTCCATGAGGAATCCAGAGAATATGGCCAGAATTTTCCTGTCGGCGATTTGGAGGCGGGGCCCGCTTGCCGATGGGAAAATGATGCAGAATGACGTCAGGAGGAACCCCCGACATCATCCTGGTCCCTTTAAATTTTTAAGAAGGCGGGCGGACAGAAAAATCAGCTGTCCGCCCGCCGATCTGTCAATGGCCAATTAAGGCCATTGGCAGGCTAATTAAGATCGTTGAAGACCTGCCCGTCCAACCTTAAGGCTGGCGGGCAGGCCAGGAGCCCCAGTGGGCTTCTGATAATACATGAAACCTCATCCACTGATGGGATGAGGTTTCATGTCTGTTTTTAAAAAGTGTAATGAAGTTTATGTTGTTTTTATTAACATGTCCCATCTCATGTGACATTTCGCGCTTGCATGAAAGAGCGCACTTTGATTGCTGGGAATTCCCTCCCCGCCCCGCACAGGAAGCCTTAATTGGCCCGCCCACTCAAAATGGCGGCGGGCCCCGTTTCAGTGGCAGAGGCAGGGTGTCCGCCCGCCACCGAGCCGGTGGGGCCCGCACGCCCACCAAGGGCAAAATTCTGCCGTATAAGTTCAAATCCCACAATAGCAGTTGGCGAATTTAAATTCAGGTTATCAAAAACAAATTGGAACTAAAGACCTGCACTTGGTGTAAAAGTGACCATGAAGATATTAGATTGTTGTATGTGACCAATTGGTCCCCTAATGTCCTTTGGGAAAAGAAAATTGCCATCCTTAGCCTGCCTGGCCTTTATGTGACTGCAGCCTGTAAATGTAATTGACCCTTAACTGCCCTGTTGAATCAGACTATGAGTAACTAAGAGTGAGCAAATAAATTCTGGCCTTGCTGATGATACCCACTTCCACAAAATGGAAAAAAAAAATCTCTTTGCACTTTTTATTTTAATGCATCCTCCAGCAGTCCCTTTAAGGATCACTGATGAGGCTGCATGTAGACATGGTTAACTTGAGCGCTGATGGCCAAGCAATGGTCATGTTCAGGGCAATCTAAATCCGAGAAGGAAATTTCAAGCAGGCCTATTTCAGGCATGGACCCTGGACAGCTCTACTGAAGCCTTTAACAAGATGGCAGATGGCAGATTTATGGCATGGAGTGCATGCACCCCACCCAGTCCGGCCACACCCCCCACCACCATATTAGATGCTTCACTGCCTCTTTTTACCTTTAAATGGGCACATTATCAAGAAAATTTGAGGCCCAAGAATTTAACTTGTATTTGCATAGACATGCTGCAGTGACTGAGCTCCAATCACAAGATAAACCCTTGGTGCTGCATGTGAAGGTAGAAAAGCTGTGCACCTCAATCGGTTTAAAATCCTTTTTATGATATTCCTTTAACAAAACAGTCAATTGTGAAAAGGCAACGAGTTGTTCAATAAAAATTCCCTTGTCATCCAGACCTGCAGAATCTCCCCATTTCATTAGGAGTAACAAAGCATTTTATGCTACTGTACTAAGAGCTTCACCCTTACACAATCCAGGAATCCGAGTACATGATTTTTTAAAATCTAAAAATACATGAAATATTAGAACATGTGAACAGTAACAGTTATTAAATTCTTGTTGCTGGGGACTGGGTTGTGTAATAATTTGGAACATTATTTTTCCCCCTGGGATCTGCCTGTAAATTGAACCTCAACAAATTATTTGAAAACCTCTGTGTTATAGGTCATAGTGAATGATGTTAGGCTTTGAATCTCAGTATACTTTCTAGTGATTATGAACCCATAACAGAAAACTGCTTGAAACTTTGGCACACTTTGCCTCTGAATGGAAATTCCAATTTGAAGCAATGAGGCAAATGGAAAAATGAAATTGATGCTTAGTTTTTATCTGACATATCTGGATAAAAGTATTTTACTCTTTATGACTTCAGAGATGCACGAAGGGTGTGAAATTCAACTGTGGAGTGTCACATTTGGTGGTGCTGTAAAAGTCCTACCTGGCTTCTCAGGGGCTAGCTGCTCTCTGTTGATATGGGCGCATATAGCTGCAGCTCCTGCTTGTGCCCAAACACGTTGAATTGGCACTATCTTGACAATACACAGCCAAACAGCTGATATGATGCCAGGATTCTAAATTTGGTCAACCCAGGTCCTGACAATGCCGGCATTTGCATTCTTGGAAAAGTCCTACAGTGGTGTTATTTAAATTACCATGCACTCAGATTGCAGCCAAGTTAAATTTTTGGAACTTTTTCTTATGGGAAGAATCTGAAAGTACTCTGGTGAGTTTTCTTTGTCAGTGTTGTGGTGAGCTCCTGAATTTGGTAGGGAGTGTTGCTGCATCCTCGCAGAGAAGGTAGAGGAGTAGGTGAGCTGTCCACAAAAAGACTGCAACAGCTCCAAGGGCAGTAGTAACTGTATCCCTGGGTCTGCAGCACAACTTGGAGATGGAGAAAAGTCTGCAAAGAGGGCAAGCTCCATGACATATCCTCTGCCAAGTTGGAGCCGGACTCCTCCATGTTCCTTGACTGAAACAGGAAGCTGTTTGGAAGGTCAACCAATGCACCAAGCATCTTTGTATGCATGCACATTCAGTGCTCTCCTATATGCTACCCCATTGAGGCCTTCATTTGAGTCATTTGCAGTGGTACTTGTTTGCCACTTTGTCCTCTAGTGAGCTGGCAAATGAGCTATCCTTTACCCTTGGCCTGGTTGCAGCCCATTTGTGCCTGGTGACTCAGCATGTGCTGATCCTAAGTGCAGTGCCAGTATCTGAGTTGCTGACTGTGAGTGTCAGATCAAGGAACAGGGCCTCTTTATCAGTGCAGTGTTGTTGTTCTCTTTCCTGCTCATGGAGCTCCTATGGCTGACCAAGCGGCGGCTCTTGGGTATCCAAATATCTGAAAGGGGAAGGTTGGTTTGAGGGAAATGGGGTGGTGTGGGAAGCAAGAGGTTCATGGTCACATCATCAGCTGCTTGCTCATCTAGCCAGACAGCTGGAACTACTAGGAGTAGAGAAGGGGAATAAGGCAGGATGATACCATCATACACAAAGTTCTCAGCGATGTCAAATGCTGCAGGCCTTGTTGAAACCGATGCCATGACACTCAGAGCCATCTCCCCTGTAGGGCTTAGGGGATACAGGCATCCTTGCACCCCCCCCCCCCCAAATGTCAGCTCAGCTCTGCTCCCTTCTATTATGTGCCACCTTGCCTTACAGCAGAGAGGGAAGAATGTGAGTGATTGTGTTTTGCTGATGTGCCTGCCATAGCTGAATAGCTGGACGTACTTGGAAGAGATGGGAAGTGGGTGTAAGACTGGCAACATTGGTAGGTGTATTTGGGGTGAGCTATCTGGATGTTACGTGTGAGTCCTAAGTGCCAGAGAGTTCTAATGGGTGAGTGATGGAGCTATGGTGCATTCAACAGCATGGGAGGTTGGTGTTGTAGTGGGGAGGATTTATCATGTAAAAGTACATTCATTGATGTTCATCATCTATCTGAGGTCATTAGATGGCATTGCTGGACTGGTCCTTAGGTCCAGATTCTGGGAGTTGTTATTCCTAGTCAACTGCTTCTAAGTTCTTCTGTGGATGGCCCTTGAGGGTCTCCTGGCTCTCTGTAAGACTCTCCTCCTGCCCACCCACACCATCAATGCTTCCAGCATCGCATCTATCAGTTTGTACGCGTCTGTCTGCTCTGGTGTCCACTTTGCAAGAATTGCCATTGCAACAATCTTTTTGTGCAGCTTCCCTTTAAGAGGCAGCCTGCCTTCAAGAAAGAGCAGACTGCCTGTATCATGTGGTCTGCAGGAACTCTGTCTGGGCCTCCCGCTGTGTGCAAAGCTTGCTGGCAGTGCCGAGAAAGAGAGAACAATTCTGAAGATACAGGACCTAGAGCCAAAATCATTGTTAAGATGGGTAGATGAATTTTGTGTCCTTTTGGTGATGAGAATGACTATCTTTGACAGCAATGCAGCATTTGAGTGAGTGTGGCATCAAGGAGCCCAAGCAAAAATGGAGTCAATGGGAATCGGGGAAAACTCTCCACTGGTTGGAGTCATACCTATCACAAAGGAAGATGGTTGTGGTTGTTGGAGGTCAATCATCTCAGTTCCAGGACATCACTGCAGGAGTTCCTCAGGGTGGTGTCCTAGGCCAAACCATCTTCAGCTGTTTCATCAATAACTTTCCTTCCATCATAAGGTCAGAAGTGGGGATGTTCGCTGATGATTGTGCAACGTTCAGCACCATTCGAGACTCCTCAGATGCTGATGCAGTCCATGTCCAAATGCAGTAAGACCTGGACAATATCTAGGCTTGCGCTGACAAATGGCAAGTAATATTCCTGCCACACAAGTGCCAGGCAAAGACCATCTTCAACAAGAGAGAATCTAACTGTCGCCCCTTGACATTCAATGGCATTAACATCGCTGAATCCCCCACTATCAACATCCTGAGGGTTACCATTGACTAGGAACTAAACTGGACTAGCCATATAAATACTGTGGCTTTAAGAGCAGATCAGAGGCTAGGAACCCTGCAGTGAGTAACTCACCTCCTGATTCCCCAAAGCCTGTCCACCATCTACAAGGCACAAGTCAGGAGTGTGATGGAATACTCCAACAACACCCAAGAAGCTTGATACCATCCAGGACAAAGCAACCTGCTTGATTGGCACCCCATCCACAAACATTCACTCCCTCCACCACTGACGCATAGTGGCAGTTGTATATACCATCTACAGGATGCACTGCAGGAACTCACCAAGCCTTCTTAGACAGCACCTTCCAAACCCACAACCACTATTATGTAGTAGGACAAGGGCAACAGGTGCTGGGAACAGCACCACCTGGAAGTTCCCTCCAAGCCACTCACCATTGTAACTTGGAAATATATTGCCATCCCTTCTTTGTCGCTGGGTCAAAATCCTGTATCTCCCTCCCCAATTACATGGACTGCAACGGTTCAAGAAGGTAGCTCATCACTCCCTTCTCAAGGGCAATTAGAATTGGGCAATAAATGCGGGCCTAGCCAGCAACATCCACATCCCATGAATGAGTATTAAAAGAAAAAGCACATCTTTATCTGAACAGGGCTGGCAGGCCACAAATCATCCAAAAATTGGGGCACATGAATGAGTGCGCAAAAGAGGGACATTTTTGAAATGTATAGAAGAACTCTATTTATATATTTTTACTCTACCTCTTCTCATTAACCTACCTTTTTGTTTCAGAGTTTGAGTATTTGCAGTTTTTTTTCTCTCCACTATTATCTCCTTCAATAACACCCAGCACTGCCATATGTCTTATTTAATCTGGGTGAACTGGACAGTCTCTTCCTCTCCTCAGTCATAACCAACTGGTGGTTCAAGACCTTGCAACAGGAAATTAACATTTTTGGCCATATAGATCAATCCTTTTTTTAAGAAGGAATTCTCTTTTACAGTTAAGTGATTCATCTTGTAACTCATTGAATGTTAAAATGGAATTAAACCTGACTGTCATTTAAGCGAGAGCAATTCAGTACTTAATGGGATTGCAGTAGTTTATTTTCTAACTTCCCCTGACTTTTTATAATATATATCCATGCAAGTTTATTCATAAAATAACCTTCCTTTGGATTCTATTTTCTCCATCTGTATTTTCCTTTTTTCAGCAATAAGTCTGGATTGTCTGGACCCTTGATACATTCTTGACCACCATATCATCCCATGCCAACCAGCACTTAGAAGTTCAGATTGGTTCCCTTAATACTTTTCTTCTCCTATCTCTGCTATTGTGTTTACCTATTAGAATCAAATGTCTCTGAAAACAAGATGGTCAAAGTAATTGATTAGAAATGCCTGGATTTAAATCCATATTAAAGTTTCCACCATAGCAATTCAGAAATCTACTTCTATAACCCCCAGGCCACCCAAACAAACTATTTGTGTTTGTTTATTTCAATCTGTAGTGCTAGGAAAAATGAAATCATCATATTTGTATTAGGATTCAAAAACGATCTAAACTCAAACTTAAGACAAATGCTTTGTATATAGCATTTGGGTGCGCTTATTCAGACACTAATACATTCAGCCATAATAATTTATATTTATTCCCCACTAAAACTGTGAGATTTTGATGATGTGCTTAAAATTATAGGAGACTAGGGGGCCAGATTTTCATCATGGAGGCAGGAATCGGGAGTCAAAAACAAGTCACATTCCTGCTTCCATCCCGGCAGTGCTGGAAAGTAGGATTTGCATCGCCTGGAGGATGGCAGGCCCAAGGTGATGATGGAGGTGGGTCAATGCCAAGGCGGCCATGTTAAAAGACTTGCCTCCATTCACAGAAACATTGGTCCAGTTCTTCAGGTCAGTGTGAAGCACCTTTCCCCTCAACCCCTTAAATCCAGAGCCCCTCTCCCCGCTGTCACTTCCTTCACCCCTTTAATTCCTCCTCACTTCCCTCACCCATCCTTTAACCCCCTTTTAAACCCTCTCACTCCCACTTACCTTACACAGCTGTGAAAACAAACTCTGTAGTGGAGAACCTATTAGTGCTTTTGAAGGCAGCCAAAAGCAGATACACCTGTCAAAGCTTTCAAACAGCCAAACAAATGGCTGAGCTCTTCTGCAAAACATGAATGAAAGTCATGGGAAGAGTTTAAACAATTGTTTCTGGATCTTACACTGGGATAGCCTTTCACTATTTTACAGTGCAGAATAGCAGTTTATCAAGCAGAGAATCCATTCTAATGCATTTGAAGACTTTTCCACTTTCACGGTACTGTTCTTTCACAGGGCAGAAATAACAATGTGGAAACCGTTTATTTAATGGTCACTTCCCTTTTCCAATCATAGCACTGTCATCACTGACTTTAGTAAACACAGATACAACTCAGGTTACAACATTTCATGATGAACTGCAAAGCAGCCAAAATTATTTTTAACAATTTCACTCACCTGTTATACTCTTCCCACTTCTAATCCATGATTCACACATCGACTTTGCAGGAAGGCTTCCAAAACGCGGCAGCTTGATGAAAATGGCAGAAGTTCTGAAATACCCACTTCCAAAATGGTGCTGTTAACTTCTCAATAGCAGTGTGTGGGGGGTCCCAAACCCACCCCCTTCCCAATCCGCTGAAAATGGCTGGAGACGGAAATGCAGTTTGGACTTCTGCCATCACCACTTAGCAGCCATTTTTTCCTAATTCCTGACTTCATGAGGACCCATCTGGCCTGAGTAATCAAGTTGTCCTTTCCTATCAATGTTGCTGTGCTCAGAGGATGGGGAAATTCCACTGAACAGACCCCAGTACACTTGGTATTTCAGCTATTCAAAGCAGGGATCAAATATCATTTGTTCTGATTGGGATAAATACCAAATTAATTAAACCAAAATGTTGCTGTGGGGATGGTTCCAACCTGCCCAGGAAAGGGATGAAATTTCTTACACCTGTCTAGTCTGCTTGTTCCATGGGGTCTAAGTTTACCACTCGCTGGTCTCAGCAAGAATTAGGCTCTGTGCTATGGAATTGCAAGTTTGAAAGTGGACCTTGCCACTGCCTGGTCTGCCATCCACAATGACTGAAAATTGTGAGATAACTAGAACATATGTAGGAGTGGGCCTTGGTGGCTGCAACCCCTTTAGCAAGCATCCTATAAGGAAAGATGAAACTTGTGTGAATGTGGTATGGGAAGCAAAGGATCTTGAGTTGGCCCTTGCACATTTTCACATAAGTGACTCTAAACTTTTTAATTCCCCCCACTTTCCTACTTCAGTAAATAATGGCCTATTCCCTGTCCCTATCCCCTTCAGATTTTCTGTGCTGCCCAGAGATGAAGAACAACAAATTGTGTTGCTTATTGCTCAACCAGAACCATTGGAAAAACTTGACTAAATCAGTGGTACTCATCCCATAAGAACAATGTATAAACATATAAATGAATATATGAATTAGGAGCCGGACTAGGCCATTCAGCCCCTTGAGCCTGCTCCACCATTAAATAAGATTTTGGTGATCTGATTCTGGCCTCAACTCCACATTCCGCCTACCCCAATAACTTTTGACTCCCCTGTTAGTCAAGAATCTATCAACCTCTGCTTAAAAATATGCAATTACCCAGCCTTCGCCATTCTATGGGAAGACTCATGACCTTCTGAGAGTAAAAAATCTTCTCATCTCCATCTTAAATGGAAGACCCCTTATTTTTAAAGTGCGTCACATAGCTCTAGCCTCTCCCATAAGAGGCAACATCCTTTCAGCATCCACCCTGGCAAGTCTCCTCATTATCTTATATGCTTCAGTAAGATCCTTCTTCTAAACTCCAATGGATACTTCCTCATAAGGTAACTCCTCCAACCCAGCTATCAGTTCAGTGAATCTTCTTTGAACTGCTTCTAATGCATGTATATCCTCTCTTAAATAAGAAGGTTAAAACTGTACACAGTGTTCCAGATGTGGTCTCACCAATGCCCTGTACAGCTGTAAGAAAACATCCCTACTTTCATATTCCATTCCCCTGGCAATAAATTACAACAATTCAATTTGCTTTCCTAATCACTTGCTGTACCTGCATACTAAATTTTTGTGATTCATGTACCAGGACACCCAGATTACTCTGAATCGCATAGTTTTGCAATCTCTCTCAATTTAAATAATATTCTGCTTTTCTGTTCTTACTGCCAAAGTGGATAAGTTCACATTTTCCCACATTATACTCCACTTACCAATTTTCTGCCCACTCAATTAAGCTATCTATGTCACTTTGCAGACTCCCCCTGTCCTCTTCACAACTTACGTGCCTACCTATCTTTGTTTCATCAGCAAATTTAGCAACAATACATTCAGCTCCTTCATCCAAGTCATTGATACAAATTGTAAATAGCTGAGGCCTCAGCACTGATCCCTCTGGCACTCTACTCGTTTATCTTGGCAACCCAAAAATGACCCATTTATGCCCACTCTCTCTTTACTGTTGTGAAGATGGATGTTTTAAAAAAAATATTTTTGGGAATATGTTGATATTCTGTGCGTGTGTATGTATGTGTGTTGTGTGAGATGATGAATTAAACGAGGTGGAAGGTTAGTAAAGACAGCTTGTTTGTGGGAACTGAGAGATGAAAGGTAAAGGTGCTAGCTGCATGCATTTGTAACAAGAAGCTATGGTAAAATGGATCTATAAGTAACTAGGTTAGATTTAGAAATTTGCATTGAGATAGAGACTTGGTTTTTCAGCTGTTAAATTTCAAAGGGGAGTAAGGGACTTTTACAACTTGCATAGGTTTTATAAATAAACAAAGGGAGGTTATTAAATTTTATTTGACCCAAAAGGGGAAGCAATAAGAAAACATGAAAGATTTTTATATTTTGGACAAGTTGAGCTCAAAGAGGTGCTGAGTTATCTACCTAATATGCCAGTTCACTTCAGTCAGCTTTGTCATCATGCCCTCATAATTGCCCCTATTTACGGTTAAAACACTAGTCTTAGATCCACTCCTCGCTCCCTCAAACTGAATGTGAAATTCAATCTGCAAACCAGGGGTGCCTTTACTATGAGGTCATTCATTAAGCCTGTCTCGTTGCATGTTACCAGATATAGTATAGCCTGCTCTCTTGTTGACTTTAGCATGCACTGCTCTAAGAAACTGTCCCAAAAAAACCTATGCACTCAACATCCAGGCTACCTTTGCCAAGCTGATTCATCTAATTTATATGTGATGAAAATCACCCTTGACTATCACCATATTTTGTCACTACCACTGTGCTAAATGGGATGGATTTTGAATAGATCTAGTAACTCAAGACTGGCCAACTATGTGGTGCTGTGGGCCATCAGCAGCAGCAGAATTGTACTCAACCACAATCTGTAACCTCTTGGGTCGGTATATTTCTCACTCTATCATTGCCATCAAGCCAGAGGATCAGCTCTGGTTCAATGAAGAGTGCAGGAGGGTATGCCAGGAGCAGCAGCAGGCATACCTCAAAATGAAGTGTCAACCTGGTGAAGCTATAACACAGGACAACTTGCATGCCAAACAGCATAAGTAGCAAGTGGTGGACAGAGATAGACAATTAAGCAGCTAACTGGAGGAGGACACTATGCAAATATCCCCATCTTCAATGATGGGGGAGCCCAGCACATCAGCGCAAAAGATAAGGCTGAAGCATTTGCAACAGTCTTCAGCTAGAAGTGCCGCGTGGATGATCTATCTCGGCCTCCTCTGGGGGTCCCCAGCATAACAGCTGCCAGTCTTTGGCCAATTCGATTCATTCCACGTGATACAAAGAAACGGCTGAAGGCACTGGATACTGCAAAGGTTATGGGCCCTGACAACATTCCGGCAATAGTACTGAAGGCTTGTGCTCCAGAACTTGCCACACTCCTAGCCAAGCTGTCCCAGCACAGCTACAACACTGGCATCTACCTGGCAATGAGGAAATTGCCCAAGTATGTCCAGTACACAAAAAGCAGGTTGAATCCAACCCAGCAAATTACCACCCCTTTAGTCTACTCTCCATCATAAAGTGATAGAAGAGTTCACTAACAGTGCTATCAAGTGATACTTGCTTAGCAATAACTTGCTCACTGACGCTCAGTTTGGGTTCTGCCTGGCCACTCCTGACCTCATTATAGCCTTGGTTGAAACATAGACAAAAGAGCTGAACTCCTGAGGTGAGGTGGGAGTGACTGCCCTTGACATCAAGGCAGCATTTGAGTGAGTGTGGCATCAAGGAGCCCTAGCAAAATCAGGGAATCAGGGGGAAAACTCCTTGCTGGTTAGAGTCATACCTAGCACAAAGGAAGATGGTTATTATTATTGGAGTTCAATCATCTCAGTTCCAGGAGATCACTGCAGGAGTTCCTCAGGGTAGTGTCCTAGGCCCAACCATTTTCAGCTGTTTCATCAATGACATTCCTTCCATCATAAGGTCAGAAGTAGGGATGTTCGCTGATGATTGCACAATGTTCAGTACCATTCGCGACTCGTAAGATACTGAAGCAGTCCATTTCCAAATGCAGCAAGACCTGGACAATATCCAGGCTTGGGCTGACAAGTGGCAAGTAACGTTCGGGCCACACAAGTGCCAGGCAATGACCATCTCAAACAAGAAAGAATCTAACCATTGTCCCTTGACATTCAATGGCATTACCATCGCTGAATCCCCCACTATCAACATCCTGGGAGTTACCATTGAACGGAAACTAAACTGGACTAGCCATATAAACACTGTAACTTCTGGAGCAGGTCAGAGGCTAGGAGTCCTGCAGCGAATAACTCACCTCCTAACTCCCCAAAACCTGTTCACCATCTATAAGGCACAAATCAGGAATGTGATGGAATACTCTCCACTTGCCTGGATGAGTGCAGCTCCAACAATACTCAAGAAGTTTGGCACCATCCAGGACAAAACAGCCCACTTGCTTGGTAACCCATCCACAAACATTCATTCCCTCCACCATCGACTCACAGTAGCAGCAGTGTGTACCATCTACAAGATGCATTGCAGGATCTCACCAAACCGGCTTAGACAGCACCTTCCAAACCTATGACCATTACCATCTAGAAATTCAAGGGCAGCAGACACATGTGAACACCACCACCTGGAAGTTCTACTGCAAGTCACTCACCATTCTGACTTGGAAATATATCACTGTTCCTTCACTATCACTGGGTCAAGATCCTGGAACTCCCTCCCTAACAGCACTGTGGGTGTACCTATACCACATGGACTGCAACGGTTCAAGAAAACAGCTCACCACCACCTTCTCAAGGGCAATTAGGGATGGGCAATAAATGCTGACTAGACAGAGATGCCCACATCCCATGAATGAATAAAAGAAAAATAACAAGCCCCAATTATCTCCTCCTATATATTCCATCCTACAGTGTGGTTACTGATAGGAGATATAAACCACTCTCAAAGGTGACTTCTTAACTTTATCATTTCTTATCTCTCCGCAAAACTGATTCTACAGTGTTTCCAGAACAAAGGTTACCTTCTGTATTGTACTAATGTCATCCTTAATTAACAGAGCTACCCCTTCACCTTTTCCTAGCTTCCTGTCCTTCTTAAATGTCATGTACCCTTGAATATTCAGTCATTGTCCCAGTCTTTGTCATCCTGCAGCCATGACTCTGTCATGGCTATCAGATCATACATATATATTTATATTTATGTTGTTAATTCATCTGTTTTGTTCTGAATACTATGTGGATTCAGATACAGAGCCTTTAGTTCTGTCTTTTTACTATTTTTGTAACCTCTAGCTGTATCTGCTGCTGCACTCTTAGGTTTGTACACTCTGACCCTTCCTGCCATGCTCTGATCATAATTTCCTTTGTTCCTACCTTTCTCTCTTGCATTGACTTCCTTATTTAATTCATTACATCTTCCTAAACTTGATCCTTTACCCCCAGTATTTAATTTAAAGCCCTCTTTACTGCCCTAGTTATATGACTCGCCTGAACACTCATCCAGGCATGGTTCAAGTAAAGACCACTCCACCAGTACAGCTCACACTTTCTCCAGTATTGGTGCCTGTGCCCAATGAATAGAAATCCATTTCTCCCACACCAACCTTTGAGCCGTGCATTTAAGACTCTAATCTGATTTGCCCTATGCCAATTTGCTTGTGGCTCAGATAATTACCCAGAGAATATTACCTTGAGGTTTTTCTTTTTAATTTAGCCTCTAGCTACTCATACTCCTTCAGCAGATCCTGTTTCCTAGTTCTGTCTATGTTGTTGGTACCTACATGGACCATGACTGCTGGATTCTCCCCCTTCCACTGCAAGTTCCTCTCGAGTCCAGAGCTGATGTATGAACCCTGGCACCGGGCAGGCAACACAGCCGACTGGACTCCTGCTTTCAGCTGCAGAGAACTGTGTCTATCCCCTGACTATACTGTCCCCTATTACCACTAGATTCCTGTTAAACCCCTCTGCTTGAACGGCTTCCTGTACCATGGTGCCATGGTCAATGTGCTCATTCACCCTGCAGCCCCCACTTTCATCCATACAGGTTGCAAGAACCTCGAACCTGTTGAATAATTGCAAAGGTTGAGGCTCCTCCACTTCTACCTTCTGGGTCCCCATGCCTGCCTCACTTGCAGTCACACCCTCCTGTTCCTGATCACTGACCAAATCAGAAGACTCTTTCCTAAGGGGTATGACTACCACCTGGTACAAAGTGTCCATGCCACATTCCCCTCCCTGATGCTTCGCAGTATCCGCAGCTCGGCCTCCAGCTCAATGACTCTGAGCTAAAGCTCCTCAAGCTGCAGACACTTACTGCAGACGTGTTTGCCCTGGATCACACTTGCATCCAGAAATCCCACATTCTGCAGTTGCAACACATCACCTGCCCTGCCATCTTTATTATGTGTTAATAAATTGTTTTTTTAAATTAATTTATAATTAATAACACTGCTACTCCCAATAACCTTTACTAATGCTAGTAAACCTTACTACCGCTAATAAAACCTTACAATTACTATTAAATTACACAAGTTTTGAAGATAAATGAGCAAAATATTCAAAAACCAATCACTTAATCCTGTTCTTGAGACGTCACACTTTGATTTCTCTCAGAACAGGCCCGCTCTGGTCTGAAGCCACAGACTGGACTGGATTGTATAGCACCTCCAGGTGCTGCTGCCCGTCTCTGCATCCTCTGTTTACCCACTCATCTAGGCAATTATAATGTCTACTGACTTCATACAATATATCCATGAATATACTTGGTGAGAAATTGGGTTCACTAGTATTCATTGCTTGGGTACCATCAATGCCCAAAGAGCTCCAAAATGTAATCTGTAGCGCAAACATACATTTGTGAGGCTATCGCACCAGACGTCATATGAGTGCACATGTTAGAATGCAGTGACCATCTGATAGGAGTATGCAGAGCAGACAGATCATGTCATCAATCAGCATGCAATGCTGAGTTGATGCTGGCGGTGCCAATTTGGAGCACAATTCTCCAACCAATGCCCTCTCTTTACCTTGCACAGCTGTACACACATCAGCTGCAATTTCACCCAGAGATGGGCACTATTAGTGGAAAATAGCATGACTTAGAGAATGAACAGAGGCCATGCAGAGCAGGAGAAGCTGATAAAAGGAGGAGGCTGAGGTGTAGTGTTAATTAAATATTAATTGTGTTATGCTGTATCCAGGTATACAGGTGGTAGGCATTAACTGGGTATTCACTTGAGCATCTAAAAATGGAGACAAAATCTAAAATGAAAACAGTAAATGCTGGAAATATGCAATAGGTCAGGTAGCATCTGTGGAGAAAAAAAAGTTAACGTTTCAAGTTGATGACCCTTCATCAAAACTGAGGAAAGATAGAAAGGTAATTGGCTTTGAGCAAGTGAAAGGGGGAGGAAGAACAAAAGGGAAGGCCTAATGTAGGGTGGAGGGCAGGCGAAATTAAATCACAAAAGTTTTCATGGCATAAAAGCCAAAGGGAGTGGTAATGGAACAAGGAAAGAAACATAAGATATGTCCAGATGAGGTGTGAATGGCTGGATTAAACATTAAACAAAATTGAGATAGAGGTTATGATGTAAAAAATGTTGAACTCCATGTTGAGTGCAGAAAACTGTATAGTGCTGAGTTGAAAGATGATGTGATGTTCCTCAAGCTTGGTTGAGCTTAATTGGAACACTGTAGCAGGCAAGGACAGAAAGGTCAGAGTGGGAACAAGGTGGAGAATTGAAATGACAAGTGACAGGAAGCTCAGGTTCATTCTTGGGGACTGACAATGATGTTCTGCAAAATGGTCAGCCAGTCAGACTCAAATTGTAGTTGTTGAGTTTGGAGGTACATGATTGTAATGTGTAACTCTGTAAATAAATATAAAAGTGTTTAAAGATTGACTCAAGTTCTATCCTTCACCAACTAGCTTTCTGTAATATAACAAGAAGGAGGAGGCCATATCTACCCAAGGTGCTCAGGGAACAATTCTCCCACTTGAACCTCAATGATGAACAACACTGTGACATCCTTACTGAAATCTGCCACCTGTTGCAGCCAAAACTGTAACCTCAGTGCAGGGTAAAGACCACATTGCCAGTGGCTACAAAGGTGACTGTGGTGATAAATTTTTATGCTGGCGTTGGAGATATTTGCAACATCTTGCAGTTTGCTATTAACTGCTGCATAAGAAAGTCATTGAGGCTCTCTATCCAAATAGAACTAATTACGTTTTATCCTGTTTTGCTAGACCAAGCATGTGGAGTGAGGAGACGGTTTTATTAGGATTGTAACTTTCCCCATTTTGCAGGATGCTGTATCTTAACTCTACCCTCTACCAAAACCAAAAGCGATTCCAATCTCTCCATGTTCAGCTGCTGTGTGACTACTGGCAGTGAATCATGGAGTTCAATGCCCATTATCCAGGCAGCAGTCATGATGCTATTATTCCAGTGGCATTTCAGCCATAAAGACAAACCAACGGGCAGTTACTGGATTATAAAGACTATCCACTGACCACATGGCTGGTGACTCCAGTGCACAACCCATTCACAAATGCATGGAATGCATACAGTAAAAGCCATGTTGCCACTGTCTTGCTGAAACAACTCATCTGCTGCCTAGACTGCTCTGGGGGAGTCCTGCAGTGCTCAGCAGAATGGGTTAAGATTTATGGTGATCTGCACATTGCCTAAATACATCATCATAAGAGAACAGCCCTTTTCAACAGCTATTCGTCAAGCTGCTGAGGAGAAGGTGGAGGAGAGGACAAGGAAAGAGGAAGGGAGGAAGAAAACCACACAGTCCCTTGGTAACCCAATACAGGTAACCCAACCCCAATTCTCCATTTACCAGCAATCCCAAACCTTACCTTACCTCTGTTACTGACCACAGTATCGCTTGTCAAGAATGCAATGAGAATCACAAAATAAACATTCAAAACCAAAATTATAAATTAATTCATGCCATATTGCATACAAAGTCAAGTAAACACTCTTGTGCAGTCCGTTACTGCTTGTTTTCCATGTGCCTTTGCATTCGCTGGTCCTCCTATGCAATGTTATCCCAGTGGTTGCAGTATAGCTGGTGGAAGGCTGCTAACTTTCAATGGAGCAGTCTGGGCTGGCTGGTTGACAAGCAACAGCAAAGGCACTGGTGGAGTAGCAGGGGTGGGAGAGCAAATGCTGTCTTCCTCATAGCAAAGGATCCTCTTGGTAAGAGTGGTCATAACATGACAGAATATCACATTCAGTTGGAGGGTGAGAAATGTGGGCCAGAAACTAGAGTCTTAAACTTAAATAAAGGCAATTACAAGGGTTAAAAACAGATTTGGCTAAAGTGGAATGGGAAAATATGTTAAAAAATAAGATGTTAGAAAAGCTGTGGCAGACATTTAAGGAGATACTTCATAACTCCCAACAAAGATATATTCGATTGAGAAAGAAAATTCTACAAGATGGTTGTACCATCCATGGCAAACTAAGGAAGTTAAGGATGGTATCAAGTTGAAAGAAAAGACATACAATTCTGCAAAGATTAGTCGTAGGCAATTTGATTGGGAATTTTTTTAGAAATCAGCAAAGGATGGTAAAAAAAATAAAGAGGGAAAAATTGGAGTATGAGAGAAACTAGCAAGATATATAAAAACAGACAATAAAAGCTTCAACAAGCATATAAAAAGACAAGAGTAGCTAAAGTGAGCATTGGTCTCTTAGAGGATGAGGCTGGGGAATTGATAATAATTAATAAGATAGTGCTGGCTGAATGCAAAGGTCATTGAAATGAGCAACAAACATGCTGTTGATGTACCACTCACATTGCAATCAATGGGTGCAGGTTAATCGTTCATTGAGATCCCTGTTGTGTTCTGGGAATATCCAACGTAGGCTTCAGACTCTTGAGAATTCAGTAAATTAAAAAAGAAAAAGAAATAATGTGAATAGACAGAAGTCTATGTCAGACAATGCAACTGTTACTTTATCTTCTTGAACAGATCCACTTAAAAATTCCAAGCTCATTGACACGGTTGCAAACCAAGCACTATTTTATACCCAGTAAGACTGTTTAATTGCCATCACATGTTTTATCGCCATCAAATGAACTTCTATTAGCAGGTGTTTTCTTCTCCATTTCCACTTTTTCTCTTCTATCACAACTGTTCACTTCTACCATACAGCCCCATGGCCAGAGAAGCATGTGCAGAACCTGGCAGGTTTCTGCAGCCAATGTCATTGCACCATTTGGCTAGCATTTTCCACTGTAAAACGAAAAGATTGTCAAATTGCATCTACCAACAAGGTTGAGAATGGATGTTCAAAGTATTCAGATAGATTCTGTACTACAAAAGATAATCTTTCTGGCAAACTGATTAAACTAATAGCTTCTTATGGAAAATGCAAGCCTAGGTATATTGCTCATTCCCTAGTCTTTGATAATATTGAGGTGAGTTTTACCTCTTTAAAAATAGGATTAGCAGGTGAAAAAGGGCCTCAAAATGGGGTCAGGATCCTTACCTATTAATGCTGATGTTCTGGCCTCTGCCATTTTGCAACAGTCCTATCCCTAGGTGACTGCAGTATCTGCTGAACCAGGTTGCAGTCTTCTTTCCCAAGCAAATTGGGGTCCAATGGCATACTTAGGACTCCGATTACCATTATAAGAAACACATGTAGACTGGCGTTGAATGGGTGAGGCAGCTGACCTTAAAGGAAGTGCCACTGGCCCTCAGGAAACACCAACAAACATTTTTAAAATTTGCATTTTTGACGCCCAGATCAAGCTATAATGTTCCTCCTTCCTCCATGAAATATTATAGGCTGCTGTCAACCAGGGCTCACCCCCTCCCCACCACCCCGGGAACACATCCCTTTTCCATCCCAGGACTTACCTGCAGCTCTGCCACTGGTATCCCAACTGGTGACATTCCTGTGACCCAAAAGCAAAAAGCTGGTTTGGAGCAAGACATTGCATCCACAGCTCGCTGAACTGATTCAAATCAGTCCAAGGCCTGAACATTAGGGCAACCTCTTTGTCACTTGGGATGGGCAACCTGCAGGCCTTACAACAGTTAACATCTACCCGTTTATCTTTTCTTTAGAAATCATCAAGGTCAAATAAATGTCATGTCAATGAACGAACTCCTAAGATATATAGTCATCAGACATTTTACTGTTTTTCAAAACTGATATGACACAAGTTCTCCTCCAATGATTGGCCACACTGAGTTCCTAATCCCAGAGGCCTACTTCTGACTAACTGCATGAAACTGAGAAACTACCAGGTCTACTTTTCTCTCAAGGCATTGTACATAGTACAATGAGACCTAGAGATCTAATCAGAACCTAACAATTTCCTTTGGGAGGGGATTCCATAACTTTATTTTTTAAAAATTGGCCTATCCTGAACTTACTTGAAGGACTTATAACCAAAGGTTTAATCAAGCTGAATTAAGGCTTGATAGTACCGGAAAAGCTCTGTTGGTAGCATTTTTTTAGACTGTCATCATTAAGTTCTGTATATATTTGTCTGGCACCAGCATCATTGCACATCCAAACACAAACAGTCACTCTAACAGGAAGTGACCTTGTGAGCTCACCCATGATTACAATCAGAATTTAGCAAGAAAGAAATTATATGAAGCCTTTCCATAAAAACCACTTACAACCTAATGTTCAGGCACACATTTCTGACCTTTGCTATAAGGGTTCAGCCAAAGAGGATGCTGTCATTTACATGAATAGGGTTAGAAAAAAAGCCTTTTAAAGCTCTTCAGCTCACTTAAATCATTAATCCTATACACTAGACATTTCTACATTTAATTGTAGTCAATTAAACCCAATATTTATTAATACTAGTGGCAGGTGTTTTCAGCAGCAGTGCAAATGGCTGTCTAGTACCATAATTCTAGCTGCGAAGGCATTTACTCTGAACTCATGTAAATCACTGAATATAAACAAGCCCAAATAATTCCATCTGCATTTGGCAATTTGTCGTTACTTTTGGGTTCATTTTCCCCGTTTGTCTTGCAGATGAAGTTTGCAGGAAATGTCAAAGCCAGTGATTGATGGCTTAAGATTGGATGCATTGACTTCAGGCTTTCATAAAACAAGACAGCTGTTGGAAGAACATTTCCTCTAGGAGCTGGAAAGGTTCAAATTTTTCCATTTCTTAGAATGTTTGCCTGATGAAAGATTTGACTTTACCAGAAAAGTGCAAAAGAGTAGTGCTTGTGGATCAGTGAGCCATTGAGAGTGTCCAGAACTGATGAGTTACACTATTAATGGAATATGTGTGACAGCAGTAACAGCTGTAATTGAGCTGGTACATTTGCACACAAGAGCACAAATTTAATCTTAGTGTAACTTGAAAAGTTCTCATCTGAAGTTGTTTAATGTTATTCATAGCGATCATTCTGAATTGAATGGCAAAGGAGTATGGTTGTTAATACATTGAGTTATATAAAAAATTACGGTACAGAAACAGGTCATTCTGCCCCACCACTCTATGTTGGCGCTCTATGCCCAACCTAAGGCTCCTCCCATCCTACTTTATCTAACCCTATCAGCATATCCTTCTGTTCCTTTCTCCTCCATGTACTTATCTAGCTTCCCAGGAGGAACTTGATGCGATCAGGTTAGCTGCAAATTTCCCTCCAAGCCACACACCATCCGAACTTGGAACTATATTTTGTTCACTATCACTGCGTCAAAATCCTGCAACTCCCTCCCTAACAGCACTGTGGGTGTACCTATACAACAGGGACTGCAGCGATTCAAGAAGGCAGCTCACCACCACCTTCTCAAGGGCAATTAGGGATGGGCAATAAATGCTGGCTATACACCTTGACCAAAATCCTGAACCCGCCATTTTCCCAATGGGTAGTTCAAATTAAAACCATTGTTTTAGTTACAATGCAGATCATTAAGTTATCATTCCCTGTGCAATTTGCATGATAGAATATCCTTCCAACAAAGTTTAAAAAAAAACATGTGACAATCGCTTTTCCAACATTTCAAAGTACAGTATGGAATTCATATACTGTCACATTCTTTGTAGACAGGCTGTAAAATGGTTCATGTGGGAAATGGAAAGGCTGCAATGATGCATCTAATTGTGCTATATTTGGGATTGCTTGATGCTGATACTGGTGGGAAGTGCATGATTCCCCAGCAACAACAGCTGTCCTTAAACATGGAAGAAAGATAGCGAGGTGATTCTGATCTCAGTAGTGATCATTAAAACTGAATGAGCAGGTGTTAGGTGTTGTTCCCATTCCTGTTGCATGTGAATTTCTGGCTGGCTACTATTTGTACATAAGAATTGTTTTCACACTTAGGGCAGAATCATCCCAGATTTGCACTTATTGAAGTAGCGGGCAGGAAAGAGAACATTTTACCCGCCAGCTGCAATGGCGGCTTTTCACACTGTATCGTCTCAATCCCACCTTATTAATCAGGCATTCCCAGGAAACACACCACTTTGATGGCGGGCGGGCTCTCATTCGCTTGCCATGCCATCATCTCACCGCTTCCTCATGCCAGATGCCATATTTAAAGTGCAACCACACGCACATCTCTCAGTGCTCCCAGCCCAGAACTGCTGCACAGAAGACATGGCCCTGAAAGGCAAGAAGACTGCAGCCCCCAGATTTAGTGACGTGTTCCTTGAGCGCATTTTGCATACCATGGAGTTCCGCCGTGATGTCTTCTACCCCCCGTTCTGATCGCAGGAGGGGCAGCAACATCACCAATCCAGTTTGAGAGGTGGCAGCAGCAGTGGTCAGTGCCGATGCCCTGCAAAAGAGGACAGCCACCCATTGCCAAAAGAGGTTGAATCATCTTACCTGTTCCACCAGGATAAGTCACTCTTCTCATCACTCTCAACTCTCACACTCACAAACCACATACATCCACAGGGATCTCACTCACTGCAAGTTCAAGGGACATCACCTTTCACTCTCTCACAAACACACTTATTGTCCTCATCCCAACCATGGGACCACTCACCACCCACACATGCCAGGTATACTTATCGTCCGGCCTGCCAGGTGCCCTGCTTACACTCTATCCATCTGAATTCAAGTAGGACAAGCTGGCACACAACAAGAGGGAGAGGTTGCAGACTGGTGGAAGAATGTCTGAAATCAAGGTCTTCATGGTCTTGCAAAATAGAGTCATCCAGCTGGTTGGCGAAGATCTGACCCATTCCTGTGCTGATGGTGAGGTTGGTGGTGCTCTACCAAGTGAGGATCCAGCAGTGCAACATCCATGCTGTGAGTCAGTTCCCCTGTTCTGCAGTCCCCTGCCATGCACTAGTTATCTCTCGCTGCTTTCGCAGGCACATCTGGGAAACAGACGAAGGGAGTCCACAACCCACGTCCTCGACTCAAGCCTCGAAGACACCAAAGATGAGGAATCTGCTGAAATCCTCACTGAATACTCGTCATAACGCTCACCCACACCCTCCACTAGCGCAGAGACACACCTCGGTGGGACCAAGCTTTAGAGTAGCCTCGGGGTCCCAACCTGGTGAGCACATGGGACTGTCTGATCCACAGCAGGCAGAGACAAGGACTTCCCAGGTATCCGGCACTCCGAGGACTGCTGGAGACCAGAAATCTGCTGATTCCAAGTCAAATGATGAGCCCCTGGAGGCGGTCATATCTCAGTTGCTGGAGCTGCAAAGACAAGCTCAGGGACATCAGGAAGACATGTCCGCTGCCTTCCTCAGATTGCAAGGTACAATGGAGGGGTCTGTCCGCCTCCAGTCTGAAGTGATAGTGCCGGCATGCCAATGCACCGAGGCCAAAATTGGTAGGATGGCGGCTGCTGTGGAGACCTTGGTCCAGGACATCGCTCCTGTGCTGCTGCACGGGCTGAACTCCATTGCTGACGCTATAGTTGGCCTCCAACAGCATGTACGCGAGAGGGGTGCGAGGCAGCTCAATCTCACTCCAACTTCCCCTTCTTCTCAAGGAGTCAGCCTTGGGACCCTCGGGCACCCATGGGGAGGAGGATCAGCAGGTGCATACCTAGGGCGATCCACCCAGCTGACTCTGGGAGTGTCCGGCCCATCCAAATCCCCTCTTCCTGCGATCCCAGCAAGTCCAGCTCCACAGACCGAGGAGGGTACCACTGCCACAAAGCAGGACCCCAAAAGCAGCCTGGGGCCCTCCAGGTCTCAGCCCTTCAGAGGATGCCCATCAAGGCCATCACAGACAGGGCGTAGCAGTCAGCAGGCTGCATCCACTTCTGCTGTGATTGTCAGGGGAGAACCAAGACATAGTGGCAGGGTTATGAACGTCAAGAAAATGTAGTTGCACAGCCTGGGCATGGGTGCTAACCACTTGTGCACAATGTTCACTATTGTTAATAAACTCTCAACAGTGTCTCCTTGTAAACTCTCAAAAGTGTCTCCTTGTCTATGGATCCTTGTTCTGATGAGCGTTTGTGTCGCTTGGATGTGAAACCTTGGACCCTGCATAAGGTAAAGGTAGGTGTCTCAGTCCAGGGCCTGGTCCCTGCACTTTGTGCAACCATCCCAGCACACTGATGGTGTGTCCTCACTGTCACTGGTCATTTCAGTCATGTTCGATGGGGCTAATCACTGCTGCCAGAATCTCCTTGGCTGGCAGCACAGACTCCCATCATCCTCTCTGTGTGCTCCCAGCACCTTTGGGGTGCGGCTGACCCCCCCCCGACCCCCCATCTCATCAGCATCTGTTCCGGTGACAGGGTGGTCCTGAAGGGTTCAGCTCATGAAGGATGCCATAAAATGAGGAGGAGTTAAAGTTTCCCCACTGCATCTCCCTGAGATAACCCTGTTCACAAAGCGCAAGCGAGATGCCATCAGCAAGACAGGAGTCAGACATTCACATAAGCTGTGTGAGGATCTATGGAGTGTCCCCACTGCATGTTGTCATCATCCTCCTGAATGTAGAGACTATGCACATCCGTTGCGTCTCTGTCACAGAGGGTATGTGCACTACCATCAGTGAAACAGGAGTCAAACATTCACAAATGCAATGTGAGGATCTATGGTGACTCCTCACCCTATGTCTTCATCATCCTCCATGAACCTAGCAGCTATGACTCATCTGGCTAGTGTGACGGCCTCATCGCTGTCATCTTTGCCTTTGAGGACCTCCTCTACCTCATCCCCATCAACATCCTCCTCATCGGAGGAGGCGTGCAGCTCCTCCATCTCCTCCTCAGCCAGCTCCTCCCCCCATTGCAGTGCCAGGTCGTAAAGGGAACAGCAAATGACGACAATGTGTGACACCCTCTGCAGACTGTATTGCAGGGCTCCACCAGATTGGTCCAGGCATCAGAACCTCATTTTCACAATTCAACAGATCTGAACTGTGCATAGACCTACACCTGTTGCGTCTCCATGACAGGAGCCTTATCACAGAGGGTATGTACGCTACCATCAACCAAACAGGAGTCAAACATTCACAGATGCGATGTGAGGATCTTTGATGTCACCTCACTGCATGTCTTCATCATCCTCCATGAATCCAGCAAGTATGAGGGCCTCCTTAATGCACCAAAGTGTGAGTTGCAGCATGAGCCTCGTTGTACCTTCTCTCTGTTGCAATCTGAGGCTGCCACATGGGGGTCTTCAGCCATGTCCTCTGTGGGTCGCCCTTGTGCCTAAGGAGCCAAACCTGCAGCCTCTCTGGACTCTGGAAGATGACAGGGATCTGAGACCTACGGAGAATGTAGAAATCACGGACACCCCCTGGGGACTCTGCACAGACCTGAAGGATGTATTTGTGATGGTCGTACACCAGCTTAACATTCAGCGAGTGGAAGCCCTTGCAGTTGATGGCTTGTTGGCACCGAGATGGCACTCTGCACTTGTGGAACACCTGAGATTTGGGCAAATCCCAGTGCTCTTGCATCCTGGCTTTCCTGATCCCGGGTGAAATGCACAAAGTTGTGTGCCTTTGCGAAAATGGCGTCATGGATGCATTTGTGGGTGGAGGCTTGTGAGATCACTCAGAGGTCACTTGTGGAGCCCTGAAAGGAGCCACTGGCATAGAAATTGAGTGCCACAGTCACTTTCACAGCCACTGGCAGTGGATGCCCTCCATATCCCCGTGGCGCCAAATCCTGCAACAGATGTGACTGATCAGTTTCCTGGGCATGCACAGATCTTTGGTGACACTGGTTCTCGGTCATCTGCAGGAATGACAAGTGCTGTCTATAGACCCTGGGTCTAGAAAGGTGCCGACCAGCAATAGCTCGATGTGGCTCTTCAGTTGTGTTGTGGGAGCCCCTGCAGCCCCTTCTTCCTGGGGGTGCTGTTCCTCCCTCTGTCCAGCCAGGTGCTACCGTCGCTCACTTCTCCTTCATTTCCGCTCTCTGTAAGCTATGAAGCAGACAGCTAGGTCACCAGGTTCTGTGCTCCTGATGTACTCCTTTGGCAGGATGAAAGAGAGAGACATGTGGGTTAGCTTGGGTGTACCAAGAACTTCTCTTGGCTAAGTCTGAAGGCCCCTTAGCGCATCCCAGAGTGTGATGACCACTACTTGGATGGCCTGAGTTTAGTGCTCTGTATGGCTGCGCGGAACCCCACCCACCTCCGCCCCACTCCGACTGACCGATTGGTGGCAGCTTTGCCCTTGGACTGCATGCTGTGCTCTCAGCTCAGGAGCAGGCATTCTCCTAACCCGCACTGTAAGCCGGCACTGTTAGCTTGAACCATGGGGGGACTGGTCCAAACCGGAATGATGACATTGCAAGGGGCTGTGAGCACCTCCACCAGTGACTGCTCCATGGCCAGCTTTTGCAAGAAGATTGTACAACTGCCCAGTCGTCCAATTGTTCTACAGTCCACTAAAACGCTCATTAGTTTGCTGTCTGCACATCAGTGTGGCTGCGCTTAAACTGTCTCAGCTGCAGAGGAATGGTCACTTATACAAAGTTAACCTAATGCTTGGCTGCTTCCTTCCCCGCATGTGCTTGTGCACTATCTTCAACCACAGTGCAGCCCTTATCCCCCCTCCCAACTCACCTCAACCTCAGTGCAGTCCTTATCCCCCGTCCCAACTCACCTCAACTGCAGTACAACCCTTATCCCCCCTCCCAACTCACCTCAACCATAGTGCAGCCCTTATTCCCCCCTCCCAACTCGCCTCAACCATAGTGCAGCCCTTATCCCCCCTCCCAATTCACTTCAACCACAGTGAAGCCCTTGCCAACTCCTCACCTTGCCCCCCAACTCACCTCAACTGCAATGCTGCCCTTGCCCCAGCACTGCACTGTCAGCCAGGTGGGAAAATGAAATTTGCCTGTGCCCTTCCCAAATGCGCGATGCCTCAACCTTGAGGTCCAACAGGTGACTGTGCACTCATCTCTGAATTCCCCTCAAAGTGCAGTTTGCCAGTTGCATGCCTTATAACTGCTATTGTCAAACGTGATTGCATGCTGACGTGCTTGGATGATCCACTGTTGGGGGTTGATTCTGAGAAACTTGGCTTATAATGGCATGCAGATGTATTA
Organism: Carcharodon carcharias; assembly: GCF_017639515.1. NCBI lineage: Eukaryota > Metazoa > Chordata > Chondrichthyes > Lamniformes > Lamnidae > Carcharodon > Carcharodon carcharias. The sequence continues at coordinate 34,029,887 of NC_054473.1, forward strand.
CAATAAAATTCCCAATGTGCGACGGTGGGAAATGCGACCCGCCATTGACACGTGGAGCTTATTGCAAGCTGGTTTCACAATGTCGTGAAACCGATTTTTGGCTTCTCGCCATATTGTCCGCTCATGACCGCCATGACACCCAATGCCAGAGGACATGGAAAATTCTACCCTTAGTTTCAGTAAGAATCCACACTGCGAAAACAAAATATCTTTTGAACTGACTACCTAGTACATCCTCCTGACTTTTGTGGCAGGATTGAGCCCTTTGCCTTCATAACCCATTTTGAATGGTTGTAATAGGCCTATTGGCTTTCGATTGGGTTTTATGGCTGTAATCGCCAAATAAAGTATTTTAATGGCACAGAAGGAGGCCATTCGGCCTATTGTGTCTGCACTGGCTCTCCAAATGAACATTGTAATCTAGTGCCATTGTCCTGCCTTTTCCCCATACCCTTGCACATTGTTTCTATTCAAATAATCATCTAATACCCTCTTGAACTGCCTTGATTGAACCTGCCTCCACCACACTTCCAGGCAGTGTATTCCAGACCCAAGCCACTTGTTGTGTGAGGAAGTATTTTCTCATGTCACATTTGCTTCTTTTGCAAATCACTTTAATTCTGTGCCCTTTCGTTCTTGATCCTTTTACGAGTGGGAACAGCTTCTCACTATCTGCTCTGTCCAGCCCCCTCATGATTTTGAACATCTCTATCAAATCTCTTCTTAGCCACCTTCGCTCCAAGGAGAACAGCCCCAACCTCTCCAATCTATCTACGTAACTGAGGTGTCTCATCCCTGGAACCATTCTTGTAAACCCCTTTTGCACTCTCTCCAATGTATTTACATCCTTCCTATAATGTGGCGTGCAGAATTGTACACAATATGCCAGCTGAGGTCTAATGAGTGTCTTATATAAATTCAGCATAACCTCTTTGCTCTTGTACTCTATGCTCCTATTGATAAAGCCCAGGATACTATACGCTTTAGTAACTGCTATCTCCATGTGTCCTGCCACCTTCAATGATCTATGCACATACAAACAGGTCTTTCTGTTCCTGCAAAATTTCATCCCTTATTTTATATTATCTCTCTTTGTTCCTCCTACCAAAATGCATCAGCTCACACTTTTCTGCATTGAACTTCACCTGCCAACTATCTGCCCACTCCACCAACTTGCCCATGTCCTTTTGAAGTTCCACACCATCCTCCTCACAGTTCACAACACTCCCAAGCTTCATATCATCTGCAAAGTTTGAAATTGTCGCCTGCACACCAAGATCTAGATCATTAATATATAATCAGGAAAAGCAAGGATCCCAATACTGACCCCTGGGCAACTCCACTACAAACCTTCTTCCAACACGAAAAACATCCATTGACCATTACTCTCTGCTTATTTTTCAGCCAATTTTGTGTCAACTTGCTACTGTCCCTTTTATTCCATGAGCAATAACTTTTCTCACAAGTCCATTGTGTGGCACTGTATCAAATACCTTTTGAAAGTCCATGTACACCAGATCAGCAGTATTACCCTCACTGGCCTTTTTTGTTACCTCAACAAAAAACTCCAGCAAATCAGTTAAACTTGGTTTCCCCTTTAGAAATCCATGTTGGTTTTTCCTTATCAATCCATATTTTTCAATGTGACTACTAATTCTATCCTGAATAATTGTTTCTAGAAAAATTATGGCCAGCGTCCCTGTAATTTTTACTCTCACTTCCTTCAATATCCTTGGATGCATCTCATCCGATCCCAGTGCCTTGTCAACTTTAAGTATCGACAGTCTATTCAATATTTCCTCCTTATCAATTTTGAGTGATAGAGTTTCCTTGCCTGTCACCATGGCCTGGGTAGCATCTACCTCCTTGGTAAATACGGAACAAAGTATTCATTTAATACCTCAGCCATGGCCCCTTCGTCCATGTGTAGATTCCCTTTTAAGGCCCTAATTAGTCCTACTCCTCCTTTACCACCCTTTTACTATTTATATGCCTATAGAAGACTTTAGGATTCCCCTTCATGTTGGCTGCCAGTCTTTTCTCATAATTTCTCTAATTTTCTCTTTATTTCTCTAATATTCTTTTTCACCCCCTCTCTGAACATTCTGTATATCTCTTGGTTCTCAATTGTATTTTCTACCTGACACATGTCATAAGTGCACTTTTTCTTCTTCATCTTAATTTCTATCTCCTTTTTCAACCAGGGACCTTGGGACTTGTTTGCCCTACCTTTCCCTTTCAATGGAAAAACCTTGATTGTGCCTGAAACAATTCTTTTTTGAAGGTAGCCCATTGTTCAGATACAGTTTTTCCCGCCATAATTTTGTTCCAGTCTACCTGGCCCAGCTCTGTTCTTGCCCCATCGAAGTCAGCTCTTATCCAGTTAATTATTCTTACTCTGGATTGCCTATTGTCCTTTTCTATCATCATCCTAAAACGTACAATACAATGATCACTGTCTCCTAAATGTTCCTCCAGTACTTGTTTATAGTACTTTCTTAGCCTTTTATAACAGTTTGTTTCAATATTTATGGCCCTTTTATTACAAATGTATATTTTTGGATTAATTTTTAAGAGGGCAATTTTTATCTACCCTTTGTATTAAATTTAATGCAACAGGAGCATGACATGACTGTTCAGTTTCACATTTTTCTCATATTTGAAAAGGTTGATAGTAGCCATGTGGCTAACAAACCAGAAGCTTTCTGCTCCTCCTTTGTCACCAACACTTGATCCTTCTCACCTGTGTACTGTGACTCACCAGATATTACCTCCTCCAGCTCACTAACTGCATCCTTTGGAATGTGTGTAAAAGTTGGGGTTTGTGAACATTGATCAGAGGAACTTAAGGTTCTAGGATGTTGGCAGACTACTTTCCAGGACAACATTGATGGAAAAGAAACAAATATTAGAACCAGTGTATCAGATAGTTTTAAGCTATCAGAAGATTGGACAGAATATAAAAAGCAGCAAAGAATGACTAAAAGATTAATAAGGAGGGAAAAATTAGAGTGCGACAGAAAGCTAGCTAGAAATATATAGAAATATATTTGAGCTTGCCTTACAATATGCTGTTTGTGATGTTTCTATGGTTGCTTGCATGCCAGTAAATGCGAAGGGCAACAATACATAAGAGAAGAATAGTACAAGGCTTGGGCTTAGGGCAACCTTGCAGCTTTACCTTCCCCTGCATAGCTACTGCTCGTATATACAAGTCCATGTTTGTCCCCACCATATATACACACATACAAATTAGGAAGAGTAGGGCTCTTGGACCCTCGAGCCTGCTCCGTCATTCAATAAAATCATGGCTGATCTGACTGTAACCTCAACTGCACATTCCTGCCTACCCCCGATAACTTTTCACCTTTTTTTTCAGGAACCCACCTACATCTGCCTCAAAAATATTCAAAGACTCTGCTTCCACTTCCTTTTGAGGAAGAGTCCCAAAGACGCATGACTCTCTAAGAGAAAAAAATTCTCCTCATCTCTGTCTTAAATGGGTGAGCCCTTATTTTTAAACAGTGACCCTTAGTTCTAGATTCTCCTGCAAGAGGAAACATCTTCTCTGCATCCACCCTGTCAAGGGCCCTCAGGATCTTATATATTTCAATCAAGTTACTTCTAACTCATCTAAACTCCAGCAGATACAAGCCTAGCCTATCCAACCTTTCCTCATAAGACAACCCACTCATTCTAGGGTGTTAGTCTAGTAAACCTTCTCTGAACTACTTCCAATGCTTTTACATTCTTCCTTATATAAGGAGACCAATACTGTATACCATACTCCAGATGTGGTCTCACCAATGCCGTGTATAACTGAAGCATAATCTCCCTACTTTTGTATTCAATTCCCCTCGCAATAAATGATAACATTATTTTAGCTTTCCTAATTACTTGCTGAACCTGCATATTAACCTTTGCGATCCATGCACTAAGACATCCAGATCCCTCTGCATCACAGAGCTCTGCAGTCTATCAGCATTTAGGTAATATGTTTCTTTTTTATTTTTCCTGCTAAAATGGACAATTTCATATTTTCCCACATTATACTCCATTTGCCAGATATTTGCTCATTCACTTAGCCCATCCATATCCATTTGCCAGATATTTGCTCACTCACTTAGCCCATCCATATCCATTTGCCAGATATTTGCTCACTCACTTAGCCCATCCATATCCATTTGTAGCCTCCTTATGTCCTCTTCACAATTTACTTTCCTACCTATCTTTGTGTCATCACCAAATTTAGTAAGCATACCTTTGGTCCCATCATCCAAGTCATTTTCATAAATTGTAAAAAGTTGAGGCCCCAGCACTGAACCCTGTGGCACACTGCTCCTTACATCTTGCCAACCAGAAAATGGCCCATTTATGCCTACTCTCTGTTTCCTTTTAGCTAGCTAATCTTCTATCCATGAATATATGTTATCCCTACACCATGAGCTTTAATTTTCTGCAATAACTTTGATGTAGCAGCTTATCAAATGCCTTCTGGAAATCTAAGTACAGTACATCCACAGGTTCCCCTTTATTCACAGCACATGTTATTTCTTCAAAGGGCTTCAATAAATTGGTTAGACATGATTTCACTTTCACAAACCCATGTTGACTGTGCCTGATACCTTGAATTTTTCTAACTGCCCTGCTATACTATTTTTAATAATAGCTTCTAACATTTCCCCCATGACAAATGTTGTGCTAACTAGCCTATAGTTTCCTGCTTTCTGCCTCCCTCCCTTTTTGAATAAAAGAGTTACATGTGCTATTTTCCAATATAATTGAACCTTCTCTGAATCTAGGGAATTTTGGAAAATTAAAACCAATGCATCAACTATTGCACTAGCCACTTCTTTTAAGACCCCAGGATGAAGCTCATCAGGACCCGGGCTTGTTAGCCCGCAGCTCCAATAATTTGCTCAGTGTCGCTTCCCTAGTGATTGTAATTTTCCTGAGTTCCTCCCTCCCATTTCCTGATTTACAGCTATTTCTGGGATGTTACTTGCATCCTCTATTGTGAGGACTGATGCAAAATATCAGTTCAATTCATCTGCCAAATCCTTTATTTCCATTATTAATTACCCAGGCTCATTTTCTATAGGACCAATGCTCACTTTGTTAACTCTTTTCTTTTTAAAATATCTACAGAAAGCTCTAGCTATCCGTCTTTATATTTTTAGCTAGCTTTCTGAGGCATTCTAATTTTTCCCTCCTTATTAATCTTTTAGTCATTCTTTGCTGCTTTTTATATTCTGTCCAATCTTCTGACCTGCCACCCATCTTTGCGCAATTATATGCTTTTTCTTGAAGTTTGATACTATCTCTAACTTTTTTAGTTAACCACGCATGGTCGGTCCTCCCCTTGGAACTTTTCTTTCTTGTTGGAATGTATGTATTCTGTGTATTTTGAAATATCCCTTTAAATGTCTGCCACTGAACCTCTATTGACCTATCCCTTAACCTAATTTGCCACTTCACTTTAGCTAGCTCTACTTTCATGCCCTCATAATTGCCCTTATTTAAGTTTAAAATTAGACCCATCCTTCTCTTCCTCAAACTGAACGTAAAATTCAATCTTTTTTAAAAATCCATTTATGGGATCTGGGCACCAACAGCTAGGTCAACATTTATTGCCCATCTTTGATTGCCCTTGTGAAGGTGGTGGTGAGCTGTCTTCTTGAACCACTGCAGTCCATGTGGTGTAGGTACAGCCACAGTGCTGTTAGGGAGGGAGTTCCAGGGTTTTGACCCAGCGGCAGTGAAGGAACGACAATATATTTCCAAGTCAGGATGGTGAGTGGTTTGGAGGGGAACTTCCAGATGATGGTGTTCCCATGTGTCTGCTGCCCTTGTCCTTTTAGGTGGAGCAATCGTGAGTTTGGAAGGTGCTGTCCCAGGAGACTTGGTGAGTTCCTGCAGCGCATCTTGTGGATGGTAACCACCCCCTGTGATTGGAACATCGCAACATTTTTGGACTGGGGAGGGGTAGGAGCTCCATCTACAGGGGAGGCCATGCTCATGGCATCTCTGTTCCACCTCCCTAAGTGACTTAACCTGAAAGATTCTGATGCCACTGTGAGTCGGTGGTGTAGGGAGTGAATATTTGTGGACAGGGTGCCAATCAAGCAGGCTGCTTTGTCCTGGATGGTGTCAAGCTTCATGATCACCGCTACCTAGGAGTGCCTTCACCTTGAGGTCATTAATTAATCCTATCTCATTGCATGATACCATGCCTAGTATAGCCTCTTGTCTGGTTGACTCCAGAATGTGCTATTCTAAGAAAGCATCCTAAAAACTTTCTATGAATTCCTCATCTAGGCTACCTTTGCCCATCTGATTTTTCCAGTCTGTATGTAGATTAAAATCCCCCATGATTATTACCATACCTTTTTGACAAGGTCCCATTAGCTCTTCTTTTACACCACATCCTCTGTGTGGTTACTGTTAGGGGGCTTCTCCATCCCGGTTTCCTTAGGTCTAGCTCTAGCTAATACCATGATTAATTAACAGAGTCACCCCTCCACCTTTTCCTAGTTTTCTGTCCTTCCTAAATGTCATGTACCCTTAAGTATTCGATCCAAGTCTATGTCATCCTGCAGCCATACCCCTGTAAAGGCTATCAGATCAAACTCATTTATTTCTGTTTGCGCTATCAGGAAGTCACTGGCTTAATTCTTTAACTTTTCTGAAGTTTAGGTATGTCCTTTTCTATTATGTGGCACCTTTTGTCTTGCAAAGCCAAAAAAAGAGATGTTCAGATGTAGTAACTTAAAGCATCACAAGCAAAATGATAGACATAACTTGCAGCGTCTGCAAGTTAAGATGCACCATTTAATTTGAATGTGTCACAATGATTTGATGCAAAAAGTCTTTGCAAGGTGTGAGTGTGGGAAGGCTTTCAACTTAAGTTACAACTGGGATGTATACCATGATGAAGTATGAATATGTTTGAGATGGAAGGAAATAATGGAAGGCTGTAAGAGGATTTGGTGTGGGTGAGCAGTAGAGTAAATCAACAGGATTATTGTATATGATTTCAGGAAATCTACCTGCCACTTGGTACTGTTGGGCAGCCTTAATCTGCCAGGTTCCTTCTCCACATCTATTGGCCTGCTGGTACTGGACATATTACTGAACCTGGCAAGCACCTCATGCCAGGTATGGTGCACTACCATCTCATGGAGAGGATACCTGGAATGGCAAACTGCAATTTTTTTATGCCCCTCTCATGCAGCAAGGCAATCATTTCACCAGCTATTAAACAGGAGATTGTGTACTACACCACACTGCCACTTGCCACCACAATGGGTTTGGTTTAATTCACTTTTGGCCTGCTACTTCTTTCCTCTCTTATGGACTTCATCATCTGATAATGATCCATGACCCCACCATTCCACCCTTCCAAAAACATAAGAGCTTGGCCACTTGGGAACAAGGGCCATCCCTAAGACAAAGTCTGCCATGTCATGGTAGTGTGATGCATGTTGCACAACATGGCAATACAGAGAGGACTGCAATTGGAGGAAATGGAGCCATTATCTGATGAGGAAAAATTAAGTGAAAGCAAGGGAAAAGCAGCAAAGGTCAGCACAACCCATTGTAGCCAGATGCCAGGGATCAGTTAGTAGATCAGCGCTCTGGGTAAATTACTCACTCCACTCCTCTGAAAAGCCCCTCTATCATTAACGGTCCTTGTTACTCTCTTAAGAATATGGAAATCAATCAGCCAACTTTTATATCAATGACAATGCAGACCCAGAAGCTGCTTTGAAAAGACTGCAAACCAAAGTGTCAAACGCAATGAAGAAGATTTGATTAGTATGAACATAATTTTAGCTTTGAAATCATCTCTCACCCAAGCATCCAGCATGGTAGCATAGTAAACCAGAGACCTAGGGTGGAATTTTCTGTGCCCGCTGGCGTCAGGTGTGTTCAGCGGTGTGAGTGGACAATATGGCAGGAAGGCCAAAAATCAGTTTCACAACATCATGGAACCAGTTTGTAATTGTCCGCTCCACCCGTAAATGACGGGCTGCGTATCCCGCCGCTGCATGTCTGGAACTTCTTTGTAATACATCTACATATCATTATAAGCCCAGCTCACCAGAATTATCCACTCATGCTAGATCATCTGAGCATGTTGGCATGATTGCACGCCGACATGTTTCACAACAACATTTATAAGGCACGCACCTGGTGAGCAGCACTTTGAGGGGGATTCGGAGGTGAGTGCACAGTAACGTTGCGCAGCACTCATGAGAGTCACCTGTTGGACTTCAAGGTTGAGGCACCACGCATTCAGGCAAGGGCACAGGCAAGTTGCATTTTCCTGGCTGGCTGACAGTGTGGTGCCAGGGTAAAGCCGTCTGAGTGGGATTGACTTTTGGAGAGAATTCTAAGGAGAGATCTTGGAAGGTGAAGCTAGGAATCCCTCATGCGAAAGAATTTCAATCATTCTTGAATGCAGTTGAGGTGAGTTGGGAGGGGAGGGCGCAAGGGCTGTACTGCAGTTGAGGCAAATTGGGGGGGGGGGGTGCCAAGGGATGCCCTGCGGTTGATGGTAGTGCACAAGCATGTGCAGGTGTGGGGTGGGAGGAGGGAAGCAGCCACGCATTAGGGAAACCTTGTATAAAGTGACCATTCCTCCACAGCTGAGACGGTTCAGATGCAGCCACATTGACATGGTTGGAGTCGGGCCTCTAGTTTATCTGCCCACTCAAGCAAGCAGAGGCTTGAAAGTGCCACATATGCTCTAGAGCTTTTCACCCCTCGGGCACAGACTGCAAACTAATGAGTGTTTTATGGAACAGTTGGACAACTGGGCATGTTGTATAATCTCCTTGCAAAAGCAGGTTGTGGGGCAGTCACTGGTGGAGGCACTCAGAGCCCCTTGCAATGTCATCATTCAGGGTTGGACCAGCCTCCCCCATGGTTCATGCACAAATGCATCCATGAGGTCATGGATGCCATCTTTTTGAATGTGCACAACTTTGTGAATTTCACCTGGGATCAGTAAAGCCAGGATGCAAGAACATTGGGATTTGCCCAGATCTCAGGCTTCCCACTGGTGCAGGGTGCCATCAACTGCACTCTTGTGGCACTCAGATCTCCATGGCAACAAGGGATCAACTATGTCAACTGCAAGGGCTTCCACTCACTGAATGTTCAGCTGATGTGTGACCACCACAAACCATTCTGCAGGTCTCTGCATGGTTCCCAGGGAGTGTCTAGTGAGGAGACACCATAGATCCTACATTTTCAATCGGTCACAGATGCCTGACATCCTCCAGGGTCCACAGAGGCTACAGGTTTGGCTCCTTGGGGACAAGGGTTATCCATAGAGGACATGGCTGATGGCACCCATGCGACAGCCTCAGAGTGCAGCAGAGAGAAGGTACAGCTAGGCTTATGTTGTAACTTGCACCTCAGTGAAGAAAACCATTGGGATGTTGCAAATGAGGCTCCAGTGCCTGGACTGGTCTGGTGGAGCCCCACAATACAGTCCACAGAGGGTATCACACATCAGCGTCGCCTGCTGCACCCTTCACAACCCTGGTGCTGCAACGGGGAGAGGAGCTGGCTGAGGAGATGGAGGAGCTGCACGTCTCCTCCGATGAGGAGGTCATTGATAGGGATGAGGGAGAGGAGGTCCTCGGAGGTGAGGATGACGGCGATGAGGCCCTCACGCTGGCCAGACGAGGCAGGCGCACTGGGTAGACCCTCATAGCTGCTATATTCATGGAGGATGATGAAGACATGTAGTGAGGAGATACCATAATCCTCACGTTGCATCTGTGAACGTTTGACTCCTGTTTGGCTGATGGCAGTGCGCATCCCCTTTGTGATAAGGCTCCTGTTATGGAGACACAGTGGATGTGCATAGTCCCTACATTCCAGGAGGATGATGATGACATGCAGTGGGGACACTCCATAGATCCTCACACAGCTTATGTAAATGTCTGACTCCTGTCTGGCTGATGGCAGATCGCTTGTGCTCCGTGAACAGGGTCATATCATGGAGATGCACCTTCTCCTGATCCTATGGCATCCTATGTGAGCTGAACCCTACAGGACCACCCAGTCACCAGACACAGATGCTGATGAGATGGGGGCCAGCAAAGGTACTGGGAGCACACAGAGAAGATGATGGAACTCTGCCACCAGCCCAGGACATTCTGACAGCAGTGATTAGCCCCTTAGAGGTGCAGGCATGACTGATGTGTCCAGTGACAGTGAAGGCACACCATCACTGCACTCGGAAGATTGCACAAAACACAGGGAACAGGCCCCGGACTGCTGTGTGGCAGTGGCTCCCTCCTCAGCTTATGGAGCTGGATTTGCTGGGGTCACAGGAAGATGGGATTCAGATGGGCTGGACACTCCTGGAGTCACTGGGATAGATGGCCCTGGGGTGTGCACCTGCTGATCCTCCTCCCTATGTGTGTCTGAGGGCCCTCTGGCTGACTCCTGGAGGATAAGGGGAAGCTGGGGTGAGATCAAGCTGCCTCACGCCTCTCTCACATTAACACTGTTGGAGGCCAACTATGGCGTCAGCGAAGGAGTTCAGCCCGTGCAGCAGTGCAGGACCAATGTCCTGGACCAAGGTGTCCATGGCGCCAGCCATCCCACCAGTGTTGACTTTGGTGCATTGGCATGCCAGTGTTATCACCTCAGACTGAAGGCGGATGGACTGCTCCCTTGTGTCTTACAATCTGAAGAGTGCAGCAGACATCCCTTCCTGATGTTCCCGAGCTTGCCTTTGCAGCTCTAGCAACTGTGACATGACCGAGTCCAGAGGCTTGTCAGCTGACTTGGACTCAGCAGATCCCTGGTCTCCAGCAGTCCTCGGAGTGCCGGAAACCTCGGAAGTCCCTGCTGCCATCTACTGTGGATCAGACAGTGCGATGTGCTCACCAGCAGATTCCTCTTCTGAGATGTCTTTGGGGCTTGATTTGAGAACCTGGATCATGGACTCCCTTGGCTGTTTGGCAGGTGTGCCTGCAAAAGCAATGAGAGATAATTAGTGCGTGGCAGTGGCCTGTGAAACAGGACACAGCACTCACAGGATGGTTGTCAGATGGATGTTGCATTGCTGGATCCTCATTTGATAGAGCACCACCAATCTCACTGTCAGCACAGGAATGGTCCAGATCTTCACCAGCCAGCTGGATGATTCTATTTTCAAAGTCTGTGAGGACTTTGATTTCAGGCATCCCTATGGCCTGTGACCTTTCCCTTTTGTTGTGTGCCAGCTTGTCCTGCGTGAACACAGGTGGAGAGTGTGTAAGCAGGACGCCTGCCAGGCCAGATGACAAGTATGCCTGGCATGTGTGGGTGGTAAGTGGTGCCATGGACTGGATGAGGACAATGAAGGTGTATGTGAGAGAGTGAATGGTGATGTCCCTTGAACTGGCAGTGAGTGAGATCCCTGTGGATGTGTGATGGGTTTGTGAGTGTGGAATTGAGAGTGACGAGAAGGGTGGCTTACCCTGGCAGAACGGAGGAGATCATTCATCCTCTGATGGCACTGGGTGGATTTTTGCCAGGGATTGGCAATGACCACCGTTGCCACTGCCTCCCAAGCCAGATTAGTGATGTTGCTGACCCTCCTGAGGCCAGGGCGGGGGTAGAGAACATTATGGCAGGCCTCCACCGTGTCCAAAATGCGTTGCAGGGATGCGTCACTCAATCGGAGGGGGCTGCAGTCTTCTTGCTTTTTGGGGTCATGTCTTCTGTGCAGCAGTCATGGGCTGGAAGCACTGAATGATGTGCACACGGCTGCACTTTAAATATGGTGCCCGACATGAGAAAGCGGTGAGTGAATTAGAGGTTGCCTGCTAGCAAAACGGCGTGTTTCCCGGGAATGCATGATTAATAAGGTGGGACTAGAACGATACTGCTTGAGAAGCTGCCATTGCGGCCAATGGGTAATGCATTCTTTTTCCCGCCTGCTACCGCGCTTAGTGCAAATCTGGGATGATTCCACCCTAGACTATTGATCCAGAGAATCAGACATGAGTTCAAATCCCACGACAAAGGCTAGCAAAATTAAATTCATTTAATGAAATAGATCAGGAACAAAAGCTAGAATCAATAATGATGACCATGAAACTACTAGATTGTCGTAAAAGCCCATCTGGTTCACTATTAAGAAACCTGTCATCCTTACCTGGTCTGGCCTGTATTTGACTACAACCCACAGCAATGTGCTTGACTCTTAACTGGCCTCTGAAACGACCTAGCCAGTTGTATGAAACCATTCTGAAAATGTCTAATAAGAAGAAAAACAGATGGACCACGTGGCATTGACCAAGGCACTGGATACAACAAAGGCATCCAGCCTATTTGACCCTGCAAAAGTGTCTTCTTCATTATCTGGTAACTTGTGACAAAATTAGGAGAGCTGTCCCACAGACTAGTCAACTAAAAGCCTGATATTATCAGACTCACAGAATCATAACTTTCAGCCAATGCCCCAGATTCCTCCAATACCAGCCCTGGGTACATTCTGTCCCACCAGCAGGACAAACCTACCAGAGGTTGTTACACAGTGATATACAGTCAGGAGGAGTGGTCCTAGGAGTCTTCAACGTTTACTCTGGGTCCTATCATGTATCATAGCATCCAGTCAAACATGGGCAAGGAAACCTGCTGCTGATTACCACCTACTGCCCTCACTCAACTGAGGAATCAGTGCTTCTCTATGTTAAACACCATTTGGAAGAAGTACTGAGGGTAGCAAGGGCACAGAATGTACTCTGGGCAGGGGACTTCAATGTCCATTACCAAGGGTGGTTCAGTAACACCAGTGCTGACTGAGCTAACTGAATCCTGGAGAACAGATCTGCGAGACTGGGTCCATGGCGGGTGGTGAGAGAACCAACATGAGGGCAAAACCCACTTGACCTTGTTCTCACCAAGTTGCCTGTCGCAGATGCACCTATTGATGACAGTACTGGTAGGAGTGACAACCACACACTGTTCGTGGAGACAAAGTTCCATCTTCACACTAAGGACAACCTCCATCGTATTGTTTGGCACTACGACTGTGTTAAATGGGATGGATTAAGAAAACATCCAGCATTTCAAAACTGAGCATCCATGAGGCGCTATGTGCAGCAACAGCAGCAGAATTGGATTCAAACATAATCTGGAACCTCATGGCCGGGCATATCCCCCACTCTACCATTATCACCAAGGCACAAGTCAGGAATGTGATAGAATACTCTCCACTTGCCTGGAAGAGTGCAGCTCCAAGAAGTTCGACAAAGCTTGGTTGGCACCCCAACCATCACTTTCAAGATCCACCCCCTCCGCCACTGATGAATAGTGGCAGCAGTGTGTACCATCTATAAGATGCATTGCAGCAACTTGCTAAGACTCCTTTGAGAGCACCTTCCAAATCTGCAATCTCTACCAACTAGAAGGATAAGGGCAGCACATACATGGGAACACTACCACCTGCAAGTTCCCCTCCAAGCTGCACAGCATCCTGACTTGGAAATTTATCACTGTTCTTTCACAGTTGCTGGGTCAAAATCCTGGAACTTACTCCCTAATAGCACTGAGGGTGTACCTACACCACATGGACTGCAGCGGTTCAAGAAAGCAGCTCACCACCACCTTCTCAAGGGCAATTAGGAATGGGCAATAAATGCTGGCCTAGTCAGCAACACTCACAACCTGTGAAAGAATTTTTAAAAAATCACCATTCAAGACAAAGCAGCCCACTTGATCGGCACCCCATCCACCACCTTGAAGATTGACTCCCTTCACTGCCGGCACAGCATAGCAACAGTGTGTTCCAGTTACAAGATTCACTGCCGCAACATACCAAGGCTCCTTCGACAGCACCTCCCAAATCATGAACCCCAGCACATAAATGGACAAGGGCAACAGGTACATGGAAAAACCACCGCTGCAAGTTCCCCTCCAAGCTAAAAACCATCCGGACTTGGAAATATATGGCTGTTCTTTCATTGTTGCTGGGTAAAAATCCAGGAACTGCCTACCTAATAGCACTTTGGTTGTACCTTCACCACACAGACTGCAGTGGTTCAAGAAGTTGGCTCATCACCACTGTCCCGAGGACAATTAGGGATGCATAGTCCACATCCCATGAATGAATAAAAAGTGCCTTTCTTAGAATACGTTTCGGTAATCCTGCTGGCTCAAAATGCATTTTGTGAGATAAATGCATTTACCTTGTTGTGGTCAGCCCACAGACTTGAAATTTCCAATTTGCACATCTTTGAAGGAACCAATGTTCTCCAGACTTACCATTCCAGCTAGGAGAGGATCCTCTTAATCTTCTCATAAAGAAAGGGAGTGTGAGCTAGTTACTGAGGAGGAGAATGCTTACTGTGGGGCATCTGCTTAGAGTGCATATGCCGAGGCTCAGGAGAAGCAAGGTGCAAGCAGCATGGAAAAGGGTTAAATAGAAAGGAAATGCCTGGAGTGTAAAATGAGGGAAGTTCCCTGATTGTGCAAAGGATACCACGTGAGAACAGAATGTGGTTAATGGTTACTTTGAAGAGAGGAAGGAAGAGATGAGGGTGTGTTGGAATGAGATTTAGAGGTGGTTTACTTTGCTCTTGTGATGGTTGAAGAAGTTTTGATGCCGGAAAGAGAATTGTTCAGAGTGCTGGGGTGGGTGGGAAATGACCGTCGGCAGGGAAATGGAGAAACAAAGAGAGCTGGTCTCATCCTTCCAACTCTTGTGAGCTCATTGAAAGATTCCGGCACTGAATCTATGTCCTGGTTCTGAAGCAGCTGCAGCTGACAGTCTCAGTTACCTCTGCTGGATTGGTGGGTGTCAGGGTAAAGCCTCTTCCTGCCACTCATTTGGAAAGGCAACTTCCATCCTTGTTCCCGCTACTCTGAGCAGTGTCTCTAAAAAGCCCTTAAAGAACCTGAGAGCTTGCTTCTGATTCATCATAAATTTTCTTGCAACTATCTTCCAGAGGGGAATGCAATGTCCTTTTAGAAGGTGCACTCCTGTTTTAATATGCCTCCAGATGCCTGGAAGAAATTATTCCCAGAATGTAGGTGGGGTTTGCCATCCTCTCTATAATCGGGTAGAAAGCCTCCCAATCAAATGCTAGTGAGATCTGAAAATTAAATACTTTGGGCCTGTAACTTGCCCTGCACCCATGTTCACCCCGAGCACCCAAAACCCTTCTTAATCCACCAGCATAAATTGTTTCTGCTTTAAAGAAAAGTAAAGGTGCATTTAAGAAAAATAAGAAGCTAAATTGCCATTACATAGACACAAAGTTATTTTGAAAGTTTGTATACTTTAAAAGCGCCTTGTGCAAACTCAAATAGCTTTGGAATATAATGAAGTGGAGCAATTATCAAAATGTTACGTCAACCATACAAATTTTTATGAGATGCACCTGGTGCCATTGTAATTAAAGAATAATTAATAAAATGAACCTCATGATCATGAAATAGAAACAAACTGCTCCTCTTATAGACATATAACTACAGCAATCCCTTGGATAAAAACAAAACACTGCAGATGCTGGAAATCTGAAAGAAAAACAGAAAATGCTGTAAAAATTCAGCAGGTCCAACAGCATCTGTGGAGAGAGAAATGGAGTTAATGTTTCGAGTCCGTATGAAGAACACTCATATGGGCTCAAAATGTCATCTCTGTTTTTCTCTCCACAGATGCTGTCGGACCTGCTGAGTTTTCCCAACATTTCCTGTTTTCCTACAACAATCCCTTACAGTTTGGTTTGCAGCAATGTCAATCCATTCAGTTTTGTATCAAGGTAAACGAATAGTAACTTATGGGTAAAATTATGAAAAGTGCTGTTGGGAAAAATAAACAATATGCCCAGGGGAAAACATAATTCTGCCAATTACTGCATGCAAACAAGGGCCCCAATATCCCATCACTCTTCTTCCGGTTGTCGTATAAATGGAGCGCCATAGAGGTGCATTCCACCTTTCCAGAAGGCTTTGTCCTGGGAGAGTAGAAAGGCTCGGTCTTACTCTTCAGGGTTACCTGTTCCTTCATAAGTCTTTGTGCCATGAACTGCATGTGGAAACTGGCCTTGGGACCTTCTAGCTGAGGAGATCCTGACCTAAGCTTAGTTCCAATGTCGTTCTCAGTAAAGTAAAATGAGGCAAGTGGGCCATCAGTATCTTTCCCACCTCATTAAAATTATGCTGGGCCTGCGGGTATTGCGGGCATTGGCTTCACTCCATCTGTTTATGAAGGCCCTGGAAACCTTAGGGCACCTGAAAGGGGACAGAGCCACCCACTTTCCTCCCTGTAGCACCTGGAAGGTGACTGCATTCGGGTAATGCAGAGAATATCAGCGTCAACACTTCCTCTGAAACATACTTGATTTCAAGTTATTTATCTTTATTAAAATCCAATTTCAAAACACATTTATAACATAGAAAATTAATAGTCTGAGAGTGGTTGGTTCATGAGAAAAATTCCGAGAGCTGGCAGGATAGTCAGCACTCTGCTAACATTGAAAATTTTGCTGGCATTTATTTTTCCTTTTTCCTGGCCAAGAAGTGATGCAAGAACTGCTGATTTAATTGAGGTCTGCCGACACCATGTCACTGTCAGCAGGTAGCAGTCTGAGACCTGCAACTGTCACATGCTGCTATTAATATCAAACAGTACTACTTCCTACCATAAATATAAATTGGGAACTGCAGCGGTTTTTCTCTTGGAAAAGAAATTTGTGTATTCCATGCAAATTTATTTCTACAATTATATTACTAAAGGCAATGAATATTCCCCAAAACATTGAAATAAACCTGGAGCAACACTGGAGATTCAAATCTTGTCTTAACCTTTGCTGTGATGTAGAATTGTTAAAACAAAGCATTAAATAACTTTTTTACTCTCTTATTAATGAGACTTATAAATTAATACCTTTAACCACTGCTGTGTTGCATTAAACTGGAGATTAGGGAGAAGAAATTTGAACAAATAATAAGTGTTCAGTGGACCAATTTTCAAGTGTGATCTTGTGCCTGAATTCCCCTTGAAGTTCACCAATTATCAAACTAACCAATTGTATTAACAACCAATTTAAGAGTATCAGTCAGGCTCACAATATGACTCATTTACAATTGTTAGAAGCTATATATGTATTTAGTTTAATTGTTTTGATTCAAAAGAGTTACATTTATTCATACACATCTGTTGTACAACCTCTGCAAACAAAAGGAAAGTGTGGTGGACACTAGTTCCATGGCAATGCCTTGACCAATCACAGTTGACTTGCCAACCTTTTCTCATGCAATATAACTTGTTCCTCCCTTTGAAATTTGGCATTCTTCCCTCTGTCCTGATGAGTGCAAGGTGAAAAGTTTCAACAACATGTCTTTTTTTTTCAAGCAATATCCAAGTTCTGTACTACCAAGCAACCAACTATCAAACTGGAAACCAATGATTTTCAAGTGTACAGGGTGCAGCTTGGAGCGGGTGTTAGATGCCTTGGATATTCTAATTAGGATACTGATGTTTGTTTTCGTACTCTGTTCTAAATTCAGCATAAACTAGGCTGACCTTAAAAGGACTGCTGGCGATTGCAGCCATAAAGGTAAGTGACTTTTTTATAACCAGGAACAAGGAGGAGCAGAAGTGCTGCTCCTGACTCCACAATAGCACTGCAGACTGTTGCTGCCCAGGCCGACTCACGCAACCACCACCTCTCCACACCCCAGCCCCCACCCCAACTTGGTTCATTTCCCTCCACTCCCAGAAACTAAATACACTTTGCTTAGTAATGGAACTGGATGATTTTCCCAAGGTCCTGATCAGCGAGCTGAATTGGGGGTGATGGAATGTGATGGAGTGGTGTCTATCGTTTGCTGGGTTTTATGCAGATGAGGCCTGAGCCCCAATTTCCAGTGATTCTTGAGCCGACATCTTTGAGTGCATATTCACTTTGAGGTGCCCATTTTGCACCGATTTCTGGCACTGCTTCAATATCTCAACTAATAATGACTTCTGAAGAGACCCAAACTTTGCCCTGTTACTGTGGTAACAACATAATGCCCTTCATTGTTGTGAGAAAATATTGCTTTTTCATAGCTAACATTTCATTATTTATCTTTATTAAATAAACTTACAAAACCTATTTATAATTCAAGTACTGAATGGAATGGAGTTCATTCATGGGAAAAAATTTGGTGAGATATACCTTAGGGTTCATGGCTCTGTGTGGGATATCCTCTGTTTATTTTACTAAGCCAGGACATATAGGCATTCTAACATTATTAATTTTTGAAGTCATTAACATTGTTATCATTATAATTTTGAAAATATTGTGCTTCCTTTAACACTTGGAGTGTTAATGGGCCCTGCAGGTATTGGAAATATAGAGCAATTGTGTTCCTAGAATTATTTCTTTACTGTATACATATGAACACACATACAAGCCTGTTAAGTGTGAAGTAGCTAAAAATAGTTTGCTGATTACAAGGGTATTTCTACATTTATCAACATGTAGGGTTTCTGTCAAATCTATGATTGTAAAGAAACATTTCCAAATTAGGATTTGTTGTACTCAAAGAGTTAATTATAGATAGTTAATTGGGCATAGAGGTGCCAAATTCCAACAGAAATAACAACATTAAACCTGTCAGAAAGCTCCAGGAACACACCTTCAACATACAACAGAGCATTGTATGAAATGCAGTTTGACCACCCGAAGATTTATGGCATGTTGATACAACTGATGTTATTAGGCTGACTTGGCTGAAATACAGATTTGGAGATCAAAATCAGACCATCTGCATTCAGAAGAGCTGATGCTCTTAAACTCTCTGATCACAATATTAATGCTGGAAGTAAATAGAGGTGTTACATTTGACATTGATTTACATTGGAATTGATTTAATTGCGCCTCATATCTCTCTCTTCACCACCAGCTTTTACTGAACACTTGCTGTGCTGCTAGTGCTTATGCAGGTGGACAGTCCTGTCAAACTGACTATTGTGTATATGTTATGTTTTCATTATTCAGGTTTCAAATTTGTCAAACTGCATCATTGTTTAACTATGTGCCAGTCAAAAAAGAAACGCCAGATGGAACAGCTTTGCTTCAAACTTTGCTTTAGGCACTGCAATTATACATGGACTAGTCTTAATTCCTGATGAAGTCAGTGACTGGGTCTCACTGTAAGGAGTCACAAAACACACTTTCTTATTTCACTATGTTTTTTTTGTTTATGACTGCTGTAAATACAACATTCTGAACTGTGAAATAGACACTCGAGAACTTACGTGTTAACAAAAGCTTTCCAAGGGGCAGTCAAAGAGTTAAATGTGCTTTATAGGTGTTACTGTTTATACATATTGTAAGCAAATGTCAAACAGAAAGCAGTGGAAAAAATTGAACAAACTCAAGTCATTTATCATTGGCCCAACTAGAAACACCGAGGACCCATTACTGCCAAAACAATATATATATATACATGAAATGGAGCAATCTGAGCTCACGTTAGTAAAACCAAAATACTAAAAACAAAGCTTTTGTCTACAAATTCTAGTTATACATAATAGAGTTAATAAGATCGTAGAATGCAACAAAAGCAGAAA
Source organism: Carcharodon carcharias (assembly GCF_017639515.1). Taxonomy (NCBI): domain Eukaryota; kingdom Metazoa; phylum Chordata; class Chondrichthyes; order Lamniformes; family Lamnidae; genus Carcharodon; species Carcharodon carcharias. The sequence continues at coordinate 34,049,469 of NC_054473.1, forward strand.
TAATTATTACCCTCTCATGAAGTTTCAGTAATTATTTTTGGTAATTTTACCAATTTGGGAATTTGGTGGTTTTATAATCTAGGCTAAAGAACAATGTATTCAATCCATTAAAATATCCACCTCTTTCAAGGTTGGGACTCTAATTGATATGTGTCATCTACCGTCTTCCTCAATCACAGTCAGTTAGCATAAGCAGGCAAATCAAGGTAGTGGTGTTACAGGTAGGTCCAACCACGTCCTCACTTGACCCTCACATAGGAACATTCCTGCAGCTGAACATAGGCAGTGATTAGGAGCTGGAACTCTGCCTTTTTTTTGACTCTCCCTTGCCCAGAGCCATTAAGGCCATTTGTGGTACACTTACTGCTATCTTGGCTGAGATCAGTTGAATGTGTGTTTTGTTATCAGCAGATACACCTATCATCTTATACGAAGACAAAATATTTGGATTCTAGAAATCTGACATAAGAACAGAAAATGTTGGAAATACTCAGCAAGTCGGGCAGAATCTGTGGGGATAAAAACAAAGTTAACATTTCAGGATGATGAAATTATATTTTCTCTCTCTCCACGGATGCTGCCAGACCTGCTGACTATTTCCATTAGTTTCTGCTATCTTTTTATACGTTTGTTAGGTTTTAACTTAGTGTGACAACAAGCAGATCCAAGGCAGATGCACCTGACAACACGGAAGCTACATCCTACCATTTCATGGTGTTAAACACTGTTGTTCAAACATGTTGTTTCACCAAGCTGCCTCCTGTAATCTATTGTTAAAAGTAACCTAGACTACAGCTTTTGTCATGTGATCTAATATGCCTTCAAGTGTAGGGTTCCTAACTCTGTGTGAACACAGTCCTGGAGTTTTCATTACATGACCCAATACTCCGCCCAAGTCAAGCAGCCTTTTAACCCCATTGACAATATTTTTATAATTATTAAACAGAATTATTCAAAGAAAATGAAAAAGCACATTTTTTTAATGTTGTGATGATTTTTGTCCCAAGTTCAGGGAGAGTTGGCGATTTTGTTCAAAACCTGCATAAAATCATAAAATCCCTGATATTCTTTCTGCTGTACCATGTGTTTACTTTTCACTGCTATTGAAAATACATATGTAAATTTTTGAAATTGTTTTGTTGCCATTGTGGTGCAACATGAATTTGAAATTATAATGGCTTGGATTTTGCAGTGAGCTGCGAACGTATGGTATTCTCCCACTAACTTTTGTAGCAAGACTTGTGGTTATTAGAGAGATAAAACAGCCCCGCGTCCTCTACACAAGATCTGGCCTGTGTGAACAGGACGCTGCTGTGTCTCTTTCATGAGTCAGGTTTAAGAATCCATCCTGGGACACAAAGGGGATGTTTTCCCAGCCAAGAGGAGCTGATCTTGCATGTGTGCAGAGAATCAAATCCTTGAAATTGTTGTTAGGTCAGGATCCCAATATCACCTGCCCTCTTCCTGTTTTCCCCAGGATAGGTTCCAAGGCCAGTGAGGATCTGTTTGGGTCTGACAGAAAATGCACTAAGGCATTGGAAAAGGCATTTAAGAGCTTGGATTCTGACTTTACCAGCCAGGGCACCTGTTTCACAACCTGTCAGCAACTTTTCAGGGTCACCAAGATGAGTGCACAGCCTTCTTCAGTGACATGGACAGGTTGGGAAGCCTTTTATCAGTAAAACTGAAGAGCTCCAGTCACGGCCAGGTGAAAACTGCTGTTCAAAGCACCAATTCCTCTCTCAGAGAGTGCTATCACAGCTTGAAAGGTGATTGACAAATTCTTGGAAAGCACTTCACCTGTCTAGCACCTCATTCACCTTCAGCAGCACTTCCCTGCTGCCAGCCTTCACCACGGCATGGAAGCAACTCATGCTGCTTCACCTTGCAACTCTGATGAGGGACAAGAGGAGAAACAACACCACTGCCATCAGCAGGGGCAACACCAGAGGCACCATCAGTGGTCTTCTCCTCATCTGCATGCTCTTCCAAAGGGCAAAGGAGATCCAGCTAAAAGGAAGTGAGACCCTCATCACAGGGACACCCCCTTCCCGTCTCTGCCTCTCATCAAGCAGTGTGCTCTCTTTTCCTGCAAGGAGAGAAAGCAGAGATTTTTTAAAATTCATTCATGGGATTTGGGCATCATTGATTAGGCCAGCATTTATTGCCCATCCCTAATTGCCCTTGGGAAGGTGGTGGTGGGAGTGAATGTTTGTGGATGTGATGCCAATCAAGTGGACTGCTTTGTCCTGAATGGTACCGAGTTTCTTGAGTGTTGTGGGAGCTGCACTCATCCAGACAAGTGGAGAGTATTCCAACACACTCCTGACTTGTGCCTTGTAGATGGTGGCTGAGGAGTTGAATAAATACTTTGCTTCAGCCTTCACAGTAGAAGATACTAATGGCATTCCAAAAATACTAAGTAATGAAGGGGAAAAAGTGGGGGAGAAAATAAATACCATAACTATCACTAGAGAAAAAGTACTAGGAAAACTAATGGGGCTTAAGACCGATAAGTCGCCTGGACCTGATGGGTTGCATCCTAGGATATTAAAGGAAGTAAATACAGAGATATTGGATGCACTGGTAGTAATCTTCCAAGGATCCTTAGATTCTGGAGAAGTCCCAGAAGATTGGAGAATGGCCAATGTGACACCCTTATTCAAAAAATTAGGGAGACAAAAAACAGGTAACTACAGGCCAGTTAGCTTAACATCTGTCATTGGGAAAATATTGGAGTCTGTAATAAAGGATGTAATAGCAGAGCATTTAGAAATACATAATCTAATCAAGCAGAGTCAGCATGGCTTCATGAAGGGGAAATCATGCCTAACAAATTTATTAGAATTCTTTGAAGAGGTAACAAGCAGGATAGATAAAGGGGAACCAGTAGATGTAATATATTTGGATTTCCAGAAGATGTTTGATAAAGTACCGCACATAAGGCTATTTAATAAGATAAGAGCCCATGGTGTTGGGGGTAGTATATTAGTATGGATAGAGGATTGGCTAACTAATAGAAGACAAAGCGTTGGGATAAGGGGGGCATTTTCAGGATGGCAACCTGTAACTAATGTAACAGGGATCAGTGCTAGGGCCTCAATTATTCACAATGTATATTAATGACTTAGACGTGGGAAGTGAATGTACTATCGCCAAGTTTGTGGATGACACAAAAATAGATGGGAAGGCAAGTGGTGCAGGTGACACAAGGGCTGAATTTTCCCCCCGTCAGGGGTTTGTGTGGGGGCGGGCAGAAGCAAAGCAAACCTGATTGGCGCCCCCGATTGGGTGCGTGCTGCCATTTTACATGGGCGGGCCAATTAAGGCCCGCCCAGCGTGACGCACACCCAGAAGCCCTGTGCGCTCCCCGTGCGGGTGGGGGGGGTATTCCTTGAGTCAGGGCCTGCACTCTTCCGCGCATGCACACAAAAGAGCGCAGAAATCTCCCTGAGGAACAGAGGTGCCTCAGGGCGATTAGCTTAAGTTATGAAAAATTTAATAAAGGAAAAAAAAATTTAAGGACATGTCCCCTCATGTGAAACTGTCACATGAGCTGGGACATTACTATCAATTTTTTCAAACATTTTTATTTAATTAATAAGCCCTTCTTGAAACCTCATCCTGACTGTGAATGAGATTTCATGAAAAATGTGAAGGCCGCCTGGGCTCATTGCCTGCCCGCCAACCTTAAGTTTGGACGGGCAGCATTTTTAACAACTTTAATTACTTTAATGGCCTTAATAGGCCTTTGACAGTTCAGTGGGCACCTGCCCCTGCTCGCCGACTGGAAAATTCTTCCCAAGGAGTCTACAGAGGGATATAGACAGGTTAACTGAGTGGGCAAAAACTTGGCAGATGGAATATAATGTGGGAAAATGTGAGGTTATGCACTTTGGTAGGAAGAATAGAGGAGTTGAATATTATTTAAATGGAGAAAGGCTGCAGCACAGAGGGATTTGGGAGTCTTTATGCATGAATCCCAAAAAGCTAACATACAAGTTCATCAGGTAATAGGAAGGCAAATGGAATGTTGGCCTTTATTTCAAAGGGAAAGGGGTATAAAAATAGGGAAGTCTTGCTAAAACTATACAAAGCAATAGTTAGACCACACCTGGAATACTGTGAGCAATTTTGGCCCTCTTATGTAAGGAAAGATAAACTGGTTTTGGAGGCAGTCCAGAGAAGGTTCACTAGGTTGATCCGGGGTATGGAGGGATTTTCTTAGGAGGAGAGGTTCAGTAGGTTGGGCCTGTGCTCAATGGAGTTAGAAGAATGAGAGGCAGCCTTATTGAAACATATAAGATTCTTAGGGGGCGTGACAGGTTAGATGCTGAGGTTGTTTTCTCTTGCAGGAGAGTCTAGGACCAGAGGGAATAACCTGAGAGTAAGGGGCGACCATTTAAAATAGAGATGAGGAGGAATTTCTTCTCAGAGGGTAGTCGATCTGTGGAATTCTTTACCACAGAGGGCTGTAAAGGCTGGGTCATTAAGTATATTCAAGGCTGAGATAGACAGTTTTGGTTCAGTAAGGGAATCAAGGGTTATGGGGAAAAGGTAAGAAAGTGGAGTTGAGGAATATCAGATCAGCCATGATCTCATTGATTGGTGGATCAGATTTGATGGGCTGAATGGCCTACTTCTGCTCCTACGTCTTATGGTCTTATGGACAGTATTTGGGGAGTCAGGAGGTGAATTACTCATCACAGAATTCCTAACCTCTGACCTGCTCTTGTAGCCACAGTATTTGTATGGCTAGTCCAGTTCAGTTTCTCATCAATGGTAACCCCCTGGATGCTGATGGTAGGGGATTTAGCGATGGCAATGCCATTGGATGTCAAGGGGCAATGGTTAGTTTCTCTCTTCTTGGAGATGGTCATTGCCTGACACTTGTGTGGCATGAATGTTACTTGCCACTTGTCAGCCCAAGCCTGGATATTGTCCAGGTCTTGCTGCATTTGGGCATGGACTGCTTCAGTATCTGAGGAGTTGCAAATGGTGCTGAACATTGTGCAATCATCAGCGAACATTCCCACTTCTGACCTTATGATGGAAGGAAAGTCATTGATGAAGCAGCTGAAGATGGTAAGGCCGAGGACACTGCCCTGAGGAAATCCTGCAGTGATGTCCTGGAACTAAGGTGATTGACCCTCCGACAACCACAACTATCTTCCTTTGTGCTAGGTATGACTCCAACCATCAGCGAGTTTTCCCCCTGATCCCCACTGACTCCAGTTTTGCTAGTGGTCCCTGATGTCACACTCAGTCAAATACTGCCTCTTTTGCACTGATGTGCTGGGCTCTCCCATCACTGAGGATGGGGATATTTGTGGAGCCTCGTCTTCCAGTGAGTTGGTTAATTGTCCACCACCATTCATAACTGGATGTAGCAGGACTGAAGAGCTTAGATCTGATCTGTTGGTTGTGAAATTGCTTAGCCCTGTCTATCATTTGCTGCTCATGCTGTTGTGGCACGCAAGCAGTTCTGTGTTGTAACTTCACCAGGTTGACACCTCATTTTTAGGTATGCCTGGTGCTGTGCCTTGCATGCTCTCCTGCATTCTTCATTGAACCACAGTTGATCCCCTGGCTCAATGGTAATGGTAGAGTGGGGGATAGGCCAGATCTTGAGGTTACAGATAGTATTTGAGTACAATTCTGCTGCTGCTGATGGCCTACAGTGCCTCATAGATGCCAGTCTTGAGTTGCAAGATCTATCCCATTTAGCACAGTGGTCACTCCTACAAATACTGTCACAGGCAGGCAGATTGGTGTGGGTGGAGTCAAGTATGTTTTTCCCTCTTGGTGGTTCCCTCACCCAGTCTAGCAGCAATGTCCTTTAGGACTCGGCCAGCTCAGTCTGTAGTGGTGCTACCGAGTCACTACTTGGTAATGGACATTGAAGTCCCCCATCCAGAGTACATTCTGCACCCTTGCCACCCTCAAAGTGGTGTTCAGTATGGAGGAGCACTGATTCATCAGCTGAGGGTAGAGGGTACATGGTAATCAGCAGGAGGTTTCCTTGCCCATGTTTGGCCTGATGTCATGAGACTTTATGGGGTCCAGAGTTGATGTTCAGGACTCCCAGGGTAACTCCTACCCTACAGTATACCACTGTGCCTTCATCTCTGCTGGGTCTGTCCTGCTGAGTGGTGGCTATAAGGTATGATTCCATTAGTATGACTACGTTAGGCTGTTCCTTGACTAGTCTGTGAGGCAGCTCTCTCAGTTTTGGCACAAGCCCCTAGATGTTAGTAAGGAGAACGTTGCAGGGTCAACAGCCCTTGTTGTTTTTTGTGCCTGTAGGTCAATGCCAGGTGGTTCATCCAGTTTCATTCCTTATTGACTTACTGTTGGTTTGATACATCTGAGTTGCTTGCTATGCCATTGCAGAGGGCACTTAAGAGTCTCCAGTGTCTGGAGTCACAAAGGACATTGTGAACCAGATGGGTTTGACAATGGTTTCATGGTCATCATTAGATTTCTAACTCCAGCTTTTTATTGAATTCAAATTCCACCATCTACCACATTGGGATTTGAACCAAGATCCCCAGGACTTTACCCTGGGGTCTCTAGATTACGAGTCCATTGACAATACCACTATGCCACCACTTCCCCTGAACGATGAGTGGCTGTAATGGCTTGTGTTTAGGAGGGAAGGGCAACAATTCTGGAGTGACTGTGAGGGATGGGTGCAAGAGGACAATAAGCTGAGGGTGAGTCCGAATGTCGGCTATTCAGATAGCGATCTGAGGTATCTGGAGAGAGAGGATTGGGTGGAGCAAGTTGTGGTGACCTGTGGAGTGCTGTGGAGGAGAATGCTGGGAAAGTCAGGGTGTGGGGCTTGGCACCTGATAGCGTTATGTTACTCAGCTGCTGACTCTTCTGAAGTCCTGGATCTTTTGGCGCCCTGTCTCCAGTTTGGATGGGAGCACAATCTGTTGCTGACTTCTTCGGCTATTTCCAACCATGTCTGTTTGGTTGGAAAGGTTGTCCTCTTCCTCCCAACCTTGGGAAAGCTCACTTCACTGCACCCCTCAGGTCCTGCAGCAAGACCTCAAGGTAAGAGTGAGAGATCTGGAGAGCAGGCTCCCCAGGTCTTCTTTCCATTCCCGTGGTTGCGGCAGTCTCAGAAATCCCAGTGCTGGTGAGCCCTTGTAATCCATTGTTCTGACACAGCAGATGGTAAATGCTGAGCTGTTCAAATCCCAGAGGCAAATTGAAACAACTGTCACAACTAATTTTCAGTTTGTATAAATTTCGAGATGCGTGCCTTGAATTCAGTAGTAATAAGACCACCAAGTCTTATAGGTTTTTATAAAACTAAATTAAACAATTGTTAACATTTCAAACCTTAGATCAAAGCACCCAGACTAGCTGCCTCTAGTTCAAGTAAATCTCACACACATACACACACACACACACACATTGACACATCCCACTATTAGTCTACAATAAATTCCAATAACATTATGAGAATTATTATATCTTCTTGACACACATGTCATGCTCCCTTTAATTATTCTGCCTGCCCTCCCTGATTGGATGTTAATGTTGCAGCCCTGGAAACAAGCTAATCCAACCATTTAGAAAATCAGGTTCCTGACCTGGTGCTCCAGTCATTTCAGCAGGGGCTAGTGCAGAAAATTCTGCCTGCAGAATCTAAAGTGGAATAGAATATTGCTGCAAAAAGAGACATGTCAAAGCTTTTTGTCTTGCACTCATCAGGACACTTCGCAAGAATATGAATATAAGGGGAAAACAACAATTTATACTGTATGTAAAGAAACTGCTGATTGGGTGGTCATGGAGAATGCACCAGTGATGGTGACTGCCAAACATTGTTTGAAATTTAAACCAGGCAGCTTAACCCTGATTGGTCAAGGCATTGCCCGGAGGAATGAGTCAGCGAATATCTGTCACTTATTTTGTTTAGCTGAAACAGGCGCAATGTGTCAACATGTTCTTTCTGTCTGCAAAGAACAGGGTTCTGTGTATTAATATATGTAGCTTCCAGTATATGCAAATGCACCACACTGCGAGTGCAACTGACAATCTTAACTTGGTTGTCAGTGTAATTCTTAGCACACTGAGGATTATTTAGAAAACGTTGTCCAATCGCAGAACCACATCTAATGTTGGACACTGCATTTTTAGTTTGGAAGCACGGGCTGATTGGGTACGGTCTATACCTTGCCCATTGCGAACATGGCTGGGACATGCTGTGATCTCTAGGAAAATCGCAATTTTGGACACAAATGCATATATAAAAATGGCCTCGACCGACAGTAAAACGGTAGCTATAAGAAAGCACAGTGTTCTTTATTATATAAATTACAATCAGGTTTCAACAGGTCATTTCAAGATTCAAAACCTAGGTTTTGGTAACACTTGCTATTTCCAAGCAGAATACAAATAGCTGGTATTCAATATGGTTGGAGTCCAACTCAGAGGGAATACTTTTGTCCTTCAGTCAGAAGGTCATCAAATGTAAGCACATTATTTGGGCTGATTCTTCAGAGCTGCACTGTTGGAGCTTCTACTTTTAGGTGAACTATTAAACTGAGGCCCCATCAGATGGAGGCAAATGATTCCACTGTACTATTTGAAGAAGAGCAGGGACTTCTCCAGCTATTCCGATTTAACCCTCACTCAACTAAAACAGATTATCTGGCAATTTGTCTCATTGCTAATTTACAGGGCCTAGCTGTGCAAAATTGTCAGCTGCATTTCCCTACATAGTAACAGGAATGACACTAATGCTCATAGATCATGGAGGTTGCTAGAAAAATGCAAGTTTGTTCTTCCAAAAAACAGATTGCTTTAGTCGCTTAAATAATAAAGTAAACAACGAGTCTTAGAATCCTGCATCAGCAAAAGTCCTCTGCAGTGAAAATTTTGAGATGGACAGATTTAAGGGGAAAATATCACTTACCCCACCCCCTCCTAAAAGTCACTTGTAGTTGGACAAAATTCATGTGTGAACCTGTATTGAAAATTAAATACAACTATTGTCAGGCTTCCACAGTGCCAAATATGCCAAGGGCAATTGCTCTGAAGGGCCATTAATGCATAATTAAAAGTGCTTTTGTTTCCAACTTTAGAAAAATTGTTCTTCCCTTCATCTGTAACCCATTACATTCTTCACAAAACATGTAGGCATATTTGCTAAGAGTTTAAATTTTTGTGGAGTATTTTTTGCGTTCAATTTTCATTACCATCTGTATGAGTCACTGCACTATAATTCAACACACACAACAACAAATAGATAGCAAGAAATCTTCAATTAAAAATGGGTGGAGGACTGTACTTTTGCCCCCATCCCAATAATTCAAGTGCTCCCAGAAAAGAAAGCCTTGGAAAAACAATTCCAGTGATCACAATTTTAAGTGCAAATTTAATTTGTTTAAGAAGCCCAGATAACTGATCACTACTTTTTTAGAATCTTACCTCTATAGCGAAGTATATATCTCAAGTCCTATTGGAAAAAAAATGGCATAATTTACTAAGCTCCAATAAGTCTTTTCAAAAGCAAGTTTCTCCCATGGTGGAGCAGTTGGTGGGACTTTTAAAAAAAGAAACCCTGGAAATAAAGATTGAGGGCAGAAATGTCCCAGGTTTGCCCTAAGTGCAGTAACGGGCGGGTAATACGATGTTTTCCTGCCGGCCACAATGGCAGCTTTTCATGCCGTATCGTCCCAAACCCGTCGCATTAATTATTCATTCCCGGGAAACACGCCGTTTCCATGGCAGGCGGACTCTCATTCACCACTTCGCCGCTTGATCACACCGGGCGCCATATTTAAAGTGCAGCCGTGGGCACACCTCTCGCTGCTTCCAGCCCACAACTGCTGCAAAGACGACTGCAGCTCCCATGTTCAATGACATGTCCCTCAAGCACCTTTTGGATGCAGTAGAGGCTCATTGTTCTCATCCGGTCCATGGCACCACCCACCACCCACACTTGCCAGGCATACTTATCATCTGGCCTGGAAGGCATCCTGCTGACACTCCATTTCTATACAGGACAAGCTGGCACACAAGAGGTAGAGGCTGCTTACCGGTGGAGGACTGCCTGAAATCAAGGTCCTCATGGACTTTGGAAACAGAGCCGTCCAGTGACGATCTGGACAGTTCCTGTGCTGACTGTGAGGTCAGCGCTGCTCTACCAAGCGAGGATCCGGCAGTGCATCATCTTTCAGATAACCATGCTGTGAGTGATGTGTCCTGTTTCACAGGCCACTGCCATGCACTCATTTTCTCCCCTTGCTTTCTCAGGCATACCTGCCAAACAGCCGACAGAGCCCATGATCCAGGCCCTCCAATCAAGCCCCGAAGAAACTTTTGAAGAGGAGTCTTAAGCACCTTCCTTGAAGTCCCATCACAGCGTTCACCCACACCCTCCATCAGAGCAGAGACACACACCTCGGTAGGACGTAGCTTTAGATTAGCCTCAGGATCACAATCGGGTGAGCACATCGCACTTTCTGATTCACAGCAGACGGAGGCAGGGACTTCCCAGTTCTGCGGCACTCAAGAGGACTGCTGGAGGCCAGAAATTTGCTGAGTCCAAGTCAGATGACAAGCCTCTGGACTTGGTCATATCTCAGTTGCTGGAGCTGCAAAGACAAGCTCAGGAGAATCAGGAGGGGATGTCCGCTGCACCACTCAGATTGTAAGGTATAATGGAGGAGTCCGTCCGCCTTCAGTCTGAGGTGATAGTGCCAGCATGCCTACGCACCTCCACCGCTGAGGCCAAGGTTGGCCTCCAACCATGTGTACGCGAGAGGGGTGTGAGGCAGCTCGATCTCACTCCAGCTACCCATTCTCCTCAAGGAGTCAGCCTGGGGTCCTCGGACACCCATAGGGAGGAGGATCAGCGGTTGCACACCATGGGGCCATCCACCCAGGTGACTTCGGGAGTGTCTGGCCCATACAAACCCCCTCTTCCTGTGACACCAGCAGCTCCAGCTCCACAGGCCAGGGAGGATGCTACTGCCACACAGCAGGACCACAAAAGCAGGTCGGGGCCCTGGCTCTCCAGAGGGTGCCCGCCAAGGTCATCATAGACAGGGTGTCACAGTCAGCAGGCTGCTTCCACCTCTGCTGTGGATGTCCGGGGAGCACCAGCAGGGTTAGGAAAGTTAAACAGACGTGGCTGCACAGCCTGGGCACGGGTGTTACTCGCTTGTACATAATGTCCAAATTGTCAATAAACTTCCAAGAATGTTGTCCTGCCTATGGCTCCTTGTTCTGATGAGCAGTGTTCTTGTCACTCAGATGCGAAGCCTTTCTGCACAAGATAAAGGCAGGTGTCTCTTTCCAGGACCTTGTCCCTGTGCTTTGTGCAGCCTTCAGACCAAAGTGATGGTCTGGCCTCACACTCCCTGGACACATTACTGCTGCCTGCACCTCGATGGTGCTTGTCATCACTGCCAGAATGTTGTGGGCAGGCAACACAGAGTTCCATCATTCTCTCTGTGTGCTCTCAGCACCTTTTAAAGTGGGTTGGCTCCCATCTCCTCAGCATCTGTGATCAGTGACGCTGTGCTCCTGAAGGAGTCAAGTGCAGAAGGCGCGCAAAGGATCAGATGCTTTTAAAGTTTCATGGCTGCATCTCCATCATATGACCCTGATCACAGAGCATAAGTGAGCTGCCTTTAGACAGACAGAAGTCAGACATTCACAGAGGCTGTGTGAAGTTCTATGGAATGTCTTCATTGCATGTCATCATCATCCTCCTGCAATCAAGTGACTATTAGGGCCTCCACTGTGTCTCCATGACAGGAGCATTTACACAGAGGGTATGTACGCTGCCATAAGCCAGACTGGAGTCAAATATACATTGACGCAATGTGAAGATCTTATGGTGTCTCCTCACTGCATGTCATCATCAACCCCACAAGTCTAGCAGCAGTGAGGGTCTCTCGAGCGCGCCTGCCTTGTCTGGCTAGTGTGAGACCTCCTCACCCTCATCACCATCGACGTTCTCCTCATCGGAGGAGACCTCCAGTTCCCGCATCTCTCCTCAGCCAGCTCCTCTCCCCATTGCAGCACCAGGTTGTAAAGAACGCAGCAGGCAACAACAATGTGTTACACCCTCTGTGGACTATATTGCAGGGCTCCACCAGACCAGCTCAGGCACTGGAACCTCATTTTCAACATCCTGATGGTTTGCTCCACCAAGTTGCGAGTATACCTTCTCTCTGCTGCAGTCTGAGGCCGACGCATGGGTGTCATCAGCCACACCCTCTGCGGGTAGCCCTTGTCCCTGAGGAGCCTTCTCTGCAGCTTCTGTGGATCCTGGAAAACATCAGGGATCTGTGACCGACTGAGAATGTAGCAGTCGTGGACATTTCTTGGAAACTGTGCACAGACCTGCGGGATGTGTTTGTGGTGGTCTTACATCAGCTGCATATTCAGCGAATGGATTCCCTTGAGGTTGACATGGTTGACCGCATGTTGCGACGGACATCTAAACATCATGTGTGTGCAGTCCATGGCACCCTGCACCTGTGGGAAACCTGAGATCTGGGCAAATCCAATCACACTTGCATCCTGGCTCTCCTGGTCCCGGGCGAAATGCACAAAGTTGTGTGCCTCACGAAGATGGCATCCATGACCTCATGGAAGCACTTGTGGGCGAAGGCTTGTGATATCCCACAGAGGTCATCTGTAGAGGCCTGGAAGGAACCACTGGTGTAGAAATTGAGCACCGTTGTCAGTTTCTCTGCCATGGCAATGGATGCCTTCCATGTCCCCATGGCGCCAAATCCTGCAACAGGTGGCAGATGTGGCCATCCAGTTCCCAAGACATGCGCAGTCTTCAGCAACACTGGTTCTCGGTCATCTGTATGAATGAAAGGCACCCTGGGCCTAGCTACATGCCAACCAACGACAGCTCCCTGTGGCTCTTCGCTGGCGTGTGCGGGAGCCCCAGCTGCCCCTTCTTCCTGAGGGTGCTGCTCACCCCTCTGTGCAGCCAGGCACCTCAGTCGTTCCCTTTTCTGTTGTCTTCGCTCTCTGTGCACCACAAGGCATTCAGCTAGTTCACCAGGCTCCATGATCCTGATGTCCTCCTGCAGAACGAAAGGGAGAGATGCGTGAGTTAGCTTGAGTGTTCTAAGAACCTCTCTTGGTTAAGTCTGATGGCCCCTTAGCGCATCCCAGAGAGTGCTGGCCACCACTTGGATGGCCAGAGTTTAGTGCACTGCATGGCTGTCTGAAATCCCACCTCATTCCACCCCACTCCACCTGACTGATTAGTGGCAGCCTTGCCCATTGGACTGTATGCTGTGCTCTCAGCTCAGGGACAGGCATTCCCCTAACCCACACTGCAAACCTGCACTGTTAGATTGAACTATGGGGCAGACTGATCCAAAGCATGATAATGACATTGCAGTGGGCTGTGCGCGACTCCACCAGTGACTGCTCCACGGCTAGCTTTAGCAAAGAGATTGTACAACGTGCCCAGTCGTCCAAATGTTCTGCAGTCCACTAAAATGCTCATTAGTTTGCAGTCTGTGCCCAAGGAGTGTAAAGCTCTGGAGCATTTAGTGGCACTTTCATATCTCTGCATTGCTTGAGTGGGTAGGGAAGCTAGAGGCGTGACTCCAATCATGTCAATGTGGCTGCGCCTGAACTTTCTAAGCTGCAGAGGAATGGTGACTTTATACAAGGTTTCCCTAATGCATGGCCGCTTCCCTTGCCCACAGCATTCCCCTCATCCTGCATGTGCTTGTGCGCTACGTTCAACCACAGGGCAGCCTTTGCCACCCCCCCCCCCCCCCCCCCCCAACCCTCCTGCCAAAGTCACCTCACCTGCAGGGCAGCCTTTGTCCCTCTTCCCAAAATCGCCTCAACCACAGGGCAGCCTTTGCCCCCCACCCCGCAAAGCTGCCTCAGCCTCAGGCAAGCCTTTACAACACCCCACCACCAACATACCTCAACGTTGAAGTCCAACAGGCATCCCTCACGGTGTTCCACAACGTTACTATGCACTCACCTCCGGGTTCCCCTCAAAGTGCAGCCCGCCAAATGCACACCTTTTATGTGGTGTTGTGAAACATGTCAGCGTGATTGGGTGGACGATGCTGTGGGGGTGGCGGGTGGCGGGGTGGGTGCAGCGGGCTAGCCTTATAATAACATGCTGATGTATTAGAATGAGGTTCCTGACATCCGATGGTGGGAAATGCAGGAAGCTATTGATGGGCTGAGCTGATGATCGCAAACTGGTTTCACGACGTCGTGAAACCGATTTTCTCGCCCAATTGTTCGCAAAGTGCACCGAACACGCCCAACATGAGCAGGCACAGACGATTCCACCCTGAGTCTTTTGGCCACCAGGATTCACCCCCAAAGCACCAACATACATTTTGGGCCAAATGCAAAATGATATACATGGCCAACAGAATTTAGAAGTCTATGATGAAAAAATACATCTCTGCAACTGGACATCAGGCCAATCACAATCAAACTAGTTCTTGGCCTTGGTGCTGCCTATAGTGTAGGTGCCCATGTTGTGATTTTAAGACAGATTCTGAAGGCACAGCTCAGAATATTTGTGTACGGGACTATATGGTGGAATTTCATGGACATTACCAGGTATGTTTTTATGTGTAAATGAATTTTCTGACGTGAAATTCAAACAAAGAGTCCAGTTGTTGCTGCTGCTTCTACTTCTGCCTATCAATGACACCAGTTTACAACTCACCTCGCCACCCACCTGCCCAACGCCCATTTGGAGTTAAAATGAGGCCTATTTCTTTCTTCTTTGATGGGGAAGCCAAGCCAAAGCAGATAACAGACATATATGTACATCATCATGATTGAAATCTCTTGAAAATAATGCATTTGTTTCACCAAGACAAGCTTTGACTGCTTACATATAAAACCTATAGTTTACACAATCAAGCCGTTATTCTTTGTCATTATTTTAATGGGAAGAATTTTTCCCTCGTCGGGCAGGTGCTCACCTGATCCGAATGGGAGTAAGATAGTGCGTGATGATGTCGGGCGGGCGTCCCGATGTCATTGCGCACCCTCGCGATATTTCGCTCGGCAGGCACGCGCGAGAGGCAGCAGCGTGCCCGCTGATAATTAAGAACTATTAAGGCCCTTAATCAATTAATTATATCGAATTTTTCACTGCTCGGTTGGCAGGCTGGTGAATAGGCCAAGGCAGCCTTTGTATTTTTAATGAAACCTCACCCACGGGTGGATGAGGTTTCGGACGGTAAACAAAAAAAAACAAAAAATATTTTTAGGACCTATTTTTAACATGTCCCTGCTCATGAGGGGACATATTTTTCTTATTTTTGAAATCTTTCCTTTCAACGTTAAAAAATCTTCAGCTCCCTGAGGCCGCTCTCAGGGAACTTTCATTGAGCCCACCCCCTGCACATGCGCACACTTCAGCGCTCGTGCTCCTCCTGCCCCCACCCTGACGCACCTTTCACATTGGCTGGCAGTTAGTTGGCCGGCCAGCGTGAAACCGCGGTCAGAGCCCGATTGCGGGCAGCGGCTGGTTTCACAGCTGGTCTGGGGCCCACCTGCCACACCCACCTGACAAGGTAAAAATCCAGCCCAATGTTCCCATTCTAAAAAGAAACAATACTTACTTCAGTCAGCTTGACAGAAGGGTCACGGTTTAGACGTTTTGATCAGGTTTTACTCTGGCTGCAGAAGGTGGCAAATATCTTTTCTTCACCAAGGATGAGTTCCAAATATTAAAAATGTTCCTCTTTAGCCTGGGAGGAAGGCTATTGGTTCACCTACATCCGACCTCTCAAGGCTCTGTCAATCATCTCAAAGGCAGTTGCTGATTTGCATCTTTGCAACAGAAAATGGGCACTATGCTGTGTTGCAATTTAAAGATTTAAAGAATCCAAATATTTGTTGAATTCCAGAGATATGTACAAATATAGTGAGTAACGTAATTACAGCACAATGGTAATTATTCTAATGCAGTGCAAAAAGTTCCATGTTTGATTGTGTTTTTGGCTTGTTTCATAGTCAACAAAGGGAATGCATTTGTTCAAGTCACAGTTTGGAAGAAGCCTGAAATACGAATTATCACAATGCATTTCCAACTTTAAGTAGAAGAAAATTCACCATTGAAGATGTCAGATGCTCAGACTTGAGGTACATTCAGGGTGGATGAGGCGCATGTGATTGGAGGAAACGTTTGGCTCCATAGTAAATTTGGTCAATGATGGAATTCCCTGGATAAAAATGTCAGGGTCAAGAACTGAATATTTGGTTAATTTTAACTTTCGGTGTGGTGGATAATGGTTGGTAGCAGATTGGTCGCCTGTTACACAGAGAGCTAAAAAAAACACTGGAGAGAAAAATTGAACAGGCCAACCAGCCATATCATCAGCTTGATTTATCCAAATTGCTTTCTTCTTTAAAGTTCTGGAGAAAGGGCTTTGTATACTCCTTTTATTAAGGACACTTTTGCAAGGTCACCAGGATTTGGCAGTATAGATGTCCTTAGAAAACAACAAAATATAGCAGTTCAACAGCAGGATATAGGCCAGGATTTTTCAGTCGGTGTGTGGGGGTGGGCCTGACACGCTGGCACATAGATACTCCATGTGATGTGTAACTGAGGCACATCTTTCGGGAAAGATCCAGGTTCAGTCTTTGACTTGGTGCCGATCGCCCATTTGTCTCAGTATCACTGGAGGAGGGAGGGGGAATTCAAACAGGATTCCCACATCCATGGTCAGAATTTTACGGCAGTGGGATTTTATGTTCCCGCTGAAGTCAATGGAGTTTAGAATGGCTCGCCGCATTTTACGGCTGTAAAATTCTGGCCCGAGTTGCTATCCAGTGACTTCCGCTGGAAGCGTGTTTTCTTGGCTTCCACAGTCTAATGACCCACTCACTGACCAGGGTCACATGGGACAACCAGGAGGATAGCAGTTGTAGCAGCCCATATGAATTGGAACTGGATGGCTAAAAGAGCGTGAGATGGAAAATTGAGAAGAAAACACAAAGAAAAATTGTCCATCATGAAGGAATTACACCCAACTGGCAGCTTACAAAATTGTAAATTATTGTGAATATTTATATGCAAAATATGACTGCATTGGGTTGATCACAAATTGAAGCCAGAAGTTCGGGTTGATTGAATTGGGTCAAGTCAAATAAAGTTCCCTTAACTTGACATTCAGTTAAACTAGCATTGTTTGTAAAGCAAGTATTTACATTTCCTCAGCTGGGAATCTGCTATTCTTGCTGAAGAAGCTAAATTACAAAAGCCAATACTGACAGAAATATGAGACACAGATATAATTCAGATGAGAATATTTTGAGATACATGCGACTCTGTCGATGTAATGGCTTTCCTATCAGCCTAAAGAGGAACATTTTTATTATCAGGAACTCATCCTTGATAAGGGAAAAATATTTGCTACCTTCTGTAGTCTGAATAAAATCTGACCAAAATGTCTAACTTCTGTCCAGCTGACTGAAGCAAGAGTTGTTTCCTTTTAGAATGGGAATGTTAAAATGATGACACAGGCCAGGATTTTTCGGTCCTGTTGGCGTTGGGTGTCATGGCAGGCCTGGGACAGCAAGGAGAAGGTCAGAAATTGGTTTTAAGCAGTTGTGAAACCAGTTTGCGACCGTCCACTCCACCTGTCAATGGTGGGCCCTGTTTCCCGTCGCTGCACATCAGGAGCGTCATTTTAATACATTTGCATCTAATTATAAACGCTGCTTGCCGGAATTAACCCCCCCACTCTGGATCACCCAGGCACGTCGGCACAGCTGCACACAAGCGACGTGCATCTGGCGACCTGAACTTTGAGAGGAACTCGGAGGTGAGTGCACACAACCTTGAATAGTGCTCACAAGCATTGCCCATAGGACATCAAGGAAGAGGCACCGCACGTTCGGTGGGGGCCACAGGCAAGCCACTTTCTCCTGGCTGGCTTTCAGTGTGGTGCCGACAAGGGCTCCAGTGTGGGTCAGGCTGGGGGGGGTGGGGTGGGGGGGAGGAGGCAGAGGTGGGGCGGGGGGAGGTGGAGGGCAAGGCAGCACAGACTGAAGGAAGTACACAAGCAAATGCCGGGGGTGGGGGGATGGGACATGAGGGAAGCGGCCATGCACTTGGAAAATCTTGTCAAAAGTGAGCATTCTTCCACAGCTGAGACTGTTCAGCTGCAGCTCCATTGACATTCTTGGAGTGGAGCTCTGAAGCTTTTCTGTCTGCTCAAGTAACGCAAAAGCATGAAATTGCCACCAAATACTCCACAACTTTTCATCCCTTGAGCGCAGACTGTGAATTAATGTGCATTTTAGGGGGCAGCAGGACATTTGGCCGACTGGGCAAGTTGTCGAATTCCCATGCAAAAGTTGGCTGTGGCGCACTCACTGGTGGGGGCACTCACAGCTCCTTGCAATGTCTTTATTAGGGTTTGAACCAGTATATCTCATGGTTCAAGCTAACAGTGCCGCCTTGCAGTACAGGTTAGGAGAATGCAAAATGAAAAGCACCAACTATAGACCATGAGTCTATCGAGACGTCTATGGGCGATGACTCTCTGTGGATCTCTAGCTGCGTGTGAAGCATTTCCTGCCGCCCCTTCATCTTGAGGGAGGTGCTCCTCCTTTTGCTGAGCCAGGCGCCTCTGCCACTCTCTACTTCTTCTTCTGCTCCCTGTAAGCCGTGAGGCATACCGTTAAATCACCAGGCTCCATGATCCTGATGTACTCCTCCTGCAGGATCAAAGACAGAGACGCATGGGATAGTGTATGTGTTCTAAGAAAGTCTTTTGTTAAGTCTGAAGGCCCCTTCACACATGCAGCACAGTGCTGGCCAGCACTTGGATAGCCAGTGGGTAATGTGCTCATTGGAGGATGGGAGCCCACCCACCTCCGCCACACTCCTCTTGACCGATTGATGGCAGCTTCAGCCACTGGACTGCATGCTGTGCTGTCAGCTCAGGAACAGGCATTCTCCGAACCCACACTGCAAGGCTGCGCTGTTAGCTTGAACCATTACGTATACTGGTTTAAACCTTAATAAAGACATTGCAAGGGGCTGTGAGCACCTCCGCCAGTGATTGCGCCATGGCCACCTTTCTCAAGGGGATTCTACAACTCGCTCAGTCGGCCAAATGTTCAGCTCTATTTTGACTGGTAGGAAAGCCATTGTGTCAACAGAGTTAAAATTATAGTCAGGGATTGATAACATCATTAAAGCTAATTGTATCATTAGGTTCAATTTAAAGGGCTATACCAGGTCTGGGCAGCTGGATTAACAACCACCTATGTGGGAAAACATGTTAAAAATCATGGATGGTGAGATCTAAGTGGCTTGTGATTGAGTAAGTAAACTGGGTGCTTTAAACTGCCAATCAACCTGGTTGCCACCGAGTGAGTAGGGTTAAAATCAACCCTCCTAAATCCCAATTTTAACCTGGGGTTCAAGCCCTATTAACTCCCAGTTCACATTTTAGCTTCTCCACACTGGGTACTGCCTGAAGCCAGTGAGGTTGACATGGAGGCCGGCAGGTGGCAGTGAGAAATTGTGTGGCTACAGGAAGCTGCTGAGGAAATAAATGGTATTTGGAGGCTGGGGTAACGGGTTCCTGATGAAGTCCATTGGCACAGTGAGCAGAACCTCCCCCCCACAAACAGGCAGAGGAGCCCAATGTTTTATGCCCGGGTTTGGGGGGGGCGGGGGTGGGGGGGAGCATTCCTGCGCCTTTTGGCCACAAGAAAACATTTAAAGAATAACTTTCCTGTGTCTCTTCCAATCCTGATCCTGTTTTACACCAGCTTTTACTGAGACCTCCAGGATTGTGTCCACCTGGCACATTAACCAATTCAAATAGCATTGGCGTCCAAATTATCCATTGGAAAACAACACCTAAGTGTTTGTGAAACCCCTTCCTGTATGCTGTGGGTGTCTGCGGTGTTCCCAATCTCCTGGTAATCTGGGAGTTAATATGATGAGGGAGCAAAATTTGTAGGGAGGCAGTGGGTAGTGTCTAACCACCATTTTAATCTCTGTCTACACCATTTCTGCCAAGTTGCAGGGTTACAATTGGGGCAAATGAAAAAGCTGCAGTTCTTTCCAGGTTACAAAAAATGATCATGATTCATGATGACATAAATTGATGTAAAAATAGTAAACTTGAGCAAAGTTCCAGTTATGGCAATCGTGGCAGATTTACAATACTAATTCTCACTGTGCTTGAAAAAATAACAGAAGTTCTGTGTCATTTCATGTCCACCTTTTTATGTACTGATTATCATCTTCCTTTAAACTGGCACTTAGAGGACCTAAACACACAATTCATTTAAAAATAATATTTGGTATGTATGGATGGATTTCTACTGCACGCATTGGGAACTCAAATCGGCGTGAGACAGCCTCCTGGAGGAGCTTTCATTCCTTTGGGTTTTCAAGTGTTCAGTAGTCTTCTAGTTATATTGCCATTTTTGCATTGATGTATACCCAAAATCACTTTGCATTGACGCAGAAGTGGCAGCATAAACACAGCCCAAGACTAATTATTCCTTTGCTACACAACTTTACAATTAACTGAGAAAATTGTAGCACTTGATCTGTGGCAATATTTTTCTTTATAGGTGATAATGTTTGTGCCAATAATTCTGCATTTATAAATGTAATGTTTCATTTTTTACAGATGTTTCCTTTAAATTAATTTATTCCAACAGTATATCAAACTGTAAAAAATAAAGTGTTTTCATTAATGAGAGAGCTAGGATTATTTATTTAACTATTGGCATACGGTCTGCTCTACACAAAGCACATATAATCCTGAATAGAACTATGCAGCCAACGGATGTTCTCATGGTCATTATTATGGCTATTGCTAGTGATGGTGTTAAATGTCATCCTGCTAGAGGATAAACAAGCCCTTTTCATTACAATCATTTTATGAATGAAACAACCTACATCACTGACTGCATAGATAATTATCATTGAGAATGATGACAAATTCTGAAACCTACATGCATTAAAATAATTCTAATATCATTTGTACATACACATTGAAGTGTTATTGTGTATAATAATCTGAAAATAAAATCAATAAACAATGTCAAAGAGAAGTACATTGGTCACTAATGTGATATGATGTGCATATAACTTTAAGGGAGCGTGTTTTAAACTACTGTCAATCATTACCATCTTGACAGAATATGATGTGTTAATCCCATGACTTGTAGGCAGTTTTCAAGCACTAGTGATAGAAGTCAGATGTACTTTAGCTCCCAAACAACATTAACTGCTTATAGTCTTATCTTCAAATAAAGAACCCACATTATGTTTTCACCAATCCTTATGTACGATGGGTGCATTTACTTCAAAGAGAAGAACGTACCATGGTGGTAGGGTGGCAGCACAGTTTTTGAAGATTTGACTGAGCAAAATACAAGCTTCAGCTCCTTCACATCTGGCAGAAGGAAAGGGCTGGTGTGAAAGTGAAATAACTATCAAGACTCAACATGTATAAGGATTCTGAAGCTTTGCATCGATTCCACATACACTGTACCTTTGTTCTGGGATTGCACCTCACTCCAGGCAGCCAACATCAGGTCCTGGTAAGATTGTTTAAATCTGGGAGAGTTTATATAGTTAAAGTCTACCTGCTGCAAAGTTTAAGCACAAACAGAATTTAAAAAGCAGACGGTAGGTGATCTCATTTTAAGTAGAACTCCACAGACAGGATAATTCATTACTGCTGAAGCTAAATACTGCAGACTGGGCTGGGAAGAAGAATTTATCCACTAACAGTTCCTAGCAGCTAGAAAAAAGCTTGTAAAAAAAACTTTTTTCACTGTTTGCTTTCACTTTGGAAGTCTTGCAGCTATTTAACTGCCAAAATCACTATTTTATTGGAGACGCTTCGAGTTAAACAAGGGAAAATCAGAAAGAGTTCAATAATGCCATCATTGCAGTCAAGCAATATCCTATGACCAGCTGAGGCAGTATCCACTAAAGGTACTGCAAGTCAGAGCTAAATTAACTCTAAAAGAGCTGGAAGAAACTTGTATAGCTGTCAAAGTAGTCTCAAAGCAGCTGTCAAAAAGCATAAAAAATCCTTCAAAAGCTGAAAGATTACCAAAAAATTTCCAACACTCAATTGGAAGGCATTGCATCTCCCATCTGAGTTTATCTTGTTCCAACAACACCTAGAGTTATGTTTTCTGGACCTCAATACTTCAGAATCAGGTAATCAAGTCATTAAAATTAAAATTCCTATAGGCAGTGAAGGCAGCCACAAAATTAATCTGTCAGGTTTATCCCCTAACCATCATAAAATTCCAGATAAAATATAGCCAACATTCAAAGATCAATAATGTTGAAGCTCAACTTCAGAATACAATGTCTGGAATTCATGTATTTTCAACAAAACCGACAGAGACCATTGATCAATTCATAAATAGATGCAGAGACAAGGGGTGTGATTGTGACTTTATGGCAGCTGAACTAACCATCAGAATAGTCAAGTTTGTGATACCACCTACCCAAATGAAAGTGTTCCAAAAAGACCTTTTAGACAAACCCAAAGGTTACACTTGGAAGCACTGCTACAAAGCAGATGCAAGTACGAAGCCATACTAATGGACAGGCAGAGTCTACAGGCTATGTGTAATTTGTCCACCATTGACACAATGGCCAATGCAGGCAAGCCTAGTAAGCAATACATGCTGTGCAGCCTTATACATGCACTCAAATCACTTTCAAAGATAAATGCAAGGCATATGGCACCAGAGGACACTGGAAGCGCCAATGCAGAAAGCAAGGGCCAAAACAAACGGTTCGACATCATGAGAAACTACAACCAGAGACCAGACAGAATTCTAAACAAGCAAGAGCATGAACCAAACAGGGTCAAAACAATATCCAAGAAATGTCTAGACAAATAACACAGTCAGATGCTGAAGATCACCAAAACATCAAAGGCCAAAGTAAGCTGACATTCAGCACAGTGAAAATCAAACAGTATAACAGTATATTGGCACAGTTCTATCAACAGAAGCTTTTGCCACAGTCCAGATTATGTGTTCATGGATGAAGGGTCTGCATAATCTATATGCAAAACTGGATACTCATGAAGATACAAATATCCTTCCACTTAGTACACTGAGACGTGTGTACCCACAGAAGCGATGATTCAATCAACCACTGCCAAATTCACCGCATACAATCCTTGGGATCCATCAGACTCAGGTGTCAATATAAAAACTCACTTTGGTCTATATTTTGGATAGCACAAGTCCAGTGATTGTAGGCCTACCAGTGTGAGAGGATCTGTACTTGGTCACCATCCATGGTATTGTCAAGACAATGGCAAAGACCACAGACCACAAGGAGCACCATTGGAAACCCTGTGGTTACACTGGGTGAAGGTCACCTAACACTGCACCACAGATCATCAGCCAATAGGCTACACAACAGTGTATGAACTGAATATGTATACCCATTTCAAGCCTGCAAACTCCATACTGTAGAACTAATGTGGAATTACTACTGTATTCAGCAGACAAGTGAGGACAAACCTCTGCAGTCATCATGCGTTGATACTCCCAGGAGTACGTGATACACTACTTAAAAAACAGGGGAAGTTTAAAGATGTTCATAGCCAGCATGCAGGCAATGAATTACCCAACCTGAACATTGGACAGAATGTTTGAGTACAACACCCAACTGATGGCACAAGGAATACATCAGAAATTGTCTGTATGTGCCCAGAACCAAGGTTATACCAAGTACGAACACCAAACAGCATGATGGTGCAAGGAAACAGATGCCAATCAGAATAGTATCACACCAGAAACACCAAGCAGTCCAGTAGCACACAGAACACAGTCTAAGACACCACGCAAAGAAAGCACCCCTAGCCAGCGTTCTGAAACCATACAGCAGCCTCCAGCAAAGATCACCAAACTAAAGCTGGATGGATAAGCAAAGTGCTGATATATTTCGGAGACTTGTAGATTTATTGCTCTGTGTTCAAGTACATTCAGACAGAATGGGCAGGATTTTATGTTTGTCAGGTGGGTGCGGGCCTGACCCAATTAGGCGTAAAATCTCATGCGATGATGTCGGGCGAGTGTCCCAACGTCATCGTGTACTCTCGCGATCTTTCGGTTGGTGGGCGTGCACGAGAGTCGGCAGCACGCCCACCAACAATTTAAAGGCCTATGAAGGCTCTTAAGCAATAATTACTTTGTAATTTTTGCTGTCCGTCCAACCTTATGGTTGGCAGGTGGCGAAAAGGCCAGGCTGCCTTTGCATTTTTTATGAAACCCCATCCATGGGTGGGATGAGGTTTCCAACGGTTAATGAAAAACTTCATTTTAAACATGTCCCTCCTCATGTGACTGAGTCACACGTTTATATCATTTATTAAAGCTTTATTTTCCTTTGTCCAAATCTTCAGCTCCCTGAAGCAGCTCTGTGCTCTCAGGGAGCTGTCAGCGCTCGTTCCCCAGCACATGGGCAGACTCCTGTGCTCGCCCTCCTCCCGACCCCACCATGGCAGCGCTGAGACTTTCAGCGCGCTTTTCACGCTGGCTGTCCGTTAATTGGCCGGACAGTGTGAAATTGCGTTCGGGGCCCGATGCGGGTGGCGGTCTGTTTCGTGGCCACTCCCAGGCCCGCCAGTCATGCCCACCCAACGAAGAGAAAATCCTGCCCAATGTTATTTTCTTTTGTTGTCATGTAATGGTTTGGTTCTTTAAAGTTAAACTTTTAGTTAGAAAAAAAGGGGGTTGTGATGTTATGTGCATATATCTTTAAGGGAACATATCTTAAACTACTGTCAAACCATTACCACCTCGACAGGATATGATGTATTAATCCCATGACTTGTAGGCAATCTGCAAGCAGCAGTGATAGAAGGTATTATACTTAGCTCCCAGTGAACTTTATCTGTATATAGTTTTAACTTCAAATAAAGAAACCACATTATTGTTTCACCAATCCTTGTGTATGATTGGTAAGTTTACACCGAAGAGAAGAAGAACATACCAACCAACTTTCAGTTTTTTAGTTTTCAGTGGAGCAGAATAGCTCCTAGTGGCAAGTTAGTATTTCCTCAAAGGAGTGTTCTCAAGGATCTTCTCATCTGTTGGAATCCATAAAACAAACACTTAAAAGATGACCCACAATCTGGCCATGTTTGACCAAGTCAACAAGGATAGCCAATGCCTGTAAGGATATTTTAGAAATATACCTTGGCCTCTGGTCAGTCAGTAATTGCTGCTAGATTGTTTTTGAACCTGATCATCCAAGAAACCAATCCTTCAGCCAATATTTATGTTCTATTGGATGGGGTACTGAGATGTATGAGGATGTTTTGACTATTGAAAAATTGACTTACCTATTAGATAGCAGCAAGTACTAGCTGGAGGAATGAGATGCTGGTGCCGAGAACATTACTGTCTATTCTAACTAGAAGTAACAATCAACTGCAGAAGACAATGGAGTTACAAGTATCTGCAGGTGATGATAGCAGCACCTGGAACTACTTCACTCAGATTTCAGAAGATTCAATCCAAATTTTTCAAGTATGATGTCTAAGAACATAGCAACTTTTGGTTGGTGTGACCAAAACTCAACTTTGAGGGATGTACCTTGGCTGTTCTCTCACTACTATGCTATTAGAAACTATTAGACCTCGATCACATTTAGGAGATCCCATTTCAAAAGCCATAATGTTAAAGAATACCAAAAAAAGTGATCAGTAATTCTACCCACATAGGCAGGATATATTTTCTTTGGTTTAGATGTATGTCATGCACAGCTAGAGCTCTAATTCAGTACCACAACAAAATTTCAAAGAGGCATGGAAGGAATCTTTTTTGGTGTTGACCGTGATAAAGACAGTTTCTGTTTGATTTTCTCTTTGTTAATGACAATACCAATATAAAAGCAGAATCAGTGGCAGGTCAGTTGTACAATGATCCTTCAATAATCCCATTGGGATTACCAGAAACTTTGAGTTGGGGATAAATTGGACACTCAAGTGATTATTCATTTACTGCTTTTTATGGATATAAAGTGTCACTACCATAGGGTTTAGCTGCCAATTGGAAAATCACACCTATGTTATCTAAAGCCAAATAGTACTTTTCTACAAATAGAAATAGCATCTAGAAAATTTCAATTTCTCCCATTCATCTCTACATGGGAAATTGTCACATTAGCAGTTTCATTTCAGTGCTGAGTTAAGTATGATCAGTTTAGTTTGCATTGAAGCGAATCAGATATCCAACACAACAGCTTACTTGGTCATCCTTAGTACGTCGTCGGACCAATGACTTAATTTCCAAATGGTGATTTGGAATATAACATGTGCTTTCCTATTTCTCAATTGGACTGCTAAAAAATAGATTAAGTTGACTAAACCTTCCCACACACACCATTTACTTTGAATTGAGCACCATTAACCTGTAAAGCTTTCTGTTGTGAGATCATTGGCAAAATCTTTCATATTATGACCATTAGTAATCTGGAGCAGCAAACTCGTGCCCTTTTTGAAGGTTTGAATGACTATAAAAATGTGTTGATAAGGCAATGAGTGTGTAACAGCTACAAAAATTTCAATGCACCAGAAATGGAAGTTTCACCAGGCATTTATGAACTTTTATTCACCAGACTGATAAAGACTTTGTTTTGTTAAATAAATAATTTGCAATTACAAAAAGATACTTCTTATGCTCTTCTAGAATGTTTTTCTGTTCAGATGAATAATTACATTTTCTTCCAGACAACTGTCAGTGGATATTTCACCATTGGAGAAAGGTTTAGAAGGAGCTTGAGAAGATTTCTGTTGAATACCACCACCACCACCTTCAAGTACTGTGCACTAAAAAGGCATTAGTGACCATGGACTTCCATTGGATTGGTGCCGAATTTCACCATTTCAATTAAAATGAGGAGTCCATTTTTGAAAACTGATATCAGAAATTCAGTAGAGTTAAACAAGAACAATGAGAATGTTCTAACATAGTGGTAAAAAGACTAAATAGTGATAATATGAGACTTTTATTATCCCAGTTTAGACTAAGATAGTAATATTGAGAAGGAAGAGTTTCTGTAGTGTGTTCAGAAGAATTTTCTTCAGTATGTTCCCGGCCCAATGAAGTGCGATGCATTATTGGATCTGGTTCTGGGGAATGAGGTGGGCCAAGTGGATCAAGTATCAGTCAGGGAAGAAACTGGCAGCTAACGTAAAAGGGGATCAAAAGTCCCCGACATATAAGTAGTAAAAGGATAGTAAAGGAGAGCTGCTAACCTCTTCTAATACTTTATCTTTGCCTTTCATATTTTCTTTTCCACTTTTCATCTGAACTTTCTATATTTAGCCTGACATGTATTATCAACCTGACATCTGTCATACCCCTCACCCTTTTCTGCTTCATCTTACTCTATTTCTTTCATCACAGGGAGCTCTGGCTTTGGTTGCCCTACCTTTCACCCTTATAAGTATGTACCTGAAATATCATTTCTTTAAAGGAAGTGCATTGTTCCATTATAGTTTTGCCTGCCAATCTTTTATCAAAATTTACCTGAGGTTATGACAAAGTATGGAGGGACAGGGCATGGCTAACATGCCAAATGAGTACAGGTACCATGTCTCAAAACCGGCAACCTCGGGACCAAGACTGTGCTGGATTTCAGATCTTGCCGGATTTTGGGTTGGATAGTTCAAGCCATGAGCTTTGAAGAAAAGCTGCCAGAGTTATTTGGAGAGCTAGGGTACCCTTATGGATTGGTCCAGGTACCACTTTGTGGTAGGTCCACAGGCCCCTTTGGGAGAGGTAAGGTGTCTTTTAGGAGAGGTAAGGTTCCCTTTGGGAAATGTAAGGTGCTGTTTGGGAGATAATAAGTGCCATTTGGAGTTTTTAAAGGTAGACATAAATATGCATAAAAAGTGGATGAATTCACTGGAACTGACGAAATATCAAAGCATTTGAATCTCCTGCTCTTTAAATTTAAAAAAAAGTTTGCAGTTTAAAACAAATCAGTTTTTGATTTTTAACTTTGTCTGTTGACATAAGTCTGGGGATTATCATTATCGGATATGTGCTGCAAGACATATTTCACAACATATCATTATCACAGTGCAGTGCCTGTCAGTTCACAGTTTGATTGACGGCTCCAAGATGTTATGAAGTATTTTATGTGAGGCTATGAATACAAGTGTTTGTTTTTATAAGGGATTAAGCACTTGAATGAAATGTTTGCATTCATATGGGATTAAGTAATTGAAAACTATAAGGAAATATAATGAATGGATTTTTATTAATGAGAGTGTTTTTTAAAATAAAGTCTAAAATAGACGCAGAACTTTATTTCATCGCAGGACAGCTCCTGGGGTCTGCCCATGGTGGATACTGGGTGAGTTGGCATGGGGGGTGTAAGTGGAAAGGGTGGTGGGTAGAGGGAATGGGTTGACATGAATTGGCATTAGCTTGGCATAGGGACTATAAAGGGCCATGGGATCGTTAGAGGTGCCATGGGGAGGGTGGATAGAGGAGCATAGATTGTTATAGGGGTATGAGAAGTCATGGTTGGGTAGAGGGGCATGGGTTGGCATGAAGGGTATGAGGGGCCATGGGCATGGGTGGGGCATGAAGTAGCATGAGTTGGCATTGATAGGTTATGTGGAGTGAATGGATGTGTAAGGGGGTGTGAGGGGTAAGGGCAAGGGGGCTGTTTTTTGTTTTTTTTTTAACAGCCGGGATAAAGTGCCTGAGCACCAAGACCGAACTTTTGCACAGCCTGCTTCGACACCTGGCAGCCCTTGTGGCTGACCCTGCACTGTTTCCTGAGGTGGCAGGCCCAACCCCTATTAATATATATATGGTCCCCTCCTGGCCTGCTGTTCAATCAAGGACAGGTTTCTAGGCCCAGTTTGATGACCTGCATCCTTGGAAGGATGGTAGTCCCACTGACAGAGGTGGGTGTTGCCACTGCAGGATGGGGCTTGTGGTGCAATTTTGCAGCATGAGGTGCCTTCTGAAGAGATATTTACTTCTTTGAACCACATTTGTCCACAGCTTCCAGGCCACCACTTTGGAGGAGAAACCCCTCCACAGGATGGCCTACAGCCACAGCAGTGACTTGCTCATGGTTGGGGTCCCATTGGGTGGGGCAATTCAGAGAGGCCTTGGGGGACCCACATCCAACTGCCAACTGCCTCCAGGCACCTGCCAGCTTTGGCCTCAGCAGAGCGCAAATCCGCTACCGGGAAGATCCTGCTGGTCTCTCAAGTCTGCTCACAATTGGGCACTTAAATATTTGAATTGGATACCTGTGCTGCTACCAGGTGGGTAGCTACTGCCTTTGAGGACTCGCCTCTAGCAAAAATGCCTAGAAGAGGGAATGTCTTGTACTGCTGACTCAACGTCCTCACATAAAAATTTCTTTGTCGTCCAGCCTTCAAGCCTGGCCCCCACTGGATCAAGAGTGTTCTGCACATAGGGTAGAATTTTCCTCTTGGCATGCAGGGGCAGGCCCAGCACATCTGCTCATAAAATGATGTGCGATGATGTTGGGCGAGCGCCCTGACGTCACTGCGTGCCTTTGCAATATTTCTTTGGGTGGGCACACGACGATATCCGATGCCCTACCTGCCAATTATTAACCAGCCACTTAAGGCCCTTGAGGCGCCAATTGATGCTGATTTTTCGGTGCCCGTGCAATCTTCAGGTTGGAACATGGGTGCAACGGGCAGGCGGGTAGGGCACATTTGTATAAACTTCATCCACGGGCGGGATAAGAGGGCTCAGTGGGGTCGCGAGTGTGCACTGTCAAGTGTTTATTTTTCAAAGTTATTGAAACTTGCCTGTAGGATCTGCAATACTTCAAACGCATACCAGCTGCTTTTTCTGGACTCTTAACCTTCAGGTCAGCACTCTGCAGTGAGTAATCTTTTCTGGGCCTGCAGGTTTTAGGAAGCCTTCCCTTAGCCTGGGAATGGGAGCTGATCTGTCCACTGGAGGCAGCTCCTCTGAGGAGGAAGGGAGGGCTAGAAGGGGAAGGAGGCCAGGAGTGCACATTCAGCCTCCAGGGGAGCCTCCAGGGGAGCCACCTTTGGAAGATCAGGCCCAGGCAGAAGGGGCGTAGGGCCAAGAGGTAGTCCAAGGTGGAAGGGCCCGCAGAAGACTCCACTATCCTGCTGCCAGGGTATACAGGTGGCGAAGCAGCTACCTCAATATGACTGAGGTGCAGTGCCGAAGGAGGCTCCGTCTCTCAAGGGAGACAGTCAACTATATCTGTCAGATGATCGGGCCTGAGATCTCCGCTAACTGTGTGGGTGGACACCCCATGCCAGTGACTCTAAGGGTCACAGCTGCCCTCAACTTCTATGCCTTCGGCTCCTTCCAGGGCTCGGTCGGTGATCTTTGAGGTGTCTCCCAATCAGCTGTCCACAATTGTGTCAAGCAGGCTACAGATGCTCTGTTCAGGTGTGCATTGACCTTCATCCACTTCCGTTGGGACCAGGCAAGTCAGACACAGTGAGCCAGAGGATTCGTGGCCATTACTGGCTTCCCCCGTGTCCAGGGTGCAATAGGCTGCACACATGTGGCCATCAAGGCGCCAGCAGGTGAGCCCAGTGCCTTCATCAACAGGAAGGGTTTCCACTCCATGAACGTGCAGGTAGTGTGTGATCACAGGATGCTGATTCTACAAGTCTGTGCAAGGTACCCAGGCAGCTCCCACGATGCCTACATCCTCAGACACTCCCAGGTGCCGGGTCTCTTCAGTGCTCCAGCCCGGCTGGATGGATGGCTGCTGAGTAACAAGGGCTATCCCCTCAGAAGGTGGCTCCTGACGCCTCTCCACCATCCAAGAACAGAAGCTGAGCAGCGGTACAATAGGAGCCACAGCACCACAAGGGCTGTGGTGGAGAGAACCATTGGTCTTCTCAAGATGTGCTTCCGATGCTTGGACTGCTCAGGGGGCGCACTCCAGTA
Source organism: Carcharodon carcharias (assembly GCF_017639515.1). Classification (NCBI taxonomy): domain Eukaryota; kingdom Metazoa; phylum Chordata; class Chondrichthyes; order Lamniformes; family Lamnidae; genus Carcharodon; species Carcharodon carcharias. The sequence goes on from NC_054473.1 coordinate 34,080,450, forward strand.
CCCCCCAGATTGTGTGTCGGTGATAGTGGTTGCCTGCTGCAGCTCTCCACAATCTTGCGCTGGAAAGGGGGTCCCCAGTGGACGATGAAGACGTTGACGCAGTGGCTGCGGCTGCACACAATGAGTCCAGCAGTGAGTCCGACGATGAGCATGCACAGGGAAATGCTGAGGGGATAGACACTGTCTCGGGCAAACTGCAGGGAGGCAGGGACACCCAGGAGGCTTTAATCCAACGAACCTTCAGCTAGCACACCACAGACAGGCCTCCAGGACAAGCCTGGGCTGTAGGCTCTATACTCGACGCCTAAGTACAAAATCTGCCAGGTTAGGAACAGTCACGAAGGGTCTTGTTAATAAAGCTAAATGTCCAACAAAGCACTCATTACAGCTTTGGAAACCATACACATGCAAAAGAAAAGAGGCACCCTCAGTCATGGTGACATATCTGAATTTAATACATCAAGCAAATAAACTTATTCCAAAAAAAAGACAATAGTGTTACAAATCAGAACAAATCATAAAGACCTTATCTCGGGCCAACACAAAAGCACCAGTGAAAAACCTGTCGTGTGCCTAAGGTGCCTTATGTTTACGGCTTGGTGCTGCCCCATCGCTTGGAGTGGCATCTGAGACAGCCTGCTGACCCTGCTGTCCTGTTGGCCTTGATGACCTTGGCGGTCGTCCTCTGGCCCATGGAGCCTGTGCTGACCCCTCCTGGGAGGGAGCTGCCAGTTCCACAGCTGGCATCTGCCCAGTCGTCGCAGCCTCACCCGATGCAATGATCACTGGGAGAGGGACAGAGGAGCTGCCGCCCTCATCCGGAGCACCCTGAGAGGTGCCCACAGAGACAATAGGCAGCTGCTGCGCTGACATGAGGTCACTTCGGACATCCCTGTTCACCCTGGATGGATGGACACTGAACTAGGAAACTTGATGCCCAGATCCTCTCCCACACTGGCACTAACCTGCTGAGATCAATGCCGATGTGAGGGCTTGCTGGTTAGAGCGCATCCCCAGGAAGCCCTGAAGGGTCCCCTGGAGGAAACTCTCCACAAGAGTCGCCACTCTCTCCATGGAGGACGCATGGTGCTTGGACATGTGGCTCATTGCTTTGGCGATCGTCCGTGTAGACTCCTCCACCATGGAGACCAAGCCAAGCTTAGCCTCATGTATCTCCCCTAGATGCTCCAACACACCCGGCTGCATTTCCTGCAACTGCTGTGTCGTGGACGACTCCAAAGGCACATCATCAGGCACCGACTGAGCATGTGCCTTGTCCCCTGCAGTCTGCTGACTGCTGGCACCATGGGCACTCTGTCTCTGTCAGCTCCTCCAGTGACTGTGAAGTGCCCTCACCGTTGTGCCCCAGGACACTAGCCGAAGTTCTAACTCCCATCGAGGTGCTAGTATCTGCGCTGGTGCCTGCCTCGCAGAAATGGTGTGACGCTAGTGAGACTTCAGGCCCCTCAGGTGTGAGACGGGGTCTCTGCTGCTCCTCCTCCCGGCCCTGCTCTGATGATGCTGAAAGGAAGAACAAGGACAGTGGATCAGTTAACGTGGAGACAGTGACAAAGTTCATCCCTGTCCCCCGGATCATTATGCGCTCATCCTTCCATAAACAATGGTCAAGCCATGTTGCAAAATTAAATCAATTAACATTCAGCACTGCCATGCTGACCTCACTGTTGGGCATAAATACCTGGCTGTGGCACCCCAGCCTCACTGACACCAGTGGACCTGGGTGCATGGCACCTCTCCAAATCCAGGGCCTCCTCCTCGAAGTGGCTAAGAATGGCGATCTGCGCCTGGCCGCCGCCAGTCCTCACATGCTCTGCCGCGTTATGAGCATCCTTCTCCTGAGAATGAGAGAAGAGCGTTGATTAGTGCAATTTGCACATGGACTCTCTTCACACACAGCCCGCCCCAACCAGAGTGGGACATATCAGGGCTCCAGTGCCTCCTCATCCTGCTGCTGCCGCACACTCACACAAAGATGCGAGACCTGTTCCCCACCCCTTCCCTTGGGCACATGCTGCCTACATCACATTAGGCACCACATGGTATATCCTTTCAAAGCAAGGAGGCACAAGCACTTGGAGCGCAGAGGGCAGCAGATGGTTCATTGCCACGTCACCTTGAAGCTCCCCTCCCAGCATCTCATCACCCTGACTTGTCCTGCAGTTCAAGCAAAGCGCCTGGGTGCAGCTCCTCCAGATTGCCCCCAAACCAGTCATGTGGGACTCAGTGTAACACATGCTGCAGGGGCAGAACCCATCTCTTTACCACCCTCTCAGGGTGACCTCAGCATGGGCAATATCTGCTGGCCCAACCAGTGAAGGACACATGCCAGCAATGATTCAATGCAGTCACTGCACTCAGACTTGGGGGGTGGGAGGTGCAGCAGGGGGGAAAGCCTACCTGCTGGGTTAAGTGACCAATGCCAACATTGTGCTCACCCTTCCGGAGCACAACAAGTCGTTAAAGCGCTTGTGACACTGGATCCAGGTGGGCCGCACCACATCGCGGGTGCTCACCACCTCCACCACCTCCTCCCAGGTACGTTTCGTCATGTGAGGGGGGCCTCTTCCTCCCATCCTAGGGAACCAACACCTCCCACCGTCCTGCCACCCCCTCGAGGAGGACAGCAAGGTAGTCATCAGAAAAGCGAGGGACACACTGGGCCCCGCCCTACCCTCCAGCCTGGCCTGCCCTGATGGCCGACCCTCCGGACCTGCGTCACCTCCATTGCCCCTCTGCAGAGCCCTTCACCCAGCCATTGTGAGCAGCCTTTCCGAGGCTGCCAGGCCTTCCTTTATACAGGCCGCCGGATCGCCATTGGACCCGGTGAGCTGAGCGTGCCCACTGCCACCCGCCCACTCCCGCTATGCACGGGAGTCGTGAAGTACTCTGGGCTGGCCTTAATTGACCCATCAGTGTAAAATGGCAGCGTCGTCGACCCGATCGCGAGCAGCAATCAGGTCCATGCCTACTCCTGCTCCGCCCTCCCCCCAACAAAAAAATTCAATCTAAAGTGTATAAAAGCAGGAAAGTTAGCTGAATGTAGATAAAACAGTGATTCCAACTCGGCTAGATCATTCTGCCCAATTCTGGACATCATATCTTAGGAAGGATGTGAAGGCTTTAGAAAGGGTGCAGAAAAGATATATGAGAATGGGTGCAGGGATGAGGGACTTCAGTGGATAGGTTGGAGAAGCTCAGGTTGTTCTCCTTAGAGAAGCTATTGTAGTGGGGGAGGTAAGCGGGTCCTCGGTCTCCCAACTTCCAGCTTCTGAGAGGGCCAGAGGCCGGGCCTTGCTCACCGGGGCATTCCCTGCAGGGCACTAGGTCCCTGCCAGTGGAGTTTACCAGCCCAGGAGGACGCCGGGCACAGGAGTCGGTCAGCCTGGGGGGCCCCTCTCAGGACAAGAGCCAGAGTCCTCAGCAAGCTGGGGCAGAGCCTAAGCTCATGGAGCACAGGCTGGAAAGAGCTGGGGGCAGGGCCTGAGCCTGGAGTGTGGGCTAAAGATTGCTGGGGGCAGGGCCGGAACCCGGATTGTGGGCTAAAGATTGCTGGGGGCAGGGCCGGAACCCGGATTGTGGGCTGACGAGAGCTGGGGGCAGGGCCTGAGCCTGGAGTGTGGGCTGAAGAGAGCTGGGGGCAGGGCCTGAGCCTGGAGTGCGGGCTGAAGAGAGCTGGGGGCAAGGCCTGAGCCTGGGGTGCAGGCTCGTGAAGAAGGAGGTTCCAGAAGCCTTGTGGGGAGGCAGGGAGAGCAAGAGAGCAAGGCTGCAGCAAGGAGCTGCAGTAGCAGTTCAAGGCTGGTGGATCACTGTGTTGAGGTGCCAAGGCCTCAAATGAGGCAGACTGGGGTCTCTGAATGGCTGGAGAGTTACAGGAAGTGGCAGTGGGGCAGGCAAACAGCTGCTGGAGACCTGGGTGGACCTCCTGGATAGCACCCTTGTATCCGAGAGGCTACGAGGGGAAGAAGACCACCTTTGTGTCTAGGAGATGAGGTAATCTGGGTTACATGGTCATGGAAAGTTAGCTACGGGAGCTCCACCAATTGAACTCTGCTACCCAGCTGATTAAAGATCAGGAGTTAAGCACTAGATAGTGGATCTGGAGCATCAACCATGAACATTCATTGTAAATAGTTTGTTCCTTTAAGTTAAGCTTTGCCATTAATGTTCATAAAGATTTGATGCCAGTGGATTAAAGGATCCCTGTTTTATAACATTTGTGCAGTCCATGTGCTTGAATCTCACATCACACTAGGTTGAAATGAGGTGTGATAGAGGTGTTCAAAATCATAAGGGATCTAGACTTTATGTTTGTAACTGCCCAGTTAATTTCCCTGTGCATGGTATCTTGATCTTTAATCTAAAGGAACTTCCTCACAACTCCCCTGATGATTCAGTGGGGTTATCTGATATTCACTTGAGCCATGCAGACCAGGAAGGGCCTGGATGTCAAGTTTGCTGTATACTGAATTAGCTGACTCAAACTGAGCTGACAGCAGAGGCACTACAATTGTGGAAATTGGATAAGGAATGTAGGTCCTGTCGTGGTTCTGATTGGTTTGCTCACATTCACTTTCAAGACTTACACATTTTGTAACCATTTTGTAAGGTCAACAGACATCCCTAGCACTGTGACAAATAGTCAATGTCTTGAGAAGAAAGTGTGAAAATTGTGAGAAGATTCGTAAACAAAAGAAAACCATCTTAACTGTGGTTCTTGGAATGAAATGTTGGTAAAACACACTAAATGAGAAAGGGTTTGGCCACCCTGCAATATGATGGGGGCCTCAAATTTTCCTCCACTTATAATTAAGTAAAATGTATACTAAGATTTTGGTGATACAGCACAGGATTCAAAGTAAAGAGAACAAAACAATTTAGCGCATTTTGATCTATAGTATAGGAATAGAGTAAGCAGCATTCCGTAGAACTGGCTCAGCTTAATTGATTTTATTTTTCTCATAAGCACACTTGGAACAAGTATGTGGGAGTGCATCTTGTGTGGGTCTGACTGTATTTTATAATGTTTCTCCCCTGTGTAATTTGTTCTCCATACAAATGAGTTCAATTTTTTTTAGTTGTAGTTGGTAAGAGTTGTGGTGGTTTTAGAAAGTCTATTTAAATTTGCTGAGAAGTAGTATATCAGTAGTTGGTGTGAATACATCAACTCATGTCATACTGCAGCTCTTGCCACTAAGAGCATGAACATAACATAAATAAACACTGATGTAATGGGGTAATTATAAGGCCACTCACCCTATTCCTGCCATTGTTGTGTCCACTGCAATCCTTACCTGGGTCTACCACTGCACAGCCATAGTGCAGCCTGAGTCAGGCAGCAGGCCCATTTAAAATGCAGGTGGGTGTTCTATGACATACATGGGACCCCAATTTGTAGTTTAAGTGGACTCAGCATTCTCCATTTAAGGGCAGTCATGAACGGGGCGTCCACAACTCCACCAGGCTCCAAAAAACCAGCCTGGGCTGCTGCACTCTGGGTTCCCCTGCACCTCCATGATTGGGAACTCCACTCCGCTCATGGACTTAATTTCTTCAAGCCCAAAGGGAGCTAGGTCACCTGATATTGCAGAGATCCAGAGCTGACAGTCTGCCCTAAGTGCTTGTTGTCACCTGGGGCGGGCTGGCTGAATTTTAATGAGAACCTGCCCTCAAACTGGAACAAGGACCCAGGACTATTGGCCAGCTAGCTGGCATGGTCCAGGTGCTAAATGATAAGCAATCTTTTTTATTGCCATCATTCAACCTCCTTTGGATGTATCTTCTTGATAATTTGGAAGAATCCTAGCATTTCCTCTGCTTGTGTCAATCATGAGTAAAATCAGGGAATGTGTAAGAATGTTGCACCCAACAAATCAGTTTGTCAGCAGGTAGACTATAGGGAGAATTTTCTCCCCGTGGGGCAGACCGGTTGGGAGCCAGTGTGGGCGGGCACAGTGTCACATGAGCTGCGACATGTTTATGAATTTTGATAAGATATTTTATTTCATTAATACATCCTTCATGAAACCTCATCCCGCCCCTGGATGAGGTTTCATGGAAAATGCGAAGGCCGCCTAGGCTCTTTGCCAACCTTAAGGTTGGATGGGCAGCTTTCTCAATTGAGTTAATTGTTTTATTAATGGTCTTAACAGGCCTTTGACAGTTCAGCGGGTACGCAGTCGACTCCAGTGCACGTCCGCCAAATGGAAGATCAGAATGATGCACGGTGACATCGGGATGCACACCTGGCGTCATGCGTGTCATTTTACATGTTGGCATGCAGGCCCCACTGCCATACACCAAACAGAAGATTCTGCCCCAGTTTAAATTTTTTGTACTTTAAACAAATATTCTCAAAATAGAGTACAACTAAAAGACATGTTTGGTCAGACTTACCGTGACACAACAACAAGAGTGCTGATGCTCAGACAGTGCATTCAATAGACATCACAATTTGCAGAGGTAAAATGTTTAAATGTATACAGCATCTTGTAAGAAAGCTGGAGTGTGTAAAATAGAACATTGTGCACGTTTGATTTCTGAACATTGGGAAGCAGCATTTTATAAGGCTCCATCATGCAAGATACTATGGCTTTAAGGACTGACATGACATTATCTGCTTGGCTTACCTTCAACTTTTAATGGGTCACAAATTCATCCAGTTCACTGACCTCTTCTGATATTTTAAATAATTTTAGGTTAGCTGTGAATTCTAATGTTATTGTCTACCACATTTGTAACACAGTCTAGTATGACTGAAGATATCAAAGTTTTAAGCTAAAATATAAACAAAGTGATGTTCTGCAGGTGCTCATAGCTGCTTTTGTCACCTCCACAAAACATTAAGGTTGATTTTAACTTCCTTCTTAGCTTTTAAATAGAGAGTTGTGTCAGGGATAAGATTAGTAAAGCCATAAATCCAATGACCTCTTGTGTACACTTAAAACCCGAATTTGCTAATGTCATTAACTTGTGATACAATAATGCAACTATCTTTAAATGTTTACATTAATCTTTCATGAAAGTATCTAAAAGGCAGGTCTCCGTTAATCAATTGTGAAAAAAGCATTTGTCAGTTGCTTGTGTTTATAAAATATAAGTTGTAATTTGTATCTGGTGAAGCAGTCTTCCAACTGTCCTCTGCTTATGAATCAGCTCGTAGGTGGGCTTCTGTACTGGTGGGAGGTGCTGTGCCACATGATGACTGCAGAAAGCAGGCAAGGCGCTGAAAGCACCAACTGGCTGGCCTTCCAGCTAAGCTCTAGGACTGTAATGAATGACTGTTGATTTGTATTTGATGCTTAATTTCCTGTCTATTATTGCTGACCATCTAATATGGTCTCCATTTCAGACAATTCACGTGAGAGATCTTTCTAAGCAGTCGCACATCTGTTGAAAACATGGTTACCAAATTCATGAATGATCTTGCCTGCCTATCAAAAACAAATGTGCAAAACCTACCGTAAACAATAACTTCAAGGATTAAATAACAACCGATGCACTTTTCACCTCAAAGTGGCAGAGACCTGGAAATGTGATTCAAAGAGAACAAGGTTTATTCCTTTAGGGAAGATATGTTGTAATGCCAAATCGTAGGCAGGGAAATGATGAACTACAAGTGAGCTTAGCAACTTCAAAAATTATACAAAACACCACTTTGTCAGGTCTTTCGATATGGCAAATCAATTGAAGGAAAGAATGAGCAAGGAAGAAATAGCTGACAGACACAGAGCAGAACTTTGAGTTCTGCAGGCGAGGTCCGTGGGCCTGGGAGAGGCCGGGAGAGGCCGGGAAATGGACCATCACCTGTGATTGGCCCCTGACCCAGTGGGGGCGGGGGCCTGTTGGCCGCCGGGCCCAATGGTGACCCAGCAACTGGTTTGAAAATGGCCCAGGCAGCCCTTGGAAGGTTGTCAGCAAAGAAGACATCTTCAGTGTTGGCAACAGGAAATTATGGCTTCAAGTGCGGCTGCTGGTGCCAGGCAGGAGGGCAGGTCAGGTGGGCAATCGGCACCCCTCCTCCACCCACCCAACCCAACCCCAGGTTTTCAGATAAGTGTCTTGCGGTCCTCCTGGAAGAGGTGGCTGCCAGGAGGGACAGCCTTGTACTTAGGGATGGAAGGAGGAGGCTACAGCACCTTACAAAAAGAATTTAGCAGGAGGTGGCAGTGCTGGTCAGCAGCCATGATGTTGTGCTGCGCACCTGGGTCCAGTGCCACAAGAGGTTTAATGACCTGTTGCACTCAGGAAGAGTGAGTAACATGTTGGCGTGGATCAATAATTTGAAGTGTTAAGGTCTGGCTGCCCCCCCACCCCCCACCACCGTGGAGCTCAGGGGTGTTAGAGTCTGAATGCCAACTGTCAATGGCGCCGAAGCTGGCCAAGGGCGTGAGCCCTGGCTGCTTGGACCGAGTGCCTAGTGGCTCAAAAGCCACGACTCGGATGTGCCCTGCAAGGTGGGGTTGGCCAGGCTGCAATGTTGCTGCAGGTAGAGAGTGGACTAATCAGTGCTCCTCTGCCCTTTCAGGAGAAGATGGCCCATAACAACATTAAATGGTTGCAGATTGACAGAGGTCCCCAAAAACCTCCTAATCCTCACAAGGTATGAGCAGAATGCCTTGGAGCTGGAGAGCCGGCACACACCTCGGTCAACTGGCCGCGGAGAGGCTGGGGTGTCAGACGAAGGTAAGAGTGCAGTGCACAGAAGTGAGATTTTTGGATGGTGCAAATATTATTGTGTAGTCTCATTGATGGGAGCCTTCAGACTGGATTCCCCATTGATCATTGAAAGACGAGGGCACCATAATGCAGATCTCCATTGTCTCACCAGGGTGCCTGGCATACACAGTGACAGTGTGATGACTTAAACTAATGACATGTCCTTGTTCTCCCTTAGATTTGCCACCATGCACCCAATCGCAGGACCCCAAAGGACCACCATGCTCCAGGTGCACCTGCATCACACCCACTCTCTGAACCAGGCACCAGCGCAGATACCAGCACCTCTGTGGGAGTTAGATTGGTGGCTAGAATGCCGGTGCACAACGGTGAGGGCACTTGGCACTCACTCGAGGTGCAGGTGGAGGCCCAGGGCTCCAGCAGTTGGAGGGCTGCTGGAGACCAGGACAATGCTGAGTCGAAGGCAGATGATGAGCCTCTGGAGTTGTCTATTAGGCGGCAGATGCTGGATGTCCAGTGAGATGTCCGGGAGGATCAGGCAGAGATCCATGAGGGTATGTGTGCAATGGTCTCTGTCGTGGAGGAGTCCATGTGGAGCATTAGCACTGACCCTCATGGCCAAGCGCACTGCCTCCTCCATTGAGAGAGTGGCGACTCTCATGGAGAGGCAGCTTCAGGAACAGAATCAGGAGTTCCTAGGGTTGCGCTTGGACCTGCAAGCGCCTCACATAGGCACTGACCTCAGGTGGTCAGTGTCAGTGGTGGAGATGGAGATAGATGGGCCACCCAGTATCCCAGCTAGGTGCCCGTCCATTAATGGTGAGCAGGGAAGTCCAGAGCAACATCACATTGGCGCACGAGCCACCTGCCATCTCTGCAGGGTCCTCTCAGGGTGCTCTGGATGATGGCAGCAGCTCCCTCACCCCTCAGCCAGTGACTGTGGAATCTGATGAGGCTGCGGCGACTGGGGAGATGTCAGCTGTGGAACTGGCCGCTCCCTCCCAGCAGGACAGGCTCCACAGGCCAGAGGATGACTGCCAAGGTCATCAAGGCCAACAGGACAGCAGAGTCAGCAGGCTGTCTCCAATGCCGGTGCCAGCGAGGGGGGAGTGCCAAGATGTAGCACTTGCAAACGTAAGCTTAAGACACCATAAGCACACTGTTCACGGGTGATCTTCTGTTGTGCAATGTTTTGTTTATGTTTACTGGCCTGCGGTTGAAGACCAGAGAAGGTTCTGTTAATTTGTTTGGTCTGTCAAAATGAGATAAATTTTCTTTTGTTGTAATGGCCTTTCTTATTTAATGTGGTGCAGGGTAGGCCAGTATGTAATGCTGAACATGGATGGCTTGAAACTTTATTGCACGGGCACCGAGTGGACTTTGGGGTCAAAGGAAAGTGTCATTTCAGACATCCGAGATGAGGTGGTAATGCTTATTAGGCAGCCTAGCTGCAGGAGCGTTGGATCAAGGTGTTCCCGGTGTCCCTGCCTCCCTGGAGGTCACAGAGGTCTGCCTCCACACCCTCAGCATTCTCCTCACCGAGCTCCTCTTCAGAATCATTACTGGACTCATCATCTGTGGCCTGTGCAGCTGCCTCAACATCCTCTTCCTCCACAGGGTCCCCCTTTGCCAGAGCCAGATTGTGGAGAGCACAGCATGCAACCACGATCAGTGACACCCTCTCTGGAGGGTGTTGCAGTGCTCTCCCCGAATGGTCCAGGCATCGGAGGCAAGTCTTCAGAAGACCTATGGTTCTCTCTATCACCACCCTTGTAGAGGCATGGCTCCTGTTATACTGCTGCTCTGCCTCTGTTCTTGGGTCATGGAGAGGCGCCATAAGTTACCTTCCAAGAGATAGCCCTTGTCACCCAGCAATCATCCATCCAGTCGGGCTGGAGCATTGAATAGCCTCAGTACCTGGGAGCGTCTCAGAATATATGCATCATGGGAGCTGCCTGGATATCTTGCACAGACCTGCAGAATATGCATCCTATGGTCACACATTATCTGCACGTTCATGGAGTGGAATCCCTTCCTGCTGACGAAGGCACCTGGCTGACCTACTGGCACCTTGATGGATGCAATCGATTGCACCCTGGACATGGGAGAACCCAGCAATCGCTGCAAACTCTCTGGCTGCCCCTATCCGGAAATGAATGAAAGTCAATACCCGCCTGAACAGAGCTCATCACTAGCTTGACGCAACTATGGACGCTGATTGGGAGACTCCACTCATATCCCCCACTGACCCTTGGAAAGAGCCAGAGGCATAGAAGTTGAGGCCACTGTGATCTTCAGAGCCACTTGAATAGGGTGTCCACCCACACAGTTGGAGGTGATCTCAGGCCCAATTATCTGACAAATGGAGGTCTCTGTGTCCCTTGAGAGGTGGAGCCTCCTTTGACATTGCACCTTGGACATATTGAGGTAGCTGCATAACTGCCTGTAAACCCTGGTAGCAGGATAATGGCATCTTCTGCAGCCCTTAACACCTTGGACTACCTGCTGGCCCTGCGCCCCTTGTGCCAGTGCCTCACCTCCCACAGGTCACTCACCTGGAAGCTGCATAGACCCATGAGACCTCCTCTCCCTTCTACCCCTCTCTTCCTCCTCAGAGAAGGTGCCTCCTGCAGAGACCACAATCCCCATTCCCAGGGTAACAGAAGGCTTTCTGATGACTGGAAGGGTCACACGGTCTGAATTCTCCAGGGTCCTTGGAAACACTAAGCAGACCTGAAACGAAGCCTGGAAATGCTAAGAATGAAGCCCTGAACAGAGATGAAGCTGCCAAGTACAAATAAGTCACTAGTATCAAACTATCTACCAAATTCCTCACTACTCATACTGACCCTTTTTTACCTCACCCGTGGATGAGGTTTTGCAAATTGTTGGCTGGCAGCCTTCCCATTTTGCCCATGCAATGAGCGCGAAATTGCACTGGCAACGTCAAATCGGTGTCAATTGCCTTTTTAATGGCCTTAACTGGCCTCTAAATTAATGGCGGGCACGGCTCCAACTCCTGCTCGTGCAGGACGCTCACCCGACGTTATCATGCGCTATTTTACACTTGAGCGGGTCAGGCGTGCACGCAGCCACTCAGTGAAACATTCTGCCCATAGAAAGGACACACAGATGTATTGTATTAACCAGGGTAATTTACAAATTCCTGTGCCATTTAACTTTCATCTTTGTTTTATTTAGACATCATTTAGTGTGTTTATATGTATATATATATGCATGTATTTGCATGTGATTTTTTCATATGCTGTTATGTGTCAACTTTCGTGGAATATCACTCTTACAATGGAACTGAACAAAGATCAAGTATATTTAAATGTAAACTATAACACTTTGATTGCAGACGGTTCACTGTGAGGAAGTTATACAATTCTGCAACATTACCAGTCATTCTAATGGCCATTTGTTTCAGCAATACTGCACGCCAGCACTACAGTCAAAAGTTAACAAACAGTTGCAATGTTGTAGATTTGCAATTCTTTAGAATTCTAAAATAAATGTTAAATACGCCAAAGCCCAAAAAGTAACCACTTAGTGCTACACTTGGGGCAGATTTCATGGGTCCCCGCTGACAGGTATGCAGGATGGGGTGGGAGGTAGTGGGGGAATGGGGTGCCTGTAAAATCCACTTGGAGGCCTTCCCACCGCCTGCCCATTGCCCCCGAGCTGCCCTCAGTTTTACAGAAGGCAGGCGTCGCCTAGTGTGGCCGCCCTCACTCAAACTGAGGCCACTTCAGGGACGTTTCCCACCCTACCTTGATTTTGAAGCCAGTGGGTGGGGTCCGGGGGATGGAGAAGTCCTGCTCAGAGGCTGGGAAGGGGATCAGGACCTCCATCATTAGTCCCCTTTTCTGATTGGGACCCCCCATCAAGGTCTGCATACCACCCCCACCCCAGGGTGCTCCCTCCTGTCCTAGCCACAAAACTTTCTGGTATTTGGCTGCATCCTGGCTCTAGGGCTGACTGGTGGGACTGCTTGTAGTCCCAACAGTAACCACCACTCGCAGTTGTACTGCTGGGAGTACAGAGCTGCCAGCTAATATGATTGTCTCACCACCAGCCAGTCGTTAAAAGGCTGCGGGGCAGCTGGCATCAGTGGGTACATGTTTGCCAGCAACTCTTTGGGTGGCGGGTTGGGTAACCCTGCCACCCAGATGGTTAATTTACTCCAAAAGATTATTAATTCTGCATAACCCCAAACATTCAAAGCTTTCAGAACTTGTTAAAGCTAAGGCTGGCCATGTTTAGAGAATAGAATATATCTTGCCTTGGTACTGTGACAACAATTTGCCTAAGTTGTTTTAAATTATATGGAATCATTGAAAGATTAACTGCTTTTCTCAAACTAATTTAGAAAAGGAAGTAGAGAGGCTGAAGATAAGTGTATCTGGCTGGAAAAAACAAATTTTTGAAAGATAAACAGAGATCTAACCCAGATTAAATGAAAGGAAAAGAACTGTAGGTCAGTAATAAGAAATATTTAAGTAGGCGATAGGAAAGGACACAGGCCAGGATTTTTCCTATGGGTGGGCTGGGCAGGAGCGGGTGGGGGCTGGCGCAGAGCTGGTTGCTGCCCACGATCAGCTTGGCACCATTTTATGCGGGTGGGCTAATTAAGGCCCGCCCAGTGTAATGTGCGGCCGGTGGCGCTCAGCACTACCTGTGCAGGGGGTGGGAGGAGGGAGAGTCGGGGCCAGCGCTCTTTTCACGCCTGCGCGGGAAAGAGTGCAGCGATCTCCCTGAGGAACAGAGCTGCCTTGGGGAGATTGAATGAATATTAAAATAAAGAACTGATTTTTAAATTTATTTAAACATGTCCCCTCATGTGACTACGTCTCCTAGTGTGGCCCGTCCTCACCCAAATTGAGGCCACTTCAGGGCCATTTCCCACCCTATCTTGATTTTGAAGCCAGTGGGAGGAGGCCAGGGGATGGGGAAGTCCGAGAGGTTATCCTGCTCAGGCTGGGAAGGGGGTCGGGACCTCCATCATTAGCCCCTTTTTCTGCTTGGGACCCCCCATCAAGGTCTGCATACCACCCACACCCCAGGGTGCTCCCTCCTGTGCTAGCCACAAAACTTTCTAGTATTTGGCCGCATCCTGGCTCTAGGGCTGACTGGTGGGACTGCTTGTAGTCCCAACAGTAACCACCACTCGCAGTTGTACTGCTGGGAGTACAGAGCTGCCAGCTAATAGGATTGTCTCACCACCAGCCAGTCGTGACTGTGTGACATGAGTGGGGACGCTTGTGGATGAGGTTTCCTGAAAAATGAGAAGGCTGCTTGGGCTTTCTGCCTGCCGCCAACCTTAATGTTGGACGGGCAGTGTTCTCAAGGGCTCAATTGATTACATAATAGCCTTAATAGGCTGTTACATTTTGATGGGTGCGCAGCCGACTCCGGCACATGCCCGCCAAACAAAATATCGCGATGGCACACGAGGATGTTGGGACGCACACCCCGACATCATCGCGCGTCATTTTATGCATCGGCGTGTAGAGCCCATCCCTGCACGCCAACCGGAAGATTCTGCCCTAAAGTTTATTCCAGCAAAGATAAAGGTGATTATTTCCATGGCTGACTAGGGAGATTTGATCAAATTTAAAATGAATAAAAGCATTTAGCAGTCACAGGCTGATAATATAAAAGAATGCCTGAATAAAAAGTAACCAAATTTTAGGAAAGCTAAAAATAAGGAGATTGGAAAGTTAAGAAGGAAATTGGAGAAAAGTAGCATAAAATGTCAAGGGCTTTTTGCAGCTCATTAATAGTAAGGAGATAGTCAATGTGAAGTAGATCATTGACGTTGAAAAACAAGTATGTATTGGAGAAAGAGGGAATGGTAGAAAGACAAAATAAGTAGTCACATAAGAGGTATTTATTAAGATTGTAGAATCATTGCGGGTGGCAGGAGGGGTAGGAATGTTAAATGCAGGTTATTGTTCAAAGACAGCATTTGGAAAGCAAAGTTATAGTTTCAGGCAAGTTAGTCTAAATTATAGTTGTTGATAATCTTCAACAACCTGCACTTAAAATAGGAAAAAAATTGTCCCAAAGCATTTCGCTGAGGCATGGGGCAAAATTGAACACCAAAGCAAAGAAGGGGCTATTATGAAGAGTAACCAAAGCTTGGTTGAAGACCTGGGTTTTAAGACTGCGCTTCTTAAAGGAGGAGAGCTAGAGGGGTTTATATAGAGCGGGGAGTCCAGAGCATGAGGTCTTTGGCCCTTGGTGGCCGAAGGCACAATTGCAAATTGTGGGGCAAATGGAAGGGGAACAGTGACAAGAGGTCAAGAGTAAAAGAACAGGTAGTTTGCATTGTGGTTCAAGGGCTGAGGGGAATTACAAAGATAGGGTGGGGTGACTCCTTGGTTGACCAGCAAGAATAGAGGTTATGGATGATTTGGCATGAATATGAGCAATGAGTAACAGAGCTTTGGATGAGTTGAGTTTACCCACAAGGAATAGAGAGCCAGTCAGGAGACCACTGGGACAGTGAAATCTGGGATTGATAAAATCATGGATGCAGGTTTCAGCAGCAGCTGGATTGAGGTAGGGGTAGAAGTAGTTGATGCCATAGTGGTGGAAATAAGCAGTGTTTGTGATGGAAAGGATATGGGGTCGGGAAGTCAGCTCAAGGTTTAATAGGCAGAGATTGTGAACAGTCTGCTTCAGCCTGAGGCAGTCAATAATATGGGATGAAATTACTAAACACTTAGAAAAACATGAATTAATCAGGGCCTGTCAGCATCAATTTCTAAAGGGCAAGTCATACATGACCAAATGTACAGAATTCTTTGAAGAAATAAGATAAAGGAAATGCAGTGGATGTGGTTTATATTGATTTTCGAATAGCATTTAATAAGGTACCGCTTAAGAGATTTACAACAAAAATAATGGCACATGGAATTAAGAGAGCCAGTTAAAAAGCCAGCTCTTTTTAAAGTAGAGTACAGGTGAGACAGCATTTCTGATGTTTGAAGGTAGTGTTGAAGTCTGTTTCACTGGGGTCTATGTTGGACCAGAATTCTTTACATTAATGAAACATGATTTGAGGGAGGGTTTGAGGGAGTAATATTAAAAATTGCTGATGACACCAATTAAGGGGAATTCACAAATTGTGATAAGGATTATGAAAGATGATGGAGGACATAAATAGGACGGTAAGAAGGGCAGAAAGTTGGAATTAGAATCATAGAATTATAAAGCACAGAAGGAGGCCATTTGGCCTGACATGCTTGTGCTGGCTCTTTGAAAGGGCTGTTCAATTTAATCCTACAGCCCATCATTTCCCCTGTAACTCTGTAAATTAGTCCTCTTCAAGTGGATGTCCAACTGCCTTTTGAAACTTCCTATGGAATCTGATTCCACCACCCTTCCAGGAATTGCATTCCAGATATTAACAACCCTCTCTGTGAAAGGATTTCTCCTTATTTTCCCTCTAGTCCTTTGGCAAATTATTTTAAATCTGTAACATCTGGTTACTGGCCCATTTCCCAGAGGAAACAGTTTCTCCCTACTTTATCAAAACCTTCATAATTTTGAATGCTTCTGTTAGGTGTCCCCTGAATTTTCTCTGCCAAAGCGAACAATCCCAGCTTCTCCAATCTCTCGACATAACTGAAGTCCCTTGTCGCTGGTATTGTTCTGGTAAACCTCCTCTGCACCCTCAACATCTTTTCTCAAGTGTGGTGCCTAGTATTGTACACAATACTCCATCTGAAGCCTAACCAGAGATTCATCAAGGTTTAGCATGACCTCCTGGTTTTTGTAGTCAAAGTACCTATTTGCAAAGTCAAGTGTCACATACACTTTCTTAGCCACATTATCAACTTGCCCTGACACCTTGAAAGATTTGTAAATAGGCACCCCCAGATCACCTTTGCTCTTGCACTCACTCAAAATAATACAATTTAGATTATACTGCCTCTCTGTGTTGTCTCTACCAAAGTGCATCACTTCACATTTATCTGCATTAAATTACATATGCCATGTATGAGGCCATTTCACCAGTCTGTTTCTATCCTCCTACCCTGCTCACTATTTACTAAGGTGCCAAGTTTTGTATTATCAGCAACCTTTAAAGTTGTACTCTCTATACCCAAGTCCAAGTCAGTTGCAGTTCAATATAGAAAAAGTCAAAATAATGTATTTTGGAAGAACGAATAAAGTAGCAAAATACATCCTAAATTGTGAGATTTTAAATGTAGAAGTTATAGGAAGTTGGCGTACAGATTATTCAATTCCAGAAAAGTCGGTGGCGGAGGATAGAACTGAAGTCAAAACTTACCACACTCTGGCTGGGACTTCCCTGCCCTGTTGTGGTGGGACCCGCTGCAAGGGATGCATGGTCCAGCCAGAAGTCCATTGACTTTCAGCGGGACTGGACAATCCTGATAGCAGGCGGGGCCATGGAAAATACCACCCCCCCTTTGACTTTTATTTGCAGAGACAAATTGCAAACATGCACCTCCAAACCCAACCACCATGGTTTCAGTTTGCTCTTGTATATAACTCTTTTGAGTACAAACACGTTTCCATCTGTTTCAGATGAAGTTATGTTGTTTCATAGTTTGCCATTGTGAGATTTGAACTCTTGATACTCTTTTTTGAGTAAACCTGTTTCCATCTGTTTCAGATGAAGTTACATTGTTTCATAGTTTGCCATTGTGAGATTTGAACTCTTGATCTGGGGGTTACAAACCCAGTACCATAACCACTTGGCTATTTAGGCCAAGCTTTGAACTCTTGATCTTGGGGTTACAAACCCAGTACCATAACCACTTGGCTATTTAGGCCAAGCCCCTGCTCTTGGATATAGGAGCACAAGTGAATCCCCAGTTAATGCCCATCACCTGAACACAATTAAATGCTCAAGTAATATATGACTACCCCAGATATACAAATCATTAATGATAGCATTGCAAGTATATAAACTTACATAAAAATTACAACACTGAAGCAGGCCATTCAGCTCAACAAGTCTATGCTGGTGATTTTCCTCCACTAAAGCAGATCCTACTCCCATGTGTTGTCCCTATTCCCATATCCCTTTACTCTCCATTCTAACAACCATCAAATGTAGACTTGGGGCAGAATTTTACATCCCGTGGGTGGGCGTGCAGGTACAACAGACACATCTGACACATCTGTACTTGGTCGAGTTCTCTCAACAGTAAACGTTGATCTGGTCGTGAACACTAATGGAATCATTCCTTGGTGATTTATTTCGCTCTTCCTTACATGATCCCCATGTCTCTATATGATCTGTCCTTCCACCTTCACGTGCTAAGACAGAGGTCCAGCCGCTGCACTTATTTCACCTGATAAGCACTTTAGTCCTTCTCCAAAGTTCTTCACATATACCTTCTCTCCTAAAGTAAACTTCCTGTAACGACTATGCCAGTCGTGTCTAGTTTCCTGACTTCCTTCCACCTTCCCCCTAAATTCGTCATTGTTAAGCTCAATCTCGTCCTGGGACAGGGTTTCATCAATAATCCCATAGGTGTGACACCTGTTATTGTGTGAGGGGTGGTCCAATCGGGCATAAAATCATGAGAGAAGATGTCAGGCAAACATCCCAACGTCATCGCGCACTCGCACAATATTTCGCTCAGCAGGCGGGCAAATGTCGGAGGTGCACCAGCTGACAATAAAGAGGGCAATTAAGCCCATTAACGATGCAGTTGACCCCAATTTTTCATTGCCCATCCAACCTTACGGGCAACGAATGGATGGGCAAATCGGCCAGACGGCCTTTGCATTTTCCGTCTAACCTCATCCAAGGTCGGATTGAAATTTCCGTGATGAAATAAAATAAAAATAAATCTCTGTGGACAGCATTTTTATCAGCTATATTTTCAGGCGATTGATTATGATGCATGGACACTTGTTTCAGCTTTCATAACCTTAATTTTAGCTTTTTCAGGGCTGCAGTTCCCTGAGGCAGCTGTCTGCCTTCAGGGAGCTTTCTTGCAGTGATCGCCCATGCCTGCAGCGATGTCATCGCCCGCCCTCTTCCTGCCCCTACCCCGGCAGGGCTGAACTTTTCAGCGTGTGTTTCACACTGCCTGGCCGTTAATTGGCCAGCCAATGTGAAATCACGGTCAGGGGCTTGTTTCCCGACCTGTCCCTGGCCTGCCAATCAGGCATGCCCACCAAAAGGTAAAATTCAAGCCCTTGGTTTCTTTTTAAATTGCTAACTCTTTTTCTACTGCCTCACAACAGTGTATTTAACTGGTTCTCCTGCTCTCTGTCGTAAATCTCCCACATTTAATTTTTTACCAATACTTCCTTGTTTTAGTTCCCTTGCTGCCTCGAAAGAATCTATTTCTATCTGCTCTATCTCATTCATTCATAATTTCACACACCTCTATCAGGTCATCTTACAACAAAAACAGCCAGATTTTCCAATCATATGTCCTGATATAAGGCAGCATCCTAGTGAATTTGTGCTCTATCATATCTCTACATGAAGTATGCAGCTTAAAATTGCACATAACGGGCTGGAATTTCATCCTCGAGGTGGGGTAGTGGGATCTGGGAAAATTTCCGGCTCGGCCTGCCCGCCTCGGAAGAAAGTGCCCGCAAGGATGGGATTTTCATTTTGGGGGTGGGTGGGGGCTGCAGTCGGGCCAGCTAGCCTGGGAAAACATTCGGAGGCAGCCATGGGGGCTGCATGGTGCAAGGCAGGCTGTTTTTTTCTGCAGCCTCGGTGCTGTGGGACTTTGTTCCCATTATAATCAAAACAGAAAGGCCCTCCAGCCCTCACCTGTCACACCCCCTCACCCAGCACAGACTCCCCATGTTTTATCCATGCCACCTCATGCCCTCCCACCCACCTACCCACCCCCTTGTCCCCTCATGCCGCATGCTAAGCTATGCCACCAAAAAATAACTATGGTCCCTCACTTGCCCCTATGCCAAGGTATGCTCCACAAACAACCTATGGCCCCTCATGCCTGCATTCCAAGGTATGCCCCCCAAGCAACATTTATGACCTCTCATGCACCCATGCCTGCCTCCCAAAAAATCTCTATGGGCCCTCATGCCCCCCCGCCCCTTGCCAGGCTATGGCACTTCCATGCAAATTTACCCACTAAGCACAATATAGAAGCAATGAACACTGTAGTGACAGTAGGATGCGTAAAATAAAAACTTTGAAAAGAAGTCATGCATCAATAACTTTCCACTTACTGAAAAAAAATCTCATTTTCACTACAGCCCTATAAAAGTGTCATTCAGACAGAATTTTTAAAGTGTCAATAGCTGAAACTGCAAGCACTTGAAACCTCTTCATTTTGCATAAATAAACATTGTGAAATTGACAGTATAGAACAGAGAGTAGAGGTGTTAATCAAACAATGCTTTCCCTGGGGATTTTGGTGTTTCAACAGGATAATGGATTTCTGGGCTCTTAGCCAAGAATGAATAATGAAGTTTGGCTAAGAGCCCAGAAATCCATTAGCCTGTTGAAACACCTGAGCCCCTGGGAAAGCATTGCTTGATATACAGTTCTATCTCTCTGATCTATGCTGTCAATTTAACATTGTTTATTTACATAAGATAGAGGTTTCAGGGAGGCCTTTTGGCACAGCGGTAGTGTTCCTACCTGTAGGCCAGAAGCTCTGAGTTCAAGTCCCCCTCTAGGACTTGATGGCTATGGGAGATGCGTGCATAATATGGCCAGACAAGTTGATTTTTAGCCTGTAAGTCCTTCCAATACACCTGAAGGAAGGTGGTAAATGTGGGAGAATTTCTTAGTCAGCTATATTGCAGAAGGGAATGGTAAACCACTGTAGTACTTTGCCAAGAATAATCCAATGGACCAATGCAATGGAAGTCCATAATTGCCAATGTTCTCTCAGGGCATGGTACTTGAAGGGAGAGGAGGAGAGAGATTTCAAGTGTTTACAGTTTCAACTATTGATACTTGAAAAGTTCTGGATTATTAACACTTCTACTGGGCCATAATAAAATGGAGATTTTTTAAAGGAAGTGGAAAATTATCAATGAAAAAAACCTTTTTCACGCATCCTACTGTCACTATAGGGTTCATTGCTTCTATACAGCATATAATGGGTAAATGGGCATGGAAGTGCCATAGCTTGGCATGGAGGACCTTGGGGGGTCATGTTTGGGGGTCCATGCATTGGCAAGGGGGCATGAAGGGCTTTAGGGGCTGTTTGGGAGCATACCCTGGCATGAAGGGCATGAGGAGGACCTTTCGAATTTACCTTTCAAAAGGTTCCCTCACACAGACTATGGCTCACGACACCTCTGAGGTGGCATGAACCACGACTCTTTGAAAAGCTGCCTGACTCCTTGAAAATTGCAGAGTGCTGGGACATGCCTATCCCTGTAAGGGAGCCGGCCAGGTCGGCAGTCCAAGGTATGGGCTTGTGATCCGAACCAGCCCAAACCCTTAAAAGGCACTACAAAAATCAGAAACCTCAGGAATGGGGTCGGGAATCTGGAAACGGGACCTGCCTGCCATTTTTAAAGTCTCCCGAGTCATCCTGGCTCAGTGAAAATCCAGACCAACGTCACAACTGTAGTCTTATGAAGAATTTATATCGGTTCACTATCTATAGACAAGGCAATAAAAAGCAAGCAGAAGCATTGTATTTTCAATGCAGTGTGGTGGCAGGAACGGAGGTGGGCAATCATGCAGATTTGCGCCCTCAAGCGACATGACAGCTTCCTGATGCAGTACCAGTGCGCAGGGATTTTTGAAACAAAGTCAGGAAGAGAGACCTGGCAACCCGCCCAAATATGGCAGATCACCAATTGATCATGAAAATGAGCTAGCTTTCAGCTTGTTGAGGGCCAGTTGGCCATTTTTGACTGGAATCACAGGTAGCAGGAAGGATCTCAAGCATGTCCATGGGGAGAAAAAAGCAATACAGAGAGGAGCCAGTCATGGCCATGGGAGATAATTATAATGGACATAAGGCTTCTGACATGTTTGCATTACACTGCAATAGAGGTACAGAGGCACAACACCCAATGGCATCCAGTCACAAAGACCACTATCAAGCAGGCCATTGAACTTTTGAAGATGAGGTTCCGGTGTCTTGACCAGTCAAGCATGGATTTCCTAGGACATTACTAGGGATGAGGTATTACAATATTGACGAGAAACTAGAAGTTAGAGCTTTTTCTGCTGCAGCTAAGATTAAAAGGTAAACTGACAGCGATCATGATAATTTTGAAGGTCTATAACATAGGCACATAGGAGCAGCAGTAGGCCATTTGGCCCCTCGAGCCTGCTCCATCATTCAACTAAATCATGGACCTTCTACCTCAATGCCACTTCTCACACTATCCCCGTATCCCTTGATGTCATTGGTATCTAGGAATCTATCGACCTCCACTTTGAACATACTCACTGACTGACTGTGGAATCATCTCAGATTTGCGCTAAGTGAGATAGCGGGCGTGAAAAAAGTCATTTTACCCGCCGGCCGCAATGGCAGGTTTTAACACCGTATCGTCCCACTCCCAAAATGCATTCACAGGAAACACACCGGTCACTGGCGGGTGTGCTCGGATTTGCCCGCCACACTGTGACCTTAGTGCTTCCTCGCTCTGGGCGATGTATTTGAAGTGCACCAGAGTGCAGCCTACTTCACGTCTTCACACAAGGACTGCTCCAGGTGACAGATGGCTCCGGAAGCAAAGAAGGAAGCAGCTCCCAAATTTAGTGATGCCTCTCTGGGGCGCAAGCTGGATGCAGTGGAAGGCCGCCACAATGTCCTCTACCCCCGCTCTGGCCACAGGAGGCCCACCAAAGTCACCAATCTAGCCTGAGAGGCAGTGGCAATGATGGTCAGCACCACTGGAGCACAGAGGAGGTCAGCCATCCAGTGCAGGAAGAGAATGCATGATCTCAGCTGTTCCGCCAGGTAAGTTAACCACCTCATCACTCGCAATTCACACTCACAAACCTGTCACACATCCACAGGGATCTCACACCTCAAGGGAGGACATTAACTCTCACGCACACCCCCACTCCCCATCAGGCTCATATCCTCTGGGGTTCACATCCTCATCCTGTCCGTGGCTCCGCTCACCACACAAACGTTCCACGCAGTGCTATGTGTCCTGCTCACACTGTCTCCATCTGTTTTCATGCAGGAGAAGCTGGCTCACAACAGTAGGGAGAGGTCCCAGACCGGGGGTGGAGTGTCCACGTTAGGCCCCTCACTCACTTTGAGGAGAGAGCGCCGCACTGACAGCTGAGGACATGGACTGTGTCTGCAGCAATGATGAGGTCAGTGATGTACATTCATGTGAGGATCCTGCACCACATCATCCCTCTCTCAACGCAGCCGTGAGTGCTTTCTCTCCTGTTTTTGGCTTTGCTGACATGTGCTAATTACCTCTACTTTGTTTCACATGGAGCACTACCAATCAACTGACACCATCAGCCAACCAGTCCCTCAGCTCCAGCCAGGTCCTCACCTCCAGCCAAGAGGATACCTCCACCATTGAAGAGCTGGAAATAAGCAACCTTGAAGACCCATCGTAATGCTTACCCACATCCTCCACCATTGAGGAGACACACACCTTGGTGGAACCAAGATCTAGAGCAGGCTTGGGTTCACAATCTGGTGGTCACCACACAGGTGTCTGCAGCAGGAGGAGGCAGGTTTAGCCGAGCTCCCCGGCACTCGGAGGACTGCTGGGGAAGAGGCATCTGTGAGGTCCGAGTCAGATGACAAGCCTCTGGATTCGGCCTTCGGACACATCCTGGAGAGTCAACAGAAGGTGGGAGAACATCATGGAGAGCTGTTGTAACCCCTCAACAGTGCCTACAGGATACACGCGAGTTGGAGGAGTGCATCTGCCTGCCTGATGAAGTGATGGCCCCAGGTGTGCGCATGGAGGTCTCCAAGGATGGCAGATGCCAAGGCGACCCTGGTCCAGCAGAACGCAGAGCTGTGTGCAGACCTACACTCCATTGCGGTTGCCATCGGTGAGTTCCTGCCATAGAAACATGAAAGGAAACAGGGCACCTCGAAGTCCCTCCAGGTTCTCCTTCACCTCAAGGAGTCAGGCCGGGGCCCTCGGGCACATGAAGAGAGGAGCAGCAGTAGCTGGTCACCCCTGGGTCAGCCACTCAGGATCTCAGAGGCTGTCCACTCCCTCCAAGTCCCTTTATCTGTGGCATCCTCAACCTCGTCCTCTTTCACCACAGAGAGATCGGCTGGCCCACAGGAGGACAGCTTAACTCAGGGCTCTCAAGACCTCGGTTCTGCAAAGGACGCACGCCAAAATCATCAGAGGCAACAGGGTCAATCATTGCATAGGTTAACTTCACCCCTACCGCGGATATCAGGGCAGCACCTAGAAGAAGTGGTAGGCCTAGAAAAGTTAAAAAACTCCGATCACAGGTGGTTGCACAAGTGAACACATTTTGTCACTTTATAATCTGAAAATATGTTCACTTTCACTGAATAATGTGTAATGTTGTCTTTCAGCTTCACTAACAAGCTTTGTGAGTCCTCCCAATGCATCCTCCCACCACTAGGAGTTCAGCTGCATGCAGCCAGACCGTGAATGATTCTGCAGGGAGAAGTGTGTGTGTGTGTGTGTGTGTGTGTGTGTGGCAGGACCTTTCGGAGCCTTGTGCAAGAATTCTGCCGCACATGCGGAGCCTTCATCCATCACACTCATCTCACTGTCCCAATCATTTTCAATGCTGGCTGCTGGGGTTGTCTTTCAGTTGTCCATCCGAGCTGACCTGCATCTCCACCCACCCACTGATCACACTCCCATGCAGCTCCTGTGCCTGACCAACGTGAGGCTCCGCTCACTTTCCATTTTGACAACCATGGTCGTGGTCAAGTATTTCATCAGCTCCCCATCCCTTCTGCTCCCCCAGTCACCCATGTCCTTTCCCCCATCACTGTCAACCCCCCTGGCATCACCTTCCACCTCCCCACTCTACCAACCAGAACCCTTGTCTTCCCAGGATATCCAGGTGAATGATGTGCACATTTCCTACTTTCCTGAGAGTCCCATCCCCATTGACCTCCCTGACATCCTCCTTCCCACCCCCAGGGTCTGTGTCTGCCTCCAAGTCCCCACCAACCACCCTCACCATCCCTTCTACCACTACCCACGCACACTCACCCTCCCATCCAACTAGCTCGCTCTGCCCCCTCTGATACTCACCATCCCATCCTACCACACCCACCCTCCATTCTCTCCCCAGGAGGCAGTCATTGATTCCACAGACCCCCTCCCTTGCACGTTCACCAGAGCATTCCCCCCCCCACTCCTTACTCTCTCCTCCACATTTACTCCCTCCTCTCAACAGACACCTTCCTCCCCCCGAACGCCTTCCTCCCCCGAACTCCTTGCCCCCTCCGAACTCCTTTCCTTCTCCAAACTCCCTCCGTTACACCTTCCTCCCACCTTACACCTACTTCCCCACTTCTAACTCTCCACCAACCCCACATGCACTGATAACTTTGCCACCCCATCTCCCAACATAACCCCCCCCCCCCCACCCCCACCTCAGTACACCTTCCTCTCCCAGTCAAACTTACATCTTCCTCCCCCACTCACAGCTGGACCTTCCCCTCTACCTCGCCAAACATCCGTAGCAGCCCATGGCCAATACTGTGATGTTCCGAAGCAGACCCAAAGCATCAACCTCCCACCTTCCGTTAGCTGCTCCGGGACTTAGCCATGCCTATGAAGATCCACACAGCATGCGATGTACGTATTCCTCCAGGGTCTGGTAGCTGGAGGGCTCCAGCATCTTCTTCTCCTCGAATGCCTGCAATCTGAGCAAGGCTCCAAAGGTAGGTCCCGACTTCTGCACATCATACTTGTCCAGACATGCTCTGGGCTGCTGTGTTTTCTCGCTGGTGTAACGGAAAATCAGGCGTGAGGGGACAAATACAGTGCAGCCTTACTTTGCATGCTATTACTGGGATATGAATTGGGTTCATGCCAGCATCCAGCGGGATTCGCATTCTGCCGTGGCAGACACCATTGGATGATCCCGCTGTGCTCTCATGCTGACGTGAAAATTTCAGCCAGAGTCTCCCCAGCCCTCTGAGATAGAGGGTTCCAAAGATTCTCCAATCTCTGGCTGAAGAAATTCCTCCTCATCTCAGTTCTAAATGGCCTACCTCTTATTCTGAGACTGTGTCCCCTGGTTCTAGACCACCCACCCCAAACAGGGGAAACATCCTTCCTTGCATCTACCCTGTTAAGTCCTGTAAGATTTTGTACACTTCAGTGAGGTCACCTCCCATTGTTCTAAACTCTAGAGAATACAGGCCCAGCCTCCTCAATCTCTTCTCATTGGACAATCCCGCCATCCCAGGGATTAGTCTGGTGAACTCCGTTGCGCACACTCTACGGCCAGTGTATCCTTCCTTAGGTAAGGAGACCAAAACTGCACACAATACTCCAGGTGTGGGCTCACCAAGGCTCTATGCAATTGCAGCAAGACGTCCTTACTCCTGTATTCATATTCCTTTACAATTAAAGCTACCATATTATTCACCTTCATAATTGTTTATTGCACCTGCATGTTGTCTTTCAGTGACTTATGAACAAGAACATTCAGGTCCATTTAGACATCAACGCTTCCCAACCTCTCCCCATTTAAGAAATATTCTGCATTTCTGTTTTTCCTACCAAAGTGGACAACTTCACATTTTTCCAATTTATATTCCATCTGCCATGTTCTTGCCCACTCACTCAGCCTGTCTGAATCCTCCTGAAGCCTCTTTGCATCCTCCTCACAACTCATTCCCACCATCAGCAAACTTGGAAATATTACATTTATAAGGTAAATATATTCCACCAGAAAGGCAATACAGTAACAAGGGGCCACAAAATTAAGATGGCCGCAAAAGGAATTAATCTGGGGGCTGAGAAAATGTCTTTACACAGAGAATTATTAGCATGTAGAATTTTCTGAATTCTCAAACAATAGCTGAA
Source organism: Carcharodon carcharias (assembly GCF_017639515.1). NCBI lineage: Eukaryota > Metazoa > Chordata > Chondrichthyes > Lamniformes > Lamnidae > Carcharodon > Carcharodon carcharias. The sequence continues at coordinate 34,107,132 of NC_054473.1, forward strand.
AGATTCCACACATTGGGCTGAATTTTCCCAGCCCTGTGCTGATGAGCTTGAAGGTGGTTCGGGAGGATGGGAAAATAGGGAAGACACCACGTCAGGACAGCTCCACAATGCATGCCCGCCACTGGACAACTTTCCCAGGATCTGAAGCAGGTCAGCTGCCTGCTTCACAGAGGTAGACAACCAATTTGCATAGTCAATACCCTAATTAGCAGCAATTATGTGGCCTCTCTGCCATTCTATCGATGGCAGAGTGGCCTCCCACTGTATGCGGAGACTACCAGTTTAATGGAATTAGCATTCCTGCAGCAGTCCGATGGACCATCAGAGCTGGAGGCTCCATGCTGTAAAGAGGGAGCTGAAATGATGAAAAACCACAATTGCGGCCCAGACTGATCCAACGGTGAGGATGGGGGAGGGTTCTCCTCTAACTATATGTACTAACTAGCCCAGATTCTACTTACCTCATCATTACTGTGTAGTTCAGAAAGGGCACCTCAATATCTCTGACCTGCCTTGGCAGCGTCCACCTCTCCTGCTGGGACTGGTGAGGCTCCAGAGCTGCTGCCCTCTGATTGAACAATGTGGACAGAAGCGGTCAATTATGAGAATGTCTCCTGAAAGATTGCTAAACCAGTAACGCTCCCAGCAAGTTTGGGCTCAAAATCCCACTTGGTCCCGGCACTGAGGTCCTGAAGCCCGTAATCCAGCCCATTCTTTCAAAAGGGAATTGAATAGTGCTTGAAAAGAAGAAATATTGAGGAGATTTGGAAGCTGCAGGGAAACAGGATTAGATTGGTGGACATCAGCACAGATTTGATGGGCCAAATGTCCATTTACTGTGCTGTGACGTACGATTTTTTTATGATTCTATACAAACTTACCTATTTTTATTCATGTCTTAATAGCAAATAGTTGCTTTCAAAGCCTAAACCAATAAATTAGAATTGTTTGCTTCTTCACCCTTTCTTTGATGCTAAAACCTGAAAATCCTTAATTATCTTTTCACAGAAAATAAGCATATAAAGGAAATGCTCCTTTTTGTATTGTAAACTAGAACTTCTAACACTAACTAAGAGAAACTGTATTGTTTACATAAAGTACTATTAGCAAATTGGGTAGAAAATGCACTCTTCCTCGTCTCCACCCATTTAGTTTATGCCTTGCTAAAGTTTACTTGAGAGTGGGGTATGTATACATTGTATCATTGTATTGCCATGTTAATGAACTAACATATTAAGATGCAAATATTCAGGGAAAACATAAAAGAATTGGAGTGGGAAAATATTTATATTTTCAAAACTAATAAACAAATTAGTTTGTTTTAAAATTAATCTTCAAATGATCATTTTAGTCATGCTACATCTATCAACTAGAATCTTCTTGGCTTACTTCTTTACATTCCGTTGTGACAGATCGTGAATAATTTTGACATATCTTGGCTTGCCATGTCACTCCCATTCTCATACTTATCATCCACAAGAATAACATTACACAATTCACCATGATAGAAAATCCCAAAATGTTGTGACAAACCGTCAATTTGAATTTACAATAAGAATTCAACATTAATAGCTGATAAAACTTTCTGTTGTCCTTTGCTTCACCGTGAGCTGTAGAATTAAATCTATGTATCAGAAAACATAGATTTAATCCATTAAGCATCACAAAAGGGCAATTGATTCAAAGTTGAATGGTGAAAGACAGGAAGAAAGCAGGCAGCTGTCTGAAATGTATTGAATTTGTTTTGATAAGGAAAGATGAGCGATGCAGGCTAAAGCTCTTTGATACAGTTCCATTACCCGTTGCTAATAGATCAACATTACAAAAACAGATTATCTGGTCATTATCACCTTCCTGTGTGCAAATTGGCTGCCACGTTTCCTACACTAGAGCAGTGACTACTCTTTAAAAGTACTTCATTGGGTGGAATTTTATGGCCCCTTTGTAGTGGGGTTGGGGCCGTAAAATGCGACGATCTTTTCAAAAGTCTGTTGATTTCAGCGGGACTGTAAAATCCACCGGCGTAAAATTCTGCCCATTGACAGTAAAACGCTTTGGGTCATCCTGATATTGTGAAAGGTGCTACAGATATGCAAGTCTTTCTTCTTTATATAGATGCTTCTAGAATGAAATGCTTCTCTCTTTCCATTTATCTTAGTATAGACAACAAAAAAATCAAAATATTCTTGCCAGTGAGATTTAAGTTAATGTTCTCATCTGAATCCTGATATGTCACGTGACCAGAATGCTTCTGTCCATTGTCCTCACAAATAGTTGCTGACAACTAGGCCATTGTCAAACAATGGGATCTGAGTTTCACCCATTCACATCCCATTGTGATAGAATAGGGGCTTTTTCACATACTTTCTTTGGAATTCAACTCCAAAGCCAAAATGTCTGCCGGACCAATATAGGATACTGATAGTCAGCATTTTTATGTTCACCTGTGACCCCCAAAACTGTTATCAGAATGCAACTGACCAAGACATAATGCACATAAGGGGGAGATGGTGTTGTAGTGGTAATGTCGCTGGATGAGTAATACAGAGGCCCAGACTAATGATTTTGGGACATGCGTTCAAATCCCACCACAGCAGCTGGTGAATAATTTCCCAGACACCACCATCACCATCACCGGCAGGACAGAACCAGTAGAGGTAGCGGCACAGTGGGATAGTCAGGAGGGAGTTGCCCTGGCAGTCGTCAACATCATCTCCGGCTCCCATGAAGTCTCATGGCATCAGGTCAGACATGGACAAGGAAACGTCCTGCTGATTACCATGTACCACGTTCCCTCAGCTGATGAATCAGTACTCCTCCATGTTGTACAGCACTTGGAGGAAACACTGAGGATGGCAGGGTGCAGAATGTACTCTGGGTAGGGGACTTCAATGTCCATCACCGAGAGTGGCTTGGTAGCACCACTACTGACCGAATCCTAAAGGACATAGCTGCTAGACTGTGTCTGTGGCAGGTGGTGAGGGAACCATCAAGAAGCAAAAACATACTTGGCCTCATCCTCACCAACCTTCCTGCCGTAGATGAATCTGTCCATGACAGTATTGGTAGGAGTGACCACTGCATAGTCATTGCGGAGACGAAATCCTGCCTTCACATTGAGGATACCCTCCATCGTGTTGTGTGGCACTACTACCGTGCTAAATGGGATAGATTTCAAACAGATCTAGCAACTCAAGACTGGGCATCCATAAGGTGCTGTGGGCCATCAGCAGCAGCAGAATTGTACTCGAACACAATTGTGTGCTCATGGCCTGGCATATCCCCCACTCTACCATTACCATCAAGCCAAGGGATCAACCCTGGTGCAATGAAGACTGCAGGAGGGCATGCCAGGAGCAGCACCAGGCATACATAAAATTAAAGTGTCAACCTGGTGAAGCTATAACACAGGACTACTTGCATGCCAAACACCATAAGCAGCAAGTGATAGACGGAGCTAAGCAATCCCAAAACCAACAAATCAGATCTAAGCTCTGCAGTCCTGCCACATGCAGTTGTGAATGGTGGTGGACAATTAACTCACGGGAGGCTGAGGCTCCACAAATATCCCCATCCTCAGTGATTGAGGAGCCTAGCACATCAGTGCAAAAGATGAGGCTGAAGCATTCGCAACAATCTTCAGCTAGAAGTACCAAGTGGATGATCCATTTCGGCCTCCTCTGGAGGTCCCCAGCATCACAGATGCCAGTCTTCAGCCAATTTGATTCACTCCACATGATATCAAGAAACAGCTGAAGGACTGGATGCTGCAAAGGTTATGGGCCCTGACAATATTCTGGCAATAGTACTGAAGACTTGTACTCTAGAACTTACTGCGCCCCTAGGCAAGCTGTTCCAGTACAACTACAACACTGGCATCTACCCGATTTTGTGGAAAATTGCCCAGGTATGTCCTGTACAGAAAAAGCAGGAGAAATCCAACCCAGCAAATTACCACCCCATCAGTCTACTCTCAATCATCAGTAAAGTAATGGAAGGGGTCATCAACAGTGCTATCAAACGACACTTGCTTAGCAATAACCTGCTCACTGATGTCCAGTTTGGGTTCTGGCAGGGCCTCTCAGCTCCTGACCTCATTACAGCCTTGGTTCAAACATGGACAAAAGAGCTGAACTCCTGAGGTGAGGTGAGAGTTACTGCCCTTGACATCAAGGACACATTTGACCGAGTGTGGCATCAAGAAGCCCTAACAAAACTGGAGTCAATGGGAATGAAAGGGAAAAACCTCCACCGGTTGGAGTCATACCTAGCACAAAGGAAGATGGTTGTGGTTGTTGGAGGTCAATCATCTCAGCTCCAGGGCATCACTGCAGGAGCTCCTCAGGGTAGTGTCCTTAGCCTAACCGTCTTCAGCTGCTTCATCAATGACCTTCCTTCCATCATAAGGTCAGAAGGGGGGATGTTCGCTGATGATTGCACAATGTTCAGTACCATTCGCGACTCCTCAGATACTGAAGCAGTCCATGTCCAAATGCAGCAAGACCTGGACAATATCCAGGCTTGGGTTGACAAGTGGCAAGTAACATTTGCGCCACACAGGTGTCAGGCAATGACCATCTCCAACAAGAGAGAATCCAACCATTGCCCCTTGATGTTCAATGGCATTACCATCACTGAGTCATCCACTATCAACATTCTGGGGGCTTACCATTGACCAGAAACTGAACTGGGCTAGCCATATAAACACCATGGCTACAAGAGAAAGTTAGAGGCTAGGAATCATGTGACGAGTAACTCACTTCCTGACACCCCAAAGCCTGTCCGCCATCTATAAGACACAAGTCAGGAGTGTGATGGAATACTCCCCACTTGCCTGGATGAGTGCAGCTCCCATAACACTGAAGAAGCTCGACACTGCCTAGGACAAAGCTGTCTGCTTGATTAGCACCACATCCACAAACATTCACTCCCTTCACCACCGACATACAGTGGCAGCAGTGTGTACCAACTACAAGATGTACTACAGGAATTCTGCACGGCTCCTTCAACAGCGCCTTCCAAACACACAACCACTACCATCGAGAAGGACAAGGGCAGCAGATAGATGGGAACACCACCACCTGGAGGTTCCCCTCCAAGTAACTCACCATCCTGACTTGCAAATATATCACCGTTCCTTCACTGTCGCTGGGGCAAAATCCTAGGACTCCATTCTTAACAGCACTGTGTGTATACCTACATCACATGCACTGCAGTAGTTCATGAAGGCAGTTCAGCAGCACCTTCTCAAGGGCAACTAGGGATGGGCAATAAATGCTGGCCCAGCCAGCGAAGCCCACATGCCTTTAATGGATAAAAAAAAATTCAATTCCTAAATCTGGAATATAAGGCTAGTCTCAGTGACCTTGAAACTATCATTGATTGTCATAAAAACCCACCTGGTTCACTAATGCCCTTTAGGGAAGGAAATCTTCCATCCTTACCTGGTCTGGCCTACATGTGACTCCATATCCACAGCAATGTGGTCGACTCTTAACTGCCCTCTGAAATGGCCTCAGAAGCCTTTCAGTTCAAGGGCAGTTATGAAAGGGCAACAAATATTGGCCTTGCCAGCGATGCCCACATCCCATGAAAGAATAAAGAAAAAAACACAGAAAAAATAGATATATGTGGTGGAGAAAATGAAACATAAGCCTTGAAGTTCACCTATCCCATCTGTTGGAAAGAAGGTATGATTGGCTGGGATGCCCATTTTACACCTGGGATACAATTTGGCATAGAACGGTGCTCATGTCTGATAGGACACTGCCCTTTCCCCACTAGATGGGATAGGTTAAATTAAAAGCCTATAATCTTAGCTCTGCAGCCTCACAGTCAACTCCAAAAAATTCTTCCTTAATCAAGCAAGATATGTCACAAGGATTACACTGCTAATGACAATTAGGAACCTAAAGCTTATACAAACAACACTTTTTCCAACCCTTGTTGCACTAAAGCTACATGCAGCAGTTTCTGTCCAATGGCTACATGAATGTATTATAGTCAATAATCTGTCCAAAGTTACTTAAATGAAATCAAAATAAAGAAATTTATATTACAAACAATAGAACAGATATGTTTCATAAAAATATTATCATGGAGGGTATGAAGAAAGAAAAGAATATAACATGCCAAAATTAGCTTAAAAATGATAGCTGGCAACAAACCAAAGCAGTCTGCCAAGTCATCTGAAAGGTAAGTAATTCAATGTGAAAAATATAATTAATCATATTTCAGGGTGTCGTGCAATGTAATCTCATAATGGTGGTGGCTATTTTCAGCGAACGTGTGCCAGAACATCAATTTGCCTTCATATTATCATCTAATGGCTTTTTAAAAAAAACTTCAAAAATGCAACTACCAATTACAACATTTAATCAATACTCCAAACAATTTTTATACAAGAAACTATGTTGTGAGATTGTGTCTAAGGTTCTTTTATACTTCTTATGAGCCTCAAATACGGTAGTCACCCTAATCTGGAAACGATAATTAAAAGAACTGACTAACGGATGAAAAATAAGTAATTAGAGCATCTTTGTGCGTAAAACATATCTATAGACGCAGAGTGGTTAGGGTTTTTAACCCTTGCCTGTGAGTGTGGTGCAGGCAGATTCAATCGAGGCATTCAAGAAGAATGTGCAGGACTACGGGAAGGTGGGGGATTGGAACTAGGTGAACTGCTCTTTCAGAGAAGCAGCAAGGACATGACAGGCCCAATGTTCTTCTGTGCTGTAACCATTTTGTGATTCTACCTGCATTACAGGCAATAATTGAAAATACAGCTTATCAAAATTAATTTTAATCTTTGGATCAAATGCCGTCCTGTGACTACACATAGGAAATGGAGCAAAATCGTGGACCCCAATCCAAAATTTCATTTTTTCACTCCATTTAGTGAATAGATTTTATCACCTGAACATCAAAATTAAATAGTTTTAAAGAAATCTCCAACCTTATTCATTTGATAACCAACAGCATATTAAAGGTTCACCCAGCAACAATTACCTGTGCAACTCCCCAATTCTTCATCTGCTATATTGTCACGAGTTTCTTCTCTGGATGGTGATTTGTGCACAAATTGCATTATAGTATCGGAAGTAATCTTGCTTGCTCAATTTTCCACTCAAATTCATTTGCATGTCACCTAATCTGCCATAACCAGCATTTTAAAACATATTATTTTTTTAAAATCGCATTAAAATTCTTTTGATGTAATTGAGTGATAAGCTGCTGCAGTTTTCTTAATACAGCTGAAAATGGTTTTATCACAAAAACTAAGCATGTTTGTCTCCCCATACCTGATGTTAATTAACTGAAAATGACATTAAAAAAAACTATACAGAACTATTTACTAGTTTTACTGGTGTACATCCATCATTTTCTTAGTTTTTTCTTAGCTTTTATTAAGTGCCTGTTAATGTTCTTGTGCCTAAGAGCTACCTTGATAGCCTGCAAATGAACACAATTAGTGGAAACGCACTGTGGTAATCTGAGGTGCTATACACCTTTAAGAGAATGTGAGCAGACTGACCACATGATTGCATTACCCAATTGCTGTGTAGCACGGGCTACAATGTTAATCAATAGTTTAAAATAGGGTCAGGTTGGAGAAGCACACATTGCGTAAGTGCTCTGTTACTTGTGTTAATAAACAACATGTGCTTCATCTTACGTTGGTCTCTTCGTCTGCAGTATCTTGTTATCATCTTACTCACCAGTAGACAGGCTGAGCAAAGCGACCTGACATAAGGAACATAACACCCACCATGATGACAGATTCAGTTTGGGGGTGTGGCCAGTTTTGTTGGCAGGAATGGCCTCCAGAGCAATATTTTTTAAATTCGTGCAAAATGTTGCAGAAATGTGATTGCACTAAATAGAATTTGCATTTGGAAATACTTGATCCTTTGTTCTGGATTTCCCAATTTCAGGCATTGCTGTGGAGGAAAATGGTTCAGGACATAGGCTTCATCCTGGAGTCCAGCAGCCGTTACACTTTCTGATTCAAATACACAATATATAAAGAAGAGTTATTTACATAATGCCATTAAAGACTTTCTTCTTCTAGGCAGTCCCTCGAGGCAGAGGATGACTTGCTTCCACATTAAAAATGAATTCTCAGGTGACTGAAGAGCCTGATGCACTACCAGTCTCTGTCACAGGTGGGACAGGCAGTGGTAGGGGGAACGGGTGGGTGGGGTGCCCTGGTTGCCAGGCGCTCCTTTCGCTGTCAACGCTTGGCTTCAACTAGCCCTTGGCAATGAGGTATTCAACTGCTTCCCGGGCTTTCCCTCCACTTGGGGCAGTCTTGGGCCAGGGATTCCCAGATGGGGTTGTTGCATTTCTTCTAGGAAGCTCAGAGGGTGTCTTTGAAACATTTCCTCTGCCTTCCTGAGGCTCACTTGCTGTGTTGAAGCTCCGAGTAGAGTGCTTGCTTCAAGAGTCTCATGTCAGGCCTGCAGACCACAGACATCTCAAAGTGCTTCACAGCCACTGAAGTACATTTGAAGTATTGTCATTGTCGTAATGCAAGAATTGCACCAGTCAATGTTACACACAGCAAGCTCCCACAAACAGCAATGTAATAATGACCAGATAACCTGTTTTTGTGATGTTGATTGAGAGATAAATATTGGCCAGGACACTGGGGATAACTCCCTGGCCTTGGTCAAAAAAGTGCCATGGGATCTTTTACATGCACCTTAGCAGGCAGATGGGGCCTCAGTTTAATGGCTAATCCAAAAGACAGCACCTCCAACAATGCAGCATACCCTCTGATCTACACTGGAGTGCCAACCTTGATTTTTATGCCCAAGTCCTGGAGTGGGACTTGAATTTGCAATTTTGTAACTCAGTGGTAAGAGTGCTACCAACTGAGCCACAGCTGACTTGGGGTTTTCATGCCCCTGCTTTGCCAATAACCAGCCAATGGCCACGTTGACTGCAAACTCTGCTCTGACCTTACCACTCACCCATAGCATTTTAACCTTTCACCATCATGAACATTTTGATTGAAATAATTTTGTGAACATCCTGCATAACCCTGAATACTTCCAGTTGGTCACTATGCATTTTATCCCACGTAACATCAGTAACCACACAATGTAATTTTATTCCATATGAAGTGCTTTAGGAGTTTCTGAGATAGGGCATTATGATTTCTTTCATAAACAAAACTTAATCTTTCCTCAACTTAAGTTTCTAATGGCACGCATCATCCTTGGGGGCAAAAATATCCTTCTTATGAATGGGTGACATCGGCCTCAGTTACTTCAACTAAGGTTCAAATAGCACCTTGAACAACAGTACAGCCTCTTCTGAATTATCTCTCTGTTAAGGCACCCATTATCTTATACAAAAACAAAAACAAAAATACCTGGAAAAACTCAGCAGGTCTGACAGCATCTGCAGAGAGGAACACAGTTAACGTTTCGAGTCTGTATGACTCTTCAACAGAACTAAGGAAAATAGAAAAGAGGTGAAATATAAGCTGGTTTAAGGGGGGTGGGGGTCGGTGGTGGGACAGGTAAAGCTGGATAGAGGGCCAGTGATTGGTGGAGATAGAACAAGGCAAAAGAGAGAGACGGAAATCCTGTTGGAGAGAAGAGCAATACTTCTTCAAGGTGGGCATTCCTTGAAGAGAAGTGGCAGTCAATTAAACATTAAGATAAAAGCAAAAAACTATGGATGCTGGAAATCCAGAACAAAAACAAAAACAAAAATACCATTATCTTATTTCTGTTTTTACTGCAGCTAAGCACTCTGCTGAAGTTTTCATAGTTTACCTGGTATAGCTCTATTTCTCTAATATGAGCAGCTTACTGTTCAGTTAACATATTTAACATTCATTTAACAAAGGCTCCCTTGTTAGGTTCCTTGTTTCTGAACTAATTACTTTTCATTTACCATATTGAACAGATTTACATATTATTAACTATGTTTTACAAATAGCAAGGGGCAGCCTGAAAATCCCTGATTATGGCAAGTTTCTACCTCTTATTTTCAACACAATTTGCTGTCTAGTGCCATGTTTCACATGCTATTCCACACTTACTTACCTTAGCCATTAATCTGCGATATAGAACTTTGTCAAGCGCTTCTGAACATCCAAGTATATAATATGCACTGCATTTCTCCATCCAGTATGTCAATAAGTTAGTTAAGTGTGATCTCCCATAAACTAATCTGACTGTCATTTAACAGTTATGCATTTGAAATGCTAACTTATATCAGTGTTGACAACCTCTTTCAGGAAAGAAGATAAAAGCTCTCAGTGCACTTTACCCAATGCTAACTAAAAACCATTTGTTCATAATTTGCTACCTTTAGTTTCCTATTAGTATATATTTTTTCAGATTGTCTATGTGATACAAACATTATCACTAAAAATAAGCATATGAAGTTACCATCTGGTTTTGTGAGAAAAGCCCTAGAGCAAGTTGTGGCACTCAACCACAAGTTAGTGAGTACCCTTCACTATGTAACTAGCTAACCAGTCTTCACAACTACCTGTGAAAAGGTTCACTTATCAGCATTCAAATGCTGGTTACATTTTAAACGTTAGCAAAGAATCACTTAGTATTTTGACCTGTCAGTGTTCTAAAGGCTAAAAATAGAGTTAAAGAAATCTACTTTACACTGGCTAAACAGCAACCAATAAAACCACTTTCACAGGGAGATCTTATACCTTTGGCTAGATTCAATCTCAGCCCCAGGAGGAGGAAAGAGAGCAACTTCACACCACTGATGAAGTGGCCCTAAGACTTCACTTGGCACTCACAGCCACCAGTTCAGATATTGGCACTTCAGGTATCCTGAAGACTGGTATAGAGCTGGGATCTGCACGTGGCAAGTCACCTGACAAGAATGGGCTGCAGCTTGCTGAAGAATGAGGTTACAGCCCAGTACTGCGAAAGAAAACCTGAATGAGGACGTTGATGTGGCAGCTTACAGGAGCACTCTGATAGGCATGCATACTGAGATGCTGGGTTCATTGACTGCCCTGTCAGACAGCCTCATGCCACTGTCCAGGAACATGGAGGTGTTCAACCTGGCAGAGGACATCATGCAAAATTTCCCCTCTCACGGTCTCTGCTTCATCTCATCGTGCTGCAGACCCAAAGGCATTGCCACCATAGCCCCCTTCCTGGTGCAGGTCACATAATCCTCTATCCTCTGTGAGGATGCTGCAACACTCCCTGCCAAATCCAGGAACTCACCACAACACGTCCAAAAACATGCCACACTACTCCCAGACACATAACAAAAACAAAGGTTCTTAAAAATCACCTTGCCTGCAAGTTGAGCGATTGGCCTTTTAACTAACAACAGCACGCAATCCCTCTTGCAGCTGAATGCATGACCTTTGGTGAATGATATACACATTTGTACAATGGACCAGCCTGTTTCAAATTGGCAATGGGTGTCACATCAGTCTGTAGAACTGTGGGACATCAGAATAGCAGCAGATCAGCTGTTTCTGGATCTCACAGGGGGAACATGCGCTATCACTCTGCTCAAGATGATACACACTCCCCTGCAGTGGTCCTGTCATCTATAGCACCACTAAAAAGATGAAATTTGAGTCTCAGACACTTCCGTAATTAAGGATTCTCTCTATTTGAAAGGTAAATGACATTCAACATCGATTTTCTTCCCCATGTTAAAATGCCGATATGAACATGTTGCTTCACCTGTCCTGAAACATTAAGTTGGCACAAAAAGCCAGAATGTCACAAGGAAGTAGTATACCTAGTTAAGCTTTAAAAGAGCACATCTTTGATAAGGCATTTTTAGTGTGGAAACAGTGAAATGCGACATTTGCACAGTTGAACGTTTGCAAACATCTGGCTCATGAACTGCAGTAAAAATATAAGTCAATGCTTATAATCCAAAAGGAAGGAAACACTAACAAAACTCAAAATTGTAATGAGAAATAATTTTTGAAAACGAACAAAAAGTGCAAAGACCATTTTGAACAGTTCTTCAACCTCTGGAGCTGAATCATCCCAGATTTGCACTGAGTGCAGTAGTGGGCAGGGAAAACGACATTTTACTGTAATTTTACTGTAATGGCAGCTTCTCACGCCCTACCTTCCCAAACCCGCCACATTAATTATGCCAGGAAACACACCATCACCATAGCGGGCAGTGTCTCATTCGTCCACCTGCCGTCACCTCGCCGCTTCATCATGACGGGTGCCACATTGAAAGTGCAGCCGTGCACACACATCTCAGTGCTCCCAGCCCAGGAATGCTGCATAGAAGATAGGATGAAATGCAGAGTTAACATTTCGAGTCCATATGACTCTTCTTCAGAGCTCTGAAGGAGAGTCATATGGACTTGAAACGTTAACTCTGTCTTTTTCTCCACAGATGCTGTCAGACCTGCTGAGTTTTTCCAGCATTTTTCATTTTTGATACTTATCATCTGGTCTGGCAGGCATCCTGCTTGCAATCTTTCCAACTCTATTCATGCAGTACAAGCTGGCACACAAGATGGAGAGGTCACAGGTTTGTGGAAGAATGCCTGAAATCAGGATCCTCCAGCTGGCCAGCAAGGATCTGGACTGTTCCTGTGCTGACAGTGAGGTCGGTGGTGCTCTACCAAGTGAGGATCCAGCAGTGCAACATCCATCAGACAACCATGTGAGTGCCGTGTCCTATTCCACAGTCCCCTGCCATGCACTAATTATCCCTCCTTGCTTTCACAGGCACATCTGCCAAACAGCCGATGGAGTCCATGACCCAGAGTCTCCAATCAAGCTCCAAAGAAACCTCTGAAGAACCTGAAGGCACCCTCCTTGAAGTCCCATCACAGCGTTCACCCACACCCTCTACCAGCGCAGAGACACACACCTCGGTGGGACCTAGCTTTAGGGTAGCCTCAGGATCACAATCGGGTGAGCACATCGCACTGTCTGATACACAGCAGGTAGAGGCAGGGACTTCCCAGGTCCCTGGCACTCAGAGGACTGCTGGAGGCCGGAAATTTGCTGAGTCCAAGTCAGATGATGAGCCTCTGGACTCAGTCATGTCTCTGTTCCAGGAGCTGCAAAGGCAAGCTAGGGAACATCAGGAAGGGATGTCCACTGCACTCCTCAGATTGCAAGGCACAATGGAGGATTCTGTCTGCCTTCAGGCTGAGATGATAGTGCTGGCATTTCAATACACTGAGGTCAACACTGGATGGCGGCCGCTATGGAGACCTTGGTCCAGGACGTTGCTGCTGCATTGTTGTGTGGGCTTAACTCTATCGCTGAAGCCAAAGGTGGCCTTCAACAGTGTGTACATGTGAGGGGTGGTAGAGCAGCTTGATCTCACTCCAGCTACCCCTTCTCCTCAAGGAGTCATCAGGGCACCCATAAGGAGGAGGACCAGCAGGTGCACTGCACACCCCAGGGCCATCCACCCAGCTGATTCTGGGAATGTCCAGCCAATCCGAATCCCCTTTTCCTGTGATCCTAGCAGCTTCAGATCCACAGGCCAGGGAGGGAGCCACAGCACGCAGCAGGACCTCAAAAGCAGGCTAGGGCCCTCCAGTCTCAGCCCTCTAGAAGACACCCATCAAGGTCATCACAGACCGGACATAGCAGTCAGCACCTCCGTTGTGGATGCCTGGGGAGCGGCAGTGTTAGGAAGGTTAAGAAGATGTAGTTACACAGCCTGGGTATTGTTGTTAACCACTTGTACATAATGTTCACTATTGTAAATAAACTCTCAACAACGTCTTCCCACCTATGGCTCCTTGTTCTGATGAGCAGTGTTCCTATCACTAAGATGTGAAGCCTTTCTGCACAAGGTAAAGGCAGGTGTCTCAGTCCAAGGCCTCTTCCCTGTGTTTTCTGCAGCCTTCAGACCAAAGTGATGGTCCAGCCTCTCACTCCCTGGACACGTTACTACTGCCTGTACCTCGACGGTGCTGGTCATCACTCCCAGAATGTAGTGGGCAGGTGTCAGAATTCCATCATTCTCTCTGTGTGCTCTCAGCACCTTTAAAGTGGGGCTGGACCCCAGCTCTTCAGCATCTGTGACCAGTGACACTGTGCTCCTGAAGGGTTCAGGTGCTGAAGGTGGACAAAGGATCAGGTGTTTTTAAAGTTTCATGGCTGCATCTCCATGATATGACCCTGATCACAGAGCGCAAGCAAGCTACCCTCAGCCAGACAGGAGTCAGATATTCACAGAGGCTGTGTGAAGATCTATGGAGGACGTATGGATGTGTGTTGTCATCATCATCCTGAAATCGAGCATCTATTAGGGCCCTCACTACGTTTCCGTGACAGGAGCATTATCACAGAGGATATGCATGATGCCAGGACTGGAGTCAAACATTCACAGATGCAATCTGAGGATCTACGGTGTCTTCTCATAGCACTTCATCATCATCCTCCACAAATCTAGCTGCTATGAGGACTTCCTGAGTGTGCCTGTCTCGTCTGGCCAGTGCAATGGCCTCATTGCCGTCATCATCGCCTTCAAGGACCTTCTCACTCTACCACCGTCGATGTCCTCCAGTTCCTTCATCTCCTCCTCAGCCAGCTCCCTTGCCTGTCGCAATGCCAGGTTGTAAAGGATGCAGCAGACGACAATGCATAATACCCTCTGTGGACTATACCGCAGGGCTCCACCAGACCAGAACCTCAGTTTCAGCATCCCGATGGTTCGCTCCACCAAGTTGCGAGTTGCAGCATGAGCTTCGTTACACCTTCTCTCTGCTACAGTCTGAGGCCAATGCATGGGTGTCATCAGCCACATCCTCTGCGGGCAGATCTTGTCCCTGAGGAGACATCCCTGCAGCCTCTGTAGATCCTGGAAGACGTCAGGGATCTGTGATCGACTGAGAATGTAGGAGTCATGGACACTCCCTAGAAACAGTGCGCAGACCTGCAGGATGTGTTTGTGGTGGTCGCACACCAGCTACACGTTCAGTGAATGGAAGCCCTTGCGGTTGACATAGTTGATCCCTTATTGCAAAGGAGTTCTGAGTGCCATGTGAGCGCAGTCAATCACACCCTGTGGAAAACCCGAGATATGGACAAATCCTATCACTCTTGAATCCTGGCTTTTCTGGTCCTGGGTGAAATGCACAAATTTATGTATCCTCACAAAGATGGCATCCATGGCCTCATGGATGCAATTGTGAGTGGAGGCTTGTGATATCCTACAGAGGTCACCTGCAGAGCCCTGAAAGGAGCCACTGGCATAAAAATTGAGCGCCATGGTCACTTTCACAGCCACTGGCAGTGGATGCCCTCCATGTCCCCGTGGAGCCAAATCTTGCAGTAGCTGGCAGATATGACCATCCAGTTCCCTAGACTTGCAGTCTTTAGCAACACTAGTTCCCGGCCATCTGCAGGAATGAAAGGCAACGTCTATAGGCCCTAGCTCTAGGTAGGTGCCGCACAACGTCAGCTCGCTGTGGCTCTTCAGCGGTGTGTGTGAGATCCTCAGCCGCCCCTTCTACCTGAGGGTGCTGCTCCTCCCTCTGCACAGCCAGGTGCCTCCGTTGTTCTCTTTCCTATCCTCTTCGCTCTCTGTGCGCCACGAGGTGTACAGCTACTTCACCAGGTTCCATGTTCCTGATGTACTCCTGCAGGATGAAAGAGAGATGTGTGGGTTAGCATGCGTGTACTAAGAACCTGTCTTGGTTAAGTCTGAAGGCCCCTTAATGCACCCTGCAGAGTGCTGGCCACCACTTGGATGGCCAGGGTTTAGTGTGCTGCATGCCCTAAACCCCACCCACATCCACCTCACTCCACCTGACTGATTGGCAGCAGCTTTGTCCACTGGACTGCATGCTGTGCACTCAGCTCAGGTGCAGGCATTCTCCTAACCCGTACTGCAAGCCTGTGCTGTTAGCTTGATCCCTGGGGGAGACTGGTCCAAACTGGGATGATGACCTTGCAAGGAGCTGCAAGTGCCTCCTCCAGTGATTGCTCCATGGCCAGCTTTAGTGAGGGGATTGTGCCCAGTTCTGCAATCCACTGATTCCCATCTAAACAAAAGTCCTTCTTGAGGAATGTGGGAATCTGGAAGCTAGGTTGGTAAGTCTGATTCCATCAGTTCTATTCAATATTTGGAAACATATTCCAAGAGATTTTCAGCTATTTTAGAAGACACTTTTATCCAAAAAGTTTACTCAACTAGAGGAAACTTTTCCTTTTTAAACTCTTGTTTATTCTTCATGTCACAATCCATTACAGTAAAATCATGGTACAATTGTCATTGATAAACTGGGCTCCCTATCTCCCTCCAAAGGTTTCTTCTGTCCTGAGTTCTGCTGCTTGGTGCATGCATGAACATTCCCAGCATGCTCACTTCACTTTTATGACAAAAATAAACTTGAGATTTTTCTGTGAGTTTGTTAAAAATATGCCCTCCCCTTTCCCTCCCGGTTAACATCATTTCATCATTTTTCTGTATTTAATTATTCCTATGAAAACACAAGATGTTTATGCAGAAATGATACAATGGGAATACAGCCAAGGGCAAGCTATCTAAAGCACCCTGCTGGAGCTCCATCAAGTTACTGAAGCTAGAACCATTTGAATAGTTGCCCTGTTAACTGCAAATTTCACTGCAGGGTGGTTGAATTCAATTATAATGCCCAAGTCAAGCAGAGAAAAACTAATGAAGTGATACCAACCACTGCTGATACAACCGCAGTTAAATTATTACCCAGGCATCCTTGACGCCTACTACAGGAATGACTTTAGACAAGGTTTCGGCACTCTTTCTGCAGCGTTTAATCAATATAACTAGATTTGTTTCTGCACTGTTATAATTGGTTAATTCACACAGAATTTAATTTACGTTTGACTCTGGATTAAAAAGGAAGATCCATACTTCATTTAGAAAAAGAGGAATTTATTGTGCTATATTAGTTATAAGCAAGTACTGATATTTTTGTTTAAGAAAATATGTATTATATATATAATCTGTCTTGTCCTTTGACAAGTTTGAATGGCTGACTTTTTTTATCTATTGTCTACTTGTTAACATTTTCTAAACTAACATATTAAAAATGAATTTATTTATATAATTTTAAAAATTCCCCTATTCTGAAGCAGTTTCCAGCTTGTTATTTTTATCTAAACTATATTTTGTCAAAGCATCTGTGGTAATTGTGGGTTTAGCCTCTCGCTGTCTATCAGGGATCACGTGATGTTCTTGGGAGCTCGGACCAATGAGCACTAAGCGCGGGAAATCCAGGGGTGGGGCTTTCTGACGAGAGTCCTGATGGAGCATGCAGCACCTGAAAAGCTCTCTGTGATAAAGGTTATTTGTTTCTTGTTGAAACCTGTCTGCTCCGTCAAGTCATTACAGCACGTTTGAACTTTGGGATCTTCGTGAAGATATATAAACAGAGCATTGAAACATGCTTTCAGAAATTAACATTTTTTTTCTTGTAAAGCAATTTGTACCATGTATTTCTAAGAGTAAATTAACCTTTCAAAATTAAACCAATCATTTTATAAGTAAATAGTGTTAGCTCCTAATGCGCGGTGAATAATTTGTCTCATCAAGTACTTTTGTTTTGAAATGTACAAGATTAGATCAAAGACTGGTTTGGTCACGGGCAGAATCTTCCTAGATTTGCACAAAGTGCGGTAGCAGGTGGGAAAATTGACGTTTTACCCACCGGCTGCGATGGCTGATTTTCGTTCCATATCGTCCACTACCTGGTCATTGCACCTCTTTAATAATGCATTCAAGTAAACACGCCGGGTCTCTGGCGATGGATCTCGGATTTTCCCTCCATGCCATGACCTCAGCACTTGCTCGCTTCAGGCGCCATGTTTAAAGCGCACCAAAGCACAGCCTACTTCGTGTCTACAGACGAGGACAGCTCCAGGCTAATGAATCAGTACCCCTCCATGTTGGACACCATTTGGCGGAAGCACTGGAGGTGGCAAGGGTGTAGAATGCAGAATGTACTCTAGGTAGTGGACTTGAATGTCCATCACCAAGAGTGGCTAGATAGTATCACGATTGGCCGAGTCCTAAAGGACATAGCTGCTAGACTGGGCTTACAGCGGGTGTTGAGGGAACCAACATGAGGGAAAAACCTAATAGTAGTACTGAAGGCTTGTGCTCCAGAATTTGCCGCGCCCCTAGCCAAGTTGTTCCAGTACAGCTACAACATTGGCATCTACTCAGCAATGTGGAAAATTGCCCAGCTATGTCCTGTCCAAAAAAGCAGGATAAATCTAAACTGGTCAAATACCGCCCCATCAGTCTACTCTTGATCATCAGTAAAGTGATGGAAATTGTTGTCAACAGGGCTATCAAGTGGCACGTACTCAGCAGTAACCCGCTCACTGTCACTCAGTTTGTGTTCTGCCACTCAGCTCCTGACCTCATTACAGCCTTGGTTCAAACATGGATAAAAGAGCTGAACTCAAAAGGTGAGGTGTGAGGCAGCATTTGACCAAGTGTGGCATCAAAGAGACCTAGCAAAACTGAAGTCATTGGGAATCAGGGAAAACTCTACTGGTTGGAGTCATACCTAGCACAAAGAAAGATGGTTGTGGTTGTTGGAGGTCAATCATGTCAGTCCTGGGACATGGCTGCAGGGATTCCTAAGGGGAGCGTCTTTGGCCCAGCCACCTTCAGCTGCTTCATCAATGACCTTCCCTCTGTTGAAAGTTAGAAGTGGGAATGTTCCTGGATGATTGCACAATGTTCCGCACAATTCACAACTTCACAGATACCAAAACAGTCCATGTCCATATGCAGCAAGACCTGGACAAGATTCAGGCTTTGGCTGATAAGTGGCAAGTAACATTTGTGCCACACAAGTGCCAGGCAATGACCATTTCCAACAAGAGAGAAGCTAACCATCTCTCCTTGACATTCATGGCATTACCATCGCTGAATTCCCCGCTATGAAAATACTGGGGGCTATCATTGACCAGAAACTGAACTGGACTAGCCATAGAAATACTATGACTACAAGAGAAGGTCAGAGGCTAGGAGTCTGTGACAAGTAACTCATCTCCTCACCCCCTAAAGCCTATCTACAAGGCACAAGTCAGGAGCGTGATGGAATACTCTCCACTTGCCTGGATGAGTGCAGCTCCTACAACACTCAAGAAGCTCAACACCATTCAGGACAAAGCAGCCATTTGATTGGTATCACTTCCACAAACATTGATTCCCTCCATCACCGACACACAGTGGAAGCAGTGTGTACCATTTACAAGATGCACTGCAGAAACTCACCAAGGCTCCTTCAACAGCACCTTCTAAACCCAGTAACCTCTAGAAGGACAATGGCAGCAGATGTATGGGAACACCACCAACTGCAAGTTCCCCCCCCAAGCCATACACCATCCTGACTTGGAACTACATCAGTGGTGCTTCACTGTCAGTTATTCAAAATCCTGGAACTCCCTCCCTAACAGCCCTGCATGTGTTTACACACCACAGTGGCTGCAGCAGTTCAAGAAGGCAGCTCACCACCACCTTCTCAAGGGCAACTAGGGATGGGCAATAAATACTGGCCTTGGCAGAGATGTCCACATTCTGTGAAAGAATTTTTAAAAACTTGCGCTGGGCCCATCTTGCAGCTTAGCGCTTGATCATATAGTGGCACCTAAATTTGTTCAATGGTTCTAAACAGGCTTGTGACATGATGTCAGGATAACACCAAAACACCTAATGCTGGGGATGCCCTCTTGAGCAAGAAGATGCACTCCATGGGCCACAACGGGGGAGACAGGTGGTGCAGTGCTCCGCAGCAACAGGACACTGGTCTCCATTAAAACCAGAAGTGGGTGGGTTGGCAGTCGGGTTTGAGAATTTTAAAATATTTATCTTCTTCCTCACCTCCAACCTCGCCATCTTTGGAGGTTAAAATTCTGCCTAATAATTCTTCCAAGCTAACTCTTCTGTAAACATTTTATTTTATATCTAAAAGTCAAAAATAAAACAATGTGATGCTAAAGCTAATAAAAGTTATTGTGTCATTAAATGGATATAGGTGGCATAGCATCTTCTTTTTGAATAAACCTGGGACGTTTGCCAGTTAACATATGATAGCCAGTGACTCATAAAAGCACACAGATTTTTGAAATTATTCTGCTAACGATCTGTGACCTTATTGTATTTTTGTTGACTGTTCTTATAGGTTGCACATGTATAGTTTTTCATTTTTAAGCCTATGATAATAGCATAGCTTTGATAAATATAAAATCTATGTCATATGAAGGTTATTTTTAATATCTGGAAATGTATAAAACATTACTCAATTGAAATATGCTAGCCAAGTCTTTGTTATCTCAAGGATTTTTAAAGGTTAAAAGATTAGATTGCAAAACAGTAAACACTTTTGCAGTGGTTTAGTTTCTGGTGCACATTTTCACTTTCTGAATTTAAATTTAAATGATTTTTCTCTTCATTTACTTAGCTGTCATGATTTCTGTTCATGTTCATTTCGCTGCCAAGTAAAATTCATGCCAAGAACCACTGGAGACCAGCAGAGTGTTTCAGAAGCACTTGCACTGAAAAATGAAAAAATAACAAGATGGCAATTAAAAAACATTTTTTTCTCCAGCGGGATCATTAATCACACATAAACAGTCCATACAGTGACACCTGGAAGGTTGATGTACAAATCCTGATACAATTACAGATCCCCTTGTTAGCTAGCCCAGGGGTTCTCAGTCTTTTTGCTTGTGAGGCACAACCCCCTACCCCTCCTCCCACCTCCCGAGGTATAAAAAAATCCACAGACCCCGGATTTTTTCTGTGTATAAATTAGCTGTACAATTAAACGTGTATATATATTATTGTTATTGTTTTAATTATTTTAAATGAAAATTGTTATTATTGCTGGGCACCAAATCAAGGTTTGAGTGAGGGGCGTGGGTACCAGATCACGTCTCGGGTGAGGGGCATAGAGATGTATTGCAGCTGTAAGCCTTCTTAAACTTAGGTGAGTGCTGAAGCTCAGTTACTGACTATTGGCTGAATTAAATGGTTGTGACACTCAAAGTGCAGGTTTAAAAATTCATCAGATGGAGAGAGAGGTATAGGCGGATTGCACAAGGCACACTTTCTACATGTTCTCTGGTTAATTTTGGCAGAACACTTGAAACCGTCTGCCGGACGCCCAGGGGGTCATGGACTCCCAGTTGAGTATCCCTGGGTTAGCTAATCACATGAAAGCTTATGAATAGAAAAGAAACAAAAAACCAGTAGGAAAGGTTACAATGGGCAGCTTGAAATGTATGTACCAGAGGATGGAAAGAGAAACACAGGGCCGGACAAATGATTGTAGTTTCCTTACAATAAGAATGGAGTGGGAAACAGGTGAAGACAGGGCTCAATTACCAAACTCAAGGTAATAGACATGTAGAAGTACAGCTTTTTTTGCACAGGAATAGACTTTAATTTTTAAAATAATTATCATATGGACCACCTGCGAATCGTGATGTATTGGCTTTAGTTTCAGTTTTAAGGTTAATTCATCACCATCAAATTATTTTATTGCTCCCCAGAACATAAATTTTCCTTCTCAGAGACTTGAAAATGATCCAAGCATCAAATGGTGCACCATTTAGAATCTAGTATGCTAAGAAACATCCCTGAACATGTAGAGAAACCACTTATTCTATTTGGAGGCCCTGAAAATTGAAAATCAAAATCCTATTCTATAAATCGAGATAGAATTGCAAGAACGCCTGAAAATTCAGTGATATCAACACTATTTTGTATCTCACTGTGTTATAAATAAAACCAAGATGTCCTCCTCAAGAATAAAATAGCCTACAAATCGTGTAGTCAATGTTGGCGCTTTTGCAATGGCTGGTGGACTTATTCAGATAATAAGATTAGCAATTAGTTGCATCATTGAATTTCTGTGAGCTAAGTACATTCTGTTATTGATTAACAATCCACTCTGTAAGTTTTTTGGCATGCGTTATCATCCTGAATATCCGGCAGCTTTCTTCAAACAGAGTACATGATGAAAAATGGAAAACAGCATTTAAAAGATTCAATAGGAGTTCATGTGGTTTTCATACCACTGTTTCAGTGTCCAAGGATCCTGTGGTAAACGTAAAAGCCTAAAGCACTCATAATAACATCTTAAACTGTTTAACTGCTAATGTAGCTTGCATGCGATCTGAAATATCTAAAATATTGGAACCTGTAGGGAATGGAAAAAGGCGGATTTTGAAATAATTATCAGTCTTTAAAGAAACAGCATTCTTCAAATATTTCACTGCCACAGGGAAGGCTGTAAAAATGAGCATTAAAAGACTGTAACTTTCAAAGATAAAAACATTACCAGTAGGCATTTTAATCTGCTTCTGAGATCCTAAGTATAATGTGCAGCTGTGCAGTTATTATTAACCTTTTCACTGGCTCTGCCATTTATAATTATAAACTTGTTTTTGGAGCAAAGTTGCAGTGCCAGTCACAAAACAAATTGGTAATCACCTGGCTATATTTCAAGTTAAAATTCTTCTCACCTTAACCTTACACTGGGACTTGTGCTGATAATTCATGCTCCAAAATATTGAATTCGTAAGCTGATCTGTTGTTTGGACCACATGTGAAACAGATACTATGCAAGCATATGCTTATATATGACTTTAAAATGCAAAAGTGAACTATGCAGCAGCTGGAGTGAGAACTACTGCAGGAGTAATAATATGGAGATCAGTAAAGGGATTAACTGAAACAGATGCTGCATTGCACTAAATATTTAGATTGGCACAGTTCAGCAAAACAGAAAACTGGTGAAAGAAAGTGAAAATTCACCTAAATAAAGAAACCACTTCCATCAAACTCCATGCTTGGAATCTCAGAATATATTAAATGTATAAAAAGTAATTGCTCCACAATGGTTTGAATATCAGTGGGACTAATTATATACAATTAAAGAAAGCACTGAACTGGGTTCTGTTACAGCATTCAAATGAATTTATTCCTCATTTTTAACAATGGACCCTTTATATTTAGTAATTAAAATGCTGTACACAGCAGATCTCCATTTGAGCTAAACTTTGGAAAAGGAAGTAAGTAATTGGTAGAAAAAAACTCAACCACAAAATTAAATTAAGGATAATTTAAACAGAATTCTTTTCACTTTACCAAGTTTAAATGCATTTACAAATTACAGCTCATGAAATGTGTAAACAACTTCAATCAGATGAAGGCCTGCTGTGTTGATGAAAAAGTGCCAAACACACATATTTGAAATGATTTAAGTGCTGATTGCTTTTGGAATAAAATCAAACAGGGTGTTTACCTTGTGCTTAGGTTTTGTGTTGCTACAGCACTAATGACTTTCTGAGAAACTATTTCCGACTAGCATTTCTGTTTTTCAACACAGCTGGCCAGCAACCCCAGTTAGTCGCTTGTATTTTGGTTAAAGTGGATCGCCGTCACCTTTGTGGCAGGGAGTTTAATGTTCTTCATCTTTCTACTTTGCAGGATTGAAGCATTTCAGACGCATTTGAATGGCAGCTTCTTTCATTCCTTTTCATCACGTATTTACTGCTTCAATGGCAAAAATGTATCCATTGTACCTTGTGCAAGGTGCTGCTCAGCTCTCATTTTGACAGATGCTAGTCTTCAATCAGACAAGATCTTCCAGTTTGTGACTAAAGGTGCCAAATAAAGGAACATTGGGAAAGAAATTCAACTCTCAGACACCCGTTTTCTGACAAAGTTAATGGAAAGACCACCAGATTTAATGTTATGATCTGCATGTCTGAACTACGCCAAAATGACACTAGATGCCATGTTGACGTGGACGGCTTATAGTCATCCAGGGCATCTATCTGAAAGCCGTGGCATCCTAATTAATATAAATAAATTAGGGGCCAGCATCTGGTTAAGGACCCCTCTGTGGTAGTGCTTCATTCCTTCATTCTAAAACCCACCTAGGCAACAACAGTCAGGAAGCAGGAAGCAGGCAGCACCAACATTATTTAAAGGAATGCTCAGCTGCATTCAACTCATTCTCTAGTCAGTTGTTTTAAACAGTTTATGGAGTTTTAGGCCTCTCTCTGGCTGTGTTGGCTCCTCTGGCTGAGTACAAAAATTGTGGCAAGGTATTTTTTTTAGAGTTGCAGCTAAATGTCTGCCCAGGCTTTTCTGCTCAAAGTTACGCTGGTAAAGTAGGTGTGCTGCTTGATCTGCCATTGGGGCTGGAGGATGAGGGCGAGGAAGAGCAGCAGGTCAGTGTAGAGAACAACAGCTACTGAGAGA
Organism: Carcharodon carcharias; assembly: GCF_017639515.1. Taxonomy (NCBI): domain Eukaryota; kingdom Metazoa; phylum Chordata; class Chondrichthyes; order Lamniformes; family Lamnidae; genus Carcharodon; species Carcharodon carcharias. The sequence continues at coordinate 34,131,363 of NC_054473.1, forward strand.
AGGTGGGGAAGCAAGGTGGGCATGAGTCCTTATACACATAAGTGCACAGGGACAGAACATCCACCTGCCAGTTAACAGAAACATTGGCCAGAATTTTCCCGTCGGCAATTTGGGGCTGGGGCCCACTCGCCGACGGGAAAATGATGTGGGATGACGTTGGGATGAACACCTGATGTCATTCCGGTCGCTTTAAATTTTCAGGAAGGCGGGTGGACAGCGAAATCAGCTGTCCGCCCGCCGACCTTTCAATGGCCAACTGAGGCCATTGACCGGGTAATTAAAGTAATTAAAGGCCCTGCCCGTCCAACCTTAAGGCTGGCGGGCAGGCCAGGAGCCCCAGCGCACTCCTGATAATACAAGAAACCTCATCCACTGGCAGGATGAGGTTTCATGTTCCTTTTTAAAAATTTTAATAAATGTAATGTGATATTTATTAATATGTCCCATCTCGTGTGACATTGTCACATGAGGGGGACATGTTAATAATATTTTTATTTCTCTATTTTTTAACTTTTGTACACTGTCACTAATCTCCCTGAGACAGCATTTTGTCTCAGGGAGCAGTGCGCTCTTTGACAGCTGGGGATTCCTTCCCCCCACCATCACAGGAAGTGCATAGGGCTTCCTGTTGGGCAGGCCGCTGGACGGGCCTTAATTGGCCCACCCACTCAAAATGGCGGCAGGCCCCGTTTTGGTGGTGGGGGTCGGCTGTCTGCCTGCCGCCAAGCCGGTGGGGCCCGCACGCCCATCAAGGGCAAAATTCTGCCCATTGTGTTCGGAGAATCAGAATCAGCAGGGAGCCTGAAGAGCTATGTTGCTATGTCATCTGTTTCAACACCCGCTGCAGCCCAGCACCAGGCACAGACTTCATTGCCTGTTGTTCTGAAGCTAGTTTTGGCCCTGAATTTCTGCACCTCAGGCTCATTCAAAGCTGAAACATGTGACATAATAATAACAACCTATTTTCAATGTATTGTAGTCACTGTTGCGCTCTTGGCTAAATAAAACAAATTCATCACATTTCCCATAGAGACAGCAAAAAATAGGAAGATAGAACTCTGGCCTTTGCCAGGATATCAGACTTCAGCCAGATGTTGGCATATCAAAAACCCACAATGTACCCCAATGGGAAAGGATCCTAATCACTCATCATGCATCTGCTGTGTGGTGAGTGGCAGTGCATTATGCCAGTGCCTGTATCTGGTTTCCTGGCAGTTCTTGGAATACCTCCACCCTACTCCTGTCCTCAGTCCCCACACCAGCACCCCCAATCCCCACCACCACACCAACCCCCATCTCTTCAGTCAAGACTATCAGGTGTGAGTCTAAATGCTTGGGGATAAGGGCTATTTCCTGATCATGTGTCTCAATGCACTGTTAGGAATCTGTCTGCAGGCTCTGAGAAGCACTACAGTCAGAGTCGTGCCTCTAGCAGAGTTTTAATTGAGTTAACAATGACCTCTTGAGATCAAGGTTCAGCTGCCATTATGTGGCTCTGAGAACGTTTCCAGGTTCTTTGTCATTTTCAGCAAAGAGATCAACCTGGAGAGCCACCTGGGGATGAGGAAGTAGAAATCTGTGAGTAGGAAGAACAGCAGAAGGCCAAGCAAAAACTACACACCAATATGGCAGCTGCTGCAACAAATCATCAAGGAACACTTAGATTGAATATCCCTGCTACCCTGCACCAATGGACCTTACAACCATCAGACAGTCTTCAAATCCTCCAAATGAATGTCCCCACCTTCAAAAACAACATGGACAATGCTATCATTTTACTAGGCACAGCCAAACAAAGAATAATCCAAAGAAACAGTGTATATCAAGAAACTGGTTTCAAGCAATTAGTTTTACATTTGAGAACAAAGTAGTTTTAAATGTCACCCTATGCAAACCCCCAGAGTAGAATTTTGCCCTTGATGGGTGGGCAGACCCCACCGGCTTGGCGGTGGGTGGGCAACCAATCGCTGCTGCCGAAACGGGCCCCACCGCCATTTTAAGTGGGCGGGCCGCCTGACAGGAAGTGCTATGCACTCCCTGTGCAGTGGGGGGGGAGGGATTTCCCAATTGTCAGAGTGCGTTCTTTCACGCATGCGCACATCTCCCTGAGACTAAGTGCTGCCTCAGGGAGAACGCTGACAGTGTTTGAAACTTTAAAACTAGAAAAATAAAAAAATTATTAACATGTGCCCCTCGTGTGACAATGTCACACGAGATGGGACATGTTACTAAATATCAGAAAAACTTTATTAAACTTTTTAAAAACAGACATGAAACCTCATCCCGCCAGTGGATGAGGTTTCATGTTTTTTCAGAAGCCCGCTGGGGCTCCCGGCCTGCCCGTCAGCCTTAAGGTTGGACGGGCAGGGCCTTTAATTGATTAAACTACCCTGTCAATGGCTTCAATTGGCCATTGACAGGTCAGTGGGCGGACAGCTGATTTCACTGTCCACCCACCTTCCTGAATATTTAAATGGGGCAGGATGACGCCAGGCGTTCCTCCTGATGTCATCCCGCATAATTTTCCCATCGGTGACTGGACCCCGGCTCCAAATCGCCAACAGAAAAACTCTGCCCCCAGTGTGTGTCCTAAACAATATCTTGCTTAATCTCGCAAACCTACAAGGATGGAGTTTAGAAGGATGAGGGGGGATCTGATTGAAACTTACAGAACACTGAAAGGCCTGGATAGAGTGGACGTGGGGAAGCCGTTTCCATTGGTAGGAGAGACTGAATGGCGGAGCAGACTCGATGGGCCGAATGGCCTAATTTCTGCTTCCTATGTCTTATGGACTTATGCTGTTACACCAGTGGCTACAGCTAGTTGTCCAGCATAAATACTGGGGCTGCTTGGGGATCTGGTGGGCAGCAGACATACTGAAAGTAAACAGCAAGCAATTCTCCCAAGGAGCCACTGCCATTGGCATGGGAAACACCTCAGCGCTCCTGGTGTTTGGCTGAGAACAGAGTACAGGAGTGATGTGATGGTTTGGAAACCCCTAACCATGTTGCTTTTTCATCCCTTAAGGGTGAAGGAGTTGTTCAAACCCAGAGCCACAATGGCAGCAACCTGAGCTTCCAACAGTGCTGTAAGAACTGTCAACAAAGGCTTGATAACTGAGGGCCCTGATACAGTATGCGTGGAGCTGACCACGGTTAACTGCATTGTTTCTGTAACCTCCATGATGCCTCCCACAGGGGTTGGAGCTTTACTCTTCCTTACTGTTCAACACTGTGTGCAGACTTACTGGAAGGCAGTCCAGTGACCTGAGCAGTAAGTCACATAAAACCATCTGTCATCTCCTATAGGCTGGGTCTTTGAAGACAACACCCGCAGCAGGTAAAAGCTGGAGGATCACTCTGTGGTGAGCTGGCCCTGGGGCCATCCTATCTCTCTGCCCTTGCTCCTGCATAGTTGTTCTTGGTGAATCCATCAGTAACTGGCCCTCAGAGTGCCAGTGTCGAGCTAGTCCCTGTAAGGTCAAGTGATGGTGTCTCTTCAGGAGGGCTGTGTCCCTCTTCCTCTGCTGCAACAGGGTCTGTAACTTGTGCTGGATCTGGAAAGAGAAGAGGGCAAGGAGTATTGTTCAAGGAACAGTTAACAGAGAGAGCAACATCATGCAGAGTGTGTGAGGGAGAGTTCAATGAGAAAAGAAAAGGAAGTTAAAATGGTACAGCATATCATCCAGCCTTGCCAGTTTTAAAGTTCCTGATGTTCCCTCTTCTTACAAGTTTCAGTGCATTCTCTTCCAAGGGCATGGGGCTGGGGATGGTAGGCCTCTTCCTTGTATTGTGTGCCAGCTTAATCTGCAAGAAAGTTGGAAGTGCCTGTGTGGGCAGAAGTATATGGATAGCGTGTAAAAGATGCCACAGGGGCAGGGAAGTGGGGCAAGTAATTGTGAAAACTGTACCAGGTATAGAGTGTGCAAGTAGCAGCAGATTGAGCTTCAGTGAAGCATCCTGCTGCGATTGGAGAGTGATGGAAAGAGGGGCAGGATGGCTTGAACACACTGAGGAAATGGATGGTGTAGGGCTAAGTAGATAATAGAAGAAATGAGAATAGGAATCTTACCATGGAAGCTCTGGTCAGGCCACTGAATTTCTTGCAACCTGCTCTGCTGCTTCTGACGACTGCTGCTATTTGCTTTACCAGTCTTCTCCCATCCACTGAAAAGAGCATTTCACCCCTCCTGATTACCTCCTGCATGACTGCCAGAAAATTGGGATGCCTTGCTAGATCTCCTCAAAGTTGACATCTTTATTTTACTGTAATGACTGAGAGCAATAAATCAAAACAGCCAAAGTACACCACCCCTTTAAGAGGTGCCTTTAAATTGCATCACACTCACCTGATTTCCTGCCCCCAATTGGCAAGTTGTCAGTAAACAATGGCAGTAGCGCTGGCAGCGTGCCAACCAGAATAGACCGGGGAATGAACGGCAACTTGGCTGCACCCACCTTACACCTATTTTTGGTGTGAGTTGAATCTCTGCCCCCAGCATCCTGAGTCAAGGCAAATTTACTTTTCCATTTTGGTAATACCTGGTTTGTCCAAACACAAAATTAACCCTGTTCCGTCTGACAAATTATTTTTTTAAAAGCTAATACATTTTGGTTGCTTCACTTTTTACACAACTATCATGAATGATACTCAAATAATTCCAGGGGCAGAATTTTACATCCCGCGGGCAGGCATGTGCCCAGCCCAATTGGGCGTAAAATTGCATTGAGAAGGTGACAGGCGAGCATCCTGACCTCACCCCACGCTCATGTGATATTTCGGTCGGCGGGCGCACACGGGAGCCAGAGCTGCGCCCACCATCAATGAAGAGGCCACTTAAGGCCATTAAAAACCCAACTGAAGCCGATTTTACATCGCTCAGGCAATTTCACATTCACCGCACGGGCGAATCAGGTAGGCGGGTAGCCCACATTTTATAACACCTCAACCAAGGGCGGGTTGAGGTTTCCGTTATTAAATAAAATAAAAATAGAAATCTGTGGGCAGCATTTTTATAAGCTATATGTTCAGGGGCCTGATTGTGATGCTTGGGCATTTCTTTCCTGATTTTAAAGACTTTATCTCCTGGGTTTTGGGTCTTCGGCTCCCTGAGGCAGCTCTCTGCCTTCATGGAGGTTTCTGTCAGTGCTCGCCTGCACCAACATCGACATCATCGCCCGCACCCCCCCCCCCACAACCCTGGCAGCGCTGAGCTTTTCAGTGCACGCATCACGCTGGCTGGCAGCTAATTGGCCAGCCAGTGCGAAATCGCAGCCGGGGGCTGATCGCATTCTTCAGTTCATTTCCTGGCTGCTGCCGGGCCCACACTGAATGCACCCACCCATCAAGCTGAAAACTCAGGCCCAGATTATTTTAAATATCATCAAGTAAATAAGAGCTTTAATTGTCTATCTTGTCCTTCAGAAAGAGTAGTGCTGGGTAGTGCTGTGTAATGACACATTTAAGTTTTCTGAATTCATAGAACCATGTTACAGTACAACGGAGGCCATTCAGCCCATCCTGTCACTGCCAACCCACAGCAAGATCAACTCACCTAATCTGTTCTCCTGCCTTTACTACAAAGCCCAGCAATTTTTTTTCTTTCCAGATAATTATATAAATCGCTGTTGAAAGCCTCAGTTGACTCTGCCACCACTTCAGCCTTAGGCAGTGCATTCTAGGTTCTAACCACGCGCTGTCGCTATTGGTTCTTTTGCCAATCACCTTAAATTAGTATACTCTGGTTCTTGATCCTACCACCAAGGGAAACATTTCCTCCCTATCCACACTGTCCAGATCCCGTATGATTTTGAACACCTCTATCAAATTTTCTCTTAATCTTCTCTTCTCCAAGGATTACAGCCCCAGCTTCTTCAATCCATCCAGGCAACTGAAGTTCCTCATCCTTGGGATCAGGATTCAAAATACGGGGGATGGGGGGGTGAATTCACCCCCAAAGGCCTCCCATAAGCCGGGAAAATCAGCAGCAAACACAAGAGAGGACGAGTCTGTGATTGAAGGAGCAGTGGGAAAGTGAGTGGCAGCGCATCAGCCTGAGCACTGGAGCGGTGTTGGTGAGAGAGTCTTTGAGGGAGGGACAGAGAGAGACTCCTCAGGAAGAGGGAAGGAATCTGAGGGGGAAGAGAGATTCCTTTGGGGAGAAAGACTCCGAGGTGGAAAAAGACTCCGAGGGAGGGACTCCAAAGTGAAGAGACAGACTCTGAGAGGAAGAGAGAGACTCCAATGAGGAGAGAGAGAGAGACTTCAAGGGAGAGCAAGACACTCCAAGGGGGAGGGAGAGACTTTGGGGGAGAGAGACGCTCTGAGGTGGAGAGAGACAGTCTGCGGGAAAGAGAGACACTGAAGGGGAGAGGCTGCAAAGGGATAGAGAGAGAGACTCCAAGGAGTGAAAGAAACTCTGAGGGGAGAGAGGGTCTCCGAAAGGGAGAGGGGGACTCTAAGGGGGAAAGAAAGACTCTGACAGGGGTAGAGAGAGAGACTGAGGGGAAGGAAGAGACTGCGAAGCTTGGGAAGTGGGGCTGCTGAGGGGTTGCGTGGAGCGAAGGAGGGTTTGAAAGTGCGGTAACTTGTGTCCTCACTCTGTTCTTGACTAACAAATCTTTTAGATTTTTTGTCTCTTTTAAAAAGCTGACATTATATTCTATTGGCTCAGTGAATTGACATCCCCATTTAACTTTTGAAAATGTGTCTTAACCATGATATTTATTTGTTGGGTTATTGTGCAGTAGGTTGTAATTAATGATGGAACAGTGGTCTTGCTACTTTGCAATGGTAGGTGACAAACTCTCTGAAAAAACTGGACTTGATATGACTGAGGAATCTTTTTCTGAATCCTCTTGGTTTTAATGCAATTAAAAAGGGAAGTAACTGCCTGGTTGAAATCTAGCATTGTGCATGTGCGATGAAAACACACTAGCTATGAATTCATTGGAAGGTGTGTTTAGGATGATGGCTTTTTGTGTGTCAAAGTGTGCGTCAGTTGTTTTGAAAAAACTTTTGTTGTTACCTTATGCCTGTTGTTTTCTTGTGCCAATTTAAATACAGTGGTGTCCAGGATAATTTTTTCTTTTGCTCATGTGACGTGGGCGTCACTAGCTGAGCCAGCATTTATTGACAATCTCTAATTACCCTCTCTCAGACTTAAGAGTCAACCACGTTGCTGTGGGTCTGGAATCACGTGCAGGCCAGACCAGGTAAGGACTGCAGATTTCCTTTCCTAAAGGACATTAGTGAACCAGATGGGTTTTTACACCAGTCAGCAATGGTTTCGTGGTCATCATTAGACTTTTTAATCCAGATTTTTATTGAATTCAAATTTCACCATCTGCCATGGTGGGATTTGAACACAGGTCCCCAGAGTATTACGCTGAGTCCCTGGATCACTAGCCCTGTGACAATGCCACTATGCCACCATGATGATTATTGAGGATATTGGTGAATTCTTCTAATTCTGCTTCTAAGTGTGAGTGTAAATACCCATTAGGCCATCCACAGAACACATGGGACACTTTTTAAATGCAACCCCTTCCCACTCTGCCATATACATGTTTGCCTAGGCTGAGGCAAATTTCTTATCTATAGCTGTGCCTTTGGTTTGGAGATAAAAATTCACTATTGAAATCAAGTTGTTTTTTGTTAAACGTAAGTGTAGTAATCGGATTATAGCTTTATCTGGTCTGTCAGGCTGGCGAAATTTACTGTATTAAGAATATTTCAGACAGCCAGCATTCCTCTGATTCTATATTTATGTATAGACTTTCACTGTCCATTGTAAAATGTATGGCATTGGTGGGGTACAGTTTATGAGTTAACCACCTCTATAAAGTGATGTGTTTTTAATGCAACTAGGTTTCTTCTGCGCTCAGGGGTTCCAATGTACGTTTCATTCAAGCATGAATGATCATATGAGAAGGTTCATTAACTTGGAAAAAGTCAATGAAATGTGGAGTGAATGTGAATTAAGTAATTTGTTGCCTGATGGCTAGCTTGGTGCTGCAGAATTAATTTGTGTGGATTCCCCTTGTTGCACAGTTGGACCTTTGGAAGTCAGTATCCTGACATGTTTGTCACCACTCACTTTAAACAGACGTATTGAAGGGAAGGAAACTTGAAATTGGCAGAACAAAACCAAGGAATGCTGGCAAATACTAATTGCTTGCAATTAATTTTTAAAAGGGGCTGCCGATGTGAGACAGATTCTCAATAGGTGACGTTGTATCAAGTGGTGAGAATTTTCATTTTGGAAATGGAGTATGGGAGATTTATTTATAATAAATTAACAAAAACATCTTAGTTATAGATTCCAAGCTAAAAAATTTAATTTTATATTGAAGTGTACGTGACATTTAGGAAGGACAGGAAGTTAGGAAAAGGTGGACGGGTTGCTCTTAATTAATGATGGTATTAGCACATTAGAGAGGGATGGCCTAAGTTCAGAAACCAGGATGTAGAAGCGGTTTGTGGCGAGGTAGGAAATGATAAAGACAAGAAGTCACTTGTGGGAATGGTATACCGGCCCCCTGATTGTAACTACACGGTTGGACAGAGTATAATAGAAGAGATAATAGGAGCTTGGCAGAAAGGTACAGCAATAATCATGGGGGATTTTAATCTACATACAGACTGGAAAAATCAGATGGGCAAAGGTAGAGTAGATGAAGAGTTCATAGAATGTTTTTGGGATAGCTTATTAGAACAGCAAGTCCTGGAGCTGACCAGAGAGCAGGCTATACTTGACCTGGTATTGAGCAACGAGATAGGATTAATTGATAACTTCATGGTGAAGGCATCCCTAGGTAGCAGCGATCATAATATGAATGAATTTTACATTAATTTTGAGGGAGAAGTGAGTGTGTCCAAGACTAGTGTTTTAAACTATAATAAGGGCAATTATGAAGGCATGAAAGCAAAGCTAGCTAAGCGAACTGGCAAATGATTTTAGGAGCTAGGTCAATAGAGGTTCAATGGCAGACCTTTAAAGGGATATTTCAGAATATCCAGAATTGATATATTTCAATGATAAAGAAAAATTCCAATGAGAGAGCCCACCATCCATGGTTAACTAAAAAATTTAATGACAGTATCAAAGAAAAAGCATATAGTTACGCAAGTCAGAAGGTTGGAAAGAATATAAAGGACCGCAAAGAATGACAAAAATTAATAAGGAGGGAAAAATTAGAGTACAAGAGAAAGCTAGCTAGAACTATAAAGATGGATAGTAAGAGTTTCTATAGATATTTAAATAAGAAAAGAATTAGCAAACTGAGCATTGGTCCTATAGAAGTGCATCTGGGGAATTGATAATGGAAAGTAGGGAGATAGCAGATGAATTAAACAGGTATTTTCTTTCAGTCTTCACTATGGAGGACACAAGTAACAACCTGGAAATAGCTGTAAATCAGGAAATGGAAGGGAGGAAGGAACGCAGGAAAATTACAATCATCAGGGAAGTGGCATCGAGCAAATTAATTTTTCAGAATTCTGTGGATTTGGGGATGGTTCCATTTGATTGGAAAATAGCAAATGTAACTTCTTTATTCAAAAAGGGAGGGAGACAGAAAGCAGGAAATTACAGGCCAGTTAGCCTAACATCTGTCATCGGGAAAATGATAGAAGTTATTATTAAAGAGGTTATAGCAGAGCACTGAGAAAAATCAAAGACAATCAGGCAGAGTCAACATGGTTTTGTGAAAGGGAAATCATGTTTAACCAATTTATTGGAGTTCTTTGAAGGAGTCACATGTACTGTGGATTAAAAGGGAACTGGTACTGTACTTTTTCTGGTTGGCAGGATGTGATGAGTGGTGTGCTACAGGGATCAGCGCTGGAGGCCTCAACTTTTTACAAGTTATATAAATGACTTGGATGAAGGAACCGAAGAAATGGTTGCTAAATTTGCTGATGACACAAAGATAGATAGGAAAGTAAATTGTGAAGAGGACATAAAAAGGCTACAAAGTAACATAGGTTAAATGAGTGGGCAAAGATCTGGCAAATGGAGTATAATGTGGGCAAATGTGAAATTATTGATTTTGGAGGGAAGAATAAAAATGAAGCTTATTATCCAAATGGTGATAGATTACAGAGCTCTGAGATTCAGAGAGATCTGGGTGTCCTGATCCATGAATCACAAAAGGCTAGTATGCAGGTATAGCAAGTTATTAGGAAAGCTAATAGAATGTTATCCCTTTTTGTGAGGAGGATTGATTACAAAAGTAGGGAGGTTATGCTTCAGCTATACAGAGCACTGGTGAAACCGCAGCTGGAGTATTGTATACAGTACTGGTCTCCTTATTTAAGGAAAGAAGTAAATGCGTTGGAGGCAGTTTAGAGAAGTATCACTAGACTAATACCAGGAATGGGCGGGGTGTCTTATGAGGAAAGGTTGGACATGTTAGGCCTGTATCCAGTGGAATTTAGAAGAGTGAGAGGCAACTTGATTGAAACTTTTAAGATCCTGAGGTGTCTTGGCAGGGTGAATGTGGACAGGATGTTTCCCCTTGTGGGAGAATCTAGAACTAGGGGTCACTGTTTAAAAATAAGGGGTCGCTCATTTAAGACAGAGATGAGGAGAAATTTTTTCTCTGAGGGTTGAGAGTCTTTGGAACTCTCTTCCTCAAAAAACAGTGGAAGTAATGTCTTTGAATATTTTAAAGGCAGAACTAAATGGATTCTTGATTAACAAGGGGGTGAAAGATTATCAGGGATAGGCAGGAATCTGGGTTTGAGGTTACAATCAGATCAGCCATGACCATACTGAATGGCCAACTCCTGCTCCTAATTAGTATGTTTGTTTGTATACATATTTGTACACACATTCATAACATAGCACAAATATCAGACTTTAAGTAAAGATGAGGGGGGGGGGATGGTGGTGGTGGAGTGGCCCACATTAGGCCTCTCAGATACTTTGAGGAGTGTGCCATCGCACTGACCAGTGAGGACATGGCCCATGCCTGCAGTGATGGTGAGGTTGGTGACGAACACCCAGGTGAGATCCTGCACCACATCATCCCTGTGTGCTGTGAGTGCTCTCTCTCCTGCTTTTGATTCTGCTGCCATGCACTAATTATCTCTACTTTGGTTCACAGGGAAATCTGCCAAGCGACCAACACCCTCAACCAGCCAGACCCTCAGCTCCATCCACATCCTCACCTCCAGCCAAGAGGGCACCTCCTCCATTAAAGACTGGAAATAAGCAGCCTGGAAGACCAGTTACAGCACTTACCCACACCCTCCCTCAGCACAGAGACACACACCTTGGTGGGACCTAGGTCTAGAGCAGGCTCATGTTCACAATCTGGTCATCACCACACAGATATGTGTCTGCAGCAGGAGGAGGCTGGTTCAGCCAAGCTCCCCGGCACTCGGAGGACTGCTGGGGAAGAGGCATCTGTGAGGTCCGAGTCAGATGACGAGCCTCTGGATTCGGCCTTCCAGCTCATTGTGGAGAGGCAGGGGAAGATCACGTGGAGCTGTTGGAGGCCTTCAACAGAGTGTCACATGAGTTGGTGGAGTGCATTCCATCTACTCTCCGATGAAGTGGTGCCCACATGTGCACGTATGGAAGTCTCCATGGAAGGATGGCAAATGCCATGGAGACTCTGCTCCAAAAGAAAGTGGAGATGCGTGCAACCTACATTCCATTACGGTAGCCATGGGTGAGTTCCTGCAGTGGCAACACAAGAGGGTAACAGGGCACCTTGACATCCCTCCAGGTGCTTCTTCCCCACAAGGAGTCAGACCAGGGCTCTTGGGCACCTGAAGGGAGGAGGAGGGTCATCTACTCAGGAATCTCATAGGCTGTCCACTCCCTCCAAGTCCCCTTTGCCTGTGACCCCCTCAACCTCATCCTCTGTCACCACAGAGTGATCAGCCCACAGAATTACAGCCAAAGCAAGTGGGGCCCCCAAGGCCTTGGCTCTCCAGAGTACCCATGCCGAAGGCATCAGAGACGATGGAGCCAACCATTGCACATGCTGTCTCTACCCTTGCTGCGGATGTCAAGGCAGCACCTAGAAAAGGTGGTAGGCCTAGAAAAATTAAGAATTTCTGGTCACAAATTTTACATGAGTGAACACAGTTTGTCACTTTATAATCTGAAAATATATTCACTTTCAATGACTAATGTTTAATGGTATCTTTCAGCTTCATTTACAAATTTTGCAAGTCTTCCCATTGCATTCCTCCCCCCCCCCAACCCCAGCAGTTCAGCTGCATGCAGCCAGCCCACGAGTGATTCTGGAGGGAGAAGTGTGTGTGTGGCAGGGCTTCTCGGAGCCTCACGTAAGCACTCTCACACGCACGAGGACCCTTCCTCCATCACACTCATCTCACTGTCCTGAGAGTTTTCAATGCTGCCAGCTGGGGGTCTCTTTCAGTTGTTCATGTGAGCTGATCTACATCTCTACACACCCACTGTTCCAGTCCCAGGCAGAACCTGTTACCATCCAACACAAGGCTCTGCTCACTTTTACAAAATGGTACTGGTAAGGCATGTATTTAGCTACCCCCATCCTCCTGCACCGCCCACCCCCCGAGTCACCCATTTCTTTTCCCTATCGCTGTTGACCCCCCTGGCATCACCTTTTACCTCCCCAGCATCACCTACCAGCCAGAACCCTTTTCTTTCCAGGATGTCCAGGTGAACGTGCATGTTCCCTACCTTCCTGAGAACCCCTACCTCCATCAATATTAACCTCCCCAACCTCCTCCTCCCCCACCCCAACCCTCAGGGTCCCTGCTTGCCTCCGAGTCCCAACCAACCACCCACATCGTCTCTTCCATTGCTACTGTCGCACCCTCACCCTCCCACCCCAACGGCTCACTCTGCCCTCTCTAATTCTCACCATTCCCTCCTACCATGCTCAACCTCATTTTGCTCCCCAGGAGGCAGTCATCAACTCCACAGACCCCTCACTTGCATGTTCACCTAGACATCCCCCCGGCTTACTCCACCCTCCAACCTTACTCCTTCCTCCACCCTTAGTCCTTCCTCCCCTGGACTCCCTCTCCCCATCGAACTCCCTCCTCCCCCATACTCCTTATCCCCTGTGAACTCCTTCCTCCCCCTGGACTCCTTTCTTCTCACCGAGGTCCTGCCCCCACAACCTCCTTCCTTCACCCGAAGACCATCCCCCCCGAACACCTTTCCTTACACCTTATTCCCCCTTACAATTACCTCCCTAGTTGCCGCATTCTCCCCCGCTACACCCTCTTCCCCCATAATCTCTCACCACTCTCCCATTCTCACCCCCCTTCGGTACACCTAGACCCTCCTCTCCCACCCCCCCAGTACACCTTCCTCTCCCTCCTCTCAACGATCAAGCGTTGCAGACCTTGACCATGACACCGATGTCCTGAAGCAGGCCTGAACGGTGACCTTCCACCTTCCACGAGCTGCTTCACAGCAGAGTGATGTGTATATAATTCCACCCAGCATGTGATGCACGTGTTCCTCCAGGGTATGGTTGCTGTTGGGCTCTAGCATCTTCTGCTCCTCGGACATCCATGATGTGAGCAAGATCATGACACTAAGTCCCGACTTATGCATGTCAAACTTGTCAAGACATGTTCTGCCCCAGTATGTTTTCCTGCCGACGTGGGTGGAAAATTAGATGTGGGGGGTGGCGGGAGTGGTGGGGGGGGGGGGGGGGGGGTGATTTCCGTGAGCTGGGCTTATAATGATATGCAGATGTATTAAAATGAAGTTCCTGATGTGTGGCGGCAGGAAATGTGGCCCGCCATTGATGGGCAGAAGGGATGATCGCAAATTGGTTTCAAGATGTCGTGAAACCGATTTTAGGCCTTCCTGCCATGTTTTTTTTATTATTCATTCACAGGCATCGCTGGCTGGACCAGCATTTATTGCCCATCACTAGTTGCCTTTGAGAAAGTGGTGGTGAGCTGCCTTCTCGAACTGCTGTTGCCCATGTGGTGTAGGTACACCCATAGTGCTGTTAGGGAGGGAGTTCCAGGATTTTGACCCAGTGACAGTGAAGGATCAGCGATATATTTTCAAGTCAAAATGATGAGTGATATGAAGGGGAACTTCCAGGTGGTGGTATTCCCATCTATCTGCTGCCCTTGTCCTTCTAGATGGTAGCAGTTGTGGATTTGGAAGATGCTGTCGAAGGAGCCTTGGTGAATTCCTGCAGTGCATCTTGTAGATGGTACACACTGCTGCTACTGTGCGTCTGTGGGGGAGGGAGTGAGTGTTCAATGCACCTGTGGAAAACCTGAGATTTTCACAAATCCCAGCACTCTTCCTTCCTGGCTTTCCTGATCCCGGGTGAAATGCATCAAGTTCTGTGCCTTCATGAAGATGGCATCCATGATCTCTGGATACAGTTGTGTGTAGGGGCTTGAGAGATCCAGCACAGGTCACCTGTTGGGCCCTGGAAGGAGCCACTGGTGTGAAAATTGAGTGCCATGATCACTTTCATGGTCACTAGCCGTGGATGCCCTCCATGTCCCCGTGGCGCCAAATCCTGTAGCTGGTGACATATGTAACCAGCCAGTTCTCTAGACATGCGCCATCTTCGGCGACACTGGTTCTCAGTCACCTGCAGGAATGACAGGTGCTGTCAATAGACCCTGGGTCTAGCAAGTGCGTCTAAGTGACGGCTCTTTGTGGGTCTTCAGCTGTGCGCACAGATCCTGCCTCCCCTACATCTTGAAAGAGTTGCACCTCCCTTTATGGAGCCAGGTACCTCCATCGCTTTCTTCTTCTTCTCTGGTCTCTGTAAACCAGGAGGCATACCACTAAAATCACCAGGCTCCATGATCCTATTGTTCTCCTCCTGCAGGATCAAAAAGAGACGTGTGCATTAGCATGGGTGTACCAAGAACCTCTTTTGGTTATGTCTGAAGGCCCCTTAATGCATGCAGGACAGTGCTGGCCACCACTGGGATGGCCAGTGTGTAGTGTGCTCATTAGCTGTCCAAAACCCCCACCCACCTCCGTCCCACTCCACTTGACCGATTGGTAGCAGCTTTGCCCACTCGACTGCACACTGTGCTCTCAACTCAGGTGCAGGCATTCTCCTAACCTGCACAGCAAGACTGCACTCTTAACTTGAACCATAATGGATACTAGTCCACACATTAATAAAGACATCGCAAAGGGCTGTGAGCACCTCCACCAGTGACTGCTCCATGGCCACCTTTTGCAAGGGGGTTGTGCAACTTGCTCTGCTGTCCCCTAAGATGCCCATTAATTTGCAGTTTGCGGCTGAGAGGTGAAAAGTTCTTGAGTATTTGGTGACACTTTCATGCTTCTGCGTTGCTGGAGTGAGCAGAGAAGTTTCAGAGGCCTGACTTCAAGAATGTCAATGGAGCTGCAGCTGAACGGTCTCAGCTGCAGAAGAATGCTCACATTTGACCAGCTTTTCCACATGCTTGGCTGCTTCCCTCCCCCTCCCCCCCCACCCCTCTGGCATGTGCCTGAGTATTTCCTTCAGTCTGTCTGTGCTGCCTTGCCCCCCCATTCCCCCACCCAGTTTGACACACGCTGGAGCCCTTGTCCTGGCACTGCACTGAAAGCCAGCAGGGAAATGCGACTTGCCTGTGTCCCCCGTGAATGTGTGGTGCCTCTTCTTTGATGTCCTGCAGGCAATGCTCACGAGCGCCCTGCAACTTTGGGTACACTCACTTCTGAATTCCCCTCGAAGTTCAAGTCGCCAAGTGCAAGTGTATTAAAGGCAGTCATGAAGCATGCCGTTCTGATGTCACGCCGACATGGGTGGTAAATTTAACGTTGGGGGGATGATTCCAGTGAGCAGGGTTTATAATTAGATGCAAATGTGTTAAAATGACGTTCCTAACATGCGGCGGTGGGAAACGTGGCCCATCATTGACGGGTGGAGCAGACGATCACAAACTGGTTTCACAATGGCGTAAAACCAATTTTTGGCCTTCTCACCATATTGTCCTCCACCACTCACCGTGATACCTGATGCCAATGGAGCCAGAAAATTCTGGCCTCAGTCTTGCATGCGTTTTCCCAGAATTTCAAAATCGAGAAAAAAGCTATTGCATCTTGCAATGCAGAAGCCTTGATACTTTCAGTAAGGTGCATGCGATTTTGATTAGAATAACACAAGGGCAAGCCAATCAAACATTGAAACCACTAATTCTAAAGCATTCACAAAAGATTTTGAAGCTATGAAGTAAGGATGAGTTTGAATGGAATTGCAAGGAACAACATCTTTGCTCAAGCTATGAAGTGTGGAACAAACCAACAACAACATATGTAATAATACAAGTAACAATTATCATTAAAACTATTTTCAAAAACATATTTCTGCGTAGGGTGATCACCCCCATGTGATGAATTAGAAAGCGTCTTCCATTCAACCAGAACTTTTGTCAGCTGTAATTCTATAATTAAAATGGTTGCAGACCACTTCAAGACGGTCCTAATTATTAACAGTATTTTACTCTCATTGGCATCTGCACGCAAGAAGAAAAATCAATGGGGAAAGAATTACTGCTTGCTTACTTCCAATCACCCCACCATTCACTGTTTCCAATCCAGTCCTCTGGCCACGTGGCTGTCAGTTGCAATCAGGATCAACCCTGTCATCTAACATGCTGCCAGCTTTCAATTCTGAACGCTATTATGCACATGACATGATATTATACAGGGGAAGTATTTTTGATTTTGCCAACCACTGGTGCTTTACTCTACGCTTTGTTGTGGTTGAGCTCACATAGTTAAATATTTCAGTTCTGGGAGACACATGCACAAACAGCCAACCAAAATGCAGCACATGCACAATGGCACTTCAGTTTCAAAGGAAAGAGGAGCACGGTTATCCTTGGCGAGTATAGCCTGGCAGATGATCTTTAAATGCACCTTATTTATTGAGGCTCTACAAGCGAGGCAAAGGCAATAAAGACTGCAAGAAATGGAAAAATCAGTAAAGTTATGTATGTTAAAATGGGACAACTAAATCCGTGAAGGTAATATTAACTTTTTCTTCAAGTGATAGCGAATCAGCAGCCCATTTTACACCTCACCTGATTTTCTTTAAAGCTAGACCACAGCACAGGAATTTTTAAAATTCTCTCCAACTTGGTTGACAGCCTTTGCCATAATGTTTTTCACTCACATCCACTCAGATTGTATAAATACTTATTAATAATGACCATATGATTCAGAAACAAATGTAGGTTTTCTTCATGTATATTCCCTATTGTGAAAGTTCCACTAATGATCTGTGGTATCAGATGCAGCCTGGATCAGGTACATTTGCTATACTCTTTACTGCCTCACTTGCTTAGATTTTTTGGTTCCAAGTCACAGAAGTAGGACAGGGTCTATGTGCATATATAAAATCACCAGTTAACAGACTTGGAAAGGGGCTAAATTTCAAATTTCCAAACAACTTTTTATTTTGATTTAAAAATGATAGTTTAAAGTATCAGTGAGGATGATGTATTATATTAAATATTAATCTATTCATTTATTTAGCTTCTGTATACATTTACATCTTATATTAAATTTAATTTATCACTTTAGCCAGAACTGTATGGTCTTTTTGCACATTTATTCATCTAGCAAAGTGTTGCAAGAGGAACATGAGAATTCTGTGTATCTTTCCAGGGTGTGACTCAAGAAAATATATTGTTGATTCTGTGGCACACTAACCAATTCATTCCATATACAGTGTGCATACTTTATAGTTCATAGGTAACAAAACATTGCTTATGGAAGCACCTTATTGTAAAGAACAAAGAATGTTGAGAGAACAAAATCATCAAGAGGATAATTACAGAAAGAAAACTGCATTTCCAGCTGTGGTAGACTGTCTTTAAAGTGGACAATGATTGCATAATAATTGTTAATAAAAACAGCATCAGGATTTTATCAGAAAATTGATTACATCGCACCCTTACAACCACAGAAAAATATAGCAAAATTCAATGGATCTACAGTTCGATTCCTCTACTATAACAATGAGCAACAAGTACTGACTGCAATCAATCTGAAGGCAGCACTATTTACAATGACCTAATAGCACAGGAACAAGGATCTGAGAAATGAGAATGGAATTATGAAATGAATGCTTCTTAAATCATGCACACAATTAAAGCATAAACAAAAAGTACGTGATTGCTTCCTGAGACTGTTGTCATATTAACCGACAAAGTTAAGGAAGTTTGCACAGACTGAAAGTATTATTTAGTGCACATACCTCAGTGGAGCCAAAGATCATTGTTATGGTAAGAGAGAGGCAAGTTATGGATGTGAAAAGTCAGTCAGTCATCATAATTAGGGCATCTGTATATGCCACAAGGCTTCATAGTTTCACTGTTTCTCTCAGCTCCTGCAGCATTTTTTTTCATTCACGGGATGTGGGCGTCACTGGCTAAGCCAGCATTTATTGCCCATTCCTATACCCTTGAGAGGGTGGTGGTGAGTTGCCTTCTTGAACTGCTGCAGTCCATATGGCATAGGTACACCCACAGTGCTGTTAGAAAGGGTTCCAGGATTTTGACCCAGTGACAGTGAAGGAGCAATGATATGGTTCTAAGTCAGGATGGTGTGTAACTTGGAGGGGAACCTGCAGGCGATGGTGTTCCCATGCATCTGCTGCCCTTGTCCTTCTAGCTGGTAGAAGTAACAGATTTGGAATGTGCTGTTGAAGGGGTCTTGGTGAGTTCCTGCAATGTAGCTTGTAGATGGTACACACCACTGTCGCTGGTGGAGGGAGTGAATGTTGAAGATGGTGAATGATGTGCCAGTCAAGTGGGCTGCTTTGTCCTGGTTGCTACTGAGCTTCTTGAGCAGTGTTGGAGGTACACTCATCCGGGCAAATGGAGAGTATTCCATCACACTTCTGACCTGTTTCTTGTAGATGATGGACAGTTTTGGGGAGTCAGGAGGTTATTTACTCTCTACAAAATTCCCAGCCTCTGACATGCTCTTGTAGCTACAGTATTTATATGGTTGGTTCAGTTCAGTTTCTGGTCAATGGTAACCCCCCAGCATGTTCAGAGTGGGGATTCAACAATGGTAATGCCATTGAATGTCAAGAGAAGATGGTTAGATTCTCTTTTGTTGGAGATGGTCATTGCCTGGCACTTGTGCAGCATGAGTGTTACTTGCCACATATCAGCTCAAGCCAGGATATTGTCCAGGTCTTGCTGTATTTGGACATGGACTACTTCAGTATCTGAGGAGTTGTGAATGGTGCATTGTACAACTATCCACGAACATCCCACTTTTGACCTCATGACGGAGGAAAGGATAAAGCAGCTGAAGATGGTTCAGCCTAGGACACAACACTGAGGAATGCTTGTAGTGATGTCCCAAGATTGAGATGACTGACTTCCATCAATCACAACCAACTTCCTTTGTGCTAGGCATGAGTCCAACCAGAGAAGTGTTTTCCCCTGATTTCCATTCATGTCAATTTTTCTAGGGCTCCTTGATGCCACACTCGGCCTTGCTGTTGAAGGTAGTTACTCTTACATCACGCCTTGTGTTCAGCTCTTTTGTCTATGTTTTGACCAAAGCTATCATGGGGTCAGGAGCTGAGTGGGCCTGGTGGAACCCAAAGTGAGCATCAGCGAGCAGTTTATTGCTGAGTAAATGTCACTTTGATAGCACAGGCAATGACACTCCTTAGCTTTGCTGATGATCAAGAGCAGACAGATGGGGTGGTAATTGGCCAGCTTGGATTCGTTCTGCTTTATGTGGACAGGACATACCTGGGCAAATATCCACATTGCTGGGTAGATGCCAGTGTTGTAGCTGCACAGGAACAGCTTGGCCAGTGGCGCGGCTAGTTATGGAACACAAGTCTTCAGTATTATTGCCGGAATGTTGTCAGGGCCCATAGCCTTTGCAGTATTCAGTGCCTTCAGCTGTTCCTTGATATCATGTGGAGTGAATTGAATTGACTGAAGATTGGCACCTGTGATGCTGGAAATGGATCATCCACATGGCATTTCTAGCTGAGAATGGCTACAAGTGCGTCAGCCTTGTCAGCACTTGCAGATTTTTGACATATTATTTTTCTTTTTCCAGTACAAAGTACACAGTGCTATCATCTCAACTTTCATCTTCCATATGATCCTTTTCCCTAAGTCCCATTTATTATGAAACCAACTTACCTTAAATCTTGATCGTGGAGGTGGGCAACTCCAGGTCACGACAAACCTCACACCTGCCACGATTGTGCAGGCTGGAAGTGGGCTGCACCTGCACAAATCAACACTTTAACACTCTTTGGGATCGGGTGTGCATGTGCCAAAAAATGGCAGGTTTTTTCAGGTGACCGGGTACAGAGTTCCATAGCCAACAAGTGCCCCAGACCGGGGACAAGGGAGGGGGACATGGAGAGGTCCCAAACAGAGGAGAGGGGACAGGAGGAGGTCCCAAAATGGAAGTCCCAGGTCAGGGACAAAGATAGGGGACAGAAACAAGTCGTGGTTAGATAAAGGAAAAAAAAGGAGCAGAGAATCCAAATTAGAGAAAGGGTTGCGGGTGCAGACATAAAGAGGGTCAGGAGAAGCCCTAGTACTTGAAGAGGGTTGTTGAGGCAAAGGTACCTCTTTGGAGCAGTAGTGTTCTGCTCCTCGTGGCTGAAGATCTGAAGTTGTGCCTGTAATTCAGTGCTTGAATGAGTACTCAGGAATCCAGTGGAATGGAACCTTGAGAAGATTGAAACCCTGAGAGCTGGGTTGTCATTGAAGCCATCTGAGTTGGGGTGACCTAGAAAGAATTCTAAGGCATGGTCTTTGATGGCGATCATTGGAAACCTTCATGAAAAAAGTAAAGTTTCCATGTGATTTGTTGACTCGCAGTGTTCCTGAGGTCTAGGTGGGTTGTTGAGGATTCCGTGGAAACTGTTTTGGTCGCATTTGTCATATATTGTGTAATATGGTGTGTTTGACTGCAATTTGCCTGTTAATTCACATGTACCTCATACTTCCCCTGAATGTTAGAGTACCTTACCAGATATGGTAAATTGTTGTATCTTGTACAGTAAAGTTTGTTTTTGTTTGTTCGCTTAGTAAGTGTCTTAAATCTCAAACTTTGTCTACTTTAAACAAATCATTATTGGTCCCCTAACCAGATCTCAACAACATGGGGGTCTGGCCAAGGATCACAGCATAAATTGGGGGCTCTTTTGGGATTTCAAATCCATAGTCAGATATGAAAGCTGATACTTGCTGAGACTAAGGTTGATAAGATGTCCATGGTGAATTTTACTATACTGATTGAAAAGCAGGATAGCTTTGTTAATTATGAGGCTTTCCTGGAGAGGGAAGATCTATCCCTGAGTGATTTGCAACACTTAATGAAGGCTAGGTTAATTAGGAGAAGAGTTAGAGTTAAAAGCAGGGGCTAGGAAAGCAGACATGATCGAGGTAATAGCTCAGCATTTGGAATTGGAAGAAGGAAAAGTTAATTCATATAGAAATTCAGTTGAATTAGCTAGAATTCAGTTGCAGATGAAGTGGCTTGAACTTGAAAAAGAAATAAAACAGCTTGCAATGGAAAAAGAAATGGAAATTAAAACACTCAAATTGGGAAAAAAAGGGAAAAGAAAGAGCAAAGGAAATGAAAATGTGGAAGCTTGAGTTTCAAAGAGAGAAAAAAAATCAGACATCGTGAACCAGCTAGTGAAAAGTTTAGGTTACAGAGTGAAAGAAAGAGAGTCTTGTAGTTTGGACGAGGAATTGAGTCCCATTCCAAGCTTTGATATCACAAAGAGTCTTTGTCTATTGCCTAAATTCACTGAAGATGGAGTTGAGAGATATTTTATCTCAGTTGAAAAGCTGGCTACAGAGCTAAAGTAGCCAAAGGATACATGGACTCTCATTTGGCAAAGTGTTTTGGTTGGGAAGCTATTGATGTGTATTCTAGCCTTTCAGAAGAACAACCTACAGATCATGAGTTATTTAAAACTGTGGCACTCAATGTTTGCAAGCTTGTCCCTGAAGCATATCTGTTGAAATTTCAAACTTTAAAGAAAGACCAAATGAAACATTTGTAGAATTTGCTAGGGAGAAAGAAATGCTATGGGACCGGTGGTTTCGATCCCTGAGATTAGAACAAAATTTTGAGATTGTGAGGGAACTAGTGATACTGGAAGAATTTCAAAATACCATCCCAATAGTTATTAGATCACACCTGGAGGACTTAGTTTTCTTGGGTATGGGAAGCAGCAATTCTAGCAGTTGGGTATGATATATTGCATTGACAGTTAGGGGTAAGTAGATCTCCATTTCTAAACCCACAGGGAAGCTAGAGGAATAGAAAAGAGTCTGGCTTTAAGGAGAAAGCAGAAGATGTTCAAGTCAAGAAAAATTAGAGTGTAGAGGATATAAGTGATGTAAAGAAACTAGTATTCTTTTATTGCCATAAGAAATGGCATCTCAAAGCCAGCTGGAAGCTGAACAGTAAAATGGTGGCAGTAATAAGAATGCTTAAGAAGTCTTTAGAAAAGGCTGTACCAGTAAAGGAAATGGGCATTAAAACCATAGCAATAGTACAAGTGAAACATGTTCTCTCAGAACCTACTAGAAAGGGGGATGGCTCAGAATAGTCAAGGGAATCCTTCCTTGAATACTGTTGAAATGAGTCCAGTTACAGGAGGCTTTAGAGGTTTTGCTTCGAAGGGAGAAGTTTTCCCTGATCCTCCAACAAAACAAAAAAAAATTAATATTTTGAGAGAAACCCAGGCAGATCAGTCATTGATGGCGGCTGATGATACAATTTGTGTTCCAGATGACTTCATGAAGGATAATAGGGATATTAATGGGATTTATGAAACTGTTCCCTTGTATAAATTAAATTTACAAAGTGACTTAGTAAACAGAATTGTTACAGTAGGAATTGTCCCTAGTTTACTTATAGAAGAGATAGACTTTATATTGGTGAATTCAGTTGTCTTTGTTTGAGTAAAGAGAGGAAAATTCGCTTGGTGCAAGCATAGGTGGTAACTTGGTGATGACTGGCCTGCAGCAGGCACTTGATCACACTGATGTTGCCAAACTCCTACAAGTTACTTTGGCCCAAACATGAGAAGCTTATGGCCAATAATGAGCAATTGAAGGAAAATCTGATTCATGTAGAGAACCAACTTTTAATCACAAAAGATGAGTTTGCTAATGAAAAACAAGAACTGATGCGAACACTTGAGTGCCAGTCACAGGAAAAGGAATTGCTAATGAATTAGGACGGTTGGTTGAATGCAGAATAAGAACCAAAACTGATGAACTGTTAGAACTTCATTGTGATAAGACCAATGAAAATCTAGAACTCCGATACAATCTAAAGAATAAGAACGATGAAATGTGCAGTATGGAAGAGCAGATCCAAATTTTGAAAGCAGATCAGGGACATTTTAAGAAGCAGATTGAGGATCTAATGAGTGAATTGGAAATGGCTAAGGAACAGTCAATGACCGTGAAAGAAAGACTCCAAAATGAACTGAATGCCCATATGAAGTTGTTAACCTTGTGTAAGGGTTCCACAAGGGTTCCTTGGTGCAAGTGTATTCATCTGGTGTTGATCAAAACAATGAAAAGAGAAAGTCTATTATGGAGTAAGTGACTGAGGTCGATAACTTTGAAACTGGTTGCCAATCAGACTTACGTGGTTTCCACAGCAAACTTAAAGGACCCATTGAAGGCATGTTTCCATTAACAGAGTAAGAAAAACCCTTCTTCTTTAGTAATCGCCTACTTTAAACACAACAACTTGATGATCTGGTCAAGGATCATAATACATTCTATAACCTTCTGAGGATACTGATCTTCAGTTATACCTCCTGTTGTAAGGGTGGCCGAGTTGTTACTATTGTTGATGGAGTTGATCTGCAGACACTTTTTGGGTGAAAACAAAGTTTACAATTTACTCAGCAGCCAAACTCTATCTCCACACTTACTGCTGAGGTAGCCTGCGCTACCCTCCTATTGGTTACTACAGATCATGTGACCCTCTTTACTAGTATTATTCTTAAAGGAACATTACACACTAAACAAAACCACTATTACTACACCTCCATTGTTGTAACATGCTATGTTACTATAGTTACTACATTCCTGCCTCAAAATTTGGATCCATGGTGCCTACTTTCTTCCTTTATAGATTGCCTTAGAGATCCAAAATGGCATCCACAGTGCATGCACACAGTTCTGGTGAGAGTCAGCCAGGCATCATATGGTAATGGTGTCAATATATGTGCAGTGAGTGTGCATTGGAAGTATGCAGATCAGGCAGGTCATGGTGCCATTCAGTATGCAATGCGGAATTGACACCAGTTCTGCCACTTTGGAGTTGAAAGCTCCAAATCATATCTTCTCTTATTTGCAAACAGGTAAACACGCATTCAACAGCAGGAAGGATGGCTCCCACCCCATTGACTACTTTCAGGTTAGTTACTGGTTGATAACTACAGGCTGTTGCCATGACTGTAAAAATTTTTGGTGCTTTCTAAGAGTTCTTCAATGTTGTTAAAGTCTACAGGGAATGGTGTGGCAGGAGCTGAACGACTTCATCAAACAAGTTCATAAGCCAGTTGTTCCCAGACATTGGTGCAGTAGTAGGAATTCCCCTTTGAACACAGCATGACTGGGAGAATGAGCAGAGGTGAGGCGGAATTCTCCATGCCCGCCGGTGTCAGGAGTGATTGGTGGTGTGAGCAGACGATATGGCGTGATCGGTTTCACAACAGCGGGAAACCAGTTCGTGATCGTCCGCACAGCCCGCTAATGGCGGGTAACGCAGCCCACCATTAGACATCGGGAACCTCATTGTAATACATCAGCACATTCTTATCAGGCCAGCCCACTGGAATTATCCCTCCCCCGCTGGATCATCTGCCCACGTCAGCAGGAAAGCACCCCAATTTGTTTCACAATAGCATATAAAAGACATGCACTTGGCGGGCTGCATTTTGAGGGGAACTCGGAGGTGAGTACACAGCAACAATGTGCTTTGCTCCCCAGGGTCACTAGTTGGACTTCAAGCTTCAGGAGCATTGGGGGGGTTAGAGTTAAGGGCAGCCTTGCCATTGAGGTGACTGATGGCGGGGTTAAGGGCAGCCTTGCCGTTGAGTGTGGTACAAAGCATTCGGGGTGGTGGGTAAGTGGTGAGGGAAGTGGCCACGCATTAGGGTAATCTCTATAAAGTGACCATTCCTCTGCAACTGAGGCAGTTCAGGTGCAGCCACATTGATATGATTGGGTGAACTAGCTGTATGCCTGATGGCTTAGAGAGCGCGAAGACGATGGAGGAGAGAGCAACTTAGGTGCCTGGCTGTGCAGAGGCAGGAGCAGCACTCTCAGGAAGAAGGGGCGGCTGTTGCTTCCGCACATGCCGCCCAAGAGCCACAGCGAGCTGTCACTGGTCGGCACCTAGCGACACCCAGGGTCTATGGATGCTGCCTTTCGTTCCTGCAGATGACTGAGAACCAGTGTTGCTGAAGACGGCGCATGACTAGGGATCTGGTCGGTCACATCAGCCACCTGCTGCAGGATTTGGGGACATGGATGGCATTCACTGCTAGTGGCTGTGAAAGTGACCATGTCGCTCAATTTCCACGCCAGCGGTGCCTTTCAGGGCTCTACAGGTGACGTCTGGGGGATATCACAAGCCTCCAATACAAATGCATCCATGAAGTCAAAGATGCCATCCTTGCGAGGGCACACAATTTTGTGCATTTTGCCCGGGAACAGGGCAGAGGAAACCGGATGCAAGAGTGATTGGATTCACCCAGATCTTGGGTTTCCCACAGGTTCAGGGTGCAATCGACTGCACTCAAGTGCTGCTTAGATCTCCAGCGCAACACACGGTGAACTATATCAACCACAAAGGATCCATTCGCTGAATGTGTAGCTGGTGTGTGACCACCAGAAACGCATTCTGCAGGTGTGCGCACAGTTTCTGGGGAGCATACATGACGCCTACATCCTCAGTTGGTCACAGATCCCTGGGATCTTCCAGGGTCCACAGAGGCTGCAGAGATGGCTCCTTAGGGACTAGGGCTACCTGCAGAGGCTGTGACTGATGACACCCATGCAGCGGCCTCAGGCTGCAGCAGAACCACTGTATAATGAGGCTTATTCTGCAGCATGAAATTTGTTGGAGCAGACCATTGGAATGCTGAAGATGAGGTTCCGCTGCCTGGACCGGTCTGGTGGAGCCCTGCAATGCAGTCCGCAGAGGGTGTCACACATTGTTGTCGTCTGCTGTGCCCTTTACAACCTGGTGCTCCAACGGGGTGGGGGTGGGGGGAGCTGGCTGAGGAGGAGATGGAGGAGCTGTACATCTCCTCCAATGAGGAGGATGCCGATGGGGGTGAGGGTGAGGAGGTCCTTGAAGGCAACGATGATGGGGATGAGGCCCTTGCATTGACTAGACGAGGCAGGCACACTCAGGAGGCCCTCATAGTTGCTAGATTTGGGGAGGATGATGACGACATTGCAGTGAAGTGACCCCATAGATCTTCAGCCAATGACTGTGAAAGTAACTGTGGCCATGAAATCTGATGTGTCCTTCCAGGCAGGAACAGGCAATATTTGCAACATCTCACCAACTGCCATCCTCTGTTGCATAAGAGAAGTTACAGACACACCCTATTCAAAGAGAGCTGACTACACATCATACTGTCTTGCCAGAGAGAACAGCATGCAGACCAAGCACGTATCTTCATGAGAATTGCAAATTTCCCCATTGTGTTAGGTGCTATTCACTGCACACGTCACTTTGCAGGTGCCGCATATATACGCTGAGATGTAGTGCAACTGAAAGGAATTCCATTCTTTCAGCATCAATCTGCTTTTGTGGCCATGTACAGTGAATGCCCAGTGCCCTGGCAGCCGTCATGATGCCTTCATTCTTTGGTAGACTTCTGTGCCATCTGCACATGAATCACAATGACAAGCCAAAGGGTGACCACTGGGCAACAAAAGCTATCAAATGACAACATGGTGAATGACTTTGGTGCACAATCCAAGCAGCATCATGTGGGCAGCATCATGCAGTGAAAGCCATGTTGTCACATCAAAAATATGATAGAGCAGACCACTGGCATTCTAGAACATTGCCTCCAGTGCCTGGACTTCTCTGGAGGAGTCCTGTAATACTCAACCAAGCCAGTGTCAAGATTCTGGTCTTCTGTATGCTGCACAACCTCATCATGATGAGAGCACAGCCATTGCCAGCAGCTATACAGTGAAGATGTGAGGAGCAGAAGGAAGAGGAAGGAAGGAGGCAAGCTAGTCGTTCCCTTTCTGTCTGAGCTGTCTGTGATGTCAGTAAACTCAGCCCCAATTCCCCATTCCCCAATAACCTTCCCTTTGTTATTGACCATCAGCGAATCCACTGAAAACAAGGCAAATTTAAAAGCAAACACAAAATAAACACTCCAAACCAAATTTATGATGTATTATATACAAAAGTCAACAAATTAGCCTTATGTGTTTCCTCAGTGCCTGTATTCCATGGGCTTTTACCTGGCCCACTGCTCCTATGCAGTGCTACCCCAGTGGCTGCAGAATGGGGGTTTTCAATGGGGGAGGCTGCATGCAGACAGCTATGGAGGACAACCTCCACCACGTCTAGGCTTAGAAAGCCTGGCTTCAGACGGCATCATCTGTCTGGGCTGCCTGGCTGACAGGCATCAGAGACACTGTGGAGGAAAAACAGGGATATCCTGAGAGAGGGCAGCAGATTCGTGCTCCACAGCACCACCATCATACCTCTAGGCCATGAAGCAGCCATCCAGTAATGTGTTGGATTTCAGATTTCTGGACTGCAATGACACCTTGCAACCCCCCCTAAACCACTGGTATCCACAGCCATGATGGCAACTGCCTGAGCTTGCAGGGAAGCAAGTACAAAATGAAGAGGAGGATTGGCACAAGCATTTTGTATCATTTCAGCCCCACAGCTGGTCACAGCCACAGCAATTGTTGTTCCAAAGATGGTGAGCACAATCTCTCACATGGAGATAGAAACATCCAGTCAGACCTGTTCCCTGCTGTTTAAGCCCTGCTGCCTTTGGTTATGTGCCACATTAGTGAACCAGATGGGTTTTTGTGGTTATCATAAGACTTTTAGTTCCAGATTTTTATTAAAGTCAAACTTCACCCTCTGCTGTGGTAAGATTCAAACCCAGGTCCCCAGAGCATTACGCTGGGCGTCTGGAACACTAGTCCAATGACAATATCACTATGCTACAGCCTCCCCTATCATGAGGGGGAGTGGGAACAGAAACCCTTACAACAGTATTATCAAGTGGCACTTACTCTGCAATAACCTGCTCACTGACACTCGGTGAGGTTCTGCCCAGACCACTCAGCTCCTCTTGCAGCCCTAATTCAAACATGGACAAAAGAGCTGAACTCCAGAGGTGAGAATAGAGTGACTGCCCTTGATATTAAGGCCACATTTGACTGAGGGTGGCATCAAGGAGCCCTGGAAAAACCGAAGTTGTGGGAATCGGAGGAAAACTCTTCAATGGTTGCAGTTATATCTAGCATAAAGGGAAATGATTGTGCTTGTTGGAGGTCAATCTTCTCAGTGCTCAGACATTGCTGCAGGATTTGCTCAGGGTAGTGTCTTCAGCTGCTTCATCAGTGACCTTCCCTCAGTCATAAGGTCAGGTCTGTGGTGTTTGCTGATGATTGGACAATGTTCAGCACCATTCACGACACCTCATACATTGAAGCAGTCTGTGTCCATGTGCAGCAAGGCCTGGATAACATTCAGGCTTGGGCTGATATGTGGCAAGTAACATTCATGTCATACAAGTGCCAGGCAATGACCATTTCCAACAAGAGAGAATCTATCTATCTCCACTTGGCATTCAGTGGCATTACCATTGCTGAAACCCCCTTGATCAACATCCTGGGAGATTACCATTGACCAGAAACCGAACTAGACTAGCCATGATAAATAATGTGACTATAAGAACAAGTCAGAGGCTGGAAACTCTGCAATAATTAACTCCCCTCCTGCCTCCCCAAAGCCTACCCACCATCTACAAGGCACAAGTCAGGAGTGTGATGGAATGCTCTGCACTTGCCTGGATGAGTGCAGCTCCAACAACATTCAAGAAACTTGACACCATCCAGGACAAAGTAGCCCTCTACATTGGCACCCTATCCACTACCTTAAACATTCACTCCCTCCACCACCAACACGCAGTGGCAGGTGCAGCAACTCACCAAGGCTCCTTCGACACCACCTTCCAACATGCAATCTCTACCACCTCAAAAGAGAGGGCAGCAAATGCATGGGAACACTATCAAGGGCAAGTTCCTCTCCGAGTCACTCACCATCCTGACTTGGAAATATATCGCCATTCCTTCACTGTCGCTGGGTCAAAATCCTGGGACTCCCTTCCTAACAGCACTATGGACTGGAGCTCAAGAAAGCAGCTCACCACCACCTTCTCAAGGGCAATTAGGGACGGGCATAAATGCTGGCCTAGCCAGCGATGCCCACGTCCCGTAAAAGAATAAATTTAAGAAGAATGAGTATACTTGTTGGACCATATGGGAAAGTGTACACCCAGATGAGTAATCTCGCCTGCAAATGCAAAGAGTTAATATTTTTAAAAAACACTTTCAGTGTAGTGGGTTGTCTTTAACTTTGACTGCTGATCCCTCAATTCTTGTCAACTGCAAGAAACTGGCCTGAGTTGAAGACCAGTGAAAGCAGTGAACATTAGGAACATTAATATGAGTTTGTGGCCAAAGATATGTACCTACTCTGCAATTACTGACATCAATGGATGGCACCATTGCTAACATGCTGTCATTACTACATTGCTAAATAAAATGTAGAGACGCTACAAACTAGATTTAGCTTTCCTTGAAATGAATCATTTTAAATTGAGAACATGTCAGAAGGTGCTTATGATGTTCCACTTGAGAACTGCAGGCTCCCTTGTTGACATTTTCAAACAGCAGAACCTCTCCACAAGTGCCACTCAATTGAAAATGATAATGTCCATTTAATTATGAATATCATAAGTCTTCTGACAGTGTAATGTATGGACATCATAAGCAACCATTTGCCATGAATATAAATGCAGACTTGGTCAGCAAGACCAGTCACAAGGCTGAGGTTCAGAGTATTTTCCATATTTTTGTTTAAAAGTTAAACAGGTATTTTTAAAATAAATTATGTACATAAATGCATATTAAACAGAAATTGCTATGAACTGTAAAATGCACTGTAATCCCACTAATTTAATAAATATACTGTCACAAAATTAATTAATTTCAAATATAAAAGCACAAACTGGGCATTGTGTTCTATTCCTTTGAAAATTATAATCCAAAGGAAATTATTTACGGCTATTTTCTTTTGAAATTTGATAAATTTATTTTGTAAAGTGCTCAAAGTGAAGAAGTACAAGATCCCACTGAAACGTAAGATTTGTACATATAGACGCTTTTATTTCAAGTTTACTTTGCAAATCCTTCAATTTCATTTGCGATTGTTGGTATTCCACTCATGCAAATTCCATTCTAGCTAATGCTTGCAGAAGCGTTGCAATCAATTAGTCTGAGATCAGCACGTATTGCTTCTTCTGATGTATTTCAAAGGATCTGGGTATTTACAAGATTATGGTTTCAATATTTTCCCAGTAAGCCCATGGAAAATACAAGTAATTGACTTTAATGCAGTAAAGAGAAAGTGATGATTTAAAATTTTCTTGTGCTCCCAAGCAGAGAGGTCAAGTCCACAACATTGCAGAAAGATAAGTTACAGCTTCGGCGATAAAATTGGTCCTCCTACTCCTGCCCATTAATCATCAGTGCCACTATATACCATTAGTTCTTTTTGAAACCTTAGACCAATTTCCAGCTCAGAAACATCCAATGAGTTCTTTAAAAGGTACAACAAAAAGATTTTCTATGCTAAATTAACAAATGTTTTCTGCCTCAGTGGATGTCAATCTTCCATATCAGTAAAATGTGATCCTCTCTAATACAATGGGACAAGTCATTACTGAATACCATTTCCAAGTGACAATAATGCATCTACCAAGGCCTGGAGATTTCCTGTTACTTTTCCCTTCGTCTCATTAGCCACATTGTTGACTTCCTAATGTTTGCACTTCACCAGAACTGACCTTTTCTACTCATTCTATCTGGCTTAGCTATTTTAAGTCAATTCTCTAAGATAAAGTGAATATTTACTGCCACTTAGGCATAAATCTAACGCTGATCAGAGTCAAGTGTCTGCTTTTCCAAGCTAACCAAGAAGCTGATCTGCGCATTCACTTTGTAAAGCAACGCAGAAGAGGTTGTTCTATCTTTCATACATTTTTCTTATCCTTTTGTCTGTTTTCACCTAAGATGGTGACACTGATTTCACCATTCCGCTAAAAACATCAGGTAAAATTGTAAGGGTTGACACTTCAAGGAATTAGAATAAGCTTCAACTTAAGCATTCTGAACTATGAGCTTTTTGTGTATGTTCAATGCCCCAACAGTCAGAGACACCTGTTACAAGTTGTCTTACAATAGTTGATCCTGCTAGATGATGAAAGCACAGGCAAGACAAGACCATAATGAGTATGAACCAAGAAAAGACCATTCAGCCCGACAGTTCTATTCCATGCACAGGCAATGTGGAAATTATATTATAGGGCCAAAAAATAGATTTCCCATAGCACCTCTGAATATTTCGGCACCACCTACTCAGTGAGTGGTTGTTAACTTTGTATTTGAATACTTTTCCAAAGGGACAATTTTGATGCATAAGAGAAAGAATATGAAACGTTGGTACTGGTATTCCATTTAAAAGTTACATGACATATGTTTTAAAGAGAGGCACAGAAAGGAGAGTGTCTATTTATTGGACGGAATTTTCCCATCCTGCCCATGGTGGGTTTCATGGTTGGCGGGAGTGGAGAATCCAGCGGCAGGCAAAAAGTTGGAAATCTGCCATCATAAAAACACATTACAATTCTCCCAACGGTGGGTTTATGGCTGGTCGGTTATCCTGCTGACTAGTGACATGAACACCATTTGCATTCATTAACATATCATGAATGCTCATTAAAATAGCTGCTCGCCGGAATCTTGTGACTTCTAATCTTGTGTCACATTAGTGGGAAATTACATCAGCCTCAAACCCATTTGTAAAGGGGTGGCGGCACAAGTCAGACCTCAGTTCACTGGTAACTTCAAAGTGAGTGGAACATACATAGTCTACCTGCCATAACGCTGCACCAGTCTTCTTGTGATGGTTGCCACACTGCTGGAGCTGTAGGGTTGCTCTGCTCCTGCTCTTTGCCTACATCGTCCCAAGGAACACCACTGCGCTGTGGTACTCATGCAGGCTCCTCCACTTTCAGAAACTAGCATTTCAACTGGGGGTGGGCTCTGAGGCGAAGGTGGGGTTGATGAACACGAAGAGGGGCAATGGGATGGAAGGCTGTGGAATGGCAGTGAGGGGGAAGGGCAAACATGAGGGGGTCAGTTCTAGGGTTGCCCTGTAACCTCTTATTGCTGCAGGAGTGAGCAGGAGTCTGCTTAGAAAGAAAAGAGGAAGACTTTTTTTTTGCAAAAATATACTTTATTCATAAATCTTCAACAACATTTCAAACCATTTCAAAATCACCATCACAAAAATACAATCAGGTTCAACTTTTACAGCATGAACCTTAAACAATGAATATTACAGTCATTGGCAGACAGACATTCATTTTGAGCTGTACATCCCGAGGGGCTCTTAAGACCTCCTTGCAGTGAAAGCCACTGAAAGCCAATGGCTTCATTCGCACTGATAAAGGGCTGCTCAGAACTCAGTGGCTTCACATCACAGTCACTGTATCTCAAGAGTAACACATAGGCATGTAGAATTTGGGAATGCATACAATAATGAAGGAGGCACAGCTGTATCATGTATGGCATTCCATCAATGAAGGCCTGTCACTTGTTCACCAGAATCGATACTCCTAATGGGCCAAAGGGCATCCAATCAATGACAATGAGCAACTGATTGGTCATTAATATGCCATATCAGAGATTGGAGCACAGAGCTAGGTTGGGTCCCTCATCTCAATTAAAGTTTAGCAAACCAAGCAGGGCTCAAGATGTTACATGTCTGTGATGCCATCTTGGTCACCTCGATGTGTGTGCTAGTGTCTCAGGGACAAGGCAGCATCAGCCACCATGCAAGTAGGACAAGAGAAACTATGAAACCTTACAGTTTCCAAACACGTCATCTTGAGCTTCACTTTCTTGCCCCTTGAATCATTAATGTCTTCAATATTTCCTTTCAGAGAGAAGGCAAAAGCAGAAATGGATCCAGCGCTCAATGCTGCCTTTGTCAGGGTCCTAATTAAATTGGGGAGGCGAAAGAGAGAGAGGTGACTCTGCACGCAGCTCCAGCAGAAGAGACATGATCAAGCGGAGCCAGATCATGAACAGGCGGAGGGACCCAAACAACCGGGGTGACTCGCCAGACCTAGGGTTTATGTAGAAGAGTCTCCTATTTACAAATGAGTGAGAGGCAATGCCGTGCGCATCAGCACATGCCCCGAGCTCTGGTACATCACATGTGCCACCTTCTTCATGAAAACCTGATGCCACATGGAGTTGGAGGGTATCCCCTGCCAGTGGCTTTGAAGGTGATCGCAACACTCAATTTCCTGGCCTCTGGTTCTTTCCAAGGATCAGCAGGGAACCTGTACCGTTTCTCTCAGTCCACGACACATTGATGCGTAAAGGAGGTCACCGATGCCCTTTACAGGAAGGCCCATCATTATGTCAGGTTTGCTCTGGATGGAGGTAGCTAGGCTGCAAGATTCACCGGCTTCAACGACATCTCAGGCTTCCCTAGAGTGCAGAGTGCAATAGACTGTACCCATGTGGTATACGGGCTCCATGGCAGCAGGACCTGATGTTTATAAACCACAAGGGCTATCATTCCATCAATGTACAACTGGTGTGTGATCACTGGAAGCACAAATTGCATGTTTGTGCACAGTACCCTGGGAGTTGCCATGACTCCTAATTCCTGAGTCACTCCCAGGTACCTGAGATTTTCAAGGGGCCATTATGTCTGCAGGGATGGCTGCTTGGGGATAAGGGGTACCCAGTGAAATGCTGGCTGATGACACTGGTGCATCACCCACAGGGTCATTCCAAAGAGAGGTACAACACTGCTCACAGCGCCACATGCTCCCTTATAGAGTAGATCATAGGCCTTCTGCAGATACATTTCAGATGCTTAGACCGCTCAGGTGACTCACTCCAATACACTCCCGATAGGATTTCCCGCATCATTGCAGTGTATTGCATACTTCACAATCTGGCAACGCAAAGAGGTGAACCCCTGCCAGAGACTGAACTGGAGGAGAATGACAGCTCATCGGAGGATGAAGATGCAGAGGCCCAGGAACCTCACAAGGCTGCTGGGGGTCAGTATGAGCGTGATCACACTATGGAGGAAGGAAGACATGGGAGACCTGCCCATGATACATTAATTGCTGACAGGTTCCAGGAAGAGTAAAGTTAAGTGAGGGAATGTGACCACATCTCTCCTAGCCGTCAATGCCGTTTACTCTCACCTCAGGGGATGTCCATCCACTTGCAGCGAGAATGAGTCCCGCATTCACACGCGCATTCTGATCTCATGAATCGCCAGGCCATGATCTTTGCTTTGGTCCTTGGGGCCTTGTGAGTGAACTCTCTCTGGGAACTGAGAGTCTACTTAGGAACAAGAGTGATGTGAGAGAAGACTTGAAGCCTTCGCCACCATCTATTGATGTAAACACTGCTGCAACTGGGATGTGGACATTCCTAGGGATCTTCTCCTCCCGTGCATGTCTTTTCTTCTGCCACTAGCACTGAGGAGACACAAATGCTGCTAGAATATCAATGCTGATGAGCTGCCCTCACTCAATGGTGTTCCTTGAGGAAGAAGGGTTAGAAATGCTTACATCATACACTTCAAATAAAGATTTAAATACATCTTCCTGACATCACACAAGGATGCGGAGACTAGTTCAACTGAGGTTTACATCACAGGAATGTGAATCTCACAGTGCGACACTATCACTGAGTGGGAGCAAGGCTAAACCTCGAAATAAGAGGATTCCAAAGTACAAAATCACAACACCTTCAATTCACAGCAGCATTCACATAATCATCAAATATATTCACAAAAGTGCAATTTCTTTACGTATCTAGCTCACCCATGACCCAAAAGTGACATCAGTTTTTCTTAACTTTCCTAACTCTACCACCTAGGTGCAGCCCCAACGTCCGCAGCAGGGGTGGATGCAGCCTGCTGACTGCTACGTCCTGATGTCTGTGATGACCTTGGCAGGTGTCCTCAGGTGGCCTGAGGCCTGGAGGGCCCTGGCCTGATGAGGGTCACCTGCTCAGGGGCAGAATCACCCTCAGTGGCCTGAGAAGCTGGAATGGATGGGGTTGCAGGCAGAGGGGGCTTTGAGTGGCTTCACACCCTGGAGTGTCCTAAGAGGAGGCCTCTGGGTGTCCAGCTGACATTCACCCTTTCTGCGGGTGCTCGAGGGCACCTGCAGGAGATGGTGCACCTGTGGGAGGCCAAGATGCCTTGTCCCCATGTCGCCTACATCTTGATGGTGTCCATCAGGGTGTGTGGCCATGGAGTGCAGGGCCGAGCATAAATCCGGCAAGACCTACTGGACCATGTTCTCCATGGTGGTCGCTAGCCTTCCCATGGTGACCTCGAGGTGCTTGCGTGTCAGAGCCACGACATCAGACAGAACGCGGACGGACTCCTCCATTATTCGCTCTAGTCTGTTGAGTGACTGCCGAATCCCTGCCTGATGTTCCGCCGCCTGTTGTTGCATCTCCAGCATTGAGTTGGCGGCCACTTCCAGAGGCTCATCATCTGACTCGGATTGAGCATGTGGCTGATTTCCAGCAGCCCTCCGAGTGCCGGAGACCTGGGCTGCCCCTGCCTCCGGCTGCTGCAGGATGTGTCAGTGCGGTGTTCCCCAGAAAGTGAGCCTAAGCTGAATCTATATCTATGCCCCACAGATGTGCATGTCTCTGAGCTGGTGGAGGGTGCGACTGAGTGTCGTGACAGTTCTTCCGGAGCTTCCCCTTCCGATGAACTCTCTGGGCTCGGATTGGTGCTGGACGGGCTTGGGGGCCTCGATTTGCTGGTGCCTAGAAAATAGAAAATAGAGTTTCAGTGAATAAGCAAGAGCTAGGTACGACTGCACATGACTCACTGTGAATGTCACAATTTGAAGAGGTGATGGAGCTATGATCCATACTAGGTTGGTGGGAGAGGCCGATCTCCCCTTCCCCACAGGAGCGATCCCTGTTCTCCCCAGCCAGCTCGGCTGCAGCCTCCTCAATCTCAGTGAGGGCAATGATGTCGGCCATCCCTCCCCCAGTCTGCGATCTCTCGCGCCTGTTGTGTACCAGCTTGGCCTGTATGAAGAAGAAAGAAAGGCATGTGAAAGAAGGAATGGAGCAGAGTCTTGGTGAGGTGCAGGTTCCCTGTGTGTGGTGAGCCCTCCCCAGAAGGGCCAGTGAATGGGGTGTGAACAACATGATGGGTGGGATGGCAGTGATGTGAAAGTCTCGGTGAGAGAATGAGTGTTGATATGTGTCCCCTGCTAATGGTTGCGTGAGAACCCTGAAGAAAGTAGCTGTTTGAGTGCATGATCAGGGTGTGTGGCCATGGAGTGCAGTTTTATATTGGAAGGAGTTGAAGGATGACTTACCCTGGTGGAGCAGATGAGATCATTCATCCCTTTCCTGAACTGGATGGCATTTTGGGTATGGTTGCCAGCCACACTGACTTGCTCTGTGATGGCCTCCCAGGCAGCCTGCAGCCATCCCTGGGATAGAGCGCGTGCCTTTGTGCCTGCACCCCGCTGATCAAGGCTTGGAGGGCCTGGTGCGTGAAGCAGGATGCTGTCTTCTTCTTGAGGCTCTTGACACTCCTCTTCTGGCTGCCAGACATCTCTGGTGGGCTGGAGAAAGTGAGATTGTTGGACTGGCCATTAAATATGGAACCTGGACCTTTGAACCCGCCAGCTGACGGCGGGCAGACAAGTCAGCTCCTGACACCAGGTGATTTGGACCGATATGCGCCTTTGCAAAATAATGAGGCTTCAAAGGCAGAATCGGGCACAAGTTCCGACCAGTCTGGACAGCGGGGTGTGTGCTGCCAAAACCACCCGTCACCCACTTAGTCTCATTTATGGAAAATTCCACCCATTATATTGGACATACGTCATAACCCTTTGTTCAAATCTTATTTCATAATCAACATTTATTCCAGTTTTTTAAAAAGATTACATTTATATCAATTAAGTCGGACATCATTACATTAGGAGTTAGCCTTGGTCCAATTGTTGCACTTTCAACTCTGGATTCAAAACTCACTCCAGGGACTTGAGTACTTACTTAATCCAACCTAACTTTTCAGTACAGTACTGAGGGAGTGTTGCACTATCAGAGATGCTGTCTTTTATATTAGGCACTTAAACCAAGGCTATGCTTCTCGGAGGGGGAAGTATAAGATCCCATGGTGTTAATTGAAGAGGAGCAAGGAAGATCTTCCATTGTTTATTCCTCTAACAACACCTTTAAAATGGTTTGCTTGGTAATGCACCACATCACTGTTTGTACTACCTCGCTGTATGCAAATTGCAGCCATATTTCCCTGCGTTATAAAAGTGACAACACTTCAAAAGTAATTAATTAACTGTAAAGCACTTCGGGGACATCCCAAGGTCATGAAATACGCTATTTATATTATTTTCTTTAAAACCATTTATGTGAGGCTGTTCTTATGATCTGTTAAAGCTGGAGGACTTTAGCTAAAGCGTAATGGTACTGAAAATGACTTTCCTTAACAACACTTCTCATGCGCTAATATTTAGAAGTAAACAAGACTGCGTAGAGATAATGATTCAATCGATATATTGCACCATGTTCCTGGGTTTATACAAGGAGCAACTGGTCCTTGTTGAATTCTATTTGAACTTTATTTAGTTAACCAGAAACCAGTTGATAGTGATACCACTGAGCCAAGGCTGACTCCTAATTATGTTATAATTATCTACCACAAATGAAAATTTTAAGAAAGCTGGGAGAAATATTCACTTTGAAATAAGATTTGGAAAATGATGGTGGCACATATCCAGAATAATAAATAGATATGTTACTTCCCGTGTCTCGCTGTAACATGTGTCATAGAATCATAGAATGGTTACAGCACAGAAGGAGGCCATTTGACCCATCTTGTCTGTGTCAGCTTTCTGCAGGAACAACTCAAATGGTGCCACTCCTCTGTCTTTTCCTTGTAGCCCTGCAATGTTTTACTCGTCAGATAATTATCCAATACCATTTGAAAACCACAATTGAATCTGCCTCCACTACACACTCACGTAATGCATTCCAGATTCTAACCAATGCTACATAAAGAAATTTTTTCACACATCACCTTTAGGGCTTTTGCCTTCCACCTCAATTCAATGCTCTCTGGTTCTCAATCCTCCTACTAATGGGAACCGTTTATCCCTATCTACTTTATCCAGACCCCTCATGATTTTGAACATCTCTATCAAATCCCCTCTCAACCTTCCCTTCTCCAAGAATAACCCCAGCTTCGCCAAACTTTCCTTGCAACTGAAGTCCCTCATCCCAGGAACCATTCTTGTAAATCTTTCCGCACTCTCTCTAATGCCTTTAGATCCTTCCTAAAGTGTGGTGCCCAGAATTAGACACAATGCTCCAGTTTATATTGAACCAGAGTTTTATACAGGTTCACAATAACCTCCTTACTTTTGTATTCTATGCCTCAATTTATGAAACCCAGGAACCCATATGCCTTATTAATTGCTTTCTGAACCTGCCTTGCCACCTTCACCGACTTGTGCATGTATACCAGCAGGTCTTTCTGTTCCTTTAGAATTGTGTCCTTTATTCTATATTGTCTTGCCTCATTCTTCCTCCCAAAATGCATCACTTCACTCTTCTCTGTATTAAATTACATCTGCCACTATCTCCTTCCTTTTATAATGTTTAGACATTTTCATATAAATTTTGAACAACACAACCAACATTGAGAAATAATTTAATTATACAAAAATGGTACATTTAAAAAACGTTCTTGATATCTGAAAATACAAGGTTAATCACATTAAGAATGATCTTCTGGTTTGTACTATAATAGCGATCAACAAATTACTTTATGGTCAACTTGCAGGTCTTCTGTTTTGTGACATCTATAACATGAAGAATTGGTCTCTTCAGTCACCAACAAACATGTCAACTACCACAGAGACAAGCCTTCCCATAATCCTCGCCTTTGAAGAACATGCCATCATCATCATCATCATCAATAACTCTGTTTGGTTATGTAAAAAGAATACCAGTACCAAAGCTTTACACATTCCTCTCCTAGCCAAGTTTTTCAGTACTCTGAGGATTATTAAAAAATTGTAAAATTTAGCTGAAAACAAGTTGAACCTCAACTGAATCTCTTTTATCATTACTCTTTATTAGTTGTTGTAGTAATTATGGTTTTATTTGGTGTGTAATGTACCTTTAAGAATGATACGTGTTATGGAAGATCACATGATCTGTAGTAACCAATAGGAGAGTAGCACAGGCTACCTCAGCAGTCAGTGAAGAAAGAGAGAGTTGGAGTTGAAAGTATTTGTGTAGTTACTGCTGAGTATATTGCAGATGAACTTAATGTTTCCACCTAAGAAGTGTCTGCAGATCAACTCTATCATCAATAGTAGCAACTCGGCCACCCTTACAACAGCAGGTGTTTTATTTAGATCAGCAGCAAGCTCTCTTAGGCCTGCATGTTGAGAGAATCTGTATAAATTGAATCATTGTACTGTCAGAGGTATGCATCGGAACAAATGCAAAGAAAGAAGTGACAATAAAGCGCTGACAGATGATTGGAATGCTAATTTTCACCTACTAGAAAGAAATGTAGCAGAACGATTGTCTCAAGCACTAAGAACAGTTGAAAGACAAAGCTTTGCAACAAGATGACTGCTTAGAGAATACTGCAGAAAGCGAACAGTCGGAGAATTTGGTGGTGGGGACATTTAATTGGGTGGGGTGGGTGGTGCGTGGGACCCCCTTTGCATCCATTAAATGTTACCAGTTATTTTGCGCTGGACAGAGAACAGGAACAATTTTTATGGAAACTGCTTCTTTGTACTTTTTCAGACAATCCAAATTTTCTTTCCTATGTATGAGATCACACGGTAACAATCTTTCTCACTTCAATACATTGCTCTAAAAATATGCATAATCCAGACCTTCAAATTAATCCCTCTAAGCCTTTGCTACTTCATTCTGATTTTCCAAATATGTGACCTTTCAATGATCATTTGATGAATGATCACTGCAGCAAAATGCTCGTGTTCTATTTCCATGGTTAATTGGTAAAGTTTCATGGCTGGCTCACTTGTTTTAGACCCTGCCGATTCATTTCATTGAGTGAGCTTGTACAATAGCCCGGCTCTCTGCTCCACCTACCATCATCTTAATTTTTGGCATTTTGCAGAGGGAAACACTATTTGCATGTTTTTGGAAGCAATTTGTAAATCTTAAGCATCTTCAAAGCCACAAAATTACTTATTTTTAAAAAAGTGAGATTGCAAGATGATACTATAGCCACTTTGGTGTTTTTTAAAATCAGATTAAATCCATTTTTTACAATTTTCTCTGGAACTGATCTGCAAGATTTGGTGGCAATTTTCTCAGCAGTTCATTTGTATTTAGAACCATAGAACACTACAGCACAGAAAAACAGGCCATTCGGCCCCTCTAGTCTGTGCCGAAATATTATTCCACTAGTTCCATTGACCTGCACCCAGTCCATAACTCTCCAGACCTCTCCCATCCATGTATCTATCCAATTTATTCTTATAACTTAAGAGTGATCCCACATTTACCACGTCAAATGGTAGCTCATTCCACACTCATCACTCTCTGAGTGAAGAGGTTCCCCCTAAACCTTTCCCCTTTCACCCTAAAGCCATGTCCTCTCGTGTTTATCTCTCCTAATCTAAGTGGAAAGAGCCTACTCACAATTACTCTGTCTATACCCCTCATAATTTTGTAAACTTCTATCATATCTCCCCTCATTCTTCTACGCTCCAAGGAATAAAGTCCTAACCTGTTTAATCTTTCCCTGTAACTCAACTCCTTAAGACCCAGCAACATCCTAGTAAATCTTCTCTGCACTCTCTCAATCTTACTGATATCCTTCCTGTAGTTAGGCGACCAGAACTGCACACAATACTCCAAAGTTGGCTTCACCAATGTCTTATACAACCTCACCATATCATCCCAACTCCTATACTCAATACTTTGATTTATGAAGGCCAGTATGCCAAAAGCTTTCTTTACAACCCTGTCTACCTGTGATGCCACTTTCAGGGAACTATGTATCTGAACTCCCAGATCCCTTTGTTCCTCCGCACTCCTTAGTGCCCTACCATTTACTGTGTATGTCCTATCTTGGTTTGACCTTCCAAAATGTAACCCCTCACACTTTTCCACATTAAATTCCATCTGTCATTTTCTGGTCCATTTTTCCAGTTGGTCCAGATCTCTCTGCAAGCTTTGAAAGCCTTCCTCGCTGTCCACAACACCTCCAATCTTAGTGTCATCAGCAAACTTGCTGATCCAATTCACCACATTATCATCCAAATCATTGATATAGACAACAAACAACAATGGTCCAGCACAGATCCCTGAGGCACACCACTAGTCACAGACCTCCAGTCTGAGAAGCAATCATCCACTACCACTCTCTGTCTTCTCTCCCACAGCCAATTTCGAATCCAGTTTACAACCTCTCCATGGATACCAAGTGTCTGAACCTTCTGAACTAACCTCCCATGTGGGACCTTGTCAAAGGCCTCACTAAAGTCCATGTAGACAACATCCACAGCCTTTCCTTCATCTACTTTCTTGGTAACCTCCTCGAAAAACACTACAAGGTTCGTTAAACACGACCCACTACGCACAAAGCCTTGCTAACTATCCTTAATCAGCCCTTGGCTGTCCAAATAATTATATATCTGATCTCTCAGAACACCTTCCAATAATTTACCTACTACTGATGTCAGGCTCACTGACCTGTAATTACCTGGTTTACTTTTGGAGCCTTTTTTAAAACAACGGAACAACATGAGCTCTCCTCCAATCCTCCGGCACCTCACCCATGACTAAGGACATTTTAAATATTTCTGCCAGGGCCCCTGCAATTTCTACACTAGTCTCCCTCAAGGTCAGAGGGAATATCATGTCAGGCCCGGGGGATTTATCTACCTTTATTCGCTGTAAGGCAGCAAGCACCTCCTCTTTAATCTCTATATGTTCCATGAAACTACTGCTTGTTTCCCTTCCTTCCTTATACACTATGCCAGTTTCCTGAGTAAATACTGATGCAAAAAAACTGTTTAAGATCTCCCACATCTCGTAAGGCTCCATACATGGACGACCACTCTGATCTTCAAGGGGACTAATTGTGTCCCTTACTATCCTTTTACTCTTAATATACTTGTAGAAACCCTTCGGGTTTACCTTCACATTATCTGCCAAGGCAACCTCATGTCTTCTTTTTGCCTTCCTGATTTCCTTTTTTAATATTTTCTTACATTTTCTCTATTCTACAAGTACCTCATTTGCTTCTTATTGCCTATTCCTGCTATACACCTCTCTCTTCTTCTTAACCAGATCGCCAATATCCCTTGAAAACCAAGGTTCCCTATGTCTGTTAACTTTGCCTTTAATCCTGACAGGAACATGCAAACTCTGCAATCTTAAAATTTTGCCTTTGAATGCCTTCCACTTACTGAACACATCCTTGCCAGAAGACAACTTATGCCAATCCACACTTCCTAGATCCTTTCTCATTTCCACAAAATTGGCCTTTCTCCAATTTAGAATCTCAACTCGAGGACCAGACCTATCCTTATCCATAATTAGCTTAAAACTAATGACATTGTGGTCACTGGACCCAAAATGTTCGCCTGCACATAATTGCTGTTACCTG
Organism: Carcharodon carcharias; assembly: GCF_017639515.1. Classification (NCBI taxonomy): domain Eukaryota; kingdom Metazoa; phylum Chordata; class Chondrichthyes; order Lamniformes; family Lamnidae; genus Carcharodon; species Carcharodon carcharias. Next base: position 34,174,427 of record NC_054473.1, read on the forward strand.
ACCTGTCTGGTTCCCTAATAGGAGATCAAGTATTGCATCCTCTCTCGTTGGTACCTCTATATATTGATTTAGAAAACTTTCCTGAACACATTTGACAAACTCCAAGCCATCCAGCCCTTTTACAGTATGGGATTCCCAGTCAATATGTAGAAAGTTAAAATCTCCTACTATCACAACTTTCTGTTTCTTACATCGGTCTGCTATCTCTCTACAGATTTGCTCCTCCAATTCTCTCTGACTATTAGGTGGTCTATAATACAACCCTATTAGTGTGGTCACACCTTTCCCATTTCTCAGCTCCACCCAAATTGCCTCTGTAGACGAGCCCTCCGGGCTATCCTGCTTACGCACAGCTGTGATATTTTCCCTGACTAGTAATGCCACTCCTCCCCCTTTCATCCCTCCCCCTCTATCACATCAGAAACAAGGGAACCCCGGAACATTGAGCTGCCAGTCCTGCCCCACCTGCAACCAAGTCTCACTAATAGCAATAATGTCATAATCCCACGTGCCAATCCACGCCCTAAACTCATCTGCCTTTCTGACAATACTCCTTGCATTGAAATAGATGCACCTGAGAACATTTCTATCAAGTATGGACCCTTGATTTCTGTCTATACATGCATTCCTCACTTGACCTTTATCCTCCTCCACCTCACTATCTGCTCCAACACTCTGGTTCCCCTCCCCCTGCAAATCTAGTTTAAATGACCCAGAGCAGCACTAGCAAACCTACCCACAAGGATGTTAGTCCCCCTCCAGTTCAGGTACAAACCGTCCCATTGGAACAGGTCCCACCTTCCCTGCAACAGAGCCCAATTGTCAAGAAACATGAAGCCCTCCCTCCTGCATCATCTCTTTAGCCATGTATTTAGATGCATTATCCTCCTATTTCTAGCCTCACTAGCACGTGGCACGGGTAGCACTCCTGAGATCGTAACCTTGGAGGTCCTGTCCTTCAACTTTGCACCTAACTCCCTAAACTCTCTTTGCGGACCTCCTCCTCCTTCCTATCCACCTCATTGGTCCCTACATGGACCACGACATCTGGCTGCTCACCCTCCATCCTGAGAATACTGAGAACTCAATCCGAGATATCGCGGACCCTGGCACCAGGGAGGCAACAGACCATCCGGGATTCTCGATCTCTCCCACAGAACCTCCTATCTGTCCCCCTAACTATCGAATCCCCTATTACTACTGCTCTCTTTTCCCTCTCTCCTTTCTGAGCTGAGGGTCCAGCCTCGGTGCCAGAGACGCGGCCACTACAACTTGTCCCTGGTAGGTCGTCCCCACCAACAGTATCCAAAACAGTATACCTATTGTTGATGGGAACAGCCACAGGGGTGCTCTGCTCTTTCTGTCAATTCCCCTTCCGTCTCCTGACATTCACCCAGCTGCCTACCCCCTGACTTTTAGGGGTGACTGTCTCCCTGAAACTCCTGTCTATTACTGCCTCTGCCTCCCATATGATCCGAAGTTCATCCAGCTCCAGCTCCAGTTCCCTAACCTGGCTTCTCAGGAGCTGCAGCTGGATGCACCTTTTGCAGATGTAGTCATCAGGGACAATTGTGCTGTCCCTGACTTCCTACATGCTGCATTCAGAGCACTCGACTGCCCCAACTGCTGCCTCCATTACCTACTCCTAATTTAATTAAAGGACTTTACCCGGCCCTACCTCACTGGGAGCAAGCTCGTCCTCAGCCTCTGCTCTCCGAAGCCTCTCAAACCAAAGCCTCAAAGCTCCACTCCTTCACTGGGCCACTCACACACTGGCCGCTCCTCTTCAGCTTCCCCTCCTTTTATTTTCAATCTCCGCACTCTTTTTCAAATGACCTGCCTTTAAGATCCTCGCTCTTTTTCAAATGTCCAGTGCAAGAGTCCTTGTCCTTGATTCCCTCCTGTGTCGTGGTGACTGCGCTGACTTCTCCCAGAATGCTTCAGTCACTTTACACCAGTGCCCTCTGTTGGATCTAAAGATATATTATATATATATATATATATATATGTATATAGACAGAATCACCATTCAATCCTCTTCCTTTGAATGTGCCAACTGTACAAGAATCCAGAGCATTTTCCTTCACATTTTGTAACTGTGTATTCATCTATTTTTTGGCACAGCACTAAGCACGGTTAGGTTCACTAACATATTCTACCAACATTAAACCATGTTTTATTTTGTAGTTTGCTAAAATAAATGAAAAGGGAATTATGTCCCATTTTGGTACTAAATATAAACCTAGGAACTGTAACAAGCCTTTAGGGAGCCCTCTGGCTATAGTGAGATCATAATTTAGGAACATAAGAAATGGGAGCAGGAGAAGGCCATCAAGCCCTGACTACCATTCAGTATGATGATGGCTGATCTTGGCCTTCAATTCCACTTTCCTGCCCACTCCCATGTCCCTTGATGCCCTGAGAGACCAAAAATCATCTATCTCAGCCTTAAATATATTCAACGATGGCACATCCACAACCTTCTGGAGTATAGAATTCCACAGAACCCTTTGAGTGAAGAAATTTCTCCTCACCTCAGTCCTAAATAATCAGCCCCTTTATCCTGAAATGTGCCTCCTTGTTCGAGATTCCCAAGACAAGGGAAACAACAGCCATAATCTTGTCAAGGCAATGGAGGTCTTGGCTGTCCGCTAGAGAGCTGGCGAGAGCCCCGAGCAGCCTCCTTTTGGGAAGTCCTGCCACATCTTGTTCCACTCAGGCAGTTGACAGGCCTTTCCCTGGGATCAAGGAACCAGAGGCAGAGGGCCCGCCCACAGAGATCTGCTGGCCAATCAGAGGCCAGTAGCTCCAATGTACAGCAGCACCACTGGGGAGGTGGTGACACCTGTCAGTATGACACCCATCCAAGGCTTAGGATGGTTGTTGGAACACAGGCCCAGAAGTGAGTGATGCTGGGAGCAGGGTGGGGTAAGGTGGGGGTGGGGTAAGGGGTGGGGTGGGGGGTACACAGGTAGAGGTCACAGGGCAAGGACGGAGGCGGGTTAGCAGCAGGGGAAGAGGGGTGGCTCTCAGCGAGACACCCCTTCCCAATGGAGTCCTTTGATCAGGCACTGAGTGCTGTTGAGCAAGTCAGTCGGCCACTGCTGGGTTAATACCAGTGGGGGAGGGATGAGACCGAATTAATAGCCCACTTAAGAACCTCAATTGGCAGTAGGGCAGGAAGGTTGTCCACAGGCCTTCCTGCCACGGACTTAATCAAAGTGGAGGCGGACAGGCAGCGTGGTCCTTTTTTATATACTTGTAAAACATCCCCCACCTCCCCACCTGATTAAATGTCCCCCGCTATTAAATTACCATGGGTAAGGGCACAAGATTCCACAACCATCTCAGTATCTATCCTGTCAAACCCCTTCATAATCTTGAATGGCCCAGGCACAGCCTCTCATCATAGCACAAGTCTCTCAACCTGGGGACCAATCTAGTGAACCATCACTCTACTGCTTCCAATCCATGTATATCCTTCCTTGAATAGGGAGACAAAGATTGCATACAGTATTCAAGGTGTGGTTTCAAAGCCCTGTACAACTGTTATTTCATGCATTCTAATCCCCTTGTAATAAAGGCCAACATGCCATTTGCCTTCCTAATTGCTTGCTGTACCTGCATGTGAACCTTTTGCATTCCAGTTTCCCTGAACATCAACATTTACAAGTTTCATGCCTTTTAAAAAATATTCTGTTTCTCTATTTTTATGACCAAAGTGAATAACCTCACAGTTCCCCACATTATACTCCATCTGCCATCTTGTTTCCTACTCACGTAACCTGTCTATACTTCTTTGCAGCTGCTTTGTGACCTTCTCACAGCTTGCATTCCCACCTAGCTTTGTATTATTAGCAAACTCAGACACACTACTCTCTGTCTCTCCATCTAAATCATTGATATAGATTGTAAATAGCTGAGGCTCCAGCACATGCTGATATATCAGCCCCATCTCCATGAGCCCTTAATATGTGTATTAACTTTTTGTGTGATATCTTACCAAATGCCCTTTGGAAATCCAAATATACTACATCTATTAATTTCATTTTAACTACCCTACTATTCACTTCCTCAAAAAACTGGAATACATTTGTCAAGCAGGATTTCTCTTTCTAAAAGCCATGTTGACTTGTTATAATCATGTTATGCTCTTCTAAGTACATTGTTAAGACTTCCTTAATAATAGATTCCATCATTTGCTTGATGTCTGACTTGAGGCTGAATGGCCCGTACTTCCCTGTTTTCTCTCTCTCCCTCTTTTCTTAAATTGCAGTGTTAAATTTGATAAGTTCCAATCTACTGGGACTGTTCCAGAATCTAGGAAATTTTGGAAAATCATAGCAAGTGCATGCACTGTTTCTGCACTATCTTTGAGTTATCTCTTTTAGAACTCTCAGATATAGGCCATCAGGTTCTGGGGATTTGTCAAATTTTAGTCCCTTGAGTTTCTCCAGTACTTTTTCTCTGCTGATAATAATACCTCAATTTCCCTACTTTTATTAGTCACTAGGGGTTACCCATTGTTAACTTGTGTCATCCACTGTGAAGACAGACACAAAACGTTTGTTCAATATCTCTGCCATTTCCTCATTCCCATATAATTTCTCCTGTCTCTGCTTCTAAGGGACCAACATTTACTTTATCTACTCTCTTCCTTTTTTATATACTCGTAAAACAGTCACTTGGTAGTATAGAACTTGATTATTGCTGAAAAGAGAGACATGTTGCTGAAGCTTTTCATCTTACACTCATCAGGACAAATGCAAGAATACCAAATTTTAAACAATCACAACAATCTATATTACAGAAGAAAAGAGTGTTGATTGCTTGGCAATTCAACTCTGATTGGCTGAGGTGTTGCCAAGGTCCCTGTTGCTTTCTCCTGGTAACTATTAAAGTCCTAATGAACTGTCTGAAGTCTCCGACTCTAACTCAGGGTTGGAGACATTCGTGGAGGGTACCGAGAAGCAGGGGAATCACCCATTGGAAATGGACACTTCCCAGGCAATTCCTATATAGGTACACCAGTCAGAGCTTCTGCAGGGTCCTGATGCCCATTATCAGTCATACATCTGGTCTCCAGAGAGAATGGAAGATTTGGGCAAGCTTTTCTTGGGATTGCATAACTAATATTTTAGATATGGGGGTGATATCTTAATTGTAATTAAGTCAGCCGCTTTCTGTCCAAAAGGGTTTTTATCACTGTTAATTTCTAATTAGATCCTGCCCTCTTTGATTTCTAAGAAAGCTTATGTAACTGTTAAGTTTCAGGTAAGATTTGTCCTTCACTGATTCTAAGGAAGTCTTAGTGAGGGCTCATTATGATCAATTTTTTGATTCATCTGGCTGTGTTTTAAGATTATAATGATGTTTTTGGATTGAATTAGCCTTGTAAAAAATTCAGTTAACTGTGGTTTAGGGTGAACAATATAAAATCACCTTATCACAGATTACACTGTGGCCTTTGTGACAATTTTGCAAAAGAGGTGTGTTACTCTGTGAAGTTGGTTGTGTATCTCTCTTATCAGGGGTTCTCCTTATAGCTGTAAGAGGAGGCAAGTCCCTACATGCAAAGCAAGCTGTATTTTGCCTTTTAAAAAACATGAGCTCTTTTTAATTTTTAAGCTTTCATAACTCTTTTAATCTTATAATCCCTCATTATGGCCAAATTTCTTTGCATGGATTCCTTCACAGCCCAACAGCTGTGACCTGACCACCAGTACAATCTTGCCAGCCCTATCGCTGTGCCATTTGAGGACACAACCACCAGCACCCTCTCCCTGCCCCTTCCATGCCACTACTAGACCACCCACCTTCTCCTGCTCCACTCCCCATGCCATTGAGTTGGATAAAACCAAAACCTCACCTCAGATCCAAAGGTTGAACAACCTCACCTGATGCCACCTTTAAGCTGTCAGGAAACAGGAGACACAAGTTTCCTGTGCTCTGCTGACTACTCTTGAAGGTAGGACTTAATTTGGGGGAATTTTACTCATGTCATGTATGGAGGTGGAGAGGGCATTTAATCAAGCGGGAGAGTGGCATGCAAGCACCCCACCATCTTCCGCCAAAATTAATTCTGCGGTGGGAAGACCCATGGTTGGACTTCCCACTCAGCCAATTAATGACCAATTAACAGCCTCAATCCTGCTGGCGCTGGTATTTACTCAGTAGAAGACCTGTCGCCAGACAGTATGCAGTGCACAAGCAAGACTGTAGCCCGCTTATGGTCTCTGGGGGCAGGGGATAGTCCCTCATTCAAAGGCACTCCGTTCTTGCTTGAGGGAACCAGCATTGGGAAAGGGGAGACATATTGAGAGCTCCCCACTAACCTCCTCCCCTGCAACCCCTGCAACCCCATCCCGTGAAGCTGCTCCCACCATGGCTTCCTCTGGCCTGGGCTGCCCTGCGATTCCAGGTGGCTGTCCTTCCTGCAGCAAATCTCACCTCCCTGGTGACTCTGGTGCATCAAAGAGCTGTCGGTGTCTGTATGGCCGTCAGCTCTCAGTGGGCGGGACTTGCGCACCTGCAGTCCTTGATCCCAGGAATACCAGACAGTGTCCACTTAAGTAATAGGCACTTAATACCAGTGGGACTTCCTGGTGAAGGCAAAGCCGGTCTCTCACCGGCCCTTCAGCCAGTAGGCAAGACCCCCAGTGCTTCTATAAAATTCCCCCAATGAGTATCCATGGTGTGCAGATGCATCGGTTCCCACCACCGAGCCACTGACTGAATTCCTCACACTCAGCCCAACATCGGGAAACTGAGATTTCAGCTCCCGTCTAATTAATTCCTCTGCCCGCCTCGTTTCCAAGTCTTACAGGGCCCATTAAATAATGCTCTAGGACACACTAAAAATCTGCAGAATCTCAGATTTCTGCCCTTAACCTCTCCCTCTTCCTTGCTGGCAATTATGCAATATATGTTGCATTGATCTAATTCTTGGTAAAAGCAAAATAGAAGGCAGGAATTAAATATCACCTCAAGCATCATCAGAAATGAGCACCAATTATTAATAACCTCTTAGTCCAATCTCTCTGTTGCAATAAAAGCTTTACCTTTTACTTGTTTCGTCCTTTTCCAGCAACAATAACTTATATTCATATAGCCACCTTCATGTCATATTATGTCCCAGATGCGTCACAGGGGCATTATAAAACAAAATGTCACCATCCATGTATCTTTCTTCTGTGATATTTTTCCAAGTAAGGTAACTGAAGAAGGATTCATACAGGGACATCTATAATGTAAAGAAAGTTTAAATTGCTGCATCAAAATCCTTCATGGAAACCTTATTCACATACAACAGGAGAAAAAAGCAGAGTTTCAAGAAAGCAAGTTGAGAGCTGCATGTGCATTTAAATGGTTTACACATGGGGCTGAATTTTACAGGGCAGTTGAAGTCCCACAGCAGGGGTCAACAATAAGAGGCGAAAACGCTTTGGCAGATGCCTGGACCTGGGGAGGCATATTCCTGGAATTGGTCAATTTAGCGGCTGCTGCCCAGGCCGCCTATTAAGGATAGTGGCTCGCCCCCAAGAGCTGCCAATCCTATTAAAGAGCCTGCAAGTCAGCAACCTCAGCACCAACACCACAAGCACTGACCTATGCCAAGGCTGTAGCCATGAGGAGAGAGTGCATCAATGGGCAAGGCACCCTCGAAGAGGGGTAAATGAGGTTGGGAGGGTTGACATGGCCAGTCAGATAGGCCCCGGTGATTGGGGGTGCTGTGATTCACAGACAATGTTGTTGCCGCAGGGATACTCATTACTGCCTGGAGGCCCTTTCGTGAGCCCGCTGGAATGCTGCCAAGTTTCAACAGGTGGTCTCCTGGTGTGGCGGTGGGCCTTCCAGATAGGGGCAAAATGCCCATGGAGGGCATTTAATCCATGAAAGATTTTGATGCCACCATTTAAACTTTTTGTACATTATAGAGTGCACTTAAGTGGCTCAACTGGGCTCTCCTGGTGGGCGGTAGATCTGCCCGCCTTCCTGCTTCTGGCAAAATAACATGGCAGCGGAGTGATGTTGGGCACGCCCCTTCAACACTTTCCCATATCATTTTGCCAATATTCCCATCTCCCAGCCCATCACCAAAGAGCTGGTAAAATTCTGGCCATGAAGTGGTTGCTTTCCATCTCTGAATGTGGTTTCTCAGTATCTGGAATGAAGGAAATCTTGGCAGGAATTACACAAACCACATTGATGTCCGAATGACCTAATTATCCGATTATGTTAGTGAAGGATATTTTGGACAGTAGCTGCCACTGTCATCTCCGAAACATAGTGGTACATCAGCCAGTGCCAAAAATGTCTGATCTCTGCACAAATTCCAGCTCTGTTCTCTGTATCCATTCTCATTTTGCGGCAAAACAGAGACCAAAATTTGCCGTAACTTTTATTCAGACATGAAAACAATTTAAAATACATTGCATTGAAACTTTTGTATTCAATGGTACACCATGGTTTGGCAAAAGCAATAGCATAGGTAGATTGTTTACTCGTGAATGATACCTGTAGCTCCACAGGGTTATTGGTGGATCCTGACAGGTGGCATCTCTGAGTTTGAATAAGCAACTGTAAAACAAGTCATAACAAAATATAATGTTGAACCAACTGTTAAAACACTGTAATTTTAAGACATGTTTCTTCACCTCTGGCAGTCATTACCCACTCTTAATGAGTGTGCTGTTACTGTTTGCATCCCCTGCTCTGTTTCTAGTTCAAATTTTGAAATGAATGGTTTCAGTACAATCTTATCTGCATCATTCCGAGCTACACTGCAATTCACAAAAATGCCTTCTGAAACCTGACACATTGCAAGCCCCACCCATAGAGGAAACCCAAATCACAAACAACCAAAAAGGTCATAGCCAAAATGAAAAATACACATCCTGACCTGCTGATTATACCCCACCATATCCTAGACATTAGTAAGTACTAGAACTCAAACAAATCAAAGTTTTGGCAGCTATGTAATCATGTTAAAAATGTGCATCAAATCCATAGGTTATACGGCTGTCACTTCCCGGTAACATCCCCAAGTAATAATCGCAGCAGAAGTTTGCTCACTGGAGAGAAATAAATGTTACTTTTAAAATACAAGGCAGCAATGGCAATAAACCATTATAGCAGAGCTCTTACATGTGCACAGCCATTTATATGTGTACCTTGTATTATGTAATGATCTGTGGTAAGAGTTAATGCAAACCTTCCTCACACAGAGACAAGTAAATAAAACAGCTAAGTGAATAATAAAATGGTACAGAAGAACAGGATCTCTGTCTATTGAATTTTTGGTTTAAATTGGTCAAACTGAACATACTTGTTAAACCTTGGAAGCATATACCTAACATTTCTGTACAGAGATGCAAATCTCCTGATGACATGGTCACAGAAAATAGTGAATTCAGTGAATCTTTTCTGTCGTGAAAACCATGTTATTAATTTGTCATTTTTCCAACAGTGTACTTTTTCTTAATAAAGACATTTTGAAAAAGAAGTCATGCGGCGTAAGGTGTTAGACGTTAAGCCTTTTTTTTTCTGACAACCTTCCATTACAATGCGTTTTTCTAAATAAAGCGCTTTGAACATTATTGCATAAGACCATTGGAGTTCAAACTTTGCCTGGATTACATTTGGTTGGGTTTTTAAATAAAAACTATAACTGACTCACTGGATATGATAAACTGCAGAGGTGATTGCTATGAGCAGTCTGAAGAGGAATATGCCTATTGTCAGCCAAAAATGGTTCCAACTTTAAAAGATAATAGGCTGAATTTTACATGTCCTCGGTGGGCACGGAAAACAGGAGGGACCATAAAATGGGGTGGAAGCCCATCCAACCACCTTCCTGTCCACTCCCAAGCTCACCCCCATAATGCTGAATGGGGGGAAGGTGGGTGCCAAAATCAGCAGCCCACTCGCCATATCTAAATGTATAATCAAGGGTCAATAAGGCTGTTTACCAAGCCAATTGGCCCTGATAATACGCTGCTCAAAAGTGTGGACAGAAGGGTGGAAGCAGGAAGCCCGATGTTTTACCTCAAGTGATTAAAGAGTGGGACGGAAGGGTTTGTTCTTCGGGGGCTGCCCTTTGCCAATCGCGGCACGGCCTCCCCTTAGGTTGAACCCCCACTTCCTTCCTACCCACTCTCTCCCTTAAACCCAAACCCAATCCCCCCAACCCCCACTACCCCTCTCCCTAACCTACCCAAACTCCCATGGCCCAAGGCCCTGGACTTACCTGCTCCAACAATCCAAGGCCTAGGGGTCCTTGCTTCACCAGCAGTCCCGCAGCAGCTGTTGATGCCTCCCTGGTGTTGCTGGGACCAATGGAGCCGCCAGCCAAACGGATTGGCCAGCAGTTTCAGAGGACATGACTTCTGGCCTAATGAGGGATGGGTCTCCCACTTGGGGCCTCAGTAATCAGCCCCACAGTGCTTTATGGTTATGGGGCGGGTCGATGTGGAGCTTGTCAGCTCCATACCAATGTGGTTTCTGAGGTGGGGGCATAATATTCGCTCCCCCTGTATTAGTCAACCCCATGGTTCTGAAAACTATTTTAGACTTTGCACCTAAACTGCTTTTTACTACTAATAATCTTGTCTATTTAAGTGTTCTTATAGCTATGTCAAGTCTCATTGTCCATGTTCTGGTGACACTGCTAAAATTATCATCATCACTTACTCTAATATCAACTTTTTTGTTATTCTTTCACATGGCCAGCATTTATTGCCCATCCCTAATTCCCCATGAGAAGGTGATGGTGAGCTGCCTTCTCGAACCGCTGCAGTCCATGTGGTGGAGGTACACCCAGAGTGCGGTTAGGGAGGGAGTTCCAGGATTTTGACCCAACAACAGTGAAGGAACGGTGGTATATTTCCAAGTCAGAATGGTGCTTGGCTTGGAGAGTAACTTCCAGGTGTTGGTGTTCCCATGTGTCTGCTGCCCTTGTCCTTTGAGGTGCCAGAGCTCAGGGGTTTGGAAGGTGCTGTTGAACTGGCAGCAACACAACACTGACGTTGTCATCCATCGGGGGGCAACATTATTTCTCTGCTCTTTAAATGCAATCTTTATGTGATCCTTTATCCTCAAGGCTGGTCAATAAATCATTCTATTACTTTGGATGCAGGGATGGCCCTGAAAGTAGGAAGGAGCTACATCAGGATGACTCCTAAATGGCTGACTCTTAACTGCTCTCTGAAATGGCCTAGCAAGCCATTCAGTTGTGTCTAACTGCTAAAAAGTCAAAAAGGAATGAAACTGGATGAACGACCCGGCATCAACCTAGGCACCGGAAACAATAACAGCAAACTCAGCCCTGTTGACCCTGCAAAGTTCTCCTTACTAACATCTGGGGGTTAGTGCCAAAGTTAGGAGAACTGTCCCACAGACTAGTCAAGCAACAGCCTAATATAATCATCCTCACAGATTCATACCTTACAGATAATGTCCCAGACACCACGATCACCATCTCTGGATATATCCTGTCCCACCAGCAGGATGGGCCCAGCAGAGGTGACGGGACAGTAGTATACAGTCGGGAGGGAGTTGTCTTGGGAGTTCTCAACATCGACTCCAGACCCCATGCCAGTGTCATGGCATCAGGTCAAACATGGGCAAGGAAACCTCCTGCTGATTACCATGTATCGCCCTCCCTCAGCTGATGATTCAGTGCTCCTCCATGTTGTACAGCACTTGGAGGAAACAGTGAGGGTGGCAAGGGCACTGGATGTACTCTGGGTGGGGGAATTCAATGTCCATCACCAATAGTGACTCAGTAGTACCACTACTGACTAAGCTGGCCGAGCCCTAAATAACATAGCTGTTAAACTGGGTCTGTGGCATGTGTTGAGGAAGCCAACAAAAGGGAAAAACATGCTTGACCTCATCCTCCCAACCTGCAGATGCATCTGTCCATGACAGTAACAGTAGAGGTGACCAATGTACAGTCGCTGTGGAGACAAAGTCTCACCTTTACATTGAGGATACCCTCCATCATGCTGTGTGGCACTACCACCATGCTAAATGGGATAGATTTCAAACAGATCTAGCAAATCAATACTGGGTAACCATGAGGCGCTGTGGGCCATCAGCAACAGCAGAATTGTACTCAACCTCAATCTGTAACCTCATGGCTCGGCATATCCCCCACTCTACCATTACCATCAAGCCAGGGTATCAACCCTGGTACAATGAAGAGTGCAGGAGGGCATGCCAGGAGCCAGCCATACCTAAAAATGAGGTGTCAACCTGGTGAAGCTACAACACAGGACTACCTGTGTGCCAAACTGCATTAGCAGCAAGTGATAGACAGAGCTAAGTGATCCCACACCCAACAGATCAGATCTAAGCCCTGCAGCCCTGCCACATCCAGTCGTGAATGATGGTGGACAATTAAACAACTGACTGGAGGAGGAGGCTCCACAAATATCCCCATCCTCAATGACAGGAGAGCCCAGCACATCAGTGCAAAAGATAAGGTTGAAGCATTTTTAATAATCTTCAGCCAGAAGTGCCAAGAGGATGATCCATCTCAGCCTCCTCCGGAGGTCCCCAGCATATAGATGCCAGTCTTCAGCCAATTTAATTCACTACACATGATATCAAGAAATGGCTGAAGGCACTGGATACTGCAAATGCTTGGGCCCTGACAATATTCCGGCAATAGTACTAAAGACTTGTGTTCCGGAACTTGCCGCGCCTCAAGCCAAGCCGTTCCAACACAGCTACAACATTGGCATCTCCCTGGCTATGTGGAAAATTGCCCAGATATGTCCTGTACACAAAAAGCAGGGCAAATCCAACCTGGTTAATTACTGCCCCATCAGGCTACTCTCGATCATCAATAAAGTGATGTAAGGGGTCAGCAACAGTGCTATCAAGTGGCACTTGCTTAGCAATAACCTGCTCACTGACGTTCAGTTTGGGTTCTGTCAGGGCCACTCAGCTCCTGACCTTATTACAGCCTTGGTTCAAACATGGACTAATGAGCTGAACTGCAGGGCCTGAAATTTTCCCTCATCGGGCACGTGCGATCGGTGGGCCCGGAAGCAGATACGAAACATGCTTCCGCTTGCAATCGGCCCCTGATTGCGATCTGATGCTGGCTGGCCAATTGACAGCCAGCCAGTGTGAAATGTGCCTGAGAAAGGCTCAGCACTGCCGGTGGGGGCAGGGGCAAGGCATCATGTGTGCTGATGAGTGCTTCCACTGAGCTCCCAGAGAGCAGGCAGATGCCTCAGGGAGCTGCAGTCTTCCAAATAATAAAACAAAGCCCAGAAATGCTGCAAAAAATGTCCATGCAGCGCAACCAAGCACCTGAAAGCATATCCCATTAAAAAAAAAGTCCCCAGATATTTATTTTAATTTAAAATCCTAACGGGGCTCTCAACCCACCCTTGGATGAGGTTTCATCAAAAATGTAAAGTCTGCCCGGCCGATTGGCCTGTCCGCCAATCATAAGGTTGGACGGGCCACAAAAAACCGCTGACAATTGGGCCGTTAATGGGCTTAATTGTCCTCTTAATTGTCAGCGGGTGCTCTTCCGACTTTTGCGTGCACCTGCCGAGCGAAACATCGCGCAAGCGCATGATGACATGGGTACGTTCGCCCAACGTCATTGCGCACAATTTCACACCCATTTCAGTCAGGTACGTGCCTGCCCATGAGACGTAAAATTCTGGCCCAGAGTTGAAATGAGAGTGACTGCCCTTGACATCAAGGCAGTATTTGACCGAGTGTGACATCGAGGTACCCTAACAAAACTGGAGTCAGTGGGAATCAGGGCAAAACTCTCCGATGGTTGGATTCATACCTAGCACAAAGGAAGATGGTTGTGGTTGTTGGAGGTCAATCATCTCAGCTCCAGGACATCACTGCAGGAGTTCCTCAGGGTAGTGTCCTCGGCCCAACCATCTTCAGCTGCCTCATCAATGACCTTCCTTCCATCATAAGGTCAGAAGTGGGGATGTTCTCTGATGATTGCAAAATGTTCAGCACCATTCGCAACTCCTCAGTTACTGAAGCAGTCCATGTCCAAATGCAACAAGACATGTTCAATATCCCAGCTTGGGCTGACAAGTGGCAAGTAACATTCATGCCACACAAGTGCCAGGCAATAACCGTCTCCAATAAAACATAATCTAACCATCGCCCATTGACATTCAATGGCATTACCATCATTGAATCCCCCACTATCAACATCCTGGGGGTTACCATTGACCAGAAACTGAACTGGGCTAGCCATATAAATACCGTGGCTACAAGAGCAGGTCAGAGGCTAGGAATCCTGAGAAGAGTAACTCACCCCTGCCTCCACAAAGCCTGTCCACGTCTACAAGGCACAAGTCAGTCGTGTGATGGAATACGCTCCACTTGCCTGGATGAGTGCCGGTCCCACAACACTCAAGAAGTTTGACATCATCCAGGACAAAGCAGCCCACTTGATTGGCACCCCATCCACAATCATTCAGTCCCTCCACCACCGATGCACAGTAGGAACAGTGTGTACCATCTAGAAGATGCATCGCAGCAACTCACCAAGGCTTCTTCGACAGCACCTTCCAAACCCATGACCGCCACCATCTAGAAGGACAAAGGCAGCAGATAGATGGGAACACCATCACCTACAGGTTCTCCTCCAAGCCACTCACCATCCTGACTTGGAAATATATCAAAGTTCCTTCACTGTTGCTGGGTCAAAATCCTGGAACTCCCTCCCTAACAGCACTGTGGCTATACCTCCATATGTGGACTGTAGCAGTTCAAGAAGGCAGCTCACAGCCACCTTCGCAAGGGCATTACGAGATGGACAATAAATGCTGCCCTAGCATGCGACGCCCACATCCCATGAATGAATAAAAAGGATCACTCTGTGTGCATTCCCTCGGCTGGAGAAGTTTCTCAGTGTGGGACTGGATTCAGATCACACATTGGAGGCTCCATGCTCCAAAGAGGGGGCTGTGGGCTGGGAAAGCTGCTCCCACGGCCCCACTGGGCCATCCAGAGGGCCTCGCTGCTTGGCCTCTCTGATTTTTGATTTTCTACTTACCCCCCTGACAGCGCCTCCATGCTGAGCTGCCTCAGCAGCTCCCACCTCTACTGATGGGGCTGGCAAGGCTCTAAAGCTGCCGGTCCTCTGACTAGACCGGTTCATCTACATTCCCCCTGCCAACCTTTCATTCTGATGTCAGGGTTCGGAAGCCCATAGTGAAATCCTGTCCAACCCTGTTTCTCTCTCAACAAAAACAACTTGTATTTATATATCTCCTTTAGCGTAATAAAACACCCCAAGGTGCTTCACACAAGCATTATCAAACAAAGTTTGACATTGAGCCACAGAAGTGGATATTAAGGCTAATGACTGAAAGCTTGGTCAGTGAGGTATGTTTTAAGGAGTATCTTAAAGGAAGATAAAGAGCTCGAGTTGTCAAGTGGTTTCAGGAGGAATCAGAGACTAGGACCTCAGCAGTTGAAGGCAACAGGTGCCAGTGGTGGAGAAATTAAAATCAGGGTTATGCAAGTGGCCAGAATTGGAGGTGACAAATATCTCCCAGGGTTGTAGGGCTGGATGAGGTAACAGAAATTGGGGAAGGATTGCTAGCTATACTGCTGTGCATTTCCAGCATTTTCTGTTCTTATTTTATCATTTTCAGAAATGCCAAAGAGATGGATTCTACAAATTGGCTTGTCAATATCACACAGGAACAAAATTCCATGTCAATTTATAAATCAGTACTTTTGCAGTTAACTTCTGTGATTAATGTGTCAAAAGAACTAATGTTGCAAAAATGAACTGATTAATTGCAGAAGTTAACTGTAATTAATTGACCACTCTCAAATGAAAGTGTTCCTTGCACTTAAACTTGCTTAAATATCATATTTATATAATTTTTAAAGTCACTATGACGTGAACCTTGTTGATTCCCTCGAATATTATTGACCAGGTAGAAAAACTAGCAAGAATGAATCAGCAAATAGGAAAAAAAAAGACCTGACAGCCTGCAAGCAGGGGCAAAACAATGATATTACTCAAAATGTTTTTACATGTTTTCAGCTCCTATCTTGTTTTCTCAGTAATCTCAAGGATGGTGCCAAAAATAACATTAGTAATGTAAATAGGAGGCATTATGTTAGCACAAGGGAAAAGAACTATGTTAAATCTCAGATTACCCATGAGCAACAAGAGATGTCACTAAAGCAATAAAAACTTCAGTGAATAGAGATAGCATTTGTTTTCTACTTGTGCAATTGGATCAAGATACTACAGAGATAAAAATAAATGTAGCATATCTGAAATAAAACAAATGCAGAAAAAGACAGGACAGTGTTTTGGATGAAGACCTACCATCAGAACTGTTAAATGTCATTCTGCTGCTCTATCATGCAAGACCAGTCAAGCCATGTTGCAAAACTACAAGCTGTATATTATAGGGCAGGATCTTTCCCCCCCGTCAGAGGGGTTTTGCGGGAGCGGGTGCGAGTGGTCGGGTTCCCGGTTGGCGCCCCCGTTTGGGGGGCGCACTGTCATTTTACGTGGGGTGGGGCAATTAAGTCCCACCCTGCGTGACGTCCGCCAGGAAGCGCTCCCTTTGTGGGCGGCAGGGGAGATTGCCTGAGCCGGGTGTGCACTCTTTCATGCATGCATGCGAAAAAGCGCACAGATCTCCCTGAGGCTAAGTGCTGCCTCAGGGAGATCGGCTCAGGTTTGAAACATTAAATAAAGATGAGAAAAAAAATTACTGACATGTCCCCTCATGTGCCACTGTCACATGAGGTGGGACATGTCAAGTTCTTTTATTTAGAGATTTCATACAAATTTTAATAACCTCACGGAACCTCATCCCGCCCGTGGACAAGGTTTCATGTTTTTTCAGAAGCCCGCCAGGGCTCCCGGCCTGCCCGCCAACCTTAAGGTTGGACAGGCAGGTCCATTAATCACTTAAATTACTTTTTTAATGGCTTTAATAGGCCTTTGACATTTTGGCTGCGCACCCGCCGAACTGAAAATCTACGTGACGTGGGGTGACGTCGGGATGCACGCCCGACGTCACCCCCCATCATTTTACGTGTTGGCGAGTGGGCTCCGCCCCCTGCTTGGCGACCGGAAGATGCAACCCATAACCTTTCAAACAGCTCAACAGAAAACTCCTGTAATACCTTGGTGGCATGTCCAAATCTGAACTGATTAGAACTGAGGATGCAAGATAAAAATTGAAATATATCCAATTATGACCATTATAAATTGGTAAACAATCCCCAAGGTCTTGTGTCACAGTGGGAGTGTCCCTCCTCTAGGCCAGAAGCTCTGAGTTCGAGTCCCACTTCAGGACTTGACGGCCATGAGGGATGTCTTCATAACATGGCCATGCAGGCTGCTTAGCGGCCTGTAAATCCCTCCAATACACCTGATGACAGGCATTAAAGCAGAAGAGTTTCCTGGGTAGCCATACAGCAGAAGACAATGGCAAACCACTGCAATACTTTGCTAAGCATAATCATGGACCAAACCAATGAAAGTCCAAGCTCGCCAACACCCTCTTAGGGCATGACACCTGCAGAAGGAGGAGAAAACAACCCTTAAAGAAGGAGCACAATTTCACTAACCATTCACTGAAGTGTTTTGGTTATATATTACTGTTATCGAATGTCTCACTGAAGTGAAACCTCTCTACACAAAAGAAAAGAAATTTCACAGATGTTTGAGTAAAACTTTTATGCAGATACTTTGTAACAATTCTTATGTATTACATATTAATATTACTTCAACGGGGTCAATGATCTTCGTTACCTAATTGTCAACTTTGAAATAATGAGGGTGGCAAGTTAAAGGAATATTCCAGGTTTATCCAATCTGTTGGACCAGGATTTTTCCCTTGTCGGGCAGGCTCACGGAGGCGGGTGGGAGCGGTTGGGAAGCTGATCACCACCCTCGATCGGGGCTGGACCGCGATTTCACACCGGTGAGCCAATTAAGGGCCGCCCAGCATGAAACGCGTGTGGCAGCGAATTAGAGTGAGCGCACAACTTGGCTCATGCACGCAGATGTGCGCTGGAAAAGCCCCCTGAGGCACAGAGCAGCCTCAGGGAGATGAAGATTTCAAGAAATAAAAATAATGGATTTTAAATTGTTAAAAAACATGCCCCCTCATGCAGCCCAGACACATGAGCAGGGACATATTTTAATGAAATGCTTACGTTTTTACTTAATTTTTATTTGCTGTTGGAAACCTCATCCACGGGCTGGATGATGTTTCCTAAAATTGCAAAGGCCGCTTGGCCTTTTCGCCAGCCCGCCAACCGTAAGGTTAGATGGGCAGCAATAAATTTAATTCAATTACCTTTTTAATGATCTTAATAGGCCTTTTAACTGTCGGCAAAATTTTACCTTCGCTGACAAAAATAGTTACCAAACGCATTTTCATGAGACTGTGCTCTTTTATTGCTGCTGAAAAGCATTTAGTATGCACATGTTCAATGAGCAAATAAAGTTCATACATATTAGATTGAAATCTAGAATGTTCCATGTATCCCAGGATATATATATACATAGTCTGCATGTCTATAATATATGTGTATCTACATGTCTGTAATACATGGGGCAGTCTGGTAGAGAAGGCATATCTCACTGTTGTATTAGCTAGCACAGGTGCCTATGCAACCTGGGATAAAATGCTTTGTCTGAAAACATGTTTATTAATATTTGCTCCATCAGAAAAGAACCCATACAGCCTGAGCGCTACAACTTGTATACAGGTTTATGTTGCTGTCCAAACTGTGTAATACAAAAGCTCTCTTTCATGAAGCTAAATCTCCCATTAATGACCCTAATTTCTGTCGACATTTTAAACTCTGCTCAACATAACAATTTTTTCAAAAGAATTCAGTGCTTGTAAGGACTGTGTAGGTACTACAACACCATACATTGTTTGAAATCAAGGCCACAGAATCCCAGTTACTAAATTAGGAGATATTAATAAATGTTTAAGGCCAATTTGATTTTCATAGCTTGTTAAGTGCATGGTGGCCTCAAACTGTAAAACACAAACATAACAATGTCCCATACAACATGAAAAGAATCACAAATCATACAACAAAATCAAAGTCAGGCATCCCAAGACAACAGTTCTTTGTTTTGAAGAAACTGGATGTCTGTCCCTATAAGTAATTTAAAACAGGTTACAGGGCTCTTGAGGTAACCACACTGGATTTAATTTCTATAATTCAAGTTATTTCCACAAACTGAAGATTAGTTTGTGCAGGGGCCCATATTGCAATTGATGTTAGGTTTTATTTTGGACGCTGATTCCCTTTTTCAAAATGTAAGAAAAATTAAATGCATCATCTTTCCAACAGATGTCTGAAAGCAAGATTGGTTTGTGGAGGAATCTCGGGTATTAATTCTGATCACCCTTGATAGGATTTACCATCTTTTTGGCAGTAAAATCACCAAACAAACCATTTTGCTTGAAAAGGCTGCAATACTGGAAAGGGGTTCCAAATGTTCCACACAGTCTAGTTTCCACTTGCCAATGAAGGTGCTCTCTTAAGGGCCCTTAACAACTAGGGTCTGGATTTCAACACAGCAATTCTGTTGGTGAACTGCTTTGGAATTCCAGAAAACCTAAAGACATTTTTACAATATGGTTATGCTGATACTATAGTTCAATTGTTGACACAGTGATATGATGACTTCATTCCCCTCAGAGTGGTGGTGCCACCAACTTGCCATGAGCACAGGGAGTGACATGTCTCAATGAGCCAGCTTTTTTAAGCCTAAATGCCATGAATTTCATGTGAATTGGTTCAGGTATGTTGAGAACCAGAATTGTTCACGACTGCTTAATATAAATTCACCTCTATAGTTAATACTTGTGTAAAGTGCATAGGTGAAGTTTCATTCTTGCATAAATTTGGTGCCAGTGTGAGTTTAAGCTAACATTATGTACAGTTCTAATGATGTACACAATGGAATGCAGGGGTAAAAGTACAGGGAATCCTTGTGCTGCAGATTGATTACAGTATATGGACCACCATGGACATTCAGTGTATCCAGGGCCAGCACGTTTACATCATGTCAGAAAACTGAGTAACTGGAGCTGAGGATCTTTGTACTTGAGTAACAAATGGTCACATGCTGCAAAATCAGACATAATGAGGGCTTTTTGGATCATATCCCCCAGAATGTGGCCACCCAAGAGGCAGCCGTGGACAATTCAGGATGTAGGAATAATACAGAAAGAGAGAAGTGGGCAACTACCTGCAAAGGGACATAGAATTCATAATACAGGGAGCCTCTAATTTACTGGGACTGTCCATAATCCCTGTCTAATCTCACCTCAAAGTAGAACTCCCACAGAGTTAAAGTCCACACTTTTGGCTGATCACGCTCTCCATTAGCTTGACTTACACAAAAGCCTAACTGCTATGAAGAACTGCCAGTCAGAAAGCAACTAATCATGTTACCAATTACCAATTAATTCCTTATTAGGACCTTAAACCAGCACACAGCTAATATATCAAATAAATAACTTTTAAAAAAACTCCTACTTTTGAACAGCAAAAAATAAGGTAATGAAAATTAATTTACAAAATTAAATTCAAATACAGAAAACAAATCCCTGCTATTTGCTGCTAAATTCCACAGTGTTCTGACCTCTTTGCTTATTTTGACAAAATATATATGTGGGTCAAAAATGGGCAGCTCGGATTTAACACAGACAAGTTACACAGTGAATTGCACAGTGATTATCACACAGTGAAAAGAAAAAATGGGAAGCATGTACAAATTTGGGATATGGGTGTCACTGACTAGGCCAGCATCCATTGCCCATCCCTAACTGCCCTTGTTCAGATGGCATTTTTAAGAGACAAGGGCTTTACTGTGGGTCTGAAGTCACGTGTAGGCCAGACCAGGTGAGGACAGCAGATTTCCTTCCCTGAAGGACATTGGTGAACCGGATGGGTTTTTATGCAATCAAGAATGGTTTCATGGTCATCATTAGACTTTTAATTCCAGATATTTATTGAGTTTAAATTCCACAATCTGGTGGGATTCAAACCTGAGTCCCCAGAGCTTTACCCTGGGTCTCTGAATTACCAGTCCAGTGATAATACCACTATACCACCGCCTCCCTTATATACTCCTTGAATGGTGTTGAAATAGCGAAACATGGGGTTAAAAGAGACCCTTAAAAAGTAATTAAATTTTCCACTTAACATATTCAACCAATGCAGAGCAGCAATCAACAAAGCCTATAGAATGTAATACTACATAAATAAAACCATAGAATATCAGTCAGAGGGATGGTAATTCAACTGTTCAGTAAACAGAAGATACAGAATGTAGGATGAACTAAGATCTGTGACCTTATACACAAGGCTAATGGGAAAGCCACCTAAGACTGAAGGTGATGAGCATTTGTTGAGTTGAATTTGTAAGTTTGCAAGTCTGTCTGGCTGACAGTAACTGTTAATAAACAAAAACAGAATTACCTGGAAAAACTCAGCAGGTCTGGCAGCATCGGCGGAGAAGAAAAGAGTTGACGTTTCGAGTCCTCATGACCCTTCGACAGAACTTGAGTTCGAGTCCAAGAAAGAGTTGAAATATAAGCTGGTTTAAGGTGTGTGTGTGGGGGGCGGAGAGATAGAGAGAGAGAGAGGTGGCCTGCTCTCTTGCCCACATGTCTGTCCTTGGCTTGCTGCATTGTTCCAGTGAAGCCCAACGTAAACTGGAGGAACAACACCTCATCTTCCAATTAGGGACTTTACAGCCTTCCGGACTGAATATTGAATTCAACAACTTTAGGTCGTGAGCTCCCTCCCCCATCCCCACCCCCTTTCTGTTTCCCCCTTCCTTTTTTTTCCAATAAATTATAAAGATTTTGCTTTTCCCACCTATTTCCATTATATATAAAAAAAAAACCCCACTAGGGCTATACCTTGAGTGCCCTACCAACCATTCTTAATTAGCACATTCGTTTAGATAATATCACCAACTTTAACTTTAACACCTATGTGTTCTATTGTACTATTGTCATTGACATCTTTTGATGATCTGCTTCTATCACTGCTTGTTTGTCCCTACAACCACACCCTCCACCACCTCTCTCTCTCTCTATCTCTCCGCCCCCCACACACACACCTTAAACCAACTTATATTTCAACTCTTTCTTGGACTTGAACTCAAGTTCTGTCGAAGGGTCATGAGGACTCGAAACGTCAACTCTTTTCTTCTCCGTCGATGCTGCCAGACCTGCTGAGTTTTTCCAGGTAATTCTGTTTTTGTTTTGGATTTCCAGCATCCGCAGTTTTTTTGTTTTTGTAACTGTTAATAGTCTACTAGAGAGCAGATGTGCCAAGGCACCTCTCTTCAAGACGGCTAACACCAATAAGGACAGCTCCATGAGCAACCCGGGATCAAACTCATAATCCAAGATCAGACACCGGCAGTTGAAACATCCTCCATTACAGCACCAGTTTTGAAAATAATTTAGCAAGGTAAATTCAATTTAAAAATATAACGGGTGTAAGTACGTTTTGCGGGTAGTGCAATACAAGCGATAGCAAATTAGAAGTCTATTTAACCTCTGCCTGATTTTCTTCCAACTGAAAACAAAATTGGAAGGATTGCAAGGTGGGCTGCCAATTCAATATCAAAATGATGCATTTTGGTAGGAAGAGCGAGAGGAGACAAAAAGTACAATGCTAAACTGGAGCGCAGGAGCAGAGAGACAATGGGGCACATGTTCACAGATTGTTGAAGGTTGCAGGATAGGTTGAGAAAGTGGTTAAAAAGGCAAATGTGATCCCGGTTTTCTAAATAAAGGCATGGAATACAAAAGCAAAGAGGTTGTAGTGAACCTTTATAAAACATAAGTCCAGCCTCAATTGGAACACTGTGTCCAATTCTGGGCACTATACTTTAGGAAAGATGTGAAGGTTTTAGAATGGGTGCACTAAAGATTTACGAGAATGGTTCCAGGAAAGAGGTACTTCAGTTATGTGGGAAGATTGGACAGGCTGGGATTGTTCCCCTTAGAGAAAAGAAAGATGAGAGGAGATTTGATAGAGGTGTTCAAAATAATAAGAGATCTAAACATTGGATCAAAAGAAACTATTCTCATGGTGGAAGGGTCAAAAATCAGAGGACACCAATTTTAGGTGATTTTTAAAAGATTTAACAATGACATTAGGAAAAACACCTGTTTGCAATGAGTGAACAGGATCTGACTGCACTGCCTGAGAGCATGGTAGAGGCAGATTCAATCGTGGTTTTCAAAAAGGGATTGGATAAGCGCCTGAGGAGAAACAATTTGCAAAACCATGAGAAAAGGGTAACGGAGTGGGTGAGGCTGAGTTGCTTTCACAGAGCCAGCATGGGCATAGCAGGCCAAATAGCCTCCTTCTGTGCTGTAAAGATTCTATGATTCTATGCTGCTGTTCTGATGAAGAAAAACAGGAGAAAGTCTGAGGAAATTCTGGTCTAAAGCAATTCAACTACATTTTCAAAAAAAAATGCAGAAACATTTTCTGCACTAGAATAAGAGTACACCTGGTAAAAAGTAATTACATGATCTTTATTAAATTCTCAGAGCTATTTCAAGATGCTGGTGCCACCTCCAACCTTGCTAATGGAAAACAATCAAACTAAAGTACAAAACACTTTAGTCCATTCCCAGCTCCCTCAGTAATAAAATAACAGAATATAAATCAAGGTATATGTATAGCATTCAGGATCTGGGTGCTTTCCAAAGCCCAGTAATCAGGAAAGAATAGAGCAGGACTATCATTTTCAGTATCCACATGATCTGAGTGCCAGTGGAGATTTTGCCAGATGCAAATATTTTCAGTCCACAAGGAACAAGCATACTAATTCTCAGCAAAGTCCACTTTTATTATATTACATTTATAGGCTAATCTGTTTCTCCGCTGACTGTATTTTATATGTGCTCAGTAACTTACAATTTATTATTCTGTGTGTTATTCTGGACAATTGGAATTTGTGTCAAGGAAATGGCCCATAATGTAATGTAGCAATCAAGGCCAAGAAACTAGACAGTAGCCCTCTTGAAAAATAAATCTTCATGAAATAAAGCACATAACCTGAGCTTTATGTAGCTGTGGCTTTAAACCAAGTCACAGTAATGGCTCTAAAATGTATGATTACTGAGCAATATACAGTCACAAATATTGTAAACTCTCAGGAGAACGCTACCTCATTTACAATATTAAAATATAGGGCACTTTGCATCAATTAGTCTACACATTGCAACACTCCTTATCCCCATGTTGCTCTTTTAATACCAAATACAGTACACTCTACATCAATTAATTTTCAGCCCTATTATTTATATTACATTCTTAGTTTATAAATGGACTGCTGAATAAACTGTTACATGTTAGCACATGTCCAAAGTTATGAACTGAAGTATGGAAGTACAACTAAAAACCTGATGGGTGAGCGCTTCAGGAATTCATTGCATGTTGCTGACTTCCTCCCTAAAGGATGCAGTGCAAGTGGGTATTGACACTGAAATCCTTTAACCAATGTGTGCAGTGCAAACAATCATGTTCTAGTACTTTCCCCGAGGGAGAGTCTGATCTGCTAACAATCCCCTCTGAGATGTCAACTTCTTAGTGCTAAAACTCCCTCAATGTTCCCATGGATAATAGCATGGACAACTGTAACACTAAGACATATGGACCAACAGATCCTCAGTTCAAACTCCGGTTTATGCTGAGCTGTTTGATTTCAGTGGGGACAGCCAAAGTGGTGCTGCAGATAGCTTCAGCATCTTGAGGGTAATGGAGAAGAAAAATCAGACAACTTTCCATGCCTTAATGCTATCCAGTGACTTTAGTTGGAAAATACACACATATGAGTGTCAAGTGAGAAATTGATTGGGTTTGGATGTCACTGCCCCTACAGCTTTCTGGCACACACTCTCCCACTTAGAACAGCCACTTGAATGAAGTATGTAAGGATCTACACCCCAGCAAGAGCAGTACTTTGGGGAGAAGGGAAGGAAAAAATGCTGGGATGAAGAAAACATTGCTCACAGAATTCCAAAGCAGTGAGATATGGTTTAGCTCTGAGGCTTCCCATACGTCAAGTATTGTTGCAGACTGGTCATAGGGGAAAGGTGTGGAACAAAGACTCGGCATTATCAACAGGTCACTTGAGGCCCCAAGAAACACATTCTCATATTGTCAACTTCTCACCTATCATTGGTGCTGGGGCAGGGGTAGGGAAATATCCATTCCTAGTTTTTTTTAAAGGAGAAAGCTGAAATATAAGATTAATGGCATAAAAATCATAGTTCTGCCATAAATACTAGAAATTCTGGTCCCAAGAGTTTCACATGTTCTGATTTTTCATTAGATTAATGTGTGCACTTCCTAAGGAACACAGATATTTTCCCCTGAATTCTAACTAGCAATTAACTGGGAAAATGAACATTACTGCATCAAAACCATCTTAATGAACTCAGAATGTGCAAGATGTGATAGATGTGTTTCTGTGAATTAGATCATTCTAATGAATGATCTGGGCCGACAAAAATACATCAGTCAATCAGTTTATGACTGGTAGACACTAGGTTTTATTGAAACCTTTTGAAGCAGAGATAGAATCCAGATTACATCTGGACATGTTGTACCTATTCACTTTATAACTGTGTATTGATGGACAAATATGACATGGACAGTGACAGCAGTTCAGGGGAAGGTGTTGCTGAGCAATGTAACAGGATAGAATTTGCAGTTAAAATAACAGTGAGGCTAATGGCACCGGTCACTATTTATGCACAAATAGTACACCAACTTCAATCAAGGGTCAGATGTGTTGTTAAATGAGAATATCCAAAGATTTCTATATAAATTGCATCACTCCATCGTTTGTTTCGCAAAAACAGTTTTCCTCTGTATGCCTCACTATTGGATGTTGTGAAGTTACTGTATTTGCATGGTAGATACAAACTAAATCCGCTATTTTTAGGTTTAGTAATTAAGAGTGTAAGTACATTTTTAGCAATGTTAATGGCTACCCATCTGGCATTGAAAATTAACTATTGGGCTAGATTTTGCAGTTAGCGATGAAAGAATAACTGTCCTCAAAGAAAGCTACCCTCAAAGATTGAGCAATCTCTGTGAAATAACTTCCCCTCTCCCAATAGCAATTTAAATTTGACACCAAGTCAAGAGCATCTCCAGGCATCCACAGCAGTGGTGTCAGAAAGTAGGGTAAGCAACCAATCACATGAGGTATTCTCACATGCAACAAGGAAATTAAAAGCAAAGAAATAACATTGCTTTCAATTTAAATGTTTTGATGATGAAATAAGTAATTATGATTAGATTAAAATAGAAACTAAAATAAAGATAAACAAACTTTTAAAAAAACAGCATTTTTTGGGACCCAGCAGGGGCTCTGAGGTGGAACCAGAAGCAGATGGTGGAGGCCCCCCCACTCGCTCGCATTGTGATCTCAATTCGTTAGGCGGGACTTCTGTCCCTGGCGGCTTCCAAGGAAAGACTTGCCGGTGGCTTCACCACTGCCTGATTGGCATGTGGTTCAGTGAGCTTTCCCAAAAAGAGGCTGTGCAGGTCTCTTGCTGGCTCTCCTGTCAGTAAGTGAGACACCTGATGCCTGAAAAAGTTTACACCCATAAGATTCTGAGTGACAAGATAGATAGTGAGAGGATATTTCCTCTTGTGGAGAAATCTGGAGGCACAAGCACAATATTTCATTTAAGATGGAGATAAGGAGTAATTTCTTCTCTCAGACGGTTGATCCTCTTTGACGTTCTCTACCCCAGAGAGCATATGGAGGCCGGGTTGTTAAATACATGTAAAGCTGTATTTTAGACAGGCTCATTGTTGGGGGGGTGGGGGGGCAAGCAGGAGAATAGGATTAAGCTCACAAATCAGATCAGCCATCTTACTGAAAGATGCAGCAGGCTCAGTATATCAAACGACCTACTACTGCTCCTATTTCTTATGTTCATATGCTGTACTAAAATAGGAGAGGGGTAGTTATAGGAGATTCTGGAGTCAGGTTTATAGGTAGCCTTTTTGGTAGTCATGCTGTGATACCTGAATGCTATGTTACCTCTAAGTGTAATACATTACGGAAAAGGCAGAAAAATATTTGGAAACAGATGGCGAGCAGCTGAAAGTCAAGATTCACTTTGCAACCAATAATAAAAATGAAATGGAAAAAAAATGCAGAAAGAAGTATACTTTAAGACCTAGAGGGAGTCTGACACTAGATTGAAAAATAAGACTTCAAGGTCAAGAGGAAGGTTGTAAAGGTCAATGTCCGGCTGCAGTGTTGGTGTAGCAGGTTCACATTTTGGGGGCACCTGAGTTTTCTGGTGAGGAAGGCCATGCCACAATGCCATCCATGGGCCTGACCTTCAAATGTTGGCAGGATCGAGACCAGGTGTGGGTGTGATTTAAAAATTGCATTACCGGAGGGAGCCCCTGGATCCCAACACCTCCAGGACGCATAGCAATTTTCAAAGTGAGGGAGGGGAGAGAACGGTTAACCCACTTGTCTCCAATTAACGGCCCATTAAGTTCCCTTAGGAGTTTGTTAATGGGCCGAGGAAGTCAGGGCTGCAATTTTCAAAAGGGATTTCAGCGAACCCGAAACAGTGTGGTACACGCTAGTGTACAGTTGTCAGGTTCAAATCGGGGCGATGGCAAAGTTTTTCTGATGACATGAAAATTATTGGGTCCTGGGGGTTCTTGTGCCTGATCATGCACATTACCTCTAATTTAACCATGTAGGCACTTTCACAAGATTTTACGCTGCTGGCTGTCTGAGGTGCTGCCTGTTCTTTTTGACAAGGCAGTGACAAGCCCATCATGACTGCTGTCTGCCTTTGCTGCTTGTGCTCTGTGGGCATTACCCACCTCCTGATACCCTCAATGCCACGAATTGGGTGCTGAGCTCACCTCCTAGTCAATTAGGGCACTTACATTTGAAAATAGCATCGCATGAGCAATACAGTTGAGGTGCGGGGTCGGAACCCAGAATTTATTCCGGCGTTGGGTTCCCAATCCCATGTTGAAAATCCAACCCCATGGGCAGAATTTTGCCATCGGTGAGCAGGGGGCGGGACCATCTCACCAATGCGCAAATTGACGGGGGATGACATTGGGTGGAACCCCCAACATCATCCCGACCAATTTAAATTTTCAGGAAGGCGGGGGCGCAGCAAAATCAGCTGTGTGCCTGCTGACCTGTCAATGCCCAATTGAGGCCATTGACAGGATCAATTATACAATTAAAGGACCTGCCCGTCCAGCCTTAAGGTTGGCGGGCAAGAGGGAGCCCCGGCGACAAATGAGAGAAAACAGGAAACCTCATCCACCGGCGGGATGAAGTTTCATGTTGGGTTTTAAAAAGTTTAATAAAATAATTATGTAAATTATGAACACGTCCCATCTCATGTGACATTGTCACATGAGGGGGACATGTTAAGGAATTTTTTTCTCTCTATTTTTAATCTTTTTGAAAGTGTCAGCGATCTCCCTGAGGCAGCACTTAGCCTCAGGGAGATGTGCACTCTGTCCTGCGCAAGCACGAAAGAGCGCGCTCTCGCTTTTGGGGAATTCCCCCCTGGCCGCACCACCGGACGTCACGTTGGGCGGGCCTTAACTGGCCCGCCCACATAAAATGGCGGCAGGGCCCTCTTCTTCGGCAGGGATCAGCTCCCCGTCCGCCGGAGATTGGGTCGGGCCTGCCCACCTGAGAGGCAGAAAATTCTGCCCCATGTCCTTGAGCAGAAAGCAAATGGAACTTCGGGATAGAACTTGAATTAAAATGGCAGGGAGAGTGGTAAGGACACAAAGGCACAATAAAGAGGCAAATAACCCAACGGGACTGGAAAA
Source organism: Carcharodon carcharias (assembly GCF_017639515.1). NCBI lineage: Eukaryota > Metazoa > Chordata > Chondrichthyes > Lamniformes > Lamnidae > Carcharodon > Carcharodon carcharias. The sequence goes on from NC_054473.1 coordinate 34,203,335, forward strand.
GTGGAGAGGTCAGTGAGATAAAAAGCGATCAGACTCAAATTAATAGGGGAAAAAAGATCTAAACTTGAAATTAGAAAGGAATAAAAGCATATGGTTTAGATAGAATTGAAAGGGTACGAAACAGGCAATGAGGTGGTGAGGGAATAAAAATATTGCTGTAGAAAGGAATGAGGGATATCAAAAATTAAATGAGAAAACCAGGGAAAATAATTGGACTAATATTAGAAACCCTGGAATAAGGATCGAGAGGTATGCATGTCAATGCATAGGGCTTTCAAAATAAAACTTAAGAGTTAAAAACATTTACGACTGTGAAGGGAGATAAACAGCATGTATAAAGGCTATAGTTTAAGCTTAGGTAGGGCAGGTCAACAACATGGATAGGTTCAATGTAAGTGCAGAATAGTACAATGAAAAGTCAAATAAAAATGCTGCACTCAAAAAAAGGTCAAGTTCAGGGAGATGAAAAAGGTTTGCCCAAATTAACAGGATAGAAAAAATAACAAATAAGGTGACAGATCAACATTGAGAAATCTTCAACTATGAATACAACAGAGGGCACAAAACATATATGCCTATAAAGGGAAACCAAAGCTTAAAAGCAAGGCATATGATAAAGTTAGGGCGAACAATAGTAAAGATAATCACAAAGAATACAGAAAGCGTAGTTTGGAGATGAAAAGGTTAGATGAAAAAGATTAGGAGGGCTAAAGGGGTATATATTTTTTAAAAGCAGGTAATAAAAAAGGAAGTAATATATGGGCTTTCATAACCAAACAAGTTAAAACAATAATGGGAGAGTAGGACCACTTAGGGATGGAGAACTAAGGGACAACTATTGAAATATTTCAATAATGACAGCGTTATTTAACAGTGATGTCACAGAATTGAAAACCATCCATTTACTAATGTTCAGTTTGCCATCTGATCCTTATTAAAAATATTTTTTTCAAAGCGGCTGTGGAAATATTGCTCTAGGCAGAATATAAATTACAAGTAAAATTAGTCTTCATTTTCATTTGAAAATAATGCACAGAAACATTGCATATGCAAGTTAGGACAGGTACAAAAATTACCCCTTCACTGCGGGTTGCCACTTGTCAAAATGATACGGAAAATGGTGTCATGCCAGACAGTTATAGTGGAATCTGGAACCATTTTTACAATTTTTCTTCACATGAATAGGTGATAAAACAGTACAACTATTTGTAACGAGGGTTTGAACAAAATAATTTTTTGAACCTTAATTATTGACAATGAATTGCTGCAGAATGATAACGTGCTGGGGTATGGCTATTTGCTTTGCAGATTGAAGGAAGGCCAGCCAACACAATTCTAAACTTTAAAGAAATAGGTTATAATACTGGCTACAATTTTACCTTATGGTTTCTTTTTGGAGTGGCAGCCCTTGTGTCTAATGGAAGTTACCCGTCATAAGATTGTGAGGTTTTGTGAGTAACAAAGCCCATTCTTTGAGGCTGAAGAAAATCTGTCACCTTCTTTCAAGTATACACAATAACTATTCATCTAAAAGAATGAACTATTCTTCTGCTAAGGTGCTATCTTTTGGTCACATGTTTGGAATAAAACAGGACCGTGAATGCCCAACTAAGTGCAGAAGCAGGGTTGTTTCGTGGCTGCTAGTTGATGATTTATATTTCCCAGAGGGAGTGGAATTCAGTAACTCTCAAGTGACTGTTGAGAGTGAGTTGTCAGCCTTCTAAGTGGATAGAAAAATCATAATATCCTTGTGACCACAAAGTACTCTATTTATAACTCAGGTGTCGCATTTTTAATTGAAAAATAATATTTGCTTGTATTTCTGTTTTTTCAGTTCATGAAAAAATGGAGGAAACTACCTTCTGATGTCAAATATGTGGAAATAATATATTCTGTTTCACTCATTAGTCTTCCACAATATCGTTATTTGACTCTATAAAAAACAGTCCTGCTGCTAACAGCACAGAATGGCATAGAAATCGAAGTTAAGGGCAGAGAGGAGCTGCAATCAACCTCTGCCGCAAATCCCCAATTTTGATATTTGCTAATGTACATGCTTGCCCCTAATTTTGAATGATTCCAATTCAGATTCACTTGGGATGGCTGTTGGATTATATCTATTTTACAAATGTCAGATTAACAATAAGGGAGCACAAATTTGGACTTGCATATTTTATTGAGCTTCTGGTTGCAGTAGCTTGGAGGTTGTTGTTGTATTTCTTTTAAAGGTTTGCACATTAACTTTCCGCTCCCATTTCTATCCAATTTTACAGAGTTCCTCCAAGGACATTCACTTCCATCTGTCTGAGAAGGATGAGTTGAATTTAAGGTAACTTGTCCTCCAGTAGTCCATTCTTTATCTGGCCCCTTCATCTGATTGCATTGCTAAGGTTTGGAATTTACCATATTGGATAACTATTTTATGTAATTTACAAAAGACCATTTTTCACAAATCAGATTTACTAATTAATGAATTTTTGATCCATGAATGCTAGTAGTTTTATGTGACTGCACCACATTAATCTTCTAATAAATATTTGCCAACTGAAGACACCAGTCATCAGAAATGACCACTTACTGAAGGTATTCAAAATGCTTGTTCATTTATAGATTGAAACAAATTATCTGCATAAATTTTAACCTAAGAAAACAAAAGCAGAATAATGTAAGAGCAGAATCTTTGAGGTATTTGCAGATAGATGGGATGTACATCATTTATCATAATAGTTTCAACAATATTCTCATATGAATAATATGTAATGCTCTCAGACAATTTCAAATTAGACCTCTGTCAGAGACTCTGCACTAGTTCAGTACAAAGAATAACAATGTGGTACTCACTCTTTATTATGATTGTTGTCTATCTGCAATTCAGGGTTGCTCAATGACAATTTTAAATGAGTAAAATCCAATGGCAATAAAAAGAGTTACCACAGACACTGAATATCAAAGACAATTTGCAGTAAAATGCAGGTACCATGAGCTGAGACCACTTCATGTTAATGAATGCTACTTAAAGGCTTAGCAAAATAAATTGACTACAGTTTCTAAAAATATTCCAGAACTATTTACCCTGAAAAAATTCACACACAATCATACAAACCAACAATTATCCATTCCTATGCCAATAATTATTTGCAATACAAATTTATGTTGTGTGCAAACACTTACTTAGAATAACCCAATTCCAATATCACTAAAGACACAGAAACACAAAATCTGTTAACCACGTGATCCCTATGGTAATTAAAAATTAATTAAATGCCTTCCTTTGTTTGTGGAAAAACTGGTTTACCACAGGTTCTTGTTGCTTGTTTAAATATAATTTGTAATATCATGGCTCACCATATAGTCTTAAGATAAAAGAAGTGTGAAATATGAAATAAAATATTTATAAAAGATGCCAGGACATATGATTTGCTGCAACATATCTTTTTGCAATAAACTTGTGTGAACTTCCATTTTTATTGACTTTGAATGTTTCCTGCGTAGCAACAGACATTCTAGGACAGTTTTCTAGGACAGTTAGTCAAGATTCAACTTGAGAACAAGCTACTTTCGATCTAGTAATGCATAATAAGACAGGATTAATTAATAATAATATAGTAAAGGATCCTCTGGGGAAGAGTAATCATAAAATGATAGAATTTCATATTTCATGATGTGGTGAAGTCTGAAACTAGAGTCTTAAATCTAAATAAAGCCAATTATGCAGCTATGAGGGGCAAATTCATTAAGGTAAATTAGGAAATTGGATTAAAAGATATGACAGTAGATAAGCAATGCAAACATTTAAATAAATAATTCAAAATTCTCAAGAAATATTCAAAATTTATGTAGTATCTTTAATGCAGTAAAATGTCCCAAGGTGCTTCACAGGAGACTTATCAAACAAAATATGCCACAAAACCACATGAGATATTAGGGCGGATCACTAAAAAATTGGTTAAAGAGGTGGGTTTTAAGGAACATTTTAAAAAGGATAACAGAAGTAGAAAGGAGAGAAGGATAGGGAGGAATTTCCAGAGCTTGGGACCCAAGGCACGGCCACCAAAAATGGAGCAATTAAGATCAGGGATGTTCAAGATGGCAGAATTGGAGGAGCACAGATAGCTCAGAGAGTTGTAGCACTGAAGAAAGTTACAAAGGTAGTGAGTGGCAAGGCCATGGAAGGATTTGAAAACAAGGATGAGAACTTTAAAATCAAGGCTTTGCTTAACTGGGAGCCAATATAGGTCAGTCAGCACAGGGGCGAAAGCTGAACGAGACTTGCTGCGAATTTTAGTTTTATGGAGGGTGAAAGGTGGGAGGCTGGTTAGGAGTGCGTTGGAATAGTCAAGTCTAGAGGTGAAGGCAGCAGATGAGCAGAGGCAGCGGCTGAGGCAGAGATTGAGTCAGGCAATGTTATGGAGGTGAAAATAGGTGCTTTTAGTGGTGGCGCAGATATGAGATTGGTAGCTCATCTCAAGGTCAAGGTTTTCACCAAGCTTGGTTCAGTCTCAGGCAGTTGACAGAGAGAGGGATGGAATCAATGTCAAGGGAGCAGATATTTATGGCAGAACCTAGGGCAGAATATTGCCGTTGGCGTGCAGGGTCAGGCCCAACACACTGGCACATAAAATGATGCGCGATGATGTCAGGCGTGCGTCCTGATGTCATCGCACGCCATTTTGATATTTCGTTCGGTGGGCGCGTGTCAAAGGCAGCTGCGCAACCACCGAGCTGTCGTCGGCCTATTAAGGCTATTAAAAAAGCAATTAAAGTTGTTAGCAACGCTGCCCATCCAACCTTAAGGTGGGCGGGCAGACGAAGAGCCCAAGCTGCCTTCACATTTTTCAGGAAACCTCATCCACGGGCAGGGTGATGAGGTTTCCTGAATGTTTTATAAAATAATTAATTAAATTTTGCGAAATTCACCAACATATCCCAGCTTGTGTGACACTGTCACATGATGGGACATGTTTAAATAATTTTTTAATTCTTTTATTAAAAAGTTTTATTATCAACTTATCTCTCTGAGGCAGCTCCGTGCCTCAGGGAGATTGCTATGCTCTTTTGTGCGCATGCGCAAAAGAGCGCAGGCCCTGACTCTCCCTCCTCCCCCGATCCACACAGGTAGCACTGAGTGCTATCAGCCACACGTTATGCTGGGCAGGCCTTAACTGGCCTGCCCACCTAAAATGGTGGCACACCGCCGTTTGTGGGCAGTGATCGGCTCTGCACCCACCCCTGCCCACTGCTGTCCAGCTCACCTGACATGGGTAAGATTCAGCCCCTAAAGTCAATGGTTTCAGTTAATTTGAGGAAGTTTTCACACATCCAATACTATATGTCAGACAATTTAGAGATACTAGAGATATTGGCCAATTAATGGCCAGCCAGCATGAATCACACGCTGAAAGGCTCAGCACTGCCTGGGTGTTGGGGGGGGAGGGTGAGTGCAGAAGTTAGCGCATGCGCATGGGTGCGCTCATTCAAAGCTCCCTGAAGGCACAGAGCTGCGTCAAGGAGCTGAAGATTTTTAACTTTTCAAATAAAGATTTTAAAATTAAGGAAAACATGTCCCCTCATGTGACTCTGTTACATAGAACCATAGACCATAGAACACTACAGCACAGAAAACCAGCCCATTCGGCCCTTCTAGTCTGTGCCAAAATATTATTCCGCTAGTCCCATTGACCTGCACCCAGTCCATTACCCTCCAGACCTCTCCCATCCATGTATCTATCCAATTTATTCTTAAAACTTAAGAGTGAGCCCGCATTTACCACATCAGATGGCAGCTCGTTCCACACTCTCACCACTCTCTGAGTGAAGAAGTTCCCCTTAATGTTCCCCCTAAACCTTTCCCCTTTCACCCTAAAGCCATGTCCTCTCGTGTTTATCTCTCCTAATCTAAGTGGAAAGAGCCTACTCACAATTACTCTGTCTATACCCCTCATAATCTTGTAAACTTCTATCATATCTCCCCTCATTCTTCGACGCTCCAAGGAATAAAGTCCTAACCTGTTTAATCTTTCCCTGTAACTCAACTCCTTAAGACCCGGCAATATCCTAGTAAATCTTCTCTGCACTCTCTCAATCTTACTGATATCCTTCCTGTAGTTAGGCGACCAGAACTGCACACAATACTCCAAAGTTGGCTTCACCAATGTCTTATACAACCTCACCATAACATCCCAACTCCTATACTCAATCCTTTGATTTATGAAGGCCAGTATGCCAAAAGCTTTCTATACAACCCTGTCTACCTGTGACACCACTTTCAGGGAATTATGTATCTGAACTCCCAGATCCCTTTGTTCCTCCGCACTCCTCAGTGCCCTACCATTTACTGTGTATGTCCTATCTTGGTTTGTCCTTCCAAAATGCAACACCTCACACTTTTCTGCATTAAATTCCATCGGCCATTTTCTGGCCCATTTTTCCAGTTGGTCCAGATCCCTCTGCAAGCTTTGAAAGCCTTCCTCGCTGTCCACAACGCCTCCAATCTTAGTGTCATCAGCATACTTGCTGATCCAATTTACCACATTATCATCCAGAACATTGATATGGACAACAAACAACAATGGTACCAGCACAGATCCCTGAGGCACACCACTAGTCACAGGCCTCCAGTCTGAGAAGCAATCATCTACTACCACTCTCTGTCTTCTCCCACACAGCTAATTTCGAATCCAGTTTACAACCTCTCCATGGATGCCAAGTGTCTGAACCTTTTGAACTAACCTCCCATGTGAGACCTTGTCAAAGGCCTTACTAAAGTTCATGTAGACAACATCCACAGCCTTTCCTTCATCTACTTTCTTGGTAACCTCCTCAAAAAACTCTACAAGGTTCGTTAAACACGACCTACCACGCACAAAGCCTTGCTGACTATCCTTAATCAGCCTTGGCTGTCCAAATAATTGTATATCTGATCTCTCAGAACACCTTCCAATAATTTACCTACTACTGATGTCAGGCTCACTGGCCTGTAATTACCTGGTTTACTTTTGGAGCCTTTTTTAAGCAACGGAACAACATGAGCTACCCTCCAATCCTCCGGCACCTCACCCGTGGCTAAGGACATTTTAAATATCTCTGCCAGGGCCCCTGCAATTTCTACACTAGTCTCCCTCAAGGTCTGAGGGAATATCATGTCAGGCCCGGGGGATTTATCTACCTTTATTCGCATGAGCAGGGACATGTTAGGAATGAGACTTAAACATTTTTATTTTATTTTTAATTAACATCGGAAACTTCATCCCACCCGTAGATGAGGTTTCCTCAAAAATCCAAACCCCACTTGGTCTTTTTGTGCGCCCAGCTACTGTAAGGTTGGATGGGCAGGGAAAAATTCAATTTAATTAATGAATTAATGGGCTTAACAGCCCTCTTAATTGTCGGCGAATGTGCAATGCCAAATCCCGCGTGCATCTGCTGACCGAAATATCGCGCAAGTGCACAATGATGTCAGGGCACTTGCCCAATGTCATTGCACGCTATTTCACGCTCGTGTGTGTTGGGCGAGCGCCCGCATGAGGTGAAAGTTCAGCACTATGTTTTCAGGTGATACTGTCCAGGGACTGCATGTATATGAAAAATAGCCATGCATTCTCTGACAGAGATGTTACATGCCAGGTAGCAGACACAAACCACAGCGCGCAATGTTAAACAGTTATCTCTCAACATCTACACAACTAAAACAGTCTAAAGGTGGCAATCTAATTTGAAATATTTACGGAACAATTGCTTTATTTGACTCGTGGTCGATGGCTTATAAAATTAAATATCATACATCAATCTGGTGCTAATTTACTCCTAAACCACTGCTCTTCAATGAGTGTACAGTGCATCAGAACAAAACAAGTATTATTTAGAACATGATTTGTGAATGCAGGACTGGCTGAATTGGTGCTAACTCAGGGACAAAATGAGATTTGGGAACTGAAAATGTGCTTTTCTTATATCTACTTGGCATGGAAGACGGGTTCACACATTTGATATATTAACATTTCCTATCTTGCAAAATGCAATGCACAGTGCATTCTGTATAGCATCCCATCATGGCCAACACACAAAAAATCTAATTTAAATAACAAGCAAGGAAGCTTCATGTTAGAGTAGCTACACTTATTTAATGTTTCCAGAGGCTATTTTCATTTGATTCACTTTACTAATTATTGCATTCATCAAGCAGCCTTGTTAGGGGCCTAGAATTTCCTGTGGAGGGCATAATCAAAACTTTACACCCGATTTACACCCGTTCATATGCCAACTTTACCAATGTTAGTTTACACTGAAATTTCCTGTGGAACTTTACAACAGAGCATTTAATAAAAGCACAATTGAAACATAGGGTAATGAAAGAATATGCTTCCATGGTATATTGTTCAGTTCCAACATTGCCCTCACTCTCTGAAATTCCATTGAAATCAAACTTTGGAAGTAATCAACTTATATCACATTATATGCTTTTATTAACAAGTGAATAAAACTGTTAACTTGTTAAAACAAGCAGTGAATTGTAGGCTGCTCAAGTTAATAGTTCTCTTAATGTGAATCTATTAAACACCAATAATTAATTTAGAGTTTAGGATTCTTGTTACTTCAGTTTCTCTTTACTTTAACCCTCTGCATTCCTAAACTACTCCTTAAAAGCCCTACAGGGGAGGGAGCTATATGTTACAAGGAGCAGCTTCCATGAAAACCTTGGCATGAAAAGCAAATACTTGGAATCAGAATGCTTTTGGCATTTAAGACCTGAATGACTGTCAACTTTAAAAGACAAGACTAATAGGATTCCATAGGTTAAAGAATACGTGTTTGAGTGAACAAGTTTTGTGCCTTGATCTTTGACAATGGCTTTCTTAAATTTCTTCCACAATCAAACAATTCTTGTGGACCAGATATTGGCTATAATTTAAATTCAAACCCAATTACATGTATGTGTTTTGTCTTTGGGAATTCACTGAAGAGAAGAAAAGCTGCAGTAATATTTGGATTTGTCTTTACAAAAGGTACATTGCAGTTGGTAGGCTTAACGCTCTGATTAATCTATACTTTTCATGTTGACTGAGAACTTCAGTTTAATAATCAAGCACATCCATTAAAATAAAGCACTTGTATTTGCTCTTTTTCAACTGAAAGTTATTTGTACATCTTACACTGTGAGTGCAATTTGCAGATTTACATAATCCAATAACCCTGTGCAGAATTGTATCACTACCAGAGATTTATAGTAATCAGGTTTACAAATAATTCAGAATCCAGGTTATAATTGAGTTTTTCAAAAATATTTGCCATATAAGCAAATATATTTTGGCTAATATTTATTGAAGTCCTTCGATGACCATTACTTTTGATGGTGTTTCATTTGCAAAGCAGTGAAAGCTGGTAGTTTTAAATCCATTTAACACAGCAATACATAGAAATCAATTTTAAAATTTCTTCATTGAACCTATAAAGCTGTATTATATCAATCTAACCTATACAACATCTTTACAGATCACAGTCATATTTTCATTTGGTTTTATTTTTATTGCTGAAAAGAGTCACATTGCTGCAGCCTTTCATCTTGTTCTCAGCAGGACAAACACAAGAATGCCAAATTTCAAACCATTACAACAATTTATACTACAGGGGAAAAGGATGCTGATTGGTTGGCAAGTCAATTCTGATTAGCTGAGGCATTGCCATTGGAGAAAGCAATGGGTAAATACCAGCACCCTTTTCTCCTGTAACAATCATTGTTATGATTGTTTGAAATTTAGCATTCATACAAGACGAAAAGCTCCAGCAACATGTCTTTCTTCTTGGCAATGTTCAAGTTCCGTGCAACCAAGTAACTGTTTTATTTTTTTCTTCAAATGTCCTGCTTTTCGAAACGTGGCTAAAGTCTGGCTCAACAATGTTGAATGCTAATTGTTATTTCACTCAATGAGGAATTACGACACTGTCACTTTCTGCTCTGCTGTAGTTCTTTAACCATTTCGCTAATAACTTAGTGCAGGGCTTTCTTTATTTGCTCTCACTGTTCATTATATGTTAATTTGTTAAATATATTTTCAGTAAATGTGTAAATTGGGTATTATGTCAAAGTGAACTCCAAGACTGAGATTGCTTTTGCTAATCGCAAGTGTAAATTCAAAGAGAGAATGGCCTGGATTTGTGCAGAGTCATAGAGACTCCAGGGACCTTTAATAATGATGCGTGGGACCCTATCTGGAAGTTCCACCCACATTTTCGACAGATTCTATTTTTGCCAAGGAGAGAAATGGGTGTGGATGTTACCCCCATATGTGGGAAACCCAATCTCACTAGAGCCATTTGAGCTCAGTGCTGAGTTCAAACAGACCCCATTTTTTTCTGGAGCAAGGGCCATCTCCCACAGTGTGTGAGTTACAAACTTTTGGAGCACACATAAATGCTTGAGAAGAGCAGATAAGGTCTGTAGAATTGTCAAGTTGTCAACCTGTTTAAGTATTCAGCCCTTTACAAATTGAAAAAGAAAACTCCTTGCCCATGTCTATGAGTTGAAAAAATCCTGTTCGAGCACTTTCAATAGCTGTTTGAAGATATAACCTTAAGTGCTATCATAATAGCATTATTACTGTTTGACTGCTTTCCACAACCTATCATTATCACAGTGGGTGGCTGTAAGTTCACAGTTTGATTGACAACTCATAGAGATCATTAAAGGATTATCTCTCTTTGATGTGGGGTTATGAATACAAATTTACTTGAATGGATTTAAATGTATCGAATGGGTTTCCATGAATTAAAGTGCTTTTACATATAGTGAAGTCTTTAGTTTATTTCATCTCAGCATGGCTCCTGAGATCTGCCTTCGGTGGATACTGGATGAGTTGGCATAGAAGGTGTAAGTGGAAAGGATGGTGAGGTATGATTTGGCATGAGTTGGCATTACATTAGCATAGGGGTTATAACAGGCCATGGGGTGTAGGGGGGCATGGGTTGGAATGAGTTGGTATGTATGGGCATGGGGAGTGGATGGGGGTGTGAGGGATGAGGGCTAGAGGGCCTTATGTTTCAGAACACAACTGGGATGAAGTCCCAGAGCACTGAGACAGGCCTTTTAAACAGCCCACCTTGGCACCTGGCAACCCCTTTGGGCTGTCTCAGATCTGTATCTGGGGGTGGTGGGCTACATTCCATCTCGCACCAGTCCACCCAGAATGAAGACCCCACCATTTCTGGCACTTACTCCCAAGGTGAGCACAGCAGCTGGGAGATTTCCCAAGTCTGCACACTCTCCTCCGGAACAAAAACCCAGGCCAATGTGTGTCTAAAATTCTGAATGCAAATTTACACTCATTCATAACCTATATAAATGCAGGAAGTTTTATTTCACAAGATGTGGGCATTGCTGGCTAGGCCAGCATTTAATGTGCATCTCTAATTGCTCTTGAGAAGGCGGTGGTGAGCCATCTTCTTGAACCACTCCAGACCCTGTGGTAGAGTTACACCCATGGTGCTGTTGGGAAGGAAGATCCAGGATTTTGACCCGGCAACAGTGAAAGAACAGTGAAGTTTCACTTGTACGAGTGAGGATTTACTAATAAGCAGTTGAGGGTCTGGGTGGAGGTCTCAATCAATTGGCCCAAATTTATGTTCACTTACGCTTGACTTGCTTAGATCTTCTCTGATGCAAATCAGTAATGCATTGCAATTAGGTACTTTTTGGCTGCAAGCTGCCAGGAAATTTTAGGCCAGGATGTGTCCTTTACAATCATTTAATTGGAAGTACATGGTTGTACTATTATTCTTGTGTAAATGTACTTGACTGGGATCAATATGGCAATAACAGCAATAGCTCAGATATATTTGTGAAGAAAGAAATCTCTTTTGACTTGGATCTTTCCGGCTTGTCTCTTAATAAAAGTTTTCATTAAAAAAATGTTCACTAAATTGTCCTTCTCTGTGCAATTGCCACATCACTTTGGCATAGCTGGCACTTATTTCAAAATGGATTTGTCACTAAGTGTAATAGTTGTACTGGTTCGAAGATGCGAATTGTGGGAGTAAGGACAATTAAGTTTATGGGATAAAATGTGGCAGACTGCCAATAAAGAATGCAGCAGATTTAACACCAGTTTTTTTTTTATATTTTAATTTTGTGTCAAACATTGCAGTAAGGCAGGGGAAATCAATAAAGACACGCTTAAATGCAAATTTGGCAGAGCTGAACTCTCAGCTTCATTAGTGGAGGGTTGTGTTTTAAAGCTTGTGTGTTAAACGGGTATTACTGTTCAAACTTTTCTTTTGCTTTGTTTGTCAGTTGAACAAATCTGTACCGTGACAAAAATTGCAAAGTGTTTAATAAGCAAGCACAGCTGCTTTGTGATAACTGCCACACAAAGTGCTCGGCTAAAAAACACAGCTGTACTGAAAAGGGACCCACAGCATGCATACATTTGTCTGGTTAACTTCAATGCCTTGACTATCAATCAGGACAAACAAAGAAAAAAATGAATGACATTAGTCAAAACAATGGGTCGCAAATAAGCAGTATTCCATGATTAATTCTGCGCAGTTTAAAAGGGAAATAATTTGTGCTCTGAAAATGCAATGATCGATTGATTTCCATTAGGTTTGCTTTTAAGAAAAAGGATGATTTGAGAATACACTGATAAAATGCCACTCTGTTATTTCGTACAGCAAACAATTCGCCCTGTCAAAAAGAATGTTACACACAGGATTTCTAACCATCTCTTTATGGTACATAAGCTTAGATTCCTTTTTCAAGTTTGGAATTTACATTTACTTGATGTGTAGAGAAACCTCCGATTTTTACATGGGATAAGTTTCAATCATGATGAATATTAGAAAAGGATGTGCATACATTAAATGTATCTAGATAATGAAGTGATTTAGATAAAAAGGGATAATATTGTAATTTTTTAATTTATTAGTTGACTTTCATATTTCCAATTCGTATGCATTATTTCTCTCCAGTTGTTTTGTTATACTTGCAAAATGGACATCTCTTGATTTAGTTTAAATGACAAATGACCTTGCTGCTCTATAAATAAGGACATTTTCTTTACAACTTTTGTAACATTTTAAGAACTGAACTATTCTGTTCAGCCTAGTGAATGAGATTTTAATTATAAAGATTACTAACAATTGGATTTAGGGGGTGATTATCAGTTAAATATGCGTCCAAAACTAGGACTGCCAAGCAACATTAGGTTTAGTGTTTCCATTCCCCTGGTCATTTTGCAGATGTCAAACTCGAAGTAACAGTTGTAATTTCTGCAATTAAAGCCACCATTATTGCTTCCTTGAGTCAAATTAGGAATCTAAACTACTTGCCTAAATGTAACCACCAGTTGCTTCCTGCACATTTGAAGGCTTGGTCTACAGGAGAGGCTTCAAATTGACTGCTGTCTGAAAACTGAGTAATGTCATAAGCAATAATCCATCTCTTAAACACTAACCCAGTGCTTTATCTGCTAGATAATGATTGATACAGCCAGTCCTGTCATGCAGTGAGTCGTTGAGGGATTGGATCACTAGTGTGGGAGGAGAACATATGAGAGCAATCCAAATGCATGACAAACTGCAGACATAACAGTCCACTCAGACACTTGTTACAAGCACATAAACACTTGTTGCACTGAGATTCAAGAGCAGCAGCTGAAAATTAAGTCAGTGAAAAAGCTTGGACTGATCTGTCATTTATCAACCACTAATTAACCATTTACTTGCCAGACTTCTTGTAGAACAATCTATTATGTATCACCCTTGCACCAAATTCAGTGCAATTGATACCTTTCAATTTTGATGGATTTGGTGAACCTTACAAGAAAAAATTGCCGATCTCACCAGCTGATCACATAATAGCACAAACAAAATGATTTAATCAGTTAAGTTAGAACTGGTACCAGCAGAAAACTTATCATTGCTATTTCCAATTTCTTTCAGCACCGCCCACCACCCCCCCACCCCCCCGACTCCCCACCAAAGGTGCACTCTAACACTTTTAACAGCATTAAATTGAAGGAATAAAAAAGAGTGAAAACTATCTGTGGAACACATTTCAGCACTGCTATTTGAACCTCTGTAAAGGTATATACAGACAAATTCACATTTTTACAAGGAATTGTCTCAAGCAATGAATCGAGAATTGTTAAGTGTTTAGTTTTCCATCACGGTTAAAAAATCTTCTAAAGATTAAGCTCTTTGTTTTTGGAAAAGCTTTCAGTTTTGTTATACTTCACAGGTGCTGGTGCACATTTCCTAGCATGCTGTGCCCAAAGCTTGACAATAAGTTGCAGACAGAAAGAGAAAAGAGTTCATGGTCAAAAAGAAACTCCTTTTCCAGCCTCTCTTGATGACAACTGTAGTCACCTTGGCAGATGGAGTAAGGATGACTCTTGACAGCCAAAGCCTACAAGTGTGACATAGTACAACAATCTACTTGTATGGGTGAGTTGCCCCACTGTATCTAAGACCCCACCACCAGATGAATCACTTCTCTCTTTCAACATATTCAGAAAGTGCTCCAGACCAGATGCTTAGAAATTAAGCAAACAAGGAGCCATTACATGGACAGAAATAACAGCACACATTTTCATTCAGTCACTCTCTTTCTTTCACAAGTGTTGACAGGCAAACTTTCCCATTAATGAATACTGCCCAAGTTATTTTTTTGGAAAGCATTTGTTACAAAGCTGTGTCATTAAATATGTATGGAGATTTTAAAACTAAAGGCTCCTTATCATTGTCCTACATGGGCTGTATTTCAAAATTATTACACAAAATCAAATCTACACAACTGAGCTGAGAACATACACCAGCCTTTAGAGAACAGCTCACTGAACATAAAAAGTTCTGTTCTCAAGTACTATTACAAGACCATAAATTAACATTATGGCCAAACACCACTGCAGCATTTTCATGGAGACAGACGCCTTTTAAAAAAATGAATTAAAAGCTCAGTGGAGTTTATCAGAAGGTTGTAATATGTTATATAGGAACACTGTGCAGATTTGGTTTTATTAGTTTGACCATATAACCCTTGGAGACCCAGAAAGGGAGAAATTTCCTCCATTCCCCCTTTTTGTATGGAACACTGTTGAATCCTGACAAACACACAATTACTTTGCCAGGAAATGTTATGCTTGGATAAAGCTTTTTATTGATTGTGTGTTAAAAATGCCTAATTTGTAATTCTTGTACCTCAGCCTGTTTAATCAAATGTGTCATAACCTAACCAAACGAAAACATGTTACTGTACAAAATATAAACTTTTATCTGAAGTTGTTTGTGTACAAATGGTGACAGGCATGCAATAAATGGAAAATATTGATTTATCGAGCAATTGAAACACAAATAATGGAAGAATGCTTTATGTTCGGTTCAGGATTATATGTTCAATTGCTGTGCCTGAGCAGGAATAGGATAGGAAGTGACTTGACAAATTCTGTGCTTGAGCAGTTATGTATAATTACATCAGGTGTGCATTTATCAGGAGTCAATGGACCACAGTGAGCTGAAGCTAAAAGAGTTTTTAAAAAACACTTTATTTTTGAGCTTCTATTATGATGATTGTAAGTTTAATTCTACAATAAACGAACAATTTGCTTTAAAAAGCACCTTTCACAACTTTGATACCTTGATTCCAAATTTTTAAGTTTATTCAGTTATTGTTATAGGAAATAATGCAACCAATTTGCACAAAGTAAGCTCCCACAATCAGCAGGAGATAAATGACCATATGATCTCTTGATTGAGGGATAAAATTGATCAGTGAACTGAACAAAACTTCCCCTGCTCTTCTTTGGATTGTGCTATGGAATCTTCTGTGTTCATCCAAAGAAAGATAGTAAAAAAAATTATAAATAAGCAGAGAATTTTCAGGAGCTACCTTTTCTTGAAAATCTTGTGTTAAAGAAACAGTGTTTTTATTCACAAGCAAATTAAACCTTTCTTTCATCTCCAAAATATCTTGACTTTTGATTTGTAAATTATTTGTGGATATGTCACACTATTGCTGATTCAACCGCTCACAATGCCAAGTTGTACCAGTCCTTCAATATAAGTGGCTTCTTTTAAAGCTACAACTTCCCATGATTGGTTGATTCAGATTGTTTTTATTAAGGCAGTGCACCATGGAGTTGCAAGATGTGGCTCCATGCCTGCAATCCACTACATGCCAAGTTCCTGACACTGTCAAATAGAAGGGAAACAAGACACTTCCACAGAGGGAGGGTGGGAATAGAAATTCACCTGAACCAAGATATCTCCTAACAGCCGGTCATAGAGAGGGATTGGCATAGGTGTGGAATGTAGAAAAATATGCAGCAAGATAGATCTAAAGGCAAGGAAAGCTAAAATAAATGGCAACTGGGAGAAAACAAAAACACCTCCTTTCAACCAGCTAACTTGTCATTTGATCTAAGTGAGAAGTGGAGCTGTTCATAAATCGATTACTGTAAACCAAGCCTCAGCAACTTTTAAAAGCCAAGTGACCAGAATAAAATCATTGCAGAAATTCAAGCAGGGAGAAATTAACTTTTATTATACAGTTTGTTTTGAGCTTATAAATTCCAGAGGAAAAGCAACACTTTCCTTAAGGGCTCGGTTTTCCCTATCCACTGTACAAATACTGACACTTGGTTGTGCCGATTGGGAATTAATTGTATAATTTTGACTTATGCACTTTAGATTCACTGATACACAAGGTAATGTTGTAACAGTGGTGTTCACTTTTTTATCTTTGAACTGACAGTAATGGGCACTGGGAGCATATCAATTTAATGGTCATTTCCTCCAATATTTCTAAAATGTCCCATCCCAGTGCTTTTTAAAATAGACCAATATTATGTTCACCCTTGCAGTAGGCATTATAGACCATTGCTGGTCAAAAGGGCAAGTGACCTGCTCTCAGGCCTTTTGCAGTGCACAGTTAAGGTGACTGACAAGTGCCTGGGGTGATTCACCCTCTTAGTTTTTTTCTCCCTTCCTGTGGGAAGCACCTGGCCTCTACAGCGTGGGGAACGACTATAAACCCAGTGTTTGTTTTAAGCCAAGAAACAAGAAATGGCTTGATGGCTGAATTCCTGTACCTATGGGAACTAAAATTTGGTTACACGCTGTAGATTTTTTTAGCAAATTGGGGGCTAAAATGCAATTGTACACTGGTGAAATCCGCTTCAAATGGGCCAAAGCTTGAATACAGAATTAGGGCTACGTTCTTGTGCATTTGAATGGAGCAAATTCCTACTATTAAGTGCGGATTCCAAAGAAACTTTCTAAGCAAGTAAGTAAATCACCCCTTTGTAACTCATGTAAATATTTTCTGTCTGTATTTTGTGGAAAGAAGAAAGAAGTGAAAATATCTATATGTGTACAAACTGAGTTTGGATGTAATTATGGGTTGCAAAATGCAAAAAAGGAGAAATATTGGGCATAACATTCAAAATTTAGAAATAAATGTAATTAAATAATTCAAACGGGAAATGTTTCACATTCAAAATTTCTCAAACCAATCACTCTGAGAAAAATAAACAGGGATTGTGTTCCTATAGCCTGCAGTTGTTATTGAAGAAGGTATGTCTAGAGATTGTTAAATGAAATCAGTCCCACTGCAATTATGATCATTGAAGCATACACTCAATATATCGTGCCAAATTGGGTAGATTTGAGCAATTTGACTTCCTCCTAGAGACCCTCAGGGACAGTTTTGAGAAAGTACAGACTGTTTACAAACAGAACAAGCCTCTAGGAATTAGGATTTAACTATCTGCAGCAATGTCACTAGCACACAGCTACACACCTGCTATAGAATTCTGCAGCTTCTCAAGATCAATTTTGCCATTCAGTATATATAGTACATGTACTGCATCAGCAACATAAACGCAATCTCTGTTGTTCGCTAGGCAGATTTTTGTTTTGATGGGAGAAGTCAGATGTCAGTCTTCTTTAGGTATCATTTTGAAAAGAGTGTGGGTTTAAAGCCTGCAATCATGACTTGTACTTTGTACATCTTCTTCAATCTACACTTATTAGGATCGATTCTCACTATCTTTGCCTGGCATTAACAGGGTGCTAACAGCCTCAAAATGGGGTTGCTAG
Source organism: Carcharodon carcharias (assembly GCF_017639515.1). Lineage (NCBI taxonomy): Eukaryota > Metazoa > Chordata > Chondrichthyes > Lamniformes > Lamnidae > Carcharodon > Carcharodon carcharias. Next base: position 34,221,422 of record NC_054473.1, read on the forward strand.
CCTTACCACTCCATTAACATGAGTGCTGCAGTTGGCTCCATTTTGAACTACTTCAAATTGCCTGCCTGTTTTTGGTGATAGGCTTCTTCCAAAATGGAAATCAGAGTATTATGATGTGAGTAAGATTAATTGCTATTTTTGGCCAGAAATGTTTGGAGCCAGCACTATTCAGTTCATGGAGCCAGAGGCCAGGCGAAAGATATGTGCCAGATTATTTTCATTGGACTTGGAGGAGCTCAGTCTCTTGTCACAATTATATTCAAAGACCTGAATTTGTGATAATTTTGAAAGCAACTACAGATGCATTGGTTTATGTTTTGGAACTCTTGCACCAGTAAGGCTGATAAAGTTGCTGCTTTGTGTTGTTGAAAAGATATTGTAAGTCTCCTTCAGCTATTTCTTTCCCCTAAATATTTTTGATCATGTACAGGATTGACAGAAGAAGAGCAAGAGGCCAACAGCGAAGGAAGTAGCTAGACAACTTTAAAGACTGGCTTACCAGAACTCCAACAACAAGGTCATGCACTGTTGCTATGATCCGAAAGTTTGGAAGCTGATGATCGCCTATGTTACTTGGGCACTTAGACAACAATGATGACATGAGTTATCTACTTTACAAAATATACAAAAAAACATTTTCTTCTTTTTATTCATTCATGGGATGTGGGCATCAATGGCTGGGCCAGCATTTATTGCCCATCCCTAACTGCCCTTGTTTAGAGGGCATTTTTGAAAGTCAACCACATTGCTGTGGGTCTAGAGTCACATGTAGTTCAGATACGTTCAGCGGATTTCATTCCCTGAAGAACATTAGTGAACCAGATGGGTTTTTAGGTCAATAGGTCATCATCAGACTTTTACTTCCAGATTTTTATTGGATTCAAATTTCACCATCTGTCATGATGGGATTCGAACCCTGGTCCCCACAGCATTACCCTAGCTCTCTAGGCTACTAAGCGGAGGTAGTGGTGTGGTGGTATTGTTACTAGACTGGTATTCCAGAGAGCCAGGGTAATGCCCCAGGGCCTGATGATGATGCTAATTGTTGTAAAAGCCCACCTGATTCACTAATGTCCTTTAGGGAAGGAAACCTTCTGGCCTACATGTGACTCGAGACCCACAGCAATGCGGTAGGCTCTTAAATGCTCTCTGAACAAGGGCAATTAGGGATGGGCAATCAATGCTGGCCTACATGTGACACCCATATTCCATGAATGAATATAAAAATAAAGTCCAGTGACTATGCCATTACCTCCTCTGTTGATTACACTACACTTATTTTTCAGTTATTTATTGGTTCAATGGGTGGAATTTTCCAGCACACATTCTGCCGGCCAGAGTATTGGGTTTCCATGCCAGATTGTCCACTTTTCACCTCATTACATATGCATGAACAAGGAGCACGTCATAGCTCATGACAGGGTGGGCTGGGATTTGTCCCACCGTTACCTCATATTTCATGTTTAAATGGCACCTGCGCACACCTTCACTCTCTGCAGCCCATGAGTTGTCGTGGCAAGCACCAGAATGGGTCTGAAAAGAGGCAAGCGCTGTGTGCCCAAGATCAGTGACAAGGCACTGGCGAAACTCCTTTAGGCGGTTGAGGACCGAGAGTAGATCCGGTATCCCCGTGATGGGGGCTGGAAGGAAACCAACCTCACCACCAAGACTTGGGAGCGAGTTGCCAGGGCGGTCAGCCTCTGTGCTCCTCAGAAGAGGACTGCTGTCCAGTGCAGGAAGAGAATGAAAGATTTCATCTGCTATGCCAATGTAAGTCAACCTTCTCCTCAATCTCAACTCACACTTTCATAAGGCCATCAGGCATTCACAGGGTTGCAGTCCACAGCAATTTCACACACTACCAGCACATGGGGCATCACCACTGATTCTCTCACGCACACTTTTACATCTTCATCTCCTAACATATCCCACACAAGTCACATCTTCAGTCCTTACATAGGTCCACTCAGCACACTAGAAGGGCCCTGGAAGATCTGTGGCACCTGAAAGTGACTCAAGATGTAAGAGTCGTGTAAGCTCCCAGCTCCCAGACAACCTCGCACAGACCTGCACAATCTTCCAAAGGTGGTTACAGATCAGTTGCACATTAAGCGAGTGGAAGCTTTTTCTATTGATGAATCGTTGTGGCTGCTGCTTAATGTCACATGTGTGCAGTCGATGGCACCCTGCACCCATGGAAAGCCAGAGGTTGCTGGAAATCCCATTGCTCTGGCTGGCTTCATCCAGGGAGAACTGGACATAATTGTGTGCCTTACTGAATAGGGTGTCGGTGACCTCTCGGATGCATTTATGAGCAGAGGATTGTGATATTACACAGAGGGCCCCAGTGGAGCCCTGGAATGAGGCACTCACAAAAAAGTTGAGTGTGGCAGTCACCTATACAGCCACTGGCAATGGCTCCCTGTCTGTGCGGCGTCAGATCCTCCCAAAGAACGTGGCAGATGTGAGCCACTACATCTGTTGACAAGCAAAGGCATCTATGGCACTGTCTCTAGCACTTCTGCAAGTATGCTAGGCTTCTTTGGTCCACCTTGGGTTGCACCAAACACCTCTGTGGAATTTGTCTCCTCACCTCAACTTCTGGGTTCTCCTGGGGCCCTGCTGGCCCATGTTCCTCAGGGCGAGGCTCTTCCCTTTGCCCTGCCTGATGGCAACAGGCCCTTCTCCTCCTCCTCAATTCTATGAGAGCTATGAAAAAGGCAGCGTTGCCTGATACGTCCGTTCTTCATTCCTGCTCACCTTTGTGGGAAAAGTGATGAAAATGCCCCAGCAATGATCACCTTCCAGCACCAAGCTAGGTCATCATTGTAAAGACCTTGGGCTGTCCTCATTCCAGGCACTCTATTACCAGATCCTCCCTTGCAGCTGCAGCACATCCTTAAGGATCAGTGGAAGCTGAGTGCCCCTCAACGCAACCTCAGGCATGTTAGCACATTTATAAAGGGGGTTTGATCTGGATGAGTACAGGCAGGTGCTATCAGCCTCAGTCAGGGAACTGTCAGGCTGCCTCCTTTAGAGTAGACTAGAGCCCAGCCTTGCACTAATAAAATTATTGTAATCATTGAACTATGTAAAGCCTGAGCCTCTCAACTGCAATGTGTAGGGTTCTTTGGAGCATTTATCATATGTACTTTAGCCATGGATTCTTTACAATCGGATTCTTATGACATTTGGACATTCCTATGAGAGGGACAAATGGTCATTAATACCCAATCAACATTTGGCTCCAAGCGGTAATGGATTCTCTCAAGAATGCACACCATGAGTTAAGGTGCCAAATTCTTCAATTGGCATTTAAGTTTTCCTAACATGTCTCAGCTTAGCCTTGCTCTGCATGTCCTGAAGCAGAAATTATTAGGGTGCCCTTCAATTGGCCCAAAAGTCTATTCCTCCAACAAGCCCTCAGACCCTTCCCCTGGCAATTTTTCCTAGGTTATTTTTCAACTGTGTCATTTCATCAGCTGTCGGAATGATGCTACTCCACTTCTATTATCAGACCAGCTTCCAACACCCCCACCCCTAAATCCACGGTGACTGTCCAAGTCCCTCCTATCAACCTGGAAGAGCATCATATGCAAGTTACCTTCCCTCCAATCACTCTCCTGCCTCCCCCTTTAACCCTGGAGCCCACCATTATTCTGTAGATGTCCCTGCCCTTCTTCCATTTTTGTGTGGATGTCACCATGCCCCATGTCAACCTTATCCCTCCCCATCTTGAAGCCCTATGCACAGTGTCTTACCGAGAGCCCCTCATAAGACCATCGAGTGCCCCCTCTTAGTTATCAGATCCCCATTTACAGGCTGGAGATGCCTCCCCTGACTGTGACTGTGCCCTCTGTAGCCTAATACCAAGCCACCAACCCCCTGGCCCAAGATGTATGAGGCACTGACCATGCCCCGCACACCGTGCTTTGCACGACTGGCACAGCACAGACAGGCCCACCCTCTCCCTGGACTGGAACAAGGACATGCATACCAAAAACAGCCTTGTAGCATGGTGCACACAGCCCCAGGACCCTCTCTGCTTTCTGGCTCTGACTATATGGTATGCACAGCCCCAGGACTGCCTCAGAGTTATGCCCCTTTTCCTTTCACCACCCCCCCAAGTCATGTGTCTCTGTCCACTCCTTCCCTCCTGTGCTCTAGTCAACTGCCCCCAACCCTCCCAGTCATGTGTTTCTGTCCACCCCTTCCCTTGCCTCTATGTAGTTTCACCCCCACCCCAAGTCAACCATGTGGCTTTCAGCCCTTTTCCTTGTCTTTGTGTAGTCGCCCACCACCCAGTCAAGCGTGTGCCTTAGGAAGCAGCCCCCTTGCCTTCCCGATTGTCTTGCCTGAGCAGCCTTGGCACGGGGTTGGAGCAGCCCAAACACAGCGCGGTGAAAGGTAGATGAACACCACGCTCAAACCTTGAAGCTGCGAGTGAAGTGCAGCTCACCAGCTGCATGCCTGTTATAACCGGTCGTGATTCACCGCGCTCTGGTTAGCCGTCAGCATTGTCACTTAATTTGGAGTGGGGGTGTGATTCCAGCAAGCTGTGTTTTTAATGCGCACTCGTGAGATGCAAAGGAAGCAAATTTGGTTCCTGACATGATGCGGTGGGCATCCTGACCCACCATGAAACTCAGGAGTGGAAAATTGCAATCCATTTTCAGGCCAGCGGGAAACTGGCTTTTGGGCACACTCAAAATTTTCCAGTCCTGCCCACCGTGATGCCTGCTGCTGGAAGGACTGGGAATTTCCACCCTGTTGTTCTATTTTTGCACTTTCTTTTCTTCCACAATTACTGAACTTTCTGACTGATATAAGGAGGCTTTTCTTCAAGCAGTGAATGATCAACACCTGAAATTTCCGGGCAGGGTGGTTTAGGCAAAAAATGTTGGAATCATTTAAGAAACAACTAAACGCTTCAATGTGGGGGATTGTACTGATGGGCTTGTGAGTGTGTGAGTTGAGAGTGATCAGTTGGTTGACTTACTCTGGTGACACAGATGAGGTCATTCATGCTCTTTCTACACTGGCTGGCTGACCTCTTCTGTGCAGCGTTGGCACTGACCACCGCCTCCCAAGGCTTTGTGATGAGGTTGGTGGAGCTCTCAGTGGGCCTGCACGGTGCCCAAAAGAGGCACCACTGACTTTGGTGCTGCCATCTTCTTGGCTTTCAGGGCCATGCCTTGAGTGAAGCCGTCCTGGGCTGCAGACATTGAGAACCGTGCGCGTGGCTGGCAGGCAATTCAGAGTCCACCTGCAGTGATACAGCATGTTTCCCGTGCCTGCATGGTTAATGAGGCGAGAAACAGATGTGAAAACCTGCCATTGCGGCTAGTGGGAAAAACACCAATCTTTACACCCGCTATTGCACTTAGTGGAACTCATCACAACCACCATTCATTCATCACACACACACTCACCTGGGCCCACACACACTCCAGTACAGATGGCAGAACAAGAAAATAGACTTAAGGATTTTTTACCGTTCATGAAAAGATAAAACAAAGGAGTATGCATTTCGCTTTTCTTTGGCTGATCTCGATGCGGTGATTCCATGTTGTTGCCGGTTTGTTCAATTGTCTTCCTGGCAGTTGCAGATTTCCATGTTTTATTCCCAAAATATTTCTCGTCTCAGGCAAGTTACTTTGCAAATCCGGGCACACTTCAGAGAGAGAGAGACCAAACAGCTTCATCCGACTGTTTCAGTACAGGATGGTCTTGATCCCTCTCCTGCTTTTTTTTATTCATTTGTGGGATATGTCGTCACTGGCTAGGCCAGCATTTATTGCCTATCCCTATTTGCCCTTGAGAAGGTGGTGTTGAACTGCCTTCTTGAACCATTACAGTCCATGTGATATAGGTACATCTACAGTGCTGTTAGAGAGGGAGTATCAGAATTTTGACCCAGCGACAGTGAAGGACAGCTTGGTAAACAATTCTTTAAAGTACCTTGCTGGCTGTATATACTAGAGGAATTCTATTAGTCCGCTGTCTACTGTCATCATTTTAGAACAGATAATTGCATTTTGATGTCTCATCTCAGAAACATTTGCAATGTTTCAAGATAGTGTCAAGTCAATAGGAGATGGGGGCCAGAATTTTACATTTCCTCTCCCCCCCCCACCCCCGGCAGGTTTTTAGGTGTGGGGGGCCTTGAAATTGCAGGGACAGGATTCCCTCCGGGTTCCTGCCTGCACCGAACTCAAAGCAATTTTATGCTGGGGCAGGCAAGTCGTTGGACGGAAGCCTGCCATTACCCCAATTGAGGCCCTTAAGTGACCAATTAATGGGTGCTTAAGGGCCGTTTCCTGCCCAGGTGGATTGAAGCTCCGTGGGGGAAACCCAAAAATAAAGAAAGTTAGACATTGGGCACAAGGGAGGTGGCGCCTCCATCAGAAGCCCCCTTCTGACTGGGGGCATCCACTCCTTAAGGCCTGGTAACCTCCTTCCCCCACATCTATCCCCATGACCCTGACTGCCCCCCCTCATGATCTGCCAGGCCTTCCCTACTATCCCTGTGCTGGGACCCCTGACACTTACCCGAACTCTGCTTCCTAGGACTTAGTCTCAGGAAACTCCATGCCGTTCCTCTTCTGGCCATTGCAGCACTGTTGCTGCAAGGAATGGAGAGTTGGCCGGCAGCTCTCGATGTAGGTGGAACTTCCTTCCCTCCCTCCAGAGGAAGTCCCGCCTGCTGCCAAGCAATGCTCATTTTAGTATAAAATGGCGGCGGGGCAGCTGGAGTTAGTGGGGATGTCTTCCTGCTGACTCTTCAGGGCAAGGTTTTTCACACTCTTCAGGGGGCTGAATCTCTTCTTTCCATCCCACTTGTTGGAATGCAGGCTGCATATTGTTGCGTCTGGGCAGTCTCCATTGTCTTCAGAGGGTTCCAGTTTTTTAAAAATCCAGCCAGAAAAAAGAAAAATTGGAAATTGTATCTTTAAAAAAACACATCATCATAACATTATGCACTGATACTGTCTTTTTATTCCAATTCTTCCTTCAACAGCAGCTTCCAAACCTGTAACCTCTACCATCTAGAAGGACAGCGTAGCAGATGCATAAGATCAACTCCACCTGCAAGTTCCCCTTGAAGCCACTCACCATCCTCACTTGGACCTACATTGCTGTCCCTTCACTGTCGCTGGGTCAAATTCCTGGAACTCCCTCCATAACAGCACTGTGCATGTATCTATATCACATGGATTGCAGCAGCTCAAGAAGGCAGCTCACCACCATCTTCTCAAGGGCATTTAGGATAGGTAACTAATGCTGGCCTTGCTAATGTCACTCAAATCTCATGAACAAATAAAAAGAGTTAAATTTAAATTCCCCAGCTGCAATGGTGGGATTTGAGCCCATGTCTCCAACTCTTTAGTCCAGGCCTCTGGATTACTAGTCCAGTAACATTACCACTATGCTTCCATACTCCAATTTGTAATTTATAATTTGTCAAACCTTAAATTGCAAGTAATAACACATGATTTATGTGCACAAAGACTCCATTTGATTTCCTAACTTACAGTTATTAAAATTATTAGCCAGGCAGCATTATTCTATTGGAACTTTTCTCACACTGTAAATCAAAGTACATTTGGATTACATATTCCACAACTGCTCATTCATTCATAAAGGATAATTAAATATCGTAAATAGTCAGAAATTACATTTTATACTCTAACATTAGTGATTATAGCAAAATGACAAAGACACATATTTTCCGGTACAAGACTTCACCTAATTCTTTGGGTTTATATTAATCTGCAATACTATTTTTAAATAAACAATGGGACTTGGACAAAGGAAAACAGATTCAAACTAGTAAAGGTAAATTTATGACAGATATAAGAAGGGTTTTGATTCATGCAGCGTGATCAACCCTTCAAATGGATTTCTGGGCAGAGAGGTTTAGACAAAAAATCTTGGAATCATTTAAGAAACAATTAAATGCTTTCATGGGGAAATTGCACGATTGGTCTGAATAGGTTAATTAAGATGCGCTAAATGGGCTTTCTTATCCATCAGGATCTTGTGAACCACACTTAATCTTTGCTCCAATACCCATCAACAATTAATTCTATATTTATGTTTATATTAGTTATCAATTTAAGCCCTGGAGCTTTCTTTGCATTTGCATCCAGGGGGATGTAATCTGGGGGCAAACAGGTTACATGTCTTAAAAGATCACGGAACTTGGTACTCACATAAATACAACACATCCAAATCTCCTCAATCTTTTCTTCCCGTTCATGAAACCTTCCCTCCAAATGAATTCCCAACCACAAAACTGACCATGCCACTGCACCCCTAAATGTGAGTACACCAACTGTGTCTGTTCACGGGCCTGCACTTTGTGAACAGGTTTTCAAAGTCTTTTTAGTTGCAATTTTTTGAGCATTTTTATTTAAATCCTCACTGCTCTGTATTTTCTGCTTCTTTGGATGAATGTAATGTCATAAATATAAGTCATTTTGAAAATTGAAGAATTTCCCTGACTGCAGGTCCTTAAACATACTGTGATAGTTAAATGAATTGTAATTTCGGTGGGAGGCGGGGGTTGAGGTGGAAAAATGTGTTCACATAGCCCCGTGTCTGATGCACTTCCAAAAGGGCAGGCCACCTGTGCTCTCCTCATGGGGTTCTGCATCGATATCATTAAGAAACCCTGAGTGAGCCATGCAGGTAGCAGTGCCACCAAAGCACAGGATCCCAGGGCAGGATTTTCAGGTCGTTGCGTGGGTGTGGCAAGTGGGCTTAGGAACGGCCAGGAAACGACCCGCTGCCTGCGATCGGCCTCCAACCGAGATTTCGCACTGGCTGGCCAATTAACGGCCAGCCACATGAAAGGCACACTGAGAATCTCAGCGCTACTGGGGTGGGGGCAGGAGGGGGGTGAACGCAAAAGCCTGCGCATGCATGGGGGAGCGGGTGCTGAAAGCTTCCTGAAGGCAGAGAGCTGGCTCAGGCGGCTGAAGTATTTTAAACCAATAAATAAAGTTTTTCAACATCCGGAAAAATGTCCAGGTGCTGGACTCACTCACCTTAACGTGTATATTTGAAAAATTCTGCCCAAAATTGTTTTAAAAATTTAATTACGGAAAGCCCATCCCGCCCGTAGATGAGGTTTCCTAAAAAATCCAAAGGCCGCCTGGCTGATTCACCTGTCACCAACCGTAATGTTGGACAGGCAGTGAAAAATACAGATTGATTAATTGAATAATGGCCTTATTAAGCCTCTTAATTGTCAGCAGGCCTGCTGCTGACTCTCAAGCCCGCCCGCTGACTGACATATTGCGCAAGTGTGCTAAGATGTCAGGACCCTCGCCCAATGTCATCGCGTGTTATTTCACGCTCGGGCAAGTCAGGCACGCACCCACACAGTGCTTCTATTCAAATAAATATCTAATGCCCTATTGAATGCCTCAATTGAACCTGCCTCCACCACAATTCCAGGCACTGCATTCCAGACTAACCACTCACATGAAAAAGATTTTCCTCACATCCCATTTGTTTCTTTTGCAAATCACTTTAAATCTGTGCCCTCTCGTTCAGCAGTTTCTGCCTATCTACTCTATCTAGCCCTCTCATGATTTTGAACACCTTTATCAAATCTCCTCTTAGCCTTCTCCCCTCCAAAGAGAACAGTCCCAACGTCTCCAATCCATCTTCATAACTCAAGTTTCTCATACCTACAACCATTCTTGTAAATCTCCTCTGCGCTCTCTCCAATGTGATCACACCCTTCTTATAGTGTTGCATCTAGAACTGTACACAATACTCCAACTGAGGTCTAACTAGTGTCTTATCTAAGCTCAGCATAACCTCCCTGCTCTTGTACTCTATGACCCTATTAATAAAGCCCAGGATACTGTATGCTCTAATAACAACTCTCTCCACCTGTCCTGCCGCCCTCAATGATCTATGCATATATACACCTAGGCTGCTCTGCTCCTTTACTCCCTTAAGAATTGTACCCCTTATTTTATATTGTGTCCCCAAGTTCTTCCTACCAAAATAGATCACCTCACACTTCTCTGCATTGAACCACTGAACTTCATCTGCCACCTATCTACCCAGTCTACCAACTTGTCTATGTCCTTTGAAGTTGATACTGTCCTCCTCACAATTTACAATGCTTCCAAGTTTTGTATCATCCACAAGCTTCGAAATTGTCTCCTGCACACCAAGATCTAGGTCATTAATAAAGATATATATATATATATATATATATATATATATATATGGTATAGTATGTATAGTACACGGCCCTGCCTACCCCGGGGAATAGACATGGTCTGCCTAGCGCCACAACACAAACATATTTTCCACCCTGAACTGGGCCTAGATTTTCATCTGCAAATTGGGAGGATTCCCAGCTCTGTGAAGCCTACTTCTAAAAATATCTGACCCAATATCTGATGTTTTGTCTGGGAACAGACTATATTAGGAGTTGGGGCGGGCGACCCCAGAAATAGGGTCAGAGGTGGGCCTGGCACATTTTGGGTGGCCCAGGCGCAGGTAAAATGCCGGCCCTCAGAAAGGCTGTCCATGCTGAAGTCCCGGTGCCTTGGAGGAGATATCATTGACTTGTCAAGTGAATGGGAACTCTGTAAATGTTGTCCAACTGTTAGTTGACCCTGGAATGGATGGCCCATCATGAGCTTTCCCTATTCACAGTGTACAGTACTGAAGCACTGAAAGCATGGAGTGGCTTCACAAGGCACAGCCATGGAGATGACATCGTCTTGCCACCACTACCTGGTACAGATATTCAGTGATCATGTAGGTAATGCTAAGACTCAGTGGATGGATGATGAACAGTGCCATGGTCGTTATTCCACCCACTTTCCCTCTTGCCATCCATCTATCAGGGTGCACGCACATTGTTCAGCCTTGACCAGGTCTCTCACATCTGCTCACTGTCGCAGCATAACAGTGTGACTAAGAGGGAGGAAACCGTAGGGCTATCAGTGGTCACAGAGCGCAGCATGCTACCTTGGAGTCACAATCATAACACACATGGCACCAATTGTGCAGCGCCATTTTCTTGTTAATAGTATTCATTATGAAATGGTAAAAATGGTTAGTGCATGTAAGCACATAAAAGTGAATGAGAGAATTGTAATCTGAATGGCTTGTGACCCTTTTTGCCTTACATTTTTATTGGTAGACTGTCACACAGAGGAGACTTGGGGAAAAGGATGGGTCCAGCTGCCTCATGCTATTTTCACCAGGACCTTCAGATTTTGGTGGATGAAATCCAGAAGAGGAAAGCAGTCATGTACCTTGCTGGCCAGCATAATCCACTTGCAACTACCAAGGCGGCAGTGATTGCAGCAGGAGACCATCAGCGCTCATGGATTCAGTGCAGGAAAAAGTTCAATGACCTGCTGTATTCCGGCAAAATGAGTAGCTTGGCTCATTCACATATAGGTCCAAAGGAAAGGTCACATCTGTATGCTGAGCTAAGGTGCAAGATCTGGAAACTTACCTCAGCTTCCACATTGAGGTTTGTATGTGTAAGCTGCTCATGTAGGCACACACAGAACATGTGTAAATGAGCACTATGATGCACAGGCACAGTGAAGAGCAATATCCCTTCATGCACCATATCTCAGGCCAACATGGAATCTTGTCATTGTGGTAAAAAAGTGTGAAGAATGCTATGAAGATGGCCCAGACTGGGAGTGGGTCAGCCCAGCTGACAACAATTCGCTCCATTGAACAGATGGCCATGGGGATTACCAGGATGCCTGAACAGATCCATATTGGTGACGGTGAATGGCTGGTAGTAGGTGATAAAGGCAGTGTTAAAATCACCTTGGAACATGGTGGAGGTCATGATGTCAGTTCACTAAGCATAAGAGGACATTGGCATGAGAAGGTGTGCAAGGATGGGCTTGCATCATTTGGGCAGGGCAACCATGATTAAATGTATTGGTGTGTATCAGAGTGTGTTTTCTCAATACGAGGACTAATCCTGTACCTATAACTCCTTTTGTGCCTCACACAGGACACAGCTCTGCTCCCTCACCCACCCACCCAGGTCAGATCATCCATCAGGCATCAAGAGGAGAAAGAGGTTTCTGAGGGGTTAGGGTCACATCTGATGTGACACACTCTGCCAACTCAGATACCAGCACTTTGGAGGGATGTAGTGCGTATGTAGAGCGGGTGGCATAGGGTGAGGAGCAGCACACCAGAGTGCAGGAGGAGGTGTCAGAGTCAGAGACATCTGTGCATAGATCCCTCCGAGGAGTAAGGCAAGTTATGATGATGCTCCAGTGGGCAGGAACTTGGAGCTTCAGGAGTCACCTTGTGGGGAACAGTATTTGAACAATCAGCAGCAGATGTGCGGGCATCTGGCGGAGTTCCTGAGGTAGTGGGAGTCCATCACCATCATGAGCTCCACCGTGTCCTGGGGGCTCAACTGCATGACCATGAGAGATTGACCAATCTCATGAAGAGCCATATGCAGCAACACCCGGAATGAATGCAAGAGCAGCATCTCGGCCAGGAAAGGTGCAAACCCCCTTCAGAAGCCTGGATCAGTCCATTCAGATTATGAGCGCTAACATGCACAGAATACATGAGGAGCTGTGTACAGGACAATCGCACTGTTGGTAGAGCAGTTGCTGGATAGGATGACTGATGCTCATCAGTCAACCCCATCAAGCCCACCTGAAGGCCAACACAAGGCCGTGGAGATAACTGAGCAGGGTGAATGCACTGAGAGCTCTTCAGCACCCTCTCCTTCTTCCATCTCCCCAGCCCATCTGCCAGGGCCCTCGTCTGCTCCACATGTGCCAGTAACCAGGGGCAGCCCATGCAGAGATACAGAGGCCGTACTCTGAAGGAGGTCACCATCAGGTGCTTACACGATGAGGCTGGCCACCACATTCCTCATTATCGTGTTGATTAAGACGTCAGCAGCCTGCCTCTACCTCCTCCAAGGCAACATGGGGGGCACTTTGTAGGAGTGTGCGAGAACATAGAACGCCGTCTCACCTAGAGTACTAATGGATTCACAGTGGTTATACTTTTCACATTGTGTATATCACATTGGAGAACCTTTTGAATACATTTACACATACTTGTGGATGCCGGTGTATGTTTATATACTACAGAACTCTAAAAAAAAGGTAACATTATGAAGGGCATTTTTACCAAATGATAATGCAGTCAGTATGCTGAGGTCCGTCTCGAGCTAAGGTCTTCAGGAGCACGGGTATGACCATATTTTGAGGCTTTGTTGGGGGGCTTCTTCCTTCTCTGAAATATCACACAAGATCCCAAGCTTGACTTTAAGGGAGGCTGAAATTTCAGACTCCACAAGGAGATGCTGGGCAGTAGGTGCATCTTAAGCATGTATGCTGGGTGCAAGGCACTCATCTGCATGGCAGTGTCACGCATTACACATCACATATGTTCCAGGGAATATTATCTGTCTTCTGTCCCCATTTGCATCCTAGGTGGCAGAAGGATGTGCTTTGTGAGGGGAGCAGATGTTTATGGAAGTCTGGAATGTTGCATATGTCGCCCACCTCAGAAACTGGGCCATTGGCCTGAACGGATGGTGGGCAAATTTTTAAAAGAGCTGTTGCTGCTTATATGTGGGTTCAGCCTGTGCAATATGCCTTATCTGCATGTATGCAGGCACATACAATCCTATCAGCACGTAGAGGGTGCAAAGTCTTAAGTCATGTCACTCTCAGCATTGCGGGCACGGTTTGATTATGGACAAGGTGGCAAATTTGACGTCTCATTTAAGGGCACTGGTGATTATGTGAGGGAGCCAGGTTGTGAAGGACTTCTTACCATGTGTCTTTGTAATATGTTGACGCCCATGGTTATGATAGTGAGGGTTTCAACCATTTTTATGTAACTGTGTCAGACTCAATGATGTTGGTTCTCTCCCTTGTGGGGGATGGGCATTCCCCTGAGTAATTGTGGCATCAATGTAAAAGGTTCTTAACTTGGGAGTTGCTCACCAGGGACTGGCTAATGACAAAAGTGAGCTGGGAGGATTATGTGCATCTATTTTGCACAAGGATTCATCTGGTGATGGTCCCCTCCTGTACAGAATCAGCCTTGGCTACATGGCCATGCCCCCCAGCTGCTCTGCCATTGGTGGCCTCCTCATTCTCATCCAGTTCAGAATCATCAGACTGTTGGAAAGGGCTTTCTCCTTTTCATCTTCCTCCTCCTCAGCTGTTGGAGCTCCTACCATGGTAACGTCATCATCGATTCCTCAGCCCATCAGCTGTGCAATGTTGTATAGCATGCAGCACACCACTACTATTCTTGATACCCTTGCTGGGGCATACTGCAGGGGTGCAGCTGAACAATCAGGGCACCTGAAATGCATTTTGAAAATGCTGATGGCCTGCTTGATCATACTCCTTGTGACAACATGTCTGCTGTTGTAACTCTTTCGAGTACAAACACGTTTCCATCTGTTTCAGATGAAGTTACATCATTTCAAAGTTTGCCACTGTGAGATTTGAACTCTTGATCTCAGGGTTACAAACCCAGTACCATAACCACTTGGCTATTTAGGCCAAGCCTACATCTGCTATTGTAACTCTTTTGAGTACAAACCTGTTTCCATCTGTTTCAGATGAAGTGACATTGTTTCATAGTTTGCCATGGTGAGATTTGAACTCTTGATCTTGGGGTTACAAACCCAGTACCATAACCACTTGGCTATTTAGGCCAAGCATAACTCTTTTGAGTACAAACACGTTTCCATCTGTTTCAGATGAAGTTATGTTGTTTCATAGTTTGCCATTGTGAGATTTGAACTCTTGATCTTGGGGTTACAAACCCAGTACCATAACCACTTGGCTATTTAGGCCAAGCCCATAAAGTTACATTGTTTCATAGTTTGCCATTGTGAGACTTGAACTCTTGATCTTGGGGTTACAAACCCAGTACCATAACCACTTGGCTATTTAGGCCAAGCCTATGTCTGCTATTGTAACTCTTTCGAGTACAAACCCGTTTCCATCTGTTTCAGATGAAGTTACATAGTTTGCCATTGTGAGATTTGAACTCTTGATCTTGGGGTTATAAACCCAGTACCATAACCACTTGGCTATTTAGGCCAAGCCCATAAAGTTACATTGTTTCATAGTTTGCCATTGTGAGACTTGAACTCTTGATCTTGGGGTTACAAACCCAGTACCATAACCACTTGGCTATTTAGGCCAAGCCTATGTCTGCTATTGTAGTCGCTGTCAGTTTGAAGGGTCCTAAAGGGGGTCATTAGCCAGGTTCTTAAGGGATAGCCCTTGTCCCTTAGAAGCCAACAGCAGATCTGCCTTGCCCATCTTCTATCTTCCTTTACATGAAGCATAGTGTACCCTTATCAAGCACAAAGTCCTTCTTGGCATCTGGGTGCACAAGATACTGGGGGCAAAAAAAAAACTGCCCATTGAGTCCAACGGACCCCTTCCTATACTCTTGGTTAAAGCAAGGCAATTTGAATTAAGATTTTTTCAATTCTGGGTCAGCTAAGGTAAGTTTAAAGTTAGTTCCACAGAGGTATCTTCACCTCTCCAAAGGGGTATGCTGGCTATCCAGAGAAATGCACAATGTTCAGACCTGTTCCTACCAGGTCTATTTTGCACATGTCGTGTTTCAGACACCTGTGAGATCAAAACCCAGCTTGAGTGGAGGCAGCTGCTGATTGACATGGGCAGCTGTCTCTGTGAAGCACGCAAGCGCAAACCCTGAGCCAGGCCCATTCCTGCCTCCATGAGAATGTAGTAGATGCCATGTTCAGGGACAGGACTTCCAATTTCTGGGCTCTTGAGTGTAGTGGAAATTCAGGCCTGAGATTGCTCTGGATTTGGTGCCATTATAAGTTTGGGATATATTCAAATGAGATCAGGGCGTTCTTGGGTGTAATCTGACATCACCAAAATGAGCACAGCTTTGGGTATAATTTCAGGAACCGGAGCAGGACACAGAAGTGGAAGAAACTGCATGCACGTAATTTTTTAAAGAGAAAGTGTTAAGTCGATTTAAAAGCCATTGATCAGCCTTTGCACTGCAGGGGGCTCCCTGTGAACCTCTCTGTCTCTCAAGCAGTAAATACAGTTCTTTCCATCACTGCTCTGCTTGCTTCTCTCTAGATAACTCCTGGTCTGCGGTAAGTATCGAAGCACACAGTAGTGAACTAATTCCACAACAGCAACATACATACTGGTGCAATGCCATGCTCTCTTTCCAAAAAATGGAAATAATGAAAATCCATATATAATAATAATTGGCAATGTTTTAAAAACTGCATCACCAAATCCACCAACTTCCATTCAAATCAGCTCAATATAAACAATACTGCTTGATAAAATTTTGACTCATTTTGGTTATCCATTTAAATTCCATCATGTTTTACAATAATTTATCAGCTAAACACACAAACATAATGACATACAGCAAATTACTGATTAATGTGAATTCATTGCAGCAGGCTCACTAATAAGAACTGCAAAAACATAATGGGCCTCACATGTACAGGGGAAGGCAATTAAGCCACTACAGGTGACCTATTGTCTCAGGGGGAAGTCAGTGATCCTGAATAACTCCAGAGCCATGATCTTCTGAGGCCCCACAGGCAGCAAAGGGGCTCACTGGTAGGCAAGAGTGCAGAGGGGGGGCCTTCAAAATCACACACTGCCTTCATACAGAGCCCAATTTTCCAACAGCTGGATGCCAAAGGAGAGCTCACTGTCGGTAAGCAAAATACCACTTTATAAAACACAATTAGTTGAATGAGGCTACGTGATGAATTTCTCAATTTACAGAGGCCATACCTAAAGTATTTCCCTTGCCTAGACAAACTGAGCCTATCTCTGGAAAACGACCCTAGTGTGCTTTCACAGAATCACACGGTGCAGAAGAGGCCCTTCGGCCCATCGAGTCTGCACTGACACGTGAGAAACACCTGACCTACCTACTTAATCCCATTTACCAGCACTTGGTCCATAGCCTTGAATGTTATGACGTGCCAAGTGCTCATCCAGGTACTTTTTAAAGGATGTGAGGCAACCTGCCTCCACCACCCTCCCAGGCAGCGCGTTCCAGACCGTCACCACCCTCTGGGTAAAAAAGTTTTTCCTCACATCCCCCCCTAAACCTCCTGCCCCTCACCTTGAACTTATGCTTTATATATGTCCTTTACAACATTTGGATGGCGATCGACGACCTGGGCAGTTTTTAGCGACTGATCATTTCTGTGTGGCTATATTGTATATTTGGCATTTTTGCAGAAATCTCGTTTCCTTGAGGTATTTTTTTCATGGTAGTCTGTGATTTAGTAATAGTCAATTGCATCCAGTCTGGGCCAATACTAAAGTAATGTTAAAAGATCAGAATCTATCTGGGTTTGCAAATTGTGCTGCTAAACCTGGATGTGAGGATGAATTCGTGAGCAGGCAACATCTTTACCTCAGCGGCTAC
Organism: Carcharodon carcharias; assembly: GCF_017639515.1. Classification (NCBI taxonomy): domain Eukaryota; kingdom Metazoa; phylum Chordata; class Chondrichthyes; order Lamniformes; family Lamnidae; genus Carcharodon; species Carcharodon carcharias. Next base: position 34,238,900 of record NC_054473.1, read on the forward strand.
ATGCATTCTTGGGGATAACCCAAGGTGCAGGTATACAGATTATGCCAGTTGTAACCTGGGCATGTTGAACAAGTCCTGTCTTTAATACTACACTTCTAATGCAGCAGAGCTGTGCCACCTGATGCAGACCGATCATCAGAGTATATCCACTGCTCCCAGTAGCTGCGAAGGTTTTGATGGCATTCAACGTAAACAAATAATACCGTAACATTTTATGTAAAAGGCTCTTTTGGGCCACCGCAGGAACCTCAGCCAAAGCAGCTGGTCTGCTGCTCCTATTTTACATAAAGAAAATGGCAGATGTCATGTTTACCAGGAAAAAATGGCTTCATAACTTACCCCAGTAGAAAGAACCCTGCAGCTGGAGAGGACACAGAACTTGTTCCAAGTGGCAGGGTTCCCAAGCATGCAGGGCTTGATAGATGGCACCCATGTAGTTATCAGGGCTCCACATGTGAGCCCCAATGTTCACATAAACAGGAAATAGTTCCATGCCATAAATATGGAGATAATTTTCAAACTGTCTTTGATTGGTCCCACATCTTAGACACATAGCTAAGGTCAGAGCATGTAAAATCTAACATAGAATGGTTAACAAGCTGGCTATAGAACAGCTATTCAGACTGGCAATGGGTGTTCCACAGGGATCAGTGCTGGGACCACATTTGTTCAATGTTTATATTAACAATTTGAACTCAGGAATCAGAAATACAATTTCTAAATTTCCGACACCTAATTGGGGAGTGTAGTTAATAAAAAGGAAATTTGTAACAAAATACAAGAAGACATTAATAAACTTGCAAAATGGCTGTATGATTAGCAAATGAATTCCAATGTAGATAAATGTGAGGTGGTACATTTTGGTGGGGAGAATAGGGATAAAGCAGAAGAGGGATGTAGGGGTACAGTTACACAAATCACTATAAATAGCAATGCACGTTAATAAAAACATAGCAAGGAAATCAAGCACATGGAGTTATTTCAAATGGGATAGAATTGGAAAGTATGGGGAGGTTATGTTAAACTTGTATAGAACCTTGGTTAGACCACACTTTGGAGTACTATGCACAGTCCTGGCTTCCATATTATAAAATGGATATTGAGGCATTGGAAAAGGTGCAAGAAGATCTTTAAGGAGTTTATCAGAACTCAGAGATTGTAACTGCCTGGAAACCCTGAACAGATCGGGATTGTTTTATCTACAAAATAGAATGCTGATGGGTGACCTAATAGAGATCTTTAAAAATGGAGAAGATTTCAATGTGGTAGACATGGAGAACATGTTTCCACATATAGAGGATTCAACAACTAGGGCCCATAAACAAAGATAGTCATTAATAAATGCAATAGGAGAAGCTTCTTTACCAAAAGAATGGTAAGAATGTGAAATGTGCTGTCACAAGAAATGGTTGAGGCAAACAGCATAGATCGATTTAAGGGGAAGCTAGATAAGCACATGAGGGAGATTAGAATAGAAGGGTATGCTGGTAGGGATTGCAGGAGGGTCATATAGAGCATAAGTGCTGTCATTGACCAGTTGGACAAATGGCCCATTCCAATGTAAACTGGTGTAATCACAGGAACGCAAACATCAGTCTGCTCATTGATCCCTATTGGTCCAAAGAGAACCCATGATCCTTTCATTCTACAGCAGTCGGTTATGCTGTAGTTATTTGAACAGCCCAACAGAATGAATGGATGGCTTTTGGAACACTAAGGCTCTTTTTGCAGCTAAGTTAGTGGATACCCATCAGAAAATCTGAACAGAACCAGTGTTGCTACATATGAAACGCATTCCTCCATTAAAGGTCAGGATGGGAGCTGCTACACAGTCCAGTCAAAAACAACAACATCATGATTGTGTGCTGCATGCATCACAGTTTCTCTTTTAGAGGAGAATGGCCATGCAGCAATCCAAAAGGGACCCGGGTCTGACAGCCCTCAGGAAGAGGAAGAGGCAGAAATTCACATACAAGGAACTAGACTGCAAGCAGGCAGAATGGAGCAACCGCATTCAGCACTCCGTCTTACTGTCAAATTCAAGCTTGCTCTGTAACATCTACAAATATGTCATGAAAACGTATCATGATCACTCAAACTGCATTGCCTGATTTCTACTGTTACAAAGGAAAGGAAAGTTGAATAAATATTGGAAGCAGATGATGGTACAGGGTTATTGCATTGTTATTTTTTTTAAAAATTGATTCACGGGATGTGAGCATTGCTGACTGGGCTGTGGTGAGCAGTCTAATTGAACAGCTGCAGCCCATGTGGTGTAGGTACACCTATAGTACACACAGGAAGGAAGTCCCAGGATTTTGACCCAGTGACAGTGAAGGAATTGTAATACAGTTCCAAATCAGGGTGCTGTGGACTTTGAGGGGAACTTGCAGGTGGTGGTGTTCTCATGAACCTGCTGGCTTTTGTTGTTCTAGGCGGTAGAGTTTGAGAGTTTAGAAGCTGCTGTCAAATGAGCCTTGGTGAGTTGTTACAATGCATCTTGAAAATGGTACACACTGCTGCCACTGTGTGTTGGTGGTAGTGGGAGTGAACATTTGTGATGTTCCAATCAAGCAGGCTGTTTTGTCCTGGATGGTGTTGAGGTTCTTGTGTTGTTGGAGCTGCACTCATCCACACAAGTGGAGAGTACGCCATCACACTCCTGACTTGTGTCTTGTAGATGGTGGACAGGCTTTGGGGAGTCAGGAGGTGAGTTATTTGCCACATAATTCCGAGTCTCTGATCTGCTTTTGTAGTCATAGTATTTATAAAGCTGGTCTAGTTCAGTTTCTGGTCAATGATAGCCCTCAGGATGCTGACTGTGTTACGATTTAACAGGTGGTACTTGCTGGGCTGACCAAATCCCAAAGAAAAACTTGGTAAAGCTATCACAGCAATTTGAAGTTTGTATTTATTACAAGAAGGCATATGTATTGAAGTCAGAAGTAAAGATTCCACTACCACTTTTGGAGATTTTAAATATTAAATTAAAATATTTATTCACTAAAGAAAACTTAAATACGCAAGATTATAGTTACACAGTTAAATATAGTCTTACAACATTTCCCAAAAGATTTCTATTTAGCTAGACTCACGAATAAACACTTTTTTTTTCCAGGCAACAATCCCTATAGATTCTTAATCTATTTAAAATATCCAGTAATATTACTGCAAGGCACCTACTGTTGCTATAGCGGAGGTATTTCACAGGCTTCTCTCCCCCTCTCACTCGGCAATGGCAAATCCAAGATTTGTAACAAAACCTTGCTTTCTGGAACAAACAAACATTTCTCTGGGGAGGCTGAAGGCTGCTTACTTCACAGGTTTGTCCTCGCACAGCACACTCTTCAAGATATCACATGGCCACCACTTCCTACAGCTTTCAATTTTTCCTTAAATATGTTCTTTCTCTTTCATCTTTAAACCCATGGTTCTTAATTTTGTTTGGAAGTTACCTGTCCCAGAATATAAAAATATTTAATGTTGTCTTTATGGCCACACTTTTGGGGGAAAATAAACTTAATTACTTTGTTTTATTCATTTATGATCATTACCAGTTATAAAACTTGCTTTTATCTCTTTGAAATTCAACAGCTAAAATCAATGATGCTCTGCACCTGGGGGAAACTAGGAATGCAAGCAAAACCCAATGCCCTGTGTCCCTATGAAACCCCATCTGTCGTTAAAGAAATGTGCTGTCCAGCTCGAGCAAAGATGGATCAGTGACCAGCAAGATGCACTGGTCTGCAGCTGATTCTGAGATGCCGCTATGCTCTGTGGCTGGTTCTTGGCTGGAGGCAGAGCAAAGAATTTCAATGCCACAGTGGCTTTGATGGCCACTAGCAGGAGCTGGCTACCAATGCTGCAAGGTCTTCAGCGACAAGGCCACTGATGTCTGTAGCCATCTGCCTGGAGAATCGCAGTCTCCTGTGGCACTGGGTCTCAGGCAACTACAGGTAACTCTGATTTTGGCAGTTAAACCTATGTTGACGGTTTGGCTTCCGCTATCTTCCTGCGCCTCTTTCCTCTCTCATGCCCTCCTAATGTCCGGGTTCTGTCCATCCTGTGGAGGATGTTGTCCCTCATCACGACTGGACCCAATATCTGATAGTTGTGCTCCCATTGCCACCTGGAGCTTTCCTTTGGGGCAGATGGGTGCCCAACTGTTCTTTGCAATCTTGCCCCTGTTCTTCTGCCCTGTGCCAGGGGTGTGCCAACCCTGTTCAAAGACTGGGCATAGAGTGCCCACTCTCCTTGCTATGCATGCAGCATCAAGGGCACCCCTTTACCAAATGCCCTATCCTTTTTGCCCCACTGACCCTTTTATGGGTGCCAGTGTAATACCCTGGGGCAGTCGTGACTGGCACACCTCCCTTCAGCTGGTCAGTTTCTGAAAGTGCAGGTAACCTGTCTGCCACTGGACAAACTCTTAAAAAGCTTTTTAACTGATTTAATTGGCCTCAATAGGGAGGAAAGTGAGATTCCTGTCCTGCCCTCCCCCTACCAGCACTGGTGCCTTGAACGTGACATGCTTGCTGCCACCAGTGTTTTCGGGTTGCCTCCACCCCACCACCACCAGGTACGGGGCGGGGCGGGTGGGGGGGAGGGGTGGTGCGGTGGGGTGGGGTGGGGGCCTTGAAATTTAAAGGCCCCCTTTTCATGCTGTATGCTTCTATGTCTCCTTATTCATCCAGCACTTAAAAACTTGCCAAAACAAAACCACTAAACAGTGCCCACATAACAAGAAATAAAAATCCATACTTATGCTCTATTATTTCCATTTTGTTGCACTTAATTATATCCACAACTGTAATTTCCAGTGATGGCCCAGTACAGGACACTTTTCAACATTCTATGAAGTGTTTCCTGAATGGTAGTAACAACTGTGTGGGCAGCTGTACTTCTCTAGAGATGTTTGTACCTAGAATCTCTAGATCCAGGGTACTGTAATGCCCTGTGTCATGATAATGTGGTGTGTTCATGTGTGATATTAATCTTTCATTTCATTGGCTAATCATACATATATTGAACTGCTTTAAAGGGACTTCAAAAACAAACAAAAACACTGACTTAAGATGGCTGCCACAAAGCTCCTGATGCCTGGCATTACAAGTTGACCTGTTTCTGAAAGTTTCTAAAGTGAATTACAATTAAGACACGACAAGACACCTTCTATGGGATTTTACAGCTGCCAATGTCAACAGCTACTTCAAAAGATGAACTGAAAATGTAGGACTCTTACCCTTTGCATTTCTATAAAGCTATCTTTCAAGCGGAGACACAAAATCTACAGGGCAAAAGCTATATGGAAGGTATCCTTCCTATCCCAACAAGGTGGAGAATGGATTATTCAGGAGTTAATGGCTGGGGTATAACTCTCTCTCTCCCCTTTCAAATTCAAGATCCTAGCTCAGTTTGAAATCCAGCATGGAGATAGAGAATTTCAATTGCAATGGTTAAGCACAAACATTGAATTAATACCTTCATCCTTATAAATTCACGTAAAAACCTTGTTATGATCAGTCCTGGAGTGGTAGAAAATAGGAGTATTTTCACCCCTCTTCAAGTGGTCATGACACCTGCAACAACTAGAAACCAAATCCAAATTAAGTGGCCTGGCTAAAGTTTGTTTGTGTCAACTCTTTGCGGGCTAACCCACCTGCTATACTTTGATGACGTATGCCAGCTGCGTGTCTGGCGATCTGCACGACAGTCGTCTATTGTACCCCATTGTGGTGAAGTCAGCTATCACGTACCTGTCTAAATGATAGCCCAGTGTATCAGTGTACCTATGAAGATGCAATTCATTCTATGTTCCTCTATTTGTCAATAACTCCACCACCACCACCCTCCACCCCCTCTCAGAGCATTGCAGTGATCTTAGAGGCAAACTGCTAGAGATTGTATAATTATCCAACTGTGTGCCCCAGCCATCTCTAAAGTTAATTTTTTAAAACTTTACCTAAAAGGAATTAGCATAGATGTCCTCTTACCGGTCTAAGTGATAATCATAATGTGAAACATCCCTGAGCCCCAAGCAATGGCCAATTCATTAGCCAAGACTGGTGATTCAGAGAAAAACTTAGCATCTTGATCTTAGAAAATTGTATGGGAGCTATGAACGAGGTTTTAAAAAATCAGAAAGCAGAGGCCAAGGTAATGTCAATCAACAGAATATTGCAAAGGGAATAAACTGCTGTCCTAGCCAATACTAAAAAGTATCCAAGGGATTGTGCATTTGAGCTGGCTAAAACATGCAGTTTGTAAAACTTTGTCCAATGTGTACCTTTACGATGTGCACCTGGGCAGAACTGTCCCAGCTTTGCACTAAGTGCAGTAGTGGGTTGGAAAAACGTTTTACCCTGCCGGCCACAATGGTGGCTTTTCACGCTGTATCGTCCCAATCCTGCTGCATTAATTATGCATTCCCAGTAAACACACCATTTCGATAGCGAGAGGGCTATTTCATTTGCGCACACCTCTCACTGCTTCCAGTCCATGACTGCTGCACAGAAGATATGGCCCTGAAAGGCAAAAACACTGCAGGTTTAATGATGTATCCCTTGAGGCCTTTTGGATGCAATGGAGGCCGGCTGTGATGTCCTCTACACCCACTCTGACCACAGGATGGGCAGAAACATTACTAATCTGGCTTGGGAGGCAGTGACAGCTGTGGTCAGTGTCAACACCCTGCAAAAGAGGACAGCCCCCCCAGTGTCTGAAGAGGATGAATGATCTCCTCTGTTCCACCAGGGTAAGTTGCTATTCTCATCGCTCTCAACTCACACACACTCAAACCCATCGCACATCCATAGGGCCCTCACTCACTGCCAGTTCAAGGGACATCATCATTCATTCCCTTGCACGCACCTTCATTGTCCTCATCCCATCAATGGGACCACTCACCACCCACACATGCCAGGCATACTTATCATCTGGCCTGGCAGGCAAACTGCTTGCATTCTCTCCATCTCTATTCATGCAGGACAAGTTGGCACACAACAAGAGGGAGAGGTCACAGACTGATGGAGGGATGCCTGAAATCAAGGTCCTCACGGACTTTGAAAACAGAGCCATCCAGCTGGCTGGCGAGGATCTGGACCAGTCTTGTGCTAACAGTGAGTTCAGCGGTGCTCTACCAAGTGATGATCCAGCAGTGCAACACCCATCAGACAACCAAGCTGTGAGTGATGTGTCCTGTTTCACAGGCCACTGCCATGCACCAATTATCTCTCCTTGCTTTCACAGGCATATCTGGGAAACAGCTGACGGAGTCCAAGACCCAGAGCCTCTAATCGAACTCTGAAGATACCTCTGGAGAGAAATCTGAAGGCACCCTCATTGTAGATCCATCACAGTGCTCACCCAAACCCTTCACCAGCTCAGAGACACACACCTCAGTGGGACCTAGCTTTAGAGTAGCCTTGAGCTCACAATCTGATGAGTGCATTGCACTGTCTGACCCACATTAGATGGCTGCTGAAGGCCAGAAATCTGCTGATCCGAGTCAGATGATGAGCATCTTGGTCATATCATAGTTGCTGGAGCTGCAAGGGCAAGCTCAGGAACATCAGGAAGGGATGTCTGCTGCACTTCTCAGATTGCAAGTTATGTTGGAGGAGTCCGTCTGCCTTCAGGCTGAGGTGAATAGCACCAGCATTCCAATGTACTGAGGTCAATGCTGGTAGGATGGCGGCTGTCATGGAGACCTTGGTCCAGGACATCATTCCTGCACTGCTGTTTAGACTGAATTCAGTCGCTGACACCATAGTATTTCTCCAACAGTGTGTATGTGAGAGGGGTGTAGGGTGGCTTGGTCTGACTACAGCTACCCTTCTTCTCAAGGAGTCAACTAGGGGTCCTTGGGCACCCATAGGGAGGAGGATTAGCAGGTGCATGGCCTAGGGTCATCCATCCAGGTGACTGTGGGAATGTCCAGCCCATCTGACTCCCCTCTTCCTGTGACCCCAGCAGCTTCAGCTCCACAGGTCCTCACCCTCACCACTGTCGATGTCTTTCTCATTGGAGGAGACCTCCAGCTCCTCCATCCCCTCCTCAGCCAGCTCTTCTCTCTGTTGCAGCGCGAGGTTGTAAAGGGTGCAGCAGATGATGACGACGCATGTCACCTTCTGAGGGGTGTATTGCAGGGCTCCACCAGGCCGGTCCAGACACCGAAACCTCAGTTTCAGTATCCCGATGATTTGCTCCACAATGTTGTGAGTTTCAGCATGAGCCTCGTTATATCTTTGCTCTGCTACAGTCTAAGACTGCCACATGGGTGTCATCAGCCACGGTCTCTGTGGGTAGCCCTTGTCCGCGAGGAGCCAACCCGTCAGCATCTGTGGACCCTGGAAGACGTCAAGGATCTGTGACCAAGTGAGAACATAGGAGTCATGGACGTTCCCTGGAAACCATGCGCAGACCTGGAGGATGTGTTGGTCGTGCACCCATCAGCTGCACATTCAGCAAGTCCTGGACAACATTCACGCTTGGGCTGGTAAGTGACAAGTAAGACTCGCATCACACTAGTTTCAGACAATCAACATATCTAATAAAAGAGAATTTAACACCAGCTTTACCATTGCTGAATTCTCCCACCATCAACATCTTGGGGTTACCATCTACCAGAAACTCAACTGGGCTAACCATACAAATACTCTGGCTACAAAAGCACGTCAGAGATTGGGGATTCTGTGGCGAGTAACTCACCTCTTAATTCCCCAAAATCTGTCTGACCCGAGTGTGATGGAATACTTTCCACTTGGATGAGTGCAGCTCCAACAGCAGTCTGAGCACAACAGCATACAGCACAAAGCAACCTGATTGATCGGCATCCCACCCACCATCTTAACCATTCACTCCCTCTATATCAAACACAGTGACAGCAGTATATACCATCTACAAGGTGCATTGTAGGAACTCACCAAGGCTCCTTTGACACAATCTTCCAAACCTACAACATCCACTACCTAGAAGGACAAGGGCAGCAGGTGCATGGGAACACCACCACCCTGCAAGCCACACACCACCCTCACTTGGAACTATATCACTGTTCTTTCGCTGTCACTGGAACAAAAACCTGGAACTCCCTCCCTAACAGCACTGTGGTGTATGTACATTGACATAGACTTCAGCGGTTCAAGAAGAAAACTCACTTACCTTTTCAAGGGCATTAAGGATGGGCAATAAATGCTGGCATTGACAGCTACCATCACAGCCCACAAACAAATTAAAAAGAACTTGTGACTCTGGAGGAGAAAGCATTGTGAAGCTTCTGGAGGTGCAAGGCAACTTGGATAACTATTTCATGACCTTTTTTTGTGCATGTGTGCTAGTTGCTACACATATTCCCACATGGGGCCCTGTCTCTTGCAGACAGAAAGAACATGTCCACACGTTTTGCCTCTTCGACTATACCAAAGCTTCGGGGAGGCTATTGCATGGTTCATTCCCAGTGGCAATGTCCCCCCCATCTCCAAGTTGCCTCAATGCAGGGCAGCACTTAGTTTGATTTTAAACAAAAGCTCGGCAGTTATCTGTTGCCTGGTGCATTATTCATGGTAACACCTCTATCAGTGTCCATTTGCCAATCAATCAGCACCCTCTTATCATGTAGTATAAATTGTTGCTCCCTTTGAGATTTGGTATTCTTGCGATTTTGACCTTATGAGTGCAAGATAAAAAGCTTTGACAGCATCTCTTTTTTCAGCAATAGTAAAGCTTTCTGCAACCAAGTAACTGTTCAAAAGGGGAAGTTCTGTTCTGTGGCTTAGAGCATAAGTTGCCAACAACAATATTGTTTAGTTAAGAGTGCTTGTTACAGTAAAAGTCTTAAAATGGAAAATCATTTCATGTCATCCTTTCAGCTATTAACTGGAGGTGTAAAGGGTTGTATGGAATGTTAGAAAACAGAAGCTTGGGATCAGCTTTGCTCTCCAAGATGATCCTGGGTTAGCAGGCATTTTGGCAAAGAAGACTGATGCCCAACAATGCTTCAGGTGAGCCACTCTCATCTGTTGATGAAGGGCTAAGCTAGTTGTGCATTAGATATATTTGGTTAGAAACGGAGGACCGGAGGATACAATATGAAAGAACCCAAAATTAAAATTTGAGGTCTTGTGGTGGGATGAAGTCATGTTAGACAGTGTGTAGCTTGGAGCATTCACATAGCAATCTTCAGGCTTCCAGCCTGGAGTGGTGGGAGGAGAGTGGATTCAAGTGCTGTTCAAGGGGCAGATTATCATTGGCACACTTGAGATTGTTCCACAGAATATGAAAGCCAAGGAGTAGTAGAGTATCAACCATGAGCTAACAGGTTAATACTGAGAACCATCAGAGGTCAATAGTTGCCTCAGGTGTTATTAATGTGGACACAGGTGAAAGAGCGCACCTAGGCCTGGACACTTCCCTCCCTAGCCCTGACTAGCGTTTTCCTTGGCACAGCTCTTTTGTCGATGTGTAAAGAGTTCTATGCATTTAAGCATTGGACACTATTGGCAATGGGCCATACATATTCTGTGGAATGAAAGTGTGCTGGAAAAATGGGACAAAGTTTTATGTCCTGACTTGGCAGGCAATTTCCTGATAGGCAGCTTTGTTTGGGGTACACTTTGTAAAAATGTAGCCAAAGGTGCCTACACTTGGCACTTCTTTAGATGCTACCAGAATGTCTTCCAAGGAATAGTTAGCTCAGTTGGCTAGATGGCTAGCATGTAGTTCAGAATATGCTATGAGTGAGAGTTCGATTCCTGATCCAGTTGAGGTTGTCTGGGACTTGCCTCCTCACCCTGTCCCTGGGAGTAGAAGGCAATGGCAAACCACAACTAATGACAACAGAATGCAGGGAAGCAGCCAAGTACCTGCCTTTGGGCAGAATGCTGATGAGTGAAATTTCTTTCCCAGGTATGACAGACCTTCCCCTCCTGGCTGGTTAGGCTGCTTTAGGAGAGTTCTGCTCCGCAAAAGCCCAAACTCCATTATCAGATGGCCTAAAATAAGGCATCATTACTGAAAGCAGGAATTTTGCCTATGGCCATGATTGCACAGATCTCACAGTGTTTCTACTCTCGCCCAAAATGCAGCACACCACAAATTGATCTTTCAAAGCAAGCAGCAGCCCTTTGAGAGAAGCTGGTCGACCCAGGTTTCTGAATTGCAGCCAACCAGTTTCCTTGTGTGTGTTAGCCATGTACAGGAAGTCTATTCAAATTAAGGGGAGGGGTTTAAATCAGAAAAATGTGCCAGGTCAGACTGCCATTCCACCAGCTTGAGCTTGCACAGCCCCAATTTTACAGGGATCGGGAATTCAGGGCTTCAGTCTTGAGTCAACCTGACCCACTGATTAGGTAATGAGTCTCTCCTATTATGTGAACATTGTCCTGGGGAAAGAAAAAGCCGCAGGTCTTTTTAATCGAACCTGAAATTCAATAATATTGTATTCTGAACTTGCACTAGCAGGAGAATGACCTAAATGGAACTGGCAGGCCTTGGGGAAACTAACACCTGAACAGAATGTGGAAGGGCCTCAGTTCTGCAGTCAAGAACTATCCCGTACTCCCAGTTATCAAGTATAAGGAATACTTAAAAGCTGTTCTTTTCTCTGCTACCAATCTGCTCACGCCAGATCAAAGTAAGCCAAAGGCAATCATATGCCATTTAGAGCAAGATCTGACATCAGGTATGTTGTCAGGGTTTTGTACATAGTTGTATGGGAGCAGAATTTGATTAGGGCTGCACTGCTGCAGTGTGCTGTAGGCAACTCAGATGGGGATTGAATTGTGTTACAATCCATTTAAGTTTGTGACTGTTACTTCTGGGGCTGTCTATAATTTAAGCCTCAAGATGACACATTTGTGATACTGCCCAGGGGTTTCAGCATTATAGAAGTTATTTTTGTTCGGCAACAGATGCTTTATTATTTAACATTCAAATTGGAACGCTTAGCTTAACTTAACCATTTTAAACATATTTTATGATGTCAATTCAAATTTCTTAAAGCTACTTTAAAAGGCAGAACATTGCCAAAATCGTATCTGGCATTTATTCATTCCTCAGAAATGTTAACCTGAGACGAGGACCTTGTGTGGCCATTTAACTAATTTCTTTTGTTAATATTGCACCAAGGTTCTTCTTGATGTTTGCAGCTTCAAAGATTAGGAACTATTTTAGTTAAGATAATAGTAACTAGAACTGAAGTATTAAACACTTAGGGAATAATTTTAGGAAATGAAAAACTATTGCGTTTTTGTCTAATTTCAACACCACCGTCTCTTTTCTGACCATCAACAGTCTTTCTCCAGAAATAGGTTTAGTTGCCTCTTGAAAACTCAAGTACAATTCACTTCAATGATCTTCTCTGTTCACAGTTCACATGTCAAAATGTCTATAATACCCTATGTTGAGTAAGTCACCAGTAGTTTATTATTTATTAATTTTTAGTAGATGTCACATAAAAAGTTTGACATCATCCAGATAAAGCAGCCCACTTGATCACCCTACCCACCATCTTAAACATTGATTCCTGCCACCACCAGCATACAGTGGCAGCAGTGTCCATGCACGAGATATACTGCAGCAATTTGCCAAGGCTCCTTAAACAGCACCATCCAAACCCATAACCTTTACTATCCAGAATGACAAGGGCAGCAGATGCAAGGGAACAGCATGGCCTGCAAGTTCCCCACCAACCCACACAACATCCTGAGTTGTAACTATATCACCAGCCCTTCACTACCACTGGATCAAAATTTTGGAACTCCCTTCCTAACAGCATTGTGGCTATACCTATGCCACCTGCACTGCAATGGTTCAAGAAGCCAGCTCACCACCACCTTCTCATGGGTAACTAGCAATGGACACAGCGATGCTCACATCCCATGAAAGAGAAATCAAACCTTTCATCAATCTAATACAGTGAAAACATGCATCCTTTGAATTAAAATTCCACTTTTTTGCTAGTGCAATCCTTTTTTTTTCATGGTAATCATGTAATGAACTGATCATTTCCAATTATTTTTCAATAATAACCTGAAGTCATTTTCTGAATCTGAAACTTACATGGGATGGAATTTAATGCCCGCGCTGCATGATGGGTTTGGTGGCAGGGGGCATTTAATCGAGTGGGAGGGTGACAGATGAGGACCTCACTGCCTTCCCGTCACTGCCCTGATTGAGTCCATTGTGGGAAGGCCCATGGATGGCTGTCCTGCCCTGCAGTTAATTGAGGCCTTTAAGTGGGCAACTAATGCCCACTTATAGGCCTTATCTACTCTAGTCACCCAGTGCGGTACCCGCCATGTGGAAAGTTCAAAGAGCGAACCCTGACAGGATTTCTTGTGGGCTCCTGGGGGGAGTGGGGTGTGGGGGAATGGTTGGAGGGTGGTGGGAGTCTCTCATTGTCAGGCACAATGCCTGATTGAATTATCCAGCATCAGGATATGCTGATATCCACGCACCCCACCCCCTCGCCTTCCCTTGCTGTCAACAACCCCTGCCTGCCATGCCTGGGTCCATTGATGGTTCTGGGTCTTGGATGGGTACAGTACCAGCTGGAGGCACCACCACCCCAGTGGCGCTGCCGAACAATGAAGAGCTACCATTTGCGAGTGGGACCTCTGCCCCCAGGTTCTTTGATCCTGGGGAAGGCCTGCTGCTGCCCAGGTAAATGTCCAAATCGCACTTACTGTGGTGGGCCTTCCCGAAAAAGAGACAATGTAAGGCTCTTGCCAGCTCTCTAGCTGGCAGGTGAGAGCCCAGTCATCTCCATTAAATACTACCCATTTTTACCACAAATACTTCCTATTCTGCTTCCATATTCCCTATAAACTGTTCTATATTTGTCTACATTGAATTATATTTTCTATCTACAGGCCCCCTTTCTGAAAATGTCCAAACCTATTGAGTCAGGTTGTACTGTTGCACATTAATTTCCTATGTCCAGTTTTGGTATCACTTGCAAATTTGGAGTTGTTATTTGCCACACCCTCAAACAGTGTAAGTCTTCAAGAACAAGGGTAATCAACTCTGAACCTCTTTCCCTCTTGAAAGTTTTTTTATTTTATGGCTACCCTTTGTTTTCTGCTTTTAGGACAATTTTTTAACCAGCACTCCAGCCCCTATTTAATTATTCATTAACTATTAATCTTCAATGTGGAAAACGTCCACTATTTTGGCCTGTATTGCTAGGAGCTTGGAGTTTAACAATAGGAAGTCTTGTTACAACTGTACAGGATGGTGGTGAGGCCGTACCTGGAGTACTGTGTACAGTTTTGGTCCCCTTATTTAAGAAAGGATAGACTGGCATTGGAGGCAGTTCAAAAAAGATTCACTAGGCTGATTCATGGGATGAAGGGGTTGACTTATCAAGAACAGCTAAACAGGCTAGGCCTTTATTCATTAGAGTTTAGAAGAATGAGGGGTGATCTTATTGAAATCTACAAGATTCTGAGAGGGCTTGGCAGGATAGAGATTGAGAAGACGTTTCCATTAGTGGAGGAATCTTGAACTAGGGGACTTGGTTACAGGATAAAGGGACACTTATTTAAAACTGAGGTGCAAGGGAATTTCTTTTCTCAGAGGGTAATGAATGTCTGGAATTCTCTACCTCAGAGAGTTGTGGAGGCTAAATCACAGAAAGCATTCAAAGAGGAGATTTTTGAAATATCAGGAAGTTGAGGGCTATGAGGAACTAACACAAAAAAGGAGTTGAGACCTGGGGCAGATCAGCCATGATCTTATTGAATGGCGGGGCAGGCTTGAGGGGCCAAATGGCCTACTCCTGCTCCTATTTCTTATGTTGACAGGCTGTGTTGTAAAGCAATGACAAAATGTAAATGATTCTCATTTTCAAATGGGAAAAATAGGTACACAACAGAACTTTATGACAATCATTCAGTTTGTAACGGGCTGTCAAACTAATTGAGCATGCTATGAACTACACAAGCAATAGAGGGAGGAACCTTGCAATATACGCAGCTAACTGTATTTATTTTAGACTGGTTCTTTCTTGTTGACTTTAGGGAAAAAGCTGCCAAAATTAATGTTGAAATATATTGTGACTTGCCAAAATTTATCTTTTTAACATAGAAACATAGAAACTAGGAGCAGGAGTAGGCCATTCGGCCCTTCGAGCCTGCTCCCCCATTCATTATGATCATGGCTGATTATCCAACTCAATAACCTGCTCCCGCTTTCTCCCTATATCCTTTGATCCCTACCGCCCCAAGAGCTATATCTAATTCCTTTTTGAAAACATACAATGTTTTGGCCTCAACGACTTTCTATGGTAGTGAATTCCACAGGCCCATCACTCTCTGGGTGGAGAAATTTCTCCTCATCTCAGTCCTAAATGGTCTACCCCGTATCGTCAGACTGTGACCCCTAGTTCTGGACTCCCCCACAATCGGGAACATCCTTCCTGCATCTATCCTGTCTAGTCCTGTTAGAATTTTATAGGTTTCTATGAGATCCCCCCCTCATTCTTCTGAACTCCAGTGAATATAATCCTAACCAACTCAATCCCTTCTCATATGTTAGTCCCGCCATCGCAGGATTATGTTTAGTAACACTTGTTTCATTCTCTATTTTAGGCTCTGACCCTAAACAAAGAGCTATCAGGGAAGAATGGCAGAGACTTGTGCCTCATTATCGCTGAAGAAATGCTAATGACTCCTGTGGACTGCAGAGATTCAAATTCAAAGGCAAATATACAAAGGCCATCTCCATTTCATAATCCAAGCCTGGCCAACCGGAGGTGAGTCGTCTGATAGCTCAAAGAGCCCTGCAACCTTCCTTTCATATTCTTAATGCTTGAACATTAACAATCTCAGGAGCCCAGACAAAGGAATGTACACCCTTTGTCAAAGCCAAAGTGGAGAGTTGGAGTCATGTGACATGACCCTCCCCCACCCCCCCTCCAGCTGGGAGAGCCAGTTATACTGTCATGCTAGACTGCAAATCAGTCTGCCATCTTCTATCTACCAAGCAGCAGCTCAGAAAAGGGAATCTGCCCAGGTTTGAATGCCTGCCCCCATCTACATTGTTTCTACTGGAACTTCTGATCTTCTGTACCATCAATGACAAGACTGATTCATCGCTGCAAGCTTATCTCATTGTGGAATTCACCTCTACTGGAAAAGTGAATTACCCAGCATCAGTTCAACCTGCCAATCCCTGTGAAGGAATTCACCATTGGACTTTGACTCTGAACTCTGGACTCAGGTGAAACAATGATTCTTTATTCTGTGGACTTTGCCCCATAAATCTTTCTTTCTATATCCCTCCTTTATTGGATGAATGCACAGGGGGCTACATAGGAACACCACCTCCTGCATTTTGAATGTATGAGATTAAACTAACCCTCTGAGTTCATCCTATCTCAAGTTTGTTGTGGGGCTATTAATAGAAATTGGATCACACCAAAACTGAGGGGTTGGGGAATATGCCACTGCCTACAAAGGGAGAAATCAAAATCAAAACACCTTTCTGATTGCAGACAAGTGATGAAACTAGAAATCAAGGCTGTTTAAATAAAACCATAACAAAGCTTCTCATCTTGCACTCATCAGGTCAATTTACAAAAATACAAAATTGTAAAGGGAACAGCAATTTATGCTACATGAGAAGGAGGCCCAATGCCTCCGCCAATCATTGCCAACCAATCAGCATTCTCTTCTCATGCAGTATAAATTGTTGTTCCCTTTGCAATTCTTGCCAATTGTCCTGATGAGTGCAAGATGAAAAGCTTCAACACATATGTCTTTTTTCAGCAATACTCTGTTTAATTTCCTTCCTCAGGAAGGTTGGGACAGTTCACAACCCGCACTTCCCCATGACTGCTGTTCTTCTTCACGACATAGGATGTGCTTATAAAAGATTGATTTGGGAAACTGAAGTGGATCCAATATATATGAAATCAGTGCAAGGAATTCTGGTAAGACAAAATAAAAAGCATTGCAACCAGTAATTTCAGTACTGTATAGGAGATTACTGTATACAATGCAAAGATGGCTGCCTTCAATGAAAAGCAATACTATACCCTCATTTCCTCTTATCAGTGGTATTTTCAGTAGAAGTCATATAACGTCACAAGCTTTATCTGCCATCTTACATTGATGTCTCAAGAATCCATACAGCTCTACCCCTGAAACCATCTGCTTCCCAAATTCATTCCATTATTGCATTATAGTAGTGGCCCATGTACTTACTTTACTGTTCTAATGCGAAATTGGTTTTAATGTTGCACTTGGTGACTACCTTAATGTAACTCCAGACAGGTTCTAAGTAGTTTTGAGTTCAGCTCCTCTAGCCAATTTTCCAGCCAACTCTTCCTCTTAGCCCTGAATGCACCCTTCTTCCTTCAACCCACTGGATTTGATCCCAACTCAGTCTTTTTCAGGCCAGGCCACCAACTCTCCACATTCCACACCTTTATGCAATTCTCAGCACCCCTCCCTCATCCTATTCACCAACTGAGCCTCCTTTTCAACCCAATCTGCCACCCCACCCCAAGATTCTTTATCATCCCATTTCTTTCATCCCAACACCCATCCCCAACACTTCCCCCACCCCACCCCATCCCGACCCCCAACCATGGATTAGGTAGTTTGCTAGACTGGGCCCATGTCTCTCTTTCGCTTTGCTCTCCTGCCTTCCCTTCTCTCTCCCTCAATTCCTCACCTCTCTCCTTGGTCCAATTATCCCTTGACCTGCTAATCCACCTTGACCCCAATTCCTGTACTTTTGATTCCCCTGTGCAATGTTCAGGAAATCAACTAGTGCAAGAAAAGAGTTAATCAACTCTTTAAATTTACAACTATTCTTAGATTGGTTTTTCATCAATCCATTTCAAGTCTGTCAGTCAGCTTTATGAAGTTATGTAAATATTTTGTAAATCATTGCATGCAAAACCCAAGGCAGATGGTTTGTGCAGACTGCTTTTGGTCATTGTAATGTATATTGATGGTCAGTTTCATACACTGGAGAATTTCCATTCAGTCAGCTTACACTCCAGAACTTCTGATTGGATGCAGGTCTTTTCAGATTTTAATCAACAACTGCCCTGCAAACGCTAGTTAAGGCACGCGCTGATGACAGCCAGCTGAATGATACAAAAGCAGCCAGACTAGGAACTGTACTACTCAATATGGCTGCAATTGTTTTCAGATAGTATGCATGAGAGAATAATATAGCTTCCTTTGCACAGAACGCAAGGAGCAGTCTGTTTTTACAGCGAGCCTTTTTGCAAAATAGTCATAATTTTGGGTCTAACAAAATCGAATAACTTACTGGTGAGGTCAGAAAATGAGACCTAGACTTTGCCATGTGGCACAAAAAAATTAAATGCAAGCAGTTTAATTATTCTGGTTTCCTTTTTTGAGTCTGTTGCCCAGACTTTGAAATTGAAGCAATGAAAAATAAACACTGCTTCTGGTAATGAAAACACTCCGAACAGAATCGAAGTTATTTTGTGAATGCCTTTCACAAAACCAGTTTGGACAGTTCTTTAAGGTATTACACGTGAAAGAAGACATGAAATGAGTAAATATACATTTGTCAGGCTACATCACAGTACATTTGAGTCCATTCTTTTGGGTTTCACCTGGTAAATATCGTCTTTATGTGCAGCATGCTGTTGCAGCTGTACTTCTGCCAACAGGAAAAAATGTGTCAGCAATTCACCTGAATCAGACTTGCTAAACTGCTTCGCCTCCCAATTTCTTCTGTGACAAGTAATGGTCTGTTTATTTTAAACTTTTTTGCCTCAAGCAAATAATTCCTTTTCTGTCACCCAAGTATTGTCCCAGTGGGTAATGCTTGCTAAAGATCTTAACCACAAATGCCTACAAAAGCATTACCTACCAGCAAATAGAAGCAATCAGTGACTCCTTTGTGAAATAAAACCAAAGAGGTTTGCTCAGCAATGAAACAAGCATAGATTTCTTCCACAATGCTGTAAAAACATCTTTCATGTGAATTAGTACAACCTGAGTTTTTTTTTAACATATAATGTAATTGTTTATGCACCAGAGTTTCCTGAAACAAAGCACATTGCTTTAATGTGTTTTGCTTTAATAAGATATAATGACTCCCCCAGCATTTTAGCTTCTATTTATTAAATAATGTGGTAACTATGAATATGAATATCTCATTTTGCAGCCTGAAGAATATTGCTGCCCACTACCAAAATGGTTTTAATGAGCTTGGCCTTGCAGCCCTCATGGTTTTGCAAATTCAAACTGCAATCTCAACTGTAATTTGAGATTTGCCTCAATGGGTGATATCCATCATTTTTCAATCGGGCTATTATTTGGAACACTGTCCAGCCATAGAGGTTTGGTGGCAGAGTTTGGGGTTGCTTTAACAGGGCTCTCTCACCCTATATCTACTCTCATCTGATCATGGAGTGATAGTGACGTTGATGAAAGCATCAAAGGCAAAACTATTCCTCCCTGCAACTCTGGTCCACTGATTATTGGATAACACATTTGATAGTGAGAAGGCCACAGCCTAGATCACACTGTGACTATTTCTTCACAGATGCCATTCTAGCCTCTGATACCTCATCCAAATGGTTATTCATGTGTGAATATTACCAATTAGTTTTTCCTGGCTATTCAATCAAAGGGTGCATTTCCAGAAAGGTTCACTTGAAATGATCAGCCTTGAAACACTGGTCAATTTTCCATGCCCAATCATAAGCACATCAAGGCCTATTGTAGCACCCTTATTGCTGACCAGGCAGGAATCCGCTAACTCAACAAAGACTGGGGGTCAAACCGGGACCGGTGTAGCCCTACTACCTACAGAGTCATAGGGAAGTTAAAGTAGTCGTTTTATTGAAAAACACTCTCAGCCTTTTGAGTGTTTGTGAAATGTAACCAAGGAGTAATAACCTCGTCCGTGCTGTCAAAATTATAATTACAATTATGCTGCTCATTCAAAATCTACAAGGATGTGTTTGTTTGGATCAAGTTAGCAGATGTGGTTAAAGCCTATAAATCCAAAAAGTGTTGTTGTTTATTCTGTCATCAAATACTGTTGGCAACACGCAGCCAGCAATAAATCTTCTCTCACTCACATTCTGATAACATCTCTTTAATGAAATGCTGTGGGTGATAATCATGCAGAGAAAGGCACTTATCCATTTCAGGCTTGGGTTATTTTTCCAGGTATGGGTGCAAATGGCTATGCTCCATTTAACACCAACTAATGCCTGAGGATGTTTTCTTGATTGGAGGCAGGGTACCAAACATTAATCAGATGTGTGGATCATTCACAGGTCACTAGCTCCTCCTATACTGACCATTGAAACAAGTAGTACATCAAAGGACATCTTGGGTTTCAGTACATACTTCTCCTGCCTACAGATATAGAGATGAATGAAGGGGTGGATGTGTCAATAATTGTGGAAAAGTACTGTGGCTTCTGTCGTCCTTCCCAACACTTTACTCTTTTAAAAACTTTTCTGTGGCATAGCTCAACTAAAACAGTCTAAAGTTTTTAAGTTCTAATTGTTGTTTCCACACTAGAAATTTGAGACATCCACAACAAGCATCATGAATAGTAAAAGTGGCTTTCATATCATCATCCATTTTACACCGAGTGGTCCTGTAGTCCTTGGTGATCTGTAAATGGAGGACCTCGAAGCTGGAGGGCCTATCGGAGACCTTTCTGCCTCAGAGGAGCAGCAGGGTGCAGTAAAAGGTAAGTAACTAAGAGGGCGCTTTAACATGATGGTGTCCTCTCACCAGCTTTTTTAAAAATTCAAATCAAAATTAGAACCACTGTGGCCGGGGAATGGGGTATGGTAGTTCCTCGACAGAATGGCCTTTGGTTGCGTCAGTGCCCAGTCAAGCAGGGATGGCCTGTAAGCCTCCTGGAGTGCTTTCCTCCTGCGGGGCCCCTACCTGCAGGTAGTTGAACTGCCCCCATCATGTCGGGAAACTGGAAGGCTCACTGGAAATCCCAGTTGATTCTTTGGCTTTTAATGAGCCTAAATGGTTGCCCATGTCATGGGGGCAGGCAGCCTAGCTGGGCCCTAAACCTGCCTCCCCCAAAATGGCCGGCACCAGGAATATCATCAGGAAACCAGCTGGTATTTTGGGGCTTTGTCCACCTTCATTCCCGACTCCAGCAGGAACCTGAAATTGTGCCTACCGTTTCTGTCCAAGGCAGTACTCCTCACCCAAGCAGAAAATGGGCAGCAGTTTCTTTTTATCTGTGCAGTAGTATATAAATTGAGGGGAGGTGGTGGCATGGTGGTACTGTCACTGAACTTATATTCCTGAGACCCAGGGTGATGCTCTGGTAGATGGCAGATGGTGAAATTTGAATTCAATAAAATTCTGGAATTAAAAGTCTAACGATGACCATGGAACCATTGCCGATTGTTATAAAAAACCCATCTGGTTCACTAATGTCCTTTAGGGAAGGAAATCTTCCATCCTTACCTGGTCTGGCCTACATGTGACTCAAAACCCACAACAACGTGGTTGATTTTGAACAAGGGCAATTTGGGATGTATGTTCAGTAGGTCTCACAAAAAGGTTCTGAGCCTTGTATCATTGAACATTAAGTGTTTATTGATAAAATATAACTATGTACATAGCCCAAGCTGTGAGCTAACTCCATGCTTGTTTACACACAGGTCTCTATCCAGTACACAACTCTTTCTGGTCTCAGGTCTTGTGTCTCTTTACATCACACTGTGGGCAGTACTGTTTCCCAGACCCACATTAACCCTTGGAATGCCAGATACCCTTATACTACATCTCCCCCTAAGTCTTTATCTAAAGTATTTACAGTACAATTGTGCTACACCTTCTGCCCACCTCAATTCCCTGACTTTATAAATTCAGATGGTCTGGCGGCTTGACGACTCTTCCAGTTCTCATTGTGGTCACATTCGGAGAAGTGGTAGGTTTTGTTGATTTGGGCAACCTTTGTTGATTCGGAGGTTGAGTTGTAGTTGGTGTTTCTGGCATTTGGTTGTCTTCTTCTGATATGCTTTTTCTGCTCCTTGGAGTTGAACATCTCTTTGTCAACTCCCCATCTGCTCTGCTCGGGGAGCACCAGCTTGTCCCATTCTTTCCAGAGGGAGTGCCCACTCTGTTCATTTGTGGTACGAACCCGGTTTTTCTTTCCCTATGAGGTCTGCCATGATCTTTGTGAGAGTTGAAGGTGTCTCTCCCTGTCCTTTGAGTGTTCCTCATCAGTGGACTCACCTTGCAGTTTAGCTTTTATCACAACACTGTTCTTCTGTGTGTTTGTATGTGTCTCAGTGTCTCTCTGAGCTGTGCTGTGGCGAGTTAATGGTCGTTAGTTCTTTGATCCAACATCATCTTGCAACTTTGCAAGTTGGCTGGAGGTTGCTGAGTCTGTGCCATGGTATTTACAGGTAGTGTGACAGCAACCATTGGAGCCTGGGGTTGGGTCTCATCCTTCTGTTTCTGGTCATTTTCCTGTGTGTCCTTCACTTGAGGTACAGTGGTAATTATCTGAACGTTTGGCTGGTCTCACCAAAGAGTTTTGCCACCTACAAAGAAATTGGCTCTGCGAAGAGTGAAGACAATTCAGAGCTGAAGTCCCAGTCGAGAGTCTCTTTACTGGTGGGCCTCTTGAGAACCTGCAGCTCTGTATAGTTGATGACAGAGTTTGTCTTGACCTCTCCTACTGTTTTAAGAAGGTTAAGGGCAACACAGGCATCTCTGCACAAGAGAGAAGATTAGTTTTGGATGATGTACATGACTTTGAATATCTGCTTGTTGCCATACCTTAGTGGCTCTAGGCCTATGACCGGAAGTCATTTCCTTCAGGCCCGTAGAGCGGTGTGTCTGTCATTTGTAGCCAGATGTCTCTCAGCCACAGTTTGTTATCCAAGAGAACTATAACAATGACTCCCATGTCCAATTTGAAGTTGATGAGGTGCCCTTTTACTGAGATGCCCACATTCCAAAAAGAGCACCCAGGATCCTTGACCTCACCCAAGAAGCATGGTTGGGTCTCTCCCTGGTGTGGTACCTCAATCTCATGGATT
Source organism: Carcharodon carcharias (assembly GCF_017639515.1). Classification (NCBI taxonomy): domain Eukaryota; kingdom Metazoa; phylum Chordata; class Chondrichthyes; order Lamniformes; family Lamnidae; genus Carcharodon; species Carcharodon carcharias. The sequence continues at coordinate 34,261,935 of NC_054473.1, forward strand.
GTCTTGGAATCCTCCGCCTGCCTGGCTGTCTTAGCTTTGCATCGCTTTCCAAAGTGTCCCAGGCAGTTGCAGTTGAAACACTGCACTGAGATTGCTGGACATTGTGAGGCCTTTGGCTCCACAGCACTGATATGTTCACCCGCCCACTTGTGATCGGTTTGGGTTTTGCCTTCCTTGGCCTGGAGTCTTTCTGCCCGTTTGTTGCTATACTAACTGTACAGTTGGGGTTGCTCTGTACCGTGGCTTGCTTTAAATGAATCGGTCCTGTTGGCAGATTGTCTGACTATTGGATGATCGTTTCTAGAGTCAGATCTTCCTTAGCCTGAAGAATTTCTGAAAGGTCATCATCAGCCACTCCAACCATAATTCTGTCCCTTATGAGTTCTGACTTAAGGTCACTGCAGTCACAGCCTTCAGCCAATCTGTATAATTCATTTATAAAAGAGTCAACTGGTTCTCCAGGCTGTTGGATATGTTCATTGAATTTTGTTCTCTCCATAATGTTGTTGCTTCTTATATTAAAATACGTATTGAATGATTTTAGAACTTCATCAAACTTACCTGCAGATTTGTTTGCTCCTTGCCTCTCAATAATATCACTGGCTGTCAGACCTGCTGAATAAAGTAACGTACTCATTTGTTTAGCTTTGGTGTTTTTATGTAATCCTGAAGTTATCACGTGTCTTAAGAATCTTTTCTGCTAAAGTTCCCAATTTTGTGTTTGGTCTGGCCCATGGAACAGTCCAAATTGGTCCGGTAATGTTGATTTGTAGTCCATGGTTGCCTTAAGGTTCAGGTGAGTACAGCTTTAAATGCTATACAGGGTTTAAAGATGGTGCCACAGTAACTGTCTTTTTCAAAGAATCTTCCCTTGCTAGTCATGTTTTGGTGGGATCCTGCGGCGATGTTGGTCCCAACTTCTTTGTCTTTAGTTTTGTGCAGCGATTTACTTAATCAAATATTCTGGACGTTCCCTGCAATATTAGAGGATTTCTGGATGCTTTACAATGGATTCCCAGCTTTGGCTGAGGGTTTTGAACCTTCCTCTTTTTTTTTCTTACAATGAGCCCGTTTGCCTAGAGGTATGGCAACGATTCTGAACCTGGGCTGGCTGCAATTCTTTTGGAAATGGGCTGCTCTGACTATTTTTTACAGCGTTGAAGCTTTTTAAACTAGCTTTGGTTTGGAACTGAATTGTTTGCTCACCCCTGCTAGGTCCTTTGACTCTGCACTCTGTGGGTATTCACAATGGACTTCCATGAGATCTTATGGAGTCCTCAGCTGCACAGTGGAGTTTTTTCTTCTGCCTTTCTGCTTCTAATTCTGCAATGGAGTTTTGTTCAGGTGATCTCCCAGTGTGCCTTCACTTTGGGTGCTTTTAATCAGGTCAGAAAGCTGTTCCTTTAATTTTCCAGCATTCGAATTTCTGCTCCAGCTTCTTAAGTTCTAGGTTTTTCCATTCGCTGCCATCAAGTTGTATGTTCAATAGGTTTCATGAAGAGGTTCTGACTTTTGTATGGTTGAACATTAAGTGTTTATTGATAACACATAACTATGTATACATATACAGGGTATAGCCCAAGCTATGAGCTAACTCCATGCTTGCTTCTACACAGGTCTCTGTCCAGTCCACAACTCCCTCTAGTCTTTTGTCTCTTTACATCACACTGTGGTAGTATTTTTCCCAGTCCCAAGTAAACCCTAGCTATACCATTGACCCAGCTGTGTGTACCTCTTGCTTTTCCCCACAACTCTCTTTTTAGATTCCAAGGAATTGCAACTTGATCAGGAAGTGATGGAAGAGCAGGAAGACAGTGATGGAGAAGAAACACCATCAATTACTCTCACAGCCACCAGCTCCAATAGTGCCAGCATGCAAATATTAGGGGCTAGCCTAGCGGCAGACTCTGCTTGTGGTGAGACACTGGGCATGAATGGCCTGCAGCCTGGTAGGGGCCAAGGGTAATGCAGGTGCCAGCTGCCTGGAGAGGGTAGTTGCATAAGAGTTCTGTAGCAGAGGACTCCAAAAAGGACTTCAGTGGGGTGGCCTCCAGAAGAAGGCTGATGGGTCTGCACAATGAGATGCTTGGTACATTAGCTGACCTAACAGAAAGCTTATGGCCACTGTCAAAAAGCATGGAAGAGTCAGGCACAAACTTGGCACAGGGCATAGCTTGGAGTCCATGCTTGGCAAAATGGAAGTGGTGGCCAACTCCATGAAAAGAATTGCAGACTGAACCACGATGCAGCATCTGATGGCCAATGTCTCAGCTTCCATTGCAGAACAAGCAGAAGCCACCCAACGTCAGGGTGCTGCTGTGGAAGCTCAGCTTGCCACCTCACAGCTCCAGATACCAGTGTGCAAAAGGATTGCAGCAGTTCTGCAAACTGCTCTCCAACACATTGCTTAGATTGCTGAGGTGCTGCCCCAGTGGACCATTGAGCATGAACCTGCTATCGACTCGGTATTATAGTATTCATCCTCCAACCGCTGCCGCTCTGACATTGGCCAAACTGCTGCCATCCATGCCAAGGTGGTGCAGTCAGAAGCTGTGCCTTCCAGGCAAGGCCTTCTGCAGTCTGTCCCATTGAAAGCCAACAGCCTTCCACCAGCTAGGCTGCAGCCACTGAGTATCATTGCTCGGAAGAATAGTGACAGACAAAGGCACATAGAAGGCAGGCATCAAGGGAAGGAACAAGAGTGATTAGTTGCCTTATGTATGGAATATTGGATGGATTGACTTATAAAGTTAATTTGGAATATTTGTTTTGTGGTGGTTTTTATTTTCACATTCTGGCCAAGAGTACATGGTGATGGTCAGTCACAGAGGAACGGTTAGATTTAGTCTTTTGGTGAATGGGAAAGTTGCTATCGTATTCACAGGTACTGCAGTGGAATGAGTCGACCGTGGATAGTTTGGCCATGAAGGGTAGGGTAGGGTTGGGTCCTCCTCATCCTCGTCCTCCTCATCCTCCCTCTCCCTCCCTCCCCTCACTGTATGCATCGCCCCCTCAAGCTGGTGAGATTGTGCAGCATGCAGCAGATAATGACAAATCACGACACACACTTTGCTAAGTACTGCAGGGATCCTCCAGAGCAGCCCAGGCAGTGGAAGCACCCCAGTGGTCTGCTTGATCACATTTTATGTGGCAGCATGGCCCTTGTTACATGGATGCTGCTTGCATGTGCGGGTGTTGCACAGGAGTCAGGAGCCACATGTTCAGCAGGTAGCCCTGTCATCTAGTAGTGCCACTTTGGTTTAATAGCTCAAATGCAGATGGCATAGTGGACTGCCACAAAATGAAGGTGTATGACCTGCCACCAGGATACTGGGCATTGACCTGATGCACTTCATATGGTCACATACCAGCACCTCGGAGTGTCTCAGGATGTAGGTATCATGGGAGCTGCCAGGCTTACACAGACTTGCAGAATATGCATCACACTATTCTGCATGTTCATGGAATGGAATCCCTTTCTGTTAACAAAGGCACCCGGCTGACCCGCTGGTGCCTTGATGGCCACATGTGTGCAGTCGATGGCACCCTGGATGCAGGGGAACTCAGCAATCGCAGCAAACCCTCTGGCTCACTCAGCCTGGCTGGCCTCATCCATATGGAAATGAATGAAAGTCAATACCACCTGACGGCTTCTGTCGCCAGCTTGATGCAACTATGGACAGCTGACTGGGAGACTCCACACAGATCCCCCACTGACCCCTGGAAAGAGCCAGAAGCGTAGAAGTTGAGGGCTACTGTGACCTTCAGTGCCATTGGCATGGGGTGCCCACCCACACAGTCGGAGCTGATCTCAGGCCCAATCATCTGACAGAAGGAGGTCACAGTCTCCCTTGAAAGGCGGAGCCTTCTTCAGCACTGCACCTTGGACATATTGTCCGGCCTGCCAACTGAAATATCGCGCGAGTGTACAATGACAGTGGGACGCTGACCCGACGTCATCGTGCACTATTTTATGCTCGAGCATGTTTGGCCTGCACCCAAGTAAAAATTTTTGCTTATTATTCCTCACTCAGGTATGAGAATTGCTGCTTGAAAATCCTGGGTGAGGGTTCTTATCCTTCTCCTCCTCTCTTCTTCTTCTTCGAGAATTTTGTCCTCCTCTGTGGTGCTGATGTACTTCCTCCCTGTCATGCTGCAGGTCAAGGAGAACACAAACTACTGCACCCACGTCTGGGAGCAAATGGTTTGAGCAGAACTCTTGAAGTCAGGACCAAGTCATTCATGTCACACGATACCCTTGTGGACTAGCAGGACAAACCTCCAACCACTCCTACAAACTCAGCAACAGTTGGTCAAACTCAATCAGCAACTAACCTGATAGTAGTTGATGGTCCCTTTAAATGGAGTTGCTGGGTGATCCTTCCTGCTGTTGAATACATGTTCAGCTGTTCGAGCTTAAGGGTAAGTTTTACCTGGAGCACTGAAGTTGAGAATGTCGGTGCTGGCATCAAAGTAGTGTTATTCGGTGAATGATGTTGCAACCTGCCTATTCTGCATACTTCTGGCACACACTTCCTGTGCATGCCCAACCCCCTCCCCAAAATGTCACCTGGTTCAGTCAGCACCAGGAGAGTGAGGCAAGTGTGAGGTTCTGAAGAAGGGTCATATGGACTCAAAATGTTAACTCTGTTTCTCTTCCCCACAGATGCTGCTAGACCTGCTGAGTTTTTCGAGCATTTTCTGTTTTAGTTCCAGAAGTGTGAGCATGTGCCATGGACACCATATTGGAACTGGAACAATACCCCTGGTGCTGGAAATATGGGGGCAACACAACCGAGTTTTGTGGCCATTGTGCCATATAGCAATAAAACAGTGTTTCTTTTGTGTCATACTGTAGTGCAGTTCTGTATGGTGTCTGCCTTCCAGACCAAGAAAAAGATTTATAACAAAGAGGGAAATGTTAGGTGAAATGTAACACTTTACAGTCATCAGTATTCTAAATCAGGGCCCCGTGTTGAAAAGCAATGCTTGTACTCAATGTTCACATCACAAGTATAAGTTTAAGTATATTTAAATAATTATAACATAATTAAGGTAATTTGGTGTACTTGAGAACTTCCAAAGAAATAGAATACCTGGCTAATCAGCCACAAGAATGACTGAGTAAACTAAAGCCAAGGAAAGAAATGTAATCTGATTGGACAATTACCAATTGACATTTGGACATGCCACAAGTTTGGTCATCACTCCTGACTTTTAAAAGGCATAAACCTAGAATTACCAAACTTATTAAAGCTATATGAAAGATTAAATCCTGGATGGAAATGCATGTGGATGAAATACAGTTGAACTTCACTATAATAAACTCCCGGTGGACTGACAGAAATGATTTTGTTATCAGGCTCCTCACTGGATCAGAAAAATGAAGCGATTACTCATTTGGAATGGAGCATCATTTTATTCTGTTGAGAAAAATATACTGTGTTTACTGCTTCTGATTATTCGTGATTTTCTCAATGCATGTTTCTATCTTGTTAGCCATCCAGCTGCTTTCCAGCTATTGACTGTGTGAGTGTGTGTGTGTGTGTGTGTTGTGTTTGCAGATCTGTGATTGCCTTTCTGAATTCATCCAGTGAAGAGGGTAACAGGCTTTGCGCCTTCCAAGCCCTTGTCACCAAATGTTTCCTCACCCTCTTCCAACTCATTGGACTTGATTTTACAGGGCACCATAGCCCCGACCCTCCCCACCCCCTGACTAAAAAATCAGTAGGGAGCCCACTCACCTAAATGCCAGCTGACCAGCAGTCATTTTATGCTGGAAGCAGCATTAACTGCCTAAGGGCAAGACTTCCACCCCGACCTGGGGAGGAAGCCCCACCTTAGAGAGTTGCCAGTCAATCTGATTGGTCAGCACCTCTGTAGTCCCAGCAGCACCAGGTTTGAGTGGTGGCCACTGCTGGGAATACAGGCAGTCCCCAAACAAAAGGAGGTTATAGAGTCAGGCTTCAAGACAAGTCCAGGGTATCTGCAGGCTCTGGCTGGCAGACCCCAGAGAGGGGTTGGGGTGGGGGTTTGTGAGGGGAGGATTAAGAGGGGGTTATGAACTTAGGGGTTGCCCCCCATGGGCAGAGGGGAAAAAGGAGGCTCCGCCCACCCCCACACTCTTGACACCACCCTGCACAGTAAAAGATGCTGGGCTACCCACTTGGCATGGACCAACTCCCTACCCTGGGTAAAATAGTGGCGGAGGTGGAATGAGACACTTACGTTGCCATTAATTGGCCACTTCAGGGCCTCAATAGGCCATAGGGCAGGCCTGGTGCCTCCCCCATCCATTGTAAAATGAGGTTGGAGCAGTGGGAAGGCACTGGGAATGCCTTCAGACATGTTAGGGGGTCTGTTAAATCCAGCCCCAGGTCTTCAATTTTCAGATGCGCAAGGGGTATTGACCAGCAGCACTTTATGACATTGAAATTGTATTTCCCTGTCCAATGATCTGATTCATTCAGTCTAGATGTCTACAGTAATCCGTGCTTTCTTATTGCTGCTCTACATTACTAGCAGTGTCTTTACAATTATAAGGCACCTGGTGTTTTCTGCTTGACCAATGGAAAAAGGGGACACATGATCAGTTCCTTTCATGTTTCCTTAAAGTCAAAAGGATCTCCTTTTTTTACCAATTGAATCTGGAAGATAAATGTAAGCACTCAAATAAGCTTTAACAGAAATGAAGCATGTTCACTGCAGAGTGACTCTGTGGGCTATAATTTGCTATCAAACAATCTGTGAGGCTAATGACATTTGCTGTTATTTTTTGTGCAAATAGTACAGCATTTTCAAGTGAGTCAGAGATGCATGGCTAAATACAAATATTCAAAAGTTGCCAGAGGATGTTGTGCCACTCTGCTGTTAGCTTTGTGAATACAGGATATTGGTGTATGTTTCATTATTGAAATGGATTGAGTTGCTGCATTCTTACAGTAGGCATGAACTAAGCTGGCCACAGAAATTTAGATCTTGCCTATTCCAGTCTAAGCACCATTAGTGGCTCAATGATTATTAATGACTAACAACAACCCTCTCTAGCAGTGAAAATTAATTATTACAATGTGGTACCTCATTCCTTCAGGTCATATATTTTGTTGGAGATATTTAAAAAGTGTAATTTTAAAATTTATACTTTTTCCCTTTTCTGTCTCAATTTTTCTCTTTAATCCAATCTTTCCTTCTGTCTCTCTATTTCTCTTTCTGTATATTATTTTGGCATTGAATTCACCCACTCAAATTTATGCCTCAGTCCTTGCACTGTTAATTTTACAATCCTTCAATTTGATTGAGCAGAGAAATACACAGTTGATTGGCCTGTTCACTCAGATCCCAAACGCTAGGTTTCCCTCACAGTCACATTACCAGCAAATAACCTGGCAAAAAGTTGAAAAACCTAAACCTGCAAGGGCAGGTCGAAGTAGCGGCAGATGCCATTATTTCACTCTGACAGGAAATTACAGGCCATTGCATTTCGAAGCAAAATTAGAATGATTGTGCAATTTGTGGTTTGACATTTAGTTCCTGTCTTTTACATAATCTAATCAGAAGCATTTTGGCTTCTGTGGTGCACAGAACTTATTTAAAACGATAGTATTAATTGTAAATGAACAATATAAATCATAAGAAAGGGAGATTGTTTCTGTAATGCACCTAGCATTTCATTATAGGTCAGTATGTTTTTAGTCTGACAAGGAAGGAGAGAGTGCTGAACCTCAGAAATGAAATAGATTTGACACTTGCGTTTACCATTAAATTAATCATCTTTATCACATTTGACATTTTGGTCTGCGGTGTCTTTTACATTACAGCTTCTGAGTCTGCATTGTCAATGTGACATTCATATAGGGGTTGGGGAATGGTTTGAATGATTTTTATGCAGGGTTAAGGAAGTGGTGACAGGAATTTCCTTTTATTCATTCTTGGGATGTGAGCATCACTGGCAAGGTTATTATCCATCGCTAATTGATTTTGAGAAGGTGGTGGCGTGCCCCGTATGAATGTGATCTTTGTGATGGAGGTACACTCAGTGTTTTTGGAGTGGGGAGGGGGAGGGAGTTCCAGGCATTGACCCAGCAACAATGAAGGAACAGCAATACATTTCCAAGTTAGAATGGCGTGTGACTTGGAGGGAAACTTGCAGGTGTGGTGATAACCTGGATTGTTAATGGATAGGGGCTTTGTATAACTTTTCAGAGAAGAGGAATGAGCAGGTCACTGGAAGCGCTGTTCAGTCAACTGGTCTCTGATTTCTCTGGCCAAAATGCATTGTGTTCACCGTCCTTCTGCTGTGACCGTCTTCCCTTCATTCAATCCTCTTTGTATTGCCATGTAGCATGCTACAATAATGCATTTACTTTATGTGGCACGCAATTTAGAAAAACCCAAGGCATTTAAAGAGACACCTGGGTATTTGTTCCCATAGCGGGCTCAGTGATGTTTCTGTTAGATCCCTTGACTTTACAGATGAACGTACAAACATACAGAATAAGAACAAAAGCAGGCAACTTGTCTCCCCGAGTCTGCTCTGCTATCAGTAAAATCATGGCTGATATGTTTGTGTTTCGAATTCCACATTCCCATCTACCCCCGGTAACTTATAATTCCTTTGCCTAACAAGAATCTATCTACCTCTGCCTTAAAAATATTCAATGACCCCCACCTACACTGCCTTCTGAGGCAGAAAGTTCCAAAGTCACATGACCCTCTGAGAGAAAATATTTCTCCTCATCTCTGTCTCAAAAGAGCAACCCCTAATTTTAAAACAGTGTCCCCTAGTTCTGGAATCACCCATAAGGGGAAACATCCTTTCCACGTCCACCTTGTCAATACCATTCAGAACCTTATATACTTCAATCAAGTCACCTCTTACTCTTCTAAACTCCAATGGAAACAATCCCAGTCTGTCTAATATTTCCAAATAAGGCAACCCGCTCATGCCTAGTATCAATCTAGTAAATCTCCTCTGAACCACCACCAATGCATTTACATCCTTCCTCAAATAAAGAGACCAAAACTGCACATGGTATTCAAGATGTGGTTTCATCAATGCACTGTATAGCTGAAGCATAACATCCTTACCTTTATATTCAATTCCTCTTGTAATAAAGGATAATGTTCCATTAGTCTTTTTAATTAGTTGCTGTACCTGCATACTAACATTTTTTTGTGACTCGCTCACTAGAACACCTAGATCTCTCTGCACCTCAGAATTCTGCAGCTGTTCTATATTGAAGTAATACTCTGCTTTTCTATTTTTGCTGCTAAAGTGAACAACTTCACATTTTCCCACATTATACTCCATCTGCCAGATTTTTGCTCAGTCTCTCAACCTATCTATATCCATCTGCAACCTCCTTATGTCCTCTTCACAATCTTTGTATCATCTGCAAATTTAGCTACCATATCTTCACTCACTTCATTTAAATCATTGATATAAATTGTAAAAAGTTGAGGCCCCAGCACAGACCCCTGCAGGACTCCACTCGTCACAAATTGCCAATCAGAAAAATACCCATTTATAAACAAAAACAGAATTACCTGGAAAAACTCAGCAGGTCTGGCAGCATCGGCGGAGAAGAAAAGAGTTGACGTTTCGAGTCCTCATGACCCTTCGACAGTTCTGTGTTGCCTACCCAGTGTCAGGGCTCAGGACATCTACTCTGGGCTGGAGGGGAATTTGCAGTGGGAGGGGGAATGACCCAGTGGTTGTAGGCCATGTTGGTACTAAGAACATAGATAGGACTAGGAAATAGGTTCTACTTAGGATGTACGAGCAGCTAGGGGATAAATTAAAAAGCAGATCCTCAAAAGTAATAACCTCTGGATGATTACCTGAACCACAAACAAATTTACATGGGGTAAATATGATGAGAGAGTTAAATACGTTGCTCAAAGATTTGTTTGGGAGAAATACATTTCAGCTCATGGGGAACTGGCACCAGTACTGGGGAATGTGGAAGCTAAGCTATTGGGATTGTCTTCACCTGATGCATGCTGGGATGAGTTTTCTGGTGAGCTGTATAACTAGGGCAGTAGAGAAGGTGAGGGATCATGTGAGGGAAGGTGTGATAAATTAGAGAGAGGACAAGGCAAGAGAGCAAGGTAACAATGAGGGAATTGATGATCTGAGTGTGGCAGAAAGGGACAAAGCATGCTTAAGAGTATAAGGCTAGAGACTGCAAAAAGAATAAAAGAAAGAATTGAAGGCATCCTATCTGAATGCATGCAGCATTCACAACAAGGTAGAGGAGCTAAAGGCACAAATAGAAGCAAACAGATATGACCTAATTGCTATTACGGAGACGTGGCTGCTAAGTGACCAAGACTGGGAAGTGAATATTCAAGGGTATTTGACATTTAGGAAGGACAGACAAAAAGGAAAAGGAGGTGGGGTAGCGCTATCAATAAATGATGAGACCAATACAATAGTGAGGGAGGATCTTGGATCTGAAGATCAAGATGTGGAATCAGTTTGGGTGGAGCTAAGAAACAGCAAGTGGCAGCAAACATTGGTAGGAGTTATTTAGAAGTAACCAAATAGTAGTGGTAATATAGGGCATGGTAGAAATCAGGAAATCAGAGGTGCATGTAACAAGGGTAATATAGTGATAAAAGCAAAATACTGCGGATGCTGGAAATCTGAAACAAAAACAGAAAATGCTGGAAAAACTCAGCAGGTCTGACAGAACCTGTGGAGAGAGAAAAGCAAAGTTAATGGTTTGAGTCAGTACAACCCTTCTTCAGAGCAAGGGTAATACAGTAATCATGGGGGAATTCAATCTACTTATGAACTGGGTAAACCTAATTAGCACTAACGCTGTGGAGGACGAATTCCTGGAAAACTTACAAGATGGTTTCCTAGAATAGCATGATGAGGAACCAACCAGAGAACAGGCTATTTTGGATCTAGTATTGTGCAATGGACTGATTAATAATCTTGTTGTAAAGGAGCCTTTGGGGAAGAGTGACCATAATATGCTCAAATTTCACATGAAGTTTGACAGTGATGTAGTTCAATCCAAAACTAGGGTCTTAAATCTAAACAAAGGAAACTACGAAGGTATCAGATGCAAATTGGCTGTATAGATTGGAAAACTACATTAAAAGATAACAGGCAATGGCTAGCATTTAAAGAATTAATACATAGTTTACAACAAATTTACATTCTTTTAAGGCACAAAGGTCCAGCAGGAAAAGTGATCCAATCATGTCCATCAAGAAAAGTTTAGAACTTTTTTTTAGATCAAAGGAAGAGGCTTATAAATATATCAAAAAAGGTAGTAAGCCTGAGGACTGGGAGCATTTTAGAATTCAGCAAAGGAGGACCAAGAAACTGATAAGGAAAGAGAAAATAGAGTATGAAAGTAAACTAGTGAGAAACATAAAAACTGACAGTAAATGCTTCTGTAGGTATGTAAACTGGAAAAGATTAGCAATTACAAATATGGGCCTATTACAGGCAGAGGCAGGAGAATTATAATGGGAAATTAGGATATGGCAGAAAAAATAAACTAATACTTTGTGTCTGTCTTTATGGAGGAAGATACAAAGAAACCTCCCAGAAAAATTAGAGAACCAAGGGACTAGGAAGAATGAGGAACTGAAAGAAATTAGTATTAGCAAAATGCCAGTACTGGAGAAATTAATGGGATGGAAAGTTGACAAATCCCCTGCACCTGGTGATCTACGTCCCAGAGCATTAGAAGAGATGGCTGTAGAGATAGTGGTAATTGGTGATCATCTTCCAAAAAGCTACAGATTCTGAAATGCTTCCTGCAGATTGCAAGGTAGCAAATGTAACTGCACTATTTAAGAAAGGAGGGGAACTTCCAGGTGGTGGTGTTTCCAACTATCTGCTGCTCTTGTCCTTCTAGATGGTAGTGGTTGTGTGTTTGGAAGGTGCTGAGTATGAATCCATAATCACTTTAAAAAAAGTGAATAAATATTTGAAAAAGAAAATGAGGAAAGGGGGTAGAACTAAAGAAAAAGCTCTTTCAGAGAGCTGGTTCAGGTGCAATGGGCTGAATGGCCTCTTCTGTGTTGTAATTCAATGAGTATGTAAGTAGCTATCCCTAGAGTAAGATTTTCAAAGTTGGAATACTTGTTCAATTATGTGGTTGGACAATCTTCTCAGCAAGAATGAAAGGTTTTTTTTAAGTCATTACCTGATAAAAATCAAACTGTTAATCCTTTTAAAAAGCTTTAGATCTATCTGATAACAACTTGCAGAAAGGGAATTTGGCAAGGATGCAAAAAAAGTGAAAAGTTATTTTTATAACATTGAAAAAGGACTAAATATTATTAATCCCTATCCCCAGTTATCCTATAAAGAGATAAGTAGCAGTAATTTTAACAGTTTATACCCTCTCTATTTGAGTTATAAAAGTTGGATGTTATGTTTAACATAGACTGAATGCAGCAATTCTCTTGATCCAAAAACCCTGAACTGCACCCTTCATTTCACATCTTAGTATGCAAATAATTATTATGAAAACCTTATGGCTGCCTAATGACAGCAAATATTGCTTAAAGCCATTAGTAAAGAAATGGACAGCGATTAATAATACTTACAGAGGCCAAGAGTCAAATATGTGGCATCAGTGAGTTAGTGGATTGCATTTTGCAGAGTCCTGAGAGGAACTATTGACATATTTTATTTTTCCCACACACTAACTGTTGGTACAAGATATAATCTTCAGAAGGAAAGGGCACCAGGGCAGGATTACTGTGGACAGGAGCTCCCTAGGGGTCTAAACCACTACAACCTGCACGTTGCTTGCAAATAATGTTCACTTTGCAAGCCTTTGGGATAGCAGAGGAGACTGACAACTAGCATATGGAAACCAATGAGATTAGCAATGCTAATGATGCATTAGTGTTTTCTAATGAGTGGTAATTTCAGATAATACTTGTGATACATTTTAGTTGTTACTTGTTACAATGGATTTAGCGAATTTTTAAGGAATCCTGTTCACTAAAGTCACTTGAGGTACTCTGTCACCCTCCTATTATTTAGGGGAAAGGCTTTGGGTTAAAGAATGTTCAGACATGTGCTCTAGGGTCATTGTGATTAAATTAGACTAAGAGGTGACACATGGTGGGAAATGGGTTTAAATGGTTTTGATGGGATCTATTTTCCATTACTGAGTTTCCAGTTAGGGCTGAAGCTTCTGAAATTGTTGCAACCGGACCTGGAATTGCGCGGTTTGCTGACGCCCATCCATGCCTTTTAAATATGCCAAATAAAGCATTCATCAGTCAATCAGCAGCTGCCCAGCCAGAAGCCAGCTAACAACCCATGAGAAGGGTGGGCAGTGTGCCCAATCAGGGCTCCAGAGCAGGACATCAGGGGAGAGAGGGGTCAGGATGTGAACCAGAAGTCAGTCATGGCCACCCATTTAAAGGCACCCTGGCATGGTTTGGTGGCAGCTGCACAACAATTAGCGGTCTGGAGGCAGACGTTTGGGCCACAAAGACTTGGAAATCCATTAAACTATTGGAGCAGCAATAGATAAAAGCCTGTTTTTAAAATTTGGTGACCATTGTGCCATCAGTGTATTATTCAGGACCCTTGTCAGTGAGGAATGGACGTTTGGGCACACCTGTCCATTCACCTTATGAATAACAAGTGTTTAGGAAAAGACTCAAATTCTACCCTTTAACTCTCTTGGTCTCCCTGTAAAGTCACCATATGGCAGAGAGAATGGGGGGACCTGCTGTGAGGGGCTCAGACCAAGGACAGCCCCACAGTTTGATGATTGTTCCCTGGAAGCTGTTCTCCAGACTGTGAGTGATCAGCAGGAGCTCCCCATGCCTGCCGACAGAGAGTGGAGACCTCCCAGGTCGCAGAAGTAGTGAGCAACCATTGGATCATCCATGGGACATGGCTGCAGTGCTGTAAAAGTCTCAATGACCTCTTGCAATCTGCCAGGGTGAGGATGTAATCATTTTGCAGATGGATCTATATGGAAGGGTGTCAAGTGTATCAAGTGTGGGATTGTCTAGTGTCTTGGCTCAGTGCACAAGGTGGAATGAAGCAGACATGTCACTCTGCATGGCAAAGGGGAACTGTGGGGGTGGGGAGGGGCTTATGAACTGCAACATCTGTTAGTTGGCAAGGATCATTGAGGATTGTTGACCACAGTCAAAGGACATTAGGGCACGCAATTGAAAGCATGATTTTTCCATAAAAGATTCATTACAATGTCACTTTCCATTTGCAGGAGAAAAGAGCACATGATACTTGGGAGAGGGCCAGGGCCAGAGATGGTCACCCTAACTTGGCAATTTTCACCCCGCTAGAGGAGGAAGTACTGAGGCTGGCAGCAAACCAGTGGAGTCACACCATTGGGTGAGGTGAGGTTGGAGGATGGCTCCAGCTGGTGAGATTCCAAGGGAACATGGCTCTCTCCTGCAAAGTTAGTGCTGAACAGGGTGGGGAAGGGGGTGTGGAAACTGGGGAAAGTGGCAGGGAGGGAACATTGGTGTGTTTGGACTTTGGAGGCTTTCAGAATTTGGGACGGAATGTGTGTCTCTGTATTGAACGGGTTGAGATTTAAACCTTGCTTACTATATCCCAGTAGTACCAGTGTGTGCTTTTAGGAAGAGTGTCTCTGTGACGTCATCTCAAATGCCGATGAAGCCCTTCATGGTCCTTGTTTGTTTCCCCCACAGGTGAAACATCAGCAGTTGCAGCCACTAGCCACAGGAGATCAACATTAATCTCCAAAGAGGAGGAGGGAGCCTCACAAGATTCAAGTGGAGGAGCACATCCAGACCATGAGCACTGTGGTCACATGCTCTTCAGAACACATTGACTCTGTCATTGACACAAATGCCTCTGGGTGCCATGGTGACGGATGAGCCTCCTGTCACTGACCAGGAGACTCCCACCACAACGGAAACCTCACAGCCTCAGGCAAACAGAGGACACCCACCAAGATCATTCCAGGCAAGGGACATAAGGGGTCTGCAGCTTGTCTCCAGCACAGCTGGCAGTAAGGGAGGAGCACCACACTGGAGCACCCGGGAAAGATTAAAGAAAACACCTCATTAATCACACGTGTTCACAAGGGCAATTAGTTAGAGCTGTTAGATCTGAAATTTCTTGATTTATTTTGTCAAGAAATAATCCTACTTTGCATTTGCGTCTCCGCTGCATTGGTGTTTAATGTTTGTGCGGGTTTTGATTCGGATTGACTGCATCTCTTCTCGTGGGCCCCACTGAACAGCCTCATTTGGTGGACTTGGTACTTCTAGATTGGCACATGCACAGACAGCTCTGGTATTGATGAGTGAAAGATACCAAGAGAAAGTGAAGGCAGCCAAGATGATCTCGTAGATCAAATTACAGATTGCTAGTTAAATCTTCACATTATTAATGAATCTCACATCTCCCTGCCATCCAAAGCACCCTGCACACTGGCTAGTTCAGCTGGCTGGCTCATCGTCCTTATCATCAGACTCCACCTCAGACTCCTCGTCAGAGGATGGGGCTCACTCCATTAGATCCTCCTGTGCTAGGGCTTCATCTCTCTGGAGCACCAGGTTGTGCAAGGCACAGCACACCACGACAATAAGTGAGACTCGGGGCAGAGAGTATTGAAGAGTGCCTGCTGATTGGTCCAAGCATTGAAATCTCATTTTGGTAAGTAGGCATCTTGGCCGCTGCCAGGATAACTTATGCACACTTGCATTATCCTTTGCCTGTGCTCACATACAAGCTGCACATTGATGGAATGGAAACCTTTTCTGTTCACAAAAGCCTCTGGCTGTCCCAATGGTGCTTTAATTGCCACATGTGCAATCTATTACCCCTTGCACCTTTGGAAATCCTGCAATGTTACCGCAGCCTCTGGCTCTGTCTGCCTAACCAGCATTGGCTGCACTGAATGAAATGAACTCCTGGACACGACTGAATATGGCATCTGTAAAAGCCTTTATACAATGATGGGCCGCCGGTTGCAAAATCCCACAAAGGTCTCCAGATAAGAGCCATGCAGCGCACTCATCTCTGGCCATCCAGGTGGTGGCCAGCACTCTCCTGGATGCGTTAAAGGGCCTTCAGACTTACCAAGACAGGTTCTTAGTGCACCCATGCTAACCCACACATCTCTCTCTTTCATCCTACAGGAGGAGTACATCAGGATCATGGAGCCTGGTGACTTAGTTGTATGCCTCGTGGCGTACAGAGAGCGAAGACAATGGAGAAGCAAGTGACTCAGGCACCTGGCTGTACAAAGGGAGGAGCAGCACCCTCAGGAAAAAGGGGTGGTTGAGGCTCCCGCACACACCGCCAAAGCGCCACAGCGAGCAGCTAGATCCAGGGTCGAGAGACACGGCCTTTCATTTCTGCAGGTAACCGAGAACCAGTGTCGTCGAAAACTGTGCGTATCTGGGGAACAGATTGGTCACATCTGGCAGCTACTGCAGGATTTGGTGCCAAGGGGACATGGAGGGTATCCACTGTCAGTGCCTGTGAAAGTGACTGTGGCATTCAATTTCAATGCCAGTGGCTCCTTTTAGGGCTCCAGAGGTGACCTCTGTGGGATCTCTCAAACCTCCACCTACAAATGCATCCATGAGGTCATGGATGCCATCTTCTCCATGGCGCACAACTTTGTGCATTTCGCCCAGGACCAGGACAGCCAGGATGCAAGAGCGATTGGATTCGCCCAGATCTCAGGTTTCCCACAGGTGTGACCGAAAACACTTTCGTGACACTCAGGCCTCCATAGCAACACGCAGTCAACTACATCAACCACAAGGGATTCCATTCACTGAATGTACAGCTGGTGTGTGACCATCAGAAATGCATACTGCAGTTTCCGGGGAGTGTGCACAACTCCTACATTCTCAGTCGCTTACAGATCCCTGAAGTCTTCCAGGGTCCACAGAAGCTACAGGGAAGATTCCTCAGGGATAAGGTCTACCTGCAGGGGACGTGACTGATGACACCTGTGCTGTGGCCTCAGACTGCAGCAGAGTGAAGGTGTAACGAGGCTCATGCTGCAACTTGTAACTTGGTCAGCAAACCGTCGGGATGTTGAAAATGAGGTTCAGGTGTCTGGACCGGTCTGGTGGAGCCCTGCAATATGGTCCACAGAGGGTGTCACACATCGATGTCATCTGCTGTGCCCTCTACAACCTGCTATGTTTCACAGTATCATAGTATCACAGTACCTTTACAGTGCAGAAGGAGGCCATTCGGCCTATCTAGTCTTCACTGGCTCTCTGAAAGAGCATTCCACCTAATCCCACTGCCCTGCCTTATTCCTGTAACCTTGAACATTCTCTCTTTTCAGGTACCAATCCAAATCCTTTTTGAATACTTCAATTGAACCTGCCTCCACTGTCCTCTCAGCAAGTTTGTTCCAGGCTCCAACCAGCTTTTGGGTGAAAAAATTTTTCCTCACATCACATTTATTCCTTTTGATAATTATTTTGAACCTGGGCCCTCTACTTCTTGATGTTCTCTTGAGTGGGAAGAGTTTCACACTATTTACCCTGTCCATACCCCCCAGGATCTTGAATACCTCTATCAAGTCTCCTCTCAGCCTTCTTTTCTCCAAGGAAAACAGTCCCAACCTCTGCAGCCTAACTTCATAGCTACAGTTCCTCATCCCAGAAATCATTCTTGTGAATCTCCTCTGTAATCTCTCTAATGCCTTCACATCCCTCCTCAAGTATGATGCCCAGAACTGGATGCAGGCCATTCTGAAGCTAGGTCCCACTGAGATGTGTGTCTCTCTGCGCTGACGGAGGGCATGGGTGAATGCTGTGACGGGACTACCAGAAGGGTGCCTTCAGGTTCGTCTTCAGAAGTTTCTTCAGGGCTTGATTGGAGGCCCTGGGTCGTGGACTCTGTCGGCTGTTTCCCAGATGTGCCTGCGGAAGCAAGCAGAGATAATGAGTACATGGCAGTAGCCTGTGAAACAGGAGACATCACTCACAGCATGGTTATCTGATGGATGTTGCGCTACTGGATCCTCACTTGGTTGTGCATCACCGACCTCACTGTCGGCTCAGTAACAGTCCAGATCCTCGCCGGCTAGTTGGATAGTTCTGTTTTCAAAGTCTGTGAGGAGTTTGATTTCAGGCATTCCTCCACCAGTCTGCGACCTCTCCCTCTTGTTGTGTGTCAGCTTGTCCTGCAGGGATAGATATGGAGAGAGTGTAAGCAGGATGCCTGTCAGGCCAGATAATAAGCATGCCAGGCACGTGTGGGTGGTGAATGGTGTCATTGGACGGGATGAGTTCACTGAAGGTGTGAGTGAGAGTGAATGGTGATGTCCCTTGAACCGGTAGTGACTGAGGGCCCTGCAGATGTGTGATGGTTTGTGAGTTTAGAGAGATGAGGAGAGTGACTTACCCTAGAGGAGATCATTCATCCTCTTGCGGCACTGGGTGGCTGTCCTCTTTTGAAGGGCGTTGGTGCTGACCACCGCTGCCACTGCCTCCCAAGCCTGGTTGGTCACACTGCTGCCCATCCTGCAGCCAGAGCAGGGGTAGAGGACATCGCAATGGGCCTCCACAGCCTCCAAAAGGCGTTCCTGTCATGCATCATTAAACCTGGGAGCTGTGGTCTTTTTGCCTTTAATGAACATTTTCCCATTTTCCAGCAATCGTGGGCTGGAAGCACTGAGATGTGCGCGCATGGCTGGACTATTAATATGGCGTCCTTTGTGATGAAGCGGCAAGGTGATGGCGTGGTGGGTGAATGAGAGCCCACCTGTCATGGAAACGGTGTGCTTCCTGGGAATGCATAATTAACACGGAGGGTTTGGGATGATACGGCATGAAAAGCCGCTACTGCGGCCATAAAACATCGTTTTACCCGCCCACTACTGCACTTAATGCAAATCTGGGATGATCCCACCCGATAGCTCTGTTACTTGGCTTGTATTTCTCTGGAATCTAGAAGGTTAAGAAGTGATTTGATTGAAGCTTTAGGATTTGAGAGGAATTGATATTGTAGTTTGATTTCTGCTGATAGGGTAGCCTCAGACAAGGGAGCAAAAAATCAAAGCTAGGCCAAATTAGGATACACTTCTTTACACAAAAGGTGGAAGAAATGTGTCATTCTCTCTCATAAAGCAGTAAATGCTCGCTCAATTCATAATTCTAAAGCTGAGCTCAGTAGATTTTTGCTAGACAAAACCCAAAGCAGGTGGGTAAAGTTAATATACAGATCAGTATGAGTTCATTGAATGCTGCAACAGGCTCAAAGGGCTGAATGGCCTCCTCCCATTCCTATTTTATTATGACAGCCTTTCTGGTAAAGGGGAGTCACCTCACACACTGCTTCTCAGTGAAATGCAGGTAAGAAATTCTGGTCCTGTACACACACGTTTGATGTAAGGCCTCCTGCAAACTGCCTTCCTTTCTGTCACTTCTCTCCTCAGCTGTAGCTCCATGGACTCATAGGAACAGAGCAGGAATGGGCCACTTAGCCCATCGAGCCTGCTCTGCCATTCAATACGATCATGGCTGATCAACCACTTCAATGCCTTTTTCCCACACTATCCCCATATCCCTTTATATCATTCGCATTTAGAAATCTGTCAATCTCTACTTTAAACATACACAACGACTGAGCTTCCACAGCCCTCTGGATGGAGAATTCGGAAGATTCACAACCCTCTGAGTAAAAAAATTTCTCCTCATCTCGGTCCTAAGTGGCTTCCCCCTTATTTTGAAATTGTGTCCCCTGGTTCTACACTCTCAACCAGGGGAAACAACTTACCTGCATCTACCCTGTCTCTCCCTTTAAGTATTTTCTAGGTTTCAATGGGATCACCTCTCATTCTTCAAAATCTAGAGAATATAGGCCCAGTTTCCCCAATCTCTCTTCATAGGACAGTCCTACCATCCCAGGAACAAAGTCTGGTGAACCTTCACTATACTCCCTCTTTGACAATAATATCCTTCCTAAGATAAGGGGACCAAAACAGCACACAGTACTCCAGGTGCTGTCTAACCAAGGTGCTATACAATTGAAGCAGGGCTTTGCTTCTCCTGTACTCAAATCCTCTTGTGATAAAGGCTAACATATTATTAGCCTTTCTAATTGCTTGCTGCACCGGCTTGTTATCTTTCAGTGACTTATTGATGAGTCACCCAGGTTCATTGTTCATTTACACTTTCTAATCTCTTACCATTTAGGAAATACTCTACACATCTGTTCCTCTTACCAAAGTGGATAGCCTCCATTTTTCCACATTATATTCCATCTGCCATGTTCTTGGCCACTCATTAAGTCTGTCCCAATCTCCTTGAAGCCGTTTTGCATCCTCCTCTAAACTTACATTCCCACCTAGCTTTGTGTCATCCGCGAACTTGGAAATAGTACATTTGGTCCCCACATCCAAATCATTGATATATATTGTGAACAGCTGGGGCCCAAGCACTGATCCTTGCAGTGCCCCACTAGTCGCAGAGTGTCAACGTGAGAATGACCCATTTATTCCGACTCTCTGTTTTCTGTTTGTTAACCAATCCTTAATCCATGCCAATATATTACCTCCTAGTGTCCTTCAACTTTGCTAACCAACCTCTTGTGAGGGATTTTATCAAAAGCCTTCTGAAAATCCAAATACACTACATCCCCTTTATCAATTCTGTTAGTAACATCTTCAAAAAACTCCAGCAGGTTAGTCAAACATGATTTCCCATTCATAAATCCATGTTAACTATGCCCAGTCAGATCATTAATATCTAAGTTTCCATTTATCACATTCTTTATAATGGATTCTAGCATTTTCTCTACTACCGATGTAAGGCTAACAGGTCTGTAGTTCCTTATTTTCCTTCTCCCTCCCTTCTTAAATAGTGGGGTTACATTTGCTACCTTCCATTCTACAGGATCCATTCCAGAATCTATAGAATTTTGGAAGGTGATCACAATGCATCTGCTATCTCCACAGCTACCTCTTTCAACACTCTGCGATGTACAATATCAGGCCCTAGGACTTATCAACTTTCAGTCCCATTAACTTCTCCAAAACAACCTTCTTACTAATACTAATTTCCTTCAATTCCTCATTCTCTCTAGCCCCTGGACCTCAATTTCTGATGGATTTCTTGTATCTTCCTCAGTGAAAACAGACACAACGTAATCATTCAGCTTCTCTGCCATTTCTCTATTCCCCATTATGAATTCTCCTGACTCTATCTGTAATAGGCCCACATTTGTCTTAGCCAAATGCTTCCTTTTTACATATCTATAGAAGTTTTTACAGTCCGTTTTTAAATTTTTTGCTACTTTACACTCATATTTTATTCTCCCTTTCTTTATCAGTTTCTTGGAGATCTTGTGCTATATTTTAAAATCTCCCAATCTTCAGGTTTACAATGCTTTCTGGCAACTTTATAGGCCTTTTCTTTTAATCTCACACAACCCTTAGCGTCCTTTGTTAGCCACAGTTGACTAAATTTTCTCTTTGGGTTTTTGTGCCTTGAAGGAATGTAATTGCTGTAAAGTATGTAACAATTCTTTAAAGACTATCCATAGTCTATGTACCGTCATACCTTTTAACGTACTTTTCCCAATCCACCTCAGCCACTTCGCCCCTCATACCTTCATAGTTTCCTTTGTTCAAATTTAACACCCTGGCTTCAGATTGAACTAACATGTAAAATTCTATCATATTATCGAACCTGAAGTAACTGAGATGCTGAAGTACCAAAAATGTCAAGGAAGTCGATCATCAGCGTAAATCATAAAATACAAGCTGCAAAATTCTTATAGTAACATAGAAAATAGGAGCAGGAGGCCCCTCAAGCCTGCTCTACCATTCAACCAGATCTTGGCTGATCTTCTACCTCAATGCTACTTTCCTGCACCATTCCCATATCCCTTGATATTGTTAATATCGAGAAATCTATTGATCTCTGTCTTTAGTGTAATCAATGACTAAGCCTCCACAGCCCTTGGGAGTAGAGAATTCAAAGACAGAAAGTCTCAGACAGAAACCAGGTTTGATGGAATTTTGTCAAATATGCCTCCAAAATTTGGGCTCAATTCTATTAAACTTCTTCCTCAGATAGTTAAAATTTCCTATGTGGAGAAGTTGGATCTGTTGAACATAAAATTTGCTTAAAATGAACTGAAATTCTAGTTCAGAAATCAAAATTCCATCAAAACACAGTAACGCATTCTTTCATATTAAAATCAGACTCACAAAAGCTAATTATCTCTTATCAGAAGCTGAAATAGGGGAAACCTAATAGTGTTGTTGGTGAAGCCAATCAAGCTCTCAAAGTTCCATCAGAGCTATTAGCTATGCTTGGCTCATCGGTTTTCAGCTTTGTCTGTTAGCCAGTATTTGCCCTTTCTAAAGTGAAAAGCATTCTGTCCGTCCCCAAAGGGATCAAAGACTTACTCCAATAAGTTCAACCAACACCCTCTATTGTCAAGTGCAGGGAAACCATATTGGGTGAGCACTTGCTACAACAATGCACTACTATCTAGTCAGAGTAAATCAGCCTACTTGTGATGTATTAAATCTCATGCTCCAGTCCTGGTGACGTTCTCAAGTTCCAGCACAAAATTTCAGTCTTTGATTTTTCCAGAGCCTTCGCCATGGTAATACATGCAGACTACATTAAGAAGCTGACCTCTTGTGGAAAATCAGGTGAACTGGTATTGTGATTTCTTCTGAAGAAATAAATATTAGATCAACATAAATTATGTTCATCTTATGTCAGTTGTATTATATTCCATTCTCTTCCCTGGTTTTATTAATGACTAGATATAATTAAAAGCTATCAGCCTGGGCTTAAATCTTGCCTTCTTTCTTTGGAAGTGATCTTTTTGGTGACAATACCTCTTACACAATGGTTACATTCTCACCCGAGAGACAAAAAGTAATTAAAACACAAGAAGAGATCGTCAAAGTAAAGCAGAGCAAACAAATGGTATCTTATCTTTTTACAAATATTACTCAGCCACCCACTTCTTTGGGATTTGTTCTTGCCATCCAGCTTGTTGGTTTTGTAATCACTCCTGTTCAAAATTGGGGCAAACAGAAGTGACAGTGTCTGGAAAATTGGTCAGAGAAAAGAAGCTTCAATTGAGCATGGCCCTACTTATCACTAGCAACTTTAATGTTTCACAAAGTTCACATCAAGTCATGATTAAGTATTGTTGCTCTACCTTGCAAGCTGCAGAGGAATTTCCCAGCCCCCACCCCCACCTACTTTATCTCCCTTAATGAACAGTCCAAAGTCATGTCCAGCCCAAAGAGATACAACAGGTTATCCAAACTCCACGTTTAATCGAAACATCCAGCTTATTGTTACAAACACGAGAAGTACTGCAACTCAGAATCGTTATAATTGATACACTTTGTGAAACCATTCCATTCAAACCATACTACACAAACATGCAAATCAAAGCTGCAAAATCATCTTAATGCACCATTTCTTAGAGTTACCATGAATTGGAATGAAGTGTCAGCTGTAATACTAGTGAACTTAATTCTGACTTGTCGAGGTAATTATACGTGAAACAGTTCTGTGCTCTTTATTCCTGCCTTTTATTCACCTATCTGTTATTCTCCTTTAGTGCAATGACCTATTTGAAGCCGGCATGCCAGAATTGATCGCCCAATAGTCACTTCCTCATCAGCAAAGTAAATTGCCTTCTATTGTATTGTTGGCCAAGATTATGGCTGAATGGTCCCAGATTTGCACTAGTGTGGTAACGGGCATGAAAAAAGACAGTTTACCCACCGGCCGCAATGGCGGGTTTTCACACCACATCGTCCACTTCCCAGCTCATTAATTATGCAGCCACAGGAAACACGCCCTCTCATTGGCGGGTGGCTTCTGAATCGCCCTCCATGCTGTTACTTCAGCGTTTCCTCACTTCGGGTGCCATACCTAAACTGTAGCCATGCACACGGTTCTCAATGCTTGTAGACCAGGACTGTTCCAGTGAAGACATGGCTCTGAAAGCCAGGAAGAGTTCAGTGGCCCGTCATTGGAATGCCTTTTGGAGGCCCGCCCCCCACTCTGGCCCCAGGAGGTCCAGCAAATTCACCACTTTAGCTTGTGAAGCAATGGTAGAGGTGGTCAGTGCCAACACGGCACAGAAGAGTTTGGCCATCCAGTGCAGAAAGAAGATGAATGATCTCATCCGTGCTGTCAGGGTAAGGCAACCATCTCATTAATCTAATCTCTCACAATCACAAGGCCATCAAACATTCACTGGTATTTCGCTCACTGCCTGCTCAAGGGACATCATCATTCATTGTCTCACACACACCCTCACATCTCCATCTGGCCTCATCTCCTCTGGAGACTGCCTTCTCAGCCCTCAATGCCTTGAGGCCACTTGCACAAATCAACATGTGCCCCCCCACACACTCTAGGATATCCTCCTTCATAGCTCATAGTACATAGGCCTTACCCTGCAGCCTCTTCTCTTGCCTGAGGCCGTATGTCCTCCTTCCCTAAGCAAGCCCTAGACCAGCAGCCATTGAAGAGCCATCGCCACCTATGGCTGGTCTGGTAGGTAGAGACCTGCCCATGAGCCGCCCTGAAAGTGATGTGGTGCTGCCTGTGAAGCCTGGTGCTGTTGACTGCGAGTGCTGCCCAAAGCAAGGTAGGCAAACAAACCTTGAAGTCCCAAGCGAAGTGCAGCTCTCCAGGTGCATATTGTTTCTGTGCAGTTGTGAAACACATCAATGTACAATCTGGCCAACATGCCCGGATGATCCAGCATGGGGGGGGGGGGGGGGGGGGGGGGGGGGGGGGGGGGGGTGGTGGGTGCTGGTGATTCTGACAAACAGGGCTTATAATGAGATATAATTGAAATTAGGTTCCCAACGTGCAGGGGCAGGAAATGTGACTCGCCCTTGACGGGTGGAGTGACGATCACAAACTGGTTTCACGATGGCGTGAAACTGATGTTTGTCCTTCTCATCATGTTATCCACTCATGCCCATCATGATGCCTCATGCCAGCAGGAGCAGAAAATTCCAGCCTATGGTTGGTTGGAAAGATAAATGTTCTTGAAGGGTTGACCCCCGCCCTCAGCCCACACTGCTCAATGCTATGTAGATACATGACCTTAGTGAACAAACACTTGTGTCTGGATACGTTCCTCCTTTGCACATCCATGGTCGACATGAATATATTCCATGTAATTGTCAGGCTGCAAAATGTGCTTTCACTTTACTAGGCAGTAATTGATTGATGGTTCTATGGGAAAAATCGAGAGAAAGATTTCTTTTACTCCTTGCATACGAACGAACTACAAGTTTAACATAAATTTGTCTTTGGTTGCCACAATGGATAACTTTAATCTTGATTCTGTTAGGTGGCCTATCAGCAATTAACATGAACTAAACACTATTTGTTGTCACATGGCTAGAGAGTGATAATAAGTTTCACATTATTGTTATTAACCTTGTTGGATGATTGCCATCCATTCTAATAACTTAATCCAAATGATTGCCAGACATTGGTGTTAAGATTCTGAAATCTAATAGGGAAATCTAAATTATATTAAAATGAATAGTAACAAAGAAGGTATTCTCTAGAATTTCAAAGAATGAGAGGTGATCTCATTGAAACCTACAAAATACTTAAAGGAATAGACAGGGTAGATACAGGTAAGATGTTTCCCCCAGTTGGGGAGTATAAAACAAGGGATCACAATTTCAAAATAAGGGGGAAACCACTTAGGACCAAGATGAGGAGAAATTTCTTTACTCAGATTGTGAATCCTTGGAATTCACTATCCCAGAGGGCTGTGGAAGCTCAGTCATTGAGATGTTTAAGGTAGAGATTGATAGATTTCTGATTAACAATAACGTAAAGGGTTAAGGGGATAGTGTGGGTAAAAGGCATGAAGTGTTCGATATCAGAGGCAGATCTTCGACAGTGAAAGGCTACCAATAATGACATTGTGGTGATATAATACCTCAGTTTGCCATAAAGATAGCAATACAAGTAGAACCAACAGGAATGAAAGAAATAACTCCAAGTGAACACGGGCTTATGAAGGACTGGTAACTCAGGTGAATAATATTAATGTCATGAATAATTTTTGTAAACATGATTAAAATGAAAGTTTATCCAATTCAAGAAAAAGTTGGAATGATCATTGGCCACATCATAAGAAATTGGCTAATTGTCAACAATGATTGTTTTTATTGAGCATTTATTACAATTGTAGTTCCCAGGGACAGGTCATAGGACCACTTTTTAATATCCTGACATACATCCTTTGAGTGTCAGTATGAAAATGCCAACATTGCTTAGGGAAAGAGGGTGTTCCGAATGTTGAATATTTTGTAAGTGGGCTGAAAATTAGACCGAATATTCAAAAATACAAGTATTGATTATTGGTGTAAAAATTAGTTAAGACGAAGTATTTAAAATTAGGTCAAGCAGAAAAATACTTGGGTGTTCTAGTTGATCAAATGTTGAAAGCATCATTACACTATATTAGCAACTGTCAAGGTTAACAATATATTGAGACCAAAATTGTGCAGGAGGTCCCCCAGTCTCCGGCTGTATTGGTTGTAATTGATTTCTGCCATTTCCAAGTGTCGCATAAACTTCAGTTTGCTCTTACAAGGCACACGATTCACAGATGGCAGGGTCAGGGGTGGGAATCCCCTAGCCTGGAACTGGACCTGGAGTAGCATCCGTGGCCAGTATGTCAAGTGATGTACATTGGAATTTTTTCAGATCAGTTCCCTTGCTCATGGGACCGATAGGGTTCAGTATTGGGTCCCCTGCTGTTTGTTGTATATAGGAAAATAGGAACAGGGGAAGGCTGCTCCATCATTCAATACGATCATGGCTGATCAAACATTTCAATGCCCTTATCCCTATCCCCTTAACCCTTTACGTTATCATTAATCAGAAATCTATCCATCTCTGCCTTAAAAATATTCAATGACTGAGCTTCCACGGCCCTCTATGGTAGAGAATTCCAAGGATTCACAGCCCTCTGACTAAAGTAATTTCTCCTCACCTCTATCCTAAGTGGCTTCTCCCTTATTTTGAAATTGTGTCTCCTGGTTTTAGACTCCCCAACCAGGGGAAACATCTTACCTGCATCCACCCTGTCTCTCCCTTTAAGTATTTTGTAGGTTTCAATGAGATCATCGCTCATTCTTCAAATATCTAGAGAATACAGGCCCTGTTTCCACAATATCTCTTCATAGGACAGACGCTCCATCCCCAGAACAATTCTGGTGAACCTTAGTTGCACTCCCTCTATGGCAATATATCCTTTCTGAGGTAAGGGGAGCAAAGCTGCACACTGTACTCCAGGTGCAGTCTAACCAAGCCTCGATACAACTGAAGCAAGACTTCACTACGCCTATACTCCAATCGTCTTCCATTAACCTTCCTAATTGCCTGCTACATCTGCATGTTAGCTTTCAATGACTTATGGACAAGGACCCTTTCTACATCTACACTTTCTAATCTCTTACCATTTAGGAAATACTCTGCACATCTGTTCCTCCTACCAAAATTTTCATGTTTTTCCACAATACATTCTTTCTGCCATGTTCTTGCCAACTCACTAAGTCTGTCCAAATCCTCCTGTAGACACTTTACATCTTCCTCACACATACATTCCCGCCTAGCTTTGTATCATCCACGAACTTGGAAATATCACATTTTGTCCCCACGTCCAAATCATTGATATATATTGTGAATAGCTGGGGCTCAAGTACTGATCCTTGCGGTACCCCACTAGTCACAGCCTGCCTACGCAAGAATGACCTGTTTAATCCTACTCTCTGTTTTCTGCCTGTTAACCAATCCTTAATCCATGCCAGTATATTGCCTCTTGTGCTTTTATTTTGTTAATCAACCTACTGTGGGGGGCTTTATCAAAAGCTATCTGAAAATCCAAGTGTACTATGTACCATGTCCTTCAACTCTCCTTTAACAACTTTGTTAGTAATATCCTCAAAAAAAACTCCAAGTTCATCAAACATAATTTCCCATTTGCAAATCCATGCTGACTATGCCCAATCAAATAATGATTATCTAAGTGTCCATTTATCACATCCTTTATAATTGATTCTAGCATTTTCCCTACTACTGATGTAAGGCTAACAGGCCTGTAAGTTCCCTGTTTACTCTCTCCCTCCCTTCTTAAATAGTGGGGTGCCATTTGCTACCTTTCAATCTATAGGAATCCTTCCAGAATCTATAGAATTTTGGAAAATGATCACCAATGCATCCACTATCTCTATAGCTACCTCTTTCAACACTCAGGGATGCAGAATAGCAGGTCCTGAGGACTTATCAACTTTCAGTCCCATTAGGTTCTCCAATACAACCTTATATGGTACTAATTTCCTTCAATTCCTCATTCTCCCTAGTCCCTTAGATTTCTATTTCTGATGGATTTCCTGTATCTTCCTCAGTGAAAACAGACACAAAGTAATTATTTAGCTTCAGTGCCATTTCTCTATTCCCCATTAAGAATTCTCCTGACTCTGCCTGTAATGGACTCACATATGTCTCAGCCAAATGCTTTCTTTCTATATGCTTATAGAAGCTTTTACATTCCATTTTTATGCTTTTTGCTAGATTGCATTCATATTCTATTCTCCCTTTCTTTACTAAGTTCTTGGTCTTCTTTTGCTGTATTCTAAAAAACCTCCCAATCTTCAGGTCAACTACTACTTCTGGCAACTTTATAGGCCTTTTCTTTTAATCTTATATAATCCTTAACATCCCTTGTCAGCCACGGTTGACTGACTTTTTTGGGTTTTTGCACCTTGAAGAAATGTATAGGCGCTGTAAGCTATGTAATTGTTCTTTAAAGACTACAGTCATATCTTATAATGTATTTTCCCAATCCACCTCAGCCAATTTGTCCCACGCGCCTTCATAATTTCCTTTATTCAACTTTAACACCTTTGCTTCAGAGTGAACTACCTCATTTCAAACATAGGACTGAATTTTCTGGTTGGTGGAGGTGGGGGCGGGGCAGAGTGGGAACGGGTGCAGGCAGGCACAGACCACAGACCCGATCGCTGTCCGCAATCGGGTCTGCGCTGTCATTTTACGCGAGTGGGCCGATTAAAGCCCACCCAGTGTAATGGCCCGATTCCCGAGGATAGCAGGAGTGGGCAGGCAGCGGCGGGAGTGTATTGTCCGCTGGGTCCAATGGCGACCCGGTGGCCTGTTTATATGAAGCGCTGGCAGCCTTTGCAAGGCTGCTCACAATGGCAAGTGGAAGGGCTCACCAGAGAGCTTCTGGGGAGTAGGCCAGTCCAGAGGCCAGACCGGCGGGTAAGGTGGGTGCCAGTGTGTTCCTCATTTTTTGGATGACTGCCTTGCTGCCCTCCTCGAGGAGGTGGCAGGACGGCGGGAGGTGCTGGTTCCCCAGGATGGGAGGAGGAGGCCTCCCCAAATGACGAAACGTGCCTGGGAGGAGGTGGCGGAGGTGGTGAGCTCCCGTGACGTGGTGCGGTGCACCTGGATCCAGTGTCGCAAGCGCTTCAATGACTTGTTGCGTTCTGGCAGGGTGAGTACCATATTGACATTGGGCATTTAACCCAGCAGGTCGGCTTACCCCCTTCTTCCCCCCTCCGCAAGTCAGAGCGCAGTGACTGCATTGAATCATTGACGGCATTTGTCCTTTGCTGGGTGGGCCAGCAGATACTGCCAGTGCTGAGGTCAGCCTGAGAGGGTGATGAGATGTATTTTGCCCCCGCAGCATGTGTTACACTGAGTCCCACATGACTGGTTTGGGGGCAACCTGGAGGAGCTGCACCCAGGTGCAGTGCTTGAACTGCAGGACAAGTCAGGGTGATGAGATGGTGAGAGGGGAGCTTCAAGGTGACATGGCAACAAACCATCTGTTGCGCTCTGCGCTCCACGTGCTTGTGCCTACTTGCTATGGAAGGATATACCATGTAGTAACCAATGTGATGCAGGCAGCAATATGTCCAGGGGGTGGTGTAGGGGTGAGGAAACAGGCCTAGCACCTTTGTGTGAGTGTGCGGCAGCAGCAGGGTGAGAAGGCATTGGAGCCCTGATATGTCCCACTCTGGCTGGGGTGGGCCGTGCGTGAAGAGAGTCCATGTGCAATTTTCACTAATCAATGCTCATCTCTCATTTTCAGGAGAAGGATGCTCATAACACCGCAGAGCGTGTGAGGACTGGTGGCGGCCAGGCGTAGATTGCCATTCTTAGACACTTCGCACAGAAGGCCCTGGATTTGGAGAGGCGCCAAGCACCAAGGTCCAATGGTGTCGGTGAGGCTGGGGTGCCACGGCCAGGTATTCATGCCTAGTGAGGTCAGCGTTGTTCTCCCAACAGCCATGGCAGTGCTGAATGTTAAGTGATTTAATTTTGCAACATGGCTTGACCATTGCTTATGGAAAGATGAGTGCATAATGATCCGGGGGACAGGAATGAACTTTGTCATTGTCTCTACGTTAACTGATCCACTGTCCTTGTTCCTCCTTTCAGTATCATCAGAGCAGGGCCGGGAGGAGGAGTAGCAGAGGACCCCTCTTATACCTGAGGGGCCCGAAGTCTCACCAGTGTCACACCATCGCTGCCAGGCAGGCACCAGCGCAGATGCAAGCACCTCGGTGGGAATTTGCACATCAACTAGTGTCCCAGGGCACAGTGGTGAGGGCACTTCACAGTCATTGGAAGAGCTGGCAGAGACAGAGAGTTCCCATGGTGCCAATAGTTGGAGGACTGCAGGGGACCAGGCACATGCTCAGTTGGTGCCTGCTGATGTGACTCTGGAGTTGTCTGCGATGCAGCAGGTGCAGGAAATGCGGCCGGGTGTGTGGAAGCATCTGTGGAAGATACATGAGGCTAAGCTTGGCTTGGTCTCCGTGGTGGAGAAATCTAAGCGGACGCTTGCTGAAGCAATGAGCCACATATCCGAGCACCATGGGTCCTCCATGGAGAGAGTGGTGACTTTCGTGGACAGCCTACTCCAGGAGACCCATCAGAGCTTCCTGGGAATGCACTCTGACCAGCAAGCCCTCACATCGGCATTGACCTCAGCTGGTCAGTGCCAGTGTGGGAGATGGTGTGGGCATCAACTTTCCCAGCTCAGTACTCATCCATCCATGGTGAGCAGGAAGGTCCGAAGTGACCTCACGTCAGCGCAGCAGCTGCTTGTCGTCTCTGTGGGCTCCTGTCAGGGTGCTCCAGATGAGGGTGGCGGCTCCTCCTCCCCTCTCCCAGTGACCGTAGCATCCAGTGAGGCTGCGACGACTGGGGAGATGCCAGCTGTGGAACTGGCAGGTCCCTCCCAGGCAGGGCCAGCACAGGCTCCATGGGCCAGAGGACGACCGCCAAGGTCATCAAGGCCAACAGGACAGCAGGGTCAGCAGGCTGCCTCAGATGCCACTCCAAGCGATGGGGCAGCACCAAGATGTAAACATAAGGCACCTTAGGCACACGACGGGTTTTTCACTGGTGCTTTTGTGTTGGCCCGAGATGAAGTCCTTATGATTTGTTCTGATTTGTCTTTTTTTTTTGGAATAAGTTGGTTTGCTTGACATATTAAATTCAGATATGTCGCCATGACTGAGGGTGCCTCTTTTCTTCTGCATGTGGGTGGTTTCCAAAAGTGTAATAAGTGCTTTGTTGGACATTCAGCTTTATTAACATGGCCCTCAGTGACTGTTCCTAACCTGGCAGATTTTGCACTTAGGTGTCGAGTATCCAGCCTACAGCCCAGGCTTGTCCTGGTGGTCCATCTGCGGTGTGCAAGCTGAAGGTTCATTGAATTAATGCTTTCCGGGTATCCCTGCCTCCCTGGAGTATACCAGGGTCAGTATCTACCCCTTCAGCATTTCCCTGTGCCTGCTCATCCTCGGATTCACTGCTGGACATGTGCAGCCGCAGCTGCAGCCATTGCATCGATGTCTTCGTCGTCTACTGCGACCCCCCTTTCCAGCACAAGATTGCGGAGAGTACAGCATGCAACCACTATCACCAAGACACAATCTGGGGGGTACTGGAGTGCGCCCCCTGAGTGGTCCAGGCATTGGAAGTGCATCCTGAGAAGACCAATTGTTCTCTCCATGGACCTTGTGGAGGCGTGTCTCCTATTACACCGCTGCTCAGCTTCTGTTCTTGGATGGCGGAGAGGTGTCACGATCCACCTTCTGAGGGGATAGCCCTTGTCACCCACCAGCCATCCATCCAGCCAGGCCATTGCACTGAAGAGCTCTGGCATCTGGGAGTGTCTGAGGATGTAGGCTTCATGGGAGCTGCCCGGGTACCTTGCACAGACTTGTAGAATCAGCATCCTGTGATCTACATGTTCATGGAGTGGAAGCCCTTCCTGTCGACAAAGGCACCGGGATCACCTGCTGGCGCCTTCTGCGACCCTTTCTGTCTTGGACTATCTCTTGGTCCTGCGCCCCTTGTGCCTGCGCCTGACCTCCCAAAGGTGGCTCCCTTGGAGGTTGAATGTGCACGCCTGGCCTCCTCCCTCTTCTAGCCCTCCCTTCCTCCTCAGAGGAGCTGCCTCCAGTGGACAGATCAGCTCCCATTCCCAGGCTAAGGGAAGGCTTCCTGAAACCTGCAGGCCCAAAAAAGATTACTCATTGCAGTGTGCTGACCTGAAGGTTAAGAGTCCAGAAAAAGCAGCTGGTATGCAGATCACACAGGCAAGTTTCAATAACTTTCATCAATAAATACCTGACTGTGCACACTCACTCTAGTAATCCCTCTTATCCCGCCCGTGGATGAGGTTAATACACATGTGTCCTACCTGCCTGCCTGTTGCACCCATGCGCTGAACTGAAGATTGCACGGGCGCCAAAAAATTGGTGTCGATTGTGGAGTCTAGGGCCTTAAGTGGCCCGTTAACTAATGGCGGGCGCGCATCAGGCAGCATCATGCGCCTACCCAGCGAAATATCATGAAGGCGCGCGGTGATGTCGGGACGCTCACTAAACGTCACCACGCGTCATTTTAAGTGGGGACGTGCGGGGCCCGCCCCCGCATGCCAACGGGAAAATTCTGCCCATAAAGTAAAGTTCTACCACATTGGGTTCACTCACCTTTTACAACAAGATTATTAATTAGCCCTTTTTCATTACATAATACTAGATCTAAAACAGCCTGACCTCTTGTCAACTCCTCAACATACTACTCTCGAACCTAACACACTCCAAAAACACGTCTTCCACAGCATTAGTGCTCAACTGGTTTACCCAGTCTATATGCAGATTGAAGTCACCCATGATTACTGTGTTGCCCATGTTACATGCTCCTCTCATCTCCTGATTAATACCATGCTCCATATTACCATTACTGTTTGGTGGCTGACAAACAACTCCAACCAATGTCTGCTTCCCTTTGCTGTTTCTTAGCTCCACCCAAGAAGATTCCACACATTGTTCTTCTGATCTGAGATCCTCCCTTACTAATGCATTGATCCCAACCCTTATTATCAGCACAACTCCACCTCCTTTCCCTCCTTGATGTCCTTCCTAAACGTTGAATATCCTTGAATATTCAGATCCCAGTTTTGGTCAATATGCAGCCATGTTTCCGTAAAGGGAATTACATCATGCCCATTTAGCTCTATTTGTGCCTTTAGATCATCTACCTTATTGTGAATGCTGCACACATTCAGGGTGAGTGCCCCTAACTTTGTCTTTTTGACATCATTCCACATTCGAAGCATATTCAATGCTCTGCTTTGCCTCTCCTGCCTTCTGGTCTCATTATTACTTCCTGTTACCATCTTCACTCTTTTCCAATTTGGGCCACCCCTCAGGTTCCCACCCTCCTGACAAGCAAGTTTAAACCGACCCCAACAGCACTAGCAAATCTCCCTGCGAGTATATCAGTCCCAGTCCTGTTAAGATGTAACCGGTCCAGCTTGTACGTGTCACACCTGCCCCAGAAACAGCCCCAATGCTTCAGAAATCTGATGCCCTCCCTTCCATACCAATTCTCCAGCCATGTATTTAATCGATCTATCCTCCTATTCCTATGCTCACTAGCATGTGGCACTGGGAGTTCTCCTGAGATTACTGCTCTTGAGGTCCTGCTTTTTAATTTCCTTCCTAGCTCCCTGAAATCTGCTTTCAGGACCTCAACCTTCTTCCTACCTATGTTGTTGGTACCAGTGTGGACCATGAGTTCTGGCTAATCACCCTTCCCCTGAAGGATGTCCTGCAGCTGCTCCGTGACATCTTTGACCCTGGCACCAGGCAGGCAACACAGCATCCTGGAGTCACATTTACTGCCACAGAAACACCTGTCTGATCTCCTGGCTATGGGATCCCCTATCACTATTGCCCTTCCATTCTTCTTCCTCCCTCCCCCTGTATAGCTGAGCCACCCTTGGTGCCACAGGCTTGGCTTTGACTGCACTCCCCTGAGGAACCATTGCCCTCATCAGCATCCAAAATTGAAAAACCAAGCAACCAGGATAGACTCAGGGGAATCCTGCACCACCTGCCTGGTTCTCTTAGACTGCCTGGCAGTCACCCACACTGCACCCCCCCTCCCCCCCCCTCCAACCCCCCCATCCCCTCTGTCTGTATGTTTCTGACCTGCTATCCATGTAGTTCTTTGCCTCGCTGATGCACAACAGTGACTCCTGCTGCTGCTCGAGTTCCAAAACCCAGAGCTCAAGCTTGTGCAGCTGGTGACACTTCCTGCAGGTGTGTCTGTCAGGGTCACATGGTGCATCCACAACATCACACATACCACAGGATATACACTCCATGATTTGGACTTAAATGTGGCAGGCATGATTAGGAAATTTGCAGATGACATAAAAATTGGCCATGTAGTTGATTGTGAAGAGGAGAGTTGCCAACTCCAGAATGATATCAAAGGTTTGGCTGAGTGGGCGGAAAAGTGGCAAATGGAATTCAATCCAGAGAAGTGTGAGGAAATGCATTTGGGGAGTGCAAACAAAGCAAGGGAATACTCAATAAACAGGAGGATATTGAGAGGGGTTAAGGAAGTGAGAGACCTTACAATGCATGTCCACAGGTCCCTGAAGGTGGCAGGACAGTTGGATAAAGTGGTAAAGAAAGCATATGGAATGCTTTCCTTTATTGGACAAGGTATTGAATACAAAAACAAGGATGTAATGATGGAACCGTTTAAAACGTTAGGCCACAGCTGAAATTTTGTATACAGTTTTGGTCACCACATTACACAAAGGACATAATTGTTCTGGAGAGGGTACAAAGGAGATTTACAAGAACATTGCCAGGGCTTGAAAATCACAGCAATGAGGAAAGATTGGATAGGCTAAGGTTGTTTTCCTTAGAACAGAGGAGGCTAAGGGGTTACTTAATTGAGGCATACAGAATTATAAGCGGCCTAGGCAGAATAGATCAGAAAGACCTGTTTCCCCTGGCTGAGGAGTCAATTACCAGGAGGCACAGATTTAAGGTGATTGCTAGGAGGATTAGAAGGGACATGAGGAAAAATATTTTCACACAGAGGGTGGTGGGTGTCTGAAATTCACTGCCTGGTTTAGTGGTGGAGAAACACTCAGCTCATTTAAAAGGTACCTGGATCTGCACCTGAACTGCTGTAACCTGCAAGGCTACGGACTGGGTTCTGGAAGGTGGGATTAGAAGACACAATGGGCTAATAGCTTCTTTATGTGCTGCAACTTTCTATGGTTCTACGGTTCTAGGACAATGGCTCAGTTTAGAATAGTGAGAAACCTCACTAAGACACTCCAAAAGAGCAAGTGGGCACTGAAGTTTCTATCAGACATGGGCATGGGGACGCTAGTCATGCACCCAAAGTGGCACTTGAATCCATCTGACTATGCAGGTGAGCTGCTCACCCACTGAACCTGTGTCAGTACTAGACAATACTGTGAGAAGTGACTCTAGTGTAGTCACCAGATCGTGACTTGAGGAAATTTCAAAACTTTAATTAAATTGGCAAAGAGAACAGCAGCAGGATAAAGCATTTGAGAACAGAAACAATGTGCACAAAGGATGGGGGAGACAAACAGCATTAGAAAATAGGAGGGAACAGACAAGGGGAAAATGCAAGGCAGGCTAGGATGGACTTGAGGCACAAGTGGTAAATGCCCAGAGCATGGTAAATAAAGTTGGCAAACTGCCAGCCTTGAGATTGCCTCAACTGGAGTAGGGATTGAACCCCTGCTGTTGGTATTCATCTGATCCAGACAACAGTGTGTCATTCCCAAAGTCTTAACTGGAACTAAGCGCCACTTCAGCTTTCTCTTTTTTGCGATTTCCCACATGATTGCGGTTAAAATTCTAAGTACCAGTGCCATGCATGGAAAACACTTTTGATTTAGTGACAGGGGAAGCCTTTCATTGGTGAAACCCGCCATCAGCTGACAATGCTGCATCTACAGGCAGCCCAATATAGAGTCTCCTGGTCAAACAGGGAGGCTCTGCCTCATGGCCATTGTTTTCCTGCCCAACTCCACTGACATGAGACTTGAGAGTGTAAAGATAGCACAAGTATTTTTCAAACTTAAGTTTCACTTGTAAATATTTCACATTGCATTGGTTTCACTTTATTCACATGTGTGTCATCGTCATTTGTTGGGACTAGCTGAATCAAACAGCCTCATGGTTGACACAGGCATTGGTGGCTACAGGGGAGTTAACGACGTTTCCTTTACAGTGGAAAAAACAATGTTGTGTTTTAATGTTCACTCTTTATTGGATGCTTATGTTAGTGTCCAGTGTTGTACTCGCCACACTGTGGGACATGGTTGAACTTGCCTTCTCAGCTGGCCCTCCCTTCTGTGCATTTTAAAGGATATTATCCGAGATCATAACTGAAATGCCATTGGTGAACTCAAAGTCCTGTACGGCCTCTGCTAGCCAACTCCCTGATATAGACACAGATTTGGATGGTACTGACACTGCCCTATAGACTTCTCATTTTCTTAACTGACTGTCCCCACCACTATCTCCCCACCATAACCAGGACAACAGGCCCATCCCACTTTACTCCTCCATGCCCCCGTCCCTACCCCTGTCCTCCACTGGATCCCTCTTCCAGGCCCGCAATCCCAATCCAAAACCCCCCTCCCCACTAACTCACCCTCGCCAGTCCCAAGCCTCTATGTAAGCTGCTGTTCTCCTGCTCCCACTCCTTGTGCCGCTTAACTTTGAGTCAGGGGCAGTGCCTGAGGAAACTCCATGAAGGTAACTATGGCCTTAACGTCCACATAAGTGAATCTTTCCCACTGCGGCATCAGTACTATCTCAATTCTGTGGGCTTAGATGCATCCAGGAGGTCTCAGAGGCACTGCATTCAAGGAGACTTCATCCTTTTCTCCTTTGGAGAAAACAGCTGGATGAAAGGGCACATGGATTCACCAAGAATAGCAGGCTTCCTGATGATGCAGAACACCATCGACTGCATGCATATGACTCCATAGCTCCCCCACATCGATGGGGAGTGATACAGGAATTGCAGGGCTACCATTCTTTGAATGTACAGTTGGTGTAAAGCAGGCCAAGATGTTCATCTCAGTGAATGCCTGCTAGCTGGCAGCACCCAAAAGGCTTTTATCTTGCACCAGCAATGCCTACCGTCTTCAGGCCTCCAAGACGCACTGCGGAATGGCTGCTTGAGGATAAGGACTAACCTCTCTATACATGTCCCTTCTGCCATCCCACCACCCAAGGTCAGAGGGCCTTCAGTGAGAGCCATGGAGCATCCCAACACACTGTGAAGCATGCCATCTGCCTCCTCAAGCAACGGTTTCATGGTTTAAATTGCTCAGGGGGATTTCTGCAGTACATACTTGAGAGGGTGTCCATGTTTCTGGTGGTGCACTGCATCCTCCACAAGCTAGCCACTCTGAGGTCCAGCCACTACCTCCTGGGATCTGAAAGTCAGCTCAGAGTTATACTATATTAGGGCCTGGATTTTCTCTATGACGAGAGGCTCTGCATCATGGCAAAAATCCCTGAAATGTCCAGAAATTCTAAGTCCTGCCCTTAACACAGCATTTCCTATTTCCCTTTATGGAGGCATCAGATGTCTTCACCGAAGTGGGAATTTGGTAGGCCAGGAGTGCGAAACCCAGAGTGTGCAGATTAGACCAAGTAAGAGGAGGGCTGAACATGGTGGATTAATTTAGATAGCCAGGGTACCTTTTTGGAGAGGTAAGGTACCCCTTTGGATAGGGTCCCAGGATCCCTTTGGGAGCTGTAAGACACCCTTTGGAAGAGGTAAAGCACCCTTTATGATTGTTAAAAGTAAACATGTTTGTGCATTAAATGTGCATAAAATGTGGAACTGTCGAAGCTTTCAAGGAACTGTCAAAGCTGTCAAAGGTGAGTTGGCATGGAGTGGGTAAGGGCAAAGGGTGGTGGGTGAGGGTACTAGTTGGCATGAGTTGGCATTAAATTGGCATAAGAGCTATATAGGACCATGGGGATGTGGGAGTCATAAGGGGTATGAGGGACCATGAGGAATGAGTAGAGGGGCATGGGTTGGTATAGGGGAATGAGGGGCCATGGCGTGGGTGGGAGGCATGAGTTGGTAAAAGTTAGCATGGATGAGGCATGGGGAATGTGTGGCGATGAGGGCTGGAGTACTGTTTTTTTGTTTTAATGGGGAGGGTTTTTGGCTTGGTGAGCGGGGGTGGAGCCTGCTCGCCAAGGCGTAAAATGACACAGGGTGATGTCAGGCATGCGTCGCGCTGTCACCGCACGTCATTTAGATTTTCAGTTCTGTGGGCACACAGCCAACTCGGTTACGTGCCCACCGAACTGTCAAAGGCCTGTTAAGGCCATTAATTAACTAATTAAGGCTATTAAGAAAGCTGCCCATCCAACGTTAAGGTTGGCAGCAGGCGAAGAGCCCAGGCGGCCTTCGCATTTTCATGGAACCTCATCCACGGGTGGGATGAGGTTTCATGAAGGGTTTATAAATTAAATAAATTTTCTCATTAAAGTTCATTGACATGTCCCGGCTCATGTGACACTGTTACATGAAGGGACATGTCTTAAAAATTTTTTTCTTCATTAAAATTTTTAAAACTTAGAACTTATCTCCTGAGGCACCTCTGTGTCTCAGGGAGATTTCTGTGCTCTTTTGCACATATGCGCGAAAGAGCGCGCTCCCCACCCAGGAAACCTCACACCTGCCTGCACAGGGAATGCACAGGGAGCTTCCGGGCACGCGTCACGCTGGGCGGGCCTTAATTGGCCCGCCCATGTAAAATGGCGGCGTGGACTAGGTCTGCGCCCGCCCACACCCGCCCCAGCACAACCCCCACAACGTGGGGACAATTCTGTCCAACCTTATTTTAAATAACTTAGGCCAGGATTTTTCCTATGACGGGCGAGCTGGGCAGGAGCGGGCGGGGGTGGAGCCATTTTACGCGGGCCGGCCAATGAAGGCCCGACAAGCCTAATACGTGGCGCTACCTGTGCGAGCGGGGGCAGGATGGAAAGTCGCGTGCACACAAAAGAGCGCAGCAATCTCCCTGAGGCATGGAGCTGCCTCAGGGAGATTGAATGGATATTAAAACAATTAAAGAATTGATTTTAAAATTTATTTACACATGTCCCTTTATGTGACTGTGGCACATGAGTGGGGACATGTTTTTATATTTATGAAAGTTAATTAATTTATTTATTTAATAAAAGCTTCAGGAAACCTCATCCCGCTGGAGGAGGCGCTTTCCTGAAAAACACGAAGGCCCCTTGGGCTTCCTGCCTGCCTGCCAACCTTAAGGTTGGACAAGCAATGTTCTCAAATGGCTCAATTGATTTCTCAGTGGCTTTAATGGGCCGTTTACATTTCGGCGGGCGCACAGCCAACTCCGACATGCGCCCACTGAACGAAATATCGCGATGGCGCAGGAGGACATGAGGACAAACGCCCCACGTCACCCCGCGTCACTTTATGCATCAGCCCTGTTG
Source organism: Carcharodon carcharias (assembly GCF_017639515.1). Taxonomy (NCBI): domain Eukaryota; kingdom Metazoa; phylum Chordata; class Chondrichthyes; order Lamniformes; family Lamnidae; genus Carcharodon; species Carcharodon carcharias. The sequence continues at coordinate 34,301,834 of NC_054473.1, forward strand.
GGCCGGCCCCCGCACGCTGACCAAAAGTTCTGCCTTTAAACAAAGTGCTGGAGCACAGGGGCAGGCCTTCCACCCAGCCCCACCTCCACACCCGACGGCCTTCACACTCAGTCCAGGGGTGGTGGACCCAACTTCCAACCTGAGATTTGGAATTCTCCTGTCTCTGCGAACCCAGCCCAGGAGCGAAAATCTGGGCCTGGGTATTAATACGACTGAACTTTAATTTGTCTAATTTTAGACGTTGTTTCTCACAAAAAAAGGAAACATAATTTGGGGGATTCAAACAAAAAAGTGTAAAATGCTATTTTAGACCTTATGTCAAATCAAAGAGTTTTGAAGAGTGACCAGAGGAGTTTAATCAGTCTAAGTCTCCATTGAGTGGACATGCACAGAACTCCCCTGTAAGCTGTCAACATTTAAATCTTTGGAAAGCAGGGAAATGAGTGTCCATACACTCTATACATTTAATTCAACTGTGGATAATTTTAAATTGCTCAATAGGACCCAGGGCACCTCGCTCACACAGCTTTTAAATCAGGCTTGACACCACACTGCACTTAAATTCCATACAGTGTCAACACCAAATAGTACAAAATCTTACACTGCTAGGCTCCAATATCGGGTTAGCCCTGGCAAACTATGGGACCCCACAGCTACAATGCTTAATAACACTAGCTATATGTAACCTACCAAAGTGACTTCCTACTTGGTAGAGTCAAAATTTTCACAATTTTATGACTCATAAGGAAATGGATAGATTCCTGTTCACTCGGTAGGAGAACAGGGACACCTTTAATACTGAACCATAAAGGGGATGAAAATAGTCTTTGCAAATTCTCAATGTGAACTTTTTTCCTGCACTATTATATTGGGAGTTTCATGCAATCTATCAAAAAGCAGCTTTTACCTACACAGCAACCTTTAACATTAAGAAATGTTCCAAGATATTTGACGAATAGTTGTTAGGAAACAAGTGCTGAACCATGAACAGAGGATTTGGAGGGTGGCTTGGTTGACAACAAGAATTTTTGAGGGAGTGTTTAAAGGTGGAGATAGTGAGCTGGAGGAATTTAGAAAGAGAGTTCCACAGAGCACATCAATTGAGGAGACAGATTCAGCATGAGAAGTCCAGCATGGAACAAGAAAATTGTTTTTCTGCAATGAATCAAGACCTTGAAGTTTTTCTTTCCCTCTTTATAATGAAGAAAACAGAATGTTCCCTTTAGAGTCAGCTTATTGTTTATGCAGCACTATCAAGCCAAAATGGAGCCATCTTCCAGTTAGAAAACATGGACTAGAACAGTATCTTGCTGCACATAAACAATTAACACTTTAAAATATTTACCTAAATAGATGATCCTGTACAATAAAACAAAAGCAAAATGCTGTAGATGCTGGAAGCCTGAAATAAAAATGGGAAATTCTGGAAAACACTCAATCAATGGGCAAGGCAGCATCTGTGGAGAGAGAAAGTTAAACATTTTAGGTTGATGATTTTTGACCAGGAGAGGAAGATGTTCTAGATTGACAGCGCAGAGCCAAAGGAAATGGGGAAAGGGTCAGGGATAGGGAAGGGTGAGGAAAGAACTAAGGGAAATATCTCTGATCAAGTGCATGGTCGGAGAGATTAATAAAATGATGGTTCAAGGCAAGGCAATAGGCTAAGTAAAGAAACAAAAAAAAGGTCTAAAAGGAGTTGTAAATGGTTCCAGCAGAATAGCAGGGGGGTAGGGGGGGGGAAACTTGGGAAATTTGGCAAAGGCTCTCATGGCTCAGGAATGTGGCAGAGCCCAGTTGGGTATAGAATCCCACGAATGCAGGTCACCCCACTGGCCACGTACCAATAGTGGAATAAAAACAGAAAATGCTGGAAAAACTCAGCAGGCCTGGCAGCATCTGTGGAACAAAGAACAGAGTTAACATTTTGAGTCTGGGTGACTCTTCTTCAGCAGGGTTAAGAGTCATCCAAACTCAAAACATTAACTCTGTTTCTCTCCCCACAGATGCTGCCAGACCTGCTGAGATTTTCCAGCATTTTCTATTTTTATTTCAGATTTCCAGCATCTGCAGTATTTTGCTTTTACCAATAGGGGAACCCCAGCCCAGCAGAGGTATGAATTGCCCAATTTCTACACGATGCAACAGAAGCCATTTGTTTTGTATTGTTTTTTATAGTAAAAATGCTCCTTGATATGTTTATCTAATTTGTTGATGCTTTTGGAGCTGGTTTCAGTGCACTGGAAATGTAAATACACTGAAATGTGCTCTGCAAGTTGATCCACTAGCAGCACTGTAGTTGAGTGTTATATCTTGCTTGAACCCCCATTGATCCACTCAGTTAAACAGACCGCAATGCCCCATGAGTTTGCTTGAGGACTGCCCTTCTGTTAATTCGTGATTTCACAGTCCAGGGTGAACTGAGGGTTCTTACTGTGATCTGTGATTGAAGTAAGTATCGGCTGCAAACTCACAGTAAGTATGCATTGATAGCTGCAGTACAAATGGGACTTCCAGGCAGGGTGGAGCTGGGGTAAGGCTGTGGGGATGGAGGCTAAGACAAATCTATAGGTGATTATCCTCACTGACAGACTCAGACAATAGGTTTGGATCAATAATGGTTGTAGTGCTTCTGTATTAATATCCACTTCACAAGATTAATACAGAATGAGCACACTAGGGTCACTTTGGTGTGAGCACAAAGCAGGGATCAACGACTGCCTGTCTCAAATGGCTATACCTGTTTTTAGCTTTTTCAAGTTTTAAACATTTATTCATGTTATCTTGTATAAATAGCCCAAAATTCTGTGCAGTTTGGGCAAATAGTTGACAAATCAAGGAGGCTCTGGAGTAAAATTGAAAATTCTGCAAATACTCAGCCAGCCTGGTAGCAAATATGGAAAGGAGAAACAGAGTTAACATTTCAGAGCTGCGAAAATTTAGAAATGTAATAGGTTTAAAGCTTTCATTTTAAAGTTCCAGCCAGAATATTTTGCTTCTGTTTGGAGCACAAATATTAATGGTGATTTTCCTGACTGATGCCACCACATTGAGTCTATTCCATGCCATATTGTGAAAGGGAGATTAAACACTGCAGGTAGACATTGTCAGGGATGATACCAATCTCGGTGTTAACTGCTAACAGCAACCTGTCCACCACCTGTAATCTTAAAGGCAGCAACAAAACTTGGGAAAAGGAACGTGAACCTTCAGGGTTTCCACACATTTGTAGTCTTCCTTCACCTTAAGCATTTCCCTACAATGTTTTTGCAATTCACGCTAATTCTCATTCTCTGCATCTTGAAAATTGTAAACTGTCGACAGAGTGAAATTTTCAAATTAAGATGTGAATTTTTTCTTGCCATTGCAACAAAGCCCTGCTCAGATTTTAAATTTACACTAATTGCAGGATTCAATCACAAGTTGTCATTGTACTGAATCTTATTATACTCTTCAGATAACAAAGTGTTTTATAGTGAAGGCTTCTGCTTTGGAAGTATTAGCAAAACAATGAACCAAATCTTCCCAGAAAAATAATGGGTTAACAACGCAGGCCATTATCAATGTGAAAATTGTCCAAATCTCCAGAACTTGGTGATCGATTGACACCATTCTGCCATTTGCCAGACATAAACAGCATCGCCCAGGGAATGGAGGCTGGGTCAGTGAATATACTCAAGACTGAATTGGACGGATTTTTGATTGACAAGAGGAAACTCAAAGTTACGGGAGACAAGCAAGAAAGTGGAGTTAAGGCCACAATCAGATCAGCCATGATCGTATTGAAAGACGGAGCAGCTCAAGCGGGAAATACCCTACCCCTGCTCTATTTCCTATATTCTTATGTTCTTGCCCTGAACCTCCCGATTATTTTTAATTTTTCACATTTTTTCTTATTTTTCCTTACTGCCTCTTTTCCCTCCAATGTTCCCCCTCTTTACTTCTCTTTCTGTACCTGATTTGCCTCTAATATGTGTCCTTGAGAGAGAGGGTGAACTCAGAGTTCACCAGGATTGGGGAGAGAGAGAGAGAGCAGACTCAGGGTTGAACAGGAGTGGGGAGAGAGAGAGAGAGAGAGAGTGGACACAGAGTTGAACAGGAGTTAGGAGAGAGGGATTTCAGATCCAGATTTGAACAGGAGTGGGGAGAGATGGAGAGCAGGCTCAGCGGGGGTGAGGGGTTTTGGATTAGTTGGATCTTGGTCTGTGGACCAACCACATTTTGAAAAAAATCAAAGCACGACATCACAGGGAAACAGATAAGTGATTGGTTGGTGAGTATTTTTCCCATTTATCTTTCAAAACTTGTAATTTATTAATAATTGTTAGGTTTTCTTAGCAGTAGTGAGTTTTACTAGAAGGAGTAAAGTTTACTGAGAGTAGTAGGTTTTACTAAATTATAAATCAATTAAGAAAAATAACAAATTAATTAACACATAATAAAGATGAAAGGGCAGGTGATGTGTTGTGACTACAGAATGTAGGTACCTGACACATCTGGGGCTTGCACATCTGCAGTAGTTATCTGCAGCTCAAAGAGCTTTGGCTCAGAATCATTGAGCTGGGGGCCAAGATGTGGACACTACAATGCATCAGGGAAGGGGAAAGTTACCTGGACACTGTGTTCCAGGAGGCAGTCATGCCCCTTAGGTTAGGGTCATCTGATTTGGTCAGTGGTCATGGACAGGAGGGTGTGAATCTGAGTAAGGCAGGTAAGGGGGTTGAAAGGGTAGAAGTGGAGAAGCCTCAGCAGTTGCAATTGTCCAACAGGTTTGAGGATCTTGCAACCTGTACAGATGAAAACAAACTGACCATGGCACCACAGTACAGGAAGCTATTCAAGCAGGGGAGAGTTAATAGAAACGTGGTGGTAGAAGGTGACAGTATAATCTGGGGAATAGACGCAGTTCTCTGCAGCCGAAAGCGAGAGGCCATAAGGCTCTGTTGCCTGCCTGGTGCCAGGGTTCAGGACATCGGCTCTGGGCTGGAGAGGAACTTTGGTTAGTTGGGGGCAGGATCTATTGGGTACGGTCCACATAGGTACCAATGACATAGGTAGCGCTAGGGAAGAGAATCTTCTTAAGGAGTATAAGCAGCTAGGGGCTAAATTAAAAAGCAAAACATCAAAGGTAATAACCTCTGGATTATTACCTGAGCCATGAGCAAATTAGCATTATTTACCCTAATTAGATTAAAGAGTTAAATGCATGGCTCAAAGTTTGGCTTGGGAGAAATGAGTTTTGATTCATGGGGCACTGGCACCAGTACAGGGAAAAACGGGAGCTGTACCACTGGGACAGTCTTCACCTGAACCATGTTGGGACTAGTGTTCTGGTGAGACATATAACTAGGGTGATAGAGAGGGCTTTAAACTAAATAGTGGGGAAGAGGGGTCAAGTGTGGGAAGATGTGATATATTAAAGAGAGAAGACAAAGCAAGAGAGTAAAGTAGCAATAAGGGAAATGATAATTGGAGCTTGGCAGGGAGGGTCAGAGCTTACAAATTAAAGAGTGAGCCAGCAGATAAAGCTAGATGTTGCAAAAATAGTAAAAGGACAGGAGTAAAGGCTCTACATCTAAATGCATGTAGCATTCAGAACAAAATTGATGAACTAACAGCTCAAATAGATTTAAATATGTATGATCTGAAAACCTTTACAGGGACATGGTTCCAAGATGACAAAGACTGGGACCTGAATATTCAAGGGTACATGACATTTCAGAAGGACAGGAAGCTAGGAAAAGGTGGAGAGGTACTCTGTTAATTAAGGATGTCATTAGTATAATAGAGAGCGATGATCTTTTTTTCTAAAGATCAAGAAACAGTTTGAGGTGAGAAATAGTTAAAGTAGGAAGTCACTTGTGGTAGGAAGTCATTTGATTGGCAAAGGTTTTTTTTTAATTCATTCAAGGGATGTGGATTTCAGTGGCTGGGCCAGCATTTATTGCCCATCCCTAGTTGCCCTTGAGAAGGTGATGGTGAGCTGTTATCTTGAACCACTGCAGTCCATGTGGTGTAGGTACACCCACAGCACTTTTAGGGACAGAGTTCCAGGATTTTGACCCAGCAACAGTGAAGTAATGGTGATATATTTCCAAATCAGGATGGTGAATGACTTGGAGGGGAACATCCAAGTGGTGGTGTTCCCATCTATCTGCTGCCCTTGTCCATTGTGGGTTTGGAAGGTGCTGTCTAAGGAGCCTTGGTGAATTCCAGCAGTGCATCTTGTAGATAGCACACACCACTGCTACTGTGCACCGATGGTGGAGGGAGTGAATGTTTGTGGATGTAGTGCCAATCAAACGAGCTGCTTTGCCCTGGATAATGTCGAGCTTCTTCAGTGCTGTGGGAGCGTCACTCATCCAGACAAGTGAGGAGTATTCCATCACACTCCTGACTTGTGCCTTGTAGATGGTGGACAGGCTTTGGGAGTCAGGAGGTGAGTTACTTGTTGCAGGATTCCTGGCCTCTGACCTGCTTTTGTACCCATGGTATTTATATGACTATTCCAGTTCAGTTTCTGGTAAATGGTAACCCCCAGGATGTTGATAGTGGGGGATTCAGTGATGGTTATGCCATTGAACATCAAGGGGCAATGGTTGGATTCTCTCTTGGAGATGGTCATTGCCTGACACTTGTGGGGTGCAAACGTTACTTACCACGTGTCAGTCCAAGCCTGGATATTGTTCAGGTCTTGTTACATTTGGACATAGACTCCTTCAGTATCTGAGGAATTGCAAATGGTGCTGAACATTGTGCAATCATCAGTGAACATCCTCACTTCTGACCTTATGATGGAAGGAAGGTCATTGATGAAGCAGCTGAAGATGGTTGGGCCGAGGACACTTTGCTGAGGAACTCCTGCAGTGATGTCCTGGAGCTGAGATCAGTGACATCCAACAACCACAATCGTCTTCTTTTGTGCTAGATATGACTCCAGCCAGCACAGAGTTTTCACCCTGATTCCCATTGACTCCAGTTTTGCTAGGGCTCCTTGATGCCACACTCAATCGAATGCTGCCTTGATGTCAAGGGCAGTCACTCTCACCTCACCTCGAGAGTTCAGCTCTTTTGTCCATGTTTGAACCCAGGCATGAGCTGAGTGGCCCTGGCAGGACCCAAACTGGGTGTCACTGAGCAGGTTATTGCTAAGCAAGTGCCGCTTGATAGCACTGTTGATGCCCCCTTCCATTACTTTACTGATGATCAAGAGTAGACTGATTGGGCGGTAATTGGCCGGGTTGGATTTGTCCTGCTTTTTGTGTAAAGGACGTACCTGGGCAATTTTCTACACAGCCTGGTAGATGCCAGTGTTGTAGCTATACTAGAACAACTTGGCTAGGGGTGTGGTAGACGGGAAAAGGAGATCATGGAGTGTTTTCAGGACAGTTTCTTAGAGCAGCATGTTCTACAGCCAACCGGAGAGCAGGCTGTTCTAGATCTGGCAATGTGCAACAAGACAGGATTAATTAATGACCTTATAATGAAGGATGAAAGTAGTAGTGACCCCAACATGATTGAATTTCGCATTCAGTTTGAGGGAGAGAGGTTGGGTCTAAGACTAGTGTTTTAAATTTAAGTAAAAGTAATAATGAGGGTATGAAGACAGGGCTGGCTAAAGTGAACTGGGAAATTAGATTAAGGGATAGGTCAGTATAGATGTAGTGGCAGACATTTAGGGAGATGTTTCATAATACTCAGCAAAGAGACACTCCAGTGAGAAAGAAAGACTCTAGGGGAAGGACATGCCATCCGTGGCTAGCTATGGAAGTTAAAGATAGTATCACATTGAAAGAAAAAGCATGCAATTCCATGAAGTTTAGTGGCAGGTCAGAAGATTGGACAGAATATAAAAAACAGTAAAGAATGTCCAAAAGAATAATATGGAGGGAGAGAAAGCTAGCTAGAAATGTAAAAACAGATAGTAAGATTATCTACAGGTATTTAAAAAGGACAGAGTAAGTTAAGTCTTCTAGAGATTGAATCTGGTGAATTAATAATGGAAAATAAGGAGATGAAAGATGAATTGAATAGATATTTCACATCTGTCTTCACTGTAGAGGATACAAATACCATCCCAGAAATAATTGTAAATCAAGAGGTGAAAGGGAGGGAAGAAGTTAAAAAAATTACAATCACCAAGGAAAGGTTACTGAGAAAATTATTAAAGCTTAAAGCTGACAAGCCTCCATGTCCTGATGGACTTTATCTTAGGGTCTTAAAATAAGTGGCCGCTGAGATAGTAGATGCATTGGTTTTGATTTTCCAAAATTCCTTAGATTCTGGAAAGGTCCCATCAGATTGGAAAATAGTGAATGTATTTCCTCTATTCAAGAAAGGAGGGAGACAGAAAGCAGGAAACTGCAGGTCAGTTATCTTAAATCTGTCATAGGGAAATTGCTGGAATCTATTATTAATGAGGTTATAGCAGGGCACTTAGAAAATCTCAATACAATCAGGCAGAGTCAACATGGCTTTGTGAAAGGGAAATCATGTTCGACTAATTTGTTAGAGTTCCTTGAGGAAGTAACAAGCAACGTGGATAAAGGAGAACCTGTGAATGCGGTATACGTAGATTTCCTGAAGGCATTTGACAAGGTGCCACATCAACGTGCCACACCCAATAAGAGCTCATCATATATGGGTTAATATATTGGCATGGATAATGGTTAGCTAACAGGAAACGGACAGTAGGCACAAATGTGTCATTTCCGGGTTGGCAAGATGTAACGAGTGGAGTGCCACAGGGATCAGCGTTGGGGCCTCAATTATTTATAATCATGACACAAAGAGAGGTAGGAAAGTAAGTTGTGAAGAAGACATAAGGAGTTTGCAAAGGGATATAGATAGGTCAAGTGAGTAGGCAAAAATTTGGCAGATGGGAAAGATTTGGCAGATTTCCCATCTTTATTCACTGGTAGGAAACCTTGAACTCGTCCATTTTGGCAGGAAGAATAAAAAAAAACAACATATTATCTAAAAGGATAAAGATCGCACAACTGAAGTGCAGAAGAAACTGGGTGTCTTGGTAAATGAGTATCAAAAGGTAGTATGCAGGAACAGCAATTGATTAGGAAGGCAAATGGAATATTGTCCTTTATTGCAACGGGAACAGAATATAAAAACTGGAATATTTTGCTAGAGTTGTGTGGGGCATTGGTGAGATCACATCTAGTACTATGTAGTTTTGATCTTTTTTAAGAACAGACATAATTGCATTAGAAGCAGTTCAGTGAAGGTTCTCTCAACTGATTCCTGGATAAAGGGGTTATCATATGAGGAAAAGTTGGACAGGCTGGGCCTGTATCCATAGAAGTTTAGAAGAATGAGAAGTGATCTGATTGAAACAGAGATCATGAGAGGACTTAACAGAATGGATGCTGAGAGGATATTTCCCCTTGTGGGAGAGACTACAACTAAGGAAGACAGTTTAAAAATAAGGGGTTTCCTCTTTAAGACGGTGATGAGGAGAAATGTTATTCACTCCGTGAGTCATGAGTCTCTGGGATGCTTCCCCAGAGAGCAGTGGAGGCGGGGTCATTGATTATTTTTAAGGCAGAAGTGGATAGATTCTTGACCAACAAGGAAATCAGGGGTTGACAGGAAAGTGGCATTGAGGCCATAAATCAGATCAGCCATGATCTTATTGCATGGCCAAGCAGGCTTGAGAGGCCAGATGGCTACTCCTGTTCCTAATTCATATGTTTTTTATGTGTGTTTATATGTTCTCCATTGTTCCTCTGTTTCTTTCTCAATCCTTAAACCTCATTGGTTAAGAAGGTACTCTGTTGGTTCCACTGTTCACTAAGGTCCCAAATGCCCTTGCAGTAAGTTATGCACAAAATTCCTTTGAGCTGAAGGATGCAAGAGAAAGTCTACAAGTTCACGCTGCAAAATACTGTTCTAGCAAGATTTGGTGCAATGTGTAAAGCAAATGGTTTGTCATAGTACTGATCCATCTTTAGTCACAGATTATTAATTTCTTCCATTTCTAAAATCTGCTATAAAAATGTTATTTTCTCCTCTTTTACACTGTTTCTCAGCAACAGTACTATGCTAGATGATTTCCTTTTGGGCCTGTATATAGTAACATAGGAACATAGGAAATAGGAGCAGGTGTAGGCCCCTCAAACCTGCTCTGCCATTCAACTCGATCATGGTTGGTCTTCTACCTCAATGCCATTTTCCCGCATTATCCCTGAATCTCTTGATATCTTTAATATCTAGAAATCTATCAATCTTTGCCTTGAACACACTGAGTGACTGATCCTCAGCTGCCCTCTGGGTGGAGAATTCACCACCCTCCGAGTGAAGAAATCCTTTCTCATCTCAGCCCTAAATGGCCTACCTCTTATTCTGAGATTGTGTCCCCTGGTTCTAGACCCCCAATTAAGGGAAAACATCCTTCCTGCATCTACACTGTCGAGCCTTGTAAGAATTTTGAATGCTTCAATGAGATCACCGCTCATTCTTCTAACTCTAGAGAATACCGGCCCGCTCTCCTCAATCTCTCCCCATAGGACAATCTCGCCATCCCAGGAATCAGTCTGGTGAACCTCTGTTGCATTCCCTTTATGGTAAGTATGTCCTTCCTTACGTAAGGAGACCAAAAGTGTTCACTGTACTCCAGGTGCGGTCTCACCATGCCTCTATACAATTGCAGCAAGACATCTTTACTCCTATACTCAAATCTTCTTACAATAAAGGCCAGCATACCATTTGCCTTCCTAATTGTTTGCTTCACTTGCATGCTAGCTTTCAGTGATTTATGAACAAGAATTCCCAGGTCCCTTTGGACATCAACAATTCACAACCTCTCACCACTTAAAAAATGCTCTGCATTTCTGTTTTTCCTGCCAAAGTGGATAACTTCACAATTTTCCACATTATATTCCATCTGCCACCTTCTTGCCCATTCATTTAGCCTGTCTAAATCCCCTTTGCATCTTCCTCACAACACACATTCCTGCCTAGTTTTGTGTCATCATCAAACTTGGAAACATTACATTTGTTCCCCACATCCAAATCATTGATATAGATTGTGAATAGCTTGCGTCTAAGCATTGACCTTTGTGGTACCCCACTAGTCACAGCCTGCCAACCTGAGAATGAGCCATTTATTCCTACTATCTGTTTCCTGTCCGTTAACCAATTCTCAATCCATGCCAATGTATCACCCCAATCCCAAGCGCTTTAATTTTGCTTACTAACTTGTTGCTCAGGACCTTATTGAAAGCCTTCTGAAAATCCAAATACACCACATCCACTGGATCCCCCTTATCTATTCTGCTGTTTACACACTCCATAAAACTCCAACAGGTTTGTTAAACATGATTTCCCTTTTATAAATCCATGTTGACTCTGCCCAATCCTAGCATTATTTTCTAAGTGTCCAGTTTCTTTATCAGTGCCCACGTCCTTTATGAAGGATTCTGGCATTTTCCCTACTATTGATCTCAGGCTAACAGATCTGTAGTTCTTAGTTTTCTCTTTCCCTTCTTTTTTAAATAGTGGGATTACATTTGCTGCCTTCCAACCTGCAGGAGCCATTCCAGAATCTATAGAATTTTGTAAGATGATCACCAATGCATCCATTACCTCTACAGCCACCTTATTCAACACTCTGGGATGTAGATCTTCAGGTCCATGGGATTTATCAACTTTCAGTCCCATTAATTTCTCTAGCACTACTTTTTTACTAATTTCTTTCAGTTCCTCACTCTCGCTAGTCTCATGGTTCTCTAGTGTTTCTAGGAAGTTTTTTTGTATCCTCCATGAAGACAGGCACAGAGGGCGGATATTTCCCATCCCGCCCGCCTTGGGCGGGAGCTGGGAATTCAGCAGCAGGCAAATTCCCGAAACCCATCGGTGTCAAAAACAGCTTGCAATTCTCCCAATGGTGGGTGTGTGGCAGGTTAACATATCATGAATGCTCGTTAAAACAGCTGTTCACTGGAATCTTGTCATGACTTCCAATCTTGCGTCATGCCAGCGGGAAATTACATCGGCCTCAAACCCATTTTTAAAGGGGTGTCGTGCACAAGTCGGACCTCAGTTCACTGGTAACTTAAAGGTGAGTGGAACATGCGTAGCCTACCTGCCATAACGCTGCACCGGTCTTGTTGTGATGAATGCCACACTGCTGGGGCTGTAAGGTTGGTCTGCTCCTGCTTTTTGCCTACATTGTCCAGAGGAACACCACTGTGCTGTGGCACTCATGCAGGCCTCCACTTTCAGAGACTAGCATTTCAGCTGGGGCTGGGCTGTGAGGCGGGGGTGAAGTTGATGAACACAAGGCGGGCAATGGTGATGGAAGGCTGTGGAGTGGCAGTGAGGGGGAAGGGTGAACATGAGACGGGCCTTTCTGTGGTCGCCCACTAACCTCTTGTTACTGCAGGAGCCTGCTGAGAAAGAAAGGAGGAAGACTCCATGAGATGAAAGCCACTGAAAGCCAATGGCTTCATTAGCACTGTTAAAGGGCTACTCAGAACTCAGTGGCTTCACATCACAGTCACTGCATCTCAAGAGTAACACATAGGAATGTAAAATTTGGGAATGCAGACAATAGTGAAGGAGGCACAGCTGTATCATGTATGGCATTCCATCAATGAAGGCCTGTCACCTGTTCACCAGAATTGATACTCCTAATGGGCCAAAGGGCATCCAATCAATGACCATGTTGTGGTTGTTGGTGGTCAATCATCTTAGCTCCAGGACATCACTGCAAGAGCTCACTGATGATTGCACAATGTTCAGCACCATTTATGACTTCTCAGATACTGAAGCAGTCCATGTGCAAATGCAGCAAGACCTCGACAATATCCAGGCTTGGGCTGACAAGTGGCAAGTAACAGTCGTGCCACATGAGTGCCAGGCAATGACCATCTCAAACAAGATGGTCACCTCGATGTGTGTGCTAGTGTCTCAGGAACAAGGCAGCATCAGCCACCATGCAAGTAGGGCAGGAAAAACTATGGACCCTTACGGTCTCCAAATGTGTCATCTTCTGAGGTTCACTTTCTTGCCCCTTGAGTCATTAATGTCTTTAATGTTTCCTTTCAGAGAGAAGGCAAAAGCAGAAATGGATCTAGGGCTCAATGCTGCCTTTGTCAGGGTCCTAATGCAATGAAGGAGGCAAAGGAGGGAGAGGTGACTCCATGCTCAACTACAGCAGGAGGGACATGATCAAGTGGAGCCAGAATAGGAGGAGGCACCCAGACAACCGGGATGACTCGCCGGACCTAGGGTTTATTGTAGAAGAGTCTCCTATTTACAAATGAGTGAGAGGTAATGCTGTGCACATCAGCACTTGTCCCGAGCTCAGGTACATCACATGTGCCACATTGTTCATGAAGACCTGACACCACATGGAGTTGGAGGGTATCCCCTGCCAGTGGCTTTGAAGGTGATTGCAACATTCAATTTCCTGACCTCTGGTTCTTTCCAAGGATCAGCAGGGAACCTGTACAGTATCTCTCAGTCCACAACACATCGATGCACTCAGTCCAATACACTCCCGACAGGGTTTCCCACATCATCGCAGTTTTACATCCTTCACAGTCTGGCAATGCAAAGAGGTGAACCCCTGCCAGAGGATGAACTGGAGGAGAATGACAGCTCATCAGAGGATGAAGATCCAAAGGCCCAGGAACCTCACAAGGATGCTGGGGGTCAGTTTGAGAGTGATCACACCATGGAGGATGGAAGACATGGGAGACCTGCCCGTGATACATTAATTGCTGACATGTTCCAGGAAGACTAAAGTTAAGTGGGGGAACGTGACCACATCTCTCCTAGCCCTCAATGCCATTTTCTTTCAACTCAGGGGATGTCCATCCACTTGCAGCAAGATTGGGTTCTGCATTCACACTTGCGCATTCTGGCCTCATGAATCTCCAGGCCATGATCTTTGCTTTGGTTCCTTGTGCGTGAACTCTCTCTGGGAACTGAGAGTCTACTTAGGAACAAGAGCGATGCGAGAGAAGACTTGAAGCCTTCGTCGCCAGCTATCGATGTAAACACTGCTGCAACTGGGATGTGGACATTCCTAGAGATCTCATCCTCCCGTGCATGTCTTCTCTTCTGCCACTAGCACTGAGGAGACACAAATGCTGCTAGAATATCAATGCTGATGAGCTGCCCTCACTCAATGTTGTTCCTTGAGGAAGAAGGGTTAGAAACGCTTACATCACATATTTCCAATAAATATTTTAACACATCTCCCTGACATCACACAAGGATGCAGAAACTAGTTCAACTGAGGTTGACATCACAGGAATGTGAATCTCACAGTGCGACACTATCACTGAGTGGGAGCAAGGCTAAACCTCGAAATAAGAGGAATCTAAAGCACAAAATCACAACACCTTCAGCTGGCAGGAACATTCACATAACCATCAAATATATTCACAAAAGTCCAATTTCTTTACGTATCTAGCTCACCCGTGACCCAAAAATGATCAGTTTTTCTTAACTTTCCTAACTCTACCACCTAGGTGCAGCCCCAATGTCTGCAGCAGGGGTGGATGCAGCCTGCTCACTTCTACATCCTGATGTCTGTGATGACCTTGGCGGACGTCCTCTGGTGGCCCGAGGCCTGGAGGGCCCTGCCCTGATAAGGGTCACTTGCTCAGGGGCAGAAGTGCCCTTGGTGGCCTGAGAAGCTGGAATGGATGGGGGTCACAGGCAGAGGGGGCTGTGAATGGCTGCACACCCTTGGAGTGTCATGAGAGGAGGCCCCTGATGTGTCTGGCTGACCTCATCTTCCCTGTGGGTGCCCGAGGGCTCCGCCCTGACTCCTGCAGGAAATGGTGCCTCGTCCCTTTGTCGCCTACATCTTTGATGGTGACCACCAGGGTGTGTGGCCATGGATTGCAGGGCCCGTTACTCATCTGTACGTAATTAATGACCCTCCAAGCGTGGAATCGGGTGTGAGTTCCTGCCATTCCGGCCAGCGGGATGGGTGTCGCTGTAACCTCCAGCCACCGCACCTAGTCTTATAAATAGAAAATTCCGCCCAGAGTATTTGTTTAGTTTCCCTGCCATTTCCTTATTCCCATTATAAATTCTCCTGACTCTGCCTGTTGTGGGCCCACATTGTCTTTGCTAATGTTAGCCTTTGAAGCTTTTACACTCTGTTTGTATATTTCTCACCAGTTTACTATCATATTCCATTTTCTTTTTCTTCACCAGTTTCTTGGTCCTCTTTTGCTGAATCCTAAAATGCTCCCAATCCTCAAGTTACTATTTTTTTTGGCAACTTTATAAGCCTCTTCCTTTGATCTAATACAAATTTTAACTTAATCTAATCTTAACTAATACAATCTTCAATTTGGCTGTACCAACACTGGTCAGTAAATGTCTGCTGTAAGATGTGCAGTCCATTAATTGCTGCCACTATTTCTGCATGATTGCCTCGCTAAGACCAAAATCTTACCTTGTCAGGAGTCATAGATGTTAATTTATAATATGGTGGTATGGCATTGGGCAGCTAGTGAAAAGTATTTTATTAGTTGCAAAAAGTGTTCCATTACAGGCTATTCATACAAAAACAAGTATGTTAAAGTGGTAAACAAATTGTTCCTCTAAGCTGCTCGCTGCACATAAGTTTTAGTTGTCTGTATTTTGTAGCTTGGTCATTATAAAACATACTGGCTGAAAATGGTATCATGTTGCAGAGCCCCTGTCTGATTAAGTGGTTTACCATTTCTTTAAAAGGTTCGGTAACTTAGACTAAAAACAAATATCTTGAAACCATCACAAACGAAAGCTGAGACCTTTCGAAATTACTACATAGTGTAACACTTAGTAGGTCAGCTCAGGAACTGTTAACAATGTTTATATGTAAATAAAATAGCACCACCTTCCACACTCACACTATGTGAAAGGTTTTTATTCACTAATGATGGAAGGGTTCCTGACCTTTTACAAATGTGCAGGATTAGTCTCATTTCCTATGGCAAAAAGGCAAACAATTGTAACTTTCTCAATTTTACTTTGCAGATGGTGATTTGGATGTGAAAACAGGACTGACAAATAAATTAATCAAAATGACATCACTAGAGACATAGTTTGCCCACCGACCTTTGGGTAGATGAATTAGAGCAACATTTGACTCTGTGCAAAAAGGAATGCTTCACTTACAATGACTTCAGTTCTCCGCATCTTGAAAAAATTTAAACTACGATTACTATAATCTGCCATTTTTAGCTCTTAAGAAGGCCTGTTTTGTATCCTCCACAACAGGATTGCGATAAGACGCTGAATGTGTAACCAACAGCAAGATTTGGACATGTGACTTCATAAAGTGCCACTGGAATGAATCTGTGGATCTCCAGCGATGATAGACAGTGACATAGGCTGCTGCACCACTGGGCTCCACATGTCTTTGACATTCATAAGGCATAATCTCATTAAAAATAATCCTTCCATATGTTTGATGTAGTCTCTCTAAAGGTGAAAGCTGTACTGATTCAAGTACACCTGTTAAGGATTAAAACAAAATGATAATTGAACTAGCAACAAGCCAATGCTGATAATTGCCTGTTTTATTACAGCTTTTAAAGCTGCAACACTCCAAAATTGAGGCAAAAGAAAATTCCACATGTAGTACAAGCTGAAGCAGTATACTTATTAAAATGGCTTTGTCATTCCTGAAAATATGAAGATATTTTGATTTTACAGTGGAAATGAATTTCAGGAACGTGCCACTTGCATTGTTCTGTCACTGACCTTTATGTATCACTTTTGGATTGCTATCAATTTTAGATTCAGGTTTAGAACTTGTAATAATAAAGAAGCACAAATTTATAAATGACCTATGAAATACGCATGACTTCTGCTAATCTGTTCCTGGAACCCACGCTGCCATATTCATTTAGTCACATTGGTGCCAGTTTAATATATGCACCCAAGCAGCAGTGCATAACAATTCCTTTTTGTGTCTATTAAATATATATATAATGAAAATTTGGAATAAAAGTATTAAAAATGAACTATGTGTAGAAAATGTAGAAAAGGTATGCTTGCAATTATCTTATCTGTTGTTTGTTTATATAACCTATCCTGATCCAGAACTTTTTTTTTTAAAAAAGGTATTGTTAAATCTGGTCAACAATAACAAAGAAGTAAATTTTCCTTTTAATTTCAACAAATTCTGTTTTAAACAAGCAGCCCACACATAGTGAATTGAGAGTGTTATTAAAAAAGAGATAATCTCCCTTCGTATAAAACTTTGCCACACAGCCACCTATCAAAGGAATCAATCCTGCATGTGGCAAAATTTAATCAAATTTATCCATGAGGAATGGAGTTTTTTTTAGAAATCTTTGAAAATGTTAAAAGTCTTAATTACTTCATAAGAAAAACCTATAAAATCCACATTTATTTCTCTCAAAAGTGCTGGACTAGTTTAATCCAGTGAGCAGACAGATTGGGTGAATGTATTCAGAATACTCCTGCTCACTTGCAACTTGCTAGAAAAAGATCCAAATGCAATTGGTGATGAAATTACTGACTGATAGATGATAAAATAATTGCAGTGAGGAAGTACATTTTCAAAAAATGGCCAAGTGGTGTTCATACAAAATTTGATGTCTTCTAATGACAAGAACTTTCCAAGTTTTACACAAAACACTGTTTGCCTCACAGCTTCTGTAATGGAGATCTTTCTACTGAATGTCTCAATCATGAGGACTTCAGAGTTTGATTCAAAAGTGGGATTCTGGCCAAATGGGACGAAGTCATGTCAATAGCTTTCCCTTTCAAGAAAATGTGTCCCCAAATGTTGTTACTTGAGATGTTTTTTCAGTTTCAAAGCATAATAACAAGTTAATCTTTCTGGCTATTAATTGTTTTATAGATCCTATCATAAAAATTGTTTTCTGTGTTATAACCATAACGTACAAAGAATAACATTAACTCATTCAATACTAAAATACGTAATCTGGCATCGTCTCAGCTAGAGTCCTGCATCTAGAATGATGCCAGATGGCACTGTTATTGCAGCTGTGCAGAATGGATGTGGGCTCTACATCAAGTAATATCATAATGGTGAAGTGTAATGAATGAATTAGAGCATTATCTTTTTTTTTAAACCTAAATAAAATTATTGTCACAACATTGTGTACAAAATACCTTGACGCCATATCAATTTCCCAGGTTTAATATTAATCGTCATACCAATAAATGTGTGCAATTAATTTAAACAATGTGAAGATAGATTTGGAAGTGAACAGCGTGCAACCTAGAAAAAGTTGTATATAAATGATATGAGCATAAATTATGTTCTTCTATATTCAACCTGTCACTTCATCCAGCCTTAATGCTGATATGGTTATCTTGTTGTAATAAGATCTTCCGCTCAGAGAACATGATACCTTTTGAAATATTCCATGGCATCATATTGCAAATTATTGGCACAAAAAAGTGCAAGCACCTTCATCTTAATGTATTAAAATTATTATGGAAAGGTACAACTTTAATCTTTCAGTGAAATAGAAACTCGGTAACCAAAAAGAAAGGCTACCCAGGAGGTACTGTTACTGAAGTATTCTGTCTTCCTACTTATGATTCGAATTCAGTTACTATAATATTGAAATATTTAAAAAGGTACACAAGCTTATTATTTTTGAAGATGATATATATAAAATATGTATTGTAGTCCAGCATTCTGAAGATTAGCTAAAGAACTGAAACATGCTAACATTGTTATATATGGTGCCTGAGTGTAAAAAATATTCCTTCATTTCTCAGAGACTTAATCTGTGCAGCTGGTCAAAAGTCACAGCATTTTCCAAGCATCTGCTGAAATGTTTTCATCACAGTTGAATAGTGAATGAGGGTGCAGTCACTGTAAAAAAACTGTTATGAGATAACAAGCTTTCTTTAAATACAGCTTACAGTCTGTATTCAATAGGCATGGTACATTTGTCCATGACAGTCTTCTTTCATTGCAAATGTGAAGTATTATTTCAAGTAGCCAGAAAGAATCAGAAGCATTTAAGATATATTGTAAACCTTTGGTAATCAAGAACTCCTGGCAAAAATACATCACCTTTTTTGCACCATCTAATGACCACACAGCAACAAAAATTATACAAAATTTCCATTCCAACTAATGCTTAATTCTTTATTAAAAGTGACCATCAAGTATTCACATCACACTCAGTAACCAGGGAATGCTTCAAGAAAGGTATACAAATTCTGTTAACGTGCAGGATTGTTTAAAAAATGTGTTGATTTGCACTTCAATTTAAAATTAAACCTTTATTTTTTAAGCTGTGCTCTGTTTGAAGTTGATCATTTCTTTCAATGTAATATTTCCCACAGTGTGTTTTTTTATATATAGAAGCCAAGTAACTTTCAACCAAATCCACAAAAATAAGCAATCAGTGTAATTTTCAAGTAAAGAATAGATGGTTACACATTTAATTTAAACTAAACCATTTGGCGTATGTAAGAATCAGCCATTGAGTATGTGCCAAGTTTCACTTTCACCTTGAGTATTTCAGGGAATATTGAACACACATCTGTGGATTTTTGCGTGTACAGATAAGTGTTAAAACAGACTAAATCCCATGTAAATAAGTGCAGGAAAACAGTGGGAGTGAAATTCAACTTTAACGAAAGCACAAATAAGCCACCGGTTATTGTTGAAGTCAAAGGACAGAAAAATTGGGTGAGTGCTTTATGACGGTCAATCTGCCATTTTTACTCTCATTAAAGTGGAGTTTCACCCTCTGCTCCCTTTCGAAAACTTGCATATATTGAAATCTAAAGCAGGCTTAATATTTTTCAAATTATTGAATAATAGTATTCAATCTAATAAGTTTTATAAATGTCATTTCAATTTCTTAAATAAAATTAAGCTTTTGAATTATGAAACACCTTCATACGTCATTAATCTTTTACATTATTAAATGTAAAACGTAAGCTGTGTTTTAACAAACAACCGTATGTCTTCCATTTTGTCTGCAAATTATTAAAGCACATCTACAGCACAGAAACAGGTCTATGATAGTGTTTACACTCCAGACAAGCCTCCTCCCACCTTCCTCCATCCAATCCCATCAACATATCCTCACGTGTGTATCCAACTTTCCCTTAAATTCATCCAAGTTATTCACCTCAACAGCTCCTTGTGATTGTAGACCTCTGCATTATAGCCACTCCATGAGTAAGTTAGTTTCTCCTGAATATCCAATTGGATTTATTGGTGACTATCTTGTATTTATAGCCCTAGTTCTGGCCTCATCCTCAGTTGGAAAGATATCCTCTATGTCTGTCCTATCAAACCCTAGGGCAATATTTAATGGAGGCAACTGGGGTCACCCCCACCAGCTGGAGAGCTGGTGAGATTCCAGTGTCACCTCTTTTCGGGAAGGCCCGTCAAATTACGTGTCAATCAGGCTGGCTGGCAGATATTCATTGCTCAGCATTGCCACCGAGGAGGTGGTGGCTGCTGCCGGTATGACAACTACCCAAAGTTCAGGATCTCCAATGGACCCAGGTACAGGTGTGCAATGGCGGGAGGAGGGTCATTGGGACAGGGGAGGGAGCTCAGCAGCAAGAGCAACAGGGTGACTCTCAGTAGGCCCCCCTTAGACCCTTTCCCGACACCAGGCCCCCTGAATCAGGAACTCAGTGTCTTCAAATTACGGCCCCCCCCTCCATACCCACCCCCACTTCCACTGCCACCCCAAGAGCCCACGAGCAACCAGACAGGGTTTGTTTTTCAGCCTCCCTGCATGGCAAGTCCCCCACCCGCTGCTGGGTGAATGCCTGCAGTGGCGAGATGAGGCCCTTAAGTGGGCATTTATTACCCGCTTAAGGGTCTCAACTGGCAGCGAGGCAGGAAGGCTGTCCTTGGGTCTTTCTACCATGGGCTCAATCAGGGTGGGGACTCCCTTACTACAGAAAACAGCACCAGTTCAATATTTCCCGAAATGTACACCTGCTCAGTTCTGGTGCCATTCTGGTAAAACTTTTACACAGCTTTTCCTATTGAGAATGCAAAGACCAGATCTGTTCACAGGACTCCAAGAGGACAATATTGGAAAGCCCTGGAAAATCTGTGGGAGAATCGCAATGTACGATTATCTCATAACCATTCCTTCTGATGCAGGCAGCGCAATAACTCAGTGCCACCTGCCTAATAGCTACCTGTTGGCTGCATGCAGCCCAGCACTCAATATTCTGTTGAATGACTGCACGCTTCAGCAGGGTGTTCAAGTTCATGCAAGGTCAGTACCACTTAGAGCCAGCTTGCAGCTGTTAAAGGGCAGGTGAATTCTGGTTGGAGCAGGTGCTGGGAGTGGCCGATCACCGAAGTCCTGACGACGAGCCACCAGGCAGCACTCAAGCTCACAGAAGCTCCTTCAATTCGACGACAGTTGTAATGCTTCCAGATGGTGGCAAGTCACGTTATGGGCTGTCGCCAGAAGACAGGAAGAAGGAGTGCTCATTGCACGTGGCAGTAAGAGACCCACAAGAGTGAAGGAACACATCTGTTGGTCGGCTACAGGTTAAGTGAAACAAAAGATAAAAGGGGAGCCACAGGCCAAGGTCACACATAGACAACGTGCAGCATGCCTTGTGGAGGAGCGGGCAGAAGTCTAAGCAAGAGACATACTGAGCAGGAGGAAGAGTGACTAATTGTGCAACAGGGGAGACAGAGCAGGCTTCAAGGATCTAAGATAGAGCAATGGTTGCCTTGGTACCAGAGGCAGAGAGGAGAAGAGATGCCCGGTATCCAGAGGGGCCAGGAGGCCCTTGAGATGGACAATGTAAAGGCAGTGGAACCAGACAGTCATTGTGGTCAATGCAAGCAGTGCAGACCTGAGGACGTGGATTCTGTGCTGTCAGAAGCTCATACGAGTGGTCAGGGTCAGCGCATTCATCTTCAAATGTCATATCCTTACAACTGAACTGCCAGCCTTACACACTGCTCAGTTCACACCCTCCTTCCTGCACCTACCAACAATCTCTACCAATCATGATTCATACCCAACATTCATATCTTCACCTCACTCTGACACATTTAGCATTGCTGCAAGCGTCACATCCACAACTCATAGCTTGCACACAATGTCAGTTATTCAACTGAGACAGGCACTTCATCTAAACACATCACACCACACTCACTGACACACGTCCCTTTCGCTTGCAGGAAAAGTGGAGAGAGCAGCATCTAACTGGTGGGAGACACACACAAATGCATGCCCTTACACCCATGGAGGAGCTGGTGCTCCTCATCATTGGAGAAGCATGACTGAGACCATGGTCAGCAGCAGGGCGGAAGCCATTGGAGATGACGGTCCCTTCATACCTAATCCCCTTTCCCACACCCCACTTCTCCCTTCATCCCACGATCTCTTCTGATTTACAAGCTGCAAATGGTGCCAGCATGTGCCTCTTACTTTACTCCCCCCACCCCCTACCCCTCAGCCCACTCTACCCTTGTGCCTTTCTACTTTTAGATACCCAAGGAGCGCAACCTGGCAAGGCAAAGAAGCAAGAGAAAGAGATGGAAGATCATCAAGACTCTAATAATGAAGGAACACTATCACTCGATCTCACATTTGCAGCCATCAGCTCAGATACTCACACTGGACATACCCTAGTGGGTAGAATCGAGGTAGAACTTGCATATGGTGAGACAGCAGGCACAAGTAGCCTGCAGTTAGGGGATAAGGGTAGTGTAGGTTCCAGATTGCTGGAGGGTGAGAATGTACATGAATTCTACTGGAGAGGACTCTTGGGAACTTTGATGGGACAGCAGACAGGAGAGGTCTGCTGGGCATGTGCAATGAAATGCCTGGTGCAGTGGCAGTCCTACCAAAAAGCCTGAAGTCAGTTACAAAGATCATGGAAGAGACTGGCACCAATTTGGCACAAGACTTTGTGCAGAGCTTGAAGCCCATCCTTCCCACTGTGGAAGCGGTGGTCAACTCCTAGAAAATGCAGGTGAACCCAAGGGTGATGCAGAGTTGATGAATGATGTCTCAGCTTCTATTGCAGTACTAGCAGAAGTCACTCAACATCTGAGTCCTGCAATGAAAACTCAGGCCGGAGTCATGGAAGTTCACCTTGCTGCTATGGCCAGTTCAGACTGCAGCCATCACAGCTGCAGATATCAGTCTCACATGGGGCTTGCAGGGTGTCACAAGCAACAGAAAGGACACTGGAGGAGTGCCATTGGTGGGGGAATGATTATTGTCATCCTGAAAGAGGCTAGCAGATTCATGCTCCACCGAGCTACTGATTCCCCCATTGGACAGCACCTCAGCAATCCCAGTAATGTATACGAGGACAGGTTGCTGGGCAGCTGTGACACCCTGCTAGCCCCTTTGCGCTTGGGTATCTGCAGATACCCTCCCTAAAGCTTTTACCAAAATGGTATCCAGTGCAATTAGCACCACAAGTGCACCATTTTGGATAATGGAGCTCATCAGGAGCTCCACAACCAAACCCGTGGCTCAAGTGTTGTCTATCAAAGAACGTAAACAATTTTATCATAACTTCTCTGCTTTAAATTTCTATCCCTCTAGAAATGAACCCCAATGCTTTGCTTTTTTAAAAAATTGAGCTTATTAATCTGCTTCACTACTTTTACGATTTGTTATCCTTATCCCAAAATAACATCTGTTCCTCTATCCCATTTGGGCCCTTATTTTCCATGGAGTATGTGGTTTCCTATTCTTCCGACTAGAGTGTAGTACTTCCTACTTATCTATATTGACATTCATTTGCCAATTGTGCATCCATTCTGCAAGTTTATTAAGATCTTCCATAGTTTATCATAGTCCTACTCTGTATTAGTTACATGCCTCAGTTTGGTGGCTAGTGATTGTTTTATGTCTGATGTCAGATTCCTAGAAGAAAAAGTACTGAACGTATATTTTTTATTACACTTAGAATCTTATAAATTGTTTGATCCTTGAAGAAACTACCTTTATCTTGTCAAAAGATTGATTTCTTTGAAACAACTTTAGAGAAACACTACCATATTTGAACAAACTTTTCAAAAAGCAAACCTGTAAATACTGTCTACAGTAACGGTCTTAGTAAGATTTCCAACTTAAGTGCCCAATTATCAGCTTCAACTTTAGTCTTTAAGTCATGGGAATGGGCAGGTTCAATTTCATGTACTTTGCTGTAATTTTTTTGCAGGGAAAATAGTTCAAATAGCTCAGTATTTTTCCACTTTTACTGAGCAGGCTTTGCTGCAAAATCTATCCATTCAGAAAAAAACAATTATTCGGAGTTTCTAATGAAATGTTAGATTGTGTGTTCAAGGCACTTGCAATGAAGGATAAGGATTTGTGAAATACAAAATATGCAGAGTTTTGTACATGATAGAGCAATGTGTGTTTTGCTGTAAACAAAATAAAATATGAGAACAAGAATTGGGGAAGGCCATGCATTAACAACTTCATTTCCTAAAAACATAGGGCAGAATTTTGCCCTCGTTGGGCAGGCTCAGCGTGGGTGAGCGGGAGTGGTTGGGAAGCTGACCGCTGCCTATGATCAGGCCGCGCCCGCTATTTCACGCTGGTGGGCTGCAGAATGTCTGAGAAGGGGCGGGCAGGGGCGGGGCCTGATGGCCGCCGGGTCCAATGGCAACCTGGCAGTCAGTTCAAAAACGGCGCAGGCAACCCAAGGGAAGCTTCCAGCTTCGGAGTTGTAGCAGAGGCCAAGCGGGAAGTGAGGTCAGCTGGGCACTCGGCCCCCCTGTTTTTCCGATGAGTGACCTGTTGCCCTCCCGGAGGAGGTGGCTACCAGAAGGGACACCCTTGTCCCCAGAGATGGATGGAGGAGGCCACCTCATGTTACAAAGAGGGCATGGGAGGAGCTGGCAGCCTGGGTGAGCAGCAGTGACGTGGTGCGGCCTACCTGGGTACAGTGCCAGAAGCGCTTCAATGACCTGTTGCTCTCAGGAAGGGTGAGCACCATGGGTCAGTGTGTTGAATTGTTTTGGGCTGGTCATCCCCCTGTAGAGTCTGAGTGCCAACTATCAATCACGCCAGGGCTGGCCAAGGCTAAGCCCTGGCTGTTTTGACTGAGTGCCTTGCGCCTTGAGGGCCATGATTCAGGTTTGCCCTGTGAGGTTTTCCTCAGGTGGGATTGGCCAGGCTGCAATGGCACTGCTGGTAGAGAGTGGACTAATCAATGTCCTTCTGCCTTTGCAGGAAAAGACATCCCATAACAACATTGAGAGGTCGCATACTTGCAGAGGATCCCCACACCTCCTCATCCTCTCCAGGTACGAGTAAGAGGCCTTGGAGCTCGAGAGGCACCATGCACCTCAATCAACCTGCTGCAGTGAGACTGGGATGCCAGACAAAGGTAAGAGTGTAGTGTAATGAGGTGAGAGTTTCTGATGGTGCAAACAATCTTGTGTTGTCTCATCATTGTTGGGAGCCTCCAGACTGGATTCCCCATTGATCATTGAAAGACGATGGCACCATGATGCAGATCTCCATTGTCTCACCAAAGTGCCTGGCATACACAGTGACAGTGTCATGACTTAAACTAATGACATGTTCTTCTTTCCATTAGATCTGCCACCGAGCAACCAATCTCAGGACCTCCTTTGAGCCATCTTTTCCATGGATAGCCCTTGTCACCCAGCGGCTGTCCATCCAGTCGGGTTGGAGCACCGAAGAGCCTCGGTACCTGGGAGTGTCTCAGGATGTAAGCACCATGGGAGCTGCCTGGATATCTTGCACAGATTTGCAGAATCTGCATCCTATGGTCACACACTATCTGCACATTCATGGAGTGGAATCCCTTCCTGTTGACGAAGGCACCCGGCTGACCCGCTGGCACCTTGATGGCCACATGTGTGCAGTCAATGGCATCCTGGACATGGGGAATGCAGCAATCGCTGCAAACCCTCTGGCTCACTCTGCCTGGCTGGACACATCCATATGGAAATCAATGAAAGTCAATACCCACCTGAACACAGCTTCTGTCGCCAACTTGACGCAACTTTGGACAACTGATTGGGAGACTCCACATAGATTCCCCACTGACCCCTGGAGGCATAGAAGTTGAGGGCCACTGTGACCTTCAGAGCCACTGGCATGGGGTGTCCATCCACACAGTCGGAGTTGATCTCAGCCCCAATTACCTGACAAATGGAGGTCACTGTCTCCCTGGAGAGATGGAGCCTCCTTCGGCATTGTACCTCAGTCATATTGAGGTAGCTGCATCGCTGCCTGTAAACACTGGCAGCAGGATAGTGGTATCTTCTGCAGCCCCTTCCGCCTTGGGGTTCCTGTTTACCCTGTGCCTACACCTCTCCTCCCACAGGTCCCTCCCCGAAAGCTGCATTGGGATACCCGGCCTCATCCCCCTCTGTCCCTCTCTTCCTCCTCAGGGGAGGTGCCTCCAGCAGAGTCCACAATCACCATTACCGGGGGAAGGCTGTCTTATACCTGGAAGAGTCCACATAGTCTGAATCCCCAGGGGACCTTAAAGACACCAGTGAGTTCTGAAATGAGGTGTGGAAATGCTAAGAATGAAGCCCCGATCAGTGATTAATATGCCAAGTGCCAATAGGCCACCAGCACTCTTCACTACTCACACTGGCAATGCTGCTGACCCTTTTTATCCCACCTGTGGTTGAGGTTTTGCAAATTGTGGTCTGCCCGCCTGCCCATTTTGCCGGTGCAATGAGCGAAAAATCGCATGGGCAAGATTAAATCACCAAATCACCATCAATTGGATTGTCAAGGGCCTTAAATGGATTCTTAATTAATGGTGGGTGCAGCTTCGACTCCTGCGCGCACCTGCCGACCGAAATATCGCGCAAGTGCACGATGACATCAGGACAATTCGCCCAACGTTATCGCATGTCATTTTACGTTCGTTTGGGTCAGGCGTGCACCCTCCCAACGAGCGAAAAATTCTGCCCATAGGTTTAGGCCTGGCAGAAGTGGCCGAACATTGTAAGTCCCACCCTGGAACACAGCACTTCTCGTTTTCACAGGGGTGGGAATGGGGACAGGCCGGGGTTTGCACATTTGCGGTTTAGAGAGGCAGCTGGCCTTTTAAATCATCAGCTACCTCCACACAATTCTGATCTTTGCATCCCTGTAGTGTGAAACACAAAGTATGCAGATTTAACCAAGGGCAGGCCTAAACATTGTTGGTTCATTTGGATAGCCAGGGTTTGGTGAGGTAAGGTGCCCCTTTGAATCTGGTCCCTTTGATCTTTGGTGGCAGTCAACTGCCCTTTTGGGTAGGTCAGGAAGCATAAAGTGTGCGTAAAAAGCACATAAACTCATTACTGTCAAGCTCATTGGAACTGCCAACAGACCTGTCAAAATCAAATATCGAAACTGTCAAAAGCACCTGTCAAAGGGATCTGTTAAAGGGATCTGTCAAAAGGGGCTGTCAAGCTGTCAAGGCATTTAAAAGTCCTGCCCTTTAAATTTTAGGGGGTAAAATCTGGAGTATTAAAAAAAGCTTGCGATGGGTACAGGGGCATAGATTGGCATGGAGGTTATGGGGTAATAGGGGTGGGTACAGGGGCAAAGATTGGTATAGATGGGGCATGGGGTGGGGAGGGAACCAGGGGTGAGGGCTGGAGAGATGTTTTTTGTCTAATTGTTCTTTCTTCAAACTTCGATGAAGTGCCAGAGAACAGAGACAGGCCTTCCAGCCAGCCTGCCCCCACACCCGTCAGCCTCCTTACTCATTCTTGGGGTGGTGGACCGGACTTCTGTCACCCAGCCCGCCCGGAATGAGAATTCCAACCTTCAGGATACTTTATCCCGGATCAGGTTCACAGAGCCGGGAAATGTCCCAACTCTGCGTGGGGCCGAAATTCCTATCCAAAGTCAATGGCCCTTTGGCTGCTCTCCAAATTTTCCAGTCCCGCCTACCCAGTTTCTTTTCAACAGGTCAGGTTGGTAGAGAACTGGGGGTTTTTTTAACGTGGAAAAGGCAAAACTTGGACAGGATGAGGTGCTGTTCCTTGGGCTTGCATTGAGATTCATCGGGACACTGTAGCAAGCTGAAGAGAGAAAGGTCAGAATAGGAACAAGGTCAAGAATTGAAATGACAATTGACAGGAAGTTCAGAGCCATGCTTGCAGACTGATTGAATGTATTCGGCCACATTGTGAGCAGCGAGTTCAGTATACTGAAATTGAAAGAAGCACAAGGTAAGTTACGGTTTCATTTGGATGGAGTGTCTGAGGCCTTGGATGGTGAGAAAAGAGGAGGTAAAAGGGCCGGTGTTGCAAACGCCTGCACTTGCATGGACAGGTGGCATAAGAAAGAGAGGGGGTGTAGGGGCGACTGAAGAGTGGAACATGGTGTCAAAGAGGGGATGGTCCCTTCAGCATGCTGAAAGGGCAGGGCAGGGGAAGATGTGTCTAGTTGTGGCATCATACTGGAGGTGGCAGACCCAGCAGAGGAAATCGGGCACTTTATAGCCTTCTGGACTCAACATTAAGTTCAACAATTTTGGATATTTAGAACTGCAGAGTATCTCCAGCATTTTCTGTTTTTCTATTAGGGAACATAGGTATAAGTCATGAAAGCATTAAGTTAGGTTAGATGTTTGGGAGTAATTCTTTGCACAGATGGTTGTCTACCTCTGGGATGAGGCGCCAGCCATGTAGTGAGTACAAATCAAGTAGAGAGGGAAATGAGCAAACCTCCATTGGAACCAGGCCGTAAATAGCTGTCATCCACATACTAGTTTTCACTGAACACCCACGAGGTTTAAAAAGTTAAAAAGACTAACACTTATAGGATAATTTCATGCAAATTGGGGCAGACGGGCGATATTTTCCAACCGCTCCAAATTTTCTGCATTAAGCTGTGTGTTAATGTCAGCTCACCATCACTCAAAGCACATTTAATTTAAAAAAATCAGAAACAACTAAAGTCCTACCCGTAGTGGAGCTGAATTTCTCCTCTTCCTTTGCCTTGCAATCAGCGATAATTATTTTCCCACTGGGAGTGATTTCATATTGAAATAATAGGGTACACCCAGTTCATCCCAATGGAGATCCTATTTATTACTAATAAATTTTAACCCCTCACTGTGCTGGCACATAACAATAGGCTCCTAGGCTCAATTAGAGTGTTTAGTGCCTCTGGAGCCAGATCCAGTACAGGAAATGCCCACAGGAGAAGATATGACAGGGAACAAAACTGGAAAGAAACACAATTTGTAAAAGTATAAATTATGAAATTCTCAACAGCAATTGAAAGGTCAAAAGAGCAGTATTGTTGCCTGTTTGAGAAAAGACCAGTTGAAAAATATTTTGTTCCAGACTTAGGGCAGAATCGCCCCAGATTTGCACTAAATGTGGTTGCGGTTGCGAAAAAAGATGTTTTACCTGCCGGCCTCAATGGTGAGTTCTCGCACCATATCACCCCCTACCCAGTGTACCCACCTCATTAATAATGCACTCACGGAAAGCACCCCAGGTCGCTGGCGGACAGGCAGGCTCAGATTTGCCAGGTGCCATATTTAAAGTGCACTAGAGTGCAGCCTACTTCATGTCTAGAAACCAGGACTGCTCCAGGTGGCAGATGGCCCCGAAAGCCAGGAAAAGGGCAGCCTCCAAATTTAGTAATGCCTCTCTGGGGCATCTGCTGGACGCAGTGGAAGGCAGCCGCAATGTCCTCTACCCACTTCTGGCCGCAGGAGGCCCACCTGAATCACCAATCCATCCTGGGAGGCAGTGGCAGCAGCGGTCACTGCCAATGGAGCACAGAGGAGGTCAGCCTTCCTGTGCAGGAAGAGGGTGAAAGATCTCATCTGTTCCACCAGGGAAAGTCAACCACCTCAACACTCGCAACTCACACTCACAAACCCATCACACATCCACAAGGATCTCACAGCTCAAGGGACAACATTCAGCCCCTCATTCACCTTGAGGAGCACAGCATCATCCTGACTGGTGAGGACGTGGACTGTGCCTGCGGCAATGGTGAGGTCAACGGTGAACACCCTTGTGAGGATCTTGCACCACATCATCCCTTCCTCAATGCTCTGTGAGTGCTCTCTCTCCTGCTTTTGACTCTGCTACCATGCACTAATTATCTCTACTTTGATTCACAGGGAGCTCTGCCAAGTGACCAATGCCCTCAGCCAGCCAGTCCCTCAGCTGCATCCATGTCCTCACCTCCAGTGAAGTGGACACCTCCTCCATTAAAGAGCTGGGAATAAGCAGCCTGGAAGACCTGTCACCGCGTTTACCCACACCCTCCACCAGCACCTCGGTGGGACCTGGATCCTAGAGCAGGCTCGGGTTCATAATCTGGTGGTCACCGCACAGACATGTGTCTGCAGCAGGAGAAGGCAGGTTCAGCTGAGCTCCCAAGCACTCGTAGGACTGTTGCCGAACAGGCATCTGTGAGGTCTGAGTCAGATGACGAGCCTCTAGATTCGGCCTTCCAGCTCATCATGGAGAGTCAGCAGAAGGTGGAGGAACGTCACACAGAGCTGTTGGAAACCCTCAACAGAGTGGCACATGAGTCAGAGGAGTGCATCCGCCTGCTCTCTGATGAAGTGATGCCCACATGTGCGCATATGGATTTCTCCATCAGAAGAATGGCAGGCACAATGGAGACCCTGATCCAGAAGAATGTGGAGATGCACGCAGACCTGCATTCCATCAGGGTAGCCATAGGTGACCTCTGCAGTGGCAATGCGAGGGGGTAACAGGGCACATCAACATCCCTCCAGGTGCTCCTTCCCCTCAAGAGGTCAGGCTGGGGTCCTTGGGCACCCAAAGGGAGGAGAAGCGGCAGCTGGACACCCCTGGGCCATCCACTCAGGAATGTCAGAGACTGTCTGCTCTCTCCGAGTCTCCTTTGCCTGTGACCCCCCCTCAACTTCATCCTCTGTGCCACAGAGAGAGCAGCTGACCCACAGGAGAATAGCCAAAGCAAGCAGGGCCCTCAAGGCCTCGGTTCTCCAGAGGACGCATGCCGAAGTCATCAGAGGCAACAGGGCCACAGGGCCAACCATTGCACAGGCTGTCTTCACCCCTGCTAAAGATGTCAGGGCAGCACCTAGAAGAAGTGGCAGGCCTAGAAAAGTTAAGTAATTCTGATTACAGGTGCACGGGTGAACACATTTTGTCACTTAATAAATTGAAAATTTATTCACTTTCACTGAATAACGTTGTCTTTCAGTTTCATTGACAGACTTCTCAAGTCCTCCACTGCATTCCACCCCACCCCCCACTGCTAGCAGTTCAATTGCACTCAGCCGGACCATGAGTGCTTCTGGAGGGAGAAGTGTGTGTGTGGCAGGGCCTTTTGGAGGCTCATGCAGGCAGAGCCTTCATCCATCACACTCATCTCATTGTCCCAATCAGTTTCAATGCTGCCTGCTGGTGTTCTCTTTCAGGTGTCCATCTGAGCTGATCTACATCTCCACCCACCCACTGATTGCACTCCCATGCAGCTCCTGTGCCCGACCAACACCAGGATCCGCTCACTTTCCATTTCACAAACATGGTAGTCGTCAAGTTTCTGATCAGCTCCCCCGTCCTTTCCCTCTTCCCCTAGCCACCCATGTCCTTTCCCCAATCACTGTCAATCCCCCCGGCATCACCTTCCACCTTCCCACCGTCATCTACAAACCCGAACCCTTGTCATTCCAGGGTGTCCAAGTGAATGTGCAGTTTCCCTACCTCATGGAGAACCCCTCACCTATACATGTTGACCTCCCCGACCTCTTCCTTCCCATCATCCCCCCCACCCCATGTCCGTGTCTGCTTCTGTGTCCCCACAAACCACCCTTACTGCCCCTTCTATCGTTACCGATGCACACTCACCCTCCTACCCTATCGGCTCACTCTGCCCTCTCTCATTCTCAACATTCCTTCCTACCATGCCCACCATCAGTTTGTTCCCCAGGAGGCAGTCATTGACTCCAGAGACCCCTCCCTTGCACGTTTACCTGTATATACCCACCTTTACTCCCTCCTCCACCCTTACTCCCTCCTCCATCCTTACTCCCTCCTCCAGCCTTACCCTTTCCTCCCACTTACCCCTCTCCAAACTCCCTCCTCCCCCCAAACACCTTCCTCACTTTGAACTCCCGCCCTTACACCTTCCTCCCACCTTACATCTACCTCTTAACTTGCAGCATTCTCCCTGTTATATCCTCCTCTCCCTGTGCCCTCTCCTCCCCATGGACACCCTCCTTCCCCTTCCCAACCTCACCCTCCCGACACCTTCGACTGCCCTCCCAACCTCACCATCTCTGACACTTTCGTTCCCACCTCCCGACCTCACCCCCCGACACCTTTATCCTCATGTCCCAACCTCACTGACACCCCCCCGCCCCGACACCTTGGTCTGCCCCTCCCAACTTCACCCCCTCCCAACACTTTCGTTCCCCTCCCCCAATGCCTTTGTTTCCCCTCCAACCAACCTCATTCCTCCTCGTAAACCTTCCTCTCCCACTCACACCTAGACCTTCCTCTCCCCGACCTTTGCCGATCATCCATAGCAACCCATGGCCAAGACCAGACCGCGATGTTCCGAAGCAGACCTGAAGCATCAATGGAGGCCTCCCACCTTCCGAGAGCTGCTTTGTGGCTTAACCATGTCCGTGAGGATCCACCCAGTGGTCCGGTAGCTGTAGGGATCCATCATCTTCTTCTCCTTGGATGTCTGTGATCTGAGCAAGGCCCTAACTGTAAGTCCCGACTTCTACACGTCACACTTGTCTGGACGTGTTTTAGGCTGGCTTGTTATCCTGCCACTGTAATGGTAAATCAGGCATGGGGGGACGATTCCAGTCGGGACATTGCCGGGATGCTAATTAGGTTCACGCCAGCCTCCAGCGGGATTTGCATTCCACCATGGTGGACACCATCAGATGATCCCACTGTTAGTTCACACCGGCGTGAAACCAATTTCTGCCCCTCATGCCGAATTTTGTATACCTTACCCGCCACCCATGGGACTGAACGATTCCACCCCTAGACAGGGGCCCTGGTTTACCCAAAAGGAACAATACCATTAGGTGGATAAATCAGAGATAGCTTCTTACCTAAATGTGCTGGGCTGAAAGTTAAAACTTTGCCTTCTCATAGTGAACTACTTCAAGAGATAAGTCAGCTTATTCTTAAACTGGTTGCCCATGCAAATCATTCTAATGGTTGATACTCATTTTCCCATCAAGAGACAAGGGAGTGAGAACTAAAGAAGCAGAACCTTTAGGAAGGTCCCATTTAGCGATATCCCAGCACCATCAGGGCAGTTTGCAATAGGACTGGACTATTGTGTCCATGGTGTTAATTAAGCACCAATTCTACAACTACTTTAACCTGCTGGCATTTACAAAATAAAATGCATTTGTGATCTGATGTTTACAATGCCTTGAACAAGCCTGCTCACAAAAACATAAGAATAAACAAGGAATTTTGAGAATAAATTTCTACTGAATGAATCTATGTCTACAGGAACCGATTTTCCTATCCCTCACCTATAGAAATAATCGGAGAGTCCTAAACATGGAGAATCCAATCCAAATTCCACTGTGTTGTGTCTCTATAATAAACAGTTCCTTTTCCAAAATTGGTTTTAATAATTAAGATCAGATCAATTTTTAGCATGTCTTTACATCTACACACAAAGGCCAGGATTTTACTGGCCCTTGGGAGGTGCACTGGCAGGCGGTAGAGTGGGGGCTGGGGGGGGTCCCCATCCACTGGGGCATTTTACCATGCAAAGGGACTGCCTGCTCCAAGGATGCGGACAGCTGATTAGCATAATTAAAAGCCCAATTAGAGGCCATTTAATGGGACCAGTGGCATCTTGCTGATGGCAAGGTGACCCCTCCCCTCTATTCCCCCCCCCCCCCACCACTGCATGGGAAGGCCAATAGTTAAGGTGGTCTCCCTATGGCAGTCTGGGGTGCCATCAGAACTAAAGGCTCAATGACCCAAGGGGGACCAAGGCCTCAGTGATCTCCCCAGAGCAGTTTCTCCTCCAGCCCTCGGCATCGTAATTCTATTATTTTTTTTCAGACTTCCCTGGTTCCCAGCTCTTGACGTCTTCTGCCTGTCTCAGCAGTGACCATCTTATCTGGTGGCGATGCTAAGGTTTCAGTGCGGCTGGTGCTTTGATCGGGACAGCAGCATCAGGACCCAGCCTGCTGACCTTAAAAGGATGGTGGGCCAGAGGTGGCTGGTAAGGAGTAAAATTCAGGCCAAAGTCTCTCCTCATCCATAAGCAATGCTATAAAAAGCACTTAACTGCTTGATAACTTCTCCCATCTCCATTTAAATATTGTTATAAATACAAAGTTTATAAGATTGGTTTGTGTTGGGGCTGTCTCTTTAATTTAGGGTAAAGTGGAGAAATGAAAGGGACCTGTTCTGGATTCTGTCCGAAAAGAAGTTTGAATGGCTTGCTTGTTAAAGATTAAGAGGGGTAGAGGGTGGGGGACTGGGGCCGGTTGTTCACCTGGGAAGAAAATGCAAACATCTGTGATGACTGTGGGCAGACTATTAATCTCACAGGGAGGGGTTAGGTTTATAAATGGTTATACTTCAAACTGCCTTTTTAATTCCAAAATAGAATGGAATTGGGGTTTAGAAGATAGCTGATCAGCATTTCTACATAGATACAAGGCTCATGTGATCCACATTGCTATGAAGACGGAGTTTGAGAGGGGAACAGGCCATAGAAAATCATTTTGGTATTTCGGCTTACAGTTTTCTTAAGATTTCCCTGGACCTCAGACAGGTCAGTCTGCAAGAATCTGAGAGAAAGAGAGAGAGAGAGAGAGATACAGGGGAAGAAAGAGAGTGAGAGAGACAGTAGAGACATAGAGGCAGCCAGTATCTATTGTTCACCATGCAGAATGCAGGTGGGACTTTGGGCTCGAATTGAAGGGACCAAAGTTTGTGAGGATTTAAATAAAGCCAGAAGATTCATCTAGCTTAAGCTAGAGGGCGTAATCCCCAGGGTAACCTTTACCATGAAAGTCAGTTTGGGGATTAGAATTTAGCCAGCTGGAAAAGGAAAAATGCAAGCCAGCCAACAGGAGCTGAGAATAAATTTGGACTGGTTCCTAGAGAATGAAGTGTCCTCTTAAAGGACAGAGTAAAGTATAACCATGGAGGTGGATTTAAAGTCATTTTACAAGTTAAATGAGGAAACTTTCCTGTAATTTAGAATGCAAGTTGTCTATTGAAATAGTGTTTAGTCATGTTGCTTTTAATTTGTTTTGTTACAGTAAAACGTTTAAAACTTGAAATCTTGTCATGTGATCCTAGCAGTCAGTCAATGGAAATTCAAATATCTTTTTAAAAGCTATCAGGCTCTATGGGGATTGAAACAATATTGGGTTTCCTGAGTCATAGAAAACTTTTTCATCCATTGTTAAATTTAGATCAGGCTCCTGACAGCAGTGTGGAATCCTGATTTAAATATTATAATGAATGCCAGGGCCAGTGAGCTCTGAAGGTTCAAGTGTGGTGCTTGGTAGCACCTACAGTGCAGGTTCACTTCCCTGAGGAAGGCTGAGGTTGTTCTTGGGCCTGCCTCTTCTATTCATCGCATTGTGATATCATGGCATCAATGAGTCATGATTAGCAACCCTTGGATAACTGAGGAAACAAATGAAGACAGAGAGAAAATGAAAAGTGAGAAGGACACAGGCTCACGACACAACTTGCCAATGTAAAATTGGTGGCAGGTCTGTGATGGGTTGGGCTCATGTTGCATGATTTTTTATTTTTAACCCCAACTCTCTTCTGCTCAACTCCAAAGTGGTTTTGTTGAGCAAACCAAATAGCTAATGGTATCTGTGGCCTCATAGCATCAAATAAATAAACTCATCATTGGTGCAGGAAGGATTGCTATTTTCAGGGAACTGCACGGCCTACAAAAAAAAATCAAATATTAACAATAAATGTGTTAAAATTTACTATGCTAACTAATAAGTATCTTCATGGATAATTTAATAAAAAACTGGTTTTGAATGTATTTCTATACTTTTGAACACTTTTTTAAAATGAAAACAATTTTTAAAATGGAAGTTAATACAGCAAAAAATATAGGCTGTAATTTTCCACCTCCATGGGAGTCAAGCATCATGGCGGGTGTGAACGGACAATATAGCGAGAAGGCCAAAAATCGGTTTTAAGCTGTCATGAGACCAGTTTGTGATCGTCCGCTTCGCCCGCCACTACGGGCTGCTTTACCTGCCGTCCAACGTCGGAAACCTAATTTCAATGCACTTTCAGCTGATCATCTTGCCTACCCGCCGGAATCATCCCGGCCTACTGGATTATCCAGGCACGTCGACATTTCACAACAGCATTTAAAAGGCATGGCACCTGGCGAGCTGAACTCCGAGCAAAACCCAGAGGTGAGTGCACACTAACATTGCACAGCGCTCATGAAGGCCACCCCTTTAATTCAAGGAAAAAGCGCCGCGCATTCAGGTGTGGGCACAGACAAGTCACTTTTTCCAGATTGGCTGACAGTGTGGTGCTGGGACAAGGGCTACACTGCAGTTGGGGGGGGTGTTGGCGGTGTCGGGGGAAGGCAGCACCGTCTGATGGTAGTGCACAAACAAATGTGGAGGGAGGCAGTGGGGGAGGGAAGTGGCCATGCATTAGGCAAACCTTGCATTAAGTGAGCATTCCTCTGCAGTTGAGACAGTTCAGATGCAGCCAGATTGACGTACGTGGAATCAAGCCTCTAGCTTATCTGTCCACTCAAACAGCACAAAGGCATGAAAGTGCCACCAAATGCTCCTGAACTTTTCACCCCTCATGAACAGACTGCAAAGTAATGAGCATTTTAGTGGACTGCAGAACAGTTGGCCAACTGGTCATGCAGCAGTCACTGGTGGAGGCACTCACAGCCTCTTGCAATGTCAGCATCCCAATTTGGACCAGTATCCCCTACGGCTCAAGCTAACAGTGCAGCCTTGCCCCATAGGTTAGGAGAATGCCTCTGCAAAAACAGAAAAAACCTGACAGCACATCACGCAGCCCAGCAGGCAAAGCTGCCTCCAATGGGACCCCATGAAGTCTCATGGCATCAGGTCAAAGGAAACCTCCTGCTGATTACCGCATACCGCCCTCCCTCAGCTGATGAATCAGTGCTCCTCTGTGTTGAAAACCACTTGGAGGAAGCACTGAGGGTGGCAAGGGCACAGAATGTACTCTGATGGGGGACTTCAATGTCCATCACCAATAGTGGCTTGGTAGCACCCCTGCTGACTGAGCTGGCCGAGTCCTAAATGACATAGCTACTAGACTGGGTCTGTGGCAGGTGGTGAGGGAACCAACAAGAGGGAAAAACATACTTGACCTTATCCTCACCTACCTGCCTGCCACAGATGCATCTGTCCATGACTGTATCAGTAGGAGTGACCACTGCACAGTCATTGTGGAGATGAAGTCCCATCTTCACATTGAGAATACCCTCCATCGTGTTGTGTGGCATTACCACCATGCTAAATGGGATAAATGTCGAACAGATCTAGCAACTCAAGACTGGGCATCCATGAGGTGCTGTGGGCCATCAGCAGCAGCAGAACTTTACTCAAACACAATCTGTAACCTCGTGGCCCAGCATATCTCCCACTCTACCATTACCATCAAGCTAGGGGATCAACCCCAGTTCAATGAAGAGTGCAGGAGGGCATAACACAGGACTAATTGTGTGCAAAACAGCATAAGCAACAAGTGATAGGCAGAGCTAAGTAATCCCACAACTAATGGATCAGATCTAAGCTCTGCAATCTTGCTACACACAGTCATGAATCGTGGTGGACAATTAAACAACTCGGAAGAGGAGATTCAACAAATATCCCCGTCCTCAATGATGGGGGAGCCCAGCACATCAGTGCAAAAATAAGGCTGAAGTATTTCCTACAATCTTCAGCCAGAAGAGGACGTCCTCCAGAGATCCCCAGCATCACAGATGCCAGTCTTCAGCCAATTTAATTCACTCCACTTTTCAAGAAATGGCTGAAGGCACTGGATACTGCAAAGGCTATGAGCCCTGACAATATTCTGGCAATAGACTGAAGGCTTGTGCTCCAGAACTTGCTGCGCCCCTAGCCAAGCTGTTCCAGTACAGCTACAACACTGGCATCTACCCGGCTAAGTGGAAAATTGCCCAGGTATGTCCTGTACACAAAAAACAGGACAAATCCAACCCAGCCAATTACCGCCCCATCAGTCCACTCTCGATCATCAGTAAAGTAATGAAAGGGGTCATTAACAGTGCTATCAAGCAGCACTTGCTTAGCAATATTCCGCTCACTGATGCCCAGTTTGGGTTCCGCCAGGACCACTCAGCTCCTGACCTCACTGCAGCCTTGGTTCAAACATGGACAAAAGAGCTGAACTTCCGAGGAGAGGTGAGAGTGACTGCCCTTGACATCAAGGCTGCATTTGATCAAGTATGGCATCAAGGAGCCCTAGCAAAACTGGAGTCAATGGGAATCGGGGGGAAACTCTCCATTGGTTGGAGTCATACATAGCAGAAAGAAAGATGGTTGTGATTGTTGGAGGTCAATCATCTTAGCTCCAGGATATCACTGCAGGAGTTCCTCAGGGTAGGCCCAACCATCTTCAGCTGCTTCATCAATGACCTTCCTTGCATCATAAGGTCAGAAGTGGGATGTTCGCTGATGATTGCACAATGTTCAGCACCATTCATGACTCCTCAGATACTGAAACAGTCCATGTCCAAATGCAGCAAGACCTGGACAATATCCAGCCTTGGGCTGACAAGTGGCAAGTAACATTTGCACCACACAAGTGTCAGGCAATGATCATCTCAAACAAGAGATAATCCAACCATCGCCCCTTGATGTTCAATGGCATACCATCACTGAATCCCCCACTATCAACATCCTGGGGGTTACCGTTGACCAGAAACTGAACTGGACTAGCTATATAAATACTGTGGCTACAAGAGCAGGTCAGAGGTTAGGAATTATGCGACAAGTAACTCACCTCCTGACTCCCCAAAGCCTGTCCACCATCTACAAGGCACAGGTCAGGAGTGTGATGTAATACTCCCCACTTGCCCGGATGAGCGCATCTCTCACAACGCTCAAGAAGCTTGACATCACCCAGGACAAAGTAGCCCATTTGATTGGCACCACATCCACAAACATTTACTCCCTTCACCACCGACGGACAGTAGCAGCAGTGTGTACCATCTACAAGATGCACTGCAGGAACTCACCAAGGCCCCTTCGACAGCACCTTCCAAACTCATGACCATTTAGAAGGACAAGGGCAGCAGATAGGTGAGAACACCACCGCTTTGAAGTTTCCCTCCAAGCCACTCACCATCCTGACTTGGAAAGGTTCTTTCACTGTCACTGGGTCAAAATCCTGGAACTCCCTTCCTTACAGCACTGTGGGTGTACCTACACCACATGGACTGCTGCGGTCCAAGAAGGCAGCTCACCACCACCTTCTCAAGGGCAACTAGGAATGGGCAATAAACGGTGGCCCAGCCAGTGAAGCCCACATCCTGTGAATTAATAAAAAAAAGTTTTAACTTTTAAAAACTGAGAGCACAGCATGCAGTCCAGTGGGGAAGCCTGCCGCCAATCGGTCAGGTGGGGTGGGGTGGAGCTGAGTGGGGTTCCATGAAGCCTTACTGCGCACTAAACTCTGGCCATCCAAGTGGTGGCCAGCACTCTCTGGCATGTTTTAACAGGCCTTCAGACTTAACCAAGAGAGGATCTTACTGCACCCATGCAATCCATGCATCTCTCTCATTTACCCTGCAGGGGAAGAACATCAGGGTTATGGAGCCTAGTGAACGAGCTGTATGCTTCGTGGCATAGAGAGTGAAGACGATGGAGGAGAGAGCGACAGAGACGCCTGGATGTGCAGAGAAAGTAGTAGGACCCTCAGGGAAAAGGGCGGCTGGGGCTCCGGCACACACCACCAAAGAGCCACAGCGAGCCATTGCGTGTTGGCGCCTAGGTAGACCCAGGATCGACAGGCAGCGCTTGTCATTCCTGCAGCTGACCCGAGAATCAGTGTTGGTGAAGACTGCGCATGTCTAGAGAACTAGTTGATCATATCTGCCACCTACTGCAGGATTTGGAGTCACGAGAGATTGGAGGGCATCCACCACCCATGGCCGTGAAAGTGACCATGGCACTCAATTGTTACACCAGTGGCTCCTTCCAGGGCTCCAAAGGTGACAGCTGTGGGATGTCTCAAGCCTCCACCCACAAAAACATCCAGGAGATCACAGACGCCATCTTCGCAAAGGCACACAACTTTGTGCATTTCACCCGGGATCAGATAAGCCAGGAAGCAGGAGCACTGGAATTTGCCCAGATCTCTGGTTTTCCACAGGTGCAGGGTGCCATTTGCCGCTCAGATATCTGTGGCAACAAGCAGTCAACTACATCAACCACAAGGGCTTCCACTCGCTGAATGTTCAGCTAGTCTGTGACCACAGCAAATGCAAACAATTTCACAGTCTGCATATGATTCCCTGGGAGTGTCCACGGCTCCAACATTCTCAGTAGGTCTCAGATTTCTGATGTCTTCCAGGGCCCACAGAGGCTGCCAGGTTGGCTCCTTGGAGACAAGGGCTGCCCAAAGAGGACGTGGCTGATGATGCCCATGCGGCAGCCTCAGACTGCAGCAGAGTGAAGGTATAATGAGGCTCATACTGCAACTCACAACTTGGTGGAGCAAACCATAGGGATGCTGAAAATGAGGTTCTGGTGCCTGGACTGGTTTGGCAGGCTCCACCAGACTGCAAGATAGTCCCCAGAGGGCATCACACATCGATGTCACCTCCTGCGCCCTTTACAACCTGGTACTGCAACTGGGGGAGGAGCTGCCTAAGGAGGAGATGCACGTCTCCTACAATGAGGAGGATGTCAACAGTAATGAGGGTGAGGAGGTTCTCAAAGGTGAGGATAGTGGTGGTGAGGCTATCACCTTGTCCAATCAAGGCAAATATGCTCAGGAGCCCTCATAGCCCCTAGATTCATGGAGGATGACATACAGTGAGGATACTTCATAGATACCCACATTGCATCTGTGAATGTTTGACTCCTGTCTGGCCAAGGGAAGTGCACATACCCACTGTGATGAGGCTCCTGTCATGGAGAAGCAATGGATGCCCATAGTCCCTACATTCCAGGAGGATGATGGTGACATGCAATGGGGACACTCCATAGATCCTCACATAGCTTATGTAAATGTCTGACTCCTGTCTGGCTGATGGCAGATCGCTTGTGCTCCGTGAACAGGGTCATATCATGGAGATGCAACAGGGAAACTTTAACTTCTCCTGATCCTATGCCATCCTTCATGAGCTAAGCCCTTCAGGGCCACCCTGTCACTGGACACAGATGCTGATAAGATGGAGGTGCCAGCCACACCTCAAAGGTGCTGGGAGCACACAGAGAGGATGATGGAACTCTGCCGCCAGCCCAGGACATTCTGGCAGGAGTGATTAGCCCCATGGAGGTGTAGGCATGACTGATGTGTCCAGTGACAGTGAAGGCACACCATGCACAAAGCACAGGGGAGAGGCCCTGGACTGAGATGCCTGCCCTTATCCTGTGCAGGAACCAATGTTTCACTTTAGACTGACATGAACACTGCTCATCAGAACAAGGGGCCATAGACAGGGAGACGTTGTTGGGAGTTTATTTACAATAGTCAACGTTATGTACAAGTGATTAACGTCCATGCCCATTGCGGTGAAACTACATTGTCTGTACCTTCCCAAAAGTGCCGCTACGTCTTGGTGCTCCCCCGACATCCACACTGGAGGTGGAGGCAGCCTGCTGACTGCTACGCCCTGTCTGAGATGGCCTTGACAGGTGTCCTCTGGAGAGCTGATACCTGGACAGCCCTGGCCTGCTTTCAGAGTCCTGCTGTGTGGCAGAGGCTCCCTCCTTGGCCTGTGGAGCTGGAGCTGCTGGGGTTTCGGATGGGCCGGTCACTCCCGGAGTCATCTGGGTGAATGGCCCTGGGGGGTTCGCCTGCTGATCCTCCTCCCTATGGGCACCCGAGGACCCCTGGCTGACCCCTTGAGGAAAAGGGGAAGCTAGAGTGAGATCGAGCTGGCCCACACCCCTCTCACGTACACACTGTTGGAGGCCAACTATGTTGTCAGCAATTGAGTTCAGACCCTGCAGCACTGCAGGAGAGATGTCTTGGGCCAAGGCCTCCATGGCTGCTGCCATCCTACCAGTGTTGACCTCAGTGCGTTGGCATGCCAGCACTATCACCTCAGACTGAAAGCAGACGGACTTCTCCATCATGCCTTGCAATCTGAGGAGTGCAGCAGACATCCCTTCCTGATCTTGCCTTTGCAGCTCCAGAAACTGTGACATGACCGAGTCCAGAGGCTCATCATCTGACCTGGACTCATCAGGCTTCTGGCCTCCAGCAGTCCTCTGAGTGTCGGAAACCTGGGAAGTCCCTGTCACCGCCTGCTGTGGATCAGACAGTGTGATGTGCTCACCAGATTGTGACCCCAAGACTACTCTAGCGATAGATCCCACTGATTTGTGTCTCTGTAGCGGTGGAGTGTGTGGGTGAGCGCTGTGACGGGTCTTCAATTATGGTGTTATCAGATTCTTTTTCTGAGGTGCCTTCGGGCTTGAGTTGAGGACCTGGCTCGTGGGCCCCCTGGGCTGCTTCCCAGATGCGCCTGCAAAAGCGAGGAGAGATAACTAGTGTGTGGCAAGGGACTGGGGAATAGAGGAACTCACTCACGGCATGGTTGTCTGATGGATATTGCACTGCTGGATCCTCACTTGTTTAAGCACCGTCGACTTTACCGTCAGCACAGGAACGGCCCAGAGCGTTGCCGGCCAACTGGATGACTCCATTTTCAAGGTCTGTGAGGACCTTAGTCAGGCATTCCTCCACCAGTCTGTGACCTCTCCCTTTTGTTGTGTGCCAGCTTGTCCTGCATGATTACAGATAGAGAGAGTATAAGCAGGACACCTGCCAGGCCAGATAATAAGGATACGTGGCATGCGTGGGTGGTGAGTGGTGCCATGAATGGGATGAGGACACGATCCGCAGGGCAGATGTAGGTGTGTGTGTGAGAGAGTGAATAGTGATGTCCCTTGAACTGGCAGTGAGTGAGATCCCTGTGAATGTGTGATGGGTTTGTGAGTGTGAGAGTTGAGAGTAATGAGAAGAATGACTTACCCTGGCAGGATAGAGGAGACCATTCATTCATTTTCGGCAGGGCATTGGCACTTACCACTGCTGCCACTGCCTCCCATGCTGGATTGGCGGTCTTGCTTGCTGATCTTCACCCAGAGTGGGGTAAAGGACTTCAGGGCGGGTCTCCACTGTGTTCAGTAGGTGCCTGAGGGAGGCATCACTAAATCTGGGGGCAACATGTTTCCTCGATTTGGCAGCCATCAGTTTCCAGCAGCTTCCTGTCCCTTGA
Source organism: Carcharodon carcharias (assembly GCF_017639515.1). NCBI lineage: Eukaryota > Metazoa > Chordata > Chondrichthyes > Lamniformes > Lamnidae > Carcharodon > Carcharodon carcharias. Next base: position 34,345,267 of record NC_054473.1, read on the forward strand.
AGAGTGCTATCCCTGTGGAGCAGCGGCCTTTAAAGATGGTTTACTGAAGGCCTGAGGTGACGGCAGGGCGGGTGAATTAGAGGCCACCCTGCAAGCGACCCGACATGTTACCTGGGAATGCATTATTAATGGGGCAGGACATGCCAGGAAGGGACAACATGGCATGAAAAGCCGCCATTGCAGCCCACGGGTAAAATGTCCTTTTTCCTGCCCACTACTGCATTAGTGCAAATCTGGGACAATTCCACTCATAGATTAAACTGCCATAAAACAAATAGATATTCTGAGCTCTTGCCCACTCTACTGTTTAAAAAGTTTAGCCACATCACTGGTAGTCCTTAGCAAAAAGGACACACAAACATATTTCCAATGTTTATCCTGATTCCTTGAATCCTGGTGTTTTTGTATGACAAATACATGTCTCATGTTAATGGAAGTAGCGTCGTTTTATGTCTGAATGGCAAAATGCCATTGTTTAAACTGAAAACAAACATGATTTCCTTAACATATAGAGACTACAAAATTATTTGAGATGAATATAATTTACAAATTAGTTGTTTGAGATGTTTTTGTGTCTTTTTAAAAGTTTCTGATTGGCGGAACTCTCTAAGCCATTTTAGAAACAAGAATCTATAATTATTCACTTGTCACTCTGGCCTGACAGTTTTACACCATATAATCCTCACAGAAATTACCTCCTCAATAATGACATCCTTTATTTACAGACCTCTGAATTTATTAAGTGTTTCTGGTTGCTGTTCTCTGCAAATATAGATCACGTGCACATTTATTTTCCCAGTACTATAAATTTTAACGAGCCATATTTTCAACAAGTACACTACAGGAAATGTATATACAACCTCATCATTGTGGCATTAGTTGTGCTAAGTTGTTCATGATGGCTAAATTCATAGCTCCATTACACATTTTATAAACACTGGTTCCAGCTGAAAGAACAGTGGTATACAACAGCCCTGAGAACTGCAAGTGGCATGACAGCCTGAAAGACTGCTACTTGGTTGTAATCCATGGACAAGATGTTTGTTGGAGCTGTGATCAGTTAACAAACACAAGTGTGTACTAAGTTCAAAATACGTGAAGTTAATGATCTGACTTGGTGATACACTAAGCAATCCTGTGATCATCAATCTTCTAGCATTAGGATGTATGTTTATGGAAGAGTAGAAAAATTATTTCCTGTAACAAGAAGGCAAGCCAAATCTAAGAAACAAAGCCAGAAATGAACTGACCCATAAATCTCACAGCACAACCAGTCCAAACCCATCCCTATAATAAGTGGTAAGGTCATTGGTGGATGCAAAAGGTGACAAATTGAAAAACCTCAATAATTGTCTCAATATATTTGCTTTGAAAATTAATTGTGAGATATGCTTCTTCCATTCTAATTATTGATTTTAATGAACAGCAATCTTTATGCATAGAACAAAAGTAAGTGGCTATAAGTAGCCTCAACTCTGGATATACTGCTTCATAGCTTATCCTAACACACAAATCAAGGGGATTCAGATTGGCAATGTTGTGATCTTATTGAAAGGCAGAGCAGGTCAAGGGGCTAAATGGCCTACTCCTGCTCCTAATTCATATGTTCGTAGTTACTATCAGTCACTGCATCTGTGTCAAGGTGATAAACCCCATCAAGGACTGGTTGCAAGTGGAACATTCAAGGATCTTTAGCAAACAATCAAGAAATGGTGGAAAAATTAAATATCATTTAGGACTTAAGAAAGCATGTTTCTAAATGTGGAGTTTCTGCAGATGGTTATGATAGAAAACATGTGACTACTTAAAAAAAATGAAAAAAATCGGTATTCAAAGAAGCAACACTAAACCATCTGTAATGTAACAGCACATGACTAGTCCAAGGGGAAAAAAATAATATAAACAATGAAGATTTAAGTATAATATTTAAGTGAAAAGCTTTTAGCTCTCTATGAACTCCAGGAATTGTCATCCATTTTTTCTGAGTCAATTTTCACTGAATTCTGTCACATTGGTTCCATCTAGTGGAAATAAGCTTCATTGCTTATAATCTTTAATAATACCAGATGAAAAGCAGCAACATTAATAGAGCCAAAATAGTATACTTCGCGCAATGTGCTATCCAAACAACATTGTTAACAAATGTTAACTACATTACAAAACAAATTATCTTTATACACTTGATGCCACAATGTAACTAGGTATGGACTTCATCCATAAAAACTGTCCTGCAACGTCCAAATTCCATACAGTGGAGAACATCACAGAAAATTGTCCAATATTCCTCTTCTCTTTTTACATGGGCACAGGACAAGTGGAGCATCTGTCCAGTCTGTTATGTCACCAAAATTAGTTGTCTCAAGTTTAACATGGCCTGGCCACACTCTTGCTGAAGGCCTGCTTTGGCAGCTTAAATGCCAGGAATAGGGGGCAGAATCAGGAGCATAGCTACAAGCTTGGCAGCCAGCCAATATTCCAAATCTGAAGATTTGAATGGTACCCAATCAAAAAGCTTGAATCTTGTTTGAGAGTGTTCATAAGTTTTCCAGCCTACCAACAGTTGTGGTGCCAAAACACTACACCAATTCGAAATCTTCAAATTGTCTTTGCAGAAATCTGTTTATTTCCTACTTGTTTGTTTATAATAGCTTCTTATTACTTTGTTTTTCCTGCGCCTAGGAATGAAATGGCCCAATCCTCAACCAAGTATGCAAATCTCAAAATTGTCAAATAGGTTAGGTTCGAGAGAGGTGACTTATTTCCTGGGGAGGAAGAGTAAGTTAGAAAAGCTATTGATTGTTGGGATATATGCATCGGAATAGTTCTTTGGCTTGTGCACAATCCCTCGATTACTACCTTATGCAAAAGAATTGTAAAATTATTGGACATAGGAGAAAAATGACTATCTTTTGCTTGGCTAAATTAACCATCCTACATTGTAAATTATTCAAAATGCTACTGTTTAAAACCACACACTGCTGACAGAGGTCAAAAACTGACTACATCATGGGGTCATTGTCCTGATTATGCTAATATTAGAGATTAGTTGGCATACTGGGGAAGCAGGAACAAGCAAATGGGTTAGCAACATCCATGTGAGGGCTTAATGTCAAATTGGTTAGAAAAATAATGGAAGCACCTAATGAAACATTGTAAAAATCTGGAATGGTCTTAATTTTCTCATATTCCTTTGAAAAGCCAGGTTAAATTGAGCAATAGTCAAACAAACAACAGAATGGTCATCATCTGTTGGATAGAGGTGCTAACTATAGCTGTGATGGTTCAGGAGGTGGAATGGGTATACTTGAGTGTCCAGGAGATAAAAATACAGTTTCAGCTTCCTCCTTCCTTGAGTTTAAAAGCAAAGCCAAGTTTCCCAGCAGAGTGTGAACTCAAGGCAATGGAGGAAGGTGGGCAACTGTCAAGTGAAGTATTGGGCCTTACCCAGAATAGCAGCAGGTAACATCAATTCTTTCCCTATTCTATTAAGATTAAATACTTGCAGGTATCAATCTTATAGCCACTATAATCATATTGGTCAGTCTCAAATTATTTGACATTTCCTCCACAAAGTGAACCACAGAATGTATTTCAGAGAAAAAGAAGAGCTGTAGGTGTTCATGTAAAGGTCTGGATCAGGGCCTATAACTTTCAGAAAATCCCATTGCTATGTGCTATAGTTTTTCCATAGCACCTCTGCCTCCATCTAAATATCAACTAGCTACAAATATCCCAGTGTGTCCTCTGGCAGAAGAGATAATAAGCACATTATAATATAGCTTCCTATTAATGCCTTCCTTAATGAAGTGTCCAATTTACACCTTTGCACGTTCTCTATAAATTGCCGATTGTTGAATGCCTTGAAGGCTAACTAGTTGACCATTTCCTGTGAGAATGCTTGGATGAGTAAACTGGAAAGGAAACTGAGGAGTTATCAGAAATAAACAGTTTATTGAAGACCAAGGGCCTATATCCAGGGTAAAACGTACCAAATGGTGCTTTTAAGGTGTTTCCACAACCTTAAAGCATTGATGCATTATTGAAGAGTTCAACAATCAGATTTGAATAGGGCAATCTTAAATTCAGGTGTCTTCTTGAGGAGTATGGAGTAACAATAAAAAAAGCTACTCAACTTCTGGTTTTGTTAACATCTCCTGTTTAACTTGGGCGTGTAGTATACCTTCTGCCTCTTCATAGATATCATGAGGAAAAATTAACACAACAGACAGGATTGACGAAGGAAATCTTTGAAATAAATGTTCTCAACCTTTTGCAGCAATTTCCTTCACACGCCTATCACAATTGAGAGCAACAGATCATGCTGATGTGAGGAGATTTTGAAGGCACAGAGAACAGTAATTTAGGATCAACTCAGGAATAAGCCTTGAAGACCAGGAAGGATCCTGAGCTGGAAATTGAGATTATTCTAACTCTTGTATGCAGTTCACCTAAAAGTTTATTGGATTTAAAAAGAAAGAATTTGCATTAAGATAGCAACTTTCATTCTTTAGGATGTCCCATATAATTTTTCAATTAATTATGTTGGAACTGTAATTGTGTGTTTTGTAGGTAAACACAGCAGTTAACTTGCACACAACGAGGTCCCACAAACAGCACATAAATGACCATTTAATATGTTTTCAGTAGATTTAACAGAGATATAAATGTTGGCCAGGACGTCAGAAGAGCTTCCTCCTCTTCCCTGAATAGTGCCATTGCAACTTTTACATTCATCTGAATAGCTAGTGAGGGTTTAATGGTCCGTAAATCACTGTCATAATAATGATGGGGCTAATAGCACTTGCTATTATTTTTTGCAAATGCTACGGCAATTTCACGTGAGGGCAGATGTGAGATTGAATTCGGAAATGTAAAAGTTGCTGTCTGAGTTACGCTGCTTAACCACCATTTTGATTCACTATTGAAATGCAATGAGCAATGTGAAGTTACTGCATTTTGCACAGTAGATATGAACTAAATTTGCCACAGAAAGTTTGTTTTGGAGTTATTTAAGCTCTCTGCACATTTAATTAAACCTGGATTAGCTGTCAAGTGACTCTTTTAGTGATATGCTAATTGCTAATCTTCTAATCCAAATTTTTCTTTCTGCCTTATTATTTCTTTCTGTGCCTGTTTGACATTGAATTCAGCCGCTCTAGTTTACAATTCCATCTCCATCCTGGAACTATTAACTTCACAATCCTTCAGTCTGATTGGTTAGGGGGATACGCTTGGTCTGTTTGCTCAGGTTGCAGATTCCATGGTTTTCCTCGCTGAGTTTTTCACCTCATTTTCTGTAATTTGCACAGTGCAAAATATCGTTCAGATTAAAGGAACAAAGCAAATCTAACTAATGGCAGAAAAAGTTAAAGTCACTTCCACAACAAATTATGCTTAATTACCACTTTTCAAAGATTGTGGCCTTAAACTGTGCAAAAATGGTGAGGTCTGAGGCACCTTAGGCATAGGGCTTGGGGTCTCATTATGATATGAGCAGCGTGTTGTGAACAGCTAGGCAATGGGGAGGAGATAAGATCAGGCCATTGCTAACAACCCTGCAGTCCTCCTGTAAGTGAAAACAGGTCAGAATTAGAGGCCAACCACTGATTTCAGATGCTGGAGGGTAAGAATTGGGAGTCGGGATGGAGGCTGGAGTTGGAGGCTGGGGCTGGGTAGAGGAGGCTAGGGAGAGGATTGAGTTCAGGAGAAGAGGCCAGAGGTCAGAGGTAATGTCTCTCAGGGAAGGGACGTGGGGAAGCAACAACCCACAATCTTTAAATGTGAGGTCAGACTTCTCCAGGCTTCATATTAAAGTAAGTAAATGTGAAACAAGTAACTTGCATGTATATAGTAGTCCTAAAGATTGATTGAGTTGCTGCCTCAAGAAAGGGCAAATGTGGTGGGAGTGGGGGCCAGAGGGAGTGGGGGGACATTTAATCAGGCTGGATGTTACTGGGCGGGGATGCCACCACCTTCTTGCCTCTAACCTGTTTAAATCAGTGGCGGGAAGGTCGGTGGACAGCCTTCCTGCCTGCTGCTAATTGCGGCCCTTAAATATTAACCCAGTGATGGGCAAAGGCCTCACCATGTGGGGGCATGACAAGTAAACCCATGCAAGTGTTGCTTGCAGGCCCCCAAGAGAGGTCCCTCATTGTCAGGCACTCAGTGACTGATTGTGGGACCCGGCAGCAAGGAGGAGAGGACTTGCTGAAAGCCACCCTCTCTGCCCTTGCTGCCAATCCAAAATCCGCAGTCCGGCTAACATATTTAAATCAACAATGTTTGGTGCGGGCAGCACGGCAGAAGCGAGAAGCCTGACTTTCAACCTGAAATGGTTAAAGGATGGGGGGGGGGGTGTGACTCTTCGGGGACTGCCCTTTGCCACTCATGGGGTGGCCCCCCTTAGACCTATCCATTCCCCCCGTCCCCCCACCACTGTCCCTCTCCCTAACCTACTCTAACCCTCCTGGGCCAAGGACCCGGACTTGCCTGCTCCGGGGATCCTTGGCCTTGGGCTGCACTCCTCACCTGCAGTCCCGGCAGCTGCCACTGTGCCTTCCAGGCGCTGCTGGGACTGAGGAAGCTGCTGGCCAATCAGATTGGAAGTCCCACTCTGCCCTCATTAAGAAGCCCCGCAGTGCATTATTGCTGCAGGGTGGCTCAGCATGGAGCATATCATCTCCTGGGGAGGCATGCCATCTACCCCCCCACCATCCCGTATTATTCCAGCCCATGAGTCTGGTGACGATGCTTCAAGTTTCTAGTGCTGCTGAAATGTCTTTGTGCTCAGGACTGTAGATCATCATCTGGCATATAACTACTGAGCTGTAGGAACATCATCCAGGAAAATGTGTTTATTTACTGTTGATGTTACCCATGATAAATGATGCTCAAAAAACATAGAATAACAGGCAGGCAGAAATAGTAAAGGAATACTGATCAGCATTCCATCATCCATTGTCATGTTTTATTTGTGCTGTGGGAAACTGTGAATGATTCTATAGTTTTGAACGTGGTTCCACCTACACAATCATCCACCTACATCCTTTCCTATAGTGTTGCTTGCCTATCACATGAATCTTCATTGACTACTATCCTCACTCCAATGATTTCAAAATTGCTCTGTAGCCTCCTTCCATCCTATTTCTGCAACATTGTCCCAGCTCACAGCCTTTCCATTTGAGTATTTCCCTGTCCTTCCACACCCATCCCCCAAGCCCCAAGCAGTGCTGAGCTTCGAAACATCGTCATGCTGCACTCCGGAACTGTCTCCCCAAATTCTTTCATCTTGCCGGACACTCTCCACCTTCAAAGATCTCCCCAAAACCTCTCTTGAACTATCTCCCTATTCCTACTCAGTATTCAATCTACAGCTTTGTAAAGTACCATCAGTTGTGTAAGGAACATATCTTTTTATTTTCTGTGGATTAGAATTACAGTGGCTGCAGGTTGAAAGACATGTCTACTGGGACAGGATGAGATATATACAACGTTGCAGTCCTGGAATAGTGTGTGCCATGAGAGACAGGATGGTGCTGGAAGGAGTCCTGGACCAAGGGAGCTGCCTGACAACAGCAATTTAATTGGCTGCTGACCAGGTGACCAAGATTTTACGTGAAGAGCAGGGCAGCAGAAAGCTCCTGGCCTGCAAAGAGAAAACATCTAAAATCTCTTTTCCTCATACCTCTATAACTTGCTCTCTCTCTGAGGAAACCGCTGTAAAAAGAAAAAGTGGAAAACCACTCTTAGAGACATTGAAAAGCAAGTTCTCAACCAGTGAACTAAATACTGAAAGTGCTGGAAGATCACCTTGTGTCATCAATAAGAACTGAAAGGAATTTGGAAGACATCGATTAAAATCAACCCATCAAATCCTGTATTCTGGATTGGTGTTATTGAATTATTTTATCCCACCCTTAAAATCCATGTTTTGTGTGTCTTACGTGTCTTGTGTGTGTGTCTGTACAGGGGTTTAAGAAGGGGGTAGAGTTTAAGTTATAGTGTTAGATGTTAGCAGTTCATATTTCTTTCTTTTGCCTCTAAAGACAATTTGTTCAATAAAGTTATTTATTTATTATGTTTAAAAACCTGGTGCTCATATTCTGTTAACCTAAACTAAACAGTTTGGTAGAATTGGGGCAATCTGGTATTTGGGCAAACTTTCCACATTTGTCGTGGCTCAGGGAACAGTGGGGCTTGATATTACAGCGCGCTATTCCCAGTGAGTCGTGACAGTTGTTTTGCTACAAAGCTACATAACGTAGGTATAATTATTTTTATTTGTGATGTCATCAAAAGAACTGATGAATATAGATTCTAGAATACTGAGTTTAAAAACACATGTAATTTGAGTAATGTTGATATTTTAACCCAACAGCACACTAATTTGGCCAAAGTCAGTCTAACTAGGTTACAGTAACAGTTCACCATGCAGATAGACTGCTGCTTTGTGCAAGGTTCATTGCACTCAAGGATCATTTTCTAAAGCTGACAGATTATGGTGGGAGGTGGGATGGTAATTTACATAAGGGAAGAGAAAGGAGGTCGCTAATTGCTGTGGGATCATAGCAAAATCATGGGAGCCAGTGATTGCCAAGGGATGGGGGCAAGATCATGGGGTGAGGGCAAGATCACAGTAGGTTTGGGGGAAGGTCAGCATGATTGGTGGTGCCTGATGCCAGCCTTCAGTACAGCACAGTGGTAGCTTATGCAACTGCACCTTTCACCTCTGATGAGGGTTAAGAGCAATAAACACACCTCACCAACAAAAATACCAGCAACTGTCTTCTCCTCAGCCACATGCCCCCCTCAGCTGGGCAGAGGACATTGACACAGAGATTCAGCTGGAAGCAGGCAAGACCCCCCCAACACAGGGTCTACAGGCAGAGGACGAGCTCTCTCAACATGTCTCAATACCAGTGCCTCAATAGGCCCAGGCCTTATGGAAGAAAGGTTGGACAGGCTGGGCCTGTATCAATTGTAGTTTAGAAGAATGAGAGGTGGTCTTATAGAAACATATAGGATCCTGAGGGGATTTAACAGGGTGGTTGCTGAAAGGATGCGTTCCCTTGCGGGAGAGCCTAGAACTAGGGAACACAGTTTAAAAATAAGAGGTCACCCATTTAAGATGGAGGTGAGAAGTTTTTCTCTCAGAGTTGTGAATTAGAGGGCGGTGGAGGCAGAGCCGTTTAATATTTTTAAGGCAGAGGTAAATAAATTCTTGACGAATGAGGGAGTCAAAGAGTATCACATGCCTGCAGGAATGTGAATTTGAGACCACAATGATATCAGCCACAATCTTAGGAAAGGGCGGAGCAGGCTTGAAAGGGCCAAACGGCCTACTCCTGCTCCTAATTTATATGTTCACATGTTTCATGGCAGGTCACTGCTGACATCTGTAGCCTCCTGGAATAAGACCTCCAACTCTATGGAGCAAGTAGCCACACATTGCCAGTGGCCATCAAGGTGCCTGTTGCTGTAGAAACATCAGCACCCCCCACCCCCAGGTGTCTGCCTCTTGCCAACCTGTGTGTTCTATTCTCCTGCAAGGGGAGAAAGCGGAGAGGAATGAGTGCATAATAACTTTTGTGGAGGTGAGAGAAGGATAACATCTGTGGAGGGCTATAGTGAGGCATGGGTGCAACAGTGCAATTGGCTGAAGGTGAGTGTGAGTATTGGCTGTTTAGATGAGTTGTGAGGTGCCTGCAGGAAGAGGAGTAGAGCTGCAAGTTGTGGTGACCTGAGGAGTGCTGTGCAGATGTGGTAAAGTCAGAGTGTGGAGCCTGGCACCTGAGAGTGTTCTGCAACTCAACTTTCTCACCCTCCTCTTGGGCCACTGTCTCCAGGTTGGAGGAACCACATGCCTTCTGCTGACTTCTTTGGTCACATGCCTGTTTGATTGGAGAGGTTTTCCTGTTCCTCCCATCCTTGGGAGAGATCACTTCATTGCCGTCCCTCCGATCTCACATCAGGGACTCGAGATATAAGTGAGAAACCTGGAGAACAGCCTTCACAAATCTCCTTTCCATTCTTGTGGTTACTGCAGCCTCAAAAATTGAAGTGCTGTTGAGTTCTTCTAACCCATGCTGGGGTCCCTTTCATTACAACTCCTTCCTTTGACAGAATGCATCATCTCGCCCAACCTCCCTAATTGACCAGGCAACCCAGAGACAAGGGTGGGTTAAAGAACAATGGCTAAAGCTACCCATTAGTAAATCAGGTTCCCCTCCCGAAAATGCTCCTGCTGTCCTGGCAGGTAACAAGTTCAAGAAAATTCCACCTGATATTCTAGATGATGGCTTGTTAGATGATAAGGACACCATTGTGCTTTTTCATTTTTATTGGGTCGTTCTAACAGAGGGGTATACAGGAGAGAGTTACAAAGGACAGAATTCTACAAAAAGGAAATCAGAGTGACAAGGAGTTAGAGACAGAGAAGATAACTAAGTGAAAAAGTCCCAGAAGAAGAGTGGCAAACAGAAATCATTAGAGGATAGGCCAAGAGCCTTACAGCAAGAGAAGTGGGGAAATGTTAACTTTCAACACCAGATGGAAAACTAGCAGTATGACAAGCCATCCATTATAGGTTCCAGCAAGCTTTCCTTCCCAGACGAGTAACGGGTGGCTGATCCACTACACTCCAGATTTTCACTCAGTGGTAGAAGTTAACGTCTATCCCATATAATTTACTTTTGCTCATGAATAACATCATATATCAGTTGATGGTATTAAATTATGAAGAATAAAGGGAGGTCCTTGCACTTAAAGAGAGTATCTTCATGTGCAATGTGCAAAGGGGATGTTATGGAGACATCAGGACTCTTGCCTACCGGCTGGAGTGCTGACGAGAGACCCGTGTTGCTTCCACCAGGAAGGCCCAATGGTATTAAAAGCTTCACAGGCACATAAGTGGCCACCGGTGGGCCTTCCCCCGGATCAAAGACCCCAGGGGTGGAGATCGTGCCCCTTGTGAGCTGCTGGGCAACCTTGTAATCACCAGTGTCTAATGATGCCGATGCCAGGTCCCTCGATCAAGCACCAAGTGCTTTTGAACGAGGGAGAGCCCCTATACCCCTACCCTGAGACCACAAGTAGCCTACAGTTTTACTTGCCATGCACACCGCATGGCGACAAGCATGCTCACTGCTGGGTTAATACCAGCGGCAGTGGAATGAGGCTCTTAATTGGCCAGCTAAGGGCTTCAAGTGATGGCTGGACAGGAAGTCGGACCACAGGCCTTCCCGCCCTGGATTAACTTTGGCAGAGGCAGGAAGGTGGTGGGTGCTTGCATGCCGCCCTCCTGCCTGATTAGATGCCCCGCCACCTCCAAACACGCTAAGAGAGAGGCCATAAATTGCCACCCAAAGAGCTATAATCTGCTGCTTAAAAGTACTGTCTCCACTTCCTCCTTTTTTTAAATTATAATGCAGTCTTCTGTCTACATTCTGCACTGTTTCACCATCACTGTTGTTAAAAAAAATGGTATTCCATTGAACAGTGCTGGCTAGCATTTCAAAAATTTATCTGAAAGTGAATAGGCAAGAGGCTCATGAAACAGAAGCGTTATGTAGATTTTATTTTTAACAGTTTTAAAACATTCTATACAGGTTATTTACTTTATTGACAATGTACACATTAATAATAGTAGCTAAAATAAAAATGTAAGAAGTGTTTCTGTTGTAATTTATAGTGCAGTGGAACTTTTAAAAATTGAAAACAAAACATGAACTATGGTGCAAAGTATAGAGTGGCTATCACTGATCTATCCTTTATCAGCCAGTATGTTTTCCTACTGTATTACACAGTAATAAACAGCATACTTTCACAACTTCGGAAGAAGAAAGCCTTTTTTTCTTTATATTCCCCATTTCCAGTTTATTGCATATTATGCCATGGCAAAACGGATCAAACATAAATAGAAAAAAAGCTGTGAAAAATCAGTGGACAGCAGAGTGCTGCTTGTCACAGGTTTTCTTTCTCAGTATGTGTGCAGACTACATAAATGATTGCAGGTTTTTGTCAAATGCAACCAAATATATAACCAAGTAAGATCAGCTGCTATCAGCAGCAACAGAGATGGTTAAATCTGCAATTTTGTATTTTAGGTTGCATTACTGAAGTATAATTCAATACATATACATTTTGGTTAAACAATATTTCTTCATTCCGGCTTGCATGAACTGAATTAAAATAATCATTGTATATCTATATATTACTCCTTTTAATTAATTCACCTCTCCTACTGCGTAGTCCGTATGTATTAACTGAACATTTACAATTATTATCACACCTTTTTTTTGCACTTATCAAAACAAAGGAAGTTAACGGCAGGAAATTGGATATTTTTAAAGCTCTCTCCATTCTGCCCCAATGTTAACATAGCACACCGTATGTGAAGTTTCCATTTCACACACCAGTTATCTCTCATACTGGTATAGTAAGGTGTGCTGTTCTGAAAGTGTGGCAAGTGACCTACTGGCACCAATTTAAGGGCTGCTTTTTGCTGTGGGCCTACATTCACTATGAATTAGGTCAAAACATCCCAGATTTATTTCACATAGGACCATTACAGCTGACAACCAGAAGAATCTGTATTTCCTTCAACATAGGCTAAATTTAAGTGGTGAAAGGATAGTGTGTCTAACCTACTTCTCCACATAGTCTCATTTTATGTTGATGCATGCGACATGAATTCAGGTGGTTTTTGATTTCTGGAGGTCAGTTCAAACTTCAATACCGCAGCTTTCAATGTCAAAACTGTGGTACTGGCACTTCTAACAAATGCAATTTATTAAATCATAATGCCCCTCTTCCTGGGGCCATGAGTACTACTTTGTAACATAAATACTTTATTTTCTTAATAAGCTACAAAGGATTTTAAAATGAAGTTGCAGTATGTTCAGACATTAAAAAGACTAATTTGAGTCTAAAATGCTTTAAGCATCAATACGATACACATTGTAGCTTTAAAACCGTTAAAAATGTTGAGATGATTAATATATATTTCATGTCTTTTACTAAAAGCATTCAGACTTCTGTTTTAAAATTGAAAGGTGTATTTATCAAAAACAATGCCAAGTATCCAAGAAAATCCATATACAAGATATTGTGAGATTCAAAAGGTGCACTGACGGCTGGAACCTATTTTACTTTATTCCTGAGGTTCACTGTTAATTTTAACTGCAGCCTTTCTCACTCAATGTTTCATTCACTGATATAAATCTCTTTGAGAGCTTTTTTTTCTACAACATAAAGAGATATCATTATAGCTGATGATTTGGATGTGCAGCATAAAAAGATATCAAATGTTAAAATGACACATAAAAATCAAAATAGTTAACACACATTTGTGACCAAAATGAACTAAATACTATTTTAAGCTTTTAGCTAATCCTATACAGAAACTATTTCTTAAAAATAAAGTTTGTATATAATAAAAAATGTCAATGTAGCTATAACTCAACTAGACAAGGTAAAAAGGAATGGCTTTCATAAAGAACTGCCTAATTACCTATCTAAATTATAAATATACATAGAAGAAAAGTACAGGTTGTATGGCAGGATTATTATACCACATAAAAGGCCAAAAATTGTGTAACTTTGTTTCACCAATGATTTAGAGAAAAAAAAGACCCTTTAAGACCAGATTTTATGTAACAAATTCAGGAAAAAGCAGACATCACAAGTAGTTGAAAAATGTAAAAAAAAAGTGTGTAAGAAATGTATAAATATAAAAAGCTACAAATATTAATAAATTACAAGTAAGTCACGTAGACATAAACACTTCACCATTTAAGACCAAAAATACTTCATATTGCATTATAATGCAAAATTGAAAATAATAAGCTCATATAGAACAAAAGTGTTACCTTATTTACAAAGCCTCCCTATAATGTGTTACTTTTGTTGATGTACTGTGACTACTTACAAGTGATTATTTCTGCAAGGCCACACAAAGTAATGTCTTTGTTTTTCAGGCAATGCCTTTTATAAAAAATAAGTTCCATTATCATAAGAGCAAACCAAAAAGAAACAACATTTTTATCATAAAAGATGAAAAGTAAAAAAGAGCAATGGGTACATAGAGTTGTAACTCAAAGGTACTTTGCAATAAAGATTAGTATTTTGACCATATTTACAGGATCTGTATAGTATGAAAAAACATTTTAAATGTTTCTTTAAATCTGTAATGTGGAATTGCCTGAGAAACAAGTTTATAGAAACAGTATCCATTTACTCAGGTTAAAGGCAGCAGTTTATTACTGTACTCTGTAATACCCTCTCCTGTGCACATAAGGACTACCTTCCCTATAAATTTGTTTTCGATGTTCTTCAAAAAAATTGTAGTATTTCCAGATTCATTTATTCTTTCACCATCTGTAATTTAATGCTGAAAAGATACTCCAACAGAAGATTTGGCTGAATTACTCTGCCATCTTTGATAGAAATTGAATGCCACTAACAAGCATTTCCAATTATGCTACAGAGCAAGTGGAACCAACCTGCTAGAGTACCATACAAAAGCACCGTACTCTCACTGAGAAAGGTCTGTGGATACAGTTTAAATGGACACTCTCTCTAACCTGGAATGATCTAAAATGTGTTAACGTTATGTCACACATGTAACAGCGTTAGTGTCAGGCCAATACATTTTAACTGAAAATATTTCTCATTCTTAACTTTACAGAAGAAGTTTTCCATTCCTATGTATTTTTAGTATCTTCCCAAGTCTTTGTTTAGCAGTTGCCATACCCTTCTTTAGCCGTTTTCCTGGAAAATAAAAATATGTACAGTTATTGCACTTGATATATGAACATGTGTTAACAAAAATGAAGATTTGTTTCACATTTACACCCATCTACCTGACTTTGCAAATTACAAACTTAAATAAGCACAAATTCTGTAATGCAGACTCAATGCAACACATGTAAAGCAGTTCATACGATTTCAGAAAAATACTCAGCAGGCCAGGTAGCATCTGTGGATAGAGGAAAATGTTTTATTCATCCATCGGATGTAGGCCAGCATTTATTGCCCATCCCTAATTGCCCTAGAGAAGGTGGTGGTGAGCTGCCTACTTGAACCGCTGCAGTCCATGTGGTGTAGGTACATCCACAGTGCTGTTAGGAAGGGAGTTAAAGGATTTTGACCCTGTGACAGTGAAGGAACGGCGATATATTTCCAAGTCAGGATGGTGAGTGACTTAGAGGATAGCTTCCAGGCACTGGTGTTCCCATCTATCTGCTGCCCTTGTCCTTCTCGATGGTAGTGGTTGTGGATTTGGAAGGTGCTGTCTAAGGAGCGTTGGTGAGTTTCTGCAGTGCATCTTGCAGATGATACACACTGCTGTCACTGTGCAGTGACGGTGGAGGGAGTGAATGTTTGTAGATCGGATGCCAATCAAGTGGACTGCTTTGTCCTGGACGGTGTCCAGCTTCTTGAGTGTTGTGGGAGCTGCACTCATCCAGGCAAGTTGAGATCATTCCATCACACTGCTCACTCATGCCCTGTAGATTATGGACAGGCTTTGGGGAGCCAGGAGGTGAGCTACTTGTTGCACAATTCCTAGCCTCTGACCTGCTCTTGACTAGCCATATAAATGCTGTGGCTACCAGTTCAGTTTCTGGTCAATGGTAACCCCCAGGATATTGATACTGGGGGATTCAGTGATGGTAATGCCATTGAATGTCAAGGGGCGATGGTTAGATTCTCTCTTGTTGGAGATGGCCATTGCTTGGCACTTGAGTGGTGCAAATGTCACTTGCCACTTGTCAGACCAAACCTGGATATTGTCCAGGCCTTGCTGCATTTTGCATCTCACGAGTTGAAAATGGTGCTGAACATTATTCAATCATCAGTGAACATCCCCACTTCTGACCTTATGATGGAAGGAACGTCATTGATGAAGCCGCTGAAGATGGTTGGGCCTAGGATGACAGTTAATGTTTCAGAGCATTGGCCCTTCCTCATTTCTAACAAAGGGACATTGACTGGAAACATTATCCAAATTTTCTTCTCTCTATAGATGCTGGCTGACCTGCTCAGTATTTCTATCATTTTATGTTTTTATTTCATATTTCCAGCATCTGTAGCTTTTCCTTACCATTAGATTTCAACTTTTACACTGCACAAACATTTTAAAGCAGAATTATGGCTTACTCCAGCCCTACAACCCTCCAAGAAACCTGCGCTCCTCTATTTGTGGCCTCGTGCTCTATTAATCACTCCAGCTTGGGTGGCTGTGCCTTTAGCTGCTGAGGCCCTAGGCTTTGGCATTTCCTCCCTACATCTCTCTTCTTCTCTACCCTTTTTTCCTCCTTTGAAATGGTCTGTAAAACCTAACTCTTTGAGCCTTTGTCTGCCCTAATATCTCCTTAGTGATTAGGGGTGGAATTGTCCGGTCCCGTTGCTAGCGGGCGTCATGGTGGGCGTGAGTAAACAATATGGTGAGAAGGCCAAAAATCGGTTTTACACTGTTGTGAAACCAGTATGCGATCATCTGCTCCACCCATCAATGGCGGGTCACATTTCCCACCGCCAAACATCGGGAACTTAATTTCAATATTTTAGCACCTCATTATAAGCCCTGCTTGCCGGAATCATCCTCCCACATCAAATTTACTGCTCACATCGGCGTGACTTCAGAACGGCGAGCTTCACGAAGCCTTTAAAAGGCGTGCAACTGGTGACCTGCACTTTGAGGGGAATTCAGAGGTGAGTCACACAACCTTGCGCAACGCACGCAAACATTGCCTTTAGGACATCGAGGAAGAGGTGCCGTGCAATTGGGGGGAGGTGGGGGTGGGGGCGGGCAAATGCGGTGCCGGGCAAGAGCTCCAATGCAAGTGAGGCTGAGGAGTGGGGGGGGGGGGGGTCGTGCAAGGTAGCGGACTGAACACAAGCACATTCCGGTTGCGGGGGTGGGGTCTGACAGCCGTGAAGCGCTCTACATACTGGCCATTTAAGTGGTGTCCAGCACACTTCTGCATGCATGAAGGGGTCTTAAGACTTAAGCAGGAGAGGGTCTTAAAACACACGTTAATCCACACGTCTCTTTCTTTGACCCTAAAGGAAGAGAACACCAGGATCATGGAGCCATGAGTTAACGGAATGCCTCATGGCTTACAGGGAGCAGGGAAGGAGAGTGGTGGAGGTGCCTGGCTCGGCAAAGGGAGGAGCATCTCCTTCAAGATTAAAGGGCGGCAGGGCCTGCTGCACATGCAGCTGATGATCCACAGAGAGCTGTCGCTCGTACGGGATTCGCTAGACCCAGGGTCTATGGACGATATTGTCATTCCTGCAGTTGACTGAAAACCAGTGTCGCCGAAGACTGCGCATGTCTAAGGAACTGATCAGTCACATAGGCCACTTGCTGCAAGATTTGACACCACGGGGATCTGGAGAGCATCTACTGCCGGTGGCCATGAAAGTGACTGCGGTACTCAACTTTTACGCCAGTGGTTCCTTCCAGGGCTCCACAGGTGACCTCTGGGATCTCGCAAGCCTCTGCCCACAAGTATAACCAGGAGATCACAGACACTATCTTCAAGGAGGCACAGATCTTCCTGCAACCCAACTGGGATCAGGAAAGCCAGGAAGCAGGAGCACTGTGATTTGCACAGACCTCTGTTTTTCCACAGGTGCAGGATGCCATCAACTTCTCATGGTGCTTAGATCTCCATGGCAACAAGCAGTCAACTATGTCAACCACAAGGGCTTCCACTCGCTGAATGTTCAACTGGTGTGTGACCACCACAAACACATCCTACAGGTCTGTGCACGGTCCCCAGGGAGCGTCCACAATGCCTACATCCCTAGCAGATCTCAGATCCCTGACGTCTTCCAGAGTGCAGAGAGGCTGCAGGGTTGGTTCCTCAGGGTCAAGGGCTGCCCACAGAGGATGTGGCTGATGAAGCCTGTGTGGTGGACTCACACTGCAGCAGAGCAACGGTGTAACGAGGCTCATGCTGCGACTCAGACTTTGGCGGACCAAACGATAGGCATTTTGAAAATGAGGTTCTGGTGCCTCGACAGGCCCGGTGGAGCACTGCAATACAGTCCCCAGAGGGTGTCGTGCATCATCGTAGCTTGCTGCACGTTACACAATCTGGCACTGCAACGGGGAAAGGACCTGCTGAGGAGGAGATGGAAGAGCTGTATGTAACGTCTGATGAGGAGGATGTCAAAGGGGTTGACAGTGCTGAGGTCCTCGCAGGCGAGGATGCTGGCGATTAGGCCATCGCACTGGCCAGGTAAGGCAGGCACACTCGGGGGGCCCTCCTAGCCGCAAGATTCATGGAGGATGATGACAACATGCAGAGAGGACACTCCATAGATCTTCACATCGCCTCAGTGAATGTCTGACTCCTGTCTGGCTAAGGGCAGCTTGCATGCGTTCTGTGGTCAGGGTCATATCATGGAGAAGCAGCCATGAAATTTAAAATACACCTGATCCTTTGCCAGCATTCAGAACCTGACTCCTTCAGGAGCACAGTGTCACCAGTCACAGATGCTGAAGAGATGGGGTGGCGGGGGGGGGGCGCGGGCAGCCCCACCTTAAAGGTGCTGAGAGCACACAGAGAGAATGACGGAATTCTGTATTTGTGTCCAGTGAGTGTTAAGCTGGACCATCGCTTTGGTCTGAAGGTTACACATTGCACAGGGAAGAGGCCCTGGATTGAGACACCTGCCTTTATCTTGTACAGGAACCAAGGTTTCACATCTAAGTGACACAAACACTGCTCATCAGAACAAGAAGCCACAGGAAGAGAGCCAGTCTTGGAGGGTTATTTGCAATAGTGAACAGTATGGCTGTGCAACTATATCTTCTTAACCTTCCTAACCCTGCTACATCTTGGTGCCCCCCCACAACATCCACAGCAGAGGGGGGGGGGGGGGGGGGCAACCTGCTGACTGCCACGCCCTATGATGACCTTGGTGGGCCTCCTCTGGAGGGCTGAGACCTAGAGGGTCCCAGCTTGCTTTCAGTGTCCTGCTGTGGGCCAGCTGTATCCTCCTTGGAGCTGGAGCTGGTGGGGTCACAGGAAGAGGGATTTTGGATCGGCAAGGCATCCCCAGAGTCATCTGGATGGACTGCTCCGAGGTGTCGAGCTGCTGGTCCTCCTCCCTATGGGTGTTCAACAGCCCCTGGCTGAGTCCTTGAGGGGGAGGGGAAGCTGGAGTGAGATCGAGCAGCTTTGCGGCCTTCTTGCGTTGGCACTGTTGGAATGAATATTGCCGTCATCCAAGAGGACCATGAGCTGTTCTCTCATTAGAGAGAGACGACCTGTGGTGAGTTTAACCTGAGAGTCACCACACCTTAGGCGAAGAGTGAGGTTGAGAAGGCAGGGCCCTTCATGGAAGACCTCAGCCAGTACGAGAATTGAACCTGCGCTGTCAGCGTCACTCTATATCACAAACCAGCTGTCCAGTCAACTGAGCTAACAGTTGGAGGCCAACTATGGCATCAATGATGGAGTTCAGCCTGCACAGCAGTGTAGGACCAATACCCTGGGCCAAAGTCTCCATGGTGACCGCCATCCTGCTAGTGTTGACCTCGATGTGTCAGCATGCCCATGCTATCACCTCAGACTGAGGGTGGACAGGCTCCACCATCGTCCCTTGCAATCTGATTAGTGCGCCAGACATCCCTTCTTGATGTTCTCGTGATTGCCTTTGCAGCACCACCAGGCTCGTCATCTGACTCGGACTCAGCAGCTTCCTTGGCTCCTCCGAGTGCCTGCAACCAAGAATGACCCTGCCTCTGCCTGCTGTGGAACAGACTGTGTGGTGGACTTACCAGACTGTGATCCCAAGGCTACTCTACATCTAGATCTTGCCAAGGTGTGTGTCGCTGTGCTGGTGGAGGGTATGGGTGAATACCATGATGGGTCTTCAATGGTGCTGCCTTCAGTGTCCTCATCCAAGGTGCTTTCGGTGCTGGGGTCAGGGTCACGGTTGCCTGAGGGTGACATATCAGATGTGCCTAGGAGAGAAAATGGAGACCATTAGCGCTTGGCAGCACAGAACAGTGGACTTAGAGTAGCATTGAGAGATGGATGTTGTGGTGCAGGATCCTCATGTGGATGTTCGCCGCCAACCTCACCATCGCCACAGGAATGATCAACGTCCTCGCCGGCCAGCTCCAACGCTCGACTCTTGAATGGAGGACCTTGATGTCCGCCAATCCACCTGCAGTCTGGAACCTCTCCCGGCAAATGTGCGAGATCTTGCCCTGCGTAAAGACAGACGGAGAGAGTGCGAGCAAGGCGCATGCCAGGCCAAATGAGTAGGATGGCAGGCGTGTGTGTGTGTGTGTGTGTGTATGTGTATGTGTACTGAGTGAAGCCATGGACAGGATAAGGAGGCTATCTCCAGAGGAGATGAGACCAGATGGAGAAGTGAGAGCATGTGTGAGAGAGTAAGTGGTGATGTCCCTTGAGCTGGCAGTAAGCGAGATGCCAGTGAACGTGCGATGGGCTTTTGAGTGAGTGAATTCAGGTTGATGAGATGGGTGACTTAACCTGGTGGTACAGATGAGATCATTCATTCATTTTCTGCACTGGGTGGCTGACCTCTTGTGTGCAGCGTTGGCACTGACCACCTCTGCCACCACCTCCCAAGCCAGAGTGGTGAGATGGCCTCCTGCAGCCAGAGCAGGGATAGAGGAATCTGCGGCGGGTCTCCATGGCGTCCAGAAGGTGTCTCAGGGATGTGTCAATGAATCAGGAGGCTGAAATCCGCCTGGCTTTTGGGGCCATGTTTTCAGCAAAGCAGTCCTGGGCTGCAAGCCTTGAGAAGTGTGCATGCGGCTACATTTTAAATAGGGCACCCGGCGTGAGGAAGCGGTGAGGTAACGGCATCACGGACCAATTGGAGGCCACCCGCTAGCAATCCGGCATGTCTTCCAAGACGGCATAATTTACGAGGCAGGAAGGGAACGATACACTGCGAAAATCCGCCATTTCTGCCAGCGGTAAAATAAATTTTTTCACGCCTGCTACCGCACTTAGTGCAAATCTGGGACGATTCCACCCTAGATGTCAAAGTTTCATAATGCTCCAGTGAAGCGCCTTCCTACGTTAATGGTTCTATACAAATGCAAGTTGTTGTCACTAATGATATATTAGTTACATTTTCTAATAAAGTTTTGCATTGGAAAAAAATAGTTTTAGAATACGCAAACAAGATAATTTGGAGAATAATACCACACGCTGTGAGACAATAACCTAATTAGGAGATTTATAAGTAGTCGTTTAGTGGGATAGAGCTTGAGTATTGCTGAAAAAGAGACATTTTATGTCAAAGTTTTTAGTTTTGCACTCATCAGGACAATTCATAAGGCAATACCAATGTCAGGGGAAACAACATATTTATACTGTATGAGAAGAGTGCTGATTGGTTGGCAAGTGGACTCTGATTGGTAGAGGCATTGCCATGGAGAATGCACTAGGTGACTGATAGTTAACTGCCAAGCACTGTTTGAAATTTAAACCAGGCAGCTTGAGTCTGATTGGTCAAGACACTGCCCTGGGGAATGAGACAGCGGGTGGCTGTCACTTATTTTGTTTAGCTGAGACATGTGTACATGTTCTTTCTGTCTGCAAAGGGCCCTTTGTATTAACATATGCAGCTTCCTGTACATGTAACTGCACCACAAGGCAAGCCCAACTAACAATCTTAAATTGGTTGTCAGCGTAATTCTCAGCACATTGTTATTATTTAGCAAATGTTGTCCAATCGCAGAATTATATCCAGGGCTGAATTTTGCCGTGGGCGAGCAGGGGATAGGGCTCGCTCGCCGACGTGTAAAATGATGTGGGATGACATCGGGGGTGGGGGGAATCCTAGCCTATTTAAACCTTCAGAAAGGCGGGGGCGCAGCAAAATCAGCTACGGTGAGGCCATTGACAGGAACATTTAAACAATTAAAGGACCTGCCCGTACAACCTTAAGGTTGGCAGGTCGGCCAGGAGCCCCGGCGGCAAATAGAGAAAACATGAAACCTCATCCAGCGGCGGGATGAGGTTTCATGCAGGGTTTTAAAAAGTTTAATAAAGTTTTAGTGTAAATTATGAACATGTCCCATCTCATGTCACATGAGGAGGACATGTTACGGATTTTTTTCCCCATTTTTAGTGTTTTTAGAACTGTCAGCGATCTCACTGAGGTTGCACTTTGCCTCAGGGAGATGTGTGCTCTTTCATATGCATGCGTGAAAAAGCGCACTCTCACTTTTGGGGGAACCCCCCCGACTGCACAGGAAGCGCATAGCGCTTCCTGCTGGACGTCACACTGGGCGGACCTTAATTGGCCCGCCCATGTAAAATGGCGGCAGGGCCCGCTTCTCCGGCAGGGATCGGCTCCCTGCCCACCAGAGATTGGGTCTGGCCTGCCCTCCTGACAGGCAGAAAATTCTGCCCCTAATGTTGGACACTGTGGCTGGAATTCTTTAGCTCCCCCACGATGGATTCCCCTGTGGCGGGGCCAGCAAGCCATTGAAATTTCTGTTCAAATCAATGGGACTGGAAGATCCCGCCGGCATGAGGAGCTGGAAAATTCCAGTCTGTGTTTTGAGTTTTGCAATCACGGGCTGGTTAGGTATGGTCTCTACCTTGCCTGTTGCAAGCCGTGTAAGGGACGCACTGTTTGATACGATCTGCCAGCTTTTGGGATGCATGGCCTACATACCTAGCATGATTCAGAAGACAATGTACACTTAAAAAAAAATAAAGCTTAAGTAATTTTTGACTGTCACATAAATTCTTAAGCCAGATTGCAACCAAGAGTATCTATATCTATGACACAAATACATTGAATTTCATGTAATGGATTATTTGGTATTGGGTCCTCTATTCTGGCATAAATGGTCATGCAGCTGATATTAATATTTATATTGGAAGATTAACAATTGTGGCCATCATCATTGTATTTTTGTAACTTAATTGCCTAAATCCAACAGTTACTCAGAAATTAATGTGCAAACTCTTCCCCACAAAATTCAGCTGAGCAACATAATTAGATATAACATTTGAATAAGTTAGAATAATGACTTGCTTTGCCATTAGTGTACTGTTATTCTTACATTTCAGAATGTTGAATAACACGTAGCACACAATAAGTATAAATAGAACAATAGCTGCAAATTAAGTTTAAAAATAACGTATCTCATTAAAGTGAGGAACAGAAAGCGCTGGGAAATTGAACCATTTTTCACTCTGCATCCAGTGGTTTAGTTGAGTCTTCTCAGGTCTGCATCTGAGCTGTATTCTTGTGCTCCACTTTATCCCCCTGCACCTTACCTCAGGAAGTAGCCTTGCCAAAACAGATTATATTCCTGCTCTCTGAATTCCCAGTTCTAAGAATCTCTGAGAACACTGATTGTAGCTATGAATTCATATTTATTGCGAACAGTGCTTCAGGTAATGCAACTTACACTTCTACACTGATTGTGCCTGAGTCTTACGGGCGCTATTATACAAGCTGCTTTGTGGAAGGAGAAAATACCACACAGGTGCATTCAAGTGCAAGCAAGAAGTATGATTTAGAGGCCCTTGTACTTTTGATCTATTTTCTACTGAATGAAAAGACAGGCAGGACTGGAAAAAAAATAATAAAATACAGGTGCTGCATTGGAAGAAACAATGATTCAAGTGAAGTCGGACTGATAAGTGCTAATTAGTGCCAGCAGCTTCAAATCATATTTTTATTGTGGGCTCAAGGAAACTCCAAAAATATAAAAATGCCATTACCTGCAATGCTTATAAGTTTGAATGAGACATAGAGGACATTACAGAGGTTGCTAAAGGTTTTATCATATAGGAGTAAGGATGATTTAATGGCAAGTGAGTTAAACTGGTCATAATTTTCAGTGTAATGTAATCTTAGTAATCCTGCTTCCCATTAAGTATTCTGTTTTGTACAACACAGTTTTGCTTGTTGGCTGAAAACTGCCTTTTTATTCTGGCTGATTGATGCAAATGTTGTGCAGCGGTTTGTGTGTTTCCCTGAGTTCTGCCATTTCTATCACTTGGTGGCTAGACTAAATGTAAAGTAAAATGAGGAGCAGCAGTTGGAAGGGTTTAGGGAGGAAATTTTAAAGAGTGGGACCTTAGTGTGGCTGCCAATGGTAAGGCAAAAGGAAGAGGGGGCACATAGAGTGAGAGGAATGAAGAGATTGTGCTGGTGGGAGGGAGGTATAGTACTGGAAGAATATAGAGAGGAAGGGATAAGACTATAAACACAAGGTTGAGAACTTTAAAGTTGAGTTTTTGTGGGACCAGAAGCCAAGGCAGATCAGCACAGATGGAGAGTGACAGGTCAGCAGGACTTCATGAGGGAAAGGATATAGAAGGGAGCTTTTTCAATAAACTTTACAAAGATGGAGAGTGGGAGGCTGACAAAAGAGCACTGGAGTAATTGAGCGTGGCAATGATGTGGTATGGAAATAGGCAGTCTTTGTGACAGAGAGGATATGTAGCCAGAAACACAGCTCAAGTTCAATTAGAACACCAATGTGCAAATATTCAAAGGGCAACAGATTCAGTCTGCCAAACCAAAGGCTGAAATGGAGTTTGCAGGAAAAGTGGATGTAACTGTTGGACTGCTGCAAAACTGCCCATGGTCTTCAGCTATGTCTGGAGGAGTGGGGAAAATAGAGGATCCAACGCCGGCATGGTGCAGTGAGGGTGGAGGAAGCAGTGATGGCAATGGCCCTCGGGTAGGTCTGAGGTATTGCACATTGGTGTTCTAATTGAACTTGAGCTTAGTTTCTGACTACATATCCTTGCTGTCACAAAAACTGCCTACTTCCACACCACATCATTGCCACAATCAATTACTCCAATGCTCTGCGGTAGCGGGAAGCAATCAGGAAGGGTCTGAACATGAGCCAGCAATGGCTCGCACTAACTCTAAGGAACACATCAAGAATTTGTTTCAAAAAAACACACCTTCTTGGCAGCACCTTCAAGTTGTCCCTTCAAGGGCCACTGGTTAGGCCACATGTAAATAAAGTAATGCTAACTGAAACAGCCCCAACTCCAGCCCTGATCAGTAGATTTCAGTAATGGATCTCCAAAAGGCTATGGATGCTGACCTGATTGAAATTTTCAAGACTTGACAGATTATTATTAGGTAAATGTATCAAGGGCTATGGATCAAAGCTGGGTAAATGGGATTGAGGTAAATGGCCAAACAGGCTCGAGTGCCTGAATGGCCTACCCTTATTTCTATTTCCCTTATACGAATATTAGGACCCTTGGATCTTCAATCCTACTTTAGATCAAAGCTATGGATGCTTCTACAATGCCCAATTCAACCTGCATCCAATGCTGTTCAGGTGCAGGCTCTCCCCCCGACCCGACCCCACACACACTACTAAATTGAACCTCTATGTCCCTATTATCTATCTGGAACACGGTACAATGATCTCCAATTTCATCCTCACAATGCTCATGAGGCATCATAATGGTGTCTTTCCAGAAACATCTTTGTTTATTACCTGTTTGTTATCCCCAGCCTATCCATTAAAATTACCCATAGCTGCTGGACTGTAGTCTGGTGTGACTGATGGTGTTGTGTGTGTCAGGAACACTGCTGAAGACACAAACTGAGACCCTCTGCTCAATTGTGCTGTACCAAATGTGCTGGTATTAGCAGTACATTCATGATCCGCTAAACTACCTGTATGGCTGTCGGTCTTCATTTCTGTAGACGCACTTTCCTGAGGGATTTTGATCGAGTCATCTGATGACACCTTCCTTTTGGTATACTTTCTCTTCTGGACTTTCTGCTGTTCCTAACATGAAATGTAATTATATAAATTATTACTTATGTATATGTGTACATAAATGGATTTTTCCATTAATTAGTGCTTAAATTCATGACAATTAGTTAATAATGTGTTCATGATCTGACAAACTTGCTCTTAAATTTGTTTCAATTGATGATTTATAGGTAGTAATTATGCTAAATAAAACACAGCCATGCATACCAATAGCATTATACAAAATTTCTTATTTATTTTTAAAACTGCAGAGGTGTGTTCCATTTACTGGTTTAACAAAAAATAAAATGTCAATACTTTATCAGTTTAGAAAACTAAGTTTTCAGATATATGTTCTCAACATAAAACTACTTTCATGCAATTCTATGTATTTTGTTAGTGAAACCTTTGAACAAACTCACCTGTTGAGATAATTTTGCAGCAGCTGCTGCTAATCCAGTTTCTATTGATGCAACTCTTGCCCCTTCTCGTGTTGGTCTGTCATGCCGAGGGACAGATGGTGTAACTCTGGCTAAAGAAATACAAAATATTTATTTGCAATTGTTGCATTGTGTGTGTAAGGGTTACGCTATTTATTATTTTAAATCTTACAGTCTAACTTGGATAATTACATTTTTGACTTGTTAGGCAAAGCTTCACAGAACTGGATGTAAAGAATTGCTATCCTTAAAAATTTCTCACTCATTTTAAGTTAAACTGAATTGTTCTCAGTTAACATGATTGGGATTAAAAAAATATATAATTTTTGAACAATGTGCACGTGTTACACGATTTTGTTCAGTGTGCCAACACTGCACATTTGACTTGCCATGTCAGAATATAATTAAAAATATTCTATAAATTACATTGGTGCTTTAAAATTTTCAAAATGAGAGGGAGAGATAACTTCCCAGGTAAGTAGAAAGAAAATTTACACAAGAATACTCGAGTTAAAAAATAAAAATATGTAAATTTCCACATCTTGTGTGGTGGTCAAGCATCAGCAATAGGTTTAGGCAGGGATTATCCCTTTTAGTACATCTGCTCCACAAAACAGGGGCTCACCAAAACTGGTCCTGGCAGTAGAGATTTTTGTTTTGATTGTTCCATAACTCTTTACTAAATGCTACAGTATCTATTTTTCAGTTATTAAAGGCAATTTCTTTAATATTGGGATCATGAAAAAAACAATGGCCATTTATTTCAGCAATTTGAAATGTAATTCAAGGTATGTATTTCGGGAGAATATCTGTGTAATACAAAACGATGCAATAAAACACACACTTTCTTTCAGTTTTGTTCAATGACATTATCCGCAGGTTATTTTTAAACTGTGTACACTTCATCATCTTACTACACAATAATATTATGAAATACATCTTCTTCCAATCAGATCTCTCACAGCCTGTTATAAATTATGGTATATTTTAATACAGAAATCATAAATTATGATTAGCCATTATATATTTTATTTGTGCTGTGAAAGTAACTGGTTTGGTCTATACTTTTAATTTTATATAGGTATTAATGGAGGCTATCCTGAGGGCTAGTTCAGGGAGTGATTCTGCAATGTGAACTTAGTCAGATTTCTTAAATTATAAATGAGATACAAGTAAATAATTACCCCTGCATAAGAAATAAATGTAAAATCATCTGCAAATTCAGAATTCTAAACAATTGTATTCTATTATATACATTACTAATGATTATCTATAACATTTTTGATTATTCTTAGTCATACTGATAAAATGCAGACTGAAAGTGTGGTCCCAGCTCACATAGTTGGTAGAGAAGATGGAGAATTTTTTTCAAACAGCATGCATGGTGTAAAGTGATTAACAACAGTGTTAAAATGCTCCAAACACTAAAAGCCCCACATGTTGCAAAGGTACCTGTAGGATTCCAAGGTGTATCATCTGCACTTTTTCTTTTTTTGGATCTGGATTTGAAAACTGGATCATCATCATCAGATTCAAGTGATGGATAAACTAAACACATAAAAGGAATTTTTATATATTCATTGTTTGATGCAAATAAAATCTGCACAACTTGTTTAGCCACTGACAGTTAGGAACTGTAATCTGGTTCCAATAAACCATCTTCACATTTTCCATTCCTCGACCCAATCTCTCTGTGGTTACAGTCTGATCCTAATTTTATCTGAAGGTATACTAAAAGAAAGATGACTGGAAAAGCTGCTCAAAATGTGTAGCCAATCTAAAATAACAGGAAAGCAATATACTACAGATACTGGAAATCTGAAATAATAACAGGAAATGCTGTAAATAGTCAACTGGTCTGGCAGCATATGGGGAAAGAGAAACCGTGTTAACATTTCAAGTCTGTGACCTTTCATTAGAACCACGTTTAATTACGAGAGTGGAAGTTAGAAAAATTTCTTCACACAGACGGTTGTTAAGAACTGGAACACTTTTGTAGTTCTTGTTTAATAATTTACAAAGAAAACTTGGGCGAGAAATTGAGCTCGCTTACACCCAATTTTTGTGCTCCATGAGTGCCCTTAGAGCTCCAAAATGGCTTCCACGGTATGCACAAACTAGTGGGTAAATCACACCAGAAGCCACATTGATTCCAGCCATGCCATTTTAGAGCTCAACACTCCAGCTAATGCCCTCACATAACCTCATTTAACTGAACGTGCGTTCAGCAGCAGGGAGGAACCCCACCACCCACCAAAGCATGATTTAAAGCTTTCTTCAACTATCTACAAGTTAATTTCTTCTATTTATTGCTACGATTTTACAAATGTTTGGTGCTTTCTATAACTCTATTGAGTTGCAAAAGTTTATAGAGGCTGGTGTGCAAGGTGTTGAAGGTCTTTTTCTGACTTCAAGGTTTCTGCATAAACAGTTGCTCCCAGGCATAGGTGCACTAGTAGGCAGTTCCCATGCAATTCAGCATGACTTGGAGAATGAACAGAGGGCCATGCAGAGCAGGACAAACTGCTGGAAGAGGAGGAGGGCGACGACAAGAAAGGCTCCTAGCAGGAGGACAGATCCTCCCAGTCTGTTCAGGGAGCATTTCTCCTACCTGAACCTCAGCAAACTGTGTGTTAGACATCTGCACTTCAGTAACAATGTCCTCAGTGAAATCTACCACCTGCTGCAGCCACAATTGCAACCTCAGGGCAAGACAACACCTGCATTGCTTTGAACTTTTATGTGTCTGGCACTTTCCAGGCTACAGTTGGAGATACTTCAACATCCCAACAGTTTACTGTCTGCTATTATGTAAGGGTGGTCACAGAAGCTTTCTATTCAAAGAAAAATAAATACATTGCATGCTTGGTTTCCAGAGACAAGCAGACAAAGCAAGCATGCAGCCTTGCTCAGATTGCAGGCTTCTTCATGATGTAGGGTATTACTGACTGCACACTCATCAATTCTGTCCAATACAGAAAACAAAAGTAATACCATTCCCTCAGTGTCCAGCTGGCGTTTGACCGTCAGCAGCGAAATATGCAAGTTAATGTTTAGTATCCTGGCAGCAATGGTGATGCTTCATTCTGTGGCAAGCTGCAGCCGCATTTGAGTCATTTTACTGCAAAACAAAGTGTAGCTATTGGGCGACAAGAGCTATTTGCTAATGATATGGTTGATGACTCGTGCAAAGCCCACAAACACATGCACAGCTTACAAATAATGAAAGGTATGCTGCCACAAAGCAATGTCATACAACAGACCATTTGGAGTGCTGAAATGCTCTGGAGTACTCGGGAGAGCAGATGTCAAGATTGGTGGCCTGTGGCTTGCTGCACAACCTTGCCATCAGCTAGACAGTGCACAGCTGAGGAGCTGGAACATGAGGAGGAGGACGAACTGCATTCAGGTCCTTGGGGTTTGATTCCTGGCAGTGACCTCCATGGCTATCTGCTCCCATTGCCTTTTGATCTGGCACTTCTGATGGGCCTCATTTCCCAATACAGATTTGGACATCTCTCCTCCTCATGACACAGCATTCGAAAACCTTGAAGCTTCCCTTTGTGCGTTTTGTTCCCTCACTCTTTCCCAGGAAAGATTCACCTCCTCCATGAATGCCAGCACCTGCTACAATGAAAATGCACCTCCCATTTAAGAGTTGCAGGCTAGCTTTAAGAAGTATGAGCTACACGTGATATTGGTCTCCTGCTGATGCGTCCATTCAATAAACAGCAGTTACCACTGACTGGGCACAAAGATCATTCAAATAAGCATTAAGCAATACAATTGTTGTGTTTCCTACATTGCAATCAATGCATATGGGTTAATCAAGTACTGTGATGCCTGCACCCATTTCTGGGGGCTCCCTTTTAGTTCCTTTCACCTTTTGTTCTTGGAAGGCAGTTAGCAAGTTCAGTACGAAGGTGCGTTTAGGCTGTCAAGCCTCTGCAAGATCATGACCAGAGCAGAACAAAAGTCACCCGTACTTCAGACAGACCTTCGTGCTGAGCCTCAAAAAGAACTGCTTCAGGGTTTTTTTTCTTTCATGGGATGTGGGTGTCACTGGCAAGGCCAGCATTTGTTGCCCATTCCTAATTGCCTTTGAACTGAGTGGCTTGCTAGGCCATTTCAGGGGGCAGTTAAAAGTCAACCACATTGCTGTGGGTCCGGAGTCACATGTAGGCCAGACTGGTTAAGGATGGCAGACCAGCCCATCTCCCGCGCATCCGCCCTCACGCCTTCTCCTCCCTCCCAGAAACATGATAGGGTCCCCCTTGTCCTCACTTATCACCCCACCAGCCTCCGCATTCAAAGGATCATCCTCCGCCATTTCAGCCAACTCCAGCATGATGCCACCACCAAACACATCTTCCCTTCACCCCCCTTATCGGCATTCCGTAGGGATCGCTCCCTCCGGGACACCCTGGTCCACTCCTCCATCACCCCCTACTCCTCAACCCCCTCCTATGGCACCACCCCATGCCCACGCAAAAGATGCAACACCTGCCCCTTCACTTCCTCTCTCCTCACCGTCCAAGGACCCAAACACTCCTTTCAAGTGAAGCAGCATTTCACTTGCATTTCCCCCAACTTAGTCTACTGCATTCGTTGCTCCCAATGTGGTCTCCTCTACATTGGAGAGACCAAACGTAAACTGGGCGACCGCTTTGCAGAACACCTGCGGTCTGTCCGCAAGAATGACCCAAACCTCCCTGTCGTTTGCCATTTTAACACTCCACCCTGCTCTCTTGCCCACATGTCTGTCCTTGGCTTGCTGCATTGTTCCAGTGAAGCCCAACGTAAACTGGAGGAACAACACCTCATCTTCCGACTAGGGACTTTACAGCCTTCCGGACTGAATATTGAATTCAACAACTTTAGGTCGTGAGCTCCCTCCCCCATCCCCACCCCCTTTCTGTTTCCCTCTTCCTTTTTTTTCCAATAAATTATAAAGAATTTCCTTTTCCCACCTATTTCCATTATATATAAAAAAAAAACCCCACTAGAGCTATACCTTGAGTGCCCTACCATTCATTCTTAATTAGCACATTCGTTTAGATAATAGCACCAACTTTAACTTTAACACCTATGTGTTCTATTGTACTAGTGTCGTTGACATCTTTTGATGATCTGCTTCTATCACTGCTTGTTTGTCCCTACAACCACACCCCCCCCCACCTCTCTCTCTCTCTCTATCTCTCCGCCCCCCCCACACACACACCTTAAAACCAGCTTATATTTCAACTCTTTCTTGGACTCGAACTCAAGTTCTGTCGAAGGGTCATGAGGACTCAAAACGTCAACTCTTTTCTTCTCCGCCGATGCTGCCAGGCCTGCTGATTTTTTCCAGGTAATTCTGTTTTTGTTAAGGATGGCAGATTTCCTGTCTTAAGGGGCATTTGTGAATCAGATGGGTTTTTACAACAATCGATGACAGTTTCGTGGTCACCTTTACCGAGACTAATTTTCAATTCCGGATTTACTATTGAATTTAAATTGCGCCAGCTGCTGTGGTGGGATTTGAACCTGTGTCCCTACAGCATTAGTCGGGCTTCTGGATTACCAGTCCAGTGATATTACCACTACACCTTAAAATTACATCTCACCTTAAAATTGAATTAAAGTTGAATTTAACATTCTGTATGAATCTTATAAGATTGCACAGAATAGTCATTGCAAGGTTTAAGGTTTGCCTAAAGAATGCGAATACCAGAACCTAATATTGTATCATAATCATTCCATTTAGAGGTAGTTCCTTTGTTTTTAGTTAACCATTGTTTAACTTCCCTAATTCAGGAATCAACATTTTCAATCATATTATACTTCTTCCCTAAGCAGGCACTAAGGTCCTGTTGCAAATTAGACATAATTGTCCCTAAACCCCTTCCTTTTCACTGCATTGAGCCTAAGCCTATTCTAACACAATAATCCTGGAGAATATTTGACATGTTAATCTCTAGTTGGAGTATCTTAAATAACTCAGTCAGAGACAACACTATGCACACCACTAAAATAACTAGTGCCTTAATATTACTTTGGTGAATTTAAAGAAATCTAAAGCAACATCAGTATGATACCTGGGATGAGATTACATTCAGATAATTAATATATGTAATTTAGTCAATTAATCTATACACTCTGAATTTAATTCATAATTGTGCAGAGAATTTTGAAAGTCAGTTTTCCAGTTATTCAGATGTTATATAGAACAGGTTATCATTATTTGTAAGGGAATTATTTGTAAATCTTTCATTAATATATATATTAATCAACAGTAATCATCCAACCAGTTTCAAAATGTATATAAATCCTAGCCAGGCACATATTCCTTTGAAATCTAAACCCAGTTTAGGATAATAATCAGTGCTATTAATATTCTGAAGATTAAGGTTACAGTGCCAGAAATACTTTTGGTAATAGGAAGGGTACAAAAACATGTTTAATAATAACATTGATCATTATGTGAGACATATGGATATAATTAAGCGACATTATTTTGTTTATGCAATTATGTGATTGAATAATTGACCATTTGGAAAACTTTTAACTTTATAAGATGACTTCAAATAAACTCCTCCACTATCCTGTGCACTTTAATTGAGATTTTACTTCGGCTGTGCAAAAGCTTTCAACGTTTCGTGATTTGCATTTGGAAAAGAAGAAGAACAGAGATGATCAAAATGACATGGCATGCAGACATTAAAATAATGGGAATTTTAAAACATAAAGAATATCTCATTTTACTTCAATATGTTTATTTTTTTAAGTATTCACATTCCAGAGCAAACCAGAATATTTTCAGGACCTTTCTTTAGAAAATGCAACAAAAGTACCACCTTGAAACAAAACACAGGGCTCGGTTTTATGTTTCTCTGCAGGGTGAGGGAGGTGCAATCCAAACTGAGTGGTCCACTCACTACTGCCATCTTTCTCATTCAGTCTAGTGTCAGAGGGCCAATTTGTGGCCATCTGGCAGGAAGGAGGTCAATTATAGATGCAAATGGGGTGGTGGGGGACTCCGTAGCCAATCAGCACTATAGGGCGGGACGTCCTACGGCAGAGGGGTAGTACCACAATTACAAAGGCCACCTGCTCTCAGGATCTGTCTTTAATTCGTGTTGAAGGCTCAAAAAAGATACAAGAAAAGTCATTAAAAAACATACAGACACTACTGCCACCATCCCCAGCAGAGTCTGCTGGTACATTCAACCATGGTCCGGGTGGCAGGCCTTTTCTGCTGCCCTTGTGCCACCTCGTCACAACTGGTGTAAAAGACTCCCCAAACCTTTGCTCATCTGACGCCCGAAAAATGCAAGAGCCAACGAAACACGCGAACGATTGGGCCATTAATAAGCTTCATTGCTTGCTAATTGGTGATTTGAAAATGGTGGGCGGGCTGGCAATTTCCATGCCCACTCACTTTCTGTAACATGGGAGTCTGGCAAGAAGATGACAAGATGATGTTATCACACCGAATATTTCATCAGCACGGTGGGGGGGGGGGGCAGCGTGCCTGATTTGGTACATAAAATCCAGCCCATAAAGTGGGCAGAAATTCTTGCACCCATCTCCCAGATGGAAAATGAGAGAAAAATTTCCAATTTTGCAGGACTATACCCTCACCTGAGGACACCTGAAAAACATCTACCACCATATTGATCTAGGAAAACTTTCGGGCACCTGGACCCCTCCCCTGTCTTAACAAGGGTATCCATCACCTCTTTTAGGACCCCTCAAGGAAACTGGCCTGCCCTGAGTAGGCCAAGTGCTGGGCCTGTCCCACTCATGTTTTGCTGGTGTGGATGTGACCTAGCAAGTATCCACCACCAAACAGGTAAGTAGGAAGTATTTTTAGACTGTTAATGTGGAATCAGGAGAAGCAGAAATTCTCCTCCCAGTTCCACAGCACCTCTGACAGTCACGATTGCCACACCTTCCCCATCTCCACCCCACCCCCTACACCCCTCAACCTCGTTCTTCTCCATCCCCTTTCAGGGCCTACCTGAGGCCACTGCCAACAAAGCAAGTGGCCCAAAATTCAATCTTTATGGAGAGTAAGCTGCCTGGAGAGGTGTGGCAGCACTGACAGCTCACTCAGGGTATTTAGATGAGGCCTAGGGTCCCAGTTTGGGCCAGCCTGAGGCATCTCAGTTTAGGCCCAAAAATATGCACATCATGCAAGGAGAAAAATGTCAGCAGAACCGAGATAGCTCCCTGGAGTGTAACAAAATAAGCAATTTTCAATTCCTATTCCTCCTTGCTGATGCCCAACACTGTATTTTCTCATTTACTTCAAAGAGTAGAACTGTTTGTAATGTAGAGTTCCCATTGGATGCTTTTAGTGCATTTCTATGAACAGATCATGGATTTGCTTATGTGGAATTGGAAGAACCCTTTCTTTCCAATCAAAAGATGCTGTCCTCACCCTGGTAAAGAATAAATGAAACTCAGACAACAAGGAATAACAAGTCTAAACGATGGTCACTCAATAGCTACACCCAGAAGTACTGGGCCCATTACTTAATATTATTTACACCTGATATGTTAAAGTATTCTGTCATTTCCTACAGTCTCTCCATTTATAATATAAATTTTATAATATAAATTTATGCAATGGAATGGGGGAAGGAGCAAAGGAGATGAACCATCTTGAAAGGTTGCACATTAAAAAGAAAATAATGGATACTGAAATCGGAGGAACAAGTATGTTAGGTTTTGATGTTACTTTTGAGATTCGCAGCACAAGGTTAAAAGGCTTTAAGAGACAATGCACTTAAGTTCCATACACCTTGGACTGAATTTTCAAATGCTGGGGGCCGGAACAAGTGTGGGTGCAATTCGAAAATCACATTCCCAGAGGGTGACACTGGATCCCACTTCCTCCAGAATGCGATATGATTTTCAATGGGAGGGTGGATTCTGGAACCCATGCGCTTCCAATTAAGTGCCTGTTGAGCTCATTAATAGGCCTCAGGGGAGTAGTTTTGAATTTTTAATTGTCAAGCATAGGAAGTACACAGCATCTGAGACACATCAGGATGAAGCTGGCATGGACAGAGTGGGGAGCCACTGGGGCTAATGGGTACAGTGGCCATTTAAAAGAGGGTGAATAAAGCTCGGCTGCTCAACATGTGACAGAGTTGCCATCACTGGTGCTGAGTGGCTGTATTTTTCACCAGCAAGCGGTTGGAGTCCTGAGAGTGGCATCAAGCTGCTGGCATCACCAGGGCAGCAGAGGTTGGCAAAGGGAGTCCTACTCATCAAACAAGCATTGGCTGATGGGCTGGAGATGGCTACAGGTTACTCTGACATTGGACAGCAGCTTCAGCAGATAAATCCTCCTGGCAAGGGGGAGGCCAGAGGAGCACAGAGAGAGCCTGCAAAGTGAAGAAGGCACTACCCGAGAAATCGGGGGCAACATTTTCCCCCCCGTTGGGGGGGACGTGCGGGCGCGGGCGGGCAGGTTCCCAATCGGCAGCCCCAATTGGGGGCACACCGCCATTTTATGCAGGTGGGCCAATTAAGGACCGCCTAGCATGACGTCGCTCGGAAGCGCTGAGTGCTCCCTGTGTGGGTGGGAGGGGATTCCCTGAGCCAGAGGTGTGCTCTTTCATGCATGCAGCAAAGTGCCACCTCAGGGAGATCAGTGGAAGTTGTAAAAAATTTTGGAAGTGTATAAAGAATTTCCTGACATGTCCTCTCATGTGACACTGTCTCATGAGCTGGGATATGTCAATTTCTTTTATTTCAACATTTTATAAGTATTTTAAATCCCTCATGAAACCTCATCTTGTCCGTGGATGAGGTTTCATGTTTTTTCTGAAGGCCGCCTGTGCTCTTTGCCTGCCCACCGACCTTAAAGTTGGACAGGCAGGTCTATTAATTGGCTTAATTACTTTTTTGAAGGCCTCAAGTGGCTGTTGGCAGTTCGGCAGGTGCGCAGCTGAGTCACCCTGCATCATTTTACGCGTTGACAAGCAGGCCCTGCCCCCCGCTCACCGACCGGAAGATGCAGTGCCGGGTGTACCACCCACAAATCAGCTAGTGACAGAGTGCCAGTGCCGTAGGAGACTGTGCCTATCCAGGCAGTTGGTCTCGGACATTTGTGCTCTGGTCCACAATTACCTCCATCATGTCTCAAAAGAGGTATCAGAAAATCCTGGCATTGCCCATGGATGCCTGCCTGTGCTTGTGTCGGTCTGACCAGCACCCTCTTGCAGCATCTCCACAGCAAATGGCACATCCAGTCAAATTCATTGGATGCCAAAATCACCCCTGGGCCAATTTACGTGTTCTACATTTTAAAATAGCATCGTGGCACTGACGCAGACACTGGGAAAGGTTGGAACCTGTAAGTTATCCATGCGTCAGGTTCCCAGCCCCAGACTGAAAATCCAGCCTGTTGTGTCTTATACAACTGTACATACTGTAAAAGTTGAAAACAATGTTCAGTAGTTAAAAGGTCAACAATCATTGCTAAATATTTTAGCACTTGTCTCCAAGGTTCTGCTGTTCCCAATTTAATCCCTCGGCAGTTCTTAATGAATAAGTGCTAAACAGAGAACTCAGTTAAGCAAATTTACAAACACTGGAATGCCAATGTATATTCGGAAAATGTTATATTTTGTTTACATCAAAGTTGATTAATCTCAATCAAAGATGCAAGGTAACTTTGAACAACAGCTTTTAGCTGTTCTGCACTTCTGCTTTGGTTTTCTTTACTATTATATTAGTTTTTGTCACAGTAATTAATCGAATGTTCTCACCATATTCAGAATCTTTGAAACATGCTCCCAAGCTGTCCTGGTCTTCATAATCATTAATGTCAATAGTGCTCTGCGTAGTGCTTTTGACTAACCGTTTCCCTGTGTGCTTATTAATGTTGCTACTAATTTTCTTTGATCCTTGAACTACGGATGAGTTATTTTTAACTTGGTTACTGGTCCATGAAGTTTGCAAGCAGGATTCTGATGACTGAAGATTTGCCATGGACAACATGCCCTGGATGGCTTCTTGTGTACTGGGTGATGCTGGCGGTTGGCTGAAACCGAAAGAAAAGAGTTCTATGATTCCATAACAAAAGTGGGCTAATGAAAAACTGATTAACATAGATACTGTATTTTACAGCTTCGCTTTTATTATCACAACCTGCTAAAACACTGTATTAATCCCTAGATAACTGAAAAACCATTGTACTCAAATTAAAAACGTATCAAAATAATAACTTAATTTCAATTGGGCACTATGAGAAATCTTTTCTTCATAGATTTTTGATTTATATATAAATATATATATATAAATATTTTATTTTGTTCTTTAACTTCTCTGCTCGCAGCTGTCCACATTGGAAAGGTATATGTAAAGTGGCCAGATTGAGTGAGCTCTCTGATTTTCATTTCATCTCTGGGGAGGCCCTTTATTCTGTTTACTGCAATCAAGAGGTGCATGGGAATCACGGATCCAAACCTGGGCGCTACCATTCTTTAGTTCAGCATTTTCAAATCCCTAGGGCTCTTAATTCAACTTCATAATTTTCATCCTTATAAATGTGTATATGCTACAGGCAAGAAAAAAAATTGAAAGTGAAAGTTGCTCTTTCAGGTTTCTATAACTGAAAACATAACTCATTTTAAGTCAAGTTTTAAGTTGAGATGTATGCCATCTCCTTAATCTACAATATTGCAAATCAGATTAATAGGGCATTCGTTCTAGCAATAAGTTCCTGAAATTAAAAAAAGACTCTCAGACCTATGCATTTTTTAAATTTGCTATATATTGGGCTAAATCAATTTTCTGTCAGGTTTAAACATATTACCTGCACATCTAAGCACAAATTCACATTTTTTGAAATCCATTTTCATGCTCCGTTTGCTTATTTATAATCTCAAACAATGCAAATGGACCATCAAAATTTAAATACTAGGCAACTTAAAATGGGAGGAAGTGCGCAGGGCAATACAAAAGTAAAAAGATAAGTTACATAATCAGAAGTGATAAACTCATAAGCCATATATGAGGGTTGTCAGGATCAGGAATATCCCAACTGAAGAGGCGATGGAAGCTGATTCCATAAATGATTTTAAAATAGAGTTGGACAAGTTTTTACAGGGTTACAGACAAAAAGTGAGAATGTGGGACTAGGCACGCCTGCTCTTTCAAAGAGTCCCCCCCAGTCAAGCTGTCAAATGGCCTCCTTACATGCTCTAAGTTTCTTTTATACTATGAATACCTATTGTAGCTTAGTGTGGAAAATCATAAGAACAAACTGGGCAACATTTTCCCCTCCATGGGGGGGTTATGTGGGAGCGGGCGGGTTCCTGATTGGCGCCCCCAATTGAGGGCATACCGCCATGACGTCCGCTCGGAAGCACAATGCGCTCCCTGTGCGGGGGGTGGGGGTGGGGAGTTCCCTGAGCTGGGAATGCGCTCTTTCACGCATGCGCGCCAAGGAGCGGACAGATCTCCCTGAGGCAAAATGACACCTCAGGGAGATCAGTGGAAGTTATAAAAATTTTGTGGAAGGGTGCAAAAAAATATTCCTGACATGTCCCCTCATGTGACACTGTCACATGAGCTGGGACATGTCAATTTCTTGTATTTAAACATTTTGTGCACATTTTAAATCCCTCATGAAACCTCATCCCGCCCATGGATGAGGTTTCATGTTTTTTCTGAAGGCCGCCTGGGCTCTTTGCCTGCCCGCCAACCTTAAGGTTGGACGGGCAGGTCCATTAATTGGTTTAATTACTTTTTTAAAAGGCTTAGATGGCCGCCGAGCTGAAAATCTAAATGATGCAGGGTGACATTGGGACACACGCCCGATGTCACCCCGCGTCGTTTTGTGTGTCGGCGAGCAGGCCCCCCCCCCCCCCCCCCCCCCCCCCCCCCCCCCACCACCCCCACTCCCCACCGCCCGACTGGAAGGTGCGGCCCACTATCTATGTATCGTTTGGCAAAGCGTCCATGTACATTTCACATCAAAGTACGTGTAAATTATCAGCAGAATTTTATGTTCTGCGGGCGGGCACATGCCTGACCCAATCAGGCTTAAACTGGCATGTGATGACATCGGGCTAGTGTCCTGATGTCATCACGCATATTTTGGTCAACAGGCGTGCCCGCCAACAATTAAGAGCCCTGTCAAGGGCATTAATCAATTAATTAACTGCTATTTTTCCTTATGGTTGGCGGGCGAATCGACCAAGCAGCCTTTGCATTTTTGAGGAAACTTCATTCATGGGCGGGCTGAGGTTTCCGACATTAATTTTTCAAAAATGTTCCGACAGAATTTTTATTATGCCTATGTTCATGTGAGTGAGTCCTATGTGGGGCCATTTTTTTCACATTTTCCACATCTTTATTTAAGGGCTTTATTTTCTTCAGCTGCCTGAGGCAGCTCTCTGCCTTCAGGGAGCTTTCACTGCGCACTCCCCCCGCCCACACGCAGACTTCGGCGCTCCCGCCCACCCCCCCGGCAGCGCTGAGCCTTTCAGCGCACGTTTCACGCTGGCTGCCCGTTAATTGGCCAGCCAGCCTGAAGTCGCGGTTGGGGGGGGGCCAATTGCGAGCGGGACCGCTTCCCGGCTGCTCCCGCGCCCACCCGCCGTGCCACCCAACAACTCGAAAATCCTGCCCTACAGAGCACATTAGTACTAAAGTAATGGATTTTCCTCTATTTTTTGTTTTCCAAAATCGAAATAAAGCTTGGAAATATGCAAACAATTTGTGTAACTGAGTATCTAAGAAATTAACCAAATGTCTTAGATTAAAGTATCACATCAACCTTCGTAAGCTTACATCTGATGTTTTCCACTTCTGTAGTAAAATGTGCTTTTATGTTCTATTTATCTATAATTACTGAATTTAACTCTCTTAGGATATTATTGGTACCTGAAGTCAGTGATGTCACAGTTGGTGACTTTTGCTACTTTAAGAACCTTGCTGCAAAAAAAAAATTGAGAGGATTTTGTCAAATAAAATGTTTGGATTAAATGAATTATATTAATTTAGATTAATATGATACAGCTAAACAATGGTGAACCCCTTAACAAAGAGGTAGCATTTTTTTTTAAATACTGTAGCTATTAAAATTTACTGGTCAAATGCAGCTTATCAAATCTCTAAACTCTATTCCTTAACTTTTGGAACTGATTCGTACCTGTTTCCACTGTACTCAAGGCCGCCAACCTGTTTGCTGGCCTGTAGCAGATCCAGTATCCCAGCCGAACTGCTTGTTTCAATCTTTTGGTCAGTATTAGGATCTGGCTTTGCCTCAGTGTCAATATGAAGTGAATCTTCATCAGATGAGTTGTCATCCTACAGGCAGGCCCGCAAAAAAAAAAATCATTAGAATAAAAATTAATTGCAAGCGATTGTTGCACAGCAAGGTTATGAAACAAGAAATGAAAAGTTGACTTGCCTTATTCATCACAGACAATTATTAATTAACCTTTTAGTTCAGTCATTTTTGTTTCGATTTTTCACCTATGCCAGCTGTTGACTCCAATGTAAAACAACACTGCCATGTCTGAAACAGTACAGCTGGGAGATTTGCCTGTAACATCAGGAGTCAGCACATCCTCGCTACATGATCAGGGCAATTTGTGGCATTGTTGCAAATAAAGCTTTTGTGTTCAGCTTACAGTAACAGCAAGACCACTGTCAGTTTTATGAACCCAAGCATTTAAAAAATTAATTCCACAGGTAATTGGTGAATATGTGCTGACGTACCTGGTTAGAACTGTGCTGAACTACGGGTTCCCTCATTTCAGTATAGCCAATGCTCTCTTTGGTCTTTGATAAAACTGTCAAAAGAAAAATAGTTAATGGATTAAAAAGAGGAATTTTAAAGGGTAAGCTAAACATTGGGAAGACCGAAGCCGGAATCTTCAGTGTCAACAAGCTTTATACTCACCATTCCTCTCCCAGGTCGCTCTCTCAGGCTGAACCAGATAGTCTGCAACCTCAGCGTCCTAAGTTGACCCAAAGTTCAGCTTCTAACCCTATTGTCCTTTCCATTAAGACGATCGACTAATTCCACTTCTGTAGCATTACCCGCATCTGCTTCTGCTCCAGCTTTACTGCTGAAACTCTCAATCACACCTTTGTCACCTG
Organism: Carcharodon carcharias; assembly: GCF_017639515.1. Classification (NCBI taxonomy): domain Eukaryota; kingdom Metazoa; phylum Chordata; class Chondrichthyes; order Lamniformes; family Lamnidae; genus Carcharodon; species Carcharodon carcharias. Next base: position 34,386,586 of record NC_054473.1, read on the forward strand.
TAGGCTTCACTATACCAATTCCCTGCTGGCCAATCTACCATCCTCAAATATCTGTAAAACTTCAGATCGTCTAAAATTCTGCTGCCTGTATCCCAATCCACACCAGGTTCCCCTCACTCCTGTCCTTGCCAACCTACATTGACACCTAGTCCATAAGAGCTCAAATTTTAAAATCTCATCCTTGTCTAAATCCCTTCATGAGCTCACTCTGCCCCAAAACCCTGCCTCTCCATTCCCCCATCTAACTTTCCGTTCTCCAGCTCCTTTTGCGCATACCCATCGCCACCCCCTACCAACACTTTGCCTCATAACTGTATATCAGTTGTACTATACTGCCAATTTTTATTACTTTCAACTGGTTCTAGAAGGCAAAGTGCTATTTGTTCAATACCTTTCAAACCATTCAAAAGAAGGAATTCCAAACCTCTTAAATATGCAAGATGCATTCCTAGTGATTAATGCTATTATACAGATTTACACTTCAGTGTGTACAAATATAAAAGTTTTTTAAAAATTACTTACATGTTAAGCTTCTTTTAGAAGCAGTTTTCTTTCTTCTTATAGGAAACTCATCAATCTGCAATTCACCATCATCCGAAACATACTCGTATTCATCTCTTACTGGTTTCGGTTTGTCTTCTTTAATATTTTGCAAACACCCAAACACATGATCAGACTTTACAGATTTGGTCTGAGTTTTCACTCCTTTACAACTGTTGAAATACAATATTTAGATATCAAAAGTAAAAAATGTTTTCCCATATCATCAACAATGGAAAGCAAAAATGTTCATCTATGAACACAAATACTGTCAATCATTTGTGTTATTTAAAAAAAAGATTTTGTAGGAAGTGTAGGGTAATTATTACAAACTCATTATTAAGCTCGCCAGTAGGCTGAAAATTTGAATCATTTTAGTTTTTACCAATTTCAAACAACTCTGAGATCAGAATTTCTATCTGACCATTAACAGGGAGCTGAAACTATTCTGTAGAAACAATGATTTCAATGTTAATACCCCCAAAACAGGAGGCAGAAGGTCAGGGTGGGGATTAAAACCTTTAACGGGGAAAACAGCCCAAACCTGCCACAAATACTCCCACTGCCATCTTTATGGCAGTGGGTTTCATGTCGATGAGTACAACAACAACTTATCTTTATATAGTGCCTTTAACATAATGAAAAGTCCCAAGGTGCTTTATAAAGAAGCATTATAAAACAAAGTATGACACAAAGCCACATAAGATGATATTAGGTCAGATGCCCAACAGCTTGGTCCATGAGGCAAGTTTTAAGAAGCGTCTTAAAGGAGGAAAGTGAGGGAGAAAGGTGGAGATGTGGAGGGAGCTTGGGGTCTAGGCAACTAAAGGTATGGCCACCAATGGTGCAGCAAACATGATTGGGAATGCACAAGAGGCCAGAATTACAGAAGTGCAGATATGTTGGGGAGATGTGGGCTTGGAGGAGATTACAGAGATGGGGAGGGGCAAGGCCATGGAGAGATTTGAGAGCAAGGGTGAGAATTTTAAAATCAAGAGGTTGTTTAACCAGGAGCCAATGTAGTTCCGTGAGCACAGGGGTGATAGCAGGATGGGACTTTCTGCAAGTTAAGACATAGGCAGCAGAGTTTTGGATGACCTCAAGTTTACAAAGGGCAAAATGTGGGAGAATAGCCAGCAGTGCCTTGGAATAAAACCAAAAATCGCCAGAAAAACTCAACAGGTCTGACACCATCCGTGGAGAGAAAAACAGAGTCAACGTTTTGAGTCCAGATGACTCTTCTTCAGAACTAAAGAGAAACAGAAATCTGGATTTGAAACATTGACTCTGTCTCTCTCTGCACAGATGCTGTTAGACCTGCTGAGTTTTTCCAGTGATTTTTGTTTTTGTTTCAGATTTCCAGCATATGCAGGATTTTTGCTTTTATCTTATGCATTGGAATAGTTGAGTTTAGAGGTAACGAAGACAAAGATCAGGGTTTCAGCAGCAGATAAGCTAAGACAGGGGTGAAGTCAAGCGATGCTATGGAGGTGGAAATTAGCCCCACCTTGGAGAGGTGGGAAACATCAGGAACATATTTATATCAGGCACCCACAGTGCAACTGGGAACCTGATTTAAATCTAACAGTTGGCGCAGATGTTTCCCAGGCAGTAAAAGGGCGATGAGAGCTGCTGATTCAAGAATATAAGTGCCTTTTACAGGACCTTTTATCGACCAGGACCAGCCCCTCAAGGATCCCTTCAGCCTCCCACAGCTCCGATTGTGGCCTCTCTCTTCCTGCCCCCGTCCCCACAATTGCTGATCTTCCAAGCCCTGGTCTCTAGCTCCCAATCTTAGTGATTGCCAACCTCCCAAGGCCCAATAATCAGCTCTCCGCCCTGCCTCTTATGATCAACAACCTGCCGAGCCATGATAACCGAACCTCCAATGATCACCGACCTCCCAAGCCCATACTGGTAGCTCCCTAGCTCTCGTGATCACCACACAGATCCTTTGCTCCCTCCACCCTCCCAGCTGCAATGCACCTATGCGAACAGATTTGTCAAACATAATTTCCCTTTCATAAATCCATGTTGGCTCTGCCCAGTCACATCATTATTTTCCAAGTGTCTAGTTATCACATCCTTTAAAATAGATTCCAATATTTTCCCTATTGCTGACGTCAAACTAACAGGTCTGCTGTTGTCAGTTTTCTCTCTCCCTCCCTTCTTCAAAGGTGGGGTTACATTTGCTACTTTTCAGTCTGCAGGAACCTTTCCAGAATTTATAGAATTTTGAAAGATAACCACCAATGCATCCATTATCTCTATATCCACCTCCTTCAACACTCTGGGATGCAGCTCATCAGGCCCAGGTTGCCTTATCAATCTTTAATCCAATTTTTTTTTCAAGTACTACCTCTTTATTAATACTAATTTCTTTCAGTTCCTTATTTCCACAAGCTCCTTGGTTCCCTGGCATTTCTGGGAGATTTTCTGTATCTTTCTCCAAGAAGACAGGCACAAAGTAATTGTTTAGTTTCTCCACAATCTCCCTATTCTCCATTATAAATTCTCCTGTCTCCGCCTGTAATGGACCCACATTTGTCCTTGCCAATCTTTTCCTTTTCACATATCTAAGGAAACTTTTACGGTCTACCTTTATGATTCTCATTAGCTTGCATTCACATTCTCTTTTCCCTTTTGTTATCAGTTTCTTGGCCTCCTTTGCTGGATTCTGAATTGCTCCCAATTCTTGGGCTCACCACTTTTTCTGGCAACCTTATAAGCCGCTTCTTTTGATATAATGCAATCTTTAACTTTTCTTATTTTGCTGAGCTTGTTCAAAACTTTAGGTTGGAATATTGTGTACAGCTTTGGGCAACCCATTAAAGGAATGATGAAAAAGCATTCAGAAAGATGTAGTGTAGATTCACTAGAATGATATAGGAGTTAAGAGTTTTAGTTCTATCTAGAATAGTGGCTTCAGAAATTACAGCAGTTTTCACTGTAATTGAATAGGTTAAGCAATGACCTAATTGAGGTTTTCAAGATAGTGAAGTTTTGTGAAAGTTTCAACCTTTTTCATTGTTCAGTACAGCAATGAGTGAGCACAAACTTAAAATAATCTCAGAAAGAATTAAAGACAAGTGTAGAAAGGCAGTTAGAATGTGGAATTCTCTACCTCAAATTATCACTGACATAGAATTCATGGATTTTTTAAAAAAGGGAATAGGTTGTTTTTAAAAAGAAGAACATTAAAGTACTTGGGGAGTGAGTAGAAGAGTGGGACTAGGCTCGTTAGGTCACAGACTCAAGGAATGGCGCACCAGAAGGGAGCCTTCGACCCATCTTGTTTATGCCTAGTCCTTAGAAGAATATCCAAATAGACTTTTCCCCACAGCCCTGCAACTGTTCCATCACAAGTAATTATTATCCAATCCCTTTTGAATCTGCTTTCACTACCCTGTCAGACAGTGCATTCCAGATCATAACAATGCACTGTGAAAAAAAAACTTCACGTACCCGCTGTTTTTTTGTCAATTACTTTAAATCTGTGTCATCTAGTTACCAACCCTTCTGCCACTGGAAAGACTTTTTCATTATTCTATCTAAACTCTTCGAGGTTTTGAACACCTATTAGACCTTCCCTTAACCTGCTCAGCTGCAAGAAGGACAATCCTAGTTTCTCTAGTTTCTGCACTTGAGTCTTTCGTCCCTGGTACCAATTTAGAAAACCTCCTCTGCACCCTCTCCAAGGCCTCGAGATCCTTCCTGAAATGTGTTGCCCAGATTTGCCCACAATATTCCAGATGGGGGCTAACCAATATTTATACAATCATGTGAGGTAAAAACAATAACTCAGAATCAATGGGTCCAATGGTCCAAACTATACTCTTTATTACATGGGAAATTGCTGTCACATATGTTCACCTGTAACTGGTTAGGGCTGGCAAATCGTTATGTATTCAACAGCAGCCAGGTGGCCTTGATATATATGCAAGATAGGGAGAAAATATTTGAGGGACAAAGATATTCATCTAACCCATTACACCATCTGTTTCTTTTCCTTGCACTTCATTGAAGATTTGCTAATTAAAATAGGCTTATATCCGCTGGAGTTTAGAAAAGTAAGAGGCGATTTGACTGAGACATATTAGATGTGGAGAGGATGGTTCCTCTTGTGGGACAATCCAGAAATAGGGGTTACCATTTAAAAATAAGGGGTCACCCATTTAAAACAGAGATGAGGCAAAATTTTCTCTCTCAAAGGGTTGAGAGCTTTTGGAACTCTCTTCTTGAAAAGACAGTGGAAGCTGAGTCTTTGAATATTTTTAAGGCAGCGTTGGATGGGTTCTTGGTAAGCAAGGAGGTGAAAGGTTATCGGGGGTTGGCGGGATGCAGATTTGAAGTTACTCTCAGATCAGCCGTGATATTAAATAGCAGAGCAGGCTCGAAGGGCCAAAGGGCCTATTCCTGCTCCTTGTTCATATATTCGCCATATCAAGTGCAAAGGTTAAAGACCTGCTCAACTTTTGGCACCCAAACAATTTTCCATTTAAAACTATTTAGAAATGTCTACTTGAGATAAACATCAATATGACATGATCCTTATTTAAAATCTGCATGGTAGAGTGTGTTGTGGGGTGACTTCCACTTTAATTTAGTCTCTCAATAAGCAGTGAGTCTATAACCAGTGAGGAAGTCTAAGAAAGAATGGAAACCTCAAGAGGAAAATCATAGACTAGTGCATTAAAGTGCGCAAAACTAATTAGCTGCTGTAATCCTCATAATTATTCAAATACAGATGACAATTAACTTTGACTATCATAAAGAATCTAACCCTTTCACCAATAGTTTTATATTCACATATCAAAATAAAATGTATAATTTTTATATGACCAGCTTATTGCAGTATAAATAACTTACAAAACACAATTAAACAGATGAATAGTTGATGTTTAAAATTAAGTATCTGAGCGCAGATTGAAAAATACATCTATTATTACTGTATTAGTGTCCAGGCTTAGATCAAACACATACCATGATTACTGATATAACATAATTTTGAAAGTAGCACATTTATTTCATGCTGCCCCGGAGAAGGTTTGGTTTTTATGCCGCATTTGTCATTTTTTACCAATTATTCTGTCAACTCACTGAGTTAATGCTTTAAACCTTTGGATGAATGAGATTAAGTTAAAAACATGTGAAGATATTTTTGATTAAATACTTTATTCACACACCTCAACAGTTTTTTATTAGTGAAGACCAACTTGAGCTTGCTGTTGTCTTTGTTTCCTGTCAAAAAGGATTTATCTGATTTTCCATCTTCCATTTTGAGCAGAGAATCTGGTTTACTGTTCTGGGAAGTAAAGAAAATGTAAGCATGAGATTTTCATCTCTGAAGGGACGTTGTTTCACCTGTTGTTAAATACAGTATCAGCTGTATTACTTATGTTTAGCGTTCCTGTTATAGTTGCATTAATGCATAAGAACGCACTAAGGACAACTGTAAATAAACCTCTTGTCAATTTTTCCATATCCACCTTGTCTCCCTGAAAGCACTCTTGCCTTTGAGTCAGCAGATTGTGAATTCCATTCCCAATCCAAGGTTCAGGTACATAATCTAGACTGACATTTTTGTACACTACTAGGAGAATGCTGCATTGCCAGAGACGCTTTCTTAAATGCAGGACATTAAACCAAGGTCATGTCTACATGTTCCTATGGCCCTATTAAAAGAACAATAGAGGAGTTCACCTGTTGTGTTAGCTAGAATTTATCTCTCAACCAATGCCATTAAAACATATTAACTAATCATTTATTTAATTGCTGTCTGTGGGATCTTGCTGTGTGTTGACTAACTGCCATTTCACCAACATTACAACAGTGGCTCCCCTTCAACAGTACTTAATTGACAGCAAAGTGTCTGGGACATCAAAGTCTTAAGATCATGAAAATATTTTCTTCTTTCTTTCTATTCTGCACAAAATTCTTGATAATTATATAATTATACAATAGGCTTAAGCATCAAAGCAAGCTGTCCTCAACCAACATTGAGCAGAAATACCACCTACACCTTCTAAGTCACTCCTCACTCCCATGAGTCAGAGTTGTTGGTAAAAAATAGAGACTGAACTGTTGGGATCTCAGTCTACTACAAATTGAATATCATTAGCTCCATTTTCTCTTTCCTCGTTAAACTGCAACATCGATTAGAGAATGCAGGACCATTGCAGCCCTTCTTTATAAATCAAACTTTGGCAGACCAATATAAAATGTTGCAATTTTGGACTAGAAGAGAAGACTACCTTTAAGAAGACTGCCACCACATATCAAAGACTACATAGCTTATAAAAATAAACTACTTAACAGTGTTAACCGCAATAAACCATAAAACATTGCAGGCAGGACAAATTATTCCAGTTATACAAGCTTAACCTTCATAAACCATGAGTATCTAATGTGCACTATTTTTGTAACAGTGAATATAATTTTTTTCAAATTTGATTTAATTTTACTAATTTTATGCTATTTCATTCAGAGATAATACCATGGATTTAATGACACAGATTTCGTACAGCTGGAGAAGCAGTTATAGTCCGATGTTGAGCTGAACAATCCATTCAATGCAGTGTGAATGGTTGTGATGCCACAAGGAATGGATCTCTCAGAGGCAGGAGCTCAGGATATGGGCGATGGTTTCACTTGGATGGCCACAGTCACAGTTTGAGCTGTTCCTCATGTTTCACTTGTGGACCGAGTGGCCACATCTTCCTTGGCCCATCTTTAAGCAGTTGAGGATTGTCCAAATTTTCGGTGGAAGGTTGAAACCTGGGACTTCATCACTTGGGTCTGTTATCAGGTTGAGGTTAGTGATGTTTGCAGTCAACCAGGAAGTGCGTCATTGAGAAAAGGGGCTTTTGTCAGTTTGTAGGGTGTGGAGTGTGTTCCAGCAGATACGACGGGATTTCAGACCACAGCAGAGATTTTTTTTAATATCGGTATTTTCCATGCCCACTGGCGTCAGATGTCATGGCGGGCATGAGCAGACAATATGGCGGGAAGGCCAAAAGTCAGTTTCACGCTGTTGTGAAACATGTTTGCAACCATCTGCTCTGCTGCATTTCCTGTCTCTGGACATCGGGAACTTCATTGTAATACATCTGCATTTCATTATAAGCCCAGCTCGCCAGAATCACCCCCCCACATTGGATCATCCAAGCACGTCAGCGTGCTTCACAACAACATTTATAAGGTATGCAGTTGGCGAGCTGCACTTCGAGGGGAACTCGGAGGTGAGTGCACAGTAACGTTGTGCAGCACTTGCGAGGGACGCCTGTGGGACCTCAAAGCTGAGGCGCTGTGCATTCAAGCAAGGCCACAGGCAAATTGCATTTTCCCGGCTGGCTGACAGTGCGGTGCCGGTGCAGGGACTGCCCTGCGGTTGAAGCGGGTTGGTGGAGGCAAGAACTGAAAGCAATTGATGGTAGTATACAAGCATGTGGGAGAGAAGCAGCCAAGCATTAGGGAAACTTTGTACAAAGTGACCATTCCTCCGCAGCTGGGACAGTTCAGATGCAGCCACATTGACGTGCTTGGAGTCGGGCCTCCAGCTTATGTGCTCACTCAAGCAACGCAGAGGCCTGAAAGTGCCACAAAATGCTCCAGAGTTATTCACCCCTCGGGTGCAGACTGCAAACTAACGAGCGTTTTAGAGGACTGCAGAACAACTGGATGACTGGCACAGTGTACAATCTCCTTGATAAAGCTGGCGATGGAGTAGTCACTGGTGGAGATGATCAGAGCGCCTTGCAATGTCATCGTTCCGGTTTGGACCGGTCTCTCCAGGGTTCAGGCTAACAGTGCAGCCTTGCAGTATGGATTAGGAGAATCCCTGCGCCTGAGCTACGAGCACAGCATGCAGTCCAATGGGCAAAGCTGTCACCAATCAGTCAGGTGGAGTGGGGTGGAGGTGTTTGGGGTTTCAGGCAGCTAGGCAGCGCACTATATTCTGGCCATCTAAGTGGTGGCCAGCACTCTCTGGGGTGCATTAAGGGCCTTCAGGCTTAACCAAGAGAGGTTCTTGGTACACTCAATCTAATTCTTGCATCTCTCTCTTTCATCCTGCAGGAGGAGTAGATCAGGGTCATGGAGACTGGTGACCTAGCCGCACACCTCATGGCTTACAGAGAGCGGAGACGAAGGAGGAGAGCGACGGACATGCCTGGCTGGACAGGAGGAGGAGCAGCACCCTCAGGAATAAGGGGTGGCTGGGGCCTCGCTCACACCACTGAAGAGCCATAGTAAGCCACCACTGGTCAGCGCCTAGCCAGACCCAAATCTATGGACACCGCCTTTCATTCCTGCAGATGATCATGAACCAGATGTCGCTGAAGACTGCGCATGTCTAGGGAACTGGTCGGTCACATTTACCAGCTACTGCAAGATTTAGCAGCACAGGGGCTTGGAGGCATCCACTGTCCGTGGCCATGAAAGTGACTATGGCGCTCAATTTTTAAGCCAGTGCCTCCTTTCAGGGCTACACAGGTGACCTCTGTGTGATATCACAAGCCTCCACCTACAAACGCATCTCGGGGTGGGGGGGGGGTGGGATTCCCTGAGCCGGGAGAGCAATCTTTAGCGCATGCGCGCAAAAGAGCACACAGATCTCCTTGAGGCAAAGTGCTACCTCAGGGAGATCGGCTCAGGTTTGAAACTTCAAATAAAGATGAGAGAAAAATTTTGCTGCCATGTCCCCTCATGTGACACTGTCACATGAGTTGGGACATGTCCATAACTTTTAGTTTGAAATATTCTGAGATTTTTTAATACTCATGAAACCTCATTCCGCCCGTGGATGAGGTTTCAGGCTTTTTCAGAAGCCCACCAGGGCTCCCGGCCTGCCCACTAACCTTAAGGTTGGACAGGCAGGTCTATTAATGGTTTCAATTAGTTTTTTAATGGCCTTAATAGGCTGTTGACAGGTCAGCAGGCGCACAGCCGAGTCGGCTGCGCACCCGCCAACATGAAAATCTAAATGACACAGGGTGATGTCAGGACGCACGCCCGACGTTGCCCTGCGTCATTTTACATGTCGGCATGTGGGCCCTGCCCCTGCTCGCTGAACAGAAGATTCTGCCCATGGATTCGCTAATCAGGCCATACAATCAACAATGCAGTTGAACAACAAGTGATAGAAAACAAGGGCAGGATTTTTCGCTGAGTGGGCGCGTGCCTGGCCTGCTCGAGTGTAAAATGACACAGGATGATGCGGGGCAAGCATCCCAATGTCATCATGCACTCGCATGATATTTTGGTTGGTAGGTGCACACGGAAATTGGCAGCGTGCCCACCGACAATTAAAAGGCCTATTAAGGCCATTACTTGCCACTTATCTGCCCAAGCTTGAATATTGTCCAGGCCTTGCTGCAATGGACATGGATTGCTTCAGTATCTGAGGAGTAGCGAATGGTGTTGAACATTATGTAATCATCAGTGAACTTCCCCACTTTTGATCTAATATTGGAGGGAAAGTCATTGATGAAACAGCTGAAGATGATTGGACCCAGAACACTACGCTGAGGAACTCCTGCAGTGATGTCCTGGGACTGAAATGTTTGGCTCCCAACAACCACAACCATCTTCCGTTATGCTAGGTATGACTCCAACCAGTGGAGAGTTTACCCCCACTGATTCCTAGTTCACTTCAGTTTTGCTAGGCTTCTTTGATGCCACACTCAGTCAAATGCTGCCTTGATGTGAAGGGCACCTCACCTCTTGAGTTCAGCTCTTTTAGCCATGTTTGGATCAAGGCTGCAATGAAGTTAGGAGCCAAGTGGCCCTGGTGGAACCCAAACTGAACTTCAGTGAGTAGGTTATTGCTGAGTAAGTGCCACTTGAGAGCACTGCTGCCGACAACTTCCATCATTGATTTTAACACATTACAAAAAGCACTGAAAGAAGACATGTGTAATACAGTTACATTTTTGTAGTATCATCCTACCTTGTATTTCCATTTCACTTCAGCTTTGCTTTTGTTCTGCTCTTGTATTCCAAATTTTACTACATCGTTTTGATTGTTTACACTTTCTCTGCCAGCCACACTTAACATATTCTTCGAAGCCTATGAAAAATGAAACATATTTTTACATAGCTTAAAATGCTGAAAAATATGAAGAAAGAGCTGGAGTTTAAATACAACAGGACAACATAATAGGCAGCAGTATTGTGCAAATGGTGGTCCTGTGTAAGTCCAAATGTCTTAACTGAACACAGTATGATCAAAGGTAAATCATGTGTTCAGTTATTGTACCAAACATTGCAGTTTAACAAGTGTCATGGCACAATTCCGTGTTTCATAGAAATTGCTCCATTAATTTTGGGACTGTTTCCAAAGTGATACAAATAAATATTTTAGTTAGTTAATAAAAATAACACTGGTTGAAAGTGAATAAAATAATAGAAGTACAACTTCACTCACTTCACTGTAGTGACGAGAATAGAATTATTTTGAGAATAATGGCTTTCCTCTGTCTTCCACCAAACATCCATTGTTGCCAGCTGCCCGTTTTTTATAGATTACATACACACCATTCGTAGTGAGACCAACAAAACAGCTGATTGCTGAAGGTGCCCCCATAACCCACTGCCCATAAGTTAGATTATGGGGAAAATCTAACTAACAATATTTTGTTGCCCCTCATACGAACAGCACAAATGGGGACTGGAAACAGTTGTCAGGAAATAGAGGATACCCATGAATATAGAAGAAAGACTTGCATTTATATAGTGCCTTTGACAACTACTGGGAGTCCCAAAATGTTTCACAGCCAACAAAGTACTTTTGAAGTCACCATTGTAATGTAGAAAATACAGCAGTCAATTCTGTTTTCTGATATTGTCTGGGGGCAGGTTTTGCGGTGCAATGGCAGGATCCCTACCTTTGGGCCAGAAGCTCAGGATTCAATTCCCACTTCAGGACTTGACGGCCATGGGAGGTGCATTCATAACGTGGCCAAATAGGTTGATTATTAGCCTGTAAATCCTTTCAGCATGCCAGATGATAGGCAGTAAGAACATCAGTTATCCTGGTCAGTCATACTGAAGAAGGCAATGGCAAACCACTGCAGCACTTTGTCAAGCATAACCATGGACCAAACCAATTTAAGTCCATGATCACCAAGGTCCTCTTAGGATATGGTACTGAATGAGGAGGAAGATGTTGATTGAGGGATAATATTTGCCAGAACGCTGACTTAACTCCCCTGCTCTTCTTTAAAAAAGAGCCATGGATTTTTTACATCCACCTGAGGGGACAGACAGGGCCTCAGTTTAATGTCTCATTTGAGAGACAGTGCAGCAACTCCTCAATGCTCCACTGGAGTGTCAACCTTGAATTTTGTGCCCACGTGTTGGAGTGAGGCTTGAACCCACAACCTTCTGATTCAGGAGGTGAGAGTGTTACCAACTGAGCTAGGGCTGGCACAGAGACAAAACTCCCTGGCTGCCTGTTCATCAAATTAGCTAACATACAAGAGTCGGCATGGCACTGTTTTAAAAACCTAGGGGGTGAATTTCTAGAGCTTCTCCTACTCATCTGCTGAAGAGCCGTGGAAACTACAAAAGAATGGCCAAAGTTATGGCAAGATTTGCACAGCGGACTTCTGCAAAGATGTATGCTCATAACAAAAGCAGTATATGATGCAACAAACAAATGTTTACAATGGATTTATTACTTCCGCTGCTGTCCTAAAACATTATAAAATAATGCTGTGGTTACTCAATACGGTAAAAAATTGAAAGTAAAGGGTTTGCAATCTCTTTGCAGTCCCCCATTTCATGCTTAACTGTGCGTCATTTCTAAATATACATCTTCAAATTAATATGATTTGTTTGCAATTTAAGGTGGTGCTTATGTGCAGGTTTTTTTAAAGATTGAAGAGCAAAAATTTCATCTCTTTGGTGCCGCTGGAGGTCTGGTGGCTTTTTGCTGGGCTAAGCCAGCAGATTCTGAAATGGTGTGCACAGCTCTTGTGAGGGGCGACCGCACCAACATCTCCAGCATATGGTGGGAGGTTGTGAAGGCAAGCTATCCTGACGTCACAATAAGTTAGCATGCAGGTACAGCAAGTGATTAGAAAAGCCAATGGAATGTTGTCATTTATTGCAAGGGGAATGGAATGTAAAAGTAGGGTGTTTTACTGCAGTTGAGCAGGGCGTTGGTGAGAGCATATCAGGAGTACTGTGTACAGTTCTGGTCTCCTTATTTAAGAAAGGATATAAATGCATTAGAAGTAGTTCAGCGAAGGTTCACTCGACTGATATCTGGGACTGGGGAGATAATTTTATAAGGAAAGATTGGACAGGCTGGGCCTGTATTCATTGGAGTTTGGAAGAATGAGATGTGATCTTATTGAAACATATAAGATCTTGAGGGTCTTGACAGGGTGGGTGCTGAAAGCATCCTGAAATGTTTCGCCTTATGGGAGAAACTAGAACTAGGGGACATGGTTTAAAAATAAGGAGTCTCCTCTTTAAGACGGAGATGAGGAGAAATTTTTTCTCTCAGGGCGACGTGAGTCTCTGGAACTCTGTTTCCCAGAGGACGTTGGAGGCAGAGTCATTGAATATTTTTAAGGCAGGGGTAGATAGATTCTTGACTAACAAGGGAGTCGAAGGTTATCAGAGATAGGCAGAATGTGGAGTTGAGGCCATAATCCGATCAGCCATAATCCTATTGAATGACGGAGCAATTCAAGGGGCCGAATGGTCAGCTCCTGCTCCTAATTCATATGTTTGTATGTTACACAGCCCAATCAGCTGATGCATCTCCAGAATACCTAATTTGAACTACATAGGTCCAGGCATTGAATGAGAAGGTCACTCTTCAAACAACAAGCGCAAAGCTACAAGATGGACCTTACACAAGCATTCCTTAAAGGGCCAGACACTGAAATTTCAGGCATGGTAATTTTGAAGAATTTTTGCTATAGTAGTGTCTGAATAGGCCCAAGAATGTTTTGGGATCTGTTGTGGTTCCTTGATTTGCCAGCGAGTGCTGTTTAAAGGGATGGCAGAAGAGTAGGTGACCACCTGGAAGTTCCCCTCCAAGCCACTCACCATCCTGACTTGGAAATATATCGCTGTTCCTTCACTGTCGCTAGGTCAGAATCCTGGAACTCCCTCCCTAACAGCACTGTGGGTGTACCTACACCGCATGCACTGCAGTGGTTCAAGAAGGCAGCTCACCATCAGCTTCTCAAGGGCAATTAGGGATGGGCAATAAATGCTGGCCTAGTCAGCAAAGCCCACACCCCTTGAATGAATAAAAAAAAGACCTGCCCACACAAAGGCAGCAAAAGGTATAAGGGTAGCAGTATCAAAGTCTCTGGGTCTGCAGAATGTCAACATGATGGAGCAAAGGCTGCAGAAAGGGTAATTTGCGTGACGTTCTGTGTCAACTAGGAGCTGGATCCTTTCACGCTCAACAGTGACAGGATGTTGTTGGATGGGCCAGCCAAAGCAGGGCTAGCATCTCAGTGCTTTCCTGTATGCCACCCCACTGAGGTACTCATTTGAGTCATCTGTGGCAGAATTCGTCTGTGACCTCACCCTCCAGTGAGCTAACAAACAAACCATGCTTTACATCTGGCCTGGCTGAAGCCCACTTGTGCCCAGTGACTCACCATGTGCTGATCCCAACTCGACACTAGCCTCCTTGGTACGATGCATTGCCAGTATCTGAGCTGGTGACTGGGAGTATCAAATCAAGTGATGGGGCTTCTTCATTACTGCTGTGCTGTGTTGCTCTCTCTCTTCTTCCTTCGGCTGCTGTGGCTCAGCAGGCAACAGCTCTTTGGTGTCTGAAAGCAGGAAATCAGAAGGGGAAGGCTGGTGTGAGGAAAGGGGGATGGGATGGGATGCAAGAGGTTCATGGTAACACCATCAGCAGCTTGCTCATCATGCCAAATAGCTGGATGAATGTAAGCTGGGATTTGAGAAGGGGCATAGGGCAGGAAGATACCACCATCCTCAATGTTCCCAGTGACATCTTCTTTGCGCGCCACATCATGCAAGAGGGTAGAATGTCAATGATTGTGTAACCCTGTGTCTGGGTGATAAGCATGTCATTGCTGAATAGCTGGAGGTATGTGGAGGCAGTGAGAGGTAATTGTGAGGGTGACAGCAACATAATGTGTGGAAGGTAAGATGAGGTGAGCTATCTGGAGGTTAGGCATATCCTCCACAAAGTGCTGCTGGGTGAGTGATGGGGGTGTGGTACATTGAGCAGTGTGAGAGATTGGTGGTGTGGTGGATCGGAGATGACATGTGAAGATGTATTCAATGACCCTTGACCAACCATATGAGGCCGTCAGATTTCTTCTGGTACTGCTGCCAGGTCATCAGTGCCAGGTACCAGAAATTTACCTTCAAGGCCCCTGCTCTCAATCCCTTGTGGGGGTTGTCATCGAGGGCCTTTGGTCCCCTGTGGAACCATAGCATCTCTACTCCTTCGCCCTCCACCGCTAATGCTTCGAGCGTCATATCAATCACACTGGAACCCTCTCTCTCTGCCCTGGTGTTCCATTTTCCATCTTTTAAATTGCAGCAGTATTATTCACTGCAATTTCCCTTTAAGAGAGACGGACTACCTCTGCTGAGTGTAGAGGTATCAAGCAGCAGTGCAGAGTAATTCAGCAGCAAAAAACCCATTTATCCATACACTACAATCGTGGCAAAGAGGTGAGAGCATCAAGTTTGAATGCTGCCCACCTCCGACAGAACGGGAGTGGGCAGGTTGTGAAACACGACCCTATGACCAAAAAGCAGGTCAAAGTTTTAGCCTTCAATG
Organism: Carcharodon carcharias; assembly: GCF_017639515.1. NCBI lineage: Eukaryota > Metazoa > Chordata > Chondrichthyes > Lamniformes > Lamnidae > Carcharodon > Carcharodon carcharias. The sequence continues at coordinate 34,401,923 of NC_054473.1, forward strand.
TCTATCTGTTGGACTGTTCGGAGATGCCTTTGTCTATTGACTTCATCAGAACGCCAGGTCCTTATTCACTAAGTATCCTCTAACTTGTAACCTAGGAGATCCTGAGCTACACTCAACTTTAAATTTGTTTACGAGCTCTTGTATTTGTTATTTCAAAATGGGTTCCAATGTTGAAAAGAAGGTGAAAAAATATATTTTCACTTCTCGGCTTGGTTTACAATAGAATGGAAGTATCTCTCTGGCTATAAGGGTTCTACTTGAATTAAGTTAGGACAATTTCAGCACAGATGTTAGCCAAAAAAATATAGCAAGCCATCATTAATTAATGGGTAATCTCACTTGCAGGCTGAAAGGATGGTTGTTGTGAAAAATGGAAAACATTCCAACATTGCAGTGGTGAGCACCTTTCTGAGATGGGAGAGAGGCACAAAACTGAAACAGAGTGGGAGCTGTATTCTGCATTTGAACCTGCACTGTGCCTGACCTGGGTGAGTGATGCTTAAAACAGCTGCTGAAAATGAGAAACCAAGATATCACAACGCTACAGGTAAATATATGACCTTTTGCCTGGAACACTGCAGCACTTGTGAACTGGAGTTATTGGTTCCAGTAAACGGAGGCAACAATTACAAGGGGAGGGAAAAGGAGTGATTCATAACATAGGGACAGGAGGGAAACTCCATGGTAAAGGAAGGCAAATATAGGCAGAGAAGGGGAAATGGGTTGCAATAATGGGTAGAAATTGACAAGAACTAAGGGGGAGGCAGCCAGAAAGCAATATAGAGAAAGGGGCAATGGATAAGATAAGGTACAAAATCTGTGGGCAGTGTTTCAAATGGAGAGGAAGGAAAGTGTCAGCATTGACTGAGGAATGGGGAAGGCACAGGAGCAGAGTAAGATCTAATTTCTCTCCCCAAACTAGGGCAGGACTTTTTGGATGGCAGATTTTCCCGCCCCACAACCTGAATGCCTTCTGTCCCGCAGCCATTTAACAATCCGAGGAGCATTAATTGGCTGGAGACAGGACCTCTGCCATCACACGGGAGGAAGTCCCGCCTCAAAGAGCTGCTGGCCATCTCATTAGCCAGTAGTTCTGTAATCCCAGGAGTGCTACTGGGAGCGGTGGAGCAGAGCCGCACCGCCAGTCAAAGTGCCGGTCCCACAACCCCAGGTAAGCCCGGGATCTCACAGTGGTGACGGGAGTGGAGAGGGGGTTGGGATTGTGATGGCAATGCCAGGTGTGGAGGGAGCACCTGGGGATGGGGTGCCCTATCTAGAAATAGGGCCAATGATGTGGGAGACCCCCACCTTTCCCGCCCGAGGCCCAAGCAAGGTGATCTGTTGGGTTTCCCATCACCCTCACTCCCACCCCTGAATTCCTCCCACCAGCTGAAAAATTGTGGCCAGGTGGGTAGCGACCCTTGAGTGGCTAATAATTGGTCACTTAAGGGTCTCAACTGGGGCGAAGGCAGCAAGGCCACTTTAGGCCTTGCCCACCCCCATAAAATTGCAGACAGGTCAGGGACAGGCAGAAGCTCTGTTGCACAAATAAAAGAAAAATATGTCTACTGTTACATTTTCGATAGGGATTTGCATTATCTCTATTTACAAAGCATTATCACATTAGGTGACAGATAGAAAGATGAATTCACTTTTAATCTAGTAAAAGGATAAACTCACCTTTCCCCCTTTCTTTGGCACTTCAGTTTTAATCAAAGCCTCCTTTGTATGTGCCTCAAGAATGTCAAGGTTTGGAACTAATGGTGTGCTTTCTTTTTCTTTCTTCCCTTTCTTCTTTCCTCCTTCTTTGGCCCGTGAAACTTTCTTTTTTTCTGACTTCTCAACAGATGCTGTTCCTGTGTGTGCTGGCAGTTTGGCAGGTATTTGAGGACTTTTGGCTGTACTGATTATATCACTCACCTCGCTTTCATTTGTCTTAAGTGCATTCTGTGATGAGATAAAGATTGGAAAACATAACATAACCTGTAATTCACTGACATCCAAACTGATAAGCAAATATTCTGCTCCTAAACATTTCCAAATGTGTTACTATTGAATATCTGACTGCAGACAAAGGTGTAATACCTTCTTCTTTGGTATAAATTCCATTCATGAATAAGCTGCTTCCTTAAAATATTGTGGCTTTTACATGTAATATTCAGTTATGCTTTTCTAATTTCATTTTAATATTCTATCAAATATAACTAACAAATAAAAATCAAAATGGGAGAGTTTGCTTTCGTGTGTAGCTTAATATGAGGACAAGGATTTCAAATACTTTCAATTAAAAAGTTATTTGTACTAACTGCTAAATTTATTTCTGTACCATCTACTACTGAGTTTTGAGTCCAACTAAAATGAGCATTATTTATTAAAAAGTTACTCATACCTTAATCAGAGTGTTTAGATATCTTACATACATACATACAACCAGAGTTTCACATAAAGCTGCAGTACCTTATAGAAAACATCAGTGGTTTCACATTATTTGTTGGAATGGCATTTATCTTAATACCATGCAGTAATATAGAGTCTGAAAATACAGCAACATTACAGAACACACTGTTAGAATATTTACTGAGACTCCACCTACTTTTCTTTTGCCAACTGAAATATCTCATCCCTGTACAGTGTCATGTATGGGTCTAGCAGTGCAAGGACGTCTAGATGTTCCAGTGATGCTGCAGAAAACATCTTCAGGAACTGATGAGTCTGAATCTTCCAGATAATAATGTATAAAAAGAATGACATCACTGATGATCTACAATGAGGGATGTTTAATCAAATTTTCTTTTTTCTCCTATTCTTTAAATATACACATTTTTAACATTTTTGTGCCAGACACAAACTTCATCTGGTAAAAATTAAACTGTTTACACTTAAAACAATAGAAGTTCCTATGAAATACTGCAGCTTTAACCCCTAAAAAAGTATATTATGGACATAACTGAAAATTCATTTGACTTTGCCAGGAAAAAAAATGATTTCATGAAATGCCATTCATTTCCAGTAAAAGGTCTCCCAACAACATATTTACTTTTTTAAGTAAGAATCTTTTTACAACTATCTTTATTGAACCTAAAAAAAGTCTTAGGTCAAAAAGTAAGTAAATAAAGCGTAACAGGAAGGCTTGAACATTATTTGATATCTTTACTCTATATTACATATAAGGAATAAAATGTTGCAGTCAGATTACAGAAGGAAACTTACCTCTGCTATTCGTATTTCTTTGGCAAATTCTTTAATAAGTTGTGCTGTTTTAATGGTTTCTGGAATCTCATCTTCATGATCAGCTATAACCTAAGATGAAAATATGATGGAATAGGTCAATAATTGATAAATATTAACTGCAGTTAATGGAGAGGGTTTGGACAATGAAACCTGGTGGCCAGGAAGTGTCACTAGTCACTAATTTGGATCATAACCTTTGAAACGCCTGAATCCAAATGACCAGGAATGTACAAGGTTACTTCCTCCTTCTGTGGTCTGTGTCAAAAGGTAACTTCCAAAGTGGCCTTTGTGAGTAACTTGCAAAAATGGAATTGGATTTACACTTGAAAGTGAAAATGTTGCAGGGAAAGAGCAAGGCAGTGGGACTAACTGAATTGCTCTTTTAATTCCACAGAGTAGAAATTCTGGAACAGTTTTCAGGCCCAGAATTTGTCTTGTGCAGAGAGCACATGCCCGAAACGAGGGGCCCAAAATTGGCTCTTGGGCTTTATCGAAAAATTCCGTGTGATATGCCGGCTCCTGTCACACTTTAACAGGTAGCTTGCCCTTCAAGTGGACTGAATCTTGGGCTAGCAGGAACTTCAAGTAAGTTCCAATTGGAAGGACAGCAGGATGAGGGCTGATGGCCGTTGTCAGGGGTGCAGGAGCTCCTCCTGAATCTATAATAAAAATAGTCACAAAATTATTACTTACATTTTTGGATGCAGCCACTGATTAGGGCTCATCATGCTACAACACTCCAATTACCACGGGGTTCTAAAAACACGTCTTATGTCCCTAAGTAGTACAGGTAAAAGGGCTTAACATCTGTTTTATGTGGCACTCCCAACACCTGAAAATCATCCAAGGCCATACTGGCAGGGACCAAAAACTTGCAAAATTGATCATTTTTGCCTGCATTTACCTACATGGCTGCAAGACAGCACAACATTCTTTACCTGTTTCTTGGTCCATGACCTGAAAGCACCATTTAGAGCTTTTGCTCCTAATACTAGATAAGTTGGAGGCTGCTTCCCAGATTTGTGCAAACCTATTGAAATCAAGAAAGGAATAATATAATCAGTATCAGTTGAAATCAAGTATAAATGAAAAGCTTTTGAAGAATTAGACAACTGATATATCATAGGATTGGGAAAAGTTCTTTTAATTGATTCACATTACCTTTGAATGTCTCAAGGAGATATTTGCCAACGTACCAACATATGACTTCAAAGTTTGAGAACTTAATAAGGCTGCCAATTTTCAATCGTTTTTCCACTTCATAAGCTCTGTTAAAAAGCAAAATTATAGTTAGATTCATGAACAACCAGTTTAATCAATATGATCTAGAATTATACAATGGTCCCAATTTTGGGTTAAGGATTTTTGTGGGGCTACCAGTGCTCAATTAAACAGCAATTTCCAGAATTCTATACATATGCAGCTAAATGCAGAAAAATGGATGTTACTGTCTGCACTGGTCTCTAAATGTTACACTACTTCACCAACTGACTTGTCACTGAAATCCACGCAGGAGCAGTAAGTGGCTGTGCTTATCCACAGAAAAAATTAGGTCTGGTACACTAAGGAACAGATGAATATTTAATACTGTGATAAATCTTAATTACTACCAACCTCTCTGGCAATAGAAATATAATTTTTTAACTGTGGAGTCCCATTGATTCAGAAGTTAATTATTGTTGGGAGATTTTTAAAAACTTTTTATTTGTCCCCATTATCTCTCTCGCTGTCGCATCTTTCTTTCCTTATACTTTCCTTTCTGTCTATGATTTTACAATGAGTTAGACATTCTAATTTATGCCTCCTAGTTTAGACCCTGTGGGCTAAATATTTAAACATCTAAGGAGGTGGAATGGAGGCCCTACGGGGTGCAAGTTTACCAGCATGGTCCTGCCTCCACACCCTTTTTGAGAAGCCTGGTTGGTGATGGGTAGCAATTAAGTCCCTTAATGTGCCAATTAAAGCAAATGTGCAGATGCCGACTGCAATTGAGCCCCTGCTATGATCAAATCCCAGCCAATAAATGGATGTGGCCTCTCAGTGACAGACCAGCAACCCAGTGCTCCATCTACCATTTTTAACTCCAATATGCAGAGCTGTGAAGGCAAGATGGCCACATATGCGGACTCCCAATCCACAATTCCTCCTGCTGGCAGAATCGGGATCCACAAATGAAAACCCAACCCTGCGTGTGTCAATCAGGATTTATCAACCTCTTTGGTTGAAAAGGCACACTGTTGCTTGTCCTGCTCACATACACCACTGATCACTCGTGGAGGGCACTGCACTAGAATTTATCTCCAAGAACCATAAGCTGCAGTTCAAAAGCCTGCAAATTCTGTGGGCAGCTGTAAGCGTAATTAACTACAAGCACATTCATTTTCTGCGCACTGCAAAATCCTGGCCAATCAGTAGTCCCGCAAACTTAGGTAACTGATTCATTTAAACAAGTGTCAGTATTAGTTGTGTTTCAGTTGTTAACACTTTTGCCTCTGAATCACAAGGTTCAAGGCTCAATTCCCACTTCAGGGTTTGAGCAAATAAATCTCTGCTGCACTCCAGTGCAGTGCTGAGAGAGTGCTGCACTGTTGGGAGCACTGCACTGTTGAAGGTGCCTTCTTTTGGGTGAGATCCCATTTGCCTGCTTGGGTGGATGTAAAAATACCAGGATTTTACAGTCTGCCACCAGTGGGCTTGGAAGGTGGTGGTGGGAGGGGGGTCATTGGTGTCAAATTCTGGAGTTCTTCCGTTGCCTACCGACTGACCCCGACCTGACAGTGATTTAACGGGAGTGGCGAGTGAGGTCCATGTGTGTCCTGCCCGCCCCCATCCCAATTGAGGCCCTCGAGTAGCCAAGTAAGGTTGTTTCCCACCCGGCCACAATTAGCCTACATAGGCTTCGGGTGGGAAGCGAGAGGTGCCTCCCTCAATCAGGGGTCCCTCCTTCCCCCCTGCCCCCTCATGGTCTTGCCCCGGTCCCTGAGTGTCCACTCCCCTCCCTGGCCTCCCCACACCCTTGCCCACTCTGTCCCCTGGGGCCTCCTCTCCTGGCTGAGACCTGCATACTGGGCTCCTGGTACTTTGTTCTGTAGGACTCAGTGTTGCCCCAGCAGCAGCCATGTTCCCAAGGTGCTGCTGGGACTAGAAATTTACCGGCAACGGAGGTAGGACCTGCGCCCCAGATAAGGGCAAAAGGGCTGTCTACAGCTACTTAACACTCCAGAAAGTAATTGGCTGTGGGGTAGCTGTCGGGACAGCGGGTGCAGTGCATTCCCCACCAACATTTTTGAAGAATCATTCCAAAGTTCTGTCCCATGGTACTATGTTCAAAGAAGAGCAGAGGATTTAGCCCCAGTGTCCTGGCCAATATTTCTACCTCAATCAGCAGCATTAAAACAGGTTATCTGGTCATTATCACATTGTGGGAGCTTGGTGTGCACAAATTGGCTGCTGCATTTCCTACATTACAACAATGACTACAGTTCAAAAAGTACTACATTGGCTGTAAAGCACTTTGAAACATCTGGTGGTTGTGAAAGGCACCATATAAATACAAAAATCTTTCTTTCTTTAGGTACAATGACTTTTGTTATGAAAGCCGAGCTTATCTTAAAGTCAAAAACAGGGGTTGGGAACTTCAAGTCCCAGCAGACCTCAGAGCACAAACGGGAAGTGGGTGGCAATGCGCAATTCAGCATTGAACGTTCTTTGGACTAAGGATGGGCCCAGCGTGCCTGCGCAGAAGCGAAATCCCAGGTCATGTGACCAGAAACGAAGCGCCATTGCAGACATGCATCCCAGGCAGGGTACAGGGAGAGGGGACAGGCAGAGGTCCCAGTTAAGGAAAAGGAGAGAGGATCAGAGAAACAAGCTCCAAGCTGGAACAGGGCTGCAGTTAGCATACTGTAAGTGGTGAGGGCTCAGGGGAAGTTCTGGCATTCTAAGAAGGCAGCAGAAGATTGGTGACACTATGCTGCAGACTGTTGAAGCAAAGGTATCCCTTTCAGAGCAGTAGCATTCTTGCTGCATTGTTCCAGTGAAGCCCAACGCAAACTGGAGGAACAGCACCTCATCTTCCGAGTAGGCACTTTACAGCCTTCCGGACTGAATACTGAACTCAACAACTTTAGGTCTTGAACTCCCTCCTCCATCCCCACCCCCTTTCTGTTTCTTCCCCCTTCCTTTGTTTTTTCCAATAAATTATATAGATTTTTCTTTTCCCACCTATTTCCATTATTTTTAAATATTTTAAAATCTTTTATGCTCCCCCCACCCCCACTAGAGCTATACCTTGAGTGCCCTACCATCCATTCTTAATTAGCACATTCGTTTAGATAATATCACCAACTTCAACACCTATGTCTTCTTTTGTTCTTTTGTCTGTGACATCTTTTGATGATCTGCTTCTATCACTGCTTACTTGTCCCTACAACCACACCACCCCCCTCCACTTCTCTCCCCCCACCCAACCCCACCCCCCCACCCACCCCCACACACCTTAAACCAGCTTATATTTCACCCCTTTCCTTGGATTCACCTAGTTCTGTTGAAGGGTCATGAGGACTCGAAACGTCATCTCTCTTCTTCTCCGCCGATGCTGCCAAACCTGCTGAGTTTTTCCAGGTAATTCTGTTTTTGTTTTGGATTTCCAGCATCCGCAATTTTTTGTTTTTAGCATTCTTCTTGACATGGCCAAAGAACTGAAGTTGCACTTGTGAGTTAATGCTTGAGCGCACACTCAGGAATCCAGGGGAACGGAGTCTCAAGAGGCGAGACTGAAACCCTGCGAGGTGGGCTGACATTCAGTCCAAGTTGAAGTGACTTTTGGGGAGAATTCCCAGGTTAAATCTTCGAAGGTGAAGACTGGAATCGCTCATGAGGGAGAGAGTTTCAGTGAAATTGGTTGACTCACAGGTGTTTACTGAGTCTGGGTGGATTGTTGAGAAATCCGTGGATTCTGTCTTGGTCACATCTGCCAGTTATTGTGCAGTGCGGTGTGTTCGAACATACTTTGCCTGTTAATTCATACGTACCTCATATTTACTCTGAATGTTAGAGTATAAGATTGATATTGTAAATGGTTTTATCTTTCTGACCTTGTGTAGTAAAGTTGATTTTTGTTTGTTCAAAACCTGTGGAATCTTGTGGCTTTGTTCACTGAACAAGTGTCTTGAATCTCAAACTTTTCCTACTTTAAACAGAATATTATTAATCCCTAACTAGATCTTACCAACAATTTGGGGCTCTGGTCCAGGGTCATAACACTATAAATTCAAGTGGTGCTGTAATGCGTCTGCCCCAGATTTGGCTCTCTCATGTCAAAGAATTTCAGTCATATTTGATTTCAAAAAAATATTTGATGCTTAATACACATCAGTAAGTTGCCTGTGGCATTACCTACAGTCAATCAATGAAAACAGACCTTTCTATAAACAAATTGGCTACCTAGCGCCCACAAACTGTAGTTACTGCATTTTCAGGTGCTGTTTACACAGGGAATTATCCTTACAACTGATTATGTAGGCATTTTTAATGTTAAGTGTTGAAATAAAAAGTGTGGATCAGAGTTTGTAACAAGGTGTGAAGATTGTGGACAGGATATTCACAACAGATTTTTTTTTACATGCCATGCTGTTTCATTTGAGGTGGAGGGAATTCAAGATGAAGTGTAGTCTTCCTTTGAAAAACGAATAGTAAGCAGAGGATAACAGGACTAGGGTATAGACAAATACGTGTAATACACACATATACATACATGATTGTATTTCTACAAAAATAGCAACACCTATGTCAATTCAGAAAAAGAGACAGAGGATGATGTTTTGAGTTCGAAATGGTGTCCGTGGGGCACACACACACTTCTGGTGCTAGCCTTGCCAGGCACCATTTTGGTAAGGACATCAGCATATGAGCAGTGAACGTCTATCTCAAGTATGCAGAGTAGGCAGATTATGATGTTAATCAGTGTGTAACAATGATTTGACGCTAACATTGTCAATTTGGAGCTCATTAATCCAACTAATGTGCTCTCTTAACCTTGCACAGATGAACTCTTGATCAGCAGTAGGAAAGGCCTCCCCATCAGCGCTATTTAAAGGGATCATCAACTACTTTGAACTGTTATGGCGACAATGGTCCTTGCTAAACAGGTTCACGACAGGCCAGGGCCCCTATGCAGCCAACCTCCACTGCTGCGACCTCGGTATAAATCCCTTATGCACTTGTGGAAAGACACAAGCAACGTTGCACATTACTGAGGCGTATCTTCTCTATATACTAGATGGTGGGCTAATTACCTTAAACTCAGCGAATGAGGAGGCTGTCGGTGGCTTCGGGGATTTGCACTCAATAGATAAATAAAATCAACTGGCAAAATGGTTGCTGATTGATTTCTATTAATTCTTGCTGTGATTGTAGAAGTATTTGCTGGTTTGCAGAGTTGTTTCAAGTTTCTGGAGCCTACAGGGATTAGTGTGACATGTGCTGTAGGACTTTGTCCTGACTTCAAGAAACCTACATAGAACAAGTTTCTCCTAGACATAGGCATAGTAGTTTGCATCCCCTTTGAACTATAGCATTATTAGGAGAATGAGCAGAGGTGACAGAGAGCAAGACAGGCTACTGGAAGAGGGAGGAGGAGGAACAGGCAGAGGAGAAGGGCTTTCTGCAAAAGGACATATTTCCCCAGAGGGCTCCGAAAGTAATTCTCCTTCCTGAACCTCAGGAAGTTACTCAGTGTAGTCTCCTAGGCCCAAGCATCTTCAGCTGCTTCATCAATGACCTTCCTTCCATCATAAGGTCAGAAGTGCAGACGTTCGTTGATGATTGCACAATTTTCAGCACCAATTGCAACTCCTCAGGAACTGAAGCAGTCCATGTCCTAATGCAGCAAGACCTGGACAATATTCAGATTTGGGCTGACAAGTGGCAAGTAACATTAGCACCGTACAAGTGCCAGGTAATGACCATCTCCAGCAGGGGAGAATCTAACCATCATCCCTTGACATTCAATGGTATTATCATCACCGAATACCCCACTATCAACATTCTGGGTGTGCCATTGACCAGAAATGGAACTGGACTAGCCATATAAATACCAATGCTGCAAGAGCAGGTCAGAGGCTAGGAATCCTGTGGTGAGTAACTCACCTCCCCAAAGCCTGTCCACCATCTACAAGGCACAAATCAGGAGTGTGACAAAATACTCTCCACTTGCCTGGATGAGTACAACTCCAACAACACTCAAGGAGCTTGACTCCATCTAGGACAAAGCAGCCTGTTTGATTGGCACCCCATCCACAAACATTCACTCCCTCCACCACTGACTCATAGTAGCAGTAGTGTGTACCATCTACAAGATGCACTGCAGGAATTCAACAAGGCTCCTTAGGCAGCACCCTTCAAACCCACAACCGCTACCATCTAGAAAGTCAAGGGCAGCAGATGGATGGGAACACTACCACCTGCAAATTCTCCTCCAAGCCACTCACCATCCTGACTTGGAAATAGATCGCCGTTCCTTCATTGTCACTGGGTCAAAATCCTGGAACTCCCTTCCTAACAGCACTGTGGGTGTACCTACACCACATGGACTGCAGCGATTCAAGAAGGCAGCTCACTACCACCTTCTCAAGGGCAACTAGGGATGGGCAATAAATGCTGGCCCAGCCAGCGAAGCCCACATCCCATGAACAAATATTTTTAAAACTCAGCGGGGAAGAGTATGTTAAATGTTTTCGGTTTACTAACAATGTCCTCACTGGAGTCTGTCACCTGCCAGAGCCACAACTGCAAATTCCAAACAAGTCAAGGATGGTATTGCCCATGATGTGAAGGTGATTGTGGTCTTGAACTTTTATGCATCTGACTCTTTCCAGGCTGGAGCAAGCTCTATTTACAACATCTCCCATTTTACCGTCCACTGTTAGATAAGGGAGTTTACTGAGGCATTGTATGCAAAGAGAGCTGAAAACATTTCATTCTCTGTTGCCAGGGGCAGGCAGGAGGAGCGAGTGCATGGCTTTGTGAGAATTGCTGGCTTTTCCATGATGCATGCCTACACCATCTGTAGCTTGTAAATCAAGAATGATTATGAGATAAAGAGGGACATTGGAATGAGTTTGCCGAAATCCTTAACAGTTTCAGACCCATCACTAGCTACAGCCTCGGTCATGACTGCTCCAATGATGCTGAGCACTTTCTCCTCTAGTGAGGCAAAGACTTGCAGCTTGCCTTTCCCCCACCAGTTAGTTTCTGATGTCTTTGGCTATTTGCCAAAGCTTGTTCTGCAAGAGAGGGAAATGTGTCAGTGAATGGGGTGCAAACTGTGAGATGTGGGTGTGAGGCTTGTAGCAATGCTAAATGTGTGAAGGTGAGGTGAAGCTATGGATGTTATGTACACATCATGGTTGATAGTTGGTGAGTGATGAGGATGTGGTGCATTGAGCAGTGTGTGAGGCTGGTGGTGCAGTTGATGGGATATGGTATTTGAAGATCCATTCACTGACCTTGACCATTCGTATGACTGGGAGAGAGGAAAGGACAGGGGGGACCTGACAAGATACTTGACCACAGCCATTGTTGTCAAAATGGAAAGTGAGCAGAGCCTCGTGCTAGATGGGCACAGGAGCTATATGGGGGTGCAATCAGTGGGTGGGCAGAGATGCAGGTCAGCTCAGGTGGACAACTGAAAGAGAACCCCAGCGGCCAGCACTGAAAATGCTCGGGACAGTAAGATGTGTGTGATGGATGAAGGCTCCACGGGAGAGTGCTCACACGAGGCTCTGAAAGGCCTTGCCACACACACACATACACACACACACTTCTCCCTCCAGCATCTCTCATGGTCCGGCTGCATACAGCTGAACTGCTAGTGGGGAGGGATGCAGGGAGGACGCACGATGCCTGGCAATGAAGCTGAAAGACAACATTACACTTTACACAGTGAAGGTAAATGTATTTTCAGATTACAGAGCGACAAAATTGTTCGCCCCGCGCTACCATTTGTGCTCAGAATTTCTTAACTTTTCTCGGCCTACCATTTCTTCCAGGTGCTGCCCGGACATCTGCAGCAGGGGTGAAGATAGCCTGTGCAATGGTTGGCCCTGTTGCCTCTGATGACTTCATCATGCATCCTCTGGAGAGTCAAGGCCTTGCATGCCCTGGCTTTCTTTGCCTGTGGGCCAGCTGCTCCCTCTGCCCTGACAGAGGACAAGGTTGAGTGGATCACAGGCAAAGAGGACTCAGAGGGGCCAGACAGCCTCTGAGATTCCTGAGTGGATGACCCAGAGGTGTCCAGCTGCCACTCCTTCTTACGGGTGCCCGAGGGCCCTGGCCTGACTCCTTGAGGAAGCACCTGGAGGGACACTGAGGTGCCCCATTTCCCTCTTGCGTTGCCACTGCAGGAGCTCACCTGTGGCTACCACGATGGAGTGCAGATCTGCACGCATCACCACGTTCTGCTGGACCAGAGTCCATGGCGTTTGCCATCCTTCACATGGAGACATCCATAAGTGCACATGTGGGTACCACTGCATCAGGGATCAGGCACTCCTCCAACCCGCATACCACTCTGTTGAGAGCTTTCAACAGCCCTGTGCAACGTTCCCCGCCTTCTGCAGACTCTGCAAGATAAGTTGGAAGGCTGAATCCAGGGGCTCGCCAGCTAACTCAGACCTCACAGATGCCTCTTCCCCAGCAGTCCTCAGAATGCCAAGGAGTTCGCACAAACCTGCCTCCTCCTGCTGCGGACATGTGTCAGTGCAGTGACCGCCAGATTGTGAACCCGAGCCTGCTCTGGATCTAGGTCCCACCGAGGTGTGTGTCTCTGCGCTGGAGGATAGTTTGGGGAAGTGCTGTAATAGGTTTTCCAGGCTGCTTATTTCCAGCTCTTCAATGGAGAAGGTGCCCTCTTCACTGAAGGTGAGGACTTGGATGGAGCTGAGGGACTGGCTGGCTGAGGCCATTGGTCGCTTGGCAGATTTCCCTGTGAACCAAAGTAAAGATAATTAGTGCATGGCAGCAGGGTCAAAAGCAGGAGAGAGAGCACTCACAGTTGCACTGAGAGAGAGACAATGTGGAGTAGGATCCTCACGTGGGTGTTCACCACTGACCTCATCGTTGCCACAGAAATGGTCCACGTCCTCACCAGTCAGCTTGATGGCACACTCCTCAAAGTGAGTGAGGGGCCTAATGTTGGCCACTCCACTCCTGGTCTAGGATCTCTCCCTGCTGTTGTGAGACAGCTTCCGTTGCATGAAAACAGATGGAGACAGTGTGAGCGGGACCCAGGACATCGCAGTGGCTTTCCATTGCATTCAACAGGTACCCCAGAGAGATTTCACTAAAACTGGGGATTGCCGTCATCTTTGTTTTCAGGGCCACTTTCAAACTCTCTGCAGTAGAAGGGGTCGTTAGGCTTTTTTTAAGGCAGACGTAGGTAGATTCTTGTTGGCAAGGGTATCAAAAGTTATTGGGGTTAGATGGGAATGTGGAACTCGAAACACAAACAGATCAGCCATGATCTTATTGAAGGCAGAGCAGGCTCAAGAGGCCAAATGGTCTACTTCTGTTCCTATGCCTAGAGCAGTCTGGTCTGTAGACATGAAGTAGGTTGCACTCTAGATGGTGCACTTTAGATATGGTGCCTGAGAGCGAGGAAGCACTGAGGTCACGGCCTGATGGGCAAATCCAAGCCCGCCTGCCAGCAATCCAGGGTGTTTCCCGTGAATGCATTATTAATGAGGTGCCCGGAAGGGGATGATACGGCGCAAAAGTCCACCATTGTGGATGGTGGGTAAAACGTCACTTTTCACACCCACTCCCGCTCTTAGGGCAAATCTGGGACAATTTCACCCTTAGTATGTTTTTTAAAACCCTGGGCACAGAGGAAGATAATAGGAAACATGCTTAAGGCTACAGGTAATGAGGAGCAGGTTGCAGAAGCCATAAGGTTGGCAATGTGGGAGGATATTCATAGTGTAGGGGAGAACTGGAATGGGGGACATGGGTTATGAGACTACTGGAGGGCATTAGAGGGTCCATGGAAGAGGAATTGTTGGATGACGGAGCAACAGAGAGCATTCTTCGTACCTATAGATAGTAGGAAGAGGATACAAGACTCTGGAAGAACTGGGAACAAGATAGCAGAGTCCAGAATCACCGAGGGGAGGGCATTCTGAGAACGAGAGGGAGAAGGGTGGAGGGAGCAGTAGAAGTATAGTACAAGGTGTGACAGCAGTGGAAAGATGAACTGGGGATAGGGTAACATTTCAATGGGTATAGTAATTCCTTTGTACTTCTCTCTCTGTTCTCTTGGTGTACTTGTCTTTTGCATTTTGGTGTCATAGAGTTTTTTGATGAGAAAAGGAGACACATCTGACTGAAAGCTGCATTTAGGATGGGGTATGAGGAAAACATAACCCTCAATGGTTCTCTACACATCCCCTCTCCTAATCACTCATGTTTCCCTTCCCGGCACCCTCTCATTCCCCAGGAATCCCCACCCCATTACATCAACATCTTCTAAAATAAATCTTGTTTAAACTATATGTGAACAACAGAAATTTCAGGTATGAAAAAAAGTGGCAGGCTAAGATCAGGTCAAATGAAAAATTTTCAGAATGCATCTTAAGTAATTTTGTTAGGAAAAGATAGGACAGCACCATCCTTTTTTATTCATTCATGTGGTGATTGCCACAGGCAAAGTCATCATTTATTGCCCATTACTAATAGCTCTCAAGCTGATTGTGAATTCTCTTCTTGAACCGCTGCAGTCTATGTGATGCTAACATAGTGCTGTTAGGGAGAGAGTGCTCCAGGTTTTTGACCCAGCAACAGTGAAGGAACAGTGATATAGTTCCAAGTCAGGATGGTGTGTAACTTGAAGGGGAACTTGCAGGTGATGATGTTCCCATGCATCTGCTTGCCTTGTCTTTCTAGATGGTAGAGATCATGGGTTTGGAAGGTGCTGTCAAAGGAGCTTTGCCAAGTTGCTGCAGTGCATCTTGTAGATGGCGCAGGCTGCTGCCACTGTGTACCGGTGATTGGGGGAGAAAATGTTTAAGGTGGTGGATGGGGTGCCAATCAAGAAGGCTGATTTGTCCAACTGGTTTCTTGAGTGTTGTTGCGAGCTGCACTCATCTAAGCAAGCGCAGAGCATTCCATCACATTCCTGACTTCTGCTTTGTCGATGGTGAACAGGCTTTGGGGAGTCTGGAGTTGAGTTACTCAGGCTCTGTCCTGATCTTGTAACCACAGTATTTATATGGCTGGTCCACTTAAGTTTCTGGCCAATGGTAACCACAGGATGTTGATATTGAGAGGTTCAGTGATGATAATGCCATTGAACATCATGGGGAGATGGTTAGATTAGTGATGGTCATTAGGTTGTGTGATGCGCATGTGACTTGCTATTTATCAGCCTAAGCTTGAATGTTGTCCAGGACATGGTATGACTCAGTATCTTAGGAGTTGTGAATGGTACTGAACACTGTATAATCATCAGCAAACAACCACATTTCTAACTTTATGGATGGAAGGAAGGTCATTGATGAAACAGCTGAAGATGTTTGGGCCTTGGACACTATCCTGAAGAACTCCTGCAATGATATCCTTCGGCCAAATTGTACGATTAAGTGATGAAATGTTTACATTATTGACTTCCATCATAAACCTGAACATAGCAATTCATAACGGATCAAAAATTGAAACAAAAATGTGATATAAAAAGAATGATAATCGGATGTAAGGGTTAGCAAACAGGAAGTGCAGGGTTTTATGATCTGGAAATGTATGCGGATCCCTCCTGGTGCTGCACACAGAGCTTTGGGTGAACTGATAAAAAGGAGTATGGATGGCAGCAAGGAGAGCGTTGGAAGAAAAAAAAATCTCGTGAAAGCATGGATAAGCATTTTGACACTGCTGGGAGTGAGGCAACAGTAGATCAAGCAATACTTCAGAAAGAGAAACAGTCAGTCTTAGTGATTCATGCAATTTGAGTTCTGTAGTTTAACTCAGAATTAAATGGGACACCAAGATTGTATACTATCTTGTTCAGCCTGTACAAGCAGCTAATTAGGGGATTCAAATCGGGAACAAAAATGATGCATGTTTAGTGGGAACAGAAAAAGTGATTTTGTCTTGCCGATGAGTAAGTTCTGGGTTATTCCGGAGTTGATGTCAGACAAGCAGAGTGGTGTATGATAGTACTGCAGTATTCATGGAGTCTGGGTGATGGCAGAGAGTTGGAACTGGGTATTGTCAGCATATACATGGAAGCAAATACATTGCCTGCAGAAAAAAATACCATGGGCAGCATGTAGAAGAGGTACAGGAGGAAGATGAGGATTGGACTTTTGTTGCTGTGCAGATATTTTTTTAAGGAAGTAGTCACTAACATATAAATCAAGATGCCCTGGAACAATTAAATGTTTAATTTTCTGTATGAGGAACATAAACTATAAACTTGTTTTTTCTCTTAATAAGAGCATATTTGGATAAATTCTGTTGACAATTAACCAAAACCGGACATCCAGATCTCTTTCCCAGAACACAACTGCTTTCTTGAACAGCAGTTTTACCACTGTCAAGCTGAAGAACACCATACC
This sequence comes from Carcharodon carcharias, assembly GCF_017639515.1. Lineage (NCBI taxonomy): Eukaryota > Metazoa > Chordata > Chondrichthyes > Lamniformes > Lamnidae > Carcharodon > Carcharodon carcharias. Next base: position 34,418,761 of record NC_054473.1, read on the forward strand.
TCAACTGCATTTCAATGTTCAGGCTGTGCAAAAAGTGTCCACCAAAAGCTAAGCAGTCCACTGGTGTCAATGTTGCATAAATCCAACCTATTAATAAAGTAATGCACATTTGTTACCATTTGATCTGAAGACATTTCTGCCAGAAATCTTGTGTTGCGCTGGATATTGGACATAATTTCCATGAACTGGAATTTTGCAAAATTCAATCCTTTCACACTGAAAAGCATGATCCTCTTTGCAAGATGTACAAATCACATTCTCCTTCCAATGTCCAAAGCAGCTGCGGCATATACACAAAAATCTACAGCAACAATGACTATATCTTATTTTCTAGGAAGCCATTTGGTGAAGGATGGTATGGGAGCCAATCTTTACTCAGCCCTTTACTTGCTTAGAATTAAAATTTACAAGCACAAACCTCCTAAATCAACCACATCACAGTTTCAGTGAGAGTCCCTTTACATGTGCTCAAGTGAATCCCCAATTAATGCTCACCACCTACACACAATTAATATACAGTTAACACTGTTTAATAAATAAGACAGAAACCTACTTTTAGAATTTAACAAATAATAGTTTGATGAGTATTAAGCAACAAGTGCAACCCTATGCTTATTACTTTTTAAATACAATTAATGAATGAAACAAAATCTACCCCTATGTTAACCTGCTCTCCCGTCACTCCTGTTAGGATACATTATATTTAACTTTTGAAATGCAGATTTGCAAAGAAGCACAATTTGTACTGCATTATGCTAAACCTTTGCCATCTAAAGATTCCTGATATACACCGAGACTTATTTCTAGTTTATCAATCTACATCTGTAGCTAAACTAGCAACATGCATTCTTTCATTCTAACAATAAGATTATAATATATTATTTATCCAAGTGGCTTCTAACTTTTTTGAACTAATCTAAGACACATAAAGTGCAAATCCGCTTCCCAGTTTAGTAGGTATATGATTTATTAATAGCTGTCTCACACATCTGACTAATGAATACTGCTTCAACAGGGCAAGGCTCTCTTGGAAAGGTGTAATTTTTTTTACCCCAAAAAAGTCAAATGATATAATAACATGACTAACATCAGTGCATATCATTGTGATTAATATAACACATAATTTTTCAGATTTTTTCCCAATCTCCCACCTAAAAATGCCCACTTTTAAAAATGAAATTTGTGTGGTGAAACATTCTACCTGATGGGATAAACAGGCTCTGTCCTTGCTTCAGGGTGCATTTGTAGCACTTGTCTACTTGATCTGCAAAAAACATTTCACTCTGATTGGATGAAGAACTCCACCTTTCATATAAAGCAAGGTTTGCAGAGGTTGACTTAATCAAATAGAAAATCTTCTCCCCCTGCAGAGGCAAAGATATGACATACTTAATATTGAAAATATTCCTTCTGCCAAATTGCAAGTAAATTTTGTGCTAAATAAATAATTTAACACATAGCATTTTCAGTAACTGGTCCTTTTATAACACCTTTAATGTGATAAATGTCCCAAAATTTACTCAGAGATAACAACCAAATACCATGCAAACATGGAATAAACATGAGTGGAGGTGACTGAAGATGCGGTTAAAGTGCTAAGTTTGAAGGATGACGTTAAAAGAGGGAAAGCAGGTAGCCAGTCAGAGAGTCTAAAAGAGATAAGAGCTGAGGAAGCAGAAGGCTTGACTAGTTAATTTAATTGAATGGAAAAGCATGCTCTGTATTTCCATGTTTTCCTGACCAGCACTCACTGTGAGTATCCCAACAATAGGAGGATCTAGTCTGCTGTTCTTGAAAGAAGGTTGAGGTGAGCTGGTTTGGAATGGAGTTGGAGTTATGTTCTCAGCTTTCAGAGAATTCCTTGCTATGAGTTTTTTCACTCCATCTTGTGCAACATAATACAACTGAGAGGGAGTGGGTAGAACTGCTGTCCAGGTCTTTCTTAAAGCTTTTCAGAAACCAGTCAGAATTGTACATACTGACTTGCCCTCCAGAAAAACAAATTTGCTTTCTCAATGATACTCTGAATGAGCTCAGGAATTAACTGATTAGTGATTCACAAGGAAAATCTTTACTCCAATGTGCTGTACTACAGGTACATGGCTATGTTTTTATAAAGTTTTTGTACTTTGTAAACAACTTTTGAATGCAAGTTATTGTTCTTGTTTAACAATACAACTTCAACTTACACGCAGGAGATGATACCAAACAGAAGAACCCCCTGAGTCTATGTGAAAGTCTGTGTAGCTGTCCTTTACACCAATTTGGCAATACTTTGTAACTTTTGGCTTATCAAAAAGTGAATCATCATGCCACAAATTATCAACCCAGGACAATTTCTTGACAACTTCAGGAGCTTCAACCAAACTTGACATTCTGCAAAAAACAATATAGAAATGCAATTCTGAGCTTTTGTTAAAAGATATTCATAAATTTCTGAATAAGTTTTTTTTGCCATTTAAACTCTCACTGTTACTCTTTTGTTCCTTAACTAGATAATCCTTTCGTCTGACATTTTGACCTATAGTAACACAGCACTATTAAAGCCCATACTTTAACTAAATATTATTCTACCTATATTCTCTTTTGAATTGCTGGCACCTCTATTCTAGAGCAGTAACATTCAGTGTTGAGGATTTCTTCAAGAAAATTATTAATTATACTCCATGACTACAAAGCTAATAACAATTCAAATTGAGCTATTCAAGTTCAATCGTCTTCTCTTTGTTCTATCCACCCAATCGATGGGTAATCTCAATTCTTCATGATATTTTTTCTTAGAACCCAATGAGAACAGAATGCTTCTTTGAACACAAACATGCACTGTGCCTGGTTTAGTTCACTGAAGAAATTAAAGACACAAAGGCTTGATGGTCCCCCAGCATAATATTTGGGTAATAAGGACAAAAAATGCTTGAATAACTCAACAGGTCAGGCAACATCTGTGGAGATAAACAGAGATAAGGGCCCAGAATTTCATCCCCAGGTCAGGCTTGCAGAGTCAGGAGATTTCCCGGCTCGGCGAGTCTGAGCCCTAAAAATGTTCACCCGTAGCACTTCAGGTCCGTGGGTGGCCTGAAACAGGAGTCAGGGCAGGCAACCATGGAATCAATGTGCAAGCTGGCAGGTGCAGAGGCGGGATGGGTGCAAGGCCTGCCTCTGTGCTCCAGCACTGTGTTTAAATAAATGAAAAATATTAATTTAAAAATCCCTTCGGCCCTCACTTGTCACCGCCCCCCACAACACACTCCCTATGCCCCAGCCATGCCAACCATTGCCCTCACCCACCCCCAATGCCCCCATACCAACTTAGTGCCAACCCATGCCCCCACACCCTTTGCCCTCAACCCCACCATGCCAACTCGCCTAGTGTCCTTGAGCAGTTCCTTGACAGCTTTGACACTTCCTGGATAGCTTTGACAGCTTTGATATTTCCTGGATAGCTTTGACAGCTTTGATACTTCCTGGATAGCTTTGATACTTCCTGGATAGCTTTTTCAGCTTTGATACTTCCTGGATAGCTCTGACACTTCCTGGATAGCTTTGACAGGTTTGATAGCTGGATAGTCCCTTGATAGCTGGGCAACTGGACAGTTCCTTGACAGCTGGATGCCTCTTTGTTAGTTCCTTGGCAGCTGGGCAGCTCTTTGACAGCTTTAACAGTTCCAATCAGTAAAAAATGCATAATCATGATCAAGTTTAACAATCCCAAAGGGTGCCTTCCCTCTACAAAAGGTATCCTGGGACCCTATCCAAAAGGGTACTTTACCTCTCCAAAGGAGTAGCCTGGCCATCCAAATGCATCCACCAAGTTCAGTCCTCCTCTTACCTGTTCTAATCTGCACACTCCAGATTCCACACTCCTATTCTTCCAAAACCCCACTTTGGTGGAGGCAGCTGGTGATTTAAATGGCCAGCTGCCTCCACAGATTGCGCATACGCGAACCCAGGCCAAACTCCAGTCCAATGCCCGTGAAGATGAGAAATGTCGGGTTCGGGGGTGGGACTTAGAATCTTCAGTCATTTCCAGATTTTTGCCACAATGGAGAGCCTCTTTACCATGGCAAAAATCCAGGCCAACACCTCAGGTTGGGGACCTTTCATCAGAATTCTGATTTCTGAGTTTGGAGTTCTGATGAAAGTTCATCGAGCTGAAATGTTAACTTTGTTTCTCTTTGTAGATGCTGCCTGACCTGCTGTGTTTTTCCAGAAAATTTGCTCTTATTTCAGATTTGCAGCAACCACAGTATTTTGCTTTTATAATAGTTGGGTAGCTATCAATCATAAAATCATAGAATCATAGTTATGGTTTCAGCACACATGCAGGCCATTCACTCTGTCGTGTTTGTGCCAGCTGTACACAAGAATAACTCATCTAGTCCCATTCCCCTGCCTTTTGCTCCATAGCCTTGTAATTTTGTTTTCTTTTCAGATAAATATCCAATACTCTTTGAAAGCCCCAGTTGAATCCACCTCCACCACCCTCTCAGGCTGTGCATTCCAGATCCTAACTATTTGCTGCATTAAAAAAAGATTTTCCTCATGTCGCTTTTGGTTCTTTTGCCATTCACCTTAAATCTGTGTCCTCTGATTCTCAACTTTTCCCCTAATGGGAACCGTTTCTCCCTATCAATTCTGTCTAGACCCCTCAGGGCTTTGAATATCTCTATCAAATCTTCTTGCAACCTTCCCTTCTCTAAGGAGAAAAGCCCCAGCTTCTTTAATCTATCTTCATAAATGGAGTTCCTCATCCCAGAAACCATTCTTATAAATCTTTTCTGTACCTTCTCGAATGTCTTCACATCCTTCCCAAAGTGTGGTGCCCAAAATTAGCCAGAATACTCCAATTGAGGCTGAACCAGTGTTTTATAAAGGTTCACCATAATCTCCTTGCTTATGTACTTTATGAGCAGAATCTTCTGTTCGGCGAGCAGGGGCAGGGTCCACTCACCAACACGTAGAATGACCGGGGTGACACTGGGCATGTGTCCCGATGCCGCGCCGCATCGTTTAGATTTTCAGGTCAGCGGGCGAGCATGAAAGAGTGCACCCCCAACTCAGGGAAACCTCCCCCCGCCCGCACATGGAGCGCACAGCACTTCTGAACAGACCCGCCCATGTAAAACGGCGGCGGCGCTCCCAACTGGGGGCACCGATCGGGAACTCACCCACCCACGCCCACTCCTGCACATCACCCCTCAATGGGGGGGAAAATGTTGGCCTATGTATCTATTTCTAGAACCCAGGATCCCATATATCTTACTAGCCACTTCCTCAGCCTGCCCTGCACATTGATCATGTACCGCATATACCGCACCTTGAACACATACCACAGGCCCTGCTGTTCCTGCGCTACCTTTTGAGAATTGTATCCTTTATTTTGCCTCTCCTAAATCTTCCTACGAAAATGTATCACTTCACACTTCTCTGCATTAAATTTCATTTGCCGCTATCTCTTTCCTTTTTCAACTTTTAGATATATTTGCTATAGACTATAAACAGCACAACCAATATTGAGAAATGGTTTAATAACTATACGAAAATTTTACATTTAAAAAACGTACTTGGTATCTGAAAACTCAAGATTAATCACATTAAGAACTCTCTTCCGGTTTGCACTATAGTAGTAATCAACAAATTCCTTTATGGTCAACTTGCAAGTCTTCTGTTTTGTGACATCTACAACATCAATAACTCTGTCTGGGCCTGGAAAACAAAGTGAGAATACAGCAAGAGGTGTCTATAAAGGACTCTAAGCTCTTACTATAGAGTAAAATAAGCAAACTGTCAAAGGAATGTAGTCTCTATGTGATTATAAGTGTAAATTGAGGTTTGCAAAACATTAACTACCAACGTGCAAATTATTTCAAATGAATGCATTTTGATTCAATTAACCCTTTTTAAAAAAAACACTGGTCAAAATGTGCTATAAAATCACATCAAAAAGATCCACAGCAACAATTAAAGCTTGTCAGTACGAGAGCAAAGAAAAAGGCTCCATACCCGCGCCATCGTAGTGTTTTAATCTGGGCGGGGTTAAGGAGCATGGGATGGGGTTACGGTCAGGAAAACAGGAAGCTTGGATTTCTTTGATCATCTTTGCATTCCCGACCGTGCTTTTCTCTCGAGCCACAATTTGAACATCACAGCCTTTACCAGGTCCTTCCCTGCCTGACACACGGTTCAGACCTCTGGATGGGATTGGGGGGGTGGGGGGGGGTGTGGAGTTCCCAGGCAAGGGGAGGGGTTGTGTGTCCATGCGGGGGATCCCGTCTGAGCTTTCCCACTCCCTTCACCCACTGATCCATTTTCCTTGAATCTGTAGCTCTCCATTCCTAACCCTGTTCTAACCCTGCTGAGAAAAAAAATCTGTTTTATGATGGAAAAGACGAACTGCCGGAGGGCAATTCCTAACCAACCCCCATTTCCTTCCAGGCCATGACTCAACTAGCGATACCAAACAATTATTTTCCTAATTTCCTGTTACATTGTCTCACCAGCCCCACAGGTGTGACATCATTGGAATTCTGTGCACACACGGGTCAGTGCGCCTGCACAGCCAGGCATCGACAGCCATCTTGTGCCGCCATCTGGCGTTGGCAGGAGAGACAGTGAAAGAAAATAGTGATTACACCACTAACTTTACATTAGCCCAAAGGAGGAGCAGACGATAGGTGCAGCATAAGGATACCTACAATTCCAAGGGAAAGGAATTGACCTCTCCGAACATTATACAAAATAACGGCCCAGATTTTGCAGTGATAATGGTGGGAAAGCTGTCTGTTTTCACCATAATTACCCCTCTGAAACTGACAGCAACTTATGGAGTTAGCACAAGTGCAGTTATATTCAGAAATCAGGAAGTTGTTGTCAGTGATTCTATACTTCTCCAGATGGTGCGCTGTTGAAGTCCCACACCACCCCCAACCTCCCGACTGAAATCATTGGTTGGTGAGATCATCCAGATACATTGTTCGTTATACTGTAAAGATTGTTGAAAAAGTTCTCACTGGTCCTAAAGAAGTGTTGTATATTTGTTGAATGCCAAATTTCTCCGTCATAAGAGATTTCACATATTTAAAAATTACTTTTTCAAGTTTATTTATTTTCTTTTATCTTTTACCTTAATCCCATACGTATACACCGATCATTTATTTTGCTACCAGTAAAAATTTTAAAATAAAATTTAAGGAATTCAGTGATTTTTAACTTCTGGATTTACTGTTCATGAGAATACTTCAGTGAGATTGGTTGTTTACCCAGGTTGATGATATTACAGCTGCTGGATGCCTAGAGAATCCCTCTGACTTGGCACCAGTAACAAACTGATGTCGAGAAAGGGCAAGTCTGCACCACAGAGAGAGGTTGTCAGTTCTTTGTGGGCAGCTTTCCTCAAGGTCAATGAGAGCAGCATTGCTTTGTCAATGACTACAAAATCTAATCCAACATCACTAAAAAGATTCTGCACCTGATTACTGCATGTTAAAGACCACATAAGGATAGCACAGGCACACTGCATCCTTCTCTTTCAAGGAACATCAAGGCTATAATGACTAGAGATAATACAAAGATCCTCCATATACAGCTGCTTTAAATATGTCTTTTAAATGTATATAGTGCTGATTTATGAAAGAAGTGAATTACGACACAGTGAAAGGTACTTTAACATTACATAGCCTTTACATCATATCACTTGGTAACAGTGTATAATACTCTCAAACCAACTAATATATAGGTCATCACTTGAATATTGGACAACTGTTTTAACAATATGATGTTAACAACAGTATGTAGTCTTAACGGAGGTGCAAGATGTCATTCTGATGTCAACAATTTCATTCTTAATATCAAAGAAAAACTGAGTACTGGAAATCTGAAATTAAAACAAAAAATATTCAGAATGCCCAGTATCTCAGTTAGCTTTTAAAAGTGAAGCTAAATTCAGACAGAGGCCTTTGGTTTTAAAAGCTAAACAAAAAAGAGTGAATTTCCATTATTTAAATAAACACTAGCACTTTATTCTTATTTGATTTCATCAGAAGACTCTAATTATTTTGTGGCCTGGGCCTTGTATTCTCCCATTATGATTACTGGTTGCTTAAAGCAGTAATTCGTATAAATGCTGATTTGCAACAGGCAATACTCTTGATCACAGATTAAAAATAGAGATTACCGTTTAATATTAGTGTATAATGTAAACTAAATACTTCTTATATTTTTAACTGCTTAGGTATTGTGGCATTTCTCAGCTTCCATAAATCAGCTTTCACTGATGAGCACATTCCATATATAATGCAATTATAACACATACACATGCACGATATAAAGCTATTTCTCACTGTTCAACATTTTGCATTCCTCACAGCTTTCAGAGTAAGATTGATTTTATGTAAAATGCGTGATAATAAATAAAAGCTGAAAAATAAATGGAATGCAAATATTTTCTCAGCTAAAGGTACTTTTAATATAATGAAAGAAATTATTCTTTGCTCTTTCTTTTTCTGTGTATAATTCAACCTGTTGATCATTTAAATACTTACCAACATAATTTTCAAGGTCACTAACAGAAAATGTAAGCGGTGGTAAACTTAATCCCAAACCCTCCTTCTTTGCAACCAAAATAGGTCCAGTAAAACCATTTTCTTCCAGAAATCCCAAGGACAGTTGAGTTCCAGTCAGCCTTTGAATAACCTCCTCCGCACTATAAAAATAAATGCAGATTTACTTCACTGCAAGAATAATAATAACTTTTGGTTACAATGGATACTTTAACTACATTATTTATTTTTCTATATCTTATGTATATGACTGCAATATGTAAGGTTGGGTAGAAGTCCACTTGTTTGCAGTTACGTTCTTTGTCATATTTTCATAATGAATATTTGTGGTCAAAGTCCATATAATAATAACTGAAAAAGGTAAATTTCTTACTATTAATCCTCACTCTTTTGAATTAAGTCTTGACTGCACATATTCATTGCGTTATGGGCCAGTTGGGCAAAGAAAATGGGAGAAGCTGCTCAGTATTTCACACAATCTTTAAATACTGCTGTCATCTCATGATAGCTCACTGCCTACCAAAATTACTATCCCTAGTTCAGCTTTAGAATTGTCTGCAAATAAAAACTCAGAATGATGGAGATTTCAATGGAATAGAGAGGAGGAGTGATGGGATGCATGCCACAGGATCATAGAGCCATTATGTGATATAAAGAACCTATTTGGCCCATCAAGTCCAAGCTGGCTCCCTGTGGGGGAATCCAGTCAGTCACATTCTCCCACTCTATCCCCTTAGCCCTGCAAGTTTACTTTCTTCAAGTGCCCATCCAATTTCCTTTTTGAAATCACTGATCATCCACGCTTCCACCACCATTGGACGCAGTGAGTTCCAAGTCATTATCACTCACTGTGTAAAGAAGTTCTTCCTCACATCCATCCTGCATCTCTTGGCCAAAACCTTAAATTTGTGTTCCCTAGATGGTTAATGGAACAGCTTTTCTTTGTCTGTCTTATCTAAACCTGTTATAATCTTGTACACCTCTTATCAAATTTTCCCTCGGTCTCCTTTGCTGCAAGGAAAATAATCCCAGCTTCTCCGGCCTAACGCTGTAGCTAAAATCCCTCAGCCCTGGAACCATTCTGGAAAATCTCTTCTACACACTCGCAAGGGCCCTCACATCCTTCCTAAAGTGTGATGACCAGAACTGGATGCAATACTCTAGTTGTGGCCTAACCAGAGCTTTGCCTAAGTTCAGCATAGCTTACCTGCTTTTGTACATAAGACCTCTCTTTATGAAATCCAAGATCCCATATGCTTGGCTAACTACCCTCTCATTTTGCCACCTTCAAAGATCAATGCACATGAACCTGCAGGCCCCCTCTGTCCCTGCACACTACTTAGAACGGTAACATTCAATCTTTGTTGCCTCTCTCTATTGTTTCTGCCAAAATTCATCCCCTCAGACTTCTCTGTATTAAATTACATCTGCTACCCTATCAAAAGAACCTCCTGTTGCAGTTGATTTTTTTTATTCTTTCACAAGATATGGACATCACTGGCTAGACCAGCATTTTTATTGCCCATCCCTAATTGCCCTTGAGAAGGTGATGGTGAGCTGCTGAAGTCTATGTGGTGTAAATGCATCCACAGTGCTGTTAGGATGGGAGTTCCAGGGTTTTGATCCAGTGACAGTGAAGGAACGATGATATAGTTCCAGATTGACATCATCCTCATTGTTTGCCATACCTCCAAGTTGGGTACGGTCCTCAAATTTTGAAATTTTATACTGTTTTCCAAGATCAAAAATAGAGTGGTCCTCGCACTGATCCTTGAGGAACACCACTATGTACATTCCCCCAGTCTGAAAAACAACCATTTATCACCACTCTCTGCTTTCTGTCCAAGCTGACACTCGCCCTCCTATTTCATGAGCCTCAATTTTGTTAATCAGAACTTCATGAGGTACTTTATTAAATGCTTTCTTAAAATCCATATAGGCACCATCCACTACATTCCCTTCATCTACTTTCTCTGTTACTTCATCAAAAAATTCAATTAGATTAGTCAAGCAGGATTTGCCTTTTACAAATCCATTTTGGCTCTCCTTAAATAACTCATACCTCGCCAAGAACCAATTCATTTTTTTCCCTTGATTATTATTTCAAAGGTTTTACCAAAATTTAAACTGACTGGTATGGAATTGTTAGGAAGGTCCTTACACCCTTTCATAAACAACTGTATCACATTTGCTACTCTCCATTCCTCTGGTACCTCCCACAGGGAGGATTGAAAGAATAAGAAAAGCTCTTCTGCTCTCTCCACTCCACTTCCTTTGGCAACCTGGGATGCAAATTATCCAGATCACTTTTCCACCCTAAGCATAGCCAGTCTTTTCAGTACATCCTGTGTATCAATTTTCACTCGTCCACTACTTCCACCATTTCTGTATCTGCTGATATTTTGTTAGCATTCTCTTCCTTAGTAAACACTGATACAAAGTACAGGAAGTCCCCATTTTAAATTGCGCCATTTTAAGTAGTTTCACTTTAATGTCAGCCAGTTAACAGGGCCCATATTTGCATTTAGCATTGGAAACTTTGTTTTAACTTCGTTTTGCATCATGTCTGACGTAGGATTACACGGCACCATTTAGGAGCAGCTTCTTCCGCTCCCTGACCCTCCCAGTTGCTGCCGATCTTGCCTCGTGCCAACCCTCCTGGGTCAGTGCTGACCTCCCCTGTCGCCGACCTTCCCGATCTCTGTCCTTCTTGCTGAACATCCCTCAGAGTCAGCATATATTTTTTCTATCTTTTTAAATTTTATTAAAATTTTAAAGTTATTTCATTTACCAACATAGGAATTTAGTTGTGTAATGTATTTCAACTTACAGGGTATAATGTTTTAATTTTTTTCCAATGAGAAAAGTCCTAGAGAACCTAGCTACAGCTTTTACATTGGTTATAATGAAAATCTGATTCACTTAAAGTTGTTTAAATGGCACATTTCAGGAGTGCAACTATAACATTAAGCAAACACTTACTGTATTCATTACGTATTCGAGTCTTGCCCTGCACCTCTAAACATAGGTCTGTCTTGACTGTCTTTCATTCATCCTCGTCCCGAGGGTTGGCCGCACTAAGAACAATCTCTCTCCACTGATTTCTATTCACCACTGATTTCTATTTTCCGCTGCCCTCATTGACTTTCTCATAGAGAGGGAAGTCTATATTCTAATACTTCGATCTGTGCCATCCCGAGTCTTCCTTGTGCACATTTTCCAGATGTTTTGCCTTGCAATACCTCTTTTTCCAAACACTCCCCTCCTGTTTGCATCAAGTGCCCTGATAACACTGCCCCTAACAAAATCCTCTTAACACCTGCTTTTTTGAGCACCCACTCATTTGTCCGCTTGGCCGTCCATTACGCACTTAATATCCATTTGAGTCCTTTCATTTCAAATGTTCTTATTCAATCCTTGTCACTCTTCCTGATGGCCCAGCTTTCACAGCCATACATTATCACCGGTCACACAAGGGCTTTCAGAAGACAAATTTTCATTGTAATCGAAATGCTCTGGCTACTCCATACTCGTTTAAGTGGGTTCACAATACCATGACCCTTATTAAGTCTAGCACAAATTTATTTGGTAGAATCAGCATCTTGCATGATGACTGACAAGTCGAATTCAAAGTGAGTTCTCTTCACCAGTCCCTGGAGACAGCAGCTTGAGGCAGTGAAGTTGAAAGCTTTTTCCCACACTTGTAAGATCTTAAAAATGCCTCACCTTCCACACAGCCTTTGCTCCTCTATACATATCTTCCTCTTTGAATGCAAATACCCATTGATTCATTATGGCTTTGGAATTTATCTCCCTGATAATAAAAACCTCTCATAGCACTAAGTTTTACCAGTGATCTTTGGGAAAAATAAACATACTGGGCTGAAATTTTCCATCGGCGAGTTGGGGGTGGGGCCCGTTCGCTGACGCAAAAATGACGTGGGATGATGTCAGGGGGAATCCCCCACGTCATCCCACCCCATTTAAATATTCAGGTAGGTGGGGGCACAGCACGATCAGCTGTCCGCCCGCCGACCTGTCAATGGCCAATTGAGGCCATTGACAGGATAATTAAAACAATTAAAGGTTGCCTGTGCAACCTTAAGGCTGGCGGGCAGGCCAGGAGCGCCAGCGGGCTTCTGATAAAACATGGAACCTCATCCACGGTTGGGGATGAGGTTTCATGTCGGTTTCAAAAAGTTTATTAAAGTTTTTGTGAAATTTATTAACATGTCTCATCTGTGTGACATTGTCACATGAGGGGGACATGTTAATAATTTTTTATTTTTCTATTTTTAAAGTTTGAAAGCCTTTCAGCGATCTCCCTGAGGCAGCACTTAGCCTCAGGGAGATGTGCACTCTCGCATTTGGGGAACCCCCACCCCCCCACCCCGGCCCTGCACGCACAGGAAGCGCATCCTGCTGGACGTCACTCTGGGCGGGCCTTAATTGGCCTGCCCGCACAAAACGGCGGCGCAGCCCATTTCGGTGGTGGCGATCGGCTGCCCGCCCGCCCGTCAAGGGCAAAATTCAGCTCACTGTTTCTAAACTTCACCTGGCTGGTGACACATTTCACCCCCTCCTTTGAAAACAATCTAGTCTGGTTCATTTAAAAATGCAAATGTTCCCATGACACCTATGTTTCTAAACTTCCCAATGTTTACCTAGTTAACATTTCAAACCTAACCTCTCTTTTTACATCAAAGCACCCAACTTAATTCAATTAAGTCTCTCACACACACACATCCACACACCCCATTATTACTTGATTTAACAATTAATTCCAATAACTTTATGAGAATTATTATATTTTCAACATCCCCCTCCATATTGAAAAATGAACCGTCATAATTTTAAAAGACGGCTTCATTTTTATTAACCCACCTTATACTATTTCTATACTTATCAATATACTTACACTACTACATTACTAGAGTTATGCATTAACATAACAATATATATACACAAATCCTTCGCATCAACAGAAATCAATCCAGTTTAAAGTCCAGGTTTTTAAATGTCCAATTTTCCCTTTAAGCTTCCAACTCTTCATAGAGCATCTACAATCAGATTTCCTCGTCCAACAATGTATAATCTGTAGATTAAATGGTTGCAGTAATGAACTCCATCTGAATAGCCTTGCACTTCTATCTCGAAATTTGTCCAGAAACTTTAACGGATTGTGGTCTGTATAAACAATTGTTTCTGAAGAATTGTTTGCAACATAAATCTCAAAATGCTGCAATGCTAGCAGCAGACCCAGAGTCTCCTTTTTGATCGTTGAATATATTCTCTGTTATGCATTCAACTTCTGTGAAAAATACCCTATTGGTTTTTCAATACCAGTGTCATCTTCTTGTTTCAGTATGGCCCCAATGCCTAAATCACTTGCGTCAATGGCCAACTTAAATTGCTAGGCATAATTGGGTACTGCCAAAACTGGTGTATGAGTCAATACAGTTTTCAAACTATCAAATTCCTTCTGACACTCCTGTGTCCATTGAAACTTCTTGTTCTTTTCAACAAGTTCAGTCAGTGGAACAACCACACGGCTAAAATTTGGCACAAATTTCTGATAAAATCCATTCATCAGAAATCTCAAAGCTTCTCATTTTGTTGTAGGCACTGGGAAATCCATGATTGCCTTGACTTCCTCATCTCTCAGAGCCACCTTACCATACCCAATAGTATGGCCTGGATACGTAACTTGCGCTTTTGCAAATTCACTTTTAGCCAAGTTCATCAGAAATTTGCTTCTTGTAATCGAATAAATAATTCTTCCAGATGTTGTAAGGACTCCTCCCATGTAGGACTGAAAACTATCAAGTCATCAATATAAACAGAACAATTGCTTAAACCTGCAATTACTTTGTCCATCAGTCTTTGAAATGTCGCAGCTGCATTCGTCATACCAAATGGCATGACTTTAAACTGATATGGTCCATTGGCATCATAAAAACTGGCATCATAAAAATCGACATCTCCTTTGCTCTCTCCAGTAATGGTACTTGCCAATATCCTTTTAGCAAGTCAATCTTTGTGATAAATGTTGATTGTCCCATATTCTCCATACAATCCTCCAACCATGGTATAGGGTATGAATCCGCTTTTGTCACCGCATCCAAATTTCGATAGTCCACAGTCTTTGTGTTCCATCCGGTTTCCGTACCAGTACAATAGGCGAACCCCAGTTACTGCAACTAGACTCAATGATATTATTTTGAAGCATGAAAGTCAATTTCATTCTGTACTTGTGATAACTTTGCCAGATTTAATCTATAATTATGTTGCATTATCGAAGATGCAACTTCTATAGACACTTCATGTATAGATAAATCTGTCCTCCCCAACTTATTTCCACAAATAGCTTTGGTACTGTATTATCTTTTCTGACTCACTTTGACACTTGTCTGGAAGGTAACTCTATATTACATTTAAATTTTGAAGTACCCCCTCATTATCCAACTTGATTAGAGGAAAATCAATTTCAGAATCCTGTATTTCTACTTCTTTCTCTATATCTACCACCAGCAACACCTCCTTTTGGTCCTCTTCCCCGTCAAAATACTTTTTAAGCATATTTACATGACACACCCTCTGCTTCTTTCTACTATCTGGAGTAGTTATTGAATAATTTACTTCACTCAGTTTCTTTTCAATCCTGTAAGGCCCACTAAACCTTGCCTTTAATGAGTCATCCAGTACAGTTTACAGAACTAGCACTTTCGCTCCAGCAATAAAATTCCGAGCTGCAGCTTTCCTGTCTACTTTCACTTTCATCACTTGCTGTGATATCGTTAAATGTTCCCTAGCCAACTCACATGCTCTGTCTAATCTCTCTCTGAAGTTTAATACGTAATCCAGCAGTGTAGTTTCTGAATTTTGATCCACCAATTTCTCATGAATCAATTTCAGTGGCCCCTTTACCTCATGACCATAGACGAGTTTGAAAGGACTAAAACCAGTCAATGCACTAGGAGCATCCCTAATAGCAAATAACAAGAATGGAATTTCTGTAACCCAATCCTGTGGATAGTCCTGACTATGCACCCTCATCATAGTTTTTAAGAGTTTGATGCCATCTTTCCAAAGCCTCTGGTGACTCAGGATGATAAGCTGTTGAGTTAAATTGTTTTATCCACAAACTGTTCATTACTTCCTTAAAGAGCTGTGACATAAAATGTGAACACTAATCTGATTGTATTTTCTTAGGTAAACCATATCTTGTAAAAAAAATTAGTTAACTCTTCCACAACCTTCTTTCTTGTAATGTTTCTCAAAGGTATTGCTTCAGGAAGTCTGGTAGACACATCCATTATTGTCAGTAAATACTGATTTCCACTTTTAGTCTTAGGGAGGGGTCCTACACAATCAATCATGACTCTAGTAAAAGGCTCTTCAAATGTTGGAATTGGAATTAAAGTTGCCAGCTTAATCACTTCTTGTGGTTTCCCTATTAACTTGTGTGATAATGCGGTCACGCTTGACATGTTCGACAGAATTTGACTACATCCCTATGAAATCCAGGCCAATAAAAATGTTTTTCTATCTTCACCTGTGTCTTTCTAATTCCTCAATGCCCCCCATTGTAATTTCATGAGCTATACTCAGAATCTCATATCTATACTCAACTGGGATAACATTCTGATGTACCTCCCTCCAGTTTTCATTTGCTGAAACATGATACGGCCTCTATTTTCTCATTAAAATATTACCCTAAAGGTAATAACATCCTTGAATACATTTTACCTGTTTCTCAGTAAGCTGTCTGATATAAATGTTGAATTTGCTCATTTTTTTCTCTGTAATTCCACTAACTGGCTTGAGTTAAACACTTCAGCTGAATTGTCTTAGTCTTTATTGCTGAACAAATGTTATCAAACAGCATCAGCTAATTGGATTTCAACACCTTCTTCCTGCCTTTGAGCTGTCTGTCCTCCCTGCTTTTCTTGTTTCAGCCTTTGAGCCTGTGATCGCATTAACACACAATCCGGAAATAATCCAGGTTGCTCCCTTTGTAACACTTCTGCTGAAGACACTTCTACAGGCTAATTAACTACCATAGGCATCACCCACATTTGTGATCCAGCTATATCATTACCCAGAATAAACTGAACCCCTGCAATGGACATTTTTCCACTACTCTAACAGTCACCTCACCTGTTTTCCACTTACTCTTTAAATTTACCTTCCACAATGGAATAGGTTTAGCATCTCCATGAACCACCCCCCCCCCAGGGCTAGCCCGTGTCTCTTAAAATTTTAATATCTTTACCTACTCCACCCTGTTCACATGGAAAGACTTTCCCTTCATATACAAAATCTCTAAACATTTCTGCAACCTGCTCCTCTGAATTCTCTTGGGGAATTTGTGAACACGTTCCCACTTCTTTATCTATCCCTGATTCTCCCTGTTTTACCTGGACACAAACCACTGGTTTTTCCTGTGCCTGAACCTCAGAACCCAAAGTACTTTTACTTCCAGAACTTTTTTGCACCCCAATAATTCCAACAATTCCCTGCAATTTCCAGCACACTGACTTTGTGTGTCCAACATTATTGCAATGAAAACACCTCAATTTTCAAATGTCGTTTCTACCCTCAACACCTTCCTTTTTATTCTGAGAGAAAACATCCTGGGAACTTCCAATTATTCCTTCCCTTCCCTGGCTACCCACTTTCCTTTCACCTTCCCACTTTCTATCCTTTTCCGATTTGAAAGGGTGACGTAAAAAAGGTTTAGCTCTATGAATTATCTCATAATCATCAGCTATCCCTGCTGCTTGTCTTAATGTTTGAACCCTCTGTTCTTCCACATGAGTTCACATGACCAAAGGAATTGAATTTTTAAATTCTTCCAAAAGAATTACCTCTCTAAGAGCTGCATACATCGTCTCTATTTTTAATGCCGCATCCACCGGTCAAAATTACTTTGTTTTACATTCTCAAACTCAATATAAAAGTTTGCCCAGGCTGTTTTCTCATATTCCTAAATTTCTGCCTGAATGCCTCAAGGACCAACTCATATGCACTCAAAATAGTCTTTTCAAGCACATCATAATTCACCGACATTTCTTCTGACAGTGAAGCATATGTTCTATCCACCAACCTGGATTGTAAATACAATGTCCAGTTTTCCTGTGGCCATTTCATCTGTTTAGCTAACTTCTCAAATGAAATAAAGAATGCATCAACATCTCTTTCCTCAAACTTTGGAAGAGTTTGTACAAATTTAAACATCTCCGCACTGGATTTTAAGTTAAAGGTGTTTTCATCATCAATACTTTCCTCAGGGTCTGAGGTCTCCTTTTTAACTTATAGTTTTTTAAGCCAATACTCTCTGTCTCTTTCCTTAATTCTCTCTTCCATTACTAACTTTCCCCTCTGCAGATCAAATTTCCATTTCACATTTTCATTTCTTTTTGAAATAATCTCTCTTTTTCCCTTTCTTTTTCTGCTGCTTCTAGTTCCAGCTTTTTCACTTCTAATTCTTTTTCCTTTTCATTTGCCTCCAATTCAAGTTTTCTCAGCTCCTATGCTTGTTCAGTTAGAAATGAAGAGGCTTGAATTTGAAGTCTCATTACCTCCAGTTGTGACTCACTAGTGTCAGGTATCACTTCCAACATTAAATGCTGTGCTATACCTTCAATTATATTGCTTTCTTAGTTCCTGCAGGTAACCCCAATTGTAACTTCTCCGCCAATTCCAATAACTTAACTTTATTTACCTTTTGTAAACCAGCCAAAGTTATAACTTCAACTCAAACAAATCTAAGCAACTGCCAGAGCCAAATTGCAGTCTCGCCACTACAAAAAAAACCTCACACCAACTCCTAAATTCAAAGTGCTTCTCATACTCGTAACCTTAAGATTCACCAACTCCAAAAAAAATCAATGATTTTCAAATATATCCCGCAAAGAGCCCTCAACTATTTTATGGCATAGACAATGGTAAATGCTGAATCGTTCAAATCCCAGAGGGAAACTTGAAACAACTATCACAACTAATTTTCAATTTGTATAAATTTCGAGATGAGTGCCTTGAATTCAGCAGTAATAAGACCACGAAGTCTCATAGGTTTTTATAAAACTAAATTAAAAATGTATTAATAAGAGAAAAGATTTTAAATACATACATAGATGTACAAATTACTATGATAACTTCTAAAACCCCTAATCAATCTAACTCCCAGTTACACTTTCGTCATAGCAACAGTAAGGAACATAGAGCAGAGTATTGCCATGGGGGGGGGGGGGGCAAGCCGGCTGCCGCTTGCGTTCGGCACTGAACCGCAATTTCACGCTGGCTGGCCAGTTAAGGCCTGCCCAGCATGAAACGGGAGGAGGGTGAACGGGCCAAGCGTGAATTTCACGGACGCGCACAAATGAGTGCTTCATTATCTCCCTGAGGCACAGAGCTGCCTCAGGGAGATGAAGCATTGTTTTAAAAAAAAAGCAAATAAAGATATAATAAAACATGTCCCCTGTCACATGAGCAAGGTCATGTTATTAATTCAATTTCAAAACTTTTATTATATTTTTAATTGCTTTTGAAAACTTCATGCCAACCGTGGATGAGGTTTCCAAAAAAATGCAAAGGCTGCTTGGCCTTTTCACCGCGAAAAATTTAGGCTGATTGCTTACTTAATGGCCTTAACAGGCCTTTTAATTGTCGGCTGGCACGATGCTAGCGCGCGCCCTCCAACTGAACTATCGTGCAACTGCGCATTGACATCGGCATGCTCAGCCGAAGTTAACATGCGCCATTTCACGCTCGAGTGGGTCAGGCATGCACCCGCCCATCGAGCGAAAATTTCTGCCCATAGATTTTAAAAGGCCCAGGCAAAGAAACGTGCTACCCTGAACAAGTCAAATTCGAAGTGAATTCTCTTTTCAGTCCCTGGGGCAGAATTTTCTGCCTGTTGTGCAAGAGTGGACGCGGACGGGCGCGGACCTGATCGCCGACCGCGATCGGGTCCATGCCGCCATTTTAGGCGGGCAGGCCAATTAAGGCCCACCCAACGTGAAACGCGGCTCCCGAGGTCAGTGGGAGTGGGTAGGTGGGTGGCGGTGGGACTGCTATGACTGCCGGGTCCAATGGCGACCCAGTGGCCTGTTTAAAAGTACTCCTGTAGCCTTGCAAAGGCTGTGAATCGTGGCCTGCAGAAGGGCACCCCAGAGCACTGCTGGTGAGCCGACCAGGCAGAAGGGTAGGGCAGGGGACCAATGTGCCCCTCATTTCTCAGATAATTGCCTTGCTGCCCTCAAGGAGGTGGCAACGCAGCAGGAGATCCTTGTTCCGAGGGACGGGAGGAGGAGGCCTCCCCACATGACCAAACGTGCCTGGGAGGAGGTGGCAGAGGTGGTGAGCTCCTGCGACGTGCGGATCCAGTGTTGCAAGCACTTTAATGCCTTTTTGCGCTCTGGAAGGGTGAGTACCACGTTGGCATTGGTTACTTAACCCAGCAGGTAGATGTTCCCCCCTGGCCGCAACCGCAGCCCTCCCACCACCACCACCACCCCACCCCACCTCCCCCCCGCCCCCCCGACGCTGAGTGTAGTGACTGCATTGAATTAACAACGTGTCCTTCGCTGGGTGGACCAGCAGATATTGCCCATACCAACGTCACCCTGAGAGGGTGGTGAAGAGATGGGTTCTGCCCCGCAGCATGTGGTACACTGAGACCCAGGTTACTGTTTTATGGGTGGATTTGCTCCTAGGCGCAGAGCTGGAACTCCAGGACATGTCAAAGTCAAGGTGCTGACATGCTGGGAGGGGAGCTTCCAGGTGGCAGGGCACTGATCGATCTGCTGCCCTTGGCGTTCCGTGTGCTTGTGCCTTCTTGCTTTGCAAGTTTGGATCATGTGGTGCCAAATGTGATGTAGGCTGCATTTGGCAAGGGGGCGGCGGTGGAGGGAACTGGCCTGGCATCTTGTGTGAGTGTGCGGCAGCTGCGGGGTGAGGAGGCGCTGGAGCCCTGGAACGTTCCAGTCTGGTTGGGGTGGGACGGCAGCGAAGAGATTCCAGGTACAAGTTGCACTAATCAATGCTCTTCTCTCCTCTTCAGGAGAAGAATGCTCATAATGCCACAGACCGGTTGAGGACTGGCGGAAGGCCAGCCCAGTTGGCCATCATTTCCAGGTTCGAGCAGGAGGTCCTGAATCTGGAGAGACACCATGCGCCCAGGTCCCAGGTGATGGTGAGGCTGGGGTGCCATAGGCAAGTATGTTAGCCCAGCACTGAAGTTGCAATTAGCATCCCAGCAGCCATGGCAGTGCTAAATGTTCAGTGATTGAAGTTTGCAACATGGCTTGACCATTGCTTATGGAAGGATGAGTGCATAATGATCCGGGGGACAGGGATGCACATTGACATTGTCTCCACGTTACGCGTTAACTAATCAAATGTCCTTGTTATTGCTTTTAGCATCAGCGGAGCAAGGCCAGGAGAAGGAGGAGGCACAGGGGCCCCCTCTCCCACCTGAGGGTCCTGAAGTCTCTGACCCACCAGCGTCACACCATCTCTGCCAGACAGGCACCAGCGCAGGTACGAGTACCTCGGTGGGAATTAGATCATCAGCTAGTGTCCCGGGGCACACCGTTGGGGGCACTTCACAGTCACTGGAGGAGCTGGCAGAGACAGAGAGTGCCCATGGTGCCAGCAATCGGAGAACTGCAGGGGACCAGGCACATGCTTAGTCGGTCGCTGATGATGTGCCTCTGAAATTGTCCATGAGGCAGCAATTGCTGGAAGTCCAGCAGGATGTGCGGGAGGATCTGGCAGAGATACATGAGGCGATGCTTGGCTTGGGCTCTGTGGTGGAGGAGTCCTCGCAGACCATCGCCAATGCAATGAACCTCATGGCCATGTGTCCTCCATGGAGAGAGTAGCAACTCTCGTGGAGTGGCTCCTCCAGGAGACCAATCAGGGATTCCTGGGGATGCACACGGACCAGCAAGCCCTCACATCGGCATTGACCTCAGCTGGTCAGTGCCAGTGTGGGAGATGGTCTGGGCACCAAGTTTCCCAGTTCGGTGCGCATCCATCTACGGTGAGCAGGGAAGTCCGAAGCAACCTCACGTCAGCACAGCAGCTGCCTGTCGTCTCTACGAGCTCCTCTCATGGCACTCTGGAGGAGGGCAACAGCTCCTCCGCCAATGACTGTGGCGTCCAATGAGGCTGCGACAACTGTGAAGATGCCAGCTGTGGAACTGGCCGCTCCCTCCCAGGTAGGGCCAGCACAGGCTCCACGGGCCGAAGGACGTCCGCCAAGGTCATCGAGGCCAATAGGACAGCACAGTGAGCAGGCTGTCTCAGATGCCAGTACCAGTGATGGGACAGCACCTAGACGTAGCACCCGGTTGCGTAAATTTAAGGCACCATAGGCACACCACGGGTTATTCACTGGTGCTTTTGTGTTGCCCCGCAATTAGGTCATGATTAGTTGGTGTGGTGTTTAACACCTTTGTCATTTTGTTTCTTTAAGATCATTTTGTTAAATCATTAAATTTAGACATGTGACCATGGCTGAGGGTGCCTCTTTTCTTCTGCAGGTGGATGGTTACCCATGATGTTAGTGAGTGAGTTGTTTGACATTGAGCTTTATTGACAAGACCCTTAGTTAATGTTCCTATCCAGACAGACTCAGCACTCATGTATCAAATATGGAGCCTGCAGCACAGGCTTTTGTTGGAGGTCCATGTGTGGTGTTCTAGCTGAAGGTTCATTGGATTAAAGCCTCCTGGGTGTCCCTGCAGTATGCCCGGGTCAGCATCTACCCCTTCAGCACTTCCCTGTGTGTACTCATCCTCGGACTCACTGCTGGACTCATCGTATGCAGCTGCAGTCATTGTGTCGACATCTTCCTCATCCACTGCGTCACCCCTTTCCAGCGCAAGATTGTGGAGAGTGCAGCATGCAACCACTATCAGTGACACACGATCTGGTGGGGTATTGCAGCCCCGAGCGGTCCAGGCATCGAAAGTGCATCTTGAGAAGACCGACGGTTCTCTCCACCACAGCCCTTGTGGAGACGTGGCTCCTAGTGTACCGCTGCCCAGCTTCTGTTCTTGGATGACAGAGAGGCTTCATGAGGGGATAGCCCTTGTCACCCAGCAGCCATCCATCCAGCCGGGCTGGAGCACTGAAGAGCCCCGGCACCTGGGAGTGACTGAGGATGTAGGCGTCGTGGGAGCTGCCTGGGTACCTTGCACAGACTTGTAGAATCAGCATCCTGTGATCACACACTATCTGCACGTTCACAGAGTGGAAGCCCTTCCTGTTGAAGAAGGTACCAGGCTCACCTGCTGGCACCTTGATGGCCACATGTGTGCAGTCTATTGCACCCTGGATGCGGGGGAAGCCAGCAATTGCTGCAAAGCCTCTAGCTCACTCTGTCAGGCCGGCCTGGTCCCAATGGTAGTGGATGAACATCAATGCCCGTCTGAACAGAATGTCTGTGACCTGCTTGACACAACTGTGGATTGGGAGACACCACAAAGATCACCCACCGAGCCCTGGAAATAACCAGAGGCATAGAAGTTGAGAGCAGCTGTGACCTTTAGAGCCACTGGCATGGGGTGCACACCCACACAGTTAATGGAGATCCCAGGGCCTATCATCTGACAGATGTCGTTGACCGTCTCCCTTGAGAGATGGAGCCTCCTTTGGCACTGCACCTCAGACATATTGAGGTAGCTGCTTCACCGCCTGTATACCCTGGTAGCAGGATAGAGGCATCTTCTGCGGCCCCTTGTGCCTTGGACTTCCTGTTGGCCTTGTGCCCCTTGTGCCTGCGCCTCTCCTCCCAAAGATGGCTCCCATGGAAGCTGAATGTGCACTCCTGGCCTCCTCCCCCTTCTGGCCCTCCCTTCCTCCTCAGAGGAGGTGCCTCCAGTGGAGAGCATAACTCCCATTCCCAGGCTAAGGGAAGGCTTCCTGAAATCTGCAGGCCCCCAAAAAGGATATTCATTGTCGAGTGCTGACCTGAAGGTTGAGAGTCCTGTCCCAGCAGCTGGTATGAGTTTTGAAGTATTTCTGCTCACACAGTATCAGCAACTTTCAGAAATAAATATCTGACTGAGCACATTCGCGACCCCAGTGAGCCCTCTTATCCCACCGGCGGATGAGGTTTATACAAATGTCTCCTACCCGCCTGCCCGCTGCACCCATGCAACAAGAGCTCTTAAGATGTAACTCTTTCAAGTTAACACGTTTCCATGTGTATTCAAATGAGGCTTTATTGTTTCAAAGTTTGCCATTGTGAGATTTGAACTCTTGATCTTAGGGTTACAAACCCAGTACCATAACCACTTGGCTATTTAGGCCTGCACCCATGCAACAACCTGAAGATCACACGGGCCCTGAAAAATCACCGTCAATTGACGCTTCAAGGGCCTTAAGTGGCCCCTTAATTAATGGCGGGCGCGCATCGGAGATCATTGCATGCCCGCCCACTGAAATATCATGATGGCACGTGGTGACATTGGGACACTCGCCCGATGTCACCTCGCATCATTTTACACATCGGCCCACCCCCGCTCGCCAACGGGAAATTTCTGCCCCTGGAGACAGCAGCTTGAGGCAGTGAAGTTGAAAGCTTTTTCCCACACTTGTAAGATCTTAAAAATGCCTCCCCTTCCACACAGCCTTTGCTCCTTTATACATATCTTCCTCTTTGAATGCAAATACCCATTGATTCATTATGTCTTTGGAATTTATCTCCCTGATAATAAAAACCTCTCCTAGCACTAAGTTTTACCAGTAATCTTTGGGAAAAATAAACATACTGTTTCGAAACTTCACCTGGCTAGGTGACACGTTTCACCCCTCCTTTGAAAACAATCCAGTCTGGTTAATTTCAAAATTCAAATGTTGCCTTGAAACCTATGTTTCTAAACTTACCCGATTAACATTTCAAACATAACCTCTCCTTTTACATGTAACCACATCTTGTTCCTTGAGCTGGCATTCCCCTGCCCGCCGGGTCCCACTTAGAGCAGCAATCTCAATGTTGAAACATCTGAGCTCCCAGGCAACGACAGCAGTGCGCTGTTCCGGTCTGTCACTGTTGGGTTGTTCATGATGGTCCTTACGTTCCAGGTCCTGAACTTCATTTTAAGGAGGTGCAAGATGCCTGTACGTGAGCTCTTTTAACGTGAGGTGGCCGTTGCACACCAGCTACCACACAGGCTTGACGGAGCAAGGTCTTAGTCCAGTGGCAAGGGGTCTGAGACAACTGAAGGCGAGGCTCCACTGTGTGGGCCTAGGACATACAGACACACATACTCCTACTGTCCTCTTTTCTCCTCCCCACAGGACGTCTCTCCCTGGGATTCATAAAGAGCAGTAGCAGCCTCATGATCTCGCTGTTGGCCCGTGCTGCACTGCTCCGGGCAGTAACCACCACATGGTGATTCCAGCCTCTGGGTCCTCACGTGCTCTTCTGGGTGGTGGTTGCTGTCTCCAGGCCCTCTTTCCCCCCATTCTTCTAAGTGATGGTCATTGCCTCCGGGTCCTCAACCACTCTGGCTTTCCACTGCCAAATGCCTCTGCCAACTGAGAGGCAATCCCCTGAACTCCCGTTGCCCTATCTCTCAACTCTCACTGATTTATCCCCTGAACAATCACTGTTTTATCTCCCGACCTCTCGCTCTTTTATCCCCCGACCTCTCGCTCTTTTATCCCCCGACCTCTCGCTCTTTTATCCCCCGACCTCTCGCTCTTTTATCCCCCGACCTCTCGCTCTTTTATCCCCCGACCTCTCGCTCTTTTATCCCCCGACCTCTCGCTCTTTTATCCCCCGACCTCTCGCTCTTTTATCCCCCGACCTCTCGCTCTTTTATCCCCCGACCTCTCGCTCTTTTATCCCCCGACCTCTCGCTCTTTTATCCCCCGACCTCTCGCTCTTTTATCGCCCGACCTCTCGCTCTTTTATCGCCCGACCTCTCGCTCTTTTATCGCCCGACCTCTCGCTCTTTTATCGTCCGACCTCTCGCTCTTTTATCTCCCCATTTCGCTCAGAATTATCCCCCCACCTCTCGCTGATTTATTCCCCGACCTATCGCGGGATGAGATGGGGTTGTTGCCTGGCTCTCCACAGCCTACATGGTACCCACATGGGCAACGACCTCTGGATCCTCCCCATCCCAACGCAAGTTTCTCTCCAGCCCTGAGCAAGAACCCTGGCACCAGGCAGGCAACATAACTGTCCGGACTCTCGCTCCTCACTGCAGAGAACAGTGTCAATCTCCCTCACTATAGTCTCCTACTATACTACATTTCTTTTGGCTCCCCCAACTTGAATGGCTTCCTGTACCCCAGTGCCATGGTGAGTCAGCTCATCCACCTTACAGCCCCCACTTTCATCCAAACAAACTGAAAGAACCTCAAACCTGTTGGACATCTGCAGAGGCTGACACTCCTGCATTCCTGCCCACCGGGTTTCCTTACCTGCCTCAGCTACAGTCACACCCTCCTGTCCTTGACCACCTTCCAAACCCGAAGATCCTATCCTAATGGCGTGACTGCCTCCTGGTACAAAACGTCCAGGTAACTTTCCCTTTCCCTGATGTGTTGCAGTGTCTGCAGCTCAGCCTCCAGATCAATGACACTGAGCTGAAGCTCCTCAAACCACAGTCACCATATCTGAGAAACAAAATCCACATATACACCATCTAGTATGCAACTGTCTTGATATCAGACCATCCAGTCCCTTCCCATCCATACTGCTTGCAATGCAATATTCTTTGGATTTTGTTATCATTGAAATGCCAAGTAGTTCTGGGAGGTTTCACATCGAAAGTGAGGCAGCAATGCAAAATATGTCAGTCACTGGTGATCAAAAAATCATCCTCAATGGCAAAACTCCCAATTTAACTGTAGCTGTACTGCAGGTTCCTTTTTGTTGGTCTAAATTGAATTTTTGTTGCATTCCTTATATTCTTAGCTGCTAAGTGGAAGAATTTGTCAACAAGCTCCTCACAGAATGTTCAGCTTTCATACTGCAATTCAATCAGAGGAATTGACATATTTCACTGATGAGTTCCTGTTCTTTGGAACACCATTTCTCATCAAACTGCCAGTATACTGACCAAAGATTGAAGCTAGGGTCAGGGTTTCAGACCCACATGGGGGGGGGGGCGAGTATGAAAATTCACACTGCCAGCCAACTGGCAGCTGGTTTGCTGGCTCCATCCCAACCTGGAAGCGGGATTATAGTTGGCAGGGTTACCCACCCTGCTGGTAGCTAATTAAGGCTGGTTAACTGCCTATTGTCAGGACTTTCCAGTTGGCCTGCAGGGCCACCCAAAGTGGGAGGGACTAGGCCAGCTGCCTGGCAGTGGAAGATTGGCAGCAGACTGGGGGCCCAGTGCTTCAGAAAGGCTCTGAGGCCCTCCTGCCTGCTTGGCCTCAGCTCTAGCCACAGGCCACCCTGTAATGTGATGCCCCCTCCACAATGATGGCCCAATTGATGAGGGCATTTTAAATTTAAAAGTTGGAAAGAGAGTGCCTCAAAATGGAGGCAATCTCTCTCTCACCTGAAGTGCAGGCTGCTGCTTCTTGCAAGCTGGAGGGCCTCCCACTGGCTCTCCAGCTTAGAGATCCTGCCCACCATCCTTAATCAGATGGTACACCCACTCCCTGGACACTAATTGGCCAATTCTGGGAAAATCACAACTGGGTGACTGTTCCCCAAGCACTGTGGTGTTGTGACTACCATTTGGCCCCGACATTGGATCCAAAGGCAAAATCATATCCTGGGATCTATCACGGTTTGTGTTTATTAACAGAGCAATGGATAAATTTACCACTCCATTAGGAGAGGTCAACTGATGTGGTATAGAACAGGCTGGACACAGGGTCATTAATTGGCAGCACCTTGGAGGCAATGCAGTTACCTATTCTTATGGAAATGTCTTCTGATGTAACCTCGTGACCGCTCTGTTTGAACTACAACAGAACAGGTAAAACCAGAATAACACGCATGTAAAGATGTGAAATGCATAGTTTATGCATAGTAGGGGAACCTATTCATCAATCAGCAGGTCTCATTTTCCTCTGCTTCTTTGAAATTGTTAGTCATACCAAGTTTTAATTTTGAGTGCCAATACAAGATCCTACATAGTTGCACGGTAGCCTTGAAACACTTGTAAGCACAACTTGAAAGCCACTGTTCTAACGCAAAAAATAAAAGGATAAAAGAAGGCTAACTTCGCCAAAAAAGTGTAAAATAAAAAGAACAGATGGAGTGTTCTTAGCTTCTATAGTAACTTTCTCTGGTTTGCTTTTCCCAATGAAAAGTCAGACATGTTCGATCTCAGATGGCCAGGTGGTGAAGGATAGAACTGCAGTCTAATCTTTACACAAACACAAAAGCAAAATACCCAACTTCTGATGAAAGATCTGTTTCTCCCCCCACAGATGCTACCTGACCAGCTGAGTATTTCCAGCACTTTCTCTTTTCCACACGCTGTGATTTGTCTCTGTTCGCCCCTCTGCTTTCAGTGTTTTTGGCGAGTAATCTGAACAGGATCTCAAGATAAATAAACAAATACTAAAGCTGAAACAATCTAATATGCAGCATACACCTATCCACAAGATAATGGCCAAACTGTAGGAATAAAGGCAATGAGGTTATTATGAGCAGAAATGCGCAAAATAAAAATGTGAGTCCGGAGAGATTTTCACTATACGGCTAAATTTACATACAAAGAATATAAAAATAAATAGAATTGGGTTCCAAGAGAGGCAACAAAGGCTGGTTATATTAGCAAGTTCAGGGAATTACATAAGTGCCTGTTGAAAAATTACAAGTTATCATGGGATCTGAGTTTTCCTAGACACTGACAACAGCCAATGAACCACCGGGATCTTTTCCGATCCTGTACATTGCAAGTTCCGAAGAGCTAGCGATGCTTCAAAGCTTAGCTTTACCATTCAATGATTAGTAAGGTAAAACAGCAGAGTAAAAGCAAATGAACAAACTTACAATAAATTCTAGTTCATAATAGTTGGATCCTATCTGCTACAATTTTGTTTCAATACACGATTAGATGGAAAACTAGTGTTTTTCTGTACAATGTTCAGCTTTTGAAAAACAAGTACTGTGCATTCATTAACTTGACATTTATTTGAAACAAAATCTTGTGAAAAAAAGAGTTACACTGCTGATTTGAAAATTATCTTTTCTGTATTATACAAATGCAATTTTCGAAAGGAAAAAGGTACCATATTCAACCAGAGTATATATAGTTTGCTTAATCAGCAATTCAAAGTAAGGCATCTACAATAATTATGGCGATTTGCTCATCATACATTAGCACAAATTCATAATAATTAATGCACAGATAAACAAATTCTGTAGCTGTTAAACCAATTAACTTCTTGAATGTCAGTTACTCAAATTTCCCAGTTTAATTAATGAGTAGACTCCCATAGCAAAGAACAGCTTAAACAATTTGTCTATTCAGTAATGCCTCATAAGCAAAGTTTTCTAATGTGACAATACCTACCTGGGAAAGGTCCGACTTCGGAGCTCTTTTATGAACACCTGGCTTCCATTCTGCACTGGTCTTATAATATCCACAGTATGTATCGGCTCATACTTTTGCCTTTTCTTTTTCACTAGAAAGTATAAAGAGGAAAATACTGTACTTAAAACATGTAATGATAAATTACAGCATGCTAACAGCGTCTTTTAATCGTGATGTAATGTGAAAAGAAAGATCACAAGGGAAGAAAGGTGTCAGACACATTTAGAACCATAGAACTCTACAGCACAGAAAACAGGCCATTCGGCCCTTCTAATCTGTGCCGAAATATTATTCCGCTGAAAATATGAAAATATGTTTTCAGTCAGTGCCTGTTGTGGCCTTAAGATGTCAAAAAGTACTTTACAGTTGATGAAATACTTTTGAAGTGTAATCACTGTTGTAATGTCGGAAAGTGTCATGACCAGAAGACATGAACGAAAATATGTATATACATATATCTATATCAACTTGGCCAAGTTATAAAATTATAATTTTTTAAATGGACAAAAGCCTTACCCTGACATGCCTGACTAGTCATGACTCATACCAGAGGAATTTCTAGCCGTCAGACAACAGTTCCGCCTGCAGAACCTCATTATCTGTCAAAAGGTGCTAATGCACACCATCCACCCACCCCCACTGAATGGCACAAAGCCTCTTCTGGCCACCAGAAAGGCAGTGTCTCCTAGGACAAAAGAGTCCCTGACTCCTCTATTAAACATCTAAAAGGTTCCAGACATGGAAAATGCATCCTTTGTCCAAAAACCAGGGGGAGGAGTGGGAGGTATGTCACATGACCTTCCCCAAGCAGCTAGAACCTGTAATATTGCCGTGTGGAGCTGAACCAGGCAGTCTACCATTTACCAGCTAACAGGTAGCAACAGAGATCTCTGCCGCAGGTTTATGTTGCCAAGCACCCATCTACACTGTGTTCTACTGGAACATCTAAGCTTTTGTATCTGTGCCTAGGAGACTAATTCATCTCTATGTGCCTTCCCTCATCACAGAAGTTATCGCATCTGGAAAAACGGTTACCCTGCAACTGTTTCAGCCTGTTAACTTCTGAAGGAATACACCATTGGACTTTTTGATTCCAGACTCTGGACTCAAGTGAAACCTTAATTCTTATTTTGTCTGTGGTCTTGACCCTGGGCCCCTTTCATTCCCTTATCCTTCTTTTGTTGTATGAATGCAAAAAGTCGGAGACATTGCAAACCTGCTTCCCACATTTTTGTGTGTGTGTAAAATAAACTAAATCTCTGATTTCATCCTTCCTCGAGTTTGTTGTGGGATTATTAATACAGGATTGGATCACTCCAAAACTGAAGGATTGGGGAACATACACCACCACTTATAAAGGGGGAAATGAAAAATCAAAAATACCTTTCTGTTTACGAACAGGTAGAGAGTGAAGAAATCAGGGCTTAATTTAAACACTCCCCCCTTGTCTGTATAAGAAACTGGAAGCTCACATCCGGGATTGGTTCAAAATAGAATTTGACTGGGGGCCAAGTTAAGAGATGAGCCAAATTAGAGATAAAAGAGCCAACTGGAAGCCAAAAGATGGAAACTCGGTGGCTGGGGCTAATTTTAAGACAAGTAACTTGCAACAGCAAATTCCTTGCATCAACACTAAGAAAATGGCAATGTTTGCTGCCCAAACATTTGTTTAGCAAGAGAATTTAAATGGGGTAAGTTTAGAAATCCTTAGCACAGGTCAACTGAAAGCTGTAGCTTGGGAGATAACAGTTCAACTTGCCTAGCAAAAAATCAAACAAAGTGAACTGATCCAGTCACTGGTAGATCTTTTGGATCTCACGTTACCAGTAGAGCAGTTAAATGAAGAGTTCAACCACCTCTCTGAGTCCCCTCCCCTGGGCCAATTTCAGGCTGGTAAAGCTTAAATTGCAGCTTGAATTTCAGGGGAGGAGGGAAATAGAGGGAAGCTCAAGAGAGGGAAAGAAAGAACGTGAGGCAAGAGAGAGCAAGTGAACAAGAGAAGGAAAGAGAATTCCAGCTTCAAAAATTGGAAATGGAGCTAGCAGCTCAAAGGGAGTGAGAAAGAGCAGACAGCTAGAAGCTGCAAGGGGAAGCCTCTCTCTACCTGGTAGCACCCCCTAGTTCCCTAACCCGGAACCACTCTCTATGGTCCTCAAGTATGCGAGATTCCTTCCCAAATTTGAGGATAGTGATGTGGAGTCATTTTTTACTACCATTGAGAAAATAACAGGACAGCTAAAATGGCCCTGAGATCTGGACATTTTTAATTCAAGGGCAGCAGTCAGGGAGAACCCAAGAGGTCTACTCCATACTGCCTTCTGATGCGTCCCTGAATTATGAGCAGACTAAGACTGCCATCATAAGTGACTACAAGTTAGTCCTGGGGCCATACCACTGGCAATTCTGTAATGGCCATAAGAAGCTAACCCAAACATATATTGAATTTGAATGGCTGGAACAAGTCGCGTTCGACCGATGGATAAGTTCCCTAAAACTCCCATGCATCTATGAGGGATCATGTGAGGTGGTACTGTTGGAGGAATTCAAAAATCGCCTACCCTCCAAGCTGCAGATACACCTACAGAGGCAGAGAATCCTCACAGCCAGCGGTGCGGTAGTCACAGCAGACAGCTATGACATCACCCACAGGTCTGTAAACTCAGACAGGCTCTTTCCAAACCATACCGCTGAGCATTGGAAAGATAAGCAAGGCAACCTCGAGAGGAAAGGCCCCACTCCCCCACCCAGAAAAGAGAATAAAAAGAGGGTGTGAGAAGCCCCCAGGCAGCCCAAAAGGAGAACACGTGGAGCTGATGTGTGCTCTTTGCGACAAAATAAGCCATTCCAGACCTGAGTGCTGGAGATTGCAAGGCAAGCCAGTTGGCCCAGTAGGGCTTCAAATGAACGAAGGATGCCCCAATGGGTAGTGCAGCGGAACAGGCAGAGCCTCTCTCTACAGAAACTTACCCTTTGGAGGGCATGGCACAATATGTGTCTGAGGCGGACAAACTCCCAGAGTTTCCGGAATTTCACCTCAGAATGTGAGCAAGTCCGTGGTACTGTTCTGGGACATGGGCCACTCAGTCCTTAATGTTGCAGGGAAACTTAAACCTACCCCTGAGTCCTCCCTGAAGGCCAAAGCCCTGATCAGTGGAGTGGGAGGAGGATGTGTGTTTGCACCACTCCATAGGGTCCACCAAAATGTGACCTTGTTTCAGGCCCTGTCACAGTAGGAATTTTCCAACACTACCAGTACCAGGAGTCAATTTCCTCCTTGGGAACAATTTAGCTGACAGCCAGGAGCTAGCCAGCGAAAGAAATGAGGCCTCTGCCAAGCAGCAGAAAACTACCGAAGGGAGGAAAGCTGGAGAAGGTCCCGAAGCCCAAAAGGGTGGAATAGCGCCCATGGACCTCAAGCGAAAGCTGCTCTAAAAGGTAGCAAAGCCGGAGCCAGGCCAGTAAAATTAAGAGGTCCAGGGAAGGCTCCTAGAACCTGAAATAGATTCCCCAAGTATACCTGCATTAATTTGGGACCCGAGAATTCCTGGAGCAGAGAATAGTGAGGCAAATGCCCCACATAGCCAAGAGCCTGAAGGAAGGCTGGTTATTAAGCACGAAAAGGAAAAGGGTAAGGACTTGCCTGACGTATGACCAGCGGAAACCTTCTTTCTGACATTAAATAGGGAAAAGGGGGAGTTCCCAAACCAATAAGCAGATAGGGATGAAATCCCTCCTACTGTCAAAAAGCCACAAAGGAGTGAAGCTGGTACTGCACCTCCACTTGAGGGCAGAGGTGTTCCAAGGTACATGGAACTCGTTATGCAAGCTCGCACTCCCAAGTCAAAGACCCCAGCTAGGAAGCCATTGATTGGTTTGGCCCATAGCTGTATGGCAAATTTAAATGTGGACCAGAAAAGTTCCCAAACTGGCCCAGAAAGAGTGAGGGTAACACCTCACTTTGTTGAAAAGCCACTGGGAGGTACAGCAAGAGCTGACCATCCACGAGATCACATTGGTGCCCCGAAAGACACAATGCCTGTCCTTCAACTGACCAGCAGAGGGATCCCAATCAGACTGGACCCAATGCTCATCCACCATAATGCAGAATCGCGAGGTGATCAGACAGAGTTAACCACCCTATTTAAAATTATCCATAAGCCCCAACCAGGCTACATCACTGTAGCCTTCTTGGTATGACTGCCAAGCATTGTTTGAAATTTAAACCAGGCAGCTTGACCCTGATTGGTCAAGGGGTTGCCCTGAAGAATGAACCAGTGAATGGCTGTCACTACTTTTGTCTGTGACATCTTTTGGTTATCTGCTCCTTGTCCCAACAACCACCACCCCCCCCATCCCCCCACTGCCCCCCACCCCCCGCCCCCGTAAACCAGCATATATTTCACCCCTTTCTTATTTCTACTTAGTTCTGTTGAAGGGTCACGAGGACTTGAAACGTCAACTTTGTTCTTCTCCGCCAATGCTGCCGGACCTGCAGAGTTTTTCCAGGTATTTCTGTTTTTGTAATGGCTGTCACTAATTTTGTTTAGCTGAAACAAGCACAATGTATGCACGTGTTCTTGCTGCCTGCAAAGAACAGGGCCCTGTGTATTAATATATGTACCTTCCAGTACACACAATGCACCATAATGCGAGCCCAACTGACAATCTTAAATTGGTTGTCAATGTAATTCTTAGCACGCTGAGGATTATTTAGCAAATATTGTCCAATCGTGGAATCCCATTCAATGTTGGACACTGTTTTGAGTTTTGCAAGCACAGGCTGCTTGGGTACAGCCTGTACCCTGCCCATTGCAAACAGCAGCTGGGACATGCTGTTTGAAACGATCCGCCAGTCTTTGGGACGTACGGCCTACATACATGGCATCACACTGGCATTGAAATATACCACATTATTCATTTGTGTAATAGGCAGAATGTCTTTTTGGCTTACATAGAAACATAGAAAATAGGAGCAGGAGTAAATCATTCAGCCCTTTGAGCCTGCTCTGCCACTCAATGTGATCATGGCTGATTCTTTATCTCAATGCCATACTCCCATGCTCTCCCCATACCCCTTGACACCTTTAGAATCCAGAAATCTATCTATTTCTTTCTTAAATATATTCAGTGACTTGGCCTCCATAGCCTTCTGCACTGGAGAATTCCACAGATCCACCACTCCACATGATATCAAAAAACAGCTGAAGGCACTGGACAGTGCAAAGGCCATGGGCCCTGACAACATTCTGGCAATAGTACTGAAGACTTGTGCTCCAGAACTTGCCATGCCCTAGCCTAGCTGTTCCAGAACAGCTACAACACTGGCATCCATCCAACTATGTGGAAAATTGCCCAGGTATGTCCTGTACACAAAAAGCGGGACAAATCCAACCCGGCTAATTACTGCCCCATCAGTCTACTCTTGATCATCAGTAAAGTAATGGAAGGGATCATTAACAGTACCATCAAGCGGCACTTGTTTAGCAATAACCTGCTCACTGATGCCTAGTTTGGGCTCCACCAGGGCCAGTCAGCTCCCGACCTCATTACAGCCCTGGTTTAAACATGGGCAAAAGAGCTGAACTCCAGAGGTGAAAGTGAGAGTGACTGTCCTTGACATCAAGGCCGCATTTGACTGAGTGTGGCATCAAAGAGCCCTAGCAAAACTGAAGTCAATGGGAATCGGGGGAAAGCTCTCCACTGATTGGAGTCATATCTAGCACAAAGGAATACAACTGTGGTTCTTGGAGGTTAATCACCTCAGTTCCAGGACATCACTGCAGGAGTTCCTCAGGGCAGTGTCCTCAGCCCAACCATTTTCAGCTGCTTCGTCAATGACCTTTCTTCAGTCATAAAGTTAGATGTGAGGACATTCGTTGATGATTGCAAAATGTTCAGCACCATTCACAACTCCTCAGATACTGAAGCAGTCTATGTCCAAATGCAGTAGGACCTGGACAATATCCAGGCTTGGGTTGACAAGTGGCAACTAATATTCGTGCCACACAATTGCAAAGCAATGACCAACTCCAACAAGAGAGAATCTAACCACCGCCCTTGATGTTCAATGGCATTACCATCACTGAATCACCCACTATCACCATCCTGGGGGGTTACCATTTACCAGAAACTGAAATGGACTAGCCACATAAATACTGTGGCTACAAGGTCAGAGGCGAAGAATCCTGCAACGAGTAACTCACCTCCTGATTCCCCAAAGAAGGTCCACCATCTACAAGGCACAAGTCAGGGGTGTTATGGAATACTCCCCACTTGCCTGGATGAGTGCAGTTCCCACCATCCAGGACAAAGCAGCCCGGTTGGTTGGAACCACATCCACAAACATTCACTTCCTCCACCACCAACACACAGTAGCAGCATTGTGTACCATTTACAAGATGCACTGCAGGAATTCACCAAGGCTCCTTATACAGAACCTTCCAAGCCCCTGAACGCTACCAACTAGAAGGACAAAGGTTGCAGATGGATGGGAACACCACCACCTGGAAGTTCCCCTCCAAGTCACTCACCATCCTGACTTGGAAATGTATCACCATTCCTTCACTGTCGCTGGGTCAAAATCCTGGAACTCCCTTCCTAACAGCATTGTGGGTGTACCTATGGCACATGGACTCCTGTGATTCAAGAAGACAGCTCACCACCACCTTCTCAAGGGCAACTAGGGATGGGCAATAAATGCTGGCCCAGCCAGAAGTTTCTCCTCATCTCAGTCCTAAATAGCCTACCCCATATCCTGAGATGGTGGCCCCTCGTTCTAGACACCCACCCCCCCAACCCACCCCGAGCCAGAGAAAACACCTTCCCTGCATCCGGTTTGTCCAGCCCTATCAGAATTGAATAAGTTTCAATGAGATCCCCCCCTCATTCTTCTGAACTCCAGTGAATACCGGCCTAGTCGGCCCAATCTCTCTCCATACGACAATCCTGCCATCCCAGAAATCAGTCTGGTGAGCCTTCGCTGCACTCCATCCATGGCAAGCATATGCTTTCTTAGGTAAGGAGACCAAAACTGCACACAGATCTGGTTTCACCAAGGCCCTATACAGCAGCAGTGGGACATACTTACTCAAATCCTCTGGCAATGAAGGCCAATATACCATTTCCCTTCTTAACTGCTCACTGCACCTGCAAGTTTGCTTTCAGTGACTGGTGTACAAGGGCACCCAGGTCCCTTTATACATCAACATTTCCCAATCTATTACATTTAAATAATACTCTGCCGTTCTGTTTTTCCTACCAAACTGGATAACTTCACACTTATCCACATTATACTGCATCTGCCATGCATCTGCCCACTCACTCAACCTGTCTAAGTCACCTTGAAGCCTCTTAACACTCTCCTCACCGTTCACATTCCCACCAAATTTCATGTTGTCAGCAAACTTGGGAATATTATATTTGGTTCCCTCATCCAAATCATTGATATATATTGTGAGTAGCTGGGGCCCCAAGCACTGATCCCTGCGGTACCCTGTACCGCTATAAAAGACCCGTTTATTTCTACTCTCCGTTTCCTGTCTGCTAATCAATTCTCAATCCATGCCAATATATTACCCACATTTCATGTGCTTTAATTTTACACGCTAACATCTTATGTGGGAATTTATCAAAAGCTTTCTGAAAATCCAAATATACCACATCCACTGGTTCTCCCTTATCTATTCTGCTAGTTACATCTTCAAAAAACTCCAGTAGATTTGTCAAACATGATTTCCCTTTCATAAATCCATGGTGACTTTGTCTAATCCCATTGATATTTTCTTAGTGTCCTGTTATCACATTCTAGACTCCAGCATTTTCCCTTCATCGGATATCAGGCTAACCAGTCTGTAATTCTCTATTTTCTCCCTCCCTCCTTGTTTAAATAGTAGGGTTACATTTACCACCCTCCAAGCTGCCGGGACTGCTCCAAAATCTATAGAATTTTGGAAGATGACAACTAATGCATCCAGTATCTCCTTTTGTCCCTTGGGATGTAGTTTATCAGACCCTGGGGACTTATTGGCTTTAAGTGCCATTAATTTCTCCAGCACTATTATTTTAGTAATACTAATTTCCTTCAATTCCTCCTTCTCACTGGTCAAGCATTCCCAAGTATTTCTGTGAAATCATTTGTGTCTTCCTCCGTGAAAGCAGAACTAAAGTAGTTGTTTAATTGGTCTGCCATTTCCTTGTTCTCTATTATAAATTCTCCTGTTTCGGACTACAAAGGACCTACATTTGTCTTCAATAATTTTCTTCTTTTTACATACTTATAGAAGCTTGTACAGTCCACTTTTATTTTCCTTGCAGGTTTACTCTCATACTCTATTTTTCCCTTCTTAATCAATCTCTTGGTCCTCCTCTGCTGAATTCTAAACAGCTCCCAATCCTCAGGCTTGCTACTTTTTCTAGCACCTTTATATGACTCCTCTATGTATCTAATACTATCCTTAATTTCTTTTGTTAGCCATGGTTGGGCCACCTTTCCTGGTGTATTTTTGCACCAGAAAGGATTATATAACTGTTGCAATGCCTACATTTGTTCCTTAAATATTAGCCATCTGCCTATCCAGCTTTTAATGAACTTCCCCAATCTATCTTAGCCAACTCACACCTAATACCCTCGTAGTTTCCTTTGTTTAGATTTAGGTCTCTAACTTTGGATCAGATTACTTCACTTTCCATCCTAAAGGAGAATTCTATCATGTTATGGTCACTGCTCCCTAAAGGACCAGACACAACAAGATTATTAATTAACCCCTTCTCATTGCACAATACCAAATCTAGGATAGACTGTTCCCTAGGCGGTTCCTCGATATACTGGTCTAAAAAACCATCATGTACACACTCCAGGAATTCTTCCG
Organism: Carcharodon carcharias; assembly: GCF_017639515.1. Taxonomy (NCBI): domain Eukaryota; kingdom Metazoa; phylum Chordata; class Chondrichthyes; order Lamniformes; family Lamnidae; genus Carcharodon; species Carcharodon carcharias. Next base: position 34,456,720 of record NC_054473.1, read on the forward strand.
CCACAGTATTATTGCTAATTTGGTTTGCCCAGTCTATATGTAGATTGAAGTCACCCATGATTACTGTAGCACCCTTATTACATCCATCTCTAATTTCCTGGTTAATGCCGTGACCTACCTTATCACTACTGTTTGGAGGCTTGTGGGCAACTCTCACTAATGCTTTCTGCCCCTTATTGCTTCTTAGCTCCACAGACTGAATCGACATCTAGATTTTCTGAGCCAATATCCCCTCTCACTATCACACTGATTTCATCCTTAATTAACAATGCCACACCATTTTCTTTTCCTTTTTGCCTGTCCGCCCTAAATATTGAGTACCTTTGGATATTCAGTTCCCAGCCCTGTAATCATAATCATATCGTATCCATTTACATCTATTTGCGCTGTTAATTGGTCTACCTTATTGCAAATGCTTCTTGCATTCAGATACAGTGCCTTTACACTTCTCTTTTTCACATTTTTACACATTTCTTTGTACTATGGCCCTATTTGCTACTAGCCCTTGTTTCCTCTCTCTTCCACTTTTGCTTTCTACTTTTCTGTTTTTCGTTCCTATCTTTGTTTCCCTCTCTTGTATCTCCTCACTCAGGCTCCCAGCCCCCTGCCAGTCTACTTTAAACCCTCCCCCACAGTACCAGTGAATATCCCTGCAAGGATATTGGTCCCGATCCTGCTGGGATGCAATCCGTCCAGCTTGCAGAGATCCCATCTTCCCCAGAATCGGTCCCAATGCCTCAGGATTCTAAACCCTTACCTCTTCCACCATCTCTGCAGCCACGCATTCATCTGGTCTATTCTCCTATTCCTGATCTCACTAGCACGCGACACTGGGAGTAATCCTGAGATTACTACTTTTGAGGTCCTGCTTTTCAATTTATCTCCTCGTTCCCTATATTCTGCTTTCAGGACCTCATCCCTCTCTTTACCTATGCCGTTGGTACTAAGATGGAACCTCTAGTTGTTCACCTTCTCCCTTCAGATTGTCCTGCAGCCGTTCAGTGACATCCTTGACCCTGACACCAAGGAGGCGACATACCATCCTCGTATCAAGTCCGCGGCTGCAGAAATGTCTATCTGTTCCCTTTACGATAGAATCCCCTATCACTCTTGCTGTTCCACTTTTTTTTCTCTCCCAACCCTGTGCAGCTGAGCCACTCGTGGTGCCACAGAATTGGGTCTTGCTGCATTCCCCTGAGAAGCCATCGCCCCCAGCAGTATACAAAACGGAAAATCTGTTAGAGAGGGAGATGGACGCAGGGGACTCCTGCACTTCCTGCCTAGTGCTTTCACTCTGTTTGGCAGTCATCCATTCCCTTTCTGCCTGTGCACCCTTGACCTGTGGTGTGACCACCTCACTGTACGTGCTATCCACAAAGATCTCATCCTTGCGGATGCTCCAAAGTGACTCCAGCTGCAGCTCCAGCTCCGAAGTGTGAATTTCAAGTAGCTGCAACTGGAGACACTTCCTGCAAACGTAGTCACCCTGGACACAGGAAATGTCCTTGACTTCCCACATCACACAGGAGAAGCATTCCACTTGGCCGAGCTGCCCTGCCATGAACTTCCCTTAAATTATTCCCATTACTTTTACTTCCTCTATCTCGGAGAATATCAAGCACAGGAAAAATACTCACCAGGTCCCACTTACTAAGGCCACTACTCTTCCTACTGAAGAAAGGTAGAAAATTAAAAGATTCCTCCTTCCCTCTTCACCGAATTCCCTCTCTCACCAAACTGCAACTGAAGCCCTCTAATGCAGCCCAAAGCAGCACTCCAGGGCAAACAAAAGCAGCACTTTAGATGGCTTGCTTTTAGGCTGTCTGAATCTAGCTTCTGAAAACCCGTTTAAGTCAGTTGGCTAATTAACTAGCTGCAGCTGCAAGCAGAGCCTGTATAAGCCTTGTTTAAAAGCTGGATTAAACCCATCTTCTCCCAACCCAAAAAGCAGCTTTTAGTTAGTTGCTAAATTAAAGAAAGATTAGACTTTAGATAGAAAATAACCCTTAAAAGTCCCTCTCTTACCAAATTCCAAGTTAAGCACTCCAGTGCAGGGGGCAGCATCCTGTCAGTGGTGAATAACTTGTGTTGCTACTGCACAGTAGCAGTGTGAAACAGCTAGTGTCATCTGTTGCTCTGCATGAATGCAAAAAGTGGGGGACATTGTGAACCCACTTCCTGCATTTTAGAGGGTTTGTAAAAAAAAAACTCTCTGATTTCACCCTATCTCAAGTTTGCTGGGGGGTTATTAATACAGGATTGGATCATTCCAAAACTGAAGGGTTTGGAACAATACAACACCACTTATAAAGGGGAAAATCAAAAATCCCTTTCTGTTTGCGGACAGAATCGAGAAATCAGGGGTTTTCAAAATTAAAACCCTCCTGTCTGTAACAGAAAGGTAGCAGTAAATGCACACACATCGAAATCCCACAAACAGCAATGAAATAAATGACTAAATCATCTGTTTTAGGCATTGGCCGAAAGATAAATATCAGCCAGAACACCAGGACAACTCTCCAGGTCTTCTTTGAATAATGTCTGAGGATCTTTTACAGCCACCTTAGAGGTGAAACAGGTATTCAGTTTTATATCTCAACTGAAAGAGAGCACCTCCAAGAATGTGAAGCACTCTCCCAAAACTACACTGAAGTGTCATCCTGGATTATGTGGAAAAGTTCCTAGAATCAGCCTCGAGGCCATGACTTTCTGGCTGAGGTGAAAGTGCAGCCACTAAGCCAAGGTTGACACAAATAACAACCGTTTAAAAGTGGATTACTGGCTTTTAAATGAGTTATTCCTCCTTCATTAAATATTAGTTATCCTACAGATGCCATGGGTAAATCAAGGCATTCTAACACTGGAAATCTATGGGTGCTTTTATTTCAAGAGATCATCATCTTGTATCAGAATATTTCTGCTTCCCATACACTCCATGGAAGACATGTGATTTTGATGGGTGTCTTAAATTCTTTGCTCCCTCTGAGGTGACTCTGCTTCTGTTAATGTTCACTTCTCCTCAGGCTCCATATCTCCTCTTCTATTACCATTCCTTTCTCAATTGTGAACATATCTCATTATATCTGAGCACAGCTTGCACAACTTTGATATTGAGAGTTCCCACTCAAACTGATCCTAATTCCATAGTGGAAGGTTTGCCAAATGTAAGTGTGCCAAATTTCAGCATTTCTTCCTGGCCTTATGCAGGTGAACTGTTATAGACCATTTCATTTCTCTGGGTGCTGCCTTAAACAATTCATTGTTCCAATTTATCACATATGCTAAAGTAACAACTGGGTTTCACATTCTTTTTAGACAGAAAAAAGGCAGAACTTGTGCCATTGAAACTCAGCAGCAATCACATTAAGGACTAGCTTGTCTATTATGTGGCCTTGTTTTTACTTGTTTGGACTGTGACAACCTCAATGAGTGAGTGAATAGCACAAATGTATTTTAATCCATGATGATTTGGAACTGTACTGTATGGAGAAAAGGTGGCACCAACATACAAAGCTTTTCTATATAAATCTGGGGCCTTCCATGAGAGTGATGATAAATTTTATGGTTTGATGATTCCAAGGGCGTCTACTCTTCATTAGCCTTATCTATCTATCATGTTCCAGGGTGAGCACTTTATTACAGTAGTTAGTGACGGACAAAACAACTGGCGGTGAGATAGATAGTCTGAATAATCATGCTGTCCTTTGCAGGTCAGTTTGTGTGCAGGAAGACAGTCTGCAATATTCAGACATATAAATGCTCAATCTGAGATGGTAAACTTTTTAAAATAAACAGGTTAACAACTTCAATAAAATTAGTATCTTTATTCTAATGCTGCAAACAATCACTTTTAGGTTAACATTTCAAATAGTATCTGAAGTAGACATTAAACTGATGGCTCGGTGGTTGCTGTAAGTCACAGGAATGCATCTTTAAAGCAGTACACCAAGCTTTGGAGTAACTCATTACTCAAAACGGACACTAGTCCACCAAAGGTGTCAATATATCTCATCAGAGATATGTACAACATGCTTTCTTAATGCGATACGTGCTACATGCAAACATAAATAACGGTAAAAGCCAAATACTGTGGATGCTGGAAATCTGAAACAAAAACAGAAATTGCTGGAAAAACTCAGCAGGTCTAACAGCAACTGTAGAGACAAAAACAAAGTTAACATTTCAGTATGGCTCTTCTTCAGAGCTAAAGAGAAATAAAAATGCGATGAGGTTTATACTGTTTAAGAGGGGTAGAGCAGGTGAAGCTGGATAGAAGGCAAGCAATCGTTGGGGGCAAAGGAGAGATTGACAAAGATGTCATGAACAAAAGGACAAAGGGGGTGTTAATAGTAGTGGTAAGGGTTAAAGGAGGTGCTGATAGTGGCATTAAGATAAGAAAGCAGAATGTGATAATAGCAGGACAAGGGTGAGCACTCTGGAAAGAACAACATGAACAAGTAACAGATGGCCCTTGTTGGGGTGGAATGGGGGGAGGGGATGCTGGTGGGGAAAAATGTTTGAAAATAGGATAAAAGGTGGGGATAAAATAATGAATAAATGAATAAAAATGAAAATAAATAAACATAAAAATAAAAACAAGTGGATAAAAAATAAAAATGAATATTGAACAAAGGGGGTAAAAACGGGGGTGAGGATAAAGGAGAGAATTCATGGTTTGAAGCTGTTGAGCTCAAATGTTAAGTCTGGAAGGCTATAAAGTGCCTAATCAGAAGATGAGGTGCTGTTCCTTCAGTTTGCATTGGGCTTCGCCAGTGACTCCGGACTTAACATCGAGTTTAACAACTTCAGACCATGAACTCTCTCCTCTGTCCTCACTCCTTTTTTGCCCCTTTTTTCAATATCCATTTTTATTTTTTATCCACTTATTTTTATTTTTACTTTTATTTATTTGCATTTTTATTCATTGTCTTATCCCCACCTTTTATCCTATTTTTGATCTTTTTCCCCACCACCATCCCCTCCCCCCACCCTGCCCCCACAAGGGCCTGTTACTTGTTCATGGGCAGAATCTTCAGCTTGGCAAGCGGGGGTAGGGCCCGTTCACTGAGGTGTAAAATGGCACGTGGTTGCATCGGGCGTGCATCCTGGCATCACCTCGCATCATTCAAATTTTCAGTGCAGCCGGTGTACACCCAAGTTGGCTGCACACCCACCAAACTGTCAGAGGCCTGTTAAGGCCAGTTAACTATCAGTTAAAACAATAAACAGAGCTGCCCATCCAACCTTAAGGTTGGCGGGCAGGTCAGGCGGCCTTCACATTTTTCATGGAACCTCATCCATGGGCGTGATGAGGTTTCATGAAGGTGTTTAAAGGTTTGAAAAAATTTTTAATAAAATTCATAGACATGTCCCAGCTCATGCGACAGTTTCACATGAGGAGACATGTCCTAAAATTTTTTTTTTTCTTTTATTAAAACTGTTAAACTTAAACTAATCTCCCCGAGGCAGCTCTGTGCCTCAGGGAGATTTCCGCGCTCTTTCATGCACATGTGCGAAAGAGCACAGGCCCCAACTCAGCCAACACCCCCCTGCCCCACCCCCACAGGGAGCACTCAGCGCTTCTGGGTGCATGTCACGCTAGGCAGGCCTTAATTGGCTCACCCACGTAAAATGGCAGCACCCAACCGATCGCAGGTGGCGATCGGCTACACGCACACCCACACCCGCTCCCACACAACCCGCCCGACGGGGAGAAAATTCTCCCCCATGTTGTTCTTTCCAGAGTGCTTACCCTCGTCCTGCTAACATCACATTCTGCTTTCTGACCTTAATGCCACTATCGATACCTCCTTTAGCTACTACCACTATCATCAACACCCACTTTGTCCTTTTGTTCATGCCATCTTTGTCAATCTCTTCTTTGCCCCCACCTATCACTGACCTTCTATCCAGCTTCACCTGCTCCACTCCCCTTAAACAGTATAAATTTCATCACACTTTTACTTCTCTTTAGTTCTGAAGAAGAGTCATACGGACTTGAAACTTTAACTCCGTCTTTCTCTCCACAAATGCTGTTAAACCCACAAATAATGGTACTTGTTACTGAAATTCAAGGCAATCAACCAGTTTGTTCTTGGTGTAAAGAAAGTCTTCACTACATCTTCAAACCAGGAAGTAAATGTCCCTCCAAGCCTAGAATTTGTGATTTGAACTGATAAAATACTACAAAAAGCATCTTAAGGATTAAGTTGAAATCTTCCAAGAGGAAGCAAGTAATAGAACAAGGTGAATACTACAAGATGAGAGGTACTGGCCTCAACCAACACTGAAATTAAACTTGACATGCTTTACACATATGCTTCGCCCATTGAAAGAAGCTAAGAAAACATGAAATATGCAGCGACTATTTACAAACGTTCGTGACTTAAATATATGGGCTACAACAAGACCAACCATGAAATGGCAGCTCTAACACTCAAGAAGCCAGTTTGAGTAACTGTTGTTTATATACAGGCAAGGAAAAAAAGCACAATTCACGGAGCCCGCAAGTGATTTTTTTGCTGTTTTTCAGACTATTTGATCCGGTCCAGGCGGCAGTTAAGGATAATAACTTGTGGTGTGATGCTTCAGCTAGCAGAGAACCCTCCAACAAAAGGAGCATTGAACACTTATTTGGAAAACCTACACAAACTTTACCAGCAATACAATTAATATTATTAGAAACAAAACATAGCAATTTCCATGGCTGTCAAAAAATTGTGATTATTGATGTCTTCCCCTGCACAGTCTGGATGCAAAACTAAACTTGTCAAACTATGAAGATATGCAGCCTGTCAACCAGCAATGCATTCTTGCCAAGAACCTTAACGTATGTAACCAACTGATACAAAACAAGGTGTGCTGAATCAGGGCTTAGACATAAAAATTAGTTTTCAGCTGTGTCATATTATTTGAAATTTATGTATATAAACTAGAATGGCGCAAAAGAAACAATAGAACTTTAGTTATTTCTCGAAAGCAGACTGCCTAAGATGCCTTTTGTTTATATACAGGATTAAATATTCAGCTAGTTTGACAACTTCAAGCTGCATTCCCAAGACTGCCACCTGCTAATGTCCAGCCTTTCAATGCCATCTTTGTCCCTGTTCTCACTCTTCTAGGATCTTCTCAGCACCGGGATCCTGCTGAAGACAACGCAATAGATAGTAATCCTACTGTGTATGCATTGCCATGCACGCCAGCCTTCCCAAACGAATTGGTCTTTAAACCAAAGCTGTTATTCTCTATCTGCTAATAATGATGTACTACACTTTACCAATAGGTCCTTTTCCATAATTGTAATAGATTTATTCAAAGTTTGCCTTCCATAGGATACTAGAGTGAAGTTTGTGATACATTTTACTGCATATACTCAAATAGTAGCCGATCTTGTGTAAATTTGACCCTGACTTTTAGCCAAAAAATCCTTAATTTTTCCATATATCTTGTGTAAAAGCCGAGCCCCAACTTTCCAAGGACACTCCACTCCAAATCAGCTCACTCTGTGTTGAGAATAACACAGCAGAGACCAGGATTTGAAGCAGTTTTCTGATCTTTCTGCATTAGTGCCAGGCCACAGAGTGCAATACGCCCAGAGTTATCAGGAAACTTTAGTAAAAGTTTAATTTCTCAATGAAATGACAGGGGAAAGATTGGAACACACTGCAGAGTCAGTGTACACAGTGCGTGTGAGCCATGGGTGTATTAAACTTTCCCAGAAATGGAACTAAACTCACTGAGCTGTCATGAACAGTCCTAAGGCCCCATAGGAAAAATAAAGGGATTATTAAAATTTACCCTTTTAGGCATCCTTCTGGGGCCAATCCACTTCCTTGCAAGCCATGCGCATCTTACACTGAGACTGAAAACCCCGCACAGTTCTCTGCTGGCTGTGTGAGCCACAAGCGTGGGGAGTTGAAAATAAGCCCCTCAAAAACATTACCCATGTAGAAGTCGATCCCTTAACTTTTTGCCTCAAAAATTCAACCTTTATATTAATATAAATGGTATTACACCAGCAAAAAGATCTTCTTAAATCCACAAAATTCCATTCAGACTTGTGAGCACCCCCCACAACCCCACAACCCACCAACACCCTCCCTGCCAAAAAACAGAAACTAATAATTTGACTGTAATTGAATGGAGCTGTCATCTTCCCTGATAAATTTAGGGTGAGCACCATACACTATTATGTTATCATGGCAGACAAGGTAGGTGATGCACATCATGAAATTCAACACGTCTTCATCACTACCTAACAAAAGAGTCACTAGAATGCCAGTTTGCCACATCAAGAAATTTACAACACATCAAATCAAAGGTTCAAAGGCTGTATAAATTTAAGCAATGCCACATTCAGATCCAAGGATGCTGGATTCAAGATCAAAAGGGAAGCTTTCCAGATAATTCTTTGGGAAATGTTGAAGAGTAACATAAACCCTCCTTCAAGAGTAGACATAACCATTACAGATATAACTGTTGTACTTATAATAGTGGAATTGAGTTTTAAATATTCATCAGATGTGAGATCTCCTCAAGAATCCTACATGCATTAGAATCTTTATTCCTATCCCCGAAATTAAACGTTAAATCTTTTTCTATGCTGTCAAGTAGGTATATAGTAGGTCAAAAGCCAACAGTCAATTAAAGCCACCTCAATGATAATTTCCATTTAAAGGGCTTTAAACAAGTTTGACAGTTCAGGGATCCAAAGTTCTCTTCCCTTTTTTAAATGTGATACTCCAGTCTGGGGGAGCCAATGGGGAAATCTCAGAGTTTCCCAGTTGTCAGAACACATTTTGGATTTTCAAATCTGCCACAGTGAGAAGGACAGTTTATTGAAAAACATGTCTCCTCGTGGAGAGTCAGTAAGAAAACAACAGAATTTTTGAGGCCAGCCAGATGAAGTACTGAGTTTTTTCCAGTCCTGTACTCTCCTATGTTCCTCTGTTGTGCACTACATCAATCTGTTAGGCGATTGTAGGTTCCAGGGTTGAAATAATCCTATGACACTTCTATCACAGTTCAAATTCATGCTGTGAAACTTCACAGTCTTTTTGCAGAGGGACCGTGACACTGAACAGGTCGCAGATTCAATCCCTGGTCTCAACTGTCCTAAGTTAGGATAGCGGCAGGATTGCTATAATGAACCTCAGCACTACAAGACTCCAATGTCAGGGTAGCTGAGGATAGCAAGCACAGTAAAAGCTTGATATACCCAATAGATGACTGGTTAATTATGGACCACATATGCTCGACTTTGCACCATTCTGAGTCAAAAAAGTAGAGGTAGAGCCTGTACCAAGGTTAGCAATAGCCATATTACAATGTCTATATAACAGAGATTGACTTTATATGAACAAGGACACCAAAGTCAAAAATGAAGGTGAGATTAAGCACATTAATGGCAGCATGGTTTTCACATTAGTGCAGGATTAAAAACAATGAAATTGGGAGTTATAAAGTCCATTGGTGACAGAACAGTTATTCTTTTCTTAAGAATCTGACTTAAGTTTTTGTAGCATTATATCAAAGGAACCAACTACTCAACAGTCTCTGGGAATCCCTTTATTGAAAATCAAGATCCCAGTGTCATACAAATGCTCTAATAATTTTGTCAAATTATTTACAAGGTTAACTTTTCAAAACCTGTGTATCAAGCTGGAGAAAAGTTTCAACCTTTTGTTAGACATAGCAAGTAACAAACATTGATTTAAAAATACTATGGCACAACACATGAACATAAGAGATTATCTCTTGCTGATTACTCTTTCATCTTCTAACAAAATCAAGCTGTACAACAACTTACTCGTAGACTGGCCATGAGTTTTCTCACAATTTGGACAATGATAGATATCAATGTCTGGTGCCTCATCCTCTTCCACGCCAACACAGCTGTAATCATTCCAAATATAAAGATGGGTTACATTTATGAAAAGCTGTATTTATTCTGAAACAATTATTTGTCTAGGAATGACTTAATGTTTTTAGCTTTTCATTGCATTTAAACTGATATAAAGCAATAATTTTAACTAACGTAGATTAACAACAAATTCATGTTATTTTTTTAAAATCATAACAATATCTGGAAAAGCTTAAATATCTGAAGGTTTTTCCCTAGTTCTTGATCCGCCCACATGCTCCATCCCAACCCACTGATAAAGGCCATTTCTATTGACAGAGTTGGCCGTAGATCATGATGCATATAGATGCGTGCAAAATTAGATCAAGTCCCAGGTGATACTGGGCATAAATTTCAACATTTCCTCCTTGGCAGAAGCCTAAAGGAATGGATCTCCCACCCTTTATAGGGTGCGCCCAATTTTCATTCCATTCATTTTATCTGTTTTTAAAAGGAAGCACGTTGTTTTGCCTGTCAATTTGCCATGTAGTACACATTAAGCATAAGAACACAGAATAGGAATAGCTTTACCATGCTGTAAGTAGTTCAGTATTATAATATTAAATAATGAAATGTTATTCATGTTTTAACTAGTATGAACAAAATACTTTATGAATTAATGAAAAAGAAAAATGAAAAATAAGGGAATTTAAAGTTATCCAAATAGGCAGGGTAGCTGATATAGCGACCTCTCGGAGATGAGCTAATAAGGGCTCAATAATAATTTTAGCTCAAAATATATAGCAGGTAATAAGAATTCTGACCTAGCTTGGACTAGCAGAGGATAGCTATTAACCCAAATATTCAGTAGAGCTGAGATGCCCAGAATTGTAGCTACAATGAAGGTGCAGACAACAATATCTAACTGATTTTATTTTTGTTTTCCCATTCCAAGTTCTCGTCCCCTGCGGAAGGCATTCCACAATGACATATCCAAACAGCCATTTTCTCTTTTTTAGAATCCTTTAATGCTTACCTCCCCTGGCCCCACTGAAACTTTGACATCTTGTCAACCTCCATTGCATCATCCAGAAATCCATTATTCATGCACGCACATTAGCTTACATCCATCAAGGGCATCACAACCGGCTCAATTCTGCCCTCACCCAATGTTTACATCTGCACAATTCCAATACTGACCAGTAGTGGGAACCCTGACCAGTTTCCTGCTCGCTAATCCAGAAGTGCAAAGGTCAATTTTAATGCCTGCTCCCCTGACTAAAATCATCAACCCTCTCAACCCTAGCCAGGAATCGCATCAGTGGTCTTCCTGGGCCAGGTACTCGATGGAAAAATTCTATAAGCCATTGCGGGGAGAGCCAAGAATCACCATGTATATGTGAGCTTAAACAGCAAACGCTTGTAGGCGACTTGATTCTGTGGCAAACCATGTGAAGCACAATTTTGTGCATATGTCAAGTGCGAATGACTAAACCATAATCAGTGACAAGAAAATAAATAATTCTCTGTCCCTGTTCATGCACTTACATCGCTGCTTCAATTATGACTGATACCAGCACAGACAAGGAACTGAAGGTTCTTGGTCTGTAGTTTTAGCATGCAGTGCCTTTACTTATACAGTCCTCCAACTCAGCTTTTAAGAATGCCAAGAAGATATGCATATCCAAAACTGCCACGCTAAATTCAAAGCTTCAAGAAATCATCTGGAAAATAAATTTTCCATTCAGCCCAGAGAGATAAATGCGGGATCTTGCAAACCTTACAAATATTTACAAATGAAGCCAATTCCACACTACTAACAAGTGGAATTTTGGAGTGGGAGCTGGGAAAAGACAGGGTTCTTACTAGTTATGAAATCAATTACATCATCAAAAAGGTGAGGTTCTCAGGCTCTCCAATTAGTCATTCCATCAGTTAACAAAAACATGTACAACTCTAAAAGGAAAGGTAGATGTAGATGGGTTTGGAGTTCAGATAACAAATCTTCAAAAGTGTGACAATCAGTTGATTAAACTGAAATTTTAGGCATAGAGTACAAAATGCAAAAGTTATGCTAAACTTACAGGAATCAATGATTAGGCCACAGTTAGAATATCATTTTTGGGTATCCTACTTTAGAAAGGCTGTCAAGAACATGGAGTAGCTCCTAAAGAGTATCACTAAGATGGAACTTTTAATTATTAGGAGAAACAAAAAATTGAAATTATTTTCATTAAAATGGAGAAGGCTAAGATGAGAGCTGATCATGCTGTTCATAATTATGAAGGGTAAAGTAAAGTAAAAAGAGAAGTAAAGAAAGAAAAGCTATTGTCACTGGTTAGTGAGTCAGTAACTAGAGGTCACAAATTTAAGATCATTGTCAAAAAGAATAAAGGAAGAAGTTAATAGAAATTCTTTTACACAGAAGGTAGTTGGAATATCATATCAAAAGATCATGAGAAACAGAATCCAAATTACTTCTCAAAGGGAAGTAGATAAATATTCGAAAATATTCTAAAAGTTATGAAGGGCCAGGGAATGGACAGTTCTTTCAGAGAGCTAGCACAGGCATGGTGAGTTGATTCTGTGCTGTAGAACTATGTAATACAAAGACTTCAGGGCTACTAATAAGGTGACTAAAATCTTAGTCAAAATATTAACCTTTGCCTTCAGAAAATTTCACTGAAATTGTATTTTCTGGCCTGCAAAAATAATTTTTATTAATATCTACTTAATGCTTTAGATATGGGCCCCACTGAGGATTTTAATTAAACAGGCATGAATACTTCCTTTTCGATCTCTTTTTAGAAGAGTTGACTGTCTTTGCAGTAAATAGTGGAATTGCCTCATTCTGTCTCACCCAAGACAAGAATGTCCAATACGCAGTAGCAACTTTAGAAGTGTATATACTGTAAATTAAAGGAGAGAATTGGACTATGTGCCCCCACAAAAAAACTGACATTTCATTTCATGCAATCTCTACTGTATGAATGGAAAAACACAATCAGAAACACCTACATGTCTTGTTTCCAAACATTTAGGCAACTTTATAATTAATCCCTTAGTTTTTTTTTATCCTTAAAAGCCTAATTCAAAAAGTACTTGTGGGAGCCTTGCGGGAGAGAACCAGACTTGGGGTTAGCCTAAAGAAAAACATGAGACCTATAGCTCAGGAGGAGAGCGAGGGAGCATTTGTGACTTGAAAGTGACCAGGCATGGTCCGGGACCCGATGAAAGCAGAAGATCCATCATTGGCCTAGAGGGAATCGCAGGTGCGCTATCTTCCAATGTTTGACTCTCAGTGCCAGTTGGGATAGGTGCCAGGAGAGGCTGTGGCATAATGGTATTGTCACTGGGCCAGTATTCCAGAGACCCATTATCATGGGTCTCTGGACCTGGGTTCAAATCCCACCTTAGCAGATGGTGAAATTTGAATTCAATAAAAATCTGAAATTAGGAGTCTAATGATGCCATCCTTACCTAGTCTGGCCTACATGTGACTCCAGCAATGTGGTTGACTTGTAAGTGCTCTCTGAACAAGGGCAATAAATGTCTAATCTAAATTAAAATAAACTCTCTGACTTTCAATGCCACAAACAGCAGCTCACAGCAGAGCTTCCAATCTAGATTGTGTAGTGTTCCAAGACTCCCTTCCACTGCTGTTAGGGAGGGAGTTTCAGAATTTTGATCGCGTGACAGTGAAGGAACGATGATATGGTTCCAAGTCAAATTGGTGTACGACTTGGAAAACTTGCAGGTGATGGTGTTCTATCAACTGCTGCTCATGATGTAGAAGCCTTGGTGTGTTGTTGCAATGCATCTTGTAGATGGTACACGCTGCTGCCACTGTGCAGCGGCGGTGAAGGGAGTGAACATTTAAGGTGAATGATAGGGTCTCAATCAAGTGGACTGCTTTGTCCTGGATAGTCAAGCTTCTTAGTTATTATTCTGGGCCCATAGCCTTGGCAGCAGAAATTAAAATTGGGTAATTTTTAAAAAAATTTTAAGTATACTCGCACTATGTCTCTAGCAGCGTCCAAGTATTTTGTCTTCATGGGCCACAGCCAGTGAATAATTATTATAAACATAGTTAGAAGTGAGCTGTCTGGGCTTCAAGATCACATTGCCAGGACTGATAGGCTTTATGTAGTCCACAGATTTTAGTTTGGATATCATGGGCCTAAGGCAATAGCAATAAAGAGCAGTCTGTCACTATGCTGTTATATCTCCACAGAGACCCATGGCTGGATTGAACAGCATCTCTTCTACCATTCATTCCAACATTAGAACTGGTTGCTGAACGTGTCAAAAGGGTCAACCCCAAAATTTACTAAACATATCTTGAGGGAAAGTAATTATCATGCAACCCTTTCTTGAGTTTCCCTTTCTGCTCTAGCACATATTTTGAATAATGCAGTACTTCAAGTTATATCATGATTTTTCACAGTTCAAAGCATTTTAATAAATTACATTTGGGAAAACAGTAACTGATGTAGACAAATACAGTAGTTATTTCTGCACTAGCCATGACCATGAATAGCAATGAGATGAATGACCAGTTGATTTTCTCTCCAGCAGTACTACTGAATGAGTGCTAGCCAGGGCAGGATGGTCATCAATCAACAATTCCAAGGGATCTTCGGCATACTACAGAACCCCCAGAAAACAGGAAGACTTCAGTCTAATGCCCCATCTGTAAGGTTGGCACACCCAACAAGGCAGCACTTCCTCAAATACTGCATTCAGTGTCATCCAAGCTTGAATGCACAAACTTCTGTGCTATGATACACAGGGTTTCACTTTAACCCTATCCACCTGGCAGAAACAGGTTAAAACCGTCAATTACTTACCCAGCCACCCTCTAAAAGGAGCTGCCGGAACTGACAGGTTCCCTGCAAGGCTGCCCAGCAGTTGGCAGGCAGCTACCAGACGGTGCAGTTTTCTGCCAGCTTCCCGCCTGAAATGGGTGAAAGTTGACTGTCGAGACTTAAATGAGGCACGACTCTTAAAATCGGCTGGGTCTCTTCCTGCCATAAGTTGGCAGGAACTGAACTCATCAGTGTTGGTTCCCACCAGAAACCTGCAAACTGTTAAAATGCCATGGCAATACCATTCCAAAAATTATATGAACTGAGAAATGGTTGCAATATTCCCAAAATATGGTTGGGCCAACACAGTATTGAAGTACAAACTAATATACTAGCTTTATGAAACAGTTTTTCATTATATCAGCCAGTTTTTTGTGACAGTGTTTACGGTAAGTCAGAGGTTTCACTGCTAGGCTAAGAAAATGGGTGCTAAGAAATGAAGAGATCTTGAAAGTTTTAAGAAATTGCCTCAGAGATAATGTACTAATTATTTTTGATCAGTTGCTGAAAATTGAATAACCTTTTCCTCACCCACTGAAAATGGATAAATAGATAAGCTTTTTCTCGTCACATACCACAGAGCAGTTAATAATTAACTTTAGAGGGAGCACTTCACTATTCCTGTCCATGTGCTTAGGGTGTGGGTTTTTATTTTACAATGGTTAAAAAACGGAGAGCAGAATCTTTGGGTCGGGGTGGGCCGTGCTCGCTGACGCGTCATTCTGATGCTCAGCTTGGCGGGCGCGCAGCAGAGTCGGCTGTGTGCCCGCCGAACTGTCAAAGGTCTATTAAGGCCATTTAAAAACTAATTTATGTAATTAATTGAGCTGCCCGTCCAACCTTAAGGTTGGCGGGCAGGCGAAGAGCCCAAGCAGCCTTCGCATTTATCATGAAACCTCATCCACAGGCGGGCGGGATGAGGTTTCATGAAGGGCTTATAAATTTTTTAATTAAAGTTCATTGACATGTCCCAGCTCATGCGACACTGTCACATGAAGGGAAATAACTTTTAAAAAAATTTCTTATTATTAAAATTTTTTAAAAATCACACTAATCTCCGAGGCAGCTCCGTCCTCAGCGCTTCCGGGTGCAAGTCACGCTGGGTGGGCCTTAATTCTCCCCAGATAATTTACTAATTAAACAACAGTATGGGCTGTCAATAAAGGGTTTTGTTTAGGTAAACAGTTAAAAATCAAGATTTTAATTAAGAAACTTCCTCCAAACCTGAATAGCAGCGCGGTTGTTCCAGAACTTACACTACTTACATTAATCGTTTTATTTTGCTGTTTGTTTTGCAGTTCTAAGGGGAGTATAAATAAATGAAATGCAGCTGGTACAACCACTTTGAATGCATTACAAAACAGAATCAACACCATCCTATAATTATCCTGTTACAGCACGGCAGTTGAATTGAATTATACAGATGCATGTTGGGATATTTGCCACTTTCAGATTGTGGTAATCTAGGGCCTGCAATTATAGCTTTAGTTGGAAACTTCTTTCAGCTGACAAAATCCATTACTGTGAGTTGAACATTAACCCCAAACATTGAAAAGATACTGGTGCCTCCAAATTGAAATGTCCAAAAATCCCAAAAATTCTACAGGTACACATATACATATTATATATTCCACAACAATATACATATTACATATGTATTTTTTCATTTCTATCATATTACAAGCTTCATTTTGAATGTCAGAAATTACAGTCACTGAGAAAATAATTGGCAGATGAAAAAACATGGAGTGTTGAGCAGTTGAGTTTTAACTTTGGTAGAATTTCATGATTCTGTATTGATACAGTTCAGTCAAGTGTTGAAAGTGTGATGCTGAACAATATGGAAGAAAACATGCATAATTACATTTTATACAAATAAAAAGGATGTGCCACTTCCCAAAGGAAGGGTTACAAATTCGCAGTGAAATCAATTTTTCCATATGACCAAGTTCAACGTGTACCATTGCAAAGAATAATACTGGCCTCACATCATGCTTGGAACTATTCCTGAAAGTTCCATATGCATGTTTCTCATTCCTTCCAATGTGAGTTGTTTGTTTTGTGCATACAGAATGGTGTGCCACTCCCGACTGCATACTGTCACGATGATGTGACTTGTACATGATTGATATTCAACAGTAATTTTACGGGCTGACCAAATATATACTGAACTGTTGATAAAGGGTTTTTTTAAAGCCAAGAAAAGACACAGACCATAGATGGTTGCCACAAGTCACCTGATATCTGGTAACGCCAGTGACCAGTTTCTATAAAGTTCAGATGTGCCAGGACATCCTTATCTGGAACTTCACACCTGAGGATGTCAAGGACCACTTCAAAGGGATCCACTGAAATGTCCAGGGCATAGCATTTACATTTCTGTATGACTATCTCTCCAGCAGAGACAGAAAGTTTGTTAGAACAATGGGTACAGGGAGATATATCTTCCTATCTCATCAAGGTGGATAATAACTCATTCAGCAGGGTTACTGGCTGGGACATTACAGAATCTATTCACCCACGACCATGAAACAAAAGCACCATCAGTTCAGACATCCGGTAAACAAACACCTTCTGAAAATATTATCGGGGGAGAGAGCTGATGTGACTGAGGTAACCATTTTGAAATCTGTCTAATACAGCATGCAAGCTTCCAGCAGTGAGTAGTCTGCTAATGAAGCACTAAAGCGCTCCCTTCTCTCTTCGCCCAAGTTAAGACCCTAGCTCTTATAGTTTATACATCCAAGACAGAGACAGTGAATTTTCCCTCAGAAAGAACCCGAGGTGCAAAACTCATCGACTTCTGGAAGAGACAGATTATGGCAATTGCAGTTATATGGGCTCCAACTCAACTCCTGGGGCTGAATTTTTCGCTGAATGGGTCAGGTCGGGCGCGCATCCCAACATCATCGTGCACTCACGTGATATTTCGGTTGGCAGGTGCACGCTGGTGTCAGCAGCGCGCCCGCCAACAATTAATAAGCCTATTAAGGCCATTAAAGTATTAATTGAATTCAATTTTTCGCTGCCTGCCCAACCTTACGATTGGCAGGCTGGTGAATCAGCCAGGCGGCCTTTGGATTTTTTATGAAACCTCATCCACAGGTTTTATCTTTATCCTTCGGCATTAAGTTTCAATTTAACTAGGAAAGTAACTACCTACAGTGTAACTTACACATTTCTGTATGTTTGTGTGAGGTTTCCAACAGGAATTAAGAATGAAAAAAATGTTGAATATCATTTATAACAGAATGCTTTTAACATTTGTAAGTTTTTTACTTTTGATGTTAAAAATCTTCTGCCTCAGGGAGCTTTCATTGTGCGCACCCACGCACATGTGCAAACTTCTGCGCTCGCCCTCCTCCTGCCCCCACCCAGAGAGCACTCAGCGTTGTAGCGTGCGTTTCACACTGGCTGGCTGTTAATTTGCCAGCTACTGTGAAATTGATTTCGGGGCCCAATCGCGGGCGGTGGCTGGCTTTGTGACCGCTCCCAGGCCCGCC
Organism: Carcharodon carcharias; assembly: GCF_017639515.1. Taxonomy (NCBI): domain Eukaryota; kingdom Metazoa; phylum Chordata; class Chondrichthyes; order Lamniformes; family Lamnidae; genus Carcharodon; species Carcharodon carcharias. Next base: position 34,474,932 of record NC_054473.1, read on the forward strand.
CGCCATGCCCGTCCGACGAGGTAAAAATCCTGCCCCTAGAATCTAAAAGAATTTGGAAAGGTTTTTGCTGTAGCCACAACGATGCAGCCAAGAACTCAAACAGTGAACTTTCAATATCTTTATCTTTCAGCATTGAATTTCAATTTAGCTAAGAAAATAACTACTTACAGTGTAACTTGTAAATTTCTGTATGGTCGTGTGCGTGAGAACCTGGATCACGAAGTTCGAGAAACGCAGGTTTACCTTTGTAAATATTTTGCTATCTTTACCTGGGTGGGTTTTTAACTCAATAAAAACTAAGCCCTTTTTGTTTTAAGCTTCAAGAAAGCCTGTCAGGCTCGCTTCTTTGCAGTCAGTGTGTAAACTGTTAAACATGGACATTGAGTAAACACCTTCATCCTTCCAAATCATTCACAAAACCTGTTGCAGTCAGACCTGGGGTAGTAAGATAGGGGAGTTATCTTTTCATCCCTCCTGATGTAGCCGTAACAGTACACATTCAGAAGGAGACACAAAGGGCCTGCAGGGTGGAGGGGGCGATAATTCGACTTGTGGGGCAGAAATCGGTTTCACGCCAGCGTGAAGGCACAGCGGCAGCAGCCAATGGGGTCCTGGACCTCGAATCCTGCTGGAAGCCAGCATGAACCCAATTTGCATCCAGTAATGGGATGCAGAGTAAGGCCCAACCAGAATTGCACCCGCCCCCCCCCCAGATTCCAACACCCAAATTAACGTTACGCCGGCCCAGAACACATCTGGGCAAATGTGGCATGCAAAAGTCGGAACTTACCGTTAGGGCTTCACTCAGATCGCAGACATCCGAGGAGCAGAAGATGCTGGAGCCCAACAGCTACCAGACTCTGGAGGAACACATGCATCGCACGTTGGGTGGATTCTCACAGACATGGCTTTGCCACGAATCAACTCTCATAAGGTGGGAGTTCTCTGTTAATGCTTCAAGGCTACTTCGAAACATCAAGGTCTTGGCCAATAGCTGCTGCGGATGATCATTGGAGTGGTGGGGGGGTGGTGTTGGTGATGGAGGGGAAAGTCTCGCTGTGAGTGGGAGGAATGTGTACCGGGGTGGGAGGGAGAGGAAGGCACATCCGGGGGGGTGGGGAGGGGAATGAGGTTGGGAGGGGGCAACAAAAATCTTGGGGGGGGGTGTGTGGAGTTTGAGGCTGACTGTGAGACGGAGTATTGAGGGGGGGAGAGGAGGGTGTAACGGGAGGGAATTAAGAAAGTGGGAAGTTGGGGGTGTAAGGGGGGTGGAAGGTATAAGGAATGGAGCTCGCGGGGGGGGCGGCAGGGGAAGGTGTTTGGAGGTGGGGGAAGGTGTCCGGTGGGGAGGAAAGTGCCTGGGGGGAGAAGGGAGTTCAGAGTGGGGGGAGTCTGTGTCTGGTGGGTGGAGGGAGTTTGGAGGGGGGAAAGTGCCTGGGGATAGTTCAGAGGGGGGAGGGTATCTGGGGGGGGGGGGGGGGGGGGGGGGGGGGGAGGGAAGGTGTCTAGGGCGAGGAGCGAGTAAGGATGGAGGGGTGAATTAGTGAGGGTGGTTGTCCAGGTGCAGGGGAGGAGGTCTGTGGAGTTGATGACTGCCTCCTGGGGAATGGACTGTGGGTCGGCATGGTAGGTCAGGATGGTATCAGATTTGGCAGAGGGAGCCAGTAGGATGGGAGGGTGAGGGTGCATTGGTAGTGGTAGAGGGTGGTTGCTGCGGCTGGGAGGCAGACACAGACCCTGGGGATAGGAAGGAGGTCATCAATATCGATGGGGGTGGAATTATCGGGAACGTGCACATTCACCCGGACACCCTGGAAAGATATGGGTTCGGGGTGCTAAGTGACAATGGGGAGGTGGAAGTTGATGCTGGAGGGTTGGCAGTGAAGGGGGAAAAGATATGGGTGACAGGAGGGGGGGAAAGGACAGTGGAGCTAACAATATACTTCTCTACCACCATGACTGTCAAAATCAAAAGTGAGCGGAGCGTGGTGTTGGTCAGGCACAGGAGCTGCATGGGAGTGCAATCAGTGGGTGGGCAGAGATGCAGGTCAGCTCAGATGGACAACTGAAAGAGAACCCCAGTAGCCAGCATTAAAATGATTGGGACAGTAAGATGAGTGTGATGGATGGAGGCTCCACGTGTGTGGGGGTGTGACAGCACAAGGCTCCGAAGGGCCCTGCCACACACACACACACTTCTTCCTCCAGAATCACTCATGGTCCGGCTGCATGCAGCTGAACTGGGATGCAGTGGGTGGCTTCAGGGAGCCTGTCAATGAAGCTGAACAACAACATTACACGTTATTCAGTCAAAGTGAATATGTTTTCAGATTATAAAGTGACAAAACGTATTCAGCCGTGCAACCACTTGTGATCAGAAATTTTTAACTTTTCTAGGCCTACCACTTCTTCTAGGTGCTGCCCTGCCATCCGCAGCAGGAGTGGAGACAGCCTGTGCTATCATTGGCCCTGTTGCTTCTAATGACTTTGGCATGGGTCCTCTGGAGAGCTGAGGCCTTCAGAGCCCCGGCTCGCTTTGGCTGTCCTCCTGTGAGTCAGCTGCTCCCTCTGCAGTGACAGAGGACGAGGTTGAGGGGGTCACAGGCAAAGGGAACCCAGAAGGAGCAAACAGCCTCTGAGATTCATGCGTGGATGACCCAGGTGTTTCCAGCTGACACTCCTCCCTTCGGGTGCCCGAGGGCCCCAGCCTGACTCCTTGAGGGGAAGGAGCACCTGGAAGGGTGTTGAGATGCCCCATTTTCCCCTTGTGTTGCCACTACAGGAACTCACATTTGGCTACCGTGATGAAGTGCAGGTCTGTGCACATCTCCGCATTCTGCTGGGCCAAGGTCTCCATGGTATCCACCATCCTTCCCATGGAGATCACCATGCGCACACATGCAAGCACCACTTCATCAGAGAGTAGGTGGATGCACTCCTCTGACTCGCATGCCACTCCGTTGGAAACAGCTCTGCGTGACGTTCCCCTGCTTTCTGCTGACTCTCCATGATGACTTGGAAAGCCGAAACCAGAGGCTCGTCATCTGACCAGGACCTCACAGATGATTCTTCCCCAGCAGTCCTCCAAGTGCCAGGGAGCTCGGCTGAACCTGCCTCCTCCTGCTCCGGACACATGTCCACACGGTGACCACCAGATTGTGAAACCAAGCCTGTTCTAGGGATCCAGGTCCCACCAAGGTGTGTGTTTCCTCACTGTTGGAGGGTGTGGGTAAACACTGTGATGGGTCTTCCAGGCTGCTTATTTCCAGTCTTCAATGGAGGAGGTGTCCTCTTCACTGGAGGTGAGGATGTGGGTGGAGCTGAGGGACTGGCTGGCTGAGGGCATCAGCCACTTGGCACAGCTCCCTGTGAACCAAAGTAGAAATAATTAGTGCATATCAGCAGAGTCATGAACAGGGGAGAGAGCACTCGCAGTTGAATTGAGCGAGGGATGATGTGGTGCAGGATCCTCAAATGGTTGTTAATCACCGACCTCACTGTCACCTCAGACATGGTCCATGTCATCACCAGTTAGCATGATGGCATGATCCTCAAAGTGAGTGAGGGGCCTAATGTGGGCCACTCCACCCCCTCGTCTGTGACCTCTCCCTACTGTTGTGAGCCAGCTTCTCCTGCATGAAAACAGATGGAGACAGTATGACCAGGACACATGGCACTGCATGGAATGTTTGTATGGTGGGCAGAGCCATGGATGGGATGAGGACATCAGCTCTAGAGGATATGAGCCTGATGGAGATGTGAGGGTATGTGAGAGAGTTAGTGGTATTATTCCCTGAGGTGTGAGATCCCTGTGGATGTGTGATGGGTTTGTGAGTGTGAGTTGCGAGTGATGAGGTGGTTGACTTACCCTGGGGGAACGGATGAGATCATTCACCTTCTTCCTGCACTGGATGGCTGACTTCCTCTGTGCTCCGGTGGCACTGACCGTCATTGCCACTGCCTCCCAGGCCAGACTGGTGGCTCTGGTGGACCTCCTGTGGCCAGAGCGAGGGTAAAGGCCATCGCGGTGGGCTTCCACTGCATCCAGCTCACGCCCCAGAGAGGCGTTTCTAAATTTATGGGCTGCTGTTTTCTTTGCTTCCGAGGCCATCAGTCACCTGGTCCAGTCCTGGTCTGTAGACATGAAGTAGGCTGCACTCTGGTGCGCTTTAAATATCGTGCCCAGAGTGAGGAAGCACTGAGGTCATGGCCTGGGGGGCAAATCCGAGCCTGCCTGCCAGCAATACAGAGTGCTTTCCGTGAATGCATTTTTACTGAGACGGGACGCGTCGGGAAGGGAACGATACGGCGTGAAAACCTGCCATTGCTGCCGGCTGGTAAAATGACTATTTTCATGCCTGCTACTGGGACGATTCTGCCCAAAGTGTATGATTTTGCAGATATTATCATTGACATTATTGAGGAAAGAGGGTATTCATTCAGGTGCTGCAGAATTGAATGAGTTTATTCAGCAGCAGCATGGGCTTCCTCAATTAAGTTGTGTGGCTTCAATGATTGACCTAGTATCATGCAATCATGAGCCCACAAACTAATGGAGAAACATTTCCTCTGCTAATTTTAGTGAAAACATAGGCATCTACTTTATCAGATAAAAAACAAAATCAGCCTTCTTGCTTCTTCACTGGACACAGAATTAAAATAGACTTTCAAGGACAATCTAGTTGACCCCTCTGTGGATGAGTGGCCAATCTGCCAATGATCCCTCCCTGCTACATCAGAATAACAATCTCATTTCCTTTATTATTTACTCAGGTTAACCCTCTAGTGGCAAAAAACAGAACATTTTGTGCCGTATATCTTTTTCCTTGGCAGTCCCTCGGGATCGAGGATGATTTCCTTCCTCTCCGATTTGATGGATTCTGAAATGGCTGATAAGTCCAATGCGCGGTCTGCAGACTTTGCCAAATGCAGGCTGGGTGATCAACTGTCTCAGATTTCCTGGGACGTCCCATATTTGAGGTGTGCGTCCAGCATCCCAGGCTGTCTGCATCTGGTTTGCCAGCCCACCTGCGCCCACCATCCCAAACCCGCACCCCACTTTGACAGGTTGGCCAATACCTCAATACCCCAATAGCCCATCCCTGGACGCCAAAACATCCCCAGCATTTAATCCCCAAGCATTGGTCACCCTGCATGCAGGGCATGTGATGCATGAAGGATTGGAAATATACCCGTAAGGAACTGCATAGAACTTGATCAAATCCCTTTCATCTAACTACTGAGAGGGACATGCATATACACAATAAGACAACAAGACTCAACTACAGATACATGGAGATTGGAGAATTAAATATTTTGAAATGTGCCGATTATTTTTCCACAGAAAAAAATTGGGAAATAGAGCTACATTCACACAAGTTTACAAAGGAGACAAAAGATGGTTGGTTACAATAATTAATTAAGTTATGATGTTGCTTCCCCAAAGACAGTGAATGAAATGCCATTCATTTTAATTTGTCTCCCCATATCTTTCACCCATGGTGTTGGGAAGTCCCTAATTCCAGATACGAGACAGGATACTCTGGAAAGCCTTTCCTTCTGCTTTTGAACACAAGGTGATAGAAACACAGGCAGGGTTTTAAATAGAAAATTGTGAAGAAAAGCTTTAGCCAGGCTCAAAAGAACAGTTAACAGTTACTTTAAGTCAAGTAAGATGGCCAATGATGTGGGGAAGAGTTTCATTTCATTACTTTGGTATTATTAAATGGGGACACATTGTACTGATTGAATTAACCAAGTTGGATCTGTTGCTATGTATGTTCACTTGCAGTTAAGCAGCTTAACTATTTATATCTGGCATTATCTCATCAGATGTATTCTTGATCCACTTTCAAAAAAATTGAAGAAGCGGGCAGACAAATAACATGCCTATCCTGTCAATGTTAGAAATGCATGGATTTCTTGCTTTATATAAAGGCCAACTTCCATTTACAAACAGCTTTTGGGCAGAATAAAATAAAGTGATGCACAAGAAGAGCTTTTTCAGATGATCACCAAGACATAGCTACAATTCTTTGGGCACATACCTAAAAGAGAGAAATTAGAACATCTGGTCATGACTGGTAAAAGTGAAGGTAGCAGAGCAAGAGGAAGACCAAGGAGGATATACACCAACAGTTTAAGAAGCAGAACAGGGTTAAGATTTGAGAACAACACTCAAGATGTTGGCTGCTATAAAAGACCATGAAAGTTGGGCAGTCATGAGCCAATGTTGCAAAACATGGCACCTGGAGAAGATGCTCCTTGGTCAAATAATGTGGATAACCATAAGACATAGGAGCAGAAATTAGGCCATTTAGCCTATCGAGTCTGCTCCGCCATTCAATCATGGCTGATAAATTTCTCAACCCCATTCTCCCGCCTTCTCCCCGTAACCTTTGATCCCTTTACCAATCAATAACTATACAACTCCTATTTAATACTATCTGTACTTTTTAACATTCTTCCCATGTAATGTGAGAAAAATCCATAAAAATCTTGGAGAAAAATAAAAGTATGTGAAATTATCACAACAGCTCTCAAAGTGAACCATATTTTAAGATACATCTTCATAGTTAACTTGACATTTGTCATAGAATATATTCATTAAGCGCTACTAAATAGTAGATCTCCATCACATTCAGTCAAATCTCCTTGTGATTTTGCACCTCCTTCTGAACCTCTGAAATTTCTGTTGTACTTCAATCTCTCCACTGATGCCTCACTTTGCCCGTACTTCCCAATAATGTTTATCTGTGTATCTCTACAGCAATCTGTCCTTTCTACATTTTTGCCTTTCTATCTATCTGAGTGGTCAATGCTTGGGTCCAATGTTATTTTCTTACCATGGTTATTTTTCTGCTTCTGCATTGATTTCTTTCACTGTATGTTATTTTTAAGCAATTTTTCTCTTTGCTGTAGGATTTCTGTCCGCATTGACGTTTATGCCACTGAACTGTGGATTTGTTTTTTCACCTGACACTTGTTTGCATGCTGTGATCTGTCACTGCCACAGCTCTAACATATTTCAATGGCTACTGAATCATCTCTGTTTCCCTTGATTTATCCCTGTCCTGTTCTGTCCCTAAGTGTTTTTGTGTCGCTAATGTCTCTTCATTTCCTTGAGGTCTGCTCCCAATCTGTTCTGACCATGTTTGTGACGTGGGAGAGTGAGAGTGAGCGTGTGAGAGAGAGAGAGAGAGAGAGAAAGAAAGGGAGGGACACCGAAAGAAACTGCTGAATAAACAGTTGGGGCAGGCATTGAACAACAGACAAAGTAAAGTGGATAAAAAGCAGAGATTAAGCTGAAAAGAATAGGGGCAGAGAGGAAGAGATCACTGTAAAAGATTTAAATGCTATTTAGAGGAGGCAGGCACAGAAAAGTGTGAACTGCAACTGAGTTGTGCAGTGGTGCAAAGGCAAGGTTGAAGCTGGAGACTGAGCCAAAGTCCATGGCAGAGAGGAATAGGGGATCTGGTCGAACATGAACAGCACCTCCGAAAGATTAAATGGTGGGCAGGAGAGATAAAGACATGGGGGGTGGAGGAGAGTTATGCAACAGAGCAAAGGCTAGGTTGGAGACAGAAAAGCAAAGATAAGCTGGAGGAGAAATTGCAACAGAGGTAGGAGAGATGGGGAGTTTGATAGCAGAAGCACAGCCAGGACAGAGCCAGAATGCAAGGAGAGACACAAACTGAGTAATACACTGTCAGGAGCAGGGCATGACCGCTACGAATTAAATTGAATTAATTCAATAAATAGTTAAATGGGTAGCGAATAAATTTATTTAATTAATGGTGTAAAGTATAAAAATATAAAATCTTGATTGCATTTGGATGAGCGTCTGAATTTATGGAGAAGGCAGCTGGGAGACATAAATTAGTAAGTAGCAGAACCATTAGTGTTTCAAAGTGATATCGACAGCAGCTACACCATTACCCATTAAAAGTAATATAAGCAGGCATTACTCACACATTACAATGGCATTAGCCAAATGTTACTAAATGTGTAGCAATAGGAAATGAAGAAATTTCCATGGCTTTAGAAACATCGGGCAGAATTTTCTGCCTGTTGGGCGGGCGGGCCCGATCCAATCTCCGGCGGGCAGGGAGCCGATCCTACACGCTTCTTGTGCGGGCGGAGGGATTTGCTAAAAGCGAGAGTGCTAACTGCAGCCTCAGGGAGATCACTTCCATTTTGAAAAATATTAAAGATAGAACAAAAAAAATTCCCTTACATGTCCCCTCATAATGTCACATGAGAAGGGACATGTTCATAATTTACAGAATAACTTTATTAAAAATTTGAAAACCCTGCATGAAACCTCATCCCGCCGGTGGATGAGGTTTCATGTTTTCTCTATTTGCCGCCAGGGCTCCTGGCCTGCCCGCCAACCTTAAGGTTGGATGGGCAGGTATTTTAATTGTTTAAATGATCCTGTCAATGGCCTCAATTGGCCATTGACAGGTCAGCGGGCCCGCAGCTGATTTTGCTGCCCCCCCGCCTTCCTGAAAACTTAATTGGGGCGGGATGACGTTGGGAGTTCCGCCAGATGTTATCCCGCGTCGTTTTACGTGTCGGTGAGCGGGCCCCGCCCCCTGCTCGCCAACAGCAAAATAATGCCCATAGTAATTTACAGCACAAGATGAGGACATTCAGCCCATCAAGTCTGTGCCAGATGATAAATAGCTATTCAGCCTAATCTCACTTTTCAGCTCTTGGTCCATAGCCCTGCAGGTTATGGCACTTCATGTGCATATCCAAGTAATTATTAGTCAATCGCCTATAATTTTGCATGCAGAGATTCAAAGCCAAGTATAGTTTAAAGATAAAAATGGGTTAGAGGATGGGAGTTAATGTGACCAGGGCACACACAATTCACAGCCCTCACTGTAAATTCATACATAACCCTTATTTTTATATTTCTACTATAAATTCCACAACCACATTTATAAAGGAAACAGCCTCTATTAGTTAGTCATGCTGTAATTACACAATCTCACCAGTGATAGCACTGCAGCACATGTACTTAATGGTGGTATAATAAAAGCGTGACAAGCTTATATAAAAAGTTTCCTCCATTAACATTGTTACAATCCAGTTAGGGACCGTTAACATTTAAAGGGAAATTCGAACATCTTGTTTTACCCAAGTGAACAACACTCCGAGATTTCACTTTTTAAAAAATAAACACAAATGCTATTGTATATAGAACAAATTAAACAAAACAAATGCGATTAAATTTACACTATAGCTTCTACCTATATATACCAGGCCCTTGGGTTTACTTCTGACTTTCCCCTAAGAATTCTGTCATATGTTATGATATCTTAAAGTTATTTACTTCTATAGGGAACAACAATAAGCACGCTACAGTCCTCTGGAAACTATTTTTAATTCTTCTCAACTCCAGCAATTCTCAAAGGTAAAACTTTCATTTACCATCTCTTGGGGCAGCATTTTCCCCCGTTGGGGGAGCTGTGCGGGAGCGGGCGGGTTCCCAATCGGCGCCCCCCAGTCGGGGGGCACGCTGCCATTTTACGTGGGCGGGCCAATTAAAGCCAATTGTGAAATTATCACAACAGCCCTCAAAGTCACCACAAGTGAACCATATTTTAAGATACATCTTCATAGTTACCTTGACATTTGCAAATATTTATATAGCATATATTCATTAAGTGCAACTAAATAGTAGATCTCCATCATATTTAGTCAAATCTCCTTGTGATTTTGCCTCTCATTCTGAACCTCTGATTTTCCTGTTGTACTTCAATCTCTCCAATGATGCCTCTCTTTGCCCGTACTTCCCAATAATGTTTATCTACAGCGGAAGAGCGCACAGATCTCCTTGAGACAAAGTGCTGCCTCAGAGAGATTGGCTGAACTTTTAAAAATTTATTAAAGGTAAGAAAAAATTTTCCTGACATGTCCCCTCATGAGCTGGGACATGTCCATTACTTCTATTTAAAAATTTTCTGAACATTTTAAATCCCCCATGAAACCTCATCCCGCCTGTGGATGAGGTTTCATGCATTTTCAGAAGGCTGCCTGGGCTCTTCGCCTGCCTGCCAACCTTAAGGTTGGACTGGCAGGTCCATTAATCATTTTAATTACTTTTCTAATGGCCTAAATAATCCATTGACAGGTCAGCAGGTGCGCAGCCGAATCAGCTGCATGCCCGCCAAAGTGAAAACCTAAATAACGTGGGGTGACGCGGGACACACACCCGACATCACCCTGCGTTATTTTCCGCATCGGCGAGCAGGCCTTGCCCCTGGACGCCGACAGGGAAATGCTATCCTTGATTGTGGATGCCTCAGTCACTTATTCTTGTTACGTTTCCATGCTTCCAAGCTAACCTGTTGGTTGCTTTCTTTGCCACAAGACTTTGAGGACCACTGTAGATTCTTCCACTAGTTACAAACTAGGCAATCTTTCAGCTTCTGATCCCTCACAAAATTCAAACTGAGATTAAGTCTCGCTCACATTCCACATGGCGAATGATGATGATGTTAGTTTTTTTGCTCTGCTTACAGTGCATGTCTACCTGTCATTTACTTTGGCTATCTTCTCCCTGTGGGCTGAAAACTTCACACATCAGTTCCAAGCTACAATCACTGAGCTTGGATGGCTCTGCATCCCATTGTATAACCTCAACCAATTTCAGTCTGTCCAGAAACTTTGGTTTCCAAAGTCTCAAGTTCAGTTTTTTTTTCCTTAGAAACTGGGGGGTTCAGTCTCCTTTCTACATTTCCCTTTTCTGTTTCCATTTCAGTTTCTGTGTTCAGTTAGGTCATGCATTAAGCTTTTCCTCCTGTTGTTTAATAGCTCTATCTCTTTATTCCGACCTTTTAATAACGTCCCAGCTTGTTTACATTGCATTCAGCCCATTTTCCAGTCAAAATTTTATTCCTTAAAACTGCAAGTTATATTCTAAAGCTAAAAGGTATGTTCCAAACATATGAACCATGAACTAGATATACAACAATATAGACATAAGAATTAAGAGTAGAATTATAAAAAATAAACACAGAATGCATGATATAAGATATTCACTACTGCATAGAACTAGCCAACCTCTCAGGAATTGCACGTGGAAAGTCACAACTAAGTGTAGTCTTCAGATGCAGTAGTGTTAGAGGGCTGAGGTTAATTGGACCAGGGTATGCAGGTGTAACTTAGTTTTCATTTTAAAGTCATTTTTTTAAAAATAATAAACTTTGATTTGACATTATATGATTAGCCATGGAAAGTTAAAAGCTGTGTTGCTTGCTAACAAAAACATTAAATCAAGTAAGAACATAAGCACGTAAGAAATAGGAACAGGAGCTGACCACTCAGCCCCTCGAGCCTGCTCTGCCATTCAATAAGAGCATGGCTGATCTTCTTGTGTTTCGAATTCCAAATTCCCATCTAACCCCAATAACCTTTGATTCCCTTGCCTAACAAGAATCTATCTACCTCTGCCTTAAAAATATTCAATGACCCCCACCTCCACCACCTTCTGAGGCAGAAAATTCCAAAGTCGCACAACCCTCTGAGAGAAAATTTTTTTCCTCATCTCTGTCCTAAAAGGACGACCCCTAATTTTAAACAGTGCCCCTTAGTTCTGGACTCACCCACAAGAGGAAATATCCTTTCCACGTCCACCTTATCAAGGCCATCCAGGATCTTGTATACTTCAATCAAATCATCCCTCACTCTTCTAAACTCCAGTGGAAACAAGCCCAGTCTGTCCAACATTTCCTCGTAAGACAACTCACTCATTCCAGGTATCAATTTAGTAAACCTCCTCTGAACCGCCTCCAATGCATTTACATCCCTCCTTAAATAAAGAGACAAAAACTGCAGACAGTGTTCAAGGAGAAATAATGGAGAGTGTGTCACTGTGGAGTAGCATAAAACTTAAGCAAGCAATTGAAAATTGGGATGAAATTCTAAATGAGTAAGTTTTTTAATATAATTGGAGATGTTTGAAGAAAAGGAAATGATAGTAAGATACATTGTGAAATATTTCCCACCATTTAATCGCCCATGTTTAAACTGGGCAATCATTTAATTCAGGCAAATGGCACAAACCAATTTTCATTACCATTATTGTCAATTACAAAGTCGCCACTTACAGTAAGCTAAGTGCACCAGCTATTTCTGACAGTAAAAGGTCTTCAGAAAGTAGTTTATGCCTCACTGATACGTACAGTATGTCTAAGTAACCCAATAAGTAACCCAACAAAGCAGTTCAGGTACAACTAACACAACCAGCATTTTAGTTTTGGTATATTTTTTGTATTTGGCATTTGTTTGTCAGCTGCCACTCCATCAAGCTTCAGGACGTTTCAAGTTCCTCTGCTGCTGCTGCTGCTACTGTCTCTGCTACTCTTATGCAAGTAATCATTGTGAGAGGAGGAAGTTACCCAAACAAACAAACTGATTAAATCAGAATATGCCTTTTCAAAAACTGCATTAAAATTGTCAAAACACAATTTGCCTTTAACAAATCCATGCTTTCAGTCTTTATTAGTTCAGCCATTTCTAAGTCTTCACTAATTTTAGATCAAGTTATAAATTCTCAGAATTTACCCTATCCTACTCTTACATTGAACATAGGTTGAGGCAACTGTTTCTCAACTGCATTAAGTGCTTCAAGATGTGATAAAGGAATAGAAAGAGGTGATATAGCAAAGTAGAAACACAATATAAATCCCGACTCAAGACAGCGTAAGGAGCAATTAAGTGTTTCCTAATTTGCTCTTTAAATGTAAGACATGAAAATGGCAAGATCATTGCCTGTTTGTCAGGAAATTTAGATGTTGATTTATTAGCAATTTTACAAGTATTTGTCTGGTCCCATAAAAACTCAGATTCAGCTCCTGCACTGCATTAAAATGGGCTTCTCTGCTTTATATATTTATATTGGGATACAATTAACATTCAGATGGACTCTGCTGCTTTATACATTGATTAAAAAAATTGAGGATGAGGCATTTCCTTAATGAGCCAGGGAACACAGGTCAAGAACTGAGGGCAGAGACCAATCTCTATGGCAACCAGACAGAGAAGCACTAAGCAGCAGAGAATAGAGATGGACCAGAATAGGCCCCAGAAGTACAGGAGGGACAATAGAACTGGGAAGCATCAACATTTAAAAAAGTGTTGTGATGGAGGAACAATGAACCTAAGCCCACAGAGTTAGTGAAACAGAGGCACTGCAGCTCACAGCTTGCAGAAACAGAAAGGCTCAAGTGAATCCCAACAGGTTGTGAGTGGGGGAATTCAACACTCAAGTAACAGTGTCTTTAAAGTAAACTTAAATGGAAGGAATACAATAATTACCAATCAAAATAAAAACAAACAACCTTGAATTTAAAGCAAAAATTATGCTTTAAGTAAACTTAGAGAAAAGGCTAGTTGTAACCAAAAAAACAGTGGCAGTAGAGCTGGAAGAGAAACACCTGAAAGCTAAAATATAATGTGACACTATACAAGTTTACCTTGGTGATTTTCATTATTAACTATGGACATAACAATTTATAATGGAAGATGGTGACACAAAAAGTGTGACAAAAACATGACAAGAGGAAGTCAAGTTATGCAGACACAAAATGTTTGCAGGCCTAATGTGGATGAATTCTACCTTTATCCTATGGGATACATTTTTATTACCTTACACTTGAATAACTTCTGTAAATAACTTCTTCACCATGCTTCAATAGCTCTAGCATACTAGCTTCCTCTTTATGCTATTGAAAGCCATTGGGATTCCCCTGCCTGTTTAGTAAAGGGTAAAACCAAATAATTAAATTATTTTCTTGTGCACCACATCAAACATTCAATACCAGATTTATTTACTGTCTATGTTACTCTTCTGTACAAATGTATCAGCTTTGTGTACACTTTCAGATTACCAATGTACCTGTGTGCAGGGCTATGTGCTCATTTACAGTCAAAATACTGTATCTTAGCTACAAATTCAAATAGGGTAGACCTTACTTACAAAACAAATGTGACATCATTGTGTGCACTCTCCATCTCATAAGCCAATTTATAAGCAAATCAATTAAATTATAGCTTCATTTAAGTTATTAATTTTGCCCATGCTATCATAAAACAATGTAACAATATATTTTAAAAGAGTCACACAGTCATGCCCAAAAACCTCTTGAAAAGCAATTTTTTTAATGTAGATCCACGTGTCTAAATAAACAGGTGTTGAATGTGGTTAACTTTTTACTGTGCTGAATACTTAACTGCTGTTTCACTATTGGGTTACAGTCCACTTATGACAACCACAAGTCATCTTGAAGTTGAGTTCAGTTCAGAGCTGTGGTGACATCTTTGAAACTAATAGTGACAGACACCTGCCCTCACTGCAAACATAGTGCGTTACAAAAAGAGAAAAAAACTGCATTTATGTAGCACCTTATCATGTTCCTTAGGATGTTTCAACGTGTTTCACATTTAATTAATTGCTTTGAAGCGCAATCGCTGTAATGCAGGCAAACATGACATCAATTTTGCACATAGCAAGTGTCACATACAGCAACAACATGAATGATGAATGAGTTGTTCTTTGATAGTGTTGGTTAAGGGAGAAATGTTGGGTTAGAGAAGGCTCCCTGATGTTCTCCAATCAGTGCAATTAAACACAAAGCCATTTGGTCCAAAAAGAAAATATACAAAAGAACTTTATGAAATAGCTAAATGAAATCATTCACATTCTGGCGAACATTTTTGAGATGCACTAGAAAAACCCAAAAATAGGAGTCAATAAATGTTAAAATGGACTTCAGAGGTTCAAGAAGGCAGCTCACCACCACCTTCTCAAGTGCAATTAGGGATGGGCAATAAATGCTGGCCTAACCAGCAATGCCCATAACATGAATTTCAAAAAGTTCAAAAAAATAAGGATCATAGGCCAGTAAATTTGATGTTTGTAGCAAATGAAGCACCACAGGCATCCTGAAAGAGGGAATGAAGAAGCAAAAACAAAAATTGCTGGAAAAACTCAGCAGGTCTGACAGCATCTGTGGAGATGAAGACAGAGTTAACGTTTCAAGTCTGTATGACTCTTCATCAGAACTAAAGAGAAATAGAAATGTGGTGAAATATAAACTGTTTAAGGGGGGGTGGGACAGGTGGAGCTGGATAGAGGGCCAGTGATAGGTGGAGGCAAAGGAGAGATTGCCAAAGTTATCATAAACAAAAGGTCAAAGGGGTGTTGACGGTGGTGATATTAGCTAAAGGAGGTGCAAATGGTGACATTAAGGGTAGATAGCAGGATCAGCAAGTGACAGATAGCCCTAGTGGGGTGGGGTGGGGGGAAGGGATCAAAATAAGTTAAAAGGTGGAGATAAAACAATGGATGGAAATAAAATTTTAAAATAATAATAGAAATAGGTGGGAAAAGAAAAATATATATATAAAAAAATATATAGTAATTATTAGAAAAAAGGGGCCAAAAAGGGGGTGAGGATGGAGGAGAGAGTTCATGATCTGAAGTTGTTGAACTCAATGTTAAGTCCAGAAGGCTGTAAAGTGCCTAACTGGAAGATGAGGTGCTGTTCCTCCAGTTTGCGTTGAAATGAAGAAGCATCTCAATTGGCTTTATGGAGAGGTCATGATGGCAAATCCATTAGACTTTTTCAAGGGTGTAATGGAGCTGGTGGATAAGAATAACTCAGTGAACATTATGGGAATAATTTTAACCTAAGTCACTCATGGGAAACTGAGAGGTAAGAATCAGCCATGCACTTCACACTGTGTAATTTTGCTTTCCACTGACACTTTTTGGTGATGTTGGTTGGAAAAGGAATGTTGATCAGACCACAAGGGGAATTTTGTACTCTTCTTTAAATAGCGCCAAGGGGTCTTTTATGCCATCCTGTGCAGGAAGACAGAGCTTCAGCTTAACATCTCATCAAAAAGATAGTGCAGCTTTTGCTCAGTATTGGTAGCCCCAGATAGTCACTCAAACCCATTGTGGGGGTTAAATACACAGCCTTCTCAGAGGGAAGAGTGCTCCCAACTGAGGCAAGCAGGGGGAAGGCATGAAAGTGCTCTAGAAGAAGAGAAGTTGTAACAAGAATAGCATCAGAATGGATGGCGGAGAGCAGCAGGATGCCTCAGAAGTCAGTGCTCCTTACATTGTACAGAGATGATTTAGAAATGGGGACGGAGATTAAGCTAAATTTGCTAACTTTTTGCAGGAGCTGCAAGTGACATTGAACAAATGGATAAAACACAAAGGGGTTTGGATGGAGTTGGAAGAACAAGCAGCAGATATTTTAGCGTGGATCAATGCAAGGTGATGAAGGGATCAGGGCAAAGGAATAGTAGTAGGAAAAGGTGAATGGGAGTAGAGTACCGGATATACTCAGGAAAGAACCTGGAGGTGCTGAGGGTTAGCTCATCAAAACAAACAACATGTATGGTGGTAATAGAAAAGGCAAATGAGATCTTAAGATGCACAGCATGGGAGGTAGAATATAAGAGCCATAGGGTAATTATGAATTTGTGGATAATCTTACTTGTAGTGCTGTGTATAATTATTGACATTTTATTGCTGTATGGGTACCTGAATTTGGAAGGTCAACTAAACTGACACTGGGGATTAAACACCTGAGCTACATGCGAGACAAAGGATGTTAGTAGTGTGTACATTAGAGAAAAGAAGGTTCAAAGGAGACCATAAAAATACCTTTTAGATTCTTACAGGCAGCAGTATGGCATAATGGATTCAGACTATGTAATAAACAGCAGAATTTAGATCCTGAGATGTGTTATTCCATTAAAACACAAGTAAAATTTATATTTATTGTATTTACAATATGTGCTCATGGAACCAATAGGGTTGTCAACTCTGGCTGGTCATATTCCAGGAGATGTCGACAGAAGTGATGTCACAAAAAGACCGACTTTAGGAAACTGGGTCCATTTCTTGATGGGGACCCACTTTCCTAAAGGATGGAGCCATTGGACAGGGAGACAAATAACATAACTGCCCCATGCAGCGTGCTTGGGATTCACTGAAAGATTCTTCAGTGAAATTGGGATCAGTTTGAAATAAGAGCTTTGAAAAAAAATTAAAAGAATTTAGCAGATCATTGCAGGCATGGGATTTTGCCTTATTTAGTTTAATTACCTGGTGAATCAGTACCACCTTCTGAGTTGGAGCCAGAAGGTTCCAGACACAGACTCCTGCATGCCCTCTTCAACAGGATCATCAGCTGCAGCCCGGCAATGGTGGGGCATTGGCTCTCCCTATGGAAGTGGAACGGGGCTCACTCTTGGCTGCTGCCCAAGAAGGGTAGGGTTGTCAATCCTCCTGGAATAGCCAGGAGTCTCCAGGAATTGGTATCAATTTCCCCATGACTATTGAAGGCAATCTGGGAGATTTTAAAATGTTATTTTAAGCAAATAAGTTAATCTGTACAATAATTTATGAACCAAATCTCATGGTTCATTGTAGAATGGTGATCTGATGGGCGTACTTGACAGCATCATGACATAAGATGCAAACCGATACTGACATGGGTCGTGCAAGTGCACTGCGCTCATAAACATCATTGCCTGTCTTTTCCTGCCCAATTTGCCTCTCAGTCAGAGGGAACTCCTCCTAGCTGCCTTGCATCCAGTAAATGTTCTGGACAGTGCAAGCAGTGAAGCCCCATCTCAGAATCCCTCAGCGGGCACAGAGAACAAGCTGCAGCAGGGCTAGATGCAGAAGTGACTCTGAGTAACGGAATAGTGACCGCCATGTCTCTGGCTGATGGTTTACTCGGTTGGAGCCTTGGAGGGCTGTTCAGCAGCTGCCCCTAGGGTGAGAGAGGCGTGAGTGGGCAGGGGAAATTGGCACTTCTGCAGGAAACAGGTCGAAGCACGACCCCATTGCCCTGAGAACGGAGCAAACGCAGACAGCTCATTCCCTGCCCGACATAGATTGGAGAGGCTGGGACGGAACCAGCAGCGGTGCCTCCACCCCATCTCTGCAGCATCAACCGACGGGCTACTGAGTGGGGAGAAAGCCAGACCCAGGGTACCAGGTGTCAGAAGCGCCAGCTCTCCCCTTCCTGGGCAGCAGCTAAGAAAGAATCCTGCTCCGTTTCCATGGGGGGAGCCAATGCCCCACAACTGCCAATCTGCAGCTAATGATCCCGGCGAGGAGAGCAGGCAGGAGTCTGTGTCTGGAACCTTCTGACTCCAGCTCAGAACATAGCACTGAATCACCAGGTAATTAAACTATATAAGGCAAAATCCCATGATCGCAATGATCCGCTAAACTCTTTTCATCTTTTTTCAAAATTCCTATTTTAAAATAGTCCCAATTTCACTGAGAAATCCTTCACCGAATCTCAAGCAAACTGCATGGGGCAGTTTAGTTTCTTATCTCTCTAACCAATGGCTCCATTCTTTAGGAAAGTGGGCCCTGGCAAGAAACGGATCAACTTTCCTACAATCAGTCTTTCCATGATATCATGTCCGCCGACGTCTCCCGGAATATGACCACCGAGAGTTGGAAACCCTAAGGGAGGGATGAGCCAGTGCTGCTGACACCCGGTATCATGGATCCGGTTATCTCCTCACTTTACAGTAACTTGTTGGTCGGTGCTGCAGGGATGAGGCAGATGAGACTGGTTTCCTCCCTGTATCTCGACTTCCGTGTCAGGCGAGGAGTAAGCCACCTGCACCTGCTCCATCCCCAGGACCATGGCCTCACAACCAGCACCTGCTTTCTGCAGAAGTGCCAATTCGCCTGCCCGCTCACATCACATTCACCTACACCACAGGCAGCTGCTGAGCAGTCCTCCAAGCCTCCTACCAAGCAAACCAGCAGCCAGAAACATGACTATTACCATTCCGTTACTCAGTCACTTCTGCAGCTATTCCTGATGCAGCTCGTTCACTGTGCCTGCCAAGGGATTCTGGGAATGGCGGGGGGGGGGGGGGGGTCACAGTTTGCACTGTCCAGAACATTTACTGGATGCAAGGCAGGTAGGAGTTCCCTCTGACTCAGAGACAAATTGAGTGGGGAAAAAACAGGCAAAGATGTTTATGAGCGCAACCCATGTCAGTGCTGGTTTACATCTCATGTCATCATGCTGTCAAGTACATCGTCAGATCACCAGTTTACAATGAACCATGAGCGTCTGTTCACAAATTATTGTACAGATTAATTTATTTGCTTAAAATAATGTTTTAAATAAATTTGCTTTCAATAGCCACCAGGAGATTGATATCAATTCCAGGGGCAGAATTTTATGCCAACGGGCTTCTACAGTCCAGCCTAAGTCAAGGGACTTTTGAACAGCTCGCCGCATTTTACAGTCCCTGCCATGACAGGGCCGTGTAATTCCCCGCCTGGAGACTCCTGACCATTCCTGGAGGGTTGGCAATCTTAGCAGCCAGTAACAGCCTGTTTTCAGCAAAATTCTTCTTGCAATGGTGACACTTTTGGCAGACTTAATGGATCATAGGTTCTACAACAGAATTACTATTTAAACAGTATACTATTGAACCATATAATTCAGACTGCAGTGACAACTAATTTCATCTTTGTTCATGCTGCATGGGAGTAGTGCCATCTATATTTATTACACGACATTCAATACATTTTGTGTGTATTCCCACAATTGGTAAATTTACCTTCGTGCGTGATTACCGCTTCCAAAAGGTACTAGAAATCAATCAAGCTTAATTTTATCTTTTTGTTCAGGTTTATTTTTCTGCTACCTATGTTATCCAAATTGTTGTCATCTTTTGCAATTGTTTTAGATCTCTGTAGGCGATTGTAACTACTGCAATATAAGTTTTCACAGCAGGACTGTGTTACAAAAAGAGAAAGGGAGACATTTTTGTATAGCATGTGTCAATGGATTTTCATCAAGCTGTTTTATACAAATTGATTATATTTGAAAGTGAGTTCTAATACCACTGCACAATACAGTTATTTTAGCAAGCTTGTCTGACCCATGGCCCACGACCCACACCGAGTGCCCGAAGTCCCTCTATGCGGCTCCTGGAGCCAGTGCTCAAAATGCCAGTCAAACGGGTAAGCTGGGGCAGGCAGCTTTGCAAGGAGCTGCTCCTCTCCCACGTTTGCTGCTGATAGGCTCATTAGGGGGTGAGTGAGAGAGTGAATGAGTGTGTGTATGTGTGTGCGTGTGGAGGGGATAGGGGGCAGAGTGACTGAGTGTGTGTTTGTGTGGGGATGTGAGTGTGTGTGTGTTTGTGGGTGTGGGTGTGAGAGAGTGAGTGTGTTTGGTTAGGTGTGGGAGTGAGAAAGTGACTGCCTTACTCGCAGTCTCAGCTTTCTCACTCTCACCACCACACAACACATCCTCATGTCCACTCATACAGTGGGTGAGGGTGAGTGAGTGAGCACCCTGAGATTGGGAGTGAGCCAGGCACACACACCCTGACCCTCTCACACTCTGGCCATTTTTATGCATTACTCTTTTTTTTAAAACTTAACATTTAATTTCTTTATTTTTGCTCAGAAAGTGGTTTATTTTCTTAATATCACAACCTTACTTTTTTGAAATTCAGTTTAACGTTCTGCCAAACCTTATCTTTCTAAAATTTGCTCATCATTTGAGTGAGAAAAAAATGGGCATGTGCTACCCCACCATCCCCTCCAAGCGAAAAGATTGGACAAGCCTGGTTTTCAGAATCTAGAATTTAAAAATACCCCCTTACCAATGATTTTCTACATTCATCTCCTAAGATAATTGACTCATGTTGTGATATGGTTTCACAACAAATTGAACTTTAATGGAAGCTTTAATATAATTAAACATTCTAAAATGTTTCACAAACAGTAAGAGTTTCCTGCTCTTCCAATATTTTTTTCCAATTTGTTATTCTCAATCCCAGACAGTGAATGTTGGCAGGCTATTTATCGCAAAGCCCGATTCTCTCATCACTCAATGTCCACAGGTGCTTTCCACCGGTGGTCATTAGGTCAAGCTCAAGAATCCGCTGATCTGCCCCCTCCCTCACTCAGAGTATTAAGACCAATTGTATCACCTCACAGCTGCCCCAGCAGAGATCAGTTAATTCAGGATGGACGAGGGCTCAGATTTCGTGGCCTGGGTTTTTGCGGCCTGATGAGAACAAATGACACCAGCTATACATTACATTTACATTTTCCCACAGACTTTCAAATAAAAGCACTTGGAATTTGCTCTGATTAAAAGGCCATTTCTGTGCAGCACCCCCTCTCCAGGGGATCTGTGACCTGCATGAACAGGACAAGCAACTGTTACCTCCTTAACCAATCCAATCAAACTGAAAAATCCTTACCAAGGCACACTGAGGTTATTTTGATGCAAGGCTGAGAACAGGCACTAAATGGGTGATGCGCTAATAAGAAATACTGGTTTGAAAATCTGGATTTAACACACGTGCAGGCTCTAAAACAGACATCTGTACGTTTAGCATTCAAACACTGATTAGAGGCAATTTTCCTGGAATGGTATATATAGTCTCCGTACACAAACTTCAACTGTAGGTGCCTGGTAGGCAAGCGGGTTTTGAAGGGACCAAGAGAAAAGGCTTACAGATTCTTGTACATGGGTCTAGAGATCCGGGTAGAGGAGGTCAAAGGAGAAGTGACATCCAGTACCCACAGGGAGGAATGTAAGAATGTGGATGATCAGCCAGGAGAAGACAACTAGGAGCCCTGGTCGAAGCACATGCCTCCAGTGCCACAAAACATTTAAAAACTTGACACGTCTGGTCAAGGTAAGATCCCATCTCACAAAACACTTTACTCAATAAATGTATAACCAGCATCACAACCTCAACATATTGCATCCACACACCCTACACTACAGCATCTTTCACAGGCATTACTCACACCTCACACATCTCACAGCTCGTCACCAATGTGAGGCATCACATATACAGAACACAACTGCTAGTACCTACATTCAAAACCACCATTCTTTGCTCAAAGGAGAAAAACTGACGGACTTTAAAAAAGGCTACTCTGCAGTGATACTACAATGCGGGTAGCCTTAATAAGCAGGGGGTGAGACTTCAGCCCCCTCAGTAGAAGGATGTCCTGCCCTCAAGAGCTGCCAACCAATCTGATTGGCTGGCAGCTCTTGCTGTCCTGGCAGCACCAGAACTCAGTGGTGGGCATTGCTGGAACTGCAAGCAGTCCCACGTAGACGACTTCATGGATCCCGGAGTGAGGTGAGTCCAGGCTTTTTGGGCAGTGAGGGATCGAGAGAGGCCTAGGGAGGGTGGGAGTCACATTTTGGATGCTGAGAGGGGCGGACCACAAAGGTGGGGGTACCATCTTGGGAAAAAGCAGCCTGTCCACACTTGCCCACCTTCTCCCACCAGCCACATTATGGTGTGGGCAGTGTAAGATTTGGGTCAGTCATCTTGTTAACAAGCTCAATTGTCCATTAATGAGTTTTTTAAATTAATGGACAGGCTGCTGATGTCAGTGCTCGCACGACTACCGTATTATGGAAAACCAGCATGTTAATGTTGGGTTCACAAAATGAATTCATCATGCCAGATTTTACACATGCACAGAAGGTTGCAGTTCCCATCTCCACACTTAAAATCCCAGCCAATGTCTCAGCTACCGAGAGGTCTGACCCGCAGAGGATGATTGGGCTGGCTGAGCCGACACCAAGATAGTGGTTTGGGAATGAGGCAGTGGGAACCTCCTGGCCTCCCTTCGGATGACAACATTCCCGGTCCCTCCTTTGACTCCACTCCACCATTGCCCTTGCAGTTGCCTGTTAACCAGTCAGCCCAAATTGCACTTGCCCATGCTGACATGGTGGAGTATGAGGGCCATCATAGCCCACAGCCTCTCAAGGCCTTTGCAGGAGGACATCTAAACCTGCCCTCTTCAGATTCTTAGCAGCCACCCACCTTACCCATTGCTGACACTGGGATTGCATTACATAGAAGCACTACAGTATGCAACAGCATTCATAGTATAGGACCTGATGAACAGTTTGATATTTGTTAGCAGCACCATGTTTTTATTGTTTGCTTTTGCTGCAGATAAAGATTGATTATGGTAATTGGGTGATGGTGGAATTGGTGATCACTTTTCCCATGATCTTCATGGGAAAGTGTTTGAAAGGATTGAGATCAGGTGATGGACCTCCTGTTGGATCCTCATTCATGCAAGGGAAAGCAAAATTGATGATGGAGGACATCTCTCAAAAGCACTCTTCAATTAGATTGCTGCTGGTGTCCTTCCTGGGTGTGTTCAAACAAGCTAGGTGATGAATGATAGAACGCCAAAGTCTAGTCTTTATACACTTCCAAGCTTTTATTTACTGAGACACATATTACATTTCATGCACCTCCAACCAGCCACCCCTCTTTCAGCCTGCTTATAAATATGAGCACAAGTGAGTCCCCAATTAATACCCACCACAATATACTTAACATCCAATTGACATATAGTTAATAGTGCAGGCTATCTACCCGAAACATCTGGTGCACATCCTGATCTCACTCCTTTTCTTTCTCCTCTTCTTGTGGCTCCTGAGGTTTCCTGGTGGTAGCAATTGGTCTCTAATAATTGCCAGATTGTGGACCATGCGATTCCTCAGCCCTTCGCAGTCCAGTATTGCAGGACGCCTCCTGACTGGCCAAGGCATCTAAACCTCTGGTGCTGACTGGCTCTCGTAGTACCAGTACTCAGCAGGTGTCTGGGATTGCTCTCAGGGAAGCCATGAGCCATAAAATCAGAGGGGATCCCTAGTCACCTAGAAGCCAGCCACACAATTGCATTGCAGTTCAAAGGCCTGTGGAACAGGTTACTGCCTTATTATAAACACAGCATGACACCTTCCTGGATACAGGCATCATGATGCTCTGTCGGCAGTTGCATTTGAGCTGCACAATGAGGGAATGGAATCCCTGCATATTCCTGAACACCCTTAAGTTTAAATGAGGGGTTCACATGGCTAAATGTGTGCAAACAAAAACTCCCTGGTTCACGGGAATCCTATAAACCTGCCAAATCTTCAGCAACGGGGTGTGATAAATAGCCATTCCTCAGTGTATAAAGCTACTGCAATCTCCTCTACAAAAGTGCACGAAGAGTTGTGACGTGTGACTGATAACGCCTCCAGAAGTTTCCAGCAGCATAAAAAGTAAGTGCTATTGTGATCTTGACTGGAGATTGACTGACTATATTACATTTCAAGAAATCTTTTGAGGCACAACAGGAGACTTTCTGGGACGCTTTGCAAAGACTTTGCCAACACTATCAACATTTTTCCCAGAAGTTCCAGAAATACAGGCCTGGCTATGCTGCACAGTCTTAGCAAAGCAGAACCTCCTCAAGCACTGATTTTGGGACATGTGAATGTAGTAGTAGTGCTCTCCAAAGACCCTGGGTAGATAAGGCCTCTTGCCTTCCTCGCCTGCAGCTGCTGCACTGTCTGGCCTCATCTCTTGCTCCCATCCCTCAGACAGATTAAGGGGCCCCCCAGCAAGATGCTTATGACCATGCACTTCCTATCTGCTGGTGACTCCTACAAGGTGTTCTATAAGGCAGAGTGGTACAGCACTCACTCTTTTTAGGGTAAATCCTGAGAGAATTTCCAGTAAAATATTGATAGAGTGTTGACAAAGACTTTGCAAAGTGTCCTGGTGTCTCTCAAAAGTCCTTTGAAACACAGGCCAGGATTTTCCGATTCAAATTCCCACCCGCAGTCAACAGGCTTTTGGCTGGTCTGTCAAATATTCTGTCCCACCCATGATTCCCATCATGGGCGGGACCAGAAAATCCTGGACACAGTGTAGTCAGTTAATCTCCAGCAATAAGTGATTACTGAAAGCTGAACTTTCAGTAGCATCCAAAATCTTCAGCAATTACTTTTTTAAACTCCTGTTCATCTGGTCCCTGTTAAAGACATCATTACTTTCAGCATTACCCATCCAAAAATGATGCAGTCTCTTTAATGTTCCATACAAACAGGTAACTTAACTGTCAGTCAGCCACCCTTAGCAATCCTCCAAGTGGCCATTCCTAGCATGCACTTCAACTCTTTTACTAGTCTAGCATTCTGGCTAAATTGGAGTTGCAGCTCAAGATCACACCTTGAGCCCTACAGCACTTAAAGAATCTGGGGAAAATTGCCCCCTCAATGTCAGTTAGTTAATTCAATGCTAAATAATGCACAGAAAGTAAACTAAAGAGGGGGAAAGGAAGATGAGAGAGAGATGAAAGACAAAGAAAAAGCTTTTTAAATTTTATTTTTTTATCTCCAAAAGTAATAATAATCTGAAGGAATGACACTGCACACTAATAAAAGTTAATTTTCAGAGATAGAGAGGTTATTTGGCAATGATTAAGACATAGTACACCTTTTAAAATTTGCTGATGCAAGAATAGGCAAGCCATAACTTTTTCTGGCAGGTTTAGTGGGTATCTATCATAAAAGTAGAGCAATTTGATGCCCTTCCATGTATTTGAATGGTGAGTCTCTTGGCAAAATACTGGTTTAGTACAGCTGCCAAAGGAGCAGGGCAACATGGACATCAAATGCCAGATTTTTGTGTTTAACTGCAAGTGTAGATGCTAGAAGATGCTGTCTGATTTACATATTAATAACAGCTTCACCATTATTCTTGCCACAAAATCTGGGCCATACTATCTTTCTAGTCCAGATGGATGAGTTTTACACTAGCTCAGTACTAAGAGAGCTCCTAGGAAAAGAGCTTCAATTTTTAACACACTGTCAACAATGTTGCACTCTACTTTTAAACAGTTTGCATTTACAATTACATTTTCATTACTATCAGTAACAACTAAACTGAACGTAACAGTTCAATGTCAGTGGACAAGAGGCATTAGGGCTGACTTCAACATTTCGTCTGAAGGTAAATTTAATGAGCTTATTTTTGAAGAATTTACTATAAGTAACACACAGATAATTGTGTGTATATAATACATAAAGAATTTCAGGAGGAGAGTTCACACAAAAATTTTGGTACAAAATATAAAATATCGGCCAGACAGGAAACAAAGGATTAATGCTGATAGAAATTTCTCAAGTTGGAGAAAGGTTGGAAGCAGTATACCTCTGGGACCGGTGCTGGACAACATTCATTCTCAATGTAGAGATGACATAAACTTGGGCATGGGGAACATTTCATGATTTGATGACGTATATGGGGTTTGGTTCACACTGAAGCGAGTTCTAAATTACTACAGAATGACAATAAAACAGGTTAGCAGAATGGGTCAGCAGGCATCATATGAAATTAAATTTGGAGAAATGTGAGGTATTACATTTTGGGAAAAAAACAAAGAACGGAGTATGTCCTTGATGGAAAGAAAAGCAAAAGGTATGGGTGAACAGAGACACCTTGGAGTTCAAATACATAATTCCTTAAAAATGTAAGTTAAGGCAGATAAAACTATCAAAATGTCAATACCTTTTTAAGTTTAAAAATAGAAACAGCACAAGAGCAAAGAGGTAGTGATAAATTTCTATAAGGCAGTAGTTAGGTCACAGTTGGGCTACTGTATGTAGTTTTGGCGCCTACTTTGGAAAGGCATTAATGTCTTAAGGAATCTAGAGCATATGTTCGCCAGCATGATCCCAAGAATGGGAAGCTAGTTATAAGGAGTTACCAAGATCATTTTCCATGGAACAGAGGAAATTAAGAAGCAATTTGGTAGACATTTTTAAATTATTAAGGATTTTGATAGGATAAACAGAGAAAGGCTATTTCCTCGGACGTCAACATTGGTGGGGGGGGTGTGGTCATTAATCTAAAATTGTCACAAGAATGAAAAGAGGAGACAAGAGGAGTTTATTTATACCTAATTTGTTAAAGAATGAAGTGCTTTGCACAGGGAGTAGTTAAGGCTAATATCATTGCACCTTTTTTGGCCAAAGTGGATAAATATCTGAAGCAGATGATAATATAGGTCAATGGGAAGGGAATAGGGCAGTAGAATTAGTTTTGGATTTTTCTAGCAAAGATCTGATGCAGACATGATGAAACCAAATAGCCTCTCCCATAATATAAACTTCTTTAGTACCACAATGCTATTGTCTCCACTACTAAAGGTGGGCAGAGGTAATGTTTACACCACATTTGTTAACTTATTAATGATATATCTCAAAATCTAATTGACAGATTTCAACAAAACTTGGTTCATAAATAGGGTGAGGCCCAAGAAAGAACTGATTAGTTTTTGGCAAAGATGCAACTGCTGGAATTTTTTAAAAGATCCGTTAACATGGGGAGATAGGGTGAAGTGAATTTATCTTTTAGAATGCTGACATTGTTTTAGAACGTAGTGGTTTTCATTATGGTGCAATTTGTCACAGCTGTCAAAATATGAGCAGAGTTTTCAAAGCGGGTTGTTGGATGTGAATTAGCCTGAATTCCTCAGTGAGATGGAAGCTCTTAATAAAAAGATTTCTTTTTTCAGCTTTGTAGTCACAGAGCATCAGCCAGGTAGGAAAAAGCCTCAGGGATGAGCTGCATAATTGCAATAACCTTGAGTTTACACAGTGTCACAAAGGTATGTGCTCCGAGTGCCCTCATCACTTGTTGGTACTATGCATTACTGTACAACGTTTTATATCATCCAGGGCAATTTACCTATTTGTATTTAATATACTTATACTTATACATTATTATAAGACTAATCAAAAAAAAGTTTTAAAATTCATTCGATTGGATTTTGTAATAGCACAAAGGGTATCTCATTTTTAAGTGTGATTGCAACCACTGAGCCCATTTTAAACTTGTTCCAAATTGACACAACAACATGAGAATGTAAGAGGCACTATGACATGAGTACGCTTGTCTTTAAGTCCAGCGCTTCCCAACTTCAATGTTAACTATGAAAGGTGTTTTATTGTAATCCTACCAGATGAAAAAGTGCAAAAGGTAGTGACTTTTAGAAGAACTGCTCATTGACATTTATGCTGAAGTCAAAAACACTTGGAGATCTAATTTACACTTTGGGCACAATCAGTGAAATGGGCGCAGTTTTGAAAAGATTTTTTTTCCCCCAGGTTTTCAATGAAGTTAATTTACATATTTACAAAATCCGCCATACATTCAGGCAGCATTTTAAAGTATAATTTTTAAAAATGTTTTAGTTTTAAAAAAATTCCTTGCTATATATTTAAGGGTGGTAATTAGGTGCAGTGTGATTAATACAGCTGAAAACAGGTTTAATAACAAAAAGTGTCAATTCATTACCTGTGAATAACCCAATTTTAAATGACAGAAAATAATATTTAAAAAATTATACAGAAACATTTCTAATAGTCACTTTTCTAGTAAATTTAACAACATGGTAGTGTAGTTCCACTGCTGCCAAAACTTCAGTCAGTGCAGACACAATGGGCCAAATGGCCTCCTTCTACACCGTAACCATTCTGAATCCATGAAATAAATTTTCATTCTCAAGCTTTTAAATCCTTCCTTGCACCCAAAAGAACCAACTTAATTTTGGAGTACTACTTATGGGTTTATAACTCACTTAAGTCAATGCTGCTTAGAAATAGTCGCAACTTTAAGAGACTTGGCAATTATTGTCCAAAGAAAATACAGTTAGATTCAGCTGTAGTCAGGGGTATTATAAAGTTATACCGCTTTAAGATTTGCTGACTTGCTCTTCAGTCAATTATAAAAATATATCCACAAAATCTTACTAAATTTATAAGAGAATAAAACAGCTTATGATTGAGTTTTTTGACTGTGAAACAGATCCATGTACTTGCTTTTGAATATTAACGATCATGCTTTGACTATCACAGGTGTTCTCTGTCATACTTTAACCGCACTCGTAAAATGTCTACACAGATTTCAAAATTAAAAATACTGAAACACATCTGCTGACATCTTTAATTGATTTTAAATGTGGTATGAGCTAAAAGTGATAGAAAATGAAAAAATTATTCTGATTTTTAAAAAATTATTCTTCTCTAATCAGGCCTTTTTTGAAGCTGTTTGTAACAAAAGGCTGTCAAGTGTTGCATGAGTGAGCCACAGGTTGGGTAATCCTCTGATAGTCCTTTCAATCAGTGAAGCACTTATTACCTGACAGTCCCACCGAGGTTGAACTCATTGTGGAGTAAGTGGAGGGCAGAACCCCAACTTCAAGGTACAGTGAGTTGACATATCTCCATTCTGTATCTAACAGTGCCCTACCCATGAAATATCTCAAATTTATAACCAAAGAATCGATTTTTCTCTAAAAGCTACAGCAATTTAATATTTCAAACACTAGGCCAAAGGTTTGTGGGGGTGGAGAGGGCCGAAATTATATTTTAAACTGACCGAAAACCTTGAAATAGTATGTGTAACCTCTATTTCACACAATATGATGAGCGCCAAAAACTTCCAAAAACTTTCTTAGCTGATGATCTACGTTTCTGAAAAGTATTTAAGAAAGAAAGATTTCAAACTCACACTGTACAAACCGCCAGGACCAAACTCAAAATTTGATTTTCCTTTGTGCAGCGGATGGAGACAAATAGATTCCTGGCGTCTTTACACACACAAAACTAAAGCTTTCAGGTGGCATTTAATTTGAAATTTAACCGACACTTAACACCCGAAATCCATTTTGTCTTAAAAACGACTTTAAAAAAAAACAAGGAATTAAGAAACGTCAGCAAAAGGCTGACACTTTTACAGTAACCGCACGTGGAAATACTATAAATAAAACGCAAGTAAAATGTCAATATTGACGTCTGCCACATTAGGTCCCGCTTATTTTATCAATTTAAACAAAAGCGGGAATCGTCCCCAAGGCAGAGTTCGCAGATAAATCACTAAATGCTGCTCCAAAATATCCCACCAGTTCGTCGAAAGCAGAATCGAAGCGTCTTTTCACTTGGAAAACATATGGCAAACACATTTACATCGGGCCAAAAAAAATGTTCCAACCTTTTTTTTTTATTTCGGGATATTTTAAGGATCACTGATCACAAACAAAACATGGGGAAACACCTTAAACGACACTAGTACAATAATGTGAGCAACTACCAACACCCCCCACCCCCCATTCACCACCAACCCCCCCCCCCCCCCCCCCCCCAAAAAAAAATTCCCTGCAAACAACTGGGGGCCGCTCAGAAAGGCGAATATTTACACAATGACAAATAGCTTCTGTCACCCAGAGAGAAGAAAACCGTCTGGAGCACCGCCTTCTTCCTCAGGCCTCGCTCGCTTCTTGTAAAACTGTCGCCACAGTCAATAGACTGTACAGTTCCCCCCCCCCCCCCTTCTCCCGCCAACACTTCGCAGCCCAACACCCGAACCCGGGGCAACTAAAGCACAAAGAGGGGGGGGGGGGGAGGGTGGTAAGGAAAAGCTGCCTTTTTACCTGCCGTGAAACCAGTCTTTGCACGCATCGCATTCAATCATAAATCGAGTTACGTCGTAAGGTAACCGACAGATGCAGTAGACTGGTACAGTCGCCATGTTAGCTGGCTCCAGAATGAGAGCAAAGCGCCTTCTTCCCGCACACAGCAATTCTTGCAAATGTTTCCTCTTCCCCCTCTGTGTTTCTGCGATGTTGGGTGCACGTTTATAGTTTTGGGGATTTTTCTCTCCCCCCCACCCCCCTGCCCTCCCCCCTTGTTTCCTCTTTCCTCCCTCCCTCCCAACATACACACACACAACCTTCCTCCTGAAGTTGTTCACATCGTCTCTAAGCTGCGGCTCCGGGCACAATGCGCTCTCCCTCTGCCGCTGCCTGACAGTTGTATACTGTACGGAGCAGACTGTATCCTTTCATTGCTAAATTACGTCAGGCACTCGCTGGCTCCAAGAGCTTCAACACTATTGTAACCAGCCCATCGACATTGAGCAGCCAGCTCCCCACCTCCCCCCACTACAATGTAACAACAGCCTGCTTCGGCGGCTCCCCATCAAACTTCAAAGGAGAGAAGTGGGGACAGCAAAGCGCACCTTTTTTTTTGCTTTAAAAGTTGTCCCTAAATGTGTAACTGTATCCGCGCTGTACATACAACCACAATCCCTGGCCCTCTCTTCGAAGCTGTTACTTACTACATGTTACAGAAAAAAAAAGTATTGTTAAGCGCATAGGGGAAATGAATTTTAAAATTGTAAGTTATGTTCAAAAGAACATTAAAAGGTTATTGAAAGAACATGTCACCACGCCACGTTATTCCCTTTTTGGGCAAAGTAATTTAGAAGACGAATTCTATATTCACGCTCCAGAACAAATCATATTTGGAAAAAAATAATGTATAGCAGTACAGTAATTTGGATACATACAACTGAGCTCAATACTGAATTGTAATCCAGGATCTAATATTTTTATCACATCTGTAAATTCTTTAAATTTCTACCTATATCACACCAGCTCTACTGCATTCAGCACAGCAGTTAAATTGATTAACGGAAATATTTATTATAAAGAACAAACGATTGTTCTAAGTTTAAAGGTGCATTTACACTATTCAACACTATTCAATTTTCAATGAGACAGTTGTGTGTTTACATTATGCAGCTCCTGTCTGGTTGGAAGTGTGGAAGAACTATTCTCACCAAGAGTGAGATCTGTAGGGTGTTTGGACTCTTGTGCACAGAGGGTTCTCCCAATTGTTCGAGATGAAACAATTTAAAAAGTGGTAAGGTGAGAATGTCTGCTCTTTAAAGAGTTGTTAGATTTAGAAGGTGACTTGTGGACAGTTTATAAAACAGGTTTAACATCATAATCCGATTCACTCTCAGTGTTGTATCACAGCAAATCAGTGTGAGAATAATTTCCAGGGAATATTACTCTGCTTCACTCTAGAGTCCTGGCTCTGAATTTACAGTGGAACAGTGATGTGTAATGAAATTATTCCACACCAATGCTAAAACTACAGTATCAATAAAGCATTAATTTAGCTTTGGAGTACTGATCACATTTATAAACCACTTAAAATCCCCTTTTGGTATGTTACATGATCAGGAACATTCAATTGAATTAACAAAAAGATCAAACTGAAAATTCTAGAAATCTGAAATAAAATCAGAAAATGCTGCAAGTACTCAGCAGGGCAGCCCGCAACTGAAAGAGAAAGACAGAACAATGTTCTGGGGAGAATCCCTCAAATAAACAAACCATTAACCCATTCAATTTCTGCAAAAGTAAAATACAGCAGATGTTTGAAATCTGAAATAAACATGCTGAAAATACTCAGGAAGTCAGAGAGCATCTATGAAGAAAGGACATCCACCTGAAACATTAATTGTTTCTCTCTCCACAGATGCTGCCTGACCAACTGAATTTCTGACTTATAATTAAATACTAGACAGGAGATCACGCGTGCAATTTTCTTAGGTTAGAATGTGTTGGCTTGGAAATTTTATCGTGTGTTACCCACTTTCCAGACATAAATTCGGCTCCTGAGGGTCTAATAGAGCCAAAAATGCATGGCACGCTATATTGGATTGGGCTGCTCTAGAGACAATTGATGGAGTTGATTATAACATTTAAATGATTTGCTGACAATACAAAACTAGGTAGAAATGTAAGCTGTGAGAAGGACACAGAGAGACTGCAAGGAGATATGGACAGGTTAAGTGAGTGGGCAACAGGCTGGCAGATGGAGTATAATGTGGGTAAGTGTGAGGTGATTCATACTTTGGTTGTAAGGATAGAAAAGCAGAATATTTTTTGAAAGATGTGGAACTTCTAAATGTTGATGGTCAGAAAGACCTGGGTGTGTCCATACAAGGAACACAAAGTTAACATGCAGGTACAGCAAGCAATTAAGAAGGCAAATGGCAAGTTGTCCTTTATTGCAAGGGGATTGGAATTTGTAAATAAATAAGTCTTGCCACAGTTGGCTTTGGTGAGACCCCATCTGCAATACTCTGTAACTTTGGCCTCCATATATAGGGAAGGATAATCTTGCAATGGAGGCGGTACAGCAAAGGTTCAATAGATTGGTACCTGAGTGAGAAGGTCATCCTATGAGGCTGAGTAAACTGGGTCGATATTCTCTGGGGTTTGGAAGAACGAGAGACAAATTAGATTCGGAAAGGGTTTGATAGGGTGGATGCTGAGAGGTTGTTTGTGCTGGCCGAGGAATCTCAAACTTGGGGCACAGTCTTAGGATAAGGGGTCGACCACTTAGGGCTGAGATGTGGAGAAATTACTTCACTCAAAGAGTTGTGAATCTTTGGAATTCTCTACCCAAGATGGTTGTGAATGCCCAACCATTAAGTACATTTAAGGCTGGGATAGAAGGATTTTTGGTCTCTCAGGGAATCAAGAAATGTGGAGAGCAGGTGGGAAAATCTGTTGAAACCCAAAATCAGCCATGATCATATTGAATGACAGAGCAGGCTTGACTGACCAAATGGTCTGCGCCTGCTCCTATTTCTTCACCCAGTCATGGGTGATCTGGCAGATCTGCCTTTTGGACTAGAGAAGGAGGTGAAGATGACGTGAGAGATCATCGGAGCAGTCGGGCAATGAGGCCCTGCACACAAGGACATATTCACAATGTGCAGAGAGCACATACCTCATGCCTTAGCTTCACTTTGAAATAACAGGTATAAGTAAGACATGTGTGTTTCACCAAGAAGACTATGATAGAGATGTGTCATCCACTGCAACCACAACTGGAACTCCATTCCAGGGTATGGATCTTGTGGCTGGCAACATCACTGTGGCTCTTAACTTTTATGCCCTAGGGTTATTACAGGATGCAGAAGGTAACACATGACATCTCACAGTTTTCTGTGCACTGCTCCATTAGGGAGGTTGCCAATGTACATATATAACATTAACCATGGACAGAGTGAAGCAAAATGAGAGGGTTGGGGGACGATGAGGTGGGAAGCAATGGAAGGAGATGAGGTCAGTGACTGTTCAGTGCTGGGGCTATGGTCCAGAGGAGAGATAGGAGGAAGTGTTGGAAGTTGACGTACTGCCTCTAGAAGGTGTTTGCCAGACAACAGGTATCTCCAGGACATAAAACGTTTCTCGGATTGCTGTTCCCGTCACATTCTGAAATCCACACTCAGTGCCATGCGCCGCCATATGAACACACTCGACCTCTCCCTCCAGCAGCACCGCCGTACCCTTTTTCAAAGCTGCGCGTGCCCCCAGTTTCATTTTATCCTTCGGCTCATCCGATGCCTCAACAAGAAACTTTTTCTCTTTCTCTCAAGTGCTAAGGAACACAAGCTCCAACAACTCATCGACACCAACACCCATCTAGGACCCTCCACCCCTGCCTGTCCCTCCGTCCCCACCCCATCTTCCAATCCCAACCCTAGCCGTGTATTCACTATACCCCCTGACCTTCCCCTCTCCGATGCTGAACGTTCAGTGCTCAGCAAAGGACTTAGTTTCATACCCTTACGCCCTCACCTCAATGAATTTCGGGCTCGGCATGATGCTGAACTCTTCTTCCGCCGTCTTCGTCTCCGGGCTAACTTCTTTGGGCAGGAGTCCTCTCCCAGTTCAATGGATCCTTTTACCCATCTCCAATATTCTCCCTCCACCTGGACCCCTCCCTCTGGATTCTTACCTTCTCTTGATCTTTTCATTGAGAACTGTCGGCGCGACATTTGTCGTCTCAATTTCTCTACTCCTCTCACCCATTCTAACCTGTCTCTCTCTGAACTTACTGCACTCCATTCTCTCAGGTCCAACCCTGACATTGTCATCAAACCCGCTGACAAGGGTGGTGCTGTTGTTGTCTGGCGCACTGACCTCTACCTCGCGGAGGCTGAGCGTCAACTCGCAGACACTTCCTCCTACCTCTCCCTGGACCATGACCCCACCACTGAACATCAAGCCATTGTTTCCAGGACTGTCACTGACCTCATCTCCTCTGGGGATCTCCCTCCCACAGCTTCCAACCTGACAGTCGCCCAACCTCGGACGGCCTGCTTCTATCTCCTACCCAAAATCCACAAACAGAACTGCCCCGGTAGACCGATCGTCTCAGCTTGCTCCTGCCCCACAGAACTCATTTCTCGTTATCTTGACTCCCTTCTCTCTGCCCTTGTCCAGTCCCTTCCCACCTACATCCGTGATTCCTCTGACACCTTACGTCACATCAACAATTTCCAGTTCCCTGGCCCCAACCGCTTCCTCTTCACCATGCAAGTCCAATCCCTCTACTCCTCCATCCCCCACCAGGATGGTCTGAGGGCCCTTAGCTTCTTCCTCGAACAGAGGCCCGAACAATCCCCATCCACCACTACTCTCCTCCGTCTGGCTGAACTTGTTCTCACGCTGAACAATTTCTCCTTCAACTCCTCTCACTTCCTCCAAATAAAAGATGTGGCTATGGGTACCCGCATGGGCCCCAGCTATGCCTGTCTCTTTATGGGGTATGTGGAACATTCCTTGTTCCAGTCCTACTCCGGCCCCCTTCCACAACTCTTTCTCCGGTACATCGATGATTACTTCGGTGCCGCTTCATGCTCTCGTCGGGACTTGGAAAAATTTATTAATTTTGCTTCCAATCTCCACCCCTCCATCATTTTTACGTGTTCCATCTCTGACACTTCCCTTCCCTTCCTTGACCTCTCTGTCTCAATCTCTGGTGATAGACTGTCCACCAATATCCATTACAAACCCACCGACTCCCACAGCTATCTCGACTACAGCTCCTCACACCCCGCTTCCTGTAAGGACTCCATCCCATTCTCTCAGTTCCTTCACCTCCATCGCATCTGTTCCGATGATGCTACATTCAAAAACAGTTCCTCTGACATATCCTCCTTCTTCCTTAACCGAGGTTTTCCACCCACGGTCGTTGACAGGGCCCTCAACCATGTCCGGCCCATCTCCCGTGCATCCGCCCTCACGCCTCTCCTCCCTCCCAGAAACATGATAGAGTCCCCCTTGTCCTCACTTATCACCCCACCAGCCTCCGCATTCAAAGGATCATCCTCCGCCATTTCCGCCAACTCCAGCATGATGCCACCACCAAACACATCTTCCCTTCACCCCCCCTATCGGCATTCCGTAGGGATCGCTCCCTCCGGGACACCCTGGTCCACTCCTCCATCACCCCCTACTCCTCAACCCCCTCCTATGGCACCACCCCATGCCCACGCAAAAGATGCAACACCTGTCCCTTCACTTCCTCTCTCCTCACCGTCCAAGGACCCAAACACTCCTTTCAAGTGAAGCAGCATTTCACTTGCATTTCCCCCAACTTAGTCTACTGCATTCGTTGCTCCCAATGTGGTCTCCTCTACATTGGAGAGACCAAACGTAAACTGGGCGACCGCTTTGCAGAACACCTGCGGTCTGTCCGCAAGAATGCCCCAAACCTCCCTGTCGCTTGCCATTTTAACACTCCACCCTGCTCTCTTGCCCACATGTCTGTGCTTGGCTTGCTGCATTGTTCCAGTGAAGCCCAACTCAAACTGGAGGAACAACACCTCATCTTCCGACTAGGCACTTTACAGCCTTCCGGACTGAATATTGAATTCAATAACTTTAGGTCATGAGCTCCCTCCCCCATCCCCACCCCCTTTCTGTTTCCCCCTTCCTTTTTTTTTTCCAATAAATTATATAGATTTTCCTTTTCCCACCTATTTCCATTATTTTTAAAAAATTTTAAAAATCTTTTATGGTCTCCCCACCCCCACTAGAGCTATACCTTGAGTGACCTACCATCCATTCTTAATTAGCACATTCATTTAGATAATATCACCAACTTTAACTTTAACACCTATGTGTTCTTTTGTTCTATTGTTGTTGACATCTTTTGATGATCTGCTTCTATCACTGCTTGTTTGTCCCTACAACCACACCCCCACTCCACTTCTCTCTCTCTCTCTCTCTCTCTCCGACCCCCACACACACACCTTAAACCAGCTTATATTTCAACTCTTTCTTGGACTCGAACTCAAGTTCTGTCGAAGAGTCATGAGGACTCGAAACATCAACTCTTTTCTTCTCCGCCGATGCTGCCAGACCTGCTGAGTTTTTCCAGGTAATTCTGTTTTTGTTTTTAACAAGAGCACCACCCTTGCCAACTGGTTTGATAACAACAGTGTTGGACCTCAGAAAACAGAGTGCATCAAGTTCAGAGGAAGACGGGTTAGAATGAGTGAGTGGAGCAAAGAAAGGAGTTGGTTGATGTCACAGAAGCAGTTGTCAATGAATAGATCATGAAGGGGTAGGAGACCAGAGGGAGGGTATCAATTCAAGGGAGAACACTGGAGACGAATGAAAGAGGGCTGATCACGGGGGTGAAGACAACAGAAGAAAAGCTCAACACCATGTCAAGCTCAAAATTCATTAAAGTGGGGGCACAAGGGGATAAAGCTGAATCCTTTGCTATGGACAGGAATCTTCAGCATCAGAGTGGAAGGTCAGAGGGTATTGTGAATACACAGCAAAAGGTAAAATTAGATGGGCTGGGGTCAAAGGGAAACGAATGGGAAGAAAGATCTGAAGGGCCTTGGTACCCATGAGTTGTTGGAGCTTGCAATCCTCAAGACCTGAAAGGAAGAGAAAAAGTTTTTAAAAAATATCAGATGAGATAAAGGATGAAACAAAACCGTGGAGCAGGACAACTTTGAGATAGAGTGAGTCAGTGCTGCCAAAGAGAGATCGAGAGTGTTCTTGTGGCAGTGCATAGCACTTAGTGTGGATCTCAAGATGCGGCGAGAAAAACAGTTCAAGGAGTGTTGAATGTCCAAGAGATAGCTGTACTCATTGTGGTTCAGAAACATGAAGGGTGGAGTTTCAGTTGGGATCCACATGGAATAAGTCAAAGCCAGAGATAAGTTGCTGAGAAAGAAAATGCGGCTGCGAGACCAGGTTTTGACGAATTCTGAGAAGGAAAATAGAAAGCAATGAAGATGAACAAGGGGAAAAAGATAAACAGAAATCCTGCTGGAGAGAAGAGCAGAACTTCAAGGTGGGGTAATTACAGGTATAAGTCTTTTGGGCCAATACCTGCATAAAAAATAAAGCCTCAACAGGTATACAAACCTCAAACTATTGAGAAAACCACATGTATCCAGAACTTTTCACCTGTTTACTTACCATTTTGTTCTTTCAGTTTATGCAAAGCACACAGCAGGGTGAAGTGAATACCCAGCTGGAGATACAATTGACAGCAATTGACAGTATAGAACAATAATAATGTGGTGTAGCAGGTGCAAGAGAACAATGGGCATATGCTTTTGGTGCAAAAATTATAGGCAAAGTATCTGTACACTCTGTCATTTAAATATAACATTAAGAAAATACAGAGTGGTGAATTAATTGTCATTGCTGAAATTACAACGTCACTAGGAAGTGCACTGAGTAAAATAAAAAAAAAATCCAGCTCAGACATAGACAATTTTGTCAATCTTCTTCACATGATGCATCAGGTATTTGGTATCAAGCAGTTTTGCCAACATAATGTGCCTAATTCCAGATGCTTTACAAAAATAACCCAATAATAGAGAATGT
This sequence comes from Carcharodon carcharias, assembly GCF_017639515.1. Classification (NCBI taxonomy): domain Eukaryota; kingdom Metazoa; phylum Chordata; class Chondrichthyes; order Lamniformes; family Lamnidae; genus Carcharodon; species Carcharodon carcharias. The sequence goes on from NC_054473.1 coordinate 34,513,366, forward strand.
TTTTTAGAATTTATTCTCAAGATGTGGGCATCACTGGCAAGGTTTGCAGTTATCAACCATCTTTAGTTACCCTGGTATACCTTCTCCTTGAACTGCTGATAGGAGTTGTTTCCAAGGCCACTTCAGAGGCATTTAAGAGTCAACAATATTGGTTGGGGACTGGAATCATATATAGACCAGATCAGGAAAGGACAGCAGGTTAAAAGCAAAAGCTCTGAAGAAGAGCTGTGTGCAGTCAAAACATTAACTCTGTTGCTCTCTCCACAGATGCTGACAGACCTGCTGAGTTTTTCCAGCATTTTCTGTTTTTATTTATGGACAGCAAGTTTCCTGTCCTAAAAGGTAATATACAACAACCTGACAGCTTCATGATCACTTTTACCAGTACCAGCTATTTTTACATTTATGTCCAGAATTCTTTGTAAACTGAATTCAAATTTTCAAACTGCCATAGTGGGATTGGAACTCACATTCTCTAGATTATTAGTCAAAACCCTTAGTTTACTAGTCCAGTAACGTACCTACTTAGACTATTATATTTCAGTGGGCATGGTCTCCTTTCCTGGATCATTATGTACTGGAGTCACAGGAACTCCTCTGTTATATGTACTAACTGAACATTCATGCAGGGGACAATGCAGCTGGAACCTTTCAATGACGTGTGGGCAAGAACCGAATATATTATCCTTTCGTTTCCCCATCCCTCAATGTGGGTGCAGATGCCCTGGAATCCCTACCAAACATCAGTTCTCTCTTACTACAATAAGTGGATACCCTTTTCCAATAATCTTCTTGAATAACATTCTTCATTACAAATAATTAAACAAAAGTTGTGGTTTAGTCACTTGATACCCTTTGCATTTGTTTCAATACTGCAACTTTATTACACACCAAACATGCTGGGGATGAAATTGAGCTTGGTAGCACCTGTTCTTTGGACGGTACAAGCATGGCTCACGAACCAAACTGGCGTCTGATGGGCCCATGTACGATTCTGCCTTGAATTGTATCAGATGCCAAATTGATGAAGACATTAGTGTGTGTGCAGCTAACATCTGTTGGAAATGTACAGAGTAGATTGATGCTGACATCAATCAACATGTAACACTGAGGCAGAGGGTACCAAATGACTGAGGGGGAGATGGTGGCATAGTGGTATTGTCATTGATTAGTATTCCAGAGACCCAGGGTAATGTGCTGCAGACCTGGGTTCAAATCCCAGCACAGCAGATGGTGGAATTTGAATTCAATATCTGGATTTAAAAGTCTGATGATGAACCATGGTTGTCATAAAAACCCATCTGATTCATAATGTCCTTTAGGGATGGAAATCTACTGTCATTACCTGGTCTGGCCTACTTGTGACTCTAGACCCACAGTAATGTGGTTGACTGTTAAATGCCCGCTGAGCAAGGGCAATTAGGGATGGATAATAAATGCTGGCCTAGCCAGTGATGCCCACATCCCATGAACAACTAAGAAAAAAATGATCCAAATGCTTCCATTTTGGAGCTCCACACTCCACTGACACCCTTTCTCAATCTCTCACAACTGGACATGTGTTCAGCAGCATGAAGGACTGCCCACCAGCTCCCCACTAAATCAGAACTATTTAAAAGAATCAACTACTTACAGCTTAGTTACTGGTGGATTTCAAGTGGAGTTGCTACAATTCTACAAGTGTTTGGTGCTTCCCAGAGTGGTCGGAAGTTACAAAAGTCGACAGGGAGTAGTGTGGCAGGTGCTGAAGGACTTGGTCCTGACTACAAGGCTTTTGTACATACCAGCTGTTTCCAGACATGAGTGCAGTAGTAAGCATTCCCCTTGGAATAGAGCATGACCTAGAGAATGAGCTACATTTGAGCCACCACGCCAGACATTGGTTATTGGGCATCAAAGGTTATCCGCTGATGGTATGACACATGGCTCCGGTTCACAACCCATGCACGCAAATGCAGCATGCCAATAATTATAGCCATGCTGCCACAAGAAATGTGATAAAGCAGATCAATGACATTCTGAAATACTGTGATAATTCAGCTGCCTGGACCACTCTGGAGGTGCCCCAGTACTTGACTGAGTGGTTCTCAAAATTTGTGCTGGCTTGCTGCATGCTGCACAACATAGGAATTTAAGAACACAGGAAATGGGAGCAGGAGTAGGCCATTCAGCTCTTTGAGCATGTTCTGCCATTCAAACAGCTCATGGGTGATCACTTGTAATCTTTCCCCACTATCCCAATATCCCTCGATGTCATTAGTGTCCAGAAATCTATCAATTTCTGTCTTGAACAGGCTCAATGATTGAGCTTCCACAGTCCTCTGGGGTAGAGAACTCCAAAGATTCCCCATCCTCTAAGTGAAGAAATTCCTCCTCGTCTCAGTATTAAATGGCCTGTCACTTATTTTGAGACTGTGTCCCCTGGAGCTAGACCCATCAGCCAGGGAAAACATCCTATCCACATCCAGCCTGTGTCACCTTGTAAGAATTTTATAAGTTTCAGTGAGATCACCTCACATTCTTGGAAACTCTAGAGAATACAAGCCTAGTTTCCTTAATCTCTTCTCATACTCTCTCCATCCCAGGGATTCGTCTGGCAAACCTCCATTGCACTACGTCTATGTCAAATACATCCTTCCTTAGATAAGGAAACCAAGGCTGGACACAATACTCCAGATGAAGTCTAACCAAGGTTCCATACAATTGCAGCAAGACATCTTTACTCCTGTACTCAAATCCCCTTGCAATGAAGGCCAATATACCATTTGCCTTCCTAATTGCTTGCGGCACCTGCATGCTAGCTTTTAATGGCTCATGAACAAGGACACCCGGGTACCTTTGGATATCAACACTTGCCAACCTCTCAGCATTTCAAAGATGTTCTGCCTTTCTGTTTGTTCAACCAAAGTGGATAACTTCACACTTATTCACAATATATTCCATCTGCCATGTTCTAGCCCATTTGCTTAACCTGTCCAAATCCTTTTGAAGCCTTCTTGTATCCTCCTCACAACTCACATTCCCACCTAGTTTTGTTATTATATTTGGTCCCAACATCCAAAATATTATGTAGATTGAACAGCTGTGGTCCAAGCACTGATCCTTACGGTACCCCACCAGTAACAGCCTGCCATCCTGAGAATGACCCTTTTATTCCTACTCTCTGTTTTCTGTCTGTTAACCAATTCTCAATCCCAGCCAATATATTACCCCCAATCCCATGTGCTCTAATTTTGTTTACTAACATCCTGTGTGGGACCTTATAGAAAACCTGAAAATCCAAATATACCACATCCACTAGTTCTCCTTTATCTATACCACAAGCAACTTCCTCAAAAAACTCCAACAGGTTTATCAAACATGATGTTCCTTCATAAGTCCATGTTGATTCTGCCCAATCATATTATTCTTTTCCAAATATCCAGTTATCATATCCTTTATAATACATTCTAAGGCCTAAATTTTCCGGTCCTGCCCACCAGGGAATTGTTACAGGTCAGATGGACAATTTGAAGGACCTGTAAAATGTCTGCTAACCTGCGGGACCAGAAAAATCCCACCCTAACGTTTTCCCTACTACTGGCACCACACCTTGTATCCAGGAAAATCAGGACTGGTTGTGTGTGGATTTGGGGATTTTATGGATTTTGGATCACCAAAGCAAAGAAATATTCTGTGTGCCAATTTCAAGTTGCTACCCAGGGCACCATCTTCAAACATAGCCAGCTTTCCGGTCCTTCCAGATTTTGGGACACCGGATAAGGGGTCCGGTATCTGTACTGACGTCAAATTAACAAATCTGTAGTTCTCAGTTTTTTCTCTCCCTCCCTTCTTAAGTAGTGTGGTTACATTTGCTACTTTCCAGTCTGCAGGAACCTTTCCAGGTAAAATTTTGAAAGATAACCACCAGTGCATCCATTATCTCTATATCCACCTCCTTCAACACTCTGGGATGTAGCTCATCTGGTCCTGGGGAGCTATCAACCTTTAGTCCAATTATTTTTTTGAGTACTACCTCTTTATTAATACTAATTTCTTTCAGTTCCTCATTTCCATTTGCTCCTTGGTTCCCTGGTATTTCTGGGAGATTTTCTGTATCTTCCTCTATGAAGACAGGCACAAGGTAATTGTTTAGTTTCTCTGCCCTATCCCTATTCTCCACTATAAATTCCCTGTCTCCACCTGTATTGGACCCACATTTGTCGTTGCTAATCTGTTCCTTTTCATATGCCTAAAAAAGCTTTTACAGTCCACTTTTATGTGACTCGCTAGTTTGTATTCATATTCTCTTTTCCCTTTCTTTACCAATTCCTTGGTCGCCCTTTGATGGATTCTGAATTTCACCCAATCCTTGGGCTTACCACTTTTTCTGGCAACCTAATAAGCCTCTTCCTTTGATCTAATGCAATCTTTAAATTCTTTTGTTAGCCATGGTTGATTCAACTTTCCTGTTGGGTTTTTATGTCTTAGAGGAATGTATCACCATGAGGACAGTCCTTGCCACAAGTCATCAGGTGAACAGCTGAGGAGGAGGAAGAGGAAAGGAAGCACCAACCCAGACCAGGCTGTCTGTGAAGAACTAATTTGAATGTGTGCCAGTAACCATAATCCCAGAACCTCATTCACCAACATTACCTTGCCTCTGTCAATGACCAATACATTATCCATTGGACTATAACGCAAAAATAAAAGCTATCACAAAATAAACAATGCAACCTAAATTTTAATGTGATATCATGCCATATTCCATGCACAATTAAACTAATACACTTGTGCATTTCCCTAATGCATGTCTTCCATGTGCCTTTGCCTGTCCTCCTACAACTTGCATCCCAGAAGCTGCAGCATGGCTACTGGAAGGCTGCTGACTTTCAGTGGAGGACGACCAAGAGCAGCTTTGGGCTTCGAAGGTATGCCTTTAGATTGCATCATCTTGGCATGGGTGTGACCAGTCTGGGCTGGCTGACTGATAGACAAGGGCACTGGTGGAGTGGCAGACGTGGAAGTGAGATTACTGTCATCCTGAGAGAGGGCAGTAGGTTCATGCTCAATGGAGCCACTGATACTCACCCGGGGCAAAGCTTCAGCGATCCTAGCAATAGAGGATAGATTGTTGGACTGCTGAGACACACTGCAAGGCCCTTTAAACACTTGTACTCACAGCCATGATGACAGCAAGTTGAGCTTGCATTGCAACAAGCTGACCTTGCATTAGAAAAGTCTGAGCTTCCTCTGCAGCACTCAAACTTTTGATTGAAGCTGCTAGTGCTGCAATGGAAGCTGAGACATCAGCCATTGGATGCTGCTCATGGAGTTGGCCACCACTTCCATGCTGGAAAGGATGGTCTCCAAGCTCTGCGCACAGCCCTGTATAAAGTTGGTGCTGGACTCCTCCATGCTCCTTGATATTGACCACAGGCTGTCTGGCTGGCCTACCATTGCACCAGACATTTCATTGTGTATGCACATCAGCCTTCTTCAGGAGCCCGTGTTGCATCAAAGTGCCCATCAGGGCCTTCTGCAGCAGAACTCATGCGTGACCTTGCCCTCTGGCATGCTGGTACCTGTGGTGTGCTGTCCTTGCCCCTTGCCCTCACTGCAGCACACATTTATCTGGTGTCTCACCACCGCCTGTAACCAATCCTTTAGGATAAGTGCATATGATCTAGTGGCTGTGAGAATGAAATCAAGTGATGTTGTGTCTTTCTCATCACTCTCTTCTTGATGCTCTTCCACTGTTTGGCCAGGTCGTTTTTCTTGGGTATCTGAAAGGTAAAAGGAAGTGAATCACTGGAACGAAAGTTCTGAAAACATTCTAAAATCTTAAAAGCTTCACCATGATCTCCAAAGATAGTGAAGCAAAAGCTCCACAATATTGAATAAAACTCCTTTATGTATAACAAAACTCCACATTATCTAACAAAACTTTCATTATTCAACTCTGTTCAGTTGCTTTCCAAACATTTGAATGCTGCTGTACAGAAACCATCATAATTCATGAATAAGTTTTCATTGTCACTGATCTTATCCCTATGATCTTATCTCTATTTTCCAGTCAATACTAGGTATTTATCTAATTCCTTTTGAAGGAATTAATCGCTATATCATTAGTTGTTTTTTCTGGGAATCTGTATCACAAACCAACTTCTTTATTTAGCTACTGATCACTCACTATTACTAGTTTATTTTTAACTCCAGTATATTTCATAACCATGCAATGAAATACATAAGAGTTACACATGGAAATTGGCACAACCAGCCACATTGCCATTTACTCTCCATGCAATCAAATAGCTTGAATCATATTTACCTATATTACCCATATCCCTTCAATCCCTTTCCCTCGACTCATCTATCTAATCTAATCTTGAATGTCCACATAGATTCTACTTCAACCAGTAACCAGTGAATTCCACATATTCAGATCTCTTTGTGTAAAGAGGTTTCTTCTGCCCACTGTTCTAAATATCTTACGTTTAATCTTGTATCCATGGCCCCTTGTTCTTGAACCCTCAACCACTGAAAACAACCTGCTCGCTGACCTACATCGGATCCTGCTTAGGCATCCTTGTTTTCAAATCCATGATGATTTTGCCTCTCCCCATCTTTGTAAGCTTCAATAGTCTTATGACCTTTCAAGGTCTTTGCATTCCTCCAATTCTGATTTTGCACATCCCTGATTTTCATTTCTCCACCATTGGTGGCCAGTTCTTCAGATACCTAGGCTCTAAGCTCCAGAGATCCCCTCCCTTGACCTCTCACCTCTCCCTCCTCCTTGAATATGCTCATGAAAACCTACCTCTTTGACCAATTTTTTTGGTCACCTGTCCTAGTATCTTCCTGTGTCAAATTTTGTTTGATAATGCTGCTGTGAAGCATCTTATTATGTTAGAGGTGCTACATGAATGCAAGTTGTTGTTGCTTCTGTACATTTTCCTGTCTCTTCATTAGTTTTAACTCTTTTATCTTATCGCCCTATAATGATAGATAATCCAATTTTTCCACATCTTTGTTCTTATTTATATTTCCTCATATCAAGCAGAATCCTAATGAATCTGTATTGTATCTTTCGAAAGCCTCAATATTCTTTGTCTGCACAGCACAGACGCTGACTATTTGTTAGACTTCAATTTAGCTGTCATTTTCCATCAGACCAGACTAATAAGTGTCAGCAGTACCGCTAAAAAAATTGTATTTTGCTAGCTCAACATGCCTTCCAGAATCAATAGTTTAAACATATAAATTTGAGTGTGCATTCTACAGAAAGACATGCCGGTTGATGTATTCTAGTTTGCTGTGTCCACGAGGATGCTTTCATTTTAACAAACTGAACTATATGGAATTTCACATGTCGACTGACTACTAGCAGTACACTTGCCAAATTTTTTTATGGCTTATGTGCTGTAAAATACAATGTGGCAGTTTTCATATCAATCTCTAGATATTAGAACGATTCTGCAGCTGATTGCCCATTATAAATTAACTAAATGGAAATGTGCATTATGAAATGCAAACCAAATTCCTAACATTTGCACTAACATACTTTACCCTCCATGTCACTGCATTGCTTGTGCAGCCGAGTAGCACCACTTTAATAGGAAAACAGCATATAGATTTGCCGTGGAGAGGGAGCAACCACATTTCAAATGCAACACATCACTTGTATGACATATTAATGAGAAGGTCTAACCACTTTAATCTGAATGTTAATTTTATTGTAGAATATAATGAAGACAAACTGCACCTTTGGAATTACATTAAAGGTTAATTCTATGCCAGTGATAACTGACAAAGCCACAAAGGCATGTTTCATAAGTGTTACCTCCAAAAAGAATCTCCATTGAGATATTCAATTTTTTTCTTAAAACTATTTAATTTTGACAAGGAAAAAAATATAGATGTCCTATTAGGAAGGTAGTGTTTTCAGCTTGGCATGACATTGTGAATGACAATTGTTGCAGTTGTGTGGACCTCCACAACCTGAGATTGCCCTAATTTTCTGAAAGAAAAAAAACTGGATGTTAGTGAATGGCTCCTGAGAAACATTAGGTGGAGAAGAGAGAAGAAAGCATGGATGCTGTCAAATATGGGACAGTGCAAGGATTTAGTAATTTATGTTCACTTCTACATGCACAATTCCATTAATTGAGAATGGGATTTTAGAGAAACTCCAAAACACATAGCATTTAATTTATCTTGTATTTTGTTTTAAAAATGGTATTGCACAGAGCAGAGTATAAAGACGCTTTCACTTATTCATTTCTGCTGGTGTGACTGTTGAAACTTATCTACTTATACTGGGCATCTGTAGCCCTGCCAATTGGTAGGTGGGAAGTCATTGAAAGATGAATTCTGCTCTGCCAGATGTAGCATAATCCCAAAGAACCACATAGGCTTGATCGGAGACATAACTAAATTTCCTGACAAAAACTTTTCATTATAGCCACAATGTTTCAAAAAACAACATTTAATACAGTCATCTGTTTCACTGTACTAACAGAGTAGCTTACTGTCAAACAACCTGATTTTCTTCTTAGGAGGCTAAAGTTAGATTTGCAGCACATACATTGTTGCCCCAAAACCGTTGGTTACTTTGAGGAACAGTTCCTCATTTTTTTTCACCAGGCATTTCACAGCCCTCTAGATTTAACAGCTTAAGCCCTTAACTACAGCTCCCATTTTCTCTTTGGCAATAGGTGTTGCGCTAGCAATGTGAGATCTGTGTGCTGGCCTTTCCAGGGATGGCGATGAAGAATCCTGCTTCCAGTCTGGGGTACATTCAGAGCAAGTCTTTATTAACAACTCGTAACCATGAACACATTTACCGTAGCAGGTACAGGTACAGAGAGGACCCCATTCTAGGTCTTAACCCAACTGTGTCCATCTCCAGACTGATCCTGGCTCTGGGTCAGGTGTCTTCTTACATCACTATGTGAGCGGTACTATACTCAGTCCCACATTAACCCTATATGTACCAGAGCCTTCTACTACACTCCCCCACAAGACTTTATCCCACAGATATAAGGTTACTTTAGTTTACTTGCAAGTCTTACATTGTTATAAATCTTGTTCATTAACATTATTGTTACAATCTTGATGCTATTCTAACATTATTGCTGTTATGGTATTAACATTAACAATGTTCTCACCATCCCATCTACCCCCTCCAAATGCTTGAAGTTATAGGCTCAGGCTGCCAGGAGGCTTTATAACCATTACACATCTTGTTCATTCTGTCAGGAGAATGGTAGGTTGCTTGTTATTTTTGTTGGCATGGAGGTTAGACTGGTGTTTGATGTATTCTAGTTTGCTGTGTCCACGAGGATGCTTTCATTTTAACAAACTGAACTATATGGAATTTCACATGTCGACTGACTACTAGCAGTACACTTGCCAATTTTTTTTATGGCTTATGTGATGTAAAATATGATGTGGCAGCTTTCATATCAATCTCTAGATTTGTGTTTGGAAATGAGTTTCATCTGTTCCTTCCATTGCTTCAGGTTAAACCATGCCTGGTTGATCTGGCCAGCTTGGCAGTGTGTATGGTTGTTGTTACCCTTGATCATTTCTTGCTGAGTGGACAAAAATGGCAATTGTCTGCTTGGCAATGTTTTTTCTTCTTCCTTCTCCGTTTAGGCCATCTGTAAGCTCATTGAGGCTGAGGAAGAACATTCCTGTAGCAAGAAGATTGAATAGCATGTCCACCACTGCTTTTTGTTATTGATGGTGTGCAACTGCTACCAAGTTCCAGCATCATGTGGTTTTGGCACTCTGGCTGGAAGTTACTATGTGTGCAGTGGTTGGTGTGTCTACCGATTGTACTATCATTGTAGTTGGAGTTAGAGGTTCCTCAGATTGTTGATCCTTGTCTGGTACCATTTCCACTGGGGGTGTTATGGTAATCTTGTGTGCAGTAGGTTGGTCTGACCATTGAGTACTTTCCAGGAACTGGAATGATTATGGGCAAACTGGCCCCACAAGCAGAAAAGGAAGATCACAGGCGAAATCAGAGTTTGAATACTCTTTAGTGTTTGAGGACTCAAGATGTGTTCTTCTGGCCAACTATGACTGTGGTAGTCTTGACATCTTCTGCCAGCTGAATAAATTGAGGGCTATACAGGCTTCAATGCTCAGAAGAAAGGAAGGCTGATTATGGACTACATACATCAGCTCAAAGATTTGTGTGTCACCATACCTCAGTGGTTTGAGGATAATGTTGAAGACCAGGAGTTGGACTCCCTCTGCTTCATACAGTGGAGTGTCTGTCATTCGAATCTAACCACCTTGGAGCCATGGTTACATGTCTGACAGGCTGTCATACTGGAACCCGAATCTAATTTGATTGGTTAGATGACCGTTTACCCATTCTCAAAATGAAAAACCACATTCTCTGGTGTCCCCCCAGAAGAATGGCTGTGCATTTTCTGGGTCTTCAGTCGTGACCTTGTGGATGACCTTTGGGATATCTGGCCAGTGCTGGATTTTTGACTTGCACAGTTTACCAAAGTGTCCCTGTCTGTTGCAGTGGAGGCTTTGAGCAGTGCTCACAGGACACTGATCTTTCCTGTGAGGGAGCTGAAAAGGAGCACAGGAGCAGTCGGAAGTTGAAGAGAAGCTCGAGAGGAGTCAGGAGTTGAAGAAAAGCGCGAGAAGAGCAGGGAGTTGAAGAGAAGCGCGAGAGTAGTCAGGAGTTGAAGAGAAGCGTGAGAGTAGTCAGGAGTTGAAGAGAAGTGTGAGAGGATTTGGGAGTTGGAGAGAAGCATAAGTGGAGTTGGGAGTTGAAAAGGAATGCGATAGGAACCAGGAAATGAAGAGGAGTCGGGAGTTGAAGAAAAGCGCAAGAGGAGTTAGGATTTGAAAAGAAGTGTGAGTGGTGTCGGGAGTTGAAGAGAAGTGTGAAAGCTGTTGAAGAGAAGCACGAGAGGAGCCAGGACTTGTAGAGAAGCACTAGACGAGTTGAAGTGGAGCGCAAGAGGAGTCGGGAGTTGAAGAGGAGTGTGAGAGGAGCTGGGAGTCGAAAAGAAGCACTAGAGGAGTTGAAGTGGAGCGCAAGAGGATCTGGGAGTTGAAGAGTAGCGCGAGATGAGCCAGGAGTTGAAGAGAAGCATGAGAGGGGCTGGGAGTTGAAGAGAAGTGAGAGAGGAGCCAGGAGCTGAAAAGGAGTGCGTGAGTAGATGGGAGTTGAAGAGAAGCACGAGATAAGTCAGGATTTGAAGAGAAGCATGAGAGGAGCTGGGCGTGGAAGAGAAGCGCGAGAGGAGCTGGGAAATGAAGGGAAGCGTGAGAGGAGTCGGGAGTTGAAGAGAAGCATGAGATGAGTCAGGAGTTGAAAGAAGCATGAGAGGATTCAGGAGTTGAAAAGGAGGACAGGAAGAGTCGGGAGTTGAAGAGAAGCGCGAGAAGAGCTGGGAGTTGAAGAGAAGTGCGAGAGTAGTCAGGAGTTGAAGAGAAGTGCGAGAGGATTCAGGAGTTGAAGAGAAGCGCAAGAGGAGTCGGGAGTTGAAAAGAAGCGTGAGTGGAGTCGGGAGTTGAAGAGAAGCGCGAGAGCTGCTAGTAGTTGAAGGGAACCGTGAGAGCAGTTGAAGAGGAGCGCGAGAGGATTCGGGAGTTGGAGAGAGGTGCAAGAGGAGTTGGGAGTTGAAAAGAAGTGTGAGTGGAGTCAGAAGTTGAAGAGAAGCATGAGAACAGTTGAAGAGAAGAGCGAGAGGAGCTGGGAGTCGAAGAGAAGCACGAGAGGAGTTGAAGTGGAGCGCAAGATGAGCTGGGAGTTAAAGAGTAACGCGAGATGAGCCAGGAGTTGAAGAGGAGCATGAGATGGGCTGGGAGTTGAAGAGAAGTGAGAGAGGAGCTGGGAGCTGAAAAGGAGTGGGTGAGTAGATGGGAGTTGAAGAGAAGCGCGAGATGAGCCAGTATTTGAAGAGAAGTGCGAGAGTAGCTGGGCATAGAAGAGAAGCACCAGAGGAGCTGGGAAATGTAGACAAGTGTGAGAGGAGTCAAGAGTTGAAGAGAAGAGCGAGCGGAGATGGGAGTTGAAAAGGAGCACAGCAGGAGTTGGGAGTTGAAGAGAAGCTCAAGAGGAGTCGGGAGGTGAAGAAAAGCACGAGAGTAGTCGGGAGTTGAAGAGAAGAATGAGAGGAGTCGGGAGTTGAAGTGTAGCGCCAGAAGATTTGGGAGTTAAAAAGGAGCGTGAGAGGATTTGAGAGTTGAAAAGGAGAACAGGAAGAGTTGGGAATTGAAGAGAAGTGCAAGAAGAGCTGGGGGTTGAGGAGAAGCGCGAGAGTAGTCGGGAGTTGAAAAGGAGTACGAGCGGAGGATTCGGGAATTGAAAAGTAGGACGGGAAGAGTCGGGAGTTGAAGCGAAGTGCGAGAGGAGCCAGGAAATGAAGAGAAGCACGAGAGGGGTCGGGAGTTGAAGAGAAGCGCGAGAGGAGCCAGGAAATGAGAAGCAGGAGAGGAGTCAGGAGTTGAAGAGAAGCATGATAGGAGTCAGGAGTTGAAAAGGAGTGTGAGAGGATTCGTGAGTTGTAACGGAGTGCAAGAGGAGCCAGGAGTTAAAGAGTAGCGCCAGAAGATTTGGGAGTTGAAAAGCAGCGCGAGAGGATTCATGAGTTGAAAAGGAGGACGGGAAGTGTCAGGAGTTGAAGAGAAGCGCGAGAAGAGTCGTGAGTTGAAGAGGAGTGCGAGTGGATTCGGGAGTTGGAGAGAAGCACAAGAGGAGCCAGGAGTTGAAAAGAAGCGTGAGTGGATTTGGGAGTTGAAAGGTGAGCGAGAGGAGCCGGGAGGTGAAGAGAAGAGCAAAAGGAGCCAGGAGTTGAAGAGTTGTGCCAGAGGATTCGGGAATTGAAAAGTAGGACGGGAAGATTCGGGAGTTGAAGCGAAGCGCGAGAGGAGCTGGGAGTTGAAGAGAAGCACGAGAGCGGTCGGGAGTGGAAGAGAAGCACAAGAGGAGCTGGGAGTTGAAGAGAAGCATGAGAGGAGCCGGGAGTTAAAGAGAAGCGCGAGAGGAGTTGGGAATAGAAGAGCAGCGCGAGGGGAGTCGGAATTTGAAGAGAAGCACAAGAGGAATCGGAAGTTGAAGATAAGCGTGAGAGGAGTCGGGAGTTGGAGAGAAGCACAAGAGGAGTGTGGAAATGAAGAGAAGTGCAAGAGGTGCCGGGGGTTGAAGAGAAGCCCAAGAGATGTCAGGAGCTGAAGAGAAGTGCAAGAGGAGCTGGGAGTTGAAAAGAAGCATGAGTGGAGTCGGGAGTCGAAGAGAAGCGCCAGAGGATTCGAGAGTTGAAAAGGCGCGTGAGAGGTGCGGGGAAATGAAGAGAAGTGCAAGAGGTGCCGGGGGTTGAAGAGAAGCAGGAGAGCTGCTGGTAGTTGAAGCGGAACGCAAAAGGAGCTGGGAAATGAAGAGAAGTGCAAGAGGTGCCGGGGGTTGAAAAGAAGCGCAAGAAGTATCAGGAGCGGAAGAAAAGCACGAGGGGAGTCGGGACTTGAAGAGAAGCACGAGAGGAGTCGGGAGTTGAAGAGGAGCGCGAGAGGATTCGGGAGTTGTAACGGCGTGCAAGAGGAGCCAGGAGTTAAAGAGTAGCGCCAGAAGATTTGGGAGTTGAAAAGCAGCGCGAGAGGATTCGGGAGTTGAAAAGGAGGACGGGAAGTGTCGGGAGTTGAAGAGAAGCGCGAGAAGAGTCGTGAGTTGAAGAGGAGTGCGAGAGGATTCGTGAGTTGGAGAGAAGCGCAAGAGGAGCCGGGAGTTGAAAAGAAGCGTGAGTGGAGCCGGGAGGTGAAGAGAAGAGCGAGAGGAGCCGGGAGTTGAAGAGTTGCGCCAAAGGATTCGGGAATTGAAAAGTAGGACGGGAAGAGTCGGGAGTTGAAGCGAAGCACGAGAGGAGCTGGGAGTTGAAGAGAAGCACGAGAGCAGTTGCGAGTTGAAGAGAAGCGCAAGAGTTGCTGGGAGTTGAAGAGAAGCATGAGCTGAGTCGGGAGTTGAAGAGAAGCGCAAGAGGAGGCGGGAGTTGAAGAGAAGCGCGAGAGGAGTTGGGAGTTGAAGAGAAGCGCGAGAGAAGTCGGAGTTGAAGAGAACTGCGAGAGGAGTCGGGAGTTGAAGAGAAGCACGAGAGGAGTCCGGAGTTGAAGAGGAGTGTGAGTAGAGTCGGGAGTTGAAGAGAAGCACAAGAGCTGCTGGTAGTTGAAGGGGAGCGCAAAAGGAGCTGGGAAATGAAGAGAAACACGAGAGGAGTTGGGAGCTGAAGAGCGGTGTGAGGGGTGTCAGGAGTTGAAAAGGAGCGCGAGAGGATACGGGAGTTGATAAGGAGACTGAGAGGAGTCGGGAAATGAAGAGAAACGCGAGAAGTGCTGGGAGTTGAAGAGAAGCGCGGGAGGAGCTGGGAGCTGAAGAGAATCGCAAAGAGCTCGGAGTTGAAGAGACGAGAGAGAGGAGACGGGAATAGAAATGCAGCGTGAAGGGAGTCAGGATTTGAAGAGAAGCACGAGAGGAATCGGAAGTTGAAGAGAAGCGCGAGGGGAGTCCGGAGTTGAAAAGAAGCGCGAGAGGAGCAGGGAAATGAAGAGAATCGCAAAAGGAGCCGGGAGTTGACGAGAAGTGAGAGTGGAGTCAGGAGTTGAAGAGAAGCATGAGAGGTGTCGGGAGGTGAAGAGAAGCACGAGAAGAGCCGGGAGTTAAAGAGAAGCGCGAGAGGAGTCGGGAATAGAAGAACAGCGCGAGGGGAGTCGGGATTTGAAGAGAAGCACAAGAGGAATCAGAAGTTGAAGAGAAGCGTGAGAGGAGTCGGGAGTTGAAGAGAAGCACGAGAGGAGTCGGGAGTTGAAGAGGAGGGTGAGTAGAGTCGGGAGTTGAAGAGAAGCACGAGAGCTGGTGGTAGTTGAAGGGGAGTGCAAAAGGAGCTGGGAAATGAAGAGAAACACGAGAGACATTGGGAGCTGAAGAGCAGTGCGAGGGGTGTCAAGAGTTGAAAAGGAGCGCGAGAGGATACGGGAGTTGATAAGGAGACTGAGAGGAGTCGGGAAATGAAGAGAAACGCGAGAAGTGCTGGGAGTTGAAGAGAAGTGTGAGAGGAGTCAGGAGTTGAAGAGAAGCGAGAGAGGAGCTGGGAGTTGAAGAGAATCGCAAAGAGCTGGGAGTTGAAGAGAAGTGAGAGAGGAGACGGGAATAGAAGAGCAGCTTGAAGGGAGTCAGGATTTGAAGAGAAGCACGAGAGGATTCGGGAGTTGAAGAGGAGCGCAAGAGGAGCCGGAGTTGAGAGGAGTCGGGAAATGAAGAGAAACGCGAGAAGTGCTGGGAGTTGAAGAGAAGCGTGAGAGGAGTCAGGAGTTGAAGAGAAGCGTGAGAGGAGCTGGGAGTTGAAGAGAATCGCAAAGAGCTGGGAGTTGAAGAGAAGTGAGAGAGGTGCCGGGGGTTGAAGAGAAGCGCAAGAAGTGTCAGGAGCGGAAGAAAAGCACGAGGGGAGTCGGGACTTGGAGAGAAGCACGAGAGGAGTCGGGAGCTGAAGAGGAACGCGAGAGGATTCGGGAGTTGAAGAGGAGCGCAAGAGGTGCCGGGAGTTGAAGAGAAAGAGGAGTCGGGAGTTGAAAAGGAGCACGAGAGGATTCGGGATGAAAAGGAGCGCGAGAGGAGCGGGGAAAAGAAGAAAAATTAGAGAGGATTCGGGAGTTGAAAATGTGCGCAAGAGGAGCCGGGAATTGAAGAGTAGTGCCAGAGGATTCTGGAGTCGACAAGGAGCACGAGAGGATTCGGGAGTTGGAGAGAAGCTTAGGAGGAGTCGGGAGTTGAATAGAAGTGTGAGGGGAGTCGGGAGTTGAAAAGGAGTGCGAGAGGAGCCAGGAAATGAAGAGAAGCACGAGAGGGGTCAGGAGTTGAAGAGAAGCGCGAGTGGAGTTGGGAGTTGAAAGGTGAGCGAGAGGAGCCAGGAGGTGAAGAGAAGAGCGAGAGGAGCCGGGAGATGAAGAGTTGCGCAAGAGGATTTGGGAATTGAAAAGTAGGACGGGAGCAGTCAGGAGTTGAAGCGAAGCGCGAGAGGAGCCAGGAAATGAAGAGAAGCACGAGAGGAGTCGGGAGTTGAAGAGAGGCTTGAGAGGAGCCAGGAAATGAGAAGCACGAGAGGAGTCAGGAGTTGAAGAAAAGCACGATAGGAGTCAGGAGTTGAAAAGGAGTGTGAGAGGATTCGTGAGTTGTAACGGAGTGCAAGAGGAGCCAGGAGTTAAAGAGTAGCGCCAGAAGATTTGGGAGTTGAAAAGCAGCGCGAGAGGATTCATGAGTTAAAAAGGAGGACGGGAAGTGTCGGGAGTTGAAGAGAAGCGCGAGAAGAGTCGTGAGTTGAAGAGGAGTGCGAGTGGATTCGGGGGTTGGAGAGAAGCACAAGAGGAGCCGGGAGTTGAAAAGAAGCGTGAGTGGATTTGGGAGTTGAAAGGTGAGCAAGAGGAGCCGGGAGGTGAAGAGAAGAGCGAGAGGAGCCGGGAGTTGAAGAGTTGCGCCAGAGGATTCGGGAATTGAAAAGTAGGATGGGAAGAGTCGGGAGTTGAAGCGAAGCGCAAGAGGAGCTGGGAGTTGAAGAGAAGCACGAGAGCGGTCAGGAGTGGAAGAGAAGCGCAAGAGGAGCTGGGAGTTGAAGAGAAGCATGAGAGGAGTCGGGAGTTAAAGAGAAGCGTGAGAGGAGTCGGGAGTTGGAGAGAAGCGCAAGAGGAGTGTGGAAATGAAGAGAAGTGCAAGAGGTGCCGGGAGTTGAAGAGAAGCCCAAGAGATGTCAGGAGCTGAAGAGAAGTGCAAGAGGAGCTGGGAGTTGAAAAGAAGCGTGAGTGGAGTCGGGAGTCGAAGAGAAGCGCCAGAGGATTCGGGAGTTGAAAAGGCACGCGAGAGGTGCGGGGAAATGAAGAGAAGTGCAAGAGGTGCCGGGGGTTGAAGAGAAGCACGAGAGCTGCTGGTAGTTGAAGCGGAACGCAAAAGGAGCTGGAAAATGAAGAGAAGTGCAAGAGGTGCCGGGGGTTGAAAAGAAGCGCAAGAAGTGTCAGGAGCGGAAGAAAAGCACGAGGGGAGTCGGGACTTGGAGAGAAGCACGAGAGGAGTCGGGAGTTGAAGAGGAGCGCGAGAGGATTCGGGAGTTGTAACGGCGTGCAAGAGGAGCCAGGAGTTAAAGAGTAGCGCCAGAAGATTTGGGAGTTGAAAAGCAGCGTGAGAGGATTCGGGAGTTGAAAAGGAGGACGGGAAGTGTCGGGAGTTGAAGAGAAGCGCGAGAAGAGTCGTGAGTTGAAGAGGAGTGCGAGAGGATTCGTGAGTTGGAGAGAAGCGCAAGAGGAGCCGGGAGTTGAAAAGAAGCGTGAGTGGAGCCGGGAGGTGAAGAGAAGAGCGAGAGGAGCCGGGAGTTGAAGAGTTGTGCCAGAGGATTCGGGAACTGAAAAGTAGGACGGGAAGAGTCGGGAGTTGAAGCGAAGCGCGAGAGGAGCTGGGAGTTGAAGAGAAGCACGAGAGCAGTCGGGAATTGAAGAGAAGCGCAGGAGGAGCTGGGAGTTGAAGAGAAGCATGAGAGGAGTTGGGAGCTGAAGAGCAGTGTGACGGGTGTCAGGAGTTGAAAAGGAGCACGAGAGGATACGGGATTTGATAAGGAGAGTGAGAGGAGTCGGGAAATGAAGAGAAACGCGAGAAGTGTTGGGAGTTGAAGAGAAGCGCGAGAGGAGCTGGGAGCTGAAGAGAATCGCATAGAGCTCGGAGTTGCAGAGACGAGAGAGAGGAGACGGGAATAGAAGTGCAGCGTGAAGGGAGTCAGGATTTGAAGAGAAGCACGAGAGGAATCGGAAGTTGAAGAGAAGCGCGAGGGGAGCAGGGAAATGAAGAGAATCTCAAAAGGAGCCGGGAGTTGACGAGAAGTGAGAGTGGAGTCAGGAGTTGAAGAGAAGCATGAGATGAGTCGGGAGTTGAAGAGAAGCGCGAGAAGAGCCGGGAGTTAAAGATAAGCGTGAGGAGTCGGGAGTAGAAGAGCAGCACGAGGGGAGTCGGGAGTTGAAAAGAAGCACGAGAGGAGCAGGGGAATGAAGAGAAGCGCAAGAGGAGTCGGGAGTTGACGAGAAGTGAGAGTGGAGTCAGGAATTGAAGAGAAGCATGAGATGAGTCGGGAGTTTAAGAGAAGTGCGAGAAGAGCCGGGAGTTAAAGATAAGCGCGAGGAGTCGGGAGTAGAAGAGCAGCGCGAGGGGAGTCGGGAGTTGAAAAGAAGCACGAGCGGAGCAGGGGAATGAAGAGAAGCGCAAGAGGAGCCGGGAGTTGACGAGAAGTGAGAGTGGAGTCAGGAGTTGAAGAGAAGCATGAGAGGATTCGGGAGTTGAAGAGAAGCACGAGGAGTCGGGAATAGAAGAGCAGTGCGAGGGGAGTCGGGATTTGAAGAGAAGCATGAGAGGAATCGGAAGATGAAGAGAAGCGTGAGGGGAGTTGGGAGTTGAAGAGAAGCGTGAGGTGAGTCGGGAGTTGAAAAGGATCGCGAGAGGAGCGGGGAATTGAAGAGAAGTGCGAGAGGAGTCGGAAGTTGAAGAGAAGGGCGAGAGGAGCTGGGAGTTGAAAAGAAGCGTGAGTGGAGTCGGGAGTCGAAGAGAAGCGCGAGAGGATTCGGGAGTTGAAAAGGAGCGCGAGAGGATTCAGGATTTGAATAGGAGCGCGAGAGGAGCGGGGAAATGAAGAGAAGTGCAAGAGGTGCCGGGTGTTGAAGAGAATCACAAGAGGTGTCAGGCACTGAAGAGCAGCGCGAGGGGAGTAGGGAGTTGAAAAGGAGCGCGAGAGTAGTCAGGAGTTGAAGAGAAGCACGAGAGGAGTTAGGAGTTGAAAAGGAGAGCGAGAGGATACGGGAGTTGAAAAGGAGCGCGAGAGGAGCCAGGAAATGAAGAGAAGCACAATAGGAGTTAGGCGTTGAAAAGCAGCGCAAGAGGATTCGAGTGTTGAAAAGGAGGACGTGAAGAGTCGGGAGTTGAAGAGAAGCACAAGTGGAGTCGGGAGTTGAAGAGGAGCATGAGAGGATTCGGGAGTTGTAAAGTAGCGCGCCAGGATTCGGGAGTTGAAGAGAAACGCAAGAGGAGCCGGGAGTTGAAAAGAAGTGCGAGTGGAGTCGGGAGTTGAAGAGAAATGGGAAAGGAGCTGGGAAATGAAGAGAAGCGCGAGAGAAATCGGGAGTTGAAGAGTTGCGCCAGAGGATTCGGGAATTGAAAAGCAGAACGGGAAGTGTCGGGAGTTGAAGAGAAGCGCAAGAAGAGTCGTGAATTGAAGAGGAGTGCGAGAGGATTCGGGAGTTGAAAAGGAGGACGGGAAGAGTCGGGAGCTGAAGAGTAGCGCAAGCGGAGTCGGGAGTTGAAGAGGAGCATGAGAGGATTCGGGAGTTGAAGAGAAGCGCAAGAGGAGCCGCGAGTTGAAAAGAAGCGTGAGTCGAGTCAGGATTTGAAAAGGAGCGCGAGAAAATTCGGGAGTTGAAGAGGAGCGCAAGAGGAGTCGGGAGTTGGAGAGAAGCGTGAGTGGAGTCGGGAGTTGAAGAGAAGCGCGAGAGGAGTTAGGAGTTGAAAAGGAGAGTGAGAGGATACGGGAGTTGAAAAGAAGCGCAAGAGAATTCGGGAGTTGAAGAGAAGCGCGAAAGAATTCGGGAGTTGAAGAGGACCATGAGAGGAGTGGGGAAATGAAGAGGAGTGCAAGAGGTGTCGGGAGTTGAAGAGAAGCGCAAGGGGAGTCGGGACTTGGAGAGAAGCACAAGAGGAATTGGGAGTTGAAAAGGAGCTTGAGAGGAGCGAGGAAGAGAGGAGAAGCGCGAGAGGATTCAAGAGTTGAAAAGGAGCGCGGTAGAATTTGGGAGTTGAAACGGAGCGCGAGTGGAGCGGGGAAAAGACGAGAAGCGTGAGAGGATTTGGGAGTTGAAAAGGAGCGTGAGAGGAGCGGGGAAAAGAAGAGAAGCAAGAGACGATTCGGGAGTAGAAAAGGGGCGCGAGAGGAGCGGGGATTTGAAAAGGAGTGAGAGAGTAGTGGGGAAAAGCAGAAAAGTGCGAGAGGATTCGGGAGTTGAAAAGGAGTGCGAGAGGATTCGGGAGTTGAAGAGAAGCGCAAGAGGAGTCAGGAGTTGAAAAGGAGTGAGAGAGGATTCGGGAGTTGTAAAGGAGTGTGAGAGGAGCCAGGAGTTAAAAGTAGCGCCTGAAGATTTGGGAGCTGAAAAGCAACGCGAGAGGATTCGGGAGTTCAAAAGGAGGACAGGAAGCGTTGGGAGTTGAAGAGAAGCACGAGAAGAGTCGTGATTTGAAGAGGAGTGTGAGAGGATTCGGGAGTTGAAAAGGAGGACGGGAAGAGTCAGGAGTTGAAGAGGAACGTGAGAGGATACGGGAGTTGAATAGAAGCACAAGAGGAGCTGCGAGTTGAAAAGGAGTGTGAGTCGAGTCAGGATTTGCAAAGGAGCGCGACAGGATTCGGGAGTTGTAAAAGAGCGCGCGAGGATTCGGGAGTTGAAGAGAAGTGCATGAAGATTTGGGAGTTGAAGAGAAACGCAAGAGGAGCCGGGAGTTGAAAAGAAGCGTGAGTGGAGTCGGGAGTTGAGGAAAAGCACGAAAGCTGCTGGTAGTTGAAGGGAAGCGCAAAAGGAGCTGGGAAATGAAGAGAAGCGCGTGGGGAGTCGGGAGCTGAAGAGCAGTGCGAGGGGTGTCAGGAGTTGAAAAGGAGCACGAGAGGATACAGGAGTTGATAAGGAGAGTGGGAGGAGTCGGGAAATGAAGAGAAATGAGAGAAGAGCCGGGAGTTGAAGTGAAGCACGAGAGGAGTCGGGAGTTGAAGAGAAGCGCGAGAGGAGCCGGGAGTTGAAGAGAATCGCAAGGAGCTGGGAGTTGAAGAGAAGTGAGAGAGGAGTCGGGAATAGAAGAGCAGCGTGAAGGGAGTCAGGATCTGAAGAGATGCACGAGAGGAATCGGAAGTTGAAGAGAAGCGCGAGGGGAGTCGGGTGTTGAAAAGAAGCGTGAGAGGAGCTGGGAAATGAAGAGAAGCGCAAGAGGAGCCGGGAGTTGACGAGATGTAAGAGTGGAGTCAGGAGTTGAAGAGCAGCATGAGAGGAGTCGGCAGTTGAAGAGAAGCGCGAGAAGAGCCGGAAGTTAAAGAGAAGCGCGAGGAGTCGGGAGTAGAAGAGCAGCGCGAGGGGAGTCGGGATTTGAAAAGAAGCACGAGAGGAATTGGAAGTTGAAGAGAAGCGCGAGGGGAGTCGGGAGTTGAAAAGAAGCACAAGTGGAGTCAGGAGTTGAAGAGGAGCATGAGAGGATTCGGGAGTTGAAGAGAAGCGCAAGAGGAGCCGTGAGTTGAAAAGAAGCGTGAGTCGAGTCGGGATTCGAAAAGGAGCGCGAGAAAATTCGGGAGTTGAAGAGGAGCGCAAGAGGAGTCGGGAGTTGGAGAGAAGCGCGAGGGGAGTCGGGAGTTGAAGAGAAGCACGAGAGGGGTCGGGAGTTGGAGAGAAGCACAAGAGGAGCCAGGAGTTGAAAAGAAGCGTGAGTGCAGTCGGGAGTTGAAAGAAGCGTGAGGGGAGTTGGGAGTTGAAGAGAAGCGGGAGAGGAGCTGGGAAATGAAGAGAAGCGCAAGAGGAGCTGGGAGTTGGCGAGAAGTGAGAGTGGAGTCAGGAGTTGAAGAGAAGTGCGAGGAGTTGGGAATAGAAGAGCAGTGTGAGGGGAGTCTGGATTTTAAGAGAAGCACGAGAGGATCGGAAGTTGAGGAGAAGCGCGAGGGGAGTCGGGAGTTGAAGAGAAGCGCGAGAAGAGCCGGGAGTTAAAGAGAAGCGCGAGGAGTCGGCAATAGAAGAGCAGCGCGAGGGGAGTCAGGATTTTAAGAGAAGCACGAGAGGAATCGGAAGTTGAAGAGAAGCGCGAGGGGAGTCGGGAGTTGAAGAGAAGCGCGAGAGGAGCTGGAGTTGGAGAGAAGCACAAGCGGAGCCGGGGGTTGAAAAGATGTGTGAAGGGAATCGGGAGTTGAAAAGGAGCACGAGAGGATTCAGGTTGAAAAGGAGCACGAGCGGAGTGGGGAAAAGAAGAGAAGCGCGAGAGGATTTGGGAGTCGAAAAGGAGCATGAGAGGATTCGGGAGTTGAAGAGGAGCGTGAGAGGAGTCGGGAGTTGAAAAGGAACACGAGAGGATACAGGAGTTGAAGAGAAGCGCAAAAGGTGTCAGGAGCTGAAGAGAAGCACGAGGGGAGTCGGGATTTGGAGAGAAGCACAAGAGGAGCCGGGAGTTGAAGAGAAGTGTGAGGGTAATCGGGAGTTGAAGAGAAGCACGAGAGGAGCTGGGAGTTGAAGAGAAGTGCAAGAGGATTAGGGAGTTGAAGAGAATCGCAAGGAGCTGGGAGTTGAAGAGAAGTGAGAGAGGAGATGGGAATAGAAGAGCAGCATGAAGGGAGTCAGGATTTGAAGAGAAGCACGAGAGGAATCGGGAGTTGAGGAGAAGCGCGAGGGGAGTCGGGAGTTGAAGAGAAGCGGGAGAGGAGCTGGGAAATGAAGAGAAGCGCCAGAGGAGCTGGGAGTTGGCGAGAAGTGAGAGTGGAGTCAGGAGTTGAAGAGAAGTATGAGAGGAATCAGTAGTTGAAGAGAAGTGTGAGGAGTCGGGAATAGAAGAGCAGCGCGAGGGGAGTCTGGATTTTAAGAGAAGCAAGAGAGGAATCAGAAGTTGAAGAGAAGCGCGAGGGGAGTCGGGAGTTGAAGAGAAGTGCAAGAAGAGCCGGGAGTTAAAGAGAAGCGCGAGAGGACTCAGGAGCTGAATAGGAGCACGAGAGGAATGGGGAAATGAAGCGAAGTCCAAGAGGTGCCGGGGGTTGAAGAGAAGCGCAAGGGGTGTCAGGAGCTGAAGAGAAGCACGAGGGGAGTCGGGAGTTGGAGAGAAGCACAAGAGGAGCTGGTAGTTGAACAGCAGTGTGAGAGGGATCGGGAGTTGAAAAGGAGCACGAGAGGAGTCAGGAGTTGAAGAGGAGCGCGAGAGGAGTCGGGAGTTGGAGAGAAGCACAAGAGGAGCTGGGAGTTGAAGAGAAGCACGAGAGGATTCGGGATTTGAAGAGAATCGCAAGAAGCTGGGAGTTGAAGAGAAGCATGAGTGCAGCCGGGAGTTGAAGAGAAGTGCGAGAGGAGTTGGGAGTTGAAGAGAATTGCAAGGAGCTGGGAGTTGAAGAGAAGTGAGAGAGGAGTCAGGAATAGAAGAACAGCGTGAAGGGAGTCAGGATTTGAAGAGAAGCACGAGAGGAATCGAGAGTTGAAGAGAAGCGCGAGGGGAGTCGGGAGTTGAAGAGAAGTGGGAGAGGAGCTGGGAAATGAAGAGAAGTGCAAGAGGAGCTGGGAGTTGACGAGAAGTGAGAGTGGAGTCAGGAGTTGAAGAGCAGCATGAGAGGAGTCGGGAGTTGAAGAGAAGTGCGAGGAGTCGGGAATAGAAGAGCAGCGCGAGGGGAGTCAGGATTTTAAGAGAAGCACGAGAGGAATCGGAAGTTGAAGAGAAGCGCGAGGGGAGTCTGGAGTTGAAGAGAAGCGCAAGAGGAGTCGGGAGTTGGAGAGAAGCGCAAGAGGAGCCAGGAGTTGAAAAGAAGCGAGTGGAGTCGGGAGTTGAAAGAAGCGCGAGAGGATTCAGGAGTTGAATAGAAGCGCGAGAGGAACGGGGAAATGAAGAGAAGTGCAAGAGGTGCCTGTGGTTGAAGAGAAGCGCAAGAGGTGTCAGGAGCTGAAAGAGAAGCGCGAGGGGAGTCGGGAGTTGGAGAGAAGCACGAGAGGAGTCAGGACTTGAAGAGAAGCGCAAGAGGAGCCGGAGTTGGAGAGAAGCACAAGAGGAGCCGGGAGTTGAACAGAAATGTGAGGGGAATCGGGAGTTGAAAAGGAGCACGAGAGGAGTCAGGAGTTGAAGAGGAGCGCGAGAGGAGTCGGGAGTTGGGGAGAAGCACAAAAGGAGCCGGGAGTTGGAAAGAAGTGCGAGGGGAGTCTGGAGTTCAAAAGGAGCATGAGAGGATTCAGGAGTAGAAAAGGAGCTCGAGAGAAGCGGGGAAAAGAACAGAAGCGCAAGAGGATTCGGGAGTCGAAAAGGAGCATGAGAGGATTCGGGAGTTGAAGAGAAGCGCAAGAGGAGTCGGGAGTTGAAAAGGAATGCGAGAGGAGCCAGGAGTTAAAGAGTATCGCAAGAAGATTTGGGCATTGAAAAGGAGGAAGGGAAGCGTCGGGAGTTGAAGAGAAGAGCGAGAAGAGTCGTGAGTTGAAGAGGAGTGCGAGAGGATTCAGGAGTTGAAAAGGAGGACGGGAAGAGTCGGGAGTTGAAGAGAAGCGCAAGCGGAGTCGGGAGTTGAAGAGGAGCATGAGAGGATTCGGGAGTTGAAGAGAAGCGCAAGAGGAGCCGCGAGTTGAAAAGGAGCGCGAGAGGAAACGGGAGTTGAAAAAGAGCGCGAGAGGAGTCCGCAGTTGAAGAGAAGCATGAGGGGAGTCGGGAGTTGAAGAGAAGCACGAGAGGAGCAGGGAGTTGAAAAGAAGCGCGATTGGAGTTGGGAGTTGAAGAGAAGCGTGAGAGGAGTCAGGAGCTGAAGAGCAGCGGGAGGGGTGTCAGGAGTTGAAAAGGAGCGCGAGAGGAGTCGGGAGTTGGGGAGAAGCACAACAGGAGCCGGCAGTTGAAAAGAAGTGTGAGGCGATTCGGGAGTTGAAGAGAAGCACGAGAGGAGTCAGGACTTGGAGAGAAGCACAAGAGGAGCTGGGAGTTGAAGAGAAGTGCAAGAGGATTCGGGAGTTGAAGAGAATCGCAAGGAGCTGGGAGTTGAAGAGAAGTGAGAGAGGAGATGGGAATAGAAGAGCAGCATGAAGGGAGTCAGGATTTGAAGAGAAGCACGAGAGGAATCGGGAGTTGAAGAGAAGCACGTGGGGAGTCGGGAGTTGAAGAGAAGCGGGAGAGGAGATGGGAAATGAAGAGAAGCGCAAGAGGAGCTGGGAGTTGGCGAGAAGTGAGAGTGGAGTCAGGAGTTGAAGAGAAGTATGAAAGGAATCAATAGTTGAAGAGAAGTGTGAGGAGTCGGGAATAGAAGAGCAGCGCGAGGGGTCTCTGGATTCTAAGAAAAGCATGAGAGGAATCGGAAGTTGAAGAGAAGCGCGAGGGGAGTCGGGAGTTGAAGAGAAGCGCGAGAAGAGCCGGGAGTTAAAGAGAAGCGCGAGGAGTCAGTAATTGAAGAGAAGTGCAAGAGTAGCTGGAGTTGGAGAGAAGCACAAGAGGAGCTGGGAGTTGAACAGAAGTGTGAGGGGAATCAGGAGTTGAAAAGGAGCACGAGAGGAGTCAGGAGTTGAAGAGGAGCGCGATAGCAGTCGGGAGTTGGAGAGAAGCACAAGAGGAGCTGGGAGTTGGAAAGAAGTGCGAGGGGAGTCTGGAGTTCAAAAGGAGCATGAGAGGATTCAGGAGTAGAAAAGGAGCTCGAGAGAAGCAGGGAAAAGAACAGAAGCGCAAGAGGATTCGGGAGTCGAAAAGGAGCATGAGAGGATTAGGGAGTTGAAGAGAAGCGCAAGAGGAGTCAGGAGTTGAAAAGGAACGCGAGAGGAGCCAGTTGTTAAAGAGTATCGCAAGAAGATTTGGGCTTTGAAAAGGAGGACGGGAAGCGTCGGGAGTTGAAGAGAAGCATGAGAAGAGTCGTGAGTTGAAGAGGAGTGCGAGAGGATTCAGGAGTTGAAAAGGAGGGAGGGAAGATTCTGGAGTTGAAGAGAAGCGCAAGCGGAGTCGGGAGTTGAAGAGGAGCATGAGAAGATTCGGGAGTTGAAGAGAAGCGCAAGAGGAGCGGCGAGTTGAAAAGAAGCGTGAGTCGAGTCGGGATTTGAAAAGGAGCACGAGAGGAGCGGGAAAAAGAAAAGTGCAAGAGAAGTCGGCAGTTGAAGAGAAGCGCGAGAAGAGCCGGGAGTTAAAGAGAAGCGCGAGGAGTCGGCAATAGAAGAGAAGCGCGAGGGGAGTCGGGAGTTGAAGAGAAGCGCGAGAGGATTCAGGAGTTGAATAGGAGCGTGAGAGGAACGGGGAAATGAAGAGAAGTCCAAGAGGTGCCTGGGGTTGAAGAGAAGCGCAAGGGGTGTCAGGAGCTGAAGAGAAGCACGAGGGGAGTCGGGAGTTGGAGAGAAGCACAAGAGGAGCTGGGAGTTGAACAGAAGTGTGAGGGGAATCGGGAGTTGAAAAGGAGCACGAGAGGAGTCAGGAGTTGAAGAGGAGCGCGAGGGGAGTTGGGAGTTGGAGAGAAGCACAAGAGGAGCTGGGAGTTGAAGAGAAGCACAAGAGGATTCGGGAGTTGAAGAGAATCGCAAGAAGCTGGGAGTTGAAGAGAAGCATGACTGCAGCCGGGAGTTGAAGACAAGCGCGAGAGGAGTCGGGAGCTGAAGAGAATTGCAAGGAGCTGGGAGTTGAAGAGAAGTGAGAGAGGAGTCAGGAATAGAAGAACAGGGTGAAGGGAGTCAGGATTTGAAGAGAAGCACGAGAGGAATCAGGAGTTGAAGAGAAGTGCGAGGGGAGTTAGGAGTTGAAGAGAAGCGGGAGAGGAGCTGGGAAATGAAGAGAAGTGCAAGAGGAGCTGGGAGTTGACGAGAAGTGAGAGTGGAGTCAGGAGTTGAAGAGAAGCACGAGAGGAATCGGAAGTTGAAGAGAAGCGCGAGGGGAGTCGGGAGTTGAAGAGAAGCGCAAGAGGAGTCAGGAGTTGGAGAGAAGCGCAAGAAGAGCCAGGAGTTGAAAAGAAGCATGAGTGGAGTCGGGGGTTGAAAGAAGCGCGAGAGGATTCAGGAGTTGAATAGGAGCGCAAGAGGAATGGGGAAATGAAGAGAAGTGCAAGAGGTGCCTGTGGTTGAAGAGAAGCGCAAGAGTTGTCAGGAGCTGAAAGAGAAGCGCAAGAGGAGCCGGAGTTGGAGAGAAACACAAGAGGAGCCGGGAGGTGAACAGAAATGTGAGGGGAATCGGGAGTTGAAAAGGAGCATGAGAGGATTCGGGAGTTGAAGAGAAGCGCAAGAGGAGTCGGGAGTTGAAAAGGAACGCGAGAGGAGCCAGGAGTTAAAGAGTATCGCAAGAAGATTTGGGAGTTGAAAAGGAGGACGGGAAGCGTCGGGAGTTGAAGAGAAGCACGAGAAGAGTCGTGAGTTGAAGAGGAGTGCGAGAGGATTCAGGAGTTGAAAAGGAGGACGGGAAGAGTCAGGAGTTGAAGAGAAGCGCAAGCGGAGTTGGGAGTTGAAGAGGAGCATGAGAGGATTCAGGAGTTGAAGAGAAGCGCAAGAGGAGCCGCGAGTTGAAAAGAAGCGTGAGTCGAGTCGGGATTTGAAAAGGAGTGCGAGAAAATTCGGGAGTTGAAGAGGAGCGCAAGAGGAGTCGGGAGTTGGAGAGAAGCGTGAGTGGATTCGGGAGTTGAAAAGGAGCACGAGAGGAGCGGGGAAAAGAAAAGTGCAAGAGGAGTCGGGAGTTGAAGAGAAGCACGAGAGGAGTTAGGAGTTGAAAAGGAGAGTGAGAGGATACAGGAGTTGAAAAGGAGCGCAAGAGAATTCGGGAGTTGAAGAGAAGCGCGAAAGAATTCGGGAGTTGAAGAGGAGCATGAGAGGAGTGGAGAAATGAAGAGAAGTGCAAGAGGTGTCGGAGTTGAAGAGAAGCGCAAGAGGTGTCAGGAGCTGAAGAGAAGTGCAAGAGGAATTGGGAGTTGAAAAGGAGCTTGAGAGGAGCGAGGAAGAGAAGAGAAGCGCGAGAGGATTCAGGAGTTGAAAAGGAGCGCAGGAGGATTCGGGAGTTGAAACGGAGTGCGAGAGGAGCGGGGAAAAGAAGACAAGCACGAGAGGATTCGGGAGTTGAAAAGGGGCGCGAGAGGAGTGGGGAGTTGAAAAGGAGTGCGAGACGAGTGGGGAAAAGCAGAAAAGCGCGAGAGGATTCGGAAGTCGAAAAGAAGCATGAGAGGATTCAGGAGTTGAAAAGGAGCACCAGAGGATACAGGAGTTGAAAAGGAGCACAAGAGAAGTCGGGAGTTGAAGAGAAGCACGAGGGGAGTCGGGAGTTGAATAGAAGCGAGAGAGGAGTCAGGAGTTGAAGAGAAGCATGAGGGGAGTCAGGAGTTGAATAGAAGCGAGAGAGGAGTCGGGAGTTGAAGAGAAGCGCGAGGGGAGTCGGAGTTGAAAAGGAGCGCGTGAGGAGTCGGGAGTTGAAGAGAAGCACGAAAGGAGTCGGGAGTTGGAGAGAAGCGCGAGAGGAGTCAGGAGTTAGAGAGAAGCGTGAGTGGAGTCGGGAGTTGAAAAGGAGCACGAGAGGATTCAGGATGAAGAGGAGCACGAGCGGAGTGGGGAAAAGAAGAGAAGTGCGAGAGGATTCGGGAGTCAAAAAGGAGCATGAGAGGATACGGGAGTTGTAGAGAAGCGTGAGAGGAGTCGGGAGTTGAAGAGAAGCATGAGGGGAGTCGGGAGTTGACTAGAAGCGAGAGAGGAGTCGGGAGTTGAAGAGAAGCGCGAGGGGAGTCCGATTTGAAAAGGAGCGAGAGAGGAGTCGGGAGTTGAAGAGAAGCGCGAGGGGAGTCGGAGTTGAAAAGGAGCATGAGAGGAGTCGGGAGTTGAAGAGAAGCACGAGGGGAGTCGGAGTTGAAAAGGAGCGAGAGAGGAGTCGGGAGTTGAAGAGAAGCGCAAGGGGAGTCGGAGTTGAAAAGGAGCGAGAGAGGAGTCGGGAGTTGAAGAGAAATGGGAAATGAGCTGCGAAATGAAGAGACGCGCAAGAGGATTCGGGAATTGAAAAGGAGGACGGGAAGAGTCGGGAGTTGAAGAAAAGCACGAGAGCTGCTGGTAGCTGAAGGTGAGTGCAAAAGGAGCTGGGAAATGAAGAGAAGCGCAAGAGGAGTCGGGAGCTGAAGAGCAGTGCGAGGGGTGTCAGGAGTTGAAAAGGAGCGCAAGAGGATACAGGAATTGATAAGGAGAGTGAGAGGAGTCGGGAAATGAAGAGAAATGCGAGAAATGCTAGGAATTGAAGCGAAGCATGAGAGGAGCCGGGAATTGAAGAGAAGTGCGAGGGGAGTCGGGAGTTAAAGAGAAGTGCGAGGAGTCGGGAATAGAAGAGCAGCGCGAGGGGATTCAGGATTTGAAGAGAAGCACGAGAGGAATCGGAAGTTGAAGAGAAGCGCGAGGGGAGTCGGGAGTTGAAAAGAAGCGCGAGAGGAGCAGGGAAATAAAGAGAAGCTCAAGAGGAGCCGGGAGCTGACGAGAAGTGAGAGTGGAGTCAGGAGTTGAAGAGAAGCATGAGAGGAGTCGGGAGGTGAAGAGATGGGTGAGGGGAGTTGGGAGTTGAAGAGAAGCGCGAGGGGAGTCGGGAGTTGAAGAGAAGCGCGAGAGGGGTCGGGAGTTGGAGAGAAGCGCAAGAGGAGCCAGGAGTTGAAAAGAAGCGTGAGTGCAGTCGGGAGTTGAAAGAAGCGCGAGAGGATTCAGGAGTTGAATAGGAGCGTGAGAGGAGCGGGGAAATGAAGAGAAGGAGCAAGAGGTGCCGGGGGATGAAGAGAAGCGCAAGAGGTGTCAGGAGCTGAAGTGAAGCGCAAGGGGAGTCGGGAGTTGGGGAGAAGCACGAGAGGAGTCAGGAGTTGGAGCGAAGCACAAGAGGAGTTGGGAGTTGAAGAGAAGTGCAAGAGGAGCTGGAGTTGGAGAGAAGCACAAGCGGAGCCGGGAGTTGAAAAGATGTGTGAGGGGAGTCGGGAGTTGAAAAGGAGCACGAGAGGATTCAGGTTGAAAAGGAGCACGAGCGGAGTGGGGAAAAGAAGAGAAGCGCGAGAGGATTCGGGAGTCGAAAAGGAGCATGAGAGGATTCAGGAGTTGAAGAGAAGCGTGAGAGGAGTCGGGAGTTGAAAAGGAGCACGAGAGGATACAGGAGTTGAAGTGAAGCGCAAGAGGTGTCAGGAGCTGAAGAGAAGCGGGAGGGGAGTCGGGAGTTGGAGAGAAGCACAAGAGGAGCCAGGAGCTGAAAAGAAGTGTGAGGGGAATCGGAAGTTGGAGAGAAGCACAAGAGGAGCTGGGAGTTGAAGAGAAGTGCAAGAGGATTCGGGAGTTGAAGAGAATCGCAAGGAGCTGGGAGTTGAAGAGAAGTGAGAGAGGAGACGGGAATAGAAGAGCAGCATGAAGGGAGTCAGGATTTGAAGAGAAGCACGAGAGGAATCGGGAGTTGAAGAGAAGCGCGAGGGGAGTCGGGAGTTGAAGAGAAGCGGGAGAGGAGCTGGGAAATGAAGAGAAGCACCAGAGGAGCTGGGAGTTGGCGAGAAGTGAGAGTGGAGTCAGGAGTTGAAGAGCAGTATGAGAGGAATCAGTAGTTGAAGAGAAGTGTGAGGAGTCGGGAATAGAAGAGCAGCGCGAGGGGAGTCTGGATTTTAAGAGAAGCACGACAGGAATCGGAAGTTGAAGAGAAGCGCGAGGGGAGTCGGGAGTTGAAGAGAAGCGCGAGAAGAGCCGGGAGTTAAAGAGAAGCACAAGGAGTCGGCAATAGAAGAGCAGGGCGAAGGGAGTCGGGATTTTAAGAGAAGCACGAGAGGAATCGGAAGTTGAAGAGAAGCGCGAGAGGATTCAGGAGTTGAATAGGAGCACGAGAGGAACGGGGAAATGAAGAGAAGTCCAAGAGGTGCCGGGGGTTGAAGAGAAGCGCAAGGGGTGTCAGGAGCTGAAGAGAAGCACGAGAGGAATCGGAAGTTGGAGAGAAGCACGAGAGGAGTCAGTAATTGAAGAGAAGCGCAAGAGTAGCTGGAGTTGGAGAGAAGCACAAGAGGACCTGGGAGTTGAACAGAAGTGTGAGGGGAATCAGGATTTTGAAAAAGAGCACGAGAGGAGTCAGGAGTTGAAGGGGAGCGCGAGAGGAGTCGGGAGTTGGAGAGAAGCACGAGAGGATACGGGAGTTGAAGAGAATTGCAAGAAGCTGGGAGTTGAAGAGAAGCACGAGTGCAGCCGGGAGTTGAAGACAAGCGCGAGAGGAGTCGGGAGTTGAAGAGAATTGCAAGGAGCTGGGAGTTGAAAGAGAAGTGAGAGAGGAGTCAGGAATAGAAGAACAGTGTGAAGGCAGTCAGGATTTAAAGAGATGCACGAGAGGAATCGGGAGTTGAAGAGAAGCGCGAGGGGAGTCGGGAGTTGAAGAGAAGCAGGAGGTGAGCTGGGAAATGAAGAGA
This sequence comes from Carcharodon carcharias, assembly GCF_017639515.1. Lineage (NCBI taxonomy): Eukaryota > Metazoa > Chordata > Chondrichthyes > Lamniformes > Lamnidae > Carcharodon > Carcharodon carcharias. Next base: position 34,544,466 of record NC_054473.1, read on the forward strand.
AGTGCAAGAGGAGCTGGGAATTGACGAGAAGTGAGAGTGGAGTCAGGAGTTGAAGAGAAGCATGAGAGGAGTCGGGAATAGAAGGGCAGCGCGAGGGGAGTCAGGATTTTAAGAGAAGCACGAGAGGAATCGGAAGTTGAAGAGAAGCGCGAGGGGAGTCGGGAGTTGAAGAGAAGCGCAAGAGGAGTCGGGAGTTGGAGAGAAGCGCAAGAGGAGCCAGGAGTTGAAAAGAAGCGTGAGTGGAGTCGGGAGTTGAAAGAAGCGCGAGAGGATTCAGGAGTTGAATAGGAGCGCGAGAGGAATGGGGAAATGAAGAGAAGTGCAAGAGGTGTCAGGAGCTGAAAGAGAAGCGCGAGGGGAGTTGGGAGTTGGAGAGAAGCACGAGAGGAGTCAAGAATTGAAGAGAAGCACTAGAGTACCCGGAGTTGGAGAGAAGCACAAGAGGAGCCGGGAGTTGAACAGAAATGTGAGGGGAATCGGGAGTTGAAAAGGAGCATGAGAGGAGTCAGGAGTTGAAGAGGAGCGCGAGAGGAGTCGTGAGTTGGGGAGAAGCACAAGAGGAGCCGGGAGTTGGAAAGAAGTGCGAGGGGAGTCTGGAGTTCAAAAGGAGCATGAGAGGATTCAGGAGTAGAAAAGGAGCTCGAGAGAAGCAGGGAAAAGAACAGAAGCGCAAGAGGATTCGGGAGTCGAAAGGGAGCATGAGAGGATTCGAGAGTTGAAGAGAAGCGCAAGAGGAGTCAGGAATTGAAAAGGAACGCGAGAGGAGCCAGGTGTTAAAGAGTATCGCAAGAAGATTTGGGAGTTGAACAGGAGGATGGGAAGCGTCGGGAGTTGAAGAGAAGCGCGAGAAGAGTCGTGAGTTGAAGAGGAGTGCGAGAGGATTCAGGAGTTGAAAAGGAGGAAGGGAAGATTCTGGAGTTGAAGAGAAGCGCAAGCGGAGTCGGGAGTTGAAGAGGAGCATGAGAGGATTCGGGAGTTGAAGAGAAGCGCAAGAGGAGCCGCGAGTTGAAAAGAAGCGTGAGTCGAATCGGGATTTGAAAAGGAGCGCGGGAAAATTCGGGAGTTGAAGAGGAGCGCAAGAGGAGTCGGGAGTTGGAGAGAAGCGTGAATGGAGTCGGGAATTGAAAAGGAGCACGAGAGGAGCGGGGAAAAGAAAAGTGCAAGACGAGTCGGGAGTTGAAGAGAAGCGCGAGAGGAGTTAGGAGTTGAAAAGGAGAGTGAGAGGATACGGGAGTTGAAAAGGAGCGCAAGAGAATTCGGGAGTTGAAGAGAAGAGCAAAAGAATTCGGGAGTTGAAGAGGAGCATGAGAGGAGTGGCGAAATGAAGAGAAGTGCAAGAGGTGTCGGGAGTTGAAGAGAAGCGCAAGAGGTGTCAGGAGCTGAAGAGAAGTGCAAGAGGAATTGGGAGTTGAAAAGGAGCTTGAGAGGAGCGAGGAAGAGAAGAGAAACGCGAGAGGATTCAGGAGTTGAAAAGGAGCGTGAGAGGATTTGGGAGTTGAAAAGGAGCGCGTGAGGAGCAGGGAAATGAAGAGAAGCACGAGAGGATTCGGGAGTTGAAAAGGGGCGCGAGAGGAGTGGGGAGTTGAAAAGGAGTGCGAGAGGAGTGGGGAAAAGCAGAAAAGCGCGAGAGGATTCGGGAGTTGAAAAGTTGTGCGAGAGGATTCGAGAGTTGAAGAGAAGCACGAGAGGAGTCAGGAGTTGAAAAGGAGAGAGAGAGGATTCGGGAGTTGTAAAGGAGTGTGAGAGGAGCCAGGAGTTAAAGAGTAGCGCCAGAAGATTTGGGAGCTGAAAAGCAACGCGAGAGGATTCGGGAGTTGAAAAGGAGGACAGGAAGCGTCGGGAGTTGAAGAGAAGCGCGAGAAGAGTCGTGATTTGAAGAGGAGTGTGAGAGGATTCGGGAGTTGAAAAGGAGGACAGGAAGAGTCGGGAGTTGAAGAGGAGCAGGAGAGGATATGGGAGTTTAAGGGAAGCACAAGAGGAGCCATGAGTTGAAAAGAAGCGTGAGTCGAGTCTGGATTTGAAAAGGAGCGCGAAAGGATTCGGGAGTTGTAAAAGAGCGCGCGAGGATTCGGGAGTTGAAGAGGAGCGCATGAGGATTTGGGAGTTGAAGAGAAACGCAAGAGGAGCCGGGAGTTGAAAAGAAGCGTGAGTCGAGTCGGGAGTTGAGGAAAAGCACGAGAGCTGCTGGTAGTTGAAGGGAAGCGCAAAAGGAGCTGGGAAATGAAGAGAAGCGCGAGAGGAGTCGGGAGCTGAAGAGCAGTGCGAGGGGTGTCAGGAGTGGAAAAGGAGCGCAAGAGGATACGGGAGTTGATAAGGAGAGTTAGAGGAGTCGGGAAATGAAGAGAAATGAGAGAAGAGCCAGGAGTTGAAGTGAAACACGAGAGGAGTCGGGAGTTGAAGAGAAGCGCGAGAGGAGCTGGGAGTTGAAGAGAATCACAAGGAGCTGGGAGTTGAAGAGAAGTGAGAGAGGAGTCGGGAATAGAAGAGCAGCGTGAAGGGAGTCAGGATCTGAAGAGATGCACGAGAGGAATCGGAAGTTGAAGAGAAGTGCGAGGGGAGTCGGGAGTTGAAAAGAAGTGAGAGTGGAGTCAGGAGTTGAAGAGAAGCATGAGAGGAGTCGGGAGTTGAAGAGAAGCGCGAGGAGTCGGGAGTAGAAGAGCAGCGCGAGGGGAGTCGGGATTTGAAGAGAAGCACGAGAGGAATTGGAAGTTGAAGAGAAGCGCGAGGGGAGTCGGGTAAGGAATGTGAGAGGATTCGGGAGTTGAAAAGGAGTGCGAGAGGAGTCAGGAGTTGAAGAGAAGTGCGAGAGGAGTCAGGATTTGAAAAGGAGCGAGAGAGGAGCCAGGAGTTAAAGAGTAGCGCCATAAGATGTGGGAGTTGAAAAGGAGCGCGAGAGGATTCGGGAGTTGAAAAGCTGGACGGGAAGAGTCGGGAGTTGAAGAGAAGCGCGAGAAGAGTCATGAGTTGAAGAGGAGCATGAGATGATTCGGGAGTTGAAGAGAAGCTCAAGAGGAGCCGCGAGTTGAAAAGAAGCGTGAGTCGAGTCGGAATTTGAAAAGGAGCGCGAGAAAATTCGGGAGTTGAAGAGGAGCGCAAGAGGAGTCGGGAGTTGGAGAGAAGCGTGAGTGGAGTCGGGTGTTGAATAAGAGCACGAGAGGAGCGGCGAAATGAAGAGAAATGCAAGAGGTGCCGGGGGTTGAAGAGAAGTTCAAGAGGTGTCAGGAGCTGAAGCGAAGCGCAAGGGGAGTCGGGAGTTGAAGAGAAGCACGAGAGGATACAGGAGTTGAAGAGAAGTGCAAGAGGTGTCAGGAGCTGAAGAGAAGCATGAGGGGAGTCAGGAGTTGGAGAGAAGCATGAGAGGATACAGGAGTTGAAGAGAAGTGCAAGAGGTGTCAGGAGTTGAAGAGAAGCATGAGAGGAGTCAAGAGTTGGAGAGAAGCGCAAGAGGTGTCGGGAGTTGAAGAGGCGCGAGAGTCAATTCGGGAGTTAAAGAGAAGTGCAAAAGGTGCCGGGGTTTGAAGAGAAATGCAAGAGGAGCCGGGAGTTGAAAAGAAGCGCGAGCGGAGTCAGGTGCTGAAGAGAAATGGGAAAGGAGCTGGGAAATGAAGAGAAGCGCAAGAGGATTCGGGAATGGAAAAGGAGGACAGGAAGAGCTGGAGTTGAAGAAAAGCACGAGAGCTGCTGATAGTTGAAGGGGAATGCAAAAGGAGCTGGGAAATGAAGAGAAGCGCAAGAGGAGTCGGGAGCTGAAGAGCAGTGCGAGGGGTGTCAGGAGTTGAAAAGGAGCGCGAGAGGATACGGGAGTTGATAAGGAGAGTGAGAGGAGTCGGGAAATGAAGAGAAGCGCGAGAAATGCTAGGAGTCGAAGTGAAGCACGAAAGGAGCCGGGAGTTGAAGAGAAGCGCGGGGGGAGTCGGGAGTTAAAGAGAAGCGTGAGGAGTTGGGAATAGAAGAGCAGCGTGAGGGGAGTCAGGATTTGAAGAGAAGCACGAGAGGAATCGGAAGTTGAAGAGAAGCGCAAGGGGAGTCGGGAGTTGAAAAGAAGCGCGAGAGGAGCAGGGAAATGAAGAGAAGCGCAAGAGGAGCCGGGAGTTGACGAGAAGTGAGAGTGGAGTCAGGAGTTCAAGAGAACCATGAGGGGAGTCTTGAGGTGAAGAGAAGCACGAGGGGAGTCGGGAGTTGAAGAGAAGCACACGAGAAGTCAGGAGTTGAAAAGAAGCGTGAGTGGAGTCGGGAGTTGAAAGAAGCACAAGAGGATTCAGGAGTTGAATAGGAGTGCAGGAGGAGCGGGGAAATGAAGAGAAGTGCAAGAGGTGCCGGGGGTTGAAGAGAAACGCAAGAGGTGGCAGGAGCTGAAGAGAAGTGTGAGGGGAGTCGGGAGTTGGAGAGAAGCATGAGAGGAGTCAGGAGTTGAAGAGGAACGCGAGAGGATTCGGGAGTTGGAGAGAAGCACGAGTGGAGTCAGAAGTTGGAGAGAAGCACGAGAGGAGTCGGGAGTTGAAGAGGAGCGCGAGAGGATTCGGGAGTTGAAGAGAAGCGCAAGAGGAGCCGGAGTTGGAGAGAAGCACAAGCGGAGCAGGGAGTTGAAAAGAAGTGTGAGGGGAGTTGAAAAGGACCACGAGAGGATTCAGGATGAAAAGGAGCAAGAGCGGAGTGGGGAAAAGAAGAGAAGTGCGAGACGATTCGGGAGTCAAAAAGGAGCATGAGAGGATTCGGGAGTTGAAAAGGAGCGCGAGAGGAGTCGGGAGTTGAAGAGAAGCACGAGGGGAGTCGGGAGTTGAAGCGAAGCGCAAGAGGAGTCGGAGTTGAAAAGGAGCGCGAGAGGAGTCGGGAGTTGAAGAGAAGCGCGAAAGGAGTCGGGAGTTGGAGAGAAGCGCGAGAGGAGTCAGGAGTTAGAGAGAAGTGCGAGAGGTTTCGGGAGTTGAAAAGGAGCGTGAGAGGAGCGGGGAAATGAAGAGAAGTGCAAGAGGTGCCTGGGGATGAAGAGAAGGGCAAGAGGTGTCAGGAGCTGAAGAGAAGCATGAGGGGAGTCGGGAGTTGGAGAGAAGCATGAGAGGAGTTAGGAGTTGAAGAGGAGCGCGAGAAGATTCGGGAGTTGGAGAGAAGCACGAGAAGTGTCAGGAGTTGGAGAGAAGCATGAGAGGAGTCGGGAGTTGAAGAGGAGCGTGAGAGGATTCGGGAGTTGAAGAGAAGCGCAAGAGGAGCCGGAGTTGGAGAGAAGCACAAGCGGAGCCGGGAGTTGAAAAGAAGTGTGAGGGGAGTCAGGAGTTGAAAAGGAGCACAAGAGGATGCAGGATGAAAAGGAGCACGAGCGGAGTGGGGAAAAGAAGAGAAGCGCGAGAGGATTCGGGAGTCGAAAAGGAGCATGAGAGGATTTGAGAGTTGTAGAGAAGCGTGAGAGGAGTTGGGAGTTGAAAAGGAGCACGAGAGGAGTCGGGAGTTGAAGAGAAGCACAGGAGGAGTCGGGAGTTGAAAAGAAGCGTGAGTGGAGTCGGGAGTTGAAAGAAGCGCGAGAGGATTCAGGAGTTGAATAGAAGCGCGAGAGGAACGGGGAAATGAAGAGAAGTGCAAGAGGTGCCTGGGGTTGAAGAGAAGCGCAAGAGATGTCAGGAGCTGAAAGAGAAGCACGAGGGGAGTCGGGAGTTGGAGAGAAGCACGAGAGGAGTCAGGAATTGAAGAGAAGCGCAAGAGGAGCCGGAGTTGGAGAGAAGCACAAGAGGAGCCGGGAGTTGAACAGAAATGTGAGGGGAATCGGGAGTTGAAAAGGAGCACGAGAGGACTCAGGAGTTGAAGAGGAGCGCGAGAGGAGTCGGGAGTTGGGGAGAAGCACAAGAGAAGCCGGGAGTTGGAAAGAAGTGCGAGGGGAGTCTGGAGTTCAAAAGGAGCATGAGAGGATTCAGGAGTAGAAAAGGAGCTCGAGAGAAGCGGGGAAAAGAACAGAAGCGCAAGAGGATTCGGGAGTTGAAGAGAAGCGCAAGAGGAGTCGGGAGTTGAAAAGGAACGCGAGAGGAGCCAGGAGTTAAAGAGTATCGCAAGAAGATTTGGGCATTGAAAAGGAGGACAGGAAGCGTCGGGAGTTGAAGAGAAGAGCGAGAAGAGTCGTGAGTTGAAGAGGAGTGCGAGAGGATTCAGGAGTTGAAAAGGAAGACAGGAAGAGTCGGGAGTTGAAGAGAAGCGCAAGCGGAGTCGGGAGTTGAAGAGGAGCATGAGAGGATTCGGGAGTTGAAGAGAAGCGCAAGAGGAGCCGCGAGTTGAAAAGAAGCGTGAGTCGAATCGGGATTTGAAAAGGAGCGCGAGAAAATTCGGGAGTTGAAGAGGAGCGCAAGAGGAGTCGGGAGTTGGTGAGAAGCGTGAATGGAGTCGGGAATTGAAAAGGAGCACGAGAGGAGCGGGGAAAAGTACAAGAGGAGTCGGGAGTTGAAGAGAAGCGCGAGAGGATTTAGGAGTTGAAAAGGAGAGTGAGAGGATACGGGAGTTGAAAAGGAGCGCAAGAGAATTCGGGAGTTGAAGAGAAGCGCAAGAGGAGTCAGGAGTTGGAGAGAAATGCGAGTGGAGTCGGGAATTGAAAAGGAGCACGAGAGGATTCGGGAGTTGAAAAGGAGCGTGAGAGGAGCGGGGAAAAGAAGAGAAATGCAAGAGGTGCCGAGGGTTGAAGAGAATCGCAAGAGGAGTCAGGAGTTGAAGAGAAGCGCGAGGGGAGTCGGGAGTTGGAGAGAAGCGTGAGTGGAGTTGGGAGTTGAATAGAAGGGAGAGAGGAGTCGGGAGTTGAAGAGAAGCGCGAGGGGAGTCGGAGTTGAAAAGGAGCGAGAGAGGAGTCGGGAGTTGAAGAGAAGCGCGAGGGGAGTCGGAGTTGAAAAGGAGCGCAAGAGGAGCCGGGAATTGAAAAGAAGTGTGAGTGGAGTCGGGAGATGAAAAGGAGGATGGGAAGAGTCGGGAGCTGAAGAGAAGCGCAAGCGGAGTCGGGAGTTGAAAAGAAGCACGAGCGGAGTCATGAGTTGAAGAGAAATGGGAAAGGAGCTGGGAAATGAAGAGAAGCGCAAGAGGATTTGGGAATTGAAAAGGAGGGCGGGAACAGTCGGGAGTTGAAGAAAAGCACGAAAGCTGCTGGTAGTTGAAGGGGAGTGCAAAAGGAGCTGGGAAATGAAGAGAAGCGCGAGAGGAGTCGGGAGCTGAAGAGCAGTGCGAGGGGTGTCAGGAGTTGAAAAGGAGCACGAGAGGATACAGGAGTTGATAAGGAGAGTGAGAGGAGTCGGGAAATGAAGAGAAATGCGAGAAATGCTAGGAGTTGAAGTGAAGCATGAGAGGAGCCGGGAATTGAAGAGAAGCGCGAGGGGAGTCGGGAGTTAAAGAGAAGCGCGAGGAGTCGGGAATAGAAGAGCAGCGCGAGGGGAGTCAGGATTTGAAGAGAAGCACAAGAGGAATCGGAAGTTGAAGAGAAGCGCGAGGGGAGTCGGGAGTTGAAAAGAAGTGCGAGAGGAGCAGGGAAATGAAGAGAAGCGCAAGAGGAGCCGGGAGTTGACGAGAAGTGAGAGTGGAGTCAGGAGTTGAAGAGAAGCATGAGAGGAGTCAGGAGTTGAAGAGAAGCGCAAGGGGAGTCGGGAGTTGAAGAGAAGCGCGAGAGGGGTCGGGAGTTGGAGAGAAGCACAAGAGGAGCCAGGTGTTGGAGAGAAGCACGAGCGGAGCCGGGAGTTGAAAAGATGTGTGAGGGGAGTCGGGAGTTGAAAAGGAGCACAAGAGGATTCAGGATGTAAAGGAGCACGAGCGGATTGGGGAAAAGAAGCAAAGCGCGAGAGGATTCGGGAGTCAAAAAGGAGCATGAGAGGATTCGGGAGTTGAAGAGAAGCATGAGAGGAGTCGGGAGTTGAAAAGGAGCACGAGAGGATACAGGAGTTGAAGAGAAGCGCGAGCGGAGTCAGGAGTTGAAGAGAAATGAGAAAGGAGCTGCGAAAAGAAGAGATGCGCAAGAGGATTCCAGAATTGAAAAGGAGAATGGGAAGAGTCGGGAGTTGAAGAAAAGCACGAGAGCTGCTGGTAGTTGAAGGGGAGTGCAAAAGGAGCTGGGAAATGAAGAGAAGCGCAAGAGGATTTGGGAGCTGAAGAGCAGTGCGAGGGGTGTCAGGAGTTGAAAAGGAGCGCAAGAGGATACGGGAGTTGATAAGGAGAGTTAGAGGATTCGGGAAATGAAGAGAAACGCGAGAAATGCTAAGAGTTGAAGTGAAGCATGAGAGGAGCCGTGAATTGAGGAGAAGCGCGAGGGGAGTCGGGAGTTAAAGAGAAGCGCGAGGAGTCGGGAATAGAAGAGCAGCGTGAGGGGAGTCAGGATTTGAAGAGAAGTACGAGAGGAATCGGAAGTTGAAGAGAAGCGCGAGGGGAGTCGGGAGTTGAAAAGAAGCACGAGAGGAGTCAGGAGTTGGAAAGAAGCACAGGAAGAGTCGGGAGTTGAAGAGGAGCGCAAGAGGATTCGGGAGTTGAAAAGAAGCGCAAGAGGAGCTGGAGTTGGAGAGAAGCACAAGCGGAGCCGGGAGTTGAAAAGATGTGTGAGGGGAGTCGGGAGTTGAAAAGGAGCACGAGAGGATTCAGGATGAAAAGGAGCACGAGCGGAGTGGGGAAAAGAAGAGAAGCATGAAAGGATTTGGGAGTTGAAAAGGAGCATGAGAGGATTCGGGAGTTGAAGAGAAGCGTAAGAGGAGTCGGGAGTTGAAAAGGAGCACGAGAGGATACAGGAGTTTAAAAGGAGCGCGAGAGGAGTCGGGAGTTGAAGAGAAGCACGAGGGGAGTCGGGAGTTGAATAGAAGCGAGAGAGGAGTCGGGAGTTGAAGAGAAGCGCGAAAGGAGTCGGGAGTTGGAGAGAAGCGCGAGAGGAGTCAGGAGTTAGAGAGAAGCGTGAGTGGAGTCGGGAGTCGAAGAGAAGCGCAAGAGGATTCAGGAGTTGAAAAGAAGCGTGAGAGGAGCGGGGAAATGAAGAGAAGTGCAAGTGGTGTCAGGAGCTGAAGAGAAGCACGAGTGGAGTCGGGAGTTGGAGAGAAGCACGAGAGGAGTCAGGAGTTGAAGAGGAGCGCGAGAAGATTCGGGAGTTGGAGAGAAGCACGTGAGGAATCAGGAGTTGGAGAGAAGCACGATAGGAGTCGGGAGTTGAGGAGGAGCGCGTGAGGATTCGGGAGTTGAAGACAAGCGCAAGAGGAGCCAGGAGTTGAAAAGAAGTGTGAGTGGAGTCGGGAGATGAAAAGAAGCACGAGGGGAGTCGGAGTTGAAAAGGAGAGTGAGAGGAGTCGGGAGTTGAAGAGGAGCGCAAGAGGAGCCGGGAGTTGAAAAGAAGCGTGAGTCGAATCGGGATTTGAAAAGGAGCGCGAGAAAATTCGGGAGTTGAAGAGGAGCGCAAGAGGAGTCGGGAGTTGGTGAGAAGCGTGAATGGAGTCGGGAATTGAAAAGGAGCACGAGAGGAGCGGGGAAAAGTACAAGAGGAGTCGGGAGTTGAAGAGAAGCGCGAGAGGATTTAGGAGTTGAAAAGGAGAGTGAGAGGATACGGGAGTTGAAAAGGAGCGCAAGAGAATTCGGGAGTTGAAGAGAAGCGCAAGAGGAGTCAGGAGTTGGAGAGAAATGCGAGTGGAGTCGGGAATTGAAAAGGAGCACGAGAGGATTCGGGAGTTGAAAAGGAGCGTGAGAGGAGCGGGGAAAAGAAGAGAAATGCAAGAGGTGCCGAGGGTTGAAGAGAATCGCAAGAGGAGTCAGGAGTTGAAGAGAAGCGCGAGGGGAGTCGGGAGTTGGAGAGAAGCGTGAGTGGAGTTGGGAGTTGAATAGAAGGGAGAGAGGAGTCGGGAGTTGAAGAGAAGCGCGAGGGGAGTCGGAGTTGAAAAGGAGCGAGAGAGGAGTCGGGAGTTGAAGAGAAGCGCGAGGGGAGTCGGAGTTGAAAAGGAGCGCAAGAGGAGCCGGGAATTGAAAAGAAGTGTGAGTGGAGTCGGGAGATGAAAAGGAGGATGGGAAGAGTCGGGAGCTGAAGAGAAGCGCAAGCGGAGTCGGGAGTTGAAAAGAAGCACGAGCGGAGTCATGAGTTGAAGAGAAATGGGAAAGGAGCTGGGAAATGAAGAGAAGCGCAAGAGGATTTGGGAATTGAAAAGGAGGGCGGGAACAGTCGGGAGTTGAAGAAAAGCACGAAAGCTGCTGGTAGTTGAAGGGGAGTGCAAAAGGAGCTGGGAAATGAAGAGAAGCGCGAGAGGAGTCGGGAGCTGAAGAGCAGTGCGAGGGGTGTCAGGAGTTGAAAAGGAGCACGAGAGGATACAGGAGTTGATAAGGAGAGTGAGAGGAGTCGGGAAATGAAGAGAAATGCGAGAAATGCTAGGAGTTGAAGTGAAGCATGAGAGGAGCCGGGAATTGAAGAGAAGCGCGAGGGGAGTCGGGAGTTAAAGAGAAGCGCGAGGAGTCGGGAATAGAAGAGCAGCGCGAGGGGAGTCAGGATTTGAAGAGAAGCACAAGAGGAATCGGAAGTTGAAGAGAAGCGCGAGGGGAGTCGGGAGTTGAAAAGAAGTGCGAGAGGAGCAGGGAAATGAAGAGAAGCGCAAGAGGAGCCGGGAGTTGACGAGAAGTGAGAGTGGAGTCAGGAGTTGAAGAGAAGCATGAGAGGAGTCAGGAGTTGAAGAGAAGCGCAAGGGGAGTCGGGAGTTGAAGAGAAGCGCGAGAGGGGTCGGGAGTTGGAGAGAAGCACAAGAGGAGCCAGGTGTTGGAGAGAAGCACGAGCGGAGCCGGGAGTTGAAAAGATGTGTGAGGGGAGTCGGGAGTTGAAAAGGAGCACAAGAGGATTCAGGATGTAAAGGAGCACGAGCGGATTGGGGAAAAGAAGCAAAGCGCGAGAGGATTCGGGAGTCAAAAAGGAGCATGAGAGGATTCGGGAGTTGAAGAGAAGCATGAGAGGAGTCGGGAGTTGAAAAGGAGCACGAGAGGATACAGGAGTTGAAGAGAAGCGCGAGCGGAGTCAGGAGTTGAAGAGAAATGAGAAAGGAGCTGCGAAAAGAAGAGATGCGCAAGAGGATTCCAGAATTGAAAAGGAGAATGGGAAGAGTCGGGAGTTGAAGAAAAGCACGAGAGCTGCTGGTAGTTGAAGGGGAGTGCAAAAGGAGCTGGGAAATGAAGAGAAGCGCAAGAGGATTTGGGAGCTGAAGAGCAGTGCGAGGGGTGTCAGGAGTTGAAAAGGAGCGCAAGAGGATACGGGAGTTGATAAGGAGAGTTAGAGGATTCGGGAAATGAAGAGAAACGCGAGAAATGCTAAGAGTTGAAGTGAAGCATGAGAGGAGCCGTGAATTGAGGAGAAGCGCGAGGGGAGTCGGGAGTTAAAGAGAAGCGCGAGGAGTCGGGAATAGAAGAGCAGCGTGAGGGGAGTCAGGATTTGAAGAGAAGTACGAGAGGAATCGGAAGTTGAAGAGAAGCGCGAGGGGAGTCGGGAGTTGAAAAGAAGCACGAGAGGAGTCAGGAGTTGGAAAGAAGCACAGGAGGAGTCGGGAGTTGAAGAGGAGCGCAAGAGGATTCGGGAGTTGAAAAGAAGCGCAAGAGGAGCTGGAGTTGGAGAGAAGCACAAGCGGAGCCGGGAGTTGAAAAGATGTGTGAGGGGAGTCGGGAGTTGAAAAGGAGCACGAGAGGATTCAGGATGAAAAGGAGCACGAGCGGAGTGGGGAAAAGAAGAGAAGCATGAAAGGATTTGGGAGTTGAAAAGGAGCATGAGAGGATTCGGGAGTTGAAGAGAAGCGTAAGAGGAGTCGGGAGTTGAAAAGGAGCACGAGAGGATACAGGAGTTTAAAAGGAGCGCGAGAGGAGTCGGGAGTTGAAGAGAAGCACGAGGGGAGTCGGGAGTTGAATAGAAGCGAGAGAGGAGTCGGGAGTTGAAGAGAAGCGCGAAAGGAGTCGGGAGTTGGAGAGAAGCGCGAGAGGAGTCAGGAGTTAGAGAGAAGCGTGAGTGGAGTCGGGAGTCGAAGAGAAGCGCAAGAGGATTCAGGAGTTGAAAAGAAGCGTGAGAGGAGCGGGGAAATGAAGAGAAGTGCAAGTGGTGTCAGGAGCTGAAGAGAAGCACGAGTGGAGTCGGGAGTTGGAGAGAAGCACGAGAGGAGTCAGGAGTTGAAGAGGAGCGCGAGAAGATTCGGGAGTTGGAGAGAAGCACGTGAGGAATCAGGAGTTGGAGAGAAGCACGATAGGAGTCGGGAGTTGAGGAGGAGCGCGTGAGGATTCGGGAGTTGAAGACAAGCGCAAGAGGAGCCAGGAGTTGAAAAGAAGTGTGAGTGGAGTCGGGAGATGAAAAGAAGCACGAGGGGAGTCGGAGTTGAAAAGGAGAGTGAGAGGAGTCGGGAGTTGAAGAGGAGCGCAAGAGGAGCCGGGAGTTGAAAAGAAGTGTGAGTGGAGTCGGGAGACGAAAAGAAGCGCGATAGGAGCAGGGAAATGAAGAGGAGCGCAAGAGGAGCCGGGAGTTGACGAGAAGTGAGAGTGGAGTCGGGAGTTGAAGAGAAGCATGAGAGGAGTCGGGAGGTGAAGAGAAGCACGAGAAGAGCCGGGAGTTAAAGAGAAGCACGAGGAGTCAGGAATAGAAGAGCAGCGCGAGGGTAGTCGGGAGTTGAAGAGAAGCGCGAGAGGAGTCAGGAGTTGGAGAGAAATGCGAGTGGAGTCGGGAATTGAAAAGGAGCACGAGAGGATACAGGAGTTGAAAATGAGCGCGAGAGGAGTCGGGAGTTGAAGAGAAGCGCGAGGGGAGTCGGAGTTGAAAAGGAGCGAGAGAGGAGTCGTGAGTTGAAGAGAAGCGCGAGGGGAGTCGGAGTTGAAAAGGAGCGTGAGAGGAGTCGGGAGTTGAAGAGGAGCGCAAGAGGAGCCGGGAGTTGAAAAGAAGTGTGAGTGGAGTCAGGAGATGAAAAGGTGGATGGGAAGAGTCGGGAGCTGAAGAGAAGCGCAAGCGGAGTCGGGAGTTGAAGAGGAGCATCAGAGGATTCGGGAGTTGAAGAGTAGCGCCAGAGGACTCAGGAGTTGAAAAGGAGCGTGAGAGGATTCGAGAGTTGAAAAGGAGGATGGGAAAAGTCGGGAGATGAAGAGAAGCGCAAGCGGAGTCGGGAGTTGAAGAGGAGCATGAGAGGATTCGGGAGTTGAAGAGAAGCGCAAGAGGAGTCGGGAGTTGAAGAGAAGCGCGAGGGGAGTCGGGAGTTGAAGAGAAGCGCGAGAGGGGTCGGGCGTTGGAGAGAAGCGCAAGAGGAGCCAGGTGTTGGAGAGAAGCACAAGCGGAGCCGGGAGTTGAAAAGATGTGTGAGGGGAGTCGGGAGTTGAAAAGGAGCACAAGAGGATTCAGGATGTAAAGGAGCACGAGCGGATTGGGGAAAAGAAGCGAAGCGCGAGAGGATTCGGGAGTCAAAAAGGAGCATGAGAGGATTCGGGAGTTGAAGAGAAGCGTGAGAGGAGTCGGGAGTTGAAAAGGAGCACGAGAGGATACAGGAGTTGAAGAGAAGCGCGAGCGGAGTCAGGAGTTGAAGAGAAATGAGAAAGGAGCTGCGAAAAGAAGAGATGCGCAAGAGGATTCCAGAATTGAAAAGGAGGATGGGAAGAGTCGGGAGTTGAAGAAAAGCACGAGAGCTGCTGGTAGTTGAAGGGGAGTGCAAAAGGAGCTGGGAAATGAAGAGAAGCGCAGGAGGAGTTGGGAGCTGAAGAGCAGTGCGAGGGGTGTCAGGAGTTGAAAAGGAGCGCAAGAGGATACGGGAGTTGATAAGGAGAGTTAGAGGAGTCGGGAAATGAAGAGAAACGCAAGAAATGCTAGGAGTTGAAGTGAAGCATGAGAGGAGCCGGGAATTGAAGAGAAGCGCGAGGGGAGTCGGAAGTTGAAGAGAAGCGCGAGGGGAGTCGGGAGTTGAAAAGAAGCGCGAGAGGAGCAGGGAAATGAAGAGAAGCGCAAGAGGAGCCGGGAGCTGACGAGAAGTGAGAGTGGAGTCAGGAGTTGAAGAGAAGCATGAGAGGAGTTGGGAGGTGAAGAGATGGGCGAGGGGAGTCGGGAGTTGAAGAGAAGCGCGAGGGGAGTCGGGAGTTGAAGAGAAGCGCGAGAGGGGTTGGGAGTTGGAGAGAAGCGCAAGAGGAGCCAGGAGTTGAAAAGAAGCGTGAGTGCAGTCAGGAGTTGAAAGAAGTGCGAGAGGATTCAGGAGTTGAATAGGAGCGTGAGAGGAGCAGGGAAATGAAGAGAAGTGCAAGAGGTGCTGGGGGTTTAAGAGAAGCGCAAGAGGTGTCAGGAGCTGAAGCAAAGCGCAAGGGGAGTCGGGAGTTGGGGAGAAGCACGAGAGGAGTCAGGAGTTGGAGAGAAGCACGAAAGGAGTTGGGAGTTGAAAAGATGTGTGAGGGGAGTCGGGAGTTCAAAAGGAGCATGAGAGGATTCAGGTTGAAAAGGAGCACGAGCGGGGTGGGGTAAAGAAGAGAAGCGCGAGAGGATTCGGGAGTCGAAAAGGAGCATGAGAGGATTCGGGAGTTGAAGAGGAGCGTGAGAGGAGTCGGGAGTTGAAAAGGAGCACAAGAGGATACAGGAGTTGAAGAGAAGCACAAGAGGTGTCAGGAGCTGAAGAGAAGCGCGAGGGGAGTCGGGAGTTGGAGAGAAGCACAAGAGGAGCCAGGAGTTGAAAAGAAGTGTGAGGGGAATCGGGAGTTGAAAAGAAGCACGAGAGGAGTCAGGAGTTGGAGAGAAGCACAAGAGGAGCTGGGAGTTGAAGAGAAGTGCAAGAGGATTCGGGAGTTGAAGAGAATCGCAAGGAGCTGGGAGTTGAAGAGAAGTGAGAGAGGAGATGGGAATAGAAGAGCAGCATGAAGGGAGTCAGGATTTGAAGAGAAGCACGAGAGGAATCGGGAGTTGAAGAGAAGCGTGAGGGGAGTCGGGAGTTGAAGAGAAGCGGGAGAGGAGCTGGGAAATGAAGAGAAGCGCCAGAGGAGCTGGGAGTTGGCGAGAAGTGAGAGTGGAGTCAGGAGTTGAAGAGAAGTATGAGAGGAATCAGTAGTTGAAGAGAAGTGCGAGGAGTCGGGAATAGAAGAGCAGCGCGAGGGGAGTCTGGATTTTAAGAAAAGCACGAGAGGAATCGGAAGTTGAAGAGAAGCGCGAGGGGAGTCGGGAGTTGAAGAGAAGCGCGAGAAGAGCCGGGAGTTTAAGAGAAGTGCGAGGAGTCGGGAATAGAAGAGCAGCGCGAGGGGAATCAGGATTTTAAGAGAAGCACGAGAGGAATCGGAAGTTGAAGAGAAGCACAAGGGGAGTCGGGAGTTGAAGAGAAGCGCAAGAGGAGTCAGAGTTGGAGAGAAGCACAAGAGGAGCCAGGAGTTGAACAGAAATGTGAGGGGAATCGGGAGTTGAAAAGAAGCACGAGAGGAGTCAGGAGTTGAAGAGGAGCGCGAGAGGAGTCGGGAATTGGGGAGAAGCACAAGAGGAGCCGGGAGTTGGAAAGAAGTGCGAGGGGAGTCTGGAGTTCAAAAGGAGCACGAGAGGATTCAGGAGTAGAAAAGGAGCTTGAGAGAAGTGGGGAAAAGAACAGAAGCACAAGAGGATTCGGGAGTCGAAAAGGAGCATGAGAGGATTCGGGAGTTGAAGAGAAGCGCAAGAGGAGTCGGGAGTTGAAAAGGAACGCGAGAGGAGCCAGGAGTTAAATAGTATCGCAGTAAGATTTGGGAGTTGAAAAGCAGCGTGAGAGGATTCCAGCATTGAAAATGAGTTTGGGAAGAGTCGGGAGTTGAAGAGAAGCGCGAGAAGAGTCGTGAGTCGAAGAGGAGTGCGAGAGTATTCCGGAGTTGGAGAGAAGCGTAAGAGGAGCCGGGAGTTGAAGAGAAGCGTGAGCAGAGTTGGGAGCTGAAGAGCAGTGCGAGGGGTGTCTGGAATTGAAAAGGAGCGCGAGAGGATACGGGAGTTGATAAGGAGAGTGACAGGAGTCGGGAAATGAAGAGAAACGCGAGAAGTGCTGGGAGTTGAAGAGAATCGCGAGAGGAGCCGGGAGTTGAAGAGAATTGCAAGGAGCTGGGAATTGAAGAGAAGCGAGAGAGGAGTCAGGAATAGAAGAGCAGCGTGAAGTGAGTCAGGATCAGAAGAGAAGCACGAGAAGAATCGGAAGTTGAAGAGAAGCGCAAGGGGAGTCGGGAGTTGAAAAGGAGTGCGAGAGGAGCTAGGAGTTGAAAAGGAGGACGGGAAGAGTCTGGAGCTGAAGAGAAGTGCGAGAAGAATCGTAAGTCGAAGAGGAGTGCGAGAGGATTCGGGAGTTGGAGAGAAGTGCAAGAGGAGACCAGAGTTGAAAAGAAGCGTGAGTGGAGTTGGGAGTTGAAGAGAAGCGCAAGAGGAGTCGGGAGTTGAAGAGAAACGCGACAGGAGTCAGGAATTGAAGAGGAGCACGAGAGGATTCGGGTGTTGAAGAGAAGCACAAGTGGAGCCGGGAGATGAAAAGAAGTGTGAGGGGAATCGGGAGTTGAAGAGAAGCACGAGAGGATTCAGGAGTTGAAAAGGAGCACAAGAGGATTCGGGAGTTGAAAAGGAGTGCGAGAGGAGCAGGGAAATGAGAGAAGCGCAAGAGGAGCCGGGAGTTGAAAAGAAGCGTGAGTGGAGTCAGGAGTCAAAGAGAAGCGCGAGAGGATTCGGGAGTTGAAAAGGAGATCGAGAGGAGTCGTGAGTTGAAGAGTTGCCCAGAGGATTTGGGAATTGAAAAGGAGGACGGGAAGAGTCGGGAGTTGAAGAGAAGCGCAAGGGGGGTCAGGAGTTGAAAAGGAGTGCGAGAGGATTCAGGAGTTGAAGAGGAACGCACGAGGATTCGGGAGTTGAAGAGAAGCGCAAGAGGAGCCGGGATTTGAAAAGAAGTGTGAGTGGAGTCGGGAGTTGAAGAAAAGCATGAGAGCTGCTGGTAGTTGAAGGGGAGTGCAAAAGGAGCTGGGAAATGAAGAGAAGCGTGAGAGGAGTCGGGAGTTGAAGAAAAGCACGAGAGCTGCTGGTAGTTGAAGGGGAGCACAAAAGGAGCTGGTAAATGAAGAGAAGCGCGAGAGGGGTCGGGAGCTGGAGAGAAGCGCGAGAGGACTCAGGAGCTGAAGAGCTGCGCAAGGGGTGTCAGGAGTTGAAAAGGAGCGCGAGAGGATATGGGAGTTGATAAGGAGTGTGAGAGAAGTAGGGAAATGAAGAGAAATGCGAGAAGTGCTGGGAGTTGAAGAAAAGTGCGAGAGGAGTCGGGAATTGAAGAGAATTGCAAGGAGCTGGGAGTTGAAGAGAAGTGAGAGAGGAGACGGGAATAGAAGAGCAGCGTGAAGGGAGTCAGGATTTGAAGAGAAGCACGAGAGGAATCGGGAGTTGAAAAGAAGCGCGAGGGGATTCGGGAGTTGAAGAGAAGCGGGAGAGGAGCTGGGAAATGAAGAGAAGTGCAAGAGGAGCTGTGAGTTGACGAGAAGTGAGAGTGGAGTCAGGAGCTGAAGAGAAGAATGAGAGGAGTCGGGCGTTGACGAGAAGTGTGAGGAGTCAGGAATAGAAGAGCGGCGCGAGGGGAGTCGGGATTTTAAGAGAAGCACGAGTGGAATCGGAAGTTGAAGAGAAGCGCGAGGGGAGTTGGGAGTTGGAGAGAAGCGCGAGTGGAGTCGGGAGTTGAAGAGAAGCGCGAGAGGATTCAGGAGTTGAAAAGGAGCACAAGAGGATTCGGGAGTTGAAAAGGAGTGCGAGAGGAGCAGGGAAATGAGAGAAGGGCAAGAGGAGCCGGGAGTTGAAAAGAAGCGTGAGTGGAGTCAGGAGTCGAAGAGAAGCGCGAGAGGATTCGGGAGTTGAAAAGGAGCGCGAGAGGAGTCGTGAGTTGAAGAGTTGCCCAGAGGATTTGGGAATTGAAAAGGAGGACGGGAAGAGTCGGGAGTTGAAGAGAAGCGCGAGGGGGGTCAGGAGTTGAAAAGGAGCGCAAGAGGATTCGGGAGTTTAAGAGGAATGCACGGGGATTCAGGAGTTGAAGAGAAGCGCAAGAGGAGCCGGGAGTTGAAAAGAAGTGTGAGTGGAGTCGGGAGTTGAAGAAAAGCACGAGAGCTGCTGTTAGTTGAAGGGGAGCACAAAAGGAGCTGGTAAATGAAGAGAAGCGCGAGAGGAGTCGGGAGCTGAAGAGAATCGCAAGAGGAGTCGGGAGCTGAAGAGCTGCGCGAGAGGTGTCAGGAGTTGAAAAGGAGCGCGAGAGGATATGGGAGTTGATAAGGAGTGTGAGAGGAGTCAGGAAATGAAGAGAAACACGAGAAGTGCTGGGAGTTGAAGAAAAGTGCGAGAGGAGTCGGGAATTGAAGAGAATTGCAAGGAGCTGGAAGTTGAAGAGAAGTGAGAGAGGAGACGGGAATAGAAGAGCAGCGTGAAGGGAGTCAGGATTTGAAGAGAAGCACGAGAGGAATCGGGAGCTGAAGAGAAGCGCGAGAGGAGTCGGGAGTTGAAAAGAAGTGGGAGAGGAGCTGGGAAATGAAGAGAAGCGCAAGAGGAGCCGGGAGTTGACGTGAAGTGAGAGTGGAGTCGGGAGTTGAAGAGAAGCATGAGAGGAGTCCGGAGGTGAAGAAAAGCACGAGAAGAGCCGGGAGTTAAAGAGAAGTGCGAGGAGTCGGGAATAGAAGAGCAGCGCGAGGGGAGTCGGGATTTGAAGAGAAGCACGAGAGGAATCGGAAGTTGAAGAGAAGCGCGAGGGCAGTCGGGAGTTGAAGAGAAGCGTGAGAGGAGTCGGGAGTTGGAGAGAAGTGCAAGTGGAGCCAGGAGTTGAAAAGAAGCGCGGGAGGAGTCGGGAGTTGAAGAGAAGCGTGAGAGGAGTTGTGAGTTGAAGAGAAGCGTGAGAGGAGTCGGGATTGGAGAGAAGCGCAAGAGGAGTCGGGAGTTGGAGAGAAGCGCAAGAGGAGCCAGGAGTTGAAAAGAAGCGTGAGTGGAGTTGGGAGTTGGAGAGAAGCGCGAGAGGATTCAGGAGTTGAATAGGAGCACGAGAGGAGCGAGGAAATGAAGAGAAATGCAAGAGGTGCCGTGGGTTGAAGAGAAGCGCAAGAAGTGTCAGGAGCCTAAGAGAATCGCGAGGGGAGTCGGGTGTTGAAGAGGAGCGCAAGAGGAGCCGGAGTTGGAGAGAAGCACAAGAGGAGCCAGGAGTTGAACAGAAGTGTGAGGGGAATCGGGAGTTGAAAAGGAGCACGAGAGGAGTCAGGAGTTGAAGAGGAGCGTGAGAGGAGTCGGGAGTTGGAGAGAAGCACAAGAGGAGCCGGGAGTTGAAAAGAAGTGCGAGGGGAGTCTGGAGTTGAAAAGGCGTGTGAGAGGATTCGGGAGTAGAAAAGGAGCATGAGAGGCTGCGGGAGTTGAAGAGAAGCGCAAGAGGAGTCGGGAGTTGTAAAGGAACGCGAGAGGAGCCAGGAGTTAAAGAGTAGCGCAAGAAGATTTGGGAGTTGAAAAGCAGCGCGAGAGGATTCCGGAGTTGAAAAGGAGGATGGGAAGAGTCGGGAGTTGAAGAGAAGCGCGAGAAGAGTCGTGAGTCGAAGAGGAGTGCAAGAGGATTCGGGAGTTGGAGAGAAGCGCAAGAGGAGCTGGGAGTTGAAAGGAAGCATGAGTGGAGTTGGGAGTTGAAGAGAAGTGCGAGAGGAGTTGGGAGATGCAGAGAAGCGTGAGAGGAGCCGGGAGTTGAAGAGAATTGCAAGGAGCTGGGAGTTGAAGAGGAGCGCACGAGGATTCGGGAGTTGAAGAGAAGCGCAAGAGGAGGCGGGAGTTGAAAAGAAGTGTGAGTGGAGTTGGGAGTTGAAGAGAAGCACGAGAGCTACTGATAGTTGAAGGGGAGCGCAAAAGGAGCTGGGAAATGAAGAGAAGCGTGAGAGGAGTCGGGAGCTAAGAGCAGCGCGAGGAGTGTCAGAAGTTGAAAAGGAGCGCGAGAGGATACAGGATTTGATAATGAGAGTGAGAGGAGTCGCGAAATGAAGAGAAACGCGAGAAGTGCTGGGAGTTGAAGAGAAGCGCGAGAGGAGTCGGGAGGTGAAGAGAAGCACGATAGGAGTCAGGAGTTGAAAAGGAGCGCGAGAGGATACGGGAGTTGATAAGGAGAGTGAGAGGAGCTGGGAAATGAAGAGAAACGCGAGAAGTGCTCGGAGTTGAAGAGAAGCGTGAGAGGAGTCAGGAGTTGAAGAGAAGCGCAAGAGGAGTCGGGAGTTGAAGAGAATCGCAAGGAGCTGGGAGTTGAAGAGAAATGAGAGTGGAGACGGGAATAGAAGAGCAGCGTGAAGGGAGTCAGGATTTGAAGAGAAGCACGAGAGGAATCGGAAGTTGAAGAGAAGCGCGAGGGGAGTCGGGAGTTGAAAAGAAACGCGAGAGGAGCTGGGAAATGAAGAGAAGCACAAGAGGAGCTGAGAGTTGACGAGAAGTGAGAGTGGAGTCAGGAGTTGAAGAGAAGCATGAGAGGAGTCGGGAGTTGAAGAGAAGCGCGAGATGAGTCGGGAGTTGGAGAGAAGCGCAAGAGGATTCGGGAGTTGAAAAGAAGTGTGAGTGGAGTCAGGAGTTGAAAGAAGCGCGAGAGGATTCAGGAGTTGAATAGGAGCGCGAGAGGAGCAGGGAAATGAAGAGAAGTGCAAGAGGTGCCGGGAGTTGAAGAGAAGCACAAGAGGTGTCAGGAGCTGAAGAAAAGTGCGAGGGGAGTCAGGAGTTGGAGAGAAGCATGAGAGGTGTCGGGAGTTGAAGAGAAGCGCAAGAGGATTCCGGAGTTGGAGAGAAGCGCAAGAGGAGCCAGGAGTTGAAAAGAAGCGTGAGTGGAGTTGGGAGTTGAAGAGAAGCATGAGTGGAGTCGGGAGTTGGAGAAAAGCATGAGAGCTGCTGGTAGTTGAAGGGGAGTGCAAAAGGAGCTGGGAAATGAAGAGAAGCGTGAGAGGAGTCGGGAGTTGAAGAAAAGCACGAGAGCTGCTGGTAGTTGAAGGGGAGCACAAAAGGAGCTGGTAAATGAAGAGAAGCGCGAGAGGGGTCGGGAGCTGGAGAGAAGCGCGAGAGGACTCAGGAGCTGAAGAGCTGCGCAAGGGGTGTCAGGAGTTGAAAAGGAGCGCGAGAGGATATGGGAGTTGATAAGGAGTGTGAGAGAAGTAGGGAAATGAAGAGAAATGCGAGAAGTGCTGGGAGTTGAAGAAAAGTGCGAGAGGAGTCGGGAATTGAAGAGAATTGCAAGGAGCTGGGAGTTGAAGAGAAGTGAGAGAGGAGACGGGAATAGAAGAGCAGCGTGAAGGGAGTCAGGATTTGAAGAGAAGCACGAGAGGAATCGGGAGTTGAAAAGAAGCGCGAGGGGATTCGGGAGTTGAAGAGAAGCGGGAGAGGAGCTGGGAAATGAAGAGAAGTGCAAGAGGAGCTGTGAGTTGACGAGAAGTGAGAGTGGAGTCAGGAGCTGAAGAGAAGAATGAGAGGAGTCGGGCGTTGACGAGAAGTGTGAGGAGTCAGGAATAGAAGAGCGGCGCGAGGGGAGTCGGGATTTTAAGAGAAGCACGAGTGGAATCGGAAGTTGAAGAGAAGCGCGAGGGGAGTTGGGAGTTGGAGAGAAGCGCGAGTGGAGTCGGGAGTTGAAGAGAAGCGCGAGAGGATTCAGGAGTTGAAAAGGAGCACAAGAGGATTCGGGAGTTGAAAAGGAGTGCGAGAGGAGCAGGGAAATGAGAGAAGGGCAAGAGGAGCCGGGAGTTGAAAAGAAGCGTGAGTGGAGTCAGGAGTCGAAGAGAAGCGCGAGAGGATTCGGGAGTTGAAAAGGAGCGCGAGAGGAGTCGTGAGTTGAAGAGTTGCCCAGAGGATTTGGGAATTGAAAAGGAGGACGGGAAGAGTCGGGAGTTGAAGAGAAGCGCGAGGGGGGTCAGGAGTTGAAAAGGAGCGCAAGAGGATTCGGGAGTTTAAGAGGAATGCACGGGGATTCAGGAGTTGAAGAGAAGCGCAAGAGGAGCCGGGAGTTGAAAAGAAGTGTGAGTGGAGTCGGGAGTTGAAGAAAAGCACGAGAGCTGCTGTTAGTTGAAGGGGAGCACAAAAGGAGCTGGTAAATGAAGAGAAGCGCGAGAGGAGTCGGGAGCTGAAGAGAATCGCAAGAGGAGTCGGGAGCTGAAGAGCTGCGCGAGAGGTGTCAGGAGTTGAAAAGGAGCGCGAGAGGATATGGGAGTTGATAAGGAGTGTGAGAGGAGTCAGGAAATGAAGAGAAACACGAGAAGTGCTGGGAGTTGAAGAAAAGTGCGAGAGGAGTCGGGAATTGAAGAGAATTGCAAGGAGCTGGAAGTTGAAGAGAAGTGAGAGAGGAGACGGGAATAGAAGAGCAGCGTGAAGGGAGTCAGGATTTGAAGAGAAGCACGAGAGGAATCGGGAGCTGAAGAGAAGCGCGAGAGGAGTCGGGAGTTGAAAAGAAGTGGGAGAGGAGCTGGGAAATGAAGAGAAGCGCAAGAGGAGCCGGGAGTTGACGTGAAGTGAGAGTGGAGTCGGGAGTTGAAGAGAAGCATGAGAGGAGTCCGGAGGTGAAGAAAAGCACGAGAAGAGCCGGGAGTTAAAGAGAAGTGCGAGGAGTCGGGAATAGAAGAGCAGCGCGAGGGGAGTCGGGATTTGAAGAGAAGCACGAGAGGAATCGGAAGTTGAAGAGAAGCGCGAGGGCAGTCGGGAGTTGAAGAGAAGCGTGAGAGGAGTCGGGAGTTGGAGAGAAGTGCAAGTGGAGCCAGGAGTTGAAAAGAAGCGCGGGAGGAGTCGGGAGTTGAAGAGAAGCGTGAGAGGAGTTGTGAGTTGAAGAGAAGCGTGAGAGGAGTCGGGATTGGAGAGAAGCGCAAGAGGAGTCGGGAGTTGGAGAGAAGCGCAAGAGGAGCCAGGAGTTGAAAAGAAGCGTGAGTGGAGTTGGGAGTTGGAGAGAAGCGCGAGAGGATTCAGGAGTTGAATAGGAGCACGAGAGGAGCGAGGAAATGAAGAGAAATGCAAGAGGTGCCGTGGGTTGAAGAGAAGCGCAAGAAGTGTCAGGAGCCTAAGAGAATCGCGAGGGGAGTCGGGTGTTGAAGAGGAGCGCAAGAGGAGCCGGAGTTGGAGAGAAGCACAAGAGGAGCCAGGAGTTGAACAGAAGTGTGAGGGGAATCGGGAGTTGAAAAGGAGCACGAGAGGAGTCAGGAGTTGAAGAGGAGCGTGAGAGGAGTCGGGAGTTGGAGAGAAGCACAAGAGGAGCCGGGAGTTGAAAAGAAGTGCGAGGGGAGTCTGGAGTTGAAAAGGCGTGTGAGAGGATTCGGGAGTAGAAAAGGAGCATGAGAGGCTGCGGGAGTTGAAGAGAAGCGCAAGAGGAGTCGGGAGTTGTAAAGGAACGCGAGAGGAGCCAGGAGTTAAAGAGTAGCGCAAGAAGATTTGGGAGTTGAAAAGCAGCGCGAGAGGATTCCGGAGTTGAAAAGGAGGATGGGAAGAGTCGGGAGTTGAAGAGAAGCGCGAGAAGAGTCGTGAGTCGAAGAGGAGTGCAAGAGGATTCGGGAGTTGGAGAGAAGCGCAAGAGGAGCTGGGAGTTGAAAGGAAGCATGAGTGGAGTTGGGAGTTGAAGAGAAGTGCGAGAGGAGTTGGGAGATGCAGAGAAGCGTGAGAGGAGCCGGGAGTTGAAGAGAATTGCAAGGAGCTGGGAGTTGAAGAGGAGCGCACGAGGATTCGGGAGTTGAAGAGAAGCGCAAGAGGAGGCGGGAGTTGAAAAGAAGTGTGAGTGGAGTTGGGAGTTGAAGAGAAGCACGAGAGCTACTGATAGTTGAAGGGGAGCGCAAAAGGAGCTGGGAAATGAAGAGAAGCGTGAGAGGAGTCGGGAGCTAAGAGCAGCGCGAGGAGTGTCAGAAGTTGAAAAGGAGCGCGAGAGGATACAGGATTTGATAATGAGAGTGAGAGGAGTCGCGAAATGAAGAGAAACGCGAGAAGTGCTGGGAGTTGAAGAGAAGCGCGAGAGGAGTCGGGAGGTGAAGAGAAGCACGATAGGAGTCAGGAGTTGAAAAGGAGCGCGAGAGGATACGGGAGTTGATAAGGAGAGTGAGAGGAGCTGGGAAATGAAGAGAAACGCGAGAAGTGCTCGGAGTTGAAGAGAAGCGTGAGAGGAGTCAGGAGTTGAAGAGAAGCGCAAGAGGAGTCGGGAGTTGAAGAGAATCGCAAGGAGCTGGGAGTTGAAGAGAAATGAGAGTGGAGACGGGAATAGAAGAGCAGCGTGAAGGGAGTCAGGATTTGAAGAGAAGCACGAGAGGAATCGGAAGTTGAAGAGAAGCGCGAGGGGAGTCGGGAGTTGAAAAGAAACGCGAGAGGAGCTGGGAAATGAAGAGAAGCACAAGAGGAGCTGAGAGTTGACGAGAAGTGAGAGTGGAGTCAGGAGTTGAAGAGAAGCATGAGAGGAGTCGGGAGTTGAAGAGAAGCGCGAGATGAGTCGGGAGTTGGAGAGAAGCGCAAGAGGATTCGGGAGTTGAAAAGAAGTGTGAGTGGAGTCAGGAGTTGAAAGAAGCGCGAGAGGATTCAGGAGTTGAATAGGAGCGCGAGAGGAGCAGGGAAATGAAGAGAAGTGCAAGAGGTGCCGGGAGTTGAAGAGAAGCACAAGAGGTGTCAGGAGCTGAAGAAAAGTGCGAGGGGAGTCAGGAGTTGGAGAGAAGCATGAGAGGTGTCGGGAGTTGAAGAGAAGCGCAAGAGGATTCCGGAGTTGGAGAGAAGCGCAAGAGGAGCCAGGAGTTGAAAAGAAGCGTGAGTGGAGTTGGGAGTTGAAGAGAAGCATGAGTGGAGTCGGGAGTTGGAGAAAAGCATGAGAGCTGCTGGTAGTTGAAGGGGAGTGCAAAAGGAGCTGGGAAATGAAGAGAAGCGTGAGAGGAGTCGGGAGTTGAAGAAAAGCACGAGAGCTGCTGGTAGTTGAAGGGGAGCACAAAAGGAGCTGGTAAATGAAGAGAAGCGCGAGAGGGGTCGGGAGCTGGAGAGAAGCGCGAGAGGACTCAGGAGCTGAAGAGCTGCGCAAGGGGTGTCAGGAGTTGAAAAGGAGCGCGAGAGGATATGGGAGTTGATAAGGAGTGTGAGAGAAGTAGGGAAATGAAGAGAAATGCGAGAAGTGCTGGGAGTTGAAGAAAAGTGCGAGAGGAGTCGGGAATTGAAGAGAATTGCAAGGAGCTGGGAGTTGAAGAGAAGTGAGAGAGGAGACGGGAATAGAAGAGCAGCGTGAAGGGAGTCAGGATTTGAAGAGAAGCACGAGAGGAATCGGGAGTTGAAAAGAAGCGCGAGGGGATTCGGGAGTTGAAGAGAAGCGGGAGAGGAGCTGGGAAATGAAGAGAAGTGCAAGAGGAGCTGTGAGTTGACGAGAAGTGAGAGTGGAGTCAGGAGCTGAAGAGAAGAATGAGAGGAGTCGGGCGTTGACGAGAAGTGTGAGGAGTCAGGAATAGAAGAGCGGCGCGAGGGGAGTCGGGATTTTAAGAGAAGCACGAGTGGAATCGGAAGTTGAAGAGAAGCGCGAGGGGAGTTGGGAGTTGGAGAGAAGCGCGAGTGGAGTCGGGAGTTGAAGAGAAGCGCGAGAGGATTCAGGAGTTGAAAAGGAGCACAAGAGGATTCGGGAGTTGAAAAGGAGTGCGAGAGGAGCAGGGAAATGAGAGAAGGGCAAGAGGAGCCGGGAGTTGAAAAGAAGCGTGAGTGGAGTCAGGAGTCGAAGAGAAGCGCGAGAGGATTCGGGAGTTGAAAAGGAGCGCGAGAGGAGTCGTGAGTTGAAGAGTTGCCCAGAGGATTTGGGAATTGAAAAGGAGGACGGGAAGAGTCGGGAGTTGAAGAGAAGCGCGAGGGGGGTCAGGAGTTGAAAAGGAGCGCAAGAGGATTCGGGAGTTTAAGAGGAATGCACGGGGATTCAGGAGTTGAAGAGAAGCGCAAGAGGAGCCGGGAGTTGAAAAGAAGTGTGAGTGGAGTCGGGAGTTGAAGAAAAGCACGAGAGCTGCTGTTAGTTGAAGGGGAGCACAAAAGGAGCTGGTAAATGAAGAGAAGCGCGAGAGGAGTCGGGAGCTGAAGAGAATCGCAAGAGGAGTCGGGAGCTGAAGAGCTGCGCGAGAGGTGTCAGGAGTTGAAAAGGAGCGCGAGAGGATATGGGAGTTGATAAGGAGTGTGAGAGGAGTCAGGAAATGAAGAGAAACACGAGAAGTGCTGGGAGTTGAAGAAAAGTGCGAGAGGAGTCGGGAATTGAAGAGAATTGCAAGGAGCTGGAAGTTGAAGAGAAGTGAGAGAGGAGACGGGAATAGAAGAGCAGCGTGAAGGGAGTCAGGATTTGAAGAGAAGCACGAGAGGAATCGGGAGCTGAAGAGAAGCGCGAGAGGAGTCGGGAGTTGAAAAGAAGTGGGAGAGGAGCTGGGAAATGAAGAGAAGCGCAAGAGGAGCCGGGAGTTGACGTGAAGTGAGAGTGGAGTCGGGAGTTGAAGAGAAGCATGAGAGGAGTCCGGAGGTGAAGAAAAGCACGAGAAGAGCCGGGAGTTAAAGAGAAGTGCGAGGAGTCGGGAATAGAAGAGCAGCGCGAGGGGAGTCGGGATTTGAAGAGAAGCACGAGAGGAATCGGAAGTTGAAGAGAAGCGCGAGGGCAGTCGGGAGTTGAAGAGAAGCGTGAGAGGAGTCGGGAGTTGGAGAGAAGTGCAAGTGGAGCCAGGAGTTGAAAAGAAGCGCGGGAGGAGTCGGGAGTTGAAGAGAAGCGTGAGAGGAGTTGTGAGTTGAAGAGAAGCGTGAGAGGAGTCGGGATTGGAGAGAAGCGCAAGAGGAGTCGGGAGTTGGAGAGAAGCGCAAGAGGAGCCAGGAGTTGAAAAGAAGCGTGAGTGGAGTTGGGAGTTGGAGAGAAGCGCGAGAGGATTCAGGAGTTGAATAGGAGCACGAGAGGAGCGAGGAAATGAAGAGAAATGCAAGAGGTGCCGTGGGTTGAAGAGAAGCGCAAGAAGTGTCAGGAGCCTAAGAGAATCGCGAGGGGAGTCGGGTGTTGAAGAGGAGCGCAAGAGGAGCCGGAGTTGGAGAGAAGCACAAGAGGAGCCAGGAGTTGAACAGAAGTGTGAGGGGAATCGGGAGTTGAAAAGGAGCACGAGAGGAGTCAGGAGTTGAAGAGGAGCGTGAGAGGAGTCGGGAGTTGGAGAGAAGCACAAGAGGAGCCGGGAGTTGAAAAGAAGTGCGAGGGGAGTCTGGAGTTGAAAAGGCGTGTGAGAGGATTCGGGAGTAGAAAAGGAGCATGAGAGGCTGCGGGAGTTGAAGAGAAGCGCAAGAGGAGTCGGGAGTTGTAAAGGAACGCGAGAGGAGCCAGGAGTTAAAGAGTAGCGCAAGAAGATTTGGGAGTTGAAAAGCAGCGCGAGAGGATTCCGGAGTTGAAAAGGAGGATGGGAAGAGTCGGGAGTTGAAGAGAAGCGCGAGAAGAGTCGTGAGTCGAAGAGGAGTGCAAGAGGATTCGGGAGTTGGAGAGAAGCGCAAGAGGAGCTGGGAGTTGAAAGGAAGCATGAGTGGAGTTGGGAGTTGAAGAGAAGTGCGAGAGGAGTTGGGAGATGCAGAGAAGCGTGAGAGGAGCCGGGAGTTGAAGAGAATTGCAAGGAGCTGGGAGTTGAAGAGGAGCGCACGAGGATTCGGGAGTTGAAGAGAAGCGCAAGAGGAGGCGGGAGTTGAAAAGAAGTGTGAGTGGAGTTGGGAGTTGAAGAGAAGCACGAGAGCTACTGATAGTTGAAGGGGAGCGCAAAAGGAGCTGGGAAATGAAGAGAAGCGTGAGAGGAGTCGGGAGCTAAGAGCAGCGCGAGGAGTGTCAGAAGTTGAAAAGGAGCGCGAGAGGATACAGGATTTGATAATGAGAGTGAGAGGAGTCGCGAAATGAAGAGAAACGCGAGAAGTGCTGGGAGTTGAAGAGAAGCGCGAGAGGAGTCGGGAGGTGAAGAGAAGCACGATAGGAGTCAGGAGTTGAAAAGGAGCGCGAGAGGATACGGGAGTTGATAAGGAGAGTGAGAGGAGCTGGGAAATGAAGAGAAACGCGAGAAGTGCTCGGAGTTGAAGAGAAGCGTGAGAGGAGTCAGGAGTTGAAGAGAAGCGCAAGAGGAGTCGGGAGTTGAAGAGAATCGCAAGGAGCTGGGAGTTGAAGAGAAATGAGAGTGGAGACGGGAATAGAAGAGCAGCGTGAAGGGAGTCAGGATTTGAAGAGAAGCACGAGAGGAATCGGAAGTTGAAGAGAAGCGCGAGGGGAGTCGGGAGTTGAAAAGAAACGCGAGAGGAGCTGGGAAATGAAGAGAAGCACAAGAGGAGCTGAGAGTTGACGAGAAGTGAGAGTGGAGTCAGGAGTTGAAGAGAAGCATGAGAGGAGTCGGGAGTTGAAGAGAAGCGCGAGATGAGTCGGGAGTTGGAGAGAAGCGCAAGAGGAGCCAGGAGTTCAAAAGAAGTGTGAGTGGAGTCAGGAGTTGAAAGAAGCGCGAGAGGATTCAGGAGTTGAATAGGAGCGCGAGAGGAGCAGGGAAATGAAGAGAAGTGCAAGAGGTGCCGGGAGTTGAAGAGAAGCACAAGAGGTGTCAGGAGCTGAAGAAAAGTGCGAGGGGAGTCAGGAGTTGGAGAGAAGCATGAGAGGTGTCGGGAGTTGAAGAGAAGCACAAGAGGATTCCGGAGTTGGAGAGAAGCGCAAGAGGAGCCAGGAGTTGAAAAGAAGCGTGAGTGGAGTTGGGAGTTGAAGAGAAGCATGAGTGGAGTCGGGAGTTGGAGAGACGCGCGACAGGGTTCAGGAGTTGAATAGGAGCGCGAGAAGAGCGGGGAAATGAAGAGAAGCGCAAGAGGAGCCGGGAGTTGACGAGAAGTGAGACTGGAGTCAGGAGTTGAAGAGAAGCATGAGACGAGTCGGGAGTTGAGAGAAGCGCGAGGAGTCGGGAATAGAAGAGCAGTCCAAGGGGAGTCAGGATTTGAAGAGAAGCACGAGAGGAATCGGAAGTTGAAGAGAAGCGCGAGGGAAGTCGGGAGTTGAAGAGAAGCACAAGAGGAGTCGGGAGTTGGAGAGAAGCGCAAGAGGAGCCGGGAGTTGAAAAGAAGCGTGAGTGGAGTCAAGAGTTGAAAGAAGCGCGAGAGGATTCAGGAGTTGAAGAGGAGCGCGAGAGGAGCGGGGAAATGAAGAGAATTGCAAGAGGTGTCAGGAGCTGAAGAGAAGCGCGAGGGGAGTCGGGAGTTGGAGAGAAGCACGAGGGGAGTCAGGAGTTGAAGAGGAATGCGAGAGGATTCGGGAGCTGAAGAGAAGCGCAAGAGGAGCCGGAGTTGGAGAGAAGCACAAGAGGAGCCGGGAGTTGAAAAGAAGTGTGAGGGGAATTGGGAGTTGTAAAGGAGCATGAGAGGATTGAGGAAAAGAAGAGAAGCACGAGAGAATTCAGGAGTCAAAAAGGAGTGTGAGAGGACTCGGGATTTGAAGAGAAGCACAAGAGGAGCCGGGAGTTGAAAATCAGTGCGAGAGGATTCGGGAGTAGAAAAGGAGCTCGAGAGAAGTGAGGAAAAGAAGAGATGCGCGAGAGGATTCGGGAGTTGAAGAGGAGTGCTAGAGGAGCCGGAATTGGAGAGAAGCACAAGAGGAGCCGGGAGTTGAAAAGAAGTGCGAGGGGAGTCTGGAGTTGAAAAGGAGGATGGGAAGAGTGGGGAGTTGAAGAGAAGCACGAGAAGAGTCGTGAGTCGAAGAGGAGTGCGAGAGTATTCGAGAGTTGGAGAGGAGCGCAAGAGGAGCCGAGAGTTGAAAGGAAGCGTGAGTGGAGTTGGGAGTTGAAGAGAAGCGCAAGAGGAGTTGGGAGATGCAGAGAAGCGTGAGAGGAGCTGGGAGTTGAAGAGAATTGCAAGGAGCTGGGAGTTGAAGAGGAGCACACGAGGATTCGGGAGTTGAAGAGAAGCACAAGAGGAGGCGGGAGTTGAAAAGAAGTGTGAGTGGAGTCGGGAGTTGAAGAAAAGCACGAGAGCTGCTGGTAGTTGAAGGGGAGCGCAAAAGGAGCTGGGAAATGAAGAGAAGCGCGGGAGAAGTCGGGAGCTAAGAGCAGCGCGAGGAGTGTCAGAAGTTGAAAAGGAGCGCGAGAGGATATGGGAGTTGATAAGGAGAGTGAGAGGAGTCGGGAAATGAAGAGAAACGCGAGAAGTGCTGGGAATTGAAGAGAAGCACGATAGGAGTCAGGAGTTGAAAAGGAGCGCGAGAGGATTTGGGAGTTGATAAGGAGAGTGAGAGGAGCCGGGAAATGAAGAGAAATGTGAGAAGTGCTCGGATTTGAAGAGAAGCGCGAGAGGAGTCGAAGTTGAAGAGAAGCGCGAGAAGAGTCGGGAGTTGAAGAGAATCGCAAGGAACTGGGAGTTGAAGAGAAGTGAGAGTGGAGACGGGAATAGAAGAGCAGCGTGAAGGGAGTCAGGATTTGAAGAGAAGCATGAGAGGAATCGGAAGTTGAAGAGAAGCGCGAGGGGAGTTAGGATTTGAAAAGAAGTGTGAGTGGTGTCGGGAGTTGAAGAGAAGTGTGAAAGCTGTTGAAGAGAAGCACGAGAGGAGCCAGGACTTGTAGAGAAGCACTAGACGAGTTGAAGTGGAGCGCAAGAGGAGTCGGGAGTTGAAGAGGAGTGTGAGAGGAGCTGGGAGTCGAAAAGAAGCACTAGAGGAGTTGAAGTGGAGCGCAAGAGGATCTGGGAGTTGAAGAGTAGCGCGAGATGAGCCAGGAGTTGAAGAGAAGCATGAGAGGGGCTGGGAGTTGAAGAGAAGTGAGAGAGGAGCCAGGAGCTGAAAAGGAGTGCGTGAGTAGATGGGAGTTGAAGAGAAGCACGAGATAAGTCAGGATTTGAAGAGAAGCATGAGAGGAGCTGGGCGTGGAAGAGAAGCGCGAGAGGAGCTGGGAAATGAAGGGAAGCGTGAGAGGAGTCGGGAGTTGAAGAGAAGCATGAGATGAGTCAGGAGTTGAAAGAAGCATGAGAGGATTCAGGAGTTGAAAAGGAGGACAGGAAGAGTCGGGAGTTGAAGAGAAGCGCGAGAAGAGCTGGGAGTTGAAGAGAAGTGCGAGAGTAGTCAGGAGTTGAAGAGAAGTGCGAGAGGATTCAGGAGTTGAAGAGAAGCGCAAGAGGAGTCGGGAGTTGAAAAGAAGCGTGAGTGGAGTCGGGAGTTGAAGAGAAGCGCGAGAGCTGCTAGTAATTGAAGGGAACCGTGAGAGCAGTTGAAGAGGAGCGCGAGAGGATTCGGGAGTTGGAGAGAGGTGCAAGAGGAGTTGGGAGTTGAAAAGAAGTGTGAGTGGAGTCGGAAGTTGAAGAGAAGCATGAGAACAGTTGAAGAGAAGAGCGAGAGGAGCTGGGAGTCGAAGAGAAGCACGAGAGGAGTTGAAGTGGAGCGCAAGATGAGCTGGGAGTTAAAGAGTAACGCGAGATGAGCCAGGAGTTGAAGAGGAGCATGAGATGGGCTGGGAGTTGAAGAGAAGTGAGAGAGGAGCTGGGAGCTGAAAAGGAGTGGGTGAGTAGATGGGAGTTGAAGAGAAGCGCGAGATGAGCCAGTATTTGAAGAGAAGTGCGAGAGTAGCTGGGCATAGAAGAGAAGCACCAGAGGAGCTGGGAAATGTAGACAAGTGTGAGAGGAGTCAAGAGTTGAAGAGAAGAGCGAGCGGAGATGGGAGTTGAAAAGGAGCACAGCAGGAGTTGGGAGTTGAAGAGAAGCTCAAGAGGAGTCGGGAGGTGAAGAAAAGCACGAGAGTAGTCGGGAGTTGAAGAGAAGAATGAGAGGAGTCGGGAGTTGAAGTGTAGCGCCAGAAGATTTGGGAGTTAAAAAGGAGCGTGAGAGGATTTGAGAGTTGAAAAGGAGAACAGGAAGAGTTGGGAATTGAAGAGAAGTGCAAGAAGAGCTGGGGGTTGAGGAGAAGCGCGAGAGTAGTCGGGAGTTGAAAAGGAGTACGAGCGGAGGATTCGGGAATTGAAAAGTAGGACGGGAAGAGTCGGGAGTTGAAGCGAAGTGCGAGAGGAGCCAGGAAATGAAGAGAAGCACGAGAGGGGTCGGGAGTTGAAGAGAAGCGCGAGAGGAGCCAGGAAATGAGAAGCAGGAGAGGAGTCAGGAGTTGAAGAGAAGCATGATAGGAGTCAGGAGTTGAAAAGGAGTGTGAGAGGATTCGTGAGTTGTAACGGAGTGCAAGAGGAGCCAGGAGTTAAAGAGTAGCGCCAGATGATTTGGGAGTTGAAAAGCAGCGCGAGAGGATTCATGAGTTGAAAAGGAGGACGGGAAGTGTCAGGAGTTGAAGAGAAGCGCGAGAAGAGTCGTGAGTTGAAGAGGAGTGCGAGTGGATTCGGGAGTTGGAGAGAAGCACAAGAGGAGCCAGGAGTTGAAAAGAAGCGTGAGTGGATTTGGGAGTTGAAAGGTGAGCGAGAGGAGCCGGGAGGTGAAGAGAAGAGCAAAAGGAGCCAGGAGTTGAAGAGTTGTGCCAGAGGATTCGGGAATTGAAAAGTAGGACGGGAAGATTCGGGAGTTGAAGCGAAGCGCGAGAGGAGCTGGGAGTTGAAGAGAAGCACGAGAGCGGTCGGGAGTGGAAGAGAAGCACAAGAGGAGCTGGGAGTTGAAGAGAAGCATGAGAGGAGCCGGGAGTTAAAGAGAAGCGCGAGAGGAGTTGGGAATAGAAGAGCAGCGCGAGGGGAGTCGGAATTTGAAGAGAAGCACAAGAGGAATCGGAAGTTGAAGATAAGCGTGAGAGGAGTCGGGAGTTGGAGAGAAGCGCAAGAGGAGTGTGGAAATGAAGAGAAGTGCAAGAGGTGCCGGGGGTTGAAGAGAAGCCCAAGAGATGTCAGGAGCTGAAGAGAAGTGCAAGAGGAGCTGGGAGTTGAAAAGAAGCATGAGTGGAGTCGGGAGTCGAAGAGAAGCGCCAGAGGATTCGAGAGTTGAAAAGGCGCGTGAGAGGTGCGGGGAAATGAAGAGAAGTGCAAGAGGTGCCGGGGGTTGAAGAGAAGCACGAGAGCTGCTGGTAGTTGAAGCGGAACGCAAAAGGAGCTGGGAAATGAAGAGAAGTGCAAGAGGTGCCGGGGGTTGAAAAGAAGCGCAAGAAGTATCAGGAGCGGAAGAAAAGCACGAGGGGAGTCGGGACTTGAAGAGAAGCACGAGAGGAGTCGGGAGTTGAAGAGGAGCGCGAGAGGATTCGGGAGTTGTAACGGCGTGCAAGAGGAGCCAGGAGTTAAAGAGTAGCGCCAGAAGATTTGGGAGTTGAAAAGCAGCGCGAGAGGATTCGGGAGTTGAAAAGGAGGACGGGAAGTGTCGGGAGTTGAAGAGAAGCGCGAGAAGAGTCGTGAGTTGAAGAGGAGTGCGAGAGGATTCGTGAGTTGGAGAGAAGCGCAAGAGGAGCCGGGAGTTGAAAAGAAGCGTGAGTGGAGCCGGGAGGTGAAGAGAAGAGCGAGAGGAGCCGGGAGTTGAAGAGTTGCGCCAAAGGATTCGGGAATTGAAAAGTAGGACGGGAAGAGTCGGGAGTTGAAGCGAAGCACGAGAGGAGCTGGGAGTTGAAGAGAAGCACGAGAGCAGTTGCGAGTTGAAGAGAAGCGCAAGAGTTGCTGGGAGTTGAAGAGAAGCATGAGCTGAGTCGGGAGTTGAAGAGAAGCGCAAGAGGAGGCGGGAGTTGAAGAGAAGCGCGAGAGGAGTTGGGAGTTGAAGAGAAGCGCGAGAGAAGTCGGAGTTGAAGAGAACTGCGAGAGGAGTCGGGAGTTGAAGAGAAGCACGAGAGGAGTCCGGAGTTGAAGAGGAGTGTGAGTAGAGTCGGGAGTTGAAGAGAAGCACAAGAGCTGCTGGTAGTTGAAGGGGAGTGCAAAAGGAGCTGGGAAATGAAGAGAAACACGAGAGGAGTTGGGAGCTGAAGAGCGGTGTGAGGGGTGTCAGGAGTTGAAAAGGAGCGCGAGAGGATACGGGAGTTGATAAGGAGACTGAGAGGAGTCGGGAAATGAAGAGAAACGCGAGAAGTGCTGGGAGTTGAAGAGAAGCGCGGGAGGAGCTGGGAGCTGAAGAGAATCGCAAAGAGCTCGGAGTTGAAGAGACGAGAGAGAGGAGACGGGAATAGAAATGCAGCGTGAAGGGAGTCAGGATTTGAAGAGAAGCACGAGAGGAATCGGAAGTTGAAGAGAAGCGCGAGGGGAGTCCGGAGTTGAAAAGAAGCGCGAGAGGAGCAGGGAAATGAAGAGAATCGCAAAAGGAGCCGGGAGTTGACGAGAAGTGAGAGTGGAGTCAGGAGTTGAAGAGAAGCATGAGAGGTGTCGGGAGGTGAAGAGAAGCACGAGAAGAGCCGGGAGTTAAAGAGAAGCGCGAGAGGAGTCGGGAATAGAAGAACAGCGCGAGGGGAGTCGGGATTTGAAGAGAAGCACAAGAGGAATCAGAAGTTGAAGAGAAGCGTGAGAGGAGTCGGGAGTTGAAGAGAAGCACGAGAGGAGTCGGGAGTTGAAGAGGAGCGTGAGTAGAGTCGGGAGTTGAAGAGAAGCACGAGAGCTGGTGGTAGTTGAAGGGGAGCGCAAAAGGAGCTGGGAAATGAAGAGAAACACGAGAGACATTGGGAGCTGAAGAGCAGTGCGAGGGGTGTCAAGAGTTGAAAAGGAGCGCGAGAGGATACGGGAGTTGATAAGGAGACTGAGAGGAGTCGGGAAATGAAGAGAAACGCGAGAAGTGCTGGGAGTTGAAGAGAAGTGTGAGAGGAGTCAGGAGTTGAAGAGAAGCGAGAGAGGAGCTGGGAGTTGAAGAGAATCGCAAAGAGCTGGGAGTTGAAGAGAAGTGAGAGAGGAGACGGGAATAGAAGAGCAGCTTGAAGGGAGTCAGGATTTGAAGAGAAGCACGAGAGGATTCGGGAGTTGAAGAGGAGCGCAAGAGGAGCCGGAGTTGAGAGGAGTCGGGAAATGAAGAGAAACGCGAGAAGTGCTGGGAGTTGAAGAGAAGCGTGAGAGGAGTCAGGAGTTGAAGAGAAGCGCGAGAGGAGCTGGGAGTTGAAGAGAATCGCAAAGAGCTGGGAGTTGAAGAGAAGTGAGAGAGGTGCCGGGGGTTGAAGAGAAGCGCAAGAAGTGTCAGGAGCGGAAGAAAAGCACGAGGGGAGTCGGGACTTGGAGAGAAGCACGAGAGGAGTCGGGAGCTGAAGAGGAACGCGAGAGGATTCGGGAGTTGAAGAGGAGCGCAAGAGGTGCCGGGAGTTGAAGAGAAAGAGGAGTCGGGAGTTGAAAAGGAGCACGAGAGGATTCGGGATGAAAAGGAGCGCGAGAGGAGCGGGGAAAAGAAGAAAAATTAGAGAGGATTCGGGAGTTGAAAATGTGCGCAAGAGGAGCCGGGAATTGAAGAGTAGTGCCAGAGGATTCTGGAGTCGACAAGGAGCACGAGAGGATTCGGGAGTTGGAGAGAAGCATAGGAGGAGTCGGGAGTTGAATAGAAGTGTGAGGGGAGTCGGGAGTTGAAAAGGAGTGCGAGAGGAGCCAGGAAATGAAGAGAAGCACGAGAGGGGTCAGGAGTTGAAGAGAAGCGCGAGTGGAGTTGGGAGTTGAAAGGTGAGCGAGAGGAGCCAGGAGGTGAAGAGAAGAGCGAGAGGAGCCGGGAGATGAAGAGTTGCGCAAGAGGATTTGGGAATTGAAAAGTAGGACGGGAGCAGTCAGGAGTTGAAGCGAAGCGCGAGAGGAGCCAGGAAATGAAGAGAAGCACGAGAGGAGTCGGGAGTTGAAGAGAGGCTTGAGAGGAGCCAGGAAATGAGAAGCACGAGAGGAGTCAGGAGTTGAAGAAAAGCACGATAGGAGTCAGGAGTTGAAAAGGAGTGTGAGAGGATTCGTGAGTTGTAACGGAGTGCAAGAGGAGCCAGGAGTTAAAGAGTAGCGCCAGAAGATTTGGGAGTTGAAAAGCAGCGCGAGAGGATTCATGAGTTAAAAAGGAGGACGGGAAGTGTCGGGAGTTGAAGAGAAGCGCGAGAAGAGTCGTGAGTTGAAGAGGAGTGCGAGTGGATTCGGGGGTTGGAGAGAAGCACAAGAGGAGCCGGGAGTTGAAAAGAAGCGTGAGTGGATTTGGGAGTTGAAAGGTGAGCAAGAGGAGCCGGGAGGTGAAGAGAAGAGCGAGAGGAGCCGGGAGTTGAAGAGTTGCGCCAGAGGATTCGGGAATTGAAAAGTAGGATGGGAAGAGTCGGGAGTTGAAGCGAAGCGCAAGAGGAGCTGGGAGTTGAAGAGAAGCACGAGAGCGGTCAGGAGTGGAAGAGAAGCGCAAGAGGAGCTGGGAGTTGAAGAGAAGCATGAGAGGAGTCGGGAGTTAAAGAGAAGCGTGAGAGGAGTCGGGAGTTGGAGAGAAGCGCAAGAGGAGTGTGGAAATGAAGAGAAGTGCAAGAGGTGCCGGGAGTTGAAGAGAAGCCCAAGAGATGTCAGGAGCTGAAGAGAAGTGCAAGAGGAGCTGGGAGTTGAAAAGAAGCGTGAGTGGAGTCGGGAGTCGAAGAGAAGCGCCAGAGGATTCGGGAGTTGAAAAGGCACGCGAGAGGTGCGGGGAAATGAAGAGAAGTGCAAGAGGTGCCGGGGGTTGAAGAGAAGCACGAGAGCTGCTGGTAGTTGAAGCGGAACGCAAAAGGAGCTGGAAAATGAAGAGAAGTGCAAGAGGTGCCGGGGGTTGAAAAGAAGCGCAAGAAGTGTCAGGAGCGGAAGAAAAGCACGAGGGGAGTCGGGACTTGGAGAGAAGCACGAGAGGAGTCGGGAGTTGAAGAGGAGCGCGAGAGGATTCGGGAGTTGTAACGGCGTGCAAGAGGAGCCAGGAGTTAAAGAGTAGCGCCAGAAGATTTGGGAGTTGAAAAGCAGCGTGAGAGGATTCGGGAGTTGAAAAGGAGGACGGGAAGTGTCGGGAGTTGAAGAGAAGCGCGAGAAGAGTCGTGAGTTGAAGAGGAGTGCGAGAGGATTCGTGAGTTGGAGAGAAGCGCAAGAGGAGCCGGGAGTTGAAAAGAAGCGTGAGTGGAGCCGGGAGGTGAAGAGAAGAGCGAGAGGAGCCGGGAGTTGAAGAGTTGTGCCAGAGGATTCGGGAACTGAAAAGTAGGACGGGAAGAGTCGGGAGTTGAAGCGAAGCGCGAGAGGAGCTGGGAGTTGAAGAGAAGCACGAGAGCAGTCGGGAATTGAAGAGAAGCGCAGGAGGAGCTGGGAGTTGAAGAGAAGCATGAGAGGAGTTGGGAGCTGAAGAGCAGTGTGACGGGTGTCAGGAGTTGAAAAGGAGCACGAGAGGATACGGGATTTGATAAGGAGAGTGAGAGGAGTCGGGAAATGAAGAGAAACGCGAGAAGTGTTGGGAGTTGAAGAGAAGCGCGAGAGGAGCTGGGAGCTGAAGAGAATCGCATAGAGCTCGGAGTTGCAGAGACGAGAGAGAGGAGACGGGAATAGAAGTGCAGCGTGAAGGGAGTCAGGATTTGAAGAGAAGCACGAGAGGAATCGGAAGTTGAAGAGAAGCGCGAGGGGAGCAGGGAAATGAAGAGAATCTCAAAAGGAGCCGGGAGTTGACGAGAAGTGAGAGTGGAGTCAGGAGTTGAAGAGAAGCATGAGATGAGTCGGGAGTTGAAGAGATGCGCGAGAAGAGCCGGGAGTTAAAGATAAGCGTGAGGAGTCGGGAGTAGAAGAGCAGCACGAGGGGAGTCGGGAGTTGAAAAGAAGCACGAGAGGAGCAGGGGAATGAAGAGAAGCGCAAGAGGAGCCGGGAGTTGACGAGAAGTGAGAGTGGAGTCAGGAATTGAAGAGAAGCATGAGATGAGTCGGGAGTTGAAGAGAAGTGCGAGAAGAGCCGGGAGTTAAAGATAAGCGCGAGGAGTCGGGAGTAGAAGAGCAGCGCGAGGGGAGTCGGGAGTTGAAAAGAAGCACGAGCGGAGCAGGGGAATGAAGAGAAGCGCAAGAGGAGCCGGGAGTTGACGAGAAGTGAGAGTGGAGTCAGGAGTTGAAGAGAAGCATGAGAGGATTCGGGAGTTGAAGAGAAGCACGAGGAGTCGGGAATAGAAGAGCAGTGCGAGGGGAGTCGGGATTTGAAGAGAAGCATGAGAGGAATCGGAAGATGAAGAGAAGCGTGAGGGGAGTTGGGAGTTGAAGAGAAGCGTGAGGTGAGTCGGGAGTTGAAAAGGATCGCGAGAGGAGCGGGGAATTGAAGAGAAGTGCAAGAGGAGTCGGAAGTTGAAGAGAAGGGCGAGAGGAGCTGGGAGTTGAAAAGAAGCGTGAGTGGAGTCGGGAGTCGAAGAGAAGCGCAAGAGGATTCGGGAGTTGAAAAGGAGCGCGAGAGGATTCAGGATTTGAATAGGAGCGCGAGAGGAGCGGGGAAATGAAGAGAAGTGCAAGAGGTGCCGGGTGTTGAAGAGAATCACAAGAGGTGTCAGGCACTGAAGAGCAGCGCGAGGGGAGTAGGGAGTTGAAAAGGAGCGCGAGAGTAGTCAGGAGTTGAAGAGAAGCACGAGAGGAGTTAGGAGTTGAAAAGGAGAGCGAGAGGATACGGGAGTTGAAAAGGAGCGCGAGAGGAGCCAGGAAATGAAGAGAAGCACAATAGGAGTTAGGCGTTGAAAAGCAGCGCAAGAGGATTCGAGTGTTGAAAAGGAGGACGTGAAGAGTCGGGAGTTGAAGAGAAGCACAAGTGGAGTCGGGAGTTGAAGAGGAGCATGAGAGGATTCGGGAGTTGTAAAGTAGCGCGCCAGGATTCGGGAGTTGAAGAGAAACGCAAGAGGAGCCGGGAGTTGAAAAGAAGTGCGAGTGGAGTCGGGAGTTGAAGAGAAATGGGAAAGGAGCTGGGAAATGAAAAGAAGCGCGAGAGAAATCGGGAGTTGAAGAGTTGCGCCAGAGGATTCGGGAATTGAAAAGCAGAACGGGAAGTGTCGGGAGTTGAAGAGAAGCGCAAGAAGAGTCGTGAATTGAAGAGGAGTGCGAGAGGATTCGGGAGTTGAAAAGGAGGACGGGAAGAGTCGGGAGCTGAAGAGTAGCGCAAGCGGAGTCGGGAGTTGAAGAGGAGCATGAGAGGATTCGGGAGTTGAAGAGAAGCGCAAGAGGAGCCGCGAGTTGAAAAGAAGCGTGAGTCGAGTCAGGATTTGAAAAGGAGCGCGAGAAAATTCGGGAGTTGAAGAGGAGCGCAAGAGGAGTCGGGAGTTGGAGAGAAGCGTGAGTGGAGTCGGGAGTTGAAGAGAAGCGCGAGAGGAGTTAGGAGTTGAAAAGGAGAGTGAGAGGATACGGGAGTTGAAAAGAAGCGCAAGAGAATTCGGGAGTTGAAGAGAAGCGCAAAAGAATTCGGGAGTTGAAGAGGACCATGAGAGGAGTGGGGAAATGAAGAGGAGTGCAAGAGGTGTCGGGAGTTGAAGAGAAGCGCAAGGGGAGTCGGGACTTGGAGAGAAGCACAAGAGGAATTGGGAGTTGAAAAGGAGCTTGAGAGGAGCGAGGAAGAGAGGAGAAGCGCGAGAGGATTCAAGAGTTGAAAAGGAGCGCGGTAGAATTTGGGAGTTGAAACGGAGCGCGAGTGGAGCGGGGAAAAGACGAGAAGCGTGAGAGGATTTGGGAGTTGAAAAGGAGCGTGAGAGGAGCGGGGAAAAGAAGAGAAGCAAGAGACGATTCGGGAGTAGAAAAGGGGCGCGAGAGGAGCGGGGATTTGAAAAGGAGTGAGAGAGTAGTGGGGAAAAGCAGAAAAGTGCGAGAGGATTCGGGAGTTGAAAAGGAGTGCGAGAGGATTCGGGAGTTGAAGAGAAGCGCAAGAGGAGTCAGGAGTTGAAAAGGAGTGAGAGAGGATTCGGGAGTTGTAAAGGAGTGTGAGAGGAGCCAGGAGTTAAAAGTAGCGCCTGAAGATTTGGGAGCTGAAAAGCAACGCGAGAGGATTCGGGAGTTCAAAAGGAGGACAGGAAGCGTTGGGAGTTGAAGAGAAGCACGAGAAGAGTCGTGATTTGAAGAGGAGTGTGAGAGGATTCGGGAGTTGAAAAGGAGGACGGGAAGAGTCAGGAGTTGAAGAGGAACGTGAGAGGATACGGGAGTTGAATAGAAGCACAAGAGGAGCTGCGAGTTGAAAAGGAGTGTGAGTCGAGTCAGGATTTGCAAAGGAGCGCGACAGGATTCGGGAGTTGTAAAAGAGCGCGCGAGGATTCGGGAGTTGAAGAGAAGTGCATGAAGATTTGGGAGTTGAAGAGAAACGCAAGAGGAGCCGGGAGTTGAAAAGAAGCGTGAGTGGAGTTGGGAGTTGAGGAAAAGCACGAAAGCTGCTGGTAGTTGAAGGGAAGCGCAAAAGGAGCTGGGAAATGAAGAGAAGCGCGTGGGGAGTCGGGAGCTGAAGAGCAGTGCGAGGGGTGTCAGGAGTTGAAAAGGAGCACGAGAGGATACAGGAGTTGATAAGGAGAGTGGGAGGAGTCGGGAAATGAAGAGAAATGAGAGAAGAGCCGGGAGTTGAAGTGAAGCACGAGAGGAGTCGGGAGTTGAAGAGAAGCGCGAGAGGAGCCGGGAGTTGAAGAGAATCGCAAGGAGCTGGGAGTTGAAGAGAAGTGAGAGAGGAGTCGGGAATAGAAGAGCAGCGTGAAGGGAGTCAGGATCTGAAGAGATGCACGAGAGGAATCGGAAGTTGAAGAGAAGCGCGAGGGGAGTCGGGTGTTGAAAAGAAGCATGAGAGGAGCTGGGAAATGAAGAGAAGCGCAAGAGGAGCCGGGAGTTGACGAGATGTAAGAGTGGAGTCAGGAGTTGAAGAGCAGCATGAGAGGAGTCGGCAGTTGAAGAGAAGCGCGAGAAGAGCCGGAAGTTAAAGAGAAGCGCGAGGAGTCGGGAGTAGAAGAGCAGCGTGAGGGGAGTCGGGATTTGAAAAGAAGCACGAGAGGAATTGGAAGTTGAAGAGAAGCGCGAGGGGAGTCGGGAGTTGAAAAGAAGCACAAGTGGAGTCAGGAGTTGAAGAGGAGCATGAGAGGATTCGGGAGTTGAAGAGAAGCGCAAGAGGAGCCGTGAGTTGAAAAGAAGCGTGAGTCGAGTCGGGATTCGAAAAGGAGCGCGAGAAAATTCGGGAGTTGAAGAGGAGCGCAAGAGGAGTCGGGAGTTGGAGAGAAGCACGAGGGGAGTCGGGAGTTGAAGAGAAGCACGAGAGGGGTCGGGAGTTGGAGAGAAGCACAAGAGGAGCCAGGAGTTGAAAAGAAGCGTGAGTGCAGTCGGGAGTTGAAAGAAGCGTGAGGGGAGTTGGGAGTTGAAGAGAAGCGGGAGAGGAGCTGGGAAATGAAGAGAAGCGCAAGAGGAGCTGGGAGTTGGCGAGAAGTGAGAGTGGAGTCAGGAGTTGAAGAGAAGTGCGAGGAGTTGGGAATAGAAGAGCAGTGTGAGGGGAGTCTGGATTTTAAGAGAAGCACGAGAGGATCGGAAGTTGAGGAGAAGCGCGAGGGGAGTCGGGAGTTGAAGAGAAGCGCGAGAAGAGCCGGGAGTTAAAGAGAAGCGCGAGGAGTCGGCAATAGAAGAGCAGCGCGAGGGGAGTCAGGATTTTAAGAGAAGCACGAGAGGAATCGGAAGTTGAAGAGAAGCGCGAGGGGAGTCGGGAGTTGAAGAGAAGCGCGAGAGGAGCTGGAGTTGGAGAGAAGCACAAGCGGAGCCGGGGGTTGAAAAGATGTGTGAGGGGAATCGGGAGTTGAAAAGGAGCACGAGAGGATTCAGGTTGAAAAGGAGCACGAGCGGAGTGGGGAAAAGAAGAGAAGCGCGAGAGGATTTGGGAGTCGAAAAGGAGCATGAGAGGATTCGGGAGTTGAAGAGGAGCGTGAGAGGAGTCGGGAGTTGAAAAGGAACACGAGAGGATACAGGAGTTGAAGAGAAGCGCAAAAGGTGTCAGGAGCTGAAGAGAAGCACGAGGGGAGTCGGGATTTGGAGAGAAGCACAAGAGGAGCCGGGAGTTGAAGAGAAGTGTGAGGGTAATCGGGAGTTGAAGAGAAGCACGAGAGGAGCTGGGAGTTGAAGAGAAGTGCAAGAGGATTAGGGAGTTGAAGAGAATCGCAAGGAGCTGGGAGTTGAAGAGAAGTGAGAGAGGAGATGGGAATAGAAGAGCAGCATGAAGGGAGTCAGGATTTGAAGAGAAGCACGAGAGGAATCGGGAGTTGAGGAGAAGCGCGAGGGGAGTCGGGAGTTGAAGAGAAGCGGGAGAGGAGCTGGGAAATGAAGAGAAGCGCCAGAGGAGCTGGGAGTTGGCGAGAAGTGAGAGTGGAGTCAGGAGTTGAAGAGAAGTATGAGAGGAATCAGTAGTTGAAGAGAAGTGTGAGGAGTCGGGAATAGAAGAGCAGCGCGAGGGGAGTCTGGATTTTAAGAGAAGCAAGAGAGGAATCAGAAGTTGAAGAGAAGCGCGAGGGGAGTCGGGAGTTGAAGAGAAGTGCAAGAAGAGCCGGGAGTTAAAGAGAAGCGCGAGAGGACTCAGGAGCTGAATAGGAGCACGAGAGGAATGGGGAAATGAAGCGAAGTCCAAGAGGTGCCGGGAGTTGAAAAGGAGCACGAGAGGAGTCAGGAGTTGAAGAGGAGCGCGAGAGGAGTCGGGAGTTGGAGAGAAGCACAAGAGGAGCTGGGAGTTGAAGAGAAGCACGAGAGGATTCGGGATTTGAAGAGAATCGCAAGAAGCTGGGAGTTGAAGAGAAGCATGAGTGCAGCCAGGAGTTGAAGAGAAGTGCGAGAGGAGTTGGGAGTTGAAGAGAATTGCAAGGAGCTGGGAGTTGAAGAGAAGTGAGAGAGGAGTCAGGAATAGAAGAACAGCGTGAAGGGAGTCAGGATTTGAAGAGAAGCACGAGAGGAATCGAGAGTTGAAGAGAAGCGCGAGGGGAGTCGGGAGTTGAAGAGAAGTGGGAGAGGAGCTGGGAAATGAAGAGAAGTGCAAGAGGAGCTGGGAGTTGACGAGAAGTGAGAGTGGAGTCAGGAGTTGAAGAGCAGCATGAGAGGAGTCGGGAGTTGAAGAGAAGTGCGAGGAGTCGGGAATAGAAGAGCAGCGCGAGGGGAGTCAGGATTTTAAGAGAAGCACGAGAGGAATCGGAAGTTGAAGAGAAGCGCGAGGGGAGTCTGGAGTTGAAGAGAAGCGCAAGAGGAGTCGGGAGTTGGAGAGAAGCGCAAGAGGAGCCAGGAGTTGAAAAGAAGCGAGTGGAGTCGGGAGTTGAAAGAAGCGCGAGAGGAACGGGGAAATGAAGAGAAGTGCAAGAGGTGCCTGTGGTTGAAGAGAAGCGCAAGAGGTGTCAGGAGCTGAAAGAGATGCGCGAGGGGAGTCGGGAGTTGGAGAGAAGCACGAGAGGAGTCAGGACTTGAAGAGAAGCGCAAGAGGAGCCGGAGTTGGAGAGAAGCACAAGAGGAGCCGGGAGTTGAACAGAAATGTGAGGGGAATCGGGAGTTGAAAAGGAGCACGAGAGGAGTCAGGAGTTGAAGAGGAGCGCGAGAGGAGTCGGGAGTTGGGGAGAAGCACAAAAGGAGCCGGGAGTTGGAAAGAAGTGCGAGGGGAGTCTGGAGTTCAAAAGGAGCATGAGAGGATTCAGGAGTAGAAAAGGAGCTCGAGAGAAGCGGGGAAAAGAACAGAAGCGCAAGAGGATTCGGGAGTCGAAAAGGAGCATGAGAGGATTCGGGAGTTGAAGAGAAGCGCAAGAGGAGTCGGGAGTTGAAAAGGAATG
The DNA here is from genome assembly GCF_017639515.1 of Carcharodon carcharias. Taxonomy (NCBI): domain Eukaryota; kingdom Metazoa; phylum Chordata; class Chondrichthyes; order Lamniformes; family Lamnidae; genus Carcharodon; species Carcharodon carcharias. Next base: position 34,587,903 of record NC_054473.1, read on the forward strand.
CAAGAGGAGCCAGGAGTTAAAGAGTATCGCAAGAAGATTTGGGCATTGAAAAGGAGGAAGGGAAGCGTCGGGAGTTGAAGAGAAGAGCGAGAAGAGTCGTGAGTTGAAGAGGAGTGCGAGAGGATTCAGGAGTTGAAAAGGAGGACGGGAAGAGTCGGGAGTTGAAGAGAAGCGCAAGCGGAGTCGGGAGTTGAAGAGGAGCATGAGAGGATTCGGGAGTTGAAGAGAAGCGCAAGAGGAGCCGCGAGTTGAAAAGGAGCGCGAGAGGAAACGGGAGTTGAAAAAGAGCGCGAGAGGAGTCCGCAGTTGAAGAGAAGCATGAGGGGAGTCGGGAGTTGAAGAGAAGCACGAGAGGAGCAGGGAGTTAAAAAGAAGCGCGATTGGAGTTGGGAGTTGAAGAGAAGCGTGAGAGGAGTCAGGAGCTGAAGAGCAGCGGGAGGGGTGTCAGGAGTTGAAAAGGAGCGCGAGAGGAGTCGGGAGTTGGGGAGAAGCACAACAGGAGCCGGCAGTTGAAAAGAAGTGTGAGGCGATTCGGGAGTTGAAGAGAAGCACGAGAGGAGTCAGGACTTGGAGAGAAGCACAAGAGGAGCTGGGAGTTGAAGAGAAGTGCAAGAGGATTCGGGAGTTGAAGAGAATCGCAAGGAGCTGGGAGTTGAAGAGAAGTGAGAGAGGAGATGGGAATAGAAGAGCAGCATGAAGGGAGTCAGGATTTGAAGAGAAGCACGAGAGGAATCGGGAGTTGAAGAGAAGCACGTGGGGAGTCGGGAGTTGAAGAGAAGCGGGAGAGGAGATGGGAAATGAAGAGAAGCGCAAGAGGAGCTGGGAGTTGGCGAGAAGTGAGAGTGGAGTCAGGAGTTGAAGAGAAGTATGAAAGGAATCAATAGTTGAAGAGAAGTGTGAGGAGTCGGGAATAGAAGAGCAGCGCGAGGGGTCTCTGGATTCTAAGAAAAGCATGAGAGGAATCGGAAGTTGAAGAGAAGCGCGAGGGGAGTCGGGAGTTGAAGAGAAGCGCGAGAAGAGCCGGGAGTTAAAGAGAAGCGCGAGGAGTCAGTAATTGAAGAGAAGTGCAAGAGTAGCTGGAGTTGGAGAGAAGCACAAGAGGAGCTGGGAGTTGAACAGAAGTGTGAGGGGAATCAGGAGTTGAAAAGGAGCACGAGAGGAGTCAGGAGTTGAAGAGGAGCGCGAGAGGAGTCAGGAGTTGAAGAGGAGCGCGATAGCAGTCGGGAGTTGGAGAGAAGCACAAGAGGAGCTGGGAGTTGGAAAGAAGTGCGAGGGGAGTCTGGAGTTCAAAAGGAGCATGAGAGGATTCAGGAGTAGAAAAGGAGCTCGAGAGAAGCAGGGAAAAGAACAGAAGCGCAAGAGGATTCGGGAGTCGAAAAGGAGCATGAGAGGATTAGGGAGTTGAAGAGAAGCGCAAGAGGAGTCAGGAGTTGAAAAGGAACGCGAGAGGAGCCAGTTGTTAAAGAGTATCGCAAGAAGATTTGGGCTTTGAAAAGGAGGACGGGAAGCGTCGGGAGTTGAAGAGAAGCATGAGAAGAGTCGTGAGTTGAAGAGGAGTGCGAGAGGATTCAGGAGTTGAAAAGGAGGGAGGGAAGATTCTGGAGTTGAAGAGAAGCGCAAGCGGAGTCGGGAGTTGAAGAGGAGCATGAGAAGATTCGGGAGTTGAAGAGAAGCGCAAGAGGAGCGGCGAGTTGAAAAGAAGCGTGAGTCGAGTCGGGATTTGAAAAGGAGCACGAGAGGAGCGGGAAAAAGAAAAGTGCAAGAGAAGTCGGGAGTTGAAGAGAAGCGCGAGAAGAGCCGGGAGTTAAAGAGAAGCGCGAGGAGTCGGCAATAGAAGAGAAGCGCGAGGGGAGTCGGGAGTTGAAGAGAAGCGCGAGAGGATTCAGGAGTTGAATAGGAGCGTGAGAGGAACGGGGAAATGAAGAGAAGTCCAAGAGGTGCCTGGGGTTGAAGAGAAGCGCAAGGAGTGTCAGGAGCTGAAGAGAAGCACGAGGGGAGTCGGGAGTTGGAGAGAAGCACAAGAGGAGCTGGGAGTTGAACAGAAGTGTGAGGGGAATCGGGAGTTGAAAAGGAGCACGAGAGGAGTCAGGAGTTGAAGAGGAGCGCGAGGGGAGTTGGGAGTTGGAGAGAAGCACAAGAGGAGCTGGGAGTTGAAGAGAAGCACAAGAGGATTCGGGAGTTGAAGAGAATCGCAAGAAGCTGGGAGTTGAAGAGAAGCATGACTGCAGCCGGGAGTTGAAGACAAGCGCGAGAGGAGTCGGGAGTTGAAGAGAATTGCAAGGAGCTGGGAGTTGAAGAGAAGTGAGAGAGGAGTCAGGAATAGAAGAACAGGGTGAAGGGAGTCAGGATTTGAAGAGAAGCACGAGAGGAATCAGGAGTTGAAGAGAAGTGCGAGGGGAGTTAGGAGTTGAAGAGAAGCGGGAGAGGAGCTGGGAAATGAAGAGAAGTGCAAGAGGAGCTGGGAGTTGACGAGAAGTGAGAGTGGAGTCAGGAGTTGAAGAGAAGCACGAGAGGAATCGGAAGTTGAAGAGAAGCGCGAGGGGAGTCGGGAGTTGAAGAGAAGCGCAAGAGGAGTCAGGAGTTGGAGAGAAGCGCAAGAAGAGCCAGGAGTTGAAAAGAAGCATGAGTGGAGTCGGGGGTTGAAAGAAGCGCGAGAGGATTCAGGAGTTGAATAGGAGCGCAAGAGGAATGGGGAAATGAAGAGAAGTGCAAGAGGTGCCTGTGGTTGAAGAGAAGCGCAAGAGTTGTCAGGAGCTGAAAGAGAAGCGCAAGAGGAGCCGGAGTTGGAGAGAAACACAAGAGGAGCCGGGAGGTGAACAGAAATGTGAGGGGAATCGGGAGTTGAAAAGGAGCATGAGAGGATTCGGGAGTTGAAGAGAAGCGCAAGAGGAGTCGGGAGTTGAAAAGGAACGCGAGAGGAGCCAGGAGTTAAAGAGTATCGCAAGAAGATTTGGGAGTTGAAAAGGAGGACGGGAAGCGTCGGGAGTTGAAGAGAAGCACGAGAAGAGTCGTGAGTTGAAGAGGAGTGCGAGAGGATTCAGGAGTTGAAAAGGAGGACGGGAAGAGTCAGGAGTTGAAGAGAAGCGCAAGCGGAGTTGGGAGTTGAAGAGGAGCATGAGAGGATTCAGGAGTTGAAGAGAAGCGCAAGAGGAGCCGCGAGTTGAAAAGAAGCGTGAGTCGAGTCGGGATTTGAAAAGGAGTGCGAGAAAATTCGGGAGTTGAAGAGGAGCGCAAGAGGAGTCGGGAGTTGGAGAGAAGCGTGAGTGGATTCGGGAGTTGAAAAGGAGCACGAGAGGAGCGGGGAAAAGAAAAGTGCAAGAGGAGTCGGGAGTTGAAGAGAAGCACGAGAGGAGTTAGGAGTTGAAAAGGAGAGTGAGAGGATACAGGAGTTGAAAAGGAGCGCAAGAGAATTCGGGAGTTGAAGAGAAGCGCGAAAGAATTCGGGAGTTGAAGAGGAGCATGAGAGGAGTGGAGAAATGAAGAGAAGTGCAAGAGGTGTCGGAGTTGAAGAGAAGCGCAAGAGGTGTCAGGAGCTGAAGAGAAGTGCAAGAGGAATTGGGAGTTGAAAAGGAGCTTGAGAGGAGCGAGGAAGAGAAGAGAAGCGCGAGAGGATTCAGGAGTTGAAAAGGAGCGCAGGAGGATTCGGGAGTTGAAACGGAGTGCGAGAGGAGCGGGGAAAAGAAGACAAGCACGAGAGGATTCGGGAGTTGAAAAGGGGTGCGAGAGGAGTGGGGAGTTGAAAAGGAGTGCGAGACGAGTGGGGAAAAGCAGAAAAGCGCGAGAGGATTCGGAAGTCGAAAAGAAGCATGAGAGGATTCAGGAGTTGAAAAGGAGCACCAGAGGATACAGGAGTTGAAAAGGAGCACAAGAGAAGTCGGGAGTTGAAGAGAAGCACGAGGGGAGTCGGGAGTTGAATAGAAGCGAGAGAGGAGTCAGGAGTTGAAGAGAAGCATGAGGGGAGTCAGGAGTTGAATAGAAGCGAGAGAGGAGTCGGGAGTTGAAGAGAAGCGCGAGGGGAGTCGGAGTTGAAAAGGAGCGCGTGAGGAGTCGGGAGTTGAAGAGAAGCACGAAAGGAGTCGGGAGTTGGAGAGAAGCGCGAGAGGAGTCAGGAGTTAGAGAGAAGCGTGAGTGGAGTCGGGAGTCAAAGAGAAGCGCGAGAGGATTCAGGAGTTGAAAAGGAGCGTGAGAGGAGCGGGGAAATGAAGAGAAGTGCAAGTGGTGTCAGGAGCTGAAGAGAAGCACGAGTGGAGTCGGGAGTTGGAGAGAAGCACGAGAGGAGTCGGGAGTTGAAGAGGAGCGCGAGAGGACCCGGAGTTGGAGAGAAGCACAAGCAGAGCCGGCAGTTGAAAAGAAGTGTGAGGGGAGTCGGGAGTTGAAAAGGAGCACGAGAGGATTCAGGATGAAGAGGAGCACGAGCGGAGTGGGGAAAAGAAGAGAAGTGCGAGAGGATTCGGGAGTCAAAAAGGAGCATGAGAGGATACGGGAGTTGTAGAGAAGCGTGAGAGGAGTCGGGAGTTGAAGAGAAGCATGAGGGGAGTCGGGAGTTGACTAGAAGCGAGAGAGGAGTCGGGAGTTGAAGAGAAGCGCGAGGGGAGTCCGATTTGAAAAGGAGCGAGAGAGGAGTCGGGAGTTGAAGAGAAGCGCGAGGGGAGTCGGAGTTGAAAAGGAGCATGAGAGGAGTCGGGAGTTGAAGAGAAGCACGAGGGGAGTCGGAGTTGAAAAGGAGCGAGAGAGGAGTCGGGAGTTGAAGAGAAGCGCAAGGGGAGTCGGAGTTGAAAAGGAGCGAGAGAGGAGTCGGGAGTTGAAGAGAAATGGGAAATGAGCTGCGAAATGAAGAGACGCGCAAGAGGATTCGGGAATTGAAAAGGAGGACGGGAAGAGTCGGGAGTTGAAGAAAAGCACGAGAGCTGCTGGTAGCTGAAGGTGAGTGCAAAAGGAGCTGGGAAATGAAGAGAAGCGCAAGAGGAGTCGGGAGCTGAAGAGCAGTGCGAGGGGTGTCAGGAGTTGAAAAGGAGCGCAAGAGGATACAGGAATTGATAAGGAGAGTGAGAGGAGTCGGGAAATGAAGAGAAATGCGAGAAATGCTAGGAATTGAAGCGAAGCATGAGAGGAGCCGGGAATTGAAGAGAAGTGCGAGGGGAGTCGGGAGTTAAAGAGAAGTGCGAGGAGTCGGGAATAGAAGAGCAGCGCGAGGGGATTCAGGATTTGAAGAGAAGCACGAGAGGAATCGGAAGTTGAAGAGAAGCGCGAGGGGAGTCGGGAGTTGAAAAGAAGCGCGAGAGGAGCAGGGAAATAAAGAGAAGCTCAAGAGGAGCCGGGAGCTGACGAGAAGTGAGAGTGGAGTCAGGAGTTGAAGAGAAGCATGAGAGGAGTCGGGAGGTGAAGAGATGGGTGAGGGGAGTTGGGAGTTGAAGAGAAGCGCGAGGGGAGTCGGGAGTTGAAGAGAAGCGCGAGAGGGGTCGGGAGTTGGAGAGAAGCGCAAGAGGAGCCAGGAGTTGAAAAGAAGCGTGAGTGCAGTCGGGAGTTGAAAGAAGCGCGAGAGGATTCAGGAGTTGAATAGGAGCGTGAGAGGAGCGGGGAAATGAAGAGAAGGAGCAAGAGGTGCCGGGGGATGAAGAGAAGCGCAAGAGGTGTCAGGAGCTGAAGTGAAGCGCAAGGGGAGTCGGGAGTTGGGGAGAAGCACGAGAGGAGTCAGGAGTTGGAGCGAAGCACAAGAGGAGTTGGGAGTTGAAGAGAAGTGCAAGAGGAGCTGGAGTTGGAGAGAAGCACAAGCGGAGCCGGGAGTTGAAAAGATGTGTGAGGGGAGTCGGGAGTTGAAAAGGAGCACGAGAGGATTCAGGTTGAAAAGGAGCACGAGCGGAGTGGGGAAAAGAAGAGAAGCGCGAGAGGATTCGGGAGTCGAAAAGGAGCATGAGAGGATTCAGGAGTTGAAGAGAAGCGTGAGAGGAGTCGGGAGTTGAAAAGGAGCACGAGAGGATACAGGAGTTGAAGTGAAGCGCAAGAGGTGTCAGGAGCTGAAGAGAAGCGGGAGGGGAGTCGGGAGTTGGAGAGAAGCACAAGAGGAGCCAGGAGCTGAAAAGAAGTGTGAGGGGAATCGGAAGTTGAAGAGAAGCACGAGAGGAGTCAGGAGTTGGAGAGAAGCACAAGAGGAGCTGGGAGTTGAAGAGAAGTGCAAGAGGATTCGGGAGTTGAAGAGAATCGCAAGGAGCTGGGAGTTGAAGAGAAGTGAGAGAGGAGACGGGAATAGAAGAGCAGCATGAAGGGAGTCAGGATTTGAAGAGAAGCACGAGAGGAATCGGGAGTTGAAGAGAAGCGCGAGGGGAGTCGGGAGTTGAAGAGAAGCGGGAGAGGAGCTGGGAAATGAAGAGAAGCACCAGAGGAGCTGGGAGTTGGCGAGAAGTGAGAGTGGAGTCAGGAGTTGAAGAGCAGTATGAGAGGAATCAGTAGTTGAAGAGAAGTGTGAGGAGTCGGGAATAGAAGAGCAGCGCGAGGGGAGTCTGGATTTTAAGAGAAGCACGACAGGAATCGGAAGTTGAAGAGAAGCGCGAGGGGAGTCGGGAGTTGAAGAGAAGCGCGAGAAGAGCCGGGAGTTAAAGAGAAGCACAAGGAGTCGGCAATAGAAGAGCAGGGCGAAGGGAGTCGGGATTTTAAGAGAAGCACGAGAGGAATCGGAAGTTGAAGAGAAGCGCGAGAGGATTCAGGAGTTGAATAGGAGCACGAGAGGAATGGGGAAATGAAGAGAAGTCCAAGAGGTGCCGGGGGTTGAAGAGAAGCGCAAGGGGTGTCAGGAGCTGAAGAGAAGCACGAGAGGAATCGGAAGTTGGAGAGAAGCACGAGAGGAGTCAGTAATTGAAGAGAAGCGCAAGAGTAGCTGGAGTTGGAGAGAAGCACAAGAGGACCTGGGAGTTGAACAGAAGTGTGAGGGGAATCAGGATTTTGAAAAAGAGCACGAGAGGAGTCAGGAGTTGAAGGGGAGCGCGAGAGGAGTCGGGAGTTGGAGAGAAGCACAAGAGGAGCCGGGAGTTGAAGAGAAGCACGAGAGGATACGGGAGTTGAAGAGAATTGCAAGAAGCTGGGAGTTGAAGAGAAGCACGAGTGCAGCCGGGAGTTGAAGACAAGCGCGAGAGGAGTCGGGAGTTGAAGAGAATTGCAAGGAGCTGGGAGTTGAAAGAGAAGTGAGAGAGGAGTCAGGAATAGAAGAACAGTGTGAAGGCAGTCAGGATTTAAAGAGATGCACGAGAGGAATCGGGAGTTGAAGAGAAGCGCGAGGGGAGTCGGGAGTTGAAGAGAAGCAGGAGGGGAGCTGGGAAATGAAGAGAAGTGCAAGAGGAGCTGGGAATTGACGAGAAGTGAGAGTGGAGTCAGGAGTTGAAGAGAAGCATGAGAGGAGTCGGGAATAGAAGGGCAGCACGAGGGGAGTCAGGATTTTAAGAGAAGCACGAGAGGAATCGGAAGTTGAAGAGAAGCGCGAGGGGAGTCGGGAGTTGAAGAGAAGCGCAAGAGGAGTCGGGAGTTGGAGAGAAGCGCAAGAGGAGCCAGGAGTTGAAAAGAAGCGTGAGTGGAGTCGGGAGTTGAAAGAAGCGCGAGAGGATTCAGGAGTTGAATAGGAGCGCGAGAGGAATGGGGAAATGAAGAGAAGTGCAAGAGGTGTCAGGAGCTGAAAGAGAAGCGCGAGGGGAGTTGGGAGTTGGAGAGAAGCACGAGAGGAGTCAAGAATTGAAGAGAAGCACTAGAGTACCCGGAGTTGGAGAGAAGCACAAGAGGAGCCGGGAGTTGAACAGAAATGTGAGGGGAATCGGGAGTTGAAAAGGAGCATGAGAGGAGTCAGGAGTTGAAGAGGAGCGCGAGAGGAGTCGTGAGTTGGGGAGAAGCACAAGAGGAGCCGGGAGTTGGAAAGAAGTGCGAGGGGAGTCTGGAGTTCAAAAGGAGCATGAGAGGATTCAGGAGTAGAAAAGGAGCTCGAGAGAAGCAGGGAAAAGAACAGAAGCGCAAGAGGATTCGGGAGTCGAAAGGGAGCATGAGAGGATTCGAGAGTTGAAGAGAAGCGCAAGAGGAGTCAGGAATTGAAAAGGAACGCGAGAGGAGCCAGGTGTTAAAGAGTATCGCAAGAAGATTTGGGAGTTGAACAGGAGGATGGGAAGCGTCGGGAGTTGAAGAGAAGCGCGAGAAGAGTCGTGAGTTGAAGAGGAGTGCGAGAGGATTCAGGAGTTGAAAAGGAGGAAGGGAAGATTCTGGAGTTGAAGAGAAGCGCAAGCGGAGTCGGGAGTTGAAGAGGAGCATGAGAGGATTCGGGAGTTGAAGAGAAGTGCAAGAGGAGCCGCGAGTTGAAAAGAAGCGTGAGTCGAATCGGGATTTGAAAAGGAGCGCGGGAAAATTCGGGAGTTGAAGAGGAGCGCAAGAGGAGTCGGGAGTTGGAGAGAAGCGTGAATGGAGTCGGGAATTGAAAAGGAGCACGAGAGGAGCGGGGAAAAGAAAAGTGCAAGACGAGTCGGGAGTTGAAGAGAAGCGCGAGAGGAGTTAGGAGTTGAAAAGGAGAGTGAGAGGATACGGGAGTTGAAAAGGAGCGCAAGAGAATTCGGGAGTTGAAGAGAAGAGCAAAAGAATTCGGGAGTTGAAGAGGAGCATGAGAGGAGTGGCGAAATGAAGAGAAGTGCAAGAGGTGTCGGGAGTTGAAGAGAAGCGCAAGAGGTGTCAGGAGCTGAAGAGAAGTGCAAGAGGAATTGGGAGTTGAAAAGGAGCTTGAGAGGAGCGAGGAAGAGAAGAGAAACGCGAGAGGATTCAGGAGTTGAAAAGGAGCGTGAGAGGATTTGGGAGTTGAAAAGGAGCGCGTGAGGAGCAGGGAAAAGAAGAGAAGCACGAGAGGATTCGGGAGTTGAAAAGGGGCGCGAGAGGAGTGGGGAGTTGAAAAGGAGTGCGAGAGGAGTGGGGAAAAGCAGAAAAGCGCGAGAGGATTCGGGAGTTGAAAAGTTGTGCGAGAGGATTCGAGAGTTGAAGAGAAGCACGAGAGGAGTCAGGAGTTGAAAAGGAGAGAGAGAGGATTCGGGAGTTGTAAAGGAGTGTGAGAGGAGCCAGGAGTTAAAGAGTAGCGCCAGAAGATTTGGGAGCTGAAAAGCAACGCGAGAGGATTCGGGAGTTGAAAAGGAGGACAGGAAGCGTCGGGAGTTGAAGAGAAGCGCGAGAAGAGTCGTGATTTGAAGAGGAGTGTGAGAGGATTCGGGAGTTGAAAAGGAGGACAGGAAGAGTCGGGAGTTGAAGAGGAGCAGGAGAGGATATGGGAGTTTAAGGGAAGCACAAGAGGAGCCGTGAGTTGAAAAGAAGCGTGAGTCGAGTCTGGATTTGAAAAGGAGCGCGAAAGGATTCGGGAGTTGTAAAAGAGCGCGCGAGGATTCGGGAGTTGAAGAGGAGCGCATGAGGATTTGGGAGTTGAAGAGAAACGCAAGAGGAGCCGGGAGTTGAAAAGAAGCGTGAGTCGAGTCGGGAGTTGAGGAAAAGCACGAGAGCTGCTGGTAGTTGAAGGGAAGCGCAAAAGGAGCTGGGAAATGAAGAGAAGCGCGAGAGGAGTCGGGAGCTGAAGAGCAGTGCGAGGGGTGTCAGGAGTTGAAAAGGAGCGCAAGAGGATACGGGAGTTGATAAGGAGAGTTAGAGGAGTCGGGAAATGAAGAGAAATGAGAGAAGAGCCAGGAGTTGAAGTGAAACACGAGAGGAGTCGGGAGTTGAAGAGAAGCGCGAGAGGAGCTGGGAGTTGAAGAGAATCACAAGGAGCTGGGAGTTGAAGAGAAGTGAGAGAGGAGTCGGGAATAGAAGAGCAGCGTGAAGGGAGTCAGGATCTGAAGAGATGCACGAGAGGAATCGGAAGTTGAAGAGAAGTGCGAGGGGAGTCGGGAGTTGAAAAGAAGTGAGAGTGGAGTCAGGAGTTGAAGAGAAGCATGAGAGGAGTCGGGAGTTGAAGAGAAGCGCGAGGAGTCGAGAGTAGAAGAGCAGCGCGAGGGGAGTCGGGATTTGAAGAGAAGCACGAGAGGAATTGGAAGTTGAAGAGAAGCGCGAGGGGAGTCGGGTAAGGAATGTGAGAGGATTCGGGAGTTGAAAAGGAGTGCGAGAGGAGTCAGGAGTTGAAGAGAAGTGCGAGAGGAGTCAGGATTTGAAAAGGAGCGAGAGAGGAGCCAGGAGTTAAAGAGTAGCGCCATAAGATGTGGGAGTTGAAAAGGAGCGCGAGAGGATTCGGGAGTTGAAAAGCTGGACGGGAAGAGTCGGGAGTTGAAGAGAAGCGCGAGAAGAGTCATGAGTTGAAGAGGAGCATGAGATGATTCGGGAGTTGAAGAGAAGCTCAAGAGGAGCCGCGAGTTGAAAAGAAGCGTGAGTCGAGTCGGAATTTGAAAAGGAGCGCGAGAAAATTCGGGAGTTGAAGAGGAGCGCAAGAGGAGTCGGGAGTTGGAGAGAAGCGTGAGTGGAGTCGGGTGTTGAATAAGAGCACGAGAGGAGCGGCGAAATGAAGAGAAATGCAAGAGGTGCCGGGGGTTGAAGAGAAGTTCAAGAGGTGTCAGGAGCTGAAGCGAAGCGCAAGGGGAGTCGGGAGTTGAAGAGAAGCACGAGAGGATACAGGAGTTGAAGAGAAGTGCAAGAGGTGTCAGGAGCTGAAGAGAAGCATGAGGGGAGTCAGGAGTTGGAGAGAAGCATGAGAGGATACAGGAGTTGAAGAGAAGTGCAAGAGGTGTCAGGAGTTGAAGAGAAGCATGAGAGGAGTCAAGAGTTGGAGAGAAGCGCAAGAGGTGTCGGGAGTTGAAGAGGCGCGAGAGTCAATTCGGGAGTTAAAGAGAAGTGCAAAAGGTGCCGGGGTTTGAAGAGAAATGCAAGAGGAGCCGGGAGTTGAAAAGAAGCGCGAGCGGAGTCAGGTGCTGAAGAGAAATGGGAAAGGAGCTGGGAAATGAAGAGAAGCGCAAGAGGATTCGGGAATGGAAAAGGAGGACAGGAAGAGCTGGAGTTGAAGAAAAGCACGAGAGCTGCTGATAGTTGAAGGGGAATGCAAAAGGAGCTGGGAAATGAAGAGAAGCGCAAGAGGAGTCGGGAGCTGAAGAGCAGTGCGAGGGGTGTCAGGAGTTGAAAAGGAGCGCGAGAGGATACGGGAGTTGATAAGGAGAGTGAGAGGAGTCGGGAAATGAAGAGAAGCGCGAGAAATGCTAGGAGTCGAAGTGAAGCACGAAAGGAGCCGGGAGTTGAAGAGAAGCGCGGGGGGAGTCGGGAGTTAAAGAGAAGCGTGAGGAGTTGGGAATAGAAGAGCAGCGTGAGGGGAGTCAGGGTTTGAAGAGAAGCACGAGAGGAATCGGAAGTTGAAGAGAAGCGCAAGGGGAGTCGGGAGTTGAAAAGAAGCGCGAGAGGAGCAGGGAAATGAAGAGAAGCGCAAGAGGAGCCGGGAGTTGACGAGAAGTGAGAGTGGAGTCAGGAGTTCAAGAGAACCATGAGGGGAGTCTTGAGGTGAAGAGAAGCACGAGGGGAGTCGGGAGTTGAAGAGAAGCACACGAGAAGTCAGGAGTTGAAAAGAAGCGTGAGTGGAGTCGGGAGTTGAAAGAAGCACAAGAGGATTCAGGAGTTGAATAGGAGTGCAGGAGGAGCGGGGAAATGAAGAGAAGTGCAAGAGGTGCCGGGGGTTGAAGAGAAACGCAAGAGGTGGCAGGAGCTGAAGAGAAGTGTGAGGGGAGTCGGGAGTTGGAGAGAAGCATGAGAGGAGTCAGGAGTTGAAGAGGAACGCGAGAGGATTCGGGAGTTGGAGAGAAGCACGAGTGGAGTCAGAAGTTGGAGAGAAGCACGAGAGGAGTCGGGAGTTGAAGAGGAGCGCGAGAGGATTCGGGAGTTGAAGAGAAGCGCAAGAGGAGCCGGAGTTGGAGAGAAGCACAAGCGGAGCAGGGAGTTGAAAAGAAGTGTGAGGGGAGTTGAAAAGGACCACGAGAGGATTCAGGATGAAAAGGAGCAAGAGCGGAGTGGGGAAAAGAAGAGAAGTGCGAGACGATTCGGGAGTCAAAAAGGAGCATGAGAGGATTCGGGAGTTGAAAAGGAGCGCGAGAGGAGTCGGGAGTTGAAGAGAAGCACGAGGGGAGTCGGGAGTTGAAGCGAAGCGCGAGAGGAGTCGGAGTTGAAAAGGAGCGCGAGAGGAGTCGGGAGTTGAAGAGAAGCGCGAAAGGAGTCGGGAGTTGGAGAGAAGCGCGAGAGGAGTCAGGAGTTAGAGAGAAGTGCGAGAGGTTTCGGGAGTTGAAAAGGAGCGTGAGAGGAGCGGGGAAATGAAGAGAAGTGCAAGAGGTGCCTGGGGATGAAGAGAAGGGCAAGAGGTGTCAGGAGCTGAAGAGAAGCATGAGGGGAGTCGGGAGTTGGAGTGAAGCATGAGAGGAGTTAGGAGTTGAAGAGGAGCGCGAGAAGATTCGGGAGTTGGAGAGAAGCACGAGAAGTGTCAGGAGTTGGAGAGAAGCATGAGAGGAGTCGGGAGTTGAAGAGGAGCGTGAGAGGATTCGGGAGTTGAAGAGAAGCGCAAGAGGAGCCGGAGTTGGAGAGAAGCACAAGCGGAGCCGGGAGTTGAAAAGAAGTGTGAGGGGAGTCAGGAGTTGAAAAGGAGCACAAGAGGATGCAGGATGAAAAGGAGCACGAGCGGAGTGGGGAAAAGAAGAGAAGCGCGAGAGGATTCGGGAGTCGAAAAGGAGCATGAGAGGATTTGAGAGTTGTAGAGAAGCGTGAGAGGAGTTGGGAGTTGAAAAGGAGCACGAGAGGAGTCGGGAGTTGAAGAGAAGCACAGGAGGAGTCGGGAGTTGAAAAGAAGCGTGAGTGGAGTCGGGAGTTGAAAGAAGCGCGAGAGGATTCAGGAGTTGAATAGAAGCGCGAGAGGAACGGGGAAATGAAGAGAAGTGCAAGAGGTGCCTGGGGTTGAAGAGAAGCGCAAGAGATGTCAGGAGCTGAAAGAGAAGCACGAGGGGAGTCGGGAGTTGGAGAGAAGCACGAGAGGAGTCAGGAATTGAAGAGAAGCGCAAGAGGAGCCGGAGTTGGAGAGAAGCACAAGAGGAGCCGGGAGTTGAACAGAAATGTGAGGGGAATCGGGAGTTGAAAAGGAGCACGAGAGGACTCAGGAGTTGAAGAGGAGCGCGAGAGGAGTCGGGAGTTGGGGAGAAGCACAAGAGAAGCCGGGAGTTGGAAAGAAGTGCGAGGGGAGTCTGGAGTTCAAAAGGAGCATGAGAGGATTCAGGAGTAGAAAAGGAGCTCGAGAGAAGCGGGGAAAAGAACAGAAGCGCAAGAGGATTCGGGAGTTGAAGAGAAGCGCAAGAGGAGTCGGGAGTTGAAAAGGAACGCGAGAGGAGCCAGGAGTTAAAGAGTATCGCAAGAAGATTTGGGCATTGAAAAGGAGGACAGGAAGCGTCGGGAGTTGAAGAGAAGAGCGAGAAGAGTCGTGAGTTGAAGAGGAGTGCGAGAGGATTCAGGAGTTGAAAAGGAAGACAGGAAGAGTCGGGAGTTGAAGAGAAGCGCAAGCGGAGTCGGGAGTTGAAGAGGAGCATGATAGGATTCGGGAGTTGAAGAGAAGCGCAAGAGGAGCCGCGAGTTGAAAAGAAGCGTGAGTCGAATCGGGATTTGAAAAGGAGCGCGAGAAAATTCGGGAGTTGAAGAGGAGCGCAAGAGGAGTCGGGAGTTGGTGAGAAGCGTGAATGGAGTCGGGAATTGAAAAGGAGCACGAGAGGAGCGGGGGAAAAGTACAAGAGGAGTCGGGAGTTGAAGAGAAGCGCGAGAGGATTTAGGAGTTGAAAAGGAGAGTGAGAGGATACGGGAGTTGAAAAGGAGCGCAAGAGAATTCGGGAGTTGAAGAGAAGCGCAAGAGGAGTCAGGAGTTGGAGAGAAATGCGAGTGGAGTCGGGAATTGAAAAGGAGCACGAGAGGATTCGGGAGTTGAAAAGGAGCGTGAGAGGAGCGGGGAAAAGAAGAGAAATGCAAGAGGTGCCGAGGGTTGAAGAGAATCGCAAGAGGAGTCAGGAGTTGAAGAGAAGCGCGAGGGGAGTCGGGAGTTGGAGAGAAGCGTGAGTGGAGTTGGGAGTTGAAAGGGAGCACGAGAGGATACAGGAGTTGAAAAGGAGCGCGAGAGGAGTCGGGAGTTGAAGAGAACCACGAGGGGAGTCGGGAGTTGAATAGAAGGGAGAGAGGAGTCGGGAGTTGAAGAGAAGCGCGAGGGGAGTCGGAGTTGAAAAGGAGCGAGAGAGGAGTCGGGAGTTGAAGAGAAGCGCGAGGGGAGTCGGAGTTGAAAAGGAGCGCAAGAGGAGCCGGGAATTGAAAAGAAGTGTGAGTGGAGTCGGGAGATGAAAAGGAGGATGGGAAGAGTCGGGAGCTGAAGAGAAGCGCAAGCGGAGTCGGGAGTTGAAAAGAAGCACGAGCGGAGTCATGAGTTGAAGAGAAATGGGAAAGGAGCTGGGAAATGAAGAGAAGCGCAAGAGGATTTGGGAATTGAAAAGGAGGGCGGGAACAGTCGGGAGTTGAAGAAAAGCACGAAAGCTGCTGGTAGTTGAAGGGGAGTGCAAAAGGAGCTGGGAAATGAAGAGAAGCGCGAGAGGAGTCGGGAGCTGAAGAGCAGTGCGAGGGGTGTCAGGAGTTGAAAAGGAGCACGAGAGGATACAGGAGTTGATAAGGAGAGTGAGAGGAGTCGGGAAATGAAGAGAAATGCGAGAAATGCTAGGAGTTGAAGTGAAGCATGAGAGGAGCCGGGAATTGAAGAGAAGCGCGAGGGGAGTCGGGAGTTAAAGAGAAGCGCGAGGAGTCGGGAATAGAAGAGCAGCGCGAGGGGAGTCAGGATTTGAAGAGAAGCACAAGAGGAATCGGAAGTTGAAGAGAAGCGCGAGGGGAGTCGGGAGTTGAAAAGAAGTGCGAGAGGAGCAGGGAAATGAAGAGAAGCGCAAGAGGAGCCGGGAGTTGACGAGAAGTGAGAGTGGAGTCAGGAGTTGAAGAGAAGCATGAGAGGAGTCAGGAGTTGAAGAGAAGCGCAAGGGGAGTCGGGAGTTGAAGAGAAGCGCGAGAGGGGTCGGGAGTTGGAGAGAAGCACAAGAGGAGCCAGGTGTTGGAGAGAAGCACGAGCGGAGCCGGGAGTTGAAAAGATGTGTGAGGGGAGTCGGGAGTTGAAAAGGAGCACAAGAGGATTCAGGATGTAAAGGAGCACGAGCGGATTGGGGAAAAGAAGCAAAGCGCGAGAGGATTCGGGAGTCAAAAAGGAGCATGAGAGGATTCGGGAGTTGAAGAGAAGCATGAGAGGAGTCGGGAGTTGAAAAGGAGCACGAGAGGATACAGGAGTTGAAGAGAAGCGCGAGCGGAGTCAGGAGTTGAAGAGAAATGAGAAAGGAGCTGCGAAAAGAAGAGATGCGCAAGAGGATTCCAGAATTGAAAAGGAGAATGGGAAGAGTCGGGAGTTGAAGAAAAGCACGAGAGCTGCTGGTAGTTGAAGGGGAGTGCAAAAGGAGCTGGGAAATGAAGAGAAGCGCAAGAGGATTTGGGAGCTGAAGAGCAGTGCGAGGGGTGTCAGGAGTTGAAAAGGAGCGCAAGAGGATACGGGAGTTGATAAGGAGAGTTAGAGGATTCGGGAAATGAAGAGAAACGCGAGAAATGCTAAGAGTTGAAGTGAAGCATGAGAGGAGCCGTGAATTGAGGAGAAGCGCGAGGGGAGTCGGGAGTTAAAGAGAAGCGCGAGGAGTCGGGAATAGAAGAGCAGCGTGAGGGGAGTCAGGATTTGAAGAGAAGTACGAGAGGAATCGGAAGTTGAAGAGAAGCGCGAGGGGAGTCGGGAGTTGAAAAGAAGCACGAGAGGAGTCAGGAGTTGGAAAGAAGCACAGGAGGAGTCGGGAGTTGAAGAGGAGCGCAAGAGGATTCGGGAGTTGAAAAGAAGCGCAAGAGGAGCTGGAGTTGGAGAGAAGCACAAGCGGAGCCGGGAGTTGAAAAGATGTGTGAGGGGAGTCGGGAGTTGAAAAGGAGCACGAGAGGATTCAGGATGAAAAGGAGCACGAGCGGAGTGGGGAAAAGAAGAGAAGCATGAAAGGATTTGGGAGTTGAAAAGGAGCATGAGAGGATTCGGGAGTTGAAGAGAAGCGTAAGAGGAGTCGGGAGTTGAAAAGGAGCACGAGAGGATACAGGAGTTTAAAAGGAGCGCGAGAGGAGTCGGGAGTTGAAGAGAAGCACGAGGGGAGTCGGGAGTTGAATAGAAGCGAGAGAGGAGTCGGGAGTTGAAGAGAAGCGCGAAAGGAGTCGGGAGTTGGAGAGAAGCGCGAGAGGAGTCAGGAGTTAGAGAGAAGCGTGAGTGGAGTCGGGAGTCGAAGAGAAGCGCAAGAGGATTCAGGAGTTGAAAAGAAGCGTGAGAGGAGCGGGGAAATGAAGAGAAGTGCAAGTGGTGTCAGGAGCTGAAGAGAAGCACGAGTGGAGTCGGGAGTTGGAGAGAAGCACGAGAGGAGTCAGGAGTTGAAGAGGAGCGCGAGAAGATTCGGGAGTTGGAGAGAAGCACGTGAGGAATCAGGAGTTGGAGAGAAGCACGATAGGAGTCGGGAGTTGAGGAGGAGCGCGTGAGGATTCGGGAGTTGAAGACAAGCGCAAGAGGAGCCAGGAGTTGAAAAGAAGTGTGAGTGGAGTCGGGAGATGAAAAGAAGCACGAGGGGAGTCGGAGTTGAAAAGGAGAGTGAGAGGAGTCGGGAGTTGAAGAGGAGCGCAAGAGGAGCCGGGAGTTGAAAAGAAGTGTGAGTGGAGTCGGGAGACGAAAAGAAGCGCGATAGGAGCAGGGAAATGAAGAGGAGCGCAAGAGGAGCCGGGAGTTGACGAGAAGTGAGAGTGGAGTCGGGAGTTGAAGAGAAGCATGAGAGGAGTCGGGAGGTGAAGAGAAGCACGAGAAGAGCCGGGAGTTAAAGAGAAGCACGAGGAGTCAGGAATAGAAGAGCAGCGCGAGGGGAGTCGGGAGTTGAAGAGAAGCGCGAGAGGAGTCAGGAGTTGGAGAGAAATGCGAGTGGAGTCGGGAATTGAAAAGGAGCACGAGAGGATACAGGAGTTGAAAATGAGCGCGAGAGGAGTCGGGAGTTGAAGAGAAGCGCGAGGGGAGTCGGAGTTGAAAAGGAGCGAGAGAGGAGTCGTGAGTTGAAGAGAAGCGCGAGGGGAGTCGGAGTTGAAAAGGAGCGTGAGAGGAGTCGGGAGTTGAAGAGGAGCGCAAGAGGAGCCGGGAGTTGAAAAGAAGTGTGAGTGGAGTCAGGAGATGAAAAGGTGGATGGGAAGAGTCGGGAGCTGAAGAGAAGCGCAAGCGGAGTCGGGAGTTGAAGAGGAGCATCAGAGGATTCGGGAGTTGAAGAGTAGCGCCAGAGGACTCAGGAGTTGAAAAGGAGCGTGAGAGGATTCGAGAGTTGAAAAGGAGGATGGGAAAAGTCGGGAGATGAAGAGAAGCGCAAGCGGAGTCGGGAGTTGAAGAGGAGCATGAGAGGATTCGGGAGTTGAAGAGAAGCGCAAGAGGAGTCGGGAGTTGAAGAGAAGCGCGAGGGGAGTCGGGAGTTGAAGAGAAGCGCGAGATGGGTCGGGCGTTGGAGAGAAGCACAAGAGGAGCCAGGTGTTGGAGAGAAGCACAAGCGGAGCCGGGAGTTGAAAAGATGTGTGAGGGGAGTCGGGAGTTGAAAAGGAGCACAAGAGGATTCAGGATGTAAAGGAGCACGAGCGGATTGGGGAAAAGAAGCGAAGCGCGAGGATTCGGGAGTCAAAAAGGAGCATGAGAGGATTCGGGAGTTGAAGAGAAGCGTGAGAGGAGTCGGGAGTTGAAAAGGAGCACGAGAGGATACAGGAGTTGAAGAGAAGCGCGAGCGGAGTCAGGAGTTGAAGAGAAATGAGAAAGGAGCTGCGAAAAGAAGAGATGCGCAAGAGGATTCCAGAATTGAAAAGGAGGATGGGAAGAGTCGGGAGTTCAAGAAAAGCACGAGAGCTGCTGGTAGTTGAAGGGGAGTGCAAAAGGAGCTGGGAAATGAAGAGAAGCGCAGGAGGAGTTGGGAGCTGAAGAGCAGTGCGAGGGGTGTCAGGAGTTGAAAAGGAGCGCAAGAGGATACGGGAGTTGATAAGGAGAGTTAGAGGAGTCGGGAAATGAAGAGAAACGCAAGAAATGCTAGGAGTTGAAGTGAAGCATGAGAGGAGCCGGGAATTGAAGAGAAGCGCGAGGGGAGTCGGAAGTTGAAGAGAAGCGCGAGGGGAGTCGGGAGTTGAAAAGAAGCGCGAGAGGAGCAGGGAAATGAAGAGAAGCGCAAGAGGAGCCGGGAGCTGACGAGAAGTGAGAGTGGAGTCAGGAGTTGAAGAGAAGCATGAGAGGAGTTGGGAGGTGAAGAGATGGGCGAGGGGAGTCGGGAGTTGAAGAGAAGCGCGAGGGGAGTCGGGAGTTGAAGAGAAGCGCGAGAGGGGTCGGGAGTTGGAGAGAAGCGCAAGAGGAGCCAGGAGTTGAAAAGAAGCGTGAGTGCAGTCAGGAGTTGAAAGAAGTGCGAGAGGATTCAGGAGTTGAATAGGAGCGTGAGAGGAGCAGGGAAATGAAGAGAAGTGCAAGAGGTGCTGGGGGTTTAAGAGAAGCGCAAGAGGTGTCAGGAGCTGAAGCAAAGCGCAAGGGGAGTCGGGAGTTGGGGAGAAGCACGAGAGGAGTCAGGAGTTGGAGAGAAGCACGAAAGGAGTTGGGAGTTGAAAAGATGTGTGAGGGGAGTCGGGAGTTCAAAAGGAGCATGAGAGGATTCAGGTTGAAAAGGAGCACGAGCGGGGTGGGGTAAAGAAGAGAAGCGCGAGAGGATTCGGGAGTCGAAAAGGAGCATGAGAGGATTCGGGAGTTGAAGAGGAGCGTGAGAGGAGTCGGGAGTTGAAAAGGAGCACAAGAGGATACAGGAGTTGAAGAGAAGCACAAGAGGTGTCAGGAGCTGAAGAGAAGCGCGAGGGGAGTCGGGAGTTGGAGAGAAGCACAAGAGGAGCCAGGAGTTGAAAAGAAGTGTGAGGGGAATCGGGAGTTGAAAAGAAGCACGAGAGGAGTCAGGAGTTGGAGAGAAGCACAAGAGGAGCTGGGAGTTGAAGAGAAGTGCAAGAGGATTCGGGAGTTGAAGAGAATCGCAAGGAGCTGGGAGTTGAAGAGAAGTGAGAGAGGAGATGGGAATAGAAGAGCAGCATGAAGGGAGTCAGGATTTGAAGAGAAGCACGAGAGGAATCGGGAGTTGAAGAGAAGCGTGAGGGGAGTCGGGAGTTGAAGAGAAGCGGGAGAGGAGCTGGGAAATGAAGAGAAGCGCCAGAGGAGCTGGGAGTTGGCGAGAAGTGAGAGTGGAGTCAGGAGTTGAAGAGAAGTATGAGAGGAATCAATAGTTGAAGAGAAGTGCGAGGAGTCGGGAATAGAAGAGCAGCGCGAGGGGAGTCTGGATTTTAAGAAAAGCACGAGAGGAATCGGAAGTTGAAGAGAAGCGCGAGGGGAGTCGGGAGTTGAAGAGAAGCGCGAGAAGAGCCGGGAGTTAAAGAGAAGTGCGAGGAGTCGGGAATAGAAGAGCAGCGCGAGGGGAATCAGGATTTTAAGAGAAGCACGAGAGGAATCGGAAGTTGAAGAGAAGCACAAGGGGAGTCGGGAGTTGAAGAGAAGCGCAAGAGGAGTCAGAGTTGGAGAGAAGCACAAGAGGAGCCAGGAGTTGAACAGAAATGTGAGGGGAATCGGGAGTTGAAAAGAAGCACGAGAGGAGTCAGGAGTTGAAGAGGAGCGCGAGAGGAGTCGGGAATTGGGGAGAAGCACAAGAGGAGCCGGGAGTTGGAAAGAAGTGCGAGGGGAGTCTGGAGTTCAAAAGGAGCACGAGAGGATTCAGGAGTAGAAAAGGAGCTTGAGAGAAGTGGGGAAAAGAACAGAAGCACAAGAGGATTCGGGAGTCGAAAAGGAGCATGAGAGGATTCGGGAGTTGAAGAGAAGCGCAAGAGGAGTCGGGAGTTGAAAAGGAACGCGAGAGGAGCCAGGAGTTAAATAGTATCGCAGTAAGATTTGGGAGTTGAAAAGCAGCGTGAGAGGATTCCAGCATTGAAAATGAGTTTGGGAAGAGTCGGGAGTTGAAGAGAAGCGCGAGAAGAGTCGTGAGTCGAAGAGGAGTGCGAGAGTATTCCGGAGTTGGAGAGAAGCGTAAGAGGAGCCGGGAGTTGAAGAGAAGCGTGAGCAGAGTTGGGAGCTGAAGAGCAGTGCGAGGGGTGTCTGGAATTGAAAAGGAGCGCGAGAGGATACGGGAGTTGATAAGGAGAGTGACAGGAGTCGGGAAATGAAGAGAAACGCGAGAAGTGCTGGGAGTTGAAGAGAATCGCGAGAGGAGCCGGGAGTTGAAGAGAATTGCAAGGAGCTGGGAATTGAAGAGAAGCGAGAGAGGAGTCAGGAATAGAAGAGCAGCGTGAAGTGAGTCAGGATCAGAAGAGAAGCACGAGAAGAATCGGAAGTTGAAGAGAAGCGCAAGGGGAGTCGGGAGTTGAAAAGGAGTGCGAGAGGAGCTAGGAGTTGAAAAGGAGGACGGGAAGAGTCTGGAGCTGAAGAGAAGTGCGAGAAGAATCGTAAGTCGAAGAGGAGTGCGAGAGGATTCGGGAGTTGGAGAGAAGTGCAAGAGGAGACCAGAGTTGAAAAGAAGCGTGAGTGGAGTTGGGAGTTGAAGAGAAGCGCAAGAGGAGTCGGGAGTTGAAGAGAAACGCGACAGGAGTCAGGAATTGAAGAGGAGCACGAGAGGATTCGGGTGTTGAAGAGAAGCACAAGTGGAGCCGGGAGATGAAAAGAAGTGTGAGGGGACTCGGGAGTTGAAGAGAAGCACGAGAGGATTCAGGAGTTGAAAAGGAGCACAAGAGGATTCGGGAGTTGAAAAGGAGTGCGAGAGGAGCAGGGAAATGAGAGAAGCGCAAGAGGAGCCGGGAGTTGAAAAGAAGCGTGAGTGGAGTCAGGAGTCAAAGAGAAGCGCGAGAGGATTCGGGAGTTGAAAAGGAGATCGAGAGGAGTCGTGAGTTGAAGAGTTGCCCAGAGGATTTGGGAATTGAAAAGGAGGACGGGAAGAGTCGGGAGTTGAAGAGAAGCGCAAGGGGGGTCAGGAGTTGAAAAGGAGCGCGAGAGGATTCAGGAGTTGAAGAGGAACGCACGAGGATTCGGGAGTTGAAGAGAAGCGCAAGAGGAGCCGGGATTTGAAAAGAAGTGTGAGTGGAGTCGGGAGTTGAAGAAAAGCATGAGAGCTGCTGGTAGTTGAAGGGGAGTGCAAAAGGAGCTGGGAAATGAAGAGAAGCGTGAGAGGAGTCGGGAGTTGAAGAAAAGCACGAGAGCTGCTGGTAGTTGAAGGGGAGCACAAAAGGAGCTGGTAAATGAAGAGAAGCGCGAGAGGGGTCGGGAGCTGGAGAGAAGCGCGAGAGGACTCAGGAGCTGAAGAGCTGCGCAAGGGGTGTCAGGAGTTGAAAAGGAGCGCGAGAGGATATGGGAGTTGATAAGGAGTGTGAGAGAAGTAGGGAAATGAAGAGAAATGCGAGAAGTGCTGGGAGTTGAAGAAAAGTGCGAGAGGAGTCGGGAATTGAAGAGAATTGCAAGGAGCTGGGAGTTGAAGAGAAGTGAGAGAGGAGACGGGAATAGAAGAGCAGCGTGAAGGGAGTCAGGATTTGAAGAGAAGCACGAGAGGAATCGGGAGTTGAAAAGAAGCGCGAGGGGATTCGGGAGTTGAAGAGAAGCGGGAGAGGAGCTGGGAAATGAAGAGAAGTGCAAGAGGAGCTGTGAGTTGACGAGAAGTGAGAGTGGAGTCAGGAGCTGAAGAGAAGAATGAGAGGAGTCGGGCGTTGACGAGAAGTGTGAGGAGTCAGGAATAGAAGAGCGGCGCGAGGGGAGTCGGGATTTTAAGAGAAGCACGAGTGGAATCGGAAGTTGAAGAGAAGCGCGAGGGGAGTTGGGAGTTGGAGAGAAGCGCGAGTGGAGTCGGGAGTTGAAGAGAAGCGCGAGAGGATTCAGGAGTTGAAAAGGAGCACAAGAGGATTCGGGAGTTGAAAAGGAGTGCGAGAGGAGCAGGGAAATGAGAGAAGGGCAAGAGGAGCCGGGAGTTGAAAAGAAGCGTGAGTGGAGTCAGGAGTCGAAGAGAAGCGCGAGAGGATTCGGGAGTTGAAAAGGAGCGCGAGAGGAGTCGTGAGTTGAAGAGTTGCCCAGAGGATTTGGGAATTGAAAAGGAGGACGGGAAGAGTCGGGAGTTGAAGAGAAGCGCGAGGGGGGTCAGGAGTTGAAAAGGAGCGCAAGAGGATTCGGGAGTTTAAGAGGAATGCACGGGGATTCAGGAGTTGAAGAGAAGCGCAAGAGGAGCCGGGAGTTGAAAAGAAGTGTGAGTGGAGTCGGGAGTTGAAGAAAAGCACGAGAGCTGCTGTTAGTTGAAGGGGAGCACAAAAGGAGCTGGTAAATGAAGAGAAGCGCGAGAGGAGTCGGGAGCTGAAGAGAATCGCAAGAGGAGTCGGGAGCTGAAGAGCTGCGCGAGAGGTGTCAGGAGTTGAAAAGGAGCGCGAGAGGATATGGGAGTTGATAAGGAGTGTGAGAGGAGTCAGGAAATGAAGAGAAACACGAGAAGTGCTGGGAGTTGAAGAAAAGTGCGAGAGGAGTCGGGAATTGAAGAGAATTGCAAGGAGCTGGAAGTTGAAGAGAAGTGAGAGAGGAGACGGGAATAGAAGAGCAGCGTGAAGGGAGTCAGGATTTGAAGAGAAGCACGAGAGGAATCGGGAGCTGAAGAGAAGCGCGAGAGGAGTCGGGAGTTGAAAAGAAGTGGGAGAGGAGCTGGGAAATGAAGAGAAGCGCAAGAGGAGCCGGGAGTTGACGTGAAGTGAGAGTGGAGTCGGGAGTTGAAGAGAAGCATGAGAGGAGTCCGGAGGTGAAGAAAAGCACGAGAAGAGCCGGGAGTTAAAGAGAAGTGCGAGGAGTCGGGAATAGAAGAGCAGCGCGAGGGGAGTCGGGATTTGAAGAGAAGCACGAGAGGAATCGGAAGTTGAAGAGAAGCGCGAGGGCAGTCGGGAGTTGAAGAGAAGCGTGAGAGGAGTCGGGAGTTGGAGAGAAGTGCAAGTGGAGCCAGGAGTTGAAAAGAAGCGCGGGAGGAGTCGGGAGTTGAAGAGAAGCGTGAGAGGAGTTGTGAGTTGAAGAGAAGCGTGAGAGGAGTCGGGATTGGAGAGAAGCGCAAGAGGAGTCGGGAGTTGGAGAGAAGCGCAAGAGGAGCCAGGAGTTGAAAAGAAGCGTGAGTGGAGTTGGGAGTTGGAGAGAAGCGCGAGAGGATTCAGGAGTTGAATAGGAGCACGAGAGGAGCGAGGAAATGAAGAGAAATGCAAGAGGTGCCGTGGGTTGAAGAGAAGCGCAAGAAGTGTCAGGAGCCTAAGAGAATCGCGAGGGGAGTCGGGTGTTGAAGAGGAGCGCAAGAGGAGCCGGAGTTGGAGAGAATCACAAGAGGAGCCAGGAGTTGAACAGAAGTGTGAGGGGAATCGGGAGTTGAAAAGGAGCACGAGAGGAGTCAGGAGTTGAAGAGGAGCGTGAGAGGAGTCGGGAGTTGGAGAGAAGCACAAGAGGAGCCGGGAGTTGAAAAGAAGTGCGAGGGGAGTCTGGAGTTGAAAAGGCGTGTGAGAGGATTCAGGAGTAGAAAAGGAGCATGAGAGGCTGCGGGAGTTGAAGAGAAGCGCAAGAGGAGTCGGGAGTTGTAAAGGAACGCGAGAGGAGCCAGGAGTTAAAGAGTAGCGCAAGAAGATTTGGGAGTTGAAAAGCAGCGCGAGAGGATTCCGGAGTTGAAAAGGAGGATGGGAAGAGTCGGGAGTTGAAGAGAAGCGCGAGAAGAGTCGTGAGTCGAAGAGGAGTGCAAGAGGATTCGGGAGTTGGAGAGAAGCGCAAGAGGAGCTGGGAGTTGAAAGGAAGCATGAGTGGAGTTGGGAGTTGAAGAGAAGTGCGAGAGGAGTTGGGAGATGCAGAGAAGCGTGAGAGGAGCCGGCAGTTGAAGAGAATTGCAAGGAGCTGGGAGTTGAAGAGGAGCGCACGAGGATTCGGGAGTTGAAGAGAAGCGCAAGAGGAGGCGGGAGTTGAAAAGAAGTGTGAGTGGAGTTGGGAGTTGAAGAGAAGCACGAGAGCTACTGATAGTTGAAGGGGAGCGCAAAAGGAGCTGGGAAATGAAGAGAAGCGTGAGAGGAGTCGGGAGCTAAGAGCAGCGCGAGGAGTGTCAGAAGTTGAAAAGGAGCGCGAGAGGATACAGGATTTGATAATGAGAGTGAGAGGAGTCGCGAAATGAAGAGAAACGCGAGAAGTGCTGGGAGTTGAAGAGAAGCGCGAGAGGAGTCGGGAGGTGAAGAGAAGCACGATAGGAGTCAGGAGTTGAAAAGGAGCGCGAGAGGATACGGGAGTTGATAAGGAGAGTGAGAGGAGCTGGGAAATGAAGAGAAACGCGAGAAGTGCTCGGAGTTGAAGAGAAGCGCGAGAGGAGTCAGGAGTTGAAGAGAAGCGCAAGAGGAGTCGGGAGTTGAAGAGAATCGCAAGGAGTAGGGTGTTGAAGAGAAATGAGAGTGGAGACGGGAATAGAAGAGCAGCGTGAAGGGAGTCAGGATTTGAAGAGAAGCACGAGAGGAATCGGAAGTTGAAGAGAAGCGCGAGGGGAGTCAGGAGTTGAAAAGAAACGCGAGAGGAGCTGGGAAATGAAGAGAAGCACAAGAGGAGCTGAGAGTTGACGAGAAGTGAGAGTGGAGTCAGGAGTTGAAGAGAAGCATGAGAGGAGTCGGGAGTTGAAGAGAAGTGCGAGGAGTCGGGAATAGAAGAGCTGCGCAAGAGGAGTCAGGATTTGAAGAGAAGCACGAGAGGAATCTGAAGTTGAAGAGAAGCGCGAGGAAAGTCGGGAGTTGAAGAGAAGCGCGAGATGAGTCGGGAGTTGGAGAGAAGCGCAAGAGGAGCCAGGAGTTGAAAAGAAGTGTGAGTGGAGTCAGGAGTTGAAAGAAGCGCGAGAGGATTCAGGAGTTGAATAGGAGCGCGAGAGGAGCAGGGAAATGAAGACAAGTGCAAGAGGTGCCGGGTGTTGAAGAGAAGCGCAAGAGGTGTCAGGAGCTGAAGAGAAGCGCGAGGGGAGTCGGGAGTTGGAGAGAAGCACGAGAGGAGCCAGGAGTTGAAGAGGAATGCGAGAGGATTCGGGAGCTGAAGAGAAGCGCAAGAGGAGCCAGAGTTGGAGAGAAGCACAAGAGGAGCCGGGAGTTGAAAAGAAGTGTGAGGGGAATCGGGAGTTGAAAAGGAGCACGAGAGGAGCGAAGAAAGGAAGAGAAGCGTGAGAGGATTCGGGAGTCAAAAAGGAGTGTGAGAGGATTCAGGAGTTGAAGAGAAACACAAGAGGAGCCGGGAGTTGAAAATCAGTGTGAGAGGATTCGGGAGTAGAAAAGGAGCTCGAGAGAAGCAAGGAAAAGAAGAGAAGCGCGAGAGGATTCGGGAGTTGAAGAGAAGCGCGAGAGAATTCAGGAGTCGAAAAGGAGTACGAGAGGATACGGGAGTTGAAAAGGAGCACGAGAGGAGTCGGGAGTTGAAGAGAAGCATGAGGGGAGTCGGGAGTTGAAGTGAAGCACGAGAGGAGCAGGGAGTTGAAAAGAAGCGCGATTGGAGTTGGGAGTTGAAGAGAAGCGTGAGAGGTGTCGGGAGCTGAAGAGCAGCGCGAGGGGTGTCAGGAGTTGAAAAGGAGCGCAAGAGGATATGGGAGTTGATAAGGAGTGTAAGAGGAGTCGGGAAATGAAGAGAAACGCGAGAAGTGCTGGGAGTTGAAGAGAAGCGCGAGAGGAGTCAGGAGTTGAAGAGAATCACAAGGAACTGGGAGTTGAAGAGAAGTGAGAGAGGAGATGGGAATAGAAGAGCAGCGTGAAGGGAGTCAGGATTCGAAGAGAAGCACGAGAGCAATCAGATGTTGAAGAGAAGCGCGAGGGGAGTCGGGAGTTGAAGAGAAGCATGAGAGGAGTTGGGAGCTGAAGAGAAGCGCGAGAAGAGCCGGGAGTTAAAGAGAAGCGTGAGGAGTCGGGAATAGAAGAGCAGCACGAGGGGAGTCGGGATTTGAAGAGAAGCACGAGAGGAATCGGAAGTTGAAGAGAAACGCGAGAGAATTCAGGAGTTGAAAAGGAGTACGAGAGGATACGGGAGTTGAAAAGGAGCGCGATAGGAGTCGGGAGTTGAAGAGAAGCATGAGGGGAGTCGGGAGCTGAAGAGAAGCACGAGAGTAGCAGGGATTTGAAAAGAAGCGCGGGAGGAGTCGGGAGTTGAAGGGAAGCGCAAGAGGAGTCGGGAGTTGGAGAGAAGCGCAAGAGTAGCCATGAGTTGAAAAGAAGCGTGAGTGGAGTTGGGAGTTGAAGAGAAGCGCGAGTGGAGTCGGGAGTTGGAGAGAAGCGCGAGAGGATTCAGGAGTTGAATAGGAGCTCGAGAGGAGCGGGAAAATGAAGAGAAGCGCAAGAGGAGCCGGGAGTTGACGAGAAGTGAGAGTGGAGTCAGGAGTTGAAGAGAAGCATGAGAGGAGTCGGGAGTTGAAGAGAAGTGCGAGGAGTCGGGAATAGAAGAGCAGTGCAAGGGGAGTTGGGATTTGAAGAGAAGCACGAGAGGAATCGGAAGTTGAAGAGAAGCGCGAGGGAAGTCAGGAGTTGAAGAGAAGCGCGAGATGAGTCGGGAGTTGGAGAGAAGTGCAAGAGGAGCCAGGAGTTGAAAAGAAGTGTGAGTGGAGTCAGGAGTTGAAAGAAGCGCGAGAGGATTCAGGAGTTGAATAGGAGCGCGAGAGGAGCAGGGAAATGAAGAGAAGTGCAAGAGGTGCCGGGGGTTGAAGAGAAGTGCAAGAGGTGTCAGGAGCTGAAGAGAAGCGCGAGGGGAGTCGGGAGTTGAAAAGAAGTGTGAGGGGAATCAGGAGTTGAAAAGAAGTGTGAGGGGAATCGGGAGTTGAAAAGGAGCACGAGAGGAGCGAAGAAAAGAAGAGAAGCGTGAGAGGATTCGGGAGTCAAAAAGGAGTGTGAGAGGATTCGGGAGTTGAAGAGAAACACAAGAGGAGCCGGGAGTTGAAAACCAGTGTGAGAGGATTCGGGAGTAGAAAAGGAGTTCGAGAGAAGCAAGGAAAAGAAGAGAAGCGCGAGAGGATTCGGGAGTTGAAGAGAAGCGCGAGAGAATTCGGGAGTCGAAAAGGAGTACGAGAGGATACGGGAGTTGAAAAGGAGCGCGATAGGAGTCGGGAGTTGAAGAGAAGCATGAGGGGAGTCGGGAGTTGAAGAGAAGCACGAGAGGAGCAGGGAGCTGAAAAGAAGCGCGATTGGAGTTGGGAGTTGAAGAGAAGCGTGAGAGGTGTCGGGAGCTGAAGAGCAGCGCGAGCGGTGTCAGGAGTTGAAAAGGAGCGCAAGAGGATATGGGAGTTGATAAGGAGTGTAAGAGGAGTCGGGAAATGAAGAGAAACGCGAGAAGTGCTGGGAGTTGAAGAGAAGCGCGAGAGGAGTCAGGAGTTGAAGAGAATCACAAGGAACTGGGAGTTGAAGAGAAGCGAGAGACGAGATGGGAATATAAGAGCAGCGTGAAGGGAGTCAGGATTCAAAGAGAAGCACGAGAGCAATCAGATGTTGAAGAGAAGCGCGAGGGGAGTCGGGAGTTGAAGAGAAGCACGAGAGGAATCGGTAGTTGAAGAGAAGCGTGAGGGGAGTCAGGAGTTGAAGAGAAGCATGAGAGGAGTTGGGAGCTGAAGAGAAGCGCGAGAAGAGCCGGAAGTTAAAGAGAAGCGTGAGGAGTCGGGAATAGAAGAGCAGCACGAGGGGAGTCGGGATTTGAAGAGAAGCACGAGAGGAATCGGAAGTTGAAGACGAACGCGAGAGAATTCAGGAGTTGAAAAGGAGTACAAGAGGATACGGGAGTTGAAAAGGAGCGCGATAGGAGTCGGGAGTTGAAGAGAAGCATGAGGGGAGTCGGGAGTTGAAGAGAAGCACGAGAGTAGCAGGGAGTTGAAAAGAAGCGCGGGAGGAGTCGGGAGTTGAAGGGAAGCGCAAGAGGAGTCGGGAGATGGAGAGAAGCGCAATAGGAGCCATGAGTTGAAAAGAAGCGTGAGTGGAGTTGGGAGTTGAAGAGAAGCGCGAGTGGAGTCGGGAGTTGGAGAGAAGCGCGAGAGGATTCAGGAGTTGAATAGGAGCTTGAGAGGAGCGGGGAAATGAAGAGAAGCGCAAGAGGAGCCGGGAGTTGACGAGAAGTGAGAGTGGAGTCAGGAGTTGAAGAGAAGCATGAGAGGAGTGGGGAGTTGAGAGAAGCACGAGGAGTCGGGAATAGAAGAGCAGTGCAAGGGGAGTTGGAATTTGAAGAGAAGCACGAGAGGAATTGGAAGTTGAAGAGAAGCGCAAGGGATGACGGGAGTTGAAGAGAAGTGCGAGAGGAGTCGGGAGTTGGAGAGAAGCACAAGAGGAGCCAGGAGTTGATGAGAAGTGAGAGTGGAGTCGGGAGTTGAAGAGAAGCATGAGAGGAGTTGGGAGGTGAAGAGAAGCACGAGAAGAGCCAGGAGTTAAAGAGAAGCGCAAGGAGTCGGGAATAGAATAGCAGCGCGAGGGGAGTCGGGAGTTGAAGAGGAGCGCAAGAGGAGCCGGAGTTGGAGAGAAGCACAAGAGGAGCCGGGAGTTGATCAGAAGTGTGAGGGGAATCGGGAGTTGAAAAGGAGCACGAGAGGAGTCAGGAGTTGAAGAGGAGCGCGAGAGGATTCGGGAGTTGAAGAGAAGCGCAAGGGGAGGAGGGAGTTGAAAAGAAGTGTGAGTGGAGTTGGGAGTTGAAGAGAAGCACGAGAGTTGCTGGTAGTTGAAGGGGAGCGCAAAAGGAGCTGGGAAATGAAGAGAAGCGCGAGAGGAGTCGGGAGCTAAGAGCAGCGCGAGGGGTGTCAGAACTTGAAAAGGAGCGCGAGAGGATACAGGAGTTGATAAGGAGAGTGAGAGGAGTCGCGAAATGAAGAGAAACGCGAGAAGTGCTGGGAGTTGAAGAGAAGCGTGAGAGGAGTCGGGAGTTGAAGAGAAGCACGAGAGGATACAGGAGTTGATAAGGAGAGTGAGAGGAGCCGGGAAATGAAGAGAAACGCGAGAAGTGCTCGGAGTTGAAGAGATGCGCGAGAGGATTCAGGAGTTAAAGAGAAGCGCGAGAAAAGTTGGGAGTTGAAGAGAATCGCAAGGAGCTGGGAGTTGAAGAGAAGTGAGAGTGGAGACGGGAATAGAAGAGCAGCGTGAAGGGAGTCAGGATTTGAAGAGAAGCACGAGAGGAATCAGAAGTTGAAGAGAAGCGCGAGGGGAGTTGGGAGTTGAAAAGCGCGAGAGGAGCTGGGAAATGAAGAGAAGCGCAAGAGGAGCTGAGAGTTGACGAGATGTGAGAGTGGAGTCAGGAGTTGAAGAGAAGCATGAGAGGAGTCGGGAGTTGAAGGAAAGTGCGAGGAGTCGGGAATAGAAGAGCAGCGCAAGGGGAGTCAGGATTTGAAGAAAAGCACGAGAGGAATCGGAAGTTGAAGAGAAGCGCGAGGGAAGTCGGGAGTTGAAAAGCGCGAGAGGAGCTGGGAAATGAAGAGAAGTGCAAGAGGAGCCGAGAGTTGACGAGATGTGAGAGTGGAGTCAGGAGTTGAAGAGAAGCATGAGAGGAGTCGGGAGTTGAAGGGAAGTGCGAGGAGTCGGGAATAGAAGAGCAGCGCAAGGGGAGTCAGGATTTGAAGAAAAGCACGAGAGGATTCGGAAGTTGAAGAGAAGCGCGAGGGAAGTCGGGAGTTGAAGAGAAGCGCAAGATGAGTCGGGAGTTGGAGAGAAGCGCAAGAGGAGCCAGGAGTTGAAAAGAAGCGTGAGTGGAGTCAGGAGTTGAAAGAAGCGCGAGAGGATTCAGGAGTTGAATAGGAGCGCGAGAGGAGCAGGGAAATGAAGAGAAGTGCAAGAGGTGCCGGGGGTTGAAGAGAAGCACAAGAGGTGTCAGGAGCTGAAGAAAAGTGCGAGGGGAGTCAGGAGTTGGAGAGAAGCATGAGAGGTGTCGGGAGTTGAAGAGAAGCGCAAGAGGATTCCGGAGTTGGAGAGAAGCGCAAGAGGAGCCAGGAGTTGAAAAGAAGCGTGAGTGGAGTTGGGAGTTGAAGAGAAGCATGAGTGGAGTCGGGAGTTGGAGAGACGCGCGACAGGGTTCAGGAGTTGAATAGGAGCGCGAGAAGAGCGGGGAAATGAAGAGAAGCGCAAGAGGAGCCGGGAGTTGACGAGAAGTGAGACTGGAGTCAGGAGTTGAAGAGAAGCATGAGACGAGTCGGGAGTTGAGAGAAGCGCGAGGAGTCGGGAATAGAAGAGCAGTCCAAGGGGAGTCAGGATTTGAAGAGAAGCACGAGAGGAATCGGAAGTTGAAGAGAAGCGCGAGGGAAGTCGGGAGTTGAAGAGAAGCACAAGAGGAGTCGGGAGTTGGAGAGAAGCGCAAGAGGAGCCGGGAGTTGAAAAGAAGCGTGAGTGGAGTCAAGAGTTGAAAGAAGCGCGAGAGGATTCAGGAGTTGAAGAGGAGCGCGAGAGGAGCGGGGAAATGAAGAGAATTGCAAGAGGTGTCAGGAGCTGAAGAGAAGCGCGAGGTTAGTCGGGAGTTGGAGAGAAGCACGAGGGGAGTCAGGAGTTGAAGAGGAATGCGAGAGGATTCGGGAGCTGAAGAGAAGCGCAAGAGGAGCCGGAGTTGGAGAGAAGCACAAGAGGAGCCGGGAGTTGAAAAGAAGTGTGAGGGGAATTGGGAGTTGTAAAGGAGCATGAGAGGATTGAGGAAAAGAAGAGAAGCACGAGAGAATTCAGGAGTCAAAAAGGAGTGTGAGAGGATTCGGGATTTGAAGAGAAGCACAAGAGGAGCCGGGAGTTGAAAATCAGTGCGAGAGGATTCGGGAGTAGAAAAGGAGCTCGAGAGAAGTGAGGAAAAGAAGAGATGCGCGAGAGGATTCGGGAGTTGAAGAGGAGTGCTAGAGGAGCCGGAATTGGAGAGAAGCACAAGAGGAGCCGGGAGTTGAAAAGAAGTGCGAGGGGAGTCTGGAGTTGAAAAGGAGTGTGAGAGGATTCGGGAGTTGAAGAGAAGCACAAGCGGAGTCGGGAGTTGTAAAGGAACGCGAGAGGAGCCAGGAGTTACAGAGTACCGCAAGAAGATTTGGGAGTTGAAAAGCAGCGGGAGAGGATTCCGGAGTTGAAAAGGAGGATGGGAAGAGTCGGGAGTTGAAGAGAAGCACGAGAAGAGTCGTGAGTCGAAGAGGAGTGCGAGAGTATTCGAGAGTTGGAGAGGAGCGCAAGAGGAGCCGAGAGTTGAAAGGAAGCGTGAGTGGAGTTGGGAGTTGAAGAGAAGCGCAAGAGGAGTTGGGAGATGCAGAGAAGCGTGAGAGGAGCCGGGAGTTGAAGAGAATTGCAAGGAGCTGGGAGTTGAAGAGGAGCACACGAGGATTCGGGAGTTGAAGAGAAGCACAAGAGGAGGCGGGAGTTGAAAAGAAGTGTGAGTGGAGTCGGGAGTTGAAGAAAAGCACGAGAGCTGCTGGTAGTTGAAGGGGAGCGCAAAAGGAGCTGGGAAATGAAGAGAAGCGCGAGAGAAGTCGGGAGCTAAGAGCAGCGCGAGGAGTGTCAGAAGTTGAAAAGGAGCGCGAGAGGATATGGGAGTTGATAAGGAGAGTGAGAGGAGTCGGGAAATGAAGAGAAACGCGAGAAGTGCTGGGAATTGAAGAGAAGCACGATAGGAGTCAGGAGTTGAAAAGGAGCGCGAGAGGATTTGGGAGTTGATAAGGAGAGTGAGAGGAGCCGGGAAATGAAGAGAAATGTGAGAAGTGCTCGGATTTGAAGAGAAGCGCGAGAGGAGTCGAAGTTGAAGAGAAGCGCGAGAAGAGTCGGGAGTTGAAGAGAATCGCAAGGAACTGGGAGTTGAAGAGAAGTGAGAGTGGAGACGGGAATAGAAGAGCAGCGTGAAGGGAGTCAGGATTTGAAGAGAAGCATGAGAGGAATCGGAAGTTGAAGAGAAGCGCGAGGGGAGTTGGGAGTTGAAAAGAAGCGCGAGAGGAGCTGGGAAATGAAGAGAAGCGCAAGAGGAGCCGGGAGTTGACGAGAAGTGAGAGTGGAGTCAGGAGTTGAAGAGAAGCATGAGAGGAGTCGGGAGTTGAAGAGAAGCGTGAGAAGTCGGGAATAGAAGAGCAGCGCAAGGGGAGTCAGGATTTGAAGAGAAGCACGAGAGGAATCTGAAGTTGAAGAGAAGCGCGAGGAAAGTCGGGAGTTGAAGAGAAGCGCGAGAGGAGTCGGGAGTTGGAGAGAAGCGCAAGAGAGGCCAGGAGTTGAAAAGAAGCGTGAGTGAAGTCGGGAGTTGAAAGAAGCGCGAGAGGATTCAGGTGTTGAATAGGAGCGCAAGAGGAGCAGGGAAATGAAGAGAAGTGCAAGAGGTGCCAGGGGTTGAAGAGAAGCGCAAGAGGTGTCAGGAGCTGAAGAGAAGCGCGAGGGGAGTCGGGAGTCGGAGAGAAGCATGAGAGGAGTCAGGAGTTGAAGAGGAACACGAGAGGATTCAGGAGTTGAAGAGAAGCACAAGAGGAGCCGGAGTTGGAGAGAAGCACAAGAGGAGCCGGGAGTTGAAAAGAAGTGGGAGGGGAATCGGGAGTTGAAAAGGAGCGCGAGAGGAGCAAGGAAAAGAAGAGAAGCGCGAGAGGATTCGGGAGTCAAAAAGGAGTGTGAGAGGATTCGGGAGTTGAAGAGAAACACAAGAGGAGCTGGGAGTTGAAAATCAGTGTGAGAGGATTCAGGAGTAGAAAAGGAGCTCGAGAGAAGCGAGGAAAAGAAGAGAAGCATGAGAGGATTCGGGAGTTGAAGAGAAGCGCGAGAGAAGTCAGGAGTTGAAAAGGAGCGCGAGAGGATACGGGAGTTGAAAAGGAGCGCGAGAGGAGTCGGGAGTTGAAGAGAAGCATGAGGGGAGTCGGGAGTTGAAGAGAAGCACGAGAGGAGCAGGGAGTTGAAAAGAAGCACGATTGGAGTTGGGAGTTGAAGAGAAGCGTGAGAGGAGTCGGGAGCTGAAGAGCAGCGCGAGGGGTGTCAGGAGTTGAAAAGGAGAGCGAGAGGATATGGGAGTTGATAAGGAGTGTGAGAGGAGTCGGGAAATGAAGAGAAACGCGAGAAGTGCTGGGAGTTGAAGAGAAGCGCGAGAGGAGTCGGGAGTTGAAGAGAAGCGTGAGAGGAGCCGGGAGTTGAAGAGAATTGCAAGGAGCTGGGAGTTGAAGAAAAGTGAGAGAGGAGACGGGAATAGAAGAGCAGCGTGAAGGGAGTCAGGATTCGAAGAGAAGCACGAGAGGAATCGGGAGCTGAAGAGCAGCACGAGGGGAGTCAGGAGTTGAAAAGAAGCGCGAGGGGAGTCGGGAGTTGAAGAGAAGCGTGAGATGAATCGGGAGTTGAAGAGAAGCGTGAGAGGAGTCGGGAGTTGGAGAGAAGCACAAGAGGAGTCGGGAGTTGAAGAGAAGCGTGAGAAGAGCCGGGAGTTAAAGAGAAGCGCAAGAGGAGCCAGGAGTTGAAAAGAAGCGTGAGTGGAGTTGGGAGTTGCAGAGAAGTGCGAGTGGAGTCAGGAGTTGGAGAGAAGCGCGAGAGGATTCAGGAGTTGAGTAGGAGCACGACAGAAGCGAGGAAATGAAGAGAAATGCAAGAGGTGCCGTGGGTTGAAGAGAAGCGCAAGAAGTGTCAGGAGCTGAAGAGAATCGCGAGGGTAGTCGGGAGTTGAAGAGGAGCGCAAGAGGAGCCGGAGTTGGAGAGAAGCACAAGAGGAGCCGGGAGTTGAACAGAAATGTGAGGGGAATCGGGAGTTGAAACGGAGCACGAGAGGTGTCAGGAGTTGAAGAGGAGCGCAAGAGGAGTCGGGAGTTGAAGAGGAGCGCGAGAGGAGTCGGGAGTTGGAGAGAAGCACAAGAGGAGCCGGGAGATGAAAAGAAGTGCGAGGGGAGTCTGGAGTTGAAAAGGAGTGTGAGAGGATTCGGGAGTAGAAAAGGAGCATGAGGAGTCGGGAAATGAAGAAAAATGCAAGAAGTGCTGGGAGTTGAAGAGAAGTGCGAGAGTAGTCGGGAGTTGAAGAGAAGCACGATAGGAGTCAGGAGTTGAAAAGGAACGCGAGAGGATACGGGAGTTGATAAGGAGAGTGAGAGGAGTCGGGAAATGAAGAGAAACGCAAGAAGTGCTCGGAGTTGAAGAGAAGCGCGAGATGAGTCGGGAGTTGAAGAGAAGCGCGAGAAGAGTCTGGAGTTGAAGAGAATCGCAAGGAGTAGGGAGTTGAAGAGAAGTGAGAGTGGAGACGGGAATAGAAGAGCAGCGTGAAGGGAGTCAGGATTTGAAGAGAAGCACGAGAGGAATCGGAAGTTGAAGAGAAGCGCGAGGGGAGTCGGGAGTTGAAAAGAAGCGCGAGAGGAGCTGGGAAATGAAGAGAAGCGCAAGAGGAGTCGAGAGTTGACGAGAAGTGAGAGTGGAGTCAGGAGTTGAAGAGAAGCATGAGAGGAGTCAGGAGTTGAAGAGAAGCGCGAGGAGTCGGGAATAGAAGAGCAGCGCAAGGGGAGTCGGGATTTGAAGAGAAGCACGAGAGGAATCAGAAGTTGAAGAGAAGCGTGAGGGAAGTCGGGAGTTGAAGAGAAGCACGAGAGGAGTCGGGAGTTGGAGAGAAGTGCAAGAGGAGCCAGGAGTTGAAAAGAAGCGTGAGTGGAGTCAGGAGTTGAAAGAAGCATGAGAGGATTCAGGAGTTGAATAGGAGCGCGAGAGGAGCAGGGAAATGAAGAGAATTGCAAGAGGTGCCGGGGGTTGAAGAGAAGCGCAAGAGGTGTCAGGAGCTGAAGAGAAGTGCGAGGGGAGTCGGGAGTTGGAGAGAAGCACGAGAGGAGTCAGGAGTTGAAGAGGAACACGAGAGGATTCGGGAGTTGAAGAGGTCAAGAGGAGCCAGAGTTGGAGAGAAGCACAAGAGGAGCCAGGAGTTGAAAAGAAGTGTGAGGGGAACCGGGAGTTGAAAAGGAGCACGAGAGGAGCGGGGAAAAGAAGAGAAGCGCGAGAGGATTCAGGAGTCAAAAAGGAGTGTGAGAGAATTTGGGAGTTGAAGAGAAGCACAAGAGGAGCCGGGAGTTGAAAATCAGTGTGAGAGGATTCAGGAGTAGAAAAGGAGCTCGAGAGAAGCGGGGAAAAGAAGAGAAGCATGGGAGAATTCGGGCGTTGAAGAGAAGCGCGAGAGAAGTCAGGAGTTGAAAAGGAGCATGAGAGGAGTCGGGAGTTGAAGAGAAGCACAAGAGGAGTCGGGAGTTGAAAAGAAGCGAGATTGGAGTTGGGAGTTGAAGAGAAGCGCGAGGGTAGTCAGAGCTGAAAAGGAGCGCGAGAGGATTCCGAAGTTGAAAAGGAGCGCAAGAGGATTCCGAAGTTGAAAAGGAGCGCGAGAGGTGTCGGGAGTTGAAGAGAAGCACAAGGGGAGTCGGGAGTTGAAAAGGAGCGCCAGAGGATTCCAGAGTTGAAAAGGAGCACAAGAGGAGTCGGGAGTTGAAGAGAAGCACGAGGGGAGTCGGGAGTTGAAAAGGAGCGCCAGAGGATTCCAGAGTTGAAAAGGAGCACGAGAGGAGTCGGGAGTTGAAGAGAAGCACCAGAGGAGCCGGGAGTTGAAAAGAAGCGAGATTGGAGTTGGGAGTTGAAGAGAAGCGTGAGAGGAGTCGGGAGTTGAAGAGAAACGCGAGAGGAGTCGGGAGCAGAAGAGAAGCGTGAGGGGACTCAGCAGTTGAAAAGGAGTGCGAGTGGATTCGGGAGTTGGAGAGAAACGCAAGAGGCGTTGGGAGCTGAAGAGAAGCACGAGGGGACTCGGTAGTTGATAAGAAACGTGAGAGGAGCGGGGAAATGAAGAGAAATGCAAGAGGAGCCGGGAGTTGAAAAGAAGCGAGAGTGGAGTTGGGAGTTGAAGAGAAGCGTGAGGGGAGTCGGGAGCTGAAAAGGAGCACAAGAGGATTCTGGAGTTGAAAAGAAGCGCGAGAGCTGCTGGTAGTTGAAGGGGACCGCAAATGGAGCTGGGAAATGAAGAGAAGCGCGAGACGAGTCGGGAGCTGAAGAGCAGCGCGAGGGGTGTCGGGAGTTGAAAAGGAGTGCGAGAGGATACAGGAGTTGATAAGGAGTGTGAGAGGAGTTGGGAGTTGAAGAAGGGCACGAGAGGAGTCAGGAGTTGAAAAGGAGCGCGAGAGTTGTCGGGATTTGAAAATGAGCGTGAGAGGAGCCGGGAGTTGAAGAGAAGCATGAGAGGAGCCGGGAATTGAGAAGGAGCACGAGAGGAGCCAAGAGTTGAAAAGGAGCATGAGAGGAGCCGGGAGTTGAAAAGGAGCTGGGAGAGCAGAGGTGACTGAGGGATTTCAGTGAGGAGGGAATGAGGTGATCCTTTGAGTACCGGAAGGACAGTCGGGTAAGTATTTACAACTTTTATCATTGTCGTTCCTAATTGCTTATTTTGTGGTTCATCATTTGTAAGGGCTATATTCTGTAACAACAAGGAGTGGGGAAGTGGGGTCCTAAAGTAATTGAGATTACTTAACATTAAGTATCTTCCAAAAGGTTTAATTTAATTTGTAGCGGTAAGTCATGGCAGGAGAGCTCAAAGCCATGGTGTGCTTCTCCTGCTCTATGTGGGAAGCCAGGAACATTTCCAGTGCTCGGGGCCAGCATGTGTGCGGGAAGTGTCTGCAGCTGCAGCTCCTGGAAGCCCGGGTTTTGGAGCTGGAGTGTCGGCTGGGGACACTGTGGAGCATCCATCAGGTGGAGAGCATCGTGAATAGCACGTATAGAGAGGTGGTCACACTGCAAGCTAAGAGTCCACAGGCAGTAAGGGAGTGGGTGACCACCAGGCAGAGCAAGAGGATTAGGCAGGCAATGCAGGAATCTCCTGTCGCTATTCCATATGTACCGCTTTGGATACTTTGGGGGGAATGGCCTCTCAGGGCAAAGCAGCAACAGCCAAATTCACTGCACCACAGTTGGCTCTGCTGCACAGGAGAGGAGTAAAAAGTGTAGGAATGCAATAGCTATAGGGGATTCAATTGTAAGGGGAATAGATAGGCGTTTCTGTGACCGCAAACAAGACTCCAGGATGGTATGTTGCCTCCCTGGTGCTAGGGTCAAGGATGTCTCAGAGTGGCTAGAGGACATTCTGAAGGGGGAGGGTGAACAGCCATTGGTCATGGTATATATCGGTACAAATGACATAGGTAAAAAAGGAAAGAGGTCCTAAAATCAGAATATAGGGAGTTAGGAAGTAAGTTGAAAAGTAGGACCTCAAAAGTAGTGATCTCAGGATTACTACCAGTGCCACATGCTAGTCAGAGTTGAAATCGCAGGATATATCGAATGAATAGGTGGCTGAAGAGATGGTGTGAGGGGGAGGGTTTCAGATTCCTGGGACATTGGGACTGGTTCTGGGGGAGGTGGGACCAGTACAGACTGGACAGGTTACACCTGGGCAGGACTGGGACTGATGTTCTAAGGGGAATATTTGCTAGAGTGATTGGGGAGGGTTTAAACTAAAATGGCAGGGAGATGGGAACCTATGCAACGAGTCAGAGGAGGGGGAATCAAGGACAAGAACAAAAGACAGAAAGAGAATTAAGAAAAGTGATAGGCAGAGAAATCCAAGGCAAGTATCAAACAGGGCCTCAGTGAAAAATAGTGGAAGTGGGACAAGTAATGTTAAAAAGACAAGCCTTAAGGTTTTGTGCCTTAACACAAGGAGAATTTGCAATAAAGTGGATGAATTAACGATGCAAATAGATGTAAACAGGTATGATATAGTCGGGATTACCGAGACATGGCTGCAGGGTGACCAGGGATGGGAACTGAACATCCAGGGTTATTCAATATTTAGGAAGGACAGACAAAAAAAGAAAAGACGGTGGAGTTGCATTGCTGGTTAAAGAGGAAATTAACGCAATAGTGAGGAAAGGTATTAGCTCCGATGATGTGGAATCTGTATGGGTAGAGCTGAGAAACACTAAGGGGCAAAAAACTTTAGTGGGGGTTGTATATAGACCCCCAAACTGTGGTGCTGATGTTGGGAATGGCATTAAACAGGAAATTAGAGACACATGCAATAAAGGAACATCTGTAATTATGGGTGACTTTAATCTGCATATAGATTGGGCAAATCAAATTAGTTACAATACCGAAGAGGGGGAATTCCTGGAGTGTATACGGGATGGTTTTCTGGACCAGTACATTGAGGAACTAACTAGAGAACAGGCCATCCTAGACTGGGTATTGTGTAATGAGAAAAGAATAATTGTCAATCTAGTTGTGCGATACCCCTTGGGGATGAGCTAGCATAATATGATAGAATTCTTCATCAAGATGGAGAGTGATATAGTTGACCTTGAGACTGGGGTCCTGAATCTTAATAAAGGAAACTACGATGGTATGAGGTGTGGGTTGGCTATGATGGATTGGGAAATATTACTTAAAGGGATGATGGTGGATAGGCAATGGCAAACATTCAAAGTGCACTTGGGTGAACTGCAACAATTGTTTATTCCTGTCTGGCGCAAAAGTAAAACAGGAAAGGTGGCCAAATCACGGCTTACAAGGGAAATTAGAGATGGTATTAGATCCAAGGAAAAGTCATACAAATTGGCCAGAAAAAACAACAGACCTGAGGATTGGGAGCAGTTTAGAATTCAGCAAAAGAGGACCAGTGTATTGATTAAGAAGGGGAAAATAGAGTACGAGAGTAAGCTTACAGGGAACATAAAAACTGACTGTAAAAGTTTATATAGGTATGTGAAAAGATAGAGATTGGTGAAGGCAAATGGAGGTCCCTTACAGTCAGAAACAGGGGAATTTATAATGGGGAACAAAGAAATGGCTGACCAACTAAATACATACTTTGGTTCTGTCTTCACAAAGGAGGACACAAATAACATACCAGAAATGTTGGGGAACACAAGGTTTAGTGAGAGGGAGGAACTGAAAGAAATCAGTATTAGTAGGAAAATGGTGCTGGAGAAATTGATGGCACTGAGGGCCAATAAATCCCCAGGGCCTGTTAAACTACATCCCAGAGTACTTAAGCAAGTGGCCCTAGAAATATCAGATACATTGGTGCATCTTCTGAGATTCTATAGACTCTGGAACAGTTCCTACAGATTGGTGGGATAGCTAATGTAACACCACTATTTAAAAAGGAAGGTAGAGAGAAAACAGGGAATTATAGACCAGTCAGCCTGGCATTGGTAGTGGGGAAAATTCTAGAATCCATTATAAAAGATTTAATAGCCGAGCACGTGGAAAACAGTGGAAGAATCGGACAGAGTCAGCATGGGTTTATGAAAGAGAAATCATGCATGACAAATCTACTGGAATTTTTCGAGAATGTAACTAGTAGAGTTGATGAGGGGGAGCCAGTGGATGTGCTTTATTTGGACTTTCAGAAGGCTTTCGACAAAGTCCCGCATAAGAGATTAGCATGTAAAATTAAAGCGCTTGGGATTGGGGGTGGTGTATTGAGATGGATAGAAAACTGGTTGGCAGACAGGAAACAAAGAGCAGGAATAAACGGGTCTTTTTCCAAATGGCAAGCAGTGACTAGTGGGGTACCACAGGAATCGGTGCTGGGACTCCAGCTATTCACCATATTTATTAATGATTTAGATGAGGGAACGAAATGTAATATCTCCAAATTTGCAGATGACACAAAGCTGGGTGGGAAGTTGAGCTGTGAGGAGGATACAGAAATACTTCAGTGTGATTTGGGCAAGCTGAGTGAGTGGGCAAATACATGGCAGATGCAGTATAATGTGGATAAACGTGAGGTTATCCATTTTGGTAGCAAAAACAGGAAGGCAGATTATTATCTGAATGGCTATAAATTGAGAGAGGGGAATATGCAACAAGACCAGGGTGTCCTTGTACACCAGTCGCTGAAGGTAAGCATGCAGGTGCAGCAGGCGGTAAAGAAGGCAAGTGGTACGTTGGCCTTCATAGCGAGAGGATTCAAGTGCAGGAGCAAGGATGTCTTACTGCAATTATACAGGGCCTTGGTGAGACCACACCTGGAATATTGTGTGCAGTTTTGGTCTCCTTATCTGAGGAAGGAGGTTCTTGCTATAGAGGGAGTGCAGCAAAGGTTTACCAGACTGATTCCTGGGATGGCGGGACTGACATATGAGGAGAGATTGAGTCAGTTAGGATTATATTCGCCGGAGTTCAGAAGAATGAGGGGGGATCTCATAGAAACCTATAAAATTCTAACAGGCCTAGACAGGGTAGATGCAGGAAGAATGTTCCCGATGTTGGGGGAGTCCAGAACCAGGGGTCATAGTCTGAGGATATGGGGTAGACCATTTAGGACTGAGATGAGGAGAAATTACCTTACCCAGAGAGTGGTGAGCCCGTGGAATTCGTTACCACAGAAAGTAGTTGAAGCCAAAACATTGTATGTTTTCAAGAAGGAGCTCTTGGGGCGAAAGGGGTCAAAGGACATGGGGAGAAAGCAGGAGCAGGCTATTGAGTTGGATGATCAGCCATGATCATAATGAATGTCGGAGCAGGCTCGAATGGCCTACTCCTGCTCCTAGTTTCTATGTTCTATGTTTCTATATAAATTTACCTCTCTCCAGTTTTTATTGGATCTCAAGTTGAAATAGGCCTCGAAAGATTTCAAAACATCATCAAATTTGGCAGATGATTCATCAATAGCTTGTTGTGCAATTGATGTCATCTGCTATTGGCCCAATGGAGTAAAGAAGTGTACTAACTTGTTCTGCCAATTATTTTTTATTTAGACCTGCAGCAATGTTGTATCTTAAAAATCTTCTCCTCCAAAAACTCCACTTGTGTGACTGGTCTGGGCCATGGTGAATCCCAGTGGTGCTGGAAGTGTGGAACTGTAATCCAGTTTTGATTTTAAAATGCGTGGGTTACAGCTTTAAGAGATTACAGGCTTCCAAGACGGTGTCGCTGATTACTGCTGAACAAAGGATCTTCGTAAGCCGCACTTGCCAGATTTTGGCAGCCTTTTCAAAATGGCAGTGGTGTACTTCTGTCTGAAGAAGGCAGGACCACAATGGTGGTGTAGGTTGGCTGGCTGCCAATGTAATTAATTTGGTGATATCATGTTATGACTCAGGGGTTTTGGAAAATAACCGTGGGCTTGCTGTTTCTGAACCTGGACGACCACAGGGTACCCAGAGCAGACAAAATGAATTATTAATGATTTTCTTCTTGCCGGAGCCATGTGCTCTTGTGTTTAGTGACGAGTTTCTTTCAAACAGCACTTATGACTGAATGACTTAAAGGGGTTTATCAGGACAAGCTGGCCTAGAATTTTAAAATTTTACCTCAGCCTTGCAGGCTGCAAGTGCTGTTTGCGGAAGCTGGACTTCCAGGGGGGATGCAATGGAGTCTTCTGCTTGAGTAAAACCTCTACCTTTCCTGTCCACTTCCAAGCTCTTGTGTCTCTGGCTCTGTTTTTTTCTGTTGCGTTTTCTCAGTGTCTGCAGCTTCAGTTGGGAGTTTGGTTCAGTGCAGGATCCACTGAAGATGTCATTTTTCTTACTTGCTCAGCATTCTTGTGGGGGTGGGGTTTTAATCACAAGGCTGCCACCGTGAAGAATCCTGCTTCAGACACCATGAAGTAGGCTTCCATCTGGAGCATGTTAACAGCAAGTATTTATTAGCAACTCATAACTATATACATTTTTACAGTAGAAGGTACAGGTGTGGAGCTGATCCCATTCTAGGTCTTAACCTAACTGTGTCCATCTCCAGACTGACCCTGGCTCTGGGTCAGGTGTCTTCTCGCATCACTGTTTGGGCGGCCCTGTATTCAGTCCCACATTGACCTTTTACATACCAGACCCTTCGACTACAAGGGAAGGGAACAGGTTGGTGCTTGGGGTGGGAAGTACTGCTCCTTGTCAGAACACTACTGTGTGCAATGGTCGCATCTTTAATGTGTTGACCTGCTTTGTTTCTTCCTGGGCCACGAAGCCTCCTATACAATACCAGTTTTTCATGTTCCACTGTCTATTTTCCTTCACTTCTTCATACACTTCCTGAATCTCACATATTTCCCTCAATGCTCACAGTGTTCCATTTTTTGACTCCTGCAAATATCACTTCTGCCATTTAACCATCTCCTTTTCTCCACCTGAGTGCTTCACAGATCATCTATTTCTTTTCCTCTTTTTTTCTTCCTCCCTCCCTTGTTCTGTTCCTTTTTAAATGCTGCTCATCTGTAATATATACCAGTCCTAAGGCAGGGTTTAAAACTTGAATCATCAGCTTCTATGTGAGATTGATGTTGCCTGATCTGCTGAATATGTCCAACTGTTTCTGTTTTTGTTTTCAGATTTCCTATACTATTTGGCTTTTGGTTACTCTAAGCTAGTAACATTTTCCTTTAACTAGTATTTATATGTAAATTGGACTGTACCCCTTATAACATTTAGGAGCAGCATGATACAAAATCTCTAACATTTGAATACACTGCCACTAACTCATGATGCAGGCTCAACAACAATTAAGGCATGTCAAGCTAGCAAAATGCAATGGTTTTAGTGGTACTGCTGACACTTGTTAGTCTGGTCTGATGGAAAATAACTGCTAAATTGAAGTCTAATAAACAGTCAGCACCTTTGCTGTGCAGATAACCTGCATTCATACAGCGCCTTTAATGTACTACAATGTCCAAGGATCTTCACAGGAGCATT
Source organism: Carcharodon carcharias (assembly GCF_017639515.1). NCBI lineage: Eukaryota > Metazoa > Chordata > Chondrichthyes > Lamniformes > Lamnidae > Carcharodon > Carcharodon carcharias. Next base: position 34,630,553 of record NC_054473.1, read on the forward strand.
GTAAAACTAAATATGACATTGACCCGCATAAAAAGATATGTGGCATATGATCAAATGTTTTGTCAAAGGGAGATAGGTTTTAAGGAAATTCTGAAAGGAGGAAAGAGAGGTAGACAGGCAGAGAGATTTAGGGAGGGAATTCCGCAGCATAGAACTGGGGCAGATGAAGGCACAACCACCAATAATGGAGCAACTAAAAATGGGGATCTTCAAGAGGGTTGTGGAGCTGGAGGAGATTACAGAAATAGAGGACGAAATCATAGAGGGTTTGAAAACAAGGATGAGAATTTTTAAATCATGACATAGCTTAACTGGCAGCCAATGTAGACAATGAGCAAAGGGATGGTAGGTGAATGGGATTTGGCACAGGCAAGGGCACAGGCAGCAGAGTTTTGGAAGTCCTGAAGTTTACGAAAGGTAGGATCTTGGAAATTGGCCAGGAATCCACTGGAGTAGTCAAGTCTAGAGGTAACAAAGGCTTGGATGATGTTTCAGCAGCAGATGAGCTGAGGCAGGGGTACAGTTCGGTGATGTTATTGAGATTCAATTGAAACCTCTGCTGATTTCTCTTGGATGAGGCTGTCAGTTTTACCAAAATTTTCCGAAACAGTAAACAAACAAAAAGTAATAAAGCATTAATTTTAACAAGAAAAAAACAATGCAACATTTTCTTTTTTAGCTCAACAACAAAGAAGCGTCAGCAGACCAATACATGAGCGTCCATTTTTGGGTGCTTCATCTGCACAGTGTTAACAACAGTGGGGCCAGAGGGACCCAGACTTCAACATAATGTAGATGGAGATGCAGTCAATACAGCTTAGTTCCAGGTAAGTGATCAGGTTGTATTTCAGGGGTCTGGATGAGGATTGGGTGGACCTTGGAGCCTGTGAGCGGTGTTCGGGTGAGAAGATAGCAGGAATTGGAAATACTATTCAGGTCTCAGCAGGAGGTCAGAGATCAAGACCAGGCATGGTGGCAGTTATGGTAAGCACTTAAATTACTATTTTATTTACTGCGGAGGTGTATTAGAATTGGTTTTCACTGGGTCAACTAGCACTGGTTGCTTCAGGCCAATTCAAAGTCGCAACAGGGACCAGAAACAGGCTTTAGGTCCCTTATTTGCATATGCAAATGAACCAATGCGAATTTCTGACGTGGGTAAAGGGTGCTACTTTTTTGTTTTTTCCCTATGTGGTGTATTCTGGTCTGAAGTGCATGTGTACCTGTTGTCTGCTATTTTGGTATCTTAAGAGACCATGTAACGTCTACAAAACAGGCGCTCCTCAGTCTCTTCTGTTCCTGACAAATAACTATAACGATAACCTTACTAATGGATTCAGACACAAATTAGAAACAGGTGGTGCTTTATGAGTTAACTGTTACATTCACAATTTTGGAAAATATAGAGATGTGAAGGCTAAAAGATGGACAAACACAAGATTAGAAGGTAGACTGTGATTAAGGCACCAAAGAGATAAAAGAGGCAGAGGCAAGTATGGAGAACCATATGTCATTTATACAGTGTTAGAAAGGGGGCATTTCAGATACCAAAAGGCCCCAATGTTTAAAGCTTAAAAGATAGAATTACTGTAAAAGTTTTCTCACCCGGCTCTTAAATTTTCCTTTCTGTCCGGAACTCAATAACTGTTGCTGGAATATAGCCCTTGAGGTGATATCAAACTTCCAACAACAAAAAATTGCATTTATGTAATGCCTTATCCATAGGAAACTATCCCAAGGTGCTGCACAGGAAGTGTAAACAGGTAAAATTAACACCGAACCAAAGAAAGAAAAGTAGGAGAGGAGAGTAAATCTTTATCAATGAATAAGGAAGGTCCTGGAAGAGGAGAAGTTTAGTGAGGAAATTTCAGAGCTTAGGGCTACCAATGGAGCAAGTGGGGCATGTGTAAGGGGCTAGAATGAAGAAATATGTGGAAGAGAATTTTAAATTGGAGGTGTTTGTGAAAAGGGGCCAACGTAGATCAGGAAGCACAGGGGTGATGTGTGAATGAGGTTAGGATATGGGGAGAATTTTGGATGAATACGATTTTGTGGAGGATGGAAACTGAGAGACTGGCCAGCAGAGTGTCTGAATAGTCAAGTCTGAAAGTAACTAAATCTTGGGTAGAGGTTTCAGGAACAGATGGACCAAGGTAAAGGTGGAATCAGGGAATCATATGGCAGCAGAATCAGGCGACCTTGATCTAAAGCCCTGTTCAGGGTGAAATAGGATGTTGAGGTGAGAGAACAGGGTTTGTGGCGGGGCTGTCAAAGACATGGCTTCAGTCTTCTAAATGCTTAACTGAAGGAAACTGCAGCTCACCCAGGTCTGGATGCCAGACATGTGAACTGACAATACAGAGAAAGTGGATGGTGAGGCAGAGCTGGGTGTCTTCAGCATACATGTGTACCAGATGTTGTGTCTTTGGACAATGTCATCAAGGACATAATGTAGATGAGAGAGAGGAAGGGACACAAGAATACAACCTTGGGGAACCCCAGAGGTAATGCTGTGAGGGCGAGACAGAAGCCATGGTTACATAGGCAAGAATAGGCAAGAGCACAGCACTACTTAGTTGGAGAATGGAGAAGCAGCACTGGAAAAGATTGGCATAGTCAGCCATGTCAAAGGTTGCAGAGGAATCAAAAATGATGAGGAAGGATTGTGCATTGTGGTCACTGTCACAGAGGGTGCATTTGTGACTTTGAAAAGGGCCATTTCTGTGTTGAGGAAAGGTTCATGGGAAAAGGTGCAAACATGGAGATATGGGGAAAGATGGGCATGTAATTTGAAGCGGACACCATGCTCAAAGACTCCAATGACTATTTTTCATATATCTGTCTACAGTGAGTGTTTAACAGAGTACTAAATTACAGGAAAAAAATCACTGATAATCCCAATCCTGTTCATATTTTGTCCAACAATGGGCACTTTCCAGTGGAGGTCACTGGACAGTGATCAGGAACAGAAACGCCAGTTGAGTTTTCCTATCTGTAGTTCCGGGACATAGGGTGGAATTTGCCAGTCCCCTCTGCAGGGAGTTTAGTGGTGGTGGGGGCTAGGGGGGAACAATGCGATGGAAGCTGAAAAATCAATTTCCCAGAGGCGGATCTTCCCTCCCGCCTGCCATGATGGATCGCAATTCCCGCCAAAGGCCAGCATAAAACTGATTTGCATCCGGTTACCTGATACAGATGAAGGCCCGACAGGAATCACAGCCTGATTGTCCGTGCCACCACTCTGGACCAACATGGCATGTACATGTCGGCACTTACCTTAAGAAGGCCTGGGGCAGCCTGCAGAGATGAGGAGAAGATGGGGTCCCCCAGCGACCGGACCCTGGAACATCGCTTGCAGCAGTGGGTGGGTGGGGCATCAACTACGTGGATGTTCACTGCAGCATCATCCAGGAGGTGGTTCTTCATAGAGCAGCGAATTGTTCCAGGGTTCGGATCTCCACACTGTAGGCAGAAGGCTTCAGGAGGTATTGGTGGGCAGCAAGGGTCTGAGCTGGGGGCAGGGGGCTGGGGCATAGACATGGAGGAGAGAATGAAGTAGTGGGGTGGCTGTGCAGGCCTAGAGGTGGGTTGGGGGTGACATGGGAAAGAGAGGGATTGTGCAGGGATTGTGATATGGGTGAGTGTTTCAGAGCAGGACGGTGGGAAGGGCTGTGTTGGAGTGTGGGCGGTTCGGGGGGATGGGGGGGTGGGGGCTTGGGGGGCAGTAGGTCTGTAGATGGACATTAGGGGGATGAAAAGGTGTGGAAAGGCATGGGTGGGTTCAGAGGGTGTAGACAGCCATGGGGGGGGTGGTGTGCAGAGGGGAAAGGGGTTCAGAGGGAGGGATCAGTGGGTGGCGGGGGGAGGGGTAAAGGCATTAAACTGGACTTCGAATGTTACTAACAGCATGGCTGCTCGCAACTGTGCAGAGCTTCGAGGTGGAGACCTCGAGATGCTGCATGGGAGTTGGGTCATCGGGGGTGGGCAGAGACGCAGGTCAGCTCAACTGGATAATTGAAGGGGAACCCCAGCATGTAGTACTGACAATGCTAGGGCCTTGGGACAGATGAGAGTATGAAGTGGAAAGGTTCAGCGTGTGGGAGAATTCTTGCACGTGGCTCACAAGGGCCCTGGCAAAGACCTTTACCTCCCTGAACATGCCTGATCCCGGGGGACATGGAGTGTCCCACGGAATTTGATGGAGGTGGGTTGGGGGGTGCGGGTGGGGTGCGCACACAGGCTTGGGACTATCGCAAATAAACCACATCAGACATGATTAAAGTGCAAGTGAACTATATTTACAAAAGTGTGATATGTGTAACAACTGCTTCTGAATTCAGAGTTTCTTAATTTTTCTCTCCCTAACACTTCCGCCTCCTCCTGCTGCAGACATGTGTCCGCGCAGTGACCACCAGAATGTGAGGCCCTTCCTAAACAAGAACTAATACCCACTGAGGTGTGTGTGCCACTGGGGCAGGTGAACGTTGCAGGTGTCTGCTGTGACGCCTCTACAGGTTCACTTTCCTCCAATTAGCGGGCAGTCAGCGTGAATCAGGCGCTGCAGCGCTCAGCGCAGCCTGGGCGGAGGGGGGGCGGGGGGGCAGGAGGAGCGCGAGCACTGAGGTTCATGCATGTGCCGGGGTGCATGCAGTAAAATCTCCCTGTCTGTCTGAGGGAGCTGAAGGTTTTTAACGTTACAAATAAAGAATTTTAAAATAGTGAAACCATGTCCCCCTCATGTGATTCTGTCACATGAGCAGGGGCGTGTAAAATATGAGAGCAAAAGTTTTGTTTTTTTTTAAATCGCTGGACGGAGTCTCGTCCTGCTTGTGGATGAGGTTTGGCCAAAAATGCAAAGGAAGCTTGGCCTTTTTGCCCACCCACCCGCCAATCGGTTGGACGGGCAGTGAAAAATTCAGGTCAATTAGTTCCTTAAGGGCCTTAATAGGCTGCTCAATTGTTGGCAAGCGCACTGCCGACTCCTGCACGCGCCTGCTGACTGAAATATCGCGTGTCATTTTACGCTCGCTTGGGTCGGGCGCATTCCCTCCCAACGAGTGCAACGTTCTGCCCCTGAAGACTTGCCCCCATGCGGTTTTCATCTCCCTGTTTGACCTCCCCCTCCCATCCAGTGGACAGAAGACATCTCTCCCGGCCTGCACTCGATTGAGCAGCACCCCAGGGGAGGCGTTGCTGAATTAGGGCGTCGGAGCTCCCTGCCCTCTTCAGGCCCCTTTCCTCCCTCAGCGTTGGGTTGGTTGGTTGCCAAATGCGCGCCTTTTAAATATTGCACCCGTACGTGAGAGCGGGGCACGTGCCAGCCAGCCTGCCCTACCGCACAAAACATCAGGAAACCCCCAACTGCATAATTAATGAGGCCAGGGTCACACGATACGGCGCAAATTCCCGGCGGCCTCCACGGCAAGAAACACTCCCCATCCCCACCCCCGACACAGCGGGAAACACTCCCCATCCCCACCCCCGACACAGCAGGAAACACTCCCCATCCCCACCCCCACACTCCCCATCCCCACCCCCACACTCCCCATCCCCACCCCCGACACGACAGGAAACACTCCCCATCCCCACCCCCACACTCCCCATCCCCACCCCCACACTCCCCATCCCCACCCCCGACACAGCAGGAAACACTCCCCACCCCCACCCCCACACTCCCCATCCCCATCCCCACCCCCACACTCCCCATCCCCATCCCCGACACGGCAGGAAACACTCCCCATCCCCACCCCCACACTCCCCATCCCCACCCCCACACTCCCCATCCCCACCCCCGACAGGGGAACATAATCCTGGAATGGAAAATTCCACCCACACAGACCAATTGTGGCAGTTGTACAGTTGGCTGAACCAGAGATTATGTCTGGCATGTTCCCCACCTGTATGGTTCGGTACTAAACCGTGTAGCGGATCAATCAAATGAGACACTGTGGGGATGAATTTATTATTCCAGTTTTAATTATTTCGCCTGGAAGCATTTAATTATTCCATGGCTGTGATAAACTGAAAGCCAACAGCATCTACATTACAGTGAACTTACGGTTTTACTTGACAGTTAGAGAATAAAGCAATTATGTTATTATTTCTCTTTTTAAAATTAGACAGGTTTGCTGACATGATCAGTTAACGTTCACAGTGGTTTGATAAGGATTTATAAATAAAACTAATGTTAGGTGGCCATGCAGTGTACAGCACTGTGTTCCCCCAACAAACCAGCAGGTGGCACCACACTAAATTTAAATTGGAAGTGAACTTGGCTTTTCTGTCTCCTGTCTGGACCAAGGTTAGGGTTAGGAAATCACCACTTCTCTATTTACCTGGTTTTCACTCATACATCTTTCAAACTTATATCATAAGCTAATGTCTTTTAATTCAGTTCCTCAATCCAAAAAAAGCAAGGACACTAAATGTTGTATGTTAACATGATTGAAAGTATTTACAATAATATTTGTTGGTAGAAGGATACCTTTTCAAATGGATTAGTCATCATGGACCACCCCATTTAAATTATACTACTATATAATATTTATACTATAAAAGTAACGCATGCAAAGAGTATCTTACAGTGCAGAAGGCAGCCACTCGGCCCATTATGTCTGCATCGGCTTCTCTGAATGAGCAGTTCACCTAGTCCCATTCCCTCACCTCCACCCCATAACCCTGCACATTCTTCCTTTTCAGATAACAGTCTAATTCCCTTTGTATGCTTCGATTGAACCTGCCTCCACCACCCTTTCAGGCAGTGCATTCTAGACCTTAACCATTCACTGTGTGAAAAAGATTTTCCTCATGTCGCTTTTGTTTCTTTTGCCAATTACTTTAACTCTGTGCCCTCTCATTTTCAATCTTTTCATGAGTGGGAACAGTTTTTCCCTATCCACTCTATCCAGTATTGCCCATGTTGAATCTCATATTTCAATACAATCAACACTCATTCTTCTAAACTCCAGGGAGTTTAGACCTAATGTACACAACTTCTCATCCTAGAACCCTCTCTCACCCAAGGAGCCAACATAGTGAACCTTCACTGCAAGAGTATCCTTCCTTAAAAATGGAAACCAGAACTGTGCACAGTATTCAAGGTTTGGCCTCACCAGAGCCTTGTACATTTGTAACAAGACTTCTTTATTCTTGTACAGTACTCCAATTTCCTTTCAATAAAGGCCAACATGCCATTTGCCTTCCTAACTGCTTGCTGTGCCTGTCTGTTAACTTACAATGTTCCTTGTATGAGTACTTCCAAGTCCCTTGATAGAGGTGTATAAGATTATGAGGGACATAGATAGGGTGTAAAGAAAGGTACTTTTTCCATTAGTAGAGGGGTCAATAACCAGGGGGGCATAGATTTAAAGTAAGAGGTAGAAGGATAAGAGGGGAATTGAGGAGAAATTTCTTCATCCAGATGGTGGTGGGAATCTGGAACTCAGTGCCTGAAAGGGTGGCTGAATCAGAAGCTCTGGCAACACTTAAGAAGTGTTTAGATATTCACTTGTGTTGCCATAGCCTCCAGGGCTTTGGCTCAAGTACTGGAAAATGGGATTAGTGTAGTCAGATCTTTGTTGATCGGCACAGACACGATGGGCCAAATGGCCTCCTTCTGTGCTGTAGACGTCTGAGTCCCTCTGGATATCAACATTCACAAAATTCATACCTCTTAAAAAACATTTTGCTTTTCCATTCTTTTTACCAAAGTGAATAACCTCACATCCCAATCATTTTACTCCATTTTCTACCTTGTTACCCAATCACTCAACCTGTCTATGTTTTTCTGCAGCCTTTTTGTATCCTCCTCACAACTTGCATTCCCACTTAGCTTTGTATCAGCAGCAAACTTAGGTATGCTACTCTCTGTCTCTTCATCTAAGCCTTTCATATAGATTGTAAATAACTGAGGCCCCAGCACTTATCCTTGCAGCACTCCACTATTCACTGCCTGCCAACTTGAAAATGCTCCATTTATCCCTACTCTTTTGCTTCCTGTCAATCCTCTATCCATGCTAAAGTATTATCTGGACTCCATGAGCCCTTATCTTTTGTGTGACACCTTATCAATGCCTTTTTAAAATCCAAGTATGCTACATTTACTGGTTCCCCTTTATCTACCCTACTAGTTACTTCCTTAAAAAAACTCTAATAAGTTTGTTAAACATGATTCTTGCTACACAATATATAGAATTCAAATTTTGTACAAGGTTGAACTTGCCTGGTGCCCAATGCCACTGGGTATACCCGGAGGTATTTGTGTCAGTCTTAGTTCTCTGGCATGCTCACCTCCTAGGTGAGACTTCCAACCAACTCTGTGCTGTACACTTGGTGGTTAGAATATGTTCCCACCTCCCATTAAGCCCAGTTCCTACCACTGCTCAGTTATTTTGCAGACTACCTGGAAAGTCGTGGCAGTGTTCTGTCTAACTTTCATTGAGTGTGCACAAATTACATGTTGCACTGCGTGGTCCCTTTAAGATTGGTGCAAGCATCTTAAAGGGAATGTTGCTTGTGCACAGCAATTTCCCAAATGCTGCACAACCGCTTGGCTTAGAAGAAACATTGCTCCGCGGACTCCAGTTGAGTAACTATGGTGTTCCCAATGGGAATTTTAAAGCTCTGCTCCAGAATGCTTTCAGATAGCATCCAGTAATGCCCACTCCATTGCCAACAGGTGCTTGTGTTACGCTCATGAATATTTAAAAAAAATATGTTAAGCATCAAAATATGCATTTTGGTTATGTAAGATTACAACTGAATTAATCTCTCCATTACAAAATTTATGAGAAAGTAACCAGTCACAATTTAAACAACTGCAGACAAATTGTAGGGAATATAATTACAGACCCCAGTGTTACGTCAATGATTCCTGTTTCCATAGCAATTCTGTGGTCATCCCTTTCTGTAAGGAGGAGAAAAAACTCTCATTGTATATAACTCTTTGTGGAGCTGCTTATAAAAAGCAACAAAATTCTCAAAGTGAACCAATTTCCTTTTCCATTCATTCTGCTACTTAATAGCAGGAACTGTTAGAGAAAGACCCATTTTATGTACAGAAGCAAGATTGTGCTCAATCTTCTACTTAAATAACATACCACACTTTATTTGTCTTTAAAAAGATTCATTACCTTTTGGTGTAGGGCGGCCGAGTTGTGTTCTTAATGATAGAGTTGGTCTGCAGACACTTCTTGGGTGGAAATATTAAGTTTTTTACAATACATTCAGCAGCAACTACACACATGCTTTCAACTCCAACTCTAACTCAACAATGACTGCTGAGATAGCCCGCGCTACTCTCCTATTGGTTACTATAGATCATGCGATCTTCCTTAACAAGTATTATTCTTAAAGGTGCATTACACACTAAATAAAACCATAATTACTACATTCCTCCCCTTTAACTTGGCTATACATATTATATTTACAAGTAGATATTTTTCAAGACAACAGAATATGTACACTGGGTAAGGAATTTACAAGTTCAGTCTTTCAGGTAGTTTCCTAGTACATGTGGAACGTCACCGCTCCGCAACTTCAGATTCTTTGTCAGGAAACTTCTTTTCCGGAGTTGCTTGAATATCAGGTGCTATGGTGGGCACTTGCAGTTCTGTATCCTCAACTCTTACAGGAGAATCAGATATGTCAGTCCTGGGCTGACTATCCTCAACAGGAAACACATGATCACTGGTAGAACCAAATCTTGGTGATTTGTCTCACTGTTCCTTAAATGGTCCACATGTTTATGAATGATCTATCTACCTCCATGTGGTAAGACAGAGGTCCAAGTCACGGCACTTATTTCACCCGGTAACCACTTTGGTCCTTCCCTGAAATTTTTCACATACATCAGCTCTCCCACAGTAAATTTCCTCTCGCGACTATGTCCATTGTGTCTAGTTTTTTGGCTTCCCTGCCTCCTTTCCCTTCTAAATTCTGCATTACTAAGCTCAATCTTGTCCTGAGACAGCGTTTCAACAATAACTCCGCAGGTGTGACATCTGTTGTTGTGTGAGGGGTAGTCCTGTAATGAAAAAGAAAGTGTGCTAGCTTGGTTGCCAAGGAATCACCAGTTAGCTTTTTCATGCCTGCCTTGAACATCTGAACCGCCCTTTCAGCCAGTCTATTTGAGGAAGGGTGGTACGGTGCAGTTTTCACATGAGAGACACCATTGAGGCTGATAAACCATTGAAACTCAGCACTCATAAGTGCTGTGCTGTTATTGGAAGTGACTACTTTTGGTAGTCCGTGAATGGAAAATCTTTGACATAGTTTTTCAATTGCAGCGGCCGACGTTGGTGACTTCATCTCGTATACGTCCAACCATTTTGAATGGGCATCGACAATGAGCAGAAACATTGTTCCCAGGAAAGGTCCAATGTAGTTAATGTGTAACCGCATCCAGGGTCTACCTGGCCACTCCCATGGGTGTAATGGAGCTGTCACTGGCAACTTTTTCAGTTGCTGACATTGCACACAGTGCTTTACTAAGCTCTCTACTTCACCATTCATCCCAGGCCACCATAAATAGCTATGGTCTTCATTCAGGAAATTCCTGGGTGGGCATTGTGTAGTTCAATTAAAAGTGGCTCCCTTCCCTTTGGAGGAACTATCACTCATGCTCCCCACAATAAGATGTCATTCTGGCTGGTTATTTCATATCTTCTGTTGAAGTAGGGTTTCACTTCATCAGAAACGGGCTCCTGAGAACAACCACGTAGCATTGTTCTCGTACTTGAGATAGGACCGGGTCCCGACTTGTCCAGTCTCTGATCTGTCGAGCACATACCAGCGAGGAATCTAAGAAGTTTAACAGTAAAACAAGTTTCTGTGGAATTGGGACATGCTCATAATTTTCTTGTAAAAGCATATGACAAAGAACATCAGTGTTTGCAATTTGATTGCCAGGCCTATGTACAAAAATGTATTTTTATGCTGCCGGAATTAAAGCTCATCGTTGTATTCTTGCTGAGGCTATGGGTGGTATAGCCTTGCCCTCACTAAACAATCCTAGCAATGGTTTGAGGTCTGAAATGATTATAAATTGGCGGCTGTGTACATACTGGTGAAATTCTTGACACCAAAGATGATGGACAGGCCTTCTTTTTCAGTCTGCGAGTATCCCAATTCCACTGTGGTGAGCATTCCTGATACATAACCTATTGGCCATTCTGTGCCATCATCCACACAATGGCAGAGCCATTCCTCCCACTCTGTAGGGGAATGCGTCACATGTCAGCACCAATTCTTTCGTCTGGACATAATGCACGAATAGATTGGATGAGTGCAACAATTGTTTCACCTTTGTGAAAGCTTCTTTCTTGGGCACCTCCCAAGACCAACATTGGTTCTTTTTGAGTAGAGAATTCAGGGAGTCCAGTACTGTAGACAAATTGGGTAAGAACTGCTCACAATAGTTGATCATTCCTAGGAATGATTTGAGCTCCAGGGCGTTCTTTGGTGCAGGTGTCTCTCTTATGGCTCTCAGTTTCCCCTCAACGGGTAGAGGCCCTGTGAATCTACCTGGTGACCCAAATAGATTACCTCCCTCACTTGGAATGTGCACTTATCTTTTTTTAAATGCACTCCAGCTTGCAAGAAACATTTTAAGACTTCTTCTAAGTTTGCCAAATGCTCTTTTTCAGTGAATCCTGTCACAAATACATCGTCTAAATAGACTACAACCTGGGGTACTCTCTGCAGTAAGCTTTCCATTGTTCTCTAAATGATGACACAAGCGGAGGAGACACCAAAAGGCAACTGTGTATATTGGTACAACCCTTTGTGGATATTAATTGTGACAAATTCCCGGGAGGCATTATCCAATTTGAGTTGTTGATAAGCATGACTCCAGTCAAGCTTTGTGTATGTTGTCCCTCCTGCCAGCTTGGCATACAGGTCTTTGATTTTTGGAATGGGGTGTCTGTCTAGCTTAGCTACTTTATTAACAGTCAGTTTGTAGTCTCCACAAATTCGGACACTTTGGTCAGGTTTAGGGACAGGGACTATGGGTGCTGCCCATTCTGAGAGCTGAACAGGTTGTATCTAGTCTGTTCAGTTCAATGTCTACTTTTTCTCACAGGGCATATGGTACTGGTCTCATCTTCATGAAGCAAGGAGTTGCTTCCGGATCCACGTGAATCTTGGCCCCAGGTCCTGGATTTTCCCCAGTCGGCCCTTGAAGACATTGGCGAACTTTCTAAGTAACTCTGTTGGCCCACTTGCTCTCAACTGGAAAATTTCAGCCCATTCTAACCTGATCTCCTTTAACCAATTTCGCCCCAGGATGGTTGGCTCTTCACCTGCTACCACCATCAAGGGTAGCTTTGCCGATTGGCTTCCATAATGGACAGTTACTCAGCTTATGCCTTTTACTTGAATGTCTTCATCTGTATATGTTTTAATTTGGTGGCTCCTTCTTCTAAACTTAATTGATATTCAAATATCTGAAGGTATGTTTGCCAATTACAGTACTGGAAGCTCCCATTTCCACTTCCATTCTAACAGATTTGCCATTTATTTTCATTGTGTTAAATATTGGTTCTGTCTTTCCAACTTTCAGATTAAACAATGAGTAAGTGTCTGAATTTGTTGTTTCAAGCTCTTCTACATTGTAGGTTTCATTGGGCTTCTTCTTTTATTTACAAGCCTGCTTGAATCTTTCCTTGCATTACATCATCATATGTTAATTTCTGTGGCAATAGTAGCATTCAATTTTTTTAAACTGCCAATCGCTAAAAGACTGCTTGTTTCCACCTCTTTTAAAATTATTCTTTGATTTCACTGCTAAGTTATTTTTCATTATTCTTCAGCTAGTGAGGCTGTTTCCTGCTTCTTGGCAGTCTCACTTTTGCAAACCTCTTTCAGTTAAGCTTTCCCGCCCAATGTGGAGGACGGCACCATTTTGCGCGCCCTGTATTGCTTTTGAATATCTTCGCTTCCCATGGCCAATGGTATCTCCTAGCACCTTCTTTAAATCCAGGTTCACTTTAGCCAATAATCTTTTCTGAATAGAGTCCTCTTTCATAGAAACATTAGAAACATAGAAACTAGGAGCAGGAGTAGGCTATTTGGCCCTTCGAGCCTGCTCCACCATTCATTGTGATCATGGCTGATCATCCAACTCAATAGCCTGCTCCCGCTTTCTCGCCATACCCCTTGATCCCTTTCACCCCCAAGAGCTATATCTAACTCCTTCTTGAAAACATACAATGTTTTGGTCTCAACTACTTTCTATGGTAACGAATTCCACAGGCTCACCACTCTCTGGGTGAAGAAATTTCTCCACATCTCAGTCCTAAGTGGTCTATCCAATATCCTCAGACTGTGACCCCTGGTTCTGGACTCCCCCACCATCGGGAACATCCTTCCTGCATCTACCCTTTCTAGTCCTGTTAGAATTTTATAGGTTTCTATGAGATCCCCCCTCATTCTTCTGAACTCCAGTGAATATAATCCTAATCGACTCAATATCTCCTCATATGTCAGTCCTGCCATCCCAGGAATCAGTCTGGTAAACCTTTGCTGCACTCCCTCTATAGCAAGAACATGCTTCCTCAGATAATGAGACCAAAACTGCACACAATATTCCAGGTGTGGTCTCACCAAGGCCCTGTACAATTGCAGCAAGACATCACTGCTCCTGTACTCAAATCCTCTGGCTATGAAGGCCAACATACCATTTGCCCTCTTTACCGCCTGCTGCACCTGCATGCTTACCTTCAGCAACTGTTGTACGAGGACACCCAGGTCTTGTTGCACATTCCCCTCTCTCAATTTATAGCCATTCAGATAATAATCTGACTTCCTGTTTTTGCTACCAAAATGGATAACCTCACATTTATCCACATTATACTGCATCTGCCATGCATTTGCCCACTCATTCAGCTTGTCAAAATCACACTGAAGCATCTCTGCATCCTCCTCACAGCTCATCCTCCCACCCAACTTTTTGTCATCTGCAAATTTGGAGATATTACATTTAATTCCCTCATCTAAATCATTAATATATATCATGAATAACGGGTCCCAGCACCGATCCCTGTGGTACCCCACTAGTCACTGCCTGCCATTTGGAAAAAGACCCATTTATTCCTACTCTTTGTTTCCTGTCTGTCAACCAGTTTTCTATCCATCTCAAAACACTACCCCCAATCCCATGCGCTTTAATTTTACATGCTAATCTCTTATGTGGGACTTTGTCAAAAGCTTTCTGAAAGTCCAAATAAACCACATCCACTGGCTCCCCCTCATCAACCCTACTAGTTACATCCTCGAAAAATCCCTGTAGATTTGTCAAGCATAATTTCCCTTTCATTAATCCATGCTGACTCTGTCCGATTCTGCCACTGTTTTCCACGTGCTCAGCTATTATATCTTTTATAATGGACTCTAGAATTTTCCCCACTACCGATTTCAGGATGACTGGTCTATAATTCCCCATTTTCTCTCTGCCTTCTTTTTTAAATAGTGGTGTTACATTAGCAACCCTCCAATCTGTAGGAACTGTTCCAGAGTCTATAGAATCTCAGAAGATGCACCAATGCATCCACTATTTCTAGGGCCACTTCCTTAAGTACTCTGGGATGTAGATTATCAGGCCCTGGGGATTTATTGGCCTTAAATCCCATCAATTTCCCCAACACCATTTCCCTACTAAAACTGATTTCTTTCAGTTCCTCCCTCTCACTAAACCCTGTGTTCCCCAACATTTCTGGTATGTTATTTGTGTCCTCCTTTGTGAAGACAGAATCAAAGTATGTATTTAGTTGGTCAGCCATTTCTTTGTTCTCCATTATAAATTTGCCTATTTCTGACTGTAAGGGGCCTACATTTGTCTTCACCAATCTCTTTCTCTTTACATACCTATATAAACTTTTACAGTCAGTTTTTATGTTCCCTGTAAGCCTACTCTCGTGCTGTATTTTCCCCTTCTTAATCAATCCCTTGGTCCTCTTTTGCTGAATTCTAAACTGCTCCTAATCCTCAGGCCTGTTGTTTTTTTCTGCCCAATTTGTATGCCTCTTCCTTGCATCTAATACCATCTCTAATTTCCCTTGTAAGCCATGGTTTGGCCACCTTTCCTGTTTTACTTTTGCCCCAGACAGGAATAAACAATTGTTGCAGTTCACCCATGTGGTCTTTGAATGTTTGCCATTGCCTATCCACCATCATCCCTTTAAGAAACATTTCCCAATCCATCATAGCCAACTTGCGCCTCATACCATCATAGTTTCCTTTATTAAGATCCAGGACCTGAATCTCAGAATTAACTATGTCACTCTCCATCTTGATGAAGAACTCTATCATATTATGGTTGCTCATCCCCAAGGGGCCTCAACTAGATTGCCAATTATTCCTTTCTCATTGCGCAAACCCAGTCTAGGATGGCCTGTTCTCTAGCTGGTTCCTCAATGTATTGGTCCAGAAAACTATCCCATATACACTCCAGGAATTCCTCCTCTACAGTGTTTGATTTGCCCAATCTATATGCATATTAAAGTCACCCATAATTACAGATGTTCCTTTATTACATGCATCTCTAATTTGCCATTCCCAACATCACCACTACAGTTTGGGGGTCTATATACAACCCCCACTAACGATTTTTGCCCCTTAGTGTTTCTCAGCTCTACCCGTACAGATTCCACATCATCGGAGCTAATACCTTTCCTCACTAATGCATTAATTTCCTCTTTAACCTTTAATCAACTCCACCACATTTTCCTTTCTGACTGTCCTTCCTAAATACTGAATACCCCTGGATGTTCAGTTCCCATCCCTGGTCACACTGCAGCCATGTCTCCATAATCCCAACTATATCATACCTGTTTACATCTATTTGCGCGATTAATTCATCCACTTTATTGTGAATGCTCCTTGCGTTAAGGCACAAAGCCTTAAGGCTTGTCTTTTTAACATTACTTGTCCCGGTCCCATTATTTTCCACTGAGGCCCTGTTTGATTCTTGCCCTTGATTTCTCTGACTAGCGCTTTTCTTATTCTGCTTTCTGTCTTTTGTTCTTGTCTTTGATTCCCCTTCCTCTGACTCCTTGCATAGGTTCCCATCACCCTGCCATTTTAGTTTAAACCCTCCCCAACCACTCTAGCAATGTTCCCCCTTGGGACATCAGTTCCAGTCCTGCCCAGGTGTAACCCGTCCACTTCCCCCAGAACCGGTCCTAATGCCCCAGGAATCTGAAACCCTCCCCTTCACACCATCTCTTCAGCCATGTATTCATTCAATATATCCTGCTATTTCTACTCTGACTGGCATGTAGCGCTGGTAGTAATCCTGAGATCACTACCTTTGAGGTCCTACTTTTCAACTTACTTCCTAACTCCCTATATTCTGCTTTTAGGACCTCATCCCTTTTTTTACCTATGTCGTTTGTACCAATGTGTACCACGACCACTGGCTGTTCGCCCTACCCCTTCAGAATGTCTGTAGCCTCTCTGAGACATCCTTGACCCTAGCACCAGGGAGGCAACATGCCATCCTGGAGTCTCGTTTGAGGCCACAGAAACGTCTGTCTATTCTCCTTACAATTGAATTCCCTATAACTATTGCATTCCCACCACACACTAAATGATCTCTGAGCATGTCATTCAGAGTTGTACCAAACTCACAATGTTCCATTAACTGCTTCAAATTTGTCATGTAGCATGCAATAGTCTCACCCAAGGATCTATTTTACAAATTAAACCTGAGCCTTTGCGTCATGACCGAGGGCTTGGGTTGAAAGTGACCCTTCACAAGGTCCACCAATTCATCAAAATTCTTTGAGTCTGAGACACTTGGTGCCATCAAACCTCAAATCAAATTATAGATTTTGCTCCCACAAGCACTCAAGAGGATCGTTCACCTCTTCTCTTCCCCGTAATCTTGTTCACTCGTAATTCTATGTAATAAGATCAATCTCTGTGGCTAGTTCAAAAGGATCAATTCTCCCAAACTGTCACATTTTGAGAGGGGATACCTTCTTCAATTCTAACAGAGCTTGTTATTCACAATCACTGGGCGAGGTACAATGCTGATTTTTTTTAACTTGATTTCTTCTGTTCAATCCTATTTTATCCTCATCGCCAGTTTGTTGTAGTATGGCCGAGTTGTACTATTAGTGATAGAGTTGATCTGCAGATACTTCTTGGGTAGAAACATTAAGTTTATTTACAATATACTCAGCTGCAACTACATATGTGCTTTCAACTCCAACTCTAACACTACACTGACTGCTGAGGTAGCCTGCGCTATTCTCCTATTGGTTATTACAGATCATGTGGTCTTCCCTAACAAGTGTTATTCTTAAAGATATATTACATACTAAATAAAACCATAATTACTACACCTTTCAACTTAGTTTTTTTGCTGTAATTACAAAAATCTGGAACTGAAATGTAGGTCCCAACTTGAGAAAGGATGTTTTTTGAGTGCCAGAAAACAAACTTTGCTCCCACGAATATATTATGTTGTGACCTTTAAATTATGCATTTACTTTTTACCTTCAAAAGCTAATTCAACACGTCCATCTTAATTGCTTGACATTTCTCCAATTATTGGTATAGAAATAAAATATTTAAAAGTTCTGGGGATGGGAAAGATTAGATAAATTATCTGCTAGCTTTGTCCAAATAGCCAGTACAAAGAGCAGGTAACTGAACATAATTCATTAAAAATTGAATAATTTTAGTTTTTAATCCCTTAAGTAATTGTTCTCCTCTCTGTCTCATGAAGCATTTCATAGATTACAAATAAACACCTGCTTCACATTGCAGCCCTGTATTTCCTAATGAATTATTACAGCATAAGAGAGAATGACAACCAAAATATACCTGCTAAATGAATAGAATGTTGTGACAAAGTGCAAAAAATAGGCATTCTATCTAGTTCACCATGTTCATTCTAGGTGCTTTGAATTAGGATCCCCGAAGGTTCCCCCAACAAAAAAATTATTCTTTGCAAGGGCAGTGAGGTTGTGAAAGTTGTTGACAGGAATCTGACTTCCAAATGTTCCCAGTGAATTTACTTTGTACAGCCTGTGTTTTTATCAAGCAGCTCCCCAAATATTTTCATTTTGAATGACTGAGACACTGTTCCTACCACTTCTCAGCATGTAGAGAAGAAGTACATTGCAATGCTAGGGGACATTGTCCGTAGACTTAGATGTTTTGTGTTATTTGTCTGTCATATATCAGTTGCATGTATTTCTATTCCAGTGATTCTGTAGACTGGTGGAAGAGAAGGCAGTGGGCATCCTATTGTGATAACCCCTGGTACCAATGGATATACAAGGTTTCATCCTAACTACAGTTCTACTACTGGTGTGCAGCCCAAAGTCAGGCAACAATGAGCAGGCATGTGCTCAAGAGCAGTTATGAAACAAAAATGATGGCACCTTTCCTCACACAAACCTGCCCTACAATCATGCTTAAGTATCATCACATTACACTTGCTCCCCAAGTATCATCCTTAAATCCTCCATTCTGAAGATACGTGCTTTGGATTTCACATTCTAGTGGAATGTACCCATAACTCCCAATTCTAAGTTATAGGCAGAAATTCCCAGTTTTGCCACAAGAGAATTTTGAAAGTTCTAGTAGCTTATCTCAGGGGATTCACTTTTAAACATATATATTATTGAGCATGACCTATCAGTGTAATGTTTGGACATTGTAATTGAAGGACTTAGTTAATTAAAAGGAATTTGAATGGAATGGAGCACTTAGAAGTCATAAAGAGAGCAACAAAGCTTAATGATTAATACTTTAACTTGGAACTGAAATTTGATGAAAACTCAGTTTAATGAAGTATGCATTTTAAGAAACAAAAATTTTAAAGATTTCGTAGTATAAATCAGACTACATAAAATGAGAATAACAGTTTCAGTGTATTCAATAAAGAAGAGGCAACGTTACCTCCAAAATTACAGCCAGCTTTCTGCACAATGTAGCAACATATGGTTCACATCCCTTAATATTGCTTCAGAGTAAATTACAGAAATTATCTTCTCTCCTTTACAAAAACTAATTCACGGTTGAAAAAGCCAATTTTATCTGATCAGTTAATGAGGAAGGCAATGGGAAGTGTAGAAACTAATATGTAAGTATAGACTAGGATGAGGAATGATGCTGCTGCCTTTATTGCATTGTTATTGTTAGGACTGAGGAGCAGGTTGAAGGAAGCAAGTGATGGCTTATTAGTTTCCAAAATAACACCAGCAGTATATGAAACAGAAGAACAAAGGAAGACTTCAGAAAGTGGATAGTGATGAAAGTGGGTGTGAGTGTAGACATCAGGAAAACTCTTTTCCCAGCAAGAAAGAGAATAAATTCCCTGGCCAAGAATTCTTTCAAGAAACATCTCAGGCTGCTGCTCAATTAATACTTTTAATGCTGCTGACAACTGGGTCTGCAATTAATGCTAAGCAGATGGATGTTTTAGCAGCTTGCTGTGCAAGAAAGATGCTGGGTATTGACTTGAATTGCAGCGCTTATTCTGCAAATGCCTACTGCTTTAAGACTGATTTTTGTTTCATGTTAAGTTGTTAAATTTTGAATAAATATTCTGATAATTTGAATATTGTAGACTTACTTAGAGTGATATTGCTGGATCCTTTAAAATGTCATCAGCAGCGTAGATAAAATCTCAATCTCACTACTGCTGCACTGAAGTTACACAGTCCTGCTGTGAACCTTTATTAAACATTAACTCTTTTGTGCAGTCTTTCATAAAAGTGATTTCTTAAAATTCAATATATCCAGTTATGCTAAATACAAGGCAAACTTAGCATTTGTATGTCAGAATGTGCCAATGCATTCAATATATTTAGACTACTTGCGTTTCTGGAAAAATGCCCAAAGCTACTTCACAAAGGAAAAAGGAAAAAATGGATATTGAACCGAAGGAAGTAAAGATTTCTATGGGTGATAGAAAGTTTAGTCTTAAATGAGGAGAGGTAAAGAGGTAGGGGAGATTAAGGAATGCATCCCAGTACATATGGGACCTAAGAAATTGAAAGTATAGCTGCCAACTCTGGGGCAGTTGAATGTCAAGGGGAGAGGGTTAGATTCTCTCTTGTTGGAAGTTGCCATTGCCTGGCATTGTATGGGTGCAAATGTTTCTTGCCAGTTATCAACCCAAGCCTGAAAGTTGTCCAGGTCCTGTTGTATATAGACATGGATTGCTTCACTATCTGAGGAGTCATAAATGGTGCTGAACATTGTAATCATTGTGAACATCCCCACTTCTGACCTTTTGAAGGAGGGAAGGTCCTTGTTGTAGCAGCTGAAAGTCACTAGGACGCTAGGGAATACATGGAATAGTCGCCAGAGGAGTGATGAGTTCATCAATGTGAGGTGGGGGAGGGTGAGCAGTGGAATAGGAGAGCTGGAGGAGGTTACAAAGGGGGAGTGATGGTCCATGCTGGGATTTAAGCATTAGGAGAATAACTTTAAATGTGAAGCACTGGGTGCCATGTGCCAATGTAGATCAACAAGAACTTGTTGCTAAAAGTGGGGAACTTCAGGGCTCAGAAAAAAATGTTCAGAAAAAACTACTGTGGAACCAACTAAGGCCAGTCCCAATCAGCTGGACAGCAGAAGAGAGGCATGAGAGGAGGTAAATCCCACCAAGTTACCATTTAGTATAAATAATTGCTTTGACTTTGAGTGCTTGCTGAGTCATGAAGGTGCACTTTATGCCAAATAATGATTTTTAATCCACCAGCTGGAAACCTGAATTGAACTTTTTTAAAAAAGCAGAGACTAAAATGATTTGAATTCACAGCCCAAGATGGCTAGCCCCAATTTGCATTACCAAATGATCCACATTCCAATTAATTTGAGTGGATTCAGACTGTCTGCAAACCCATTAAAGACAATGGCTTCAGAGGAGTACAAAGGACTCACATCTCCTGTTTCATTAGCAATCACCTGAGGTAGTCAACTGTTGGAGATGGGCCATTAAGTCTAATCACTTGGGCAATGAGATCCTGACTAAAAAGTTAGCTTTCAGACATGAGCTAATCAAGTCACCTTTAAAATGCACACACAATGTCTTTTTATTTTAATTTGCCTAGCAGTTGGAGAAGGGAGGTCACAGGACAAGCCCACCCTTTGTCTGCACTAAGAACCTTTTCTCAGCAGAACTGAAGACAAACAGCTTAGGGAGAAGACCTAAGGGGTGTCCCTTCTGCTTCTTTTTTCTGACCCATTTGGTAAGCTTTGAGCTCTTTTTGCTATGAGCATCCAGGGACGACCTGCTGCAGACAGAGATTTCTTTAAAAAATCCAACCCAGCTTTTCCATCTCATGAAGGACCAACCAGCTCAGCCGTCTACAACTTTAAATCTGAAATATCGAGCCCATCAAATTCAGCCTGAAGCCAGCAGAGTCACCAAACTACAGACTGTATACGCTTTAACTTTTTTAGGGACTCTAATTTGGCCAACCTATATTTCCCCACTTTGTAATCTGTATTTGTATGAGTGTGAACTTCAAGTGGATGTGTGTGTGAAAATTGGTATGTATTTTATTATTTTACTTAGGTGGGTTTAACCATAAAAAGCTAATTGTCACTTGATAGTACAGAACTTGAGTATTGCTGAAAAAAGACATTTTGTTGAAGCTTTTTGTCTTGCCATCATCAGGACAATTGCAAGAATACCAATGTCAATGGAAGCAACAACTTTATACTGTATGAGAAGAGAGTGCTGATTGATTGGCAAATGGACTCTGATTAGTGGGGGTGTTGCCATGGAGAATGCACCTGTTAATGGTGACTGACACTTAAACTGCCAAGCATTGTTTGAAATTTAAACTAGGCAGCTTGACTCAGATTGGTCAAGGCATTGCCCTGAGGAATGAGTCAGCGAATGGTTGTCACTTATTTTGTTTAACTGAAACAGGCGTAGTGTCTGTACATGTTCTTTCTGTCTGTTTGATACAATCCACCAGTCTTTCGGATGTACGGCCTACATACCTAACACTGAAATTCATATATCACATTACTTATTTGCGTGATAGGCAGAACGTCTTTTTGGCTTAATGGCAGCACTCTGTTAGTGGTGAATACCACTTGTGTTGCTAGCATATAGCAGCAACGTGAAACACCTAGATTCACCTGTTGCTCAAATTTGTGAGATACCTTGCCCTTCCAGGTACTCTTAGTAGACAGGTTGACTTTTTAGGGCCATAAGTGACAGGGCCTTAGGTCTGTTCATGAGCTTGCACGATATACAGCGGGAAATGATCTGATCAGGATAACCATTATCCCACATCCTGTGCACCCTATTTCAGTATCAAATGGTGAGCAAATAGCATAGGCCCTATTTACGAGGTTGCCAATAAGGCCAATCTTATAGCGCTTGAGACTGTAAGAATCCCAATGCGTGTATTGACGGTGAAGGTAGGCTCGCGGTAGACCATGGTAGAGAACTCTCTGGCAACTTTCTCAACTAGTACATCAAGGAAAGGAAGTTCATTTGACTGCTCCATTTCGAAGGTGAATTTGAGCGCAGGATGGAGCCCATTAAGACATGCAAGGAAATTATTATATGCTGCTATGGATTCAAATATAGCACACATATCATCCACATATCCAAGGAACAGTCACCCTTAACAAGTGTGACTATATCAACAAAATGAACGTCATTCTTAATAACGGGTTCAAAGTCGTATCCATTAGACCTGCCATTTAACATGACTGGACAGCCTTGCGCGAAAGTAAGCTTAAAAAAAACGCTTGCTGGACTTGTGTAAGAGTGATGAGCTGCCACATGATATATATGACAGGGTTCGTCCTGATGGCTCACTGCGTCCAAGTAGATATGGGCTGCCCAAGGCGCACAAAAGTGATGTCCTATTAGTTGGTGCATTCTCCATGGCAATGCCTAAACCAATCAGAGTCCACTTGCCAACCAATCAGCACTCTTTCATACAGTATAAAGTTGTTGCGCCCCTGACATTGGTATTCCTCTGATTGTCATGATGAGTGCAAAAGTTTGGCCTAAATAGCCAAGTGGTTATGGTACTGGGCTTGTAACCCCAAGATCAAGAGTTCAAATCTCACAATGGCAAAACTATGAAAAGCTTTGACAAAATGTCTTTTTTCAACAACCCTATAGTGAAGCTGAGCTCTTTCTTTGCTAAACTCAGAAAAAATGTCCTATTGGTTCTTTTATGATCACAGCACATAGAGTTAATTGGCAAGTATAGCCTTTTCAAACAAAAAAACCTGTTGCGGTCAAACAAGGAGAAGAACCATTTGACCCCTCACCTGGTTGTAACAGAAATTTGGGGGCTGCGTCTTTGATTAACCCAGAGACAAATGAGAAATTGGAAGTGGGGAACCAAATTCATCCCTAGAAGTAATTTTTAAAAAAAACTTCAGTTCTGGTTTCTTGTGGTTTGCAGTGCTAGAGTACTACAAATTTGTACATTTAAAGCCAGTATCTTCCTGGAACAAAATTAGTTAATTTGGGATAGTTTACAAGTCCTATCCCCTTGAAGAGTTAAGGAGTCTAGCTAGGCATTTAAAGATAAAAATCCATGCAAAAGCTAAGAAACCCAAAATCCTAAATCTTGTGACCAACCAAGGGTACCTCTGGAACATTGGAGATTAAAGCTAGAATGCCAAGGGAAGAAAGGGAAAGAATGGAGAGAAATAAAGGAGAGGAACGAGAGAGAGAAGAGAAGAAAAGGAGAGAGAGGAAAAAAAATTCCAACCAGAAGGAATGGAAAGAGATCAAGCTTTCCAGGGAGAGAGACAAGAAAAGGACTTCAGGCATCTCGAACTAAGCAGGGAAAGACCCACTGTACCCAGTGAAGGCACTGCTAGTTCGGGAACTGCCCCTAGCTCAGGACTGAGTGTGGAGCTCTTAAAGTTCTCCCAGTTAATACCGATGTTTGATGAGGGAGATGTGGAAGCGTTTTTCCTTTTCATTTGAAAAGCTTGCAAACCAGCTGAAGTGGCCAGCAGAGAGCTGGACGCTGCTACTGCAAAGCAAATTAACAGGAAATACCCATGAGGCTTATTCCCTATTGTCCAATGAGAGTTCATCAAATTATGAGATGACCAAAAATGCTATCCTGTGTGCATATGAGCTTGTACTGGAAGCAAACTGCCAAAAATTCCAAACTCCCCAAAAACAGCCAGAACAAACTTACATTGAGTTCTAAAGGGTTAAGAAACTTGCTTTTGACCTGGGGGTACACGCAATTAAGATAGAGTCAGCCTACAAAAGCTTCAGGAAGATGATCCTCATGGAGGAGTTCAAAAACTCGCTTCCTCTTTCCATAAAAACCCATGTAGAGAAACAAAAAGTTTCAAGAGCCAGGCATTCAGCAACTCTGGCTAATGATTATGAGATTTCCCCAAGGGAAAGCCTTCCCTAGTACCCCACAAAAACTTGAAAAGGACAGAAGATGGGAAGGTGATAGGAGGCTGAGCAGCCATGAGTGACAGGGAAAGCTGGAAACAAAGGGGGTTCTCTCTCCTCAGACCAAAGAGGAAGGTGCTGAGACTAGGAGTGAAGTTCAAAAGCCTGTGTGTTTCCATTGGAACAAGGTAGGTCACCTTTGAGCTGACTGTTGGAAGTTACAGGGAAAATCCTGTAACAGACCGCAAGAATGACCCAAACCTCCCTGTCGCTTGCCATTTCAACACTCCACCCCGCTCTGTTGCCCACACGTCTGTCCTTGGCTTGCTGCATTGTTCCAGTGAAGCCCAACGCAAACTGGAGGAACAACACCTCATCTTCCGACTAAACACTTTACAGCCTTCCAGACTGAATATTGAATTCAACAACTTTAGGTCTTGAGTTCCCTCCTCCATCCCCACCCCCTTTCTGTTTCTTCCCCTTTCCTTTTGTTTTTTTTCCAATAAATTATATAGATTTTTCTTTTTCCCACCTATTTCCATTATTTTAAAATATTTTTAAATCTTTTATGCTCCCCCCACCCCCACTAGAGCTATAGCTTGAGTGCCCTACCATACATTCTTAATTAGCACATTCGTTTAGATAATATCACCAACTTCGACACCTATGTGTTCTTTTGTTCTGCTGTCTGACATCTTTTGATGATCTGCTTCTATCACTGCTTTTGCCTACAACCACACCCCCCCTCCACTTCTCTCCCCCCACCCAACACCAACCCCCCCCCCCCAACCACCTTAAACCAGCTTATATTTCACCCCTTCCTGGGATTCACCTAGTTCTGTCGAAGGGTCATGAGGACTCGAAACATCAACTCTTTTCTTCTCCGCCGATGCTGCCAGACCTGCTGAGTTTTTCCAGGGAATTGTTTTTGTTTTGGAATTCCAGCATCCGCAGTTTTTTGTTTTTATACACAAGCAGAAAAAGGGGCCCTGATGGAAAACACAACAGACAAATCTGATGCACTAAGGGGCAGTAAGTCCCTGTAAACATATCGCTCTGAATATACATAAGTTTTACAAAATCCCTGAGAGTTGCCAGGATTTTTTGCCTAAAGGAAATGTGACCCCATAGCCCTTGAGTGGGGCAAGTAAGCCCATGGTCATACTTGGGGATATAGGGGTGATCTAATCCTTTCTGCTGGGGAAAGGCATAACCTCTCCTCCAGAGAGCATATTGAATGCCAAAGTATTAGTGAACAGTATTAGAGGAAGGTATATGCTCATACTTGCATACTGAGTGTACCTGGAGTGTGACCTTATTTCAGGGTGGGAGGGTGAGCTGTGAGGAGGATGCAGAGATACTTCAGTGTGATTTGGACAAGCTGAGTGAGTGGGCAAATGCATGGCAGATTCAGTATACTGTGGATAAATGTGAGGTTATCCATTTTGGTAGCAAAAACAGGGAGGTAGATTATTATCTGAATGGCTATAAATTGAGAGAGGGGAATGTGCAACAAGGCCTGGATGTCCTTGTACGGCAGTTACTGAAGGTAAGCATGCAGGTGCAGCAGGCGGTTAAGAAGGCAAGTGGTATGCTGGCCTTCATAACGAGAGGATTTGAGTATAGGAGCAGGGATGTCTTGCTGCAATTGTACAGGGCCTTGGTGAGACCACACCTGGAATATTGTGTGCAGTTTTGGTCTCCTTATCTGAGGAAGGATGTTCTTGCTATAGATGGAGTGCAGCGAAGGTTTACCAGACTGATTCCTGGGATGGCGGGACTGACATATGAGGAGATTGAGTCGATTAGGATTATATTTGCTGGAGTTCAGATGAATGAGGGGGGATCTCATAGAAACCTATAAAATTCTAACAGGACCAGACAGGGTAGATGCAGGAAGGATGTTCCCGATGGTGGGGAAGTCTAGAACCAGGGGTCACTGTCTGAGGATATGGGGTAGACCATTTAGGACTGAGATTAGGAGAAATTTCTTCACCCAGAGAGTGGTGAGCCTGTGGAATTCACTACCATAGAAAGTAGTTGAGGCCAAAACATTGTATGGGGAGAATTTTCACCCCGTCGGGGGGGAAGTGCAGGAGTGAGCGCAGGCAGGAGCGCCTCCGATCGGTGCCCCCCATAGGGGGTGTGCCGCCATTTTACGTGGGCAGGCCAATTAAGGCCCACTCAGCATGATGTCTGCCAGGAAGCACTATGCGCTCTCTGTGTGGTTGGAGCGAGGGTGGATTCCCTAAGCCGAGATTGTGCTTTCGCGCATGCGTGCGTTAGAACACACTCATCTCCGTGAGGCTAAGTGCTGCCTCAGGGAAATCGGCTCCAAATTTAAAAATGGTAAAGGTACAAAAGCAAAATTTCCCTAACATGTCCCCTCCTGTGACACTGTCACATTCCTTGTGACATGTTCATCACTTTAAATCAAACATTTATTAAATTTTTAAAAACCTTCATGAAACCTCATCCTGTGTTTGGATGAGGTTTTGTGCTTTTTCTGAAGCCCGCCAGGGCTCCCGGCCTGCCCATCAACCTTAAGGTTGGACGGGCAGGTCCATTAATTACTTTGTCATGGCCTCAATTGGCCGTTGACAGGTCGGTGGGTGCACAGCTGATTCGGCTGCACCCCCACCGACTGAAACTTGAAATGATGTGTGGTGACGTCGGGAGTTCCACCCAATGTCATCCTGCGTCATTTTACGCATCAGCGAGTGGGCCCCACTCCCTGCTCACTGACCTAAAGATCCTGCCCTGTATGTTTTCAAGAAGGAGTTAGATATAGCTCTTGTGGCAAAGGGGATTAAAGGATATGGGAAGAAAGCAGGAGCAGGCTATTGAGTTGGATGATCAGCCATGATCATGATGAATGGCAGAGCAGGCTTGAAAGGCCGAATGGCCTACTCCTGCTCCTAGTTTCTATGTTTAATCAAGGAGAGAGTTTTAGAGCAAAGGGAAGAATCTTCCTTGTTAGACTTCATATCCATGTTCCAGGAGTGGCTCACAAGAGCCTGTGCTGTGGCTCAGGAGCAACTTAAAACTTCCCAGACGGCTATGAAAAGACAGACAGATAAACATGCCAAGTCCAGAACATTTCAACCAGGAGACCATGTGTCAGTGCTACTACCAGTACAGGGTGAACCGCTGAAAGCCAGGTTCAGTGGCCTGTACAGAGTGGTAGTGAGAATTAGCAAGGTGAATTATTTAATTGACATTCCAGACCGTAGGACAAAGCAAAGGCTGTGTCAGGCCAATATGTTGAAGCAATATCACAGCCGGGAAGATGACAAACAAGCACAGGGCTGTCAGGGCAGAGGAGGGCAAAAGAGACAGTGAGGACAAAGAGGGAGGCCTGGACGATTCCCAAATTGAACACCCTATCATGCAGTTAGCTAGCAGCCAAATGTTAGGGAGATTAGACGCTCCGCTGTCCTATTTAAATGCAGAAGAGAGGAGACCTGACAAGGCTGCTCATTGTTTAAACAGATTTGTAGGGACAAACCAGCATGCATGATGCTAGCCCTACACCATGTGGATATAGGAGAGGCCCCTCCCATAAAGCAAAATCCCTATCGCCTAGGTCCCAAGAAGCTGACCCAGGTTCAGGAATAAATTCAGTATGTGGAGCACAACCTAACCAAGCCCAGTCAAAGCAGCTGGCGTTCCCCAGTTGTGCTTGTGCCAAAGCCTGATGGCTCAACCAAGTTCTGCATTGACCACAGAATGGTAATGCAGTGATCAGAACTGACTCCTATCCAATTTCCCACCAGGAAGACTGTATCAATAGAGTAGTTAATGCCACTTATGTAACAGAAATAGACTTGCTGAAAGGATACTGCATGGTGCCTTAACCATCCGAGCTAAGGAGATCTTGGCTTTCATCACCCCAGGAGGCTTATTCCAGGGCCAAGTTATGCTATTTGGATTAAGAAATGCCCAGCCACCTTCGAAAGGCTGATGAACCAGTTTGTGGGCTGGCCTAGCCAATGGTGTAGTGTACCTCAATGACCTGCTAGTGTACAGTGACACTTGGAGGGACTACCTAGGCCAGTTAGAAGCCCTCTTCCAAGGTAACAGTTGGCAGATTTAGTGGTAAACCTTGCAAACAGTGAGTTT
Organism: Carcharodon carcharias; assembly: GCF_017639515.1. Lineage (NCBI taxonomy): Eukaryota > Metazoa > Chordata > Chondrichthyes > Lamniformes > Lamnidae > Carcharodon > Carcharodon carcharias. The sequence goes on from NC_054473.1 coordinate 34,659,051, forward strand.
GCTAAAGCTCAGGTAACCCTACCAAGGTAGGGCATGTTGTTGGTCAAGGGCAGATGTTGCCCAGAGCAGCAAAGGTGCAGGCATTGATGGATTTCCCCATGCCCACTAAACAGAAAATGCGATTTTAGGGGATGTGGGGATTCTACTGCAAGTTCCTCCCAAACTGCAGCTCTATAGCTGCCAACGTTCTACTATTGCATTCTTGCAGCTTGTATCTGATTTTCAATGGTTAAGATTGATTTGAAGAATCCCTCGTTAGATCAAGCTACTGCCTGTGTAACCACAAGGTAGCAAATACTGCATCCCAAAATTTCTCATGTTAGGGCAGAATCAGTTTCTGCAGAATGATCTGTGGGCTCTGGTGAACTCTGGTGTAAATGAGAAATCTATTCTAAGTTGTGAGCTCACTGTTGGACCAGTGTGAGGGCCTGAAAAACTACTCAATGTGGACTGCATAAGTCCTACGGAGTGCAGAGCCCAACAATTGCATCATAAATGCATAAAATACCTTGGGCCAGTTTCTATTATGCTTAGTTTCCAACATGGATTATTGTCTGCCTCCAAGAGGCCCTTTCCATGATGGGCAAGATTGGTGTGCGTCAATTGAAAAAGAATACTGTGAAGTTAAACCATGGAGGAGATGGTTATCCACTCAACTTGTAACATGTAATGAAACCAGCTAGGTTAGTGACCAAGAGCATATATACAATGTAGCCAAACACAGCCAATTCTCATAGTTCCAGTAAATTTCGCAGGGTTGGGAGGAGGAAGCAGGCATGGGCCCATTTGCTTGGAATGTATTCAACAAATGTAATGGGTTGAAGAATCAATTACAGGATCCAGACCGGAAATTAAAAGCATACAGCCCTAGAGAAACCATAGATCTAAATAAGTGTACGCATGAAGGACTCAACCAAATCTTCCTCATGATTCTGATCCTTGAAAAGGCTGTTCCAAGTTGTCTGTAATGACAGGTTTGGATTGCAACTACCTACCTGAGGAAAGATTGTGGATAACTGCCTAGGAATTTAACAATATCTCTGCTAACTCAGGCAGTGTTTTAGCCTTGATAACCCTTGCTCAAAAGTGTAAAGGAACTGCGTGAAGTAAACTTGTGTTGAGGCTATCAATCCTTACAGCTGTATTTTCCACTTTAAAGTCTAACTTGTGGTGAAGCACTCTAATTAGGTATGTTTTGATCATCACTAATGGCTTTTACAGAATGCAGTAACAGAATCGTAATCAACTCTCATGTCCATTTGGAAGAGCATGCTTACTGTTACACTGCTGAAAGCAGAATGGTCATTCTTTGCTGCTCTTAAAACAGTACTTCTTTGGAACAGGACGGACAGGGAAAACATTAATGTCAACACACGATAGCCTCTAAGTTCATCAGTGGTCTCAATTATGATGCAAAATTTTTAAATTCCTTCAAAATTTTGTTTGATCACAACAGGAGTGTGGCTGGACTATATCTCAACACTTCCTGCAATCAGGTTAGGTGGTTAAAAGAAAGTTTCTCTCTTTTAGTAGGAAACATGAATATACTGTTTACTGGGTCTGGATGATATACAAGGGACTGAACCCAAATAGTTTCCAGAAAATAAGCTTTCTTTGTGCTAATATTTTTCACATTTTGTCAGTCCTTGGAACATCCTCTTGCCTGATACTACTTACAGAGTACCACTCTTCCATATTAGTTGATAAGTTGCCAACAGTTTATAAATGAAGATATGCAAAAGGTGATGTTTTAAACTAATTTATAAGCTCTGTGTATGTACTTTAGTAATGAGATTCCATTTGCCGAAATGAAAATTTTTCATGAAAACTGAAGAAGTGTCTGACATTGCTGCTATGGTTCGATAATATTTAATCTACAGCAGAGGGAAGGTTTGCAGCATGGAGCTCAAGTAAGTGTGCTGATTAGTTCTATAACATGAGTGCGCAAATTAAACAGCTCAAAAGCAATGTATTCTGCTTTAAGAATTTAACAAATGCAGGCCTGTTGCTAGAAGTCAGGAAATTGCAACATTAGGAGCAGAAAACGTGGGGTGAAGGTGAACTAGTTTCTATGGTGCACGTCTAGTGTTATTAGATGCGAGTGAGAAGCCATATGCGGCAGTGCTTAGCACTCGCTATTGAAAAGTTTTTATAGGTTTGCTTAGCATGTGTTTTTAGTCAGAATATACTGAAGTTAGTCAAATTCCTAGTAAGTGAAGGATACTTGAATACCTACTGAAAATATATCCTTTGAGTCAAGAAAATTAGTTGCATCACAATAATTTTAAATATTACAAATTCATGTATACTAAATCAGACATTTCTTCAGTCATTTTTGCATGAAAAATGTTTTATCTGATTTCAGCAAATGAAAACCCACTAAGATATGCATTCACAGCTTATAAATTAATTTTAAATATCCACACCTTCAGGATATTTTCTTCATTAATAAGCTATTGGTAGCTAATCAATTAATGAGAAGAGTGAAACACTTCAGCATAGTATCAGGCAAAGGTACATACCAAGGACTGCCGAAAAAGTAAACACTTCTGCGTAATAGAGGCTGATATTCTGAAAATTATTCAAATTCATGTTAATTCACTACATTTTTAAACACTTATGAGATCATTTCAAAACAAAGAAAATTAAAATGGTCGTTAGCACACTATTAATTACTTTTGTTCTAATATGTAAAACTGTAAGTTACGAAATTGCTTGTATAGTTATCAAGAGACTGAAACACAAGTTACTCCCAACTTCCCAGCAAAATTAAAGACAGTTCAGTTGATCAATGGAAAAAGAGAACAACCAATAGTTTATACTAAAAGAATAAAGATTTTTATTAAGCATTGTAAGTTGCATTCAATAGCCTTCCAGTATTACACCAAACCATAATCCATCAACGACCGAGCAAACCCAACAGTAGTTCATTCTTGCACAATCCATATGTAGGTAGAATTCCTTTCAACTTACAGAAAAGGTACTATGTAGCTGTTGCGGGCAGGGATTTGGTGGGGTGGGGGGGTTGTTACATTTTATTTCTGTTCACTAATGTGTGATGAAGAGCATCAGGAAAATTATACGAAATAATAATAAAGTAAGGATTCTGATTCAAAGTACATCAGGTTTGAAACACTAACAGAAACAGCAGAACGATACAAGTATATTTGCTTATACTAAACTCTTGATGGGAAACTTTTAAAAACGAGCAATTTGCTGAATTGTCCGCTACGTAGGGGGTAATTTTTTTGAAGATTGAAGCTTTTCAAGAATTTTGTAGAAAGATCACTTTGCTAATACAAATGCATAAAACAGCAACAGAGAACAATATGAATACAGTAGCGATGAGTACACCAGGGTTAACATTAATCATTCAGAGTGGCTAGATAACTTTTTGTAGGTTTTAGAATAAATGCAACAGAGGTCAATAACCACAAAATTTAAGGTTAGAGCAAGTTCAGTTAATGACTAAACATATTTTAACATCTTTTTATAGGACTATGACTAACTGTTTTAAAATTTTGCAAATGGGCACAGTACTTGTAGGATGGAAGAAAGAGGACGATAACATGCATAATATTAACTACACACTTCAAAAATTATGAACCATGCAGAAGTTTAGCCGAAGTAGTACTAATGTCTACATCTGATTCAAAAACCACTGATTTCATTGATTCACGGATGCATGGTAAGAGCTGTCATATTCACAAAACGTATCAATTATATGGTGATGTTTAACTATTTTTAAAGGTCATCTGCATCTTCAATGAAAGTTTTCAGTTGTTTCTTGACATGTAATTTGCTTCTTACACATATTTGCTTTTTCTTAAAGATTGCCAAAACTGAAGCTGCGATATTACTTTCTAGTAACTTAACATTGAATTATTTTATTTTTAAAAAACTTTTGCTGACATAACCACACCAAAACTAATGACATTGAAATAGTAGAATTTTTTGTGGTTCTGTGCCTTTTGCAGGCTTATGAAATTTAAATCTTAAAATAAGCAACTGACACAACACATAAAATCAATTAAGATGGCAAAGTTATGGTGCCAAGTACTGTACTGTATTTTAACCTATGTATTAAAGACTGCCAAATTAAAGCCATATTTGCTTTACCTTCTGAAAAAGAAAATGTAAATTGTCATAACCAGTTTGAATGTCTTGTAATACCATTTCAAATGTGGGAGTCAAATGCTCTTCATTTCATTTGGTAGCATTCAACTGCAACTGGCTAGAAAAGATTGCTTGTTAAACAGCTGACATCAAAGAGGGTTCCGAATTTCCAATGTCCTAGTTTCTCTATGAAGAAGAAAATATTGTATGCAACTGTAGGCCTTCCTTTTCAAATATTCCTATTCTGTAACCTTCCAAACATCCTTCACCCCCTCAACAAAAAACAAAAAATACACATTACTCTTCCTTTTTCAAGACAGCAGTACCAAGATTTTCATCTCTATTGCAACTGCCATCTGTAGTTAGTGCATTTAAGTGAGGAGTTGTATTGCACATTTTAGAGTCATTATTCAAGGCACTTTCAGTTTGGTTGGAAGCCCTGATGTCTCCTTTGTTTCCATTTAGCTCGGAAACGAGTTTACTTTCATCTGAAACTCCATTTTCAGCAGGAGAGCTATCTGAAGAGTCTTCTGCAAGGCCTGTTTGAGACTTCTCATGTTCCTCTGAACCACGGTCTCCAGAATCCCCAGACGCTTTCAATTCTTGAGCAATTTCTTCTGCCGAAGCAGCATAAGCTGGTTGACCCTGCCATATACAGAAAAGAACACTGAGCACACGCTTTTCAAAAAAAACTTGTTGCTTAGTGAGATATTCTAGCAGATCAATATATTTACTGACCTAAAATACAGCTCTATGACTAATATAATTTTCTATGGATGTAAGCCACTATTTGATTAACTCAATTACAAACATTTTCAAATGTTGTTTGTAGATGTGGAAATTGGTATTTTGATGACAAAGGCTGACCAAGGTCAAAACCTTTACACAGGTTTAAATGTCCAAAAGTGAGATTCACTCATTTGTCATGCTAATTTTGGAAATATCACACAGGAGAAGGTCATTCAGCCCCTTGAGCCTGTTCTGCCATTCAATTAGATTATGGCTGATCTGTACTCAACTCCATTTCCTTTCTTTGTTCTGTATCCCTTGATTCTAACACAAATCTATCTTAGTCATTAAAATTCCAAGTGATCTGGCATCCACAACTTTTTGATGAAGCAAGTTCCAGATTTACACTGCCCTTTGGATGTAAAATGTTTGCTAATTTCTCTAATAAATGGCCAGCTCTAATTCTACTATGTCTTCACTTACTGCAGTCCACCACCAAACAAAGTAATATCTACCTTATATAAAGCCCTTATCATTTTAAATAACTTATTTAGATCACTCAAGCTTTTAAATTCATGGGAATACACCAACATTTATACAACCTGTCCTCAAGTTTTAACCCTTTAAAACCTTGAACGATTATGGTGTACATTTACACTATAATCTGTCCAAGGCCACTGCATCTGGTTATTGTCCAACCAGAAAGCAATATTCCAGATGGGATTTCATCAAAGCTCTGCATGACTGAAGCATTATATTCTCACTTTTGTATTTCGACCCCTTTGAGATGAAGGCCAATGTAAGCAAGAACGAAGACAGCAGCTGGTCACTGAGTACAGCTAGTCACAGAGTGTGAGCTTGGAAATTTGGTGAGTGAAGGAAACAAAGTTTATGCAGTGAGGGATGGGGTGGTGTTCAAGTAAGTAGCTACCTCAAATTTGAGTTTAAAGAGCGCAGAGAGCGGCAGACGAGTTTAAAAGCACTAAGGAGCTCAATCCGTGGTATGGCCATATTCCGAGAAAAATTCAAAAGCAAGGGCTAGCATTTAAAAAATGAATCCATGATTTATAACAAATATACATTCCTTTGAGACACAAAAACCCAACAAGAGAGGTGATACAACCGTGGCTAACAAGGGAAGTTAAAGATTGTATTACACCAAAGGAAGAGGCTTGTAAAGTTGCCCAAAAAGGAGAAGCCTGAGGTTGGGAGCTTTTTAGTATTCAGCAAAGGAGGGCCAAGAAACTGAAAGAAAGGGAAGACAAAATATGAGAGTAAACTACTGAGAAACACAAAAATGGACTGTAATAGTTTCTGTAGGTATGTAAAAAGGAGAGTACGAGGAGGACCATGGGATAGGCAGACAGTAGCACCTAGAGGAGAAGTGTGAGAGGATGACCCTGGGATAGACAGTCAGCAGCACCTAGAGGGGAGTGAGAGAGAACAGTCCTGGGATAGGCAGTCCACAGCATCTAGCACCTAACATCATAGGAGAAACATAAGTTCACTGGTTGGTGAGAAGTTGCTGTTAGGGAGTGTCATTAAGTAACTGAGGATAAAAAAAACCTTTTAAATTGAAGTCATGGCAGGCCAGCTTGGTTGTGTGGAATGCGTGTCTTGTAGTATGTGGGAAGTTGTGGATGCTACCAGTGTCCTAAATAGCCACATGCGCAGGAAGAGTCACCAGTTGCAGAACCTTGAACTCCATGGCCTATCCGTGAGGCTGAGCACTATGTGAATAGCACGTTTAGAGAGGCGGTCACACCGCAGTTTAGGAGCCTGGGAGCAGAAAGGGAATGGGTGACCGCTAGGCAGTCCAAGAAAATTAGCTAGTAGTGCAGGAGTCCTGGGGTCCCGCTCAACAATCGGTTTTCTGTTTTGGGTACCAGTTGGTTCCTCAGACCAGTGCAGTCGAGCCAAGTTTGTGGCACCACAGGTGTACAGGAGGGAAGAAAGAGGGGAAGAGCAGTAGTAATAGGGGATTTGTTAGTTAGGGGAACAGATAGGTGTTTCTGTAGATGTAGTCGTGACTCCAGAATGGTATGTTGCCTCTTTGTTGCCAGGGTCAAGGATGTCACAGAGTGGCCGCAGGACATTCTTCTGGGGGAGGCTGATCAGCCAGGCATCATGGTCCACGCTGGCACCAGTCTTAGGTAGGAAAGGGCTGAGGTCCTGAAAACAGACTTTGGGGAGCTAGGAAGGAGATTGAAAAGCAGGACCTCTAAAGCATTAATCTCAGGGTTACTCCCAGTCGCACATGCAAGCGAGTATAGAAATAGGAGAAGTGAGCGAATAACCACGTGGGTGGAATGCTGGGGTAGGAGGGAGGCATCAGATTTCTGAGGCATTGGGATCGATTCTGGGGAAGGTGGGACCTGTTCAAGCCGGACAGTCTACACTTGAACAGGACTGGGGCAATTATCCTTGCAGGGAGATTTGGTAGTGCTTCTGGTAGTGGCCGGGGCGGGAGGGTTTAAACTAAATTGGCAGGGTATGGGGCCCGAGGGTAAATTCAGAGAGGGGAGCAGGAGATGGAGAATTAGTGAGTGACTCTGAAACACAGGAACAGCACAGGTTAATAAGTGTGCAGCACAGGAATTTGGCAGTGTTAAAAGCAAGGAGCTTAGTAAATAAAGTTGAGGAGCTGAGGGCACAGATAAGACACACAGCAGCATGATATCATTGCTATTTAATGGAAACTTGGCTTAAGGATGGGCATAAATGGCAACTCAACATCCCTGGATATAGAGTTTTCAGGCAGGATAGGGAGGGGGATAAGAAAGGTGGAGATGTAGCATTATTGGCTAAAGAATCAATTACAACTGTGAAGAGGGATGAAATACTAAATGAAGCATAAAATGAGGCCATGTGGGTTGACCTCAGAAATAAAAAAGGGGCAGCCACACTGGAGTATACTATAGACCCCCAAATAGTGGAAGGGAGTTAGAAGAGAAAATATGTAGCCATATTTCTGAGTGCAAAAACAATAAGGCAGTAATCGTTGGGGGCTTCAACTACCCTCATATCAATTGGGATACGAACAGTGTGAAGGGCAGAGGGCTCAAAATTCTTGAACTGCATTCAAGAGAACTTTTTTAGCCAGCACATAACAAGCCCAATGAGAGGGGGCACAATTTTAGATTTAGTCTTCGGAAATGAAGCTGGACAAGTGGATGAAGTAGCAGTGAGGATCCATTTTGGAGATAGTGACAATGATATGGTTAAATTTAGCATCAATCTGGAAAAGGACAAAGGTAGAACAGGATTAAAAGTTCTAAATTGAGGGAAGGCAAATTTTACAAAGCTGAGGGATTAGCTACTGAGAGTGGACTGGATGCAGCTATTGGAAGGAAAAACTGTGTCAAATCAATGGGAGGCATTCAGAGGCGAGATTCTATTGGCGCACTGTAGACATGGCCCCACAAAGAAAAAGGGTGGCACTGCCAAATATAGAGTTCCCTGGTTATCCAGAAGCATACAGGCCAAGATAAAGCAGAAAAAGAAAGCTTATGACAGTCATAAAAAACTTAATACTGTAGAAAGCCTAGAGGAGTATAGAAAGTACAGGGGTGAAGTAAAAATGGAAATTAGGAAAGCAAGGAGAGGATATGAAGAAATATTGGCAGGTAAAATCGGAGAAAATCCTAAGATGTTCTACCAGTACATTAAGAGCAAGAGAATCACTAAGGAAAAGGTAGGGCCTATCAGAGATGTACATGGTAACTTGTGGACTGATGCAGATGTGGCCGGGTTCTCAATGAGAACTTTGTCTCTGTCTTCAAAGGAGGAGTATGGTGCAGACATTCTAGTTAAAGAGGTGGTGTGTAAAATATTAGATATAATAAGAATAGTGAGAGAGGAAGTACTGGAGGGACTGGCATCCTTGAAGGTGGATAAATCACTAGGGCCAGACGGATTCTATCCCAGGCTGTTGAAGGAAGCCAGAGAGGAACTAGCGGATGCTCTGAGGCACATTTTCCAATCCTCACTAGATACAGGTGAGGTCCCAGAGGATTGGAGGTCTGCGAATGTTGTACCATTATTTAAAAAAGGTGCTAAGGATAGGCCAGAAAATTATAGGCCGGTCAGTCTGACTTCAGTTGTGGGCGAATTATTGGAAACAATTCTGAGAGACAGGGTAAACTGTCTTTTAGAAAGGCACGAACTGATCAGGGAAAGTCAGCATGGTTTTGTTAGGGGAAGATCGTTCTTACTAACTTAATAGAATTTTTTGAGGAAGTGACTAGGAGGATTGATAAAGGTGGTACAGTGGATGTTGTCTACATTGATTTCAGTAAGGCATTTGACAAGGTCCCACATGGTAGACTGGTCAGGAAAGTGAAATCTCATGGGATACAGGGGAAGGTGGCAGACTGGATCCAAAATTGGCTCAGTGACAGAAACAAAGGGTAATGGTCGAAGAATGTTTTTGCGAATGGAAAACTGTTTCCAGTGGTGTTCCACAGGGCTCAATGTTGGGGCCCTTGCTGTCTTTTTGAAGATATTAATGATTTAGAGCATAAGAAATAGGAGCAGAAGTAAGCATTTGGCCCAAGCCTGCCCCGCCATTCAATAAGATCATTGCTGATCTGCCCTAGGCCTCAACTCCTCTTTAGTGCCAGCTCCTCATAGCCCTCGACTCCCCGATATTTCAAAAATCTACCTCCTCTTTAAATACTTTCAGTGATCTAGCCTCTACAACACTCTAGGATACAGAATTCCAGACATTCACTACCCTCAGAGAAGAAATTCCTTCGCATCTCAGTTTTAAATGAGTGTCCCCTTATTCTGTAACTATGTCCCCTAGTTCCAGATTCCTCCACTAGTGGAAACATCTCAACCTCCATCCTGTCAAGCCCCCTCAGAATCTTATATGTTTCAATAAGATCACCCCTTATTTCCCTAAACTCTAATTAATAAAGGCTTAACCTGTTTAGCCATTCTTGATAAGTCAACCCTTTCATCCCTGGAATCAGGCTGGTGAATCTCTTTTGAAATGCCTCCAAAGCCAGTATATCCTTTCCTAAATATGGGGACCAAAACTGTACACAGTACTCCAGGTGTGGCCTCACCAACACCCTGTACAGACGTAACAAGACTTCCCTAATTTTAAAATCCAACCCACTGCCAATACAGGCCAAAATTCCATTTACCTTCTTAATAACTAGCTGCACCTGCATACTAACTTTTAGTGTTTCATGCAAAAGAACACCCAGATCCCTCTGTGCTGCACTTTATTTTTGGAGTCTCCCTCCATTTAAAATAATAGTCTGCCTTTTGATTCTTCCTACCAAAGTGCATGACCTCACACTTTCCTACATTAAACTCCATCTGCCAAATTTTTGGCCCACTCACTCAACCTATCTGTATCCACTTGCAGATTCCGTATGTCCTCATCACAACATGCCTTCCCACCTATTTTTGTATCGTCAGCAAATTTGGATACATTACATTCTACTCCCTCCTCCATGTCATTAATATAAATAGTAAATAACTGAGGCCGTAGGACTGATCCTCATGGAAATGAAAAGGACCCATTAATCCCGACTCTGTCTTTTGTGTGTTAGCCAATCCTCAATCCATGCTGATACATTACCCCCAATACCGTGAGCTCCTAACTTGTGCAATAACCTTTTATGTGGCACCTTATCGAACGCCTTCTAGAAATCCAAATACATCAACTGGTTCCCCTTTATCAACTCTGCTTGTTATATCCTCAAAGAATTCTAGCAAATTTGTCAAACATGATTTCCCTCTCACAAAACCATGTTGACTCTGTTTGATTGCGTTAAGCTTTTCTAAATGTCCCATTTTTTTCCTTAATAATGGACTCTAGCATTTTCCCAAAAACAGATGTTAGGCTAATTAGCCTTTAGTTTCCTGCTTTTTGTCTTCCTCCTTTCTTGAACAGGGGCATCACATTAGTGGTTTTCTTATCCACTGGGACCTTACCGGAATCAAGTGAGTTCTGGGATATTTCGACCAGTGCCTCAACTATCTCTGCAGCCACTTCCTTTAAAACCCTTGGATACAGGCCATCAGATTCTGGCGACTTGTCTGTCTTTCGTCCCATTAGTTTGTCAAATACTTTGTCCCTCGTGATAGAGACTGTTACAAGATCTTTCCTCCCATTAGCTCTTTGCTTATCTGATATCTTTAGATCTAAACGTGGGAGGCATGATTGGGAAATTTGCAGATGACATAAAAATTGGCCGGGTAGTTGATAGTGAAGAGGATAGCTGTTGACTCCAGAATGGTATCAATGGTTTGGCTGAGTGGGCACAGAAGTGGCAAATGGAATTCAATCTGGAAAACTGAGACGTAATGCATTTGAGGGGCAAACAAAGCAAGGGAATACTCAATAAACGGGACGTTATTGAGAGGGTTGAGGAAGTGTGAGACCTTAGAGTGCATGTCCACAGGTCCTTAAAGGTGGCAGAACAGGTGGACAAGGTGGTCAAGAAAGCATATAGAATGCTTTCCTTTATTGGGTGAGGTAATGAATACAAAAGCAGGGATGTAATGATGGAACTGTATAAAACGCTGGTTAGGCCACAGCTGGAATTTTGTGTACAGTTCTAGTCACCACATTACAAGGAGGACATAATTGCTTTGCAGAGGGTGTAGAAGAGATTTACAAGAATGTTGCCAGGGCTTGAAAGTTGCAGCTACAAAGAGAGGTTGGATAAGCCAATCCTCCTTTGTTAGCATATCTCATCTGGATCTGGAAAAATTTATAATTTTTGATTCCAATTTCCACCCCTCTATCACCTTCACGTGGTTCATCTCCAACATTTCCCTTCACTTCCTTGTCCTCTCTGTCTCCATTTCTCCAGACAGATTGTCCACTAATATTCATTACAAGCCCACCAACTCCCACAGCTACCTTAATTATAGCTCCTCACATTCTTCCTGTAAGGACTCCATCCCATTCATTCTGATGATGCTACCTTCCAAAACGGCACTTCTGACATGTCTTCCTTCTTCCTTAACCAACAGGGCCCTCAACCGTTTCTGACCCATCTCCCGCACCTCTGCCCTAACTCCTTTCCCTCCCTCCCTGAACCATGATAGAGTTCCCTTTGTCCTCACTTTTCACCCCACCAGCCTCCACATTCAAAGGGTCATCCTCCACCATTTCTAGTGTGATGCCACCTCCAAACACATCTTCCCCTCAACCCCCCTCCCCAGTCCCATCAGCATTCTGTAGGGACCGTTCCCACCAGGACATCCTGGTCCTCTCCTCCATCATCCCCAATACCTCATCCTCTTCCCATGGCACCTTTCCATGCAATCGCAGAAGGTGCAACACCTACCCCTTTACCTCCTCGCCATCCAAGGGCCCAAACACTCCTTTCTGGTGAAGCAGTGCTTCAGTTTGGTCTACTCCATACGCTGCTCCCAATGTGATTTCCTCTACATTGGAGAGACCAAACGCAGACTGAATAACCGCTTTGTGAAACACTTTTGGTCTGTTGGCAAATATGACCCAGACCTTCCGTTCGCTTGCCATTTCAACACACCATCCTGTCCTCATGCCCACATGTCCATCCTTGGCCTGCTACAATGTTCCAGTGAAGCCCAACGCAAACTGGAGAAAAAGCACCTCATTTTCTGATTAGGCACTTTACAGCATTTTGGAGTTCAACAATTTCACACCATGAACTCTCTCCTCTGTCTTCACCTGTTCTATAATCCTTTTTAAAATTTTATTTTTATTCATAATTTTATCTCTTTTCTATCCTTTTTCTCCAACCAGCGCCCCCTCCCCACACACCCCCTGCCAAAAGGGCCATCTGTCACTTGTTCTATGTTGTTCTTTCACAGCATTGACCCTTGTTCTGCTATTCACACATTGTGCTTTCTTACCTTTATGACACTATCAGCACCTTTTTTAGCCCTTACCACTACTATTAACACTCCCTTTGTCTTGTGTCCATGACATCTCTCCTTAGCCCCCACCTATCGCTGACCTTCTATCCTGCTTTACCGCCCCTTAAACAGTATAAATTCCATCACATTTCTACTTTTCTTCAGCTCCAAAGAGTCGTACAGACTCGAAACATTAACTCTGTTTCTCTCTCCACAGATGCTTTCAGACCTACTTAAGTTTTTCCAGCATTTTCTGTTTTTATTTTGGATAGGCTAGGATTGCTTTCCTTAGAACAAGAGGAGGCTAAGGGGTGACCTAATTGAGGTGTACAAAATTATGAGGGGCCTAGATAGGGTAGACAAGAAAGACTTGTTTCTCCTAGCTGAGGGATCAATTACCAGGGGGGCAGAGATTTAAGGTGATTGGTAGAAGGATCAGAGGGAACATGAGGAAAAACTTCTTCACATAGGGGGTGGTGGGCATCTGGAATTCACTGCCTAAGTTTATGGTTGAGGCTGAAACACTCAACTCATTTAAAAGGTACCTGGATCTGCAAGGCTATGGACCAGGTGCTGGAAGGATTAAAATGAGCAGCTAGTTTCTTTTTTTTCTTTTTGGCCAGCCCAGATATGATGGACTGAATGGAGTTTCTGCACCCTAACCTTTCTATGGTTCTAAGATTAACAAAGACAAATGTGGATCCATTACAGCAGAGACGAGAGAATTTATAACGGAAAATAAGGAAATGGCAGATACTTTCTGCTTGTCTTCGTGGAGGAAAATACAAAAATCTTCCCAGAAATACTCGAGAACCAAGAGACGAGCAAAAATGAGGAACTGAAAGAAATTTTTATTAGTAAAAAGGTAGTACTGGAGAAATTAATGGGACTGGAAGTTGATAAATTCCCTTGACCTGTTGATCTACATCCTGGAATGTTGGAAGGGGTAGCTGTAACGATAGTTGATGCACCGGTGGTCATCTTCCAAAATTCTACAAATTCTGGAATGGTTCCTGCAGACTGGAAGGTTGCAAATGTAACTCCACTTTTTAAGGAAGGAGGGAGAGAGAAAACAGTGAACTACAGACATGTTAGCCCGACCTCAGTAGTAGGGAGAATGTTAGAATCTAATATAAACGGCGTAATAACTAAACACTTGGAAAATAATGGTAGAGTTGGGCAGAGCCAACATGGATTTATGAAAGGGAAAACATGTTTGATAAACCTGTTAGAGTTTTGAGGGTGTAACTAGCAGAACAGATGAGGGGGAAAGCAGTGAATGTGGTGTATCTGGATTTTCAGAAAGCTTTCGATAAAGTCCCACACAAGCGGTTAGTAAAGAAAATTAGAGTACATGAGATTGGGGGTAATATACTAGCATGGATTGAGAACTGGTTAAAGGACAGAAGACAGAAAGCAAGAAAGATGGGTCATTCTCAGGTTGGCAGGCTGTGATCAGTGGAGTACGCAAGGATCAGTGCTTAGGCCCCAGCTACTCACAATCTATTTCAACGATTTGAACGCAGGGACCAAATATATTTCCAAATTTGCTGATGACATAAAACTAGGTGGGAAAGTGAGTTGTGAGGAGAATGCAAAGAGGTTTCAAGAGAATTTAGACAGGCTAAGTGAATGGGCAAGAGCATGGCTATTGGAAGATAATGTGGAAAAATGCGAAGTTATCTATTTTGGTAGGAAAAACAAAAATGCAGAGTATTTCTTAAATGGTGAGAGATTAAGAAGTGTTAATGTCCAAAGGGATCTGGGTGTCCTTGTTCATAAGTCACTAAAAGTTAGTACTCAGGTGCAACAAGCAATTAAGGTGGCAAATGAAATGTTGGCCTTTATTGCAAGAGGATTTGAGTTCAGGAGTAAAGATGTCTTGCTGCAATTGTATAGGACCTTGGTAAGATCACACCTGGAGTATTGCATACAGTTTTGGTTTCCTTACCAAAGGAAGAATATACTTATCATAGAGGGAGTGCATCGAAGGTTCACCAGATTGATTCCGGGGATGGTGGGACTGTCCTGAGGACAGATTCAGGAGACTGGGTTGGTATTCTCTAAAGTTTAGAGGAACGAGAGGGAATCCTACTGAAGGATGAGTGACGTCAGTCAGGTCTGGGCTGGCGCAAGGCTGAGTGGCGTCTCCCCAAGGTCCTGCTCCCACCCTTGTTACTGACGGCAATTTTCCAGGCGGAGACCCTCTCCTCCCGGCTTTGGCCACATTGGAAGCAGAGGCCAGAGGAAAAAAAATTAAAAGGGTGGAATTCTTTTATCCCAGAGTCAGAGTTCCGACAAATGGAGGAAATCTCTCCTTCCTGGATGAGGCCTCTGCCCCTATCTCGGGAGGAAATCCTACTTTAAGAGCCACCAGCCAATCAGATGGCCGGCAGCTGTGTAGTCCAAGGACCTCAATAGCCCCAAGTGTAGGCTGGTCGGGCTGGGCGACAGGAAGGCCACCTTCTGGCCTTGACATCAACTCCATAAACCATTGGCGGAGGAATGTAAAATCCAGCCCCAAAGTTTATCAAACTGCCTGAAATTCCATTTATTGGGGGGAGAAAAGTGAGAAGAATTTGGGCATACCAGATTGGCTTGTTACATTTATTCTGAAATAAAAGCTAAATTCAGATACAATTAGGTGCTGGCAGAAGATGCATACATGTCTGGCAACCATCAGGTATACACTTAAGTCTAACTCTACTCCTAGGTTTTTCTATCTCATCCTGCCCCTTGGTGCTTCTAAAACATTGCAGGTGATTTACATACATGTAGAAGTCAGTATTTTAAATGACCTGGCCAAGTAATTTATAGCAGGGTCAATGCCGCTACATTATCGCAAATATAACTCCTGCCCTGCCTCATTTCTGGCAATATAACAGTACCATGAAAATTTTAGGTTGAGATTGAACATGATATCAAACAAATACTACATCAAAAACAAAACATCTGAAATCCATTTCTGAAAGGAATAAAAAGGTCTTATAAATCATTTTGTGGCTCACCCCCTGATTTCTGATATTCCAGACAGCAGCACTTTTAGTGTAGTACTTAGCTCCTCTGCTGAAACGACTAGCAGCTGGGCTGGAGATGATTCCTCTTGCACGACTTAAAAAGAGAAACAGCACCAGTTATTTCAACTGTATGAACTTGCTTTAAAAAAGCAAACTAATAACTATGGGACAGTATCAGAAGCACATTTAAAAAATGCTTGCTTATATAATTTTTAATAAATTGAGCCTATTAAGTACTATTTACCAGATCCAAACTTGGCAAAACTGTACATTACACAGTCAAACTGTAGCACCCCCAGTAGTCCCTGTAAAAGCAAAATACTCCACTTTAGATGCAATAGTTCTCCTCTGAATATTATGATCCACATGTTTATCCATGGCTCTAAGTGGAGCTTAGAAATAAAGGGTTAGGCATTCCTCATTTTAAGTTGACCAGGCACTTATGGTCTCAAATCCTTCTACCATGCCAAATCTCGTAACCTACATCAGTGCAAGATTTAACATAATGAGACACAATCTTCACTGCTGGAGAAAATGTATGGTTCTGATGAATGTTATTCTCAGAATATCCTGTATGTTTTCACTGGTCCTGATTCATGGACCAATTCCATTTTATTGAATTAGACTAGCAGCTCATAAAATTTCCATAGAATGGTATGAGGGTCTGGTTGAGCTTCGAATAGTCATATGGTCTTTGCTGTTTAAGTGCACAAGTGAAGTGGCCAGTTATCTAATATTTCAGCTTCTGAGTTCTCTAAGTCAAGGCTATGCAGGACTTGATTCTTCATGTGGTCAAGCCATTATTGGGTGGTTATAACAATGGTATCACTCACTTTACTGCAAATGCAGGCATTTGCTCTCTCAGCCATCAAACTGCCATATTAGAATAATTTTTGTTACACCACATTTCATCTAGGCTATCACCCAATACATGCTTGATTTAATGCAACTATTTTATTCATTGCAGATAATCATTTTAGTCTGATACAATAAGTGTTTCAGACAGCCCCTGCTGTTGTATTTGCTGGCTCAGTCTTCAGACACTGTTCTTTATTCTAGCTCCAAAAATCACCATAGTCAGACTTGATACAAGCAGCTGAGGCATCTATCTCAGATTTTGTTTTGATGCTGTCAGGACATCCTATAATTTCATAGTTGACAGAGCTCAATATCTCTCCAATTCTAACTTCTGGATACTGGGGGTAATTTTCACCATCACTTTGGCAGTGAACCAGCAATGCAAACAAAAATCGAGGGGTTTCTAAAACAGCTGTGCCCCCAATTCACTACCCATGTAATAAGGATGAAAATTATCCCATTGAACTTTTTAACAAGCTAATAATGACCAACTGTAGGTATTCAATGACAACACTGCTGGATTGTGCATTTTAAAACTTTTCAAGTAAACAGAAAATCAGTTGGAAAGGTGGCAGCCCTGACTCCATGATAACACGCGCCAATTGTTTCCATGATCAAACAGCTTACCAACACTCAATATTTAGGCCTTCACATAAAAATTGATTGGGCAAGGTACTGAAAGGTTGATGATGTTGATGCAACCATCAAGCAACTACTTCCAGAAGAGAAATGATAAAAAAAAGGGTGACGAACTCAAACATTAACTGTTTTTTAAAATTAGAATATTGTCTTTCCTTCCGCCACAAAAAAGCCTCTGCAGATTACTTTTCCATTGTTCCTAGCTACAAAATGATATATGCCCTAGCAGGTGGAACATTGAGATTCTACAAAACATCTAGCACAATAAGACTAAATTGGTGGCTGCTGTCATCATCTTAAATCTCAAAGTTATGGAAGGACTAATAATCAGAACAAACCCATGTTGCTTTATAACTTATTTTACAATGTTTCTTCATAAAATTTACCCAAGCAGCCTAGCTCTAAAATCCAAATCCTGACCCATCCCAGTACAGAGGACCCTTGACTTTATAGCTGATGTGCTCTTACAGTACACACTATATAGCTATAGCCTTCCAACCTGAGATGATACAGTAGTTAGTTATCTAAACTGGTTTGAAATTAGCAAACAAACTTTTAACAAACAACTTTGCTGTGGAGGTGTCAAAACCTATGTAGGTTTTAAGAGAAATCATTTATATCTTGTCCACCATGACGGGAATTTGTCGCTCACCTCTATCAAAGTTTCTACAACCATTTTACATGCAGTGTGACATCAAGCTGCTAACAGGTGACAAGAACCTCAGATTATGCATTATATTATTCCCCTAATGCATTGGTTTTTAATTATCATCCATATTTAGAAAAACCCACAAAGGAAAACTTTCTTTTAATGTAATGAGTGGTTAGGATTTGGGATGCATTAAAGGGGGCTGGAAGCAGTTTCCCTAGTAGCCTTCAAAGGGGGATTGGATAAATACTTGGAAAAAATGTTGCAGGGATATGAGGAAAGATTCAGGCGAGTGGAGCTAGCTGGATTTCTCTTCAAAAGAGGCAGCACAAACTTGATGGGCCAAATGGCCTCCTTTTGTGCTGCCCTATTAAGTGATTCTATGAGGAAAATAATATGATTCAAGTACAATCAAGTGACAGTTTCACATACAAAGATTTCCATGGGATTTGTCTGCTTTATTTAAAATGTTGCAAGAGATAATTAAGAACAAAGTATAGGCTGGTGAAACAGTATCCAATCTAGGCAACTAAAACATGACTCCAAAGGCTAAACATTTTATAAAGTTGGTCTGAGAATCTATATTTAGGATTGAAAATCTCAGCACATAGGCAATACTGTTTATATGATATTAGACACAATCATTTAAAGATAATAAATCATCTCCCATCATGTTGGTCACAGATTATTTGGAATGCTCTGTTTGTGTTGTCTATGCTGAGATAATGTAGCCATTTTGTTGTTCAGACTTCTTGCAGTTGTCTCTAAAAAGCTTTGTTAATTCATCAGAACAGACACACAGATTGGGACAATAGTATCAGGAAGATATCATCTTGGGAGGGTAGAACAGCTTCACACAAATTAATTTTATTTTTATCCACAAAATTATGGTGGGGAGAAAAAACCGTTGGGCATAGCCAAAAGGCAGTTGATATACAACAGCTACTATGGACAGAATTTTCCCAAGTACCAAACCATCGGCAAAGCCTTCTACGCAACAGCAGAAAATTGCAAATGCCTACGATTTTCAATCCATTGACACTAATGAGCAGATAATTGCAGGCTGTGCATAGGCCTTCTTTGTGTGGCCCTGTTAATAGCATGGAACCTAAAAATAAATCCACCCTACTGTTCCAAAAGTTAAATTAGTATTTTTTCTTCTTCTCATGACTTTTATTTTTGAACATTGTTTTCACTGAATTATTCTTGCTGTTTAGAAACATTCCTAGCTCATTAGAAAATGGAAATTAATAATGTTTCTAAATTTCTCAAAAAAATGAATGACAGCAATTTTCTATTGAGCAACACATTTGATATGTTAAGCAAGAACAACAAACATAACAAATTGCCTTGGGTCAATATAACTGGCTACTTAAGACAAATATTTCTTCTTGAATAAAATGAAAGACCAAAGCTTTTTCTCAAGTCACATATGTAGAGATACATGTGGTTATAAATAAAGGAGTTCTTTAATTTTTAGCATAATTGCGAAGAATGCTGTGCCAATGGCAAAACTAGTATTGTTTAAGCAAGTTAATCAAAAACTTAAATGTTTATTTTCTAGATCAAACCCAGTTCAAAGAAAATAGTCAATGGTTAAACTTCATACTCTAGACATTTATTTTAAAATATACAGAAAACAAATGAAAGTTTAAAAAAATACTCGTTGCTTTTCAAACACTATTTTGTACTGTCACATTGAAGAGTTACATTTACATACATATTAATTTCCCTATTCTGCATTTTACTTATTAGAACATAAGTCAGTATTCTATCTGCATTTATACCTTCTAGGCAATAGTTTTACTTTTAAAATACATGGCAAATGGCTGTGCTGCAAGCCAAATTGGTTCTGTTTTGACATGAATTCCTGGAGAAAAGATCATTTAATCTGGGCTCTCAGCTGCACCCACATTGTTATTCACGCCTTTGCCTTTCCCTAGTGGAACAGACACTTTCACCTGTAATGCAACATTTTTACACTTGCTCTCAATGTCTTGTGGTGTGCTTGGTGAAAGTAGAGAGTTGACCTTTCCTTGTTTTGTGTCTGCTGCACACCTACTTCCTTGGGATTAAGACCTAGTTCTGCACACTTCATTCCCATTTAAGCAGTATTCTCAGAGTGTACAAAGGTTGCATTCATCTGATGTCAGAGTGCCTCCCACCTAACTTTCCTTGTCTCATTGAAGGTGAACATTGGAAGTTGCGCTCCACACCTCAATAGTAGGAGCTAAGAAGGGCAGCCGGCAACTTTATAGCACCTCCAAACAGGCAGGTGCTTCCTTTTCAGGGCTACCATGGAAGATTAGTGGAGCTACAGGCTTTCTAATTATTGCTTTTGGACAACATCGCTCCTGATTCCTGCCCACCTTTCTTTCTCAATTGTAAGTAATGTCCATTTCAAGGGCTGCTTTAGTAACTATGGATGAGTTCAGGGACATTTAGATGAGGTTCCCCAATCTGATTGGGAAGGGGGTAGTTCATCCTCATTGCTCAGGGAAATCCATCCTCAATTTCTTTATTCTTATTTCTGATTCCACTAAAGGTTTGACGTCATGAGTTCAAACTGCGAGCAAATTGAGATACATTAAGGGGGCTCTATAACATATTTAGTAGCCAACATACCCTCTAGCTGGTCCTCCAACAGATACAACCTGCAGGGGAAAAGCGGTTCTGCCGCGCCCACGCTTGCTCCCTGCCCATTGGCCTACAACGGTCCCTGCAATCTCCAGTTTACCTCCTTGAGAGGGCATTGGCTGGACACCTGCAAATGGTAGAGAAATAATTACTACTACTCATAATTCTTCAGTAAATCAAAATGAGGATGAATGTTGTAATACCATACCAACAAATCTTTGCTAAACTTTTTAATGATTTATCAATTTTATCACATTTATCAATGTGAAAATAAGAAACTACCTGGAGATCAAAAAAAGTCTGTACTAACTGCTTAAGTACAAATTGAACTGTTGTCTTCAAATAAACACAGTAGCACATTTCATGTATATTTTCATATACTCAAAAAAACATTATATTGACCCTTAGAATAGTTGCCAGTACGCTTAGTGCTGCTTACTTACACTAGCCATACCCAAGAATGGGTTAACATGCGGTTATCGATTTATATGCAGTTAATTTAGCAATGTAGAAATATTAAATAAAAGGACTTCTATGGACAGATTTTGCCAAAGTTAGTTAAATATAGCAATGAAGTGTTTCATTTCCCAAAGCTTCAACTATCCTCACATGGGCAAGTATTTGCTAGCTAAAAGAAAACCCTTAAATTTACTTAAAAGTGGAGGCTATTTTTAGAACAGGTAAAATATTAGGCTGAAAATGAGAACTGGAGAATATGATCCTTTTTTTCATTTTTCACAAATAACATAGTATGCTACGTTAAGTACTTAAAGGCTAGGTAGGAGTGACAGAATTTACTCCAGCACGCCATAGCTTCAACTGAGAAAGCCTCACTTTTACTGGACCGATAAAATTTTTATTTCTCACATCAGCACCTCCCAAACCTCTGACCTCTATCGCCTAGATAGATAAAGGCAGCAGACTTATGAGAACACTGCCATTTACAAGTTCCTCTCCAAGTTACACACCATTCTGACTTGAAAATAGATCGCTGTTCCTTCATAATCTCTGGTCTAAATCCAGGAACTCGCTACCTAACAGCATTGTGTGAACATGCACCACATGGTTTGCAGTGGTTTAAGGAAGCGGCTCACCACCATCTTCGCAAGGGAAATTAGGGACGAGCAATCAATGTTGGCTTTGCAAGCAATGCCCGCATGCCATGAATGAATAGAAAAAAGAAAAAAAAGTCAGTCATTCTTGAGGCCTGAGAGAGATTGACAATTTTGAGTCAATTAAAAGTTGCTTTGTACTGCAGATTAACACTTGAAACTGAGTTAAACCCACATAAAATAATTTCAATACAAACAACTTCAATCCCAATCAAAGCCAAAGCCATTAGATCAGCACAGTGATTCAATGCATCATCATCCCTTCTCTGGCATTTCTATTATCTTAAAATGAAAACAAAAAAAAACTTTTACCAAATAGTTTCAGTGTGAGGTAAGGAAGGGGAGGAAATGGAAAGGCCACCAAATATCCTTGATAACACATTAGCTAATCACTTCCAGAAGCAAACATATAGTTTGTGGGTTATGCAATGGTTACATGCAACAGCGATCTGATGCTGGGAATTGATCTGGATTAATACCAGTAAAAAAGCTATAATAGATCTTCAGATGGTGCCAAAAGACTGGAATCAGTGCAGATTAAATTACCTGGGCACAAGAAAGACACCAGGACAACCTGGTCACTCAGTCAGAATTGGCTTCCCCGAAGAAGGATAATCTGCAACATGTGCTGGGGGACACTTTATGGAAACTGTTGGTTATCACCCTGCACCCCCTCCCCCCACCAACCCAAGCTTTCCTTTATAAACTGACATTGAGCACGATATTCAGCCAAGCATCTTTAGGGGTGTTCCCTGCTCATGCTTGATTCTCTGATATGGAGGCAAAAAATCCTTCACTGAGATAAATCCAGTGTGCCTGCACCAAAATGGAGTATCAGCATTCCATTCCAATGACTCGATCACACTAAATCCACTGAACAGACATAAAAGTCAGACTGCACAGGAAGGTTTCATGGAAGTCTACTCACACAAAGAATGCACGTTATTAAACAAATAGGGGAATTAGGGACTCTCAATAATAACTTATTTTGGTGCCAAGGTCACTCTTATCAAGGCAGGCTACAGAAGGCAATAACATCAACAGAATAAGCTTGAGCTTGGATCCTTTGTCACACGGACTTGTTTAAACAGAGATAATTGCATCCTTGAAGGGAAAACTGGATAAATTTCTGAAGCAGATGGGACTCAAGGCAATGTAGAAAGCACAGAACAAAAGGATTTTATGGGTTGTTCTAGCAAAGAGCTGGAGCAGGCACAATGGTCACTGTAGTGGTGTTTTGGAGTTGGAGGAGTCGGGAAAGATTATAACATGAAATGTAATTTTCTCAGAATGCCATGGAGGTTTATCATGGCATGGTGTTTTTTTTTTGAAAAGCAAATCTCCTGCCTAAAAGCCAGCCTGATTGACGAGCTTGGCTGCCTGTCAGGCAGGTAAATCTTATGGCATAAGGCTGCAATGATTATGTGCAACAATGATCTGGTGCTGGAATTGATCTAGACTAATATCAGTACAAAAACTATCATAGATCTTCAGGTGGTGCCAAAAACCCAGCAGGTAGGTCTGCTGTTTGTTGGTGGTAGAGATATTGTGGGAGTTGCAAGACGGAGCTGGTTGATGGTAGGGAGGGTGAAGATTGAGATGTATGTGAGCTATTTAGGGGAGGGGAGTGATATGGGGGGAGGGGCATGGTGAGAGCCAGAGATCCCAAAGAAGATTGAAAATCACAAGGATTGGGTTCGGTGATAAGAGGCATGGGGTTTAACAAGCAAGCTTGTTGGGCCTGCAGAAGCACTCCGACTCATCCTGGTCCACAAGCAGTGTTGTAAAAAGACTTACCTGATGGGTCCGATCTATCTTACCTCCTTTTGCCTACAGGGTTTCCCGATCCACAGTGGTTAAAAATCGAAACACTTAAATGGAGGCATTCAACCTCCTTAATAGGTTTCAACAACAGAACTCTGCCCTGGAAGTGGACTGGTCACCTGCCCCTCGAACCCACCCTC
Source organism: Carcharodon carcharias (assembly GCF_017639515.1). Classification (NCBI taxonomy): domain Eukaryota; kingdom Metazoa; phylum Chordata; class Chondrichthyes; order Lamniformes; family Lamnidae; genus Carcharodon; species Carcharodon carcharias. The sequence goes on from NC_054473.1 coordinate 34,682,644, forward strand.
CCCATTAAAAGTGGAAATGGGGAGGCTCAAGGAATGCAGGACCACCTAAACCAAACCCACCCATTTTTGGGGCCTTAAATGTCCTCTGTGTTAAGGTATTAAATCATATTCTTCTCAAGTCTACAAACTCCATGGCAAGTTTCCTCGTCAAAATATTTCAAATTTAATACCTAAATCTCAAATAAAATAAATGACAGTCAGCTTAATGCAAGCTTTCAGGCTCTGAATGTAACAAATGGGGATGACCTCTTGATAAATCAAAAAGTATCTTGAAAAGCAGGTTACTGATACATTTAGTTATTGCCTGAATAACTGCCACTGTGAGGGGACTTAAAATTGAGAGTTGGAGGTAGTACAATCTGTTAGAGCTCCAACTAATTTGTAGCTACAGTTTCCATCACAGCAATCTAAACTATATTATAAAGGAATATGCTGATCAGAGATAAAATCACCCTGACTCCTCACATGTAAACTAGGTGTGTGGAAGTGATAATTTATCCAACTGCTAAGCCAGGAAATGGTGGGCGTCATGGAAATTTTTAAAAATTGGAATTTTAACTCAGATCATTCGAGACTTCATGCTTCTAAGGTAGTTATTTAGCATATTAATTTTGATCATGTGACTGAACAAATCAAAACCAAAATCTAGCTATTCAGTTATGCCAAACACACAATAGTTTCCCGCATGTCAGGTTTAAATATCAGACTATACAATGTCATTGCTGGGTAAAACTTTGCTGAAATTTCAGACTTCAGTATAGACAAAACAGTAATGCCCCTTACCACCCAAGCCTCTTCCTCTACCATGATGTGTCAGGATTGGTCCAACAGGCCGTGGATAAACTGCAGCTGGATAAAAATGCATGGCTGCTGGAGGAGGATAAGCAAGAGGATGAGCTTGCCTAGAAAGATTTAAGCCTTCCAGAATACTTTGACGCATTTTCTCAAGTTTTGCAGCTTGATCAGCCTATAATTAATCACAAAATAGTACAGATTCTAAGTATAGAGTACATATTTTTCCACTCTGGATTGCCTATATTATGCTTATTCCCCAAAGCATTAATAACGCAGATAAACCAAACAATGGTGCATAAACTACAAAATTTCACACTAATAAGATAATAGACTAATGGCTCTTTATTACTTTATAATGAAAACCAAAACTACCTCAAATATTGTGTTACTATCTCAAAAGAAGTATTTTGTATCTATTCTCAAAGCAGTATTTGCCTCCCCCAAATATATTATCTTGTATACGGAATGCTTCCAATTGACAAAAAAAATGTCAAAATTAACAAACTTGAAATATTTTATGTTGCAATTTATAACTACTTTCATTAGTTTCAAAAAGTTTAATACAAAAATTATTTCTACAAATCTGGTACACTTGGTGTAGAAACTAGACTGCTTAGACAAATTTACACAGTTAAACTTGGAATAATGTCAACATAAGGAGGTCACGCCTAATTACTTTTCCATTTGTCAACTGGTGACATTGGGAATGATTGACAACCTGTTTGCAGGTGTTTGTAATATAAACTATACTTCTGTCTAACTCTTCTTTTTGATGCACTGAAAGTATTTTTAAAGCCAAAAAATGGTTAATAGTAAACAGACATTAATGGATCATCTGCATCCATTCTGATCCATTTCATGAGAGAGTGGGTCTTTTCAGCCATATTTAGAAATCATTCCTCAGGAACTGAATATGCCTTCCTATACTTCAGAAATCTCTGAAATTCTAAGATTGCCTACAAGATACTTTGAAACTGATCCTGCAGTTGCCCCTGTTAGATTATGGCGAATAAACAGATAAAAATGGTGTGCTTTATGGCTTACAATCTGCACCTGTATAAGTGCATCAAAAAATGTGCGTTAATGCCATTAAACTAGTGGCTTCTTAAAGAGCTATTGCCAGTAAATGTAATCTAAACTCGAATGGCAAAAGGTTGCTCAACTGCTCAGGACATTATTATTACACAAACTGTGTGAATCTTTGCAGAGTTGAAACAATGCTAGAAGGCATGGCAGTTGACATTAATTACAATAAGTTGTATACTTGTCTAGGATACAAATATTGTTCAAAAAGGTGCATCAAAATAATTAGAGAGAAAGGAATTAATATCAAAAATTAAATGCAACAAAGCTCAGTTAACCAAATACCTAATAAATATCTGGAATCCTTTGGTTGAAGCAGATGATATTTTTAACTTTTAAAAGAAATTAACTGAACTTGAAAAAGGAAAAAAAAAATTGCAGGGCTACAGTACTAATTGGATAACTCCAAGAGCTGGCACAAACATGATGGGCTGCATAGCCTCTTGTGTGTGCAAGGTTCTATGAAATATCGCTGCACATATTATTTTCTTTGCTATCCAATGTTTCTCTACAGTAAAGCAAACTAAGTAGCCTAGACAGTGTACTTCATAATTCTAGCTCACCTGTTATATTTAATTCAATCCCACATTATTATGGTTGACTCTCAACTGCATTCTGAAATAGCAAAGCACTCAACTGTGTCATAACAGCTAGGGCAACCAGGAACAGGTAAAAACGTCAGCATTGCTAGCAACATCGACATCCAAGAATAAATTTAAAATGTAATTCAAACATCTGAGGTACTGCCAGCTCTGCCATTTCTACCATCCAACCTGTCTCTGAAACCAGAGATTGCTGGAATGCATGGCAATCAGAGTGTTAAACTGCCTGAACTGTGATGTTCTATTGCCCGAGTGTCAGAAGACATGTCAGGTTGGTAGCAGGAACTGGTCAGGGATTTGATAGTAAATCACCACCTCAAGCTAAATTTGAGCCGTCATTTGCAGTGATATTTTGAGAGAGAATTTAGTTGGTACAAGCAGAAACAAAGGCATAATGTGTAGTCAAATTGCCTGGATAAACAAGTTTTGCTGGAGAACGAGTTATTCCTTTTGGTAGGCTCCACTGCATTAAAAAATTAGAAATATTTGCATTACACCATGACCCAAATTACTGTTTGAAAATGCAACACAGCACCGTGGTCAACCACAATTTTTTTTTCATCTTCCCATAGTAAAATTCCTCATCTGCACCTGGTTAAAATTGGGGCTACGTACTGGAAAGCTCAGATGTAAACCCACATCTTAGCACTCTGTGCCACAGTATTTGATCCATCACCCTAATATAGGGATTCTCAAATTCCTTTTACTGAGCATCCCTGCCATAGTTCCATGAACCATGCACACCATCTTCTAAGAAAATGTTTTTGCATCATTTATGTTGTTGTAAATGTAGCTGGAAACCCAGAATCCTGAGCAGTTCTGTCCCAATAACTTTTTATTCTCCACCCCAACACACCTTTTGAGCTTTAATGTGAAATCTGATCATTTCACTGGCACTACTTTGCCGAAAGCACAGTGGAAACTCAGCCGCACTTCTAAGTATTGCAAATGAAGCGTCAACAGATTGGAGGAGCTTTTTGGCCATTATGATAGGATAAGGAACTTCAACTGAAAGGAAAACTGCACGCTACTCCTCTCACTGGGTAGGAGTTGTGAACTTGATGCAGGATGAACAATTCCCTGCAAATAGGAGTAGAATAGGTGTGTGGTCAAGTTGTATGTGATAGTGGCAGGGCAGAACAGAGTCTAATAAATCGTTGGAATGCTTTGGAAGAAGTTAAATATAAGTTAAGCTTATTTCTGCTGTGAAAACATTAAGAAGTCATGTTCTGATGTTATTATAAACTTAATACCTCAACTTAAGATAACTGCAAACAAACAGCAATATGAAGTCCAAGCAGGGCAAAATAAACTTTTCAGAAAAGTGCAGAGCATTGGGTAATAAAATAATTATTGATGCTGATACATGATTTTTTTTAAAGGAGGGCAATTTATGCATCGCCCCTGCCACACATTAACGAGAATCCATGGCCTCATGAGGAATTCAATACTGGGACAAAAAAAAAGAATGGATGCTCCACAAAACATGGGGCAAAAAACAGTTTAACAACTTTCTGACGCAGAGTCGGGTGATCACTGACTTGCTGTTATTTATTTTTTGCTCCATGGCAGCGGGCACCCTCCAAGGATCATGAGTACTATCAAATATCAGGAGGAAAACAACTCAACTTCTGAACTTAAAGAAACACATTTATACGGAGGAATACTGAAAATACCTGAGAGATATGCAGGAGTGGAGAAAGCAATTGGGAATCAGCCCAAGAGAGTTGAAGGGAATGCTACAGCGATACCAATGGAGAAGATATGAATTGCATGCATTACCTATTAGTGACAACTAGCGTCCTCTTTGTGCCCCCCCTCCCCGTACCAGTTTGGGAACCTCTGCCTTAATACAGCTCTGGATTAAATATATCTAGTTATTCTCAAAATTAATTTGTAATTTTAATTTCATCAGTTTGAGAAAAAAGTAGATCACAGTCTGCTAAGTTGATTCCAAAAAAATTGACAGCCATAAGAAAACTGAAGTTATTTGACAATTTGTTTGCACGTCATGAACGTCTTTTAGCATGCATATACAAAAGATACCAGTGAAAACCTTTCTCACTTCAAATGAAAGTGATGCATCGAATAGTTTTGCAGCTGCCTACAGCCCTCCGGTACTTAATTCAATGAACATCTTCATGAACTAGTTTAGATAATAAGTATTCATGATCTGTTCAAAGGAATGGAGATCTTATAGCCAAGCTTGATGTGCCCTCACCAAAGACCCACACAAAATGCTCCCTTACATAAAGGGATCACTCGTCATCAACCTGAAGCAATAACCTTCGCCAATTTCCCCCCACTTTGGCTCAACTGATTTCAGCTCAAGGATCAGACTGTTGATTATTCTGATGTATATGGCTCAGTACTCACAACAGTCCACTTACCCACTGAAGCTTCAAGCAGCAAACCAGGCAACACTCCTACATTCTGTAATTTATTGAACTCGTCTTGCTTCACATTAAACAAATGCAACATGCTCAGAATCGTCTCTGGTATTGTTTAAATAGATGCAATTAAAACATTCAACTACTAGTATATATTTTCTAAAGCTGATCTCTTCAAGCTCATTGCATTATCTATTAATAAGAAATACACAATTATATAAATAACCAAAGCGGATCAAACTATTCTAATCAATAATCTAAACGAATCTAGTTTTTATTACTACACTGTTAAAAGTATATATAAAATATACACACTGCACATTTATGACAATCCGTACCTGACCATCGCAGAGGTCAATCAAGGGCACCTTTTCCCGGCTCACTTTTATAAGCTTACTTTGGAAAAGCTTGCCATCAAAGTACATCCATGGACAACAGTGCTCCCACGGAATTGGCTGCCCACATGCATCATTTGCAAAAAGTGCCATATCAACCCCGCTCATAAACAGTGCGCCAAGTTGGATACCACGGGGATCTAGGTTTTCAATCTGGAAAAGAAAATACACAGGAATAAATCTACATGTGTGAACTGAATTGCATGGTCAATGAAATCTATAATGGTTGGGGCCTCTGGAGCAGGCCAACAGGATCATTCACTTGGTATTTTTGACTGAAGATGCAGCTTTATCTCTTGCACTCACATGCTGGGCTTCACCATGGTAAAGGATGGGTATGTTAATGGAGCTTCCCCCTTCTCCTGTTCATTGTCTGTTTGTCACCCACATATTCTTGACTGAATGTGGCATGGATGCTGAGCTTTACTTTGATCCACTGATGTTGGGCTGGCTTAGCCAGTTGCTTTTGGTGTTTACAGGTAGCCTTGCATGGTAATTTCACTAACTTACTGCCTCATTAAGATTATTAAAGTGAATCCTCAGGATGTGAGTGTCACTGGCAAGGTCATCATTTATTGCCCATAGCTGCCCTGACCAGGTAATGGTGGGTCTTTTTCTCAAATGACTGTGTAGCCACTACAGAGGGCAATAGGAGTCTACCACATATAGAGCAAAATATCTGAGGACAGCAGGTCTTCTTTCCCAAAGGGGAACCCCCGACATCACCCCGCCCCATTTAAATTTTCAGGAAGGCTGGGGCACAGCCAAATCAGCTGTGCGCCCGCCGACCTGACAATGGCCAAGTGAGGCCATTGACAGGATAATTAAAATAATTAAAGGACCTACCCATCCAAGGTTGGTGGGCAGGCCAGGAGCCTCGGCGGGCTTCTGAAAAAACATGGAACCTCATCCACCGGTGGGATAAGGTTTCATGTAGGGTTTAAAAAACTTTAATAAAGTTTGAGTGAAATTTATTAACATGTCCCAACTCATGTGACATTGTCACATGAGGGGAACATGTTAAGGATTTTTTTATTTTTCTATTTTTAATGTTTGTACAAGTGTAAGCGATCTCCCTGAGGCAGCAATTAGCCTCAGGAAGATGTGCGCTCTTTCATGCACATGCGCAAAAGAGCACACTCTCACTTTTGGGGAATCCCCCCCCGCCTGCACAGGAAGCGTGCTTCCCGCTGGACGTCACATTGGGTGGGCCTTAATTCGCCCGCCCACTTAAAATGGCGGCAGGGCCCACTTCTCCGGCAGCGATCGGCTCCCTGCCCACCAGAGATTGGGTCTGGCCTGCAGAAAATTCTGCCCCTGGAAAGGGGCCACCGCGGCCAGCACTTCTTCAAGCGTTCTGATAATCCCTTAAAAGTGCCAGCAACAGGTCTCAACCTCAGCTGTCAGCACTTAAAAATGCAGATATGAGCCCTCTGGTCCCAGGCCCATTAAAGTCAACACCTGCCCAAAATTTTGCTTGTCTATGGAGTCACCACCCCGCCCCCCCCTGCCTCTATTCCTTCCACTACTGACCTCAAAGTTAACTTGCCTCCAATGCCACTCTTAAGCCCCAAAAATCCTCTATCTTACCTTTCAGAAAGTTTCCCATCCTTCTGCCCTGCCTCTTCTCACTTGGTGGGGTTGCAGAGGGCTTCCAGAACCCTTCCACCTCGTGCCCCATAAAATGGTTGGCAGCAGAAAAGGAGATGGGATTTCCATCCACACTGCTCAGCGACATTTTATTGATGTCCCATCTCAGTTTGGTCCCATTTCAGGGCCGCAACATCCGGCCCAAAGTATGAGATTAATTAATTGATGGTTTGTAATCATTCCCAAGAACAAGCAAAAAGCAATTTCTGGAGCAGATGTAAGGAAATTTTAAAACCTTACATTTGCTTTGAATTTTGTATTTAACATTAACTTCCACCAATATAAATTCCACAGAATAGTGATTATACATATGCATCATAACAGATCCAGAGGAGTTTAATGACATAACATTGAAAGCAAGCTAAAACTCAGGAGACTTTTCTTAAACAATAATAATTTAAATGCAAAGATTATATTACATAACAGAACTAAAACAGATCAGTGCTCTCAGCATACATCACTATGTCTTGTGTAAGCACACATTTCCAGTTTTGGGAGCCTTCATACTATTTCTGTAATGCTTAATTGTCAATCAAATTATGCCCATTTATCAATACTTACCTTTGCTGAAGTTCTCCCAAAATAGGAATCCAATGTAGGTGGGTAATGTGCTCCAGGCAGCTGTCCACCTCCACTGCCCCTCTCCAATACAGCAACCTGATCCAGCACTCTAGCCTCCAAGTTAAGAAAAACTATGTTCCCAGTAGGGGCCAGGTGCTCTATTTCTCTTCATGCAAAGCTGGGATTGCCCACACAAATTCGGACACAGTCAATTATTTATACAGAATACAGCACTTATACAAACAATGTTCAGTGTTTAAATAATGCAAGCTTTTTCATTTCACTGGAGAAATCCTTTCCTTTTTAAAGCTTTTGAAGGGGAAGGCTTATCTTTCACTATTCTTGCATGTCCCCCACCACTAACACCACCAACAACAACCCCTGCCAAATCCCTAATTACACAGAATTAATACTGAGACCAAGGTATCAACTGAGGCTATTTCAACATACATTTCTAGACACAGTTCTTCAAGGGATTTTCTTCCATATGTTAAAATATTAATAATTACACACTTCTTATTACCACATCTCAGATTAGCTGATTAAATGCGGACAAGATAAAAGCCATTCTAGGAGGAAACTATCCAAACCACATGCCTGGTATAACAAATAAATTCTTTCATTACGACTTCAGAAAACTTATGTCTAGTCAAATTTGAAATGACTAATCCTATCCATTAGAATTTTCTTCTGTAGCAGATCTTGTCAATGTGCTTGCCATCATGCCCGAGGACTGGCTGGAAGAGAGAATGATTTAAGCAAAAGGAGCGAGACAAAGTGGAAAGTTTAGCACTGATAAAATTAACGAAGGGGGCAAACTGATCTGACTGACATCACAAAATCTTTGATCCTGGAGTTGGTGGTGCTGAGCCAAAGGGAGTGGTAACGGGACAGTAAAGGAACAAAAGATGTGTCTACAGGAGGTGTGAACGGCAGAATAATGAACAGCTGCTGTCTAAAAGCTAAAACAAGAGAAACACCAGAATACCGAAATATGTCTCCTGTCTTCTGCCCTTCTACAGGTCTTCCCTTTTGTTCTTTTTCCATTCTCTCCCATTTCACCTGTTTAAAATATATTGCATTTCTAACTTTTCCAAGTTCAGATAAATGGTCAATTATTTGAAGCATTAATTCTGCTTCTCTCCCCACAGACGCTGCTTGACGCGCTGAGTATTTCCAGCATTTTCTGTTCTTATTTCAGATTTCCAGCATCTGAAGTATTTTGCTTTTAATAGCCCCATTTTTTTTAAGTTTAACAGCACTAACCTGCTCCCACCTGTCTTTGGACATGGGTTAATATAGAGGCCTGTCTCTGTATGCCTCCCAGAGCTATCATTCCAGGTAGATTTGATGGCAAAATTGATAACAGACTTCCACTCTGAAGAGCTAAATTTCCAGGCCAGGATTTTGCCCTGCACCCATAATCTGGGTTCAAAAAAATTAAGTGGCTTAAAATGTTGTGGAAGTTTGGGTGCAAATAAGTTACTACAATGCACCCAAGCCTCCTCGATATTCTGCTGCAGTCAAAACAAATCTCCAGCCACTAATCTGGCCTCAACCCAATTCGCTAATCTGAGTATTCTCCAATTGCACTTGCTCAAAGGTCTCTCAACTTGGCCAACAGATTTGAAGTCCCACAGAACAAACTCATGTTTCTGATCTCTTAATTGCAAGTATAAGTCACATTCAAAATTGAAAAGTTTTCCCAAATGCAGGTTCTAAAATACGTTGTGCCTGAAAAACAGCTGAAGCTAATATTTTTAGACTCAAAGAAATATAATGGCATGGGTTTGGCGTTTTCTTTGATCCTGATTGTTTACACTTATTTATGCCCATTTTAAATTTGGAAGGATTCTAAATCAAATAGGATACTTAGGTATAATTTGACATTTGAATCATTGAATAATATAGCACAGGAGGCTATTCTGCCTGTTATGCTTGTGTCAGCTCCATGAAAGAGCTATTTAATAAGTCTCTTGCTGTTTCCCCAATTTCCTGCATTTTTTTTCACTTCACGCATTTAACAATTTCCTTTTGAAGGTTATCATTGAATCTTATTTCACTAACTTTCCAGGCAGTGCACTTCAGGTCATAGCTCGAAAAAATAAAATTCCAAGTCATCTCTGGTTCATTTGTCAAATATCTTAAACCTGTGACCTCTGGCTTCTGACCCATCTGTCACTGGAAACAGCTTCTCTCATTTATTCAATCAAAACTCTTCATGTTTTGAACACCTCTATCAAATCTGCCATTAACCTTCTCTGCTCTAAGGTGAACAACCACAGTTTTTCTGCTCTCCCCATGTAGCTGACGTCTTTCACCCCAGTATATTCCAGCAAATCTCTTCATCCTCCCTCTGAGGTCTTGACATCCTTCTTGGTGTGATGCCCAAATTGGTCATTCCAGCTGGGGTCCAACCAGTGTTTCATGAAGGGTTAGCAAAAAATAGGAATATACTTTCTTGCTTTTGTACTATTTGCCTCTACTCATATATAAAGTCAAGGAGCCCATATACCTTTCTAACAGCCTTCTCAAATTGTTCTGTTGCCTTTAAAGACTTGTGACAATACACCCCAGGTTTCTATTCCTGCACCCCCAAAATTCAAAATTGCAACATTTAGTTCATATTGCTTCTCCTCATTCTTCCTGCCAAAATGAATCGCTTCACGCCTCTCTGCATTAAATTTTAGCTGTCATGTGTCTGCCTATTTCACCAGTCTATGCCCTCCTGAAGTCTGTTATTACCTCTTCATTACGTACTGCATTTGAGTTTTGTGCCTCTGCAAACTTTGGAATTATGCCCTTTATACCCAAGTCTAGGTCATGAATACATATATCAAAAAGAGCAGCGGTCTCAACACCTGGGGAATATCACTGAAACAGTTAACAACTACTCTCTGCTTTGTCACTCAGACAATTTCCTATCTAAGCAGCTACTGCCTCTTTCATCCCATGGGCTTCAATTTTGCTAACAAGTTTACTGAAGCAAAATAACTGCAGTTTCACATGCAAATTCAGGTGCAACTTCAAGTGAGTTCACTCAATTATATTCAGCAGCAGTTCCTTCACCACCTTGTTCAAGAAAATAACAATTTAGTTTTTACATGAATTTACAAAGTGAAACAAAAGTACTTTTCAGCAGTTACAATTATGGCATGCTTCAGAAAAAGATGCTTTTTTAACTTCCTATTTTGGCCTCCGCTGATTTCATAGTTCTAACACAAACACAATACAAAATCAATAAAAACAAATTCAGTTTTATCAAATACTCCTTGTTTCCAATCATCTTTAATTGAATTGATAGCCATGTTGATTACCTTAAGTTCCTGCAATTGATCTGGTTCATAAAGTTTAGGAGATAAAGCCTGTGCAAGGAATGCATCAAGTTCATGGCGACGCAGGATTCTCACCCCTGGCCATTGCAACAAGTAGCTATAAGGGACAGACAAACGTGCATTTCAACTTTCAGTTAACAAAAACAAAAACTTAGTTTATATAGCGCCTTTAATATAAAATATCTCAAGATGCTTCACAGAAGCATTATATAACAAAATAGGACACCGAGTTACATAATATTAGGTCAGATAACCAAAGCTTAGTCAAAGACATAGGTTTTTAAGGAGTGTCTTAAAGGAAAGGAAAGGAAGAGACATTAAGAAGCAGAGAGGTGTAGAAAGGGATTTCCAGAACTTAGGGCCTTAGCAGCTGAAAGCACAGCCACCAATGGAGCAGCGATCAAAATCGAGGATGCTTAAGAGATCAGAATTAGATGAGTGCAGATATCTTGGAGGATTATGGAGGGAGATTACAGAGATAGAGAGGCTACAAAGGAATTTGAATACAAGGATGAGTAAGTATAAAATCAAGATATTGCTTAAATGGGAGCAAGTAAAGGGTCAGCAAGCGCAGGATTGATTGGTGAAGGGACTTGTGAGTTAGGACAGGGGCAGAAGAGTTTTGGATGGCCTCAAGTTTATAGAAGGTATACGAGTCAGGAGTGCATTGGAATAATCAACTCTAGAGATAACAAAGGCACGCATGAGGGTTTCAGCAGCAGATGACCTGAGGCAAGGGCAAAGGCGGTTGATGTTAGGGTAGTGGAAACAGGGGGTCTTAGTGATGGTACCAGTATCTGGGCTGACGTTCATCTCAGAGTCAAATATGACACCAAGGTTGTGAACTGACTGGGTTAGTCTCAGACTATTGCAAGGGAGAGGGATGGAGTCAGTAGCCAGGGAACCTAGTTAACAGCAGGGACCAAAATAATGGTTTTAGTCTTCTTGATATTTAATTGGAGGAAATTTCTGCTCATCCAGTGCAGGATGGCAGCTAGGCAGTCTTATAATTTACCAACTGTGGAGGAGCCAAGGGAGATGTCAATGAGGTAGAGGTGTCAGCATGCATGTGAAAACTAACATTGCTTTCAGATGATGTCACTGAAGGGCATCTTGTAGAAGAGAAACAGGATAAGAGGAGGAATTTTCAAATAAGATCACACTATTTAAAACACAATGGGATTCCATCCAGTAGATCGTATTTACTTTTCCTTTAGATAAAGGGTCTCTTAGGACAAACACTTCTATAATTTAAACAAAACATGCCTACTCTAACCATTTCCAACCAAATGCTCATGATGTAATGATATCTAAATATTTATATTGTCTTTAAGAAGAGGTTGTGAGTGTACAAAACGTGAAATAAATAGCTTTTCAGTTCAAGAGGCATTTGACGTTCTTGTGCTGATTTGAGGAATGTGGCAAGACGACAAATTCATGGGATTTAGATTAAAGGAAAAAGGTTTGTGGGACAAATGACTTGCTCCTAAACATTCTTTTAACTATTAGTATTTGGTATAACCCTTAGCAAATATTTCACTGCATTCCTGTCTAGAAATTAATCTAGACCCCAGATTGAAATAAGAACACTGCAAATGAAAAACAAAACAAAAAAGCAATGGGAACGTAGTGTTACAGACTAAACATTATAAGCATTTTAACAATGTGCAAGATCCTACAAAGGTAATCTTCACACTGATATAAAATATGCAGTTTATAGGGACAAAACTATACACAGAAATTTCACAGTACTATATTTTGGCCTATTACATCAATACCAGCTCTACAAAGCCACCGCCAAATTCGATCCCACTTCCCTATTCTTTCCCCGCAACATTAATTATTTTCCCAAGCGCTAATTTAATTGTCTTACATGTTGACTTCACTTTAAAGTGCATGTGTTGATGTATTCCATATTATAATAGCTATTTGCAGGAACATATTTCTTAGCTCACCCTTCAAGCTTCAAATCTTAAGTTTTTGTTCCCTTAGTAGATTCACCAACCAGTAAAAATAAACTAATAAACTTTGGTTTTTAAACTGGGATGTCAAACATTTACAAAACTTAACAGGCAGGACACTGAAAAAAGTGTAATGAGTCTTCCTCAGAACACATTGTGCACACTTCAAAGAGCCATGTCTTTGTGTATTGCAAAGAGCTAGACTATGCATTTATCTGTGCTTTTTAAAACATAATGCTGAGTGAGCAGCAAACAAAAAACTTATCACAGATTTAGGAAAATAATTAATAATCCAATTATAGTTTACAGATGTACATATTCAAATGTGACTAAATCACTGGACAAAAATGTACTAAAAATGCTAAATAGAGAAAAAAAAAATCTGTTCCCTTTCACTGTTACTCAATGCACTTTACTTACCGTAACACACAACAAAGAACCAGAAGATGCGTTGGGACGTTTGAGGGATTAAGCATAGCTGGTGTGTCTGATCTCATGCAGGCTAGAAATGCCCTCATTCTTCTGTTTTTATCCTCCACAGCTTTTCCAAGCCATAACTTCTTTAAGTTGGGACAGGTCCACTCTCTAAAAGCAAGTGCTTCGACCAGTTCTGGTGTCTGGGGTGATTTCCCCTTGTAAGCAGCCCACTCTTTAACTAAAACTGGGGGAACTGAAAAACATAAATGAGATTGAGTGAATTTTTTGCAATAAGTGCTACTGACTTGAGAGTTGACTTCAATCCTTAATGACAAGAACTTGCAGCATTATTTTTAAGTGCCGTTAGAAAAACTGACATATTTCACTACTGTAATCTAAACAACATGCAACTCCCAAGGTACACATGTACATGTTTATTAGATCTCCAGGTCGAGCATCCCTTATTTGTAAATTCAAAAACCGAACACATGCAAAAGCTGCACTTTTTTTGAACCTCATTAACCTTGAGTGTAGGAAGTCTGTGACCCAAGCCTGCACGACACGAGCCAACACGAACCTCGCTTACCGCACCCTGGATTTATTATTCAGTGGTACATCTTGCATTTCTAGTCATTTTATTTACTTTGGAGTATAGCTAGCCTAGGCTTCGGCCATTGTAACGTAAGTAGACCTACATGCGGTATCCAAAAACTGAAATTATCTGAAATCCGAAACGCAATAGGCCCCAAGAGTTTCCGATAAAGGGTATTCAACCTGTATCTTGTTTCTGCATGCACTTGCTGCCTGTACCACATGAATTCCTGATGTCATCATAATTTGAATCAACATTTGTCCCTAATAATTTCCATATAAATCCATGTATAATAATCAATATGAAGTTCACCTACGTAAATGCAAAAGCACAGGCAACGGTGCACCAGCTTTCTGAGCCATCTCTGCCAGCTTATCTGCCACTTTGGTTTTTACAGCAATTTTTCTCCTCAGCTTGAGTTACCTTAGTCCTTTGTTTTCAAATATTAACACTTCTTTAAACTAAGTATTTTAAGAGTTTTAAATCTGTCACATTCGGCAGGCACTGTATATCATTTCTCCTTTTACTATGGCTTTCTATGAATCCTTAAATAATGTATTTAAATATTATGTTTTTTTTAAAAGGACTCTCTATGAAAGTTTTTATTTTTAAATACTAAAATGCACTTTTTCAGCCGTTGAGCGATCACATTCTGTCTCACTCACCACTCAGTGTCAGTTTAAGCATCTCGGAAAAATCAGGCAGTCAACAAGTACTTGGAAGCAGCCATGGGACTGGCAAAGTGATGAAGATATGACGTTGGATGCATGAAATGGATAGCAGAAATGTATTTTCCTGGCCTCATACGGTTCCATTCTGTGGAACCTAGAATGCTGTGAATGGCAGGAGCTTGGTGGGCTAAGTTTTGAATTATTTAGCATGAGCTCCATTTTAAGCCACTGGAGTTCTGTTATGCAAGTTTTAATTATTTATAATATAAACAGAAAATGCTGAAAACACTCAGCAGGTCAGGTAGCATCAGTGGAGAGAGAAACAGGCAATATTTCAGGTCATAGAGCTCTCATTAGAGTCCCAGCATTTTCTGTTTTTAATTCAGATTTCCAGCATAAAAAGTATTTTACTATTATTTATTCAAATTTGGTTCTGTTTCAGAGCTATCAAAAGCCAAAAAAGATATGAATGCTGGAGATACTATTCTGCAATCTAGCAACTAAAGGTAGCTGTGCAGAAGGGAGCTACCACATCCTTGGAGTAGGACCATCTACATGGGAGTGGGGGAGAGGAGGGAGGGTGGGGAGGCAAAGAAGATTTATATTGTTATAAACTGGTCAGATCTATATAGTGATAGAAGTGAGTCAGAGCTATTTGCACAGTTATATCTGCAACTTCATTAAGCAACTGAGGGAAATTAACTTTGTTTTGAATTATGGGCAATGACACAGGCAACTGATTACTTATATATTTAAAAGTTTACGTTTTCACATACCTGCACTGCCCACTTTTTAACATTATAATTTTGTACATCCAAATTTAGAATAAAACTGCCTATGTAAACTTATCAGGGTGTAACTGCACCCTTACCCCCAATATGTGGATGTGCCAGGCTTGTCCAGCCCCTGACCTGTGGGCCAGATGCAACGTGCCAAACCTCTCTATCCTGGCCCATGGAGCCAGTGTTCAAAATGCCAGTAAGATGGGTAAGTGGTGGTAAGACTCTGCAAGGAGCTGCTCTTTCGATCAAAGGCCATTCCTCTCCCATGTTAATGTTGTGCCAAATCTTAGCTTTCCAAAATTTGATCATCAGCCTCTTGATTGAGAAAAAAATGGAAATGTGGCCCCTCACTATGCAGACATAGAAACTTACAGTGGAATTACAAAAGAAAAAGTAATTCTAAATGGGAAATAAGTTACATCTGCATGCTTTGGCCCAATTATCCTGACCCTCTACGCCTGGGCTTGGCCTTTGTTTCCCATGTGCAATGCCATGGGAGACATTCATGCAAGAAAACAAAAAAGCAATAATAATTCCTGACAGAAAAATTTAATTTTGATATAGCTCTGCTGCGTAAAATACAGACCGAGTCAGTCATATAGATTATCGTATTACCAGATTTACCAGCTTTCTCCCCATGTTTTGTTATTGCAAAATTGTTGCTACTCTTCAGCACAAACTGTAATAAAGTGTAAGGTGTTTCAGCAAAAACAAGCAGTTTTACACCAGCTAATAAATTCCTCTGGGCTTTAGGTACCATCTGTAAAACCATTTGTGCTCTTCAAGTCAAGTCAGTATGGTGTATAATTGAATCAAGGCACACAGAGTTAATTCTGTATCCATTGTAAAATCCTGTATTCAGTCCTTATTTTCATTATACATTTATTTGTCTCCTTTTATAAATGTGAACTGCTTCTGTAAACTTCTCATACTATAATCATATCTTCCTACACACGGCAGTGCTGCACTACCCCCACCTCTAAGTGGAGGCGGGCGGGCAGGGCTTATGAGATAAAATGCAAATACAAGTTCACATGTCAGTTTCCATTATGTAGTCACAGAAATTTATGATAGAAAAGTTGGCAGGAAGTCTGCACAAGTCCGAAACTTATTAAACTTAACAGCATCATAAGGTGAAGTACTGATGGGTTCTAACAGAAATTTCTTCAGATTCATTTCTATACAATTCTTCCAAATGTAGGTGGGCAGGAATAATCAATGTGTATTTCCAGCAGCATGGTCTGTTCCAAAGGGCAGTTCAAACAATAGATACTTACCAATTTGAACTACAGGATCAATCTATGACTTTCCAATGGCTAGGTGAAAATGAGCATACTTCATGTTAATTTTCTGATTGCTTGTATGAAAATATTTTGCCCACCTTGATTTTTTTGTAAACTACCAAGCTCAGGTTTGGAGTCAAAACAACACTGCTCATGGCCTTCTGGCACTAGGTTTTCAAAACTGCATTGAAGACATACACTGTACAACTGACAACACAACATAGCTATAGGTTTGAAATAATATTGCTATCACAACATTAGCATATTTGTTAAGTTTATTAGCTAGGTTATCTTAGCATTGAAAATTAAAAGATCTACCCTCCATCATTGGAAGGTCTGGTTTGCAAAGCTAGGGAGTACTCTAGCCTAAATTAGCACTTGCGGACCTGACTGGTGATAATTGAGTCTTGCAATGAAGTGGGTTTTGTACCCATCATACAAATCCTGCTTTACCATGGGGGAAAACGGTAACTGTTTTGTGGAACCCTGCTCTGGAAATCTCCGAATATCCTTTAAAATTTGTTTCAATTTTATTGACAGTTTGCAATTCTGGCCCCCAAAGAATTTCTCACTAAAGTGCAGTTTGATGATCACAAGATAATTATGTACAATTATGGTCAACTGACTTATCATAAGTGATCCACCCAGTAATGATCATACAATAGCTCCTTAATGCTGCAACATTTCTTAAAGAATTCCAGAGCTTTTGTCTGCATAATTCTCAGGAAATCCATTTTAAATGTTGATCACTCAGTGTGAAGAGCTTCCTGTTTGTTATCAATCCTAAAGTTGCTACAGTATTTTCAAATTGTGCACTTTTATTCTACTCACAAGTTTGAAATTAAAGCAGCATTCTAGGTTAAATCTTTTCCATTCCCCTAACTGTTGGTATACCTCCAGGATCACTTCTTCAACATCTCCTTTCCAAGTTATAAAGCCCAAGTTTCTCTCGTCTTTTTTCATAACTCAATTACACGGCACTAGGGATCAAACTCCCTTCTCTTCGCTGCTACCAGAGCTTGAAAGTCTTCCTTGTTTCTTGGTAATCTGAACCACACATTGTACTCAAGGTACAGTCTGACCAGGTAATTGTAGTTTGATCTTAGGTCGAGAATTCCTCAGATTTTGAATTTGGCTACAATAAACTAAATATCATTAGGCATTTTAGGGTGTATTTAAACTATAATCTGGACCGAGAACAGTAGCATGCAGTCTGGATTCCAGTATGACAGAACCATGCATATATGGTTCACTCTTCATGTGGAGATTCACTAGCGTGGTTGGGAAGGGTTTAAATTAAACTAAATGGGCACCAGCATATAGAAATATAAATGAATAAGGTGCATAAAGTGAGTGTTGGACAGTAATAGACAAGGAAGTAGTACCATATTAGACAGAAATGGGCTGAGGGACTATAAGAAATGCAAAGACAGAACTACAATGCATGCATGTAAATGCACAAAGTATGGTGAACAAGATTGGTAAGCTACAAGCACAAATAGCAGTTTGAGAATATGATGTAGTGGCAATAACTACATGGCTTAAAAATAGTTAAGACTGGGCACAATATACAAGGATAAAGTGTTCAGAAAAGATAGAAAAGGAAAAAAGGTCTGGTAGCAGTAATGATTAGGGAAGACACTGTAGTATTGGAAAGAAAGGATTTCCTTAAAGGGCAAGGGCAGAATTGATTTGGTTAAGAGTTGAGAAGCAAAAAAGGTAAGACGACATTACTTGGAGCATTCTATAAGCCTCCAAATAGTGAAGAGAGACAGACAGAAGAACAAAGTTGCAGGGAAATCACAGAGATGAGCAAGGATTAGAGAATGGGATACTGGGAGACTTTAATTATCCAAATACCCAACTGCCTGGATACAGGCACAAGTAGAGCTCTCTCCCAACAGTTTTATAAAAGTAAACGTGGAGAGAATGGGAAGAGAATTCATGCTCTTAACAGCTTAATTAAGGTGGAGGTTTAAAACGTATTTGGGAGGGGGAAGTCCAATGGATTACTAAATGAACCTAGTTCGACACCACACTGGACTTCAACTCAACACAGCTAACATAATAAGTGGCAGACTCCAACCCAAGTCTCACTCAACTTTTCTCTGGAGTTAGGTCAGCCCAGAAGTCCAGCTTTGCTCTGCAAATTCAATGTTGGTGCAAAGCCAAAATTTGTTTCACATGTTTAGTTTGCAGTATTAATGTACCTTTGGAGATCCTCAGCCAGGAATGTGAATGAACCAGAAGTTTCATCAAAGGGTTGCACGTCCATACTGGAAATTAAACGCAGTTACATTTCACACTGCGATAGTTAGATTTCAAGTGGCTTAACGACCTCATTTTTAAATAGTATGATTTTAGTTCAAAATGTACGCTCAAGGTAGATTTAGATGTCTGTTTACCCAGATTGCAGCTTCATTATTGATGAAAATTTACAAGTCCTCATTTGGAGTTGGTCATTAACTCTAAAACTTATGAAAAGCCACTGAAACAGTTTTACAAGACCCAACACAGACTGTTACTTTATCAGGTCTTAGAGAAGGCAGGTATTGTTCAAGTCATTACAAGCTTAAATTTTAAAAGACCTACTGAAAGTTTTTTTGATCCAAATTTCACTTACGACCTTTGAAGGTACAGAAGATGCTTCTATTCAGTCAATCAAAATTGTACACAGGCCCCAGAAATGAATGTACTCAACACTGTATCATACATCCATTAACCATACTTAATATTAACTTATAACCTTTTCAGGCAGAGAAGGTGCAAGTGAAATTTGGATAGTGTTTATGTTAGCAAATACAAATTCAAAGGGCAAAAAACTAAAAACACTGACCCAAACTGTCAGCATTGGGCTGCCAGGAAAACTGCTGCCAATAATGTATAGGAATGTATTTATTTAATGAGGTTAAGGCTTGTTGGTGGGTTTGTTGATTGAATATTTAATTCAACCTCTAATGACATTGAAGGCTAAAAGTGGAAGATCATTCTATTTCTGTGGACTGATATCCTTCAACTCAGTAACCATAAAATGAGAAAAAATAGTAGATATACAGTAGCAGATAAGCAGGCTTAAAAGCAGAGGAGATGCTGATGTGTTTGAGGATGTAGTAAGAAAGGGAATGTGAAGTGCCATCATGAGGGAGTTGGAGAAACGAATGGAGTGAGGATGTGGGATAGAAGCATGAGTGAATGGAGAAGGATGGGAAGGAAGCATTGAGGGTATTTTAATTTCCCACCATAACAGCAACTGAAGCCAGTGGTGGTTCCTTTCCCCACCACACCACCTGTCAGAAAGGAAAGGAGAAAAATATAGAGAAACAAAACAAAGAAATACAGTATACAGTAAATGGCAGAACCCTTAAGTGCATCGACGGGCAGAGGGATCTGGGTGTACAGGTCCACAGGTCACTGAAAGTGGCAATGCAGGTGGATAAGGTAGTCAGGAAGGCATATGGCATGCTTGCCTTCATTGGCAGGGGTATTGAGTATAAAAGCTGGGTAGTCATGCTGCAGCTGTATAGGACCTTGGTTAGACCACACTTGGAATATTGCATGCAATTCTGGTCGCCACATTACCAGAAGGATATGGAGGCATTGGAGAGGGTGCAGAGGAGGTTTACCAGGATGCTGCCTGGTCTGGAGGTTATTAGCTATGAGGAGAGGTTGGAGAAATTCGGATTGTTCTCACTAGAGCGACGGAGATTGAGAGGCGACTTGATAGAAGTTTACAAAACTATGGACAGAGTAGATAGTCAGAAGCTTCTTCCCAGGGTGGAAGAGTCAATTACTAGGGGACATAGATTTAAGGTGAGAGGAGAAAACTATAGAGGAGATGTGCGGGGCAAGAGGGTAGTGAGTGTCTGGAATTCGCTGCCAGAGGAGATGGTGGAAGCAGGTACGATAATGGTGTTTAAGAGGCAACTTGACAAATACATGAATAGGATGGGAATAGAGGGGTATGGACCCCAGAAGTGCAAAATGTTTTAGATGACGGGCAATATGATCGGTGCAGGCTTGGAAGGCCGAAGGGCCTGTGCCAGTGCTGTACTTTTCTTTGTTCTAAATAGAGGACAGAAGCAGGTGAGGTGGGGGGGGGGGGGGGGGGGGAAGCACAGCAGGATTAAAGAGAAACAACAATATAGTAAACCGAATATACTAGTAATATATTAAAAACCATCTATCTGCTCATACTTGAGATCCACAAAGCCGTGTTTCCTGTGACACATTTTAATGAAATTGCTTGTCAACTCCTGCCCTCTATAAATTCTGATGCCTGTATTCATACTGTAAACTGCTAAGTAAACTTGTCACGTTGCAATGGCACCCTCCCAGCAGTGGTGATATGGTAACATCTCAGATTTTCATTTCCCAGCTATTCAGCCTTTAATTCAAATCAACTCCTATGCTCCAACCAATTCTACTTCTCTAATTCCCAAATTCTAGTTTTGCAAGTTAACTTTAAATATGAAACTGAAGTATTAATCAACAAGGACATAGTGAGAATAAATATATCTGCGTGGTCCAATTATCTCATCCTCTAACCTCATCTTACCTCAAGACAACACAAGGTCTGAATTTCCTCCCACTCCTATATGCAATGCCACTCGCCAACCAAAAGAAACAATAAGCATTTTTTAATTTGGGTCATACGGTTTCAAAAATAGTTTATTTATGTTACACAGTTTTGATATTCTAATTAGTTTCAATGCCCAGCAAAATGTTTTGCACTTCCAAATGCAGGCTGTTTCAGTTTGGAATCCAAAAACAATTTTTTGACCAGCATTTGCTTGATCAAGATACTGGATTTTTTCAAAACCTCAGCATAAATTTTAAAATGTTGTGCTATAATTATCCAGCATAAAACATAAAAGTAACTTACTTTCAGTAGGGAATCTATTTTTTCTTAGTGCAAGTCTTTCAGCTTTTTTCCTAGCCTCAGCTAGGCTAAAGAGGACTCCATATACACACTGTCGAATTGGCCTATACAGCAAAGCAGCAGGAGGCAAATCTTTATTGGCTTCATCTTCTATGCTAATGGAGATCTTAATTTCACCCTATAATTAAAAACAAAGTATTCATCATTAGGTACAGGAAACCACTTCCATTGTCTCTCCCTTTTATTCTTCCCTCTCCACGTCCCTCATCCCCCACCCACCTTTTCCCTTGGCTTTGTACTTATAGACTGTTACATCTCTGACTCCTTTCAGTTATCATGATGGTCATTGACCTAGAACATTAACTTTGTATCTCCACAAACACTGCTTGGCCTAGTGAGTGTTACCATCATTTTCTGTTTTTTATTCATCTGTAGTACTTTCTCAGAACCTCTATCTGGTAAACACATGGCATCAAAAGGTTTTAAAAATCACATGATTCACCCTGAACAGCAACAGGAATCCTTAAATGCAAGCCAACTGAAGTTTACATACTTGGTGTTGATATTTTATTCCAACATTTACAATATTCTACACTTTAATTGACATTACTGTACCAAAACGTATACACTTATCTTTCAGATTTATCCTCAGGATGTTGTCAAAGCTGGCAAGGTCACATTTATTGCTCCTCTTAAGCTATTCTGATGTGGTTATTCATGTGGAGATGGTACTCCACAATGACATTAGATAGGGAATTCCAGGCTTTTGATCCACCAATTAAAGCATGAATGGCAGTGTTATCTCCCAGTCACAACTGTATAACACTTGGAAGTTACAGTGCTCCTGGTAATAAGGTCACAGCTCAGGGAGATGCTGCTGGCTTGGTGAGTTACTACACTGCATTCTATAGATAATGTCTTAGGGAAAGAAACTGTCATCATTACACAGCATGGCTTATATGGGACTTCAAAGCCACAGCAATGATGGGACTCAACTGCCCTCTGAAATCAGTGATCAAGCCACTCAGTTGCATCAAACCACTACAAAAGGTTAGATTAAAACATGACAGGCCATCCAGCATCGTCCTAGGCATCAAATTCAGGCACAACAAAGACACACCCAGCCTAGTCAACAGTGCCACATTCCCCTAACTAATATCTGGGGATCTGTGACAAAATTTGCAGAGTTATACCGCAGGATAGTTAAGCAATAGCCTCACATAGGTACGATTCTGTGAACATGACTATATGCCAATGTCTCAGACTCCTCCAACACCATCTGTGGGTATGTCTTCACTCATCAGCAGAGCAGATCCACCAGAAGTGGCAGCATACTGGACTACAATCAGGAGGGAGTGGTCCTTGGAGTCCTCAACATTGACTCTGGACTCCATAAAGTCTCGTAATGTCAGGACAAACATGGACAAGGAAGCCTCTTACTGCCCTCCCTCAGTTGGTAAATCAGTACTCCTCTAAGTTAACACCACATGGAAGCACTACTGAGCGTAGCAAGGGCACAGAAGGAACTCTGGGTGGAGAGCCTCAATATGCATCAGCAGTGGTTTGGTAACACCAATACTGCTGAGTCAACATGGACATAGTTGCCAAACCAGGCTTGCAGCAAGTGTTAAGAAGGTACTTGCCCTTGGCCTCACCAATCTACATGTCACATAAGCCTCATTCCCAGCCAGTATAGGTAGGAGTGACCACCACACAGTCCTCATGAAGACTAAGCTCCACCTCTATCTCTGTAATCTCCTCTAGCTCTACAACCCACTAAGATATCTGTGCTCCTTCAATTTTGGCTTCTTGAGCACCACTGATTTTAATTACTTTACCACTGGTAGCTACATCTTCAGCTGCCAAGGCCCAAAGCTCTGGAACTCCCTCCCTAGATCTTTCCTTCTCTAAAACTAATTCTCTTTCTTTCCTTAAGGCGCACCTTAAAACTTAGTTTTCAACAAACTTTTTGTTATCTGCTATAATATCTCATGTCAAATTTTGTTTGATAACACTCCAAGAAGTGACTTGGGACACTATACCATGTTATAAACAGGGGCTTTATAAACACAAGTAGTTCTTGTTCAGTGAAGACACCCTTAACCGTACCATGTGGGATAAATCTATCAGCTCCAAACTGAACATTCACGAGATGCTGTGGCATCAGTAGTGGCAGAACTATATTTCACTACTGTCTCTAATCTCATGGCTCAGTATAACCCTCACCTTACCATTACCCCATCAAGCAGGGGATCATGCCAGGAGCAGCACCAGAACTTGGTGAAGCTACAAAACAGAATGACATGCATGCTGAAAAGCAGAAGCAGCATGGAATAATCAGACTTAAGCATTCCCACAATCAACAGATCAGGTCAAAACTCTGCAGTCCTGCCAAATCCAATCAAAATAGTGATGGACAATTAGGTTTCATGATTATCTCCATCCTCAATAATGGTCTAGCCAGCACTTAGTGCTAAATACAAGACTGAAGCACTCACAACAATTTCAGTCAGAAATGTCGAGTGAATGACCCATTGCTGCATCCTTCCCAAGCTCCCCACCATCAAAGATACCAGTCTCCAGTCAAATAGATTCGCTCCATGTGATATCAAGAAACAGCCAAGTGCACTGGATACAGCACAGGCTATGGGCCCCAACAACATCATGGCTGTAGTAATGCAGACTTGTGCTTTCCAGAACCAGCTGCATCTCTAACCCTGCTGTTCCAGTAAGGCTACAATATTGGCATCTTGCTGACAAAGTGAAACATTGCTCATGAATATCCAGTTCACAAAAAGCTGGATAAATCCAGTCTGGCCAATTACCACCCTATTAGTCCACTCTCAATCATCAGCCACGTAATCGGAGTGTCGTCGACAGTGCTACAAGCATCACTTACTCACAATAATCAGCTCACTGTTGTGACATCTGGGTTCTGCCAGGATCAATCGGCTCTAGACCTCATTATAGCCTTGGTCTAAATAGAATCATAAGAGCTGAATTCCAGAGATGAGGTGAGAGTGATTGCCCCTGACATCAAGGTAGCATTTGATAGGGGAAAAACCCACCACTGGCTGGAGTCATAGCTAACACAAAGGAAAATGATTATGCTTCTTGGAGGCCAATCATTTCAACCCCAGGACATCGCTGCTGGAGTTCCTTAGGGCAGTGTCTTATAGATGCTCTTCATCAATGATCTGCTCTCCATCATAGGGTCTGAAGTGGGATGTACACTGATAACTTGGACAACATTCACTCTTGGGCTGAGAAGTGGCATTTAACACAAGTGCTAGCCAACAGGAGAGAATCTAACCACCTCCCAATGACACCCAATGGAGTTATCGCTGTTGAATTCCCCCATCAACATCTGGGCATGGTGGTCACCACTGACCAGAAAGCATACTGGATCAGGCACAAACACTGCAGCTACAAGAGTAGGATAGAGGCTGGGTATTCTGTGGGAAGTAACTCACCTCCCAACTCCCTAGAGCCTTTCACCACTTACAAGTCAGCAGTGTGAGAGAATACTCTGCATTTGACTGGATGAGTCCAGCTCTAACAACACTCAAGAAGCTCAGCACCACCCAGGGCAAAGCAGTCCACTTGGCTGACACCCCATCCACCATTTAAACATTCACTCCTCTGTCACCGATGCACAGTGGCTACAGCGCGTAACGTCTACAACATGCAACTCACCCAGCTCCTTCCAAATTTGAAATGTCTTCAATCTACGAGGACTAAAATATGGCAATAACACGACCTGCAAGTTCACCTTCAAGTCATATATCATCTTGACTTGGAATTACAATCACATTCCTTCGTTGTTGCTGGCACTCCATTCCAATATTCTCACTAATTTTTTCCCTTGTGTGTGGCCTGTTAATTTCAATGTACAGTATCTTTAAATTCTTGTGTGGCCATGGCCTTGCCCTTGACTCCCACATGTCATGAACGCATAAAAAATTGTGTATACTGTGCATATAGTATGCTGGTTGTGAACAGAGTGGAGTCCATAGGCACAGTGTGCTGATCAAGCACAAAGCTCTCTTAGATGGTGCTGAGCTTCTCCAATGTTATTATCGCTGCACCCATGCAGAGTGAGTGGAGAGCATTCCATCACAATCAAGACTTGAATCTTGTAGACTGTGGAGAGGTCATTCACTCATTCCAGAGTGCCCTCTTTCTGATGTGTTCTTGTAGATACAGGATTGATATGGCCAGTCTAGTTAAGCTTCTGGTCAATGGTGACCTTCTGATGAAATCCAAAGTAATTGTTGAAGAGCAGGGCAACCATTGGCCACCATTCCTTCACCAAGCTCAGACCCTCGTCTTAATCATGAATCTGTGTCTACCTCTAGTTCCTCTCCAATCTCACGCATGCCCAGAGTTGTTCTTGTTCAAAATACCTAACCTCCCACTCCCTTAACCCTAGCAGGCACTAAGTTTCTGACTACTGAACTTCCCTCTTGGTCCCCCCATGCAAGCTGGTATTGTGATTGGCTTCCTCCCTTTCAACATAATAACCATCAATTCCTCAGTCCTTGCAAACTTTTGTCCCACTTCCAACCTCCCTTTCCCATGCTCTTGAAAGCGTTGTCACTTCCTAAATCCATGCCACTCTTTTCCACAATTTTGAAATCTCCAGTCAGGTTTCTGTCCCTGATTACAGCACCAAAATTATCCCTCTTGGATAATGCACTATAGTCACTGCTATAAGATGATGTCATCTGTGGCTTTGGTTAGGGCCATTTTGCATCCTTTGGAAAAATAAAGGAAGAATGAAATAAGAAGTAAAAAAAATGCTACAAATGCACAGTGAGCATATGTAAAGAGAAGCAAATTATTATATTTGGGGTGCATACCCTTCTTTAGAAAGTTTCAGGCTTGCAACTATTTTCCAAAGGGTTATACAGTCAAGATCTCATAACCTGCCTTTTATCATTATAGATGCTGACTAACCAGCAAATAATAAGCATTTTCTATTTTAACTCTTTTCATGGCTTGCCTTTTAGGTAGCACCCAGCCTTCAGTTCAGGGGTAAATTTAAAATAGTCTTCAGAATCATTTGGTTGTAAACATGAAAATATATTTCCTTATAAAATATCAGTCATGCATAAATGACACAAACATCAAAATCATACTATTGTGGCGGTGCTTAACTGGGACTTGATCGACACCAGAGTGGCTTACAGAAGCTTGACGAAAGCATGTTAGTTAAGAACAGCATAAAGCAACCTGCAGAAAAATGTTGGAAGAAAATGTGCATTTTGGCCCTCGAGATATTTTTGGCCAAGTAGAACGAGTCCTTGCCTTTCCTGACACTTCACAACCTTGTGAAACCTAACTCAAAGAAGTTCATTCTCAAACAACCATGGGTAAAGTCTCAAGATTATTTTATTAAGATATTTGGAATACATTATTTCAAAATCTTAATTTCCACAATTATCGATTTCTCATAAGAAACTTTGATCAAATTAGAATTAAATTAGATAAATATTAAGGCCTAAGTAATTCCTGCATTTGCAACTTTGCTTCCAGGAATCTGCTTTAATAACCTTACACTCCAAGTTGTCCACAGGAAAGGTTTAATTAAGTTTGATACTTTAATGACTATACCACACTGATACACTATTTACCATGACATAAACGTTACAAAGAGGCTGCAGCAACATTAAAACTTAGAAATTGAGCTAACATCATTGTCATACCAGAAAAAAAAACTTTCAACACATTCTCCAACATTTTGGGGGAAATCAAGGTAAAAGAATCAATGTGAGGGATGAGAACAGCAACTTTTGGCATCCGATATCAATATCAACCATCCCGTTCTCAAATGGGGGCGTGTGTGGCAGTGGTGGTGAGAAGAGTTGATGACATAGTGGTATTGTCGCTGGATTAGTAATCCAGAAATCCAGGGTAATGCTCTGGGGACCCGGGTTCGAATCCCAACTTGGTAGACGATGGAATTTGAATTCAATAAAAAAAAATCTGGAGTTAGAAGTCTAATGATGACCATGAAACCATTGCTGATTGGTGTAAAAACCCATCTGGTTCACTAATGTCCTTGTGGGAAGGAAATCTGCCATCCTTACCTGGTCTGGCCTACATATGACACCAGACCCACAGCAATGTGGTTGACTTCTAACTGCCCTCTGAAGAAGGGTAATGAGGGATGAGCAATAAATGCTGGCCTGGCCAGCGACACCCACATCCCATGAATGAATTTTTTAAAAAACACAGTACTTACCAGGTGACTTTCCCAACAAAGTTTAAACACCAACCTTAAAAGAACCCATCCAATCATGTTGTCTTTTTCCAGTTTCTCAGAACAAGGTTTCTGAACCTGACTGTAAATTTACTGGTAGCTTTGTCCCATGAATTACAATAAGATGGGGTTAGACTGCTCAAATTTATTTCCATTACGGCTTAAAAAATCTTACAGATTTGAGGATCAACATGACTACAAGTATGGCTCCAATAGTAGGGTTAAGGGCAGAGGGACATGCAAGAGACTAGAGTTGGAGGAACAGTGTTCTTGAAGGGTTATGGAGGAAGTTATATAAATAGGCAATGCAAAGCAATGGAGGAATTTAAAAACAAGGAAGTGAATTTTAAATCTGAGGTACAGGTGAGCTGGGAGTTAATGTAGGTCAGCGAGCAATGAGATGATGGGTGAGCAGGGCAGGATATGGACAGGAGAGTTTTGAATAATCTCAATTTTATGAAGCGTAAAAGATAGAAGATTGATCAGGAGAGTATTGAAATAGTCAAGTCTGGAGGTAACAAAAGCACAGTTGAGGATTTCAGCAGCAGTCGGCTGAGGCAGGGGCACAGAAGGGCAAATTAACAGAGGCTGAAGTAGACAGCTTTTTGTGATGGAGAGGATGCAACATTTTTCTTACTGTATTCTTTTGTACATCCTCCCCGTTTCATCCCATATCAGTGACATCTCAGCCTTTCAAGGCTTTACATGCTGGAATCCCCTCACTAAACCTGTCCCCTAGCACCTCTTCACCCCTGTTTTCATCTTAAAGTCTTCCTTAATACCCATCCCTTAGACAAAGTGCTTGGTTACAAGTCCTAATTTAAAAAAAAAAATTCATTCATGGGATGTGGGCTTCGCTGGTTGGGCCAGCATTTATCGCCCTTCCCTAGTTGAGAAGGTGGTGGTGAGCTGCCTTCTTGAACCGCTGCAGTCCATGTACACCCACAGTGCTATTAGGAAAAGTTCCAGAATTTTGACCCAGTGACAGTGAAGGAACGGCAATATATTTCCAAGTCAGGATGATGAGTGACGACTTTCAGGTGGTGGTGTTCCCATCTATCTGCTGCCCTTATCCTTCTGGATGGTAGCGGTTGTGGGTTTGGAAGGTGCTGTCTAAGGAGCCTTGGTGAATTCCTGCCTTTATCAATTTCCCAATGTTGCCTTCTTTGTTTCAGCATTTATTTTTGTCTGCTTATACCTTGTGCAATGCATAGGAACATAGCAGTCATGTGCAAGAGTAGGTATTTGGTCCTTTGAGCCTGCTTCGCCATTCAATAAAATCATGGCTGATCTGGCTGTGGTCTCAAATTCATTTTCCTGTCTGCCCTCTGTAACCCCTGACTCCGTTGTTTATCAAACCTCTGTCTATCTCGGCCTTGAATAAATTCAATGACCCAGCCTCTACTGCTCTCTGGGAAACAGAATTCTACATACTACCGACACTGAGAAAAAAATTCTCCTCATCTGAGTCTTAAAAGGGAGACCTCTTATTCTTAAACTGTGACTCAGGTCTCCCCTACGAGTGGAAACATCCTCCCGGTATCTACCCTATTAAGTCCCCTCAGTAACTTATATGCTCCAATAAGATCACCTCCCTTTCTTCTAAATTCCATTGGGCATTGGCCCAGGCTGTTCAACTTTTCTTCATAGGATAAGCCCTTCATCCCAGGAATGAGTTGCATGAACCTTCCCTGTACTGCTTCGAACACAATTATATCTTTTTCCAAATATGGACAGCAAAACTGCACACTGCATTCCAGATGTGGTCTCGCCAATGGCCTATATGGCTACAGTAACCTTGGGGCTTTTTTTAAAACATTAACGCAACCAAATAAATGCAAGTTGTTGTGTGTGGGGAAAGTTTCAAACACAGATCCCTGAGCCACACCACTAATTACACTTCGTTCATCCAGAAACAATGCTTTACTGCTACCTTGTTCATCCATCATTTCCAACCCTGAAAACATTATGGGCCAGATCTTCCAACATCAGGAGCAGCAATGCACTGAACCTATGCTGCTGGTGCACACTGAGGCCCTGAGGAACTCTTAATGCATGAACATGCACTGTAATCGTCTGGGAAGTTTAAACTTCCGAAGGACTGATTTGCACTGCCTTGGGCCCTCCCCCAATATCTCTTATACTGATCTGAATGTTGAAGACTTGGACTAGATATGCGCTACTTAACTGCATACCTACTGAAGAATTGTTACACTGTTTAACTTCTGGTATAAATCAATGATTAACAGTGCAACCAAAACCATTGACTCGATACCCCGCCCATGAGCCAGTCATCGATTCCCCAAACCCGGCCAATCGCCAACCCAACTCTCCTTTCCTGACCCGATGAGCCACTCACATCCCACCCCACCCACCCAACTGAAAGACGTGAGATCTTAAAATAAAAACTTACCTGGACATGGCAGCTGATGTCATAAAAAGTGGGCGTGCCCTCTGCAGTGTTCCTCATCAATCTTCTCTTGGATCACTGCACCAAGGTTTTGTTGTTCCAGCCGGGATTGGATGTCCCAGCTGAAAGGGCGCCAAAAGGTAAGCGCGCACAGAATCACCACTGATCGGAAGATCTGGCCCCATATATTTCTTTTGATATCATCGGTCATCATTTTTTAAACCAATCACTTAAATGACACTGTTGAAATGCTTTTTGGAAGTCCAAACATATATCCTCCATTGCATTCCTAATATCTATATATTCAATTTGCAGTTTTCTAGGGTATCCATGGTTTCTAAGCAGTAACTTTTAAGATAAAACAGCTTAATTGCACATAATGGGCAGTATTTGGGCTTACCTTTGTGAGCACCTGAAATACATAAGGGTACATCAATCCTTTCCTGTGTCTGTGTTCAGCAACTCTTAGTACCTCTGGAGCTACCATTGGCACAGGAGGGGTGGTTATATCCATGTGGTTTCTTGTAGGCACCGATAGGAGAGATGGAATCTGTTCAGTGTTGATTTGGCTTAGCCTGCTTCCAGCTGACGCAGAGGAAACTTTTGCATCTACTTGGCTCCCTGGATTGCCAGTGGGATCATCTACCTGCTACATAAAGTAGCCATTAGTACATTCTGCCATGGTCAAAGAACACATCCCTCTTTAATAATATTTTCTAAGTAATACAGAGATCTACATTTCCATAAAAAAGCTAAACCGAAAAACAAAAACAATGAGTCAATAAGCTAGTACTCATGGGCTGCAAGTATCAGATTAACACTTTCAAGCCAGCTTCCTGCAACACCATTTTACATTGGCAGCTCTACAGTGCTTTACATTCAAGCAAAGCCAAACTCTGCCCATGTGACCTTAAAATGAACAGTGTCCTGTGATTTTGCAAATGGATGATTATTCTTCCATATGCATATCACTGACCAAGTGGGGAAGAATGTACTTAGTTACTCTACTTGTAAACAAAAGATTATTGACTCTCATTTTTGTAAATTGCAGGTTATATTAGTAGCCCAAGATAATGAATAATAGACACTGCAATATTTTGAAAAATCAACATCTTGTATTTTTGTACTAATAAGTATTTATGGAAATGCCATTAATTAAGGCCACAATACCTTTGTTTCATTGCGAATACAAACACCTTTCTGATGCCCTCCTCCTGAAGTTTTTTCTAGAGCTTCAGATTGATTTCCAGATTTTTCCCAAGCTAATACATGCCCAACTTGGTGATGTAGTTCAGCAACATGACTAAAGGAAAAAAAAGCAACACATGGCCATTGAAACTGCTCTTTTCAACACTAGGCATCTAGGAAAAAAATGAATTTAACATTATTTTGTGTCTTCCCTAGCCCTATTTTCCATCTCCATGTGCCTTTTCATTGTCTCGCTTAACTATTTTCACAATCTTTTGCCTCATCGAGATGATCACCATCCATAATCCACAAAGTTTTTACATTGTCCCAGCTTTTCCAAAAAAGACATGTTGAGACAGCTAACACATTATTTCCCTTTCTCTATCACACTCCTTTAGTTTAGTTGTTCAGTAATGTAGACATGCACATGCTGTTATGCTGAAGCATTGCTCATAGTGAGTGGAGAAGATATCTAGTTAGCGACACTGATTTGTCAGTGCTGATCTGGGTTGAAGTTTCAGGGTATAAAGTTTCGATTATGCTGATCTTATTGCAGAAATGTGATTCAAATCAGAGGAATAGATATATTGGCCAACTGGGTCTAACAATCTTGTGGCAGAACCTCATAAATCAATGACATAAATCCCGATATAGCATCCATAAATCACAAAAGAATCAAAAAACCAATTAAACCAAATGTATCCAAGTTCATTCATTGACTAAATCTCATTGCATACTAATTTCAAAGTAAAATGTAATATAAATTCTAAAAATAATTTTGTGCTCAGAAGTCGCACAGCCAGTTCCTTAAAATTATTGTAGTTGCTTTTTTTAATTTTAATTATACTTGTTTTCAAAAAGCAACACTATCATTCATCAAATGCAGATTTTCTCTATTAAAGTGCCAATAAAACTATAGCATAGTTTGGACCTTACAGTAGCTTTCTGCGCATTTGCTCAACATGATTTATTTTATTAAAAACATTGCCAACATTTATTCAGAAATCAAAAATAGTCAGCTGTGAACATTTTTCATGTTATTCATCTGACGTATACAGCACCAAAATATTTGCAATTCATCAGGTTTTGTAGCTCAATTCTGAATGCTGTATATCTGTGATTAATGTTTTAAATCATCACAACAAGGCACTTTTCCATCCAACGCATAAAAAAGTGCTTTAAAATCTCAAAGGCTGAGTGTTACAAAATAGAATTAAAAAATGCATACTGAAGATAATTTATCCATCCACAGCGTCCTCGGAGCAAATAGTATTATAGTTGTTCACACAAATACTAACAAGTGGAAAAACGGTTAATTATTCATTAACACCCAATCAGTTTTTCATGAGACTTGTTCTCACCGTGATATTTTCAAGCAAAAGTATGATTGCGCATTCAAATCTACCATCGAAGTTTTCTGGAAGTTGGTGTAACATTTTACATCAAGCCCAAATACTGTTCATGGGAATTAATGGGCATGTTATCATCAATGAATCAAATGAAAAGCCAACTTTTCATGTGTGCTACAATTCTTACATAATGGAATAAATAGATTAAAAAAAGGTACATTCTGCTCACCATAAAATTGCTTCCACTGAAAGTTATGACATCTCAGATCCAGGTTCCAATTTCTCCAAATACCCTGCACTGATGGGTTTAATTTGCCTATATTTTCTTACATGATGTTATATATTTACCAGATAATTTCAGAAAAATACTGAGCAAGTTTTGAGTTGCGCTGCAGTTTACTTTTGAAACGATTTAACTTTTATAGACAGGTCCATATACTAATTTCTTTGATCCAACTGTATTAACATTTTTACAAACCGATGAATGCTTCTACACTTTTGAACTGAGGGAGGCGGCGGCATAATGATTTTGTCATTGGGCTGGTATTTCAGAGACCAAGGGTAATGCTCTTGGGTCCCAGGTTTGATTCCATCACAGCAGATGGTGAAATTTGAATTCAATAAAATAATCTGGAATTAAAAGTGTGATGATGACCATGAAACCATTGTCGACTGTTGAAAATACCCATCTGATTCACTAATGTCCTTAAGAGAAGAAAATCTGCTGTTCTTACCTGGTCTGGCCTACATGTGACTCCAGACCCACAGCAGTGTGGTTGACTCTTAACTGCCCTCTGAACAAGGGCAATTCAGGATGGATAATAAATGCTGGCCTAGCCAGCGATGGACGAATATTAAAAAAAAGGTTCAAAAATTTCTCTCCACTGTAATTGGACAGCGTTCAATTTCTGTTTCCAATCGTTAATTCTTTTTTTAATTCATTTATGGGGTACGGGCATTGCTGCCTAGGCCACCGTTTATTGCCCATCTCTAATTGCACTTGAGAAGGTGGTGAGCTGCCTTCTTGAACCACTGCAGTCCCTGTGATGTAGGTACACTCACAGTGCTCTTAGGAAGGGAGTTCAAGGATTTTGACCCAGCAACTGTGAAGGAACGGTGGTATATTTCCAAGTCAGGATGGGGAAATGGCTCGGAGAATAACTTCCAGGTGGTGGTGTTCCCATCTATCTGCTACCCTTGTCCTTCTAGATGGTAGTGCTTGTGGATTTGGAAGGTACTGCCTAAGGAGCCCTGGTGAGTTTCTGCAGTGTATCTTGTAGATGGTACACACTGCTGCTACTGTTCAACAATGGTGGAGGGTGTGAATGTTTGTGGAAGGGGTGCCTATCAAGTCGACTGCTTTGTCCTGGGTGATATCAAGCTTCTTGAGTATTGTTGGAGCTGCACTCATCCAGGAAAGTGGAGAACATTCCATCACACTCCTGACTTGTGCCTTGTAGATGGTGGACCAGGCTTTGGGGAATCAGGAAGTGAGTTACCCGTCACAGGATTGCTAGTCTCTGTCCTGCTCTTATAGCCAACAGTATTTATGTAGCTAGTCAAGTTCAGTTTCTAGTCAATGGTAACCCCCAGGATGTTGATGGTGGGGGATTCAGTGATAGTAATGCCATTGAAAGTCAAGGAGGCATGGTTAGATTGTCTCGTTGGGAGATGGTCATTGCCTGGCCCAAGCCTGGATATTGTCCAGGTCTTGCTGCATTTGGATATGGACTGCTTCAGCATCTGAGGAGTTGCGAATGGTGCAATCATCAGCGAGCATCCCCACTGCTGACCTTATGATGGAAGGGAGCTCATTGGTGAAGCAGCTGAAGATGGCTGGGCATAGGTTTTTCATCTGTTAATTCAAGGAAATTGCATTTCATCAGAAAACTCAGCTTGTTTAATAAAACATTGTTTCAGAAATAGAGATCTATTTAGAAAATCTTACTTTTAATTCCACACCTTGTGGAACATTGCCAAAAAATGAATTAAACACTTACTTAGTAGCACCCCTATTTTCCTCATTGTCAGACGAGGAAGATGTTGAAGAAGCAGGGAAAAATGGAGCCTCTATGCCACAGTGATTTGGACTCACAGCTGAAGCCGTAGAAATATTTGGTGAGGAACGCTCATACAAAGGTGTATGCTTCCCTTCGTGAGGAATGTTACTGTAATTGTTGTTGGATTCCAGGGTGAGGCTGGGGTCAGGCAGGGCAGGCTGGTATGTACTTAATGATGAAGGCTGATCTTTATTTATCGAGTACAAGTCTGAAGTTCCTGGTCCTGAAGTGGCAGCTTGGCCAGCTAATGGTTGGCCCTGGCATAATGAAACAAATAATAACATGAAACAAATAATGAGCTTCACAAATAAATACATATTGTTTCAGATACAGAAACCTACATTATTTAATTGATTGCTCAAAAGTAATCCTGTGATTCTAAATTGCTTTGGGACATTTTGAGGCTGAAAGGACATTATATAAATGCAAGCTCTTTCTTCTTCCTTACCCATTTAAGAGTTTGGGATTATAGAAAGTCATCATGATCAGATGGTGCTCCCAATCTCAAGTGCATAACGAACATTAAATCAATTTTTCATCAGGTGACTCAGCAGGTTAAAGCAATACATTAGCTTAAACAAATAAATATGCTACAAAGTGTATCAAGTCAGCAAAATAATCAAGGAAGGGAAGAAAGGACGATATGTAAGCATGTAAGTGGAAACCGCCATGTGTTCAATTACCATGTACAGCTGAATTATAAAAAAGTTGCAGTCATGAGAAGCTTTATTCCCCATCCACCTGGTCCTCTCTTTATAAAATTAACTTTAAGGGTTGTAGATTTGGAGGATTTGCACTTGAGCTTCCTTTCAATAATAATGCTGTCACTTTAAACCCTTTTTCATATTTGGCTTCCCTCAGCAAATGTTCCCAAAGTGAAAACATAAAATGTCAAAGGTGAATAAGTGAAGAGTTTTACCAATTTAAAGTACAGTTTGCAAACACTCAGAATCAGTAACCAATTTAGTTTTCATTGTCTGAATTTTCCAACCCAATTCTTTAACTTGGAATTTAGAGCCTTCAGCTTAGTTTCATAAAATGTCATTATGGGGAAACATTAAATCCAAGTTCTACGAAATTTTGAAACAACCAACATTTATATAACTATCTGCATTGGCAATAATAAAAATAAAATTTAAGTAGAAAACTTAGTTCAGAATAGTACTGAAGGAGCACTGCACTAATGGAGGTGTAATCAAACTAAGGGTTAATCTGCTGGCAGGAGAACACAGTAGATCCCATGGCACTATCCTAAGAACAATGTGGGTCTTCTCAGTGTCCTGGCCAACACTTACCCCTCAACAAATACCACTAAGGCAGAATATCTCTTCTTATAGAGATCGCTTATTCCCTTATTGCTGTTTGTAGGAATCTGTTGGGCACAAATTATCACTTCAAAAGTGCTTCATTGGCTTTAAAGTGCTCTGAGTAAGTCTGTGGACATGAACAGCGCTCTATAAAGTTCGATCTCCTTTTTCTTTCTGTGGCATCAGAAATCACAAATGAAATCCAGCAGTAAATAGGAACGAAAGATTTTGTCACTTTAAACAATGCCTGCATTTCCTATAAATACTGTGCATGCGTAGTTTGAGGGTATTGCTTTGTGAAGTCATTTTAAGCGACAGTAGGCAGCAGCCAGGACCAAAGATGGCGCTGCTGAAATCATCACAGTTGGGCGGTGGCATCCTTTAAATGTGCACTCAGAGCTGAAATGTGAAACATATGAATTTGTAATCATGCATAGGAGGTTAATTCTAGGCATGAGAGATTTAGCAGCTAAAACATGGGTGCCAATTTAGGAGCAATGAAGACTGCTAAAGAGGCCAGAATTGTACTAACAAACAAATCACAGGGTGTTGCAGGGATTGGAGGAGTTCACAGAGATAAGGAAAGGTGTGGAGTCTGGGATAGGTTAGTGAGGGTTGTAGGGGCTGGAGAAAGTATCAGAGATAAGGGTGGCACAGAAAGGCTCCATGTGGAGTGTGTCAGATTTCATGTTGGCTTTGCACAGTGCCTGTTGTTAACTTAGTTGCACCATTTGGTTGGCTCTTTTGTCGTGAACTTGTGGACAGCCTGCCAAGAGGAGAGAGAGAGAGAAAGCGAGGGAGAAAGAAAACACGCACACAGGCCCCTCTCCCTCCACAGCTAAAAAAAAATTGCAGAATTTTGAAATTCGCGCACGCACGATCCTTCTGCAGTCAGCATCACCAGCGCATGTGCAAAGTGGTCCTGGCAGGCTGGGTGCAGCATTGTGACAACATTGGATTTCCACAGATGCATGGAGCCATGCACCTGCACAGAAATGCTGTCAGTGGCCAACTTGTGTTGGCAGGAGTTAGTGTTAAATAATAATTACACCCACTCCCTCCACCCTAATCCAAAGCTTGATGGTAAAAACAATATTTCAATCCACTTCCCTAAATGATTTACCAGCACTAACATTCCTGTGGATAAACATCACAGGCGCTGATTTGAATCGTATGTCAACTACCCCTGGGATTTAAACCCAGTCAAGAAAACAGTGTAACAGATGTTTTGCCAACATGCTCACCATTCTTACTAAGATTTTGGCATATTGTAGAACCAAACATTATCAAAGCAACTTAGATTTAATGGTATAATTCAAATTAATCAAACTTACCATAGTCTTTGCCTGAAGATGGGGTTGTGGAATGTTAAGCATCTGTGGATGTGGATAGTGTGGTATAACAGCGGGCACTCCAAATTGATTCAGTCGCATTCCTTAAGTACAGGAATAAAATTGAAAAGTTGCAACAACTTCAGTGACCAGATCAACAAACGCACAACTGCTCTCAAGGTGCAGTAGCATTTTCTTACCTTTGATATCTGACACTCTGTGAAAGTCCATACTGCATGTGCACTAACAGTGAACTACATGGCTACTGAAGCCAATTACATCACAGTATTTAAGAAATACTATAACAAAAACTTGAAGCAAATATTCAAGTATATTGGGAAATAAGAGAGAAAGAGGATAAGAGTACGATGCTTCAATGTGATGCTAACCCTGAAGCAGTGCACAGAAGAGCCATAAGGCTGATTGTTCATAGCAGGAGATTGAGCTGTGAGAAAAGGCTTGAAAACTTGGATTCTTCCAACTTGAAAGCAGGTAAGCTTTCAGAGTATACAAGATACTAAACAGGATAGAGTAGGCCATTCCTGAATGTTATTTCAAGTTAATGATGTCATGAAGCAGATGGTCACACAAAGAATGGCCACACATGTAAGTGTCTTATTAGTAAGGTAACAGTGCCAAAAACTTGAGTAACTCAAAGTATCTAGAAGATATGTCAAAAATACATGACAGGAAATAATAGATTTCCACGGAAGGATAAGCTAGATTTGTTGAATGGCCTCCCATACATTTACTATTTAAATGTAAATTTGAAAATTAAATGCATTAGTTCTGTGCACTCAGTTGATGAATCAGTACAGAATTGATGGTATGGATTCACAAAAGAAGGATGTAAAGCTATGAGGTGATCAAGCACAATTGACAGCTACAGAAAACTATTCTGCTGGAACTGAACCATGAATTATCAAATCGCTATGCAAGTGAAAATCACGCATTTAGATATGGGCCTTTCCTATTAATTAGGATATTTCTTATTTTTTTAAAGGAAGACACAAACACAGGACCAGTTTGTCTGTAAAACCACAACACAATGGTCAAAACTCAAATAAGGAGGTAAGGGCTCGCTCTTTTATAAGGACATTCTAAAACTCAGTAGAAAGCCTAAGCAGAAAGTTGTAGACTCAAAGAAAATTTTCTACAAAATGTAAATATGATATTTTAAGTTTATAAAAAATGAAGAAAAATTTACTTCTGCTAAACTATGTTTAAACTTCAAAATAAAGATATAACTCTCAAAAACTTTTGCATACATCAGAATCACCTTCAAGTATGTACCTGGGAAAGGCGTTGGACCATGTTGAAATAATGGAGGCTTGCTTGCGATAGAGTAATATTCAACTGCTCTCTTGAATTGTTCAATTTTATCTTCTGTCCTAGACTGAAAAGAAATCACACAAGCCATAATAATCCACGGTATACATGATTATTTCTTCTTTGTTTAAATAAGCACCTGCAATTTAAATAAATTCTCACAAAAAAAATATTTTCAGCCAATGCCTACACTTGGTATTTAAATTTAAATAAACTGGCACTGTCAGTAGCTGGATGATGGCAACCATTGCTATTCCTATACGAATGAATATGGTCCTAAAAATGACACAAAATTATATTAAGCATTGGATTTGTCTCATGAAGAGCAAAGAGTTACCCTTGGGAAGGCAGTGTATAAGAGTTTTGTTTGCCTCAGTCCTGAATGCCCACATTATCTGGTACTATTTAAATAGCTTATTAAAGTGCAGGAAGCTGATAATTATTGGGGCTACTAGCATTTGAGATGATCATTTCATTAAAAGGTGTAACACTTCACCCCAGATTTTTTCCCCCAAATACCAGTTCATGGCTCACAGATAGTATTTTTTGTGAGTAGCACCTTAAGTTGTGTGGCATAATACATTAGAGATCCAGCTTGATAGAGATAATGAATCAGGAAAGGTGAGTATGAATTCACATCAGAGAGCATTCATCGGGGTGCTCTAATTATTGTGATTTCATACAAATTATACTAATTTAATTCTCCCATTCAGTTCAGTTAATCATCTCTTTCAAGCCAGCTCCCTGAATAAGATCATCGGTGTGCATGCTCAAAGAAAATACATAAAGTAATCGAAAAGAGAAAGAATACTTTTGTCCATATAACTGTTGTAATAACTTGAACTTACTCCTGGTGCTTGTAGAGAATGTGAGAATGAAGATGGATCATTACTTCCATCTATGGCACAATCTCAAGCACCAAGCATTCCAAAGATAGGTAAAGAACGGATCAGGATTTATACTATTCCATGATACCTCGAAGCCTATTTTTGCAGCAAGCCCAACCAAATTTTGCTGCATAACAATGCAAATTCTGCAATGGGTGCACAGGGTTCATGAACACGTCATTCTCAAAATTTATTTTTCTAAATAGCCTTTTGTTGCACTATTTTTAAAATAATGCACAACAATGATTTCCAATGTTTTCTTCATAATTTACAAATATTAAAACACTCTCACAAATACAAACAGTCCTAGGAATCTACCTCTGCCAATATAGTGTTCTGTTGGAGGGGCCCTACACCAAACACCAATCCTTCTGCCAACACTGCCCTCCCATCTCCACCAGAAGCTGTTTAAGAGAAAGTGGTGGTTAGGGTTATGTAGTAAAATTAACAAAAAGTTATTCAGAGGGCTATAATGTACCTAAAAAAATGTGCTTTTCCATGAGCTTGTGTTGAGTTTCACTTGAGCAATGTAGAAGGCCAAGGATGGAGACATCAGAATGGGAAGGGGAAGGGAAAGGGAAATGAAACAGCAGTTGACTGGGAGCTCAGGGTTGCACCTGTGAACAGAATGGAAGTGCTTGACAAAGTGGTCACCTAATCTGCATTTGATTTCCTCAAAGTAGAGAGCACGGCTCCCGGTCTGTTACAGCCTATTCTGCTTTGTCACTTTTTCATACTTCCATTTCTGCCATGCCTCATTTCCTCAGCCTTTTGCCCACTGCGTTTCAGTTATTATGCCTAAGCGTTATCTCATACTAGCATCACTCATATTATTTAATTCCCTTCTGATTTCCATCCATCCGCTTTACAGCCAGATTACAATTGGCCTCAAAGAATGGGTCGTGGGGGGAGGGGGGTGGGGTGGATCCGCTAAGATTTCCACTCCTGAACACTGTTCAATGGCCTCTACTGAGGGTTCCTAACACAATCCAGAAGCCCTTGCTGTGAATGCACACAAACATCCAGTGAGACAATCAAGTTTAATTGTGATACTGCAGCCAAATGGCCACCTAACAGATAAAGGTCACTTGAATAAGGTACCAATGGACAACTATCATTCATGGTACTGCAACCTAACAAGAAATCAACATTAAAAGTAGCAAAGGGGAGAAAATTAATAAAGAAAAGAATAAATACTGCATATTCATTAAGTTAGAACATGTCATTCGACGGCTTTTTCATTTGCTACATACCCGAGAACGCTTAAAAACATCTCTTGCAACTGCATCCAAATCACCAATATCCTGAACGTTGCGAACATATTCAGCGACTGCTTTTATCACTACATCGCAAGGTGGTAGAACAAGCTGGTGTGCACGTACCTGAAAGTAAACAAATCCAAAATTTAAGTATGTAAAATATTTCCCACTGTCCGACTCATTGTCGTAGCACGTTATCATAACAACTTGAATTTTCATAGCACCTTTAACAGAGAAACGTAATAGAAGCAGGTTCAGACAAAATGGGCAGGGAGCCAAAGCAGGAGGTATTAGGAGGGATGTCAAAAGGTTGGTCAAAGAGGTAGGTTTTGGAAGAGCATGGGGCCTTAATAATTGGGACACAGCTGCCAGTGACAGACAAAAAGAGGGAGGAACGGAGAGATCGAGACACCTGGAAGGATTGTAGGGCTGGAAGAGGTTAGAGATAGGGAGGGGCAAAAGCATGAAGGATTGAAACATGAGAATTTTCAATTGGAGGAACTGGAGGGATGGAAACAAATGTAGGTCAGCAAGAAAATGACTTACTGGTGAGAAAAACGTGTTGCTGAAAACAACGTAGGCAGCAGAGTTTTGGAAGAGCAGACATGTTTGCATGGAGGTTGGTGGGGTGATCATGTATAGAAGTAATAAAAGCACAGATTAGAGTTTCAGCAACAAATGTGCTGACGCAGGGTGGAAACAGGTGATGTTTTGGAGGTGGTAGCAGGTGCTCTTTCTGATAGGGGTGCATGGAATTGGAAGCTTGCTAAGGATAGATTGGACACTGAGGCTGTGAGCAGTCACATTCAAAGTGAAACAGGAACTAGGAAGTGCTGGGGGAAAAAATCTGGTGGGAGGGCTCAAAAGGTGGATTTCAGTCATCCTAATGGTAAATGGAGGAAACTGAGGTTCACACAAGACTGTGTGTTGAATAAGCAGCCTGCTAGCACAGAGGTAGTGGAGCGTTTGAGAGAGATGGGGCTGGGTGTACACGTGGATGTCGCCACCAACAGGCAGTATGTAATTGCGGTAGAGAAGAATAAATTTGCATGCGCACAGTGAAAAAAAGACTTTTTTCACTAAAAAGTGTTTCACAGTCAAAGAAGTACTTTTGAAGTGTAGTGACTGTTGTAATGTAGAGGAACACAGCAAGATCCCACAAACAAAGATAAATGTCCAGATAATCTGATTTACTGATGTTGGTTGAGGGATTGGCCAGGGCACTGGAAGAACTCTGCTGCTCGACTTTAAATAGCGATATGTGACATTTTACTTCCACTTGAGTGACCTTAGTTAAACATCTCATTATTGTTTTAAAGTGCCTGAAACCTCAATTTTGTAAAACTCTTGTTCTTAACTGAAAATGCATTATGTTGCTAATAATCACTTAAGTGTCTTAACATTTTAAGGCTTTCTTGATTTAAGCAACAGGAAGAGCGCAGGTAAGATTTAAATGATCAATTTGCCACATTGGACTTCCCATTAGGTGTAATCCACCGAGAAAGAACATCAGGTTAACTCCAATCTTAAAACATACAGGGGTACATACTAGATATTAAACAAAACTTAAAACATATCTACGTCAAGCAGGATAAAGTCTTAAAACTTTCTTAATACCTGTTAAAAACAACTACTTTCCAATCCTCTACAACCGGGAGATCAAACGCCAATTGGATGACTGCTTTGCAGAATATCTCCATTAAGTCCACAATCATGACCCCAAACTTCCAGTCGCCCA
The DNA here is from genome assembly GCF_017639515.1 of Carcharodon carcharias. Taxonomy (NCBI): domain Eukaryota; kingdom Metazoa; phylum Chordata; class Chondrichthyes; order Lamniformes; family Lamnidae; genus Carcharodon; species Carcharodon carcharias. The sequence continues at coordinate 34,725,163 of NC_054473.1, forward strand.
TCATTGTAATTTTCTGCCCTCCTCCCACTGTGACCTTCCTGCCCTCTGCCTCCTCTACTATTCCAATGAAGCTCAACGTACGCTTGAGGAACAGCATCTTATCTTTCAGCTAGGCACCTAATAACCTTCAGACTCAACAATTTCAGACTGTAACATAAACAAAAATAGCTGGAAAAACTGAGCAGGTCTGACAGCATCTGCGGAGAGGAATACAGTTAATGTTTCGAGTCCGTATGACTCTTCTTCAGACTGTGACCTCTGCTCTTATTTTCAGTTTTCTTTCTTTTTGTACTTGTTTTTGTTGTTTAATAGCAGCTGTTGGTGATTCTGCTTTCTCCATTTACACAACCCGTGACCCACCTTTTATTTCTTTAACTGTCCCATTACAATTCCTTTTGCCCTGCACCATCATCCCTGTTATTAAATCTCTCCTGCCTACCACCCTATCATTGGCCTTCCCCTTTTGTTCTTTCTTTCTCTCCCTGCCTTGCTTAAAAACTGCTACATCTCTAAGTGCTCTCAGTTCTCGACCTGAAACGTTAACTGTTTCCCTTTCCACAGATGTTGCCAGACCTGAGTATTCCCAGCACTTTTTAAAATTTCAGTTTCCAGCATCAGCTGTAATTAACTCCTGTACTTTCCAATCCTATTTAATTTATAAACTGGTATTGAAGACAGCCAAAAATAACCTTTAGGGTAGTTGTCTATTTAAAATATACAGCTTTGATTTACCCATCTTAGACTAAAGACTTAGCTGCTGTGAATAAAGCAGCAGTATAAACAGTAATATTCAATGTAATAATATAACGGTGTTGACAATGTTCAAAAGTTATGTTTGCTTTCAAAAGTTTCAAATACAAACTCATAAAATGTTTTCTATCTTTTTGAAAAGAAACTCTAAATGCAGATTTGTCCATAGCCTTAATTTTATCTGGGTGGTAAGATGAAAGGCTACCATGCACTATATTCAGCTACTGTTGTCTTTAGAGCTCAGAGTCAAGGAATACAAGGCAGGAGTCTTAATCTAATTGTATAACATATAGTCAGAAAACATCATGAATACTTGTCTCAAATTCTGGACATCAAAATAGGAGACATTCAAGGAGGAAGTTTTAAGAGCTAGAAGGCTGGTTATCTGGCACCAAAAGACTTGGGTGGACTTATAGACGGGAGACACCATAGCTTTTCAGCCATAAAAAAAGTGACAGGGTGGTGACCTTGTATTTTGATAGTTAATTAAGTAGAACGTAGAGCATCATAATAACTTAAATTTGCATCTCAACAGCAGGACAAGAGGACTAATTGATACTGGTAAAGGGAACACAAACTGACGTAAGAACTTAAGAAACAGGAGCAGGAGTAGATGGCCTATTGAGCCTGCAAGCCATTCTATGCGATCATGACTGATCTTTGGCTTCTACTCTGTGTTCCTGCTTGCTCCCCATATCCCTTGATTCCCTGAAAGGCCGAAGATTTGTCCATCTCAGCCTTAAATATATTCAACGATGGAGCACCACAACCCTCTGGGGTAGGGAATTCCAAAGATTCATAATTCTGTGCATGAAGAAATTTCTCATCTCAATCCTAAAGGATGAGTCCCTTACACTGGGACTGTGCCCCCATGTTTTAGATTCCCTTGCAGGGGGAAACAACCTCTCAGTGTCTATCCTGTGGTGTCCCTTCAGAATCTTATATGTTTCAATGAGATCACCTCTCGTTCTTTTAAACACCAGAGAATACAGGCTCCGTTTACTCAGCCTTTCATAGGACAACACTCCTATCCCAGGAATCAATCTAGTGAACCTTTGCTGCACAGCCTCAAACATAAGTGGATTCTTCCTTAAGTATGGAGATCAAAACTGCGCAAGGTATTCCAGGCAGGGTCTCACCAAAGCCCTGTACAATTGCAGCAAAATTTTATTTTTGTACTCCAATCCCCTTGTAATTAAGGCCAACATACCATTTATCTTCCTAATTTCTTCCTGCACTTGCATGCTAACTTTGTGTTCCTTGTACGATCACACCCAATTCCCTCTGAACAATGCTTACAAGTTTCACGCCTTTTAAAGAATAATCTGATTTTCTATTTTTACCACCAAAATAATATCACACTTCCCCACATTATATTCCATCTATCACCCTATTGTTAACTCACTTAACCTGTCTGCATCTCTTTGCAGCCTCTTTGCGCCCTCCTCAGTTTACATTCCCACCTAGCTTTGCATCATCAAACTTAGATACATTACTCTCACTGTCTGTAAGTAATTAATTTAGACTGTAAATAGCTAAGGCCCCAGCACTCATTCATGTGGCACTGCACTAGTTACAGCCTGCCAACTTGAAAATGCCCCATTAATCCATACTCTGCTTTAACCAATTATAGTCCATTAACCAATCTTCTAACCATGCTAATCTATTAACCCCCCCAACTCCTTATTTTTGCATTAAGCTTTTGTGTGGCATCTTATTGAATGCCCTTTTGAAGATCCAAGTATACTACATCCACTGGTTGCTCTTTATTTATCCTACTAGTTAGTCTCAAAAAACTCTAGTAAATCTGTCAAGCATGATTTCCCTTTAATGAAACCATGCTGACTTTGCCTGATAATACTAAGATTTTCTAAGTGTATTGTTAAGACTTCCTTGATAATAGATTCCAGCTCTTTCCAGAAAGCTCTTAACACAATGTGATCGATACAAGATAAAAACAAGAAACTGCGGATGCTGGAAATCCAAAACAAAAACAGAACTACCTGGAAAAACTCAGCAGGTCTGGCAGCATCGGTGGAGAAGAAAAGAGTTGACGTTTCCAGTCCTCATGACCCTTCGACAGAACTAGGTGAATCCAAGGAAGGGGTGAAATATAAGCTGGTTTAAGGTCTGTGTGTGTGTGTGTGTGTGTGTGTGTGTGTGTGTGTGTGGGTGGGTGGCGGGGGGAGAGAAGTGGAGGGGGGGGTTGTGGTTGTAGGGACAAACAAGCAGTGATAGACGCCGATCATCGAAAGATGTCACAGACAACAGAACAAAAGAACACATAGGTGTTGAAGTTGGTGATATATATCTAAACGAATGTGCTAATTAAGAATGGATGGTAGGGCACTCAAGGTATAGCTCTAGTGGGGGTGGGGGGAGCATAAAAGATTTAAAAATATTTTAAAATAATGGAAATAGGTGGGAAAAAGAAAAATCTATATAACTTATTGGAAAAAAACAAAAGGAACAGGGAAGAAACAGAAAGGGGGTGGGGATGGAGGAGGGAGCTCAAGACCTAAAGTTGTTGAATTCAATATTCAGTCCGGAAGGCTGTAAAGTGCCTAGTCGGAAGATGAGGTGTTGTTCCTCCAGTTTGCGTTGGGCTTCACTGGAACAATGCAGCAAGCCAAAGACAGACATGTGGGCAACAGAGCGGGGTGGAGTGTTGAAATGGCAAACAACAGGGAGGTTTGGGTCATTCTTGCGGACAGATCGCAGGTGTTCTCCAAAGCGGTCGCCCAGTTTACGTTTGGTCTACAAGAGACCAAACGTAAACTGGGCGACCGCTTTGCAGAACACCTGCGGTCTGTCCGCAAGAATGACCCAAACCTCCCTGTCATTTGCCATTTCAACACTCCACCCCGCTCTGTTGCCCACATGTCTGTCTTTGGCTTGCTGCATTGTTCCAGTGAAGCCCAACGCAAACTGGAGGAACAACACCTCATCTTCCGACTAGGCACTTTACAGCCTTCCGGACTGAATATTGAATTCAACAACTTTAGGTCTTGACCTCCCTCCTCCATCCCCACCCCCTTTCTGTTTCTTCCCTGTTCCTTTTGTTTTTTTCCAATAAGTTATATAGATTTTTCTTTTTCCCACCTATTTCCATTATTTTTAAATATTTTTAAATCTTTTATGCTCCCCCCACCCCCACTAGAGCTATACCTTGAGTGCCCTACCATCCATTCTTAATTAGCACATTCGTTTAGATATATCACCAACTTCAACACCTATGTGTTCTTTTGTTCTGTTGTCTGTGACATCTTTTGATGATCTGCTTCTATCACTGCTTGCTTGTCCCTACAACCACCCCCCACCTCCATTTCTCTCCCCACACCCCCCCGCCCCCCACACACACACACACACACACCTTAAACCAGCTTATATTTCACCCCTTCCTTGGATTCACCTAGTTCTGTCGAAGGGTCATGAGGACTCGAAACGTCAACTCTTTTCTTCTCCACCGATGCTGCCAGACCTGCTGAGTTTTTCCAGGTAATTCTGTTTTTGTTTTGTGATCGATATAAGAATGGACAAACTTCTGGTTGGAACTGTGGAAGCAAAAACCTGGAATCAGTTAAGTAACAATTAAATGCCGTGACTGGGAGAAGTGGACATGGCGGCAAGGAAACTTTAGGCTCTTCTGCATATCTGAACCAAGATCATTTAAATGGTTTTCCTCATTGGATATCACAAGATAAATACCAATCAGATTACAGCAGCTTTTTTGTTACAGCAACAAACAGTGCCACAGATTATGCAAGTCCATGGCAGAACAAAGGTGGCTTTAGTTGTAAAGAACAAGACTGTCCAAGTTTCTCCTGTATATTCATCAGTCAGTTTTCAATTCTAACTGATGTCACCAGGAGACAGAATGAAAGTTAAATTCTTTCCTAGTGTGAAGCGAGGAAAGATTAGGAGAATCACTCAGTTCATTCTCGTTCACCTCCAAATGGCCATTTATCTATGCCTTGGAGCAGCTGACAAATGACAAGAGCGTCAAAAGTCTTCGCAGAAGTGAATTACTAAAAAAAATGGTTTTATCCAAGAAATGTGCATAGCACTAGAGACCAGGAGGTTGAGGAGAGTAAAAGGGAGAAAGATTGAAAGAAATAAGTTTAAGGAGGTAGAAATATAACAATAAACTTGAAATACCACCATTGCTTTACGAACAAACAAAACATAAGAATTAGGAGGAGTCGGCTATTCGGTTCCTCGGGCCTGCTCCACAGAAAGTTTTATGTACTGAAAATTCTAGTCAAATAAAAGCTTCAGTCTGAAATAGTCTGGCAACAGTTCTCAATAAATGTTAGCACTTTCAGTCATAAAATGGGAGATTCAACACGCTGCATCCATTAATATCAACACTTCCACCATCATGATTATCTTTACCTTTAATGAAGCTAGAGGATGGTCTGGACCAAGTAAACTCCAATGAAAGGCAGCCAGATCTTCATCAGGTAGGATATGGTTGCCTAAGTCAAAGAAGAAGAAAAACCTTAAAACTAAAACAAATAGTCACTTGATAACACAAAACTTGAATATTGATGAAAAAAGAGACAAGCTGTCGAACTTTTTCATCTTGCATTCATCAAGCTAGATGTAAGAATGCCAAATTTCAAAGGGAACAACAATTTATACTGCATGAGTAAAGGGTGCTGATTGATTGACAAGTCAGCTCCAATTGGTTGAGACATTGCCATGGCAAATGCACGAGCAAGCTATTGTCCCCCATGCTTTTGTTTATTCAAAAAAGGTGCACTGTCTGGATATATTCCTTTTGCCTGCAGAAGACAGGTCCCTGAATATGGATATATGTAGCTTCTAGCAAGCACGAGCTGTGGAATAATGGTCAACCTGATCAGAACACCACTGGTTGTGCATTACGCACACTCACAGTTGGGCCCAAGGTTGCCAGTTTTTTGACCTGAGAAATGTCAGTCTATCTTTAATTACCCTAGAAGGGTAAAGTATCTCAAATTTTGAGAATACACCGCTATTATGCAATAGCAACACGAGTGGTGTTTTCCACTAACAGGATGCTGCCGTCAAGCCAAAACAGCATTCTGCTTATTACACAAATGAGTAATGTGGTATATGAATTTCAGTGCCAGTGCAAAGCCATTGGGACATACGCAGTACCTCCCAATGACTGGCGGATCATATCAAAAAGCACATCCCTTTGGCTGTTCACAACAGGCAGAGCACTGACCGTACTCAACCAATCCGTGCTCGCAAAGCTCAGATCATAATGTCAAACATTAGATGTGATTCTGTGATAGAACAGCACTTGCTGAACAATCCTGAATGTGCTAATTACACCAACAACCAATTTAAGATCATAATGTATCTCACTTATGCTTGCTAGAAGCTACATATATTCATATGCAGAGTCCTGTCCTCTAGAGGTAAAAGGAATATCCAGACATTGTACCTTTTTTGAATAAACAAAAGCATGAAGGACAATAATTCCCTAGTGTATTTGCTCTGGCAACGTCGCAACCAATCAGAGCTGACTTGCCAACCAACCCTCTTCTCATGCAGTATAAATTGCTGTTCCTTTTGAAATTTGGCATTTTTGTGTCTTTCCTGATGAGTACAAGACAAGGAGCTTCAACAGTATGTCTCTTTTTTCATCAAAACTCAAATAAAAATACATTTATTTATTTGTTTTGAATGAAAATAAACTTCAGGCCTTTTCTATAGTTTGTCTCTTTTTGGTTATTTGTGAAAAATTTTCATTTTAGGACCTTGTTGAATATACAAAAATACTTCATTGTACAAATTGTATACAACACAATTTGAATGGTTGGGAGCACTGACTGCTCCATTTGCAAACTTGAATCAGGGTTATATTAGTCCTTCATTCTCAAATTTCTGGGCTGACTGCAACAAAGTGGTAAGCTCCAAATATAGATTTTCCCACACAAGTGAGGAAAGGATGGGAAGTGGTTGTGCTACAGGATTTAAAGCCCTCCAACAGTTTAAAGACATTTTGTCGTAAACAGCGAGCATATCAGCCGAAACTATTTGCAGGGAGTACGGTAGGTCACAGAGCAGCCCGGATCTGAGATGGGGACGTCTAGATTTCTGGAATGTCACCCGCAGGATGGGGTTTACTTCAACACTACTGTTAACAAAGGGGTGTTGATATTATCTAAGGAATGTGCTAATGGGGACATTAAGGGTAGCAAGCAGGACAAGCATAAATTATTGGAAAAAGGGGATTCGGAAAGGGGGTGGGGATGGAGGAGAGAGTTCATGATCTGAAGATGAGGAGATGCTGTTGATGACCAGCACCTCATCTTCCGACTAGGCACTTTACAGCCTTCCGGACTTAATACTGAGTTCAACAACTTCAGATCATGAACTCTCTCCTCCATCCCCTTCCCAATCCCGTTTCCAATAATTTATAATTTTTAAAAAATATATTTTTCTTTTCCCATCTATTTTTAAATTTATTTCAATCTATTGTTTTATCTCCACCTTTTAGCCCATTTTGATCCCTTCCCCCCACCTCACCCCCACTAGGGCCTTCTTGCCACTTGCTTGTCCTGCTTGCTACCCTTAATGTCCCCATTAGCACATTCCTTAGATAATATCACCACCGTCAACACTCCTTTGTCCTTTTGTCTATGACATCTTTGGCAATCTCTTCTTTGCCTCCACCTATCACTGGCCCATTATCCAGCTCTACCTGTCCCACCCCCCTTTACCAGCTTATATTTCACCTCATTTCTCTATTTCCTTAGTTCTGATGAAGAGTCATTCGGACTCGAAACATCAACTGTGTTCCTCTCCACAGATGCTGTCAGACCTGCTGATTTTTTCCAGCTATTTTTGTTTTTGCCTAATTACTTTGTTGGACAGCTTTGTAACATTGCAGATCACTATGGAGTGTGTGGTAAATACCAAGAACATTTAACTATTACCCCCATGACAGGGACCCTCCAGCGAGTAAGGGTTTATCCTTCAATACTTTGGTTGCAGCCACAGAGGCCTAGGGCACCAGTCAAACAGGAAAGCTCTTCTGATTGCGACAAGAGACCAGTTAAAGAAAGATCGGTTGGAACTTTACATCAGAGCTTCACTGATCCATCGTTGCCATTAGATCGTCTGTTCCATCAGTGGCAATGGTGAAGCAGTGCTTAATCGTCAGGGTATGATCGTAGGGACACCAGCATATAGAGACCCACCCATAAGCACCTCCATTCATACCCAGAAGTCAGTAAGCCAACAGGCCAAGGTTACCCACATAATAGAAGTGCCACAACCTGCAGTGTTCATCGCAGGACTCGGTTCCCAGAAGCAGGAGCACAAATTCCAAGAAGCTCTTACATAGCAGCCAGTCACCTCTCAAACTCTTGGCATCCAGAAGCCACCATGCCAAAGACTGGAAGTAGGGTTAGAGTCAACCAAGGCATACAAAATTTGGTGAGGAAGCTCAGGTTTGGGAAGTTCACAGAAAAGGGAAGGCTTTCTGAATTCTATCATTTGGTAAAACTGTAGTAGACTTTTCATGCTTCTTCTTGCAGTCCCTGGGCCAATGGTATGAACTCGGACTCTCATGCAATAAAATCATATGACTTACTTCACGCCATCATGTACAACTGATAGGCAAATATTCACCAAGTGGCAACTTGAAATAACCATCATGCATTTTAACAGCCATAACTAGCCCCTAGTGAATCAGTATTGCTTCTGAGACAAGATATGTAAGTTGACACCTGTATATTCTGGAACAGGGATGCTGAAAGAGAGGGTACAGAGCAACTAAAGTGCTGCACAACACTTCTGTTCCTGAAAAATAGATACTAGGGAAAAGGCAGCACAACAACAAACTACATTATGATGCTGCGAAGAGATCAGTCACAGCAGGGAAGGGGGAGGGAAAACTCAAGAGAAATGCTTCAGCAATGGCCTCTTGAAGTTTCCTCTCAACATTGGTTTGCTTAAACGGATTTCTGTTTGCAGCTTGTTAACAAGAAACCTTGAGCATCCTACATATAAGGGCAGATGACTGAAACAGCATTAAATGTGCAGAAAAATCCAATATATGATGCCATCACATTACTATGTTTTAATTTATTGTAGCTAACTGCAAACTGGTCTCAGAAATCTTCATCTAATTTTCCAAGTGGGTCTGTTGAATTCATGCATATAAATTCAGTGAATCCAATCAGGAAACTGACAAGTTTGAAATATCACCGAACTTCTTAGTGATCCTTAATTTGATACTGGAATGTTTCAGGCTACTATGCAAGAAGGCTTAGCCACAACAGCCTCAAAAAATGTCTTTGCTCAGCACAACAAAGATGGCCACTATTAATTTCAGGGTTGAACTAGGTTAGATGTTAGGAAGTCCTTTTCCAAGAGAATAAAGGACCTGTAGGTTTCAGATTTGTGGGGTGCGCACAGATTCACTGTATCCCTTTAAGCAAGAGCTGGGTATGTTTCTGGCTTGGGCATAGATCACTTTGTACAAGACACAGGTATCTTGCAAGGTAAATCAAAGTCAATGTGATCTCGTGGGCTTGTGTTGAATCACTAACGAGATCAGAGAGAAATTTTCCAGTCCCAAATTGGCCTGCATTTTTACCTGGTTCTTTGCCTCTCCCAGATTACATGACTCAGTATGGTGAGTGTATGCATTGTGATATATCAGACATCACAACTGTGTGGGAAAGGCTGAAGATAACAAGAAGGCTGTTTTTTGTGGTTGCAATGATGATGAAATTGTCAACTTTCACTGTCATTACCTTGTGAAATCAACAGCCACTTCTGGCATCCATACATGTGCAGTTAAATGCAGAAACCCAGAAGTTGCTATTTGTGATTCCTTCTTCCTTCACAAGGTGCACTTTTAAAATCTACACAGGTTGCAACCTTCAGAAATCACTGAACTGACAGTATTATATTGCTCTTAAAAACACTGTTACGATCTCAATAGAGACCAGTAAATTTATTTTTAGCAAGGTAGATGAACTTCGAAATCCCAGTTATTTACGAAAACAATAAGCCACAGGATTCCAATTTAAAACAGAAACATTTTTACTGTACAAGAGTCAACATAGCAAACACTAAATACTATCTACCCTATAGTCTTAACATCCAGAATTAACATGAATTAAACACGAATTAAAAGGCAAATTGTGATCAAATATAAACTATAAATTGCACAGTGACAGATACAACTAAGACAGATCAGTCCACTCAGACTTCCGTGGTCACACTCAGTCACAAAGTAATTCAAACTCTGTTTTCCTCATGAGGAATTTCAGTTCTCCTTCTAGGAGCTAAACCGATCCCTCACTGACAACAGCGCACAGCTAACCAGAGTTCTACCGACACAGTCTTCAAACGGCACACATCTGCAGAACCTGCTCAACTTGACCTGGATGGCATCTATCCACCTTTGCTCAAGTATCAGAAGCAGCTGTAGTAACTATATCTTTGTTTATTCTCAACTTCCAGTCGTGCCTCTGTGTTCTTTAGCTCCTGAACTGCATCATCGGACTCATCAACTGCTACTGTCCAGCACTGACTAATCTGTGTCCTCTTACACATCTTTCAACCAGGGTCAGTTTGCCCAAATATTTTTGGTTTCTAAACCTGAGTTTGTTTTTGTTTCTTTAGAAACTGGGATGGTCAGTTTCCTATCTACGTTTATCTGTTCTGTTCCTTTTTCAGCCCAGTTTCTATTTAGTTAGGACCAGCCTCAAAAACATACAAATTAAATTCAAAAACACAGAATCGCTCACATCACCCAAACTGTTGAATCTTTGTGAAAGAGGTGAATTCAGCTTTTAATGGTGTACTAAGTTATAACTACTGCTGAACAATCTCTCTGGCCCTGGAAAACCAATTTTATAATTGTGTAATATCAGTTTTTTCCACGATGATAAAAATTTCAGATTAAGAGTATAACATTTTTACATTTATAGTTCAGCATCTAATGTGCCTGCCCCAATTTTTACATTTTGTAAAATTTGCAAAAAGGTTATTTTTGCATTTTGCTTCTTTCTTCAGTTTCTAAGAAAACTCTTCAATATTGAAGCTACTTTGCTTAATGACATCACTATTGCTGGACACCTGGAAATTACCTTGCCCTGGTGCCAGATTCACATTAATGTCAGGAAAAATAAAAATTCAGGCTACAGAGATTTCTACAGTGTTTTGGGTAGCGTTCAGGTCAGAGGCAAGGGCCATCACTCCATTACAGACCGCAAAATCTAGATCCAAGTCTTTTTCCGTCTCTCATTTTCTTTTGTTCATGTGGGCCCAAGACATACAACTACATCATTCCAGAAAGCTGCAATAAAACATTTTTGTGGAAAGAAAGGGAGTGATGTCATCTTCCCAACTGACCACTGATGTGTCTGTTTGTGTCCTTGAAAAGAGATATGAATGCATTCCTCGCTACCTCAAAAGCAATACCTTTCCAGTTTTGCAACTGTTGGCTCTGTCAACTCCTAAACCACCCTTAGACCTTGTACTTGATACTATTTTGTAATTTTACTATGCTTCACAACCTCTATCATCTTCTCAACACTTCCCCTCCTCCCTTCCCAATCCAAAACATGTTATCTATGCATGTTACATGCAAGAAATCACTAACAGCCTCATTTGAAAACTAATAAGGAAGATAAGAACAAATGAACTAAGTGTTGGAGTAGGCCATCTGGCCTTTTAAGCTTGCTCCTCCAATCAGCAACATCACAATTGATCTTCTACCTCAGCTACACCTTCCCACACTATCCCCATATCTCTTAATTCCCTTAGTATCCAAAAATCTATCTACTTCAGTCTTGAGTGACTGAACATCTACAGCACTCTGGGATAAAGAATGCCAAAGATTCACAATTCTTCGAATGAAGTAATTTCTCCTCATTTCTGTCCTAAATGGCTGAGCATTTACTCTGAGATTACAACCCTGTATTCTAAATTCTCTAGCCAGGGCAAACATTTTTTCAGCATCTATCTTGTCAAGCCCTTCAGAATTTGATACGTTTCAATTAGATCACCACTCTTTTTTTCTAAGCTCTAAGGAACATGGGCTGAGTCTATCATATCTTTCCTTATAAGACGACACATTCATCCCAAGAATCTGTCTTGTGAACTTCGTTGAACTCCCTCTAGGGCAAGACGACCAAAACTACATACATTATTTCAGACGTGGCTTCACCAATACCCTGTATAATTGCACTGAGGCTTCTTTACTCTTATACTCCAGCCTTTCGTAACAAAAACTAACACACTATTTGCCTTGGTAATTGCCTGTTGTATCTTTGCTAACTTTGTGATTCCTGCACAAAGACATACAGGTTTCTCTGAAAATAAACATTTCCCAGTCTCTCACCACTCAGTATCCTTTTTTTATTTTTCCTTCACTTTATTCCTTCCTTCACACTTCACCACATTGTATTCCATCAGTGATGTCTTGCCCGCTTGCCCAGCTTGTTTACTCACCGTTTATTTTCCCACCTAACTTCATATTGCCAGCAAACTTGGATACGTTACACTCAGTCCCCTCATCTCAGTCAATAATACAGATTATAAAGAAGTCGAACTACTGATCCTTGCTGTACTCCACTAATTACAGCCTGCTAATCCAAAAATGTCCATTTATTCCTACTGTTTTCTGTCCATGACCCAGTCCTCAGTCCGTGCCAATATATTACATTCAGTTCCAGGAGCCCTAATTTTGTGTGTTAACTTCATATTTTGCAGTACTATTTCTTTACTTATGATTTCTTTAAGTTCCTCATTCTCACTAGACCCTTGATTCCCCAATATTTATTAAATTTTTTTTGTGTCTTCTAATGTGAAGACACCAAATATTTGTTTAATGTTTCTGCCATTTCTCCCAGATATAATTTAATCTCACTCTGCCTTCAATGCGTCCATGCTTACATTCACTATCTCTTCCTCATTTCATTCCCATAGACGTATTTACAATCTGCTTAATGTCTCTTGCTGATCTACTCTCATATTCTCTTTCTTCCATCAATTTTTCAGCACTTCTTTGTTGAATTCTAATGTCACCCCAATCCACAGGCTTACTCCTTTTTTTTGGCAACACTATAAAAGTCTTCCTTTCTACTGTCTTCATCCCATCCTTTATTATCAGGTCAACCCTACTCCTTTTCCATTTTGCCTATCTCTTCTAAAAGAGACGTATCCTGGAAGCATGAAATTCTGAGCTGTAGATCATTTCTGTAGATCAAAACCCAGATTAAAGACTGCATTCTGACTCAAGATCTGCAACTGTTGATTGTTGCAATAATGGGCAACCTGGAAAAAAATCCATATATGCTAATTAACTGTCCAACAATAGCAAGTTGCCATTCACATCTCTCGCGTTCCATGAGCATTATCCTGGACATCTAACAGTGTCATTTTTTAAATTATTTGCCACATTTCATCTGAACAAAAAGTATCAACAATGAATCACTAAAAAATACAGTTAATTGAGCTTTCTCGAGTGGTATAAGAGCTCCAGGTTTGCATTTCTGAGCAAGATTTCAAGCAGTGCATTCTAGGTCATTACAAGTTGCTGTGTAAAACACAATCTCATCTCATCATTTTGCCAATTATATTAAATCTATGACCTTTACTGACCCACTTGCCACAGGAAACAGTGTCTACCAAAATTCCTTAAAATTGTGTGCAGCTCTATCAAATCTCCCCTCTACCATATCTGCTGTAAGGTACACATCCCAGTTTCACTAGCCTCTCCTTTCCCTGGTACCATTCTCGTAAATCGCCTCCCAACTTCTACAAGGTGTTGACATCCTTCCTAAGGTGTGGTTTCTAGAATTGCACACAATTCTCCAGCTGAGGCTTAAGTAATGATATATAAGGATTTGCCATTACTTTGCTGTTATACACTTATGTTTAAAGTCAAGGATCCTATATGTTTTTCTAACAATCGCATCATTTGCTGTGCCAGCTTCAAAGTTCTGTTTATGTAAACTCTCAGGTGTTTCTGTTATTGCACCCCTTTGAAACAGTACAATTTTTTGTTACTTTGAAACAACTAAAGAAAGCTTTTGGCAACACCTGAAGCTGATTCTGTGTACTACATGGAGCTCCAACACCTTCTTGAGCTTTTCAGGTAACATTATTCAACAACATACATTCATATAGAAACTTAAAAAGAGAAAAAATATTCCAAGGTACTTATGAAGTGTTTTTGAATTAACATGATCAGCTACTGTGCACAACAGCCAAAACATTTTGACCAAGATAACTTACACATCAACCACAAAAACTTTCACAGTCCTGCTAGTTGTGGGTTGATCAAGTGATGCCATACTATCTTTCACGATTATTTTTCAGTTTCAATCAATAATCAATGTCAAGGAAATCAGATTAAGACTTTAACTGAACAATACTAAATCAATGGAACAGCTTGGCTGAAGAAAATAATGAAGGAAGAATAAAGGCTTCATAATAAAGTGAGCATAACAGAAATTCAACCAAACAACTTGCGAAATATTCACAAAAATGAAGCTATAAGTAACCAATGCCAAGTCAAACTTCTTTTGTACTGAATCCAGTACATGGCTTTAAATTCAATCCAAGAAACAACATGGCCTTTTCCGCAACGGAAGGTAGAAAATGCTAGATGGTTACCAACTACCCTAACTGGGTGATAATGCTATATTTTTCTACCTAAATGAAGAATCAGTGAGGCAGGGTGGACTATGATAGGCAAAAATAAGTTGTGGAACAGCAGCATTTATAGTCCGCAATGGGCATACACAGTTGCGAAGAAGAACGCTATGAAGGTACATTGATCACAATCAAGAACAAAATTGAACTTTAATTTAGTCCATCAAGTTTATTTCAGGTTGAGAATATACACTGGAATTATTTAAAAGTTCCACTATCTCATCCCAGATCTAATATATTTTCAAATACAGTAATTCACATTACGTGACTCTTTCATAGTGATAGATCTATGAATGGAGGTCTGGTTGCATTTCAACTGTTCAGGAAGCCTCTGTAATTATATATATTTATGATAGTTTGAATACTACATACTAAGAGTCTCTCAGCCACCTGTCTTTCGCTGACTACACTTTTACTATGTGGGAGAAGACACAATCACTATCTGATATGCAAGATGCCACTTCAAAGGCTAATTAACATCACTATTTGGATAAGTGACTTATTGTCCCATTATCTTCCCTGGGTATTTATGTCCTATCTTATAGGTAAGGTAGGGGCACAGTGATATACAGCCACAGGGGTGGACCTGGGAGACCTTGACTCCAAGCCACATGAAGTCTAGTGGTTTCGGGCCAAACATCAGCAAGGAACCGTCCTGCTGATTACCACTGACCGCCAGCGAATAAATCCGTATTCTTCCATGTTGCAGATCATGATGGAAGCACTGAGGGTAGCAATGGATACAGAATATACTGTGGGGGGGTGGGGACTTCAAAGTCCATTGCCAGTGTGACTTGGGAGCACCACCACTGACAGGCTGGTCTTGTTACAGGTCCTGTCACAGATGCATCTGTCCATGGCAGCATTGGGGGTCGGAGTGGCCACAGCACAGTTCTTGCAAGATCTGTCCCATCTTTACACTGAGGCACACTTTATCATGTTGTGTGGCACTAGCGCATTGCCAAGTGGGATAATTTAAGAACAGATTAATCAGCTGAAAACTAAGAATCTATGAGGATCTGTGGGCCATCAGCAGCAGCAGCAGTCTATCCACCAGAATCTGCAACCGAATGTCAATGTTCCCACACTTCTCCAGAGAGCACACTATGCACTGTTGAGGCACCCTAAGGAATGTATAATCAATCAAATTGACAGAACTTCCATTCTTACACTGATAGTCTGTAAAACCGCTTGAAAAAGTTACAACATGCTGCTGAATGAGGGGTACCTGGGTTTTTAAAGGCATACTAACTTCATAATTACTGCTAAACATGTTCATTGGTCCCAGGAGTTAATATTGTTGTGTGCGGAATGCCAGATTTTCCATCATCATGCAAAAATTTCATATATTTTAAAAATACGTTATTTATAAAAAAGTTTTATAATCTTTATTATATAACTATATAACTTAAAGTTTCAGATGGCGAAATAAAATTGAAGGTTAAATAAGTTCTTTAACTTCTTTTTTTGCTGGATGTCAATATTTCAATGTGATTGGCTGCTTACCTGCTTGCTGACATCACTGCTACTGTACACCAAGAGATCCACTTAGTTGGGCGCAAGATTTCAACTGTTGACAGGAAAGGGGAAAACCATGCCACAGAGAACACTAGATCTTTGTGGGCAGCTTTCTTCAAGGTCAGTGTCAAGTACCATTATTTTACCGCTGACAGAAAAATCCAGGCCTTTGTCTAAAAGGAAAGGCCATTGACAAGATATCTGTTACAAGGTGTGGTGGCAGATTTTTTATTTCTAATAGAAATCATAAGCCACCTGAACGCTCAACATGAAGCTGCAAGACGGCAACCAGTTTACGTTCATGTATTTAAGGCTAAGCTCTGGCTATTGGAAAGCTAACTTACTTGCAACTATTTTGCTCTGGCCTGGCCCCTCCCTATCTCTGTAATTTCCTCTAGCCTGATAACCCTCAGAGACATCTGCGCGTCTCTAATTCCAGACTTAGATGCCCAGCATGCCCAATTTTGATTGCACCCCCATTGGTGGCTGCACCGTCAGCTGGCTAGGTCCTAAATTCTGTAATTTACTGTCTAAAACTTTCCACCTCTCTACTTCAATTTTCCCCTTTAAGACAATCCTTAAGACCTACCTCTCTGATCAAGCTTTAGGGCACCTGCCCTGGTATCTCTTTATGTGGCTCAATGTCATATTTTATAATACTTCTGTGAAGTGCTTTGAGACATTTTATTACGTTAATAGCATTATGTAAATTTAAGTCACTGTTGTTTGTGCTGGTATTCAGAAGAAGCTATAGGGATCTACAAAGTCAAAGTCCCACATTTGCTTAAGGATAATGGGAGGGGCTCTGCCGGACAGTCCTTCAGTTGTCCATAATATTCAGAGGAACACAAGAATAGGACATGGCCATTCAGCCCCTCAAGCCTGTTCACCCATTCAATTGCATCACAACTGATCTGTTTCTCAACCCTATTTACCCGCCTTGGTGCTATACCCCTTAATACCCTTACCTAACCACAAACTGTCAATCTCACTAATCACATTAATTACAATTCTCCTGCTTCCCTCAGTTCAGAATGACAATTACAAGTTAAACATCTATATGTATTGCCTTATGCTTATCAACATCAACCGCAATCATCTCCCCGGTTTTAAACTTCCCCACACATCTCTCCTTTCAACTATCAGATAGTAAAACAGACAACTTACAATACTGTGGTTGTTGCTGAAGCAAGCTCCTCCATGAAGACGAAACCTTAACTAGTGAAACTTGCTGAGTTTTCAGTGTAGTCTTGTAACACCATCTTGGACAGGGAGGATCTTCGAAACACTGTCATCTCTGGGAACCTACCTACAACAAGGTGAGAATTGGCTATCTACACTGTTTAGCTATGCACCTATTTAAATATGGCATTCCAAATGTCATTTTACTTAAATCGCTTTGCTTGCAAATAATTACTGTTAGATCCCCATGCGGAGCACACCATTCCTCTGCCAAGGGCGTAGGGCAGTAAAAAGCCTGTTCCCAGAATTGTGTTTGCAACCAGATGCATGACAATAGTGCAGCTTTACCAGGTACCAAAATTTTATGCCTTTGGTCCTCCCCTACCTTTATGATTCAATAAACTTCTGTAAGTTAACTAGATACTCAATATATATGGAAACCCATTTCTGAATGTCTCCAAGCTACTCAAAAGTCCATGTAGACTGGATTTCTGGCAACCCCGCAAAAAGCACACACTCCTTTCCCTATAGAGATACACCCCTCAAAGTTCAGTGAGCTTAAGCATAGGTTGGCACAACCAATGCTTAGGGATCCACTTAGTTGTAGGAGTACCGCTCAAAGTTAGTCAGAGAACATAGGAAGGAACATAAGAACAGGATTAGGCTATTCAGTCCCTCAAACTTTCTCCATCAGTCAATGAGAATGTCGATGATCTTCATCTGAACTCCATATACATGTCTTTGTAACATATCCATTAATCCCTTTGGTCACTGTAACTCAGTTTCCAGCCTCCATGGACTCCCAGCAGAAACAGCTAGTTGTTAATCTCAGAGCAGACATTAAGATAATTGGTATGAAATAAAGGGATTTTTAAAAAATCACACTTGTATACTAAAGGGTGCTTTTCCAAGTTTCTAGTTAAAATATTTTGCTGGGAAGAATTATAGAATACTTAGCAACTAGCCATGCTATACCCAACAGATAATTGTTCTATTTAATGTCAACAACAAACCTCATTTTGACAAAGATGTAAATTTGCCTCCCTAAATAGAGTTCTGCTAATGTGTTGAAAATTGGATAGTAATCTGAACCCAGCCATACCACCCACTAATCAAAAGTGCCTTGAAACAGGCAGCTGCAGTACTACACCAGAAATCACTTACTAGCCACTGGTGTAGCTATAGCAAAACTGTTTTAGCCACATGCACTAACTTTACAAGGAAACGCCTTACATAGAAAACCAGTAAAAATACCTCACATGTATATTTACTTAGCGAACATCTATCGCCTTTCAGTGTAAAGTTTTGCAGTCTTTCCCTTTCAACAAAGTTTGGTTTCCAGGTATGGGCTTAGCAGGCATTGCAGCTTCTCAGTTTTTGTCTGGTATTTCCAAATGGAACTTTGACTGCTGAGAGCGTTGACTTGCACTGTGATGCAGCAGGCCTGCCCCTACTCTCCATTCTGAACATGTGTGGCTGGTGCTTGCCCTTTGCCCTGACATGCTCTGATAGAGTTCTTCTTTATTAATTGGGCAGGCTTTCTTCTGTTGGCCTGGAGCAATTATTTCTATTGGTTGAGCCAACCATGATGATTGTTTCCCTATCCATACAATGTTGCTGGTGTTCCAATGGAGTTAAAGTCTGGCATTTTTTATCCATTTTACACACCACCTTAGCTGATAACCAACAATCAGTAGCCAATGAAGTAATGCATACGCAATGATCAGAAAGAACATGCATTCTGCTTTTCATCTCAACATTTTACCAACAAACACACAAAAGAAGTTAAAGTATACAAGCATATGTCATGCAAACATGAGTACTGAAATCATTTGGGCATTGATAGTGTGTATTACTCTCATTTTATCTACCTTTTAATCAAAAATGCAATTATCCACATATTGGATAACATGTTGCTAAAAAATTAAACTAAAGCTTATCACTCCTCACTCAAGGAATAAGTTCAACTGTTATTTTGTGCAGGTGAAACCATTATGAAAACCGGATTCGACTCCAGCCCACATTTTTGGTTGCTGAAGTCCTGTGTTAACGGAGTTAGGACAGTCTGAATCCAGGTCTTGGTGTGCATGGGCCTTAAACAAAAAAAAAATCTCTAATCTGACAATCTCACCACAGGATGGTGTATCATCCCAAACAGAAATTGTGAATGCAATATATATTTTTAAATGTGCAATGTTCTCCATTCAGGAAAACATTGCACAGCCAAGTAGTAGGTAGAGGACACTTTCAGTCCAAGAATGAAGACACTTCTATAAAATTATTACCTTAATTTTTTCTGCAATCCATATATCAAGGAAACACTTGCCTTAAAAAACAATCCAACAGAAAGAAAATCCTATTCAATGTAAAGATTCAAATAGTAATGTTTGGCAAACATACGAATGATGAGTGTTTCAAGTGAAAATTCTACTCATACAACTCATTCAGTTTTTTTTTTGAGACTGAGCATATTTCACAATGTATAGGGTGCATTTCCATTTAGACATCAAGGCTGAGTTTACTACTCATTACATAAATTAGTCTCTTGTCTCAGTGTGTTATTCTAAGGAACATTTTGTATTCACATGCTTGGATCCATATAAATTTTCTAAAGAATGAGATGGGTAAATGGAAGGAACGTTTATTCCCTGAAATATGACATTCTGAAACAAATATGCTGAGTAATTGTGAACCTATATACAACTCCCTCCTGTTAGTCAAAGTAGAGACGATCAACTAAAAACCTAGAATTTGGAAAAGTACCCGGCTAAACATGAAACAATACAAAAAGTTATAAACAGAGAGATAAAAACAAAAAACTGCGGATGCTGGAAATTCAAAACAAAAACAGAATTACCTGGAAAAACTCAGCAGGTCTGGCAGCATCGGCGGAGAAGAAAAGAGTTGACGTTTCGAGTCCTCATGACCCTTC
The DNA here is from genome assembly GCF_017639515.1 of Carcharodon carcharias. Taxonomy (NCBI): domain Eukaryota; kingdom Metazoa; phylum Chordata; class Chondrichthyes; order Lamniformes; family Lamnidae; genus Carcharodon; species Carcharodon carcharias. Next base: position 34,745,225 of record NC_054473.1, read on the forward strand.
AACAGAACTAGGTGAATCCAAGGAAGGGGTGAAATATAAGCTGGTTTAAGGTGTGTGCGTGGGGGGCGGGGGGGAGGAAAGAAGTGGAAGGGGATGGTGTGGTTGTAGGGACAATCAAGTAGTGATAGAAGCAGATCATCAAAAGATGTCACAATGATCTGATTCTATCACTACTTGATTGTCCCTACAACCACACCCCCACCCCCCAACCAACCACACACACAAACACACCTTAAACCAGCTTATATTTCACCCCTTCCTTGGATTCACCTAGTTCTGTTGAAGAGTCATAAGGACTCGAAACGTCAACTCTTTTCTTCTCCGCCGATGCTGCCAGACCTGCTGAATTTTTCCAGGTAATTCTGTTTTTGTTTCAAAAAGTTATAAAGTTGTTTCCCAGGCCAAAAATCAAAAGGCAGGTACCATCAGCACAGGGTATGTCAAATAATGACAGCCATCTCCTATATTCGATTAAAGAAAGCATCAGCCATAAGTAAGCATTGATTTAGCAGCAACAGATTTTGCCTGAAATTTTCTGGAATTGAGAGTGTAACTAAACAGGCTTATGAGGACTATCAAGTGAACACTATGCACTGGGCTATTGAGAAAATGCTTCCCGATGAGCCACCTGCAAGCATTTGAGATGATAAATGTTCGGGAATCAGTGATAAATTAGCTACTTTGGCATAAAAATGGCTTGATAAAACAAAATAGGTAGTGATGGTAAATCTAGGAGTTCTTGTCAGGGAGGAAGAGAAAGACATAATCTAGTACAGTTTCAGAAATTTGTTCTGGCTTTCCTGCTCTTCACACTATTCATAAATGATATGGAAAATACTCCTAATCAATTTATCATACAATCTGGTTGCGCCAAGTTGCATGGCCACAGCTGCTAGTATTCAGACTGACTTGAACAAATTAATGTTAAGTAAATTTGAATACAAATGTAAGTGTAATGTACATTAGAACAGGAAGTATGAAACTTGGGTTACACTGACATTGGCAAAGGGGGGGGGAGGGGGGCAATGACAAGAGAATGTTTTTCTCCCACATTTGCAGATGATGTTGAACTAGGCCTTTGCTCTTTACAGCCTCTAGGGTGGATTACAATACCCTTATATTGCCCCTAATGTCTTTCTAATAATTGCTCCACCTTTTGAGCTGCTCTTACTCGACCCTAGCAAAAACTGCACCAATGCAGGCAGCTCCCAAAGCTGTTATTAACTGATTGGCAGGTGACCACTGTTTTTATTCATTCATGGGGTGTAATGCCCATCGCTAATTGCTCGAGAAGCTGGTGGTGAGCTGCCTCCTTGAACCACTGCAGTTCATGTGGTGTAGGTATACCCACAGTGCTGTTAGGAAGGGAGTTCCAGGATTTTGAACCAGTGACAGTGAAGGAACAGCGATACATTTTCAAATCAGGTTGGTGAGTGGTTTGGAGGGGAACTTCTAGGGAGTGGTGTTCCCATCAGTCTGCTGCCCTTGTCCTTCAAGATGTTATTGGTCATGGGTTTGGAAGGCACTGTCTAAGGAGCCTTGGTGAGTTCCTGCAGTGCATCTTGTAGATGGCACACGTTGCTGCTAGTGTGTCAGTGGTGGAGGGACTGAATGTTTGTGGGTGGGGTGCCAATCAAGCGGGTTGCTTTGTCCTAGATGGTGTCAAGCTTCTTGAGTGTTGTTGGAGCTGCACTCATCCAGGCAAGTGGAGAGTATTCCATCACACTCCTGACTTGTAGATGAAGGACAGGTTTTGGGGAGTCAGGACGTGAGTTACTCACCGCACGATTCCTAGCCTCTGACCTGCTCTTGTAGCCACAGTATTTATATGACTAGTCCAGTTCAGTTTCTGGTCAATGGTAATCCCCAAGATGTTGATAGCAGGGAATTCAGCAACGGTAATGCCATTGAATGTCAAGGGACTATGGTTAAGTTCTCGCTTGATGGAGATGATCATTGCCTGGCACATGTGTGGCGTAAATGTTACTTGTCACTTGTCAGCCCAAGCCAGGATATTGTCCAGGTCTTGCTGCATTTGGACATGGACTGCTTCAGTATTTGAGGAGTCACAAATAGTGAACATCATGCAACCATCAGCGAACATCCCCACTTGTGACCTTATGATGGAAAGAAGATCATTAATGAAGTAGCTGAAGAAGGTTGGGCCAAGGGCACCACCCTGAGGAACTCCTGCAATGATGCCCTGGAACGGAAATGATTGACCTCCTTTGTCTTAGGTATGACTCCAACCAGCGGAGAGTTTTCCCCAATTACCATTGACACCAGTTTTGCTCGTGTTCCCTGATGCCACACTTGGTCAAATGCTGCCTTGATGTCAAAAGCAGTTACTCTCACTCCACTTCTGGAGTTCAGCTCTTTTGTCCATTCTTGAACCAAGACTGTAATGAGGTCAGGAGATGAGTGACCCCTGGCAGAACCCAAGCTGAACATCAGTGAGCAAGTTATTGCTAAGCAAGAGCCACTTAAAGCACTGTTGATGACCCCTTCCATCACTTTGCTGGTGATCGAGAGTAGACTGATGGGGCAATAATTGGCTGGGTTGGACTTCTGCAGCTTTTTGTGTACATTGCTGTGTAGATGCCAGTGTTGTAGCTGTACTGGAACAGCTTGGCCAGGGGCGCGGCAAGTTCTGGAGCACAAGTCTTCAGTACTTGTGCCAGAATATTGTCAGGGCCCATAGCCTTTGCAGTATCCAGTGCCTTCAGCCATTTCTTGATATCACGTGGAGTGAATCGAATCGGCTGAAGACTGGCATCTGTGATGCTGGGGACCTCTGGAGGAGGCAGAGATGGATCATGCACTTGGCACTTCTGGCTTAAGATTCTTGTAAATGCTTCAGCTTTATCTTTTGCACTGATGTGCTGGATTTCCCCCGTAACTGAGGATGGGGATAGTAGTGGAGCCTCCTCCTCCAGTGAGTTGTTTAATTGTCCATCACCATTCATGACTGCATGTGGCAGGACTACAGAGCTTAGTTCTGATCCGTTGGCTGTGGAATCACTTAGCTCTATCACTTGCTGCTTTTGCTGTTTGGCACACAAGTAGTCCTGTTTGTAGTTTCATCAGGTTGACTAGCTTTTGGGGGGGTTGTGCCAAAATTGGAAGAGCTGTCTCGCAGTGCCTGGTGCTGGCTCCTGGCACTTCATTGAACCAGGGTTGATTCCCTGGCTTGGTGGTAATGGTAGAGTGGGGGACATGCCAGGCCATGAGGTTACAGATTGTAGTTGAATATAATTCTGCTGCTGATGGCCCACATCGCCTCAATGTTACCCAGTCTTGAGTTGCTAGATCTGTCTTAAATATATCCCATTTAGCATGGTGGTGGCATCACACAACATGAAGTTAGACTTCGTCTCCACAAGGACTGTGCGGGGTGGTCACTCCTGCCAATACTGTCATGGACAAATGCATCTGTGACAGGCAGGTTGGTGAGGATGAGGTCAAGTATGTTTTTCAGTCTTTTTGGTTCCCTCACCATCTGCTGCAGACCCAATCTAACAGCTATATCCTTTAGGATCCGGCCAGCTCAATCTGTAGTAGGATACTGAGTCACTGTTGGTGATGGACACTGAAGTCCCCCACCCAGAGTATATTCTGTGTCCTTGCCATCCTCTGTGCTTCTTCCAAGTGGTGTTCAACATGGAGGAACACAGATTCATCAGCTGAGGGGGGAACACTATATGGTAAGCAGGAGGTTTCCTTGCCCAGGTTTGACCTGGTGCCACGAAACTTCATGAGGTCCAGAGTCGATGTTGAGGACTCCCAGGAAACTCCCTCCTGGCTGTATACCACTGCGCTGCCACCTCTGCTAAATCTGTTCTACTGGTGGGACAGGTCATAACCAGGGATGGTGATTATGGAATCAAGGACATTATCTGTAGGTTATGAGGATGACTATGTCAGGCTGTTGCTTGACTAGTCTGTGAGACAGCTCTCCCAATTTTGGCACAAGCCCCCAGTAGTTAGTAAGGAGGGCTTTGCAGGGTTGCCAGGGCTGAGGTTGCAGTTATCTTTCCGGTGCCTCGGTCTATGCTGGGCCATCCATCCAGTTTCATTCCTTATTGACGTCTTGTTTTTTAGCTGTTTGATACAACTAAGTGGCTTGCTACACCATTTCAGAGGGTATTTAGAGTCAACACATTGCTGTGGGTCAGGAGTCACATGCAGACCAGACCAGGTAAGTGTGGCAGATTTCCTAAAGGACATTAGTGAACCAGATGGGTTTTTACAACATTTGACGTGGTTTCATGGTCATCATTCGTCTTTTAGTTCCATATATTTTTATTGAATTCAAATTCCACCATCTGCCATGGTGGAATTTGAACTCAGGTCCCCAGAGCATTACCCTGGGTCTCTGGATTACTAGCCTAGTGACAATAGCACTATGCCACCTCCTCCCCATCTTTTGTAGAGGTGAGGAAAATGCTGTAAGGGTTCACAATTTTGAGGCCTCTGAAATATGCAACAAAATGTGCAACAGTTGACTATGGCCCCAAAATAAAATGCTTTAATTGCAAAATCTCACAAGTCAGGTGTTATGGACAAGTGGCTTGCCAAACAAATTATTTTTGACATGTATAGTTTACTTTTTTACTCAGAAACATAATTGCGACGAAGGAAGAAAATGCTAAGGAGAAAGTTAAATGTTTCATTAGGTCCAGCAGGAAGAGGATAGTCATGAAACAATACTACCAAAACATCTCATCAGTACAAGATCTTTATGTTCTTTTCCTTCCCCTTTCCACCCCTGCCCCCAATAATAACTTGGGCCATTCTTAACTGTAAAAGATAAATGAATAAACTATTTACAACAAATAGTTAAACAGTTGTGTTTAAGAATATATACTCTTCTAACTTCAAAGTCTTGGTCCAGTATTAATATTACTTACAATTTGTACTAAGTGCCCACTAAGCATCCTACTATCCATCCTACTAATACACATGCTCCCCTAACAATAGTCCATGCTTAATGATTGCTAGTCACAAATACTCTTTTTTAAAACTGGTGAGTCGCATCTGCTTCTTAGCAGCCATACAACATAGAATAATAGGTTTTCTAATTTTAAAACACAAACCTCAGCACAATTACTTAAATCAGTGTAAATGATAGTTGCTTAAAATCAGATTTTGACTGTTAAATACAAATAGATCATAAATTAGTGTTTGGTGTGGGGGAAATTGCTCTCATTTTACAGAAACTAGCATATTTATGGAACGCTGTGTAACTTGTAACAGATGTATAAATTAAAATGCTTCCCCAGTGTAACACAATTAAAATGCAATCAACACAAAAAAGCCAAATTCAAGCTTGCTTACTGATTCTATAACACACCCACTCTTTAAAAAATTAGTTAAGCTGTAATTTTTCTTTAATAGTAACATTTTCGTAAACCCACTATGATAAAGTATCTGGATTCTATAGCCCAGCTGAGATTAAAAATTCTCTGTTTGTAGAACAGGTGCACCTTCGCACTCTACCATTCTACCAACATGTAGAGTGCTATGTCATTGGAAAATAATTACCTTTACAAAGCAAATGCAGAACGTTATCATTCTGAAATAAATGTTTAATTTTTAGAGGGAAAACTGAAAGGAGAGATTACTGTTTAACTTTTTTCTTTAAAGAAGGGATATATTATAGAGACAGTAAGTGTTAGTTGCACTGGGTTGCTTTTGTGCTAACCAAAAAATGGCACCAAGAAAACAGAATGGACAAACAGTGAATGGCAAGCAACCCATGGGTGGAGCAAAGCAGTCATTTTAAAGAGAGAAAGATGGGTGTCCATTAAGAGAAAGAAAAACTAGCCTTCAAATGTTTCAAAAAATGCAAAACATTTAAACTACTACAATAAAATCTAAATTTAACAATTTCGACAGCATAATTTCCAATGAAATTCCCAAACAATGGACAAGAAATTATTTTCCCATCCAAATTAGCATGCTTTCAGTAATGCTTTTACAGTAAATATGTTCACCCACCTAAGAGTGCAGCAAAGATAACAAAGCGACTAGGATTCAGATCCAGTTGCTTGGCAACTTCATGCATCAGGTATTGGTTGGTAGTGAGGCTTTTGCCATTCCGGCTCAGTTTAAGGGCATGGGCACTGAAATAGTACTGGATGTTACACAACGCATAATCTGAGTCATAAGCAAGTAGGCCATGGAAACCGTTCTCTCTGCAGAAGGCAATCACTTCCTGATGGTGATCTTCAATGCTCTGTGCAACCTGCAAAATAATCAGACATTTTATCTACACATCACCTGGAATGGACATGAACAGTTAGTAAATTATTATATGAATAAGCCACAGGGTGATTAAAGGATTCTGAGATGAACTACAGAAAATCATAAACACATGTATATTTTTTGATTATAACAAGTGTGCCTGAGATTCCATAGACAAGATTTTAATTGAATTTAGATTTCTGATACATTTCATAGAATATGATGATAAATAAGCATCTATAAAATACTTGTTTCCAAAATAGTTACCAGCAATACAACTGAGTTTAATGTTAAAATGCTGCAAGAACTTTTCCTCTAGGTTGCAGCATTCATCACTGCAACAAGATTCATCACCAATTTTTTCCCCACTTTTACAGGTCCCCAGGGTCTCAGTTGGTTTGTTGTCTAACTCTAATAAAATACATCTCTGCTAACTGTCACAAGATGAATAATATAAATCTTCATTTGATTTTTCTATTCCCCCAGCAAAATATCAAATCCGCTACCCAAATGGTGCTGATTGGAAAGTCAGACAGAGAAAATTAATCCTGCAACTTTTCTCGGTCCTGCTCAGTGACCTACCAAATCTAAGCTTGCTCTCAATTTTTTTTTGACTGGGTGGCACAATGTGCTGGGGATGGGAAAGATGGAAGGAAAAACAGCAGGGATAAAAATGATACTTGGGGAAATTAAGCTGATCGTAAACAATTCAGGTCATTCGTTTTTAAGAACTGCAATAAGCCGCTAACATTTAAAAAAATAAAATGCACACACATTAATTGTCTGTACAAAGCACAACAGCTTTGTGAAAAAAGGTTTACATTTATATAACTCCTTTCATGACCTCAGGATATTCCAAAGTGCTTTGGAACCAATTAAGTACTTTTGGGGTGTAGTCGATGTTATAATGTTGGAAACATAGCAGGCAGGCAACTTGCATTCAATAAGGTTTCACAAATAGCAATAATGACCAGATAATCTGTTTTAGTGATGCTGGTTGAAGAGCAATAAATGCTGACCAGGACACCAGGGATAAATCCTCTGCCTTTCCTGCCACGGGATTGTTAATGCCCAGCTGAGGGGGCATTATATGGTCACAGTAAAATGTCACATCCTGCCGTTCCAATGGTTCAGCACTCCTTCAGTATTGCACTGTAGTGCCAGCCTCGATTTTCTGCTCAAGGCTCTGGAATGGGACTTGAACCCACCATCATCTGACTTAGAAGCAAGAGTGAAACTACTGAGCCATGACCAGCACAGTTATGCATGATATCCATTGCAGAAAAGAGCTCATCACTTGGCCATGGTCTAGATGGCCAAATTAGTGCATCAACTTATTTATTACAAAGAGTCTATGGAGAGACAACATTAACACTAGCTCATTCGCACCTTAGATTTAAAATATGTCCGAATATACAAGGGGCCAAATCTTCCTGGAGCGGGGCATCTCACAGCACATGACATGAGTTAGACTTCTTCCTGCATTCTTCAGAACAAATTTTCTTTTGTTTTGCACTGTGACTTTCTGGAGTGCAAGCTGGTAACGCTAATATGGCATCTGGGACCTTAGTAAACAGCACATATCCTTAATGAACGAGATTTAAGGATTAAGCAAGAAAGAAAGAAACAACAGAGAAGGAGAGTGAATTAAAGTCAAATCAGAAAGAGAAATATACAGAAAAAAGATAGATTGGATTATGAGAGCGAAAAAAGCGAAACAAAGGAAAAGTAAAAAAAATAAAATTTGACATTTTCAAAGTGTGTAACAATTTACTATCCACTGGAATTACATTGAGGAGTTTAAATTATTCCCTTTCGGAGCCAGCGGAGATATTGGTATTGCATTAACAATTATTACGTTAGTAAAAGGATATTTATCCTCTTAATCACCAGCTCTAACTTTCTGCAGCGAGTTTAGTGTACAAATCCAGCAAGTTCTCAGGGGCAAGATGCTGCTTATGCAAAGCAAACAACAGAGCAGTGTAAATCAGCAGCAAGTTGTGGTCATATCTCTTAATCCCTCAATTTGCTGGCCAATTTAAATGGCATATGTTGGTAACATGCCATTATTTTTCCTGAAGAATTCCATTCATTGCTTTAAACATTCAAATAGTCACTTTTTTCATTTTAACCAAAAATATCAAAAAATTCTGAAAAGCAAAATATCAATACTTTAAAAAAGCCTTGTAATAATAATGGGCAACACTCCTAAGGAAAACCTCAGTTCCACTCACTATCTCAACGGCCTAAGCACGATGAGTAATTTATCCAGTAAAGCGTGCATTAACATGCCACAATTTCTGAAGTCCAAGTTTCAAGAAAATCTTAAAAAAACATAAATTAATAAAGCACAACCAAGCAACATTTTTCCACAAGATGTACAAGCTGCACCACACCTGAAACTGTCCATTAGAATATTAGAAATAGGAGGAGTAGACCATAGGGACGCTCAAGCCTGCTCTGCCATTCAATATGATCATGGCTGATCTGATTATCTCCACCATGACCCTTGACTCCCCTTTTAATTCAAAAATCTATCACAATCTCAAAGAACTCTAATAAATCTGTCAAAGACTATTTTCCTTTCAAAACCACGATGACTCTGCTTCATTGTATTATGATTTACTAAATGTCCTGATACTGCCTCCTTAATAATGGATTCCAACATTTTCCCATTCCCAGCATTACTCATGTTAGGCTAACTAGTTTCCTGCTTTCTGCCTCTTTCTCCTATCACGAATGGGAGTGTAATATTTGCATTTTTCCAATCCACTGGGACTTTTCTGTGATCTAAGGAATTTTGGAAGGTTACAACCAATTCATCTACTATCTCTACAGCCACTTTCTTTAATATCCTAGGAGGCAGGCCATAAGTCCAAGGGACTTGTCAACCTTTAGACCAATAAGTTTGCCTAGTACTTCTTCTCTAGTGAAAATGATTGCTGTAAGTTCCATCCTCCATTTTGCCCCTTGATCTTTTTTTTTTACTATTATCGGGATACTTTTAAAGTCTTCTTTCGTGACGACAGATACAAAATACTTGCTCAAAATCTCCTTGCTTCCCATTAATTTCCCAGCTTCATCCTTAATAGACTAACATTTACTTTAGTTACTCTCTTTTTACTTACTATGTCTGCAACTGTTCTTTACCATTATACCTTTTAATCAATTTTCCCAATCGACTTCAGCCAATTGTTTTCAGATCTTTATAATTGCCTTTATTCAAGTTTAAGACAGTAGCTTCAGACCCAGGTTTCTCAATCTCAAACTGAATGTTGCCATGAAAATGTAATAACTTCCATAATGTTATTGGGATTTATTGTAAAGTGGGAATAGTGGGGTCTGGATAGTTTGTGTACGTGTGTATGTTGTGTGGGACTTAATTGAATTAAAGACTGGTGGTCCGAAGCCTTTGATGTATCAGAAGAGAAGCTAGATTTGAAATGCTAAATAAGTAAACATGGCAGAAGTTCTAAAATATGAAATGTAAAGGAAAAGTTGCATTTTTAGATAAACCAGAGTAGTTGAATTTCAAAAGAGGTGAAATGTCACACTTATCCAGAAGAAGGCAAACAGTGTGTTTATTTTTCCCAAAACTTACTGAAAAAATTGGTACTATGAAAGATTGAGAAGAGTGTCCTGCAGTCAGCATCATGGTGAAGCCGTCTGGGAAGCATGTCCTGCAGTCAGCATTACTGTGAAGCAGGCTAGGAAGAGTGTCCTGCAGTTAGTTCTTGTTGAAAATAATAAGAGTGACATCACCAGCACCTTCAGGCCGTCAGCCCTGACAGTGAAGGGGACAAAGGATCGGTCAGCCCAGTTCCCAAAGAACATGGCCTCGCTCTTCCCATGATTTACCTTGGCTCCCGAGGCCAGTTCGAACTGGTCGCAGATGTGGATCAGTCTGCGCACCGACGGGGGATCCGAGCAGAAGACGGCGACATCGTCCATGTACAGGGAGACTTTGACCTGATTGCCTCCACTGCCTGGGATCATCACTCCTCTTATGCCCGGATCTTCCTGATGGACTCAGCAAAGGGTTCTATGCAACACAAGAAAAGAACAGGCGAGAGAGGACAGCCCTGCCTGACTCCAGATTTAATCGGAAAGCTATCTGATGCCCACCCATTGATTGAGACTGCACTACTGATGTTAGTGTAGAGCAGTTGGATCCAATTGTGAATTCCCTCCCCAAACCCCATTTTGGAGAGCACATCCACCATGTAAGTGTGCGATATTCTGTCAAAGGCCTTCTCCTGATCCAGGCTGATGAGGCAGGTATCCACACCCCTGTCCTGTACATAGGCAATCGTATCCCTGAGCAGCACGAGACTGTCAGAGATCTTCCTGCCCGGCACAGTGCAGGTCTGGTCAGGGTGGATCACCAATTCCAGAGCGGATTTGACCCGACTGGCGATGACCTTGGACAGAATTTTATAGTCCACATTCAACAGTGAAATGGGTCACCAATTTCTAATTTCCTCCCTTTCCCCCTCGTGCTTGTAGATGAGGGTGATAATGCCTTTCCTCATGGATTCTGACATACTGCCGGCCAGGAGCATACTCTCGTACACTTCTAGCAGGTCCGGGCCAATCCAGACCCACAGAGCCGAATACAACTCCGCCGGCAAGACGTCGCTTCCGGGAGTTTTACTCTTCCTGAAGGACTCAAGGGCCTTAGTCAGTTCATCAGGAGTTAGCGCTTTGTCCAGGCTCTCCCGTGTACTGTCGTCTAAGACCTCCGTGATAGAGGACAGGAAGGACTGGGAGGCCATGCTGTCTGTGGGCTTCACGTCAAACAATCCGGCATAAAAGGATTTGCTGATTCTCAAAATGTCGGACTGCGATGACTTTACTGAGCCGTCTTCTTCCTTCAGGCTGCTGATCACAGAGCTCTCTCTGTGTACCTTTTGGAAGAAGAAACGTGAGCACGTCTCATCCTGCTCCACGGAGAGGACTCTGGAACGGAAGATGATCTTGGAGGCCTCCGAGGCAAAGAGCGAGGCTTGCTGGCTCTTCACCTCTTGGAGTTCCTCCTTGACATCGACCCCCATTGACTGCAGCCGGAGCAGATTCTGCGTGTTTTTCTGGAGTCGGGACATTTCCCTCTGTTCCTTTCTAGCTTTCTGGGTGCCTTTGAAGATGAAAAACCTCTTGCTGTTTCCCTTGATTGCTTCCCACCACCTGTCCCTCGTGGGAAAATTTATGCAGAGAAACACCTTTGACCACAAGTCCATCAGGCAGTGGTCGGCATGTAACGTCTTAAAGGCCCTGAGGGAAACGGAGAGGGTGGACCCGGTGGGATGGTTCCCCGAGCAGACTGACAAAGTCATTTGGCAGAATGCCTCATTGCCAGAACTTTCCAACAAGCACCAAGACGTAGCTTGGCTGGTGGTGATAAAGGCCCTCCCCGTCAGATCCTTCCTACACGCCAGGAGTCTCACCCCCTCGGCACGTTGCCCTCGAGGTGGCTGTGGGGGGGAAGAGACAATTGTTCACCTCCTTGTAGATTGTGCCTTTGCAAATAAAGTCTGGAGAGAGAGGCAGTGGTTTCTGTCGAGGTTCATCCCGAGCAGTTCTGTGACACAGGACTCCGTGCTCTATGGGCTATTCCCAGGGACACACACCGAGACAAACATCAACCGCAGCTGGAAGATCATCAACTCCGTAAAAGACGCTCTTTAGCCTGCCCGTAACTTGTTGGTCTTCCAGCGCAAAGAGTTGTCCACGACCGAGTGTTGCAGACTGGCACATCCAAGGTTCAGGACTACGTTCTGAGGGACGCACTAAAGCTTGGGGCAGCCACCGCAAAGGCGCAATGGGGAAGGGTCGCTGCCTAAGACCTTTCTGCCGTAGTGCACCGAGGGGCTGGGAACTGTGTAAAGCCCCTCGGGATGTACAGCTCAAAATGAATGTCTGCCAATGATAGTAATATTCATTGTTTGTACTGATACACCTTGTGATTCATGTTGTAAAAGTTGAACCTCATTGTATTTTTGTGATGGTGATTTTGAAATGGTTTGAAATGTTGTTGAAGATTTATGAATAAAGTATATTTTTGCAAAAAAAAGAGTGACATCACAAGACAGTGCAAGAGAGTGGTGGAGAGATCAGAACCAGTTCGAGTGTGGGGAAGCTTCAAAAAGTGATGTCAGTACAAAGGTGAGAGCTGGTTGGCAAGTAGTGGGTAAGTGTTTTTCTCCAGTTTAAAATAGATTAAGCTAAGGAAAGGTAAGAGTTCTAGTTTTTATTTAAAGTACATAAATAATTTAATGTTTATTTACTGTATTTAACTTAAAGTAAGGGTTTTTTTTCAACTAGAGGCATGGCAGGGCAGCTCAGTCCTGCGCTATGTGCCACCTGCAACACGTGGGAAGTCCTAGGTGCTCCTTACGGTCTAAACGGCCACATGTGCAGGAAGTGCCACCAGCTGCAGCTACTTGAGCTCTGAATTTCAGAGCTTGAGCGGCAACTGGAGGCACTGAGGTGCATCCGCGAGGCTGAGTTTCATGGATAGCACGTTTTTAGAGGGGATGTCACCCCACAGCTTATGGAAGTGCAAACAGAGAGGGAATGGGTGACCATCAGTCAGAAGAAAGGTGTCATGCAGGTAGTAAGGAAATCCCCAGGGTGCATCTCGCTCGAAAACCATTTTTGTGTGTTGGAAAACGGTTAGACTGACGGTTCCTCTGGGGAGTGCAGCACGCTCATGGCACTGTGAGTGACTCAACTGCAGAGCAGGGAGGAAAAAGAGGGGAAGAGCAACAGTGGTAGGAGACTCGATAATAAGGGGAGCAGACAGGCGTTTCTGTGGCCGCAGATGTGATGGTATGTTGCCTCCCTGGTGCCAGGGTCAAGGATGTCACTGAACAGCTGCAGGGCATTCTAAAGGGGGAGGGCAAACAGACAGAGATCATGGTACATTTTGGTACTAATGACATAGGTAGAAAGAGGGATGAGGTCCTGCAAGCAGAATTTAGGGAGCTAGGAAGCAGATTTAAAAACAGGACCTCAAAGGTAGTAATCTCTGGATTACTTCCGGTGCCATGCACTAGTGAGTATAGAAATAGGAGGTTAGCCAGATTAATGCGTGGCTAGAGAGATGGTGCAGGAGGGAGAACTTTAGATTTCTGGGATATTGGGATCATTTCTGGGGGTGGTGGGACCTGTACAAGGCAGACAGGTTGCACCTGAACAGAAAAAGGCCCATCGAGTCTGTGCTGGTCAAACAAGTTCCTAACTATTCTAATCCCATAGCCTTGTATGCCATGGCATTGCAAGTGCACATCCAAATACCTCTTAAATGTTATGAGGGTTTCTGCCTCTCCCACCCTTTCAGCAGTGAATTCCAGATTCCCACTCCCTCTGGGTGAAAAAATTCTTCCTCACATCCTCTCTAAACCTCCTGGCCCTTACTGTAAATCAATACCCCCTTGGCTCTTGATCCCACCAAGGGGAAAAGTGCCTTCCTGTTTACCCTATCTATGCCCCTCATAATTTTATACACCTCAATCATGTCTCCCCTCTGCTCCAGGGAAAATAACCTCAGTCTATCCAATCTCTCCTCATAATTAAACTCTCCAGCCCAGGCAACATCCTGGTAAATCTCCTCTGCACTCTCTCGAGTGCAATCATATCTTTCCTATAGCGGATTCCAGAACTGCACACAATACTCTAGCTGTAGCCTAACCAGCGTTTTATACAGTTCCAGCATAACCTCCCTGCTCTTATATTCTATGCCTTGGCTAATAAAGGCAAGTATCCCATATGCCTTCTTAACCACCTTTACTGCCTCTCCCGCTACATTAAAGGGCCGGTGGGCATGTACACCAAGGTCCCTCTGATCCTCGTTACTTCCCAGGATCCTACCATTCATCGTGTATTCCCATGCCTAGTTTTTCCTGCCCAAGTGCATCACATCAGTTATCCAGATTAAATTCCATTTGCCACTGATCAGCCCATCTGACCAGCCCATCTATATCCTCCTATAATCTAAGGCTATTCTCCTCACTATTTAACACCCCACCAATTTACGTGTCATCCGTGTACTTACTGATCAACCCTCCTACATTCAAGTCCAAATCATTTATATATACCACAAACAGCAAGGGACCCAACACCGATCCCTCTGGAACCCCACTGGACACAGGCATCCAGTCACAAAAACACCCCTCGACCATCACCCTCTGCTTCCTGCCACTCAGCCAAATCTGGATCAAATTTGCCAAATTTCCTTGGATCCCATGGGTTCTTACCTTCATTATCAGTCTCCCATGCGGGATCTTTTCAAAAGCCTTGCTGAAGTCCAAGTAGCCTACGTCAAATGCATTGCCCTCATCAACACACCTGGTCACCTCTTCGAAAAATTCAATCAAATTGGTCAGACATGACCTCCCCTTAACAAAACCATACTGACTGTCCTTGATTAATCCCTGCCTCTCCAAGTATAGATTAATTCTGTCCCTCAGAATTGCTTCCAATAGTTTCCCCACCACTGAGGTCAGACTGACTGGCCTGTAGTTCCCTGGTTTATCCCTTCCTCCCTTCTTGATTAAACAGTACCACATTGGCTGTCCTCCAGTCCTCTGGCACCTTTCCTATGGCCAGGGAGGTAGTGAAAATTGCCAGCGCCCCTGCTATCTCCTCCCTTGCCTCACTCAACAGCCTGGGATACATTTCATCCGGGCCAATCTACTTTTAAGGCTGCCAGACCACTTAGAACCTCCTCCCTTTCTTTGCTAATTTCTTCAATTATATCACAGTTCTTCTGCCTGATTTCTATATTCACGTCGTCCCTCTCACTTGTGAACACCGACACAAAGTATTTATTTAGAACCCTACCTACGTCTCCTGGCTCCACACAAAAATTACCCCTATGGTCCTTAATGGGCCTCGCTCTTTCCCTTGTTATCCTCTCACTCTTAATGTACTTGTAAAATAACTTTCGATTTTCCTTTATTTTACCTGCCAATGTTTTTTCATGCCCCCTTTTTGCTCTGCTAATTTCCTTTTTAAGTTCCCCTCTATACATTCCAAACGCCTCTAGGGCTTCCACTGTTTTGAGCCCTTGGTATCTGCCATAAGCCTCCCCTTTTCTCTTTATCCAATCCTGTAAATCCCTCAACATCCAGGGTTCCCTGGATTTGTTGGTCCCACCCTTTGTCTTTACTGGAATATGTAGGCTTGTACTCTCCCTATTTCCTTCTTGAATAAGTCCCACTGCTCTGACGCAGATTTACCTAAAAGTAGCTGCTCCCAGTCCACTCTGGCCAAATCATATCTGATCTTATTAAAATCAGCCTTCCCCCAATTTAGAACTCTAATTTCTGGCCCATCCTTGTCCTTTTCCATAACAACCTTGAACCTAATGGAGTTATGATCACTATCTGCAAAATGCTCCCCCACTGATACCTCTGCCACTTGCCCGGCTTCAATCCCTAAAATTAAGTCCAGGACCCCTCTCTTGTAGGACCTTCTACGTACTGGCATAAAAAGCTCTCCTGGATACATTTTAGAATTCCACTCCCTCTAAACCTATCACACTATGACTAATCCAGTTAATGTTGGGGAAGTTGAAATCCCCCACTATTACTACCCTATTATTTTTACACTTCTCTGAGATTTGCCTACATATCTGCTCTTCTATTTTTCTGACTGTTTGGGGGCCTATAGTACACTCCCAGCAATGTGATTGCTCCTTTTTTGTTTTTAAGTTCTACCCATATGGCTTCATTTAAGGAGCCTTCTAAGATGTCACCCCTCCTTACTGCTGTAATTGATTTCTTGATCAATGCTGCGATACCCCCTACCCTTTTACCTCCTTCCCTGTCTCGCCTGAATACCCTATATCCAGGAATATTGAGCTGCCAATCCTGCCCCTCTCTCAACCATGTCTCTGTGACAGCAATGACATCATACCAGTTCGAAAGAAGAGGTATTAAAAGCAAATACTAGCTTGATGAAAAAGAGCTGGGTTTTAAGGAGGTCTTAAAGGAAGAGAGAGAGGTGGAAAGGAAAAGAGGTTCAGGGAAAGATTTCCAGGAGGTGGGAGCAAGGTGGCTGAAAGTCAATGGTGACGGTCAATAGAATGAGATGCAACAAAGGATACAGTCAAAGGGATGAAGAGTTCACTGTGAGGATCTGAAACACAGGAGGGGTGTTGAATGAGAATGTTAAATTTGAGATATTGGTGAGCCAGGAGCGAAAGTAAATCAGGGACGAGGCAGCAATAGAGGAATGGGACATGATACTAGCAGCAGAGTTTTAAATGACCTAAAGTTTACAGAAGACAGAATGGGAAGCTAGCCAGATAAGGATGTGATAAATGCATTGATAAGGTTTCAGCAGCAGATGGATTGAGACCCACAATGTCAAAATTATCAATGGTCCTTAGGGCTGATACTGTTGCATACTCCATCACAGCCAGAAATGTGACACTACAGAACTTATCTCACCCTAATAGTTCTGCGCAATCAAACAACAGCAACTTACATATACTTATAAATGCCTTTTAACATAATAAATCATGGAAGGCAGTTCATAGGAGCAGCGTGAAACAAACATAAAGCCAAATGAGCTCATTTCTGCCACAGTAAATAAAATTACTGCAAAAATCAAATTTTTTGATGAATTTCATGAATTAACATCCAAAAATGTACTGACTTGGCTTTCCTGCTGCTTTTGACTGTGGCAGTAATGAAAGCCAACTGTAGCCAGAAAAAAAGGGTTGCAGCCAAACTTCACCTAACTCCAGTGTGCTGCTCTTGGCTCAACCACAATTTTTCAGAACACTCATCAAAGCATCCTGTCACTTCTACACAAAACAGACCAAGTTAGGGAGCAAATAGCATTTAAACTCCATTTGCCAATGCACCATTTACATCATCATTTTGTATCAGTATTGTTACTAATACAAGTTCAATCATCTAATCACCCAAAGGTAGCCTTGACATATTTATTGTACTTCCATTTCATTACTCTGATTGACAATTACAGAACCAGTGTATTTGATTGACTAATTAGCTGATAAACATAACCACTTGGACAATGACTCTAATAAAATTGTGATTTCATCCTTGCCCAGAAAATCTTACCAAAGCTCAAAGGACACTTTAACCTAATTTTAACTTAATGAAAACCACAGGGCTTAATTCAGAATACTCTTTAAAAACAGCACATTTTTGTTGGTGATTGTTTCTAAACTACTTTACAAGGTTAAAAGTCGATTTTTCATATGGAATTTCCATGTAGTTGAAAATATGCCAACCTAAACAGTTTTTTTAAGAAAGCATAGTTCCTTACAAACTACTATTTCAGAATTTTTAATTCATTGAAATTATTTTGCTTATTTTAAAATGAGAAAGTTTTAGGCTAAAACCTTGAGTTCCAATATTTGGTGAATGTTTAAAGTTTATCAACTTTATACTATTTCACATGCTTGAAATTCACCTGAAATGTTAGTTTCAAACCAGTATTTAAAAAAGATATTCAGATTTATAGCTCTCCTGTGATACTGTTCAAAGTCAGAAGATACATGGTTTTATAACAACAGGAGTGTATATGCCAAACTATATAATATATCAGGGTCGCTGATTAAATGATACGAGTCAAATTCTATCTTTATTAAATGTTTTTTTAAAACTTGCTTTGGTAATAGGATAATGGAGAGTGGTGGAACTCAATGAAAACCATCAAATGAACGATATTCATAATTAAATAAACCCTTTACGCGCATTTAGTCTTAAAGTCAAAGATACAAAGAAAAGATGATGTGCAAGACGTACCTGTTGGATGTGAGATATCTGGTAATATATAGCAGCGCTGAATAGGGTGAATGGGGACAATCCTTCACTTTATTATTGTAAAGGGAAACAGCTAGCATCTGGTAACAATGTTAGGCAATGGCAGAATTTGGGATAGAGATCCTGAAATCTTGCAACACTGTAACGGGGCTGCTAAGATTTCTAGCACGAGGAACCCTTTGGGCTGTCACCATCATGGAGGTACAATGTGGTTTTTGGTAGAACGATAGAGAGGAATGTAGAATAAAAACAGAAAATGCTGGAAATACTTCAGGCAGCATCTGTGGGTGAGGTGGGGGGGAAGCGAGGGAGCAGAGAGAGACAGAAAGAGAAACAAAATAAGTTAATATTTCAGATCTGTGATCTTTCATCAGAACACCTTTCCTCAGTTCTGACGGAAGGTCACAGACCTGAAACATTAACTCTTGTTTTTCTCTCCACAGATGCTGCCAGACCTGCTATTTCCAGCATTTTCTGTTGTTATTAAGGTTTCAAGCATCTACAGTATTTTGCTTTTGTAGGAGAATAGAGTTTGCCTCACTAGTGGACTCCTTGTGCATGTCAGCAGTGAAGGAGGATGGATGTTCCAGATAGTCAGCATTGGTTTGCAACTCTCCAAGAGACCTTTGCAGAAAAAATTTGGTATTGTGTGAAGTTTATTTGTGGAAGTTCTTACTGACCCTCTCTGTGTCACTGCCTCTAGCTAAAACGTGACAGCATTAGAATGTTTACGTTTTCAATAAATCTGTTGATGTAGTCTTTATTTCTCGGAATTGTTTATAAAACTCAAATTAGGAAGAAGACAACACCGTTTCTATAGTGTCAATAATTAGAACATTTGCATCTTCTAACTATTGAAAAATGAGTCTCAGCATGTGATCCTAAAGTTACAATTACTTCCTGTAACATTTCATGCATTACACACCCCTAACATTCCTGTTCGGAAACAGTATATCCTCCAAATCATCATACACAACAGTAATATTAAGTCTTGTATATAGCATGCACTTTCTGTAAGTGGTCACATTTACTTTGTCTAACATTACAGTCCCATTGTTGATAAAACAGTGAAAGCTGCAACTCACCACAAACAAGGGCTATGGGGGATCCGGTATTGTGCTTCAATGCTTCCATTCTAAATGAATGTCCTCCTATTCACCACATGCGAAGTCACAGAAAGCCCAATGATGCTATACAATATACTAAAAGCCTTTCTCTATCATGACTAAGATTTTGCATACTATTTTTAGTTTAATTCACTATAAACACCTTTACTTCATGTCAATTTAAGTTTTCTGACCCTCATTTTAGTAATTTCACATGACTGCTTTTCCACTCATTATTTACTTGGTAATACAGAACATGAATATTGCTGAAAAGAGAGACATATTGCTGAAGCCTTTCATCTTGCACTCATCAGGACAAATGCAGGAATGCCAAATTTCAAACAATCACAATTTACACTACAAGCTATTTTTGCCAACATAACAGTAATTCACCTCAAGCAATGAACTTTGAGCTATACCAATGTGATAAAGTACTATATAAATGAAAATCAAGACCAAAATTCTAAAGACCACTGTTAAAATTTATTTTAAATTTGAATGTGTGTACACAGTTTAAAATGAATAGATGCAATCATTTCTAAAACTGAAAAAGAGACTATTTCAGTTTTCCCATAACAAAATGCCATGAATTAAGCTTGAGAAGGAAGTTAGCAATAAGATGCAGCTTTATTTACCTTTGACAGAAACTGAAATAGGATGGGTGCATTACATTGCATTATTTTCAGATGATTTTACACCTGATTGGCCTGGATACAGCATTCAAGCTGAATGTACTGTAGTATCCATTAGATAGATGAAAAACATATTCAAAGGTTCCAAAAACAGGTTTGTAAACAAAATGAAAGTTATAAGACAAGCTGTAGATTGTCTTATAATAGCTGGAATTAAATAGTAAAGCATCAACTTCAGAGTCCTACTAAATTAATAGAACTTCAGCCTTCAAATTTGTTACATCAGCAAAACAGATCCTAACATTGCGTTGCCTTAACAAAAATCATCATCTATGGTTGCAACTGTAAAACTTCAGCATACCAATTCAGGGTGTAAAACACACAAACTACTGTTCTCTCAGGCAAAATACATTAGGGGGATGGTAACATAGCATGGACCAGCAATCCAGAAGCCAAGAAAATGCTCTGCAAACATGAGTTCAAATTCCACCACAGAAGCTAGGGGAATTTAAATGTAAATAACAAATCTGGAATAAAATCCTAGTCTCATTGTTAGTAATCATGAAACTATCAGATTGTCATAAAAATCTACCTGGTTCACCAATGTCCTACAGGGGAGGAAATCTGTTGCCCTTAACCAGTCTGGCCTACATGTGAATCCAGATCTACAGCAATGTGGTTGGCATTTAACTGTCCTCTGAAAGCCACTCAGTTCAATGGCAATTAGGGATGGGGCAATAAATGCTGGTCTTGCCAGCGATGCTCACATCCCAGGAACAAATTTTTTAAAAGGCATTCTTGTCACCTATGTATGTATAAATATATAGGTGCCAAATTTCCTCAGACATCTCACTATTACAAGTGAAGTCCAAAAGGACAGCTCAGAAAATGGCCAGGAAATGGATAAACTTAAGGTGTGAAATTTGAATGAGCTTTTAAGAGGAAAAGTCTCCACTTGTCACTTGGAAGACCAACCCTACCAGTGGGTGGAGAGCCAGACACTTCCTATACTGGAAATTCCCACTTGCTAGCCCAAAACAAACCCAGCATGTCAGATGAGAAGCGTCAATCTCCGGAAGGAAAAGTGCTAGCTTCACCAGTTTAGAAACAGAGTTGAAGCCCTGAAAATGAGGACTGTTTTTTGTCATTAGGATCATTCCCCTTTCACAAAGAGCTGAATGGATGACTAAGTGAGGTCTACAGAGAGGGCTGGACATTCTGACATAACTGGCAAGTTCCAGAGTTCAGAATTTTCAGTAAGATGGGGAAAGTGGGTGCTATGGATCTATTTACAGTGGAATGGACACCTGCCAGTCTCACGGAAACAGAAATCCTCCAACTGACTCAAAGCATGGTCTCAGAGTACGTGGTAGATAGGGTATAAAAGTTTGGAATTCAGTCTTGGGGGGTGTGTGTGGAGAGGGATACTTTTTTTTTTGTTTCCAATAAGTGTAGTGGTTTGTACAAGCTTAATACACTCAATATGTAAAATTTTGTAAAGTATTTCAGTGCTTAGTGAAAATTAGTGTGTGGAAAAAGAAAAATCTTGCAAACTAAACTAGATAAAAATGATTTGGATTAAAATATGGCAGAGCAGGTTGTGGACATGAATTGCAGTGTGTGGGAGGATGTGGACAGTGAAACTGTCCCAAGTGAATACATCTGCAGAGGTTGTCTCCACATTGCATTTCATAGGCTCAGAGTCATTGCACTGGAGTACAAATTGGAGACAGGCTCTGACATATAGGGGAAGGACAGAAGTATCGAGACAGCTTCTTTCAGACTCCGATCACACTTTGTAGAGGTTTGGAATCAGAATGGGGTTGTTGTGACTGAGTGAACAGAGTAAGGGGACCCCAGATGAGATGAAGAACAAGGATCCGCAGAAACTGATCCCATACAACAGGTACAATGTATTTTCTACCTGTGAGTTTAAAGACTGCTGTCGGAAGGAAAGTCCGAAAGTTGACCATGGCATTTTGGAGCAGCTGCTTGTCCAAAGGGGGGGAAGTGGAGTGGAAGTATAATATGGTGCTTGTAGGAGATTCAGTAATTGGGGGCTGCAGAGCATCCTTTATAAGCAGGACCCACCGTCCCATATGTATGTCTACCTGGCACCAGGCTGAAAGACTTCTTGAACTGGCTTGAAAGGATATGGGATAGGGAGGGGGAAGATTCAATTGTGATCCATAATGGAACCAATAACATCGGGAAGAGTCGACAGGAGCTGCTGTTTGGGAAGTACCAGGAACTAACTTGAAAAACAGATCCTCAAAGATTATAATCTCTGAAGACAGTAGGTTAACAATCAGAAATTGTGCTTTGGGCATCACACATAAAAGGGAAAACTAAAAAACTAAAACCAGGGGAAAGAAGAACAGAACATGCAAGTAAAACAGGACGAAGGATAGGTTGTGGAGTGTGGTCCAAAGAAGCATTCTTTATATAAATGCAAAGAGTATTCAGAACAAACTGAAATAATTAACTTGCACATTCAACCTGGAGGGTACAGCATGGTAGCCATTACTGAGACATGACCACAAGGCAGTCATGACAGGGGACTAAATATACCAGGTCATAAGGTCTACAGGAAAGAAAGTGAAAATGGTTGATGGGGAGGGATAGCCTTAATGATTACACATGAAATCACTCTAATTATAAGAGAGATTGTAATGAGAAGTAAGCAGGCAATTTAACAGGAGTGGCCAAATCTTCTAAACCTTAGAGCCGCATTTTGATAATCTTCAGACATTTGAGAGCCGCAAGACATGGGCACAGTTTACAGATACATATTTTATTACTATTGCACACACTTCTGTGGGGAAACCTTCAGCTTTTTCCTCTCTAATCTTCCAGGCTTCCTTCCCACACAATTCAGATTGTAGGAAAAACAAATCTGCTTTACTGACACATATCAGAGCCAGCACATGCTCACTGCTAAACTAAAAGATTGATTTACTTGAAAAAAAAGTTGCAACCACCTACTAAACAACAAATTTATCTCAGATTACCTGTTTCCCAATATGATACATTCTCACATCCTGATCTGTATTAAACCGTTTCCTCCCTTTCCAGACAGAAGCTGCAAGTTGGAGGATCAGCAGTGAGAGGGTGGGTTAGGGAGCCAGAGAAAATGTCGCTGAGGGTCACATGGCCCTATGTGAGACCGGCGGGAAACCATGAAAGAAATCGCGTGATGGTGCTGGAACGAATCGTTGATCTTAAGCCTCCACCCAGTGCTGCTGCCTGCTCTCTGGTTCTCTCCCTCTGAAGCTGTTCATGGCCAAACTACATCCGGCTGTTTACCTCCCTCCAATATGTAATTTAATGGGTTTCACAGCTGAGCTGTGCTCTTGTGTGTGTAGAAGGGCCACATATGGCTCGCGAGACCTGGTTTGGCCACCTCAGCAATAGGCGCTTTATGGGTAGAATTAAGAAATAGAGAGAATTTGAGACTGTAGCAAGAGTTGTGTATAGGCCCGCTAGTAGCACAGCTTTGGAGTAGTAGGTTGTATAAATGCAGAGACAGTGCAAGCATGTAGCAAAGGCAAAATGGTTTAATGGCGGATGGAGTAGGGGTTGGGATTTAACTTTTATAATTTAACTATAGGTTGGGATAAGACTAAGTCTGAAGTCACAAGGTGGCAGATTTCCTTACCAGGACATTACTGAACCAGATGGGTTTTTACAACAATCTGCAATGGTTTCATGGACATCATCAGAGTTTTAATTCCAGATTTTTACTGAATTCAAATTTCACCAACTGCCATGGTGGGATTTGAACACGAGTCCCCAGAGCCCCTGGATCTCTGGAATACTGGTCCAGTGGTAACACCACTATGCCGCTGCCTCCCTGTAGATCAACTGTTAATTTTAAATAAGATTGGTAGATTTTTGTTAGCCAAATGTGACAAGGGATGTGGAGCAAAGCCAGGTAAATGGAGTTAAGCTGCAAATCTGCCATGATCTCGAGTGGTGGAACAGCCTTGAGGTGAAATTGGCCTACTCCTACAGCTCCACAAGCAATTAACAGGATCAGCATGATTTACCCCAATGTTAAAATTTGGAAAACAAACTTGAATATATCCAATAATCTTAACTCTGGACTTAATGTTATGATAACATTTATTATAATAATGTTTTGTCAATGATCTTTAGAAACATCTTACAGCCTGTGGCATACACTTCAGAAAAGTGCAACATACTTTTAAAAGAAAAAATAGATTTTATCCATATCACTAATAAAAAATGTTGTTCCCTCCTGTTTGATCCAATCCTTCACAAGATACAGCTGCAACAACTTCTGACTGAAAGTCAGGATGTAGTACATAGTTGGTATCTGATTGTACAGATATATCTACTCCAAAATTACAAAGTGTATATATAATTGAGCCCAATAAGGACAAAATAGCACAGATGATGATGCCATGAACAAACTATAAAAACAACCTCCATATGTAGGAAAAGATATAAACAATTTCTAAATATATGCAAAACTGTATCGTAAAGTTTAGAACTGTAATATAGATTACAAGCACAGACTTCATCAATATCTCCGATACTGAGCAGGCCCACCCTCCTTCCAGGTCTTATACTGGACCATCATTGAATCTTCTGCCATATCTCCACTTTCCTACCTGCTTCCTAAATCCCTTGATTCCGAGAGGTCAAAAATCTGTCCATCCCAGCATTGAATATATCCTCCAATGGAGCATACGCATCCCTCTGGAATAGAAAACTCTAAATATTCACAACCTCGAGTAAAGAAATTTTTCATCTTAGTCCTAAAGATCGCCCTCTTATCCTGAGGCTGTGCCCCCTTTAGGGAAAACAACTTCTCAGTGTCTACCTTATCAAGCCCCTTCAGAATCTTGTATGCTTCAATAGGATCAACTCTCATCCTTCTAAACTCGAGAGTCTCGGCTCAATTTACTCAGGTGTCTCATCATAGAGTAACATTCTAATGCCAGGAACCAATCCAGTGAACCTTCACTCTACCACTTCTAATGAAAGTATATTCTTTCTTAAATATAAAGACCAACCGGCACACAGTACTCCAGGTGTGGTCTCACCAAAGCTTTAAAACAATTTTAGTAAGGTTTATTTGTTCTTATATTCCAGTCCTCTTCCTTTCTTTACAGGAATGCAGAAGTCTCTGACCATCAACATTTAAAAGGTTCGCGTCTTTTAAAAAGCATTCTACTTTTCTGTTGCTATGACCAAAGCGAATGACCTCACACTTCCCCACATTATACTCCACCTGCTACATTGTTGCCCTCTCACCTAACCTATCTATATCTCTTTGCAGCCTGTATCTTCCTCAAAGCTTACATTCCCAACTAGCTTTGTATCATCAGTGAACTTGGATGAGTTACTTTTGGTCTTACCATCTAACATAATATTTTAAAAAAACTTGGTGAGAAAAATCCACCTCTGGCTTACAAAGGAAGTTTGGATAGTACAGGATTAAAAGAGGCTTAATGCAGCATAGATTTAAAGTAATTGGCAGAAGAAGACTATGAGCAGTGAGTGGTTAGGGTCTGGAATGCACTGCCTGAATATGTGGTGGAATCAGGTTCAAAGAGTTAAGTCCCCAGCACTTATCCTTGTGGCACTCCACTAGTTACAGCCTGTCAACTTGAAAATGCGCCTTTTATCCTTAGTCTCTGCTCCCTGTCCATTAACCAATCCCCCATCCATGCCAATAATCATTGCTCCATAAGCCCTTAAATAGCATATTAGCTTTCACGTGGCACCTTATTGAATGCCTTTTGGAAATGCAAGCATACTACATCCACTGGCTACACTTATACTACCCTGCTAGCTAAATTCTCAAAGACTCTTAATAAGTTTGTCAAACAAGATTTCCCTTTCATAAAACCACGCTAACTTTGTCTGATCATACTACGATTTAAGTTCATTATAATGGCTTCCTCAGTGATAGGTTTCAGCACATCCTCAGTGACCAATGTCAGCACAACTAGTTCATAGTTCAATTTTCTCTCTCCCTCCTTTCTTGAATAGTGGTGTTACATTTGCTAACTTCCAACCCCTGGCACTGTTCTAGAATTTAGAAAAGCCTGACTAACATCCACTATCTCTGCAGCCACCTCTTTTAGAACTCAAGGATGTAGGCACATAAAGGTCTTGGGGATTTGACAGATTTTAGTCCCTTAGGTTCCTATAAACATTTTTTCCCACAGATATTAATTATTTTAAGTTCCTTGCTCTCATTAGCCCCTTGATTAGCCTCAAAATTTCTGATTTATTACTTGTGCCTGTCTTCACTGTAGAAGACAGACGCAAAATATTTGTTCAATGTCTCTCTCATTTCTTCATTCCCCAGGATAATTTCTCCTGACTCTGCTTGTAAGGAAAATACTTACTTTAGCTACTCTCCTTTTTATGTATTTATAAAAAATCTTACAATTCACTTTTATATTCCTGGCTAGTTTATTCACATTCTTTTTTCCCCTTTTTATCAACATCATATTCACCCTTGGCTGGTTTCTAAAATTCCCCCCAATCTCAGGCTTACTACTATTCTTTGCAACATTATCACAGAAACGTTACAGCATAGAAGCTCCCTGTAACGTAGCATGTTCTTCTTTTTCAGGTAACAGTCTAATTCCCTTTTGAATGCTTCAATTGAATCTGCTTCCACCACACTTTCAGGCAGTGCATTCCAGACCTTAACCACTCACTGCTCATAATCTTCTTCTGCCAATTACTTTAAATCTATGCCTTCTTGAGCCTCTTCTTTTAATCCTGTACTATCCTAACTTCCCTAGTAAGCCAAAGGTGGATTTATCTCACCAAGCTTTTTTTGAATGGAATATATTTTTGTTGAACATCTTGAATTGTTTTTTTTTTACGTTTCCTACTTTTTATTTACCACCATACCTTTTGGTCTATTTATCTAATCAACCTTAGCCAGCTCTCCCTTCATACCTACGTAAGTGGCTTTGTTTAAATTTAAGGTTCTTGTTTTGAACTTGAATGCGTCACTCAAACTTAATATGAAATTCAATTGTATTATGATCACCTTTTCCCAGCAGGTCTATTATTATGAGATTACTCATTAACCGTGCCTCATTACACAATGCTAGATCAAAAATAGCTTTGTCCCTAGATGATTCCACAACATATTATGCTAGGAAGCTGTCAAGAAAGCATGCTTCAAACTC
This sequence comes from Carcharodon carcharias, assembly GCF_017639515.1. Classification (NCBI taxonomy): domain Eukaryota; kingdom Metazoa; phylum Chordata; class Chondrichthyes; order Lamniformes; family Lamnidae; genus Carcharodon; species Carcharodon carcharias. The sequence goes on from NC_054473.1 coordinate 34,772,197, forward strand.
ATCCTGCAGACTACCATTGCTAATTTGATTTGTCTCGTCCATATGAAGATTAAAGCTTTACAATTATCACATTGCCTTTGTTACAAGATCCAATTATTTCTTGCTTAATGCTCTGTTCAACAGTATAACTACTCTTCAGGCCTTTAAACTACTCCCAGCATTTTCTAACCCTGGTTATTTCTAATCTCTGCCCATACTGATTCCTGAACTTCTATCTACTACCCTTATATCATTTTTTATATTATCAGGGCTACTTCTCCTCCTTCTCCAATCCACATATCTTTTTGAAATGTTGTGCACCCTGGAATATTTATTTCCCAACCTCAATCACCTTGCAACCATGTCTCTATACTGGCGATTACATCAAACCCACTTATCTCTATTGCTGCTGCTGGTTTGTTTATCTTGCGACGAGCGATTTATGCATTTAGATAGAGCCTATAATTGTTTTTTTAACCAATATTCTTTGCATAGATCTTACTCTTGGTGCACTGTTACTTATCTGTCCCTTTCTGCTTTTCTTTACTCAAATCTCTATACTGTTCTATTGCCTCGACTCTCTGTAAATTTCTAAATCTCCCTTCACCTATGTGACAGAGATAAAATTTCCCTCCTTATCTTTCTCAAACTGTCTGCAGCCTTTGACATGGTCGACCGCATCATCCTCCTCCAACACCTCTCCAGTTACCCAGCTGGGTGGATCTGTCACCTAGTTCCATTCATATCTAATTGTAGCCAGAGTATCACTTGAATGGCTTCTCTTCCTGCTCCTGCACTCCTGTAATGTGTCTCCCAAGGATTTATCCTTCACCCCGCACCTAATTCTCATCTATATGCTGACCCTCTGTGACATTATCCGAAAGCACAGCATTAGTTTTCACATGTACCTGCTCTACCTCAGCACCACCTCTCTCAACTCCTCCACTGTTACTAACTTATCAGACTGCCTATCCGTTATCCAGCACCAGATGAGCAAAGGTTTTCTCATATCATGAAAATATAATAATTTTCATAATGTTATTGGGATTTATTATAAAGTAAGAATAGTGGGGTTAGTCTGTGTGTGTGGGACTTAATTGAACTAAAGACAGCTGGTCTAAAGGCTTTGATGTGTCAGAAGAGAATCTAAGTTTGAAATGCTAAACAAGTAAACATGGTTGAAGTTTCAGAATGCGAGGCATAAAAGGTAAATTTGCATTTTTATATAAACCCGAGTAGTGAATTTCAAAGAGGTGGTAAGGTGTTACACCTAGCCAATAGAGGCTAAGCCAAACAGTGTGTTTATTTTTCCCAAAGTTTACTGATAAAATTGATACTATGAAAGGTTTTTATTCTTGGAAAGGTAAAGTCCAAAGACATATTGAAACAATGGGATCTACATTAAAAAGGGAGAAACATGTAAAATGGAGATGAGGTTGTGTGTGAGGAGAAGGCATTCTAAGATCTAACAAGTGTGAAAAGTCTCCAGCCTCTATTCGCCAAATTACTGTCTACAAGAACTGAAGTTAAGAAAACTCACTTTGAATTTGACTGTTCAGAATATCATGTTACTTTGCCTGGGTCTTTTAAATTCAATGTGTTTTACTGTTGCCATAACGGAGGTGTAACTGGGAGTCAGATTAATTAGGGGAGCTAGGAGTTATCATAGTAGTAATTTGTAGACCTCTGTATGTATACTTAAAATTATTTATTTTATTTATGTTTTTTTTGGTTTGTAAAAACCCCCTAAGACTAAGTAGACTTATTACTACTGAATTCAAGGCACGCATCCCGAAATAAATATACAAATTGCAGAACAGTTGTGGCAGTTGTTTCAAGTTTCCCTTTGGGATTTGAGCAGCTCAGCATTTGCCATCGGCTGTGCCATAATGCCTCAATTAAACATTGGAAAGATTGAGTCCATTATTTTCGGTCCCCATTCCAAACTTCATTCCCTAGCTGCCAACTCCATTCCTCTCCCTAGTAACAGTCTGAGATTAAACCAGGTCAGTTCGCATCCTTGGTATCATATCTGATCTCGAGATGAGCTTCCGACCTCATATTTCCACCTCCAAGAGATTGCCAACTCCAGCCGTGTCTCAGCTCATCTGCTGCTGAAACCCCCATTTCATGCCTTCATTACCTTTAGACTTGACAATTCCAACGCAAGGCTGACTGGTCTCCCATATTCTATCTATAAAGGTCATTCAAAACTTGGCTGCCCATGTCTTAACTTGCACCAAGTTCTATTCACCTATCACCGCTGTACTCGCTGACCTACAGTGGTTGAGCAACGTTGATTTTACAATTCTCATTCTTATTTTCAAATCCTTCCATGGCCTCCCCCCTCCCTATCAGTAATCTCCTCTAGCCCCATAGCCCTCCGAGCTAGCTCTCTTCTAATTCTGGCCTCTGAGCATCCCTGATTTTTATTGCTCGATCATTGGTGACGGTGCCTAAAGTTGCTTAGGCCTTAAGCTCTGGAGTACCCCCCCAACCTCACTTTCCTCCTTTCAGAACCTCCTTAAAACCTAGCTCTTTGGCCAAGCTAAATTCCAACCTAAATTCTTGTGGTTCAATGCTATATTGTTTTAAAATGCTCCTGTGAAGCATCTTGGGATGTTTTATTACATTAAAGGTACTATATAAACATAAGTTGTTAGCCACCTGACCCCTCCCTCCGTCTGCTATTTACAGCTTTAGTTATATGTTTCATCTGGACATGGACCCCAGCCCAGTTTAAGTGCAGCTCATTCCAATTGAACAGCTCCGTCTTTCCCTGGTACTGGCGGCAATGTCCCATGATGCGAAACCCCTTCACCTACACCACTATTTCAGCCACACATTTAATTCTCTAATTAGCTTGACCTATGTCAACTGGCGTGTGGCTCAGATAACCATTTAGAGATTACTACCTTTTAAGGTTCTGCATTTTAATTTGGACGCACCTCTCTCAATAGAACATCTTTCCTAGTTCTACCTATGTGATTGGTGCCTACATGGACCATGACAGCTGGATCACTCAATGTTCATCTCCAGTCATGAGGAGATGTCTCTAACCCTGGCAGCAAGCAGGCAACTCAACATTTGGAACACCAGGCTATGGCTGCAGAGAACAATGTCTACCTCCTTGACTACACTGTCCCCTATCACTGCCACATTCCTTTTAACTCCCCCCACTTGCATGGCTTCCTGCATCGTGTCATTTTGCCCACCTACCCTGCAGTCCTTGTTCTCATCCACACAGATCACAAGCACCTTATACACGTTGGCTATAATCAAGGGCCGAGGCACCTCCATCACTACATCCTGGATCCCCATACTTGCCGTATCACACTCCTGGCCATGATCGTTAACCAGCTCTCAAGCTTTACTTAACCAAAGGGATGTGACTGCCCCTTGGAACGAAGTATCATGCAACTTTTTCCCCTCCCTAAACGTCCAACAATATCTGCAACTCAGACTCAAGCTCAAAAGCTCTGAACTGCAGACACTTCCTTAGCTGTCCAGGATCACAATGCTCTCAACATGCTGCAGGTACAGCAGATCACCTGTCCTGCCACATCTACCTCATCTTATTTAATGATTTGATTAGTTAATTAGTTACTAATGTAGTAAACTATCTCCAAATGATATAACTGGGATTGGGAACTTGCTGCGAAGACAATAATAGAATAAAATTTGAAACTAACCACAAATTCTAATTTTAAGATTCACTGCATCTGTAAATATTACAAAACATAAGGACAAAATGGCTGTAACCTTTGAGTTTCAAGTGTTAAGAACAGCTCCAAATCAATATTTTAAACTCAAATTAATCGGAGTGAAAATGAACCCATGGTCCAAGAGAATTTATTAAAATGTTTTGGCCTTATGCACACAGTTGTAATGGAGACAAATATGACTATGAAAATGATACTAATCACATCTGATTATGAGATGGCGAAGTAAGTGTAGCAATCCATCGCATGGCTCAAGAAAGGTTACAAAATCATGAAATAGCTGAACCTGCCGTCAATGGTCATTGATTCATGAACATAACTAAAATTGTTCTACACCAACTACACTATACAGTGAACAAGCCATTTCTAGACATTACTGTTTGCAATTTCCAAACAAGATTAACTCAGCTTGGTCCAAGGACAAGACAGTAAATAAATGCATGAATGCCTCATTTGAATCTTGCATATCTTGAAAACAAAAATAGCTGTTGCAATGAACATTTTCCTTCCCACTCATGTTACTCGCTGCTGTACAGAAATCTGGATTAAAAAAGTGAGACAAAAAATGCTTGCGTATGAACGAACACACTTGATACAAGTTGTAAATGAGTACAAGCAGCCCATTTTTAAAGTCAAGATTTCATCATATGGTTTCTCTACAATGGCCAAAGAAAGGTATGGCAGACAAATGAGGATGAGTAGGGGTAACCAAAGGCATTGGCCAATTTTCGCTATCTGCTAGCTTGTAAAATGTTACAAACCCCATGGAGACCAATAACTTTTTAAGGCTTCAAACTTCCATTGAATGGCTGAAAGGATTACACGAAAAGATTTCAAGTTTTAAGAATTTTACTGTAACCCACAAACCAAGACCAACACTGTCTAAATACTATTTCAGTCAGCAACTTATACTCTAAACTATAGAAAAACACAAAAGCATTGGAATTTTAGAATCGTGTTGAAAGAATTAAACACTAAGCAATGTACAAAGAAAATGATCATATCTATTATATGTAACTACAAGGTGTCGGGGGGGGGGGGGTCAGCATTCTTTAATTAGAGAGCTATGGGTTTCAAGTCCCACACTACAGACTTGAGCATAAAACAAATCTAGGTAGCAGGAGAAGCCATTTTTCAAAGAGGTTGAGGGTATATCAATGGAGAGTACAGTTAGGCGGGGTGAAAAACCAGTGTCTTACCCAACCCCATGGAAATTCATGCTGGTGAGTTAGGTTAAATTTGTTACATTTTAAATTTCTAGTTAAACCAAGGCTTGGTCTAAATTGGAAAAGTAGAGTAGGTCTTCCCAATGTCCTGAGTATGTAATTTTTGCATTCAATAAAGAGGCATATATGAGTTAATATGCAAAATTAGGGGTTGAAAGTAATATATTAGCATGAATTGATAACTGGTTAACAGACTGAAAACAGAAAGTAGGAATAAACAGGCCATGCTGAGGCAGGCGGTAACTTGGGGATACCACAAGAATCAGTACTTGGGCCTCAGCTACATATACTTTATCAATCAATCACTTAGATTAGTGTATGATGCAAAATAATTTGCAAGGATGCAAAGAGGCAGCACAACAATATAGACAGTTTAAAAGTGAGTGGGCAAGAAGGTGGTAGACAGAATAAAATGTGGGGTGAAGTTACCCACTTTGGAAAGTAAGTTGTGAAGAGGACATAAGGAGGCTACAAAAAGATAGATACGTGAAGTGAGTGAGCAAAGATCTGGCAAATGAAGTACAGGGTGGGAAAATGTGAAATTGTCCATTTTGGCTGGAAGAATAAAAGCGAAGCACACTATCTAAATGGTGAGAGATTACAGAGCTCTGAGATGCAGGGGGATCGGGGTGCCTTAGCTCATGATTTGCAAAAGGCTAGCATGCAGGTACAACAAATAATTAGGAAGGCTAATAGAATGTTGTCATTTATTGTGAGAGGAATTAAATACAAAAGCAGGGAGGTTCTGTTTCAGTTATACAGAGCACTAGTGAAACCACATCTGGAATACTGTGTACAGTATTAGTCACCTTATTTAAGGAAGTATGTAAATGCGTTGGAAGCAGTTCAGAGAAGGTCACCAGACTAACGCCTGTTCTGTTGAAGTTCTGTTCAGACTCAAAACATTAACTGTGTTCCTCTCCGCAGATGCTGCCAGATCTGCTGGCAGTTTTTCCCGGTATTTTTGTTTTTGATTTCCAGCATCCGCAGTTTTTTTGCTTTTATCTTAATGCCTGGAATGGGCAGGTTGTCGCATGAGGAAAGGTTGGACAGGCTAAGCTTGCTGCTGGAGTTTAGAAGAGTAAGAGGCGATTTGATTGAAACATATAAGATCCTGAGGGGTCTTGACAGGGTGGATGTGGAGAGGATGCTTTCTCTTGTGGAGGAATCTAGAACTAGGGATCACTGTTTAAAAATAAGGGGATGTCTATTTAAAACAGGGACGAGGTGAAATGTTTTTCTGAGGGTCATGAGTCTTTGGAACTCTTCCTGAAAAGGTGGAAGCAGGTTCTTTGAATATATTTTATGGCAGAGGTGCATAAATTTTTGATAAGTAAGCGGGTAATAAGTTATCAGGGTAGACAGGATGCTGATTTGAGGTTACTATCAGGTCAGTCATGGTCTTATTAAACGGTGGAGCAGGCTCGAAAGGCCGAATGGCCTCCTCCTGCTCCTTCTTCGTAAGGAAGAATAGGGAAACAGAATTTTTTTAAAAATAGCGAATGACTGGAAATGTCAGTATTCAGAGATGTGGGTATTCTTAACACAAATCACAAACTTAGTATGCAGGTACAGCAAGCAATTAGAAAAGCAAATGGGACCTTAACCCTTATTACAAAAGGACTGAAGTATAAGAATAAAGAATTCTTACTACAATTATTAAGGTCATTGATGATATCACTCACACCTGGAGTACTGCGTACAGTTCTGGACTCCTAAACAAAGGAAGGATAAACTTGCCTTGGATGGAATGCAACAAAAGGTTCACTTCAACTGATTCCTGGGGTGAGGGAATTATACTACGAGGAGAGACAGAGTAGATGAGGTTTTTATTCCCTTGAAGAATCAGTGGTCATCTCATTGAAACATAAAATTGATAAGGGATCTAACAAGTTTGATGCTAGGAGGATGTTTTCCTTGCCTGGGGGATTAAAAATTAGGGGTCAAGGACTCATAACAAGGGAACAGTCATTTAGGACAAAGATAAGTAGAAATTTATTCAAAGAATTGTAAATCTTTGGAATTCTCTACCCAGGGAGCAGTGCAATCTTAGTTGTTGTATATGTTCAGGAGAGAGATCGATAGATTTGTGAACGCAAAAGGAATTAAGAAATTTGTGGATATAATGGGAAGGTGAAGAGAAGGTGGAAGATCAGCCATGATCTTATTGAATGACAAGGAGGCTGAATGGTCTACTCTTGTTTCTATTTCTTATGCTCAACTTGAATGGAAGATAGAAGCAAGAATAGGCCAGGTAGAACCCCAAGCCCATTCTGCCATTTAATGAGATCCTGTCCGATCTGTTATCTAATGCCATATCTCCACCTTTCCCCATATCCTTTAATACCTTTGGATAACAAGAATTTATTAATCTCCGATTTAAAATTTACAAGTGAACTTGCACCAATAGCAGTTTGTGAAAGAGAATTCCAAACTACTACAATCCTTTGTATCTAGAAGTGCTTCTTAATTTCACTCCTGAAAGATCTGACTAATTTTCAGATTCTCCAACAGAAGACTGCTTCTATCTACACAAACTGTTCCCTTAATATCTTGAAAACTTTGAACAAATATCCCTTAGCCTTCTAAATTCCAGGGAATACAAACCTATTTGCCCTCAATTTAACCACTGGAGCACAGCTATCATTCTGGTAAATCTATGCTGCACCCCTCCAAGGCCAATATATTCTGTGGTACCCAGAACTACTCTCAGTACTCCAGGTGTAGTCTAACCAAGGTTTCATAGAACTGAAGCAAGACTTCTAGCCACTTGTATTCTAGTCCTCTAGATACAAAGGCCTGCAACCTTCTTTGATTATTAACTGTACCTGCCAATGCTGTTTTAATGATCTATTAACTTGGATTCCCAAGTCTCCTTGGACTTCCATTGTTTCTAACTTTCCATCATTTATTTTAAGTCCAAATTAGATTACCTCACATTTGCCTACATTAAAATCCATTTGCCAGCTTTGCCCATTCACTTAAGCTATTAATATCTTTGTAATTTTATTCTTCCACCTACACTGGCACCTGCGTCATCAGCAAATCTGGATATGTACCTTTCTATCTCAGCAAAGTAATAAATATGGTGAATTGGTGAGGTCTAACACAGATCTTTGCAAACATCACTAGTCACATTCTGACAACTGGAGTACGTGCTCATTATCTCTATTTCCTGAAACTGCATCGATTTCTAATACAGGTCAATATTTTGCCTCCAATTTCATGAGCTTCAACTAACAATCTCTTATGGGGAACTTTATCAAATGCCTTCTGGAAATTCATACAAGTAATATCCATAGACATTCCCCAGTCTACTACTTTAGTCAACTCTTCAAAAAATTTCAAACAAGCTCATCAGAAATGGCATAGCTTTACAAATCCATGCTGGCTCTTTCACCAGCAATCCTTAATTATAGATACAAGTAATTTCCCAACAACAGATGTAATGTTAACTGGTCTATAATTCACTGAAAATATGGAGAACTATTAAAGATTCTATACAGTCCCTAAATAAGATTTTTTTTAGTAGCCACATAAGTTATTAAAAGATTTTCTTCAAGAAATTGCCATTAAGAAATGTGTTGCAGAGGGAGGATCTTATAAGAGTCTACATATACTGCAGTGTGCATCACAAGGTTTCAGAAAATGAGCAAGCTGCGCACAGCATATCCAACAAAAGTTTAGTCGTAACACCCTCATCAGAAGGCTGAGTTCAAGCACCACTCCAAAGACTTAAACATAAAATCGAGGCCAACATTCCTGTGGCAGTACTGAAGTAGTGCTGCACTGTTGGAGGTGTAATCTTTCAGCAGAGATATTAAACTAAGACTTCATCTGCCTGTAAAAGATCCCATTGTGCTACTTGAAGAAAAAGAAAGTTCCCACCAGTGAACTGGCTGATACTTAGCCCTCAACCAAAATCACTTTAAAATAAGATGATCTGGTAATTATCAAACTGCTGTTCGTGGTGTCTTGCTACACACATTAGCTGCCACATTTTTGCATCCTAATAGTGACAGTATTGACTAATTCAATGACTTATAGGAGCCTTGGACTATCTCACAGTTTTGCAACATTTTTGCAAAATGTACCACTCGTTACTTCAAATGTTTTTAAAAATTAATATATTCTAATTCCACAAGTCCCTCCCATTTTTATTTTTGGCTTGCTCCAGTTAATTCTTACTCAACAATTAGGATTCAGCCAATCGTGCTTACACCTACCAGACAAAATTGTCTGAAAATGAATGTTTACACAAACAAAAGTGCCTTAAACAGTATCATAAAAATGCACTTTGTACTGCTTTGAATGTGCAAAAATCTAGATGCAACACTCTAGGATCTACATACAGGGTATCTCCTTCACCAAGTTGGAAACCTTAAATATATAAATATATCAACAGACTTAGCAAACAGCATAAACATATTTAGGTATGTAAGTCAGTTGTGGCTAATTGGTAGCACTCTTGCCCAAATCAGAGGTAACAGTTGTAAGCCTCAGTCCAAAGATTTGAGTGTAAATCTAGGCTCAAACTTCAATGTACTGCCAGACTTTTGAATGAAACATTAAGCCCAGGCTCAGTCTGGCCTTTCAGGTGCATGTAAAAGATCCCACAGCACTTTTCCAAGAACAGGTGGCAATACTGATCCCTCAAGCAACACTGAAAGAGAGATTATCTGGTCATTATCTGATAGCTGTTTGTGCTCAAGTTGGCTGCCTTATTTCCTATTTTACAACAGTAACTACACTTCAAGTACTTCATTGACCAAGCCTTGTGGGTCGTCCTGCTGACGTGAAAGGCATTATTTAGTTGCCATTTCTTCCTTCTGTGAAATTATTACTTATTTTTCACTGATCAGTTCCAATAGCCTGACGCTGAGATTTTGTGCATGTTAATCTGTGTCAGGACCAGTTAAGTTCCACAGGCCTTGGCACGAGTAGGGGGGTGGTATTTTAACCAACTAACCCTCCGGCGGAAGTCCCGTGAGCCCCTCCAATTGAATGACATGCTGAGCATCCAATCTTGGCTCCTAACCGGTACCTGAAACACCAAAGGACGATCAGGGCAAAAAGAGACGTAAACTGAGGGCGGGGATCTCCGCCAGCAAGTTAGGTTGAACCTTCAGGCTAATTAACACAATGAAATATTTGACAATGTCCGGGGCTTTTCCCGTTGCCGGGGCATTTACCTTGACACGGAAGCGGAGGAGGGCGAGGCGGATGCAGTGGCTCATGCAGACGGGAGGCAGGAACCAGACTTTAGGCGGCGGGGTGCCTTTGTTCTGGACGTGGCTCATGATCTGTTGGGCCGTCTGCCTGTCGTTGATCTGCTTCTTCACCCATTCGTGGAGGCGGGGTTTCTCCAGCGCGCCGTTGAAGAACACCACCAGCTCGATGTTGCCGCTGAAGCAGGCCTTGGAGAGTGAGGCCAGGTAGCTGAGCATGTGGTTCCACTGGCCGCCGCTCACCCAGTCATTGTAGAAGCCGCCGTAGAGGCGGTGCAGGCAGTTCTCGGCGTCCACCAGCAGGCGGAGCGGGCTCTGCGGAGGCCGGTTGCGGCCTCCACCCACCAGGCTCCCCCGGGCCAGCTTCTGCAGCTCCACCGGCACCACGGCGCTGGCGCAGTGCTTCTCGATGTACTCCTGAAAGCCCTGCACCCCCATGGCCTTCACTCTCTCTCTCTCCAGGTAGAGGGGCAGCCCCGGCCGGCCGAGGGAACGAGGGAGGGAGGGCCGCGGAAAAAAAAAAGGAACCGGGGAAAGAGAGAGAGAGAGAGAGGGAAAAAAAAACCCCAGGGGGAAGCGGATCACCGGCGCGGTCCCTGGGCCGAGCTCCGTGTGCTGCAGGGAGGCTTTCGATGGGATTTGACCGCACTTTGCCAGTCGCTGAGAGTGACCGCACCGATCGCCGCCATGTGCTGTTACGGCGCCATGTCTGTCAGAGCCGGCGCGCAGGCGCATTCCCCGCGCCTCCCTGACGTCAGCGTTAACCCACTCGGAGGTCAGGTTCAGGGGCGGCTGTCAATCATCCAGCACTGAGGGCACAAGCAACAACAACACACACGCAGTCACGCAACCCTTACACTTAAAGCAAAATAAAAGCAACACGGCAATTGCAAGTATATAACGCATATATTACATTAGTGTGATATTTTATTTTAACTACTTCTTCAGCACCTTGCATTTATGTAAAAACAGTAAATGTTGGAAATACTCAGCAGGTCTAACAGCATTGGTGGAGAGAGAAACAAGAATTAACTTTTCGGGTCAAGCCACCGTCAGGTTTCCAGCATCCACGATGCTCTTGCTCATATTTGTATTTGTAAAGCACCTTGAACAAAAGCTTTAATTCCCAGGTAATAAAACGTCCCAAATGCTTTGTTATAAATCAAAATTCAACACTATAAGGAGATATTAGATCAGATAACCTAAAGCTTGGTCAGAGATGTAGGTTTTAAGGAGCGTCTTAAATAGAAAAAGAAAGAGGAGACACTTGAGGGAATTTAGTAGTAGAGGGCTTTGACAACTAAAAGGCATGGTCAGCAACAGTAGGACAATTGAAAATTAGAAGAGTGCATATATCTTGGAGCATTGTATGGTTGGAGGAGTTAAGAGATAGGAAGGGGTGAAGAAGTATGAGAATTTTAAAATCAGGATACTGCTTCACCAGGAGTGAGCCTGGTGCAAGTTCGAACCAGTCAGTAGAGTCTTGGATGACCTCGTTTGCAGAGGATAGAATGTGGTAGGCCGTCCAGAAATGCATTAGAATAGTCAATACTAGAACCAACAAAGGCACGGATGAGGGTTTCAGCAGCTGATGAACTGAGGTGGGGTGGAGTTGAGCAATGTCATGCAGATGGAAATAGTTGACAGTGGTGGTAGAGAAGTAGAGCTGAGTGTCTTATAGAACTAAATGGCTTATAGAAAGTGAGGCTGTTTTTGAATTGCTCAGTTAAGATTGAGTTCTATTCCAGGTAGAGAACTCATTTGAGGCTGACATGTCGATGTAGTACAGGAGTACTGTATTGTTGGAGGTGCTCTCTTTTGGAAAAAATGCTAAAGACAGACATAATTACTGGTTAACAGTGACATAAACGATCTTGGATATACTACTCAAAGAAGGTAATGGTTGCTCCTGTAGTCCTGGCCAACAGTTACGAACTTAAGATATAGAAGCAGGAGTGGACCATACAACCCTGAAGGATACTCCTTTATTTGATGATCATGGCTGACCTTTGACCTCAGCTCTGCTTTCTTCCTCCACCCCAGCCTCAGTTCCCATGTCCTGATTCCCTTAGTTAAAACATCTATTGATCTCAGCAACCTTGAATATACTCAATGACTGAGCATTCACAGTGCTCCGGGGTAAAGAATTCCAAAGATCCACAACTCTCTGAGTTGAGAAACCCCCTCATCTCAGTCCTAAATGGCTGGTTTCTTATCCTGAGACAATATTCCCTAGCTCTAAACCTTCTAACATGGAGAAATAGCCTCTCAGCATCGACCCTATAAACCTTCTCAGGAAGTCCTGCAAAGTCCTTCAACTGCAGCAAAACAGCCTTATCTTGTACTCCAACCTCTCTGCAATAAAGGCCAACACATGATTTGCCTTCCTAATTGCTTGCTGTACCTGCATGCTAACTTTCCGTATTTCATGTACAATGACATCGAAATCCCTCTGAACAGTAACAGTTAATATTTCTCACCACTGAAAAATATTTTTTCTGTTCTTCATTCCAAAATGAATAATTTCACATTTCCCCACATTATACCCCATTTTCCACCTTCTTGAACACTAACCTGCAGTAGCTACATCCTTTTACATACTGGCTGCAAAATTTGATTCCATTGCACTACTTGTGCTGGTGCTACGAAAGCCTGGAGCTATGAAAGCCTGGAGCTTGTAAAATGGCAGCTGCATTGCTTCCAGCATTCAATGATTGTAAGGGCGCTAGTGCAGACGTGCTGTGCAAGCACCAGAAGCAGGCAGAGTGGGCAGATCATGACATCAAACAGCATCTAACACTGATCTGGTGCACAATATGCCATTTTGTACCTTGCAGATCCAGTTACAAAGCATATGTATACAAAGGGAGGAGGAGGGCTCTTTACTGAAAGCCCTACCCCAACCTAGAGCCTTTAGGGAGCACTTCATCTACCTCCACCTCGACCAGGAGCAGTGTCCAAGATGACTACACTTCACCAGGGAGAAGGTGACTGAACTATGCCACCTCCTACAACCGGAATAGCAGACGCAGAGCCGGGCAAAGATGGTGCTGCCAGTGGCAATGAAGAGCACGGTAGCCCGCTATTTCTACAACAGATCCCATCGGCCAGAGGACTGCACAAAAAACTATGAAATGGTGGCATCACTCTATCAAGGAGGTATGGATTTCCTGTATGCCAGCAGAGAAGACAATAATCTTCACTCTTATCAGAGACAAGCAAGAAGAACAGGCACATGGCTTTGCCAGGCTAGCAGGATTTGCAACAGCGTAGGAAGCTATTGATTGAACGCGAGCCCCACATTAATGGGGAGATGTACTGCAACTGGTCCTATCCCTGAATGTGGAGTTAGTGTGTAGAACATGTCGGTGAATGTCCATCATTCTGGCAGCAGCCACAATGCTTTCAAACCATGGCAGTCAGCCACACTGGACACATTTGATCCACCATAGCTAGCTAGAGGTCGGCTGCTTCATGACAAGGGCTATACACTCTGCACCTGGCTTATGTGTCCATGCCACCACCCAATGACATGTGAACAGCACACCTATGACAGTCAACCTGCTACCAGGAAGTTTGTGGAGCAAACAGTGCTCGCCAACAGGCCTAGTTGAATTTTTAACTGTGTGTGGTCTTCCTCACTGCTGACATTCACACTGAGCTTTGTACTGTCAGCAAACTTAGATACGTTGCACTCGGTCTCTTCATCTAAGTCACGGATATAGATTGTAAATAGCTGAGGCCCAAGCACTGATCCTTGTGACATTCTATTAGTAAACACACTGCAAAATGACCTATTTATTCCTACTCTCTATTTTCTATCCTGTATTCATGCTAATATATCACCCCAAATCCCATGAATCTTTAGCTTTTGCAGCCTTCTAAAAATCCAAATATACTACATCCACTGCTCCTCTTTATCTACTCTGCTGGCTGCACCTCAAAAAAACTCAAATAAGTTTGTCAACCACAATACCCTTTCATAAAGTCATGTTGACGCTGCTAATCATATTATGACTTTTTTTTTTAAGTGTCCGATCACATCTTTAGTAATGGATTCCAGCGTTTTTCTGATGATTGATATCAGGCTGATTGGCCTTTGGTCCCTGTTTTGTCTCTCCCACCTTTCTTGAAAGTGGTATTGCATTTGCTGCCTTCCAGATCACTGGAGTCATTCTAAAATTTAGGACCAGTGCATCCACTATCTCTGCAGTCATCTCTTAAAAGTCTACAATGTAGGCCATTAGATCCAGGCAATTTGTCAGCTTTAAATCCCCGTAATTTCTCCAGTACTTTTGCATTACTAATAATTAATTGAAGTTCCTCACTCTCCGTAGATCCTTGGTTCCCCATTACTTGTATTTTATTGCATCTTCCACTGTGAAGATAGACAAAATGTTTGTTTAATATCTCTGCTACTTCCTTCTCCTCCATTAAAATGTCTCCTGTCTCAGCTTCCAAGGGACCCGTATTTACTTTGACAACTCTCTTCCTTATAATATTCTTGTTGAACCTCTTAGAATTTTTTTTTTGTATTTCCTGCTGGCTTATTCTCATTCTATTTACCCCCTCTTTATGAATTTTTTGATCATCTTTTGCTGGTTTCTAAAACTCTCCCAATCCTCAGCCTTTTGCCAATATTATAAGCATCTTCTAAATTTATTACCACTCTTAACATCATCAGTTAGTCATGGATGGATGACTTTTCCTCCAGAGTTTTTATTCTCAATGGAGTATTTATTCATTGAGAATTACAATATATTCATTTAAATATATGGGGAGAACCAGGGAGAAGATAAATTGAGGTCCAACCTTGGAGCCTATGAGTTACCTGAGAGAATCAGGAGCTGGAGTGACTCCTAAAGAAATTGGGAGCACCGGGGAGAGGATAAATTGAGGCCCAGACTCAGGGCCCATCACTTACCTAAGGAGAGAATCGGGAGCTGGAGTGGACCTGGGCAAGCCAGGGTTTGAAAAAGTGAAAAAATAATCAAACTGTGACATTGCAGGGAGGCTGTTAGTTGATTGGCCAGTGAGTATTGTTGGTGTCTTTCTTTTACTCCAATGTTAGGGAGTTAGTCTAAGCATCTGGCAATTTTTAAAAATTTACAAAAAAAGGAATAAGTAAAGCATTCAGTTTTGCTATAATTTCCTATAATGTCAGCAGAAGGGAAATGAGTAGCTGGTGAGTCTCTTTTTACAGTATTAGTTTATTATTAGTATCAAGGCTTATCACCCTATAGAGGAATGGCAGGGCAGCTCCATCCTCGAGTGCACATCATGTGCTGTGTGGGAATGGCAGGATGCTTTCTGTGTCCTAGATAATCTTATGTGCAGGAAATGTTGTCAGTTGCAGCAGCTTGAACTCTTTGTTTTGGAAGGGGAATGGGCGGCCAGCAGGCAGTCAAGATGAAACAGGCAGGTAGTGCAGGAGACCCCTGAGTGCCTCTCTCCAACCAGTATTTAATTCTGAGTGCTGGTGAAGTGATAATTCATATGGAAAGTACAGCCAGAGCCAACTCCATGGCAGCACAGGTGGCTCAACTGTACAAGGGCACAAAGAAGACTGGAAGAGTAGTGATAGGAGATTCCAAATTAGGAGAACAGACAGGGCTTTCTGTGGCTGCATATACGAATCCAGGATGGTATGTTATCTCTCTCTGATACAGAGTTAAGTATTTCACTGAATGGCTGCAGAGCACCCTGAGAGGAGTGTGAACAGCCAGCAGTTGCGGTCCACAGCAGTACCAACGACATAGCTAGAAAGAAGGATGTGGTCCTGCAGTCAGAATTTAGGGAGCAAAGGTAGGAAATTAGCAAGCAGGACCTCAAAAGTAGTTATCTCTGGATTACTCACCATACCATGCGCAAGCGAGTATAGAAATAGGAGGATAGAACAGATGAACGCATAGCTGGAAAGATGGTGCAGGAGGGAGAGCTTTAGATTCCTGGGACATTGGAACTAGCTCTGGGGGAAATGGGACATGTACCAGCAGGGAGGGTTGCACCTATATAGAGCTGGGACCAATTTCCTTGCTGGTGCCGTTGGGAGGGTTTAAACTAACTTGGCAGGGGTGTGGGAACCAGGAGGTAACATCAGAGAGGAATATCAAAGTTCACAGAATACTGGGAGAGATAGATAGCACCAGTGTAGGAAATAGTAAGCTATTAGGTAGGGTAAGGGGGAAGTAATAAATTAGGGTTACTGTGCATGTATATGAACGCACTAAGCATGATAAATAAGATTGTGGAGGCACAGGTGCAGACAGTCATGGAAAATATGATAATGTGGCTATAATGGAGACCTGGTTCAAAGATGGGCAGGACTGGTTATTAAATATTCCTGTACACAGGGTGTTCAGGAAAGATATGAAAGGTGGAAGCAGGTACGATAGTGGTGTTTAAGAGGCAGCTTGACAAATACATGAATAGGATGGGAATAGAGGGATACTGACCCCGGAAGTGCAAAATGTTTTAGTTGACGGGCAATATGATCGGTGCAGGCTTGGAGGGCAGAAGGGCCTGTTCCTGTGCTGTACTTATCTTTGTTCTTTGAAGGAAAGGAGGAGGGATGGCAGTACTGATTAAGGAGAACATTACAGTGCTGGAAAGAGAACATGTCATAGAGGGTCGAGGACATAATCTATTTGGCTAGAGCTAAGGATTAAAAAAGGTGCAATTACAGTGCTCTGTGTAGTCTATAGGTCATCAACTAGTAGGAATGATATAGGGAAACAAATTTGCCAAGAAATTACAGAGAGGTGCAAGAATTATAGAGTACTTATAATGGGGGACTTTAATTATCCAAGTACAGGCTAGGATAGCAGTGCAAAGGTCAGAGAGGGCAAGAATTCCTCGAGTGTGTTCAGGAGAATTTTCTAAAGCAGTATGTTTCAAGTTGAACGAGAAGGGAGGCACTGCTAGATTTGGTTCTTGGGAATGAGGTAGGCCAAATGGATCGTGTCAATAAGAGAACATTTAAGGGATAGTGATCATTGTATCATAGGGTTTAGTTTGGCTGTGGAAAAGGATAATGAATAATCCAGAGTAAGAATAATTAACTAGGGAAAGCCAGCTTCAATGGGTTAAGATTGGATCTGACCAAGATAAATTGGAACCAAAGGTTGGCAGGCAAAACTAACTGAAAATTGGGGTGCCTTTAAAAAAGTGGTAGATCAGGGACAGGCAAGGTATATTTCTATGAAGGGAATGGTAGGGCAAACAAATACAAAGTTCCCTGGATGACAAAGAATAAGATGATGAAGGAAAAGGGTGCTTATGAAAGATGCCAGGTGGATAATACAACCGAAAATTAGACCAAATATAAAAGATTCAGAGAGGAATTGAAAAGCAAATAAGAGAAGCAAAGAGTGTGTATGAAAAGAGACTGGGAGCTAACAGAAGAGGGAATTCAGAAGTCTTCCATAGGCATATAAATACTCAAAAGGTGGTAAAAGGAGGAATAGGGCTGATTGGGGACCAAAAAGGGTGTTAACATATGGAGGCAGTGAACATAGCCGAAGTTTTAAATGAATACTTTACATCCATCTTTACCAAGGAAGAACATGCTGTGCAAGTCATGGTGAAAGAGGAGGTAGTTCAGACACTTGAATGGTTTTTTGGTGATATTCAATAGCCTGTACGTACTTAAAAATTTATACAAAAACAGGACTGGTTGAGATGCAACTAAGGATACTGAGGGAAGTGAGAGTGGAAATTGAAGAGGCATTGGCCATAATTTTCCAGTTTTCCTTAGACTCAGGGATGGTGGCAGATGTCTGGAGAATTGCAAACATTCCACCCTTGTTCAAAAAAGGGTGTAAAGATAAGCCCAGCAACTATAGGCCAGTTTAATCTGGGTGCTGGTAAAGCTTCTGGAAGCAATAATTTGGGACAAGATTAATAATCACTTGGGCAAATGCAGGTTAATTAAGGAATGCTAGCACAGATTAAAGGGCTGAGGTAACAGAAAGTGTTGATGAAGGTAATGCTGTTGATGTGGTGTACATGGACTCCAAAAAGGTATTTGATAAAGTGCTGCACAACAGACTTGTGAGCAAAGTTAGAGTTCATGGGGAGAAAAAAGGACAGTAGCAACATGGATATGAAATTGGCTGAGTGAGAGGAAACAGAGCAGCAGTTAATGGATGGTTTTCATGCTGAAGGAAGGGGTGAGTATTAAGACCCAAGATATATAAAGGACAGATTTTGGTGTACAGGGCACATTTTCAAAATTTGCAGAAGATACAAAACTTAGAAGTATTGTGAACTGTGAGGAGGATAATGTAAAACTTCAAAAAGACAGACAGGTTAGTCGAATGGGCAGACATATGGTAGAAAGAACACGAAAAAAATACAAAATAAAGGGTACAATTCTACAGTGGGTGCAGGAGGAGAGAGATCTGGGTGTACTTGTGCATAAATCATTGAAGGTGGTAGAACAGGTTGAGAGAGCAGTTAATAAAACATACAACATCCTAGGCTTTTTTCATAGGGGCACAGGGTACAAAAGCAAAGAAGTAACATTAAACTTGTAAACTTATAAAACACTGGTTCGGCCTCAACTGGAGTATTGCATCCATTTTTGCACACCACACCTTAGGAAGGATGTGAAGGCATTAGAGTGTGTACAGAAAAAATTCATGAGAATGTTTCCAGGGATGAGAAACTACAGCTATGTCAATAGATTGGAGAAGTTGAAACTGTTTTCATTGGAGGAGATTACAAGAAGATTTGATAGAAGTATTCAAAATCATGAGGGGTCTGGACAGAGCAAACAGTGGTAGAAGGATTGAGAACAAGAGGGCAGATATTTAAGATACAGTAATTTGCTAAAGAAGTAATGGCGACATGAGGAAAAACTTTTCATGCAGTGTACGGCTGGGATCTGGAATTCACTGTCTGAGAGTGTGGTGGAGGCAGGTTCAATCGAGGCACTCGAGGAGGAATTGGATTATTATCAAAAAGGAAGAATGTGCAGGGCCATAGGGAGAAGGAAGGAGAATGGCGCTAGGTGAATTGCTCCTTCAGAGAGCCAGCACAGACATGATAGGCCAAATGCCTGCCTTCTGAACTGTAAGCATTCTATGAAATAGTTGCCACTGCTTATCCGCTATCGTACCTTAATCTAAATTTTTAATCTACCTTAGCCAACTATACCCATATAGTGGGCTTTATTCAAGTTTAATTCATGTAGTTTCAGACTTATGTACATCAATGAACACATTGAACTCAATTTGAAATTATAGCATTTCCCTTACTAATTAACCCTGTGTATATACACAAGATATATGATTAGCCTTTTCCCTGGTTGGTTCCACAACGTTGTTTTTGGAAACTGTCTCTAATGCATTCCATGAGCTGATCCTCCAGACTACTTTTGCCAATCTGAATTGTCCAGGCTATATACAGATTAAAGCCACCCACGATTATTGCTTTGCCATCATTGCAAACTATTATTTCTTGATTAATACCCTGTGTAGGAGGCCTACTTCCATCAGCGATTTCTGTTCCTTGTTATTTTTTCAGTCATCTGTACCGGTCCTACTTAAAGATCCTCCATGCCAAGATCCTTCCTTACTGCAGTCTTTATGGCTACCTCACCCCTCATTTCCCATTTTGTTTGTTTTTGTCAAAACATCAAGTACCCTGGAATATTTAGTCCCCAACATTGGTCACCATTCCACCATGTCTCTGTAATGGATATTAGATTAAACTCTGTTTAGATTTATCTCTATTTGTACCATTAATTCACCTGTCTTGCTAGGAATGCTTTGTATATTCAGAAAAAGCACCTTTAATTTTTACTTAGCATTCTTCCCTGAATTGACCTTATTCACTGATTAAAGTTCAACTCGATATTCCACAACCAGCTCCATGATAAAGGGATTAACTGGTCATTGATCTCACTGCTGTTTGTGGGACCTCTCTGTGCAGATTGACAGCCATGTTTATTGACACTTCAAAAGCCATTGGCATGAAGCAGTTTGGTACTTTGAGAATGCAAAAGGTGCTATGTAAATGCAACTTCTATTTTTGTAATTTCCAGAATACTAAAAATATCACTGATACCAATTTTTAAAATTGCAAAGAAAAATGGCAAATGTTGGAAAGGTATAATAGAAATTCTGCAAATATACAGCATACTGGAGGCGGCTTAGACTATTCTACACCAGGGAACAACTCAAGATTGATCAGTCAACCAAACTCTTTAATGGGAGCTGAAGTGATAGACCTGTGGACTGTGATCTATTCCTCCAAATCCCGATAACATTACGAGTCAGTTTTGTAATACTTGTGGCTGGACAAACGGTAGAAGTTTACCAATGATATATACTAGTGAACTGTGTGCCTTCAGCAGGTTCAGCCTCAGCTCAGTGAAAGCATAGAGGCAGAAAGTCATGGATTCAAGTCCCACTCCAGATATGCACATAATGTAGCTGTCACTCTAGCAGAGTACTGTGGGATTGTTGGATTGTCAGAGGTGTCATCTTTCAGATGTTAAACCGAAGACATGTCTGCCATCTCAGGTGGACTTGAATCTCAAATTTTGTTGGCACTTGCTTTCATAATGTGAAATGTGCTTATGTTAATGCAATTTCTTTGTATAAACTCCACCACAACGTACACATTCACTTGAGAGTTCTTTCACCTTGGCTCCTGCCAACCTGTGTTCACTATCTCCGAGTTGAGGTAAATTAGGATATCCCTATGGAGAGGAAATGAGCCCTCCACATCAGCAAAAAACAAATCCAATAGGAACATAGAAGCAGGAATAGGTCATTCAGCCCATCGAGCCTGCTCCACCACTCAATATGATCATGGCTGATTATCCACTTCAATGCCTTTTCCCCACACTATCCCCATATCCCTTTACATCATTGGCATTTCGAAATCTGTCAATCTCTACTTTAAACATATTCAATGACTGAGTTTCCACAGCCCTCTGGGGTAGAGAATTCCAAAGATTCACAACCCTCTGAGTAAAATAATTTCTTCTCATCTTGGTCCTAACTGGCTTCCCCCTTATTTTGAAATTGTGTTCCCTGGTTCTAGACTCTCAACCAGGGGAAAAATCTTACCTGCATCTACCCCGGCTCTCCCTTTAGGTATTTTGTAGGTTCGATAAGATCACCTCTCATTCTTCAAAACTCTAGAGAATACAGGCCCAGTTTCCCCCATCTCTTCATAGGACAGACCTGCCATCCCCGGAACAAGTCTGGTGAACCTTAGTGGCATTCCCTCTATGGCAATAATATCCTTCCGAAGGTAAGGGGACCAAAACTGCACAGACTACTCCAGGTGCTGTCTAACCAAGGTTCTATGCAATTGAAGCAAGACTTCACTACTCCTGTACTCAAACCCTCTTGCCACAAAGGCCAACATAACATTAGCCTTCCTAATTGCCTGCTGCACCTGCATGTTAGCCTTCAGTGACTTATTGATGAGGACCGCCAGGTGTTTTCGTGCATCTACACTTTCTAATCTCTTACCATTTAAGAAATATTCTGCACGTCTGTTCCTCCTACCAAAGTTGATAACCTCACATTTTTCCACTGTGTATTCCATCTGCCATGTTGTTGCCCACTCACTAAGTCTGTCCAAACCCTCTTGAAGCCAATTTGCATCTTCCTCACACATTCCCACCCAGCTTTGTGTCATCTGTGAACTTGGAAATATTACATTTGGTCCCCACATCCAAATAATTGATAAAGATTGTGAACAACTGGGGCCCCGAGTATTGATCTTTATGGGACTCCACTAGTCACAGCCTGCCAATGTGAGAATGACATGTTTATTTCTACTGTTTTCTGTCTGTTAACCAATCCTTAATCCATGTCAGTATATTACCTCCTAATGTGCTTTAATTTTGCTAACCAACCTCCTGTAGGGGACTTTATCAAAAGCCTTTTCAAAATCCAAGTATACTACGTCCACTGACTCCCCCTTTATCAATTCTGTTAGTAACATTCTCAAAAAACTCCAACAGGTTCGCCAAACATGATTTCCCATTCATAAATCCATGTTGACTCTGCCCAATCAGATCATTATGATCCGGGTGTCCATTTATCACATCCTTTATAATAGTTCCTAGCATTTTCCCTGCTATTGATGTAAGGCTAACAGGTCTGTAGTTCCGTGTTTTCTCTCTCCCTCCCTTTTTAAATTGTGGAATGATATTTGCTTCATTCCAATCTGCAGGAACTGTTCCAGAATCTTCAGAATTTTGGAAGACGATCACCAATGCATCCACTATCTCTATAGCTACCTCTATCAAAACAGCAGATTCCGGGGACCTAGCAACCTTCAGTCCCATTAATTTCTCCAGTACAATTTTTTAACTAATTTCCTTCAATTCTTCATTATCCCTAGTCCCTAGGATCTCCATTTTTGACAGACTTCTTGTATCTTTCTCCGTGAAGACAGACACAAAGTAATCATTTAGCTTCTCTGCCATTTCTCTATTCCCCATTATAAATTCTCCTGACTCTGCCTGTAATGGATCCAAATTTGTTTTAGCCAAACGTTTCCTTTTTACATACCTATAGAAGGTTTTACAGTCTGTTTTTATGTTTTTGCTAATTTACATTCATATTCTATTCTCCCTTTATCAGTTTCTTGGTCCTCCTTTACTGTATTCTAAAATTGTCCCAATCCTTAGGTTTAGTACTATTTCTGGCAACTTTATAGGTCTCTTCTTTTAATCTTTTACAATTCTTAACTTCCTTTGTTAGCCATGGTTGACTGACTCTCCTTTTTGGGTTTTTCTATAAGGAATGTATAATTGCTGTAAACTGTGTAATAATTTTGTAAAGACTGTCCATTGCCTACATACTAATGTATTTTCCCAATCCGCCTCAGCCAATTTGCCCCTCATATATTCATAATTTCCTTTGTTCAAATTTAACACCCTGGCTTCAGATTGAACTATCTCACTTTCAAACATAATGTAAAATTCGATCATGTTATGGTCACTACCGGTGCACATTTCTACCTGGCTTGGCTGAAAGCGTTTAGATAGGTTTCTATGATTTCAGATAACTAGTTGTTAAATAAAGAATTTATAATAAGAGGGTTCAGTCTAAATGTCAAAGTGTTCAACTTTTTCAGAAGCTGTCCAACTGTTGCATATTTTCAACATTTTACTTTGAGAATTATACAAATACTTGTCCTCAGAAAATCATCCAGGGGTACTCTATTCTAGGCCATTGCAAAGCCCTCCTACGTTGTAGCTAAAATTGGTTCTGGCTTGAGACGAGTGAGTTTTCCTTCATTCGGCCGGGCTTCCTTGGCAGGCCAACTCACTATTCCATGTTTTCACATTGTCTTTTTACCCCATATGTTTTCAGTTACCCTTTCTCATTCAATTTCCAATAGGCCTCAATCATTCCCGCCCAGGTTGCCTCAGCAGTTCATGAAAATTTGGTAATGGCATTGAGATCCTTAGGAGAGTAAATATGACAGATAAAGATAAAGACATAGCTAAGGTGGGCTGGTCACTTATTCAAAACAATTGCTCCTAGAGCACCCAGGAAGGTATTCTATAGAGTGAAGTTTGGTAAATACGTATGTGACAGCCAGCTCAAATGATCTAAAGATTAAGTTAAGACCAATCTGGAAAAAATGTGGCATTTCAACTGACGTGCCGCTTGTGACAAGAAAAAGTGGCAAAAGATGGTTCACAGGACACAACAAAGCAAATTATATCCAGCTAGCCAAAGAAAATAGTATCCAAAACAAATCAAAGAACAAATCAGTCCTTAGGTCAATGTGTCATTTGATGTCCTCTGGATGGAGAACATTCCATGCAAAAATCAGATTGTGGGATGGTGTGGCAACTGAAATTTTAACAATTGAGATTCATAGATTTCTGTTGAATAAGATTATCAAGTGCTATGGATGAAAGGTGGCTAAGTAGAGTTGGGGTATGGATCAGTCATGATCTGATTAGTGGAACAAGCTTGTGGGCCTGAATGACCCTTCTTATTTCAGAATTACAAACGCTTAGGGCATGAAATTAGTTTGTATCTGTAATCTTCACTTCCAGCATCACCCCCTGTGTGGAGATGCTCAGCAAATGCAGGAATTGGTGGAGCCAAAAAGAACAAATCCAAATGTCTATTGGTTTTTCAGGTGAATGATGATTATGTTGCATCATGAATCAGGCTGGTAGCAGACAAGTTTATTCTAACTCTGCTGCATTTGTTTAAGTCATATAGATAGCGAAGTGTGCTCTGATGAGAAAGCAGGATTCAAGACTGTGCCTGCAACATCTGGAAACCCACTAAAAAGTCAAAGGGAACAAAAGCAAAATATAAATCAGTCACTGATCTCAACAGCTTCTTATAATAGATATTTAGATAGCTCAATAGAAAGATCTGTTTTTGAGCACTGGAAGTACATGGCTTAACACTAGCAAGACAGTTGCCAGTTAGTAATTGGAGGGTAACAGGTACAAGTTTATTTCTTGCCACTTCATGGTGCTATGTGCTTGTGCTTCACTAGGTCACGCAATCACACTTTCTGTGGAATGTGAACATACAAAATAGGAGTAGGCCATTCAGCCCGTTGAGCCTTCTCCACCATTTAATAAGATCATGGCTGATCTGTTAGCATTATTAATTCCACATTCCCATCTACCTCAAATAACCTGAGATTCCCTTACTTAACAAGAATCTATCTACCTTCACCTTAAGGACATTCAATGACCCCGCCTCCACCACATTCTGCGACAGATTCCAAAGTCGCACAACCCTCACAGAAAAAAATTCTCATCTCTTTCCTAAAAGGGTGCCCCCTAATTTTAAAACACCTCCTTTAGTTTATCTATTTCAAAGCTAAACAAAAATATTGTTAAAAATTGGGCCATAACTTGATTTAACTGAATGCTCTTACCCTATAGGTTATGAATAGTGCATGGTGTTATGATGCTGATATGTGCACCTATGAGCTCATCTCTGGTAAAGTTCCTTTTTTTTTGGAATGATTGGCAACAAGTTAATGTCTCTCTGAGACATGCACTGGAATCTGAATAAACACAGCCAATACGGATAAAATAATAAAATTCTAATGTTCCAATCTTACTCATTAGACTTATTAAAAACGAACTAATGATTCATACTTAACAGTTCTGGCTTAGCTTTTCTTATATGCTACAATGATTCAGCTTCCTAATCACTGCTAAACTTGAGCAGAAATGATCACAGTTGTGCATCATACTAGCTCTGGTTGAAGCCCAGCATTTTGTCAGCAGTTATCTATCGTGCACCCTCAAAAAATCCCAGTCATGTATGCAAGACCTTTTACTTTAAATGGAAGAATCATCAAACTATTACATATTACGATAGATCCATCCTTATTATTTATTAAAAAACAAAAAAACTGCGGATGCTGGAAATCCAAAACAAAAACAGAATTACCTGGAAAAACTCAGCAGGTCTGGCAGCATCGGCGGAGAAGAAAAGAGTTGACGTTTCGAGTCCTCATGACCCTTCGACAGAACTGCTGAGTTTTTCCAGGTAATTCTGTTTTTGTTTCTTATTATTTATTAGTTTGTTTTACAGTCAGTTTAATTTGTGTTTAGGGTTATTTGGCAATAATTTCTTCCTTCCAGATTTTGTTCATCAGGTAAAATATAAAGATATAGAGGAATCCACAGCTAATGTGATTGTGCAACCCACTGCATGTAGCATGAGCATATGGTGCCATGGAGTGGCAAGAAATAGGTTTGTATCTGTAACCCCCTAGTAACCAATAGCAACTGCCCTGCTAATGCTCAGCCATATACTTCTTACGTGGAAGCCATTTAGTAACAAATCAACATCTCTGGTAGAGTAGGAAAACCATGAAGAATTTTTAAAAATCTTAATGGTTGATTTAATACCTTTTCAAACCTGTTCCCCATTTAATGATAAGCAGGAGGCAGACAACGTTTCAAATAAACCTCTATTATTTAGATATTCAAAAACGTCTTAAACTAATCGTTATATCAACTATACATTGTAAAGGATACAGTATTAGGTCATGCTAAAGTTTCTCTGGGGTCCTATACTATGTATTGTAAGGGTTAATGGATATGCTAATGTATGACATAGATGATGTATCACTGACACTAGTCAGTCATGTGTTAGACACGAGAGAGAGAGAGAGAGAGAGAGAGAGAGATAGAGACAGAGACAGAGGTTGAATCATGTCTAGGAGCTACTTGCCTACTCTGTAACTTGTTTAGATGTAGTACTAATAAACAAGTGTTAAGCAAGTGCCAGAGTATGAGTACAGTCTAAGGAAGATAGATGATGCATACCGAGAACCAAGCTGAGAGTCCACAGATCAGAGGGACCATCCAAAACATGGTGGCAGCAGTGGAGACATCTATGTAAGAAATACATTGGCGCCATCAGTGGAAACGCAGCCAGAACGTGAAGAAGAACTTGATAGCAGCTCATACAACTCAACGGAAGGATGCAAACTGGAGAGAGGTAACAATGACTCTACCCATTGAGCAGTCCCCTTACGCCTGTCTCGAGGGTCCGCAGAGAGGCCAAAAGTGGGAGTTATTAAAACACCATTTCCTTCAATATCAGGCAGCATCGGGCCTTCACACAAAACAGCAAAAGCATCAAATCAGTTTCTTTCTTTATGTTGTAGGTCCAGTGGCAGACGATGTTCTCCTGAGGCAGGGGGTGGAGGAGTCCGTCGTGAACTTTGAGACCATTGTCAAGGCCTTCAACGCCTATTTTAGCCCAAAGTGAAACTTAGTAAAAGTGCGAGTACATTTTAACAAATGTTCCAAAGACGTGGGCAATCAGATGAATTATTTCTCAACAACCTACATCATCTAGCTAGTTCTTATGGATACGGGGTGCTGAAAGACAAGCCAATCCATGATCAGAGTCCAAGATGAAAACTCTCCAACTTTCTGCAGACCAAAGATGACCTTACTTTAGACCAAGTGGTCCAAAATGCAAGGCAGGCCAAGATTAGAGAAATAAACTAAATATAATGTGGCGTGTCTCTGAGACTTCACATGACTCTGTAGATTGGGAAGGGTCATGGGCAGCAGCCCCACCCACTAGAAAGCCCCGTCAAAATGGGCAGAAGGGCAGGAAACTCCACAGCAGCATTTTGCCATTTTGCGATGCTTACGTTGCAGAGGGAGGAACAAACACATGCCTGGCCTGCCCAGCAGGGGTCGCGGAATGCTTCCAGTGTGAGAAGACTGAACATGTCAAGCATTTCTGCAAATCCAACAACTTTAATCAAGGTAGAAAACAAGAAAATATTTATGAAACACTAGTATGTGAGGAAATTAATGGTCTTATTCAAGACTATTGGTCAGTTACAGTGCAAGTTAAAGGCTTCGATACCACTTTAAAATTGATACCGGAGCTGGTGTGAACATAATAGCAGACGATCTAGACTGGCTTCAGCAAATACCCCTTCACTCATCACACATCAAATTGCAAGATCCAGGTAGCACAAACCTCCCAATCAATGGCAGAATAATTGCTCCTCTTCATTATAAGGAGTGACAGATCGTTGCTTCTCTCTACGTTGTCCACAATCAACACACATCCTTATTGTGTGGAGACGTTGGTGTACTTCTAGGAATTCTGGAAAAAACAGATGACCACCAGTAGTTGAACTCAATGTCTTTCATGGTACAGTCTTCAGCCTTTTATTTACAACCATTGGAACTTCAGCCTATAGCAGCTGAGGAGGTTTATTCAATCAACAGGGAGTTCCTTTCTATCACTAGACCCTGGGCAGAGATTGGGGTTATGAATCTCTCAGTTCTTTATGAAGCTAGGCCAGAGGTGGTGGATACAGAAGGCACTGTGGCAGATGGTGACCATCTGAGCTGGCTCTTTCTTGAAGTAATGAGGAAGAGGCCAGTACAGCACTGAGTTGGAAGATGAGGTCCTAGAGGTTGGTCCATTATTCCAATCAGTGGACGCACCATATGAAGTCTCTAATGTCTTTTTTTTGAGAAGTCAGTCATGTTTCTGGTGGTTGAGCAGCATTCAGATCCTTATTCCACTGAATCTATCAATGTAATACCTAGTCTAGTGCTGGTTGTCCATGAAGAGTCTTCCAGAGAGAAGGCCTTGCCTGATCCCATGTTAGAGTCCATAGAGGATCACATTGCCAGAGACAGTAGCACCTATTTTCAGGGATGAAAGTCAATTGAGACCTATACTTCAGTCCCAGATGAAAATAATCTTCCCTCTAGAGCTGTATGACAGCTCAGAAGCTTAGGCAGAATCTTCAGCATTCTTAATGCTTTACAATCCTATACAGCAAACTTATCTCAAAGTTATTCATCTACAGGACATTCATTTTCATTTTGTTGAAATTCATCCCATTGCAGAAAATGGTGTTGCCTTATCTCCATATCCTCAACAATTCTTCCCATTGCCCATGGTGGAGCAGCCTCACGCAGACAAAAGTGTGGCTCTGTTACCACTACTTACAGAAAGTACATTCCTTCCAAAATATCATTGGTAAATCATTTCTTTTCCTCTTCCTGAAAGGCTTACTTGAATTTTGTCTTTTTGTCCTTCATCATCCAGATTCATTGGAATCTTCAATATCTTTTCTGTCTTCGATGCAGCAGTGAATAAGAGGCACTGTAAGGCTCTTCTTTGGTCTTGAAGATCATTTGTCTTCTAAAGATTTTTTCCCCGTGTGTTGCAATGAAGCAATTCATTTCTCAGAGAGCCGTAATTCTTCTCTTCTAGTCCCAGAGTCCAAAGATTGATGCCCTTCAGTCTTCTCTCTTGGATCAGTCTTTCATTGCAAAAGACTCCTCATTCTCAAGTTCAGTAGTCCTGCTGCAAAATTGCTGTCCCATTCTGCTGATGATGTCGTCTTCCAAGAAAAAGAAGAAAGCTCTCATGTTTTCAAGACATTTTCACTAAGGGTGGAGAATAATATAGGAGACTGAATCCCTCAGGACCATGACTTGGGAAGGGGGGAAGAGCAAGGGTTGGACTTGGGTAAAATCTATAGTTGTAAAAAGGGATTTATAGAAATACAACGTAAATAGTTAAAGACACTGTTTCATGTTATTGTTTAAAAGTAGATTGCATACTTGGGGGGGCGGAGCTGTAGTGTTAACAGAATGGATATGCTAATATAGGAGATTGATGTCAGTGATATATCATCTGTCAGTCATGTGTTAGACTCTCTCTCTCTCTCTCTCTCTCGAGAGAGAGAGAGAGAGAGAGAGAGGTTGGAACACATCATGCTTAGGAGTAACATGCCTACTCTAACAAAAACAGAATTACATGGAAAAACTCAGCAGGTCTGGCAGCATCGGCAAAGAAAAGAGTTGACGTTTCGAGTCCTCATGACCTTTCAGCAGAAGTCTGTAATGCCTACTCTGTAACCTATTTAGACACAGTACTAATAAACAAGTGTTAAACAAGTGCCAGAGTATGACTACTGTCTGTATATGGGAAGATAGCTCACGCATACCAATAACCAAGAACCATGCTGACAGTCCACAGATCAGAGGGACCATACAAAACATACCGTGCTTCATCAGCAGAAAGTTATGTAATTCCTTATGTTTTTAAAATCAAACCTAAAGAAAAGGATGGTTAATTTTAAAACTGAAAGGCATGGATTGGTTGGATCGAATTTGCTGTATATCCTCTGTAAAACAAATCTTTCCACTCATTTAATATTTTAACTGTACCTTTGCATTTGAACTTAAATACACGATATCAGAGTGCATTGTTTAATGGAAAGGGACTAAAAAGTCAATAACTGTTTAAAAATATTTTCACGGAAAGCGTTTCAGCCATTTTAACAATTGGCTACAAGTTATTTTTCTACTGAGAATGAAAGAGTGGAACAGCACTAAAGATAAAAGCAAAAATGATCAAAGTACTAAGATTTACGAGAGCACTACATTCATTGCAGAGATAAATTAAATATAAAATTATTTATTTTCCAAAGTTTAAGCAATACAACATAATTACACTAAATAGCATCAGTATGATGCTCCAAATAACTTTAAATTGCATGAAACAATTTATTATTTATTGAATTGGATCTCAACATTTCAAATAGAGTATATACTCCATTTGTGATGCTTGATCATAGTAAACTAGCAACTGTTTGTTTACCTGTGCTTGGCTGTGTTTCAGAAAGTTGTAGGAGAATCACAAGCATTCTATCCCAAGCTGATTCTGCATTGGTAACAACTCACCATTCTGATAGGGTCAAATGTCTGATGGCCCCACTGCAAATTCTAAGTGAGATATGCTGGAATGGGGCAACGATCTGAGGGAAGGGCCACTGCTGGTTGAGCATGGAAGGAGGCAATATCTGTGGGGCCGGAAGAGTTAATGCTCCTGGCTACACAAATATATATATGTTTTGAAACATTCTCTGATCATGCCTTTAAGGATCATGTAAGAACAATTGGATTAATACCGCAATAAGAATATTCATCAAATGCTCTGGACAAATCCTTAATCTTCACTTTAACTCCTTATTAAGAATTGTCTGGGGTTAATTACTTGCTTTATACCTAGTGATCCTTAAATTTGACTCACTTAACTGTCTTACCATCAACATATTATATGAGCATTTACACTATTCACCTAGCATCAGAATCCCCAAAAGCAGAGTGAATAAATTAGCCACTTCTTGCTAATTAAAGAAATCAGACAAAGTCATGAATTAACAATTATTCATAAACATTAGAATCACATTTAAATATTGAAAATTCAAATAATCATAGGGTCAGGGGGATTACTTAAATAAAAATGTTTAAAAGGCAATTCAGTTACGTCATAATAATTCAGCATTAACTGCTTGCTTTTTTATATTTATGGTCGAGATCAGTGCAAGGTTGATGAACATCGATGAGATTAATTTAACATTATATTCCTCAACAGCATCAAATAGTCCACCTATTGCATGGATTAAAGACCATATGCTTGTAGTTAGCAAATTTTCCAGAGCTTAAAGAAGCTTGAGTATATGCTGGCATAATAGTTGGTTGTCTTGCCTTCCTCTGGGAAGATGATGTTAGGCTAATGAGACATTCTAGTTATGAAACTCACTCAGTAGACGATCTATGCATTCCTCTTGAACCCTTTGCTTCACAGAAAATTCACCTTTCACTTTGGTAACTCTACCTGGACTCACTTGGTCTCAGGGAAACTTGTATGTGTAAGTGATACAGTTATATCTGCCTGTACCTGGTTGGTATGGCCAAACAGTATTAATTTTCTCCCTCCTCCTCTCCCTCATTGATGCACTTTCTGAATTTATAAAAACAACCCTTTTAAATCTGTAAGACACGAAATTTCAACATTTTCTACTGCAAAGACTACTAAAAGAAAAAAAAAACTAAAATAAGGGATGAAAGCTAAGAACTGAACATCACTGAAAAGTACTATCTTAAATATATCCATAATTTCTAAAGAAACCTCAATTTCCAATCAGAATGACAAGTCACCTTTATGAAGGAATACTTGGTATTGTAACTGCTAATATTGTTGTCTGAGTCTTTCGCCATTGCAATGGAGTCAAACAAAAGGGTGTGCTTCCACCCAGCCTATTTAGACAGTGCTTCAAATCAAATCAAATTTTGCACTCCTGGTCCACCCTGTTAGTGAGACTTGCTTGTGTAGGTGGGTTTAAAT
The DNA here is from genome assembly GCF_017639515.1 of Carcharodon carcharias. Classification (NCBI taxonomy): domain Eukaryota; kingdom Metazoa; phylum Chordata; class Chondrichthyes; order Lamniformes; family Lamnidae; genus Carcharodon; species Carcharodon carcharias. Next base: position 34,804,017 of record NC_054473.1, read on the forward strand.
ATGTTTTACCCACATAGTCGCTGAAAGTGTGAGCTAAGAACAGCGCTATGAGGGCACCAGGGCACCTGTGAATTGGTGAATAATGGAATAAACAGTGTTTCTCTCTAACCAATAAGATTAAATGACTGAGAAATACACAGAGGAAGGTCTGATAAGGAGGATGAATTAGAGTGAGTGAATTCAATGTCAAATTAAATTTAAAAATGTGATTTTTTTAAATAATCTTTAATAAATCATCACCTGGAGGAATGAGATTCCATCTTTTAATTATTCACTTTCTGAGCAAGAGCAGTTGATTGGCAGTCATCAACAATTAACAGTAATAGGGTCCATATGCTATTTATCACAAAACAACTTTCCACGTAGAGTTTAATGGGAAGTTGTGATTTTTTTTTTCTGTTAATGTGCAATTGCAGCAACTTCATGAAAAGTGATGAGGTGGTTAAGGGTGATGCTGCTTGATCAAGAACTAGAGGGCACAGATTCAAAATAACGGACAAAAGGAGTAGTAGTGACGTGAGGAAAAATCTTTTCATCCAGAGGGTGCTTGGAGTCTGGAACGAACTTCCTGAGAGGGTGGTGGAGGCAGGTTTGATCAAGGTATTCAAAAAAGAATTGCATTGCTATCTGAAAAGAAAGAATGTGCAAGGTTATGGGGAAAAGGCATGGAAGTGGGACTAAGTAGAATGCTCTTTCAGAGAGCCAGTGCAGACTCAATGAGCCAATGGCCCCTTTCTGCACTGTAAAATTTCTGTCAATTTGAATGTTGGAACAGTGCCAAATGGCCAAACTATTGCAGCAAAATGCCAGAAGCGTCTAGCTTATTTGCACATTAATTATGATGATTCACACGCTGATATGTTTCAAAGTCTGGCAGTGCCCAGCAATGCAAAAGAGGCCTAAGCAAGGTGTGAAAAGATATAGCATTTTATCTACGTTTTAGCATGAGGTTCTTCAATTCAGTCACAGGATGTAATAAGTTTAAAGACTGGCAAATGCGTCTTCAATTAAATCTGGACAATATTTGATGACTAGTTGATTGTCTTCAGGCAGTTTTCTTGAGAGAGGAACCAAACCACACAACTTGAATTTAAACATATGAGCCTGAATTTTTGTTCTGGGGTCAGGACCCCAACATTGAAAGCATTTCTGGTTTCTGACCTTGAGTTGTATTGGTGGTCTTTTTAACATTGCAGTCCAATTCCTGCTTAGGTCGCACTGTCACCATTCAATTAGTGGCAGAAGAAACACAGAACAGGTGGGAGAGCAGCGAGGCACGCACAATTTAAAAAGCTCGTGGTTGCTGGTACAGTATGAAATGGAAGGAGAAGAGCAGCTAAGCCAAACGACAGGCAGCCACGTGAAAGCGGCCCCGTGATTCAGCAACGCCTCCCTTGAGATCATTGTAGAGGCAGTGACATCAGGTCGTGTTATTTTATTACCAGACTGTGACAAGAGATGGCGAACCAACCAGACTAAGCAGGTCTGGCTGGATGAGGCAGAGGAAATGAGCTGTCGCAATTTGGTGAGTAGGACCTGGATCCAGTGGCGCAAACACTTCCAGGACCAGCAAACTGGTAAGGTGACTGCAACGCTGCACCCAGATGACAGGCCTCCAATTCTGCAGTCACAAACATACAAACAAGATTAGCAGCCTGAGGGTGTGTAGTCCTCCAGAATGCGTGCCCAGGAGCAATACAGAGCTGTGAGAAAAACTCATCACAAGCAGAAGGAAACAACACTGACAACAGTAACATCACATGTGGTAGTACAACTGGAAGTAGCGAAGGAGCATATTATGGTCCTAACTTTCACCCTCTTAACCTTGCAGGAGTAAAGAATGCACAACACAAGAGAACAGGCTCAGGCAGGTAGTGGAGTGACACATCTAGTCATTCTGACTGCCATGGAAGAGGCAGCTCTTCACTTGGCCAGAGTGGTAGTGTCTGAGGAAACGGGTCCAAGACATGATGAAAAGATCTGACCATTTCCTGGCGATGGAGATGGAGCTCCCTCCTCCCTAGTTTCCTCATGCTAAAGCAGTAGCTCGAAGTGCTTTCTATCCTCTATCATTGACCATCGCATTGTCCTCTTTCCAACACAAAAATACAAACAACTAAAAAAACCCCAGAAAATTCACATTCTATTCCAGTTCTATAAATGATATAATGCACACAAAACTGGACTATTCACCCTTGCAAATTCCCTTAGTGTCCGTTTTCTGTGTGCCTTTGCCTATCCCAGTGCTTCCTATGGCTACAGCATGTGGGGTAGAAACCTAACGACCTTGGAAGAGGACCTCAAGTGGCTGTGTGTCCAGACGGCCTGGCTTCAAATTACACCATCTTGGCCTTGGCAGATTGGCAACAGCAAAGGCACTGGCAGAGTGGCAAGGCTGGGAGTTCATCCTGAGGGGGAAAGAAAGTTTGTGTTCCCTGGAACCACTGATGCACTCCAAAATGGCACCTCAGCAATCTTGCTGATCTATTAGGGAACATATTGATGTGATATCCTAGGAGCTCCTTTGAACAGTGGCATCCAAAGCCACAATAGCTGCAGTCTGAGCTTCCCACTGCAGAATTCAGACCTTGAATGGAAGTTGCTTATGCTGCAAAACGTGCTTTATAAAGTGCCTTTAATGTAGGAAAACACCCAAAGACATTTCAAACAACAGAGTCACATGAGATATTAGACATATGAGCAAAAGCTTGATGAAAGAGGTAAGTTTTAAGGGGAATTTTAAAGAGGACAGAGGGGTAAAAAGAAAAAAAATACATTAATATCAGACCTTCCATAACTGCAGTGGTGTAATGCAGAGACATGGAAAGGTTTAGAGAGGAAATTCCATTGCCTAGGGCTTAGGCAATTGAAGGCATGGCTGCCAATGATGAAGTGATTAAAATCAGGGATGTGCAAGAGGTCAGAACCAGAGGGTTGTTGGGCGGCATGAGGTCACACAAATTGGTAGGCCAAGGCCATGGAGGGATGTGAATACAAGAATGGGGATTTTTAAAATAAATTAAGGTATTGCTGGATTGGGAGCCAATGCAAGTCAGCAAGCCAGGGGTGGGAGAGGTAGAATAAGGGGTAAGCAAATGTTTGCGAGTAAGGACACAGGTAGCAAAGTTTTCAATGAACTCAAGTTTATGGAGGATAGAAAGTGGGAGGACAGCCAGGACAGCATTGAAGTAGTCAAATCTAGAGGTAACAAATGCATGGATAAGGGTTTCAGCAGATGGGCTGAGGAGGAATGGAGACTGATGATATTATGGAGGCAGAAGTAAGTGGTCTTGTTGATGGAGCAGATATGTGGTTGGAAGCTTAGGGCATAGACAACTAAAGTTGACTCTGGGTCAAATATGACAGCGAGATCATGAATGGTATGGTTCAGCCTCGAGGCAGTTGCCAGGGAAAGGAACGGAGTCAGTGGCTGGGGAACAGAGCTTGTATTCAGGACTGAAAATAATGGCTTCAATTTTCCCAAATATTTAGTTGGAAGAAGTTTCTGTTCAGCCAATACTGGATGTCAGACAATTAAGAGACAGTGGAGGGATCAAGAGAGTGTGCCAAGTTAGAGCTGGGTTTCATCAGCAGATATGTGAAACCTGACATTATGTTTTTAAATCGTGTTGCTGGGGACAGCCTGTCGACTGGAAATGGGAGGCTAGGATAGGGGGGACTTCAGAGGTTACGATGCAGGAGTGGGAAGAAAAAACATTGAATCATAGTAGTATTGCATTGGAAGCTATTTGGCTCATTGAGTTTGCACCAGCTCTTTCAAACAGCAATCCAGTTAGCTCGCCACTCTTCCCCAAATCCCTGCAATTTTTAACCTTCTATCAAATTCCCTTTTAAAAGCCACTATTGAATGTGTATCTACCATCCTATCAGACAGTGCATTCCAAATCCTTACCATTCATTGCATAAGAGATTTTACTCATATCTCTGGTACTTTTACCAATCACCTTAAATCCATGCCTTCTGGTTATCAGCACATCAGCCATTATAAGCAATATCACTTTACTCTACCTAAACTATGCAAGATTTTGAACACCTATCAAACCTTCCCTTAATCTTCGCTGCTCTAAGGAGAGCAGCCCCATCTTCTCCAGTCTGTCCAGTTAACTGTAATTCCTCATCCCTGGAACCATTTTAGGAAATCACTTCTGTGCCCTCCCCAAAGCCTTCACACCCTCCCTCAAGTGTGATACCCAGCATCAGACACAATACTCTATCTGCGGCTGAACCTAGTGTTTTTCCTGGCTTTTGTATTTTATGTCTCCATTCTTAAAGCCCAGGTTCCTACGTGTTTTACTAACTGTCCAGCTACTTCCAAAGATTTGTTCACCAAAAATCCGGAGGTCTTTCTGTTCTTACACCCCTTTAAAATAGTACCATTTAGCTTTCATTGTTTCTTGTGTTTCCTGCTAAAATACATCAGCTCTCAATTTTCTGCACTGAATTTGACCTGCAACATGCCTACCCATTCTTAAAGTCTATTACCATATTCCTTACTGTTTACTACATTCTTAATTTTCATGCTATCTTAAAATTTTGCCCTGTATCCCAAGTTAGTGTGTATCAACAGCAGCTATGGTCTTAGTATTGATCCTGGGGAACATCACTGTTTACCGGTCAGAAAACATAAAATTGTGGTTTCGATCGCTTAGCCAAATTTGTATCCATGCTTCTACTACTGCTTTTTATCCCATGGACTTCAGTTTTGCTAACAAATCCAATATGTGGTACTTTATCAAAAGCTTTTTGAAAGTCCTTATACCCAAGATCAACTACACTGGGCACATCCACCCTCAATGAAATTTAGTCAAACAAGATATGCCCTTAAATTCATGCTGGCTCCCTTTATTCATCCATACTTGCCCGAATGGCTGATAGTTTTCTTTTGCAGTTTGTTTCCAATACCTTCCCCACATCAAAAGTTAGATTAAATTAATTGGGCTGTAATTGCCAGGTTCTTACAAAAGTTGTAAAATTTGCAATCCCCCTGTCCTCCAGTACAACCCCTGTATTTGAGGAGGTTTGGAGATTTGTGGTTCGTATCTCGGCAATTTCTACCCTTACTTCCCTATTCAAGCTAGGATGCATCCCATCTGGAACAGGTAATTTATCTACTTTTAAGTACTGCCAACCTTTTTAATACCTCTTTATTTATTTTTTATCTTACTCAGTATCCTGAAATCCTCCTAATTTATCATAGCTTTGATAACTCTGCTTCTAGAATGGTAAACACCAGTACAAAGTACTCATCTAGAATCTCAGCCATACCTTCCGTCTCCACCAATAAAACTCCACTTTGGTCCTTACATAGCTGATTCCCTGGTAATAATTGAACCAGGTGCAGTCCTGCCTGGCTAGAAACAGAGGAGAGCCATTGGAGGAGGATGACATCATCAACCATGTCAAAGATTGCATGCAGTTCAAAAATGAATAGTTTACAACGGTCATGGTCATATGTCATTTGTGACTTTGATAAGGGCCACTTCAGAATTGTGACAGGGACGGAGAACCAGTTGGAGGGATTTAAACAGAGTACTGGGAAATATAGACATGGATTTGGGAAGCAGCATGTTCATTGAGAGGAAAAGAAGGTTGGAGATAGAGTGGTAGGAAACCAAAGACCAGTTAGTTTAACGTCTGTCGTTGGGAAATTGTTGGAATCCATTATTAAGGAAGTAGTAATGGGACATTTGGAAAGTCAAAATGCAATCCATCAGAGTCAGCATGGTTTTATGAAGAGTAAATCATGTTTGACTAATTTGCTAGAGTTCTTTGAAGATGTGACAAACAAAGTGGATAATGGGGATCCTGTAGGTGTAGAAGGCCTTTGATAAGGTGCCGCACAAAAGATTAATACACAAGATAAGATCACACTGAGTTAGGGTTAATATATTAGCTTGGATAGAGGATTGGCTAACCAACAGAAAGCAGGGAGTCGGGATAAATGGGTCTTTTTCTGGATGGCAAGCTGTAACTAGTGGGGTGCCACAAGGTTCGGTCCTTGGGCCCCAACTGTTTACAATCTATATTAATGACTTGGATTCAGGGGTAGAAGGTACTATAGCTAAATTTGCAGATGACTCCAAAATAGGTGGGATAGTAAGTTGCAAGGAAGAAATAAGAAATTAAAAATGGATAAGGACAGGTTAGGTGAATGGGCCAAAATTTGGCAGATGGAGTTTAACGTGGATAAGTGTGAAGTTATCCATTTGGTCGGAAGAATAAAAAGGCAACTTATTATTTAAATGGAGAGAAACTTCAGAATGCTTCAGTTCAGAGGGATCTGGATGTCCTCGCATGAATCGCTGAAAGCTAGCATGCAGATACTGCAGGTAATAAGGAAGGCAAATGGAATTTTGACATTTATTGCTAAAGGAATAGAGTATAAAAATAGGGAAGTGTTGTTGCAACTGTAAAAGGCATTGGTGAGACCACACCTGGAGTACTGAGCACAGTTTTGGTCCCCTTACTTGAGGAAGGATGTAATTGTACTGGAGACGGTTCAGAGGAGGTTCACTAGATTGATTCGAGTGATTCGAGAGATGTGGGGCTCGTCTTATGAGGAGAGTTTGAGTAGTTTAGGCCTTTACTTGCTAGAGTTTAGAAGGATGAGAGGAGATCTAATTGAGGTATATAAGATGCTAAAGGGGATAGACAAAGTAGACATGGAATGGATGTTTTCCCTTCTGGGGCATTCTAGAACAAGGGGCCATAGTTTTAGGCTAAGGGCTGGTAGATTTAAATTAGAGATGAGGAGGAATTACTTTTCTCAAAGGGCCCTGAATCTGTGGAATTCACTACCTCAAGAGTGCAGTGGGTGCCAGGATGCTGAATGAATTTGAGGAGATTTTTAATTAGTAATGGGTTGAAAGGTTATGGGGAGAGGGCAGGAAATTGGAGTTGAGGCCAAAATGAGATTAGCCATGATCGTAATGAATGGCGGGGCAAGCTCAAGGGGCTGAATTGCCTACTCCTGCTCCTAGTTCTTATGTTCAAGGATAGACGAGCCAAGGCTGTTTTTCTGAAAACTGGGTGATGACAGCAGATTTGAAGGGGGACAGTACTTAAGAAGAGAGAATCACGTAAGCTGTGACATTGGCCAACAAACGCTGCATCATAGTGGGTTCCATGGTCGGAAAGGATTTTGCTCCAAGTTTTGGGCAAAGCCCTGTGCTTAGTTGATGCTGTACTCTTCCATGCTTCTTGACATTGTGCACAGGTTTTCTGGCAGGCTTTCCAGTACACTAAGCATTTGGTTATACGCACCTCAGCCTTATTCTGGCTCAAAATCTTCACAAGAATTCTGTGACAGAACTACTGTGATACCTCACCCTCTGGTGAGCTGGTAGCTGCAGTATCCTTTCTTCCCCTGCCCTGGCCTCATCATGTGCAGATCCCTCCCTAGCTTGGTCTCTAAATTATGCACAGTTTCAGCATCTGAGCTTGTGGATGAGAGTATATGATCAAGTGATGGTGTCTCTTCATCTTCACTGTCCTCGTTCTGCTTGGACAAGGAAAGTTCCAGTTCTTGGGTACTTGAAATGCAAAAGGATCAATTATTGGGTTGTGGTGAAGGTAAAGGAAAATGTAAAATGTGTGCTTATATAATCTGCAGCTTGTGAGTCAGAAACAATTATGGGATAAGAGAGAAGTGGGATGAGAGGAAGATTAGATATGCAGATACCTTCATCATCGATTGTTTCAGCCCCACCAGTGGCCACAGCCTTAGTGATGATAGGCCTTACCATGAAGGCCAGCATCATTTGCTCCATTGGGGTTAAAACATGCAGATATGTTTGTCCTCCTTCAGTACTCCTGTTATGTGCCACATTTGCCTGCAAGAAAGAGGAAAGAGCGAATGAGTGTCCTACAATGTTTAGGTGATGCTGCTGTCATGATTGACCAACTGCTGTTACAATCATGTTAGGGACCATTAACATTCAAAGAAATCCAAACACCCAGCAATTAATTGATGGAAATATGTCACAAGATTTCACATTTTTAAACAAAAACAAACTTTATCAAAAAGAAACAAAGTAAGCAGTATTAGTTGTAAACTATAGTGTTATGTATATTAAGAACTCATTTTGACCTTTTCCTTGTCTGCAAGAATTCCCTTATCTTATGAAAACCTGAAGGTTCATTCACTTTTCCTGGGGCCAGTACTTCAGAATTAACTTTAATTCTTAAGTGTTCCAGCTATCCAGGTAACATTCTACTGGGGTCCTTCCATTAGCTTTTTGGCTACGTTACCTTCCATTTCTCCTTTACAGACCTCATGACTATGGATGCCTCAGCCCCTTGTTCGGGTTGCCAGCAGATACCCACCCACCTTCCAATAGCTTTCCAAGTTACCTCTGATTGCTTTCTGCCACAAAACTCTGAGGATGACTGCATATTTTTTCCACTAGCTGCTAGAGCAAATCCTCCAACTTCTGTTGCCCTCACAAAATTCAAACGGAGATAGAGCCCTATCTAGAGCACATTCCACGTGGTGAACAATAAAGTTAGTATTGTCTCCACTTGATATGTAGGCCTGACTAACCTTTATTTTCTTTGGCACTCTCGACTCAGTGAGCTACAGGCCATGCCTAGGCCAAAGCTGTAACTGCCGGTGTCTGTTCTTAAACTGAACTGCTTGGTTGCACCAGCAAATGCACACAGATAAATTCAACAAAAGAACCTACTACCTCCACATCCCATCTTCACGAAGATGTGGCATGCTTTGGGATGGTTCAAACAGAAATGCAATCAAATCATTTACCTTTAACACAACTCTGATTCTGCAACCCACATGAATAATTTCTACCTCTAATGGAGTTTAATGACCCTCTTTCCCAGAATTGCTCACTTATAGCTTATTTTACGGAAATAAAAATTGACACCCTGCCTCTATCAAGAAGTCCAGAAATGGGTACCCCAAATAAGTGTTTTTTATTTTTTACTATCAGCTCTGACTTTGTAAGATAATCACAGGGTCACTTCTAAGTGTGACAAACCCAAACTGCATTTGCATCAGTTATGCCCAATTTCTCAACCAGATGCTGCCATTTTCTACAGTTAAAATTTAAATTCCCATAATCAAGTTATATAGTAAAACATATGAATTGTGAAGTAGATATTCGTAACACTACCAGTGAGAGATTCTTGGAGTGTGTGGGAGTGAGGTAAAGCATATAAATTTTAGGGTTGAGTACTAATTGAGATTGTTGGTAGGTTGTAGCGAACGAACATGGATGAGGTTAATGGTGCAGTTGGCAGTATGGACCCATGGATTCCACGCACGTTTTGGAACTTGGTTATCCTGAGAAATGCAATCCATTTCTTTTGCTGGCTGATTCCTTTTGGAAAAATTGATAAAGTTACTTGCAGATAGTACTGTTCCCATCCTGGATGAAATTTGCAGGTTGGACTCCAGGAGACAGCAAAGCTCCGAAACAGGTTCTCTAGCTAAATGTAGACGTTTAAGCCAGATATTCTCAGACAAATCTGGCACAATCGACAGACCTATTTTTCTGGACAGTGGTTGCTCGTTGCAAACAACTTCAGCAGCACACAGTCCGACCTCCGCAAATTCGTTTGGGTCTCCAGTAAGGAAAATTCCATAGGAACACCCATCTATTTGTTCAAGATGCTTAAATACTTTGTGAAAGAGTGTTTAAATGGGGAGAGAAGCAGAGGGATCTAGAGATAGATACATAAATCACAAAGTAGAGACACATGTTACGAAGATGATAAAAAGGAAGACAAAGGATTCAATTCTACAACATTGGAATTAGAAAGCAGATAAATATTAAACTTGTATAGAATCATACTTAGTGTACTGTGAACAGTTCTGATCTCCATATTATAAAAGGATATAGAGACACTGAAGGTTGTGCAAAAAAAAAAGGATACCAGAACTGGTATACCTACCAGGAAAAATTGAACAAGCTGGGCTGTTTTTTTCCCTAAAAATAGTGAAGACTGAGGGGGTGACCTGATAAAGTTCTTCAAGATTATGAAAGGGTTTGATGGCATAGATGGGAAGAGAGCATTTCCACTTGTGGGCAAGACCAATACACTAATAAAGCTAATAGGGAATTCAGGAGAAATTTATTTACCCAGAGAATAGAGTATGTGGAACTCACTATCACAAGGAGTAGTTGAGGCAACTAGCATAGATGCCTTTTAGGGAAATCTGGATAAACACATAGGGAGAGAAAAATAGAAGCATGTGTTGATGAGATTAAATTAAGAAGGTTGGTGACGACTTGTGTGGAGCATAAACACTGGCATGGTTCTGTTGGGCTGAATGGCCTGTTTCTGTGCTGTAAATACTATGTAAAAAAAAAACATTAATTCACCTCATTGCTAGAGAGTGAAAAGAAACAAAATATCCCAGAAAAATTGCAAAACAGCATAAGTAAAAGACCAAATTAAAGGCAGTCTTGCCTATAAAAACTACCATCACTAACAAATAACAAACACATCCTTAATGAACTCAGTCATGAATGCCAAATGAATTAGCAATTCTGTTTTAATCATGCCACCAGCAATTAAATTACACATCTGTAAAATGCCAGGTAGATAAGTTTAAACTTAATTTACACAGTTTGTGAAGGCATAAAGGCACAGTTTGGTTGCACAATTCCGAATGAAGTTACGAGGCCTATTTTTGGGATTTTATGACCCTCTCATCCTCCTCTACCAGTGCATACATTCAGCAAATCTACTTTGATTACACAAAAGCAAAAAAAAATTCCACTGACCAGCATTACAATATGATTTTGATTACTCAAACTATAAAAATGAATCCGGAATCTTTTTATGGACCAGCTAATGAATATAATACAGGGGTTCATGTCCACCTGCCAGAATATGGGAGTCTACATCTCTTACACAATTCTTTTAAGCCCAATTACAACATGCAAGATGGAAGGAATTCTTCCCACTAGGTAGGCAAACATGTATAATAGTTAATGCAGTCATTCTGAACAACAGTCTTCCGTTTTGGTGTTTTTGTTTGCTTTCAACATTGGCCTTTCAGCCTACCTTCTCTTAAACAGATGCATAATCTGAGTATCCAATAGGTGTCTGCGCATTTACATGTATGAGGTAACTTACAATTAAATTGATTTGCGAATACGAATTGGCATTGAGATCATCCATGGATAAATTTTGTACAATTTCTTTCTCTGACAAGGACAAAAGAACTGTCAGTTTAGCTTAATTAGCAGCAATGCAGAAATTCACCAAGGCTCTTTGACAGCACCTTCCAGACCTGCAACCTCTACCATCTAGGACAAGGGTAGTAGATGATGCGAACACCCCCACCAGCAAATTCCCCTCCAAGCCATGCACCATCCCGACTTGGAACTATATCACCGTTCCTTCACTGTCGCTGGGTCAAAATCCTGGAACATCCTCCCTAACAGCACTGTGGGTGTACTTACACCACATGGACTGCAGTGGTTCAAGGCGGCAGCTCATCAGCACCTTCTCAAGGGCAATTAGGGATGGGCAATAAATGCTGGCCTAGCCAGCGAAGCCCACATCCTTTGAAATAATAAATAAAACAAACTCACCTCTAAGTCAGAAGTTTGGAGATTCAAGCACCATCCAGCACTTCATGAATGTCTAAGCAGAAAATTCAATCTTGTACTAGATTGTTGCAGGTGCCACCCCTTGGATCAGACATTAAGCGTAGGCTCTGTCAGCCTGTTCAGATTGATTTAAGAGATCCCACAGTAGTATTTTATATTTTAAATGCAACAAGCATTTCCCCCTTAAACAATACCATTGAAAGCAGACTAACTATTTATTCAGCCTCTTTTACTGTTGTGGGATCTTGGGTCTATGAATTAATTAACATGTTTACCACATACAGAGTTGACTAATTCATTGTATGTAAGTTTTGAAACATCCAAGAACATGATAAGGTACTATAAAGATAAAAATATTTATCTTAATTTCAGTCATCAATACACACCTTTATCTTAAAGTCATATAAAAGTTTGAAATATAATAGGTTAGGTTACAGTAGTGCAATGATTATGGTATTGGTTTAGTAACCTAGTGGCTGAGAGTTCAAATTCCACCGTAACGAGCTACAAAAGTGAATTTGCTAAATTTGTGGATTGACACCAAAAAAAATTAGCATGGAAACTGCTTGATCATTGTAGATGTCCAACTGATTCACTTGTGGTTCAGCAGAGTGAACCATTACTCAGTCTGGCCTGCATGTGACTCCAGTTCCACACTGCATTGTTGACCCAAGACAACTTAAGGATTGTCCCCCTGCCACCAATGTTTTTGGGCTGTGGCCAATCAAAAAGCAAATTAAAAATTATAATAGGGCTCTGCTTCCATTGCCAATTGAAAAGTAAATGATCATGTGCAGTTACATCCAAAAAGTTACAATTGAGTATACAAAGTCAAGCACAAAATATGTTTTATTTATATCTTTAAACAGTTACAACCTGTGATTTGAATGCCACTGACCATGTCAGTAAAACAAAAGTCAACTATTTAACAGGCAAAGCAATCCAACTGTTCTTAGTGCAAGCATTAGATGTCTGATTTTAGGTTAGATTTTCCATTTTTGCTCATGAAGCATACAGACATAAATATAAACAAATAAATGCAAGATACAAATAACAGAGAACAGAAATCTCTTACTACGGGAAGTATTTTGCCAAGGCAGAAGACTCTGCACAATGTTCTATAAAATTCCAATTCTAACTGAATTGATGGAATATTAAAGGGTATAAACAAAATAATTTAGACATTAACAATCAGAAGTACAGTAACAATACAATTCTTCACAGCTTGGCAGCACAAGACATCTCTGCCTTTCAGCGTGTACTATAAAACATTGCAAGAAAGAAATCAGATCAGTGTGCCTTCAAGACTGACTTTGTAATGTGTCGCATCCAACCCTCATCTGTCTTTCTTCCCCCAAAGCATTCCACTAGGTGTTTTATCAATTCAAGTTCTGTATCAGGCTTAACAATACAACAGTTAAGGTTTGTTTCCCCTCTGCCATCAACACAGATTATGTTCAAAAATAAAGCAACCTATAAGCTGAATAAGTTATAGTTTAACTAAACAAACAAAAATCATCCAGTAATATCCCAACTACAAACAGACCTTCTGATAAATAATCATTTCAGCCAAATCCATTCATGGTTAAGAATACATAAATAAAAAGGGTTCATATCTTTGAAAAGCATAAGATCATATTAAAAGACATGACAGATTGCTGTGTAGTGTTAATACTGTTGGTAAATCAGCAATTCAAACAAAGTTCAATGCTCCTCTAAAACAATACCACAACTTGAGTGAACTTAAGTGCAGATTACTTAAACTTAGCAGATAAAGGTCACATTTTTATTTTTCTCCTAAACAAATTTAGAATCAGAATTACTCTTAAGTTATCCCTACAGAAGCAAGTGGATTGAGCAGCAGCTAAATCATTTTGAATGTGTGATATTCAGCCCCTGGATAAAGGGAGACAATTCTAGCAGCATTAATTTAGTTACTTTCATGTGACAAAGACAGTAAAGCAACAGATATAAATATTCATTGTTCATGTGCATGTAGCTAAATTACCAGTAACAGACATCTTGTAAACCTTCAGGCCTTTCAAACTAAACTAAAACGTGTCCAACAGACCACAGCAGAAACTTAAAAAACCTTCTAAATATTTCTTTCCAGTGGAAACTGAAAAGCATAATTCAAGGCACTGTACTCCTGCAGGGTTATTAAATTTATCTCAATATCTATTCAAGTTAATTAAACTTAGTTTTAAGGTTACTAGTGTTAAATGTACAAAGCAAAATATAAAGTGTCTGAATTGCAAGACAAATGCAACTATCGCCCAAGAACTAACTAGCTTTCAGCAACGCTTTGTGAAAATATTTCACAGTGATTGCTCATTGCAATGTATGGCTATGTGCATTAGCAAGCCCACTCTGGCTGCCAATAGTATTCAGCTACAATCAAGTATATTTAATTTTGTCTTTACAAAGAAAGCAGTTAAATGAAACTGTTCTCAAAAACATTCCCCCCATGCCCTTATTGTCTCAAATTCTTCACAATAAAGCTAGGTAGTCCTCATGTTGGACCCAGATGGGTTTAGAATAGGTTTTTGGAGTGGTACTGGAAACATCTGTAAGCCTCCTTTGCTAAGAGATGGAAATGAGGATATTCCTTGAGTACTGAATGCCCCAGGCTGTGAAGTTGGACCTGAGACAACTGGCCATTGTACACCATACAGTGGTGCTGGGATCATGCCACCATACTGGCACAGAGGCAGCATGTAAGCAGGTACTGTACCCGGGATAGGAGCAGCTGGCAATCCTGCTGGTACTGTTGATTTTCCTGGTGTTAAAGCAGCTGACGTAGGGCATGTCACTGGAGCAGAGAACTTTCTTGTCTTCCCTGGTGCAGCTATTCCCTAAAATAAAGAGAACAATGTTTGGTAAACTGGCAGAATGGCATGAGGCATGAAATAATATACAGGTGTAACCAAGTTTTGGAACTCTTTCCTAAAAACTGTCAAACGAAAGAACAATAATGGACATTTGTAAAACTGTTTTTTTAAAAATTCTTTAATGGGAAGTGGGCTTTGCTGCTGGGAAGCCAACATTTGTTGCCCGTTTCTAATTGCCCTCAAGAAGATGGAGGTGAGCTTCCTTCTTAAACCACTGCAGTCCACCTGGCGCAGGTACACCTACAGTGCTGTTAGGAAGAGAGCTCCTAGATTTTGATCCAGCGACAGTGAAGGAACTGTTACATAGTTCTAAGTCAGGATGGTACATGGCTTGGAAGGGAACATGCAGGTGGTAATGTTCCCATCTGTCTGCTGCCCTTGTCCTTCTAGGTAGGTAGAGGTCACGGGTTTGGAAGGAGCATTGGAGAACTGCTGCAGTGCATTGCTACTACTGTGTGTTGATGGTGGAGAGAGTGAATGTTTAAGTTGGTGGATAGGGTGCAATCAAGCAGGCTGCTTTGTTTTGGATGGTGTTGAGTTTCTCAAGTGTTGGTGGAACTGTACTCACCCAGGCAAGTGGAGAGTATCCCATCACACTCCTGAATTGTGTCTTGTTAGATGATTGATGTAGTTTGGGGCGTAAGTAGGTAAGTTACTTGTCTCAGAATTCCCAGTCTCTGACCTGCTCTTGTAGCTGCAGTACTTATATGGCTGGTGGTTCAGTTCAGCTTTTAGTCAATGGTGACAGCCATTGAATGTAAAAGGGCAACGGTTGGATATTCTCTTGTTGGAGACGGTCATTGCCTGGCACTTGTGGCACAAATGTTATTTGCCACTTAGCAGCCCAAATCTGAATGTTGTCCAGGTCTTGTTACACATGAACACAGGCGGCTTCAGTATTTGGGGAGTTTGGAATGGTACTGAACATTGTCACGTCATCAGCGACCATCCCCTCATTGACCTTATGATGGAGGAAAGGTGATTGATAAAGCAGCTGAAGATGGTAGGTCCTAGAACACTACCCTGAGGAACACTTGTAGTGATATTCTGGGACTGAGGTGGTTGGCGTCTAACAACCACAACCATCTTCCTTTGTGCTAGGTATGGCTCCAACTGATGGAAAGTGCCCCTGCCATTCCCACTGACTTCAATTTTTCCAGCGATCCTTGACGTCACATTCTGTCAAATGTTGCCTTATGTAAGGGCAGTCACTTACCTCTCTTGAGTTCAGCTCTTTTGTCCATGTTTGGACAAAGATGGCAATGAGATCAGGAGCCAAGTGGCCCTTGTGGAACCCAAACGGAACATCAGTGAGCAGGTTGTTGGTAAGAATGTGCCACTTGTAAGTACTGACATTGATGCCTTCCATCACTTTACTGGTGACAGAGAGGAGTTCAAATGGGGCAGTATTTGGCCGGATTGGATTTGTCCTTTTTTTGAACAGGACATATCTGGGCAATTTTCCACATTGTTGGGTGGATTTGTAACTGTACTAGAACAGCTTGGCTAGGGGCACAGCTAGTTCTGGAGCACAAGGCTTCAGTACTATTGCCAGAATGTTATCAGGGCCCATAGTCTTTGCAGTATCCAGTGCCTTCAGCTGTTTGATATCACATGGAGTGAATCAAACTGGCAGAAGACTGGCACCTGTAATACTGGGGACCTCAGCAGGAGGCCCAGATGGATTATCCACTTGGCACTTCCAGCTGAAGATGGTTGCAAAAGCTTCAGTCTTGTCTATTGCACTGATGTGCTAGACTCCCCGTCATTGAGGTTGGGAATATTTGTGGAGCCGCCGCTTCCTGTTAGCTGTTTAATCATTCACCACCATTCATGACTGAACATGGCGGGACTGCAGAACTTTTATCTGATCCATTGGTTGTGGGATTGCTTAGTTTTGTCTAATGTATGTTGCTTCTGCTGTATGACATGCAAGTTGTCCTGTGTTGTAGTTTCACCAGGGTGACATTTCATTTTTAGGTATGCCTGGTACTGCTCCTGGCACTCCCCTTCACATCACTGAACCAGCATTGATCCCTTGGCTTAACAGTAATGGTAGAGTGGAGCATATGGTGGACCATGAGGTTATAGATTGTGTTTCTACATAATTTTGCTGCTGCTGATGTCCCACAGTACCTCATGGATGCCTAGTTTTGAGTTGCTAAATTTGTTCTGAATCTATCCCATTTAGCATGGAATGATCATACCAAACAACACAATGGAGGGTTTTACTTAGTGTGATGACACGACTTTGTCTTCACAAGGACTGTAGGGTGGTCACTCCAACTCTACTGTCATAGACAAAGGCATCTGCAACAGGTGGATTGGTGAGGACAAGGTCTCAGAACGTTATTCCTCTTGTTGGTTCCTTCACCACTTGCCACAGTCCCAATCTGGCATTTGTATCCTTCAGGACTCAGCCAGTGGTGGTGCTACTGAGCCACCCTTGGTGATGGACACTGAAGTCTTCTATTCAGAGTATTCAGTGCCCTTGCCACCCTCAGTGCTTCTCCAATTATTATTCAACATGGAGGAGTACGGATTCACATTTGGTGGTGATGGGTTGGTAGATGGTAATCAGATTTCATTGCCCATATTTGACCTGATGCCAGAATATATCTTCAAGTCCACATTTAAACTGCATTGGATCTAAAACACTCTTCTGGGGTCTATGTTTTTAATTACTCAGGCAACTGCTCTTATGTTTTACTATTACAACCGTTTTGTTAATTGTACAAATAAGAACCTATAAAGATGCATGACGTGGTGGATGTCAAATCACAATCTAAGCAATTGAATTACTTGCGGTGTAGGGACCCTAAAGGAGGAATGTAAATAAGGAAGTAAGCTGAAACATAAAATGGAGCTGACAAACACAAACCAGTTGACAGCAGCTTCACAGAATTAACGCCTTAAAATTGTGCTGTGTAATATTAGTGTGTTACATTTAAATGAAATTCCTGCCTATTTTGGTGACTTCTGTCTGAAATTTAATTAAAATGTGTTAAAATATTCAATGTCATCACACAGGACAAGGTCTTTACCACTCACATCAGGTTGGGACAGTTTTTGCCGAGGTTCCTTATCAAATCTATGTTGGTTCTGCTTTAATTGGTTTAAAGAAGGCTTGAACTGTGCAGCTCCAACTGTTTCCTTCGTCCAATCATCTACAAGCTTGTGCAGGTCATCTGTAAAAGTTCCCTTCTTGTTGTTACTGTTGTTGGTTTGATTTTGCTGTTGAGGTGGCTGATGACGTTGGGGCTGGTGTTGATGCTGTTGCAGAATCTGCTGCACTGAGTGGTTTGTACTACTGCTGCTTGAAGACCCTGAAAAAAAAAAGTATCGACTTTATAAAAAAAATTACCAGGCTAAAATGCTGTAAGAGGAAGTGGAACTGTAAATAAATATTCAGTCACTAAAACAGGAAATCAAAATGTTAGATTTAATTTGTATCAGTATTATTCTAATAAAACCACAATACAGAATAGAACAATATAAAATTGCCAATGCATGCACCTCTAATAAAGCAAAACAATTCACCAGTGATATGTCATCTGAAAAGTAATACACATTCCATGGCAACTACAGAAGCAGTTAATTTCAATCCAAAAATATAGTTCATGCAATTGTACAGTAGAAAGAAAATTGGATAGTTACTACTTCGATCTTTGCCTAGACATAGCCGTTTCAGGGTAGACCCTATAATGTAAGACGATACAAGACACACACAGTTAGGCCTCAAAATATTTTAAGCAGCTCTGATGGAAATACTCTGCTGATGCAGTACAAAGCTATTCATTTGATTAATTAATCAATAGTTCAAATGTTAAATTAACAGGGTTATCCTGCTGCCAGTTTTTTTTTAAAAACAAGATCTAATAAAAGCCACTGTGCAACCACACCAGTATAGTTCGCATCTGTGACCTCTGGAAGAAGAGAGACACATGATGATCAAGTTTTTTTTGCAACCCTCCTCTCTTCTCCCCCTTACCAGAAGGTTTCAAATGTGGCATTTTAGTATCAAAGGAAAATAGGTTTTAATATTTTCTTTTCAAATATACATTTTGAGCATAAACATTTTGTAAAATTAATTCTATAATCTTGAAAAAGAACACAGCATTGATATTAATTTAAAAATGTATTATACAGGAAATTGTTATTAATTTCAGAAATATTTCCTGAATTGACACAAAGTGTTTGTTTCTCAGTTGAATGGAAAAATTACCAAATAATTAGATTGAGCATGGGAAATAGATAAAATGCCACAAACAATTATGGCTAATTGATGTTTCCAGAATTAAGAATAATCTGGTCTGGCTGCACGTAAACTGTTACACTTCTTAGTCTTATAAAGATACATTGTTCTGCAGGTCTGTGGCCATTACATATCAATGGATGAAAAGCAAACCACATTGTTTACAGCCTTTAAAACCTCAAATGAACTTGGGAAATATGCAAATGCTGAGGATTTAAGTTATAACCACTATTCTGAAATTACGTCACTAATTGCCTTCATTTAAAATATATTCAAATACAAACAGCTGTATAATGGGGTAAGATTTATTTTCTGAGTAGATTCCCCCTTTTCCCCTCTTAAGGGTTAATTTTTCCTCTCTCCCATGGGTTCAACATAACAAAATATGTCACAGTGGCAAAGAAATACTGCTGATTTAGAACAAGGAAATATCAGAACAATTTTTAATATACTTAGCTATGAATCAATAACTAGATACTATGCGGTCATTGAGTGCTGTACATTGTGGCTGAAAAAGCAAAGTTGGGGGACCTGGTGGACAACTGAATTATTTTTTAAATCTTTCACTCAGTTTGAACCCAACCCAGTCCAATCAAAATTTCCTCTCTTTGCTGCATGGAACACTTCCTTTGCAAAATGATGCTGGGTCATGAAAAATACAGATGCACCCTTCCAACTTTACAATAATAATAGTTTCACTTCAAGCTGTGGGCTAAGCTGGGTGGGAAATGAACTGTTATGACTTCTATGAAATTGTACTACATAGGTTGTGCAGCCTCTGGACGTGTATTACATAATACTGATACTGCGTGCCAAGATACAAGGGTATCTCATTTTGCGGTGCTGATATTACACAGCTCCCGACTGTACACAACTGCTAAACCCTTGTGTGTGTGTGTGTGTGTGTGTGTGTGTGTGTGTGTGTGTGTGTGTGTATATATATATATATATATATATTTCTAAAAAAACTTGGAGGAAAATTATGTCACAATATATCTTGCCTCACAACACGAGATCTTTTATCTGAAGACTATAGAATACCAATTTTGATAAAGCAGAACACTTTCCTATTAGCCGTAGAGTCAGACCAGTGACGATCTTTACACTATGAAATCCAAGACATTCACAGCCAACTTTCAGCTGAAGCCACAATGTTCAAAAACAATTAGCCAAGTTTAACAAAGCAAATATGCCAAACTTTTCACTCCCAAGTGGCACAAGTTATCAGGTACAATGTACATTACATAATAATAACAACAGAGAAAGAGGCCATTTGGCCCAACTGGTCCATTCACTGATTTTACTCCATACAAACCACCTCCTGCCCTTCTTTGAAGCTCATTAACGAATCCTTCTATTCCCTTTCTGTCATTTGTTTATCTAGCTTCCCTCAAATCCTTGTGGTAGTGAGTTCGACATTCTAAACAAACTCTGGATAATGAATTCCCTTCTAGATGTATTAGTGATTAAGTTGTACCTAAAGCCTCTAGTTTTTGTCTCCCCGACAAGTGAAAGGATCTTCTCCAAGCCTAGCCTGTCTAATCCTTTCATAATCTTAGACTTCCATCAGGTCACCCCTCAGTCTTGCTTTTTCTACACAGAGTTTGAATAGGTGACAACATACATTTCAAAATGATCCCAATCCTACTTCAGCCACATGCCTGAGTTCCAAACAAAGATGAGATAAGCAACAATGGTGGCTGCTGGGAGACATCACTTCAGCATTCAGTATCCCACATAATTTTCATTCAAATTTTACTTTAATTGCACATTCCAATCATGCCATAAGTTACTTCTTTGTGCTACCTTCACTGAACTTACCTTTTGGTATTCTTGAGACAAATTGGGCTAATAGCTAACTAGCAACAGGTAAAAGTGTTGGCAGGATTTTACAGGATGCTATCAATGTTCATAAGTGCTCTAAAAAGGGGTCAGTATGGATACAAGATGAATATAAAATGGCTGATATATCACAAATTCTATCTGGTGATAATCAAACCAATGGATAAAACCACCAAGGCAATATAGTTCACATGGATTTTCATAGTTTTCCCTTAAATGCCTTATATACAATTTGCCTCAACCATTCCCTGTGGTAGCAAGTACCACATTTTCACCACTCTTTGGGTAAAGAAGTTTCTTCTGAGTTCCCTATTGGGTTTCTTGGTGACTATTTTATATTGATAGCCTCCAATTATGCTCTTCCCACACGAGGAAACATTACAAGTGGTCTCAAGTGATTAATTTAAATAGTGGCTTCAAAAAGTTCTGGAAGTTGAAATTCAGGTATTGTTAAGGAATCAAATTGATATTCAAGGTATCTGAATAATCCAGTGTCACAGATTCAACTCAAATGAAAGTCACTTACTTATTTATACACACAACTGGAATTGTCTGAAGTCTAATTTAGAGAGTTATCTAAATTTGCAAACAACAGAACAAAAGTAAAATGGTTATGGATGAGTTATGCCAAAAACGGATGTACCTCTCTTGTTACAATTTCTAGAGCTGGTGGAATCTATTTTTTAAAATTCTTTTTACAGGATGTGGGCATCACTGGCTAGGCCAGCATTTCTTACCCATCCCTAATTATCCTCAAGGAGGTGGTGATAGTAGTCATGGTGAACTACTTTCATGAACTGCTGTAGTCCATGTGGTGTGGGTACATTTACAGTGCTGCTAATAACCACAGTACTACTCCTGAAGTCACAAAAAATCCAAAACCTCAGTTAGAAATCTAACATGAGATCATCCAGCTCTTCAATGGTCTATTTTATGTTATTAATCCCAGAATTTGCTCTCCAGTTAGAAGAACAATCTTTCAAGATTAAGGAAGTTGAGATGAGGCTTATGCGGAGCATAAACACTGGCACAGACTGTAGGCCAAAGGCTTTAAGTTCATGAAGTCCACAGTTTTCTTCCACAAAGGTCCATCGCTCTGAGAATCAATCCTGATTTGGCCAGTATAGTAATACTCAATTAACTACAATTCATTCTTAGTTTTTCAGAGTATTATCGTACTGGTTGACAAAGCTGGACTGAAAAGTGAAGGTGCCTGTGATCAACTGCAAAACCAGTCTTTGACCAAAATATTTTTTAATGTCAATATCTTGCCCAGGAAAAAAGGGACCTTGTCAATTAGCTCTGCTATCCCAGGCATCTGGAAAACCTGTAAAGGTATTTGCTCCATATAAATCTGAAAGAGAGTAGCTTCTCTCTTTCAAATTCATTCTCCAACCTGATGTGGAAAAGTATAAGGCTTCACCTGAAAGTCTTGTGCAAAACAATCCAATTTTCACTGAGTCTGTATTGAACATTACAAGCTACATTTAAAAAAGTGATTTGACAATTTTTCTATGGTTTGTTTTCACTGCAAGTACCAGGGACTCAAACTCTGGCATAATTTCGAAAACAAGCAGCAGGCCCATTCAAAGTGACCATCCATGGTCTTCAATTTTCTTTCAGTCCATTGTTAAATGAGTCAATAATTTCTCATTCATGAGGTTACAGGTTTATCCATTATACAGTTTTGGATCGGAGGTGAGTTGCAACTACTTAACAACTTGGTAGCACTCGTCTTTCAATGAAAATGCTGTGGTACTGTACTAACGGAATGATGTCGCCTAGTCAGTAGTGTCAATTTTCAGATGAAATGCTAAAGTAAGACCAAAGACTGCCTGCTTAGGTGGATGCAAAACATGTCATGGTACCATGAGATGAGAGGGGAGTCGTTCCAGTGTCCTGGCTGATATTCCTTTCTCAAACAACACCAAAAACAGTTTATCTGATCATTCATTCATTTCCTGTTTGTTGGATCTTGCCATTTGTATATTAGCTGCTGTATTTGCCTACAGAACAATGACTGCATTTCAGAAGCAATCAATTGGCTGTAAAGTACTTTAGTTGGTCCAAAGGATGTGGTCAGATACTACATAAAAATGGCTTTTTAATAGACATGCAAATTCTACATATCGTGCAACATTCCAGCGGTGAAATGTACAACTGTGATCACAATGAGTGGATTAAGCAAGCCATGCAGATTATTGTGAATGTAGGAAGGAGCAGGAAAATGCTGTTCCAGCATAAGAAATGCACCCATGACAAAGCCCAGCCAGCATGGAAGGCTGTAAGAGATCTCTACAACTTATCACAGAGACACACAAAATGAGGCGTCACACTGCTACATTCCGGTATGACTTTGGTATTGCCATGATTCTCAATTATTCTACCTTGATAAACTTTTATCTAAGTAGGCTGATCAGTCATGGTTGAATAGTTTCACACAATAATATTGTTAGCCTAAATTTAGCTGCAAGTGAAGCGCAAGGAGAGATAATAGGGGTATCTCCAAATGATTATAGTCTAGAAAAGGTAAACGTGTATATTAGTAATTGAGGAAAACAGTTCTAGATATCCAATGTTTATGTAGAACAGATGCAAAATAAATATTCGCTTTTTCCATCGTCAGCCAGCAAGATATTTTAGATTTATTTCCTCTTTATCCTAAAGTACATACAGCTACTCTAGATATCTTTGTGTACAAACAGAATTGACTGAACTTTGCTACTCCATTTTCAGCTATCAAGAATGTTTTCCTTTCCTTCACGTACACAGCAAATACATACATTACATTGTAGTTTTTGTTCCTGTCCACATAATTACATCTCATGGGATTAATACAGTCCGCTTTGGCGGAGTCTGATTTGAGCAAGAACCACTGTGGGCAGTTTATCTTGTGAACTACAGTCTGTTTACTGCGACAATAATTTATTTCACTAGATTCAAAGTATTATTTGTGTTCCACCATAAGACAAAGTATGTGCTGTCACTTCAACAATGTCCATATGTTCACCAGCACCTTTTATTTTACAGGAAACTCGCAAAGGAGGGAGTCAGTGGAACCATTGTGGTTACCTCAGCGTTCCACACTATACATTTGAAGTTGCCATCTGTTTAGGCAAATTTTGCATCACTGAGTTTGAGAAGGGAATACAGGATGAGTCATTGATCACAGGGAAGGAAACAAAGAGATGGCGGTTGAAAAAGGGATTGCTTTATGTAGATGTACAACATGGCTATGAACTCTAAGTCACTTTGAAGTTTCAAGCTCATGGAGCTATTGACTAAATGCAAGATCGTTCACAAGGATGAAGAGGCTATTGATAACTTGTCTCACTGCACGAGGCAATTCAAGTGGGTCTGGATAGCTATAGGTTCTACCACAACTAAGACCATGGATTGGTAACCCACAGACCTAGGAACAGTTCAACTTCGCAAAGATAAGGCATACCACTACTCCATCCAGAGCCTTTCCAATGCATCGAGGGTTCACAGCAAGGACAATGATAGGAGCTCTGGCATTGACAGTTTAGAAGGTACCAAACAGCTTCGGGCTTACGAGAAAAGACACAAAAATACCAGGTCTCCATCTTTCAGTATGCAGTTGGAGACATAACTGATGATGTCCTGGCAAGACAAGGAGTTAGGAGACCTCAGCATCAAACCAGGAGATTTTGAGAGCCATTGATTACTGCTTCAGCCCCAAGCAGGGTAATTGAAAAAGCAAGAGTCATCTAAAGGAGCCAAAGGCAGGACGAATCCATCGATTCATTTATATTCATTTATTTCTTGTATAAGCTGGCGAGTAGTGTGGATACAGAGCTTTAAAACATGAGTTAACTCGTGACCACATTGTAGTCAGCATGCTCAAAAAGATGCTGTCGGGCTTTTTGCAAACTGAGGACGATTTAACATTACAGAAGGCTGAATGGTTTACAAGGCAGGTGAAGCTGCAAAAGCAGAATCAGGGTGTACTCCAGGGAGATGTTAAGGCCTGGGAGGGCTCAATCCAGTATGAAAGTCCAAATTTGGGAGCCCTGCCCACCAAAACTGTCAAAGGGGTGGGAAGAGCCTTTCCAACTATTTTAAGATGTTCTAGATGCAGCACCAAAAAACAGCATTGTAGAGGAGAATGCCCAGCAGGGGAAGCTGAATGATTTCTCGGTGGCAAGACCAGACATTTTAAACAATTCTGCAGATCTAAAGCACAATTTAAGGACAAAAGCTGGAACAAGCTTCCAAGCATTTAGAAGTCCAAGGAAATTGAAAAGATGCTGCCAAGGATACAGTGCTTCCAGCTAAGACTCATGTGTTATGACTCTACAACAGAGTACATGCTGGGGAAAGGTCGGACAATACATTATTGAGAGCTACAGTTGACCAGGCTACCCAACAAGACTTAACGCTCATCTAAGGTGGAAGCATATTCTTAATCAATGACAAGTACTCAACCAGCCTCTACAAATAAATTGAGAGAGATTAGAAGAGCCCAGTTGAAGGAAAATGGAATGCAGTCACAACAGAACATACTGTCAAGATGGTTGGCCTGAATATGTCTCAAGCAATTGGGTGTTAAGACAATATCATGAACCACAATAACATCTGATGATTGGTGACAACCTTTCTAGTCTTCCATGAAAGGCTGGTAAACTCCACAGAGGTCACTTCAGCATTACCAAATGGAGAGCACAGGTGCAACAATCTGTATGGTGGCCTGGAATTTGGAAGCCATAAAATAACTTATTTCAATGTGCCAAACTTATGCCATCAACAGCCAAGAACCAAAAGAACCATCAACATTTCTGTCCAGACCTTGCAAAGGTTAGGAATGGATTTATTTGATTTCAGGAAAAAAATCTTATAGTCACTGACCATTACTCTCGCTGGTTGGAAATCAGCAGACCCCATACCACAACCGCGGAAGCTGTGGTAAAACCTTTGAAACACATTTATTCAGAAGGTAGTCTCGGTCAACAGTCCACAGTTTATAAACGAACATTTCCGACCATTCGCAGCTGAATACGGATTTCACCCTGTGACCAGTTCGCCACACCATCCACAGGCTAATGGAGAAGCAAAGCAAGGTGTGAAAAATATCAAAATGTTGATGTAAAAGAACTATGACCTAAAATTAGCCTTAATTATAGGGCAATGCCATTAAATAATGGCTTCTTGCCAGAATTACTGATGGGGAGTGAACATTGTACTTATCATGAGACCTTGGATGTATATAGCTCTAAATAAATAGTTCCATGGAAAACTAAATACTGACTATCTCCAAGACACTCCTAGAGTAAGTGAAACCTCACTGAGCCAGAAAATAACACAAGTAAAAGGAAACAAGCCAAACCACTTCCTAAACAATCATATGTCTACCTCTTTCAAGGGGAATATTGTGCAAGTTGCAACACACTACAATCATTTTGTCTATTTACTCCAGCTTACACTGCAAGGCAGTAAAGTAATCCAAATGCTAAAGGTTTTCTCTGTTATATTCCTGCCTTAAATTGCAGGAGCTTTCATTTGGGAGGGTGGGGGGAGAGGGGAGAAGAACAGAGAAGAGATTTGTAGGTTTGACAGAAATGTCAATCACATTTAGAGAATAACCTCTGTCTCTTGGAAACTAAATCTGCATTGTCTTGCTTTCCAAAAAAAATTGATGATGGCTTTTATTCAAGCAATGCCACCTGATTCAAAATTAGGATTTTCTCACCAGTTGGTGTTACATGCCATTACTGAACTTGAAACATGCTGTTTTGTATCAGAAAAGGAAATGTAATTTTGGTGATGTAGATGTGGAATGTAAACTTGATCAAAGTGCCATGTCTTGTTGGCCACTGCTGCATTGAAACTTAATGAGATCACTTTCATGCAAGACCGCTGTTGAGAAATTACTCTGTAGCTGAAGTTCTTGTTTCATAAGCTGACTGCAATCTAACACCAAATTCCTGCCAAGACATTTTATCTTAACATGCTGCTCTTAGCTGTGGTCCAGGTAGTTGACCTGTGACACTCTCTCTGCACAGGCTAAAAACAAATGCTGGATCTGCCACCTACAACTCAGGTTCCATGGCCACGGTCTACTGCTGCTCTTCCTTGCTCTATTACATATTTAGCAAAGGCAGAAACCCATGCTGCAAAGTTCAATGAACTATCAGAAGAGGGTAAAATTCGTGGACTAAAATCACTTGTTCTGCTTACTATTGTAACCTCATCAGATAAATCTGATGTTTTGTCAACTTTGAAGTGGGAGATATTAATAACATGGGAATGAAGCAAATCCAGAGTCAATACCTGGTTAATGCAAATGTATAAAACTACCGCTCTTTTATACATATTTACAGCATGCTAGCTGTAATGCAGAGATCAAATTAAATCCCCAAGTGATCATCTCATCCGAGACTCCTTAAGAGTGATTGATATTAGAGTAAGATAATTTGCATTCCGTAGTGTTCTGCTGTTGAGTTTTACAGAAAACAGAAGTAACAAGATACCAGGAGGTTCAGCTGAATATTATGCACTTCACATCCTGCTCCAACAATACCACATGGAGTCTGAGTATTTCAATTTCCATTTCTTACAAAAACAGTCTATGATGAAAATTGTGGCTGTTTTCAAGATTTGTGAACTTAGGTGTATTTAGAAAGACCCCTAGCCTGATCTCAAATGCCTGTGAATAAAAGATCCCAAAAGAATATCAAATATGATTTGGAGTATTTCACTAGTATACCCATGACCATCGTAAGGCAGATTTCTGTGCAATTATGTTACAGTTTGTAAAGATAGCCAAATACCAACATACCATGGTTATGGATAGCTGAAATTCAGCACCATCATGAAATGGTAGCCAGTGGAAATCCTAAAGGGAAACACTTACGCTTTCAATTGGTTGTCAGCATTCTACAAAGTAATAGTATACATCTTCCTGGGAAGGGTACATGCTTCATAACTATTGTGAAATGTAGCCAGACATCTGGTTGAACTAATATGTTAACGAGAATTGTTTTAAATTATCCAATTTTAAGGGAATATTTCAAAAAAGAGTCCACAAATAGGAATATTCTTCTTTTGACTGCAATTACCTGACACTGAAAATTAATTTTTAAAAACTTACCTGTGCCAATTAATTACTTTCCAAAAGCTGTTCCAAATCGGAAGATGGGTGGGGCTATAATAGGCTCTTGCACTCAGGCTTGAAATGCTTTGGCACCTAAGAGTTATGACAATGCAGATGTGCTGGATTCATTATCCAACACCCTCTGGACTTGTTGAGCCAGACCGTGCAAATCATTGGTTTTTAATAACTGAAAGCTACCCTCCTAGTAGTTAGTATATTTACATTTTTCTTCACATGAATCAGAAACAAATAAAAAACAATTTCAAATTTACAGTTAGGATACTAAGGTGAAATTAAACTATCAAGATAAACTGAAATAAAAGACAAAAACATTGTTGGAAACATTCAATCAGTCAGACAACATCTGTGGAGAGGGAAGGAAGGGTTAATATTTCAGGTCTTATGACCCTTTGTCAGAATGATAACGGGTCAAGAGGGTTTCTAATGAAGGATCATAAAACCTGAAACATTAAACCTGCTTTCCTCTCTCCAGGGATGTTGCCTGGCCAGAAAGTTTCCAGTTTTATTTCAGATTTCCTGCGTCAGCAGTATTTTGCTTTTACCATATTAAAAACTCTCCTTTCATCTATTTACTATCTCCTAAGGTAGTAGTTACACAAATCGGGTTGTAGTTTTCAGGAGAATTAACTTCATTAGCTCAGTTTTGATGGTAACAATCCTGCAAAACTGATGAGTTGAATTTATACTGTGGAAAATTAGTAAAAAGTATCAAAATAAATAAATTAACATTCTATAAAATGATAAAGGAATTTCATATGAAAGCAATAGTGAGTTCATTACCAATATCATACACCAGAATTTCAAACAGTTAAGTTGGAATTACTATGAAGTAGATGTTTTAGTGCAAGATTTCTTTAGAAAAAATATTCCTTTCTGCATTTGATCTAAATAAAAGTACTTACATTGTCAAAAAATCCACAACGAAACCAAAACTCAAACACATAGCATTCAAAGCCTTCTTTACAAATATCTAAAATATATTAGTTTAGTATAAAGGTTGACCTCCGCTCTAACTTAGCAATTTCAAAACTTATCCACATTTCTTTCTTAAAAACAAAAACTTCATCACAAAATATTTGTAATTTACAATGCTTAAATGGCCTTCAGTACCTGATCAGGACAATATACCTTTATATGTTCAAAACAACACACAGACTTTGCATTTTTAAAAATACATTCTTGAAGGAAACTTTTTTTTTTAATTCTAAGGAAACTACAAATTATGGTGCACAAAATGGAGTATAAAACTATGTGCTCAGAGTGCAGCTTATAGGTTACCATTTATATCTTGATATATTCTAGATAAATTTAACCAACAAATCAGTAAATATGGTAAAATAGTCACTTAAGACAATCTGAATGGTGTAAAGAATGCTAGCATGGAAAAAAGCTAGACAAATATATATTATCTAATTATCTTCCCCCTGAGGAATCACAAGTATACTATTCTACAGGAGCTTTGTGCACTAATACTTCACAACTGCTCAATAAGTCAATTTGAAGAGATACTCCCCATTCCATATAATTTGCCAATTTGAGAAGGTATTCTACATGTGCAGATTTTTAAACTGCCGCTCTTTAATTGCTTGAGATAGCTCCAATGGGTGGTTGAAGACAACCAATCAGCCCTTTGTATAAATTTTACTCATCAATTTCACAGATGGAACTTCCAACAAATTGTGTGACGTGCAGCCAGCAGGGCTGCAGCAATGCCAGGTGGATGCCCAAATATGAAAGCTGACAAAAAACAGGCAACTTATCATCTGCTGCAGCACCAGCTCATCTGATTGTGTGTTTTCAGGTTATTGCATGCAGTATTTACTCCTCACTCCTGAACCTGCACGCCCACATTGGTGTTGAGAGCCACAGGTTCGATACCCCTGACTGTATCCTCTGCAGAATAAAACAGTAACTTTTGCCATCTGCCTAAGTCCTTGCTTACAGGTGATGTTTCAATGCAGATTAGAAACATTGTCCCAAAATCTTGGCTTTCAAGCATTACTGAGAGCACAAAGTTTTGTCCTAAATAAAGACATCTTAAAAGTGGATTTTACGTAGGAGAATACTAGTGATTTTTAAGGTAGTGTTTAAACAAACTACATCACAATTACTGTGGCAATTTACACAACAGCATAACAGAATTATCAGTTCTAGTGCTCCAGCCAGGATTTTTACAGTAAGGTGTATCTGGCACAAAAATTATTATAACCCAGAACACACAACCAAACATCCTAAAATCTGTTACTTAACAGTTAATAAACTAGTAGGAAAATGGAGGAGTGGTTACAAGTGTGATTAATGAGAGTAGAAAATATTCAAATGAATGTGGGTGCACAAAGCTTATTGAAAACCATGTTAGACTATTCTACTGAACACTAACTGGAGCACTGATGCATCGGCATTTTTCACATGCAGACATCTCAAAGATACAACAGTGTAAAAATATTAAAATATTCAACACAGTCCTTAAATAAGAGTTGTAGCCTCCAGTGACCTTCCTAGTATTGCATCAAGGAAATACACTGCTAAGTATCCAGCTTGTTACATGCAAGTCTTCGTTGACGAAACATGTGTGAAAGAGACCAGTCTTCTACAGGAGTTCTGAGTTCCCCATTTTTGGTGAAATGAGAGACTAGGGGAGTAGACTTGTATATTTGCCACATTTTGAGAAAATTAAAATAATTACTTCAAAAGAAATTACATTAAAATACAAAAGCTTTGGTACACTCGGTAAATGTTCTGAGTAAACTTTACGCAAGTATATACATATTTATATATATATATTTATATATATATATACACACACACACACAGAAGATGAGCTCTTCCACATATGCCTTTAGTATTTAGTGATGAGCCAAAAGCAGTGCACTAAAGCATTTGTATGTGAAATGAAAATATGCAGTTATGATAACCAATAAATTAAAAAAGTGGGCTAAAAAGCAGGCTTCCTGCAGAAATATAAAATGGACTGTGATAGCAAGAGAAGGTGATGGGATGATTAGTTCAAATACAAAAGAACAAATACAAACAGATGGACAAAGACACAGGTCCACTGAGGAATCTGGTACGAGGTTTGCTACTAGATTTATAGGTCACTCTCTCTGACGTTTGGTGGAAAACCGTCCAGCCTGCGAATGAATATAAAGGGGAAAAAAACAAGACACTCGTAAAGTACATACAGCAGTGACTCGAAATCGTAATTAATTTAGCTGGGTGGATTTAGCATCCACAGCTTACTACTAATACAACAATGAAAGAATTTTAGTTAAAATTGATCATGTGCAAATAAATGCAATGAGAGGAAAAAAATCAAAGTTTAATTTTTATGTCACAAGATTTATGATGAAAGATTACTGAAAATTTACTCACTACTTAAAGATCTGCTATAAAGTAGTGCGCCATGTTGAATAAATTTGCAATCAGCTCCCTCATATACAATTACAGGTAGAGCTACTTTGGAATCAAAGCAATGCTTATAAAATTAGTTAAAGTGAAAAGCTATTATATTGCTTCATTACTAAAATTTTAGAGAGTTTATAAATACCGACTTATTTCACATAATCACAGAATTGTTACAGAACAGGAGGAGGCCATTCAGCCCATCATGTCTGCACCAGCTCTCCGAATGAGCAATTCAGTGTAATTCTCTCACCTTTTCCCTGTCACCCTGCACATTCTTCCTTTTCAGATAACAGGTTATTTCTATTTTGAATACTGTCAGGCAGTGCATTCCAGATCTTAACCAGTCCGTGTGTGAAAAAGCTTATTCTCATGTTACTTTTGCTGATTTTACTTCAAATCTGTGCCCTCTCATTCTCAATCCTTTCACGAGTGAGAATAGTTTCTCCCTGTCTACTCTGTCCAGACCCCTCATGATTTTGAACACCTATCAAATCTCTTCTCAGCCTTCTTTTCTCCACTGAAAATAGTCTTAACTTCGCCAATCTTCCTTCACAACTGAAGTTCTTCATCCTTGGAACCATTCTCATGAATCTGTGTAAGTGTTTAATTCTAACATCATTCAAAACAAGATGTGAACCACTTAACAGACACATTTTGCACTGTATTTGGTTCTTCCATTATTTCTCTGAACAGAGTAATCCTCAGGTTCTTCTGAAAAAGGAACTACATATTTGTTGTTTTCTTATTGCAATGACTTAAAGACATTTTATTGTCAATGCTTACTTAATATTTAGCATAGGGACTGTGAAATTGTCAACAGTTTAGTAGTAGCATGTGGGGACTGACTCAGAAGGTTATGGGTTTAAGCCATATTCTAGATAGGAGTGCGCTATATTGTCTCATCTGAAAGATGGCACCTCTGACAATGAAACAAAGTCCTGTGTGTCTTTTCTAATACAGTTAAGGACCCCAATGCAGGGAAGTTCTTCAACATTTATCTCTCAAACACCACCACCACCAATAGAGATTACCTAGTCATCTGCCTCATTGTTGTTTGTGGGAACCTGTTGGCAATCATATTTGCCTACAAAGCAAGCATGGTGACAGTTCAAAAGTAATTTATTGGCCATGAAGTGCTCTGAGGTATCATGAAAGGCACTATATGAATACAAGTTTTTTTTGCTCTTTGAACATATTGGAAAAAGGTGCATTAATAGTAAATGGTTCCTGTCATTAGATGCAATTAAGATTAGATTAATATAACATGCCCATCATATGATGGAAAGCTATATTGCCCAGATTCTGCACCATAGCAGTGAGTTATTCAATTTACCTGTAAACACTACTTAATTAATCATTGTTACACCATACAATCCTGAACATTATCAACTAGCAATATTTATAGTTTTACTAAAATATTATTGTATCATTTAATTAGCCAGAGTATTCCCAAAGGTGATCATGGTTATGGATTATAGCAAATCTAGTATTTCCCAATTGACTAGTTCCTAATATTGGAATTATCAGCTGCAAATCTATAATCTTGCTGTTCTGTACTGTCTTGTATTCATACACCAATTCAATGTGTTGCTGAAACACTATATTGTTAGTGTCATAGCAATATCTGCTCAGAGACTACAGTTTTATTCAAGATTAGGCACTATATCATAGCAGACATTTATGATTGTAACTAAGTACTACTATACACAATATTCAGTAATATGAACAAGTAAATCAACATCTTGTTTTAATTATTTCAGTAAATTGGAAATTTACACTAAACAGCTCTTTAAAATTAGCCCAATTTTGCTTTGCTTGAGCATTCACAATATCCTCTAGGACATAAGAGCTAATAAATCACTGTGGAGTTTATAAACCAATACCGTGTTAGTGTTAGGTAGTATAACTGCAACTATAACTATTAAACTGTAATAGAACGATTAAACTGTTTGCTTGAACAGAAGCCATGTCTGACCATTAAAAAGTACATATAACCAACAAGATAACCAGAGCTGGAAACATTAAAACACACAGTATAATGATTTTAAGTTTGGAACGCTATGGTACCTGGACTTCTACCTTAAACCTAATTAACCTTGCTGATCCTTGTTTGGCTTTTTCAAAATAAGCTTTGAAAGGACATTTTGTCATGATAACATAGCAAAGAAGCTTTATATATATATATAAACTTAAAAGATGGTGAAAATGTTAGCATGATAGTGTAAAAACTTTCCTTCCCCTAGATTTGAATGCTGGAAGACCTTCAGATAACACGGTGGCTATTTTTAATCACAACTACCACTGTGCAACATGCATCCAAAAACAGAGAGAAGAAAATATTCCACAAGCCTTGGAAGAAATTCATTTACCATTTATATCAAGGTTATCATATTTATTCCAGTATAAGGTTAAATTTTTTTGTGGAGAAGTTATTTATTACATTTTGATGATAACATTGCCTGATTAATTTGCATTTGAAACATAACAGCTGGAGGTAACATGGTTGCTATCATAATTTACTATCAAGGGTCCTTCCATAATACTAAAATAAGTTGCAAAAATAAACCTGTGCTTTATTAATTATAAATCACTAAACTGTAGAATATACATTCAAATCAGATATATTTTAATATATCACAACTTTACACCAGGTAACATCAAAAGCAAATCTTACAATGCTTATATATTTTCAAATTTTCTGGTTTTAAATGTGTGTATATATATTTTTTAAATGCTAGCAAGCATTTAGTCTTTGAAAAATTGGCATTTTAATCCTTAGGACCAGCAAAGGGAAAGACTGGGTAACAATTTTCCATTTTAATTGAGCCAGAAGCACCAACCCTCAGCCCAAGTTGAATCATCCAGACACACTACTGCACTGTGGGCAAACAGTGAATTAACTTGCTTATTTCTATTTTTAAATGTACAAACAGACTCCTTCCCATCTTCAAAATGTAGACTGGGGTTCAGACGGATGAAAGACAGGAGAGAAGCAGGAAGTTTAAAAGTTTTGCAGAACACAAGTAAAATATGATATGTTTGATTAGGCAGGAGAGAGATAAAAATCAAACAGAAAATGTAATGGAAAGGAGAGAGGGCAAGCTGAATTAGTATTTTAAAATATTTTAAATAAGTAGTTTTATTTTTGTAGTTTACCCTTGAGAAGGTCTATTGAACAAGATCAAAGTAGGAATGTAAAAATATGTTTGGCCAATAAAGAATCCAATTTCCTTGGATCTGGCAGCAGTATACATATTAATTAAAAAGTTAGTTTTCATATTTTAAATCATTTTTCACAACTTAATGTTATCTTTTAAATGTTTACATGTATTCCCATTTAAATTCATTACATTATACTCTAGATTGTATATTCCTATGATTTGCCAATTGTGCATTTGTGTCACAATGTGAGCACAGCCTTCAAAGGATCATGGACCATTTTGCAAAAGCAGCTTAAGGTTAAGACAGAAATACTCCACCAAGCATCACCAAATTCTGACTATACCATACCTACTATAACTATCAATAACACCATCCTGAAGGCTGTAGATAACTTCACCTATTTTGGAAGCTCAATCTCCTAGAATGTCTACATTGATAGCAAGTTGGCAAATAGAATTGCCAGAGTAAACTCAGCACTTGCCTGTTTGCATAAGAGACTGGAGAAAACGAGGCATCAAACTTACAAATAAACTTGAACAAAAACAAAAATACCTGGAAAAACTCAGCAGGTCTGAAAGCATCTGCGGAGAGGGATACAGTTGACGTTGAGTCCGAATGACCCTTCATCAGAACTAGAATCAGAATTACAACAAAACTTGCTGTGTACAAAACTGCAGTAATACCTACATTGCTCCTGCCTGAGAGACATGGACTACCTACTTTTTAAAAAAATTCATTCATGGGATGTAGGCATTGCTGGCTAGGCCAGCATTTATTGCCCATCCCTAATTGCCCTCAAATGGTGTTGGTGAGCTGCCTTCTTGAACTGCTGCAGTTCAATGAAGAATCCAATTTCCTTGGGTCTGGCAGCAGTACACATATTAATTATAAAATTAGCTTGCACATTTTAAATCCTTCTTCACAACTTAATGTTATATTTTAAAATGTATTAAGCAATTGGACAGGTTCCACATGAGATGCACTCGAAATGTCATGGGCATCAAATGGGAAGACAAAATGCCCAGCATTCAGGTATTTAAATCAGCAGAAATATTTGGAATTGAAACACTCATCATCAGAGCTGAGCTCACATGTAGAGTGTATAGCACATATGACTGATAAAATCCCTAAGGCGGTTGTGTATTCACAACTTAAACTTGGACGCCGTCTGCTAGGTAGGCTGAGATTAAAGTTCAAGGACTCCTTGATGGCGAACCTCAGGAAATATGGCATGGCCAGCACAGACTGGGAGATAAATGCACAAGAAAGAATTATCTCAGGAGCAATCGCAAGTAGTGGCACTGTTTCCTTCGAACAGCAAAGAATACAGACAGCAAATGACAAAATACAAGCTAGAAAGAATGGGTAATCCCAACAAAATCGACAATTCATCCTTGCCCACACTTTGGAAAATCGTGAAGGTATGCAATCGGGCCCCATAATCATGTTAGAACATACAGCAGAAGGCGCTACGTTGTGCAAGAAATGGCCATCTTTGATAAAGAAAGGAAACCAATAACGATATAATCAGGTGCCTAAGTTTAGGGTTGTTAAGGGAGTTACGCAGTGCTTTTTGCTTGTTTGGGAATAGTTAGTGAAAAGGCCAAGGTTATTCCTTGGCTAGGGTTACATGAGAAGGGGAATAAGGTTCACCAGGCAGTGGGCTAAGAATGTTGTAGTGGGCTACAAGTATTGAAAGAACATGTGACCTGTCTGAAGTGTTACCCCAGGTCGGACTCCAGCTGGAATGCATTGGCTATTAACAGTAAAGGTACCCATATTTCTTGAGGTTGCCTAACCTCACATGCAGTCCATGCTCTGATTGGCAGATATCTCACTGGTACTTTGTCCATATTGTGAGCAGAGTTATTGGGTTAATGCACAAGATAATTCACTCAATTTCTGGGGAGGACTAAAAGCAGGTTCGGAGATTAACCCTTACAACTTCCACCTGCAGAAAAATCCTCCAATGCACGGTCATCCTAGACAATTTCAGAACATTTTTATAGCATCT
Source organism: Carcharodon carcharias (assembly GCF_017639515.1). Classification (NCBI taxonomy): domain Eukaryota; kingdom Metazoa; phylum Chordata; class Chondrichthyes; order Lamniformes; family Lamnidae; genus Carcharodon; species Carcharodon carcharias. Next base: position 34,840,324 of record NC_054473.1, read on the forward strand.
TCCAAGACTCAGCACTTTCCAAAGGGCTTCACAGTCAACGAAGATGAGTGCTGGTAACATTGTTAGCGCAAGAGTACACTCATGCACATATTCTGAGTAAGTACCAGCCTCCAGTCCTTCAGGACAGAAGTCTTGGAGACCAGAAGAGCTCCCATTGAACTTGCCAAGTTCTTTTACTCGACCCTTGATGCTGCCCAGCAGTCACAGGCTTAGAGATTTTGTTCATCGCAGGAGGATCTAGCATTTTTTTTTTTAAATAAAAGGCAATGCAACTTCAAGCAAAAGTCACAATGCTTAATGTAAACACATATTGGTGTAATGTCCACAAAACAAGAATTTTTGAACAGCTGCGTACAAGCATAGGCATGCAAAATGTAATAGCAAACTCACATATAAGGCAAAGACAATTGGTCCAACAGTACACTGTAGTTAGATACTGAGTTAAATTAATCATTTGTGCTGCTTCTCTAATTAAGTACCATACTACCTAGTCACCATTTACATTTAGAGACCTTGTCGATCACCATCAATTTCCTGTGCATTTTTTTTTTTGCAGGGTGCACATGATCCAGTCAGATGTTTCCACCAATCACCATGAATAGAATTACATATCCCGCTCTGCATCTACCCTGATATTACAGCCAAGATTCTACACTTAGTTCGGAAAAGCGACAGTTGCAAACCCATTATTTTCACATAACACTACTACTAATCTGTCATATAAAACTAGGTGCTTAACATGTTTACAGTTAACTTTCATAAGCAAAATTAAGTACTAGTTTCTCCAGAATTTATACTTCTGTCTACAATGATCTCATTCTTTCTATTTGTATTTATGTCAGCAGAAAACTGCAGTCGATGAACCAGAGCTTTCCCAAGGTCAAGCTGAATTTAAGCTACTGCCGCACTTATACTGCAAATTCTGCATCGGTGCAAACTGCATTTGAATATCTATCTATATATAAGTGACAGTTCACTCATGGATATAGCTTTGATCCAATTCCTGAGCATATTAAAGCTAAGAGAGTCATTTTACAACCATTTTGAGTTTACACTGAGTGCAGTGTAACTTCAACCTGAGTGCGTGAAAGTGTGCGTGGAGTCCATCATGGAAAACTGCAGCTTGAGAAACAGGTCTTGTGCCCTGAGCATTTGGTTTTTCCTTTGGGTGGGCAAATGAAAGAGGTGAGAGCAGAAAAGAAGGACAATGTGTAGCAGTTCAGTAGTGTAGCTAGATTAATGGATTACTGGTAATGTATTCCAGTAATCATTAAAAGGGTATTTTGCAGCTACCAAGTTTCAAGTGATTTTCTTTTGAAGTGTGAAGTAGTACATTCAATTTCATCAATAAGTTTTCCACATTTTAAAACGTGGTTTAGAATCAGAACTTATTGTGCGTATATTGTTTCTCAGGCCAGATATTTGGATCCTTTTCAAAAATAGCACTAAAGTTTTGGAACTGAAATATGAGAATGGTAATTTTAATGTTTTCTGTATCAAGCATCAGCAGAAATAGTTTTCTTGTATTTCTGATTGCAGTACTTTGCTGTTAATTTGCTACACGTATATTCCTTCAGTGGCAAGGCTGAGAAAGCATGATTAGGCAGCATGAACAGCCAGGGTGAATTATGTGTATACTGTATACAGACAGCAGTAAATCAAAAGTCTAATTCTTCCCTTATCATTAATCACATTGCTTTTTGTTATGCTTAATGAAAAATGCTTGAGGTGAGGTGAGTTAATAGTTTGTAATGAGCAAAAATACTACACCATGTGTGGAAAAGGGTATCAGGTGCAAAATCTGCAAGTTCTTGTATAATAATGTATATAGATTGCATTTACAGAATTGGAAAAGAGTAAAACATACATTTTAATACTAGAACAGATAATTGCTAGTTTTGAATTGAAGTAAAATGAAATATTGAACATCTCCTGTTCCAAACTCTTGACCGAGACTCATTCATTTCCCAAGCAGCAGAGAGATTTCTAGCTTTCTACATATCTGATGGATGGAAAAGAAACTGGCCATGACTGGCTGCATGTGAATCAAGCAGATCAACTGCTAGGATAACTAAGAAACAGGGTGGCATTTCTGGGACCAACAGTGAGCGGAACTGCTTAATTTTCTCCATGTAAAATCATCATAAAGGCTAGGATGAATAAATGCTGCATAAAATAAATTATAAGCTGGAACAATTCTAAAATCTTGCTATATTTAAAACACCAGGTGTTTCTAATTGTAAAATTCACACATCATAAACACACTGGAGAAGATTTCAAAGCCCTCGGGAATTGGGACAGTAGGGGAGTTATTAAGTAGCTGGTGAATTGTTTACTCTTTGCCGCCATCTTTCTGTTGGATGGAGTAGGGCTGAATTAGATAGGACCCACACTAATCTATGCAAATCAGAGTCCCATGTCATAAATAGGACTCCAAAGCCATTTTATATGGACAACTGGACAAAATATCTGCTGTGGATGTTCTGATTAGTAAATCTTGGCAGTACAGAAAACAATGCCTGAAAAAAAAAAGCTAAAATTCTTTTTTGGGACCAGGACGAGCAAAAGTGCTCCTCTTATTTCACAAGAATAACTGACTGCTATCACCTAGGCTCTCCTCCCTTTCCAACTGCAACTCATCACCTACCTTCTTTCTGGCAGGGCTGACAGATTGTGCCAGAGTTAGCAAGCTGCACTGGAACAACCATTTGTAGTGTGCAGCTTACCATATCTCCCACTGACACTACTGGGTGGCTGATTGGCATGCATTGCTGCTTGGCCATCCTATAGTTACCTATCCTACTAAATGTTTGCTTGTTCTGGATAAATATTTTCAACACTCTTTACTATCTCATTTACCCTTCAGTCGGTTCTTTAAAGGCAGGAAAGCTTGTTTCTCAAGCAACTCCTTATAATTCAATTCTCTAATGTTATGGATCAATCTTCTAGCCCTTCTCTGAATTTCCTCCAAGGTTCAATGTGCTTTTTGGTTATATTGTTCAGCATTCAATTTGCTGTATTGATTGTTGTTCTTCATTAACTGAACATGTTGAGCATCAGGACAATTCATTCTTGAGCATCTCAACATCATTCACACTTTTATTGTCCAATTTCTTATGTCGTATACTTGGCCATATCAAATCTTAACTGCCATTGACCTGGCAACTTATTTGCAACAAGGCCCAATTATTTTTGCAATTCTCAAGGACGGTTTCCTAACATAACGTAAAAAGAAATTTGGTAAAAGCTGGTATTTAATTTTGCATACCATGTTAAAATCTAACAGATTTTCAGTAACCAAAATGTGCTCATTATGGTACCATATATTTAATAAACTGTTAATACAGTTACCTTGGCCAATGTCTCCTTGTGCAGCACCTGCTGTATCACTAATAAAGCCTGAATAAACATCGTCAGAGGATAAAGAGGGCTTGATAGAACAGGGCTGTTGTGTCTGCACTGCCTGAGATTGAGCAAGTTCTGGTGTATCGCAGCTACATGGGTCACCTTGAGCTGTAGAAATTGTGTAATTATCTGGTTGAAGACCTGGGATAGGAAAGAGAGTGCATTCTAAGTACCCAAATGACTCCACAATATTGAGAAAATTGCAAAGTCATCAAGATGGCTTGCCTTATTAAAAGATATATTAAGCTAAACATCTGCACCAGAAAAGCTTTTTTGTTTCCATTCGGCAATCCACTATAGATAGTTCCTTAAGAAACAATTAGGTTTAATACAAGAGACAAGTATTGATACCTCGCCACGTTCATCGGGGTGCACGATTCTTCGCAAAGTTAACAGAATGTTAACGTTTTTAAGTTGAAACATTTTAATTCTTGATTGATGAACTGTTCAATCAAATATGTGCACTCACTAATATTGGAGGCTGTATTCTTCAGTGACTGCACTAATGGATTTAGTAGCTTGCAAGCTTTTAGTTTGTTCTTGCTGGGTCTCCGTCGTCTACCTGTCGGTGGTACAGCTTGCAAGAATCCTAAAGCTGTTGGTAAAGGTTTCCCTAAACGTCTGTACAATTCCTCTATTTCATGTCTTTGATGAACTTGAAGTTCTGAGATCTCTTTCATGTGTCTAGGAGAGAGGAATTAAAATGTCTTAAATTTTATAACAAAATCACATGAAGTTCTGCTACATTGGTTAACTATAAAGGTTTTGTTAATTGAGCATTTGAGCACATAAATCAACGCAGACTTGAGAAATTAACTGTACATGTGCAAATTAACCTGCATAAGTTGATGTGTGCATTAGATGCCAACAAAATTATAGCATGTTAATTTATTCTATTTGCATCACAAATATATTTTTTTCTATTTTTTGTATTGATTGACTCAAAAGGGTGTTATTGCAATTTCCAAAATAATATACAGACTAGTAATTTATCAAAGAAGACAACGTATACTTGAACCCAAGTATGGACAAACACACTTTTCTCGTAGGGTCTGTAGTTCTTTTTTCATGTCAGCATCTTCAAATTCAGAGTCATTGTCGCTGCTCATATAAGATGACTGGGAAGGAGATGCAGAATTAATAGTTATGGTTGGAGGAGCTGTTGCTTGACCATGTACAAGCTCAGTATTCTGCCCATCAGTCTTCAACAAAGCAGCTGATTTTCTTGGTAAAGGAAACTCTCCAGCTGCGCTTGTCTGATTGCAAATAACTGATGTTTGAATAACGTTTGGTTGTGTATTGAATGGCTCATCAGAGTCTGAAGATGGATGACTGAGAAGCATAACTTCCACAGGAACAGAGGTTTGAGTTCGAATTACCAAAGGCTTTAAATCGGGACTAGTGGGAGATTCATTTGTATAAAGCTCAGGAGGTGCAGAATATCTATTGCGACATGGGTATTTTAAAGTCACTTCGTCTTTTGTACTGATAACTGAAAATCTGCCAATAGTGTTGATTCTTGTAATGGACAGCAGCTTATTTTCCGTTTTCTCTCTCTTTGGGTCATTTTCACCATTTGCTAATGATGGACATAATAAATTTCCCCCTGGTGGATCTGGTGCTTCATTTGGCTTAGCTTCACTTTTTGCATAATGGTCAATTTTATGAACAATGTCCTGAGATGCTGGAACAACCTGAAATAAATTAGTGAACAATCTTATTCACAAGATCAGCACCATTCTTTAGAGAGTGGGTCTCTGACACACTAGCATGCTTTACTATAATAATGCTTGTTTTATACAATTTTGAGAAAATGCAAAACAGCATTCAACTCTTACTAATCTATCTTATATATAACAATTTCCTCTTTTCCCCTACAAGCTACTGGTTATCAGATATACAGGAGAGCCCAAAGTTTACTTCACTTAGGCCTCATTGAATTAAACAAGCTGGTTAATAGCCAGCTTTATTTGGAAAATGAAGGAACTCTGTTATTCTGAAATGAATCCTTCTCAGAAGGAATTACATTTTATTCACATGAGAAATTGATCTGGCAAGTGATACGTACAGGTTAAATAATTAAATCTGCAATGTACATATTTTCATTGGACCTTTAATATGAGGGAAACCAGTACATCTGTCCATTCTCTATCCAGTAATTCTCTTCCAAGCAGCTGGAAATCAACACCTGTAAACTTCCATTTGTTTTTCATGCGAACTATATGTTTGACTGACTATCTGGAAAAATATATCTGGGCCAGATGTCCATTTGCACAGCTGGTCAGTTTAACACAATATTTTGCAATCTCCCTTTTTTAAACACAGCATGGAGGATCGAATGCAAAAAATTGATCTGATTTCTTACACGGAAACAAAACGAGTTACAACTTACTTGAAAGGGGAGGGGAGGGCAGGGGAGAGAGAGAATGAGCATGAGTATACATGACTGCATATGAGCTAAGGGTTGAGGAGAGAGAGTGAGCAGGATATAAGTGGGGAGATGAGTGTGTAAGGTGAGGTGGTGGTGGTGGTGGTGGTGGTGGGGGTGGTGGAGGGGGGGAAGCAAGAGAGCTTGGCCAAAAGAGGAGATATATCACATCTTTCCACTGAGTTCCTTTCTCCTGCCGAAAACTGAGCTTTAAAATATTCTATTTTTTTTAATTCGTTCTTGGTGTTGCTGGTTAGGCCAGCATTTATTGCCCATCCCATTGCCCTTGAAGGCCTTTAGGAGTCAACCACGTTGGTGTGACGTGAGTCACACGTAGGCCAAACCAGGTAAGAACAGCAGATTTCCTTTCCTAAAGGACATTAGTGAACCAGATAGGTTTTTACAACAATTGACAATGGTTTCATGGCTTTTAATTCCAGATTTGTTTTTTACTGCATTCAAATTCCACTATCTGCTGTGGTGGGATTTGAACCCAGGTCCCCAGAGAATTGCCCTGGGTCTCTGGATTACCAATCAAGTGCCAATACCACTACACCACTGCTTCCCCTTGATTTCACTCTACTTCTGAATCCTTGTGATGCACCGATATTCTTTTCCAGAGAAGGTACCAAAATTGCTTGCCAGATTCATAACTGATCTGTAGTGTCAGCAAATCTTGTTCAAACTTGTAATTCAACGTTATTTAGAGTTGCCAAGGCCCTTGATTTGTCTTATTGATAGCTGCTTCACACTGACACGATGCTTTCAGGTGCAAAGATCATTTCCAAATCCTTTTGAGTCTCTAAGTGGGTACATTTTCATTCAAAGTACTGAAAATACTCAACAGGTCAGCCTGAGGATTCCACCCATCATCACTACTCCTTTTTCATACCTTTGCACTTGCTTTAAACATGTTACATCTCTAACTTTTCCCAGTTCTCTCAGAATGGCATCAACCTTAAAAGTTAACTCTGTTTCTTCACCATGGATGATACCTGACCTGCTGGGTATTTCCAACACTCTTAATTCCCGATTTCCAAAGCCTTTATTTTGTTGGTTTGTCTCCAGTGAGGCCACTGGAAGGGGTGGGACCTGGGGGAGCCAGCAATTGAGGGGTGGGGCTAGGGGAGGCCAGCAATTAAGGGGGGAGGCCAGAAAACAAGCAGCAGCAATTAAGGGGTGGGGCCTGGGAATAGGTATAGTGAGCCAGAGCGATAAAGGCCAGGGAGAGCGCAGTGAGACCAAGAGCAGCTATAAAAAAGCAGGCATGAGTGAGAACAGCAAGACCAAGAGAGCTATAAGGGAGCAGGCATGGGTGAAACTACCGCAAAACGAGAGAGCGCTATAAAGACATGGCCTGGCAGACAGCAGAGAAGGACCAGAGAGTTATAATGGCCTTGGAGAGAACACAGAGAGACAGGAGAAAGCTATATAGGCCTGGGTGAGACAGCGAGACAGTCTGACCAACTGCATTCTAAAGAAAATCAAAGTGTGAAGTCACAAGGAAGAAGCCAAGTCATTCATCAGTATTTTTCTCTTTTCTCTAAACTAGGGTAATAGTTTCAAATTAGGTGTTGGGTTAGTATAGCTGTAAGTCAGTTAGTAAGAGTATAAGCATTAACAGGTTCAGAGGTATGAACTAAAATTAATAGTTTAAACGTGGCACTAACTAGTTGGTTAGAGAGGGAACAGGGTTTGTTTTACATCATGGACGGGCCTCTGAGACATGTTGCTTGCAATTCCTGCGCCATGTGTGAACTTCAGGACACTTCACTTGTCTTGCATGCCCACCAACGTGGGAAGTGTTTTCAACTGCTACAGCTCAAGCTCACAATTTCTGAACTTGAGGGGCAGCTAGAATCACTGCAGAGTATCAGGAAGGATGAGTGTTTCTTGGAGCATACATTTCAGAAGATGGTCACCCCACAGGCATTAAGAGTTCAGGATAGTAGGTGGGTGGCCATCTGGGAGAATAGGTAGCACAGGAGTCTTTGAGGTATGTGCCACTCTCAAACAGATACTCAGTATTAGAGACTGCTGGGAGCGATGTTACCCTGAAGAAGTGCAGCCCTGACCATGGCACCAATGGATAAGGGATTGTACAAGAGGGAACAGCAAAGTGTAGAAATGCAGTTGTTAAAGGAAATTCATAGTTAGGGGGATAGACAGGGATTTTTGTAACCGTCATTGCGAGCCCCACATGATGTGTTGATCGCTAGTGCCAGGATAATGGACATCATGGAGAGTGCGCAGAATATTTTGCAGGGGGAAGGAATTGAGCCAGAAGTGATGGTGCATGTTGGTACCAACAACACAAAGGGCAGGTGTTTAGGTCTACGGTCAGTTTTTCAGAAGCTTGGGAGGAAATTAAAAAGTAGGAACTAGAGGGTAGCAAACTCTAGATTAGTCCAAGTGCCTTGTGCTAGGCAGAGTATAAATAAGCTAGGAGGATCAATGCGTAGCTTGAAGCATGATGCAGTAGAAAGGGCATCAGGTTCTTGTGGCATTCGGACCAGTGGACAGAAGACACCTATTCAAAAGGGACAGGTTGCATCTCAACAGGGCTGAGACCAACGTCCTTGTGGGGGTGGTTTACCAGTGTGCTTGAGGATTTAAATTAAATTGGTAGGGGGATGGGCACCAGCATTATAGAAGTAGAAAGAAAAAATAAGGTGCATGGAGTCTGTATGTTGGACAGTACTAGAGATGGAAGTAATACGACATTAAGTAAGAGTGGACTAAGGATGACGACGGGGAATGCAAAAACAGGATTACAATGCATGTGCAGAAAGGCACAAAGTGTGGTGAATAAGGTTGGTGAGCTACAAGCATAAATAGCAGTGTGGAAATATTATGTAGTGCCGTTAAGGAAAACGTGACTTAAAAATAGTGAGGATTGGGCAATAACATGCAAGGATGTACAGTGGTGATACTGAGGGACTTTATTTCCCCAAATACTGATTTGGATAATGTTAGAATAAAGGGCAAGGACAGGGAGAAATGCCTGAACTGTGTTCAGGAGAACCTTCTGATCAGTATGTTCTCAGTCCAACTAGAAAGGAGATATCTGCTGCTGGGGGATGAGGTGGACCAAATGTCTGTGGGGGAACATTTAGGCAAGAGTGATCATCAGAAAAAAATATGGTAAAGGGATTGGGGGTTGAGATAGCAGAGGGGCTTGCCTTAATTTTTCCAAGTTTCCTTAAATATGGGGGAGCTGCCAGAGGATTGAAGAGTGGCAAATGTGACACACTTATTCAAGAAAGGGTGCAAGTACAGTCCTAGCAACTACAGGCCAGTTAGTCTAATAACAGGGGTAAGGTTTTGGAATCCTTAACCAGGGAAAAAAATATCAACAGGCACTTGGAGGGGTTTGAGTTAATTAAGGAGAGCCAGCATGGATTTGTAAAAGGCAGATTGTGCTTGACTAATATAATTGAATTTTTTGATAAACTAACAGAAGGTTGATGAAGGGAATGCAGTGGATGTTGTTTATATGGATTTAAAAAAGCATTTAACAAGGCACCACATAAAAGGCTGGTTAACAAAATTGAGATCTGTGGAGTAGAAGGGCGTGTGCAACTGGATAAAAAATTGGCTTAAGGAGATGGTTGTTTTTCGACTGGAGGATAGTAGACAGTGTGTTCCCTAAGGGTCAGTGCTTGGATGACTTTTTTTGCTATATATAATTGACTTGGATCTTGGAATACAGAGTAAAAATTTCAAAATTTGCTGTAACACCAAACTTGGAGGCACGCCAAACAGTGAGGATGATATGAACTGCCTGCAACAGGACATCAATAGGCCAGTAGAATGCGCAGACAACAGGCAGGTGGAATTTAACAGAGAGAAGTGTGGGGTGATGCATTTTGGCAGAAGGGATGGTGAGAGGCAATGTAGATTTCATGGCGCAATTCTAAAAAGTGTGCAGGAACAGAAGGAATTGGGGGTGCATGTGCATCGATCTTAGAAGGTGGCAGGATAAATTGAGAGAATGGTTAACAAAGTATATAGGATCTTGGGCTTCATAAATAGAGGTACTGAGTAATAAAAGCAGGGAAGTTATGCTGAATCTTTATAAAACTCTGGTTACGCCCCAGCTAGAGTGTTGCACCTGGTTCTAGTCACCACACTTTAGAAAAGATGTGAAGGTCCCTGAGAATATGAAAGGAGATTTACCAGAATGGTTCCAGGGATTTGAGGGGGGCAGGGTGGCGGTTTAGTTATAAGGTTAGGTTGGAAAGGCTGGAGTTGATCTCCCTGGAGCAAAGGCGATTGAGAGGAGATTTGATAGAGATGTACAGGCTTAGATAAGGCAGGCAAGGAAAAATTTTTGCCATTAGGTGATTGTACACGGGATCAGGAACACAGATTTAAGATTTTGGGCAAGGGATGCAGGGAGAATGTGAGGAAGAACTTATCTTTAATGTAGCAGGCGATAATGACCTGGAGCACAACTTCCCATGAGGATGGTGAATGCTGAAACAATGAATGATTTCAAAAGGAAATTGGATGGGCACTTAGATGGAAATAAACTTGCACGGTTATGGGACTGAGTGGCAGAGTAGGTATCACTGGGTTGCCAGCAAGGACTTGATAAGCCGAATAGCCTCCTGTGTCCTACGTGACTATTAGCTACATTTTCATGTTTTGGATAATGACTTCTACCTTTTTGTACATGCATTATCCTACATTTTTCCCACATTAAAATCATGCACCCTATGGCAGCCCAATTGGTCTCAAGTCTCTTAAGATGGTAAACTTTTTACTCAGCACCTGCCTACATCGCTTCAGGTCACTAGCAAACATATGACTATTATAGACATCCCGTTACATATCATTCACAAATTAAATTATATTAATAATCTTAATTTTCCATTGGCACCTCAGCTTAGACTCTTTAGAACTCAGAAACCACCAGGATCAGTTTTATAAGACATTTGTTCTCATTAAATGTGCTTCTAGTTGCATTCTGTTGGAGAAAATACAGAACACCAACCACTGTGCAATTGTGTCACTGTTCACAAAGTGAAAATGTTATCCATGCCCATTCAATTACTAACAACAATTTTGGCAGCAAATTAATAAGTTTTATTAAACAACTCAAAAGGATTCAGTGAAGAAAAATAATGCAACAGTAGCAACAACAGGTGCTACAAACAAACAAACAAAATGCATGTAGACTGAATGAACTACACAAACATTATGCTAATCTGTGATTACATATTTACTGCAGTGAAATATCTGTATAAGCATCTTGTTTCAAAAACAAGTGCAACAATCAAGGGAAAACATGAAGCAGAAACATAAATGACAATTGATACAAAAATATACAGAACATTTAGAAACCCTTTGAGACATACCTGAAACCTGTCTATTGCTAGAGGAAGATGATCCACTGTAGATGACATAACAAGCATTGTATCGGATGATCCTGCTCCACAGATGTCAGCAATGGTAACTGAAATAGTGCAGAAGAATTATTAGGTTTCTAGCATTTTCAATATTTCAAAATTACAAACATATAAATATTCGAATTGTGAGGAGTAGGCTACTCAAGCCTGCTCTGCCATTCAATAAGATTATGGCTGATCTGATTGTAACCCTAACTCCACATTCCCACCTACTCCTGATAACTTTACACCCTCTTGCTTATCAAGAATCTATCTACTCCTGTCTTAAAGATATTCAAAGACTCTGCTTCCACCGCCTTTTGAGGAAGAGTGTTCCAAAGACTCCCGGCCCTCTGGGAGAAAAAAATTCTCCTAATCTCTGTCTTAAATAGGTGACCCCTTATTTTTAAACAGTGACCCCTAGTTCTAGGTTCTCCCACAAGGGGAAACATCCTTTCCACATCCACCCTGTCAAGACCCCTCTTGTATTTCAGTGAAGTTGCCCCTTACTCTTCTAAACCCCAGGAGAGACAAGCTTGGCCTGACCAACCTTTCCTCATAAGCCAACCTTTCTGGGTATGTCTAGTAAACCTTCTCTGAATTGCTTCCAAAGCATTCACATCCTTCCTAAATTAAGGAGATCAATGCCGAACACAGTACTCCAGATATGGTCTCAATGCCGTGTCTTGCTGAAGCATAACCTCCCTAATTTTCTTTTCAATTACCCTTGCAATAAACAATAACATTCTATTAGCTTTCCTAATTACTTGCTGTACCTGCATACTAACCTGTTGCAATTCATGTACTAGGTCACCCAGATCCCTCTGAATCTAAGCTCTGCCTTTTCTCACCATTTAGGTAATATGCTTATTTTTATTCTTCATGCCAAAATGGACAATTTCACATTTTCCTACAATGTACTCCATTTGCCAGATCTTGGCCCACTCACTTAGCCTATCTATATCCCTTTGTAGCTTTATGCCCTCTTCACAACTTAGTTTCCTATCTATCTTTATGTCATCAGCCAATTTAGCAACCATACCTTTGGTCCTTTTATCCAAATTATTTATATATATTGTAAAAGGTTGAGGCCCCAGCACTGATTCCTGTGGCACTCCATTCATTATATCTTGCCAACCAGAAAATGCCCCATTTATGCCTACTGTTTCCTGTTAGCTAGCCAATCTTCTATCCATTCCAATACATTAACCCCTACACCATGAGCTTTTATCTTCTGCAATAACCTTTGATGTGGCACCTTATCAAATGCCTTCTGGAAATCCAAGTACAGTACATCCACTGGTTCCCCTTTATCACGTTACTTCTTAAAAGAACTCCAATAAGTTGCTTAAACAGGATTTCCCTCTCACAAAACCTTGTTGACTCTGCCTGATTGCCTAAGTGCTCTGCTATAACCTCTTTAGCTAACATTTTGTCTATGAAAGATATTAAGCTAACTGGCCTGTAGTATCCTGCTTTCTGTCTTCTTCCCCTTTTGAATAAAGGAGTTACATTTTCCAATCTAATGCAACTTTCTGCGAATCTAGGGAATTTTGGAAATTTAAACCAATGCATCAACTATCTCACTAGCCACGTGTTTTAAGACCCTAGGATGAAGTCCATCAGGACCCGGGAACTTGCCAATCTGCAGTTCCAACAATTTGCTCAGTACCTCTTCCCTGGCGATTGTAATTTTGAGTTCCCTTCCATTTCCTTATTTACAGCAATTTCTGGGGTGTTACTTGCATCCTCTATAGTGAAGGCTGATGCTGGTTCAATTCATCTGCCATCTCTATCTTCCATTATTAATTCCCCAGACTCACTTTCTATAGGACCAATGCTCACTCTGTTAACGCTACTCTGTTTTAAATAGCTATAGAAACTCTTAGTGTCTTTAACTTCTTCCTCCTTATTAATCTTTGAGTCATTCTTTCTAGTCATGTTTTCTATATTCTGTCCAATCTTCCTACCTGCCACCCATCTTTGCGCAGTTATATGCTTTTTCTTTAAGTTCGATACTGCCTTTAACTTTTTTAGTTAACCATGGATGGTGGGTCCTCCCTTTGGAACTTTTCTTCCTCGTTGGAATGTATCTATTTTACGTATTCTGAAATAACCCCTTAACTGTCTGCCACCGCATCTCTTTTGGCCTATTCCTTAACTTAAATTGCTAAGAAACTATCCTGAAAACGTCATACGAATTCCTTATCTAGGCTTCCTTTGCCCATCTGATTTTTCCAGTCCATATGTAGCTTTTTCCTGAACTTAGCTCATCCCTCTCTATTGTGCTAATACCACCATTAATTAACAGGGGCAAACTTGAGGGCTTTCACTGAAGGAGAATTTGAAGAACACCCATACACATTTAGCTAGCACAACTGGATCACTGCAACCAGCCTCGAAGATACCTTATCCTATCTAAATGCTTGCATTTCCGAGGACAACTGCTGTGATTAAGATTGTAAATCATGCTGAGAGTAACCATATGATTAGATTTCTTAAGTGCTTCCTTCAAACACTGCTGCACATTTCTTGCGCTTTGTATAGATAGCTGATGATATCATGGGATACCTCTTGAGTAACATGTTTATGACTCTTATTTAACAGAATATGTAATAAATCATTGGATTAATAAGAAGGACTGAGCATTTAAAATTCTAACCACAATATATTAATCCAAGTAGAATCAGTCATGGAATGCATGTAACATTGAAGTCTGGAAAGACAAACCTATAGGTTTAAAGAGCATAAGAACAAGAGCAGGCCATATAGTCTCTCAAACCTGCCCTACTATTCAATAAGAATATAAGTTTGAATATAAGTAACACTTCAGTTAACGCACCTTGACTGTTTATAATCGATGTTCCTGTGGACAATGCTGTTGTCTGCGGTTGTATATAGCTTTGAATACACTCTTTTACTTTTAGCTTTTGATTCTGCTGAGCAAGAAACAAAAATGTACAGATAGGAGTTGGTAGATAAACAGTTAGTTAGCCAAAGACAATTTTTAAAATCTATTTTAACTGAAATGTTTACTTTAAACAAAAGATGAATGAATCCACTCAAGTCAATCGAAAGGCTTATTTGCCTTTTCTGCACATTATGACTTCAGTGATTCTTCAGATATATTACAGTAAGTATTCCCCAATTCCTTCCTCCATCTAGAGTGTTTTGTTTTTCACGCCACTATTTTGGGGACATGATGTCAATAACAACAGCAATCATAAGATTTGCTGAATCTCTATTGATTAACTTAACCTTGTAAATTTCCCTTGTCTTTTTGGAGAATCCATGGCTTCTCATTGGTATTTTTCAAGTGAGAAAGGGGTTTCTTTTTGATGCCCTTGTCAACATTTATCCCTCGAGCTCCATCAAAACAGATTAATGAGCAAGTTCATTGCCTTTTGTGGGACTTTGCTGGCTGCAAATTGGCTGTCATGTTTGTCTACAAAATAATAGCAGCTCATTTTAAAATCACTTTGAAGTCCCAGGAGATGGGAGGTACTTTATTTGCAAGCCTTTCTTTCTTTCCATCCACTGTATTCCCCTGCAATAAGCATCTGAAATCAGGAACATATGAATGTGAACTTATTTTACACCACTGCCACCATCAGGTTTGGGCAATAGCAGCTAAGAAAGATTTAAATTAGCATAACTGCAAATGACAAAAACAAACACCTGTGGCGTCTCCATGTTGTTTGTGGTCTTGCCATTCGGAGAGTACAAACTGGGACTTTTATGCACCTGCAAAGGCTTGCTCAGTAATAGGGTCTAAAGTTTAGGTGATGTCCTATCATCTAAAATTAGAGTATGTAAAAGCAATGGAAAAGGTGTTATCAGTTATGAAGAATCTTGAGAAACAGGCCTTCACTGGAGTTGAGAAGATTAAGGGACGACCTGGAGATGGGAGTAATTCATAATAAGGAGGCACAATGTTAAAATTAGAGCTGGACCATTCAGATTAAAATCAGGAAATGCTTTTCCACAGAGTGCAGAATTCTTTCCTCCAAAATGCTGTAGATGATGGGTCAGCTGAAATTTAAGACTAATTTGACAAATTTTTATTAGGCATGGCAGACTTTCATTTATATATGCATTTTTCATGATCTCAGGACATCCAGAATTTCTTTACATCAATCAAGTATTTTTAAAGTGTAGTTTCATTTATAATATAGATAAGAGTACCAAGGGATGTAGATCAAAGGTGGAACTGAGATCATCAGCCATGATCTAATTGAATAGCACCATATGCTTGAGGGGCTGAATTACATACTCCTATTCTGTTGTTCCTATAATGCGATCTTTTCAAAACTGTAGTGTTTGATATAGTAAAGAGTGATAGTTTGTTTCCACTCATTAGCAAGATTGCAGCATAAGTGCACAAAAACAGAGAGAGAATTAACGGGGAGGTTAGAGTTTAAAACATCTTTACAGAGGGTGGTTGGAATGTTGACTTTTCTGCTACAAATTATATTCGATTTAAGAAAGGAATTAGACAGATGCTTGCAAAATAGGAATATTAAGAAGTGTGGAGTAAGAGTTAGATGAAATCAGGTGACTTGTGCAAAAAAAAAGTCACCAGCACAAACCTGATGTGCCAAATAGCCTCTCATATGCTATTCTGTGAGGCTAGAATTTTCTGTCAAGTGGTGGTAATGCTAATAGTGTTGCCTTATTTAAATGATGCAGCAACTTGAGGTGAGGAGCAGATGCATGGTTAAAGATCAAAATCCAAGTGTTGTTGAAGTTGCACCACTCCACTACTAGATTCGCAAAGACAACATTTTGCTGTCCACCTCACCATAGACATGCAATAAATGTCAAAAAGTTGCTGTATTTACACAGTAGATATGAACTAAACTTGCCAAATCAACCTCTCTATCACTGAAAATGAACTATTACAAGTGACATCCTATTCCTTTGTTTTGATTGTTATTGGAGATTATGATAAATTTGATTTTTAATAAAAACTTTTCAGTTCTATATTTTTCCCCTCACTCCATTCTTTCTTTCCCTCTCATTTCTCTTTCTCTGATTTGACATTAAACTCGCCCATTAATTTACACTTCCTTCTCAGTCATCCTCCTTTAATTTATCAATGCCTCAATCTCTCAATCTAATTGGTTAAAGTTGTTCGCACTGTTCACTCAGGTCCCAAATGCCCAATTCTGTTTTTGGATCAATCTGGTCTCATTAAGATAAAAACAGAAAATGCTGAAAGTACACAGGTCAGGTAACATCTGTAGAAAGATAAGCAGAGTTAATATTTCAGGTCTGTGATTCTGATTGAAGGTCATTCTGACCTGAAAAGCTAACACTGTTTCTCTCTTCACAAATGCTGCCTGACCCGAATCATTTTCTAATTTTACTTTAGATTTCCAACATGCACAGTATTCTACTTTTCGATTCGGTCAATGTTAAGCTTGTGGCATGATCAGTCATGTGGTCAGCACGGACCCTGACACTGAAAGCACTCTACAGTCAAACATTCGTAGGCCGAGACTTTTTAACAAATTGTGTTTTAGTGTAGGAATAATCCTATAAGTATTCACTCTATCTGAATTTAAGATCTTGTTAGATATCACCTAAAATTTTCTTGCAGCTACAAGAATGTTGAGATTATTTTGTCTGAAATTCTTGTTAACTGAATGCGTCAAGAATGTAAACTAAGCACGTGCAAAAATAGGAACAAATGCAAACCAGACAGTTTTCATTAATGAAAATGCAAAAAAAAAACAGACTATTAAACTACTTCAATATAGATTAATTCTAAAAGGCAAAACTGTTGATTTTAGCCATCATGTGGGCAACATACAAGCTTTAAAACCTGAATGATACATATCATTGATTGGCAGTTGAGAATTCAAACAGCGAATAAGTTAACCCAGGGGCCAAGAATCATCCAGTGATCATTTCCAGTGGCCTTCTGAAAAAATTGCACAGTTACAAAAGAGACTGAGCGCACAGTTTTGATCGAGTTTCAAATTGCTAAATTATAATTAACTGAGAAATTCACAGTGTAATGCATTAAACTGTGGTTCAATAAGCGTTCTGGTCAAATTAAATGTTCTTGAAACATTTTAACAAATGGTATAAGTTGATTTTTTTTCTTATAGAAGGCAGTTAGCATTAATTGTTAGTTTGTCTCACCTGGTAGTACTCATGCCTCTCTATTGAGTTTAAACCCACTACATTTTTAGCAAATGCTACACTTATGGAAGTACTATTTTTTGCCTGGGATACTATACCAAGGTCATCTGCACTGTGCAGGTGGGCATAAAAGATTCTATGGCATTATTTTAGGGAGCTTCCCTGGTATACTAACCAACATTCCTTCCTCCATTACCAACACCAAAAGCCATGATAGGGATTTTGCGTCAGCAGTGAACAAAACATCGCTCATCATTAATCACGCTTACAGTTGTCCACAGGCTTTTGAAATAAAAACTTATGGTTGTCAATCTGCAGCGCAGCACCCTCTACAGGGCAACTGGGATCTGAACAAACATAGTAAGCGAGCAAATATCTCTTCAACGAGATTGATGAATCCTCACAAACAGATTGAGTTAACAAGGGAGTGAAAGTTAGAATATTTAACTCCGCGTAAAATTATGCACAGAAAGTGAAATGAAGTGGTAAATAAGAATAAGAGATATAAACAGACAAAAAAGAAAAATGATATTTTAATTGTTACAAAATCTTCAATAATTAATACATGAAGGAATGAGACTCTACACTTATAAAATTTAAATTTCAGTGCCAGGGAGCTTTGTCAGCAATTAAAACTGATGATGCCTTTAAAACTTCATTTACACTTGAATTGATAAGGCCCAACATTTTCTGGCATGCTTAGTGGGTACATACAGCAACTTCATAAATTTACGAGCCACTGGGTGAACACTACGCAACAAGATTTCTGGAGGAGCAGGGTAAATTGGAAAGTGCTTCATCATGCATTTGCGGACACCACAAGATACGTCTGACTTGCATCATACGAATGGTGAGTTCTAATAACTTCACCATTATTCTTAACACAATCCTAAGTGGTAAGTTTTAATGTACTATTTGTGAGATCCTGCTGTGGAAGAACAGGCTGTAATGTTTACCGACACAACAACAGTAACTGCACTTCAAAATTAATCCGATGATTGCTAAATTCTTTGGGATATCCTGAGGACGTGATGTGGAATATATTTTCTCATTTCAATTAAACTTTATTTTTTTCAGGCAAAGTTTTTTTGGTTTTGATCCATTATGCATTTGTGCATAATGCATTTTTTGACCGCAGGTAGAAAATATCACTTACTTATCTGCTGAGGATGTTCTTCATTCTTTCAGTTATTTGTGACATAGATTGTTAATAACAAATTGATTTCAAAATAGATCTTTAACAGCTTTTTATTTTTAAAATTGTACATTGTCCCTTGTTTCCAAACTGAAAATACTGCAAGCACTGATCACTCATCAGTACATTTCAATTGAAACCATGTTTCCTTTATTTTGGGCCCAGTGGTAAGCACCATGACAAAAACATATTCCAGGAATCTTTTTAAAATGGGATCACTCGAAGTTTTGTTGTTATAATGCAAAAAAGAACATGCAGATTCAAAACCCGTGAGCATACCCTGCAGATTTTAAATAGCTAAAACAGAAAAATGTGTTTCATCTTCAAGAGAATTGTAGCAAATGTACTTTCTGCATCACAATTTCTTGAGAGAAGTATACTGCAGGAAATGCAAGTAAATGATAGGCAATAGATGACTGATAAGTAGAGATGACAGCAGTGTGAAATTTCAGCGAGTTTACTCTGAATTTAACAACATTGAACCAATAAGATTGTTGGCACCTTTGCACTTCATTGGATGAAGTAGTGTTGTAACTGCAGTGGACAAACCATTTAGTTGCCAACATTGGTTGAGACTCTCCACAAAAGCTAGCAACATTGCTACAAATGAGTGTTGAAACCCATTTCCTCTTGCTAGACTTCCGGGAATCATGACGATAAAAAATGGTGACAGGGATATGTGATCATTTAATCATAATAAACAGAATAACAGTTTTCCAACACAGGTATTTTTATGCTTTCTTTAGCCAAATCTTATGGGACTGCTTATACTATGAAAGTGAATTGAAGATTAGGCAATCTATATAGGAACCAACCACCTGCCAGCCAGAGGACTGAAACCTCCAAGGGCTACTGCTTTGTTGCTCAAAAGACCTGAACAAAGTTCCAGTGGCTTTCTGTTCTGCAACACAGCTAACAGGCTATTACCTCCTGATAAATTTCTCCACGAGGGGTCCATGTTTACAGGCTAATAAATGCTGACAACACAGGTACTATTGCCACATCTATGCAGCCTTGCTACAGGGCACCAAGAAATGGGCTTTAGAAAAGCTTCGGACTGGAAAAGACTCTTTGCCTTCTTTGGCTTGATGATGCATTGCAGGGATTCTCAACCCTTTTCACTTCTTATTTTCCCCCATCCCGGCTGTAGAAGTTCTATTGACCACACACCCCAACACCACCCATAGCATAACACGCTTCTTTCCATTATAAAAAATAGCTATACAGCTGAAAAGAGCCAGCACAGACATGATGGGCCCAGCAGACTCCTCATGTGCTCTATGATTCTATGAAAGCTGATCCATTACTTTTGAATAGTTCAAATAAAAATGGTATCATCCTTTATAAGTGTGCCTGAAAGACTCCCTCAGTAGTTCATGT
Organism: Carcharodon carcharias; assembly: GCF_017639515.1. Classification (NCBI taxonomy): domain Eukaryota; kingdom Metazoa; phylum Chordata; class Chondrichthyes; order Lamniformes; family Lamnidae; genus Carcharodon; species Carcharodon carcharias. Next base: position 34,860,275 of record NC_054473.1, read on the forward strand.
AACAATATCCTGAAGAGGTGGTATATGATTTTGGTACAAACATACAGATACTCCGCCATAACATACAGGTGGAGGGATTTTTAACCACAAAAACCAGGCTGAGCAAGATGGGGTGGTGGGGAGGTGGGCGGGGGGTAAAGTCATGCAAATCAGAAATCTAAACCTGCCTACTACCAGCTTTAACGAAGGCAGCAGGGTGAGCAGACAACCAACTTGTTCCAAGGAGGCAGGCTGGCAATCATAATGAGGCTATGGGCTTCATTATGATTCAGCTTTTTGAATTTAGCTATGGATGACTGGGTTTCCCGGCCTCAGGAAACCAGGTAGCTACATCCAGGCAAAGGCTGAAAGTAAACACCAGAAAGATTTGATGAATTCCAGCATATTAAGGTCAGAATGTATAATTTGGGGATAAGTGATCTGCAGCACAGTCATTTAACTTTGCTTATCATCTGTATGCTGTCAAATTCCTAAAATTCACAACTTCTACTTGTAAATCTGTGTTAGGAGCAAAGGATGGTGTTTAACAGTTTTGGCAGGAGTTTTAATGGCTGGGTTTATTTACCGAAAATATGACAAGCAAGCAACTAATGTCTTTAATAAATTCATTCATCTTGTAAACTTGACTGCATGTCAGGCTCATTGTTCATTAGTAATCTGCAATCTTAAAATGGCCAATAACTACCAAACAAGTATCAAACCATCTTTCCCAATTAGATAAATATTCAAATTTTCATACTTTGCAATATTCTCACAATAGGATTCTGCTTTGCGTCTCAAAACTTGAAGCACCAAACTAGTCAAACTAAATCTTCAATGTTAACATTCAATGTTAATATTTGAGAACTAAACAGGATGACACAAAAGTAGGATTGACTGACGAAGGTGGTGGTTTGTGGTTTAAAGCAGAGAATTATGGTTTGATGTTTTCAGGATGTTGCTTATTTAGCCAGGAATCAACGTTCATAATAGCAATGTTATGCCATTATTTCAAATGTATTTTTACATCAGTTTCACCTCCAGAGAGAGATCAAGCAGATCATACTCCAATGTCTGTCAAGCTGTCCCATGAAATCAATACCCCTGACACTGTAATCCTATTTAAAGTCAGGCAACCCACTAGAAGATTACACAGGTCGACTGGCATATCATTTCACATGCATTCGGCCAGTATATAGTATCAAAATGAAATGTGATGCAAAAACATTCCCAAAAATAATTACGTGTAAGAATAAGATTCTCAGTAGTTCACTTTCCATCCTTCTGAGACATTCAGGAATTAATCATTTTGTTAAATAAACTGATTGCAATAGAGGTACTTCACTGTTCTGAAGTCCGTCGCACAGCATCACTAAGCTATCTTGCCAAATTTCCTTTAAGGTTCCTCCCTGCCCTAGCCCTGAACTAGCATCTTTCTCTTGTTTCTATCCCATCTCTCCTGATGCCCTCTCTAAGGTCATCCTATTCCCACTAAACTGCTGATCATCCAACTACCCCTCCTGGCTCCCACATTAGCTGATATTGCAAACACCTCTCTCTTTAGATGTTGTCCCACTCCTTTAAATCTGCTGTCATCACTCCTCTCCTCAAAAAAAGTCCTTGTAAACTACTGCCCCATCTCCAACCTCCTTTTTCTCTCCAAAGTCCTTGAACGTGCCATCACCTTTCAAATCTGTTCCTATCTTTCCCAGAACTCCAAATTGGAATCCCTCCAATCAGGTTTCCACCCCCGCCATGATACCGAAAGAGTTCTTACCAAAGTCACAAATGACATCCTACGACTATAAATTTCCCCTCCTTGTCCTTCTCTACCTATCTGCAGCCTTGAACAAGGCTGACCACACCATCCTCCTCCAATGCCTCTCCACTGCCATCCAACAGGGTAGGACAGCTTTCACATGGTTCCATTCTTATCTAATCATAGCTGGAGAATCACTTGCAATGGCTTCTCTTCCTGCTCCTGCACCATTACTCCAGTATTCTCCAAGGACTCATCTTTAGCACTATTCTATTTCTCATCTACATGCTACCTCTTGGCGACATCATCCAAAAATTAAATGCTAGTTTTCATATGTATGCTAACAACACCCAGTTATACTTCACTACCACCTTCTCAATCCTCCAATGTTGCTAAATTATCACACTGCTTATTTGACACCCAATAGTGAGTGAGCAGAAATTTCTTCTAATAAAATACCGGGAAGACTGATGCCATTGTTTTTAGTTTCCTCTCCAAACTCTGTTCCCCAGCCACCAATTCCATCCCTTATTGATCTGAGGTCAAGTCAGTCTGTTTGCAACCTTGGGCATTTGATCCCATCACTAAATCCACTTATTTCCACCTCCATAAATGCACTCGGCATCACCCCTGGCTCAGCTTATCTGCTGCTGAAACGCTCATTCATGCCATTGTTTCCTCTAGACTTGATTATTCCAATGCACTCTTGACTGGTCCCCCACATTCTACCTTCGTAAACTTGAGGTCATCCAAAACTCTGCTCCTAGTGTCTTAGCTCAAAGCAAGTCCTGTTGCTCCTGTAATTCTGACCTCTTCAGCATTCCCAATTATAATAGCTCCACCATTGGTGGCTATGCCTTCAGTTGCCTAGGCCCAAGCTATGGAGCTCCCCAATAGACAACTCCGCCACTCTTCCTGACTTTCCTCCTTTAAGCCACTCCATAAAAATACCTTTGACAAGCTTTTGGTCATCTGACCTTTTATGTGGCTCGGTATCATACTTTGCCTAATAACAGTCCTGTGAAGAACCTTGGGACATTTCATTATATTTGGGGTAAGAGTGGCCAAAGACAACAAGGTCTGAAATTAGTGGCCGAAGACAAAGGTTTGAAAATTTTTTGTAACAAGGAATCATGTATAGCACGTCTTATAATTTTTAGTGAAATGTAAATGGTTCCAGGCCGCTTCAAATGGGTGGATTTATTAGATTTCAACTGGGTAGAAACATTAGTTTACACTTTGTTTACCTTCTATTACCGTTAAGATTGTGGACCAATGCATTTGTATAAAGTCATTAAAGTGATGTCAGCATTTCAGCAGTCAATACAGATAGTGCATGTAAAGCTGCTTCCCCCTTAAACTCAATCACTCAACAGCCCCTCTCCCCTCACTCACTCATGCCCTCCCTCCCCACATGCCTTCCCTCCCTACCCAACCCTATTCACTCAACCCATCCCTCCTTCCCCACCAGCCACTCTCCCTCATCCATCTCCACTCTCCCAGCTCACCTGGATTTCTCCACTTTGCCTAGATTCAGTTCTTTGTTGCTGCCATTGCCCATCAGTGGGTGGCTGTGGCTTCTCCTTGGCTGGCGAGCCAACTCCCTGAAGGATAGGAGCTTGGACCCCAGAGGCTAAGACCCCAGCGGGCCAAGGAGTACATCACCATGCACTTGGGTAACACTAGAGTCTTGAGTAGGCCAAGCCAGAGGCAGTATAAAGCAGTAACTGCTGCCTCAGATGGGCTGTGGCTGAGTTCATGGCTGGATGGAATCTTCCTCCCTCCTGGGTGGGTCTGGAGCCTGAAACTGAGTGGTAGGCTGTGGTGGAGTTGGAGCCAAGTCACTTACTCAGTAAAAGGGCCACAGATTGGGCGAGAAGGTCCAGCTATCCTGCACCAACAGCAACTCCTGCAGCTGCAAAAATTTCCCATCCTTGTGTTGAAGGCGCTATATAAATACAAGTTATCCTTGCTGTTGTCACGGGTGCTGATTTCAAAGGTGTAGCTGGATCAGCAACATTACATGCTTCTGAGGAGAAAATGTTTCTCCAGGCACCAGGCTGCCTTTGCACAAACTGACTTCTCCATCTCATCTGTATAAGTACTCAAAGATCTTTACCTTTGACAAGGCGGGGTAGGAGTTGGGTGGCTTCAATCCTTTAAACCCCACCTTTGTCCACAAAGATAATCGGTTCTAGGGAACTGCTTCAGACAGTGAAACCCTCAGTGGCTGAATATATAAAAGGGGTTAATGTTAAATGATTCTAGAAATAATCTGAAGGCATGGTAAGCCCCTTGAAACCTTTTTGTGCATTCCTGGCTAAGAACCCCAGATGCAGAAGAGCAGTCATGTCAGTCCACATTTTCAATGCCCTTTTCTAGACTGCCCCTGAACTGACTTAGGTCAGCTACATGCCCACAACTTCAATACTGAAATGTCAGCCTATGTCTAATGCTGGTGACATTATAGAAAACTTTTTTGAAGTGCATCCATAAGAAATATTTCCTCCTCAGACTTGATTCCATATTGAGCATTGAATCGAACAAGCATAATTTTCCAAATTCCAAGTCAATGGGAAGAGTGTTTATATACAGTAAACCTCACACCATGCACTCCCAGATCTAAGGCTTATTTCAGGAGAGCGAAGTGTTAGGATTGTTTTCTCTGTATATCACTAACTTCACATTTTTCATCCATACAAACAAATTCTTATGCAACTTGTGAAATGGTGGTTGGGGGTGGGGTTGGGGGGTGGTAGAGAAAGAGTTGGGAGAGAGAGGAGTGGGAGATCATAAATTAAAATCCCACAAGTTCAAAAATCTAAGAACATAGGCACATAAGAAATAGTAGACAGTATGGCCCCTCAAATCTGCTACACCATGGTCATGGCTGAACTTGTCTTAATTCCATTTTCTCACCTGCTCCCTATATCCCTTGATTCCCTGAGACACCAAAAAAACTATTTCAATCTTAAATCAAAATGGCATCAACAACCAAAAATTCACAACCTTCTGAGTGAAGAAATTTCTCCTCATCTCAGTCCTAAATGATCATTGCCTTACTCTGAGAACGTGCCCCATGTTCTAGATTCCCCAGCTAGGGGAACCAACTTCAGTGTCTACCGGATCAAGCCTTCAGGATCTTGTAGGCTTCCACGAGATTGTCTCATTTTTCTGAACTTGAGAGAATAGGCCCAGGCCCAATTTTCTCAGCACCACATTATAGGACAATCCTCTCATCCCAGGAACCAATCTACTTAACCTTCGCTGTACTGTCTTCAATGCAAGTATATCCTTACCTAAGTATGGAGACCAAAACTGCACACAGTTCTCTAGGTGTGGTCTCATCAAAGTCCTGTACAATGATAGCAAGACTTTCCTTGTTCTTGTACTCCAATCCCCTTGCAATTAAGTTCAAAATGCCATGTCTTCCCAACTGTTAGATATACTTGCATACTGACTTTGTGTTCCTTGTACAAATAAACAAGTCTCTCTGAACATCAACATTTAAAGTTTCACCCCTTTTAAAAATATTCTGTAGAGATTATTAAATTAATTCAGACAAAGTTTGGAATTCTCACAGATAATGCCTGACCAGTATTTGAAGTATTTCAATTTTGGACTGGTATTCTCAAGTGGCCTAGTTGCGTCAAGCAACCAAAATATTCATCAGTATAATCAATTTTGAGCACATTTTCACATTATCCATACTAGAATAACAAACGTCAGTTTTAATTTTTTTAAAAAACATGTATTTCAAAATTTATGCCTCAAGATAATCTCTTAAAATTTGACACCAGCTTAAACAAAAGGAGACTGAACTTGGTTGTGCAGTCAGAACATGAAATTGAATGACTGATTAACTACTTTTCATATGATCTTCCTGATTCTTTCAATGTTGTCCTACATTCAGGTACAAATGAATAGGCATTTATACAAATGGAAGGAAAGCAACTTGCAGGACATTTCTTCAAAATTGGCATCACAGGTTAGCCAGCAAGGTAGTGTTTTCCTACCAGTCCCAAATACATATAACGTTTAGTTGAAAATTTGATTCTATACTAACTTTAAGCAATCCATTGGGATTTAATATACAAAATAAAAACAGATGTATGTAGCTACAATTCAGAAATGCTAATTTAAAAAATTCCACAGCAAATCAACTTCCAAAGACAAAGGAGAAATCAAACACGACTTACGTTAATATCAGTGGATCTAGTCTCTGTAACTTTAGAAGCCAAAATGGAGTCTCCCATTACAGGTAATACTGGTGTTGTCACATGCTGATACAGAACCTCTCCAAGAACAACGTGATTAGAAGTTTCTTCTAGCAACTCTGCAGGTAGAGTGTGCAAGCTTGGCGGTGATCCCATAATAGGAACTTGGGTAATTGGTAAAACAGAATGGATAGGTGCATCTATATTCTTTACATCATGAACAGAAACAGCCACAGAAAGCGCAGCATTAAGGACTTCACCAAGAGGCTCAGTATAAAGCTCTTCAGTGCAACCCACCTCTCCCACGGGGGCAGTTTCAGAAGACTCTGCAGCAGGATATACAGGGAGAATCCCTCCTGGTTCTTGATATAATAAAGTACGTAATTTTTCATCCAGCGTCTTTATTGTATTATCTACAAATTCAATTTTACGTGGACCTTCACTATCTGATTCAATCATTAGAGAAAGTTGTTGCTGACTGCTAATAATACCAGTCAAAGTAATCGACTGAGATTGTGCTTGTGCTGCGTACTGTTGGTTAACACCTGGAACTACTTGTGCAGGACTCTGGGGCTGAGAACCTATTGCTGTATTACTCACTGTTCCAGAAATGCCCATGGCTGACTGCACCTGGTTTGCACAAGGTTGCTGCATTACAACAGATTGTGGGATAACATCAGGCACATAGGCTTGTGGTACAGACTGGTGCTCCAAGACCAGGCTGTGAATTGGACTAGGTTCAGCATATTGAGTAGGAAGTGAATGTTCTGTTTGGATAGATATTGATTGGATGGGAAGAGGCTGAACAGCTGCACAACATGGCATGTCTACAGCTGTAGGGGGGCTAAAAGCCAAATTCGATTGTTCTTCTACTGACTGCAGCAGACCAGTCTTCGATTGAAGTTCTAAATGCTCATGACCTGCAAGTTGACTTTGAAGTGCAACATTTGATCCATTTGAAACAGCAGTACATATGTGGTGACTGTTTGGTTGTGCTTCATTTCCAGTTTTATCCTCTCTCTGGATTGACAGTGTAGAAATAACAGGTGACATTGTTACTTCAACAGGCAAATTTGTTGGATGAGTAATATTAGACAGCGGTGGTACCAAAGGTGGAGATGCAATGTGATGTCCAGAGGTGTTATCATTAGCAACAAGTGAAGTCATTGCAGTTGTCTGTGTTGCTATAGATTCCACTTGCTCATCATCAATTCCGCTTTCTGCCTCTGAAATCAAATATAAAAAAAGTGTTACTGCTGAAGAACATATTTGCAAATTTAAATGAACTGCTAAATTAGAACTGCTCCTAAAACCTAATTTATTGACTTAATTCACATATTCATGCAAGCTAATTTTAATTTACTGCACATAATTAATATTTAAAGTTATAAACACTAAAATACTATCAATGCCGTTAAGATTAAAGAACACAAGCATCTAAATGGGAAGGAAAATGTTGAATTATTTAAGGGGCTTGTGCAAATGCAAAACATTTATGTCGCATAAGAGGAACATTTATCTTTCATTTTAGGAGGCCAATTCTTCATCTTGATAAAATTATGCCAAAATTTGTTTCTCTATTTGCATTTTGAACTTCTACAGTTCTACAGTTATAAAAATTTAAATCCTACCCAGAACAGAAGTTGGCTGTGGTTGAGTTGAAGGAATGTCTGGTACAGATTCTGGCAGTTGCGTTGCAAGATTTTCCACAACTGGACAAACAATAAACCACCTTCGACCAGTATGTAGTACTAATAAAGATTAAAGATTAAAGAGCGTATTAGAATTTAGCTGTTCATCAACTTAAACTACGTTACATGAATGTTATATCAAAATATTAGTTTAGAGTATTCCAGCTTTATTTTATTTTGAGGAGATCCTCTACCACCTTAGAGAGGCTGTTTGCTACATTAGCCACAGTCATTTGAAACAGCACAGATTTCCTGTGCAAGAATGTTGTATTATGACAATGGAATGTTACGCCATTCAATACACTTTACGGTTCACTAATTTTCCTAGACATGCACCTTGCCTTTCATTTGTATCGTCCCTACATCTTGAATTTCAAGTTGCTTCCATTTTATTTCCACCCAAATCAACTAAATGTGATAACTGAAGTATGATGGGTAGCACTTATATTTGGAGATTTTCTTTGACTTTCTTCATGCAATGTTCCTACGGCAAACTGGAAGGCAGGGTTTTATATCAACGGGGTACTTATGCCTAGTAGGCCATAACATCATGGCCACTGACCCTGTATTGAATTTGACTGATTCAGTCAATGTGTATTCAATTGTATTGAGAGTTTTTTAACTGGCACTTTGGAAATCCATTTACAGGATTCCATTATTCTGCAAAAGACAGTGCATAATCTGGGGCAGTCTTGGGACTTTGCAGAACTGGAAAGATGGTCCTGGTGTAAAAAATATAGAATTGGGTTCTTCGAATATTATGAAGTAAATACAGTAGGTGGTTCTTGCAGAGAAAAATACTAGCACAGGCTTGCTGGGCAAGTGGATTGCTTTTCTGCTGTGATCTTCTATGATCGATGAATGAAACTATATTTTTAGTGTGAAGTAGGGCTGGGAGGGTGGAGAAAGGAGAAATGGGTAAGTGAGAAGTACTTATACAATCACAAAAAACTGCCAGACTCTATTACATGGCTGAAGTATTTGCATTAATGATTTCTCCATATTCCTATTGTCACCAAACAGCAGAGTATCACTCCAACTGCTGTCAATTAGAAACACAGCAGGGAAGCTGCTCCAAAGCAAATCTGAAAATTTCTTGAGTTGAACCAGAAATTTCTGGGAAGTGGGGAAAAAAATAATCCACTATTGGCAGAGTCATGCTGTGTAGTTGATCAGTATGATTTTCTTCCCAGCTTTGTCATTTCATTATCCGAAACATCACTGCAGGAATTTCTCAGGGCAGTGTTCTAGGCCTGTCCATTTTGAGCTGCTTCATCATTGACAATCCCTCCATCTCAAGGTCAGAAGTGGGGAATGCCACTGATGATTGCAGTGAGTTCCCTTCCATTCGTATCACCTAAGTTCATGGGACGGTCTACACCTGAACCATGCTGGGATGAATGTTCTTGTGAATCACGCAATTAGGGAAGTAGAAAGGGTTTTAAACGAAATCATGGGGAGGAAGGGATCAAATGTGGGAGGTTGTGGTATATCAAAGAGTAGGGACAAAGTAAGAGGGGAGTTAATATGGGAAATGTTAAACAGACCATGATAGGAAGGGGTACAGAGAGTACAATTCCAACAGATAAGGCTAGAGGTTACAAAATTAATAGAAGGACAAAACTTAAGGCTCTGTATCTAAATGCACATAGCATTTGAAACAAAACAAATGAACTGAAAGTACAAGTAGAGATAAATAAGTACGATCTAATAGCCAATACGGAGACATGGTGACAGGAGGGGATAGATTGGGACCTGAACTCTGAAGGGTTTGTGACTTTTAGGAAGGATGGGAAGTTAGGAAAAGGTGGAGGGGTGGCTCTGTTAATTAAAGACGACATCAACACAATAGAGGGGGATGGCCTAAATTCAGGAAAACTGGGTATAGAAGTGGTTTGGGTAGAGATGAGGAATGATAAAGGCAAATCGTCACTTGTGGGAGTGGTGTACAGGCCCCCTAACAATAATCACACAATAGGACAGGGTATCAAAGAAGGAACAGTAGGACCTTGTCAGAAAAGTATGACATTAATTATGGTGGATTTTAATCTACATATTGACTGAAACAACCAGGTGGGCAAAGGTAGCATAAATGACAAATTCATTGAATGTTTTTGTGATAATTTTTTAGCTCAGCATGTTCTGGAGCAGCCAAGGAGCAGGCTACACTAGACCTGGTTTGTGCAATGAGATGGGATTAATTAATTACCTCAGAGTGAAGGTGTCCCTAGGTAGCAGTGATCATAATATGATTGAATTTTACATTCAGTTTGAGAGAGAGAGAAGACTCAAATAAAGGCAATTATAAGGACATGAAAGCAGAGCTAGCGAAAGTGAAATGGCAATTTAGGTCAAGGAATGGGCCAAAAGAGATGCAGCAGCAGACAGTTAAGGGGATATTTCAGAATACACGGAATAGATACATTCTAAGGAGAACGAAAAATTCCTAGGGGAGGGTCCACCATCCATGGGTTAATGAGAAAGGTTAAAAGTAGTGTCAAACTTAAAGAAAAAGCATATAATTGTGCAAAGATGGGTGGCAGGTCAGAAGATTGCACAGAATATAAAAAAAACAGCAAATAATGACTAAACGATTAATAAAGAGGGAAAAATTAGAGTATGAGAGAAAGCTAGCTAGAAATATAAAGACAAATGAGAGTTTCTATAGATATTTAAAAAAGAAAAGTTAAAGTGAGCTTTGGTCCTACAGAAAGAAAGTCTGGGGAATTAATAATGGAAAATAAGGAGATGGCAGATGAATTGAATAGGTATTTTACATCGGTCTTCACTATAGAGGATACAAGTAACGCCCCAGAAAAAGCTGTAAATCAGGAGCAGAATTTTCTCTTTGGCATGCGGGGTTGGGCCCCGCACGCCGATGCATCGTGAAAACAGGTGTGCGTCCCAACGTCACCGAACGTCATTCCGATCTTTCGTTCGGCGAGTGCACACCAGAGTCGGCTGCGCACCTGTCAAACTGTCAAAGGTCTGTTAAGGCCATTAATAAAACAATTAACTAATTGACAGGGCTGCCCATCCAACCTTAAGGTTGGCGGGCAGGCAAAGAGCCCAAGTGGTCTTCGCATTATTCATGAAACCTCACCCATGGGCGGGATGAGGTTTCATGAAGGGTTTATTAAATGAATAAAAAAACTTTTGACACTTCATAAACATATCTCAGCTCATGTGGGGACACGTCTGAATAATTTTTACCTTTTCATTTTTTTTAAACAAACTTTAAAAGTGAACTTCATCTCCCTGCTCAGGGAGATTTCTGAGCTCTTTCAAGCGCATGCTGAAAGAGAACAGGCCCCAAATTTCCCACCTCCTGCACAAATAGCGCTGAGCGCTATTGGGCGCACGTCACCCTTGGTGGGCCTTAATTAGCCCACCCACATAAAATGGTGGCACACAGCTGATCATGGGTGACAATTGGCTCTGCGCCCGCCCGCACCTTCTCCCGACTGGCCTGCCTGCCAGGGAGAAAATTCTCCCCCAGGAATTGGAAGGGAGGAACTCAAGAAAATCATCACCAGGGAAGTGGTACTTAATAAATTGTTGGAAATGCAGGTTGATAAGTCCCCAGGTCCTGATGGATCTTATCATAGGGTCTTAAATGAAGTGGCTAGTGAAACAGTTGATGCATTGGTCTTAATTTTCCAAAATTCACTAGATCCAGGGACGTTTCCATTAGATTGGAAAATAGCTAATATAACTTCTTTACTAAAAAAGGGGAGACAGAAAGCAGGAAACTATAGGCCCTTTAGCTTAACATCTGGCAGGATGTGACAAGTGGTGTGCTACAGGAATCAATGCTGGGGCCTCAACTCTTTACAGTTTATATAAATGATTTGGATGAAGGGACTGATGGAATGGTTGCTAAATTTGCTGCTGACACAAAGATGGATAGGAAAGCAAGATGTGAAGAGAACATAAGGAGGGTAAAAGGATATAGATAGGTTAGCGGGCAAAGGTCTGAGAAATGGAGTATAATGTAGTAAAAAGTGAGGCTGTCCATTTTGGTAGGACGAATAAAAAAAGAGGTATATTATTTAAATGGTGAGAGATTGCAGAACTCCAAGATTCAGAGGGATATGGGTGTCCGAGTGCATGACTCGCAAAAGATTAGCATATAGGTGCAGCGAGCAATTAAAAAAGCTAATAGAATGTTATCGTTTATTGCAAGAAGAATTGATACAAGAGTAGGGAGGTTATGCTTCAGTTACACAGGGTATTGGTGAGACCACACCTGGATTGGTCTCCTTATTTAAGGGATGATGTAAAAGCATTAGCAGTTCAGAGAAGGCTTAATAGATTAATATCTGGAATGAGTGGGTTGTCTTCTGAGGAAAGGCTGGACAGGCTAGGCTTGTATCCACTGGAGTTTAGAAGAGTAAGAGATGACTCGATTGAAACATATAAGATTCTGAGGGGATTTGACAGGGTGAATATGGGAGGGATGTTTCCTCTTGTGCGAGAATCCAGGACTCAGGGTCACTGATCCAAATAAGGGGTTGCCCATTTAGGACAGAGGTGAGGAAAAAGTTTTTCTCTCAGTGGGTTGAGACACTTTGGAATTCTCTGCATCAAAAGGTGATTGAGGCAGAGTCCTTGAATATCTTTAAGACAGATGTAGATAGATTCTTGAAAGGAAGGAGGTGAAAGGTTGTCAGGGGTAGGCAGAAACGAAGTTGAAGTCAGATCAGCCATAATCTTACTGAATGGCAAAGCAGGCTTGCGGGGCTGAGTGGCCAACTCTTGCTCCTAATTCATATGTTTGTATGAATGTTCATATGAAGTAGTCCATGCCTGCATATAGCAAGACCTGGCCAACATTCAGGCTTGGGATAAGTGGCACACCACTCTTCACATCCTGCCAACCAGAAAATGAGCCATTTATACCTACTGTTTCCTGTTAGCTAGCCAATCTTCTATCCATGCTAATATGTTACCCTGACACAATGAGCTTTTATTTTCCATAATAACCTTTGACGAAGCACCTTATCAATGCCTTCTGAAAATCTAAGTACAGTACATCCACCGGTTCCCATTTATTGCTTCTTCAAAGAACTCCAATAAGTTGGTTAAACATGATTTCTCTTTCACAAAGCCATGTTGACTCTGCCTGATTACCTTGAATTTATTTAACTGCCCTGTTATAACTGCTTTAATAGCTAATATTTTCCCTATGACTGATGTTAAGGAAAAGGGCCTATAGTTTCCTACTTTCTGTCTCTCTCCTTTTTTGAGTAAAGGAGTTACATTAGCTATTTTTCAATCTAATGGAACCTTCCCTGAATCTAGTAGGATTCATGCCACAGAAGTGCCTGACAATGATCAATTCCGACAAGAGAGTCTCCAATTCATCTCCCCTTGAAATTTGAGGGTTTGATCATCATCAAATGCCCCACCATCAACATTTGGAGGTCTCCGCTGACCAAAATTTAACTCAGCCAGCCACAAAATTATTGTGGCAAAAAGGAAGTTAGGAGGTGGATATTCTGTAACAATTGATCACCTCCTGATTTCCCAAAGCTTTTCCACCATCTACAAAGCAAAAGTCGGGACTGTGGTGGAATGCTATCCACTTGCTTGATGAATGCAGCACCAACAACACTCAAGAATCTTGACACCGTTCGGAACGAAACAGCTACTTTGATGGGCACGCCACACTCACTCCACCATGAGTATAACATGGTTGCAGTGTAAGATGCACTATACCTACTCCCCAAAGCTTCAACATTTTTCAAAGCCACAACCTCCATCATGTAGAAAGTCAAGGTTAGTGGGTACATGGGAACACCACGACATACAAACTCCCCTCCAGCTCACACATCATCCTGACTTCAAAATATATTACTATTTCTTTATCGTGGCTGGTCAACATCCTGGAACTCCTTGCCTAACACAGAGTACCTTCACCGCATGGATTGCAGCAGTCAACAACAACTGATTACTGTATTCTCATGACCAATTAAGGCTTGGCAATAAATGCCAGCCTTGCCGCCTACACTCATTCATTAATGAATGAATTAATAAACTACCCTGAACACGACTTAAGATTTTCTTACACTGTACTATTAAAATCATTATAGATTACATTACAAATTGTTCTCTCTCCTTAGGTACTGACATCCAACTCCTCACAACCACCATTTCCCCACCCCTGCCTTGCCTCAAACCTCCCATCCTAACTCTAGCTTGCCAGTATTCTTAAAAACTCTTCAACATTCTGTCACATTCCAAAATCCATGCTCATCTTTCCTGCACCTCCATGTTTGAATCTCCCCAAAATTTCTCGCTTGCAATAACTCTCAAATAGCTCTTACAAAACTCACAAATGATACCTATTGTGACCACAATACATTATACATACTCATCCTCTCTACAACTTGTGACATAGTCGACCAAATCATCCTCTTCCAATGGCACTTCACTGTTGTTTAGTTCAGTGGAACTATCTTCATTGCTTCTACTGTTCCTGGTCAGAACATAGCCAGAGCATCTCCAACAATGGCTTCCCTTCCTGCCCTCACACTGTTACCTTCCAAGCCCTGCATGGATCCGACCTTGGGCCTCTTCAAATGCTACTTTATGGCAACAACGACTACAGACGTGACATCATCTTCCAAATAAATGCTGATGATGCCCTGCTCTGGCCTTTATTTGGACCGCTCTTCCAGTTGTACTGGTGGTTGTATGATTTGTGATCATAAGCACCGTGTCAAGCAGTTATTTATCAACTAACAATTCACAGAATAAGCGCAACTAAGCCAAGAAAGTTGAAATGAAATCAAATTCAAGATTAGAAATTAACAACCACCTTGACAAGCTATTTGATTGCCCACCATTTATGCTATTATCCCCACTAGAATTATTACTCCTTTCCCTTGGTATCTCTTACCTCTATTCCCTTAAATCCAAGAGCTGGAGACTTGAAAGTTTTTACTGAGCTATTATTTAAAATATTCAATGCCCGATCTAGTTAGACCACTTCAAGCTTTATGAGGCTATGGTCTCCATAACAAAAACTGTCCATTATTCAAAGAACATCGAGGAAGGTAAAGGTAACACTTGGCTTCTATTTCTTTTCACCACAAACTGCCTTCTTAAACCATCCTACCTGGCCTCTTTCACCCTCTCCATCAACAATGAGTGTAATAGCTCCTGGATATATGTACCACAAAGGTCGAGGCCATCCAATCAACCACCTCAATTGCTTCCCTCCTTTCTCCTACAGACTGGGGTAAACTTTCACTGAGGTTTCCCTTTCCCCAACCCCGAGTTTGCATTTTTCTCTAGTTTCTCTCTTATCTCCTCACATGCCCTCTCCAAGCTCATCTTGTTGATCAGACCCATCTCTTGCACCTTAGCTCTTATGACCACTAAATTATGATCACCCACTTTCCCTTCCTGCTACTAACAATTCCCTCCCCTCCAAGTCTGTCGACATTAATCCTCTCCTCAAAAAAATCAACACTTGACCCCTCCGTGGGATCCATGCACTCCTAGGGGGAGATGGTGGCATGGTGGTATTGTCACTGGACTTGTAGTCCAGAGACCCAGGGTAATGCTCTGGGAATCCAGGTTTCAATCCCACCATGGAATTTGAATTCAATCAATAAAAATCTGGAATTAAAAGTCTAATGATGACTAGGAAACCATCATCGATTGTTGTAAAAATCCATCTGGTCCCTTAGGGAAGGAAATCTGCCGTCCTTACCTGGTCTGGCCTATGCAACTCCTGTTCCACAGCAATGTGGTTAACTCTTAAATGCCCTCCAAAATAGCCTAGCAAGCCACTCAGTTGTATCAAACCACTAGAAAGTCAATAAGGAATGAAACCAGAGAACACCTGGTACTTAAGACAAAGGAATGACAATGGCAAACTCAGACCTATCGACCCTGTAAAGTCCTCTTTTATAACATCTGGGGGCGCTGTCTCACACGCTAGTAATGCAACACAAAAACAGAATTACCTGGAAAAACTCAGCAGGTCTGGCGGCATCGGCGGAGAAGAAAAGAGTTGACGTTTCGAGTCCTCATGACCCTTCGACAGAACTTGCGTTCGAGTCCAAGAAAGAGTTGAAATATAAGCTGGTTTAAGGTGTGTGTGTGGGGGGCGGAGAGATAGAGAGACAAAGAGGTGGAGGGGGGGGCGGTGTGGTTGTAGGGACAAACAAGCAGTGATAGAAGCAGATCATCAAAAGATGTCAACGACAATAGTACAATAGAACACATAGGTGTTAAAATTAAAGTTGGTGATATTATCTAAACGAATGTGCTAATTAAGAATGGATGGTAGGGCACTCAAGGTATAGCTCTAGTGGGGGTTTTTTTTTATATAATGGAAATAGGTGGGAAAAGGAAAATCTTTATAATTTATTGGAAAAAAAAAGGGAAGGGGGAAACAGAAAGGGGGTGGGGATGGGGGAGGGAGCTTACGACCTAAAGTTGTTGAATTCAATATTCAGTCCGGAAGGCTGTAAAGTCCCTAGTCGGAAGATGAGGTGTTGTTCCTCCAGTTTGCGTTGGGCTTCACTGGAACAATGCAGCAAGCCAAGGACAGACATGTGGGCAAGAGAGCAGGGTGGAGTGTTGAAATGGCAAGCGACAGGGAGGTTTGGGTCATTCTTGCGGACAGACCGCAGGTGTTCTGCAAAGCGGTCGCCCAGTTTACGTTTGGTCTCTCCAATGTAGAGGAGACCACATTGGGAGCAACGAATGCAGTAGACTAAGTTGGGGGAAATGCAAGTGAAATGCTGCTTCACTTGAAAGGAGTGTTTGGGTCCTTGGACGGTGAGGAGAGAGGAAATTATAAAGATTTTCCTTTTCCCACCTATTTCCATTATATAAAAAAAAACCCCCACTAGAGCTATACCTTGAGTGCCCTACCATCCATTCTTAATTAGCACATTCGTTTAGATAATATCACCAACTTTAATTTTAACACCTATGTGTTCTATTGTACTATTATCGTTGACATCTTTTGATGATCTGCTTCTATCACTGCTTGTTTGTCCCTACAACCACACCCCCGCCCCCTCCACCTCTTTGTCTCTCTATCTCTCCGCCCCCCACACACACACCTTAAACCAGCTTATATTTCAACTCTTTCTTGGACTCGAACGCAAGTTCTGTCGAAGGGTCATGAGGACTCGAAACGTCAACTCTTTTCTTCTCCGCCGATGCTGCCAGACCTGCTGAGTTTTTCCAGGTAATTCTGTTTTTGTTTTGGATTTCCAGCATCCGCAGTTTTTTTGTTTTTATCTCTAGTAATGCAACAGCCTGACATAATCACACTCATGGAATTATATCTTACACCGGCAGGACAGACCCAGCAGAGGTGGAGGCTCATTGTTATAGAGTCAGGAGGGAGTTGCCCTGGGAGTCTTCAACATCGACTCTGGATCCCATGAAGTCTCATGGTATCAGGTCAAACATGGGAAAGGAGAGCTCCTGCTGAATACCGCACTGCATCCCCTTAGCAGATGAATCAGTACTCCTCCATGTTGAATGCCACTTGGAGGAAGCACTGAGGGTGACAAGGGCACAGAATGTACTCTGGGCAGGGGGCTTCAATACCCATCACTAAGAGTGGCTTGGTAGCACCACTACACAACGAGCTGGCCAAGTTCTGAAGGGCATAGCTGCTAGACTGGGTCTGTGGCAGGTGGTGAGGTAACCAAGGTGGAAAAGCATACTTGACCTCATCCTCACCAACCTGCCTACTGCAGGTGCATCTGTCCATGACAGTATCAGTAGGAGTGACCACTGCACAACCCCTGTGGAAATGAAGCCCCATCTTCACATTGAGGATCCCCTCCATTGTGTTGTGTGGCACTAACGCTGTGCTAAGTGGGATAGATATTGAACACATCTAGCAACACAAGACTGGGCATCCATGAGGCACTGTGGGCCATCAGCAACAACAGAATTGTACTCAACCACAACCTGTAACCTCATGGTCCGGTATATTCCTGACTCTGCCATTTCCACCTAGCCAGGGGACCAATCCTGGTTCAGTGATGAGTGCAGGAGGGTATGCCAGGAGCAGCACCAGGCTTACCTAAAAATCAGGTATCAACCTGGTGAAGCTACAACACAGGAGTACTTGCATGCCAAACAGCATAAGCAGAAAGCAATAGAAAGAGCTAAGTAATCCTACAACCAATGGATTAAACAACTCACTGGAGGATGCTCCACAAATATCTCCAACCTCAATGATGGGGGAGTCCAGCACAGCAGTGCAAAAGGTAAGGCTGAAGCATTTGCAAGAATCTTCAGCCAGAAGTGCCAAGTAGATGATCCATCTCAGCCTCCTCTGCAGGTCCCCAGATGCCAATTTTCAGCCAATACGATTCATACCACATGACATCAAGAATTGGCTGAAAGCACTGGGCACTGCAAAGGCTATGGGCCCTGACAATATTCTGGCAATAGTACTGAAGACTTGTGCTACAGAACGTTCCGCTCCCCCAGCCAAGCTGTTCCAGTATAACGACACAAAGGCATCTACCCAGCAATGTGGAAAATTGCCCAGCTATGTACTGCACACAAAAAGCAGGACAAATCCGACTCGGCCAATTACTGCCCCAGTCTATTCTCGATCATCGGTAAAGTGATGGAAGGGGTCATCAACGGTGCTATCAAGTGGCACTTGCTTAGCAAAAATCTCCTAACTGACACTCAGTTTGGGTTCCACCAGGACCACTCAGCTCCTGACCTCATCACAGCCTTGGTTCAAACATGGACAAAACAGCTGAACTCCAGAGGTGAGGTGAGAGTGACTACTCTTGAAATCAAGGCAATATTTGACCAAGAGTGGCATCAAGGAGCCCCAGAAAAACTGAAGTCAATGGGAATCAGGGGGAAAACTCTCCACTGGTTGGAGTCACACCTAGCACAAAGGAAGGTGGTTGTTGGAGCTAACCATCTCAGTTCCAGGGCATCACTGTCAGAGTTCCTCAGGGTAGCATCCTAGGCCCAGCCATCTTCAGCTGCTTCATCAATGACCTTGCTTCCAACATAAGGTCATAAATGGGTATGTTCGCTGATGATTGCACAATGTTTCAGGAACCTTGGATATTGCGAGATTAGTCAAAGAGCAAAGGGAAGCATTCGTAAGGGCTAGAAGGCTGGGAACAGATGAAGCCCATGGAGAATATAAAGAAAGTAGGAAGAAACTTAAGCAAGGAGTCAGGAGGGTTAAAAGGGGTCATGAAAAGTCACTGGCAACCAGGATTAAGGACAATCCCAAGTCCTTTTAGACATTTGTAAAAAGCAAGAGGGTAGCCAGGGAAAGGGTAAGCCCACTCAGGAACAGAGGCGGGGATCTGTGTGTGGAGCCAGAAGAAATGGGAGAGATACTAAATGAATACTTCTCATCAGTATTCACCAAAGAGAAGGACTTAGCGGTTGATTTGTCTTGGGAAGAGTGTGTAGATAGCCTGGATCATGTTGAGATCAAAAAAGAGGTGTTAGGCGTCTTGAGGAATATTATGGTGGCTAAGTCCCCTGGGCCAGATGGGATCTACCCCAGAGTACTGAGGGAGGCAAGGGAGGAGATTGCTGGGGCCTTGACAGAAACCTTTGCATTCTCACTGGCTACGCGTGAGGTCCCAGAGGACTGGAGAACGGCCAATGTTGTTCCAAGGTTTAAAAAGGGTAGCAGGGATAATACAGGAAGGCTGGTGAGCCTTACGTCAGTGGTAGGGAAATTATTGGAGAAGATTCTTCGTGACAGGATTTACTACCATTTGGAAGCAAATGGGCGTATTAGTAAGAGGCAGCATGGTTTTGTGAAGGGGTGGTCGTGTCTCACTAACTTAATCTAGTTTTTCGAGGAAGTGACAAAGATGATCGACAATGGAAGGGCAGTGGATGTTATATACATGGATTTCAGTAAGGCCTTTGACAAGGTCCCTCATGGCAGACTGGTACAGAAGGTAAAGTCGCAAGGGATCAGAGGTGAGCTGGCAAGATGGATACAGAATTGGCTTGGTCATAGAAGACAGAGGGTAGCAGTGGAAGGGTGCTTTTCTGAATGGAGAGCTGTGACTAGTGGAGTTCCGCAGGGATCAGTGATGGGACCTTTGCTGTTTGTAGTATACATCAATGATTTGGAGGAAAATGTAACTGGGCTAATTAGTAAGTTTGCAGACGACACTCAGGTTGGAGGAGTTGCAGATAATGAAGATTGTCAAAGGATACAATGGGATATAGATCGGTTGGAGACTTGGGCGGAGAAATGGCAGATGGAGTTTAATCCGGACAAATGCGAGGTAATGCATTTTCGAAGGTCTAACAGGCAGGAATTATACAGTAAATGGCAGAACCCTTAAGTGCACTGACGGGCAGAGGGATCTGGCTGTACAGGTCCACAGGTCACTGAAAGTAGCAACGCAGGTGGATAAGGTAGTCAGGGAGGCATATGGCATGCTTGCCTTCATTGGCAGGGGTATTGAGTATAAAAGCTGGGAAGTCATGCTGCAGCTGTATAGAACCTTGGTTAGGCCACACTTGGAATATTGCATGCAATTCTGGTCGCCACATTACCAGAAGGATATGGAGGCAGTGGAGAGGGTGCAGAGGAGATTTACCAGGATGCTGCCTGGTCTGGAGGTTATTAGCTATGATGAGAGTTTGGAGAAACTAGGATTGTTCTCACTAGAGCGACGGAGATTGAGGGGCGACTTGATAGAAGTTTACGAGGTTATGAGTGGCATGGACAGAGTAGATGGTCAGAAGCTTTTTCCCAGGGTGGAAGAGTCAATTACTAGGGGACATAGATTTAAGGTGAGCGGAGAAAACTATAGAGGAGATGTGCGGGGCAAGTTTTTTTTACGCAGAGGATGGTAAGTGTCTGGAATTCGCTGCCAGAGGAGGTGGAGGAAGCAGGTACGATAGTGGTGTTTAAGAGGCAGCTTAACAAATACATGAATAGGATGGTAATAGAGGGATACGGACCCTGGAAGTGCAAAATCTTTTAGTTGATGGGCAATATGATCGGCGCAGGCTTGGAGGGCCAAAGAGCCTGTTCCTGTCCTGTACTTTTCTTTGTTCTTTGTTCCTCAGATACTGAAGCAGTCCATTTCCAAATGCAGCAAGACCTGGACAACATCCAGGCCTGGGCTGACAAGTGGCAAGTAACATTCACGCCATACAAGTGCCAGGCAATGAACATCTCCAACAAGAGAGAATTTAACCATCATTCCTTGACATTCAACAGCATTACCATCACTGAATCCCCCACTATCAATATCCTGGGGGTTACCATTGACCAGAAACTGAACTGGATCAGCCATATAAATGCTGTGGCTACAAGAACAGGTCAGAGACTTGGAATCATGTGGAGAGTAACTGACCAGCTGACTCTCCAAAGCCTGTCCACCCATCTACAAGGCACAAATCAGGAGTCTGATAGAATACTCTCCACTTGCCTGGATGAGTGCAGCTCCAACTCAAGAAGCTCAACACCATCCAGGACAAAGCAGCCCACTTGATTGGCACCCTATCCCCAAACATTCATTCCCTCCACCACTGACGCACAGTGGCAGCAGCGTGTACCATCTACAAGATGCACTGCAGAAACTCACCAAGGCTCCTTAGACAGCACCTTCCAAACCCGCGACCCACTACCAGCTGGGACAAGGGCAGATACATGGGAACACCATCTACTGCAAGTTCCCTTCCAAGCCCCACAACATCCTGACTTGGAGATATATCACCATTCCTTCTGTGTCGCTGAGTCAAAATCCTGGAATTCCCTAAAGCACTGTGGGTGTACCTGCAGCACATGGACTGCAGTGGTTCAAGAAGGCAGCTAATCATCACGTTCACCAGGGCAATTAGGGATGGGCATTAAATGTTGGCCTGGCCAGTGACACCCACATCTGAATAAAAACAAAACTCCCATATCCATGCCAACCTTTCTTGGAACTCTTTATCGAATCTTTTCAATCAAGTTTCTCCTCCAGCCATTGTACCAAAATGGTTCTTATTAAAGTCATAAACAACAACCTAGTTAAGTGTGATAAAGGTAAACAATTACTCCTCATCCTTCTTGACCTGTGGGCAGCCTTTTACATGGATGCCCATGATATTCTACTCCAATGGATTTCCACTCTCATCTGGTAATTATCTGGTTTAATTTGTATCTATCCTGTTGTAACCAGAGAATGACCTGCAATGGCTTCCCTTCTCATTCCTGTACAATCATCACTGGTGTCCCTTGAAGTTCTACCCTTGGCCGCCGTCCATTTTTTCATCTATATGCTGACCCTTGGCGACATCATCCAAAAATCAGAGCATCAACTTCAGTGTATGCACTGATGATACCCAATTCTACTTCACATCCACCTCTCTTGACCCCTCTAAATTGACTGCTTGTCTGACATCAAGCACTGGATGAGCAGAAATTTTCTCCAATCAAATATTGGAAAGGCAGAAGCCTTAAGTCCCAGTCACAAACTCCACTCTCCCTGACCACTCTGAGGCTGAACCAGACGAGTGCCTTGGTGCTACATTTGACACCAAGTTGAGCTTCCAACCACACACCCACACCAAGACCAGCTGGCCCTACCTCCATAACATTGCTGGGCTTCAGCCTTGCTTCAGCTTATCTGCTGCTGAAATTCTCATCCATGCCTTTGTTACCTCTAGTATTACTTCAATGCGTTCTAGCCAATTTCCCACATTCTATATTTTGCAAACTTGAGGTTATTCAAAACTTCGCTGCCCGTGTCCCAACTTGTACCAAGTCCCATTCACCCATCCACACCATGTTTTCTGACCTACACTGGCTCCTGGTTAAGCAAAACCTCAATTTTAAAATTCCCATTTTTGTTTTTAAAATCACTTCATGGCCTTGCACCTATCTCGGTTTTCTCATTCTGACCCACAATCCCACTAGATTGCTGTGTTTAGCAAATTGCGACCTACTGAGCAATCCTGATTTTAATCACTGCACCATTGGTGCCCCTACCTTTTTCGACTGAGGCCCCACGTTCTGGAATTCACTCCCTTTCCCTCTCTGTGTTCATTTTCCTCCTTTAAGTGACTTTTTAAAACTTTCTTTGACCAAGCTTTTAGCCAATAGGCCTAATATCTGCTTCAGTGGCTCCACATCAAACTTTGTTCCTTTTTGCTCCTGTGAAATGCCTTGGGACATTTTATTATGTTAAAGGCACTATATAAATGCAAGGTGTTATTGTCATTGCCCAGACACGCATTTCTGAAACATACTGATCTCCTTCAAAAAAATGATAAACTTCATAATAAACTGTTTAGTTTCTCTATAGAAGGTATTTAACATTACTTACCATTCTGTTGGCATTGTTGAGAAGCTGGCATCTACAATAACAAGGAAAATGGTACAAGCATTAGACTAGGACCTATAGGCACATAAGGCAAAGCCTTTCTAGTGCAGGACCCATCTTCATACAAACATTTCCTGGAGCAAAAACCAAAGTGTAAAACACCACAATCCTACTTAAAACATAAGATCACCATCAACAGATTATTAACATTTCTGAATGTCTCCCAAAATACAAGGGATAGAAAATTATTTTAGAATGATTATTTCATTTCAGGCTAGTCAGGGGAACACAAACTAAGAAACCTAAAACCTTCACTCTAATTCGCATTTACATAGACTATTATTTTTGCACCACTGTCTTAAATAAATTACTGTAACAGAGTAAAATTCTGTTTTATGATGCTTAGAATCTTAGATTTAAGACAGTCGTCAGTCTGTCCAAATTTGGAATGCT
The DNA here is from genome assembly GCF_017639515.1 of Carcharodon carcharias. Lineage (NCBI taxonomy): Eukaryota > Metazoa > Chordata > Chondrichthyes > Lamniformes > Lamnidae > Carcharodon > Carcharodon carcharias. The sequence continues at coordinate 34,883,694 of NC_054473.1, forward strand.
GAACTGAACCGCAATATTCCTAGTTTGCTATCATAAGTAAAATGTCTGAATTCATTTTTATCAAATAATATTATGCTCCGAGAACCTGTGAATATACCCAGACCTAATGCACCTAGCTGATATTTTGGTAATACTACATCTGGAATTTTAAAACAAATTGGGAAAACAGCAGCATTTACTAATACTTGTATTTTATTTCAGCAAGCATTCGACAATCCAATTTTTTTCATCCTTATTAAGTCTGACACTAAAGGTAATGTTTTCGCCCATTAGTCCACGTGTCTGTAAACAACATATCTCAAAGACTAATGGATGGACTTCAAAGAATCTCTGCATACATATAGGGCATGGCCCAAGGAAGGATAGATGAATTTTTGGCTAAAACAAGGATCCGGATCCTGGATTTTTTTTTAAAGGATCCGTTAACATTGGGAGATAGGACAAATAGACTTTTTTTTTTAAGAACATTGTGGGTTGTTTTATTTAGAATGTTTTTGATTGTGTTATCATGTTGTAGATTATCTCAGCTGCTGTGATGTAATTTGTCACAGCTGTCAAACATGAGTGGAGTTTTCAGAGCAGATTGTTGGATCTAGATTGGCCTGTGTAGTGTGACGGAAGCCTTTAATAATTTTTCAGCTTTCTAGTTAGAGCATTAACCAGGCAGGGAAAAACCTCAAGTGCTAGGTAATGGTAATAACATTGAGTTAACAGAGTGCGGCAAAGGTACGTGCGCTGAGTGACCTCTTCACTTGTTTTGAATTTAGTCAATCACCAACTATTCATTTACTATCAGATGAATCAGAGATGGCAAATGGTATGGCTTGATTATTCAGATACAATAAACACCAAAATAAGTTACATACCTGACCCTCAATTTCAGACTTGCCAGCAACTTGCTGGAAACTTATATTGAGAGTAGAGCCTCTTTCTACCCCGGTTTCTTCAGTGAGCATATCCTCTGCTTTATCCATTATGTCTTTCATCTGTTCAATGAAAATCTCCTTCTCAATTTCCAGTATAAAATCATTATCTACCTATTAACAAAATGACAAAATATCTTTTAAAATTACTGGTTCTCTTTTTCACTTGATGAAAATTGTTTGATTAAGTTTCAATAAATCAAATCCAAATGTTACATTTTCACCTATTTCTTTAAGTTATAAAACTTACCATATAGTTTGCTATTTCATCTGGAGCATCACCATCCAAATCAAATATAAAGGTTACCATTTTGTGATTATGAGTTTCCAGTTGACATTCCACCATCTTATCTCCTACATTTGACACCTGTAAGGAAGTGAATATCAGTTGTGCATTTAAGATAACTGAAGCTACTAATTGTCAGGCCATACCCTTTACATAAAAGGTTTTTAAACACTCACATTAAGAAGAGTCAGCTTTGGCTTACTGGCCCTTTCCTGACGTGAACGAGTGCGTGTAGACCTCTTGTGATGCTTCCTTGAACTTTTGCTCTCCTGTTTCCCACTGGCGTGAATTCCTTCGTATCCATCACTCATCTCTTTTCCTGAAGCAGCATCAGAACATATACTGTTTGGAGGCAAATAATCACAGAAACGTAATATAATAAGGCCAAGTGCCCTGCCGAAACATGAATCTCCCAGTTTTCACCATTCTTATTTTATTTGTATCTTGCTCAAAACAAAGCTACTTAGCTAGGATTCTTTAAAAGGGAAGTCTAGATGCCATGTGCTACCCATTTAATGCTTAAAAACTACATAAATACTAAAAAAGGCTACATACTTAATTGAAAGGAACCATGAAATGATTGCTCTTTGTCAGGCAGCTCTTTGATATAACCCAGGGATAACCCACCGCAATGAATAAATACTAATCAGAACTTTAGACTAAGGGCTGATCTGAAGTGCAACTCAAGGGAGACACATTATCAGCTGCAGCTGCCAAGTACTTGGCAGATTGTATGGTTTTTCTGTGGTCATGGAACTCTGCATCAAGTCTCAGGCAGTATGTAGTTGTTCTATACTTCAAGGAAGCACACAAGGACATTATCCAGAAACAATGAAGAAGTGAAATTCTTGAAGAAAACTGAAAGTTTTAAAGAATGTCAATAGACTTTTTACCTTGTTTATCTATTTCCAATCTAAATCTAAAAATGTAATTTCAATAAAAGAACTCCCTTAGACTACCTCTTTTAAAGAGTTTGAATAAGTCATTACACTGGATGTCAAATTACTTACTTTTCATAACAGCCACCATATGTTGCTGTCTGTTGCTTATCTTGTTGCAGTTGATTCTCCTATTTATAAAAACAAAACAGCCTTATAATGCAACAATTCAAAATCTCAAACATTCTAAGAAGTTTTACTTTACTACTTTAGCAATTCTTGTACAGTTAAAATAAGCAGAGAAAGGACCATTAAAGGGTAGAGCTTTTGATAACATTAGTACTTTGTGATTGGTTATGCTTCCACAATACAGTTGAAGTCCAAACAAAGAAAACATAAATTGGGACTAATCCATAATTTCCAACTAATAGTTGCTTTCATCAGGAAGGCAACAAGTATTGAAAGGATGCTTCACCATGGGAGGAGAGGATCTGAAAAATGAAAACTTCAGCACCCACTAATGTCTCCAAGGAAGAGATTATTTACATCCTTTCTCAGTCAAGTAACAATGCAAGTAAGAATGGAGAAGCATAAGCTTTCACAGCAGAACCTTTTCTACCAAATAGAACAGAATATGGTTTATTTGTATCACTGCATCACCTGGAAATAATTGATGGTGTTTTCCAAAAGGTTGTTGCACAAAGTAAGGGCTCATGGGATTGGAGGTAATATATTAGCATGGATAAACGACAGAAAACAGAGTAGGAACGAGTGGATTATTTTCAGATTGGCTGGGTGTTACTGGTGGAGTACAGTGGGCTTATTATTGAGCCTCAGCTATTTACAATTTATAAGCTGAGATTTATAGATTTTTAAAGGAGTCAGACAGGAAAGCAGAGGTCAAGTTGAGGTACAGCCCTGTTCTTTTTTAATGATGGAGCAGGCTTGAAGGGCCATATAGCCTCTCTCTGTTCCCATATGTTCTTAAGTAACTAATTGTGAATGACGTCTTCAAATTGGTTTCTCTAACAACAAAATTTAAATGTATACTTTGAGAAACAGCTGTAGAGATCTGTATTGTTGACAAAGGAGTATCTTTGTTCTGTTGGTTTAACAACTGAGGAATATTGACTTGCATTGGCACAGTTTGTTGCACTGACTGTGGGAGATCACTGGATTGCACTTGTACTCGTTGTTCAGTGTAGAAGGTACCAGTTGCTGGAACAGTTTCAGCCAGAGGTGGTGGGAAAACTAAAGGCTGCTCTGGCACAATTGTTATTTGATGCCTTTGTGGTGGAACTCCTATTTCAATCGAATAGTGAACTGAAACTTGAGGAATGAGCATCTGCAAATAAGTTTCATTTTTAATTAGTCAAGGTATTTCAACAATGATATATATGATCTGGAAGTCAATATATTTCACTGAATAAATTTGTTCCATAGTGGAATTGTTACACTCAAGAACAGAATTTAGAATCTAAGCTGATTCTCATCTTAACGTCAGAAAGCATTTAGTTTGCGCCTCAGTAATCATAAACATATTTATATATCTGCAATTCTGTCATTTTACATGTTATAGCTTTTAGAGTTAAAAAATGTCTGGTTTCAGATTTTTTGCACATTTCTACAAAGTAGCCATACATGGATTTTTTGGTAAAGTCTCATGCTTAATCATTTTCAGTAGCACCTCTGACACCAATCTAATGGTTGCCAGAGGATCCCTGCTAATTTGAGGAAGATTTTTTTTTTCTTTAAACTTGTTCATTGCTTGAGAGCCCAGCATGCATTGCCCATCTCTAATTTCCCTTAAGACAATTGTGATAAGCCACCTTCTTGAAACATAGCTCATATGGAGATACTCCCAAAGCACTTAGGTAGGGAGGAAGAAATGTTGATTTATTTCCAAGTCAGGATAGTGTGACTCGAGAGCAATGTGCAGATGGTGACGTTTCCATGCATCTGCTGTCCTCATCCTTCCAATCACTATAGGTCAGGTGTTTGGGTGGTGTTATTGAAGTAACCTTGATGAGTTGCTGCAGTACATCTTGTAGATGGTGTACACTGCAGCCAAAGTGCATCAGTGGTAGAAACAGTGAATGCTTAAGTGGGCTATTTTGTTCTGGATGGTGAAGAGTTTCTTGAGCGATGTTGGAGCTGCACTCCTGACCTATGCCTTGTTGATGACATAAATGTTGATGATGGGGGATTAGACATTGGTAATTCCATTGAACATCAATGGGATCATTCTCACTTGGAGGTAGTCAGTACCTAGCACTTGTGTGACACAATATTACTTGTCACATCATCCTGTGATTGAAAATTGCCCAAGGCTTGCTGCAAGTATGTTTGGTTGCTTCATTATCTGAGGAGTTACGAATGAAAATGGACACTGTGGAACCATCAGCAAATGTCCCCACTTTTGACCTTATGATGGAGCAAAAGTCATTGATGAAGCAGCTGAAGATGGTTGTGACTGCAACACTGCCTTGACGAACTGTTGCAGTCATGCTCTTGGGCTAAGATGATTAGTCTCCAACAACCACAACCATCTTCCTTTGTGATATATATGGCTCCAGCCAGTGGAGAGTTTTTCCTTTGAATCCCATTGACTTCAATTTTTCTGGGGCTCTTTGATGCTATACTTGGTTAAATGCTGCCTTGATGTCATGGGGCAGCCACTCTCAACTCGTCTCTGGAACTCAGCTCTTTTGTCCGCGTGTGAGCCAAGACTGTACCAAGATCTGGAACTGAATGGTCCTGGCAGAACCCAAACTAAGCATTGAGTGGATTATTGCTAAACAAGTGCTGCTTTATAGTACAGTCAATGAAACCTTAATCATTTTCTGATGATTGAGTGAAAGCTGATGGGGCAACAACCAACAGGACTGAATTTGTCCTGATTTTTGTGGACAGGATGTATCTGAGCAAAAAATAAAAACAAAAAAACTGCGGATGCTGGAAATCCAAAACAAAACCAGAATTACCTGGAGAAACTCAGCAGGTCTGGCAGCATCGGCGAAGGAGAAAAGAGTTGACGTTTCGAGTCCTCATGACCCTTCGACAGAACTTGAGTGAGTCCAAGAAAGGGGTGAAATATAAGCTGGTTTAAGGTGTGTGTGTGTGTGTGTGTGTGTGTGTGTGTGCGTGTGTGTGTGTGTGTGGGGGGGGGGGGGGGGTAGTTTGGGTGGGGGGGAGAGAGAGAGAAGTGGAGGGGGTTGGTGTGGTTGTAGGGACAAACAAGCAGTGATAGAAGCAGATCATCAAAAGATGTCACAAACAACAGAACAAAAGAACACAGATGTTGAAGTTGGTGATATTATCTAAACGAATGTGCTAATTAGGAATGGATGGTAGGGCACTCAAGGTATAGCTCTAGTGGGGGTGGGGGAGCATAAAATATTTAAAAATAATGGAAATAGGTGGGAAAAGAAAAATCTATATAATTTATTGGAAAAAACAAAAGGAAGGAGGAAACAAAGGGGGTGGGGATGGAGGAGGAAGCTCAAGACCTAAAGTTGTTCAATTCAATAATCAGTCCGGAAGGCTGTAAAGTGCCTAGTTGGAAGATGAGGTGTTGTTCCTCCAGTTTGCGTTGGGCTTCACTGGAACAATGCAGCAAGCCAAGGACAGACATGTGGGCAAGAAAGCAGGGTGGAGTGTTGAAATGGCAAGCTACAGGGAGGCTTGGGTCATTCTTGCGGACAGACCGCAGGTGTTCTGCAAAGCAGTCGCCCAGTTTACGTTTGGTCTCTCCAATGTAGAGGAGACCACATTGGGAGCAACGAATGGAGTAGACTAAGTTGGGGGAAATGCAAGTGAAATGCTGCTTCACTTGAAAGGAGTGTTTGGGCCCTTGGACGGTGAGGAGAGAGGAAGTGAAGGGGCAGGTATTGCATCTTTTGCGTGGGCATGGGGTGGTGCCATAGCAGGGAGTGATGGAGGAGTGGACCAGGGTGTCCCGGAGGGAACGATCCCTACGGAATGCTGATAGGGGGGGTGAAGGGAAGATGTGTTTGGTGGTGGCATCATGCTGGAGTTGGCGGAAATGGCGGAGGATGATCCTTTGAATGCGGAGGCTGGTGGGGTGATAAGTGAGGACAAGGGGGACCCTATCATGTTTCTGGGAGGGAGGAGAAGGCGTGAGGGCGGATGCGCGGGAGATGGGCCGGACACGGTTGAGGGCCCTGTCAACGACCGTGGGTGGAAAACCTCGGTTAAGGAAGAAGGAGGACATGTCAGAGGAACTGTTTTTGAAGGTAGCATCATCGGAACAGATGCGACGGAGGCGAAGGAACTGAGAGAATGGGATGGAGTCCTTACAGGAAGCGGGGTGTGAGGAGCTGTAGTCGAGGTAGCTGTGGGAGTCGGTAGGTTTGTAATGGATATTGGTGGACAGTCGATCACCAGAGATTGAGACAGAGAGGTCAAGGAAGGGAAGTGTCAGAGATGGACCACGTGAAAATGATGGAGGGGTGGAGATTGGAAGCAAAGTTAATAAATTTTTCCAAGTCCCGATGGGAGCATGAAGCAGCACCGAAGTAATCATCGATGTACCGGAGAAAGAGTTGTGGAAGGGGGCCGGTGTAGGACTGGAACAAGGAATGTTCCACATACCCTATAAAGAGACAGGCATAGCTGGGGCCCATGCGGGTAACCCTGGCCACACCTTTTATTTGGAGGAAGTGAGAGGAGTTGAAGGAGAAATTGTTCAGTGTGAGAACAAGTTCAGCCAGATGGAGGAGAGTAGTAGTGGATGGGGATTGTTCAGGCCTCTGTTCGAGGAAGAAGCTAAGGGCCTTCAGACCATCCTGGTGGGAAATGGAGGTGTAGAGGGATTGGACGTCCATGGTGAAGAGGAAGCGGTTGGGGCCAGGGAACTGGAAATTGTTGATGTGACGTAAGGTGTCAGAGGAATCACGGATGTAGGTGGGAAGGGACTAGACAAGGGGAGAGAGAAGGGAGTCAAGGTAACGAGAAATGAGCTCTGTGGGGCAGGAGCAAGCTGAGACGATCGGTCTACCGGGGCAGTTCTGTTTGTGGATTTTGGGTAGGAGATAGAAGCGGGCCGTCCGAGGTTGGGCGACTATCAGGTTGGAAGCTGTGGGAGGAAGATCCCCAGAGGAGATGAGGTCAGTGACAGTCCTGGAAACAATGGCTTGATGTTCAGTGGTGGGTTCATGGTCCAGGGAGAGGTAGGAGGAAGTATCTGCAAGTTGACTCTCAGCCTCCTCGAGGTAGAGGTCAGTGCGCCAGACAACAGCACCACCCTTGTCAGCGGGTTTGATGACAATGTCAGGGTTGGACCTGAGAGAATGGAGTGCAGTAAGTTCAGAGAGAGAGAGATCAGAATGGGTGAGAGGAGCAGAGAAATTGAGGCGACTAATGTCGCGCCGACAGTTCTCAATGAAAAGATCAAGAGAAGGTAAGAATCCAGAGGGAGGGGTCCAGGGGAAGGAAGAATATTGGAGGTGGGTGAAAGGATCCGTTGAACGGGGAGAGGACTCCTGCCCAAAGAAGTGAGCCCAGAGACGAAGATGGCGGAAGAAGAGTTCAGCATCATGCCGAGCCCGAAATTCATTTCATTGTCAAGTAGATGCCATTGCTGTAGCTGTATAGGAATAGCGTGTCTAGAAGCACAGCAAGTTCCAAAGCATTGGTCATAGGCACTGTGGCTGTGATGTTGTTAGGGCCCAGACCTTTGCTGTATCCAGTGTGTTCAGCCATTTCTTGATATTGCATGGAGTGAAATTAGCTGAAGACTGGCTTCCATAATGGTCGGAATTTCAGAAGGAGGCCGAGATGGATCATCCACAGTATACTTCTGGCTGAGGGCAGTTGCAAATGCCTCTGCCTTGGCTCTTGCACAGGTGCAAATCCAAAAGCACAATTTGTGCTATAGGAAACTTGGGTTAATCTCCATTTAAACTGATCTACTCTACACTTACAGCGTAATACTACGGCCATGCTGCACTGTTGCAGATGCTGTCTTTTTGATGGAGATTAAACCAAAGCCCTCTTGCCCTCAAGCAAATATAAAAGACCACATGGCACTATTTTAAGACTAGGGCAGTTCTCCTGTGTCCAATTTAACATTTATCCCTTAATCAACATGATAAAAAAACAGATCATCTGGTGAGTTATTTCATTACTGTTTGTGGAACATTGCTCTACACACAAATTGCCTATACACAATTGAGGCTATCACACAAAAATAGTTCATTGGCTGTCAAGCAGTTTGAGATGTCCTGAGCTTATGAAATATGGTACATAAATACAAATTCTTTTTACCTTAACTCGACTTCGTAAATGTTTTAAAAACTAGTGCTCCCAATGATCTAACCAGAACTCACCATTAAACAAAGTTATGTAGAATTGAACAGAATACAAAGAGAAGCAGCGAAAAAAAAATCTGATTGACAGTTTCATACTGCCCACAAGTTCTCTTAGCAAATGGCTTTAAGATCAGATAACTTACATGCATCTCTCCCTTTCCATCCTAACCTAATTCGGTCTACCAGCACGTGCAGAGTTATATCATGTCAAAAACAACAGACAAAAGAACATATGCATACATTATGCACACATTAGGCCTACATCAGCAAAACAAAATAAGTGACAGCCATTCACTGACTTATTCCTCAGGGCAATGCCTTGACCAATCAGGGTCAAGCTGAGTGGTTTAAATGTCAAACAATGTTTGGCAGTTAAGTGTCAGTCATCATCATTGATACATTCTCCATGGCAATACCTCTACCAGAGTCCATTTGCCAACCAATCAGCACACTTTTCTCATACAGTATAAATTTTTGTTTTCCCCTTATACAGGTATTCTTACGAAGTATTCTGATGAATGTAAAACAAAAGCTTCGACATGTCTCTCTTTTCAGCAATACCTCAAGTCCGGCACTACCAAATGACTAAGTTCTGTCACTTCGTTATGTTACTTTCATCGAGTAAAAATACCCAACTCTCTCAGCCTATTTAGGATAGGGTCTTCTGATTTGGTCAGTGGTCAGGGACAGGAGGGTGCGACTGCGAGTGAGGCAGGTAAAGGGACCCACAGGATAGGAGTGTCAGCCTCTGCAATTGTCCAGTAGGTTTGACATTCTCTCAGCTTGTTTGGATGAGAGCGGGGGCTGCAGGGTGGATCAGCGAACTGACTATGGAACTGTAGTACAGGGAGCCATTCAGGTGTAGAGAGCAAAAGGGAATGCAGTGGTAGTAGGGGACAGTATAGAGGGGAATTGACACTGGTCTCTGAAGAAGAGTGAGAGTCCAGGCGGCTGCATTGGCTTGCCTGGTGCCAGGGTTCGGGACACCTGCTCAGGGCTGGAGAGTAACTTGTGGGGGGGGGGGGGGGGGGGGGAGAGGGATCGGGTGATATGGTCCATGTAGGTACCACATAGATGGAGTGGCTCTGGAGTATGTGCAGCACTTCCCTTATTTTGGCAGCCACCTCTCCCAAGGGACTTCCATCGATGAGGAAGTCCAACATCGAGTCAACTGTGCCAGCACTGCCTTCTTCAAGCTGCGCCAACATGTCTATGACAACAGGAACCTTTGAAAGTCAAAAAGGTTCTGGTTCATAAGGCCATTGTGTCAACCACCCTTCTCCACTGCAGCAAAACATGGACTGTCTACCGATGCCACATTAAGATCCTTGAGAGTTGCCATCAGTGGTGCTTGCGTTGAATCCTGGGGACCAAATAGGAGTACCACTAGACAAATGCGAGCATCCTCCATGAAGCTGTATCTACCAGCACTGAAGCCTTGCTCCTGCGGAACCAACTCCGACGGACGGGCCATTGCACCCGGATGCCCAAAAGCTGCCTCCTTCGGCAAGTTCTCTTCTCACAGCTTTCCGTTGGCCAATGCTCAAAGGGCGGCTCAAGAAAAAGGTTTAAAGATATGATTAAGGATGCCCTAAAGCACAAAGGCATTAACACAACTGACTGGGAGGAGAATGCTGCCAATTGCTCAGCATGGAACCACCTGGTACATCAAGGCACAAACCACTTTGAGGCTCAGCGGTTTGACAGAGGAAGGTGAAGGAAGCCAACCTGGGGCTGCGATTTCCATGCCCCTGCGCAAAAATGTGCCCCCACTGTGGAAGAACACGCAGATCCAGAATTGGGCTCCTCAGTCATCTGGAGTCTCACCAAGACTGACAGATTCCGAGGGACCAATGACAACAGGTACCAATAACATAGGAAGAACTAGGAAAGAAGTTCTGCAAAGAGAGTATGGGGAACTAGGCACTAAATTGAAAAGCAGAATCTCAAATGTTATAATCTCTGGATTATTACCTGAGCCACATGCAAATTGGCATAGGGTACATTAAATTAGAAAGATACATAAGGGGCTCAAAGACTGGTGTGGGAGAAGCGGGCTCCAGAAACAGTACTGAAGAAAGTGGAGACTATACTATTGGGATGGTCTACACCTGAACCATGCTGGGACCACTGCTCTTGCTAACTACATAACTAGGAAGTGAAGAGAGTTTTTAACTAAATAGTGGGGGCAAGTGATCAAATGTGGAAAGATATGGTATATCAAAGAGTAGAGCCAAGGTAAGAGAGGAAAATAGTAATATAGGAAATGAGGGTCAGAGAATGGTAGGAAGGAACAAAGAGGGAAAAAACCTAAGAATGCACCAAAAATCAAGACTAGAACTTAAAGAATACAAAAATACAAAACCAAAGATTCTGTATCTGAATGTGCGCAGCATTCTTAATGAAGTAAATAATTGATAGCGCACATTGAAGTAAACAAGTAAGATCTGATAGCCATTACAAGACATGGCTGCACAAGGATTGGGTCCTGAATACTGAGGGGTATATGACATTCAAGAAGAATAGGAAGCTAGATAAAGATGGAAGAGTAGCGCTGTTAAACAAGGATGACATTTGTGCAATAGTTAGAGACGACCTTGGTTTGGGAGATCAGGGTGTAGAATTGGTTTGGGTGGGGATGAGGAATAGTAGAGGCAAGAAGTCACTAGTGGGAGTGGTCTACAGGTCCCCTAACAGTAACCACAATGTAGGACAAAAGTATACAAGAAGAAATATTGGGTGCTTGTGATAAAGGGACAGCAATAATCATGGATGACTTTAATTTACATATAAACTAGAAAAATCAGATTGGCAGTACAGGCAGTCCTAGACTTTATTACATTCGAGTTTTGATGAATGGCACTTATGTTTATAAACTGACACCTTATTTTGACTTTCCCACGCCAGTTTTAATTTTATGACGCCACGCCAGTGAACAAGTTCAAATGTTCATACATGTACATTGACATTCTGTGCTGCCCATCTCCCTGACTCAAGATGCTCTGTTGCTGTACTGACACTATTTTTACTTTGCAAATCTTTGTTTCCAAACTTTCACAACATAAATACATCAATGTTGATATATTACTCATCTATAATTGATCAGAGTACAAAATTCTGGGTTATTTTGGTGAAAATAGGATATCGGGCCTTGGTTCAGGAATCAATCCCCCATTTATAACATTTTTCTTATGAGAAAATCAGCTCCGAGTTACGATGTTTCAACTTAAGGTGTGGTTTGCAGGAATCAATTGTTTCACAAGTCCAGGTACTGCCTGTAGTAGCCTGGATGAGGAGCTCACAGAATGCTTTCTTAGAGCAACACGCTCTGGAATCAACCAGACAGGTCATATTAGACTTGACCTTGTGTAATGTGACAGGATTAATGACCTCAAAGTAAAGGCACCCTCAGGTAGCAGCGACCACAATATGACTGAATTTTCCATCCAGTATGAAAGGGAGAAGAATGGATCTAAGGCAATTTTAAACTTAATTAAGGGCAACTATGTGGGTATGGAAGCTGAGCTAGCTGAAATGAACTGGGATACTAGGTTAGGGGATAGATCAATAGAGATGCAGTGCAAGGCATTTAAGGGGATACTTCAGAATACTCAGAATAAGTATATTCCTACCATAAAAAAATTCTAAAGAGAGGACCCACCACTTGTGGTTAAGTGAAGAAGTTAGGAAAAATATCAAACTTAAGGAAAAAGCATATAACTGTGCAAAGATGAGTGGCAGGTCAGGCAATTGATCAGAATCAATGACAGAGAATGACTAAAAGGTTAATCAGAAGAAATTAGAGTATGAGAGGAAGCCAGCTAGAAATATAAAAATGGCTAGGAAGAGTATCTACGGGTACTTGAACAGGAAAAAAAAAGGTAAGTGTTGGCCCTCTACAGTGTGAGAATGGGGAGTAAATAATAAGGAAATAGCAGATGAAATGAACAAATATTTTGCTTCTATCTTCACTATAGAGGCTACAATAAACATTTCAGTAATAGCTTTAAATCAGGTGGTGTAGGAGAGAGGGGAACTTGGTGAAATTACAATCACTAGGGAAACGGTACTGAGCAAATTGTTGGAGTCTCCACTGCCAAGTCTCCAGGTCCAGATAGATTTCATCCTAGGGTCTTAAAAGAGATGGCTAATGAAGTAGTAGATGCTTTGGTGTTAATTTTCCAAAATTCCCTAGATCCTGGAAAGGTTCCAGAAGACTGGAAAGTAGCAAACATATCCCCTCTATTCAAGGAGGAGGGAGGAAGGCAGAAAACAGGAAACTATAGGCCAGTTAGCTTGACATCTGTCATGAGGAAGGTGTTAGAATTGATCATTAAAGAGTTTATAACTGGGCACTTAGGAAAACTCTAGGTAATCGGGAAGAGTCAGCATAGTTTTGTGAAAGGAAAGTGTGTTTAACCAATTAATTTGAGCTCTTTGAAGTAGTAACATATGCTGTGGATAAAGGGGAGTCGGTAGACGTACTATACTTGGATTTCCAGAAAGCATTTGATAAGGTGTCACATCAAAGATTATTGTGGAAAGTAAAAGTTCATGGTGTAAGGCTAACATATTAGCCTGCATAGAAGATTGGCTGGCTGGCAGAAAACAGAATATGCATAAATGGGTCTTTGATTGGCAGGATGTGACAAGTGGAGTCCTGTGGGGGTTTGTGCTGGGGCCTCAACTTTTTACAATTTACATCAATGACTTAGATGAGGGTAGTTAAGATACGGTAGCTAAATTTGCAGACGACACAAAGATAGTTAGGAAATTATGTTGTGAAGATGTCATAAGGAGTTTGCAGATGGATATAGATAGGTTGAGAGAGCAGGCAAAAATCTGGCAGGTGGAGAATAACATGGGAAAATGTGAAGTTATTCACTTTGGCAAGAAGAATAAAAAAAGCAGAGAATTACTTAAATGGAGAGTGACAACAGAATTCTGAGGTGTAGGGGGATCTAGGTGATCTCGTGCAGTCACAAAAAGTTAGTATGCAGGTACAGCATGTAATTAAGTGGGCTAATGGAATGTTATCCTTTTTATGAGAGAAATTGAACATAAAAGGATGTTATGCTTCAGGGCGTTGATGAGAGCACATCTTGAATACTGTGTGCAGATTTGGTCTCCTTATTTAAGGAAAGATGTAAATGCGTTGGAGGCGGTTCAGAGGAGGTTTACTAAATTGATACCTGGAATAAGCAGATTGTCTTATGAGCAAAGGTTAGACAGGCTGTTTCCACTGGAGTTAAGAGTGAGGAATGACTTGAATGAAGTATATAAGATCCTGAATGGTCTTGACAAGGTGGATGTGGAAAGGATGTTTGCTCTTGTGCGTGAGTCCAGAACTAGTTCCAGGATTTTGACCCAGCGACAGTGAAGGAACAGGGTTTTATTTCCAAGTCCAGATGGTGAGTAACTTGGAGGGGAACTGGTGGTGTTCCCATGCGTCTGCTGCCCTTGTCCTTCTAGATGGTAACGGTTGTGGGTTTGGAAGGTACTGTCTAAGGAGCCTTAATGAGTTCCTGCAGTGCATCTTGTAGATAGTGCACGCTGTTGCCACTGTACGTCAGTGGTGGTGGGAGTGAATGTTTGTGGATGGGGTGCCAATCAAGTGGGCTGCTTTGTCCTGGATGGTGTCAAGCTTCGAGTGTTGTTGGAACTGCACTCATCTAGGCAAGTGGAGAGAATTCCATCACACTCCTGACTTGTGCCTTGAAGATGGTGAGTTACTTGCTGCAAGATTCCTCGGCTCCGAACTGCTCTTGTAGTCGCAATATTTATATGGCTAGTCTAGTTCAGTTTCTGGACAATGATAACCACCAGAATGTTTATGCTGGGGGAATCAGCAATGGTAACACCACTGAATGTCATTGGGCGATCGCTGGATTCGGTCTTTTAGAGATGGTCATTGACTGGCACTTGTGGCTCAAATGTTACTTGTCACTTGTCGGCCCAAGCCTCGATATTGTCCTGCTGCATTTGGACATGGACTGCTTCAGTATCTGAGTTGCGAATGGTGCCGAGCATTTTGCAATCATCAGAGAACATCCCACTTCTGATCTTATGATGGAGGGAAAGTAATTGAAGAGCAACTGAAGATGTTTGAGCCCAGGACACTAACTTGAGGAACTCCTGCAGTAATGTCCTGGAAGTGAGGTGATTCAACTCTAATAATTATAATCATCTTCCTTTGTGCTAGGTATGACTCCTGCCAGTGGAGAGTTTTCCCTGATTCCCATTGACTCCAGTTTTGCTAGGGCTCCTTGATGCCACATTTGGTCAAGTGCTGCCTTGATGTCAAGGGCAGTCACACTCACCTCACTTCTGGAGTTCAGCTCTTTTGTCCATGTTTGAACCAAGGCTGTAATGAGGTCAGGAGCTGTGTGGCCCTAGTGGAATGCAAACTGAGCATCAGTGAGCATGCTGTTGCTAGGCAAGTGCCACTTGATAGCACTGTTGATGATTGAGGTTAGACTGACGGGGTGGTATTTGGCTGGGCTGTCCTGCTTTCTGTGTACCTGGGCAATTTTCCACATTGCTGGGTCGATGCCAAGTTGTAGCTGCACTGGAACAGCTTGACGACGGGTGCGGCAAGTTCTGCAGCACAAGTCTTTGGAATTATTGCCGGAATATTGTCAGGGCCCAAAGCCTTTACAGTATCCAGTACCTTCAGTTGTTTCTTGATATCACGTGGCATGAATCGAATTGGCTGAATACTGGCATCTGAGAGGAGGCAGAAATGGATCATCCACTCGGCACTTCTGGCTTAGGATTCTTGCAAATGCTTCAGCCTTATCTTTTGCACTGATGTGCTAGGCTCTCCCATCATTAAGGATGAGGTTATTTGTGGAGCTACTGCCTCCAGTGAGTTGTTTAATTGTCCACCACCGTTCAATACTGTATGTGGCAGGATTGCAGGGTTTAGACCTGATCTGTTGATTGCGGGATCACTTAGCTCTGTCTATTGCTTGCTGCTTATGCTGATTGGCACACAAGTAGCCCTGTGTTGTAGCTTCACAAGATTGACACCTCATTTTTAGGTATGCCTGGTGCTGCTTCTGGCATTCCCTCCTGTACTCCTCATTGAACCAGGGTTGATCCCCTGGCTTGGTAGTAATGGTAGAGAAGGGGATATGTCAGGCCATGAGGTTACAGGCTGCTGATGGCCAACAGCGCCTCATGATTGCCCAGTCTTGTGTTGCTAGATCTGCTCGAAATCTAACCCACTTAGCACCGTGGTAGTACCGCAACAACGCTATGGAGGTTTCCCTCAATGCCCTCAATGTGAAGATGGGACTTTGTCTGCACAGAGATTGTGCGGTGGTCACTTCTACCGTTACTGTCATGGACAGATGAATCTGTGGTAGGCCAATTCCTTATCCAGCCCAATATCTGCCACTATATATGATCAGCAAATTGCATGACATAGGATTGCTTCTGAAAGTCATATCCAGGAGTACCACTTACTCAAAAAAAATTTCCTTCACAAACTTAAGGACAGTAATGCAAACGTGCATGCATGTCACCGAACATCCAAGTAAACACATCTTCAATCACCTCTGCTATATTATGAAAAACTAAAATAAATAAAAATGCAAATTCCAGACGCGGTAAATTAAGTTTTAGAAGTAAAAAGTAACAATAGAGTTTGTTTTGTGAAAATTTTGTCTTTCACTGGAACTACTTGTTACATTGTATTTGTCATTTTTCGATACACTAAAAAAAATCCTAACGACCAACCCAAAAAAATCTGTCTAAAAGCGAAATGAGCCTCAATAAAGTGCTTAGATCTCACCATCAAATCTTTTGGCAAGTAACACTATCCTAATTCTTAGAATTCTCCAGCACATACCATATCAATGTACCAGTACAGAATGTGTCTCAGCAATCACAGGTTTGACATATTACAGTGCAAGTTTCTTTGATACAATTTGAAACTCCACTTCCTACATATACTGTTTCCACATTGCAAGAGAATCTGAGAGGCACGATTCTAGTCTTTTACAGGTTATCTACCCATTGAAAAGAATATAACTTTCAAGATACAAAATATTTCAACTTATTCTAACAGATAATAATTCTATTTTTAAACTAGATTGAAACATGTTTACATGCCTAAATCATTACACGAAGATCAAAGGAAATTGAAAACACTTGTACACAAGTAAGTTTCAGCAGCTTTTAAACACTTTTTTGGTGAAGCATTGTACTTCTAAAATTGCAAAATCATCAATGCTAGAGCCGCGAACAATCCTCCAGTTTTGATACCCAAAACCTTGATTGAACACTTCCTGGTAAGGCATAGGAAAATTAGATGCAGATGGAAATTTTCTCTGCTTTGCCCAACAGCTTGCCTGGCCCAGATCTTCCAGTCTCCAGGTAGTCAGAGATAGTCATACCCCAGAAGATGCGCTATGGGACCTCTCAGAAGTCCAACACAAGGCTCCGCAGGAATTGCTCTGGAAGTTTGAACTTCAGATGGGCAATTCCTTGCTCCCTGAGACCCTCCGTAAAAATCTCCAAGTTTGAGTTGAAGTTAGAGACTTTGAATGGTTCTGACTTACTTACCTAGATAGTTACCCAGGAAACGTTGACAGGAAAAATATCTAGTCCAACTATACAACTGACCCCCTAATCACTCACATTGTGTCGTCGCCCCCCCTCCCCCAACGATTAACCCCCAACCTGATCTGACCAAACCCAACCCACCTCCCCACCCACTTCACCCACCCGCCTTGCCTCACCCACCTCCCCACCCACCCACCTCGCCCTCCTGCCACCTTACCCACTTACCTATCCTCCATAGCTGTTTTCAAAGAAGCTTTGGGACAGTTAAACTCTTTTCTTAACAGAATAGTGATGTATAAAGGGGGAGTGGCTTCTATATGGATTCTGCGCACTGCTCCCTCCAAGGTTTGCTGTACTGGGTTCGACGTGAAGGATCCTCCATCAGATGGTCACTCGGAAAAATTGGAAGGCATGTATGCATTCTTTTTTGCCTGATTAGAGTCGGAAATAGGGCTTCCGATTCTGGTTGGAAGATCTGGGCATCTCTGCTTTGCCCAAGTTTGCCTTGATTGCAACTAGACCAAGGATTTTTCTCCCCCATTTATCACATCAACCAACTTTATTGCTTCCCAAGGTAGCATTAATTAATTTATGGACAGTTTCATGTCTACTAGGAGCTGGGTTAGAGTTGCCTACAATTATTTAGCTTAGGATGCATTTTAAAAGATTATCCTGACAGAGTAGGCTAGATCTGAAGCCACATCCCAGAAATGAAAAAGAATTGCACTATATAGCACCTTCAAGACCTCAGGGTGTCCTAAAGCACTTTACAGCTAATGAAGTACTTAAGTGTAATTGCTGTTGTAACTTAGAAAATACAGCGTCAATTTGTACACGGCAGACTCCCAAAAACAACAATGTGATAATAGCCAGGTAATCCATTCTCGTGGTGTTGATTGAGGGATAAATATTGGGCAAGGTACAACAGATAACTCCCCTACTCTTATTTAAACTAGTGGCATGCAATCTTTTACGTTCACCTCAAAGAGCTTCAGTTTAACACCTTATCTAAAAGGCAACATCTCTGACAGTGCAGCACTGTCTCAGTACTGCAGTAGGATGTGTTCAAGTCTCTGGACTAGGACTTTAAACCCTGGCTCAGAGGCAAGGGTGCTACCAACTCAATCAAATGCAAATGTTATAAAGCTCCACATGGTCTCACGAAGTTGACATTTTAATTTCTGTACAGGAAGAGTAAGCACATTGATGTCCTATTTCACCCCTTCAAGTCATACATCTTCTGTGTTCAGTAGAATTCTTATAATTTTGTTGTTGCAGTGAGTTCCGCCTAAATACTGCATTAAAAAGCACATCAACTAGCATGCGTATGTTTTATCCTTTTGGCTCAAAGTTCACCTGACAAATTTAATACAAAATCTGCCTACCCAAAACAACAGTAACTGCTCCCATTTACTTGAGTTTTAAAATATGCATCTAACCCTTTTATATTATATAATGATATTTATAGGACCACCTAATATATCACATCAAGTAAATGGTGCTGCCTCAAATAGAGGATAATGTCTACAGCAAAACTACAGACTAGAAGCTAAGAAATAAGTTACGTTATCTTCCTCCCTTACTGATATTCCTAACCAAATACACTTATCACAAAATATTAGCCCTTCAGGGTTATCTGTAACTTATTTACTCCTGCCCTTGCTCTTTCAGAATGTTTTTCAATAAATTAAAAGCACTACACTTTTTAAAACTGGTACAACGATAAATAGGCAAGTTTGAAAGCAGAAGAATGTAATGTATAAAATCCAAATGCAGTAAACATATCTAAACATATGACACTGACTTCAATATCTGAATCCAAATATCAATAAATCATTAAAATGTCTATACTTTTAATTTTTCAGAAACAACAGGATATAAAAAGACAAGGCTGTCTAACATTACTAATGTTGATGAAAAGTTCAGTAGTAAAATATTTTTTTTCTAACTGCTACTTCATAATCATGTGGTTTGCAATGGGATACAAGAGTAGATCTGTTACCAAGCTCAAATAATTTTCTTTTCCCACCTATTTCCATTATTTTTAAATGTATTTCCATCCATTGTTTTATCTCTACCTTTTAGCCTATTTCGATTGCTTCCCCCCACCCCACCCCCACTAAGGCTATCTGTACCTTGCTCGTCCTGCTTTCTACCCTTAATGTCACCTATTAGCACATTCCTTAGATAATGTCACCACCTTCAACACCTCTTTGTCCTTTTGTCTGACATCTTTTGGCTATCTCCACCTATCACTGACCCTCTATCCAGCTCTACCTGTTCCACCCCCACTTAAACCAGCTTATATTTCACCTCTTTTCTATTTTTCCTTAGTTCTGTTGAAGAGTCATACGGACTCGAAGCATTAACTGTGCTCCTCTTCGCAGATGCTGTCAGACCTGCTGAGTTTTTCCAGGTATTTTTATTTTTGTTTTGGATTTCCAGCATCTGCAGTTTTTTGCTTTTATTAAAGCAGGATTGACATTTGAGGGCAGTGTGAGAGTGCAAATGCATGTAAAACAGTTTGACTCAGTGTATAAGCAATTGCTTTCTTATGCTCTAGCAACAGCAATTTTAAAAATATATTGCTCATATTAAGATAAGGGCTGTACCAGAGTCGCTTGGTTAAGTTGAGGTGGTACTGAAGAAATCTGTAATGGTTTTGATTGTGTAACAGGTTGGGATAGCTGTGCTGGCATCAGAGGTTGTTGGACCTGATACTGTGGCAGTGGCAGAGATGCAGGCTGGACAAGAGACTGTACTGTTGGCACCTGTTTCTGAAAAAAAATACACAAGAATTCACTGCACAGCTGAAAAACATTGACAGAACCTGCACATAATTTGTTTTGCTTACCTGTATCAATGTACAGTGCCCATCAAAATTTCAAGTAAGATGGCCCCAACACAAAAATTGCTGACAGAAACCATACACTGGCTTCAAAACTATTTGTCATCTGGCCTTTTTCATCTACTGGCCACATAAATCACCCTGTAAGATTAGCTCCTTTAAGACACCCTTCTTACATAAGGTGTGAGAGAAACTGGACCAAGAGGCAAAAATGCAGGTGATTCCAACAGTAATAGCCACCATGTTTAGAATAATTAGTATAAGATTTTGCCATTTTATGAAGAACAAACCAATGAGAATATAATGTGCAATTAGAATGTAATATCTACCTGAAAATGGAATGTTGCAGTGCAGAAATAAGGATCCAACTATGAGAAATCAGAATATATGGGTAAGGTAACAAAACTAGAAAGAATCACAAACTGCACAGCATGCAGTTCATTCCTAAAAGGACCCTTAGTTTAATAACAAATTGACTGATAAATTGCTCACCTGTTGTGGTTGTCCTTTGTGCATTGCAGCAAGTGCTGCTGGTTCCTGGTAATGTTGCTGGGGCCCAAGTTGCTGAGATTGTATAGGCAAAGCAACAGATGGGGCATGCATCATCGGGTTGGGCTATTAAAAAAAAAATGACAATATTTCCTTATTTTTGTAATTTGCTCTTTTACTCAATTGTTTTTTTTACTCTATTTGCCATATGGTTATCGTTCGAAATGCAAACAGTTGAAGTGCCTGTAAATAAATACAGCACACTATAGCACAAAACTTGTTTCTACATTTTCATTGTTATTTAATTCAGGCTGGTATGGGAAATAGAAACTTTACACTGTTGCATCATAAGGCATTTCAGGGCTGATTCAGGGAAGGATCATCTGCTGCCAGACATCTCAATTTTTTTAAATTTTCTACACTACACAAAGATTTAACTACCTGTTCAAAGCAATGTACTTTATTTTATAAAAAGCTCTAGAACATAGGGGGTAAATTGCAATTTCAAAGATGCAAAGTGAGGTGCAGTGGATCAGCAGCCAATAATACATCCTGATAGATTTTCGACTGACGTTGTGTCTGAGGTTTAATTTTAACTATTTCGTATTTTAATGATGAACACTAAGCAGGGATGCACTAAAGGAATTTGAACATGCTGTTAAACTGTTGTTAGCATTTGAAAGAGTACATCCCACGCTTGAGAAATTCTGTAACGACACATAGATGATAATGAATTTCATGAATTGTGCGTATAAAAATGATGTACAAAGATTGTAAAGTGTGAACGACATAGGCAGGAAGAGTGACGAGGTCCTGCAGTGGGAGTTCAGGGAGTTAGGCAGAAAGTTAAAAAACAGGACCTCTAGGGTTGTAATCTCAGGATTACTCCCTGTGCCACGTGCTAGTGAGGCTAGAAATAGGAAGATAGTGCAGCTGAACATGTGGCTGAACAGATGGTGTAGGAAGGAGGGTTTCCGATATCTGGATCGGTGGGATCTCTCCTGGGGGCAGGTGGGACCTGTACAAGAAGGACGGGTTGCATCTAAACTGGAGGGGCACCAATATCCTGGCTGCAATGTTTGCAAGTGTCACTCGGGAGGGTTTAAACTAGAATGGCAGGGGGGTGGGAACCAGAGCAACAGGTCAGCAGGTGAAATAAATGACTGGGAACCAGTGAAAATGGCCAGTAGGACTGAGAGGAAGGGCAGGCAGGGAGAAATTACTGAACACAGTGGGACTGGGGGTCTGAAATGCATTTGTTTCAATGCAAGAAGTATAACAGGCAGGGCAGATGAGTTTAGAGCTTGGGTTAGTACTTGGGACCATGATGTTATTGCTATTACAGAGACTTGGTTGAAGGATGGACAGGATTGGCAGATAAACGTTCCAGGATTTAGATGTTTCAGGCAGGATAGAAAGGGGTGTAGAAGAGGTGGGGGAGTTGCACTGCTGGTTAAGGGGAATATCACAGCTATACAACAGGAGGACACCTCGGTGGGCTCATGCAGCGAAGCAATATGGGTAGAGCCCCAGAATAGGAAGGGTGCAGTCACAATGTTGGGGGTTTACTATAGGCCTCCCAATTGCTGGCGGGAGATTGAGGAACAGTTATGCAGACAGATTTTGGAAAGATGTAAAAGCAATAGGGTTGTTTGGGTGATTTTAAACTTTCCCAATATTGACTGGAAATCACTTAGTGCTAGGGGTTTGGACGGTGCAGAATTTGTAAGGTGCATCCAGGAGGGCTTCCTGGATGGTGAGGTCTCAGAGGACTGGAGAATGGCCAACGTTGTTCCAAGGTTTAAGGGTAGCAGGGATAATACAGGAAATTACAGGCTGGTGAGCCTTACGTCAGTGGTAGGGAAATTATTGGAGAAGATTCTTCATGACAGGATTTACTACCATTTGGAAGCAAATGGGCCTATTAGTGAGAGGCAGCATGGTTTTGTTATCGGGAGGTCGTGTCTTACTAACTTGATCAAGTTTTTCAAGGAGGTGACAAAGATGATCAATGATGGAAGGGCAGTGGATGTTATATACATGGATTTCAGTAAGGCCTTTGACAACTTCCTTCATGGCAGACTGGTACAGAAGGTAAAGTCACATGGGATCAGAGGTGAGTTGGCAAGATGGATACAGAATTGGCTTGGTCATAGAAGACAGAGGGTAGCAGTGGAAGGGTGCTTTTCTGAATGGAGAGCTGTGACTAGTGGAGTTCCGCAGGGATCAGTGCTGGGATCTTTGCTGTTTGTAGTAAACATAAATGATTTGGAGGAAAATGTAACTGGGCTAATTAGTAAGTTTGCAGATGACACTCAAGTTGGAGGAGTTGCAGATAGTGAAGAGGATTGTCAAAGGATACAATGGGATATAGATCAGTTGGAGACTTGGGTGGAGAAATGGCAGATGGAATTTAATCCGGACAAATGCGAGGTAACGCATTTTCGAAGGTCTAATACAGGCAGGACTTATACAGTAAATGGCAGAACCCTTAAATGCATTGACGGGCAGAGGGATCTGCCTGTACAGGTCCACAGGTCACTGAAAGTGGCAACGCAGGTGGATAAGATAAGTCAGGGAGGTATATGGTATGCTTGCCTTCATTGGCAGGGGTATTGAGTATAAAAGCTGGGAAGTCATGCTGCAGCTGTATAGAACCTTGGTTAGGCCACACTTGGAATATTGCATGCAATTCTGGTCGCCACATTACCAGAAAGATACAGAGGCGATGGAGAGGGTGCAGAGGAGGTTTATCAGGATGCTGCCTGGTCTGGAGGTTATTAGCTATGAGGAGAGGTTGGAGAAACTAGGATTGTTCTCACTAGAGCGAAGGAGATTGAGGGGCGACTTGATAGAAGTTTACAAAATTATGAATGGAATGGACAAAGTAGGTAAGTCAGAAGCTTTTTCCCAGGGTGGAAGAGTCAATCACTAGGGGATATAAATTTAAGGTGAGAGGAGAAAAATATAGAGATGTGCGGGGCAAGTTTTTTTACGCAGAGGGTAATGAGTATATGTTATTCGCTGCCAGAGGTGGTGGTGGAAGCAGGTACGATAGTGGTGTTTAAGAGGCAGCTTGACAAATACATGAATAGGATGGGAATAAAGGGATACGGACCCTGGAAGTGCAAAATGTTTTAGTTGACGGGCAATATGATCGGCGCAGGCTTTGAGGGCGGAAGGGTCTGTTCCTGTGCTGTACTTTTCTTTGTTCTTTGTTCTTTCTCATTTCAATTATTTAAATGTTAAGGCATCAGCAAACAAAAATAACATTTAAACTAATGAAAATTATGAAGAAATGTTTTCAATAATCAAATCATTTACAAAATGAAAAGGAATATTTAAATAACCAAAGTGCTGATGACATCCAGAGCTAGTACAAGATTGTATGAAATCAGCACAATGGAATAATATTCTTGCAAAATACAAATGTTCCATTGAGTAGTAGATTTGAAACATACACATGAAATCATCATACTTCAGACTCAACGCAATGAGGGTTTTGCAATTTTATATTATTAAGAGCCTGGCCATTTTGATAGTGCTGGACACCAAGTCCATTTTGAATTATTGGCACTGACAATGAGTGATTCTGCACATGGAGCAAGGACCTACAGTGGATTCTTAATGACCAAAACGGTCTTTTTGATTACATAATTCGATGCAACGATACAAGAAACTTTAGCACACTACTATCAGTTTCATTAATGGATAGGTTTATGGATCATTAATACAATCTTCAGAGCTCTTCTCAATCAACCCTCTAATGAGAACATTTAATTTATATGGACAGACTCTCATGGTAAAGATGCAGAATGGTGAGGCTAGATTCAGCCACTAGGTCAGTCCTGAATATGTGGAGGCTTTGGACAAGACTCATTCAAACCTATCAAAATTTTAAAATATATATAAACATTTTTGACCATTTATACTGTGCTGCACACAGCTTTTTCATGTTGTGACTTTCTTCAAACTATATTTATGATGCATTTGGAAAATCCTAACAGTTATTTCAATTACCTTGGGGGCAGGGGCATCATAAACCAAAATAACCAAATGATTCCCCTCCACAAAGAAATTACCAGCAATTTCACTTTTTGTAACTTCTACTTTAACATGTCAAAATCAATGTAAATTAAACATGAATTAACAGGCAAATTGCAGTCAGTGTGAACTATAAATTAAACATGGAATAGCAGATACAAGACAATCTCACTAAATTACAAGCATTTGCATCACTTTCTGCACAAATGTGGCACCACATGCAGTGTCTCAGTCTTTCCAACTTGGCCTCCAATAGGTAAGATGTTTCGCTTTTCCCACTCAATGGATTTGACCCTCAAGTCACTTATTCCATCCAAGGTCCCCAAATAACATTAACACCGACAGGGCACAGTTCTATAAACCTTCGCTCACTCAGGTCATGACAGTCTTGATGGCATAGCTTTCCAGAATTCCTTTTCAACTATTTGATCAACACCACACTGGCTCATGGTCTGGTTACCTTTAATGCAAACACTCAGCTCTTTAGCATGCCTGCTAGTCACACAATTTTTAGGATTCAGGGATATAACTTCCTATGAGTTAACTTATGTATGATGTGAAGCTAAACCAAAAAAATGGCTATGGACAATGACTAATAAAGAGTGTTTTCCAGGGAGCTGCATTTTTCTAAAAATTCTAATGGACAGAACATGGGAATCTTAAGAAGCTACTTCAGAGCTAGAGCACACTGTATTTGGGATGGAAGGGAAACAGAGTGCAATGGAACAAGTTCTCTGAACCAGTACCATATGCAACCCTAACCTGCCATTGGTTTTCCCCCTTTTTCGGTTTCCTTATTCCTTACAATTCTTTTCCCATCCATTTCCTACTCACTAATTCCACTTCTCTATCCTTTTCTTTATCATATATTTATTTTTAATTGTCTTTCATTTGATCTGTTGTTTTGATGTCCCCACGTTTTCCTTTAATATAACATCCTCTGTGACTTTGGTGCTTTATAACACCGCACCCACCCCCCACCCCACACCTTTGACTTCTCTGCAGCCTTGAATATTGGACCATGCCATCCTCCTCAAACATCTTTCTTCTGTTACCCAGCAGTGTGGGACTGGCCTTGCTTAGTTTTATGCTTACTTATCATTTAAGGAGATATTCTATAACTTTCAGCAAAGATGTATTCCATTAAGAAAAACTCCACGAGAAGGATGAACCATCCATGGTTAATTTAGAAAGATAAGGATCATATCAAATTGAAGGAAAAAGTGTACAATACTGTGAAGAATAGTGGTATCAGAAAATTGGACGCATTTTAGAAATCAGCAAAGAATAACATAAAAAGGCGGGAGAAATTAGAATATGAGCGAAAGCTAGCTAGAAATATAAGAAGGTAGTATGAATTCCTACAAGTATTTAAAAAGGAAAAGAGTAACTTAAAGTGAGCGTTGGTCCCTTAGGACGGTGAGAATAGGGAATTAATAATGGGAAACAAAAAATGGCAGAAGCGTTGAATGGGTATTGTGACCAACTTCACTGTAGAAGACTCAAAAATCATACCAAAAATGCTTAAAAATCAAGAGGTCAAATGAAGGGAGGAACTTCAAACAGTCAATCAATCACTGGGGAAAAGGTACCAGGAAAACTATTAGAACTAAAGATTGACAAGTCCCCTGGAGCTGTTAGCTTTCATCCTCTGCTCTTAAAAGAAGAGTCTGCAGAGATAGTAAGTGCATTGGTTGTGATCTTCCAAAATCCCCTAGATTCTTGAAAGGTCCCAGCAGCTTAGAATTCATCAAAGAGATAATAGCAGGACATTTAGAAAATCATATCAAGTAGAGTGAACAAGGTTTTGTAAAAGGGAAATCATGTTTGACTAATTTAGAGTTCTTTGAGGGAGTAACAAGCAAGGCGGATAAAGGGGAACCTGTAGATGTGGTGTACTTGGATTTCCAAAAGGCATTCGACAAGGAGCCTCAAAGGTTACTACACAAAGAAAGTGCTCATGATGCAGGTGGTAACAGGTTAGCAAGGATAGAGGATCGGTTTGCTAACAGGAAGCAAAGAGTAGTGATAATTGGGTCATTTTCAGGTTGGCAAGCTGTTACAAGTAGAGTGTTACAGGGATCACTTCTGGGGTCTCAACTATTTACAATCTGTATTAATGACTTGGATGAAGGGATCAATGGTGGCTAAATTTCCTTGTGACAAATTGTTAGGTAGGAAAGTAAGTTGTAAAGAGGACTTAAGGAGCCTGCAAGGGATATAGACAGATTAAGTGAGTGGGCAAAAAATTGGCAGATGGAGTATAATGTGGACTTGTCCACTTTGGCAGGAAGAACAGAAAAGCAAGACATTACTTGAATGGAGACTGCAGAACTCTACAGTACAGAGAGATCTGGACGTCCTGGTCCGTGAATTGCAATAAGTTGGCATGCAGCAGCAGCAAGTGACTAGGGAGGCAAATGAAATGTTGTTTATTGCAAGTGGAATGCAATATATAAGTAGGGAAGTTTTGCTACAGTTATACAGGCAGTGGAGAGATCATATCTGGAGTACTGTGTACATCTTTGGTCTCTTAAGTAAAGGATATAACTGCATTAGAAGCAGGTCAGAGAAGGTTCACTCGATTGATTCCTGGAATGAAGGGGTCATCTTAGGAGGAATGGTTGAGCAGGCAGGTCCTATTCCCACTGAAGTTTAGAAGAACGAGAGGTGATCTTATTGAAACATACAAGATCCTGAGGGGACTTGACAGAATGGATAGTGAGAGGATGTTCCCCCATGAGGGGGAGTCTAGAACTTGGGATCTTCCTTTTAAGACTGAGATAAGGAGAATTTTTTTTTTCTCAGGGTCATCAGACTGTGGAATTCTCTTCTCCAAAGAGCAGTGGAGGGTAGTTCATTAAATATATCCATGGCTGAGTTAGATAAGTTTTGGTTCGACAAAGGAATCAAGGGCTATGGGGAGAGAGACAGGAAAGTGGAGTTGAGACATCACATAAGCCCTGATCTTATTAAATGGAACAGGCTTGAAGGGCTGAATGGCATACTCCTGCTCCTAATTCTTGTGTTATCCGGTCATAACCAGAGAATCTCCTTCAAATGTCTTCCCCTCACACGCACTGGACTCTAAGGATCGATCCTTTGCCCCCCTCCTTTTTCTCATCTACATGCTGCCCCCTTGGAGACATCATCAAAAAGCACAATAGCAAGTGCCAAATGTGCACTTATGATATCTCAACCCTTCCATCACTTGTCCAAAATCTAATCTTGGAAGAGCAGCAAATGTTTAATATTGAACAATGGGCCAACTAAAGCCATCACTTTTGGCCTTTGCCAGAAACTCAATCCATCACAACCAATTCCAACACCCTATTTGGCCACGGTCTCAAAAAGCTCAGACTGTCTGTATGCTCAGCTTTCTACTTGACCAAGATGAGCTTCAACCCTACTCCTTCCTATAACAAAGGCCGCCTATATCCACCTCTGTGACAATGCCCATCCAACCAGCCTCAGTTTATCTGCCACTGAAACACTCATCCATGCTTTAGCACGGCATTCGACAACTTCATAATTTAAACTAAGCAAACAAAATATAACCGTAGTTTTGTAATAAGTTACTAGAGACAAATTGCTTACTTACAAAGTCAGAGATAGTTCCAGTTAAAAAGGTAGGGAAATAAAATTCTTATTTTTTCCATGTGCCATGAAAGACAAGGCCCCACACATTTTATTTTTTTTAAATCAATACATGGTGGATGGGCTTTATCTCAAAATTTACCAAGGCTAAAGCATGACTATATGTCATCTTCAAACCCAAAAAGCAATAATCCACAACTTACAAGTTAAGACAATAGGTTTTAACACCTCAATCTGTATACCTGAGATATTTGCAACAAATATGGTAGTCTAGCCACAGGACAGTAAGGTTTTCAAAGCAGTTTTATTTTGGAAAAACTCCTATTCACACTTACATCAAGGCTACAGTGGAGCTATGTTTTTATCCTTAGTGCATTTTGAAAGTTACCAGTAAATAATACAATTATTAAGAGCTTGCTAACAAACCTAACTATTTTCTAGAGATCTTAAACATTACAATTTAGCTATTAAGCGTAGTTATTTTGATGCCATTTGCATATCCTAGCTTGTGCTATACTCAAAGTGTCCCCATTTGGAGTCCGATGAATTAAGAGAATCATAAATCAGCTTTGGGATGAAATTCAATTATTATATTTTTGTTAGTAGTTATTGGTCCAGTCATGCAACTTATAGTTGGTAGTTACTTCAACTGAGAGAGAAAGAAATTGGTTTTATAGTAATGCAAAAAATAAATTTTGAAATAGCATGTTAGAATTTTAAAACTTACTGTAGATGTGTGCTGGTAGTGAGCCAACAGTTGCTGTGAGCTAATGGAAGGTGCTTGAATCTCACTCTGAGGTGGACTGCTGATCTGCTGTACTCCAGGGGGGATTGGTTCATGAACAGATGAGTGGACTACGCTCTGCTGGCTTCCTTGGGAGTCAGAGTAAAGTGTTGACCCTTGCCCACTGTCACAAGTGCTGTCGGCTTTAAAATATATAGTTGATAAATAGTAATATTGCTTACATGTCCACAGAATTTATTTGTAAAAACACCAAAAGTACAACATAAACTGAGCAGGTCAATTCTGACAATCCAAATGAAACGTAGCACCCTGTGCCATGAAGTATTAAAATAAATGTTAAAATAAATGTTCAGAACAAACAACACTGTTCCCATGTTTTCAAACTTATTTTTGGGAGGTCAGAGCCAGTGTTTCCTGAGAAATGACAAGTCATGACAGCCTGATCTTGTTTAGGGCTTCTAGGCAACCAAAAACTGGAAGCACCTTCTTTTGTTATCCTTGCTTCCAGGCAGGAACAAATAAACCTTACGAGGAGGAAACCTCCACCCTAACTGTGAAAAAGCAAAAGACAGTGCTATCTTGACACAATAAGCAAGTTGCCCCTATGTGATGAGTGCTGGTTTAAATAGGAAGGTAATAAAATTGTTACTTTTATCGGACACAGATTCTCCATATTATCATCACAAGAACATGCGTGGGATAAAAAGGATAACTTAAAACTTCCAGAAGGCATTTGATAGAGTGATAAAACTCATAAGACTTGAGAGCAAAGTTAGGTCTCATGAAAAGGGACAGAAGCAACATGGATATGAAATTGGTTGAGAGGCAGGAAACAAACAGCAGTGGTGAATGCTTATTTTTGGTCTGGAGGACGTTTTTGGACAGTGGAGTTTCTCAGGGATTGGTGTTAGGACCCCTGATCTTCCTGTTTATATATTAATAACCTAGACCTTGGTGCATTGGGCACAATTTCAAAATTTACAGATGATACAAAAGTCGGAAATATTGTGAACAATGAGGACAATGTAGAATTTCAAAAGTGCACAGACAGGTAGGTCGAATGGGCGGACAATGGCAGATGAAATTTAACGCAGAGAAGTGTGAAGTGATTCATTTTGGAAAGAATAATGCACAGAAACAATAAAAAAAGATACGATTTTAAAAGGGGGTGTAGATCAGAGGAACCTGGGTTACATACATAAATCATTGAAGGAGGCAGGACAGGCTGAGAGAGCGGTTAATAAAACATACAGCATCCTTGACTTTATTAATAAGGGCATAGAGTGCTAAAGCATGGAAGTTATGTTAAACTTGTAGTAAACATTAGTTCGACCTCAAATGAAGCAGTGTTCAGTTCTGGACACCACACTTTAGGGAGAATGTGAAGACATTGGAGAAGGTGCAGAAAAGATTTGCAAGAATGGTTCCAGGGATGAGGAATGTCAATTAAGTAGATAGATTGGAGAAGTTGGGGCTGTTTTCCTTGGAGAAGGGAGGGTTGAGAACTTTGATGGAGGTATTCAAAATCATGAGGGGTCTGGACAGAGTAGGTATGGAGAAACAGTGCCCACTGGTGGAAGAGTCAAGAACCAGAGGGCACATATTTAAGGCAATTGGCAAAAGAAGCAATGGTGGCACAGGGGAAACTTTTTCAAGCAGAGGCGTTAGGATCTGAAATGCACTGCCTGAGACGGTGGTGTAGGCAGGGTCACTCAAGGCTTTCAAAAAGGGATTGGATCATCATCTTAAAAGGAAAAATTTACAGAGCTACAGGAAAAAGGCAAGGGAGTGGCACTAGATGAATTGCTCCTTCAGAGGGCCAGCACAGACACAATGGACTGAATGGCTTCCTTCAATAATGTCGCTATGAAAACTCCAGTTGATTTCTAAGGCCACTCTTTGAAGTGACTGCAGTTAGTAAACTTATCACAATATTACAAATTTAAATGCCTGCATTTTCATTCAACGCTGCAACCAGCTGGCAAGAAATCTATTCAGGAATTATCAACACAGTACTACTTATAAGTAGTAAGACTAACTGTTGAACAAACAAAGACAATATGAACTCAACGGAGCAAGTCAAGACTGCAATTAAATCTTGTGCTTGCATGCAACTCAAAATACATTTTTGGGATTTAACACGCCCTCTGTGTTCTTCCGTCAGGTTGAGCATTTTTCTTTTTATTTATTGTCCTTCTTTAAAAATAAATCACAACAGCACAAATTAGCTTTGATGTTGAGAAATAATGTTAGGCTTGGATATAGTGGCACCAGCTTAAAAAAGGAAGCCTAACTGCAGAAGTGGAAACCTGGAGGGAGACTCAGTGATACAAAGAGATAAACACAATGGCCCCATGTTTCATTAGAGGAGCTGCTTCCTTGCGGTCAGCGGCAGCATGCTACACAGCAACATTTATTCTAGAAGAGTTAATGTGCCAAAAGATTTGATCATAGTGTAATCATGTAAAAAATATAACAGCATGTCAAAATATTGATCTATTACATCAACAAAGTAATATTCCAAAATTTACAGCTTCTCCTCTTACTGAGTCTCAAAAATGAAGAAAAAAGCTAATGAAAATACTGCTGAACACTGCTGACAATCAATCAGAAGCAATCAGTAAAGCTTAGCATCATTCCACAAACTAAAAATGACCATGGAAGCTGTATTTCCATGATAACACTGAAAAACTACAGGGCAGGGTGGTGGAAAACACAAGTGCAAGTACCCTATATTGAATGTCTTTCTCACTCCCTTAACATTCCTCATTGCGTCAATCATTTTTTAATTTAGTGATTGACAGTTCCACTGTAAACCAGTTTCCCATATAACTGACCAGACCAGCAGAATATTAGGTTATGAAAATGTAATTGGATGTATCTTTTCAAAACTACATTAATTTTGTGTACTGCTGCAATATGACAGAAGGTTTCAGGATTCGTAATTTTTTCCTGGACAGGTTTCCTATTGCAAAATGTCATTAGTGTTTGAAGTGGCCATTCCAATGATTCTAAAGCAGCGATTTTGTTCCACACTATGCTGTTCCTCATTGAGCCATCTTGGCTATGATGTGCTCCAGTCAAATTTACACACCAAGGGTTCTTCCATAAGATCGTGTATTTTGCTGAATCCCAACAGATAATTTTACACATTTGATTTGTCGCAAAAATCAACTGACACTCTCATTGCTGAAGATGTGAAAGAACGAGAGGCTCAATACTATTATTAGTATTGGAGGAAAATGGAGGAAAACCACCTCCATTTACATTATCTACCTCCTGCATTCCACAGCTCTTTGAAAATCCGTCAGAATGCTGTATTTTGCAACAGAATGGAATTTCTGCAGAACCCTGCCCACAAAAGCAGCTTAGCGAAGGAAAATATTTTGTATATACTAGAAGTATATACAAAATTTTGTATTCATTTCAAAGGCATCTTCTAGTTATTATTTATGCTCACTTTCTTTGAATCATCCTTGATTCAAGTTAAATTTATGACCAAAACCACCAATTCCATATTTAGGGAATGCTAACAATTGTGAGCAGGCATTTCCGGAAGGGTGACAGGCTCCAAATGTGAATGAATGTGGCATTATAGCTATTTCAAAATGGAAACAAAGATCAATTATGGAAAACAGCAAATTCTGATTGTATGAGAGTCATTTTAAAGAAGGGATACTGTCATATTAACTCTACATTTCCTTTAATCCATGCTCTGTTTCTTCTTCAACAACATATTTATATACAGTAGTTAATATAATAATGTCCCTAGACATTTCACAAACATTTTGAAACAAAATGTGATGCCAAGCCAGATAAGGAAATATTGGGTCAAATGATCAAAGGCTTGGTCAAGGAGGTAGATTTTAAGGAGTGTCTTTGTGAAGCAATCAGCGGAGCCTAGGCTAAACAGAACATCAGCAACTGACGGTGCAGCCATCAATCTTAGTAGGAATAGGGTCAAGGGAGCATGTGGTGGGTCACGTAGACAAGGGCTTGAGGGGTGATAGGAGAGAATTATAAAAGTTCAGGGCTAAGGCAGGGGGAGGAAGTTGCATCTGATGTGCTAGCAGAAGAGAGGGACACAGCTCATCAATCTTAGTGATATACAAGTCCATGAGCTCCTTGCACTTATTGATAGGAGTGAGGGAGGAGATGACAGGAGAGAGGGCTTTAAGCAGATGCATTGTAGTGGAGGAAAGAAGTCAGGGTTATCTTTGCACTTTAGCAGAAGTGAGCAGGACCCAGTATGTGATCAACCAAATCTTGCTGTGATAGCTAAAACAAGTCGCCCGCCACATCATTCAATGTCTGCATATCTTGGATAAAAAGCAGAGATAAAGGTAAATCTCTGAGTGAGAAAGAGTAATGATTTTTATTGGGAACTAGGGGATCAATGGTGGATGTGAGGCTGTGGTTGAGTAAATCAATAGGTGCAGAAATGCTGTGGTAAACAGTAGGTCAAAAGTTAGACAGTTCGGATTTGGAAACTGAATATGACAATGAAGTGGGTGATTTCTTTTTCTGAGGTGGACACAGATAGGGTTGGAGCAAAGAAGGGGAATATGGGTGGAGTGATACGAGGAATTTATCAGAGGTGGCCTCGTGTGATTGATACAATGGGGTGAGCAAAACTATGTTGGATGGCAAGGACAAGGGATGGGCAAGAATATATGTTGGGGAGTTTTCATGAAGGCGGAGACTAAGGGAGAAATATAAGGCAGAGAACTCAAGAGGAAAGAGAACATGATGCATTGATGATGAGGCTGAAATCACTGAGGATGAGAAGTCGTTTGATGCACATGCTGAGGGAGGAAAGGGGTGAGAATATTTTTCTTGTTCCAGGGAGAATGGCAGTGATTGAGCATCTTGCCTTGTTCCACCCTCTCATTCAAAATAGTCAAAGGATAAAGTTTCAGAGAAGTCAGGGATCAGGCCAAGGTGAGATTTGGTGTTAAGGGTCAACAGTGGGAGTGGTGAGTTGGGCAAGGAGGAGATTGGCAAGTTTAGCCACTAGTAGGCCTAATGAATGGAAAGGTCAACAAGTGTGTGGGATGGGGCAATTGGGGTTGCTGCTCAGAATGAGCCAGTGCCAAGTGCCTTGGTGTACCTTTAGGAGGGTGCTGCAAGAGGCACAGGGGGAAGCTGTAGGTTTATCCAAGAGGAAGTCAAGCCTGGGATGGTAGCAAAGAGCAAGAAAGTCAAGGAGTACCCAAGGGTTAGGGTAGGGAATAGGGAGGGTAGAGCACCTGAGAGTGGAAAAGTGAAAGGAAGAATGATGATAAAAGAGGCATCTTGAAAGGGTAAAGAGTAAAGAGGAGAAAGAAGCAGAATAAAATCAAAAAACTGCGGATGCTGGAAATCCAAAATAAAAATGAAAATACCTGTAAAAACTCAGCAGGTCTGGCAGCAGCTGCGGAGAGGAACACAGGTAACGTTTCGAGTCCTTATGTCTCTTCAACAGAAATAAGTAAAAATAGAAAAGAGGTGAAATATAAGCTGGTTTGGGGGGGGCGGTGGTAGAGCTAAATAGAGGGCCAGTGATAGGTGGAGATAGCCAAAAGATGTCATAGACAAAAGGACAAAGTGGTGTTGAAACTGATGACATTATCTAAGGAATGTGCTAATTAAGTGTAGAAAGCAGGACAAGCAAGGTACAGATAGCCCTAGTGGGGGTGGGGTGGAGTGAAGGAATCGAAATAGGCTAAAAGATAGGGATAAAACAATGGATGGAAATACATTTAAAAATAATGGAAATAGGTGGGAAAAGAAAAATCTATATAAATTATTGGAAAAAAAAGGGGGGATTTGGAAAGGGGGTGGGGATGGAGGAGAGAGTTCATGATCTAAAACTGTTGAACTCAATATTCAATCAGGAAAGCTGTAAAGTGCCTAGTCAGAAGATGAGGTGCTTTTCCTCCAGTTTGCGTTGAGCTTCACTGGAACAACGCAGCAGGCCAAGGACAGACATGTGGGCAGGGTGGAGTGTTGAAATGGCAAGCGACAGGGAGGTCTAGGTCATGCTTGCGGACAGACCGAAGGTGTTCTGCAAAGCGGTCACCCAGTCTGCATTTGGTCTCTCCAATGTAGAGGAAACCGCATTGGGAGCAACTAATGCAGTAGACTAAATTGAGGGAAGTGCAAGTGAAATGCTGCTTCACTTGAAAGGAATGTTTGGGCCCTTGGACGGTGAGGAGAGGGGAAGTAAAGGAGCAGGTGTTGCACCTTCTGCGGTTGCATGGGAAGGTGCCGTGGGAGGGGGTTGAGGTGTAAGGGGTGATAGAGGAGTGGACCAGGGTGTCCCAGAGGGAATGATCCCTGCGGAATACCGCCAGGAGGGGTGAAAGGAAGATGTGTTTGGTGGTGGCATCATGCTGGAGTTGGCGGAAATGGCGGAGGATGATCCTTTGAATGCGGAGGTTGGTGGGGTGATAAGTGAGGACAAGGGGGACCCTATCATGTTTCTGGGAGGGAAAGGAAGGTGTGAGGACGGATGCGCAGGAGATGGGCCGGACACGATTGGAGGGCCCTGTCAACCACCGTGGGTGGGAAACCTCGGTTAAGGAAGAAGGAAGACATATCAGAGGAACTGTTTTTGAAAGTGGCATCATCAGAACAGATGCGATGGAGGCGAAGGAACTGAGAGAATGGGATGGAGTCCTTACAGGAAGCAGGGTGTGAGGAGCTGTAGTCGAGGTAGCTGTGGGAGTCGGTGGGCTTGTAATGGATATTGATGGATAGTCTATCACCAGAAATTGAGACAGAGAGGTCAAGGAAGGGAAGTGTCAGAGATGGACCATGTGAAAATGATGGAGGGATGGAAATTGGAACAAAAATTAATACATTTTTCCAGGTCCAGACGAGAGCATGAAGCAGCACCGAAGCAATCATCGATGTACCGGAGAAAGAGTTGTGGGAGGGGGCTGGAGAAGGACTGGAACCGCCTCCTCTTCACCATGGACGTCCAATCCCTCTACATCTCCATCCTCCACCAGGATGGTCTGATGGCTCTCCACTTCTTCCTCGAACAGAGGCCTGGACAATCCCCATCCATCACTACTCTCCTCCGTCTGGCTGAACTTGTTCTCACACTGAACAATTTCTCCTTAAACTCCTCTCACTTCCTCCAAATAAAAGGTGCGGCTATGGCTCCAGTTATGCCTGTCTCTTTATGGGGTATGTGGAACATTCTTTGTTCCAGTCAACTCTTTCTCCGGTACATCGATGACTGCTTCAGTGCTGCTTCATACTCTTGTTTGGACCTGGAAAAATTTATTAATTTTGCTTCCAATTTCCACCCCTCCATCATTTTCACATGGTCCATCTCTGACACTTCCCTTCCCTTCCTTGACCTCTCTGTCTCAATTTCTGGTGATAGACTGTCCATCAATATCCATTACAAGCCTACCGACTCCCACAGCCACCTCGACTACAGCTCCTCATACCCGGCTTCCTGTAAGGACTCCATCCCATTCTCTCAGTTCCTTCACCTTCGTTGCATCTGTTCTGATGATGCCACTTTCAAAAGCAGTTCCTCTGACATGACTTCCTTCTTCCTCAACCGAGGTTTCCCACCCACGGTGGTTGACAGGGCCCTCAACCGTGTCAAGCCCATCTCCTGTGCATCCGCCCTCACACCTTCCTTTCCCTCCCAGAAACATGTCCTCACTTATCACCCCACCAACCTCCGCATTCAAAGGATCATCCTCCGCCATTTCCACCAACTCCAGCATGATGCCACCACCAAACACATCTTCCCTTCACCCTTCCTGGCGGCATTCCGCAGGGATCGTTCCCTCCGGGATTCCCTGGTCCACTCCTCTATCACCCCTTACACCTCAACCCCCTCCCACGGCACCTTCCCATGCAACCGCAGAAGGTGCAACACCTGCCCCTTTACATCCCCCCTCCTCACCATCCAAGGGCCCAAACACTCCTTTCAAGTGAAGCAGCATTTCACTTGCACTTCCCTCAATTTAGTCTACTGCATTAGTTGCTCCAAATGCGGTTTCCTCTACATTGGAGAGACCAAACGCAGACTGGGTGACCGCTTTGCAGAACACCTTCGGTCTGTCTGCAAGAATGACCCAAACCTCCGTGTCACTTGCAATTTCAACAATCTACCCTACTCTCATGCCCACATGTCTGTCCTTGGCCTGCTGCATTGTTCCAGTGAAACTCAACGCAAACTGGAGGAACAGCACCTCATCTTCTGACTAGGCACTTTACAGCCTTCCGGACTGAATATTGAGTACAACAATTTTAGATCATGAACTCTCTCCTCCATCCCCACCCCCTTTCGGATTCCCCCCCACTTTTTTTCCAATAATTTATATAGATTTTTCTTTCCCACCTATTTCTATTATTTTTAAATGTATTTCCATCCATTGTTTTATCCCTACCTTTTAGCCTATTTCGATTCCTTCACCCCACCCCCACTAGGGCTATCTGTACCTTGCTTGTCCTGCTTTCTACCCTTAATTAGCACATTCCTTAGATGATATCACCACCTTCAACACCTTTGTCCTTTTGTCTATGACATCTTTTGACTATCTCCACCTATCACTGGCCCTCTATCCAGCTCTACCCTTCCCCCCTTAAACCAGCTTATATTTCACCTCTTTTCTACTTTTACTTAGTTCTGTTGAAGAGTCAAATGGACTCGAAACGTTAACTGTGTTCCTCTCCGCAGATGCTGCCAGACCTGCTGAGTTTTTCCAGGAGAAACAGAATGATGTGCTCTGATCTGGGTTCAGTTAATTTTGTCACTTACAATTCTTTTCCATATTATTTTCAAGTTTAATTAACTGTTCTCTATGGTTAACCTATTACACCTAATCGTGCTCACTCTTTTTGGCTTCCTTTTTTCTGCATATTATTTTTTCTGCAAACTTTTGCCTACTTACTTGCTTTTAATGCAATTATTGACTTTAGTGTTGGGATTTTTTTCAAAGTTCATTTGGTTACTCAGTAGGATAGTACGGCCTGCCACAAGTATTTATTAATTTTGATGTATTAGGAGAAAGCACAGGGGAACAGAATTTTGGCCAATAATATGGAATAGCCTTCAAACCAGTTGAAAATATCCACACTATGAAAAGCACGTATAAAAAAGTACCTTTCGATAAATCAACCAATAATTAAGTATATTGAGTGCCACCTGGAGCAATAGATTCCTAATACTTGAGGAGTCCTGGAAGCAGAGAATGCAATCATACTGCTTCTTGGTAGCAGATCGCAGCTTTAGAGTGAATGGACTGCTATGGCTTTTTTTGCTGTCTGCATATTATCCACAGCTTCTCTCAGAATGAGAGAGTTTTGCAAAATGCCAAAAGCAATACTAATTTTGACATCTTATTGATGAATGGATTCGACAAAATAAAATGTCTGTCTCATTGGAAGATGCCTACTTGTAATGCATGTACCTACTCCAGTAACATAATTCGCTTTCTAGATCTCACACAATCTTAAAATGATTTTATGACAAATTGAGTGAGGATACATTTCAGGAGGTTAGAGAGGCTCTAACATTCAGTTTGGTTTTGGTAGAACTGAAGCAAGTTATACTCTCCAAGGCTATTCTTGTTGAGATCCCTAAAGAAGTATTTTTTAAAATATATACGGTAAAGGGGGTAGATAGAAGAAAAAAGTAAAAGAGCAACACTACTTTCTGATCTCAGAATTTCTGTGGAGATGACCAAACATAATTCTCAAATGCTAGATGCCAATAAACAGCTTTTATTAAAAAATGGTTAGTTTAATTTATTTCATACCAGACAGAACTTTTAAATGTTTCTGTCATATCCCCAAACACAAAGTCAAAATCAAATGACTTCACTTACACATAACAGATGTGACACTAATGAGCAGATTCTGATGCACGTGTTGATCAACTTCAGGTTCTTCCAGTTCTGAAGGGATTTGCTGGCCTGGCTGGGGTGCACCAACAACTTGATGAAAAGAATCCTTCTGTTTTTCCAATTCTGCCTTTTCACTTTGTGCATTAGTCACATTTACTTGCTGACACCTTTCCCTTCTCCACTTAATTAAGGCTACTCTGTCTCGTATCGACTTGGCAACAGTCTTGGAATCACATTCTTGAAAGAAACCAGAGTCAATCTGCAACCAAAATATCAACATTGAATAAATGTTATAATGTACAAAAATTGTTCTCCCCCATTACATGAGAGTCTGATGGAAAATATTAACCAAGGTTGCTGTAAATTTCAGGTTTAGTCAATGATCTTAACTTCTTAAGGTGAAAGAACTTCACACTCAAAATTGTAGAGGAAATCAAATGATATTTGTTTAGTGCACAAGTGCTGGCAATGCAGAGTAAAAAGAAAGACATTTATAATTCTTTCGTATTTAACATTTTGAAGCGAAGTACAAATAATAGAACTGACAAATCCTTTACTTACTCTAGCTCCCACCTTATCCCTTCCCTCATTTCAATACTACAAAATAGCACAATGGTTAACAGTGTATAGTGGATATAAAACTAAAGTTTAAACTAGTTACAATTCGGAGTTTGATAAGGCTAAAACTGAAAAGTACTCAAAAGGCTATTAACGTTAATTTCCTTTTTTTTTTAAAAAAACACTCATTCCCACATTAAGTACTTTCAAGACTTCAACTATAGATAGTTGGTAGTTTAGAGGAGTTGCTGAGCTTAACAATGTGAAAAGGCAAAGTTATCAGTAGAAGTAAAATCACAAGCTAAAGAGTAGCATGCAGGTTAACCATCACCATTTTCACCTATAGCAATGAACGGAGATATCTCAACATTAGTGAGCATTTCTAAGCCTGCAGGTACTCAACAAATCCAGCCCTTGTAGAAAGCCATGGATAAACAAGTGCAGAAGTTCTGGGCCTACACCCACCAGTTATTCTGCACAGAAAGACAAGAGGCTACACAAGCCACAACCCCCTGCACTAACTCCTGAAGCTCTGCATGCACACCTGGTCTGCTGCGCAGCTTCATCAGCTGTGCTAGAGATATGTTTTCTCCTCGCTCTACAATAAAAACATGGTAAAAATACTTGTAGGACATGTGCTTGTCAAATCAGATATTCAACAGACTGCATCTGGAACTACAAACAGAGCACAATGTTGGGGCTCTCAAGTGCTGACACCATGAGTGTCTCAAAGGTATCTTGACCAACCCATTAGGGCCTTCATCTCAAGATGTTATGTGCCCACAGTAAAATAATGTGCCCAATGCTTCCTGACCCTTCCTCAGTTCATAATCACCTGCCAACCATCAAGACTCACTCCCAAGTTTGTGCAGTGCTGCCAAGCTCTACCTACTGAACAGGCATTTCTCTTATAGTTGTACGGGGGTACAGGATTGAATTTTGATGAAAAAAAGAGACATGCTGTCAAAGCTTTTTGTCTTGCACTCATCAGGACATATTACAAGAATACCGATCATAAAGGAAACAACAATTTATATAGCCTGAGAAGCTGATTGGTTGGTAAGTAGACTCTGATTGCTAAGGGCTTTGCCATGGAGAATACACAGGGGACAGTTAACTGCCAAGTTTTTGTTTAAACTCAAACCAGGCAGGTTGACTCTGATTGGTTAAGGCTTGACCAATGAACCAGGCAATGGCTACCCCAAAGCATTTGTTCAGTAGAAAAAAGGTGCAATGCGTGGATATGCTCCTTCTGTCTGCAAAGGACTGGACCCTTTGTGTTTTAGCATTAGCTTCTAGCATGCAGAAGTGAGCCACACTGCGAGCCAACTGATAATCGCAGAATTACATCTAATGTTAGAGGCTTTGTTTTGAGTTTTGCAAGCACCAGCTGGTTAGTACTTCAATTGTTGCAAACAAAGAGGACTGCTGTTTGATATGATCAGCCAGTCATTGAGACATACGGTCTACACACCAGGCATCAGACCAGCAGTAAAATTTATATCCCAGGTTACTCATTTGTGTGATAGGCAGTATGGCTTTTTGGCTTCATGGCAGCTTTCTGTTAGTGGAGAAAACCACTGGTGTTGCTACTGCATAGAAGCAGCGTGAAACGGCTAGCTTCATCTATTGCTCAAATTGTTGAGACACCTTACCCTGCCAGGGCAACGAAGACTGGGAACTTTTCAGGACCGAAAGTGGTGGCCTTAGGCTCAATCATAAGACCATTAGACACAGGAGCAGAAATTAGGCCACTCGGCCCATCAAGTCTGTTCTGCCATTCAATC
Source organism: Carcharodon carcharias (assembly GCF_017639515.1). Lineage (NCBI taxonomy): Eukaryota > Metazoa > Chordata > Chondrichthyes > Lamniformes > Lamnidae > Carcharodon > Carcharodon carcharias. Next base: position 34,924,612 of record NC_054473.1, read on the forward strand.
ATGGCTGATAAGTTTCTCAACCCCATTCTCCCTGTAACCTTTGATCCCCTTACCAATCAAGAATCTATCTATCTCGGTCTTAAATACTATGACCTGGCCTCGACAGCCTTCTGTGGCAATGAATTCCATAGATTCACCACTTTCTGGCTAAAGAAATTTCTCCTCATCTCTGTTCTAAAAGGTCTTCCCTTTACTCTGAGGCTGTGCCCTCGGGTCCTAGTCTCTCTTACTAATGGAAACATCTTCCCCTCGTCCACTCTATCCAGGCCTTTCAATATTCTGTAAGTTTCAATCAGATCCCCCCCTCATCCTTCTAAACTCCATCGAGTATAGACCCAGAGTCCTCAAACGTTCCGCATATGTTAAGCCTTTCATTCCTGGGATCATTCTCGTGAACCTTCTCTGGACCCTCCCCAGGGCCAGCACATCCTTCCTGAGATACGGAGCTCAAAATTGCTCACAATATTCTAAATGTGGTCTGACCAGAGCCTTTTGAAGCCTCAGCAGCACATCCCTGCTTTTATATTCTAGTCCTCTCGAAATAAATGCCAACATTGCATTTGCCTTCCTAACTACTGACTCAACCTGCAAGTTAATCTTAAGAGAATCCTGGACTAGGACTCCCAAGTCCCTTGGCACTCCAGATTTTTGAATTCTCTCCCCATTTAGAAAATATTCCATGCCTCAATTCTTCCTACCAAAGTGCATGACCTCACACTTGCCCATAGTGTATTCTATCTGCCACTTCTTTGCCCATTCTCCTAACCTGTCCAAATCCTTCTGCAGCCTCGCTGCCTCCTCAATACTACCTGTCCCTCCACCTATCTTTGTATCATCTGCAAACTTAGCCAGGATGCCCTCAGTTCCTTCATCTAGATCATTAATGTATAAAGTGAAAAGTTGTGGTCCCAACACTGACCCCCTGCAGAACTCCACTAGTCACCGGCCGCCATCCTGAGTAGGAGCCCCTTATCCCCACTCTCTGCCTCCTGCCAGACAGCCAATCTTCTATCCATGCTAATACTTTGCCTCTAACACCATGGGCTCTTATCTTACTGAGCAGCCTCCTGCGAGGCACCTTGTCAAAGGCTTCTGGAAGTCCAAGTAGATAACATCCATTGGCTCTCCTTTGTCCAACCTACTCGTTACCTCCTCAAAGAATTCTAACAGATTTGTCAGGCACGACCTCCCCTTGATGAAACTATGCTGACTTTGCCCGATTTTACCATGCACTTCCAAGTATTCTGAAATCTCATTCTTAATAACGGACTTTAAAATCTTACCAACGACCGAGGTCAGGCTAATCAGCCTGTAATTTCCCGTCTCTTGCCTCACTCCCTTCTTAAACAGTCTAGGACCCTCCCTGACTCGAGTGATTCCTGAAAGATCACCACTAATGCCTCCACTATCTCTTCAGCTATCTCCTTCAGAACTCTGGGGAGTAATCCATCTGGTCCAGGTGATTTATCCACCTTCAGCCCTTTCAGATTTCCTAACAACTTCTCCTTGGTAATGACCACCATAATCACCCCTGCCCCCCAACTCTCTTGAACTTTGGGGATGTCACTCGTGTCTTCCACTGTGAATGCTGATGCAATGTATCTATTCAGTTACTCCACCATTTCTTTGTTCCCCACTACTACTTCTCCAGCATCATTTTTCCAGCGGCCCAATGTCCACTTTTGCCTCTCTCTTACCTTTTATATATTTAAACAAACTCTTGCAATCTTCTTTTATATTACTGGCTAGTTTACCCTCATATTTAATCTTCTCCCTCCTTATTTCTTTTTTAGTTGTCCTCTGTTGGTCTTTGTAGGCTTCCCAATCCCCTGGTTTCCCACTGCTCTTTGCCACTTTGTATGCTTTCTCTTTAGCTATTATGCTGGCCCTGACTTCCCTTGTCAGCCATGGTTGCCTCATCCTCCCTTTAGTATGCTTCTTCCTAGGGATGAATTTTTGCTGTGTCTCCCAAATTACTCCCAGAAACTCCTGCCATTGCTATTCCACTGTCTTTCCTGCTAGGCTCATCACCCAGTCAATTCTGGCCAGCTCCTCCCTCTGGCCTCTGTGGCTGCCTTTATTCAACTGTAATACCGTTATATCTGATTCCAGCTTTCTCCTCTGAAATTGCAGGGTAAATTCTATCATATTATGCTCACTACCTCCAAAGGGTTCCTTCACCTTAAGCTCCCTTATCAAATCTGCCTCATTACACATCACTAAATCCAAAATTGCCTGCTCCCTAGTGGGCTCCACCACAAGCTGTTCCAAAAAGCCATCTCGTAGACATTCCACAAATTCCTTTTCTTGAGATCCACTACCAACCTGATTTTCCCAGTCTACCTGCATATTGAAATCCCCCATGATCACTGGAACCTTGCCTTTCTTACACACCTTTTCCTGGTGTATCTTGTGCCCCACATCCTGACTATTGTTTGGAGGCCTGTACATCACTCCCATTATGGTTTTTTTTTACCTTTGCAGTTCCTCAACTCTACCCATACAGATTCTACATCATTTGACCCTAAATCGTTTCTTGCTATCGATTTAATTTCATTTCTTACTAACAAAGCAACCCCACCCCCTCTGCCAACCTGCCTATCTTTTCGATAGGATGTATATCCTTGGATACTTAGCTCCCAGTCCTGATCCCCTTGCAGTCATGTCTCCGTAATGCCCACATCATACCTGCTAATTTCAATCTGCGCCACAAGCTCATTTACCTTATTTAGTATACTGCGTGCATTCAGATACAACACCTTCAGTCCTGTATTTCCCGTCCCCTTTCTCATTGTCATCCCTTTATCTGATGTGCTTGAAGTTAGATTCCTAGCCCTTTCCAAACACACTGTCCTATTTTGTGTTCTGGAGACTTTAATAGCCTCTCCTGGGCTCTCCTTTCTTTTCAGTTTTTTCATAATTTTCCATGAAGTTGAATCCACCCCCCCACACGCTAACCTGATGCTTTGTTTCCCATTAGTCATACTTCTTGGAGTTTTACCCTTCCCTGCACCCCCTCCCACCCCCAACTTTCTAGCTTAAAGTCCTGTTGACCACCCTATTTACCCTTTTCGCTAGAGTTTCATGAGTTTGCAGGATATACAGCAAGCAATGATCTGATCAGGGTAGCCATTATCCCACAGGATGTTTCGATGCGCCTGATTTCAGCATCAAGCCTGCAGGGTGAGCAAATGGCTTGGGCCTATTTACATGGTTGCCGATAGGCCAATCCTATAGCGCATGGAGCTATAGGAATCCCAACACGTATATTGACCAGTCAAGGTAGGCTTGCGGTTGACAAAGTAGAGAATCCATCGGCAGATTTCTGAACTCACATTTCAATGAAAATTTGACTGCTCCATTTTAAAGGTGAATTTGAGCACAGGATGGAGTCCATTAAGGTGTAAGGAAATTCGTACATGCAGCTGCAAATTCAAATATAGAAAATATCTCATTTACATATCAGAAATATGCAAGAGGTAGGAGGTTAGGTGTCATTCCATTGAAGGCTCGTTTCTCATAGAAATTGACAATGATGTTTGAAAGAGCTGGGCCTAGAGGGGATCCCTTGGCAACACCATCTACTTAGGGACACATGGTGTTGTTAAAACTGAACTCAGCTGCACGAGTTTTTGAGTTCACAAATTCAATTAATACAGATTCAGACAATGGTGGTGCGTCTACATCACCATGACAGTGGAACGATGCAAATGACTATGACTTCCTTGAGTGGTATATTGGCGAATAGGCTAGCAATGCTGAACAAGCACATCAACACAGCATTGCTATTGATTCACAAGCCCTGTATGGTCTTCGTAAAGGTGAAGGAACCTTTCATCGTGTATGTGGAAAGCTTGCTCAGAACTAGTTCTAGCAACTCGGTCAACCATTTGGCTAATACAGAAACAGTAATCGATACGATATAAAGGGACATCACTTTTGTGCGTCTTGCACAGCCCCCATGCATACGCAGTAAGCCTAAAATATATACCATCCAGCAACTAGTTATTCTTACACAAGTCCAACAAAGGTTTTTGGGACTTGCTTTCGAGGGGGGCTATCCAGTCATGCTTAGCTGTAGGTCCAATGGATATGAATTTGGACCCATCATTAAGAATGGCATGCATTTTGTTGATATAGTCACACTTGTTAAGGACAATTACGAAATAGGGTGTATCAAAATTATCCTGCAGGATAATGGCTACCCTGATCAGATCATTACTCACTACATATCACGCAAACTCATGAATGGGTCTAAGACCACCACTTTCAGATCTGAAAAATGCCTAGTCTACCTCAGATTATCCCAGAAGGGTAAGGCATCCCAAAAATTTGACCAACAGATGAAGCTACCTGTTTCATGCTGCTTCTATGCAGTAGCAACACAAGTGATACTCTCCACTAACAGGGTGCTGCTGTCAAGCCAAAAAGGCATTTTGTCCATCTTAGTGCCAGTCTAATCCGAGGTGTGTAGGCCATACATCCCAACAACTGGCAGATTGTATCAAATAGCACAGCCCTTCAGCTGTTCGCAACAGGCAAATAACTGGCTGAACCCAATCAGCCCTTTGCTTGCAAAACACAGTGTCTGACATTAGATGGTTTCTGCAATTGGACAACACTTGCTAAACAATCCTGACTGTGCTTAGAGTTACACTGACAATCAATTCAAGATCATCAGTCAAGCTCGCAGTGTGGCCCACTTACATGTGTCTGGAGTTACCTACATTCACACACAGGGCCCTGTCCTTTGCAGACAGAAGGAGCATGTCCATGCATTGCATCTTTTTCAACTAAACAAAAGCTTTGGGGACAGCCATTCCCTAGTTCATTCCGCATGACAATGTCTTGACCAGAGTTGACCTGCCTGGTTTGAGTTTAAACAAAAGCTTGGCAGTTAACTGTTCCCTGGTGCATTCTCCATGGCAATGCCTCTGCTAGAGATGGTACCTCTAATCAGCACTCTCTTCTCATGCAGTATAAATGGTTGCTTCCTTTACAATTGGTATTCTCGCAAATGATGAGGGCTGATTTAAACCAGTAATACACAAACTACTTCTGTACTTGTCCAACTGAAACCTAATTTTAGGTGAATCATGGCCCCTCTGGATTTATAAACTGTAGAATCAGTTACTTAATAGTACAGAACTTGAATATTACTGAAGAGAGAAATGTTGCAAAAGCTTTTCATCTTGCACTCATCAGGACAAACACAAGAATGCCAATTTCAAACAATCAGAACAATTTTTACTACAGGAGAAGAGGGTGCTGATTGGTTGGCAAGTCGACTTTGATTGGCTGAGGCCAATAGCTACACTAACAACCAATTTAAGATAATCAGTCAAGCTTGTAACGTAACTCCTTTATGCTCGCTAGAAGCAACATAAATTCATTTTAAGGAACCTGTTCTCTGCAAATGAAATTAATATGTTCAAGCCTGGATTTTTTTTTTGAATTAGCCTGGAGCTTGGGGAGCTTATAGTTCCCTGTTGCTTCCTCCATGGCAATTCCTTGGCCAACGCCAACCAATCAGCAGCCTTTTTTCCTGTAGTATAAATTGTTGCAATCATTTGAAATGTGGCATGCTTGCATTTGCCCTGAGTGCAACACGAAAAGCTTCAGCAACATGTCTCTTTTTTCAGCATAATTACAGAGTGTCTTTCCTAAACACACATTTCACACATTTGTCTATTACTAGTTGTCTCACAAATGAGTCCATTAATTTGGTTTGCTTAAGTGAACAAATCAAGCAAGGCTCCTATTACCTACTAATAGCAAGATTACAAGAAACTGACAATGAGGTGGGGAATAAAGGGGAATTAGCTGCTTGTTCAACAATTGTGCACCAAATGTGGCTTCTGCTAATCATTAAACTTTTCCATTGGGGTCATTAGCAGAAATATGAAAATAGGCACAGTGGATCCACAACAGTCACATTTCATGGTTTAGTTTCTAACAGATATTTGTCATGACACAATTTAGCATCAAGCACTTGAGTATTATATCAAAAAGCTATGGTTCATTCTTCCCCCAAAACAGGCTACCTACTGACCGCAACTGACGATCTCCCTCCCAAACCCATTATCTCACTTCCTCCTTTTTCCAATTGCCAAGGACCTCCAAGGGTCCACTAAAGTATTTTGTCCTTCTGGCCAGTTTTTGGACAGGAAACAGAAGAAAAACATTGAGATTCTGCCATTAAAATTCTTTAAGTTCTCCATATCTGCGCTTACACCTTACTTTCAGAAAGGATGAACAGTCTTTGAATGTATCAATGAGCTGAGAGAGAATGCACAAGCTCTCTAAAAACAGGGGGCTAAATGTTCTTGCCACATGGAGACAGGTTTGTGGGTGGTGTGATGGGGCGCAACTTTCCCAGGGCAGACTGCCACAGGAATCAGCAGACCAATCCACAGAGGCAGCAAGCAATGAAATTAATTAAGGCCCCATTCAAGGGACTTTTTCCCCCCCAAGTACTGCAACTTTCCTGGCCCCATTGTGTTGGGAACCCAGCAATGCTGCAGCCTCTCGCCAGGAGTGGGCCCTGGTTGTCTGAATAAAGGAAGCTGCAAAGGGAATGAGGAGGCACTCGTGTAGAGCAGTCTGAAATAATGCTTTAGGAAATTTATCTCCCTTTTCAGTCTTCTGGAAAAATTTGAAAAACTCACAAAACCTCAGGATGAGTGGTAGCACTTTATGAACTTACGCTGATGCAAAGATCAAAGCTGGGAAATTTTAACACATGCACAAGCTCTTTGTGCTCATTTCAAAGAAATATTTATTTCAGGACAAAATAAATTTGCATAGCACCCAAAGACTGAACTCCACACATTTCTGGCCCCTTTTGCCCTCACTATAAGAAGCCAGCATCTCAAAAGTAATGAACACAACTGTTACACTGACAACAGCACCTCAACAATGATCATTTTCAGGATGAAATGATCAGCTGTATCATGAGGGAATCTAATTAAAGACATGATGTGATCTCAAACTTCTGATGGGTCAATGGATAGAAGGACAGTCATTAGTTCAGCAGAAGAAAAACAGTTGGGTAAACGTTATCTATTTAATTGAGGTTTTTATAGAATGGGATATGACAATTGAAGACATACTTATAACTTATGGTGTCAATTGGTACAATAACAGTCCTTTAATAACAAAAGTAAAACTGTTGATAAATAAAATAAGGTGATTATAGCAATCTTGTTTACCCAATAGAAAAAAGAGCTCATTAATATTTAACAAAAGTTATGACGGGACAAGTTCAATTAAATGCTCCTTAGAGTTGTACTTAAACATCAGTGCAAAAACATGTGGGTTGTCACCTAGCAGAAAATATGCAAAAAATGGCAGCTTGTACACAGGTTTGACCTGGTCAAACAGTATGCTGAGCTCAGAAATGTTAACACGTTTAAGTCCCCAATCTATCCATTCCCTATTTCAGTTAAGCACTATCGACTAAGAGGATGTTAACCATAACTGCATGTGTTGTATGCTGAATGAACTATGAACAGTGACCTCATCCTATTTGAGGAGAGAAAACAGCTAACATAAAAAGCATCCTGCGACAATACCATTCGGTATTTAAAGCACGTCTCACTTATTCTCTGATTTCTAATAGCTTCAGCACAATTTACAATAATACAAATGTGTAATTAACAGGGTTTGTTCATATTTTATGGGGATACACTTGCTGCATTCTGCTCCAATTTTCCAAATCTTTTGGCCTACCACTAATCTTTGCAATGCAATGGCACTGGTTGTCAGAGGTAATTGAAATAGTTGTCATAGAACATAAGAAATAGGAGTAGGCCATTTAGCATCCCAAGCCTGCTCCAGTATTCAATCAGATCATGACCTCAACGCCACTATCCTACCTGCGCCCCATAACCCTAGACTCCCTGGTGGATCAAAAATCTGAATATATTCAATACAGAGTTAGGCAATGACCCAGCCTCCACTGCTCTCTGGGTAGAGCTTAAAAGATTGCTGACCCTTTGGAGAGGAGAAATTCCTTCTCATCTCCATCTTAAATGGGAGGCTCCTTATTCTGAAACTGTGCCTTTTGAAGGTACATAACTTGCACCAGGCCTTGATTCAACTAACTTAACTGGTATGCTTCAAAGGAAGCTTGGGTTTCAGATTCTTTTCCAGAAAATGCAGTGTTGAATAATTCAATTTTAAAAGGAGATATAAACTGACTGCATAAGATTGGTGAGTCTTTCCCAAGATAGGGCATCTTATGTTACCACACCTTTTTCACTCTCAGTAGGCCATCCATGCCCAAAGATCCAAGCAGGTAACTTCTTCAAACATCTCTTCTAAAACAGTTTGAAGTGAGAGGGCAAACTTTCCCAACCTGCAGGGAAATATCCCCATCAGCATCGTGGCTAAACACAGGAAGCACGCATGTGCACAGTTGGAATATTCAAAAGGAGTATGAAAACGGAGGCAAGCAACCCATGCATCATCTTGGCAGACCATGAAAACACCTTGTTAATTAGAGGTAAAGCTTTTAAACCAGGTGCCTTTGTTCCTCATGACATGTTGGGTACCAGGTTGATTTAATTTATAAAGCTCTCATCTATCAGAAAGTTAAGAGAGAGCTCAGCCTCATTATGGACTTGGCTGACATTTCTATGCCATGAAGGGGATACTATGTTGTTGGAGGCATCCTTCCCTGGACAAGACAAGAACTCCCCCAAAAAACAATAGGGACTTCTTCTGGCATCTTAACTAACATTCATGCTTTAATTACCACCAAAAACAGATCAGTCATTCATGTGTTTTCAGTTTGTGAACCTGCTGCATTGGCCTACAAAACAACAGTGACTGCACTTCAGAAGAAATCCAGTTGTTGTAAAATGCTTTGGGATGTTCCAGGAATATGATCACACACTTTCTGTATATAAATTAAAGTTACTTTTCCCATTTCTAACTCAACTTAACCTCATATTCATTGAAGTATATAAATCTTACCATTTCTTGTGCAACATCATCAGGATTTTCTTTATTTATGTCAAAACTGAACTCAATAGCTCCATTATCTTTCGGCTTGCCCTTCAGCTTCTTGGGGTCTTCAACCCAGAGCCTCATTGCAATTGAATTTTTTTTCCCATCATCCTCTTCAGCAAGCTCAACCCTTAGCCCAGTCTCCTCCGCAAAGAATGCATGATTTAATAGATCTTTTATAGCAAACCTGGAAAATAATTCAACACTCGTTATTCAGCTTAGGGTAGAGTTTCTGTTTTGGGCACAGTCAGCACTCCAGGTGTAAACCAAGCCCACAATTGCAGCATTGAGAGGTTCATGGTTTTCAAGTTTCCCTTCAAACTTTTTTGCACATTGTCAAATGCAATATCTGCTCTGAAGAAGTGCATTCAAACAGCATTTTAGAATACTTGTATTAATATTTTACTTTAAGAGTGTTAACTTGGCAGAATTTAGTTCATAACTGAAAATGAGTTTACCACAGAAAAATAAGCATTTTAATCAATCCATTACCTGTGGGTAACCCAATATTATGTTACTGATAACGACTTTTAAAAACCATTTTGAGCCATTTCCATGTTATATAGGAACCACATTCAAAATCCAGCTGTCTGAAAACCAGACATTTTTGAAATGGCATGCAGGTCCAGTTCCCATGCTCCTGTGAAAGACTGTATAGGTTGGGCATCTGAGAGGTGAGGATTAATATTCAAACTTTCCTGCATCTGCATATATTCTATGAGAAATTCTTGTGCAATATAACTTCAGCAGCTAGCGTAATAAACATGAGAGCAATAAGCAGAGCAGTCCAAAACCTAGAAAAATCCAGCACAGTGAACACAACCACCTGGAAGTTCCACTGCAAGTCGCTCACCATTCTGACTTGGAAATATATCACTGTTCCATCACTATCGCTGGGTCAAAATCCTGGAACTCCCTAACAGCACTATGGGTGTACCTACACCACATGGACTGCAGCGATTCAAGGTGACAGCTCACCACCACCTTCTCAAGGGCAATAAATGCTGGCCCAGCCAGCGATGCCTACACCCCAGGAACAAATTAAAAAAAAGGTCCCAGTGTGCCAGATTTGGGATGTCCAACCTGTATTGGGATTCAGCTGTTCATAAATCTAAAAGAATTACATACAAAAGTATTTAAATATGCCTATTAGTGACCGTGCACCCAAAAGAACCAGCTTTTTTTTTTAAAAAAAAAGAGCCTTAGGTCTGCAAATGAACACAATTATTGGATGTTACCAATAGTACTGGTAGTGAAATGGCATGGTGGTAATGTTACTAGGCTAGTAATCCAGAGGCTTAACTGCCCTCCATAATGGCCTGACATTAGAGCAATAAGGGATGGGCAATAAATGCTGGTCTGCCAGTGAATGCCCACATCCCATGACAGAATAATTTAAAAAAAGTTGTGGATGGGGTCTGTTGAGGGCAATGTTTTTAATCCAGCAGAGAGATTCTGGAAACTGCGCTGGATGCAATTTGACTATCTATTGCACAGGTCTCACTGATTTCAAGCAAATTGTGCTGAAAAGGCTAGCGAAAATGTGTAATGTTTATTCTCTTTGCAGCTGTACTTCAGGTTTCTCATGTGCTAAGTGATCATATACAACGTTCACATTCTTATCAACAGTAAATTTTTTTAAAAGATCAGTCTTTATAGAAACTCTAAAAGCAGTTGAAAATATCTTATACATGTAAAACAACTCAGTTTATTGGGAAAAGTATGCTTGTCGAGTATCGAAAATTCAAGAAAACAAATTCATATCTACAATATTACTCCGTCTTTTTGTTAGACTGGACTGTTTTACTTGGTCAGTTTAAGGAGTGCATCTATTCGTGAGTGATTGTGGGCGGAGCCTAGTGCATGCGGAAGCACATGGGCCGCAAACACTGATGCACAGGCAGCTGCCAACAGTTGGTGGCAACGACAGCATCAGGATTTGAGGTAGTTGGGGCGGGGGAGGGGGCAGGAAAGCCCTGGCTGAAGAGATTGTTTCCGTGAGAGATGGGTTGGGAAAGATGCGATGGATGGGAGTGATGGAAGAAATGGAAAAGGTCATGAGACGTAGGAGCAGGAGTTGTCCATTTGGACCATCAAGTCTGCTCCGCCGTTCAATTAGATCATGGCTGATCTGATAATCCTCAATTCCACTTTCCTGCCTTTTCTCCATAACCTTTGATTCCTTACTGATTAAAAATCTGTCTATCTCAGTCTTTAATATACTTAACGACCCAGCCTCTACAGCCCTCTGCGGTAAAGAATTCTACAAATTAACAACTCAAAGATGATTTTCCTCCTCATCTCGGTCTTAAATGGGTGACCACTCTCTCTGAGATTATTTCCTCTGGTCCTAGACTCTCCCACAAGGAGAAACAACCTCTCAGCATCGACCCTGTCAAGCCCCCGAAGAATCTTGTGTGTTTCAATAAGATCGTGTCTCATTCTTCTAAACTACAATGAGTGCAGGCCCAACCTACTCAACCTTTCCACATAAGAAAATCTCTCCATACCCAGGATCAACATAGTGAACCTTCTCTGGACTGCCTCCAATGACATTATATCTTTCCTTAGATAAGGGGACCAAAACTGTTCACAGTATTCTAGGTGTGATCTAACATGAGAGGGATGGCACGGTACGGGATATGAGTGGCATGAGAGAGAGAAGATGGCATGAAGGGAAGGGTGAGATGATGGAACTGGTTGTGTGGCAAAATGTCAAAGAAAACTCTTTGATACAAATTATTCAAAAGCTATTCTTTGAGCTAAAAATTAAGATTCAATAAACTTGAATAAAAAGTTGCAGAGAAGCTGTCAGGTCAATTAAGAGAATACATCAGTGTTGATTCTATAGATGAAGATGATAACAGTTTATACCCCCTAGAGTTTCTCCACAGTCTAACTTCAATAGTTTTGTCACCAGGCCAACTAAGACTGAAGGAAGGGAAAATGTTGCTACGATAACCTGGGACTGTGGACTGTGTCATCATGGACCAAAGCTGGTAGTTTGAAAACTATTTCTTTTACTGAGATGTGTTAAAATTACAACAAGCAGATTTCAAGGAAAGAGCTTGTCCCTCAAAAAATATTAAGCCCTTTAACCTTCCTTTTCAACTCAGGAGAAAATAGTTCGCAATTAGATTTTCATATTCTAAAATGATAAACAAGTCACAAGGACAGATTCTTTACAAAATTTGTAAATATATTCCTAGGCCAGTTTTTAAATGTATTGACAGTTTTCTGCAGCTTTTTTCCAGAATGGAGAAATTTTGTCCTGTTAAAGTCTTTGGTGAAAGAATAACTAGAAATCCTGTAAAGAAGTACTATTTAAGTAAAGATACTAATTTGACCACAAATGGTTTTTTTTGGGGGGGGGTGCTCTCTGCTAGTGAATTATTAATACTAGACAAAAATGTTGCATTGTATCACTCCATGTTGAATGCAATATATTGTTCTTTAATAAATAAATATTAAAAAGCAAAAAAAAAAAATACTTTGTCAACTAAGTCAAGGACTTGCTGATAACTGGCGAAGAAACATTTACTGCAATTGCCTTGTTAGTAATATATAGTAATTAATTATCATCAGGTCTGAAACAATACACATTTGTTCATGACTTTGTTACAAACCTTTCTTCTTTATTCTGGCAGATGCATTCTCCAATGATCTCTTTTATTTCTGGATCTGTGACCTTGCCAAAACTTGCTGGTTTTACACCCTGAAAATTTAGAAAAAAGTTGCACAAACTTGATGATTTTTGCCATTGAAGCTTGGAGGAATATTATCCAAAGTATTCAAAATCAATTATCAAAATCAACATAAACTTCGAAAGGTGTAGTTTTAGTGTGCATTCTCCATAATTGTACAGAAAAATTACACTGGACTCAACTATCACCACAATACAATTAGCAATTCACAAAAATTCTCTCGATTCAAAGGGAGTAAGTACTCCATCACAATACCACTTCCATTTTTAGATATGTGTAGGCAAGATGGAATTTCAAATGAATATTTCATTGGTTAAAAACATTTAAAACTAAATGTGGAAAAGCAAATTTAAAACTTACAGCAAATACACAAATTATTAAAGGAAGAACTGATACTATATCTCATATACACACTATATTGTTGCCTGAGAGATTGCCACAGCTGCAAAATGCTTTCTGCTTAGCGAACAACTTTCCAGCAGCAACTCAAAGAAGCCATATATGTTACATACATCAAATGAAAATGTACTTCATGCAATATAGCAACATTTTTCCATTACTAACATGTTACTTAAACACCAATGGGATGTTGGTGACACCACATGATATAGAGGCTGTATTTCAAGTTCTCAGGATCACTTTCTTTAGAAAGTATAATAGATCCATCCCCTTATCCCATCTCACAAATCCAACAACACATCCCTATAGAGGGAGGGATAGATTCTTGCCAGTCAGAGCACTACTGATCTTCACGTATACAGGATTAAAAAAAAGCTTTTATCTGGCTGAGTTTCTCCCATCAGGCTCTCCTAAGAATCTGTTAAAACTACTGTACAATTTTGTTCAACTATGCAGTCTATAAACCCTCCTGTAAATACTGTGATAAGCAGATTCTTCTTTTTGCTTCTGCTTATCTGGATCAATAATTGAATATTTGCTAGTTTTCCTCTTTCAACTTGTAACCTTTGCAACAATTGGTTTATTAAAGTACTTTTAAAAAAGTGTGAACACCTTTTAATACATAATTGTAAACTCACGTCGGATGCCATTATGAAACAGCCACAGTTGGTCTGGGTTTACAGTAAGAATTTTCATCCAGATTGATAAGATATTTCAACTGAAGGTGACTTGATTTGTCATCCTCCAAGTAGATCACAGAATCTTTACAGTGTAGGAGACTATTCGGCCCATCGAGTCTGCACTGGCTCTCTGAAAGAGCATTCTACCTAGTTCTGCTCACCTGCCTGATCCCCATAACCCTGCACATTCTCTCTTTTCAGATGGCAATCCAATTCCCTTTTCAATACCTCGATCAAACCTGCCTGCACCACCCTCTTGGGAAGTTCGTTCCAGACTCCAAGCACCTGCTGGATGAAAAACTTTCCTCTCATCACTCTGCCCTCTAGTTCTTGATGCTCCCTTAAGTGGGAACAGTTTGTCACTATTTACCTTGTCCATGCCCCTCAACATCTTAAATATCTCTATCAAATCTCCTCTCAGCCTTCTTTTCTCCAAGGAAAACAGTCCCAACCTCTCAAATCTATCCTCATAGCTACAGTTCTTTAACCCTGGAATCATTCTTGTGAATCTCCTCCGTACTCTCTCCAATGCCTTCACATCCTGCTTAAGTATGGTGCCCAGAACCGGATGCAGTACTCCAGATGAGGCCTAACTAGTATCTTATACAAATTCAACATGACCTCCTTACTTTGGTACTCAATGCCCCTATTAATAAATCCTAAGATACTTTCTGCCTTATTAACTGTTCTCTCAACATGTTCTGCCATCTTGAATGACTTATGTACATATACACCAAAGCCTCTGTTCCTGCACTTCCTTTAGAGTTTCTCCCTTTAGTTTATTCTGTCTCGCCATATTTTTCCTGCCAAAGTGAATCACTGCGCACTTCTCAGCATTGAACTTAATCTGCTATTTGCCCAATTCCAAAGGACATAGACATGTTGGTGAAATTCAAGATGATCCTCATCACAGCTGAGAATGTTTCCAATCTTCATATCATTTGCAAATTTTGAAATCATGCCTTGAACACCACAGTTTAGATTATTAATATATGTCTGGAGGAGCAATGGTCTCAACACTGACTCCTGGGGATCTCCATTACAGACCTTCTTCCATTCTGAAAAACATCCATTTATTACTACTCTGTTTCCGGTCACTCAGCCAATTTCTTATCCAAATGCCTACTTTCCCTTTTATTCCGAGAGCTAGAATTTTGCTCAAGTCTGTTGTGTGACACTATCAAATGCCTTTTGAAAATCCATATATACCATATCAACAGCACTGCCCTTACCAACCTTCTCTGTTTCCTCCTCAAAAAAACTCCAGCAAGTTAGTTAAACATGATTTTCTCTTAATGAGCCCCTGCTGGCTCTCCTTGATTTCCTGCACTTGTCTAAGTGATCACTGATTTTGTCAATAACTATAGTTTCCAGGAGTTGGCCGAGCACTGAAGTCAGACTGGTTGGTCTGTAGTTGCCAGCTTTATCTTTGCACCTCTTTTTGAACAAGGATGTAACAATCACAATTCTCCAGTCCTCTGGCACTATCCGTGTCTAAAGAATACTGAAAGGTCATCACTAGTGCCTCTGCAATTCCCACTCTCACTTCCCTCAGTACCCTTGGATGCATCTCATCTGGTCCTGGTACCTATCTATTTTAAGTAAAGATAGCCTCCTTATCAATTGTAAATTCTTCTATTGTACCAGTTACTTCCTCTCTCACCTCAGTCTGGATAGCATCTTCTTCCTTTGTAAAGACAGATGCAAAGTACTCATTTAATACCACTACTATTTCTCCTGCCCCCCCATGCAAGTCCCCTTTTTTATCCCAAATTGGCCTTACTTTCTTTTATCACTTACATACTTATAGAAGACCTTGGGGTTCCCTTTTATGTTAGCTACCCGTTTCTTTTCATGCTCTCTCTTGCTTTTCTTAAGAGTTTTTTCACTTCCTCAGGTCCTTCTATATTCAGCCTGATTCTCCGTTGTATTTTCTCCCTGACGTCTGTCGTACACCCACTTCTTCCTTTTCCTCCTCACCTCTATCTCTCTCATCATCCAGGGTGCTCTGGATTTATTTTTCCTCGCTTTCTCTTCAAGGGAATATATCTTGACATTGCCTGCAATACTTTTTCTTTGAAGCTGGCCCATTGTTCAGCCACCATCTTTTCTGCCAAGATTTGATTCCAACTCACTTGACTCAGATACATTCTCATTCCATCGCAGTTGGCTTTCCCCCAATTAATTATCTCTGCTCTGGATTGTTCCTTGTCCTTTTCCATGGCCAACACAAACGTTATGATACAATGGTCACTGTCCTCAATGCTCTCCCTGTGATATTTGATCCACCTGGGCCAACTCATTCCCCAGGACCAGGTGTAACAGTGCCTGCCCTCTCATTGGACTGGGAACATGCTGCTGCAGAAATTATCTTGAACACACTGCAGGAACTTGCACCTCTCTTGTCCCTTTGCACTATTCCTATCCCAGTCTATATTTGGATAAATTTTAGATAAATTTTAATTGTGGCCAGGCCAGTATTTGACAAAAGAAAACTGGCATCAAGTCAGCAAAAAAGATTTTACTTGCATTATTTCTCCCACAAAAGCATTAATCTGTCAAATAATTTTCGTATCATTGATAAGTTGCACATTTCATGTCAGCCAGATGGAATATATTTACCCCCCATAAAACGTAGACCACAAGCATTTTATAAGTTTGAAATGACAGCCATCATTAAACAGTGTCACTGTCAGTTAGCCCTACTCATATCACTGACAATGGGCTACTGGGGGTACACGAGCAGAAACTGAGACACAAGTTACTTCTCTGCTGTCATAAAACCATGTTGGTACAAGAAAAGCAGAAAAAGAGTGAATACAAAGCAATTTGAAATCATTATCACTCAAAATAAAAATACAATTTTCTATTTTTATTTAATGATCTTCAGGCAGTAATTTTTGGTTTCACTGGACTCACTTTGAGACAAAGTAGTTTCTAAGATAATGATAACGGGTGTTTCACCTGACTGAATTACTTCATTTCTTTGGGAAGAGCCAGATAGAGTTCACAGTACAATTTACCAGGAAATCAATTGTTTTCAAAGGAAATATCTAAACTATCTTTTGGGGGTCAGAAAAACATAAAAACTTGAAAAGTAGTTACTTAAATCCAGATATTTTTATGGTCTTTCTTTTAATCCTGGTACAAATGAAATGCATTCCCAATTTAACCATTGCTAATCCAATTTTATAATAATGTATTATTTTAAACAAATTAAGATGGTTAACCTTAGTAAAAAAGCATGTCACAGAAAGGAGGATTGTGCCCCATTGTACCTCACCTATATAAATCTACTGTACATTACACTTTAAATTTGCTACATCCAAAACCACTTGATCTTTAATGCAATTCATTTTTTTCTGTCACTGATCATTTTCTGTTCTCACTTCAGACTTCCAACACCCGCAACAGGCTTTTGCATTCAAGTATCTGTTCTTTGTTTTTTAATTAAAATTCTATTTTGGAACCACAAGTCAGGTATAATATGGCTGGGTGCAGGGCAAAACTGCCTCTACTCCACCAACAGTGTAGCTTGATCTAGATGACACTATTTCCTGTGCCAGCCTCCCTTTTCTGAGTGATGCCAACAACTTGCCCTGAATGCTGTGAATATTTTGGCTGTGGGCCATGCAAACTTATTGCAAACAGGATCTTGAGCACAGAATCCAAGACACTATCCGCAAAGTATGTAGTATGTCTGGTCCCAGATACACAGACCTCGTAGAGCCTTTAAAATTCTCATGAGGCTCTATTCGAAAAATTAAAGACATTTGTTGACATAATGCAATCTTTTCAGAATTACCCTTATTTTTATACCATGTCACAATTAAATGGCAAGTTCAAAGTGTCAATTGCCCAGTGTTTAAGTCACACCATAGCTCAAACATGGAGGCATGCATTCCATGCGCTCTTACTCTTTTTAATTTGTTGCAAGTAATTCATATGTTTTATAATAACATTGAGTTTTAGAAATTAAATGGTTAAAAGCAACATAAATGAAAGACCTTGGTTAAGATACTGAAACAATCTTAAGGTAAAGACAGATCAAACAAGCCTCTGGATTTAATTAACCTGTGTTTATCTTACAAGGTCAGAGTTCATAAAAAGAAAAATCTTAAACGTCCATCTCAGGATCACGTAGTAGAACCAGGGATTCTGGAGAGGGGTCAATTACATTAATAAATATAAATTATTCATATTGGTTACAGAATCAAAGTATCAACTAATTTACATTACTGTTTGATGGCATCCCAAAGTATGTCATGTTGTCATAGAAATTGGCTGTGGGTGTAGAAGGTTCTTTTGCTTATATTATTTGGGTGTTTGCACAGAAAGCAAGCAGTTGCAATTTTGCTTTGGTGTAGACTGTATTTCACTGAATTGAGAGAGCCAACAGGAGATGATCGTTAGTCAAACCTGCACATCATGCAGAGAAAATACTAACTTAATTGTTTACCATGTGGAATGTAGCTTGGGCTCAAGCTGAATTTGGATTTCATGAGGGAAAAAGCAGCTGGAAGATTTGCCTAGTTTGCAGCTAGAGAAAAAATATCTACGGTGGTCCTCAGAGCTGTGAGGCACAAAGCAGCCAGTAGAGTTGGCTTAGAAGCTATGAGAAGGCAGTTGGGTATCTGCCAGCAACCAGAGAAAGGAGCTGTAGCATCCACAGTTGTGAGATATTAAAAAGTTGGACACTTAGCCAAAAAGCAAATGGAAGAAACCTCAAAATATTACTACGGAGAATAGCTGAAACACTGAGGAGAATTAAAGTTAATTCCAGAAGGCTGTGACATACTTTGAGTTAGTCCCAAGAAAACTGAATGAACCTTCAAGATTCTTGTAATGTATAAAGGGAACTCTTTGGTGGGTGGGGGAGAAAAATAAAATGTAGGTTTAAGTTCATAGCACAAATGGTCATAAACCACAGTACTACACAATGTTAAGTTAACAGCGCTTGTTTTGCTTAATTCTTTTTACATACAATAAACTTTTTGGTACAAAAACGTGAAATACTGTGGCATAGTTCTGTCAGTTAATTATGAAGTGCTCAGATTTCTCTTTACATGTTAACAGTCTCTAACAGGATCATAACACACTCCATCTCCTTTTGTCCAACAAAAACTTTTCAAGGCAACTTTGGTACACCATGCCCACCTGCATGAAAGTTAAATTAAGCACAAAGCAGTGGCCCATATTAAGATCTGTTTGATATTTAATACTGGGCATATTTTAAATTCAATGAAAGAATATAATTATTCCAAAATACCTTACTATTTATTCTAAATTTTCTAAATCTAAATAATAGTTCCATTAACGAAAAGGATGGAGCTGTCTAGATTTTAAATAACATTTAGAAAAGCCTAAAGGGTGGCTTGGGATTAATTAGAATGTTGACCTTGTAACAAGAAACATGTCCAAATGGAGTACAGACTGATGGGATGAACACCGCAGGTCACATCTTCTGCCCATTGAGTACAAATGCGAAGCAAATCCAGCACTTCAGCTTACTATCAGTTGTCAAAGATCCTATTTGCAATGAGTAGGCATTGCCCACAGCCAAAAAACTCAACATCAGGACAAGCTGTCAGCTTCATTTTGGCAAAAAGGGAAGTTGGCCCAGGAAAGTGCCACCTGGATCAAACCACAATGTTGGGTGGGGTAGAGGGAGATCGGCTCTGCATCTAGCCAGATCATATACTGGACTTCTAAAGTAGGAAATAAAGTTCAGCATGATTTATTTGCTTTTATATTCTATTATTATTGACTACGCCTCACAAGAGACGATGATTGCCTTCCACGGGTTCAAAGATGGTTGATGAGGCAGATTTGGGATCTGCAGATTTAATAGCACATAGGGCATTTGTTGTCATGTGGGATGTCAGCTCGAGTCATGACATGTTCTTTCCACTGCTTTTGCTTTTCCTCTTTATTGTCTATGTTGGGTCTCAAAATGCCATGATCTTTCCCACAGATTCTGCCGCAATCTGGTTCAGTTCAAGGCAATGGTCTGCCAGGAATTGATGTCAATGTTGCTTTTCTTCAAGTTGGCTTTTGCTCATCCTTGAAGTGCTTCTTCTGTCATCCTCTGGTGCGTCTGCCTGACTGAGTTGGGAGAAGATGACCTACTTTGGGAGCCTGGTATCTGACATCTGGACTATATGACCAACTTAACAAAACTGATGGCAGATGATCATAGCTTCAATGTTTGTGGAGCTCGCTTTGTAAGAAGACAACGATGTTGGTGTGTCTGTCCTCCCATTTAATATGTAAGACCTTTCGCAGGCAGCGTTGGTGGTATGACTCCAGTGCTTAAAAGGCGCCTCCTATACATCGTCCATGTTTCAAACCCATAGATAAGGAGGGGATCATGACCGTGTGGTAGACCATGAGCTTGGATTCAGTTTTATGTCACAATCTTCAAACACTCGCTTCCAAGGTGGCCAAAGGCTGCATCAGCAGATTTCAGGCGATGCTGTATTTCTTTGTCAATGTCAGCCTTCCGAGAGGGATAACTTCCAAGGTACTGGAAGTGTTCCACGTTTTCCAGGCACCCATCATGAATCCTGATCAATAGGGCTGAGGAGTGTGCATTTGGAGCTTGCTGATGGAGGACTTTGGTTTTCTGAATATCTGGAAAAAAATTATATTCTATCGCTCTACTTACAAACCCTAGCAGCCCATGTTTTTTGAACCATCTTATCAACTTGCCCTGCTACCTTTAAATATTTGTGTGTATGGACACCACCACTTTGGTGTAGTCAGTTCATCTGCACTGTCCAAAGTTGCACCATTTATAGTACATTGTCTTCTCATATTAGCCTTCAAAGGACATCACTTCATACTTCTCCCTACTGAGCTCAATCTGCCATGCTTCTGTTCTTTTCAACACCCTGAAGTCTACAACTATATTTATCATTGCCAAATTTTATATTATCTACAAACATTATAATGCTGCTCCCTATACCCAAGTCCAGGTCATTTACCATAGGTGAAAAAGGAATGGACCCGATACTGATCTCGGGGGAACACCACTGCAAATCACCTCCCAGTCTGAAAAAAATCCATCCTCCACCACACCCTTAGCCGCCAGTCACTGAGCCAATTCCATATCCATTTTACCATCTTTCCTGTAATTCGTGGGCTTCCACCTTAATGTGCTAATGTGGCATTTTTCAAATGGCTTCTCAAAGTCCATTTATACAAAATCTACTGCTCTACCTTGATCAACCTTTTCTCTTACATCAAAGAATTCAATCGCTAGTCAGACACAATTTATCTTCAACTGTATACTACCTCTCCCTGATTAACTCATACCTATCCAAATAAAAGTTTATTTCATCCTTGATCATTTCCAATAACTTTCCCATCACAAATGTCAGACTCACCTGCCCATAGTTTCCTCATTTATTCCTCTGCCTTTCTTGAATAGTGGTATATCATTAGCAACCTTCAAGTTCTTTGACACTACAATGAATTAAAAGAATGTGACCAATGCCTCTGCTTCTTTCGGCAACCTAGGATGCATTCTATCTGGACAAGATGACTTTCCAATTTTGAATACTGCTGATCATTTTTGTGCTATTTTATACATTATCCTGTTCACAATATCCCTCCCTTCTATTGGTGCAACTTTCAGATCACCTGTTTCGTTTGTGAAGACAGATGCAAGTACTTTAGCCTCTGCCTCAACATGGAGGTTTCTTCCTTTGGGTCCTTAATTGGCACAACTTGATATGTTCAGAAAATGTTTCATGGTTCAGCTTAATGTTGCCTGATATTTTTTTCTCATAACCTCTCCTTATTTCCCACATTATTTTAGTTCCCATGACCTTCCTGGCTGTTAGCTGAAACTTGTTCCAGATATTTGTTGTGAGATTTCTTTTACTGTTTTAACTTTAATTTCATTTGTCATCCAGGGCTCACTAGCTTTGGATGCTTTACCTTTTCCATGCCTAATTTGTACCTGAACCATCCCTTCCCTGAAAGCCCTCCATTGCTCCGTAATGTTTTACCGTCACCCCCACCCCCCCCACATTGCCTTTTCAATCTACTTGTGCTAGATTCCTACTTAATCAACGGAATGAGCTCTTCCCCAGTTCAGCATTTTTACTTCTGATATTTTCTGATCTGTCAATTATTGGTGTAAATTGAATTAGGTAGCAATCATGTTAGCTAGATGATCTCCTACTGTAACACACTCCATTTGCACCACTTCATGCCTCTGAATTGGATCCAAAGCTGCTTCCATCCTTGCTGGGCTGGAGGTGCATCAACCAAAAAAGTTTACCTGTACAGATGTCAGAAATTCCTCTTCTTTGCGAGCTTAGTACTATGTTTTCTCCAGTCTATATTAGGATAATTCAAGTTTCCTAATATTACTATATTTTTGCGCCTTTCAATTTGCCAACAAACTTGCCCATCTGCTTCTCACTTGTTTGGAGCTCTACTGAAAAAAAAACAATGTAAACAGCTCCCCCATGTTCATTAATTCAAGTCAAATAGGTTCAGTCCTAGAACTATCTAGCATGCCCTTTGTAGAACTGTATCATCCTTAACCAATATCTTTTCCATCACTTTTGCTTTCTCACTTAATCTTTTTCCTTCTATCATTCCTGAATACTTGGTAACCAGGAACATTAAAAACTCATTTCTAGCCTTGTTTGAGCCATTTCTCTTAATACAACCATTTCATAATCCCACGTCACAACTTATGTAAGTAGCTCACCAACCATATCAGTTACACAATGGACAGTGACTTCCAACAATATCTTTCCCATCACTTTTGCTTTCTTACTTAATCTTTTTCCTACAACTTTTGGGATATTTCTGACTTTATTGATGTCCTGTAATCTCACTATTGCCCCTTTCTGCTATTTTCTGGTGCACATCTGCCTGCCAAATTAGTTTAAACACTCCACAACAATATTATTAGTTAACCTCAGAGCATGAATATTGATCTCAGCTCTGTTCAAGTGCAATCATTATATCTCATACAAGTGTACATTCCACCACAACGGATTCCAATGCCCCAAGAGTCTGAAATGTTCCCTCCTGCAATACTTCTCTGACCATGCTTTTACCTGCACCTAATCTTTCTATTTATAAACTCACTAACACACAGAATTGATAGCTATCTTCAGATTACTACCTTGGGCTGTGTTTTTTAAATTTTCTCCTAGCTCCTGAAACTCTACCCTGAAAGGCCCCAACATTTTTGCTGTCATTGGTTTTATCATGGACTGCAGCTTTTACTCCCCTCTCCCTCACAGAATGTGCGCTTAAATATTGCAGCTAATAATTATCAAGGGATTCAGTTTACTCCTCTCTATAAAATTCTGCAGCACACAGCATATCAACTGCTTCAAATGCATACTCAAGCATGTGGGCTCAAATCCAAGCTGTGTTTCTGTCATCAATCTATAACCAATTGTCCAGCTTTGGATTTAAACTTCAGATTCTGCAATATTATGTGCCAACCATCACCAAAGCAAATTATGTCCCAGAAAATAGTTTCTGTTGACAAAAAAAGTATGATTTGCAACTTGTATAGACTCAAAATACTGCTGCAATGCATTGTACAAGCAGGCAAAATTTCCACCAGGAAGGCCAAAGATTAAAAGACAAATGGATAAAAAGTGGACATCAGGACTAAAATTCAACTTAACAGATTTACATTTATGTATTTCCTAAGCCAACAATATTAAGTCAAAAGGAACAGGAATCTATAGTAGGTTTCTCATTGAACCTCAACACTAAAATAGTACACCAACTTGATGTACCAACTGGAAATGGGACAAAGACCTATATGTTCAGTACAGCTTTGAAAATTACAATGCCAACATATTACTATCATAAGTCATGGAATAAATATAATAATGGTTTAAAACTCTGAAATCTGATTGAGATAGCTGCCCTACAGAAAGCAAAGAAGAATCGTGTTTTTTGGCCCATAAAAATAACAAGCTGGAGTAGCAAGAGTTTTCAGTTGTAAACAAAAGTAATAGATGATCATTTCTGGAGATCTACAAGAAAACAAAAGATCCTTGCAATTTGATACCTTAGTCCACTGTTCTAGTACCAATGTCAAGATCCACAGAAAAATTATTGCAGCAAAGCTATCTTGGTACTATTATCCATTTTATCTCATCTTGATTTCAAAGGATGCAAGTGTTAGCCACGGCAATCTTTATACAAACAACTTCTTTCACAGACATCCAACTGTTGTACTTTTGAAGCTGGGAACATCGCCTACTTTAGTAGATTGCCCATATCTTGTCTGACCATGACAAATAACACTATTAATGGTGTGCATCAGTATTGATACAGTGTACTTTATCTAGACGAAAAGTTACTAGACCAGCCTGACAAATTCTCACAATTGTTATGGTTGCTGACATGGGAGAGAGCTGAAATTCAGGGAATGTCTGGCTGGCACGCACACCTATTAAAGCACAAAATTAATAAAGAATTTCTATATACAAAAGTTATCACAAAAGTATCCTTCAGAGTGCCTCAGCTTTTTCTTTTAAGACATTTGTTGAAACCTCACTCTTTCAAGCAGGAGAGGGTGGTCAAGCATTGTTCTCCTACCTCATATCAATTGAGAAAATTGACAGTGATTCCATAGCAACTGCCTAAAACTTCACCAAAGCCTCTCAGCAATCAAATGCAATAACACAGTCACTTATTGTGACCTATTGTCAAGTGACACTGGACAAGTTATTCAGAACTGATTTGTGTCATGTTTGTGATGAATACTGGAGGGTGACTGTGCCGCTGAAAGAGCCCATTGCCTTGACAGGACAGAATTTTGTTTAATTAATGCATGTTTCCTGAAAAGTTCATGAAAGCATTCTCTTCCTATGCACCTTTCCTTTTTTACTTAGAAGTATGCTTCTGGTCAGATGCAAATATAGATCTCAATAAATCAGGAAGAAATTAAGCTTGGACAACTTTGTTGTCAGGATGGCAATTCAAATTGAAAAAAAAAAATCACAGCTACACATTTAACAGCATTTGCTGAATAACCCACATTTCTGAAATTCATTACATCAGATAACAAGTGTTATAAATCAAGTGGCAGAAATAATCCAAGACATTCAATGCAAATTTTAAAATTTAGGAATGGTAGAGGTTACTGATCAGATTAAGTATCTAACTCCAGCTAAATGCTTCAAGGGCAAATACACCTTAAGCTTTCATTGAGTTCATTCATAATATGATGAGAAAGCACAAGGGTAGAAAAAAAAAGTTGAAAATATAGAACATTCTTTGAAATCTGGTTGTCAGAAACAGGAGGGGAGGAAGAGAAGGTGATAAAGTAAACTAGAGATATGATCAAGACACTGCAACAGACATTTGTGCTTACGGCTATAAATTTACAGCACAATTCTTGATAGAGCGAACGTAATATAACATTAACAGCCTAGAAGAAACACACAATGTAGTCACTTTCCAAAACAAAGTAAAAGTAAACATCCTCGTCTGGGTGCTTCACATACTGGTATGAAATAATGTTGGCACTGTAAATACAGATACACAAGAGCCAGAATTTCCTTTCAACCTATGTTGTTGGAATCCAGAAAATAGGTTATTGCTGTGTTGAACACCTCAAGTTGGTCTGTAACACGACCTGGAGTTTCCAGTAGTCACTTAATTTTCTACACCTCTAACCTCTGTTCTTGGCCTCCTCCCCTGATCCAGTGAAGTTCAAGGGAAATTTGAGGAACAACACCTAATCTTTATACTTAGACGCATTACAGCTTTCCAGCCTCAAACTTGCATTAATAACTTCAGATCTTCACCATCACTCCCATTTTATTTCCAGCAACAGTGCTGGTAATGGTAAATGACTGCAGCAGAGACACAGGAAGTAAAGAGGTAGGGGCTGGTGTTTGGGGTGGAGATCTCCAATTGGAACATGGCCAATTGGGTGCTCAGCACCTATGGGGTCTACTTACTTTTCTTCCACCACGTTCCTGGGCCATGGGAGCCTCTTCTTGGTCAGATTTCCCTCCCCTTCTGCTGTAATCATTTTGATCTCCTCTGGACCTATCTTTTTTAGTTGTTTCATTACCACCTCATCTTGCCTTTCACCACCATAACTATTTTCATTTAATCACTCCTGCTCCCTACCCTATCTTGGCCCTCTCCATTTTGTTCTTTTCCTGTTTTTGTTGAACTTTAACTAATTGATATGTATTTTGGGTATACAAAATAATAGGATGTTATACAGAAACGTTACACCAAACATTCATATTGCAACAACTCTACCTTTACAATATGGGTAAAGTTTTAAAATTATGAAATTGAGGGGTTTTCCAAATTCAGGCTTCAGGCTATTCCATGTGTCCCGCACAACGACTCAATAGGATTGATTAGACGTTTATTAAATTAGACAATGACATTTCAAAGTTTTAATCTCCAGATCATAACTTGAGAAGCAGTTGTAACCAGAGGCTACTCATTCGTAAATAATAGAAGCACTACAGATGTTTTTGCTCTCAACTCAATTGCTCTGTTGTTAAAAAACCTAAATCAATGAAGACTTACAATTAAGAATTGAAGCATTGCAACATATTTGTGAAGGGCTGGTGGGCATTAGTGAAGCTCATCTGGTGATGTGCCATGGGCAATAATAGTCTCCTGAAGCTTAACTGATTGCCTCGTGGCAGAGAAATTTTCCAGATCTTTTACTAAAACTAGTCCGAGACTTTTTCCTCGTGTTCTGCTTCCTGGAGGGGTTAGTAAACTAGCAGTTGGGAAGTATGCTGCACACTGTTTCCAGCGCCATTTTGTGCTCTCTGTGCAGGCGGTGGGGAATCCCAAAATCGAGAGAGCACTCTTTCGCACATGCGAATGAAAGAGCAAACTCATCTCCCTGAGGCTAAGTGCAGCCTCAGGGAGATCGGCTGTAAATGTAAATAAAGCTCAAAATAGAAAAATAACATTTTCCTAACATGTCCCCTCATGTGCCACTGTCACATGAGTTGGGACATGTCCATAATTTTTACCAAAACTTTATTAAAATTTAAAAACCTACATGAAACCTCATCCCGCCCGTGGATAAGGTTTCATGCTTTTTCTAATTTGCACCTGAGCTCCTGGCCTGCCTGCCAACCTTAACCTTCACCTCCAATATTCTCCCTCCACCTGGACCCCTCCCTCTGGATTCTTACCTCTTGATCTTTTCATTGAGAACTGTCGGTGCGACACTAGTCGTCTCAATTTCTCTGCTCCTCTCACCCATTCCAACCTGTCTCTCTCTGGACTTACTGCACTCCATTCTCTCAGGTCCAACCCTGACATTGTCATCAAACCCGCTGACAAGGGTGGTGCTGTTGTTGCCTGGTGCACTGACCTCTACCTCACGGAGGCTGAGCGTCAACTCGCAGACACTTCCTCCTACCTCTCCCAGGACCATGACCCCACCACTGAACATCAAGCCATTGTTTCCAGGACTGTCACTGACCTCATCTCCTCTGGGGATCTCCCTCCTACAGCTTCCAACCTGATAGTCGCCCAACCTCGGACAGCCCGCTTCTATCTCCTACCCAAAATCCACAAACAGAACTGCCCCGCTAGACCAATCGTCTCAGCTTGCTCCTGCCCCACAGAACTCATTTCTCGTTATCTTGACTCCCTTCTCTCTGCCCTTGTCCAGTCCCTTCCCACCTACATCCGTGATTCCTCTGACACCTTACGTCACATCAACAATTTCCAGTTCCCTGGCCCCAATCGCTTCCTCTTCACCATGGACGTCCAATCCCTCTACACCTCCATCCCCCACCAGGATGGTCTGAGGGCCCTTAGCTTCTTCCTCGAACAGAGGCCTGAACAATCCCCATCCACCACTACTCTCCTCCATCTGGCTGAACTTGTTCTCACGCTGAACAATTTCTCCTTCAACTCCTCTCACTTCCTCCAAATAAAAGGTGTGGCTATGGGTACCCGCATGGGCCCCAGCTATGCCTGTCTCTTTATGGGGTATGTGGAACATTCCTTGTTCCAGTCCTACTCCTGCCCCCTTCCACAACTCTTTCTCTGGTACATCGATGATTACTTCGGTGCCGCTTCATGCTCTCGTCGGGACTTGGAAAAATTTATTAATTTTGCTTCCAATCTCCACCCCTCCATCATTTTCACGTGGTCCATCTCTGACACTTCCCTTCCCTTCCTTGACCTCTCTGTCTCAATCTCTGGTGATAGACTGTCCACCAATATCCATTACAAACCCACCGACTCCCACAGCTATCTCGACTACAGCTCCTCACACCCCGCTTCCTGTAAGGACTCCATCCCATTCTCTCAGTTCCTTTGCCTCCGTCGCATCTGTTCCGATGATGCTACCTTCAAAAACAGTTCCTCTGACATGTCCTCCTTCTTCCTTAACCGAGGTTTTCCACCCACGGTCGTTGACAGGGCCCTCAACCGTGTCCAGCCCATCTCCCGCGCATCCGCCCTCATGCCTTCTCCTCCCTCCCAGAAACATGATAGGGTCCCCCTTGTCCTCACTTATCACCCCACCAGCCTCCGCATTCAAAGGATCATCCTCCGCCATTTCCGCCAACTCCAGCATGATGCCACCACCAAACACATCTTCCCTTCACCCCCCCTATCGGCATTCCGTAGGGATCGCTCCCTCCGGGACACCCTGGTCCACTCCTCCATCACCCCCTACTCCTCAACCCCCTCCTATGGCACCACCCCATACCCACGCAAAAGATGCAATACCTGCCCCTTCACTTCCTCTCTCCTCACCGTCCAAGGGCCCAAACACTCCTTTCAAGTGAAGCAGCATTTCACTTGCATTTCCCCCAACTTAGTCTACTGCATTCGTTGCTCCCAATGTGGTCTCCTCTACATTGGAGAGACCAAACGTAAACTGGGCGACCGCTTTGCAGAACACCTGCGGTCTGTCCGCAAGAATGACCCAAGCCTCCCTGTCGCTTGCCATTTCAACACTCCACCCTGCTCTCTTGCCCACATGTTTGTCCTTGGCTTGCTGCATTGTTCCAGTGAAGCCCAACGCAAACTGGAGGAACAACACCTCATCTTCCGACTAGGCACTTTACAGCCTTCCGGACTGAATATTGAATTCAACAACTTTAGGTCTTGAGCTCCCTCCTCCATCCCCACCCCCTTTCTGTTTCCCCCTTCTTTTTGTTTTTTTTCCCAATAAATTATATAGATTTTTCTTTTCCCAGCCATTTCCATTATTTTTAAGCATTTTAAAATATTTTATGCTCTCCCCAACCCCACTAGAGCTATATCTTGAGTGCCCTACCATCCATTCTTAATTAGCACATTCGTTTAGATAATATCACCAACTTTAACACCTATGTGTTCTTTTGTTCTATTGTTGGTGACATCTTTTGATGATCTGCTTCTATCACTGCTTGTTTGTCCCTACAACCACACCACCCCCTCCACTTCTCTCTCTCCCCCCCACACACACACCTTAAACCAGCTTATATTTCAACTCTTTCTTGGATTCAAACTCAAGTTCTGTCGAAGGGTCATGAGGACTCGAAACGTCAACTCTTTTCTTCTCCGCCGATGCTGCCAGACCTGCTGAGTTTTTCCAGGTAATTCTGTTTTTGTTTTGCCAACCTTAAGGTTGGACGGGCAGGTCCTTTATTACTTAATTGACTGTCAATGGCCTCAACTGGCCATTGACAGGTTGGCGGGCGCACAGCTGATTTCGCTGCAACCCCACCTACCTGAAAATTTAAATGGGGCCCGCTCGCCAACGGGAAAATCCTGCCAACAGTATGTGTGGCTGGTCCAGTGAAGTCTCTGGTCAATGGTAACCTTCAGAATGTTGATGTGTGGGAGTCAGTGATGGTAATGCCTGGAGTGTCAATAGGAGATGGTTAGATTCTCTTTTGTTGGAGATGGTCATTCACACCACACAAGTGCCAGGCAATGTCACTTGCCACTTATCAACCGAAACCTGAATGTCACCCAGGTCTTATTGTGTATGGACAGGTACACTCCTGAATACTGTGCAATCAGCAGCCATACCCACTTCTGACCTTATGATGGAGGAGAGATAAATGACGAAGCAGCTTTAGAAGGTTGGGACTAGGTCAGTGCACTGAAGAATGCCTGAATTGATGACTGGCTTCTAACAATAACAGCCGCCATCTTTTGTGCTGGGCACCATTTCAACCAGTGAATTCCCACTTCAATTTTGCTCGGGTTCCTGGATACCACACTTGGTCAAATTCTGTCTTGATGTCAAGGGCAGTCACTCGTGTCCCCTTTGGAATTCAGACTTTTTGTCCACATTTGGAGCAAGACTGAAATGAAGT
Source organism: Carcharodon carcharias (assembly GCF_017639515.1). Lineage (NCBI taxonomy): Eukaryota > Metazoa > Chordata > Chondrichthyes > Lamniformes > Lamnidae > Carcharodon > Carcharodon carcharias. The sequence goes on from NC_054473.1 coordinate 34,954,726, forward strand.
ATAGAGCCAAGTAGCCCTGGCAGAACCCAAATTGAGTAAAGTCAACAATTTATTGCCACGTAATTATAGTTTAATAGCACTGTGCAGGACACCTGCCATCACTTTGTTGATCGCAGAGAGCAGACTGATGAGGTGGTAATTGGACAGATTGGTTTTGCCCTGTTTTATGGACAGGACATACCTGGGCAATCTTCCACATTGTCGAGTGGGTGCCAATGTTGTAGAGAATTGAATTTGCTGACAACTGGCACGTCAGGAGGAGGCCAAGCTGGATCGTCCATTCATCACTTCTGGCTGAAGATGGTTGAAAATGCTTCAGCTTGGTTTTTGCAGAGATGTGGTGGGCTCTCCCATCATTGAGGATGGAGATATTGAGTTGGCACCTCTAGCTGGTTGTTTAATTGCCCACCACCATTCACAACTGGATGTGGCAGATCTGATGAGTTGATTGTAATTGCTTTAATATCCATTGCTTGCTGCTTCTGCAGTTTGGCATGCATGTGGCCCTGTGTTGTAACTTCACAAGGTTGGCCCCTCATTTTTAGGTATGCTTTAATGTTGCTCCTGGCATACTCTCCTGCAATCTTCATTGAACCAGGGTTGATTCTCTTGCTTGATAGAGACAGTAGAATGAGGGATATACCAGGCTATGAGGTTACAGATTGTGGTTGAATGCAATTCAGCTGCTGCTGATGGCACTTCTTGAATGCCCAAGTTTGAGCTGCCCTATCTGCTCTGAGTCTATCTCATTTAGTACTGTGGTACTGCTACTCAACACTATGGGCGTGTTGCTGCCTTTGTGATCAATTAAAATCTGGTTTCATAATTATCAACTATAAAAATTGCAATTTTGAATGGGGATGGGTTGGAGTTTAATTGCCAATCAGGATTACAATTACAATCTGTAGAACTATAATTGTGCTTGGCAGGCTTTGCAGAATAGGCAATCTTCTTCATCTCTAACCTGCATGCTCATCTGTAAGACAGTGAAAATTCTCCAACAGTCTGCAGTGTGAGCTGTACTGTATCTACTTTCTTCTTTGTACAATATACACCACTAATACATTCACTCAAATCTGAGTGCCATACTTGAAGAAAAAATGAAAAGCTTTCCCACTAGCTAAACCCTTGCTGCTTACTTTAAATGAAAAAGCTATTTTGTCCCTTTGAATACTACAACGATGAACTGGATCAGGTATATTATGACAGCCCACTTCCTTTGATTACCATGAAGTTCACAGCAAAGAAACAGAAGCTGAGAATCTTTCCCAGCTGCCATCCTAAAATTTTTTTTTAAGTTTTAGCCACACCATAGTCGTAAGAAGCAAATACTGCAAACCAAAGAAACTGATCATGGAACATGAGCTACCCAATTGAATTTTAAATTTCTTATCTATTCCCCTCCCCTCCTCCATCTTTAAATTAGTGGCCAACGCATGATTACAGGAGCTGCCATGCTCTCCTGTAGTATTAAATTCTCAAAAGAAAAAATGTTAAGCTTTTGTTTAGACAAGGAATGTTTTTGATTATTAGGAACAGACCAATCAGGTTCACAGGCCAGCCTGGCCTTTCAATCAGATTATTCACCCTTACCTCAATTTTATTTACCCACCTCTGATCCATGCCCACCAAAAGATCTCAGTTGAATGTTTCAATTGACCATAAATCCAAAGTCTTTTAACAGGATTTTCCACTACCCTTTGTGAGACAAAACTGGTTTTACTCCTATATGGCCTAGCTCTAATTGTAAGATAACTGTACCTCATTGTTTTTCCATTCCCCCACCAAACACAACAGTATCTCTGTATCTATGGTATTGGAATTCTTTTATCATTTAAAAAATGTCATGCCTAGTACAGACATATCAGAATTATGAACTTTCAGTCAATACTTTTAAAAAATTAGATACAGAAAAGCTGTTAAGATGATTGCCATAAATCATGAGCCTTTTAGCATTTTGACTACTGACAATATCAAGTTTCTGGCGAATACCTAATTAAATACAGACATAAGTGAGGGTACTTCATGGCCATCTGTGGAATTCACACACCTCATTAAGATTGCGCCAACACCTAAAGACTATGGAGTTTACAGACTGTCTCCATGTTTTATACTGCACAAAAAGGAAGATCAAAACTCAATGGCCACTATCAATTTCCCATTGTGTCACGATGGTCTCCCCCATCCAAACCAGACTGGGTGGGTTTCAGAAGTGTTAACCCAGTGGTCACATGATCAAAGCTGGTTTCAGGGACTGCTCCCTTATTACCCCACAGCACAGCAAATCCATCAGAACCATCAGGCGTCAGCCAGTCTGAGAATCAAACCCTGAAACAAGCTGCAAGTCATCAAACAGCCAAAGTACTTGGCCTGTTCCAGTTCCAAAGTTCACCTGAGAACAACCTACTAGATATTTGACTCCAAGAAACTTCAACCTGCAACCCTTCGCTTTATAAGGGCCTCACTTCAACTTTAAACTATTTAATTCATCCAAAAAAAATCACAGGCCTATGTTGGAGACCAGAAATCGTAAATCAGAGACTAAATTAACTGCAATTTGTAAAAGCACACATTGCATGCGTGCATGCGCACCTGGCTTAAATTTGGGATAAGCATGAGAGAATAAATAACTTTCTGTACCAAACTCCTGAAAGTTTGCTGAAATGTTTAATTGGAATACTAACTCCAAGGGTAAGAAAAGTTGTGTGTTTTGGGTAAATGAGTTCGTTGGCCAACCGGACTCTAACTGCATGCCTTCCTAGGTTATCATCAATTGCTGCTTGCATTCAATAATGGGGAGAGACTGATGTAAGAATAAACAGTGAATGATTTATTGAGACATAGGGCAAAGCACCAGATCATACATGCTCACTCAGAAACCTCCAGAACTAGACTTACAGGTTCCCAGTTGCCTGCACTGTATAGTCATTGGTCAGGGCTGTCACATGATCAATACACTTGCATTCTCTTAAAGGGACGGGGTACCTCACTTTACCACAAAAAGACACACCTCTTTCCCTACAAAGTACACTGATTACAGGCAATAAGAGAGCACATACATTCTGTCCATGATAAATACCTTAATTAGGTTACTTCTCAACCTTCTAAACCCAACGGAATACAAGCCAGATTTATGCAACCTGCCTTCATAATTTAATCCTTTAAGCCCTGGTATCAGTCAGGTGAATCCGTGTTGGACCCAATTCCAAGGTCAACATATGTTGGCTGTGGTGCAGTCACCGGAACGGAATGCATTACTCTAGATGGGGTCCAATCAAGGTCCCTGAATAACTGAAACATAACCTCCTGCCCTATGAGTTCCAGCTACCTTGAGATAGCGTGATTGTCAACCCAGGTAACTTTTAGTGTGAAATTCAAATATCAAATAAGCAATTGGTAACCCCGACACAGCATATCCATTTGCCTCACACAAAAAAAAATTCATAAGGAAACAAGTTTTAATTTAGATGAGGAACTGTTATTGAAAGTGATTTTTTTTTTAAAACTGAGATTTTAGCTGAAGCAAGTCCGCAATAAAATAGTATTACATGAAAAGAGCCCATGGTTCTGGCTGCTTTTGACTTCATTAGTTTGATGAGCTTGAATTTGGGATATCTACAGAAGTAGACCTCAGTGAAAATTATTCAGCAATCATTTTGAGGCAAGGTATAAATGCTTTTCTTCCACAAAATGTGTTGAGCTAAGTGTATTTATTTTGGAAAGATCTCCAACGTGTCAGGATTTATATTAATGGTTCTTTTCCTGTGCAGCTGTGTTGTATGCAACATTTAGTGTCTGCTAATCAATTAAAATGTATTTGTTAAAACCTACAAAAAGAAAATGGAAAAAGGGTGGGGACACAAAAGAGGAATTAAAGCATGTAGTTTCTTAAATTGAAATAGTCTAAAAAATGCTGCACGGTACATTTAATAAGTTCTTACATTAAAACAATGCTATATCCTTTGAACAAAGCTTACAACTAGAGATGTGTCAAAAATACTATTAACCTATTTGATGCTAATTCTGTCAGTACAATATGCAGTCAAATACTGATACTGAAACTGTACATGAAAGTAGCACACACAAAACTTTGAGGAAAAGGCTCAAAGAAGAATTCTTGGAATAGTTCTATTGCCTTTTAGCACAAATCTAATGGATTTGGATAGCTTAAAATTTCAGTGCACAAAACAAAAACCTTACACGATTAACACAAATTTGTTTATATTACTAAGCCAACTTTTCATCTAGCCATAAATCAGTTTGCTACATGAGAAATATTAAGGATTATTCATTTGGATAATGAACACTTACACTTGTAACTTTCCGATAGATCTGGGCAGCATTCTGACATTCTGAGTATGGGTATTCTGAGGTAGCCATTTCTAACATACACATTCCAAAAGCGTATACATCCACAGATTCATCATAGTGTTCCTCATACATTTCTGGGGCCATGAACTCTGGAGTACCTGAAGATAGTTAAAAGCAAATGGAACATTTCAAAAATTTAACTGACAGTAAAAACTGCTATCCCACAGAAAATCATGAACAGGAAATCATAGCCTGTGGGTGCACAATTCCTGATACATGCTAGGCTTTAATGGTCAGTGAGTTTGACAACAGTCGTCAATAAATAAAAAAACATATTAAAAACTGCAAGCTCATTGCTTATGTAGCTTCTAAAAAAACAACTTGTAAATCTTCAAAGAATTCCCTGTCCCTGCACGAAGGTCTAAAGCCATGCAGAACAATGGACTCAATGAGGCTGGCTTATTCTATACGAGTCATCCAACTTAAAAAATAAGACATGGTCAACTCTCAGAATACAGCATGACTATAGAACATGACAGTTTCCACATTTTTGTCAGAAACACAATAATTGCTGCAGACTACATTGAAATATTCTTTATCCATCCAAAATATGCAGAGTAAAAGCAACAAACTTTCATTTCACTTTTTATTTGTGAAACTGTCTGTGGAATTGCCCAAGGGGGTGCCATCCTATGGAACTATTGCATTCCAAGTACAAATTAGAAAGTAGTGACTATCACTTACTTAAGAGGACTGCAAAAGCATATATTAGACAACGTGACACTGCAGTTTTCCCATTAGCACTTTTAAGTACAATTACCTGTCTTTCTGTGCTCCGGGGTCACTTTGGAGGGACTTTTCCATTAGCAGCTTGGTGTGCCACTAACACTTTTAGAAATAAATAAAACCACACATTGCAGGAATTCATCTTAAATAATTCTGGACTAACTCAGACATCAACTTGCTTTAAACATTTCAATAACATCACAATTAAGCTCAACATCATAAAACAGTTAATTTGAAATTCACAGACATTATATATACACAGGTCATATAAACAAGATTCTTAGACTAGTTTAAAGCATACATGATTAACCCAGAGTAAACTTATGAATTTGCAAACAGTGAATGCAACAATCAAATTGAGGGATAAGCAGATTTGCCTCTCCATTTTCCCGTAATCTTATGATCCATGTGGCAAGCCTGTTGAAAGCAACGAGGCAACTCTTAAGACCCAAATTTACTAACAGAGTTAGAGTCGAGATCTCAAGCACTCAAGCTATCAAGTGATTCATTCTGGTACAAAGAACGTGGAGAGACAATATAAAGTAAAGGGCTCTGAAGGAGGTATAGGAGCAGAGGACCTGGAAGTACATGTACATAAGTCATTGAAGGCTGCAGCACAGGCTAACAGTACGGTTAATAAAGCATTGAATGTCCTAGGCTTTATTAATAGGAGCATAATGTACAAGAGCAAGGAGGTTATGTTGAACTTATAACAGACACTAGTTCAGCCTCAGCTGGAGTACTGCACTTTAGGAAAGATATGAAGGCAACGGTGAGAGTGTAGAAAAGAATCACAAAAATGGTTCCAGGGATGAGGAATTTCAATTATGAAGATAGACTGGAAAAATTAGGACTGTTTCCATGGACAAAAGGCAGCTGAAAGGAGGTTTGATAAAGGTATTCAAAATCATGAGGGGTCTGGACAGAGTAGATAAACTATTCCACTCATGAATGCATCGAGAACAAGAGGGCATAGATTTCAAGTAATTGGTGAAAAAAGCAAAAGCAATACGACAAAAAGCTTTTTCACACAGTGAGTGGTTAAGGTCTGGAATGCACTGCCTGAGTGCGTGTGGAGACAGGTTCAATCGAAGCATTCAAAGGAGAATTAGACCGTTATCTGAAAAGGAAGAATATGCAGGATTATGGGAAGAAGGTGGGAGAATGGCATTAAGTGAATTACTCATTCAAAGAACCAGTACAGACATGACGGGCCAAATGGCCTCCTCCTGCACTTAACAATTCCTGTAACAATTGTGTTTCTGTGAAATAAACTATTAGTAATGAAGTGTAAAGTTTATTCTATGAATTTCATCAGATCCCATAACTGAGACAAATCAAAAAATACTTCTGGAAAATCTTCCATCAAGTTTTCATCCCTCCTAACCATAATAACAAGCAGCAGGTCAAGGAAGGAGAGAAAAATTTGGGAACTACAGTTAGGCCAACCGTCATTAGGAAAATGCTGGAGTCCATTATGAAGGAAGTTATAACTAGGTACTTAGAAAATCATAATATAAATGGGCACAGTCAACATGGTTTTATGAAAAGGAAGTCATGATTGACAAAGGGTGTAATTGGCAGAGTTAGCACCTAGAGTGCTGTAACCTGCAAGGCTACAGATCAGGTGCTGGGAAGTGGGATTACAAATGAGCGGCTAGCTTCTTTTTTCTCTTTTTATGGCTGGTGCAGAAACAGTGGGCTGAATGGCCTCTTTCTGTGCCATAACTTTTCTATGCTTCTATAAAGGGGAACTACTGAATACAGTATATTTGGATTCTCAAAAGGCATTTGATAAGATGCCACGTGAAAGTTTGTTACATGAGAAATGGGAGTATTGGGGGGGTGGGGGGTGGCGCAGTGTGTGTATGTGTGCGCGCGTGTGGGGATTTATCACCTTGGGTAGAGGATTGGTTAAAAGATAGAAAACAATAAGAATGAACAGGTCATTTTCATAACTTAGATGAAGGGACAGAGTGTAATCCATTCAAGTTTGCTCACGATACAAAGCTAGGTGGGAAAAGGTAAGTTGAGAGAAGGGCAAAGTCTACAGTGAAATGCAGATAGGTTAAGGGCAAGAAGGTGGCAGATGGAGTAAAATGCAAGAAAATCAGGTTATTCACTTTGGTAGTTAGAATAGGAAAGCAGAATTTTTTTTATGTTGGTGTTCAGAAGATTTGCCATCTTTGTACAAGAAACACTGAAGTTAACATGCAAGTACAGCAGGCAATTAGAAAGGCATTTGTACAAGGTTTTGGTGAGGCCACACCTGGAGTACTAAAAACAATTTTTGTCTCCATCCCAATGAAGGATATACTTGCCTTTAAGGGGCGCAACAAAGGTTTACTAGGTTGATTCTAGAATGACAAGCTTGTCCTATGAGGAGACATTGAGTAGACTGGGCTTATAGTGTCTGGTTTGGAAGACAGAGGAGATTTGATTGAAATACATAAGATTTGGAGAGGGCTTGACAGGTAGATGCTGAGAGGCTGTTTCCTCTGTCTAGAGTATCTAGAGCTAGGAGACAGTCTCAGGGTAAGAGGACAGTCATTTCAGACTCACATGGGGAGACATTTCTTCATTCAGAAGTTGGTGAATCTTTTGAATTCTCTATCCAAGAGGGCTGTAGATACTTATTTATTGAGAATATGAGATCCATAAATTTTTGGATGTGGAGATATGGAAGGAAAGTGGAGTTGAGACTGAGGATCTGCAATTATCTTATTAAATGGAAGAGCAGGCTTGAGGAGCCATATCTCCTATACCTACTACTATTTCTTATGCTTCTGTGTAACAATAAATCTGAAGGAATTGTCAGGTAGTTACCTATAACACTTTTGGCAAAAGAGGCACGCTTTAGAGTTGCAAGACCCAAATCTCCTATCTTCACTGATCCAGTAGGTCCAGTAATAAAAATATTATCACATTTTAAATCCCGGTGAATAATTGGTGGCGCTCTCGTGTGGAGAAAATATAATCCTTTCAATATCTGCCGGCACCAGCTTCGCATAACTTTTGTTTTCATCACTTTAAATCTTTTTAAATATCTGCAAATAAATAGAAGTATTTTACACAAGTTTACAGTTACAGCAGCATGCTTAAGATTAAAATAGCGATTGTAAATATCTCGGAATTACTCAATTCAAATCTTAGTTTGAACCTATGCATGTTAAGGTAGATGTAAAAAAAATTAGAACTTGAGAGATTTTTAAAAAATTTATATGTGGGGATGTGGGCATCACTGACGAGGCCAGCATTTGTTGCCCATTCCTAATTGCCCTCGAGAAGGGAGTTGAGCGCTGCATTCTTGAATTCAACTGTTTTCATTCTTTCACAGAATGTGGTTATTGTTGGCTAGGCCAGCATTTGTTGCCCATCCCCAACTGCCCTTGAGAAGATGGTGGCAAGCCAGTGCAGTCCATGCGGCGCAGTTACACCCACAATGTCGTTCAGCACAGAGTTCCAGGATTTTGACCCAGTGTCAGTGAAGGAATGGTGATATAGTTCCAAGTCAATATGGTGTGTGTAGGTGGTGACGTTCCCATGCATCTGCTGCCCTTGTCCTTCTGGATGGTAGAGGTCACAGGTTTAGAAGGAGCCTCGGTGAGTTGCTGCAGTGCATCTGGTCAATGGTACACACTGTTGCCACTCTGCATCAGCGGTAGAGGGAGCGAATGTTTAAGGTGGTGGAAGGGGTGCCAATCAAGCAGGCTGTTTTGCCCTGGGTGGTGTCAAGCTTCTTGAATGTTGTCGGAGGTGCACTCATCCAGGCAAGCGGAGAGTACTCTATCATACCCCTGACTTGCGGCTTGTAGATGGTGGGCAGGCTTTGGGGAGTCAGGTGACGAGTTACTCACTGCAGGACTCCCAGTCTCCGATCTGCTCTCTTAGCCACAGTATTTAACCAGACTCACATATAGGCCAGAGTGGATAAGGACAAATTTCTTTCCCTAAAAGGATGTTAGTGTACCAGGTGGGTATTTACGACAATCCAATAGTTTCACGGAGCTAAATATTCATTCTGGGGTCAAGACCCTTACATCCCCATCCTACATCGCATCAGTGCCTGATGCCCAACAAGATTTTTAACAAAGATAACTAGTAGTCAGGGTACACGCTTGCCTTCCAATTAACGATGGTGGGCCAGCTCCAGAAGCTGGAGGTGCTAATAAGAGGTTCTCCAGCACTATAAGGTCAGCAGTCCCACTATCAGAGGTGAGGTTGCTGATTTAAATAGGAAAAAAGGGCCTTCAACATAGAGGCGCTCTCTGAAGAGTTTTAATAAACTTTTAAATTCAAAAAGGTCACAGCTGCCAGGCCTTTATCACGAAGGGCCAATCCCTCCCTCCCCTCCTCTGGATTCCAGCAGCTGTTGTTGCATTCTTATGTTTATGGTGGGTGCTGGTAGGGGTAGAGCATTTCCCCCAACTCCCCCAGGTTTGTTCATGTTTTGGCCTTGACAGGAACCTGTATGCACGCTAACTGGCTGTCACACCCCACCATCCGTCCACCACCCCAACTTGCTCTACAAGAATGAAAATAGCCCAGAGATGGGTGACTAGCATGCCAGCTGGCAGCAAGAAACTGCAGGCCCACCTACCTCGTCAGGCAAACAAAAATTCTGCAAATGTTCACCATTACTTATACTAACTTATTTATTCCAGAGTCATTTCAATTAATTAAATTTATATTCCCCAGCTGCCATCGTGGTCCCTGGAACATTAGTCCAGGTCTCCGGATTGCTAAGATAAAAGCAAAAAACTGCGGATGCTGGAAATCCAAAACAAGAGTAGAGCAAGTTGGGGTGGTGGACGGATGGTGGAGTGTGATGGCCAGTTAGCATGCATGCAGATCCCTGTCAAGGCCAAAACATGAACAAATCTGGGGGAGTTGGGGGAAATGCAAGAGTCATTCGGACTCAAAACGATAACTGTATTCCTCTCCGCAGATGCTGTCAGACCTGCTGAGTTTTTCCAGGTATTTTTGTTTTTGCTCTGGATTGCTAGTCCAGTGGCATAACTACTATGTTATCGTTCTAGATAAATTCATTCATTTCTTTGAACTACCCAAAATAGCTGAAACCTGCCCAATGGCGAATTTCATCATTAAGCCTGTTCCTTATAAAGCCAAAATACAAACTGATTCAGGATTGCGTAGGATTGCTTCATTAAATGTTACACACTGTACCATGACGTCATATACATACCAAGTGCAAAAGGTGACAGGAAAAAAAAGATTTAATAAAATAGTCATCCTAATGCTTCAAAGATATCATCTTTGTCCCTAAGTAGCCTAACAGACTGAGTTTGATTCCTTGCTTGCATCAAATCAGCTTATCATACGTGGGCAGCAGTTGATGTACTGAAACAAACCTCAGCAGTTTTGGGTTAGGGGAGAGATATCAAAGATGGATTCCCCGTACCCTTAGAATCAAACTCCAACAAACGAATCAATATCTTTAAAAAAAGGTTAGAAAAACTGGAAAACACATCTATACCAATTTAACATATTTGCATTTTTCCTTTACCAACATGCATTGGCACAGGCATTATGGACCAAGAGACCACCTTCGGTACTGTACGACTCTAGGACTTTTGGCTTAGGTCAGTATTTAGGGTCAAAAAAAAAGACAATGTTTTGCAACAAAGACTTCATTGTTAAATCCACAAGGCATAGTACTTAACTACAGGTCCAGTATCGTCATCTGAAATCCTTGGGGCTGATCGAGTTTCAGATTTCAGATAATTTGGTTTTGGATACCGCATATAGGGCTAGGCCTACTTACATTACCGTAGTCTAAGCCTAGGCTTGCTATAGCCTAAAGCAAATAAAATGGCTAGAAAAGTAGGATGTACCACTGAATAATAAATACAGGGTACCTGTACTAAGTTCCCACCATGGTGCCATCTGCGATTCTGTTTGTAGGAGAGGGTTCATAGTGCTCATGTGCAGACAAACAACTAGGATTCCTGTGCTAAAGGTTGGGCACGGTCAACGAGGTTCATGTCGACTCAGGTCAGGGACTTCCTGAGCTAAAAGTCGGGTGCAGTCATGAGGTTCATGTTGGCTTGGGTCACGCCGGCTCAGGTCAGGTACTTACTGCGCTAAGGGTTGATGAGGTTGTGTGGTTTTTGGGTTCGGTTTTCGGATTTACGGATAAAGGATACTCTACCTGTATTTTTGTTTCATATGAGCGTAGTACAAAAGTGTCCACCATTTGAAATCAAATCACCAACTTTCCTTCACTCTCACAATGGCAAGTCAAATGCCAACAAATGCTCCCTTGCAATCTCACAAACTTCAGTCTCATCACCTGCATTCCTGGTGACTATTATGGCTGATTGATTACTTTAACATCCTGTAACACTTCAGAACAGAGTTTAGTTAGAACATTGCTCATGCATTGTTCAGTTGCCTCTGTCTATTGATCACAAACATGTGCAACAGTTCCCTAATGTGCAGCCTCTGTTTTGCCCCACACAGAGCTTTATTTACATTTTAAATACACTGCACTCCAGAGGGCATTTTCCATCTAGTTGAAATAATGTTTTCTTTTTTAAAAAAAAATCATTTTAGAACAGTAAAATGTCATAGCTGAGTGACCTCCCATCAACGAAACGCACACTAGATGTAAAATCCAGCAAAATGATTGCCCACATTTAACTGAGTAACTGAAGGAGCAAAGAAAAATTCAGAAAAGCCAAAGCCACTAGTTGCAATCACCTTTTGCATTAAATTTAGAGAAACAGTTAAATGATCGATAATACTATGGATGCTGGGAATCTGAAATGAAAACAAAGTGCTGTAAATACTTAGCAGATCCAACAACAACTATCATGAGAGAAGATGCTGTCAGACCTGCTGTGTATTTCCAACATTTTCTGCTTTTATTATTGTAAATATTTTATGTTATTAGCTGTGCAAAACAAAGTACTCCTGCCAGGAGATCTGCTGTCACGGTATGCCACACTCATCTGTCTTGCGTCATCTTCACAGATCCACTGTAGCTCATCTGCAATTATTCTGTGACATCCGTCAAACTAATTAAGCCTAGGTTGATCACTCTTTCTTTGCTGCCCTCCACTTTGCCCTCTAGAAGAGATCTCTGTAACTTTCATCAAATGGGCAAAATACTGACATTTTCTTTTCTGGATATCACTTTTTAAGAGTTCTTTTCACTCTTGCTATTTCATTTATCTTATAGTCTTTATGTGGAATTTGAAGCTTGGGTCTTAGTATCTGCAGTTCAAATGTCTCTATTTTCTTCCAAAGATCTTTACTTATTTTCCAGGTTTCTGAGGCAAACTGGAAAGTGGATAGAATGTAGCAGAGTATTTTTTCCTTGTTACAAGCTTGAGTTTTCTTGTTGAGACATTATTCATCTTCGCAAAATTACTTCTGGCTTTTCTCTATCCTTCTTCTAACTTCTGCATCACAACTGCCAATCTGTCATCTTTTGTTATCATTTGCCCTAAACAGACAAACTTATCTACTTGTTCCAGTGTGACACCATCCACTTCAATCTACACTCTAGCTTCTGCTAATGTATTCCTTCTAACTCTCACTGTCTGTGTCTTTTGGTGTTCATGCTCAATCCATATTCTAAACTTCTAGATTTTATTTGATCTAAGATATTCTGTGGGGCCTCTCCTCTGATTCTGCAAGTAGCGCTGTATCATCAGCATACCACAAGTTTGTTATTTCCTTGCCTCCACTTTTTAATCCCTGAAAGAATACTAATTCTCTGAATATTTGTTCTGTGTACAGATTGGATAATTTTGGCGACAGTACACAGCCATGTCATACTCCTCTCTTGCTGTATACTCCTTCATGGGATGTGGGCGTCACTGGCTTGGCCAACATTTCCCACCCCTAATTGACCTTGAGGTGGTGGTGGTGGTGGTGAGCTGCCTTCTTGAACTGCTGCAGTCCATGTGGTACACCCACAGTGCTATCAGGGAGTGAGTTCCAAGATTTTGTCCCAGTGACGGTGAACTTTCAGGTGGTGATGTTCCCATGTGTCTACTGCCGTTGTCCTTCTAGATGGTCGTGATCTTGGGTTTGGAAGGTGCTGTGTTACTAAGTTCCTGGAGTGCATCATGTAGATGGTACACACTATTGCTACTGTGGGAGGGAGTAAATGTTCGTGGATGGGGTCCCAATCAAGCATGCTGCTTTGTCCTGTTGGAGCTGCACTCATCCAGGCAAGTGGAGATTACTCCATCAGATTCCTGGCTTGTCGACAGCGGACAGGCTTTGGGGAGTCAGGAGATGAGTTACACGCCACGGGATTCCTAGTCTCTGACTTCCTCTTGTAGCCACAGTAGTTATATAGCTAGTCCAGTTCACTTTCTGGTCAATGGTGACCCCCCAGGATGTTGATAGGATATCGGATTGTGCCTCTTCTAGCCTGATGCTACTACTTGATCCCAATATAGGCTCTGGATAAATCTCACATCTTTATTTTCAACATCACATTTCAGCAACAATACTAATTTAATGATAAATATGATCAAACACTTTTTCATGGTCTATGAAGCTGGTGTAAATGTTCTTGCTTACTCCTAGATATGTATCAAAGATTGTTCTTAGCTTAAATATTGGTTCTCTTGTTCCTACTCCAGATCTAAATCCAGACTGTGTTTCACTAATTTCTATTTCAAATATATTATTTTTTTCTATTATGATTTTCAAGATCAATGTATTGCAACATTTCAGAATTCATTTAGGAAAATGAAAACGTTCAACCTTCCTAACTTAGTCCAAATAGAGATGTTGGCCAATTTATGCTTCCATCCTGCCTTGGATACCTGCGAATCCTGCACCATCACCTTTACCCTCTCCTTTTGTTGGCCAGCAAGAGCAAGAAAGGGAAAGAGCCTGCAACTCAGAAGCAGAAATTATGATACAATCAGACAATTGTATTTCCACCATTATTTGAACTAGGTCATTCAAGAAAATTTGAAGGGAAAGAGCTCTGATAGGAGGAGTTATTTTAAGAAGTTTGCCCTTTGATTTCCAGAACGAAGACCAAATATCAACTCCTGCCCAAAAAATAAAATTAGCCTCTTCAATTATTTGGTTTACATTTAACTAACGGATGTCACATTGTATTGCACACAGGAAAAGACAACCAAATGCAGTACCGAGGTGAAACAACTTAGGAAGGAGTGAGATTACAAAAACCAGGTGGTAAACGATTGAGCAAGGGACAGAGAGATAGGAATGGAGAAGAGGGGTAACAGTGATAGGGGAAGGATTGACTGAAACTGAGCCAGGTCCAATTTTGCTTTCTGTTTAAAGGAAGGAGCTATACTGGGCCAGGCCAGGATAGGATTTGACTGTAGCTTTCTCAGGGGAGTGGAGAGGGGCAAAGGGGACAGTATGAAGGTTTTATTTACACTTTAGAGTGGGGTGGGTGTTGAATTGCTTCTGAGGGGGACTGGAGTAGGCATGTAGCATGTGGTGTATGCGTGTCCACGTTCCATCTCAGTGGCAATACCATTGCAGGTATGAGGTCAGCTTGTATATTAATAATAATGCCTAGTTCTACTGTCCTGTTAAGGCATAACATTAGATAAGTAGTCTCAAGTTGTAATTTCCTTCAGGTAAACATTGGGATGATCAAAACCAAACCGAACTTCAACCACGACCACCAATTCCACCTCTTTCTCTAACCACCATCTCAAGCTGATCCAGATTGTTTACTATTTACTCAACCATGAGCTAAGCTTCTGGCCCCATATCTGTTCATGGCCAATACCACCTATTTCAACTTGTAAGAATACCCACCTCAAACTGCTACCTCAGCCAATGTGATGCTGAACCCTTCATATGTACCTTTGTTACCATCAGACTTAACTGTTCCAATGCTTGCTGGACAAGATCCAAGCCTCCATTCTTAAAACTTTTTCTCATCCAAAGCTCTGCTGTTTGTATTATAATCCCACACCAAGTTCCACTTACCCACATCTTTGTTCACCTGCATTAGCTCCAGGTTCCTCAATGTCTTTTCAATTCTCATTAATGAACTGAAGTCTCTTCATGGCCATGTCTCTCCCATTGTTGTAGCTTCCGCCAGCCCTTTGACCACCACCATCTCCCCACCAATCACATTCTGTTCCTCAGACTCTAGCCTCTTGTTCATTTCCCTGCCATTGGCAGCCATGCTTTTGGTCACATAGGCCCTCTTGCTCTGGAATTCCCTCCCTAAACACCTTCACCTCTTCTCCTTCCTTACCACCCTTAAAAACCACCTCTTTGTTCAAGCTTTTGACTACCTCTCCTCTTGACTGCTATTTCCTCCTTTGGCTCAAAATCCTTTTGCTGAATTTGTCTTCTTAATGTGCATTGGAATTTTTTCTATGTTAAAGACTCTACATAAATGAAACTAGCAGCAAGCTGCATCTATTCCTCACTATTGAAAGCTAAGTTTATCCTGGGGGAATGAGGTTCAAGAGTGGGGATGGAGTTTCACATGAAAGAAAGTGTTCATCATGAGGAAAGGGGGTAAGGTCACACTGGGGGTGTGTGGGTGGTGGTTGTGCAGGGGTAAGGCAGGAAGCCCAAGTTTTCCATGTCCTCAGTGGTAGCGTCGTGTGGCAAAACCAGTTTATCCTTAGTCGAACGTGAGGAAGACCAAATTTCTCCTGACTGCATATGAACCAGTTGAATTTCTGCAAATGAAGGGATAACGGCTTAGTTGCTAAATTTCTGTACCAAGTTTACTGTCTGCAGGCTTCTGTTCTGAGGGAATAGGGTTATCGTTATCAAGGTGTGCTTGGGTGGGAGGAGTTGTGTAACACGTAATTCGTTCCATCATTTTATGATTTTTACTGTACTTAAATTGCTCTTTTATCTTCTCCAGGCTGGTCAGTTTAATGCGACATCAGCCAATTCAGTTTGTTGGTCAATATTTGCTTTTCTGATCTCAATTTCATTCTCTGCAATAGTAGGCACTTTTTGATCACTTTTATATTTTATATCTGTATAATGGAACATCTCAGAGGCCTCCAAATGTAATATTTTTTCGATGGATAGGATTTGAGGTTTGTTACAAGCGACTGTCAAGTTACATCAGGCTTTTGTAAATGAATAATAAGTTAACTTTACATTTGCAGCATCTCCTGCAGGTACAGGATGTTTAGAATCTTAAACCCATTCAATATTTTAATATATAATAGCTTTTAGCTCCATTTATCAGCATGGTTAAATGTATATAACCATTTAAAGTTTAACCAGCTTTATTTCCTACACTGAAGAATATCACCTACCTCTTGATAAGAGGATTAAAAACTACAATTACTGTAGTTCATTTTGCCACCAGAATAAATGCAAATATTTTAGAAGAAATACTTACGTTTTCAAAGTTCCTGAGGTCATTAATTCAGTAACTAGTACAATGCATTTTTTCCCTTTCAGAGTACTTTCCCAAGAGTCATAAAATCGAACAATATTGGGATGCTGCAGTCCTTTAAGCATTTCTGCCTCTTCTCGAAATCGTTGACGTTCTGCCTTTGCAAGTTTTCTGTCCTGTATTGAAAGTTACAACAAAAGGACAGATTTAAAAGTCTAATCATAGATTGAGGAATGTACAATTAATGCTTTAATATGACTCTAGTTCATGTTTCAAAAATGCAACCAAATCATTTTGCAGTACATATACCAATTATGCCAAGGTTATGAAGATCAATCACATATGGATTTGTCATTCTAATATAACTATATTATCTTGTTTTTGTTCAAGTTGCATTCGCATTGTAGCTGTCAGTCTCAGATCAGTAGCTGTAGTCCAGATTTGCTCACATTACAGAATCTTAAAAGGACAAAAGGAGGCCATTCAGTCCATCATGTCTGCCTGGCTCTCCAAATGAGCTTTATGATCTAGTGCAATTGCCCTGTCTTTTCCTTACGCCCTTGCACATTGCTTCTATTCAAATAATCATCGAATGTCCTCTTGAATGCCTTGATTGAGCCTGCCTCCACCACACTGCCAGGCAGTGCATTCCAGACCTGAATCACTTATCATGAAATGAGAAAAAAAAAAACTTTTTCCACACACTTGCTTCTTTTGCAAATCACTTTAAATCTGTACCCTCTCATTCTTGATTCTTTTGAGTGGGAGCAGCTTCTCTCTATCTATTCTGTCCAGCCCCCGCATGATTTTGAACATCTCTATCAAATCTCCTCTCAGCCTTCTTCTCCCCAATCTATCCTCATAGCTGAAGTTTCTCATCCCTGGAACCATTCTTGTAAACTTCTTCTGCACTCTCTTCAACGTGTTCACATCCTTCCTATAACATGGTGCTCAGAACTGTACACAAAATTCCAGCTGAGTTCTAATGAGTGTCTTATATAAATTCAACATAACTTCCTTGCTCTTGTACTATATGCCCCTATTAATAAAGCCCAGGATACGATACACTTTATTAACTGCTCTCTATACCTATCCTGCCACCTTCAATGATCTATGCACATATACACCCATGTCTTTCTGCTCTTGCACCCCTTTCAAAATTTCACCCCTTATTTTATATTGCGTGTCCATGTTCTTCCTACCAAAATGCAACACCTCACACTTCTCCGCATTGAACTTCATCTGCCACCTATATACCACCAACTCCACCAACTTGTCTATGACCTCTTGAAGTTCCACACCACCCTCCTCGCAGTTCACAACACTCCCAAGCTTCATATCATCTGCAAACTTTGAAATTGGCCCCTGCACACCAAGATCTAGATCATAAATATAGATTAGGAACAGCAAAGGTCCCAATACCGACCCCTGGGGCACTCCATTACAAACCTTCCTCCAGCCCAAATGATATCCATTGACCATTACTCTCTGCTTCCTATTTTTCAGCCAATTTTGTATCCACGTTACTACTGTTCCTTTTATTCCATGAGCAATAGCTTTTCTCACAAGTCCACTGTGGTACTGAGTCAAATGCCTTTTCAAAGTCCATATGCACCACATCAACAGCATTACCCTCATCAAACTTCTCTGTTACCTTTTATAAAAAAAGGTCCAGCAAGTTAGTTAAATGTGGTTTCCTCTTTAGAAATCCACGCTGACTCTTCCTTATCAACCCATATTTTTCCATGTGACTTCTAATTCTATCCCAAATAATTGTTTCTAGAATCTTGCCCACCACTGAAGTTAAACTGACTGGTCTGTAATTGCTGGGCTTTTATGAACAAGGGCAATTCTCCAGTCCTCTGGCACCACCCCGAGCCTTGGGAAGACAGGAAGTTCATGACCAGTTCCCTTGCAATTTCTACTCTCACTTCCTTCAATATCCTTGGATGCATCTCATCCTGTGCCAGTACCTTGTCAACTTTAAGTGCCGACAGTCTATTCAACACTTTCTCATCAATTCTGAAACCACCTAGTGACAGGGTTTCCTCGTCTGTCACCATGGCCTGTATCATCTACCTCCTTGGTAAAGACGGGTGCAAAGTATTCATTTAACACCTCAGCCACAGCCCCTTCGTCCATGTGTAAATTTCCTTTTAGGTCCCCAATCAGCCCTACTCCTCCCTTTACCACCCTTTTACTATTTATATGCCTATTAATGAGACTTTGGGATTCCCCTTTATATTGACTGCCAGTTTTTTCTCAT
Source organism: Carcharodon carcharias (assembly GCF_017639515.1). Taxonomy (NCBI): domain Eukaryota; kingdom Metazoa; phylum Chordata; class Chondrichthyes; order Lamniformes; family Lamnidae; genus Carcharodon; species Carcharodon carcharias. The sequence goes on from NC_054473.1 coordinate 34,973,445, forward strand.
AATCCCTCTTCGCTTCTCTAATATGCTCTTTCACCTTCCCCCGGACCTCTGTACTCCTCTTGGTTCTCAATTGTATTTTCTATACCTGACACCTGTCATAAGCGCACTTTTTCTTCTTTATCTTAATTCCAATCTCATTTTTCATCCAGGAAGCTCTGGATTTGTTTGTCCTATCTTTCCCTTTCGATGGAATGTACCTCGACTGTACCTGAACCAATTCTTTTTTGAAGGTAGCCCATTGTTCGGCTACAGTTTTTCCTGCCAATCTTTCGTTCCAGTCTATTTGGCCCAGCTCCGTTCTTGCCCCATCAAAGTCAGCTCTTGTCCAATTAATTAATTTTAATCTGGGATCCACTACTGTCCTTTTCTATCATCATCCTAAAGCATACAACGCAATGATCACTGTCTCCTAAATGCTCCCCCACTGAGCTTGATCTACTTGACCCGCCTCATTTCCAAGAACTAGGTCTTTTCTTGTTGGATTGGACACATACTATAGAAAATTCTCCTGAACACAACTAGGAACTTTTGCCCCTCCCCGCCTTTTACACTACCACTGTCCCAGTCTACATTCAGGTAATTAAAGTCCCCCATTCTTACTACTCTATAATCCCTGCATCAGTCTCTAATTTACTTGCACATTTGTTCTTCTAAGCCTTCTCACTATTTTGCGGTCTATAGACAACACCGAGCAATGTAATTGCATCCTTTTTGCTCCTTAGCTCTAGCCAAATTGATTCTGTCCTCGAACCCTGTGGAACATTCTTTCTCCAGCACTGCAATACTCTCCTTAACTAATATTGCCACACCTCCTCCTTTCCTTCCTATCTCTTCTGAACATCTTGTACCTAGGAATATTTAGTACAGAGTCCTGCCCTTCCTTAAGCCAGGTCTCTGTTATCGCCACAACATATTTCCACATGGCAATCTGCGCCTGTAACTCCCCAGTCTTACTTACTATACTCCGTACATTCACATTCATGCATAGTAACCTTGATTTAGATTTTGTTACTTTCTCCCTTACCTCTATTTTACCCATTAACTTACTATTCTCTACACTAGTGCTATCTGTCTCTGCCAGTATTTTGTGCACCCTGGTATTCCAAGGTTTTCTCTAGGTTCCCACACCCCTGCCGAGTTAATTTAAAGCCCTCCCAACAGCACTAGCAAAACGCCCCACAAGGAACTCAGTCCTAGCTCTGTTCAGGTGCAACCTGCCCAGCTTGTACAAGTGACATCTCCCGCAGAGCCAGTCCCAGAGTCCCAAGAATCTAAAGCCCTCTCTCCTGCACCATCCTTCCAGCCATGCATTCAACTGCCTTACCCTCCTATTTCTGTACTCACTGTCATGTGGCATTACCTGGCTGAAATTTGAATTCCACTATCTAGGCAGGAGTTGTGTGCATGGATTTACATGCCATGGTCAGCAACGGCAGAAAACCACTCTACAATGTTAAAGCTGTATAGTAAATGCATATCCAGTGGTTTAAATAAGCTTGTGTCCCACAATCTGGAAACTGCCTTTCTGTTAAACTGCCCTTAATGTGAGAGTGCACCCAGAAAATATATCAGAGATCTGAACATCAAATCCATAATGTACATTATTCCATAAATATATATATTTAATATATACCTAGTTAACTAGTCCTGGTTACCAAAAGATCGAATTTGTTCATGTCACTTTCAGTACCAGCATATCACATTTTAATATATAAGGTAAAGCACAGCTCAAGCAGGACAAAAAAATTGAGCTGTTTGTGCGAACAGAATTTCTAAAGAGCTCCAGAACTGTTGAAAAAACAAGCTTTTTAAGCTTGCTTGTTCTTTAGAAGATTAGACAGTGTATTTGACAATATTCAAATGAAATTCTACTATTTCATATTTTTCAGAAGTTTTACAATTTATCCCTCAAAGTTCATCTATCACTAACTGGGCTGGCCAGTGTAATGAATCTGTCTGTAGTCATGCTATTCCTTCCTACTTTCAATGTCTGCTCTGTTTTGGAAGGACCTAACTTTGTCTTCTGTGCTCAGAAGGCTCCTTTGTAAGTGATGTACTACATAGTGTTTGCCAACATCTAGCTGGACCTCAAACTTTGGAATCTTGCTCTAACATTCCTAATTTAGAGGTTGTGCTTCACTAGTTACTTTTTTTAATCTTCCGAACTCTTAGATTTATCCAAGCTACTCAAGTCTTATAATGTTATTTTTCAATCATTGCTCTGGGTTTCAGAGTCAAAAACTCTTTTATATTTTAACTCCACAAGGTTAAAAACACTTTTTTCCCATTCAAATAGCTGACCAATCATATGATTAATTTTATTACAAGGATTTCTTAGACAAAATCAAGAATTTGTAATGAGCAAAATCTAATTGTCTGATAGAAGTCCGATCTGCTCATCAGTTGCAAAAAATCATTTCTTCAGTCTTAAATAAGAGCAGAGACAGGTCAAAATAAGGATGCCCTATAGTAAGGACATTTATATTCACATAAGAATTCCCTCAAACTCGAAAGTACTGGGTATGTTTCACATTGGGACTAATTGAAACTAGTTACCACCAGAGAAATACTTAGTTCTCCACAAACTAAAACACAAATGGTTCCTTAGTCTCAATTCAGTTTTTTTTTTGCAAAAATATACTTTATTCATAAATCTTCAAAAACATTTCGAAACTTTTTAAATCACCATTACAAAAATACAAAGGTTCAACTTTTACAAACTGAAAACACAAGGTGTATCAGAAAAAACAATGAATATTTCAATCATTGGCAGACATACATTTTAATCTGTACAGACTGAGGGGCTCTCCCAGCCCCCCAGTGCACTGTGGCAGAAAGGTCTTAGGCAGCAACCCTTCCCCATTGCACCTTTGCGGCGGCTGCCCCAAGCTTAACTGTGTCCCTCAGCACGTAGTCCTGGACCTTGGAAAGTGCTAGTCTGCTACACTCGGTCGGGGACAACTCTTTGCGCTGGAAAACCAACAAGTTTCGGACAGACCAAAGAGCGTCTTTCACCGAGTTGATGATCCTCCAGCTGCAGTTGATGTTTGTCTCGGTGTGTGTCCCTGGGAACAGCCCGTACAGCACAGAGTCCTCTGTCACAGAACTGCTCGGGATGAACCTCGACAGCAACCACTGCATCCCTCTCCAGACCTTCTTTGCAAAGACAAAATCTACAAGGAGGTGAACAACGGTCTCTTCCCCACCACAGCCACCTCGAGGGCAACGTGCAGAGGGGGTGAGACTCCTGGCGTGTAGGAAGGATCTTACAGGGAGGGCCTTTCTCACCACCAGCCAAGCTACATCTTGGTGTTTGTTGGAAAGTTCTGGTGATGAGGCATTCTGCCAAATGACTTTGTCAGTCTGCTCAGGGAACCATCCCACAGGATCCACCCTCTCCTTTTCCCTCAGGGCCTTTAAGATGTTACGTGCCAACCACTGCCTGACGGACTTGTGGTTGAAGGTGTTTCTCTGCATAAATTTTCCCATGAGGGATAGGTGGTACGGCACGGTCCAACTACTTGGAGCGTTCCGCGGCATCGTGGCCAGACCCATCCTTCGCAACACTGGGGACAGGTAGAACCTCAGCATGTAGTGACACTTGGTGTTTGCATACTGAGGGTCTACGCACCGCTTGATGCAGCCGCACACAAAGGTGGCCATCAGTTTGAGGGCGATGTTGGGCACGTTTTTTCCCCCTTTATCTAGAGGCTTGTACATCGTGTCCCTGCGGAATCTCAATTCAGTTTTCTTACACTTCAGTAGGACCTATTCAGGGCTGCTTCTTTACATTCTCTTTGCACGAGCAGGACATTGTGTCTGCTTAGCTCATTTAAGTGAGTATTTTTTTCCACAAAATCTACTTTTCAGCACCTAGAGGCAGCTTCAATTCTGTAATTTCTTCTCTAAATTTTCCTTTCTGTTCTTGCAGCAGATTAGTATGGCTAATTAATTCAGCAATTAATTTAAAATGCTGCATGTTTTTCCCAGACTGTGAACCAATGACCTTATATTGTCTTCCAAAATGCTGAAAACATCCTCATCATTGCTGCTGTATAATAGTGCTTTATTAGAAATATTGTATTTTTTTTTTTTACAGCACAGAACCATCTATCTTGTTCTTAAATAGCAACTGGCCCATGAATTTCAGAGAAAGGAATCTACCATCCCTAACTGGTATGGCCTATACACTACTCCAATCCACTTGTTCACTTTTAACAGTCCTTGAAGTGACCTATTAAACCACAGAGTTGAAAATATCCTTTACAAAACAAATCAAAATTTTCAGCAGTTCAAGGTGGCCTATCACCATCTTCTTGGGGGGAACTAGGAATGGGAATTAAATATGCTGTGCAAGAATCTCCTACATCACAAGAACAATTTTTTAGAAAGACCATTAAGCACATTATAATCCTCAGAATGAACAACCTAAACGGAGTTGGTGTATTTGGTGACTGCTTTCGTGCCTTCAGAGATGGTGCGTTTGGCCAGTTCCCTTGGCAACATGAAGCGGATGGCGTTCTGAATCTCTCTGGCTGAGATGGTGTGGCACTTGTAGTGAACGAGGTGCACAGCTTCGGAGATAATGCTCTCGAAAACGTCGACAGCGAAGGAATTCACAACACTCAGCCTTAGATGAGATCCTGGTGGAAGGATGGACCAGGATCAACATCCTGTACACGTAAGTGGAATAGCTCTGCTTGCAAGATTTCATCCGCTTCTTGGGCAACTTCTTGGTGACTTTAGTCAGTGACTGCTTCAACGCCTTGCAGGACGCATCACCCTTAGCCGCAGCCGCCTCCTCAGGCATTTCATTCAACTTGGACCAACAAGTGCATTATACTTGCACCAATCTTTAGAATTAAGTCCCGTTCTCCATACCTTTAAACATTGTTTTTCAAATATTGTATTCTCATCACAATAAGCTGTGATGCAAAGCCATGTATGCCTAAGCAACTCAAAAACAAAACTCTCAGCATATCTAAAGTTTAAGGACACATTATGCCTTCCCATCAGATGATCCTCCCCACGTTATTGTGCATTCTACCATCCCCCATGCCCCCAAAGCAAAATTAAGTCTCTTGCATTTTTACACATAGTCAAGCCCAGTTTAAGAGTAGATATTGTTTCCTCACTTGAACAGTACATTAAATAGAATTTTCAGTTCAAAAGGCATGAGATTCTTGATGTCTTTTAAATGGGGATATATAGCTCTAAAATGGTTACAAATTGCTTTATTAAAAACTAAGATGGCCGACTCAGACTTCAAATTTTGATCATCTACTACACAGATCCCTCCTGGTGTGCTGTACAAAAATGACAACACAAATTCCAATAGCTGGGAATTAAAATAAGCAGGATATTGAGAGAAAATCAGTTACATGCCATTATCTCACTGTTGCTCTTGGTGTCAAAACTACCAGTAACATGCGACACTGAAGTATCAACCAAGATGATTTGCTCAAGTCTTAAACTCAATTTTCTGAATCAGAATTTAAAAAGTACCACTGAGCCAAGCCTGACGTTCTGGTTTTATAGCCAGGACTTCAAATGTTAAATATTAACCCTTTTTTAATATGCCAAACATTTCCCATGCCCTCCGGCCATAAAATACACTTTGCCTCAGTCTTTCAACTTTGTAAGATCAGCACAAACTGGCTAATCTGCTAATAGGCACTTCACAGCCTTCTGGACTTAACATTGAGTTCAACTTCAGACCATGAACTCTCCCCTCTATCTTCACCCTTTAAAAAATGTATCCACTTATTTTCATTTTTATTCATTTATTCATTATTTTATCCCTTTTAACATCCTTTTCCCCCAACCTTTCTCCCCCGTCCCAAAAGGGCCATATGTTACTTGTTCCATGTTGTTCTTTCAGAGTGCATACCCTTGTTCTGCTACTGACACGTTCTACTTTCTTACTTTTATGCCACTGTCATCACCTCCTTTAGCCCTTACCACTACCATTAACACTCTCATCTTTTTGTCCATGACATCTTTGTCAATCTCTCCTTAGCCCCCACCTATCGCTGACCTTCTATCCAGCTTCACCTGCTCCACCCCCCTTAAACAGTATAAATTTCATCACATTTCTACTACTCTTTAGCTCTGAAGGGTCATACAGACTCAAAACTTCTCTCTCCACAGATGCTATCAGACCTGTTGAGTTTTTCCAGCATTTTCTGTTTTTATTTCCGATTTCCAGTATCTGCAGTATTTTGCTTTTATTTTGGCTAATCTGCTGTGGTTTTGTTCATGATTAGTCACATGAAACAGCACATCTTTGAGCCGTGTTTATCAAAATGGCAATGGGCACATCTGGACACGTGCTATAGTCTTATAACTGGTGTCAGGGCTGAATGTGGCATTAGTGCTATTAAGTTATAGAAGCAGACATTAGCATATCATTAACTCCTAACAATTGGAAATGCATATGAGAAACAAAATTGTATATAACATGTTAAACATGTTGTAGATGGGCAAGCATCCTGTCAAATTTTGTAAGTCTACATTCATAATGGAAATTGACTGTTTCGGTCACTAACTACACATTTGAAATCTAACTTTAACTGTACACACATTTCTCCATGTAGCTGTTTGATGCTATTCTGTTGTACTTGGAGTCATTGTTGTTGCTTTAATGTACCCAATCCATAAAAGAAAGGTTCCTAAATGCTTAAATGCATGGATATTTTCACATTGTAGTGTTGTAAACATGCCAGTATAGTGTTAGATTGGGACCCATCTTTTAAACTATGCAAGGAACCAAGTTAATAGGCTATTAATGTAATGTGTTTCTTTTTAACCCGAGTAGTTATGTAATTTTCATATTGGTTATAACCACAAGCTATTTTCAGTTTATATCTGTGTTGTTTCTCAGAAAATCCTTAATCTCCTAAATCAATACTATTTGTTGGAACAGATGTTGTGATATTATTATACTTAAAATATTAAAAGATGGTTATTGAATATTTTACTGAGGTTCTAAAATGGTGATCTAAATGTAAAATTATAATTTTGCTAGAATCAAATTCAAACACAATTCAGTGGTAGAATTGTTAAGCTTTTCCAGATTCAAGTCCCACTCCAGGGCTTGAGCACAAAAATTTAGGCAGACACTCCAGTGTGCTACTGAGGGAGCACTGCAGTGTGGGAGGTGCCACCTTTCAGATCAGATGTTAAACTGAGACCCCACATGCCTCAGGTGGATGCAAAAGACTTCCGATGAAGAGCTTAGGAGCTCTCTGCTGTGTTTTGGTTAATATTTATCCCTTAGTCAACATCACAATAAACAGATCATAATCACCTTGCTGTTTGTGGAGTTTGCTGAGTGCATATTGGCTGTTGCGTTTTGTACAGTACTACAGAGGCTACATTTTTTAAGAAACATTTTCACTGGCTGTAAGATGCTTCTGAGATGTCTAATGGTCATGAAAAGCACCAAATAAATGTAAAACTTTTTCTCTTTGGAGCTGGATAGCAGATGGAATGGATAAAATAAAGTTGATTCTAGTGTGATTTGGAACTTAGTGAAGAATTCATATCCCGCTATGCAAGTCATTTGAAATTATTTCTTTTTTTAAAAATTAACATTGATAAATAACATGCAGTGTTGAATTTTATTAGATCATCAAGTTTCCATTATGAAAATGTTTTTGATGCAGCAATGTCACACCAGTCCTCAGGTTAATAAACCTCTAGACACTAAAATACTGTCCAGTTCATCTTTTTGAAACAATATATTGCATTACAAATGCAATATCTGTTTGCATTATTTACACATTAAAAAGAGATGTGTTCCACAGTAGAATACAAAATTCTTCAATCTGACCTCCACCTTCTAAACAATATTCCTATTTTTGTTGGGAAATTTGCAAGTAAAAAGGATGTTTTCCAATACAGATGCATCAGTAGCATACATAATTACACTGTATGAGAAGTGCTGCTTTTCAAAATTCATCACATTGTTTGTACTAATTCTTGGACAAAGATCAATTACCTGCATATTTGTGCAAGAGGGATCTTATGCTAATGAGGCTCTCTTTATGTAACTAAACCAGCTGACTTTTGGTCCTGGATGCTTCATTTTCAGTTTACAAGTGACCTAAAAATGCTTCTTTCTACTGAGTGAAAGGGGGCATGGAAGGTATCTCTTTAGTAGAATGTACAGTTTCTATTTGTCTTTAGGTGGTGTGGGTAATATTGATGAATGTCTAAAGCAAGGGTTTATTTTCATCATGATTGTCCTTTAAGAAAAAGAGACAAAGACAGAAGGGACATGCATTTATAAAGCACCTTTCATGATTGCGATGTTCCAAAACATTTTGAAGTACTTTTGAAATATAGTCATGGATGAAATGGAGGAAGCAAGGCAGCCAAGCAGCACATAGTAAAGTCCCACAAACTTAACACCTCAAATCCCATTTCTATGACCACTGAGTGACTTGTTCGTCTTTTTTTTCCCCAATTGTGCTTTTCAATGGATCTACCACTGGTAATGAACACAGGTAAATCTTCAATGGTCTTGACTCCATGTGAAAAGTGTCAGCGTTTGAAATGAGGTTAGAGGAAAGTGGACAATTGGACCAAGATGTACAGATATAATTTGGTCATCGTTTTACATAGGATTAAATTATTTAGTACTTCAATTTTATACTGTTTATAGTTCAAGTAGAAAACATAGCAGTTTGGGAAGCAGAGTGGGTTGATGCATAGGTGTTTCCTTCAATACAGATTGAGGAGCTGCAAGATCCAAAACTGGGGCACTCCTCTATTGAGACCTGTTCCATTCAGTTCATTGTTTCATTGCCCAGAGGGATATCAATAAAGCCAAACAGACTAAAAATATAGTTCATCATGATACTTCTGAAGGGTTTAACTTCAGGAACAAACACATGGTAGATCAAAGACCCAAGATAATGTTGCTCCTCATTTAAGACTGGGGTTATATTTTTATGAACTGTAACTTCACCCGATTACCATTCACTGCTCTTTTTCTGATATATCCATGCCACTAGAAACAATTCCCCTTACTTATTTTATGTAAATTGTTTATTTTAAACAATTCCATCAATTCTCCTCTTCAAATTATCTGGCCTACAAGGAACCAACTCCAGCTTCTCCAGTCTATCCATGTTACTGTAATCCCTAATCCTGGGAACCAGTAAATCTTGTACACCCTTTCCATAGCCTGCACACATCCTTCTTGAACAGCGGTGCCCAGAATTGAACACAATACTGCAGGAGGGGCCAAACTACATTTTTATATGTGTTTTTTGGCTTTTGTACCCTATGCCTCAATTTATAAAGCCCAGTATTCAACATGCTTCATTAACTGTTTTTTAAACCTTACCTGCCACCTTCAAAGGTTTGTGCACAAATACACTTGGTATTTAGGTTTCTGTACCCCTCCTTGAAATTGCACTACCTAACATCTACTGAGTATTGCTGGAAAAAAAGACGTGTCTGAGTTTGTTGTCTTGCATTCATCAGGACACTCACAAGAATACTAATATAAGGGGAAAGGACAACAATTTATACTGTATGTGAAGACTGTGCTGATTGGCTGGCAAGTGGAATTGCCAAGGAAAATGCACCACTGATGGTGACTGACAGTTAACTGCCAAGCATTGTTTGAAATTTAAACTGGGCAGCTTGACCCTGATTGGTGGAGGCATTGCCCTGAGGAAATGAGTCAGCGAATGGCTGTCACTCATTTTGTTTAGCTGAAACAGGTGCAGTGTATGTATATGTTCTTTCTGTCTGCAAAGAGTAGGGCCCTGTTTATTTTTTACATGTAGCTTCAAGTACACACAAATGCGCCACACTGCGAGCCCGACTGACAATTTTAAATTGGTTGTCAGCGTAATTCTTAGCACACTGAGGATTAATTAGCAAATGTTGTCCAATTGTGGAATCACATCGAATGTTGGACATTGTTTTGAGTTTTGCTATATATTAATACACAGGGCCCTGTTCTTTGCAGACAGAAAGAACATATACATACATTGGGCCTGTTTCAGCTAAACAAAATGAGTGACAGCCATTCACTAATTCATTCCTCAGGGCAATGCCTTAACTAATCAGGGTCAAGCTGAATGGTTTAAATTTCAACAATGCTTCACAGTGAACTGTCAGTCACCATCACTGGTGCATTCTCCATGGCAATGCCACTTGCCAACCAATCAGTACTCTCTTCACATACAGTACAAATTGTTGTTTTTCCCCCTTATATTGGTACTCTTGTAAGCGTCCTGATGAATGCCAGACATCTCTTTTTTCAAACAATGCTCAAGTTCTGTACTAGCAAAAGACTATTAGCATCTATTGTTGCTTCTCATTCTTCCAATCAAAATGTATCACCTCATACTTTCCTATGTTGAACTTCATCTGTCACCTGTCTATCCATCAGCCTATATCCTCTTGATCTCACTATTTACTACACTTCTAATACACTTCCAAGTTTAGTGTCATCTGCAAATTTTGAGATTGTGCCCCATATCCCAAATCATTTCAGTAGGAAGAATGAAGAGGGGCAATTTAAACTTAACAAGCGAAGAGGATGGTAGAACAGATATGCCTGCGATACTGCATCAACTCAACATTATAATTACGCAGTTCTTCAAGGCTTTTTCCTGCCTGACTGATGCTCTGTAACTAAAGCTGAAAAAATAATTCTTTTTATTAAGAGCTTCCAACTCACTGAGGATGCTTCAGGCCAATCCACAACCAACAACCTGCTCTGAAAACTGCTCACATTTTGACAGCTGTGACAAATTTCACCACAGCAATCCACAATATTCTAAACAACTGACAACATTCTAAACAAGAATGTCAATTTGTCCCGTTTTCCAATGTTAACGGATCCTTTAAAACATTCTGGGATCCATATCCACACCTTTGCCAAAGCTAATAAGTTCTTCCATCAGTCATACTTTGTGTGCTAAATTGCACTGAAATCTGTCTATTAATTTTTTGAGGTATATTGTTTTAATACAAACAGGGAAAAAAAATTACCTCTGCCCACCTTCAGTGACGAAGGTAATAATTAAACTTTTAAAGGGAGTGCAAAAACAGAGAACTGGAGGTGTGCCTCCAAAAATTTTAGAAGATTGGCAGAACAATTTGAGAAGACCGTTTTAAAAAAAGAGTACATCAGATCCTTGGCTTTATTAAAAGAGACAGAGTATGAAAGCAAGGAGGTAATGCTAAGCCTTCCAAAACACTAGTTTAGCTTCAGTTGGCAGTGTGTTTAATTCTGGGCACCACACTTTCAGGAAGGAAATACAGGCCTTTGAGAGGAAGCAGGAGATTTACTGTAATGACACCAGTGAAAAGAATTGTTACATGGAAAGACTAGAGAAACTGTGGTTCTTCTCCTTGGAGCAGAGAAGGAATAGAGGTGTTCAAAATCATGAAGGTGTTTCCAGTAGCAGAAAGTTTCCAGTAAACAGAGGACATAGATTTAAAATATGTGACAAAAGAACTAGAGGCAACATGAAGTAAAAGAAAATCATGAAGCCAGTCATGATGATCAGGATTGCACTGACTGGAAGCAGATTCAATAATAAAAGAGAACTGAATTACTTACAGAAGGCAAAAATTGCAGGACAAATGGGGAAAATCCAGATCAATGGATTGTTCCTTCAAAAAGCTGTGACTGGGATGTTAGATAAAAGGGTTTTCTTTTCTAGGAATTACTGGAGCAGTGGAAACAAGAGTTTCAAATACATTTCAGCTGCTCAGTAGTTACAGTAGTGAGATTCATTATGACACATGGTGGACATTCACTTCGGCCACAAGGGATGAAAAGTAATCATTTGTTTATGGGGTGAATGGATTAGATAAAAAGGCAGGGTTAATTAGTTCAACCTCAGCAAAAGCTCATAGCAGTCATTCACAATGAAATAAATATGCACAAAAAGACAACCCAAGATGTTCCAGACACCTTGCACAAAAATGAGGAAATGTTTGTGAGGAGTTTAGTCTTATCAAGAAGAGCTGCAGCTATAACTGGAGTTGAGCACACTACCATTTTTGATATTCAGAATCAACATCAGTTGCTCTTGTAAAACAAAGGCTACAGGTAGGATTAAATTATTTCTGCTCTGTATGAATAACGTGCTTTAACATCCCTCAAAAGAAATATTTTGCTGTTTCACTGACGTGTGCACTCCACACACTGAATTAAAAATGCATCCCCTTGCAAATGGCCACAGCCACTTCAGGACATAAAAAAATATATATATATATCTTTCCTCATGCAGGGGTCATATTCTCATGCCTCTGCAATTTTCAATCTATGTATCAACACAGGCAACTTAAGTTCCTGGCTTAACCACCAAACCAGTAAATAAGTGAAAAAAAAAACACAAAACATTTGTGAAAATAAATCATTAACATTTCACATAAGTGATTTCAAACCTGTAGGAAACTACATAGAGTCTTTCAGTGTGCAAAGCACTTATGTTAAATTAGTTCCACAGTTGACAATAGAGTTTATTTTGGGTTTTTTCTTCTTGAGAGGGTACATAGCTAGCTGTTATGGCAAAATATATACAGCACAAGTTACACCATGACAATATCAAATAGGCTATGTTCGTAAGAACATAGAAATAGGAGGAGTAGCCTATTTAATCCCTCGGGCCTGCTCCACCATTCAATAAGGCCATGGCTGATCTTGTCATGGCCTCTACTCCAGTTCTCCGTCTGCTCCCATTATCCTCACTTCCTTGCAAATCAAAAATCTGTCCATCTCAGCCTTGACTATATTGAATGATCCCGGCCTCTACCTCTCTGCAAGGTAGAGAATTTCACAGATTGACAACCCTCAGAAGAAATTCCTCATCTCCTTATCAAATGGGAGTCCCCATATTCTGAAACTGCACAACCCCCCAGTTCTACATCCCCATGAGCGGAAATATCCTCTCAACATCTACCCTGTCAAGCCACCTCAGAATCTTCAACGTTTCAATAAGATCACTTCTCATCCTTCTAAACTCCAATATTGAAGGCCCAACCTGTTCAATCTTTATTCAATCAGACAACCTCCTCAGCCCCAGGGATCAATTTAGTGAATCTTCTCTGAACTCCCTCTAATGCAAGGATATCTTTCCTTAAATAAGGAAAGCAAAACTGGACACTGTACTCTGGGTGCATCCTCACTGGTGCCCTGTACAGTTGAAGGGAGAATTCCCGACTCTTATACTCCATGCCCCTTGCAATAAAGGCCAACATTCCATTTGCCTTCCTGATAACTTAAAGTGCCTAAATACTAATGTTGAGATTCACATACAAGGACACTAGATCTCTCTGTATCGCAGCATTCTATAGTCTCTCCATTTAAATAATATTGTACTTTTCTATTCTTAGTTTCTGTCATCATCCTATGTTTGCACTTCAGTTTAATCTCAGTAGAAATTTAGTGCTTCAACTAGAAACTACTGGTGTAGAAAAACTTTCCAATATAGTGTGGATGCAATAGATACAGAGAAGAGATTTGCAAATATGCTACTTTTGAACAGTTCAGCCAGACCTCTTGGAAACTGTAGAAAGTGAGATATATTTTGTAAATTTGTCTTATATTGTTTTTTCAATTACAGCCACAGCAATGTATATACTGAAAATGCACGCGCTACATCTACTCCCTTCCCTTAAGTATACTCAGATAGTTAAAAATAACTAATTCCAAACATATACAATTAAAGTTCTGCATTAACTGTTCAACATCAACCTATGCATTTCTGAATGTTTAAGAATCTAGAATTTCAAGTAAAATTCTATTAAGAGTTTTCCCTTAATTTACTAGACCATTTGGAGTACAGATACTCAGTTTATTTCTTTCCGTCTTGAGAAAGGGCATTATGTTGGTTATTCCCCAGTTCCATGCCACATTTTGAATCTTTAGCAAGAATTGAAAAGTTGTGGTCAGTGTCTTTGCTGTCTCTTGTTTCAACAGCCTCAGGGTACATTAACAATGCCAAACTTGTCAACTATTCTATTTTTTCAGAACAAATTCTTATTCTAGGAATTTCTATTATTTATTTAATTCCTGTACACTCACGTTCTCACTTCCCCAATTATATAAAGTCAGCATTTAATTAATATCATTTGCCATAACTGTATCCTCCGAAATAAGGCTCTCTCCTTCACTGAAGTGGTCTTATCCTCACTAACAGTCTTTTCACTTTTTATCTGCTGAAAAAAAGCCTTACTATTTTTTGTTTTCAAGGTTTGAATGACATTGGTGAAGCCAAATTTACTGCATATTCCTTGCAGTTCTAAGGTGGTGGGCCACCTCCCTGAGCCACTGCAGTCTTTGTGGTGCTCCCATAATGGTGTGTGAGGTTGTGAATTCCAGGGTACTGATCTAGCAAAAATAAAAGAATGCTTATTTAAAACTTAATGTGCTGGAAAAACTCAGCAGGTCTGGCAGCATCTGTGGAGGGAGAAAGAGTTAACATTTCGAATTGAATATGACTTTTTTTTTATATCTATGTCCAAGCTTATGTTCAAGTCAGAGGGAAATTTAGAGGTGATATTCCCACAACATTGCTGCTCTTCAGTGGTAGACGTCACCAAGAGAGGTGCTGCTGAAATGACTGCTTCAGAATGCAGTGCATTCTGTACACATTGCAGCCACAGCATACCAACAATGAGAGATGGGATATTGAATCCAGTGCTCTTACCTCCCTTACAGTTTCCTACCAGTCTAGATTATGTGCTAGTCATTTTACATAATCTATTTTAGTCTTAAATTCCTTACCTCATTATAGTTTGAATATTCCATAATGATCATCGTATGCTAACCCTAACTTTATCATACAGCACCATTTAATGTTTGCTAACTTTGAATCTCTCATTCCACAGATTAAGTAATTATTCAAACAGAAAAAAAGCACGAGAATAATTTAACTTTTACAATGAAACAAGTAGGTTGTCCATGGCAGTCATTAGGTGGAGTCAAAGCCACATGCAATCTTCAGGCAAAACAGAGCATATAACTACAGCAGGACATGCAAATGTAATTCAGTCCCCATTTTAAATTTAAACAATTGGCCCTTTTAAAATAAGTGCTATATTAAAAATATTACTTGTAGCTAAATGGCAAAACATATGATAATTTGAAAAGCAGATAAATAATTTTTTGCTGGAGCATATTAACTTCTTTGTAGTGCAGACTAAAGAGATGGGAGGCAAAAACCTGAGCTGCTACAGCACCACCACTAGAAGCTTAATACATTAAGTTTCAATTATAATTGGGGGCAAAGATGAAAACAGGACAACAGAAAATAAGCTTTTTAAAGGAGGTGGTACATCCAAACACAGGGGGCTGAATAATTCCCAGGCCCTGATCCCGCTGTCGGGAAAATATATGGGTCAGGAACCCAACAGTATCAGGGCATTTGCTGAGAATGACCAATTGGATGGCCGCCTCTGGATAGCCTGTCCAATTCATGTCAGTGGGTGGGCTCCCAGGCTGGAGAGCCAATAGCAGCGCTTCAAGATAGAGGTGCCCTCTAAAGAATTTTTCAAAGATTAAAAATGTAAAGTGGCCACAGCTGCCAGATCAGGCCAGATGTAGGCAGGTTTTGGTGCAGCTGCGGCCCTCTGGCAATTGAGGCTGGAGTGTGGGTGATTATATTCACTGAGGCATCCATGGGCCCCTGTTCTTCCACCAGGAGGCCACCTCAATTCATTGCCCAGGCTTTGGCCTCAGCAGGAGGCCCATCTGCTGTCTGGAAAATTTAAGATGACTTCTGACAAGTACCCTCGAGGACAATTTAATTGGCCTAATTGACTACACAGAATGCTGGCTGGTAGAGGGAAATTGCGGACTTACCTGCTGCCATGTCCCATTGCAAATTCAGCTCTTATTTTTCAGTATCCTAAATATTTCCTACTTATTACACCCTCAATTATATCGTAATTTTCAAAAATAAAGTTAATGCTAAGTGAAAGATGCAGACTCTATAACCCAACTATTTTTGGTTGTCACCAGCCTTTAAAACAGCTGCTACATAACTCTTCCCATGGAAACCAGATCAGACTGCACTCGGAGTTTACAGCAAAGAGATTGCTGCAATATACTCATTGATATATTCATCAAAGATTCCAAATATTAATCAACATGAGGTCCATGACATTAAGTTTTTTTTAAAAAAAGGCATAGTTGTAAACCTATTCAGGTCATTTTATAAAAAAGGTAAATTTAAGCCAATCTCAGACTAATGCAGAAAATCTGTTTTTTTTATTCTTTCATGGGATGTGGGCATCACGAGTAAAGCCAACATTTGTTGCCCATCCATATTTGCCCATGTGGGAGTTAGCTGCCTTTTTGAACTGCTGCAGTTCATCTGATGTAGGTACACCCACAGTGCCCTTCAGAAGGGAGTTTCAGGATTTTGACTGCGTGACAATGAAGGAATGGTGATACAGTTCCAAGCCAAGGGTGGTTTGTGGCTTGAAGGGGAACTTGCAGGTGGTGGTGTTCCCATATATCTATTGCCCTTGTCCATTGAGGTGGTAGAAGTCACAGGTTTGGAAAGTGCTCTCAAAAGAGTGTTGGTGAGTTGAATTACACCTTTATATAGTATAGGTACACACTGCTGCCACTGTGCCTTGATGGTAGATAGGGTGCCAATCAACTGGGCTGCTTTATCCTGGATGGGGTCAAGCTTCAAGTGTTGTTGGAGCTGCACTCATCCAGGCAAGCACACTCCTGACTTGTGCCTTGTAGATGGTGGGCAGCTTTTGGGGCATCAGGTGGTCAGTTACTCACTGCAAAATTTCTAGTCTCTGACATGCTCCTCTAGCCACAGTATTTATTTATATGGCTTGTCCAGTTCTCACACTCACACTCACACAGTGGGGGATTCAGCAATGGTAACGCGATGGAATGTCAAGGGACGATGGTTAGATTCTCTCTTGCTGGAAATGGTGCCTGGTACTTATGTGGACCAAATATTACTTTGAGTGGAAAATTCCACAAGGCAACCCAACAGGAACAGGTCATTCAATCTAACTGGACTACACAAGTGTTCATACTTCACAAATAGAATCAAACAGCAAGAAAGGTGGCCATTATGCTCATCAACTCTGAAAAAACTATACATTTAGACTACTCACCTGCTCTTTCCCCCATAGCCTTGCAATTATTTCCCTTCAAATATTTATCCAATTCCCTTTTGAAAGTTATTGCCTGCTTCCATCATCTTTGCAAGCAGTACATACCTGATCATCATAACTTGTTCCATAAATGTTTTTTCCCCCTCATGTCACCTCCGGTTCTATTGACAATTACCTTAAACCTGCAATCTGTGGTTACCAACCCTGCTGCCACTGGAAACTATTTATTTCACTAAAACCTGACCGCCTCTAGCAAATCTCCCCTTAACCTACTCTGCTCTAGAGAGAACCACCCAGTTTCTCTAGTCTCTCCACATAAGTCTGGTACCATTCTTGTAAACCAAAGGCCTTCTTCCTGAAGTAATAAAAACAAAAAAACTGCGGATGCTGGAAATCCAAAACAAAAACAAAAACAGAATTACCTGGAAAAACTCAGCAGGTTTGGCAGCATCGGCGGAGAAGAAAAGAGTTGACGTTTCGAGTCCTCATGACTCTTCGACAGAACTTGAGTTCGAGTCCAAGAAAGAGTTGAAATATAAGCTGGTTTAAGGTGTGTGTGTGGGGGGCAGAGAGAGGGAGAAAGCGAGAGAGGTGGGGGGGGGGGGGGTGTGGTTGCAGGGACAAACAAGCAGTGATAGAAGCAGATCATCAAAAGATGTCAACAACAATAGTACAAAAGAACACATAGGTGTTAAAGTTAAAGTTGGTAATATTATCTAAACGAATATGCTAATTAAGAATGGATGGTAGGGCACTCAAGGTATAGCTCTAGTGGGGGTGTTTTTTTTATATAAAAATAATGGAAATAGGTGGGAAAAGGAAAATCTTTATAATTTATTGAAAAAAAAAGGAAGGGGGAAAACAGAAAGGGGGTGGGGATGGGGGAGGGAGCTCACGACCTAAAGTTGTTGAATTCAATATTCAGTCCAGAAGGCTGTAAAGTGCCTAGTCGGAAGATGAGGTGTTGTTCCTCCAGTTTGCGTTGGGCTTCACTGGAACAATGCAGCAAGCCAAGGACAGACATGTGGGCAAGAGAGCAGGGTGGAGTGTTAAAATGGCAAGCGACAGGGAGGTTTGGGTCATTCTTGCAGACAGACCGCAGGTGTTCTGCAAAGCGGTCGCCCAGTTTACGTTTGGTCTCTCCAATGTAGAGGAGACCACATTGGGAGCAACGAATGCAGTAGACTAAATTGGGGGAAATGCAAGTGAAATGCTGCTTCACTTGAAAGGAGTGTTTGGGCCCTTGGACGGTGAGGAGAGAGGAAGTGAAGGGGCAGGTATTGCATCTTTTGCGTGGGTATGGGGTGGTGCCATAGGAGGGGGTTGAGGAGTAGGGGGTGATGGAGGAGTGGACCAGGGTGTCCCGGAGGGAGCGATCCCTACGGAATGCCGATAGGGGGGGTGAAGGGAAGATGTGTTTGGTGGTGGCATCATGCTGGAGTTGGCGGAAATGGCGGAGGATGATCCTTTGAATGCGGAGGCTGGTGGGGTGATAAGTGAGGACAAGGGGGACCCTATCATGTTTCTGGGAGGGAGGAGAAGGCATGAGGGCGGATGCGCGGGAGATGGGCTGGACACGGTTGAGGGCCCTGTCAACGACCGTGGGTGGAAAACCTCGGTTAAGGAAGAAGGAGGACATGTCAGAGGAACTGTTTTTGAAGGTAGCATCATCGGAACAGATGCGACGGAGGCGAAGGAACTGAGAGAATGGGATGGAGTCCTTACAGGAAGCGGGGTGTGAGGAGCTGTAGTCGAGATAGCTGTGGGAGTCGGTGGGTTTGTAATGGATATTGGTGGACAGTCTATCACCAGAGATTGAGACAGAGAGGTCAAGGAAGGGAAGGGAAGTGTCAGAGATGGACCACGTGAAAATGATGGAGGGGTGGAGATTGGAAGCAAAATTAATAAATTTTTCCAAGTCCCGACGAGAGCATGAAGCGGCACCGAAGTAATCATCGATGTACCAGAGAAAGAGTTGTGGAAGGGGGCAGGAGTAGGACTGGAACAAGGAATGTTCCACATACCCCATAAAGAGACAGGCATAGCTGGGGCCCATGCGGGTACCCATAGCCACACCGTTTATTTGGAGGAAGTGAGAGGAGTTGAAGGAGAAATTGTTCAGCGTGAGAACAAGTTCAGCCAGATGGAGGAGAGTAGTGGTGGATGGGGATTGTTCAGGCCTCTGTTCGAGGAAGAAGCTAAGGGCCCTCAGACCATCCTGGTGGGGGATGGAGGTGTAGAGGGATTGGACGTCCATGGTGAAGAGGAAGCGGTTGGGGCCAGGGAACTGGAACTTGTTGATGTAACGTAAGGTGTCAGAGGAATCACGGATGTAGGTGGGAAGGGACTGGACAAGGGCAGAGAGAAGGGAGTCAAGATAACAAAAAATGAGTTCTGTGGGGCAGGAGCAAGCTGAGACGATCGGGCTACCGGGGCAGTTCTGTTTGTGGATTTTGGGTAGGAGATAGAAGCGGGCCGTCCGAGGTTGGGCGACTATCAGGTTGGAAGCTGTAGGAGGGAGATCCCCAGAGGAGATGAGGTCAGTGACAGTTCTGGAAACAATGGCTTGATGTTCCGTGGTGGGGTCATGGTCCAGGGAGAGGTAGGAGGAAGTGTCTGCGAGTTGACGCTCAGCCTCCGTGAGGTAGAGGTCAGTGCGCCAGACAACAACAGCACCACCCTTGTCAGCGGGTTTGATGACAATGTCAGGGTTGGACCTGAGAGAATGGAGTGCAGTAAGGTCAGAGAGAGACAGGTTAGAATGGGTGAGAGGAGCAGAGAAATTGAGACGACTAATGTCGCGCCGACAGTTCTCAATGAAAAGATCAAGAGAAGGTAAGAATCCAGAGGGAGGGGTCCAGGTGGAGGGAGAATATTGGAGATGGGTAAAAGGATCCGTTGAACTGGGAGAGGACTCCTGCCCAAAGATGTGAGCCCGGAGACGAAGACGGTTTCTCAGACTGCTGTTCCCGTCACATTCTGAAATCCACACTCAGTGCCATGCGCCGCCATATGAACACACTCGACCTCTCTCTCCAGCAGCACCGCCGTACCCTTTTTCAAAGCTGCGCGTGCCCCCAGTTTCATTTTATCCTTCGGCTCATCCGACGCCTCAAGAAGAAACTTTTTCTCTTTCTCTCAAGTGCTAAGGAACACAAGCTCCAACAACTCATCGACACCAACACCCATCTAGGACCCTCCACCCCTACCTGTCCCTCCGTCCCCACCCTTTCTTCCAATCCCAACCCCAGCCGTGTATTCACTATACCCCCTGACCTTCCCCTCTCCGATGATGAACGTTCACTGCTCAGCAAAGGACTTAGTTTCATATCCATACACCCTCACCTCAATGAATTTCGGGCTCGGCATGATGCTGAACTCTTCTTCTGCTGTCTTCGTCTCCGGGCTCACTTCTTTGGGCAGGAGTCCTCTCCCAGTTCAACGAATCCTTTTACCCATCTCCAATATTCTCCCTCCACCTGGACCCCTCCCTCTGGATTCTTACCTTCTCTTGATCTTTTCATTGAGAACTGTCGGCGCGACATTAGTCGTCTCAATTTCTCTGCTCCTCTCACCCATTCTAACCTGTCTCTCTCTGAACTTACTGCACTCCATTCTCTCAGGTCCAACCCTGACATTGTCATCAAACCCGCTGACAAGGGTGGTGCTGTTGTTGCCTGGCGCACTGACCTCTACCTCGCGGAGGCTGAACGTCAACTCGCAGACACTTCCCCCTACCTCTCCCTGGACCATGACCCCACCACTGAACATCAAGCCATTGTTTCCAGGACTGTCACTGACCTCATCTCCTCTGGGGATCTTCCTCCCACAGCTTCCAACCTGATAGTCGCCCAACCTCGGACAGCCCGCTTCTATCTCCTACCCAAAATCCACAAACAGAACTGCCCCGGTAGCCCGATCGTCTCAGCTTGCTCCTGCCCCACAGAACTCATTTCTCGTAATCTTGACTCCCTTCTCTCTGCCCTTGTCCAGTCCCTTCCCACCTACATCCGTGATTCCTCTGACACCTTACGTCACATCAACAATTTCCAGTTCCCTGGCCCCAACCACTTCCTCTTCACCATGGACGTCCAATCCCTCTACACCTCCATCCCCCACCAGGATGGTCTGAGGGCCCTTAGCTTCTTCCTCGAACAGAGGCCTGAACAATCCCCATCCACCACTACTCTCCTCCATCTGGCTGAACTTGTTCTCACGCTGAACAATTTCTCCTTCAACTCCTCTCACTTCCTCCAAATAAAAGGTGTGGCTTTGGGTACCCGCATGGGCCCCAGCTATGCCTGTCTCTTTATGGGGTACGTGGAACATTCCTTGTTCCAGTCCTACTCCTGCCCCCTTCCACAACTCTTTAGCCGGTACATCGATGATTACTTCGGTGCCGCTTCATGCTCTCGTCGGGACTTGGAAAAATTTATTAATTTTGCTTCCAATCTCCACCCCTCCATCATTTTCACGTGGTCCATCTCTGACACTTCCCTTCCCTTCCTTGACCTCTCTGTCTCAATCTCTGGTGATAGACTGTCCACCAATATCCATTACAAACCCACCGACTCCCACAGCTATCTCGACTACAGCTCCTCACACCCCGCTTCCTGTAAGGACTCCATCCCATTCTCTCAGTTCCTTCGCCTCCGTCGCATCTGTTCCGATGATGCTACCTTCAAAAACAGTTCCTCTGACATGTCCTCCTTCTTCCTTAACCGAGGTTTTCCACCCACGGTCGTTGACAGAGCCCTCAACCGTGTCCAGCCCATCTCCCACGCATCCGCCCTCATGCCTTCTCCTCCCTCCCAGAAACATGATAGGGTCCCCCTTGTCCTCACTTATCACCCCACCAGCCTCCGCATTCAAAGGATCATCCTCCGCCATTTCCGCCAACTCCAGCATGATGCCACCACCAAACACATCTTCCCTTCACCCCCCCTATCGGCTTTCCGTAGGGATCACTCCCTCCGGGACACCCTGGTCCACTCCTCCATCACCCCCTACTCCTCAACCCCCTCCTATGGCACCACCCCATGCCCACGCAGAAGATGCAACACCTGCCCCTTCACTTCCTCTCTCCTCACCGTCCAAGGGCCCAAACACTCCTTTCAAGTGAAGCAGCATTTCACTTGCATTTCCCCCAATTTAGTCTACTGCATTCGTTGCTCCCAATGTGGTCTCCTCTACATTGGAGAGACCAAACGTAAACTGGGCGACCGCTTTGCAGAACACCTGCAGTCTGTCCGCAAGAATGACCCAAACCTCCCTGTCGCTTGCCATTTTAACACTCCACCCTGCTCTCTTGCCCACATGTCTGTCCTTGGCTTGCTGCATTGTTCCAGTGAAGCCCAACGCAAACTGGAGGAACAACACCTCATCTTCCGACTAGGCACTTTACAGCCTTCCGGACTGAATATTGAATTCAACAACCTTGGGTCGTGAGCTCCCTCCCCCATCCCCACCCCCTTTGTTTCCCCCTTCCTTTTTTTTTCAATAAATTATAAAGATTTTCCTTTTCCCACCTATTTCCATTATTTTTATATAAAAAAAATACCTCCACTAGAGCTATACCTTGAGTGCCCTACCATCCATTCTTAATTAGCATATTCGTTTAGATAATATCACCAACTTTAACTTTAACACCTATGTGTTCTTTTGTATTATTGTTGTTGACATCTTTTGATGATCTGCTTCTATCATTACTTGTTTGTCCCTACAACCACACCACCCCCCCCTCCACCTCTCTCTCTCTCTCTCTGCCCCCCACACACACACCTTAAACCAGCTTATATTTCAACTCTTTCTTGGACTCGAACTCAAGTTCTGTCGAAGCGTCATGAGGACTCGAAACGTCAACTCTTTTCTTCTCCGCCGATGCTGCCAGACCTGCTGAGTTTTTCCAGGTAATTCTGTTTTTGTTTTTCTTCTTCCTGAAGTGTTGTGCCCAGAATTGGCAATAATTGTCCAGGTGGGGTCTAACCAATGTTTTATGAAGGTTAAGTACAACTTCCTTGCTTTTATACTCTGCCTCTATTTATAAAGCCAAGGAGCTCATACGCTATCTGAATTTTTCCTGCCCATTCAGCTTCCCATTTTACTTGGAGTTACCACAATACTGGTTGATCACCCATCTCCATCTCCTCCTGTTAGTTACGCATTCCTCTTCCAACTCTGCGGTGTTTAAGTCTCTTGCCACCGCATCTTTTCATCTGGTCTTAGGGCTTCCTCTTCAGCTTCTTTCTACCAAAATGAATCGTCTGCTACACATCTGGCTATTTTACTAATTTATCCATGTCCTCCTGGACTTCGACATGTCAGAGTTTGGTGTCATCTGCAAATTTTAAAATTATGTCCTGTATACTCAAGTTTTCAAAAATGGAGCGTCCAAAATCCTCTAGGGTAGAGAATTCCAAAGATTCCTTTGAGTGAAGAAATTTCTTATTCGAGTTCTAAATGATTGGCCCCTTATCCTGAGACTGTGACTCCATGTTTTAGATTTCCTGGCCAACGAAAACAGTGTCCTTCTTATCAAGCATCTTCAGAATTTTGAAGGTTACGAGATTGCCTCTCATTCTTCTAAACTCCAGAGAATATAAACCCGATGTACTCAGCCTCTCACCATAGGATAACCCCCTCATTGCAGGGACTAATTTAGTGAACCTTCACTGTACCGTCTCCAATTCAAGTACATCCTTTCTTAAATGTGCAGACCAAAACTGCACACAGTACTCCAGATGCAATCCCACCAAAACCCTGTACAACTATAGCAAGACTTCTTTATTCTTGCACTCCAAACCCCTTGCAAGGCCAGTATGCCATTTGCCTTCCTAATTGCTTGCTGCACCTGCATGCTAACGTTTTGCATTCCTTGTACAAGCACACCCAAGCCTCTTTGAACATCAATACTTACAAGCTCCTCACCTTTTAAAAATTATTTTTTATTCTAATGACCAAAGTGATTATAGTCCAACTACCATATTGTTGCCCACTCACCTCTGCATATCTCTTTGCAGCTTCAGTGTCCTCCCACAGCTTACCTTTTGTATCCTAGCTTCATATCATCAGAAAACTTAGATACATGACAATCCTGTGTCTTTAAATGGTAAACAGCTGAGGCCTCAGCACTAATCTTGAGGCACTACACTATTCACTGCCTGACAACTTGAAAAAAATCAATTTGAAAAGGCACCTCAAAGGTTACCATGCAAAATAAGATGCGGTGGTATAGGGAGTAACATTTTAGCACTGATAAGAGGATTGGTTAGCTAACAGGAAACAGTAGGCATAATTGGGTCATTTTCGGGTTGGCAAGACATGACGAGGGGAGGATGTGTTTGGTGGTGGCATCATGCTGGAGTTGGTGGAAATGGCAGAGAATGATGGTGTAAAAAGTGAGGACAAGGGAGACCCTATCATGGTTCCGGGAAGGAGAGGAAGGTGGGGGGGCAGAGGCGCAGGAGATGGGTTGGACACAGTTGAAGGCCCTGTTAACCACCATGAGTGGGAAACTGAGGTTAAGGAAGAAGGAAGACATGTCAGAAGCACTGTTTTGGAAAATGGCATCATCGGAACTGAGAGAATGGGATGGAGTCCTTACAGGAAGCGGGGTGTGAGGAGTTGTAGTTCAAGTAGCTTGGGAGTCGGTGGGCTTGTAATGAATATTGGTGGACAATCCATCACCAGAAATTGAGACAGAGAGGTTAAGGAAGGGAAGGGAACTGTCAGTGATGGACCATGCGAAGATGATGGAGGGGTGGAACTTGGAAGCAAAATTAATAAGTTTTTCAGGTTCAGGCGAGAGCATGAAGCGGCACCAAAACAGTCATCGATTATATATATATATTTTTTCCCCACCTAATTCTATTATTATTTTAAAAATTTATTTCCATTCATTGTTTTATCCCCACCTTTTGGCCTATTTCGATCTTTTCTCCCACACCATCCCCTCCCCCCACCCCACCCCCACTAGCTCTGAAGAGTCATACAGAATCAAAACTTTAACTCCGTCTTTCTCTCCAAAGATGCTGTCAGACCTGAGTTTTTCCAGCAATTTTTGTTTTTGTTTCAGATTTCCAGCATCCACAGTATTTTGCTTTTAGTTTATACCAATGACTTGGGTGAAGGGACCAAATGTATGATAGCTAAATTTGCTGATACCACAAAAATAGATAGGAAATTAAGTTGTGAAGAAGACACAAGAAGCCTGCAAAGGAACATGGATAGGTTAAGAGAGTGCACAAAAATTTGGCAGATAGAGTATATTGTGGGAAAATACAAACTTGTCCACTTTGGCAGTAAGAATAACAAAAGCAGCATATTATTTTAAATGGAGAGATTGCAGAACCCTGGGGTACAGAGGGATCCAAGTGTCCAAGTACATGATACACTAAAAGTTAGTCTGCAGGTACAGCAAGTGATTAGAAAGGCAAGTGGAATGTTGTCATTTTTGCAAGGGGAACGGAATATGAAAGCAGGGATGCTTTCCGACAGCTGTACAGGGTGTTGGTGAGATATCTGGAGCACTGTGTACAGAAATTATGCAAATGTGTTAGAAGCAGTTCAGAGAAGGTTCACTCGACCGAAACCTGGGATGGTGGGGACAGTGTTATCTTATGAGGCAAGATTGGACAGGTTGGTCCTGTACCTATTGGAGTTTAGAGGAATGAGGGGTGATCTTATTGAAAAACAAAGATCCTGAGAGGACTTGACAGGGTGGATGCTTCCCTTTGTCGGAGATACTTAGGGGCACAGTTTAAAATTAAGAGGTCTCCCATTTAAGACGGAGATGAGAAGAAATTTTTTTCTCTCAGTCAAGAGTCTTTGGAACTCTCTTGCAAGAGAGCAATAGAGGCAGGGCCAATGAATGTTTTTAAGGTAGAGGTAGACAAATTCTTGACTAACAAGGGAGTCAAAGATTATCAGGGTAGGCGGAACCTGGAGTTGAGGCCACAATCAAATCAACCATGATCTGATTGAATAGTGGAGCAGGCTCAAAGGGCCAAACAGCCCACTTTTGTTCCTAATCCATATGTAAATTTTTACTTTTTCATCGTCTCTTATCGCTGTCTGCTTAATCCCAACTTCTTGTCGTCTCTATTTCTCTTCCTGATTGAATTAAATATTCCAACTTACATTTAAAACTCAGCAGGTCTGGCAGCATCGGCGGAGAAGAAAAGAGTTGACGTTTCGAGTCCTCATGACCCTTCGACAGTTCTGTCGAAGGGTCATGAGGACTCGAAACGTCAACTCTTTTCTTCTCCGCCGATGCTGCCAGACCTGCTGAGTTTTTCCAGGTAATTCTGTTTTTGTTTTGGATTTCCAGCATCCGCAGTTTTTTTGTTTTTATTCCAACTTACATTTCCTAGCTCTGTGAGCCTCATTAGAATTCTACAATTTGATTGGCTAACAAGGTACACAGTTGTTTGCCCTGTTCACACAGATCATAGAATCCACGTAAAGGGCATCATGTTGAAATGGACTTCTAATTACAACTTCCAGCGTAAAAGCCCATACAAAATCTTTGGGCAAGCCTAACCGTGATGAACAGCTCATGTCATTCAATGGCTAACCACAAACTGCATTATCCTCATTAACCACCTACTTCAAAAGAACTCAAATTAAGTCAAAGAATTTACCATTAACAAATCAATGCTGACTTCTTTTGTGAGGGACTATGACCTCATCCTGTATATTTTTATAAAATATACACACAGGTTTCCTCATTGCCATTTCTAAAATTTTTAACTGACCAAAAATCCTTAAACTGGTTGAACCTATGTCTGTCTGTGACCCCTGAATAAAAGAAGCCATGCTGCAGTTTCAGGGAAACCCACACCTTGTTTTCTCTGAGGGGCCACTAACCTGTGGACTTCACAGCCCACTTCAAAGCCAGCTGTACAAAGGCCATCTGCATTTAATAACCAAGGCTGGCCAGAAGGAGACTAATGGTCTGCAAAGACAAAAGACCCCACAACCTTTCTTTCAATTTGTAATGACTGGGGACACTTAGCGATCTTCAAAACCCAGCCACATTCCAAACAATGGATGTTCTGTTGAAGGGTCATGAGGACTCGAAACGTCAACTCTTTTCTTCGCCGCCGTTGCTGCCAGACCTGCTAAGTTTTTCCAGGTAATTCTGTTTTTGTAATGGATACACATCCTTTGTTGAAGACCGGGTGGAGAGGTGAGGATCATGTGGCATAGGCCTCTGGCTTGTGGAACAAGTAATATTGCTTTGCTGAACTGAATAGCTCAGTCGGCTCTTTCTCATCTGGCTAACAGCCTCACAGACAAGAAGCTCTGGCCAGGTGGAACACTTGGCCCCACACATTGCTTCTGTTGGAAGTTCTGTACCACTGCCTACAAGATCAATTCATCTGGGTACCACCAGAAAAAAGTGAATTATACAGCATCGGTTTTCAACCAATCTCAGTGAACGAATACCTCATTGGAGTTTGATTCTGGGCTCTGGAACCCACATCAATATTTATTTCTGTGGTCTCTATTGTAGATCCTTCTTTTCTCTATCCCTCTTTATTGTCTAGGTCTGGAGGTAACGTACCGAACTCTCCTCCCACATTTTCAGTGTGTGCAAATAAACAAACCCTTTGAATTCATCCTGAGTTTGCTGTGGGGTTATTAATAAAAAATTGAATCACAAAAAAAAAACCAAAGGGTTGAGAAGTATGCCACCGCTCAGAGGGAAACAAGTCAAAATACCTTTCTGTTTGCAGATGGGTGGTAAGAGGAGAAATTAGTGCTGTTTAAATCAAGCCCCCACCTGTCCATAACACTTTATTAACTAATTTTTCCAAGTGGCAATCAATTTTGCCTCTGTCTCTGAAAGCTTCCCCAGCAACATTAAACTGCCTGGTCTATAGTTGCTGGGCTTATCCTTTGCCTCTTTTTGAACAGGGGTGTAGCATTTGCAATCCTCCATTTCCCAGGCACCGCTCCCAAATCTAAGGACTGGTTATCGCAGCAGAGCCTTAGCAAATTCTACTCTAACTTCTCTCAATAATTTATAAAATATCCCATCCAATGTGGGTGACTTTTCTACTTTGAGTTCTACCAACTTTTTAAGTACCTCCTCTATTTTTAATCCTATCCGTTCTCACTACTACCTCGTCTTTTACTATAACACCCTCTGCTGATTACGTTATTATTGCATCAGCTGTGGTACCAATGGTAGCACACTCACCTCTGAATCAAAAGGTGCCAGCTTCAAGTCCATCTCCAGGACTTGAATGTGCAAATCTAGGCTGGCAATACAGCGCAGTACTGAGGGAGTGCTGCATTGTCAGAGGTTTCGGATAAGCATTAAACCAAAGCCCTGTCTGCCCTCTAATGGGCATAAAAGATTGCCTGGCGCTACTTCAAAGGAGGGCAGGGGTTTATCCCACGTCTTGGCCAATAAAAATCACTCAATCAACATTACAAGAACAGATTATCTGGTTATTACATTGAGTTTACTGCGCAAATTGCATGTCACATTTCCTACATTAAAATATAGTAACTAGACTTCAAAAAAGTACTTATTTGGAGGTAAAGCGCTTTGAGGCATCCAGTGGACATGAAAGGCTATTTAAGTGGAAGTTTTCTTTTCCTTCACGTCACATTTATCTTCACTAAAGAGGAGGATGCTGCTAAAGTGTTCATTTTACATTCGAGTCATGCCGTCTGCTGCCACAAAGATTTCCTTTTTGATCTCTAAGTCAACCTTACCCTCCCAAATCTACTGTTTACTTTTTGTTTATAAAGAGACTTTCAGGTTCCCTTGTATACTATTCATTAATCTATTCTCATACAAGCTCTTGCCTCTCATTTTCTTTTCCAGTTCTCTCTGGATTTTGTACTCAGCTTGCTTCTCTACTGAATTATGAAGCTGGCATCCATCATAAGCCCCCTTTTTTCTCTCATCGATTTTAATTTTCATATCTTCAGTCTTTCAGGAAGTTCTAGCACTGGATTCCATTCCTTTCCTCCTTGTGGTAAGGTGTTCAGTCTGTACCCAAACTATCTTTGCTTTGAAGGCCTCCCATTGCTTATTTACCTGTCACTCTGATTGCAATCGACCTGCACCAGGTCCCTTTTAAATTCACTGAAGTTAGCCTATTCCAGTTGAGTATTTTCACATATGATAGTTTTGTCCTTTTCCATAATTACTCTCAACCTAATGATACTGTGATCACAGTTTTCAAATATTCCCCCAATGAATCATGCTTCGATTGACCCACTTCATTCAATAGAACTAGATCCAGCACTGCTTTCTTCATCCTTGAGCAAGAAACATTAATAAAAATTTTCCTGCACACATTTTCGGAATTCTTCCCCTCCTTTGCACTGTTAATTTCTATATCAACATAAGCAAAGTCTCTCATTATTACCTTGTAGTCCTCATCTTGCTGCAACCTTCTTTTCTTTATTTGGTGGCCTATAGTATTCAACTAACAGTTCCTCTATTGTTAAAAGCAATAAAAACTGTGGATGCTGGAAATCCAAAACAAAAACAAAAATACCTGGAAAAACTCAGCAGGTCTGGCAGCATCTGCGGTGAGGAACACAGTTAACGTTTCGAGTCCGAATGACCCTTCAACAGAACTAAGTAAAAATAGAAGAGAGGTGAAATATAAACTGGGTTAAAGGGGGGAGATGGGTCAAGTAGAGCTGGATAAAGGGCCAGTGATAGGTGGAGATAACCAAAAGATGTCACAGACAAAAGGACAAAGAGGTGTTAAAGGTGGTGATATTATCTAAGGAATGTGCTAATTAAGGGTAGAATGCAGGACAAGCAAGGTACAGTTGCCCTCATGAGGGTGGGATGGGGTGAAGGAATCGAAAAAGGCTAAAAGGTAGAGATAAAACATTGGATGGAAATACATTTAAAAATAATGGAAATAGGTGGGAAAAGAAAAATCTATATAAATTATTGGGAAAAAAAGGGGGGAAGATCGGAAAGGGGGTGGGATGGAGGAGAGAGTTCATGATCTAAAATTGTTGAACTCAATATTCAAACCAGAAGCTGTAAAGTGCCTAGTCGGAAGATGAGGCGCTGTTCCTACAGTTTGCATTAAGCTTCACTGGAACAATGCAGCAGGCCAAGGATGAACATGTAGGCATGAGAGCAGGGTGGAGTGTTGAAATGGCAAGCGACAGGGAGGTCTGGGTAATGTTTGCAGACAGACCGATGGTGTTCTGCAAAGCGGTCACCCAGTCTGCGTTTGGTCTCTCCAATGTGGAGGAAACCGCATTGGGAGCTACGAATGCAGTAGACTAAATTGAGGGAAGTGCAAGTGAAATGCTACTTCACTTGAAAGGAGTGTTTGGGCCCTTGGACGGTGAGGAGAGGGGAAGTAAAGGGGCAGATGTTGCATCTTCTGCGGTTGCATGGGAAGGTGCTGTGGGAGGGGGTTGAGGTGTAGGGGGTGATGGAGGAGTGGACCAGGGTGTCCCGGAGGGAATGATCCCTGTGGAATACCGCCGGGAGGGTGAAGGGAAGGTATGTTTGGTGGTGGCATCATGCTGAAGTTGGCAGAAATAGTGGAGGATGATCTTTTGAATGCAGAGGCTGGTGGGTGATAAGTGAGGACAAGGGGGACCCTATCATGTTTCTGGGAGGGAGAGGAAGGTACGAGGGCAAATGCGTGGGAGATGGGCCAGACACGGTTGAGGGCCCTGTCAACCATCGTGGGTGGAAAACCTCGGTTAAGGAAGAAGGAAGATATGTCAGAGGAACTGCTTTTGAAAGTGGCATCATCAGAACAGATGCGATGATCTTTCCGATTCCCCCCTTTTATTCCCCAATAAATTTATATAGATTTTTCTTTTCCCACCTATTTCCATTATTTTTAAATGTATTTCCATCCATTGTTTTATCTCTACTTTTTAGCCTTTTTCAATTCCTTCACCCCACCCCACCCCCACTAGGGCTATCTGTACCTTGCTTGTCCTTTCTACCCTTAATTAGCACATTCCTTAGATCATATCACCACCTTCAACACCTCTTTGTCCTTTTGTCTGTGACATCTTTTGGTTATCTCTGCCTATCACTGCCCCTTTATCCAGCACTACTCGTCCCACCCACTTAAACCAGCTTATATTTCACTTCTCTTCTATTTTTACTTCCTTCTGTTGAAGGGTCATTCGGATTCGAAACGTTAACTGTGTTCCTCTCCGCAGATGCTGCCAGACCCGAGTTCCTCTATTGTTTCTTAATTCTAACCAAATAGATACTTAACATCCCTTTCTAGTGTTATAATAGTATATTTGATCTAGACTGCCGAGCCCACCCCTTTTTCTTTCCTGAATACATTATAGCCTCCTTTCATTTTAATTATATCTTCCCACCTTGCATGCCTCCATTACCGTTTCCCTATGTATAAAAAGGCCCCTGTTAAACTTGTCAATGCTATCTGCTTCAGCCACTTTGTGTGGCAACGAGTACAAATATCCTCAGCGTACTGTGTTAGAGGGGATTCTATACAAACCAATGCAAGTGTTATCTATTGCATTTTGTCATTTTCTGGTGAATGCAACCCTAGTGTTCACGGTAAATTATCAATTCAATACAATCGATCCTGAAAACATATTAAAGCTCTTAAATCCTTATTCTATTTCTGAAATGGGATGATTAACTATCTTTTATCTAGTTTATTGTTTGATTTTCCTTATGCAAAGCATAATTCAAAGCTTAGATTTAAAGGTAATTGTCTGATTAGTGGCTGTAATTGCCCAAGTTAAAAGCAGTATTTGTTCCAAATGTGTTCAGTTACAACAATTCAGCTCAGTGGGGCACTTCACAACATCTTTTTGACTACAATAATCTTTGTTCACAGCATAGCATAAACAGAAACAACGCTATTTGTAATTTTGAAAATAACTCTAAAAACAGGTCATATTAAAGCAATGCTATTAAACTCCAACTAAAATGTACATAATGGGCAATTAATTTTGAACCCTATTTAGAGAAACAGCAGTAGACAAAATAAAAATGGAATGTCAAAAAAACACTACACCTGTAGAAGAAAAAGCTTTTACACAAAATAGAATGGCTAGTTAACAAGAGATCATTGAGTGGCAACAATGGGAAGAAAATTAAACTAACATGAGAGTTTTATTGCAAGCTTCAGGAAACAATCACAAATTAAATATGCACACTGAACCTTACAGGGTTCTAAGCAAATGATCTATAACTTCCAACTTTCTAACTCCCATATAAGGGCATTAAAAACACTTTTCACAATCGCATGATTAAACTCAACTATAAACACAGATTTTGTGACTTTAAGAACCTTCATTAGAGTTAGTACTTGAAAGCCTCAAGTTCTCCCCAAACCCTAGATTTGGTCTTAATATTTTTGCACAAGAGCAAAATTAGCAGATGCTGTGATTTGAACATGCAGTGTGTGCCAAATCCCAGATTGCAGTTAATCATTCCCAAAAGGAATTTTCTCTTAGCTTCCAAGATGATATCATTGTTTTCCAAACTAGGTGGAAAAAATGCTAGAAAACCGATTTCTAAAATTATTTGCAGGTAAAGCTTACATGTTGCTTTATCTTTAAAAAAACGTGTGCAGCACCGCAGAGGAAGTCAGAGAGTACAAGGAGCCAAAGCTAACCAGCTTCCAGATTTCCTCAAAAAAAAAATCAGACATATGGTCTAAAAATTCAAGATACCTTATTGAACACTTGGGTATCCATAGACACCAACCATATTGCAGTCCAAAAAGTTTTAAATTTGTTAAACATCAGTTGGCTTTAGCAAATCTGTTCTGACTGTCCATTAATCCATGCATTTCCAAATGCTCAATAGTTTTACTTAAAATTATAGCTCCAAACATTTTGCCACAACAGGCATCAGATGAAATTATCACCAGCTTATCCTTCAACGAAGTGTTGTATCAACTAATTCTCAGTCAGGTAGCACAACTTGCATATTTAATGAAGATTGCAAAAACTATGGCCAGAATCTCTCCTTCCTTTGAACAGCCCAGGGTGCCTGCTTGGTAGTCTTATCCACCTCTAGTTTCAGTTTTTCCAGAACAATTACTTTTCTGCAACTAATTGTTGCTCCGACCCTTCTCTAGTGCATCCATGTTTACACTTTCACAATAATTTCTAAACAAAATCAAATTTCTGCAAGACCTCGATTCCTCCTGCATTGCAAACTGTCCTACACCTTCTGAAATTATTTTTACTTTTTCTTTACTTATAAAAGTAAAAACAGCTTTTTATACTACCTGCTAGCTTTCTTGCATATTTCCCATTAGCCTCTACTTTCTATACTCAGTTAGTTTATTACCAGCTCTAGCTTTATCATATGCCTTCCTTTTAAGTCTCAAGCTAGCAGCGGAACTCTAATTTCTGATGCATTTGTTTTTTTGTCTGTAAAATTTATTTTCTACTCTATCATATAGTTGAAGATTTTTGATGGTTTATTGATATGTTGTCTAACTTTTCTACCCAGATCTTCAAATTTATTAAACAATATATAGTATTTAGCTTTCCATGGATAGGGTCACTCTTAATAAAAAAATCAATTCTACTGTAAGGTTAGTTACAGAATTCCTGGAACATTTAGAACAGTTTCAATGCAACATTAAAGCATGTTTTCAAGCAGATTCAGTAAAATTACTAGATTGCCGAATGTTAAAAATAAACTGACACTTGAAATTTCAAACCCTTTAAAAAATTACTTCATAAAACTCAGTATATTCAGAATAGCCTTCAAAATGTGATATAAGAAAACATCTTACAACATACTGTTACAAATATGAAGTTTAAGATATTTGGGCTTTGGTACTGTCTTTTATTTAGGATAAAATGAAGGAGTCATGTGACCTGTTCTGAAGTTAATCTGAAAAGGCCTGTGTGACGTGACTGTTAAAGATTAAAGGGAGGCTCAGGTTGTTTGCTAGAAAGAAGATGCAAGGTGTTTATACTTGGACACAATAGGAGCAGCATCTGTGTTTACAGTGGTTAGAATGCTGGTCTCCAAAGTCCCAGGGAGATGTTGAGAATGTGAGATTGCAAACAGTGTGCTTTAAACTGTCCATTTACTTCACAGATAAAAGGAAGTTGGAGTCTCAAAAATAGTGAATCAGCATTTCCACTTGGATACAGGCCCATGTGGTTCATGTTGCCATGAAAATTGGCTTCGAGAGGGGAAGGGTTTCTAAGAAATTCCTAAAAACACTTGGACACAGTCTGCCAGGATCCAGGACAGAGAGCGCAGCTGGAGGTCGAGTCTCTCTGCTTTACTGCACAGGAATGCAGGTGGGGGAGCTCATGCTTGGACTGAAAAAAAACACATTTGTGAGGGTATGAAACAGGCTGGAGTATTTGCCTAGCTGAGCTAGAGGGAGAATTGCCAGGAAAAACCCCCTCACTGTGAAAGACAGTTACCAGGTTGTGAAAAGAAAGGAATGGAAGTAAACCCTTGGGAACCAAGAATCACTTTGGACTGGGTGGGAAGTCTAATGACTACTTAAGTGACTAAATAAAAGATACCCATGAAGTGAATTTTCTGAGTTGTGTTAGAAGTAAAAAGGGGAAAGTTCTACTCTATAATTAAAAGTATAAGTTGTCTGCAACAACAGTGTTTAGTCAAAAATGCTTTTAGTCTATTTGTTACAGTTGGAAGTCTGAAAACGTAAAATCTTGCCATGGCATTCTTTCAGCTATTCACTGGAAGTTCAAATTTCTCTTTTTTTTAAAAAAAGTTATCGGTCTCAATCGAGATCATAATATTTCCAGTACATATTATATTCAATTCAGCAGGTTTCATTGGAATGCAGGCACAGGAGTAAGCCACTTAGCTCCTCGAGCCAGTTCCCTATTCTGAGAGATCATGGCTGATCTGTAGCCTAATGCCACATACCCACCTTTGTCTTATATCCCTTAATATCTTTCATCTAAAACAAAATTGTCAATCTCAGTTTTTAAAACTGATTTAGCATAATTTCCATTTGATGAGTTCCAAACTGCTACCGCCCTTTATGTGGGGAAGTTTTTTTTTTCCCAGTTTTACTCCTTAGAAGTCTGGGTGTAATTTTTAGTCAATCTCCACCTTCTCCTAGATCCCCAACCAGCAGGAATAGTTTTTCTCTACCTACCCTACCTGTTCTTCTTACTATCTTGAACTGGATAGGGTAAGTGTATAAAAGACAAAATTTTGATATGTTATGCTATTGTAGATCTCAATTTTTTGCTAATGGAAATTTTGTAGAAGAAGTCAGAGGCCACATAAATCTCAACTATTATATCTTAGAGGTATAAAGAGTCCATTTAGGTTTGGTGCACAAAGGCAATACATTTTTTTTTGTTTGTGACCAGTGACACATACTGTCATGTGCTCTTTGGCACAATGGACAGGCTTCATTAACACTTATTTAAGCAGTTTGTTCTGATCTAGTTAGGATCAATGGGTTGCGCTTTAGGAAGGAAAGAATGTAAAGAATAAACAAACAGAACAAATGAAACAAAAAAAAACTTCATTGCCTTTCATGACCTCAGATGTCCCAAAGCATTATGCAATGAATTTTCTTGCTCCGAGTAAAACATGTAACTCCTAACATGGCCATTCTCCCAGTACAATCCAACCTTCTCTGCTCTGAACTCCAAAGCCCCGCTCTCCTCTGCCAAAATTGGAATTGCAGGGTAACCAGAGTTTCTATTCTCCACTGCCAACCATTTAACCCCTCTCCCCTTCCTCCTCCAATGAGGGAGAGGAGCTCAGGGATTTCTTTGTCTTTATAACTATCCATTTGCCCGTCACTGTTAGACCCCTCCCTTCCCCTTGCTCGCCAGGCCAAGCACCCCTCAGAGAACCAGCCCCCCCGCCACCTGAGCTCCGAACCTGCTGTTTTTCCTAGCTTCTCTCTATCGTGCTGTCTCCAAGCTCATCTCATCCACAAGACACATCCATCTGCTATATCAGCCCTATTGCTACCGTTCTGACAACCCAACTTCCCTATCTGGCCTCCATGTTAGCTAATAGTATATTTCCTGCCTCAGCTATTATTTTCTTCCCTTTCAAAATTGCTATTAACACCAAACAAGTACTGGTGGGTGGAATAAAGAGACCCAAAAGGGTTTTTTTTAGATATATAAAGAGCAAGGGAATAACTAGGGAAAGAGTAGCGCCAATTAGGGACCATAGAGGTAATCTGTGTGTGGACCCAGAAGACCTGGATACAGTCCTCAATGAATACTCTGCATCAGTCTTCACAATGGAAAACGACAACACAGGTATAGGCATCATGGTGGAGGACTGTGAAATATTAGAGGAAATTAACAGCGAGAGAAGGTAATACCAGGTGTAGTGGTCTTAAAAGTCGATGAATGCACAGGCCTGGATGAGGTGCATCCCAGGCTGTTGAGGGAGGCAAGGGAAGAGGTATCAGGCAGTAATTTTCAAATCCTCTCTGGCCACAGGTGAGGCACCAGAGGACTACTAACGTTGTCTCATTATTAAAAAAGGGAGGAAGGGATAGACCAGGAAATCACAGGCCAGTCAGTCTAATCTTGGCGGTGGGGAAGTTACTGTAAAGAATTCTGAGGGGCAGAAAATAACTATTATAGTCAGGGATAGTCAGCATGGATTTAAGGGAAGATCATGTTTGACAAATTTGACGGAATTTTTTGAGGAGGCAACCAGAAGTGCTGATAAGGGTAATGCATTTGATGTGGTCTACATGGACTTTAGCAAGGCTTTTGATAAGGTGGCAGATCATGGCAGACTGGTCAAGAAAGTAAGAGCCCATGGGATCCAAAACAAAGTGGCAAGTTGGATCCAAAATTGGCTGAGAGGCAGGAAGCAGAGGGTGATTGTAATGGGGTGTTTCTGTGACTGGAAGTCTATTTCCAGTGGGTTTCCACAGGGCTCGGTACTGGGGCCCTTGCTGTTTGTAGTGTACATAAATGATTTGGACTAGGGGGTTTGATCAAGAAGTTCGCAGATGACAAAAATTGGCAGAATGGTAAATAGTGAGGAGGATAGCCTTAAATGCAGGAGGACATCAATGGACTGGTCAGGTGGGCAGAGCAGTGGCAAATGGAATTCAACATGCAAAATGCACTTGGGGAAGGCTAACAAGGCAAGGGTTTACACCATGAATAGTAGGACCCTGAAGAGTACTGAAGATCAGAGGAACTTTGGTGTGCACAGGGATCCACAGATCCCTGAGGGTAGCAGGGCAGGTAGATAAGGTGGTTAAGGCAGCATATGGGATACGTGTCTTTATTAGCCAGAGAATACGAGAGCAGGGAGTTTATGCTGAAACTGTATAAAACGCTGGTTGGGCCACAAGTGGAGTACTGCGTGCAGTTCTATCACCACATTATAGGAAGATGTGACTGCACTGGAGAGGGTGCAGAAGAGATGCTGCCTAAGCTGGAGGGTCTAAACTGTGAGAAAAGATTGGCTAGGCTGGGGCTGTTTTCCTTGGAGCAGCGAAGGTTGAGAAGGGACCTGATAGAGATGTATAAGATGATGAGGGGCATAGATTAGGGTGGATAGGAAGGTACTTTTTCCATTAGTAGAGGGGTCAATAACCAAGGGGCATAGATTTAAGTTAGGAGGCTAAGAGGGGAGTTGAGGTGAAAATGTTTCACCCAGAGGGTGGTGGGAGTCTGGAACTCACTGCCTGAAAGGATGGTTGAGTCAGAAAGTCTTGTAACATTTAACAAGTGTTTAGATATTCACTTGCGTTGCCATTGCCTCCAGAGCTATGGGTCAAGCATTGGAAAATGGGATTAGTGTAGTCAGATCTTTGTTGACTGGCCCAAACACAATGGGCCTCCTGCTGTGCTGTAAACTTCTAGGAGTCTATGAGACAAATTTTAAAAAACCATTGGCTCCTATATGCTTATCAACTATTGCTCATCTCCTATTTATCTATCTCCATTACTACTCCAAAGTCCTTGAATGGTTGTCACTTTCAAAATCTGTGCACATTGTTCCTGCAAATTCATGTTTCAGCCTTCAAATCAGGCATCTGGCTTCCATCGCTGATATGGCTGTAAACAAAGACACAAATGACATCTACTTTAATTGTTTTACACTGTCCCCTCATCATTGTGAAATATCTGCAATGTTTGACACAATTGACTATGCCATGCTCTTGCATTGCTAAACTGAGGAGAGCTGCTCTTGCTTATTTACAGTCTTATTCAGTTGCAGCCACAAATTCATTTAAAATGGCTTCTCTTTCCACCCACACTTTGTTAGCTGTAAAATCCCCTAAAGATCTATCACCATCACCCATTTCTCATCTGCATGCTGCCCCCTCAGCAACATCTAAACACACAATGTCAGAATCTCTAACATCCAGATCTGAGTCACCACCACCTCATTTGATCCCTCCGTATTCTGAGGCTAACTTATACTGACTTTGGCTTTTGTTGAACCCAGCTTGTAATCCCAACTGAATGGAGTAGGGGGCTTTTTAAAATGGATCCTGTTTTCATAGTCAAGTATTTATGATAGCAGACACGTTCATCTTTATTCCTAAGATGATTCCAACAGTTCCTATACTGATACCCATAAACAGCTTGCTCATTAAATGGCTGTAGCAATAGCTGCAGCTCCCAAGAGAGTGAAGCGATACATACTGTTTGGAAAATATAATAACTTTCATAACGTTATTAAATTTTATTGTAAGGTAGGAAGAGTGTGTGTGTGTGTGTGTGTGTGTGTGTGTGTGTGTGTGTGTGTGTGTGTGTGGACTTAATTGAATTAAAGACAGCTGGTCTGAAGGCTTTGATGTATCAGAAGAGAAGCTAGGTTTGAAAAGTTAAATGGGCAAACATGGCTGAAATTTTAGAACATGAGGTGTAAAGGGAAAATTTGCATTCTTAGATAAACCAGAGTAATTTGAATTTCAAAGGAGGTGGTACACTCAGCCAGAATAAGCCAAACATAAGGTTTATTTTGCCTAAAGCCAAATGATAAAATTGGTACTATGAAAAGATTTTTATTATTAAAAAAGTAGAGTTGAAAGAAGACATATTGGGACATTGGAATTTACATTAAAAAGGGAGAAACCTGTATAAAGGAGATGAGATTGTGTGTAAGAGGAAGGAATTCTAAGCTCTAACAAGTGTGAAAAGCCCGCAGCCTCAAGTTGCTGTCTACACAAACTGAAGTGAAGAAAACTCACTTTGAATTCGACTGTTCAGGATATTGTGTTACTTTGCCTGGGTCTTTTAAAATCTGTGTGGTTTACTGTTACCTTAACAGAGGTGTAACTGGAGTTAGATTAACTAGTGGAGCTAGGAATTAACATAGCAGTAATTTGTAAACCTATGCATGCTTAAAATCATTTTTTTAATTAATAAAAGCTTAATTTAGTTTTGTAAGAAACCTATAAGACTTGGTGGTTTTATTACAACTGAATTCAAGGCACACATCTCAAATACAAATTATAAAATAGTTCTGGCAGCTGTTTCAAGCTTCCATCTGGGATTTGAACAGCTCAGTATTTACCATTCGCTGTGCAGTAACACAGCCTTGCAAATCTGCCAAGGAGCAAGCTGAAAGTTAAATCTTGCTCAATTCCACAGCATGCTACAATGTAGCCGCCTTTTTTTTTGTCCTCCAACTGCAACAACTGAAATTGCAGATGTCATGATCTGAAATGTCTTGCAATTCACCAGCATGGTCATGGGTAAGGATGCCATATATACCTTTGCTGGCTTAAGTCCTCGTTTTTAGATAGAAGTAATTGTGCCTCACAAGGGAGAAGTCTTTAATGAAAGCGATGTAGACTGAGAGCATACATGCATTCATAGAGATGAATTACTTATTCACAACAGTTGTGAGCCTGAGAATCCTTATTTCCACAGGGGAATAACAAAGAGCATACAGAGCTGGCTACAAAAGGCTAGCTTTCACAGGCATTACTGGAATCATATTTAGCTGCTTCAAGATATATTAAACCCAAAGTTTACACAGAATTCAGTGTCGATCATCCATTATGGGCGCATTTTGTGAACTCGCCAAATCCAGCTAGTTGCAACATTGCGTATTTCTGGACAACAAACATTTTATGCAATAACCGTACTTCACAACAGATTGTCCATGTTTGCAACAGTATAGCAAATATTGGTTCACATGTGCTGGCTCATCCGTGGAAGCACTGGTTTGTTCTGATAGAGATGTATTCCTGGGCATTTTATGTTCCCTGTTTGGGTGATGCTGGTAAGGCTGTATTTCTTTGTCCATACTGGAATGCCCAAAGAAATCAATGATGTCTTCTTGAACTGCATTGTTCCTACCTTGATGACAAGTAGGGAACTCCATGATTTTCATGCAGCAATGATAAAGGAACAATGAGCCTCCAGGTGTGATTTGCAGTGGAATTTAGATGCATGCTATGAAATATTCATTTGTTCCTTAGTTCCTTGTGCTTTATTTGTCTAGATAGCATATGATTAGGTCAGTGGTCACATTAGCAAACGAGGACCACAACTTTTCATTGTTTTTGCATGTTTCTACAAATTTTTTTAGTACAGTACCCATATGGCAGATGTCAACCACTATCAACACCTCAGGTCTCAAAGAACCTGTTCAAAACCAAAACCCAGATTGGCTAATTTAGATAACAGATGTTTATATTCAAATCTGTCACTACTCTATCTTGCTTCTAAAGAGAGAGCCTGGAAATTCTGTACCAAACTTGTCCATGAAAACAAACAGCCATAGAAAAATCATCTTGCTCAATTACACATACCTGGGCACTTTACGTGGAAGTAGGATACCACATAGGCTGCTCATTTACATTACCATGACAATGTTATATATTGCACAGATATTTCCCCCAGGTCCAATCAAGCTGCCCTATGGCATGGAGCATTTAAAACCAGGCACAATTATAAGTTAACGTTTTGAGTCCGAATGACTCTTCATCAGAATGGACAACAAACTCAGAAGAGTCATTCAGACTCGAAACGTTAACTGCGTTCCTCTCCGCAGATGCTGTCACACCTGCTGAGTTTTTCCGGCTATTTTTGCTTTTGTTTCAGATTTCCAGCATCCGCAGTATTTTGCTTTTATCACAATTATAAATTATTACTTCTAGCCAACACAAGATATGTTATTGTAAATGGCCCACAATAATTACTGCTATTGAAACAATAGAACTGTCATTTATTGAGTGCTAAATTTGTGACTTGTATAAATGCTTCTCTGTTCCATGCTCCTCCTTCGCTAAGCTAAATGGAAGCAAACTAAACAATCTCCAGCCAAACTGGTTCTACATACTCTATACTGTGTGTATAGAAGTGTCTTTGCTCCAGAGCAGTTTAGCCCTGGTAGGTCACATGCAGAGAAGTACAAACCAAGTGCAAAAATACTACTAAAATGTGTGTTTAAAATTTAGTTTCATTTTGTTAAAAGATGTACTTTCCAGGCTAATAAAAATCCTTTCTGGCTTTCTTCATTAACAGCGGGGTCTTTGTGCAGGTTAAGCTTGTTGTGTACAGGGCACATCCTAACAAATCTCCTTCACAACTCAGAACTTCTAGGCATGCAACAGAAGCATTTCCTCCAGGTTACGTACATGATCCTGGACTAGCCTGTACTGTAGATCTGCCAACACACAGTGGAAGCAGTTTGGGGGGGGGGGGGGTTTTTGCATAGTAAGCAGGATGCATGTCCCTCCACCCCACTTTCGATAATAAGAGCTCAAGCATTTCTTTGCCATTAGAATCGAGGCCATCCGACCAGCTACCACTGGGCTTCCTGCCTTTCCGGTAGCCCATTCGGTCAAACTTCCTCTTAAGGTTTCCTCCTGCCCCAACCCTGAACTCTCATCTTTCTCTAGCTTCTCTCCCATCTCCCTCTGTCCAAGTTCATCTTGTCCATGACACCCACCCCCTGCTCCCCCTGAAGCCTACCCCCACTAAACTGATGACTACTCAGCTTGCCTCCTGGCCCCCATGTTAGGTAACATTGTTAACAGTTCTCTCTCTTCTAGTGTTTTTCCTCTCGCCTTTAAATCTGCCATCATCTTCCTTCCCTCTCTCATCTCCTCCACTGTCGCCAAATTATCAGGCTGCTTATCTGACATTCAGTACTGGACGCGTAGAAATTTCCTCCAACTAAATATTGGTTAAGACTGAAACCAGTGAACCGATGGGTTCAATCAATAATAGTTTCATGATCACTATTACTGGGGCTAGCTTTTAATTCCAGATTTTATTAGTTGAATTTAAATTCCACCAATCCTAGTCCAGTGACTTTCTCACTGCACCACTCTCTCCCCCAAGCATTAAAGTGTCCTATTAAAACTGAAGTCAATGGGAATCAGGGGAAAACTCTCCACTGATTGGAGTCACACCTAGCACAAAAGGAAGATGGCTGTGGTTGTTGGGGATCAATCATCTCAGTCCCAACCATCTTCTGCTGCTTCAATGTCCTTCCCTCAATACAAGGTCAGAAGCGGTGATGTTCACTGATAATTTACAAGTTCAACACCATTTGCGACTTCAGATGCTGAAGCAGTCCAAGTACATACGCAGCAAGACCTGGACAACATTCAGGCTTGGGCTGATATGTGACACGTAACATTCATGCCACAAGAGTGCCAGGAAATGTCCATCTCCAAAGACCAAGAGAGAATCTAATCATCACCCCTCGACAATCAATGGCACTACCATTGCTGAATCACCCACAAACAACATCCTGGGGGTTACCATTGACCAGAAACTGTATTAGAACAGCCATATAAATACTGTGGCTACAAGAGCAGGTCAGGGACTGGGAACTCTGCAATGAGTAACACATCTCCTGACACCCCAAAATCTGTCTATCATCTACAAGGCACAAGTTAGGAGTATGATGGACCACTCAACACTTTCCTGGGTGCATGCAGCTCAAACAACACTCAAGAAGTTCAACACCATCCAGGACAAATCAGCCCATTTGATTGGCACCCCATCCACCACCTTCAACATTCACTCCCTCCACATCAATGCAGTGGCAGCAGTGCACACCATCTACAAGATACACTACAGCAACTCGTCAAGCCTCCTTTAATACTATGGCCCAAACCAGTGACCTCTACCATCTAGAAAGACAAGGGCAGTAGACACATGGGAACACCACAATCTGCAAGTTCCTCTCCCAGCAACACACTATTCTGACTTGGAAATTCATCACCGTTCCTTCATTGTCACTGGGTCAAAATCCTGGAACTCCCTTCCTAATAGACAGCAGTGCACAGCTCATCCCACCTTCGCCAGAGCAATTAGGAATGGACTT
This sequence comes from Carcharodon carcharias, assembly GCF_017639515.1. Classification (NCBI taxonomy): domain Eukaryota; kingdom Metazoa; phylum Chordata; class Chondrichthyes; order Lamniformes; family Lamnidae; genus Carcharodon; species Carcharodon carcharias. Next base: position 35,016,844 of record NC_054473.1, read on the forward strand.
GCCAGCAACAGCCACATCCTGTGAAAGAATGTTTAAAAAGACAGTCCTTAAAACCTACCTCTAACCAACTGTTTGGTCATCTGCCCTAAGATTATGTGGCTTGTTGCTGATTTTTGCTTTAGGAAGCACGTTGGGACATTTTACTATGTTAAAGGTGCTACATAAATACAAAGTATGGTTGTTGCATTGATTTTACCTGAAAGCGAGGTAGATGATCATATTTCAATACCTGCCATGATTAGGTTTCCAAGAGGCAAGCAACAGTTGTGGAAGTTTTACTGGTGATAAATCTAGCTGATAAAAGTACTCCATGTTAGTAATGGAAGAAAAATCCAAATAAATTTAGTACAAAGATTTCCTAAGAAACTTGGAAATGCCAAAATGTATACAAATGAGAAAGAGTGCATCATGCTCCACGACCCCAGCTTTTTAAGAACGATCCGACCATACAAATTAACTCTTTTACAGGTCCACCTTTCACTCAAATTTACATATAGTATCAGTTATTCTGTGGGGGCATGGTGAGGGATAGGAAAATGAAATCTACTGAAGACTAAAATAGAACTCCATTGTGATCAAGCAAAGGACCATCCAGAATAAGAATATTTGAGTGTACTTATCTCCTTTGCTCTCCTCCCTAAGTTTATGGGTAAAGAGACAGTTTGTTTATACAACATTATACATTCATTTTTGCTTCTCTTACTCTTATAAAAAATTAGGAATGGATTTTATGTTCAAAATTTAGCTAAACTCAGATTTTCTTTTCAGGACAACTTAAATTTTTCTTTCATTAAAAAATGGTTTATGTTCAGCATTTCCAGTTTGTGGGGCTGAACGCAGCCTTGCAGTCAAGCTGAATATATTTGTAAAAGATAAATTCATGGGCCTAGATTTTCCAGTAAATAATGGCGAGGCCATCAGCGCTCACCGTTATTATGCAGTAAATTGGACAGCAATCTCTGGTGACTGCACATGCATAGTAAAGCAGGAAAATCAAGACATCGTTGTCCGATTTGCCCTGCTTCACAAATTCTGACACATCAATCTCTCGCTGAAACGCCTGCAAGAGTTTGAATTTCTGGTACTTGATAACCACGAAACACACCAGAAAAGTTTACCCATTCAAGTATAAGTGAACTTTCAAATGGTGTGTTAATTCTTAATTATGGCCAAAACTCCTCTCTGGCACTGAAAATTAACTTTTACTAGTATGCAGTCTCACTCTCTCAGATTTTAGTTATTGGAGATTTATTTAAAAAAAGTAAAATCTTAAAACTTTCTTTCTGCCTCTTATCTCTCACTTAATCCTATCTTTCTATTCCTTCTCTTCATTTTGCTCTATGTAATTGGCATCAAATTAAATATTCTAGTGTATACTTCTTAGTTCAGACTCTGCTATACAGTAGTAATTCTTCACTTTGGTTGGTTAAGAAAATGCAGTGCTTGTTGCACAGGTCCCAATTCCCCTGTAGAGGGTGCAGCATCAAAATGGGTTTCTGACCACAGCAAGATCCAGTGCAAAACTCCCAGAAAGTGTTCATATACTGCTGACTGCAAAATCTTGGCCAGTGATTTCGCTATGAGGCCACCTGGGAATAGATAGTGTCAGGTTTTCATCTCCAAACTAGTACACCTGCAACCACTACAATGCCAATCCACCGAATTACCAATAATTCATGGATTCTTTAGATAGCTGATAGGATTGCCACACTATAAAGAGAAAAGGAACATCCACTAAATCAACGCCAGCATAACCAAGCTGTGTGAAAAGATAACTTCACCTGAAGACTCTTTGGGTAATGTGGGCTCAAGCTATCCCATTTTAGCTGCAACTTGACTGGTCAGTTTCCTGGTTAGCCTCCCTCCGCTTTCAGCTGGTAGAAGCTCAGTGGGAACAAAGAGATGGATACTGAGGGCAGATGATTCAATGGGAGAACAATGGCTGGGTCTACAGCCTCCTCAACAGCAACTCAGTACATCCCCGCCAGGCAGGAGCTACCCCAGAGCAACCAGAGTCTGGCTAGGAGGCTCTAGCTGGAGCCTCAGTAGATATCTTCACCCTGGAGTCACTGGACGCCACCATCCCAGCTGGTCCAAGTGGGCTCAGAGACAGTGAGGGGCCAGACGAGGCACCCTTTTAGGGCACCTTTAATGCAATGAAACATCTCACAGCTGGAGCATTATAATGGTAAATTTCACAATAAGCCACATAAGGCGATGTTATGTATACCGCCAAAGGCTTGGTCAAAGAAGAGCATAACTAGGAGATATAGATAAGATAATCACCAAGAAATTCAATTGGGAATTCAAAAGAAACCCCTTTACACAAAGAGAGTGGCAAGTGTATGGAACTCACTACCAGAGGGAGTGGTTGAAATGAAAAATATGGATGCATCTGAGGGAGAGCATTATGATGGTAGGTTTAGATGAGAAAAGATCTAATAACGCTACAGTGGAGCATATCAACCAGCATGGGCCAAATGGTCTGTTTCTGTGCTGTCTCTCTTTTGTAAGAGTCAGGCTTCAAAGAGTAGCTTAAAGGAGAAAAAGGTGTATGCAGAAAGGTGTAGGGAGGGAATTCCAGAGCTTAAAGCCTAGGCAGCTGAAGACATGGTCATCAATTGTGGTGGCAAGTAAAATTGGGCATGTGAAAGTGGCCAGAATTAGGGGAGTTCAGGTATCTCAGAGAGCTGTGGGGCTGGAAGAAATTAGACTTAGGGAGCAGTGACTCCATGGAGGTATTTTAAACAAGGTGAGAATTTCAAAATCAAGACGTTACTTCTATTTTAATTCTACCATGGGACATGGAAGTCACATTTGTTGCCCATCCCTAATTATGCTTGAGGTGGTGATGGTGAGCCAGCTTTTTAAACCACTGAGGCCCATCTGGTGCAGGTACACCCAGAGTGCTGCTGGAAAGGGAGTTCCAGGATTTTGATCCAGTGACAATGAAGAAATGGCGATATAGTTCCAAGTCAGAATGGTGAGAGACTTGGAGTGGAATTTGCATATGGTGGTGTTCACATGCGACAACTGCCCTTGTCATTTTAGGAGGTAGAGGTCATGGATTTGGAAGATGTTGTTGAAGGAACCTCAGTGAATTGCTGCAGTACATCTTACATATAGTACACACTGCTGCTACTGTGCATCAGTAGTGGAGTAAGTGAATGTTTAATTTGGTGGATGGGGTACCAATCAAGTGGCTGCTTTGTCCTGGATTAGGAGCCAATGTAGTTCAGCAAGCACAGGGGTGATGGGTAAAGGGGACTTAATGCAAGTAAAGACAGCAGCAGAGTTTTGGATGACCTCAGGTTGGAGATCAGCCAGGGGTGCACTGGAATAGTTGAGACTAGAGGTAAAAAGGAAAGGCATGAATGAGAGTTTCAGTAGCAGATGAGCTGAGGCAGGGGTGGAGTCAACAATGTCAATGAAGTGGAAATAGGTGGTCTTATGTGATGGCGTAGATATCTGGTCAAAAGTTCATCTTACGGTCAAATAGGTCACCAAGGTTGTGAACAATCTGATTTAACCTCGGAGTCAGCAGCAATGGAACAGGGACTGTCGCAGGGCAATGGTTTCATCTTTCTCAATATTTAACTGGAGGAATTTTTTGCTCATCCAGGACTGGATGTCAAATAAACAAACAGCCTGATAATTTAGCAATAATGGAGTCAAGAGAATGGGTGGTGAGGTTTAGCTGGGTGTCAGTGTACACGTGAAAACCGATGCTGTATTTTCAGGTGATGCTGCTGAAAGACAGCATGCTGATGGGAAATAAAATGGGCCAAGCAGAGATCCTTACAGGACACCAAAAAGAATTATACAAGAGCAAGAAGACAAGCCATTACAGGTGATATACTAGCTATGGTTAGGTAAATAAAAATGGAACCAGAGAACCAGGGTGCAGTGGATGTCGGTGGCGGTGCGTTTGGAGAAGGATGGTGTAGTCAACTGTGTCAAAGACTGCAGATAGGTCCAGAGGGATTGTTCACCTTTGTGACTGACAAAGGAAGTCTTTTGTGACTTTGACAAGAACCATTTTGATGCTGTGGCAGAAAAGAAGCCTTGCTTGAATCCCACCAGTCATGGAATTCCAGGAAAGATGGGCACAGATTTGAGGGGCAAAAACACATTCAAGAACTTAACACTTTAAGCATACCACCACTTAAGTGTTACAGTTAGAAAGTTTTTAGTCAAGTTTTCAAAAATCATTTCCCCTTTTGATAGATCGCACACTAACATGAGGAGGGAGATTCTCCAAACTTAGTTGCCAACTGTTTGATTGCATCCCATATTAAAAATTCCAGCATAAATGGTTTTCAAACCACAGGGCCAAGTTTGTTCTGGACTAGATTATAATAGACAGATAATTATCCAATTTTGGACACACACTTCAGCAAGGATGTGAAGCTTTAGGGGAGGTTCAGGAATGATTTATAAAAGTGTTTCTAGGGATGAGGGACTTCAGTTACAGGGATAAATCAGAGAAGTTAGGTTTGTTCTTCTTAGAGAAGGTTGAGAGGAGATTTGAAAGAAGTGTTCAACATCAAGAGGGGTCTAGGCAGAGCAGATAGAGAGCAACTGTTCCCTTTGGAGCAAGGGTGGACAAACAGAGGACACAGGTTTCAGGTGACTAGCAAAAGAACCAAAGGCGGTAGGAGAAAACATTCTTTAATGCAGTAAGTGGTTTCCTATATATTAGCTATTTTAAAAAATCTTTTGCTCTGGATCCTAACAGCTTTGAGAAGCCCTTTGTATTGAGCTTTAACAAATGCTTTTTGGAAGTTTAGGCACACAACTTCAGAATTTACTACAATTGATTTGAGTAACTTGACCCAAAAAAGCCAAGGTGGTTTATCAAGGAGTTTTCCCACTTACAATATGTTAACTGTTGTTTACTGGCTCATTATATAACTAATAATTTACATTCCTGATAATCACATTTATTATTTTACATGGAATTTAACAATGGCAGCCAGCAGAAAACAATCCAAATCCAAATGTCATTTTCATACTAACTAGTTCTGTATGTGTTCTAATAACTTTCCCATGGCACTGCAATCCAGGATAGAGCAGCTCCTGTTACTCTTGTTCATGACAGCATAAGAATCAATGTGACTTGGTCATGAGGTAATGAAGCCATTTTACTGAAGCAACGTACCATGCAAAAGAGATTAAAAATATTTGCATTTTATGCTGAAAAATACAGGCTATTTCTACCATTTGCCCTGTTTGATTTGTGGGGAGTCAGTGCACCACTTCTTACTGTTAAACAAAAGGTGTACGCCTAAAATGCTATAGAACTTGTCATCCTCTTCACACAAACAAAATGGAATAACTCTCTAAAATAAAAGAAAATACTGCAGATGCTGGAAAACTGAAAGAAAAACAAAATGATGGAAATACTCAGCAGGTCTGGCAATAAATGTAGAGACAGAAACAGAGTTAACATTGAGTCCCTATGACTCTTCTTCAGAGCTATTTTGGAATAACTTGTTCTTAGCTTGTAGACATATCCCAGGGTACAGCAGGTCAGAGATATTACAATTAAAAGACTTCTATTGTATCTTCATTCCAGCATCGTTATAATAGATTTTTAAAAACTCACTAAGGATTACATTCTAATGATTGTAATGGCATGCACTGCAGCTTTTTCTGAGTATCATATTAGAAGCCATCTACCAGCACGTAGCCTGTTACAAGCATAGATGTCAAAAAAATATTCCATGCACTATGAAATGCAGCATCACCTGTTTAAAAATGCATGCCTTTTAGAGCATGTTTTTAATACATTTTCTAGTTCTGCACGAGTATGATCTTAGAAGTCACGTGCTTAAACTTCAAACAATGATTTTCAAAGCTTTTATATATTGGTGAGGTGGGACGGGTGGGGGCAGCGGAAGCCAGTGAGCAGGGGTAAGGCCTGCAAATATTGACAAAGCCCAAGGACTCCAGAATTTCCAGCTACCTAAAATCAAAATTGTCAGCTAATTGTTACATACTTCTATGTTATTTCTGTTGATCTACCCAGGCAAAAATCAATTAATACTCAAAATACATGAATTCTCAAAACCGATCATGGCATGCTGTATGCCTAACCACACTCACATCTGATAACCTCATCGTCTCCTCTTGGACTTGCAGGTGCCAGCCCCAGTTTGAAAACCTGAAACTCAGATTGTCAGTCTTTAGTACTGCCTTCCTCATTCTTTCTTTGAAGTATTAAAACATGGCTAAGCAATGACATTCTCACTTAAGGAGCTGTTGGCTCCAGAGACGAGCACATCATAGAATCATTATAGCACAGGTGGTGGCCATTCGGCCCTTGGAATCTATGCTGGCTCTGTAGAGCAATCCAATCAGACCCATTTCCCCACAGCCTAGCAGGTTCATTCCTTCAAGTGTCCATCCAACTTTTTATTTAAAACCATTCAATGCCTCTGCTTTGACCACTCTTATCAGCAGCAAGTTCCAGGTCATTAACAATTACTGCGTAAAAAGGTTCTTCTTCTTCATCCCAGCTGACATTGTAGTATCTCTTTGCAATACTGCACTCCACAAGAACTGCACTGAAATGTTAGCCTAAGTATGTACTCAATTTTTGGAGTAGGACTTGAACCCACAATTTTTTTTACTTCAACAACTATACCACAACTTTATACAATTGAGATTCAGTAAAGAAAAAAAAACTAATTGTATATATATTTTTCTTAGCAGATATTTCTGCAGTAGTATCCAAAAGGTTGCGCTTTTATAAACTTAATTCGGTTGTGTTCATGTCTTTTCTCGAAAGAAAAGACAATCCATACAGGGCAGGCGGTGAAAGAGACACTGATACAAGTGGCTTCTGAAGGCATGCTTACTTAGAACTAGAGAATATATTGAAAACTTGCTCTAAAACATAGATATTTTTAAAGATGTAAAAAATAAAAATGTATAACAAAGGAGAGGAATAGGCCATATAGCCTCAAGTCTGCTCCATCATTGAATAAGACTGTGGCTGTTATTCAACCTTAGGCTCCACTTTCCCACCCGATTCCTCTACCAATTGATTCTTTTAATGTCCAAAACTATTGTTCTCAGCCTTGAGCTTACTCAACGACTTAGCATCCACAGCCCTTGGAGGTAGAGAGCTCTAACACTTCACAACCTTGAGTGAAAAGCTCTCTCCTTACTTCAGTCCTGAATGACAGGCCTCTAATCCTGAGACTATGCCCCCAGATCCAGGTTCTCCAGCCATGGGAAACAGTCACTCAGCATCTTAAATGTTTCAATAAAATCACCTCTCTAAATTCAAGAAAGTATAAGCCCATTTGAGTCAAGGCAACCCTCATCCTAGAAATCAATCTAGTGAATCATCGTTGCACACCCTCTTAAGACAAATATTTTCCTGAAGATAGGATTTAATGCTAAAGCAAGGCTCATTACTAGGGGGTTTGAAGAGCAACTGGATAATACAGTGAACTCTACCACAGCTGGAAAAGTAATCTTAAAAACCTTTTAGCTCTTTTGGCCAAGTATTCACAGAGTGTAGATCAATCAACTTAGAAGTTGAATTTCTGCAGGGCAACACTTAGAGAAATAAGTGTTTGTGAAATGACCCAAGACGCAGGAGATGCAGAAGGAAAACTATGGAAAATAAACAATTGTGTCTGTGGTCTGAATAATGCTTCCAGGATGTGGTATTTTTTAGTGCTCTGTTTTGCTAAAAGATGATCCCAGAATTTTTTTTACTGATATCAAAGGACAACTTTCAGGGACCTTCACGATGCACACTGATGATTTATGGGTTGTTTTTCTCATCTGTTCACAGGATGTGGGCATCACTGGCCCTTAAGGTGGTGGTGAACCACCTTCTTGAAGCGCTGCAGTCCCACATGGTGTAGGTATACCCACAATGCTGTTAAGGGAATTCCAGGATATTGACCCAGTGACAGTGAAGGAACGGCTTTATAGTTCTAGGTCAGGAAGGTGTGGGGCTTGGAGGGGAACTTGGTGGTGGTGGTGTTCCCACACATCATCTGCCTATTCTTCTAGGGGCACAGGTCACTAGTTTGGAAGATTCTGTTGAAGGAGCTTTGGGGAGTTGCTGCAGTGCATCTTGTAGATGGTACACACTGCTGCCACTGTGCATCAGTGTGGAGAAAGTGCCAATCAAGTCGGTTGCTTTGTCCTGGACGGTGTCGAGCTTCTTGAGTGCTGTGGGAGCCGCCCTCATCCAGGCAAGTGGACAGTATTCCATCACACTGCTGACTTGTGCCTTGAAATGATGGGACATTTTTGGGGAGCCAAGACATGATTTACTCTCCACATAATTCCCAGCCTCTGCCCTGCTCTTGCAGCCACAATACTTATATGGCTGGCCCAATTTAGGTTCTGGTCAATAGTAACCCCCAGGATGTTGCTAGTGGGGAATTCAGCAATGGTAATCCCACTGAATGTCAGGGGGAGATGGTTAGATTCTCCCTTGTTGAAGCTAGTCACTGCCTGGCACATGTGTGGCACCAATGTTACTTGCCACTTAAAAGCCTAAGCCTGAATGTTGTCCAGGTCCTGCTGCATTTGCAGAGAGATGCTTCAGCTTCTGAGGAGTCACAAATGAACATTTCGCAATCATCCACAAACATCACCATTTCTGACCTTATGATGGAAGGCAGATCATTGATGAAGCAGCTGAAGATGGTTGAGCTGAAGACACCACCGAGGAACTCTTTCAGCCATGTTCTGGGAATGGGATGACTGACCTCCAACAACCACAACCATCTTCCTTTCTGCTGGGTAAGGCTCCAACCAGTTGAGAGCTTTCCCCCTGATTCCCATTGACTCCAGTTTTGCTAGGGCACCTTGATGCCACACTCAGTCAAATGCTGCCTTGATGTCAAGAGCAGTCACTCTCACCTCACCACGAGTTCAGCTCTTTTGTCCATATTTGGACCAAGGCTGTAACAAGTTCAGGAGTTAAGTATCCCTGGTGGAGCCCAAACTGATTACCAGTGAGCAGGTTATTGTTGACTCAGTGCCACTTGATACCTTCCATCACTTTGCTGATGATCAAGAGTAGACTGATGGGACAGTAACTGGCCAGGTTGGATTTGTCCTGCTTTTTGTGGGCAAGACATACCTGGGCAATATTCCACATTCCTAGGTAGATACCAGTGTTGTAGCTGTACTGGGACAGCTTGGCTAGAAGCATGGCTAGTTCTGGAGCACAAGTCTTCAGTATTATTGCTGGAATATTGTCAGGGCCCATAGCCTTGCAGTATCCAATGCCTTCAGCCATTTCCTGACATCACGTGGAGTAAATCAAATTAGCTGAAGACTGGCAGCTGTGATACTGGACACCTCAGGAGGAGGCTGAGATAGATCAACCACCCAGCACCACTGGCTGAAGATGGCTGCAAATGCTTCAACCTTGTCTTTTGCACCGATGCACTAGGCTCCCCCATCGTAGAGGATGGGGAGCCTTCTGCTCCAAATAATTTTTAAAAATTATCCACCATTCATGACTGGCTGCACCGAGACTGCAGAGCTTTGATCTGCTCCATTAGTTGTGGGATCTCTTGGCTCTGTCTATTACATGCTGCTTCTGCTGTTTGGCATGCAAGTACTTGTGTGTTGTAGCTTCACAAAGTTGACAGATGTGTAGGTGTGCCTGATACTGCTCCTGGCATGCCCTCCTGCACTCTTCTTTGAACCAGGGTTGATCCCCTGGCTTGATGGTAAAGGCAGAGTATCGAACATGCTGGGCTATGAGGTTACAGATTGTGGTGGAATATAATTCTGCTGCTGCTGATAGCCCACAGCTCCTCATGAATTCCCAGTTTTGAGTTGCTAGATCTTTTTGAAATCTATCCCATTTAGCATGGTGGTAGCACTCCACAACAGGAGGTGTGGAATAATTTTAAATCAGCAATCCTATTTAGAGACTGTTACTCCCATCCAGTCAATCATAATGGGTCCTCACAGAAAGATGGTGTTATATCTAAAGAAGTGATAAAGTAATTGGGAAATTTGGTGGGTCAATTGAATTAGACATTAACACTAGACCAGGTGCTAGCTTTGATGTGTTGGAGTTAAGTATTATAATGAAACACTGAAGGCAAGAACATTTTAAGGGCAAATAAAACATTTTAAAAATTAAATCTAGAGAAATGCATACTCAAGTGACACAAACAACATGAAGCTAATCATTTTTAGCATTATTTCACATGTTCATCACCTTAAGTATGTTGCAGCTACTTTCACATTATTTGAGTGAAAACTGCAAAACATTGACCCTTAACTTAGAAGCTAAGAAAATAAAAAGGCTGTTAAAAATACGTCGGCCACTGAAACACTGGCTCTAGTGCAAGCAGTGGATATGGGATTCTATTTGTAGAATATTTTAAGTGAGATTCTGTACAATGGGCATTCCCATTGAATGTCATGTAGAAAATTGTTCATTGTTGGATAATGTACACTGAAACAGAGCAAGGAAAGGCAATGGATTAACACTGCTGGCTTGAAACAAATGCTGGAGAGAGAGAAAGAAAATGAAAGATGATAAGCTTTACCCCGTGAAAAGGGATAGTGAATAATTCAGATTATTGTAGATCAGCATGCCTGCCTCACATCAGCCATATGAAAACATGGTCAGAAAATGAGTAGATAAAAGATGAGTGCAGTTCAAAGTTAAAAAACTGAAAAACTAAATTTCAGAAAACGTTAACAAAGGTTGGAAGCGCATCCCAAATGAAGATTGGAGATCAGGGATGCTCACAAGTTTTTAAAAGCAGGATTATCTAGTATTCAGTTATCAAGTACCATATATATATATCAAGAGGGGTGAGATTTAATAGCAGTACTAAATGGTGGCCTATATTTAGTAGTCAGCAGTAAGCGAACGCTGCCAGCATTCATTATGCTTTCAGCAGCCCAGAGATTTTTGCTTGACAATTTTGTCATTGGTAATCTGATACAGTTCAGTGCCGTCTACAGGGCATCTGGGACTTGAGGGCAGGGCAAGCAAACCAACCAGATTGAAGAATCTTCACAGATACTTAGAGGCTAAGCCAGAAAGCAAAATTAAGAGAAATAAAGATGAGATTAAGAGAGAGAGAAATAAAAGAGACAAAGAAATAATTAATTTTTTTTAAAGCTTCCAACAATTAAAATCTGAAATAATGAGACTCCAGACTTGGAAAAGTTAACTTTGAGTGCCAGAAGGATTGTTTGACAGTAATTAAAGACTTAAAGCACTGTTAATAATTTACATACACCTGAATGAACCCGCCCCAACTTTTCCTGATGTGCTTAGTGCGCATCTACTGCAACTTCACAACCTTCATATATTTTAATGCTGAGTCAGTGAGATACTAGCGCAGCCAAGCGTGTGGTGGAGCAGAGTAAATCAGACCGCATCTTCCTGATTTCCACATTTTGCTGCACATGTAGTGTGTATTGATAGCCTTCCTGTTAGAAATACCACAAAACCAGCGCTGATGAAGTAGTTTAGAGAGATAAATAAAGAAAGATAATTGCTGTAAATCAGTAACAAAGTAGCCATAAGCTCAGGATTGGCACAAGTACAGAGGGGAGATGAGAAGGAATACCACACTTGTCCAGTAAAAAGGGGCAATTTAGAAGTAATCCCTCACCACACAATTATTAGGATCTTGAATACTTTATCACAAATAACTACTGAAGACGATCAATCAACAGTGTTCAATACAGAATTATACACATGAAGACAGGTATAAAGTGTAAACGGAAAGCAGCCAGTACAAACAGGAATGACTCGCCCCTGGCCTGTTCCACCATTCAATGAGATCAATCTGTAGCTCAACTTCATATAATTGCCTTTGACCCATATCCCTTAATATCTTTGATTAACAAAAATCCATCAATCATTCTCACAATTTAAAATCAACAATGATCGAGCATCCATTGCCATTTTCAAAACAGAGTTCCAAACCTCTGCTACTGTGTGGAACTGTTCCTTAATTGTCCTCGTCAAAGGTCTGGCTTTAATATTCCGAACATGCCTTAGTCCCAGGCTCCAGCAGAAATACTTTCTCTCTACTTGATCCATCTGCTGCCCTTAAAAAAAAAATCACCTCTCAACCATCTAATTCCAGGGAATACAATTCTTGTTTGTGTAATGTCTCAATTTAACCCATTGTGTCCAGGTATTATACAGGTAAATCTGCACTCCAAAGTCAATATATCCTTCTTAATGTGTGGTGCCCAAACAGCTCAGTGTATTCCAGGTATCACCTAACCAGGGTTTTGTATAGCTGAAGCATGACTTCTATTCCCTTGTATTTTAGTCCTCAAGATATAAAAAGTCAGCATTCCATTAACCCTTTATGATTATTTTCAGCACCTGTTCATGTTAATGATCCATGTATATGGGCTCTCTGTCTCTTTGGACCTCCACACCTTCTAGCCTTTCATTTAGAAAGCATCCTGTTTATCCTTTTTGGCTCCAAAGTAGATGACTTCATTTGTGTACATAACCCTCATTTTTGCCCATTCACTTATCAGTATCTCTTTGTAATTTTATTTTTCCATCAACATTGCTTAAAATGGTGCCCATCTTTGGGTTATTGGCAACTTGGGTATGTGGCTTTCTATCCCATCATCTAAGTCATTAATAAATACAGTGAATAGTACAGTGAACAGACCGTTACAGGACACCACTATTCACATCCTGACAATTAAATTAGGGATAATGGACAGGTACTTTATTTCCTGCCACTCAGCATTATTCAAACCAGGTCAATAACTTGCCTTCAATTCTTTAAACAAACAGTCTCTTAACAGACATTATATAGACTTAAAGAAGGCATTTGATACGTAACATCCACAGACATTCCCTAACCAGTAGATTAGTCACTTCTTCAAAAAAATTCATCGGGTTCGTCAGGCATGACCTATTCTTTACACATCCAGCTGGCTCTCTCTGATCAGTCATGTTATCCTTAATTATGGACTTGATTAATTTTGCAATAACAGATGATGGGTTAATTGGTGTAAAATTCTCTAGCTTTCCACACTCACCTTTCTTTAGCAGCAGAATGATGTGCAATTTTCCAGTCTACAGGAACAGCTCCTGATTCTAGTGAACTTTGGAAGATCATAGTTAGGGTATCAACAATTTTCTCACCTATTTCCCTTAAAACACTGGGATGGAACCCATCTTGTCCTTTTTAGTGCCAGTATTTTCTTCATTACTGTTTTTTGTTTACATTAATTTTGATGAGTCCTATCCCTGCTTCAATATTAGTTTCCTCAAGATGTCTAGATACTGACCTCCTCCTCGGCCATGAATAATTACTTTGTTATGTTCACCCTTTCCTTATTATTAACAATATCAACTTAAGGATCCCACATTTCTCCTGACCACTTTTTCCTAACACAATTATAAAGACTTGATTTTGATGCGCCTTGCAAGTTTCTTTTCATACTCCCTTTTTTGTAACTTTTACTATCACCTTTTTGCTGTTCTTTGTAGCTTTCCCTTTAATGAGGTTTTGAGCTATATTTTGCATTTTTGTGCACGTTAGCTTTTAGTTTTATGATACGCACTTACTGGTTCTATGACAGTTTCAAAAGACTATCCTGAACATTCATTACCTTTCTGGAATGTGCTAATCTACTTAGTCAAATATATACAATAGTTAATAGCCCCCATTAAAATCACAGTTTTTACTACATGCTTGCCTAATCTCTGCATTTATACGATCTACCATTTCAAGGTTGCTACCAGCGGGTCTACACACATCTCTGCCTAGTCTTAAATCCTTTTCCATTTCCTAATTTCACTCATAAGTCACGAACAAGGATTTAACATCCACAAAGTGTCTTTTTGTATTCAGAAATTTCTATGACCTTAAAGTTTGCTTCCTGATGACTTCAGTATTCACCAGATCACAGAACATTGCAGAACACAGGTCAAGTACTATATCTTACAAAATAATTCAACATGCAAAAGCATAGAAATCACCCTTTAACCAGGCCATCTTCAATGCCCAAAATAGAATTTTTTTGCACACTGTATTCCATTATATTCCAGTGTCAGCTCTGGCTCAGTTGTCAGCATTCTTGTCTCTGAATCATAAGGTTCCAGGTTCAATTCCCACTCCAGGTCTTACGCTCTTGTGCAGTACTGAGGTCGCGTTAGAGGTGCCTTCTTTTGGGTGAGATGTTAAACCGAGACTCCATCTGCCTGCTCAGGTGGATGCAAAGAATCCCACCTCACCATTTCAAAGAAGAGAAGTTATCCCCAGTGTCCTGGCCAATACTTCTCCCCCAATCAAGATTGCTAAAAAGTATTATCTGGTCATTATCGCATGTTGTGGGAATTTGCTGTGTAAAGATTGGCTGCCACATTCCTTACATTACAGTGACTATACTTCAAAAAGTGCTTCATTATACCAAAGTGTTTTACAGCCATCGGTGATCATGAAAAGCACTGTATAAATACAACTTTCTTTCTTTTCACTAATCCAAGGAATGTGGTGTAACTCATTTTTGACCCCCCACAGCTAGTGGTTCGGCTAAAAATTGCTTTCTGCTAAAACATCAATTGATTCTATCTCAGCAATAAGCCTAATTTGTTACTTTAAAATAAAATCAGTTTCACATACATACCGCATTACCTCGTCTTAAAAGCAATTTTCTTAAATGTCATATGCTAACTTCTTACAAAAATAATGGTGATATATTTGAAAACAAAGACTGAAATTAGTTAAGGGTTATTGTAAGGTAAAACTGTAAGTGATAATGTCTGTGCTTTTCTAGAAGTAGTAACTCAAACTTAATTCTGAACTAAGCATCAGATTATACCAAATTGTCTTCAATTTCCAATCGAGACATGATATACAAATCAAATGCAAAGACATCCTTCGCAGTTATTACTCAGTAACTCAGTTTGATTTTACTTGGTAACATGTAAAGTCTTGGCGATAACATTTAGGTCATGTTTATATCAGACTTTACATTTGATAAAAGGTATAATTACTGTGATCCATTGCTTAGTAAAGTAAATCCAGCAAGGTAGCTGGCTAGGACAAGAAACATTTGGTAGACTGATCCTACAGAATAATTTATACTTATTTTAAAATTGACAAAACACAACCCGCAGCAAATTATTGAGGCAATTTAGGAGGTATTGTGAGTGCAAAAGCAGTTTCACTTCATCCTGACACTGCAACTATAGTGTTAATACAGTCTCAATTCAGAATTTCAAAAGGAGGATGGGAATTACATACTAAGATAAAAGCAAAATACTGTGGGTGCTGGAAATCTGAAACAAAAACAAAAATTGCTGGAAAAACTCAGCAGGTCTGACAGCATCTGTGGAGAGGAAGACAGTTGTTTCGAATCCGTATGACTCCATCAGAACTAAAGAGAAATAGAAATGTGGTGAAATATAAGCTGTTCAAGGGGGGTTGGACAGGTGAAGCTGGATAGAGGGCCAGTGATAGGTGGAGGCAAAGGAGAGATTGCCAAAGATGTCATAAACAAAAGATCAAAGAGGTGTTGGCAGTGGTGATATTAGCTAAAGGATGTACTAATGGTGACATTAAGGGTAGAAAGCAGGATGAGCAAGTGACAGATGGCCCTAGTGGGGTGGGGGGAGGGGATCAAAATAGGCTAAAAGGTGGAGATAAAACAATGGATGGAAATAAATTTTAAAAATAATAATACAAATAGGTGGGAAAAGAAAAACATATAAAAATTACAATTATTAGAAAAAAGGGGATCAAAAAGAGGTGAGGATGGAGGAGAGAGTTCATGATCTGAAGTTGTTGAACTCAATGTTAAGTCTGGAAGGCTGTAAAGTGCCTAAATCTGAAGATAAGGTGCTGTTCCTCCAGTCTGCGTTGAGCTTCACTGGAACATTGCAGCAGGCCAAGGACAGACATGTGGGCATGAGAGCAGGGTGGTGTGTTGAAATGGCAAACTATAGGAAGCATGACCTCCTTCATCCTTTAGCTAATATCACCAGCGTCAACATCCTTTTGACCTTTTGTTTATGACATCTTTAGCAATCTCTCCATTGCCTCCACCTATCACTGGCCCCCTATTCAGTTTCAGCTGTCCAGCCCCCCTTAAATAGCTTATATTTCACCACACTTCTATTTCTCTTTAGTTCTGATGAAGAATCATTCGGATTCGAAACATTAACTGTCTCCCTCTCCACAGATGCTGTCAGACCTGCTGAATTTGTCCAGCAATTTTTGTTTTTGTTGGGAATTACATACGTTTAGCATCAGTGTGAATTAGAAAACACTTTACACTGCCACTAAATACATTGGGTAAACGCATTGATTATATTCAATCTTCTCAAACTCCAGTTTATGAAATCTTGTGCATTACATCAGGTGCACTATTCCCACATGCAAAAACTCCCTATCCTCTTATTCTAATAAACTGCATCTTGTGTTAAATGCTCAAAAGAACATTACTTTCCATCCAAGCTATATTAACTTATTTCCAAGAAGAAAGATTTTTTCTTCATACTTAGTCATAATCCTTTTGCTAGTTTTCCCAAATAACCATATACATCATTTTTCAGCTTTATTCCTATAATTCAAAACTTCAACCTTTTTTGACAGGAAACTGGCCACTCCAACAAGGTGTCTGAATTGTGACATGTAGATACTTGGGAGGAAAGAAATGTTCCCCTGCTCTTGTTTGAGGCATCAGTTCATAATTACTTAGGTTTACAAAGAATATTATTACAAGCTTGACACCCTTAACAGCTATGCAATAAAATTTTCACAAGTCGTTTAGGGAAATAGGTCTGGTTCCCAAAACTGGCTCATATAATGCTTTACATATTATAAAAGTGCTCGTAAGATGAGCTAAAAAAATACCGCTAAGTTCCTACTGTTTGCATCTTTCACAGACCCAAAGACAAAGCTATAAGCTACACTATAATCGGAATTAAGGTGAGCTCATTATCCGATGGCAATTCACCCTTTCATCTCTGTACTACAATTAATTGATTTCTTTCTCTCCATTTTATTGGTACTGTTATGGTCTGTGGATTTCTCCCTCTGGAGCACGAAACACGTGTTCTTCCTTTCTCCCTGCATCCTGCAATGTTGACATTTTCTATATTTTGGTTCTAGGATGACACTGTCAAATTCACATTTATTGCCTCTCACCAGTTACCGTGAAGTAGTGATGGTATGCCTTCTCTTAGCCGAAGACCCTGTGACAGTGGTATCCCCACTCGCAACCTTACCACAGAGTCTCCAATTCCAACTTGCCCCTTCTTGACTTCAAAACTGTGATAAGTTTAACTTGTCCTTCCCTCTTCTTATAACCTTTAGACTTTTACAGACACAAGTTTAGCATCACCTAATTATTACTATCTGAGTCACTCATTCTCATCAGCACTAGATTCCCACCTAGCCTTGTATCATCATTTAGTCTCGGATCCCTTCATCTAAGTCAATAACATAGATTGTAAATAGCTGAAGACCCAGCACTGATCCTTGTGGCAGTTCATTAGTTACAGCTTGTCAAATGAAAATGCCCTGTATATCCCTACATTCTACTTCCTGTCTGCTGGCTAATCCTCCATCCACGTTGATATATTATCTCCAACTTCATGAGCTCTTATCTTGTGCATCAACCTTTCACGTGACACCTTACCGAATGCCTTTTGGAATATATTACGTCAACTGGTTTCCCCTTTATCGGCCTTGCTACATCCTCAAAAAGCTCAAACAAATTTGTCAACCACAATTTCCTTTTGTAAAGCCATGTTGACTTTATCTTATCATACTGTGATTTACTTGTTAAGACTTCCTTAATAATAGATTCCAGCATCTTTCTGATGACCTAATATCAGGCTAACTAGCCTGTAGTTAGCATTCTCAGCTGACGCACCAGTTGGGCAATAAAGGTGGCCTCATCACTCCTGGGTCAGGGAAGGAGAATGGAGAAGCAGCAAAGCAAAAAAGTAAGGCTTCTACTTCTGAAAACTTTCCAGTGAGGTTTGTCTGAAATTGTGTGTTGCTGTGAAGGAAGGATGGGATCAGATTCAGCTATGTTGCCCTTTTATTCTGAAGGGCACTTAAGCTTATTAAATGGAAAAACAGATCACAACCTTAACTTTTGAAGTCAGAAGGAAAGGTCCTAATAAAATTTTGATTTTTTTTCTTCAACATACTCAGCTCATTTCCAAGCAACACAATCTGTAAGGGCAAACTTCCAATCAATTGTACATGGTTAGCTAACTGTCATCCACCTATAGTTGTTAATACTGGAGTAAAAGGGCATGGATGCAACAAATTACTTCAGTTAGCAATGAAACCTATAAAACATCATTCTAGGTTTCAACTTGGAGACAAAAGTAAAATTATAACTAGTTAAGAATCTATATTAACAGTTTTAAAATTAGTCTCCCAACCTACTTGCACACAGATTGATAATTTGTTTCCTTTGTATCATAAACTACAATGCTGATATCGGAAAGAAAATATTTACAAAACATAAGGAAAGGAGAAGCAGGCCAAAATCCAATCATAAATTCAGTTAGAAGAATACTTTTACATTATCCCAGACATGGGAATATTCCATTTTCCACTACCAATGCAGATTTTAATGGAAACAGGTTAAGAATATGAACTTTAGGTGCTTGTACATTTTGCAGGTTAGAGTAAAAGTAAGAGGAATGGAACACTGAGCCATGTGAAAGCATTTAGGAAGGGTAATCAAACAATTGGGAGAAAAGATTAATTTGGTAAAGATTTTAACAGGCAAGAGAAGTAGTGAAGTGGAAGGGTTTAATGAAAATTAAGTTAAATATTATGGGTGCAGCATATTACCTGCACATGAGATAAAGGAAGCAAAAGGCTAGAATCGATAAAACAAAGGGTGAGAGGGAAAACAAGTCAGGAAAAAGTTGCAGGATGAATCGACTGAAACCACAAAGATATATAAATTTAATGCAATGGGTCTGGAATTCACTGCCTAAGTTGGTGGTTGAGGTTGAAATGTTCAACTCATTTAAGAGGTACCAGGATCTGCATCTAAAGACCTGTAACCTGCAAGGCTATGGACCAGATTAGTTTGTCTTTTTTTAGGCCGGTGCAGACATGTTGAGCTGAATGGCCTCTATTGCATTGTAACTTTCCTATGGGTGGTTGGAAGCCAATGTAGTTCTACAAGAACTCGCCTGATGGATGAGCTGGGCTTGGTAAAGGACTACAAAGGAGGTAGGTGGTGCCATAGTAGTAACGCCACCGGACTAGTAATTCAGAGTTAATGCTCTGGGGACATGGGCTCAAATCCCAAATGGGCAGCTGGTGGGATTTAAATACAATTAATAAATCTGGAATATAAAGCTAGTCTGAGTAATGGTGACCATGACAACTATCATTGATTGCTGTAAAAACCCATCTGATCCACCAATGCCCTTCAGGGAAGAAAATCTGCCATCCTTATGTGGTCTGGCCTACATTTGACTCCAGACCCACAGCACTGTGTTTGACTCTTAAATGCCCTCTGAAATGGCCCATCAAGCTACTTAGTTCATGGATACCAAATGCTATCCTTGCCAGCAACACCCACACCTCATGAAAGCAATTTGCACAAGTTAGACTTTATGGAGGATAGACAAAATGCAGCCAATGATGAGCACATTGGAATAGAGTTTAGGGGTTGCAAAAGACAAAGGGTTCAGCAACATACAAATGGAAACAGGTAACTTTTATGAGGCAGATAACTATTCTTGACAGTCAATAGGATGTGGGACTTCAGCTCAATTCACAGTTACAAAAGAAAAAGATTTGACATGTTTTGTTCAATACGAGTGGCCTAGGAGGTAGATGAGTCAGTAGCTAGCACCAAGAGTGATGGTTTCAGCAATGACAAACAGGAAAAATTATTCAAAGTTACTTACAAACATGCACTTTAAAAACATTAAATGCGAAACCTCGCAAAGCACTTTAGATGCAAAAAATGACCAAATATGCCATGCAAAAATGGTGGCATAATGAAATGCTAAGCAAATACACTGTGAAGATATAGAGCATCTAGAGTGCAAAAATATACCTGTAAAGCCAGACTTCTTGTAAATATTTCCACAATTCTGCTAGCCAGACTATAATTAAACTTATTTTTTAACCCCCACCCTTTTTTTTGATGTTAACTGATTAAAGGATGACAACATTCTCCTCCTGTTGCAAATTGTCCATCTTCTAAGAAAAATAACTAACCTCTCTAGTCCAAAACACTTGGGACTAAATCATTTCTGGATTTTGCAATTTATTGGATTATAGAATGGCATTGGAATGCCTAATCACAAGTGTATGAACCAGAAAGCACTGCAGATATAAATATTTACCTGAAGCATAAAAGTGATAAGACATAAAAGCAGTAATAAAAATTGTCTTACTGATCCAAATACCGTATCTTCCATGTTACTGCTAAAACGATGCCGTGAGTTGCTTGGGTCTGCTCAAAATATTTCCAGATAATTGGCATTTCCAAATAACAGATTTTTGGACTGGAGAGATTACAGTGTATTTCATTTCAACCTAACAATGGCATTTTGATGGAATAATACCTGCTTTCTAGGATAAATCATTAAAGTAAGGTTTTGCTGGCCAAATACAGAACAATGCCAGCATTATTCTACTTACTACTAATTGTTACTTTGTGTATTTCAATTGGTTTTCAAGGACACTTAGACAAATTTAAAAAGCTCAAGAACAGTTTTACCATTAGGTTTCTCAATAAATTTAAGAACGGCTCTGCATAGATTTGTCAGACCAACTACTAAACACTAACATTAAAAATAAATAAATTTCATTGTAGAAATGAAAACATAGCACCTACAAGAATACAACAGAGTATCAACAGTGCCAATTCTTATGGATCCAACATTAACAGACTGGAAACAAGAATTTATACAACCCTGCATTCCTGGAGGCATTTGAAAGAGCCAAACTGAATACATAAAACCCAATGTTTAAGAGTTGAAAATGTTCACAGACATTTGTATATTTATTTCTGATCTTTATACGATGCAATTCCTTGTGATCTAGGTTTCGAATTTTACCAAACCTATGTAACCTGAATGGAGGTGTTTTTAGTTTATAGCTACACAGCATCAAGACAACAGATCAGCATGTACAAAGTGCTGACAGTTAAAGGCTCCATCATTTGGTAAATACTGACCTGAGAAAATTCACGGTTACAAATATCTTTCAATCCCAACACTCTTAACTGTATTAAAAGACGGATAAAGTACATGTATGTGTACATGTGTTTGTTAGTCATCACCTTGCATGCTTTGAACTGATAGAGGAAGCTTTGCAATGCTGTGTTTGGAACATCCTCATTTGATCTCAAGTTTATCAGGGAAAAGGAGTACTGCCCACAATTCATGGCACCCATTCATGGAGTTGGAAAAGAATCACTTCTACATAAAAACAAAACACTGGAAAAATTAGGAGGTCTGCCAGCCTATTGGAGTGAGAAACAGAGTTAGTTTTTCCAAATCCAATTTGACTCTTATTGATTCTGAAGTGTCATGCCGGACTGAATGTTAACTGTTTCTCTCTCCACAGATGCTGCCAGACCTGCTGAGTTTTTCTAGCACTTTGTTTTTATTTCAGATTTCCAGAATTTACAGTATTTTGCTTTTAATCATTTCTACATGTCTATTTCTGCGATGGCTGCAGAAATCAGTCCCATCAGCAAGCATCACAATCTTCGCATGCTAGATGGGCTCTACAAGAACCACCAAGCTCATTCAAAAGGCCACACAAGAACTGGAAAAATCTGTCCAATGAGGCCGGCATCTAAAACTTGTGACTGGGAACCCAGTAATGTGCCGCTACAATTCTAGTTCAACCCTATTTCAAGCCCAAGGGAAACTACATTGCTCAAAGAGGTTGTAGGAAGAACCATACATCCGACAGAAATTGTGCATTTTCTCCCTACACATGGAACTTATAGCAATTATAATTTGCCCTACTGCCAAAATATACATAAAAACGCAAGTGCCATACTACGCAACTCGCACCTACTATTGCTAGAGCAAAAGTGCTTTAAGCAAGGGCTTCCAAATTGTGCATCACGACCCCCAGTGGGGTTGCGACACAAGATTTTGGGGTTGTGAGCTCAGAGGCTGCCATGGAGCTTGGACTGAATCCCAAGGCCCCTTTAAATCCTTGGGGCTTTTTTCCCTATTAGCATGGCTTAACAGACAGATCTTTGAGGACCAATTGGTGCCGTAAAAAACACCCATTAAAAGGTAGGTGTTAGTTTTCAAAACCCTGCAGTTTAAACAATTCTCAACATGCTGAACTTCTCTCCCACACTACCACTCGGGAGCTAAACCCCCTCCGTGCTGTTAAACCGACCCCCACTCCGCTCAGGAGCTACCACTAACCCCCTGCCCTGCCCCATCCCCTTGCCCCAGGGCCACACAAAGTCTGAGACATTAAAATGGGGTCACATCAGGAAAAGGTTTTGGAAGCACTGGCTTAACTCCATACTAGAGAAGTAATTAATAAGTAGGATGGTGAAAGTGGATTTTTCATAGACAATTACATCTTCTTAAGGTGGTAAATTAAAGAACTTTTAAAGATTTGACATTTTGTCCACAAGACAAAAAACAGATGCTGCTTTCTAAATTCTAAAATGGGCTCATGGCAGAAGGAACATGTCTACACAATAATCACCAGACATTGGACATCTGTTTCATTAGGAAAACAAATACTATAACTTTAGGAAAGAAATCTAATTAAGTAATACAGGTTTCTTCATGCTCACTTGAAATAATGATATCTATTAGGCTGATTTTTTGGAAGGTTTAAATAGGATTTCCTTTAAGCTTAAATTGCACTGCAATAAGAAATTGAAGTTTCTTACTTTATGCAATGGCTGATCAGAATCTGGACTGAATCATGTGTAAAATACGTGTTCTAGAAAACATCTCACCCATCTAATTATGGTTATGAGGTCTTCAGTATTTGGCCAATATGGTGCAAAAATGGAAGGAACCCAAGCTTTTATGGCAACGTTTCTTTGCAAATTTTAACACCCGTAATTTTAATATAATTCTTTCCAAACCCAAGGAAGTGATTTTTTTTTTACAAAGCCAATTACTGTCCGTTTTGAGCGCTGAACAGACTGCAGCACAATTCATTTTTTTTCCAAAGCGACGAAACAAAAACTAGCCTTACTGCGTTTAACCCGAAATCAATTTTAAATGAACATTCTATCTTTTTACTTTTAAAAGTAAAAAGATAAAATGTTAATTCATTTAAAATTGGACTCATTTTAATCCATGATTTAATAACCGTGACATAAGGGGCATTTCAGGGCAAAGCACTGAAGGTTTAAAAATTGTCTATCAGGGTAATGCAGAAACTTCAAATACGTTAACCAGCATCATCACCTCACCCCCAAATTTCTTCATATCGGGGGAAAAATGTTTTACGGGATGACAACATTATTAACATGAAGTGGGCGACGCACGGTCTTGTTTTCATAAACCCGGATCAAAAAGAAAGCATGTTATAAACTCAGGTAATGGGTAGTTTCCCAGGTTGACAAGTGTTACGCTGAAGCGTTTCGTCGAAAGAAGCGATCTGCCCGATCTCAATCCTATACGTTATTGGCAGCGGCTTTATCCGTTTATTCCTTACACTTCTATCCACCGATGAACACTTACATTCAACCATCTTCGAAACCATAGACATGTTTATGGCATTGGCCAGATTAACAGATGGACAGATAAAACAGTAACACCGGTTACAAGAACAAAACGTATCCCTTAAATACTTGCTCATATTCAGTGCTTATGATTTAAATAGTGAAAGGTCTGGTTTGAGGTTTACTGTAGTAATTTACCAAGCCAGTGGGCATGGAGCTTCAAACAACCCCAAAACCCCTCCCCAAATGAATGAAATAAGAGGCAGCACTAAGAGTGAAGACCTATTTGACAAGCGTACAGGCGATAATTTAAGCACCTTACCTGAAGCTCACACCAGGCGACCTCCAGCCATGTCTCCGTATCCAAACCCTTGTAGACAGTTTTGAACGAGCCTCTTCCAAGTTCAATATCAAACTTGAGAAATCTGCCGTCGGTTGAAGTGGCGACCGCTTTCATCTCAGCTTCTTCCTCGTTGTCCTCACTCTTGGACTTGGAGAGGTCTTTGGAGCTATCCGCCGGCTCTTTGGATGCGCTCTCGCCCGCTTTGCCTTCCTTGTCTTCATCGGCGCTGACACTCTCGGTGGCGCTGCCTTTCTTCCCGGCTTGGCTCTCGGTGCTGGAGCCTTCGGCGGCCGCTTCGCCTTGCAAAGCTCTCACCGCCGCGCTCTGCGGCTCCGGCTCAGCCCCGTTCTGCAGCAGCCGGCTTGGCCTGTCGGCCGGCGCCGGCGGCGGCACCGACAGCGGCACGATCCGCCTGACGAACCTGTGAGGGTGACGCGGGTAATCCTGGACGAGAGGATTCGGGCCGGGGGCCGCTGTCCTCCTCCTCCTCATCATCACTGCAGCAGAGTCCATGTTGCTGTTGCTGCTGCTGCAGCCGCCGGTGGGAGCTGCAGCCTCCTCCTCCTCCTCCTCCTGTCCACCATCACCGCACTCGGGGCCATTCCCAGTGCCGACCGCAGACACCACACCGCCGGCGGCCGCGGCGTCGTCTCCCCCAGCGCCGGTGTTGTCACTCACTGCGGCGGCGGTTATCTCCGTCAGCCCCGGCTTCCCACTCACACCCTCCCGAGGCTCCATTTAAATTATGGCCAGAGACAAAAAAAAAACAAAAATGACCAAATTTAACGGGGAGATACGCCGGGGATGGGAGCCGACACGATGCCTCGCTGCAAAGAGCGCAGCCCCGACTGACGCAGCTCTCTCTCTTAACCACCCACCCCCCCCAACCCCCCTCCCCAGCCACAACCACCCCCACCACCGGCACAAACTCCCCCCTCTTCTGCCCCCCCGCCCAAAAGACACCTTCGCACAACAGCCCCGAAGCTGCAACTTTATCCATTCAGAGAAACAGCTAAGCCGCCAGCCCCGTGTCGTCATGAGCGCTCCAACATGCCCGCGCTCTCCCGCTCGCTCCAGCCCCTCGTTCCGGGCGCACGCCCACCGCGCCCTGACGTCAGCAGCACGCTCGCGCGTCAATGCGCGCGGCCACCTGGAGCCGCGTGAGCTGCAGCGCAGGCTTGCTTTCAGGTGGGTTCGACCCCCCATATTACTGCTTTATTGAGATCTCTATTCTCTCCCTCTCATAGCAATCAAACCCTACTTGACAGAGATCACTGTTATTGCCCGAAACAGACGTTTGGCTATTTTTTAATAACCCAATAAATTTGACACTACGTTGTCCCAGCGTCACCAGCCGAAACATAGTTCCACAAATGTCCTTTCTTAAGGAGGCTACATTAACATGATTTAGATGTAAAGTGCCATCATAAAGAGATCTAGAATTCTTCATCGCAATAGCGTTGTTTGTGTCAGCTGGACAGTCAATACCCTGCGGTACATGTCAAAAGAAAAACAAGATGTGTAACCTGCAGAGAATACATTTGTAATTTTCTGTTTGAGAAATATACCCATTGCATAATACCTATCACAATACGTCATATCTTCAAATCTTTTAGCAGGAACATCTTTGTAACTTTTCATTTATGTCACACTGAGCTGAACTATGGATTATAAACATTCATATTTTCACAGTCACACTCGAAAAACAACTGGTAGTAAAAGCTCATCCACAATCACTTAAACATAATTCTTGCAATGTCACTTGCAGTTTTTTAAAAATCTATATCTAATGCGCAAGCAACAGTTGATATTTAATATAAAGGCAAAATATTGCGGACGCTGGAAATCAGAAACAAAAAATTGCTGGAAAAACTCAGCAGATCTGATAGCATCTGTGGGGAGAAAGGCAAAGTTAACGTTTCGAGTCCGTATGATTAGATGTTAACTCTGTCTTTCTCTCCACAGTTGCTGTCAGACCTGCTGAGTTGATATTTAATGATGCATTACTGCTAGTCCTAATGGGAAGACTGAGGCGTGAGGGACACAAACAACCAGGACAAGAGAGGCAATGTGTATCAGAGTTGCATCTGGTATAATGCTCAAACTTTTCAGCATGTTTATTAATGCAGTATATTAAAATTAAAATCTTATATAAGCTTCTGATTTTTCTTCTCTCCATTTCTGCTGAGATTCCACAAGCATCAGGGCTTTCCATTATTTTGTCCAAATCTTCGGTCTTCAGATCTGTGGACCAATTTTCCAGGTTCATATTACAGGGAGTCTCATCCATAAGTCACACATATTGGGAAATTCTGCTGTCACCGTCCTCCCAACTCTCGATTTCTCATTCATTTGTTACAATGGTTGGAAAATTGTAGCTGGTACCTACCGACAGTACCAAGAAGTGGAAAATTACCTTGAGTGAATCTTAGCAGGCTATTTGACAGTGAAAGCAGCAAAGACTGCCAATTCTGTCATCTGCTGTACATTCAGCAATGGCCAAAAACTTGCAATTAGCCAATCCAGGGTTTTTGTGTTCTCCTCAACTCAAGGGTAGTAACATCAATTGCAGCCTCCCTATTGTGATATTCATTGAGATAAATTAATTCAACACATACCTGGGTTTTCCCTGTTCTAGCATCTTTAATTGCTCATAGTTTGGAAACTTGTAAGTGTGAAATGTTAAGGAAAGACAAGAATTCAGTGTGAGGTTTTACAGAAATACCAGAAATGATTAAGAACTTGAACTTGATTACAAGAAAAATTGTAATCTTGTAAGAGATGGGCAAGTTAAAAGAGTGGATTGTGCTCAAGGTGGGCAAAAAAGTATTTAGAGTACTAAAATAGATTGAAACAGTTGATTCAGGAGAACAAGAAATGATAAATTTGTTTTAGAAAGGTTAGTCACAGCCTTAGTGCAAGTATTTCTGACTGAATAGTGACCATTCCATAGTAATTTGTGAAATTGAGTTCAATAAATTGGTAATTTGAACACTGGCGCTAGATAAGATAAATGTGTCAGACGAACAGTCTGACAATTTAGAGGAAATGGAGGCATCAAAAGAGTTGGTGATGAGGTAGAACTGGGTACCATCAGTGTACATGTGGAATTGAGGTAACCATGTAGGAACAGAAAGAGAAGCCATTGCAGGTGATTCTCTAGCTATGATTAGATAGATATGAATGGAATCAGGTGAATGCAATCCCAACCAGCTGGATGTTGGTGGACAGTTAGAGATCTAACTGGTTTTAAAAAAGTAAAGAGAAAGAGTGGGAAAGGTGGTCGGGGGTGGAGGGGCATGTGGAAAGAACAAAAGGGAAGGTCCATGATAGAGTTGAAAGCAGGGAAGATTAAATGGCGAGAGGGATTATGGTGGAAGGCAAAAAGGAAATGGTGATGGGACAAGTAAAGAAACAATTAATGAGTCTAGAGGAGAATAGTAGAATCATCACTAACAGCCTTTGTCCATAAACAAGAAAAAGGGGGACTCTGGTTATGATCTGAAATTATTGAACTTAATGTTGAATCCAGAAGATTGCAAAGTGCCAAATCAAAATTGAGATAATGTTCTTCAAGCTTCATGTCCAAACTCTGAAACCAAGGAGGCATGGATGGAAGTGGCTGAGGAAGTGAGCAGCAGGATTGTGATCCCTTGAACCTGGAGGCAGCACCGCAAGAGATTCAAGGAACACAGAAGGGCAGGAAAGGTGAGTGGAATATCACTTTCTAGTACCAATCCCCACACTCTGACATTCCCAGCATTCTCCTGTATAACACTGCTCAGCAGCTCCACTCACTCCTCTCACTCCCAGCAACTTCTCACAACCCCAACTGAACAGCCAACACTCACACACAGACTCACCCTCAACTTTGTGCCATCTAACAACCCCCACACATGTCCTTCTGTTCTCTTGATATAATCCATTTCTCACATACAAAACTCTTGCTTCCTCTCCTTGCAGGAGAAGAAAGCGCAGAACTCCAGAAAGATGCGGAGAACTGGAGGGGGCCTCCAGTAACAGCCCCTGGCACTATTTGCCATCTGATGCACTGGGAAGTGGATATTTTTCCAGGAGGCTGCAGATGTCATTCCAGCAAGCTGTGAAAGTTTGAGCCTCCCAAGACACTGATGCTCACATGTGTCAAGAGAGCTGATCAGCTGCCTGTGCTGGGGATCTCGCTTCCTGTATCCAACCCTCTTGTCCTGTAGAGCAACATATGGCTGAGGCTATGGCTGGTTCTGACACCTTTGTTGCTCCTGCTCCTTCTCTTGTTCCTCATCAGGTGTGCAAGGTAGAGCTCCTTAAGTTGCTCCCATGCTGTGGTGAAGGCTGACAGCAGGGACATGCAGATCAAGATAAGTAAAGTCTGAGAGAAATGAATTGACTTCTAAGAAGCTGGGAATAACCTGTGAAGCAGTAAAAGCACACTCTCAGAAGAAGTGGTATGAACACCAGTCTCTCACTTAGGCAGAGCTGCAGCCTATCAGTTTCATTGTTTGAAGGCTTCTCAGCCTGTAACTTTCATAAAGAAGTACACCCCATTGTGCTCTCACTGGCAATTTCCACACAGCTTGGGAAATGGCTGTAAAATCCAGAATTCTGGGTCATTTCCTGAGTTAATTGCCAGTTTGAAGATTTTATTTTCTTACCTGATAACTCTCAGGGAGTTTCCGGCTCACCTTGCAAACCCACATGGGTTAAACCCAAAAGTGGATAGGATCAAGTTGGTTCCAAACTTGTCACCACTTTTCAGGGCTATAACCTGCCACCCTCCTGCACCCAAATCTGCCAACACTTGGCAGTTAAAAGTTGGCCCCAAGTCCTGCTCACCCATCATGCCCATGTTAGCTGATTTACATTGGCTCCCAATTGAGCAATGCCAGGATTTTAAGATTCTCATACTCCTTTCAAATTTCTCGATGGTGTCGCCCTTCTATCCGTGTAATTTCCTGCAGTCCATAACTCTCCAGGATATCCGTGCTCCTCTAATTCCAGCCCCTTGAGCATCCCGATTTTAATTGGTCCACGGTTAGTGGTCCATGCCTTCAGCTGCCTGAGCCCTACATTCTAGAATTCTCTTCCTGAATTTTTCCTCCTCTCTACCTTACTTCTCTCCTTAAGATGCTACTTAAAAACCTACCTCTTTGGCCAAGATTTTAGTCATCTGCCCTAACGTCTCCTTATGTAGCTAGATGTCAGATTTTGTTTCATAATGCCCCTATGAAATGCCTTGGGATATTTTCCAATGTGAAATACACTATATAATTACAAGTTGAAATAAAAACAGAAAATACTGGAAAATCTCAACACGTCTGTCAGCATCTGTGGAGAGATAAACAGAGCTCTGAAGAAGTCATACGGACTCGAAATATTAACTCTATTTCTCTCTCCACAGATGCTGCCAGAACTGCTGAGATTTTCCAGCATTTGCTGTTTTTATTTCAGATTTCCAGCATCCACAGTATTTTGCTATTGTATACAATTACAAGTTGTTGTTATTGTTTTCCCAGTTCTGACAAAAGGTCAATGACCCGAAGCACTGATTCTGTTTCTCCCTCTACAGATGCTGCCAAGACTGCTGAGTATTTCTGTCATTTTCTGTCTTCAGTTCAGATTTTTGCTTCTGTACCTGAACTAGAACACATTGCCGAAACATTTGTGAAATAGGAAAATTAATGAATACCCCCTGACAAGCATATATTTCTCAGGGTTATAATTATAACCCATGTTTTATAAGATTTAAGACAAATCACCTATTTTCCAATCTTCTCTTCCCAAAGAAGCATATTTCTCCAGAATTTCCTGCAGTAATGCATCCAATGACATCTGCTGTTGGTTTTTGCCTGTGGAATTGCTGAACGTGTGAACTGATGAAGGCACAGAGAGGGAAACAGAACATTTGGGACCTGAGTGAATAGGCGAACCAACAGGGTATTTCATTAACTAATGTGATTTAATAATTAGGAAATAAATAGCAGAAGGACTGAGAAGAAGGATGAGAAGAAGGATGAATTAAAGGAGGATGAATTAAAGGGGGGGGTTAATTCAATGTCAAGTAAGGTACAGAAATAGAAATAAAGAGAGGGAAAGATTGGATTGAGAGAAAAGAGACAGAAAAGACAAGTGAAACTTCTTTTTAAAAATTTGACGTTTTTAAAATCTTCCCAAAAATATTCAAAACCTGAAGGAATGAGATTCTACATTTGTAATAGTTAATTTTTGGTACCAGGGAATGATTGGCAGTCATAAAAATGATCTCATGATAAAATGGTACTTGTGCTTGTAATGACATGGCTTAATTTTTGTAGCAATTTTAATGGGCAATTAATGGGTTAATATAGTAAGTTCTTTAAAGGAAGACTAAGAGGCTAAGGACCAGATACCATTTTTGCAAAGCTAAAGGCTGAGCATGCTCCTTGCCTAAAGCATTTCTACCCATAAATAACTAGCCTTGCTATTATTTTGATAGCAAATTTTGGCCTCAGGATTTTTCAGGATAATGCATATGGCATTACATTTCCTATTTTCACCCCAATTTCCCTGGTATTCTATTTAAAATATATGTTTTATGATTCTTTATATCCTTTGTGTTTGTGCTTTAAAGAAATAAATACAGACACAACATGCAATTACATAAACATCACAAAACATTAAATAAATAATTCAAAAGTACCAGCAGAAGGGAACAACTAAATAGAACTAACCAAAAGCAATAAAGCATAACAGAAAAAAATATTGATAAAAAATTGGATAAAAAATAAATTATTTGATAACATATTACCATTGATCTATTTTGGTATTCTATTGTCTATTAGACAGTATGTAAATACATAAATTAAAGAATCCTTACAATTCATATTTAAATTGTTCATGTTCTTGGGGGGCTTATGATGTATCAATCTTGATGCTACCATTTGCCAGGAGCTTTGAGGGCATCCAGAACAATGATTGAAAGGATAACAAGAAGGAATATCAGTTAGCTGCAATAACATTTTTTCATTAGGTTATTTTGAACTGGGCCATCATTTAACTAATAGAATGCCAAAATATTGCTTGATAATTCATAATTTACTAATTTTATTTTGTGTCTGGTCTTGCCAATGGCTTCAACTACAGAACGCTTTTGTAATATTAACATTATAGGAAAACCTACCAGCAAAGAGTGATGTGATAAAACAATACATTTTATGAAGTATGTATGCTTAACAAAGAACATAAATTCTCTTGTCAGTGAAGCAGGAGCATTTCCAAATCATTAAAGCTAAATATTCCTTGGATGTATTATGACAAGTATCTGACAATTTAATTATAAACCACAAATTTTGCATTGATTTCTAATGTACCTTTAACCTAATGTTGATGTATATACAAGATAGATTTATACTCTCCCTGCTCCCTAGATCTCTTTGTAATACACAGAGGACCTGTTCACAGGCTGTTGACCATAACCATTTTATTCAATAGACAGGTTTTTCTATCAAAGCATCGTTTAACCAAGAAAATATCCAAAGATTTTTGATCATTTCCAATTTTCTAATTTGATTTTTGCCGTAGTAATGCCAATGGAATCTATCTAAAAATCATCCTTGGGACCTCAATATTGCTACAAGAATACAGTTACAGTACAAGGAAAACTGTTAGCATTTAAAAAGAGCTGGATAACAAATGGATTTTAACACAAAAAGTAGCCTACGTTCATAGTATAGAAAAAATAGATTCAGAAACATGACAGTAGAGTAGGAGCCCTTTGGTGCATTATATCTGTTTTAGTGTTAAATCCTTGACTGAAGCTATCTCGTCTCAATTTATTTCCCCATATTCTTTTATATTCCTCATTGATGTTGTAGTTTCCACATTAATAACAACTTCTGTTAAAATATCCCATGGTTCTAACAACTCTGTGAAAAAAAATCTTGTGGTAAAATTCCACTATCTTTTTTTTTAGTCATGAGTGTGATCCCTTTGTTATTGATTTGCCCATCAGTCAAAATAATCTTTAACTGTTTATACTCAAAACCTTTCCAAATTTTGAAAACTGTTATTTGACTCCCCTCTCTTTAATCTTCTATGATAAAAGCCAATTTTCAGTCTATTATTAATCAATATAACCTTCTATTCATGGTATAATTCTAACAAATCTACACCGTAAGCTTTCCAAAGGCCTAAAGTCCTTCCTTTAAGAGGTGTCCACCACTACATACAATACACTAACTGTACTTTAGCCAATTTATAGTACCAATTCTTGCTTTTATATTCAGTGCCCTATATATTAAAAACTCAGAATCCTATGACTTTTTAAATTGCCCATTCTTTCTGCAGTTTCACCATGAGAGGTCTATGTATCTGCATTCATAGATAACTGTTCCTCCTCTTAGATAAGAATGTCAGTGTTCAAGGCCAATTTCATTTCACTGTTTTTTCCCCAATGTCTGCTACTTCACATTGAACAATTGTCAACTCTGCAAACTTATTTATCCATCTGCTTCAACAGTCTGCACTTGCCCTCACAGTTTGCTTTGTCGCGTATTTTGGTTTTATCATCTAAGCTCAATATCATTCCTCTTCTGCCTATGTTCAAATTACAAATATAAATTTAGGTTGCAGCACAGATTTCTGGATACTACCACTGTCAACATAAACATGCCTGTGCAATCATTAATGCCCACTTCATTGATGGAACCAAAAATAATTTGGATGTACTTGCTGACCACACACTGATGGCATCCAATTAATGAAAAGCTGTCAGAAGACTAATCAAGTACTGGGCATGCATCTCTAAAGTATTTGATGATAAATATATCATCACATAAATATATATCTACAGCGAAGAGCAGAGGGAAACCAGGGGATTGGGAAGCCTACAAAGACCAACAGAGGACAACTAAAAAATAAATAAGGAGGGAGAAAATTAAATATGAGGGTAAACTAGCCAGTAATATAAAAGAAGATTGCAAGAGTTTTTTTAGATATATAAAGGGGAAGAGAGAGGCAAAAGTGTTCATTGGGCCGCTGGAAAATGACGCTGGAGAAGTAATAGTGGGGAACAAAGAAATGGCAGAGGAACTGAATAGGTACTTTGCATCAGTCTTCACGGTGGAAGACACGAGTTACATCCCCAAGGTTCAAGAGAGTCGGGGGGAGCAGAGGTGAGTATGGTGGCCATTACCAAGGAGAAGATGCTAGGAAAACTGAAAGGTCTGAAGGTGGATTACACCCCAGAGTTCTGAAGGAGATAACTGAAGAGATAGTGGAGGCATTAGTGGTGATCTTTCAGGAATCACTCGAGTCAGGGAGGGTCCCAGAGGACTTGAAAATCGCTCACAGGGAGCGAGGCAAAAGACGGGAAATTACAGGCCAATTAGCCTGACCTTGGTCGTTGGTAAGATTTTAGAGTCCATTATTAAGGATGAGATTTCAGAATACTTGGAAGTGCATGGTAAAATAGGGCAAAGTCAGCATGGTTTCATCAAGGGGATGTCATGCCTGACAAATCTGTTAGAATCCTTTGACGAAGTAACGAGTAGGTTAGACAAAGGAAAGCCAATGGATATTATCTACTTGGACTTCCAGAAGGCCTTTGACAAGGCGCCGCACAGGAGGCTGCTCAGCAAGATAAGAGCCCATGGTGTTAGAGGCAAGGTACTAGCATGGATAGAAGATTGACTGTCTGGCAGGAGGCAGAGAGTGGGAATAAGGGGGTCCTTCTCAGGATGGCGGCAGGTGACTAGTGGAGTTCTACAGGGGTCAGTGTTGGGACCCCAACTTTTCACTTCATACATTAATGAAGGAACTAGATGAAGGAACTGAGGGCATCCTGGCTAAGTTTGTAGATGATACAAAGATAGGTGGAGGGACAGGTTGTATTGGGGAGGTGGGGAGGCTGCAGAAGGATTTGGACAGGTTAGGAGAATAGGCAAAGAAGTGGCAGATGGAATACAATGTGGGGAAGTGTGAGGTCATGCATTTTGGTAGGAAGGAATAGAGGCATAGGCTATTTTCTAAATGGGGAGTGAATTCAGGAATCTGGAGTGTAAAGGGATTTAGGAGTCCTTGTCCAGGATTCTCTTAAGGTTAACTTGCAGGTTGAGTCGGTAGTTAGGAAGGCAAATGCAATGTTGGCATTTATTTCGAGAGGACTAGAATATAAAAGCAAGGATGTGCTACTGAGGCTTTATATGGCTCTGGTCAGACCATATTTAGAATATTGTGAGCAATTTTGGGCCCCGTATCTCAGGAAGGATGTTCTGGCCCTGGAGAGGGTCCAGAGGAGGTTCACAAGAACGATCCCAGGAATGAAAGGCTTAACATATGAGGAACGTTTGAGGCCTCTGGGTCTATACTTGATGGAGTTTAGAAGGATGAGGGGGAACCTGATTGAAACTTACAGAACACTGAAAGGCCTGGATAGAGTGGACGTGGGGAAGATGTTTCCATTAGTAAGAGAGACTAGGACCCATGGGCATAGACTCAGAGTAAAGGGAAGAACTTTTAGAACAGAAATGAGGAGAAACTTCTTTAGCCAGGGAGTGGTGGATCTATGGAATTCATTGCCACAGAAGGCTGTGGAGGCCAGGTCATTGAGTATATTTAAGACCGAGATAAATAGGTTCTTGATTGGTAAGGGGATCAAAGGTTATGGGGAGAAGTTGGGAGAAAGGGGTTGAGAAACTTATCAGCCATGAATGAATGGCAGAGCAGACTCGATGGGCTGAATGGCCTAATTTCTGCTCCTATGCCTTATGGTCTTATGGATAAGATAAAAAAGCTCATTTTAACCCTTTCTTAATATAGTAATGCCATTTTTGTGTAGCTTTGCACACTCTACTTTGAAGATGAATCTGGTGCAGGAGAAAAATTTCATAGAACACCAGAATGATTCAAACTTAAAACTCCAAGTTAAGAACAGGAGTCAACCATTCAGCACCTTAAGTCTGTTACACCATTCAGTTAGATTATGGCTAATCTGTACCTCAATTCCATTCATCTGTCTTTGCACCATATCCCTTGACATCGTTGCCTAACAAAATCCATCCAAGGCTTCATCCAACTGAGGGGTAACATCATCTCCTTTGTATTCCTACCTACTTGAGACCAAGGTCAATATTCTATTAGGCTTTTTGATTACTTTTGTACCTGTGCGCTAGATTTTAATGATTTGTTTACCTGACACCCAAATCCCTTTGCTCCTCCACAGTTCATATTTCTCTCACCATTAAGACAATATTCTGATTTGCCTTATATCCAAAGTAGATGACCTCCGACTGACCCTCATGAACTCCATTTGCCAATTCTGCCCAATTACTTAACCTCGCCAAATCCCGTTGTAACTTCCTGTTCCCTTCTACACAACTTAACGGTCTTCCTAACTTAAGTGGAGAGATGACAACACTTTTCTTCAGAGCATTAAAGGAAACTAAGAAGGTACATAATGCGAGCATTTAAAATATTTAAAGTTATTGTTTAATCATAGAGCATTATTGCACGAATGCTGGCCATTTGACCAATTAAGGCTATGCTAGTGTTATTCTCTATTTAAGTAATTTAGTCTAATATCATACTCTTGCTTGCTCCCCAAAGCCTTCTCTATTCTTATTTTTCAAGTAACTAATTCCAGATGCAGACAGAAGGAAGATTGCACCTTTTTAAACTAAACAAAAGCTTGGGATCTGCCATTCCCTGGTTCATTTCCCATCGCAATGCCTTGACCAATCAGAGTTGACCTGCCTGGTTTGAGTTAAAACAAAAGCATGTCAGTTAACTGTTCCCTCATGCATTCTTTATGGCAAGATGAAAAGCTTCAACAGCATTTTTTGGCAATACCCTAGTTCTGTACTTCCAAGTGACTATATGTTTGAAGAGTTCGAGAACTCAAATACCAAACAGGCAGACCTCAAGAGACAAATTTCCACAGAGAGATCGTTAGTTGGAAGACTACCGTTAAAAAGTGACCAGTGTTATGTTAATTACCCCCTTTAGAAAGGAACTGAATTAATATCTGGTTAAGAAGGTTTTTACAAGGCTATGTATGACTATACTTTTAGAATGCCATGGTTTCAACCCAGTCAAAATTAATAATGGATGCATTTTTAATTTAATATCATGAAAGTTTTGCTAAATTACTTTCAATAGACACAGAAAAGTATCAGATCTTAGTTTTCCTGAAGGTTCTACCTGTGATTATTCACCTCCCTTAGGATCTTAATAAATTGGGGAAGCGGTAATAACAACACACAATACACAAAGCTGATTCAAAGATGTGGACTTGATTGGCCTAATGCATTTTTTTGTCTCTTACTTTCTTATGTTATTCTATGTACAGGGGTGATTCAGACAAATCACCTCTGGACATAGCGCCCATTGCTGTATGGAAACAATTATCTTTATTAAGTACCCCTCCATGTGGTACAACTGGGATTGGTAAGGGTTAACGCATTTCCACGTGCAACAAACAAGTTTACTCTTCATGATGTCAGCTGTAGCTGAGTTGGTAGCACTGCTGCCTCTGAGTCAGAAAGTTGTGAGTTCACATATCACTCCAGAAACTTGAGCACACACTGGGCTGACACTGAGGGAGTTGTACTGTTGGAGATGCTATCTTTTGGATGAAACATTAAACCGAGGCCCTATCTGTCTTCTGATGGACATGAAACATCCCATGGCACTATTTCAAACAAGAGCAGGGGTGTTGTCCACTGCATCCTGCCGATATTTATCCCTCAACTGACCTCACAAATACAGACAATCAGGTTATTACCTCACTGTGTTTGCTGAATGCAAATTAGCTTCCACATTTTCTACTTTACAAGTGCTTAATTGGTTATGAAGTGCTTTGGATAGTGTTGACGATGTGAAAGGCACTATATAAATGCAAGTTTTTCTTTCTTTCTTTACTCATTTGCATTCAATAATTCTTAATGGACTCTGCCAATTCTTTACTGTTTTGCCTAGTGCAATTGTATTTCCCCTTTTTATTTTTAAGAACCACAGTTTAAAAACTACTTATTCACTGTGGTCAATATCAGTGTCATTGACTGAAAGCTACAGAATTTGAACAACAGAGTAAGGTACAATTGGAAGTAAAAATTCTTTATGCTGCTCTTTCACCTCTTGGTTTTAGTGGGATCTTGCTATGTAAAATTGGCTCTTGTGTTTGATTGCATAATAACAGTGACTGCGCTTCAAAAGGGAAATCATTAGCTGTGAAGTGGTTTGGGATGTCCTGAGTTTGTGAAAAGTGCTATGTTAATTGAAGGCCAGAATTTTCTGGCCTCGTTGGTGTTGGGCGTCATGGTGGGCAGGGGGGCACAATTTGGTGAGAAGGCCTAAAATCAGTCTCACACCAGTGTGAAAACACAGCGGGATCATCCGATGATGTCTGCCATGGCAGAATGCCAATCCTGCTGGAGACCAGCATGAACCCGCTTTGCATCCAGCTAGTGGGATGCAAAGTAAGGCCTGACTGGAATCGCCCTTCACCCACCAGATGTACCGTTACGCCGGTGGGAAAACACACTGGCCCAGAATACAACTGGACATGTATGACATGCAGAAATTGGGACTTACCATTAGGGCCTTATTTAGATGGTGGACATCCGAGGAGCAGAAGATGCTGGAGCCCTACAGCTACCGGACCGAACATGTGCATTGCATGCAGGGTGGTTCGTCATGGACATGGCTCTGCCATGAAGCAGCTCTTGTAAGGTGGGAGTTCTCTGTTGATGCTTCGGGTCTGCTTCAGAACATCACAGTCTTGGCCATGAGCTGCTACCGATGATCAGCAAGTGAGGGGAGAGGAAGGTCCAGCTGTGAGTGGGAGAGAAAGGTGTAACGGGGGTTGGGAGAGGAAGGTCTAGGTTTGACATTTGGCTGGGAGATGAAGGTGTACCTGGAGGGATGGGATAAGGTTGGGAGGGGGAGACGAGGGTGTCGATAGGAGGAGGTGACATTGAGAGGGGTAGATGAATGTGTTGGGGTTTGAGGTTGGGAGGGGGATGCAAAGATGTTGGGGGGTGAAGTTTGGAGGGGCGATGAAGCTGTCAGAGGGGGTGAGGTTGGGAGGGGAGAAGAGGGCGTAATGGACTGGGTAGGTAGGTGTAAGGGGGGGGGGAAGAAGGTGTAAGAGAAGGCGTTCAGAGAGGGGAAGGAGTTTGAAGGAGGGTGGAGTCCAGGGGAGGAAGGTATCCATGGGCATAAGGGTGGAGGAAAGAGTAAGAGTGGAGGAGGGAGGGAATGTCCAGGCGAACGTGCAAGGGAGGGTTCTTTGCAGTCAATCACTGCCTCCTGGGGGGCATACTGAGGGAGGGCATGGTAGGAGTGAATGATGAGGATGAGAGGGGACAGAGGGAGCTGGAAGGTTAGGAGGGTGAGGGTGCGTTGGTAGCAGTAGAAGGGATGGCGAGGATAGTTGGTGGGGGCTCAGAGGCAGACATGGACCCTGGGGATGGGAAGGACGAGGTCGGGGAGGCCAATGTAAATTGAGTGTGATTCTCAGGAAGGTAGGGAACGTGCACATTCACTTGGACATCCCGGAAAGAAAAAGATTTGGGTTCGTAGATGATAGTGGGGATGTAGAAGGTGATGCCGGGGGGTCAACAGTCATGGGGGAAAGGACAAGGGTGACTGGGGGAAGAGAAAGGACAGGGGAGATGATCAGTAACTTAACGACTACCATGTCTGCTGAAATCGAAAGTGAGCTGAGCCTCATGTCAGATGGACACAGGAGCTATGTTGGAGTGCAATCAATTGTTGGGTGGAGATGCAAGTCAGCTCAGATGGACAACTGAAAGAGAACCCCATGAAATGCTCAGGACAGTGAGATGAGTGTGATGGATAAAGGCTTGCGTGGCAGAGTTCTTGCACGAGGCTCTGAAAGGCCCTGCCACACACACACACACACACACACACACACATTTCTTCCTCCAGGATCACTTATGGTCTGGCTGTGTGCAACTGAACTGCTAGTGGTGGGGGGATGCAGTGGGAGGAATCGTGAAGCCTGTCAATGATGCTGAAAGACAACATTACACATTATTCAGTCAAAGTAAATATATTTTCAGATTATAAAGTGACAAAATGTGTTCACCCGTGCAACCATTTGTGATCAGAAACTCTTAACTTTTCTAGGCCTACCATTTCATCTAGGTGCTGCCCTGACATCTGCAGCAGGTGTGGAGACAGCCTGTGCAATGATTGGCCCTGTTGCCTCTGATGCCTTCAGTGTGGGTCCTCTGGAGATATGAGGCCTTGAGGGCCCCAGCTTGCTTTAGCTGTTCTGTGGGCCAGCTGCTTCCTCTGCAGTGATAGAGGACAAGGTTGTGGGGGTTACAGGCAAAGGGGACTCGGAGGGAGCAGATAGTCTCTGAGATTCCTGAGTAAATGACCCAGGGGTGTCCAGCTGCCACTCCTCCTCCTTTCAGGTGCCTGAAGGCCCCAGCCTGACTCCTTAGAGGGAAGGAGCACTTGGGGTAACACCGAGGTGTCCTCTTTCCCTCTCACGTTGCCACTGCAGCAACTCACCCATGGCTACCATGATGGACCGCATGTCTACATGCATCTCTGCGTTCTGCTGGACCAAGGTCTCCATGGCATCTGCCATCCTTCCCATGGAGACCTCCACATGTGCACATGTGGGCACCATTTCATCAGAGAGCAGGCAGACGCTTGCCTCTCACTCACATGCCACTCTGTTGAGGGCTTCCAACAGCTCTGCCTGATATTTCCCCGCCTTTTGCTGACTCTGTATGATGAATTAGAAGGCCAAATCCAGAGGCTTGTCATCTGACTCAGACCTCACAGATGCTTCTTCCCCAGCAGTCCTTCGAGTGCCGGGGAGCTCGGCTGAACTTGCCTCCTCAAGCTGCAGACACATGTCCATGCAGTGACCACCAGATTGTGAACCCGAGCCTGTTCTAGATCTAGGTTCCACTGAGATGTGTGTATCTGCACTGGTGGAGAGTGTGAGTAAGCGCTGTGATGGGTCTTTCAGGCTGCTTATTTCCAGCTTTTCAATGGAGGACGTGCCCTCTTGGCTGGAGGTGAGGATCTGGATGGAGCTGAGGGATTGGCTGGCTGAGGGTGCTGGTTGCTTGGCAGAGCTCCTTGTGAACCAAAGTAGAGATAATTAGTGCATGGTGGCAGAGTCAAAAGCAGGAGAGAGAGCACTCACAGTTGTGTTGAGGGAGGGATGATGTGGTGCAGGATCCTCATATGGATATGCGCCACCAACCTCACCGTCGCTGCAGGCACGGCCAACAACCTCACCAGTCAGCTCGATGGCACATTCCTCAAAGTGAGTGAGGGGCTTAATGTGGGCTACTTCATCACCGGTCTGGGAACTTTGACTCCTGTCTGGCTGATGGCAGCGCACATACCCTCTGTGTTATGGCTCCTATCATGGAGATGCAGCGGATGCCCATATTCCCTACATTCAGGAGGATGATGATGACATGCAGTGGGGACACTCCATAGATCCTCACATAGCTTATCTAAACGTCTGACTCCTGTCTGCCTGATGGCAGATCGCTTGCGCTCTGTGAACAGGGTCATATCATGGAGATGCATAGGATCTCCTGATCCTATGGCATCCTTCGTGAGTTGAACCCTTCAGGACCACCCTGTCACTGGACACAGATGCTGATAAGATGGGGGTGGCAGCCACACCTCAAAGGTGCTGGGAGCACACAGAGAGGATGATGGAACTCTGCCGCTGGCCCAGGACATTCTGGCAGCAATGATTAGCCCCATGGAGGTGCAGGCATGACTGATGCGACCAGTGACAGTGAAGGCACGCCATCACTGTGCTTGGAAGATTGCACAAAGCACAGGAAACAGGCTCTGGACTGAGACACCTGCCTTTATCTTGTGCACGGACCAAGGTTTCACATCTGAGTGACACAAACACTGCTCATCAGAACAAGTGGCCATAGGCAAGGAGACATTCATCCTCTTTTGGCACTGGATGGCTTTTGCAGAGTGTTGGCACTGACCACCGCTGCCACTGCCTCCCAAGCCAGATTGGTGATGTTACTGCTCCTCCTGCAGCCAGAGCGGGGCTAGAAGACATCATGGTGGGTCTCCATGGCTTACAAAAGGGATTCCAGGGACACATCACTGAATCAGGTGGCTGCAGTCTTCTTGCCATACGAAGCCATGTCTTCTGTGCAACAGTCCCGGGCTCCAAGCACTGAGTGTTGTGCACATGGCTGCATTTTAAATATAGCTCTTGGCGTGAGGAAGTGGTGAGGTGACAGCATGGCAGGTGAATCGGAGGTTGCCCTACAGCAAAATGGCATGTTTGCTGGGAAAGCATTTTTAAAGAGGCTGAATTGGGATGTTATGGCGTGAAAAGCTGCTATCAAGGCTACTGTACGCAATGCAAATCTGGGATGATTCCACCCATTGTTGCCTTTAATTTTTTGTGCGGACAAACAAACCCAAGATTTCATCTTATTTCCATCTTTGAAAAAGGAAATATTTATTACAGCTTTCTTTTTGGCAATGGGACCACTTCTTTATGATGAGATCACTTCAATACTTTATAAATTGTTTCACTGTTCATAAGTTTAACTCCAATCTCACTAAATCTAGAAGCTCAGGAACAAAAAACTGTCACCTAACATTCTTTATTTCTGCTGCTGCTATTCCTGCTGGATGTAACATTCAAACTTCCATTACAATATTTTCAGTAAACGTTGCAGTAAAACTCAAAATCAGGAAAAGGAATACATCTGAAATCATTCTTTCATTCATCTACAGATGAACCAGAATTAAACTGGAATCCACTTCATGACAATAAAGAACAGAAAAATAAAGCAAACTGTTCTGAGAAAAGGCACATTCAATTTTGTTGATTGTACTATTTATATCCCACAGCATTTGGAATTGTCAGTCAGAACATAAAGTACAATAATATGATGAAATGGGATAAACTGGCAGTACTTAGTGAGTCATGTCAGTGTTTTTGGTACCCACAGTGGTTATTTAAGATAATTGTGGAAAAAAACTAAAGAAGGAATCATCCAGCTCACATTTCTGTCCGCCTTTCACAGCCCATTTTCATCCTACATGGTACTTCTTTGAAGAGGAGAACATATAACAATCCACATACGAAGTTCCTTATAAAAGACCAGTAGTTAAATTTGAAGTGCAGGAATTAAAGGCAAATTGTTGACCTGGTTAGGAAATCGGCTAAGCAACAAGAGACAGAAGGTACAAAACTAAGCAAGTTAATGGTGGTATCAAAACGAAAGATAAAGCATACAATGTTAGTAGTAGGGAAGAAGATCAGGAAAATTTTAGAACCTAGCAAGAAAGGAGGGAATCAGAAAACAGGAAACTACAGGCCAGTTATTCTGTCATTGGGAAAAGGTTGGAATCCATTATTAAGGAAATAGTAACAGGACATTTAGAAAATCATGATATAATTGAGCAGATGCAACATAGTTTATTGAAAGGCAAATCATATTTGACAGATTTATTTGTTCTTTAAGATTGTAATGAGCAGGATGAATAAAGAGGAACCAGTAGATGTGGTGTATGTGGGCTTCCAAAAGGCATTCAATAAGGTGCCACATAAAAGGTTACTGCACAAGATGCCCATGATGTTGGGGGTAATATATTAGCATGGATAGAGGATTAAGCAACTAACAGAAAACAGATAGTTCGATAAGTGGTTCATTTTCAAGTTGGCAAACTATTGGGGTGCCACAATCAGTGCTGGGACCTCAACCCTTTACAATCTATATTAATTACTTGGATGAAGGGACTGAGTGTATTGTAGCCAAATTTGCTGATGATACGAAGGGTTCTGCAACTGGGAGGGCCAATGCAAGCACTCGAGGCTCTAGTTGGCTTGCAGGCCCAGTGGGAGAAGTGAGTACTGCTGCTGTAGATGAGAAATTGAGAGAGCGCCACAAGAAGGAGGCACCTACTGAAGACTTGAAAAATGTTTCAAAATATAACGTGGACAAAGCAGCCAGGCCATCATTGCAGAGAAGGGGTCCCTCCACAGGATGGTGCATTTGTGGCCCTCACAACCCAGAGGATACATGTTGAGCTGCCCTTGTGGGATGAGTACATGGGATTGCGGTAATATACTGGCATGGACTGAGGATTGGTTAAAAAATTGAAAACAGAGAGTAGGAATAAATGATTCATTCTCCAGATGGCAGCCTGTGACTAGTGTGGTAATATAAGAGCCCTAGCTATTCACAATTTATCTCAATGATTTGGATGTGGGGACTAAATGTTATATTTCCAAGTTTGCTGATGACTCAAAACTTGGTGGGAATGTGAGTTGTGAGGAGGATGCAAAGAGGCTTCAAGGAGATTTAGACAGTGAGTGGGCAAGAACATGGCCGATGGAATATAATGTGGAAGAATGTGAAGTTATCCACTTTGGTAGGTAAAACAGAAATGCGGAGTATTTCTTAAATGATGAAAGATTGGGAAGCGTTGGAGATCAATATTGACCTGGGTGCCCTTATTCATACATCACTGAAAAATATGTAGGTTCAACAAGCAATTGAGAAGGCAAATGGTATGGTAGTTTTTATTGCAAGAGAATTTGAGTACTGGAGACCACATCTGGGGCAGAATTGTACACCCGACCCAATTGGGCATGAAATTGCGCAAGATGATGCCAGACGAGCATCTTGATGTCATCCTGTGCTCGTGCGATATTTCGGTCGGCAGGCGGACTCAAAAGTCAGAAGTGCGCCCGCCGACAATTAAGAGG
Source organism: Carcharodon carcharias (assembly GCF_017639515.1). NCBI lineage: Eukaryota > Metazoa > Chordata > Chondrichthyes > Lamniformes > Lamnidae > Carcharodon > Carcharodon carcharias. Next base: position 35,060,598 of record NC_054473.1, read on the forward strand.
GCAATTAAGCCCATTAATAGCGCAATTGTCTGTCACTTTACATAGCCTGTCCAACCTTACAGTTGCTGGATGGCAAATCTGCCAGGTGGCCTTTACATTTTTCATGAAACCTCATCCAAGGGCGGGATGAGGTTTCTGTTATTAAATAAAATTAAAATAGAAATCAGTGGACAGCATTTTTATAATCTATATGTTCAGGTGCCTGATTGTGATGCTTGGGCAGAATTTATTTCCTGATTTTAAAAACTTAATTCCCTGGGTTTCAGGTCTTCAGCTCCCTGAGGCAGCTCTCTGCCTTCATGGAGCCTTCTGCCAGCGCTCGCCTGCACTGACATTGACATCATCGCCCACCGTCCTCCTGCCCCACCCGGGCAGCACTGAGCTTTTCAGCGCACGCTTCACGCTAGTTGGCCTTTAATTGGCCAGCTAGCGTGAAATCGTGGTTGGGGGCTGATCGCGGTTGGCAGTCTGTTTCCCGGCCACTCCAAGGCCTGATGACCGCGCCCGCCTGCCAAGCTGAAAATTCATGCCCTGTTGTATTGCGTACACCTTTGGTCTTCTTACCTAAGGAAGGATATACTTGCCATAAAGGGAGTGCAACGAAGGTTCACCAGACTGATTCCTGGGATGGCGCAATTGTCCTATGAGGATAGATTGAGGATACTGGGCCTGTATTCTCCAGAGTTTAGAAGAAAGAGAGAGGATCTCATTGGAACTTTCAACGTTCTTACAGGGTTCAATGGGATAGATGCAGGAAGGATGTTTCCCCTGGCTGGGGGGGTGGGGGCTAAAACCAGGGCACACAGTCTCAGAATAAGAGGTAGACCATTTAGGACTGAGATGAGGAAGAATTTTTTTAGTCAGAGGGTGGTGAATCTTTGGAATTCTTTACCCCAGCAGGCTGTGGAAGCTCAGCCATTGAGTATATTCAAGACAGAGATTGATAGACTTCTGGATATTAAAGGTATCAAGAGTTATGCAGACGGTGCAGGAAAATGGCATTAAAATAAGTCAGCCATAATGTGATTGAATAGTGGAGCAGGCTTGAGGGGCGGATCAGCCCACTCCTGCTCCTATGTTCCTATGTTCTTCCTAAGTAGGGAAAAATGTGTAAAAGAGAATCATTTATTCATTTGACACTCTCACATACAATGACTTCTCAAACATTTTTATCAACACTGAGTCACATTTAAGCACAGTCCACAGAACATTATGATGATACTATAGCATTGTAGGGTGTCCCTATTGCATGTTGCTCAGTGTGTGCATAAACACACAGTTAGTATCATTGTTTATATACTGTAGTTCTTGTTGGATGTCTGGCCCCAACATAGCAGTAGTAAAGATTGCCACAAAAGGTGGAAACATGCTAAAAGTTACTTAGGGAAATATTTCTAAGGTGAATTGCTTTGTGTACATATTCAGTCTCATTCATATAATGCTTTAAGGAGCCAGGTATCATCTGCCAGTTAGTATCATTGCTTCTGTTTAATAGAATCTGCAACCTTTGGTTCTGCAAAGAAGAAAACAGCAAATAAGCTTCAAAAGAAAACACAAAGCACCAGAAGAAGAACTTTAGACTTGTACAATGTGTCACATGGGGAAAAATAAGCTGAAACTAGCACAGCTTAACATTCAGCAACTGGATTGTGGTTAAGGGGCTCATCCGTCTACAAAGGCCATTTAAGAAAATTGCTCAGGAGGTGAGCTGCAAGTCCCACTCCCTCAGCCATTTCACCTCAGCATAATCTCCAATTAGAGATAGATCAGGAGCACAGAAACATTCACACCCTTACTGAGATAGTAACTTTTACCATAATCTTTTGGAAGACCTCAAAAACAAGAAAAGAGAAAAGAAAAATATAATTCATCCTCAATTTTCTAACTTTAATTTCCGTGTCTATTGTTTCACCCAGACGGCCCTTAAAGAACACAAAGCTCTTGTGGCCAGAACGCTATTCACTGTCAAGCATGTTTTAGGCAGGAAAGATTGACCATATGAAAATATCGGGTCCAGCTTTCTGAAAGGCATCTCCATTATAGGTGCAGAACAATGTTACTATACCAACTGCAGTTGACGGTACCATCTGGTCTCATCAGGTAATGCCAACAGGGACAGTCACAACTTGCTTTTATCTTCAATAATCACTCTTGGGAAATTAAGGTTTGCTCAAGGCACTATATGGGGTAAAAGAAAAAGAACCAGTGGCAGGGGAAAAGAATATCATATATTTAGAACTCTCAGAAAGGCACCACAAGCAGCAGATTTCCACTACATCTAGGTAGCAATCAAAATAGCAGTTATTAAATTGTAACCCACATACTAAGGCTGCAACACTTGAGGAAGTTATTAGAGGGCTCTTGGCATCATGATTTGTACCCCAGGAAGAGTAACTTGCATCAGGAAAACTGGGAGAAATGGGAAGGGAAATACACCAGGACATCAGTGGCAGAGCAGTCTTTGCTCAGTGGTAATCCTAAAAACTTTACTGTGAGACAGATTCCTACCCAAAATCTAAACATGCCAGAAAATGAATCTCTCTGTCCAGTAATACAGGTCATAATGTGCTTTCTCTTCAGTTTGTCTCATAAGATGTCTTATTAATATTCCCTCCTAGTTTAGCGACAGACCTAAAGATATCTTTTTTGCTACCATTCAGGCACATATTTTATAAATCAGTTTGACACTTAGTTTATGCTTTTATGTAGTCTTTAGATGTCAATTCTAATTGTTTGATGCTGATATTTCGATACAAGCTATCAATCCAGGTTTTCAGGTTTTCACTTTGTTACAGGACACAGAGCTGAATTTTACACTGATCAGACACACGCCTGACGTCATCTCGCGCTCACGTGATATTTTGGTCGGCGGGAGCACTCAAAAGTTGGAAGGATGCCCACCAACAATTAAGAGGGAATTAAGCCCATAAACAGCGCAATTGTCTGTCATTTTACGTAGCCCATCCAAGCTTATGGTTAACAGAAGGGCAAATCAGCCAGGCGGCCATTATATTTTTCATGAAACCTCATCCAATGGATGAGGTTTCCATTATGAAACAAAATAAAAATAGAAATCTTTGTACAGCATTTTTATAATCTGTATGTTCAGGTACCTGATTGTGATGCTTGAGCATTTTTTTCCTGATTTTATTTCCTGGGTTTCAGGTCTTCAGCTCCCTGAGACAGCTCTCTGTCTTCAGGGAGCTTTCTGTCAGCGCTTGCCTGCACCCGCATTGACCTCATCGCCCGCCCTCCTTCCACCCTCACCGTGATAGTGCTGAGCTTTCCAGCATGTGCTTCATGCTGGCTGGCCGCTAATTGGTGAGGCAGCGTGAAATCATGATCGGAAGCCGATTGAAATTGGTGGGTCTGTTTCCGAACTGGGCCCAGACCTACCAAGCTGAAAATTCAGGCCATTGTATTTAATCTGACTGTCAGGTATTATCTTCAAAGGAGAAAAGTCAGATAGTGTAAACAAAAAGAGCCAAACAAGTTGGACCAGGTTTTGCATGAAGATCAAGGTTTACAGCACTCAACATGGTATAAGTCGCACAGCAAATTCTGGTCCATGTACACACACGGTTAAAGATGGAAATCCAGAAGATGATTGGCTTCCAACAACCACAACCACTTTCCTTTCCTTTATATATGACCCCAACCAGTGGAAAGATTTCCCCCATTGAGTTCAATTTTGCTCGGGTTCCTTGATATCACATTCAGTCAAGGGCAATTGCTATCACCGCACTTTTTAATTTTTTTCTGTATCTTTTTTCTCTCTCTCTTAATCTGCATCTTGTTTTCCCAATAATAATTTCACTTTCTGTGCATGACTTAAACCTAATCCATACTTCCTGGTGTAGTTCTGCATGGGTCAGTGAAGATTTTTAAATCTGGATTGATTAATGAGATGTGCTGTTTCCTCCTTTACTCACAAATGCCACAAATCCCTCGAGATAGTGTTGCACTGGATCGGACTACGAATGACAGCAAAGGGCCACCCACCAGCGAGGAGTGTAAGATCCAGTTCGATATATCACCTTATACTATCTCAGGACACCCCAAGTGCTTTACACCCAGTGACAACGTTTGAAGTGAAGTCAGGGTTGTAATGGAGGTAATACGATAGTCAATTTGTGCACAGCAAGCTCTCACAGACAACAAGATAATAATGATCAGATAATTTTTTTTGGAATGTAAATTGAGGAATAAATATTGGCCAGGACACTGGGGATAATTCCCATACATTTTTTCAAAGTAGTGCCATGGAATGTTTTCTGTTCACCCAAGAAGGTGTACAGGGTTTAACATCTCATCTGTAAAACAGCCGTTCTGTAGTGCAGCATTCCCTCAGTGCTGTACTGGAATGTCAACCTAGATTTTCTGCTCAAGTCCTGAAGTGAGTCTTGAAGAACCTTGTGACTCAGAGGCAATAATGCTATCAACTGAGCCACAGTTGGCATCTAGGTTCATATTACCCCTAATATAATAAAGAAAGGTTGAACATACATATTCATTCACCTTGAAGCAGTTGCCTTCGTGATAGACCTTTACTCAGGACAGCTTTTCAGTTGTATGCTATTTTTTGAGTTTCAACTTTCTTGGACTGTGTCAGGTTTTTTTTTCGAAGCCCCAGACCCAGATACTCACTAATCACATAATTGCAATGAAAACAGAAAATGATGGAAATCAGCATCGGTAAAGAGAGTATTTTCTGGTTTTATTTCAGATTAACAGCATTTGCAGCTTTGTCTCTTTCTAAAAATTTTTTAATGATTAATTCAGAACTACATTTTAGTAAACAAAGGACTAAGTTTTACCAAATGCGAGGACATACTGATGTCGGCCTAAATTGGGTCACATGGCTGCTTGAGCAGAAGGCAGGGCCTGGAAGTGGATTTTGCTGTTCACATCCCATGAGCTGACAAGCTTGGGAGCCCCCAGTAGTGAGAGGTGAGCAGAGAGTGGGAGGAAGTCCCTGTACCTATAACTGATGCATTGCTGCTAAATTTAAAGGAATTACCAAATGGGGAAGCTGGAAAGAAGAAGGTCAAATGCAAATAATGCTGCAGTTAGAGGAAGAGTGGCAGCCAGGTTCAGTGATGCCTCCCTGGAGGTACTTCTCCAGGTGACGAAGGCATGGAGGGATATGCTTTGCCCATGTGATGGAAGAGGCCAGCAAGCCTTATTAAGAAGGTGTGGCTTGAGGCTGCAGGTGAGGTTAGCAGTTGTGGTGTAGCCAAATGGGCTTGGTTACAGTGCCTCAAGTGATTCAATGATCTGCTGACATATGGCAAAGTGAGTGAACCTCTTTATATTAGACTCCCAACCCTGGATGTCACAAAAGACGCCAATATAATATGAGACAAGGTTGAAGACTCCAACATCTGGCATGACAAGGCATCAATGTTCATAGAGAAATGCACAGTTGCCTCACATCAGAGGCCCCTGGTCATTGAAGGCCTGGGGAAGGGCCTAGCAGTGCTCGGCTTCAAGCAGATGGCAAGTCTCAGGAGTCATTAAGGCGACTGATGCTGGAGTTGCAGCATGAAATATGTGGAAATCTGTCAGAGTTCCCAGAAGCTGTTTGCACCCATAAACGGAGGATGGAGGAGTCCATGCATGTCATAAGTGGTACCATGTCTCTGGCTTATGAGCACATGACCTCTTCCATCAAGAGAGTGGTGACATACAGCAACCACACAGTGGATGCAGGAGGTACATGCTGACTTGCATACTACTGCCTTATCCATGAGCTCTGTGGAGTGATGGGTGTGTGAAATGAGCTTGAGATTCATGGACCCCCTTGTCAGGTACTCGAGTACATAAGGAGCACAGGGAAGCACAGGGGAGGGCCTTGAAAGGGTGAAGGAACAGATATCTGAAGCCTCTGGGTGCTCCTCTCAGGACATTTCTGGCTTTGATCACAGGTCCTTGGCACTTTGATGATGACACCAATGCTCCATGAAGCCACAATAACAGAGGCAGCTCCTGCAGGTGGCTACCAACAGTTGCCAAGGTCCTCAGGATCTGAACCACCCAGAGGACAATTGCCTTGTTCATCTAAAGGAGCAGAAAAGAAAGCAGCCTGCCTCTGCTTCAGCTTCATGTACCAGAACAGCATACTGTAGGAACAGCCACAAACATTCGTGTAAAACTACCTAAATGCACTTGGGTCTCATCGGGTAATAGTTTAAAGTGTAAAGGAAAAGATTTAGTTGAATGTGTTAAATTAAAGGTGATGTTTTTACTCAGCTAAGGTCCCGATTGTTCATTTCTGCACCATTGGGCTGTCACCAGTTGGTGAGCTCTTGAGAAGGAGGTGAGGAGACAGTCTGCATGAGGGAAATGGGCAGTGTATTTCCTATCAAGATGGACCAACTGCGATGGTAAGGGCATTTTGAAAAAAACAACAAGGATGTTTCAGGGAGATAATGAAAGTGCATACATAGGTGTTTTACGCAAGCTCAGGAGAAATGTGCCCATTTGAGTGATTCCTATGTCTCCCTGGCACGCATGTTGCTGGCCCTCGGTGTCACAGGCTTGGGCATATTGTCATTGTCCACCTGAAAATTTTGCAGTTGGTGGGAACATGCCAGGGTCCTGTTCCAATGTGTTCTTCTGCCATTTTACCAGCTGCTCCCCCACCCACCCCTCCACTCCCCCCTCCCGTCTCCAATCCCATCACCTGGGGACCAATAAAATTCAGCTCAAAGATTCCTTTCAGCCTGGTCACCATCACTTTTGATGTGATAAGGTTGTTATTTCACCAGCCTTTTAATCAGATTATTTGCATATGCTCCTACCTGAATAATGGATTGTCATTTTCTACTTTCAAGTTAACAACACATTGCACTTCACAAATACATGTTACCACATGTTTAATTGCATTAACTGAATTGGGAATCATACATTATTCATAGTTCAGAGAGCCACAAAGCTCTTATTAGCTTATGTACCACGCTATTGAAATTGATCTCACGGTAGCTTTGTTCTGTATTTTAACAGTGCATTCATGTACATATGCAAATATTTTGTTCATCTAACATGGAAGTACTGCAAAGCTTTCAAAGGGTCAGTATTCCTCCAGTTTGGCTGTATTCAAAATATGCAGGAGAAGAATATTTTACACAGAACGACACAGAAAGCACACCATAGAAACAGCATTCAGCGCACCCACTTGAGAAGCAATCCAAATTCAGATATGCAACTTTGATCTCATATACCCTTAGTCCCCCTTCCTTCAGCCACCAAACCTTCCTTGAATGTTAAGGAGCAGAATTTTCAGCCTGTTATATGCTCAGATCTGAAAGCCTTTCTGTAGGTAAGAGTTGCACCTCAGAGAGACTCTTCCCGTACAGATGTAGGAGGGCATGAAAATTATTGCATTGGCCATCATGTTGGTTTGTCATCATAATTCTCACTGTTGGTGATTTTTCTCAGGGGAGCGGAAGGTGAGACCTGGCAACCTGCCCGAGTTAGAGTATTGGCTAATTGATAAAAACAAAAAAACTGCGGATGCTGGAAATCCAAAACAAAACAAAAACAGAATTACCTGGAAAAACTCAGCAGATCTGGCAGCATCAGCAGAGAAGAAAAGAGTTGACGTTTCGAGTCCTCATGACCCTTCGACAGAGCTTCTGTCGAAGGGTCATGAGGACTCGAAACGTCAACTATTTTCTTCTCCGCCGATGCTGCCAGAGCTGCTGAGTTTTTCCAGGTAATTCTGTTTTTGTTTTTGTATTGGCTAATTGAGCTTGTTTATGAGCTTCTTGTCAGCTCAAGGGCCATTTTGGAATTTTTGTGGAATGCACAGGTTGTATGGTGGATCAGGAACAGTTCAAGTGGTTGGAGGCAGTGGGGAGCCAGTCCTCACCATGCCATTCAATTAAGTGGGCCCATTAAAGGGTGACAGCATATGCTCTTGGGTGACCAGAGTTGCACTCGATCAGTGTAGGGGTTTTTGCCCCTTCATGGATCACAAGGCTATCAGAGGGATATCCAGTAAGCATTATGAAGACAGCTGACTGCAAGCAAGGCAACAGCTGAAGATGGGATTAAATACTTGGGTATAGGGATGAATACTGATGAGGACCAACATCCTCAGAACCCTGGACATGAGGAGGGCAGAGGAGAGGGATGAGGGTCAGGAAGGCCATGAAATTCATACCCTCAGCATACAGTGTACCACCAAAGAAGCAATTAACTGGACATGTCAGAGAATCAGTGCCACGGAAGACTGCCTATTCATGCAGATAGTATCTGAGATTTATACCCTCATTGAGGATGTCCTCAAGCTTTGCAGCACTGCTCGCTATTTTCTGCCAATAGCCATTACAGTCACTCTGGCCTTGAACATCTTCATCTCCAGCTCATTCCAAGTATCATCATTAGACCTTGGTGGTATCTTGCAAGCAGCCACACACTGCTGCATCTTGCAGTTCACTGATGCCCTATTTATGAGTACATGCACTTCAAATAGATAGGGCCTCACAGACACAGAGGACAGTGGGTTTCGCCTCCATCGCTGGATTCCCACAGGTGCAGGGCATCGTTGATTGTGCCCCTGTGGCCATCAAGATGTCAAGCAACAGGAATGGCTTCCACTCCATAACATTCATAACAAGAGATTCCTATTGTTTTTTTTTATTCATTCATCTGGGTGTCAATACCTAGGCCAGCATTTATTGCCATCCCTAATTACCCTTCAGAAGGTGGTAGTGAGTTGCCTTCTTGAACTGCTGCAGTCCCTGTGGTGTAGGTACATCCACAGTGCTGTTAGGGAGATAGTTCCAGGGTTTTGACCCAGCAACAGTGAAGGAATGGCAAGGTATTTCAAAGTCAGGATGGTGAGTGGCTTGGAGGGGAATTTCCAGGTGGTGGAGTTCCCATGTATCTGCTGCCCTTGTCCTTCTAGATAGTAGTAGTCATGGATTTGGAAGGTGCTGTCTAAGGAGGCTTGGTGAGTTCCTGCAGTGCATCTTGTAGATGGTACACACTGTTGCCACTGTACATTGGTGATGGGGGGAGTGGATGTTTGTGGATGGGGTGCCAAACAAGCCAGTTGCTTTGTCCTGGACGGTGTCAAGCTTCTTGAGTCCTGTGGGAGCTGCACTTATCCAGGCTAGTGGAAAGTATTCCATCACACTCCTGAGTTGTGCCTTGCAGATAGCTGACAGGCTTTGGGTAGTCAGGAGGTGAGTTACTCTCCACAGAATTCCCCGCCCCTGACCTGCTGTTGTAGCCACAGCATTTAACCATCGCCCCTTGACCTTCAATGGCATTACCATCACTGAATCTCCCACAATCAATATCCTGGGGTTACCATTGACCAGAAACTGAACTGGACTAACCATATAAATACTGTGGCTACAAGAGCAGGTCAGAGGCTAGGAATACTGCAGCGAGTAACTCTCCTAAGTTCCCAAAGCCTGTCCACCATCTATAAGGCACAAGTCAGGAGTGTGATGGAATACTGTCCACTTGCTGAGTGCTGTGCAATCGTCAGCAAATATCCCCACTTCTGATCTTATGACGGAGGGAAGGTCATTGATGAAGCAACTGAAGTTGTATGGGCCTCAGACATTACCCTGAGGAACTCCTGCAGTCCTGGAACTGAGATGATTGACCTCCAACAACCACAACCATCTTCCTTTGTGGCAGGTATGACTCCAACCAGCTGAGAGTTTCCCCCCGGTTCCCACTGACTCCAGTTTTGTTAGGGCACCTGAATGCCACACTTGGTCAAATGTTGCCCTGATGTCAAAGGCAGTCACTCTCACCTCACCTCGGGTGTTCAGCTCTTTTGTCCATGTTTGAACCAAGACTATAATGAGGTCAGGAGCTGAGTGACCCTGGCAGAACCCAAACTGAGTTATTGCTAAGCAAGTGCCACTTGATAGCACGGTTGATGACCCCTCCCATCACTTTACTGATGATCGAGAGTAGGCTGATAGGGTGGCATTTGGCCTGGTTGGATTTGTTCTGCTTTTTGTGTACAGGACATATCTGGGCAATTTTCCACATTGCTGGGTAGATGCCAGTGTTGTAGCTGTACTGGAACAACTTGGCTAGGGGCGCAGCAAGTTCTGGAGTACAAATCTTCATTAATATTACCAGAATGTGGTCAGGTTTCATAGCCTTTGCAGTATCCGGTGCCGTCAGCCATTTCTTGATATCATGTGGAGTGAATCGAGTTGGCTGAAGACTGACATCCGTGATGCTGGGGACCTCTTATGGATGGATCATCCACTCAGCACTTCTGGCTGAAGATTGTTGCAAATGCTTCAGCCTTATCTTTTGTACTGATGGGTTTCCCCATCATTGAGGCTGGGGATATTAGTGGACCCTCCTGGCTGCTGCAATTATCCCTCCATCCTCTGACAGTCCAGGATGCCAGAGCTCCTCATGCCACTATTCAAGCCTTGTGGATGGATTCTAGGTAACAAGAAATATCGCTTGAAAAGATGGCTACTCACCCCTTTACTTGATCCTGAAATGGAGGCACAGAGGCATCTGCTCACAGGGACCACCATCGAGCAAGCCATTGGGCTTGAAAATATGGTTCCGGCACCAAGTCAGGTGACCTCCTGCATTGCATTAGTTATGATCCTTGACCAGACCCCCAAGTCATGTGGGGAGATACAGTTAGAGACCAATAACATTTTGTTTCAAGTAGACAATGTTTGAGATTCAAGACACTTGCCCAATGAATAAAGCCACAAGATTCCATGGGTTTTGAACAAACAAAAATAACTTTACTATACAAAGTCAGAAAGATAAAACAATTAACAATATCCATCTTATACTCTAACATTCCGGGTTAATATGTGGTACAAATGAATTAACAAACAAATTGTGGTCGAACATACCACACTGCACAATAAATGGTAGACGCGACCAGGACAGAGTCTGTAGATTTCTCAACAACCCACCCAGACATCAGTAAGCACTGTGAGTCAGTCAGTCTCACTGAAACCCTGTCTTTGTCTCATGAGGGACTCCATTCTTCACCTTTAAAGGTCTAACCTGGGAATTTTCTCCAAAGATCGCTCCAACTCAGATGGCATCAATGATGGCCCACCGTGCAGGGCTTCTATCTTATTTCCCGAGATTCCGTTCCCCTGGATTCCCAAGTATACACTCAAACACTAACTCACAAGTGCAAATTCAGCTCTTTGGCTGCATAAAGCAGAACACACCAGCTCCAAAGGGGTACTTTTGCTCCAATAGCCCACAGCATGGAATCACCAACCTCTGGCTGCCTTCTTCTTAAAGTCTGGTTCCTGCAGCCCTTTTCCAATTTGGAGCCTGTTTCTCTGCTCCTCTCTTTTTAACAGAACCAAGACCTTTTCCTGTTCCAGTTCTCTGTCTGGGACTCTTCTTTTGGGACCTCTCCCTGCCCCCTCTCCCTTTGGGATCTCTCTCTCAGTCCCCTCTTCCCTTTGGGATCTCTCCCTGTTCCTTGCCTAGGGCACTAGTCTTCCATGGTGCTCCGCTCTGTCACATGACCTGTGTATTCATGCTGTTTGTCTTGCTGCACAGGTGCGCTGGGCCCAAAGAGTGTAAAAATGCCAATCTGCACATGCACAAAAATTCTGAGGTCTGTCAGGAATTGAAGTTTCTGACCTCTGCTCTCAATGTTATGGTAAGTTTGACTTTCATAACACATTCCTCCAAGGATCTTGCTCATTTATGATTTCCTGCTTCACCCTCCATCTATTATGGTCATCCAGAGAGGATAAAACTTGAAGAGGGTGAAGAATTAGATCAACACAGCTCATCTGAGGAGGAGCAGGAAGAGGAGGAGGAAGTTGCAGAGCAGAACACTGCTCATGCTGTGCAGGGAGGTATCTGGGGCCAGCTCAGGAGTCAAAGCTCTCATCAGGATGATGAGAATGCTGTGGCACCTCTGATCCAGACTCGTATCACCTCGGTGCTGCTCATCCAGCAGAACTGCAATCTCTGGCACCCACTTTGATCTGCCTGTGAGAACACATCCATTGAAAACACAACCTTGAATAGATGCACTATACCACCAATGTGTACTGCACATCTCCAAAGTGATCTCATTGTCCCAAGGAATGGAGGCAGGGATCTTAAAGTGCACACCCGATTTAAAGCAGAACATCAGCCATTATTAGTCTTGTATATCAATGGAAGCCGAGGTCATCAGGAGAAAAGACAGAGGTCTGGCACCCAGGGCAGGGCTGCCCCACTGTTCCCAAATGCGGCTCTTGAGGAGTTGTTGGAGTCAGTACAAGAGAATTAAGGCATCTTGTTCCTATAAGGTGGGAGAAGAAGGCCACCCCATCAAACCAAGCAGGAGGTGGCAGCAAATGTCATTAGCCACAATGCCGTCTAGAGGAACTGGGTGCAGTTCTGCAAGAGATTTAATGACCTTCTTCATTCCAGCAAGGTGAGTGCAGTTGAGAAATTGGGATGGTTTTCTTTGGAGAAGGGAAGGCTGAGAGAGGACTTGATAGAAGTATTCAAAATCGTGAGGGGTTTGCTCAGAGCAGATAGGGAAAAACTGTTCCCATTGTGGAAGGATCGAGAACAAGAGGGCATAGATTTAAGACAATTGGCAAAAGAAGCAATGGAGACATGAGGAAAAACTATTTCATGGGGTAAATGCTTAGGATCTGGAATGCATTGCCTGAAGGTATAGTAGGGGCAAGTTCGATCGAAGCATTTAGGGGAGAATTGGATTATCATCTGAAAAGGAGGGATGTACAGGGTTTTGGGGAGAGGGTGGGGAAATGGCACTAGATTAATTGCTCGAACAGAGAGCCAGTGCTGACACGATGGGACGAATGGTGTCCTCCTGAGCTGTAACCATTCTGTGATTCCATAATTCTGTGCAACACTAGAACCAGATGGCAGGCTTTCAGATCTGCAATCTCCAGCAGACACACAAATTGAGCAGCCTGAGGGTGCATGGTGTTCCTGAATATTGGAGATATATGTGCCTTGGGTAATTAATGACCCATCAGAAAGGCTCAGAGCCCTCATGATGTTGAGAATCTGGCAGCACTGATACATGTAACTTCTTAGGTAAATGAACTGCTGGCATTAGTGAGAGAGGCCTGCGCTGCTTTATCTCTCGCTCTGTCTCTCTTTTGTCCTTGCAGGAAAAGTGGGCACAGAATGCAAGGGCACATAGAAGGAGAATTGCCCTAGTTCACCATCCTCATAGCTATAGAGGAGGAAACATGGACAACGTGAGGGTGGCACCACATGACACCAAGTGGGCAAAGGGGAGATGGGAATACCTGGAGGAGTGGGTGAAATTATATTGAAGTAAGCAGATGAAGGGTTGATGTGCACTCCAACACAACTGGCAGAATGCCAATGTCTCACCTGCATTGGGAAGCCTCAACTCTGTGGGGGTTCTGCTGTCAGAGGCAAGTTTTCATGATCTCCTTTTTGACAACTCCAGCGATAAGCTCGGGACTTTGGAACAAATCAGTTCTTTGACATTATGATTAGAACTGTGATGAAAGAATTCCTTTAATGTGAGGAGAAATGAAAATCCATGTTCAAAAGCTAACCGCATTTTTACTTGGAATGAATTTAGTCACATTCCAAGTAAAAGCTACTGGCAGGTTTCTGAAGCACAGAGTAAGCAGATGGATTACGTCACGGTGTAAATGTTTAATTTCCTCCAACTTTTCCATAATAAGGTTCTATGTACCAAAAACCTTTTTAGATTTCTGGTTGAAAGATACATGCTCATCTCCGTGAGAGAGACATTTACGACATTGTTCATTTACATAGTGCCATTAAAGTAAAACAAAATCCCTAGGCTCTTTACAGACTACTTCCTCACTGCGCCCAAGATCACATGTCAAGGGGGGTGTTCAATTTAAAGATTCTTGATAAATTTAGCTATTGAAATACGTGCACAGAATTCATAGCGCCAACCTTTACCCACTGAATTGAAACAGTCAAGCAAAGTAAGCTTTTCTTTTAGAAAAATATGTAGTCAACAGGGTATAAGCAAACTTATAAAACCCAGATGTCCAAATGCCAAATGAATCAGTAAAGTGGGGCGTTAACAAAAAGACTTGAAAAAGAATCATGATTATATGTTTAAAAAAAAAACCTGACTCACAAATTACATTATGTTTGGGTTTTATGGGAAGGGTTTGGATTAGTGAGTCAGTTCAGTTATGAGACTCTGATAGCAAAAAGTTCGAGATTCGAGACCAGCAATTAGAAAAGTATAAACTGAATTGGCTGGCACAAGGTGCAGGTGAGTTCATGGGTCAACATTAAAACAAGGGGTTGGCACATGCAAAATTAACAGCTTTAAGATTTTATAATCCAAAATCTATTATATATGTTAAGCAATTAAATTGATTACTGCAGTGGTGCCCAGCAATTGTAAGTTAAAATGATGAATGTTTGGAACCGCTGGCTGCAAACCTTTGTTGTGTATCATGTATTTTTGGCATTACAGGTGCCATTGTGGCTCCAAAATGGCATCCCTGCTCTGCATGTGCACTTCTAACATGGGCTGTGCCGGATGTAATTTTGGGTGGGTAGTTAGTGTGGGCACTGGGAATGTGCACAGGAAGTATACAGGGTAGCCAGATCATGACACCAGTTAGTAGGTCAATCTGATTTGACAGTAGGAATGACTTTTTGGACTGATTTGTACTGCTACTTAAAGTTGCTGAAATTTACAGGGAGTGGTGTGCATGTGGTGAAGGTTCAAAGGTTCTGCTCAGACCACTTCCTCCCAATCATGGGCACTGTGGTTTCCTTCCCCCTTAGCCTACAGCATAGCAGGGAGAATGAACAGAGGTGACACAGAGGAGGGCAAATTGCTCAAACAGGAAGGAAGGAAAAGGGGAGAGGGGCTCTCCGCAGGAAGTCATATCCGCCCAAGGTCTTCAAGGAGCAATTCTGCTACCTCAACTTCATTGAAGAACAGTGTAAGGCTTTTGTGTCGATAAGGAAATCTGTCACCTATTGAAATCACACTTGCTGTCAGAGAAGGGTGAGGACAGCATTGCCAGTTGCTGTGGAGGTGACCATGGCTATGAATTTTTTTTACAAGGGTTCCAGGCTGAAGCGGGTGACATTTCTAGCATCTCGCAGTTTGTCATCCATCATTGCGTAAGGGAGGTTACTGACGCTCTGTATGCAAGCATAGTGAGCACATAGCTTTCTTATGATGCAGGGTGCCATTGACTGCACACTTATCATGCTGCAGGTGCTGCATGAAAATCCAGAGATGCATCACAACTGCAAGGTTCCATTCCCTTAATGTCTAGTTGATGTGCAACAACACTCAGGACATCATGTAGGTTAATGATTGATATCCTGACAGCAGTCATGCTGCTTTTGTTCTATACCAGTCCTCTGTACCATCAATATTTGAGCCACCATGAGAAACTAGAGCTGACTACTGGGCAGTAACTAATCCACTGATCACCTGGCTCATGACTTTGGTGCATAACACATGCACATCTGCATATTGTACTTATACCAAGAGCCATGTTGCCATACAAAAAGTCATCAAGCAGATCATTGGGATGCTTAAGCAAGCTTCCATAGCCTGGACCACTTTGGGGGAAACCTGCAGTACTTTCCAGAGTGTATTTCACAATTTGTTGTGGTTTGCTGCACCCTGCACAACCTTGCCACCATGTATATGCTGAGCAGCTGAAAGGGAGGAGGAGGAAGGGTGGAGATAGCCACCAAATCCCCCTTTCTGCTGGGTTGTCCATAATCAACTCATCCAACTGTGGTACCAGTGAACACAATCTGAATTCCCCATTCAACGATGGTCTCGCACATTAACTTTCTCCTATAACTGACTCTCACAGCATCCTCAGCCACAATGCTAAAATAAAAGCAACCACAAAACAAACATTCTAAACCAATGTTATAAAACAAACCATCCAAAATCCCAGACACCTAATACCTTTGTGCATTCCCTTTACGGCTTTCTTCCATGTGTCTTCACCTGTCCTAGTGTTCCTACACTGTGCTAACTCAATGGCTGAAGCATGGCTAGCGGAGGGTTGCTGACTTTCAGTGGAAGAGACTGCTGATGGCCTTGCATAATGACATCAAGCAGCTTTGATCCTAGAAGGACCAGATTTATTTCTTTATTTATTTCATAGGATGTGGGTGTCGCTGGCAAGGCCAGCATTTGTTGCCCATCTCTAACTGTCCTTGAATGGAGTAGCTTGTTAGGCCATTGCAGAGAGCGGTCATGAGTCAACCATGTTGCTGTGGGTCTGGAGTCACATGCAGGGCACACTGGGTAAAGGTGGCAGATTTCCTTCCCTAAATGACATTAGTGAACCAGATGGGTTTTTACAACAATTGATGATAGTTTCATGGTCGCAATTGCTGAGACCAGCTATATAGAGGCCAGCTATATATTCCAGATTTATTAGTTGAATTTAAATTCCACCAGCTGCCGTAGTGGGATTGGATGCACCACCTCGACATGGGCAACAGAATTCTCGTCTGGCTGGTTGACAGGTAACAGATAGCGTACAGACAAAATAGTAGCGGCGAAAGCATGAACCCTGTCATCTTGAACTACTGCCATTCTGCTGGGGTGGCACCTCGGCAACCCTAGCAATGAATTGGAGGGCAGATGGGTGGATTGCTGTATGACACCACCCTAGACACTTTAAACACGGATATCTGCAGCAGTCTGAGCTTGCTTGGCTTCAAGTGTGAGCTTCCACTGTAGCACTCAGATATTGGATAGTTTGTGCAGCCTTTTCCCACCACAGCAAGAACACTGAGTAATGGCTTGTTTTTTTAGTAGGTGTGCTGCTACTTCTGTGTCCTATAAATTGCACTGTCAGTTGTTTTTCTCCACAACAGCTCCCTGTTGCCTCGAATATATACACAATTTTGCTTTCTCACTTCTATCTGCCTTGTTAACTGCACGGCCTTTGATAGCATTAAATCCTCCCTAGGCTGTAGAAAATCTGATAATGTCTCCTCCAAGATTCCTACAATACAATCCTGAAGCTTTCAGGGCTTCTTATTCGCAATTCTCAGCTAATGAATATAAATCGTTAATTAAGGAATCTATGGTCTCTCTCGTCTTTGGGTACACCTATTGAGCTTTCTATGATTGTGTTCCTTCTAAGGTTGCAATATATATCAAAAGCTTTTATAACATCTTTGTATGTCTCTGTTTCTTCATTTATGTCCTGTCTGACCATTACATCATCTGCACTACTGCCTATGGTATTAGAAGGGTACTGACCTCTTTCTTCCTAGGCTTCTTTACTAGTCCTGAAGCGGTTCTGTACCTGGTAAACCTATGACACCAGTTCTGCCACTTCTTGGCTTGATCTGTGCCTTCCATGTGTTCAAAACACTCTGGTAAGGTAAAAAAATTCTCCATGAATTTTCGATACTGTAGCTTTTCTTCGAATTCTGTTGGCATTTGTTCCCATGCTGTTCTTTCCTCACAAGCATTTTGCTTGCTGCTTTTTCAGTTGCTGGGCTGTTTACTCAGTGCTTTTTCTGTTGTCTTTATCACTGTCACCATCTATTATCATTGTTGTGAGATTTAGCTTAGGTTGTCCTTGGTTAGGATCAATATAGACTGCTGGAGGCAAAGCTGTTGGTAAACTTTAACTTTTATTGAACATTCTTCTAACAATGTACAGGATAAGGTTTAGCACGAGGCTTTACATGGAACTATCTCTCAGCATGCTCCATTGTCATGTGACCTTATATCACTGATGATGTAGACTGTCAATTTACAATAACTCTTTACACTACAGTACTAATTTTGTGTGCTGCCTGTATAAGAAGTGACATGGTGACTTAATCGAGCATTGCGATCACTATATCTGTTTTTGGGGGTTATCCATTCTGTTTGGTATTCTTTTCAGTCATCAGCTCCAAAACAGAACAACCCACAACATTTAATCACTGAATTTTCCAGTCTCAGAAGCTTCCTGATTGGAATGATTCAAAAGATGACATTATGATATATTAACTTATGGAGCTGATTACTGTTGAGAGCCAATATCTGAGATATAGCTCTGTGAAACCAAACCTCCAGATAACCTCCTGGGAAAATTATTGAAAATTACAGAAAGTAAAATAGGGAACATGTCTGACTGACTTCTGAAGTGGCTTAGCAAACCATTCAGTTGTAGTTCAAGTTCAAGAAGGTGACTACCAACAATTAGGAATAGAGAGAAATGCTGGTTTTGTCAACAATTCCTGAGAATAAATAAATGTGTCCAAACATATACAGATCTTGAGACTTGCATTATGGTGCTCAACTTTACACCAGCTTGTTTCATTTAAAACAGCAGTTTTCAAACACCTTCTACTTTGCTGTATGTAATAATGTATTTACTTGTAATTAAATCACATGTATGTAACTAAATTAAAGGATTCAAAATAACAATGAAATTAAGGTGGTTTATAATCAACTGGAAGCTAAAATCCTGCCTGTGTCTTTAAAAAAATGGTTATAACCAAACACAACACAAAAAAAACCTAAGCATGTTTCTTTACTATATACCTCAAGAAATCAGAAGAGGCGCATGGTCAGTGAGTGGAGACTTCAGCCTGAGTGAGACAGAGACCGAATGAGTATATTTGGTAAACATGAAAACACAGGAAATAGGAGCAGGAATAGGTCATTTGTCCCTTTGAGCCTGCTCTGCCATTCAATATGATCATGGCTGATCCTCTATCTCAATGCCATACTCCCACACGCTCCCCGTACCCCTTGACACCTTTAGAGCACAGAAATCTATCTATATCCTCCTTAAATATATTCAATGGCTTGGCTTCCACAGCCTTCTGTGGTTGAGAATTCCATAGGTTCTCCACCTTCTGAGTGAAAAAGTTTCTCCTCACCTCAGTTCTAATGGTCTACCCCATATTTTGAGACAGTGACCCCTTGTTCTAGACACCCCAGCCAGAAGAAACATCATCTCTGCATCCAGTCTGTCCATCCCTGTCAGAATTTTATACATTTCAATGAGCTCTCCTCTCACACTTCTAAACTCCAGTGAATACAGGCCTAGTCGGCCAATCCCTCCTCATACGACAATCCTGCCATCCCAAGGATCAGTCTGGTGAATCTTCTGTTCATTCTCTCTGTGGCAAGTTTTTCCTTTCTTAGATAAGGAGACCAAAACTGCACACAATACTCCAGGCGTGGTCGCACCAAGGCCCTGTATAGCTGCAGTAAGACATCCTTGCTTCTGTACTCAAGTCCTCTTGTAATGAAAGCCAATATACCATTTGCCTTCTTAACTGCTTGTTGCACCTACATGCTTGGTTTCAGTGACTGGTGTGCTAGGACATCCAGGTCCCTTTGTATATCAACATTTCCCAATCTATTACTCTGCCATTCTCTTTTTCATACCGAAGTGGATGTCACACTTATCCACTTTATACTCTCACTCAACCTGTCCAAATCACCTTGAAGCCTCTTAACACCCTCCTCATTGCACACATTCCCTCTAAATTTTGTGTTGTTAGCAAATTTGGGAATATTACATTTGGTTCTTTCTTCCAAATCATTGATATATTTGGAATTTGGTTCAAAGTGGGAATTCAACTGGTAAATCTTTTTCAAGCTCAATTTTAGAGTAAGGGTCAGATTCTGACCTAGAACTAACAACCTAGAACTAGTAGCTTTTAAGTAAGTTAGATAGCCTTGTTAAACAGGCAGCTGCCTTAGTGGCAGTTAACTGTCAAACACCCGAAATTAGGTTCAGGGATAGGTTAATCGAGATGCAGCGGCAAACATTTAAGGGGATATTTCAGAATGCACAGAATAGATACATTCCAATGAGTAAGAAAAAGTCCAAGGGACAGACACACCATCCCTGGTTAACTAGAAATGTTAAAGGTAGCATCAAACTTAAAGAAAAACATTTAATTATGCAAAATTGGGTGGTTGGACAGAAGATTGGACAGAATATAAGGAATAGCAAAGGATGACTAATAGTTTAATAAGGAGGGTTAAACTAGAGTACGAGAGAAAGCTAGCCAGAAATATAAAAACAGACAGTAAGAGTTTCTACAAATATTTAAAAAAGGAACGAGTTAACATAGTGAGCGTTGGTCCTATAGAAAGTGAGTCTGGAGAATTGATAATGGAAAACAAGGAAATGGCAGATGAATTGAACAGGTATTTTGCATCAGTCTTCACTATGGAGGATGCAAGTAACATCCCAGAAGCTGCTATAAATTGGAAATGGAAGGGAGGGAGGAATTTAGGAAAATTACAATCACCAGAGTTGGTACTGAGTGAATTGTTGGAGCTGCGGACTGAAAAGTGCCCAGGTCCTGATGGTCTTAATCCTAATAGAAGGGCTAGTGAGATAGTTGATGCATTGGTTTTAATTTCCCGAAACTCCCTAGATGCGGGGAAGATTCCGTTAGATTGGAAAATAGCAAATGTAACTCCATTATTCAAAAAGGGGAGCTGGGACAGAAAGCAGGAAACAACAGGCCAGTTACTTAACATTTGTCATAGGGAAAATGTTAAAAGTATTATTAAAGAAGCTATAGCAGGTCACTTGGATAAATTCAAGGTAATCAGGCAGAGTCAACATGGTTTTGTGAAAAGACATTATGTTTAACCAACTTATTGGAGTTCTTTGAGGAAGCAAAATGTGCTGTGGATAAAGGAGAACCAGTGGGTGTACTGTACTTAGATTTCCAGAAAGCATTTGATAAAGTGCCACATCAAAGGTTATTGCGGAAAATAAAAGCTCAGGCGAGAGGGGGTAATATATTGGCGTGGATAGAAGATTGGCTGGCTAACAGGAAGCAGAGAGTAGGCATAAATCGATCTTTTTCAAGCTGGCAAGATGACAGGTAACAGTGTTGGGACCTCAACTGTTTACAATTCATATTAATGACTTGGATGAAGGGATAGATGGGATAGTTGCCAAATTTGCTGATGACACAAAGATAGGTAGGAAAGTAAGTTGTGAAGAGGACCAAAGGAAGGCTATGAAAAAATATAGATAGGTTAAGTGGGCCTCGCAAGAGGGCGGGTGTACAGAACTCACATGCCTTATCTGCAGATAAGCGAGAAACAGTGTCACCGATGCCTCTGAATGTAGGGATCTGGTGACTCAAATTTGCCACATTCTCCAGGAATTGGCACCACGGGGACTAGGAGGGCATCCATTGCCATTGGCCATGAAAGTAACCATTGCACTGAACTTCTACACAAGTGACTCCTTCCAGGGGTCTACTGGGGATCTTCTGTGGGTCTCTCAAGAATACACCCACAAATGCATACATGACATGACAATACCCTTTTTGCCAAAGTCCACAGATAAATCAACTTCGACCGAGATAAAGCAAGCCTGAGCATTGGGTTTTGCCAAGATTTCCGGATTCCCACAGGTGCAGGGTGCCATTGACTTCACTCATGTGGCTATAAAAGCTCCTTGGCAATAGGACTCCAACACATTGAACAAGTGGAAGCCTTTCCTGTTTATGTACAGCTGGTCTGCGGCCATAAACTTATCATGCAGGTTTGGGCCAGATACCCAGGAAGCGTCCATGACTCACACAATTTGAGTAGATCGCAAATCCTGGATATTTTCAAGGGACCATGTAGGATACAAGGTTGGCTCTTCAATGACAAGGGGTACCTGCAAAGGACATGGCTGATAGTGCCCGTGCGGTGGCCACAGAATCCTGCAAAGAGAAGGTACAACAACGCTCATGCCACTACCTGAGCATTGGTGGAGCATATCATAGGCATCCAAAGATGTGATTCTGATGCCTGGACAGATCTGGCGGAGAACTCCTCTACAGTCCTCAGAGGGTCTCATGAATCATCATGCGCTGCACAACCTGGCGCTGCAGAGAGGGAGGACTTGCCAGATGCCGACATGGAGGAGCTGCACGTCTCTGTCGATGAGGAGGACATCAAAGGGGATGAAGGCGTTGAGTTTGAGGAAGCTGAGGCTCCAGAAGAAGAGGCCAATGCCTGGGCCAGATGAGACAGTCAGTGGTGAGACCCACATAAGCACCAGGTTCCATGAGGAGGATGACAAGTTGCAGCGAGTACGCTCTTGGACAAGTGCCCTCCATCATGGGCCAACATTTACACCAGCATTGCCATTCCTCTCATTTCAAACATGTACTTCAATCTGAGAGTGAATAGTTACACATCACATTGTCCTGATCCTTTGAAAGACGATGAAGCCTCAGGAGCATGTGTCCTTGCTGAGATGAGGTGCTAACTGGAGGAGGAAGTCCCAGCATCAGACATTAGAAGGTCTCTTCAAGGAGCTCTTCAAGCATCTCTCCAGCACCCCAGTCGCAGCAGCAGCCTATAAGAGCCAGGAGATGTTCCACTATCATCAGTGGGCTTGTAGCTGTATGTCTTCAGTGTGACATAGCTCCTCAAGGAGATCCATCTCCAACAATGGGACAGTGCATTCTGTGTAACCTTGATGGCAAAACTAATAGGTGACACTTGGGCCAAGGCAGCTGAGGACATTCCGCAGGTATGCATCTAATCGGAGATGACTTAATCCTCTGTGTCACACTCTTCTCTATCCATTAACATTCGACACTCTCAATTAGGGATGCTGGCCTGCTTTTATCCTCTCCTTCCTATGCATGTGGACCACCTGAGGATGATGACGTTCAACCACTTGCATGCCAGACATTATAATGCCCCCTCTTTAAGCCACACATTGTGGACTCGTGGCCAGCCCTAGACCATGCGACCTCCAAAATGCTCAGACACCGTGAGGCCCTCAAGATGAAGAGTCATTGCTAATAAAGAGCAGCCTTCAGCTTCAGTACATCCTCACTCCTATCCTATTGCTCCCCTCAACATTGTCTAAAGCTACAATGAGCGCTTCCAGAGAATGCTCAAAGGCTCCATTGACCATCAAAAATCACCATTTGCAATTAGCATCACACGGGTCAGCAAACATTTAGGTAATGGGATGCACAGCGCTGCATCCTAACATTGTGACGAGAGCCTTGTGGCTGCAATACAGACAATTACAGGTTG
The DNA here is from genome assembly GCF_017639515.1 of Carcharodon carcharias. Classification (NCBI taxonomy): domain Eukaryota; kingdom Metazoa; phylum Chordata; class Chondrichthyes; order Lamniformes; family Lamnidae; genus Carcharodon; species Carcharodon carcharias. The sequence continues at coordinate 35,083,618 of NC_054473.1, forward strand.
AGAAACGATCAAGGTTGTCAGTTCGAGCACTAGGGGAATATTGTGGGTGAGAAAGGCAGAGCTTTGCCACCTTAAGGTGGCAAGGTCCTCCTACTTATTGGTGAGCTTAGCAGATGTACAACTTTCCTACCACAATGTCTGGGTGCATACCAACATCCATAGCAGAGGTAGAGGCATCCAGCTGACTGCTCCGCCTTGTTGTCTGGGATGACTTTGGCAGGTGTCCTCTGGACAGCAGAAACCTGGAGGGCCCCAGCCTGATTTGGGTCTCCTGCTGTGGGGCAGGTAGACTCTCCTTGGCCTGTGGAGCTGGAAGTGATGCGGTCACAGGAAGTGGGGGGGGGGGGAATCGACTGGACACTCATGGAGTCACCTGGGTTGATGGCCCCGGGATGTCCATCTGCTGATCCTCCTCCCTATGGGTGCCCAAGGGCCCCTGGCTGACTCCTTGAGGAGAAGGGGCAGCTGGAGTGGGATCGAGGTGCCCCGCTCCCTCTCAAATAGCCACTGATGGATGTCACCAATGGCTACATCAATGGAGTGCAGTTCCTGCACCAGTGCAGGACTGATGTCCTGGACCAAAGTCTCCATAGCGGCCACAATGCTGCCATGGTTGACCTCAGCACTTGGCTGAGATTCATATGAAAGTAGAGATAATTAGTGCATGGCAGACAACTCTAAAACAGGACGACGCACTCACAGTATGGTTGTCTGAAGGATGAGCTGGTGCAGGATCCTCATGTGGGTGGTTTGCCACTCCATCGCCCGTTGCAATCTGAGGAATACAGCTGGCATCCCTTCCTGACGTTCCCGTGATTGACGCTGCAGCTCCACCAACTTTAAGACTTAGTCCAGAGGCCTGTATTTGAACTTGGACTCAGCAGAATCCTGGCTTCCAGCAGTCCTCTGAGTGCTGGCAACTTCGTATGTCCCTGCCTCCGCCTACTGAGGACTAGATTGTGTGCTGTGCTCACCAGATTGTGACCCCGAGACTCCTCTAGAACTAGGTCCCTCTGAGGTGTGTGTCTCTGCGCTGGTGGAGGGTGTGGGTGAGCAATGTGATGGGTCTCCTGATGGGTCCTCAGGATCCTCTTTCGCCCTGTCAGGGCTCAAGCTAAGGTCTTGCTGGTTGAGGCCATTGGGCACTTGGCTGAGGTTCCTATGAAAGAAAATAGAGATAATTAGTGCATGGCAGGTGACTCTAAAACAAGACAATGCACTCATAGTATAGTTGTTTGAGGGATGAGCTAGCTTGGATCCTGACAGGCATGGTCCATGTCCTCTCCGGCCAGCTTAATGACTTGGTTTTCGAACTGAGAGAGGACCCTGAGTTCCGGCACTCCACCCCAGGTCTGGTACCTCTCCCTGCAACTATGTGTGATCTTGTTCTGCATAAAGACAGTTGGAAAAAGCGTAAGCAGGACTCATGCCAGGGCAGATGATAAGGATGCCTGGCATATGTGGGTGGTGAGGGAAGCCATGGACTGGATAAGGACACGATCTGCAAAGTGGTGATGTCCCTTGAGCTGGCAGCGAGTGAGATGCCGGTAAATGTGTGATGGGTTTGTGAGTGTGTGAGTTGAGAGCGATGGAGTACGTGAATCTTCTATCTATTATTTATTAAATATGTTAGCTTTAGGTTACATTCCAAAATGCTGCTTCATATTTTTAGTTTTTCACAATTATATGAGGTAATTTCCCTTTACTTTGTGCTGAATTGTTTTATTCAGTTCTTGTAACATCATTTACTTTTTGCCTCTTACATTTTTAGAGATACCTCATTTAATACATCTTTGTGTGCACATCTTCAATTCAAAGCTGGAACATATCCTGGGAACAATTTATAATTATATCACTTTTTCATTCATTACAAGGCTGTAAGCACAGTTCTGTCATTACAAGTTGAAACAAGCATCGTAACATAGACAATCAAATTGTTAAACAGTCACACGGTTTAAGGCTTTAACACTAAGGCCTGGGTTTTCTGATTGGATGCAAGCCCAGCTGGAAGCAAGAACCTGTGAAAAGTTGTTACCCATGCTGGATACCAAAAATCGAAGATTTTACTTTTCTGACGAATGACATTTCTCATGTCAAGGAGCTAATATATCTGAAAAAGGGATAAACATTAAGAAAAGTAAATGCCTTAGGTCATCCGACAGTCCAGTTTTGGAATTTCTTCCAATAACTCTTCCATCTCTCCATAAGTGTGCAACCCATGGAATAAGCATGAAAGAGCCTGTGGAGAATCCTTCACCTTATTCAGTGAAGAATGACAGAGAGGGAATATTTCTAAAGTTAAACGACTTGATTTTTAAAGTTATTCCTCTTTAAATCATCATGGGCTGGCTAAAATTCATTGGCCAAAAAATGCAGTGGTGTGTCCTGATTTCTTGCCTCTGAAGCTGCTCTGTAATTGGTCAGCTGCAAGTGAGAATTTATAAAAAACGAAAATGCTGGAAAAACTCAGCAGGTCTGGCAGCGTCTGTGGAGAGAGAAAAAAGAGTTAACGTTTCCAGTCCAATATGACCCTTCAGAACTGTCAGAGCCAGAGACAGTCACTCAGAGAGGAAATATAGCTGCGAAAGCAAGTTTTGGAAAATACCTAATGGAAATCACATTGAAGAGAAGAGCAGAACTTCTTCAAGGTAGGCATTCCTGGAAGAGAAGTTGCAGTAAAACAGTAAAATAAAAGCAAAATACTGCGCATGCTGGATATCTGAAATAAAACAGAAAATGGTGGGAAAACTCAGCAGGTCTGGCAGCATCTGTGTCGAGAGAAACAGAGTTAACATTTCGAGTCCAAAATGACTTCAATGAGTTCTAAAGAACTCATATTGGATTCGAAACGTGGGGTGGAATTGTCCCAAATTTACGCTATGCTTTACCCGCCAGCCGCAATGGCGGCTTTTCACGCCATATTGACCCAAACCCTCCGTGTTAATTATGCATTCCCTGGAAACACGCTGTTACCATGGTGGGTGCGCTCTGATCCATCTACCATGCCGTCACCTCGCCACTTCATCACGCTGGCCGCCACATTTAAAGTGCAGCCCCACGCACATTTCTCAGTGCTTCCAGCCCAGGGTTGCTGCAAATAAGACATGGCCCGAAAGGCAAGAAGACTGCAGCCCCCAGGATTAATGATGCATCCCTTGAGTGCCTTTTGGATGCCATGCAATGATGTCCTCTACCCCCATTCAGGTGTGGCAGCAAAATTACCACCCCTGCTTGGTAAGCAATGGCAGTGGTGATCAGTGCCAATGCTGCACAGAAGAGGTTGGCCGTCCAGTGCAGATGGAGGATGAATGAACTCATCCATGCCGCCAGGGTAAGGCAACCATCTCATCACTCTAAACTTGCTCGAGTCCATCACACATTCACTGCCTTCTCACTCACTGCTAGCTCAAGGGACATCACCGCTCATTCTCTCACACACACCCTCACATTTCCATCTGGCCTGATCTCCTCTGGAGAGTGCCTCCCCAGCCCTCACCATCTTCAAGCCACTTGCACAGATCAACATGCCCCCACACAAACCCTGGGATATCCCCCCCTTCCCCCGTACAGCCTTCACCCTGCAGCCTCTTCCCTTGCCTGAAGCCACTTCTCCCACTTCCCAGGCAAGCCCTAGCCCTGAAGCCGTACAAAGACACTCCAGTCTTATGGCTGGTCTGGCAGGTAGAGACTGGCCTGTGAGACCCCCCTAAAAGTGCTGTGGTGCTGTCTGTGAAACCTGGTGCTAGTGACTGCAGGTGCAGTCAAACAAATCTTGAAGTCCCCAGTGACGTGCAGCCCACCAGGTGCACATCACTTATGTGCAGTTGTGAAACACATTGGCATGGCAGACGATCCAGCGTGGGGAGGGAGGAGGGGGTTAAGTCTGGTGGGCTAGTCTTATAAGGATATGCAGATGTATTACAATGAGATTCCCGATGTCCAATGGCAGGAAATGTGACCCAGCATTGACACGCTGAGCGGACGATCACCCAACATTACTGCGCACAGAAGATTCCACTCCTTAACTCTGTTTCTCTCTGCGCAGATGCTGTCAGACCTGCTGAGTTCTTACAGCATTTTCTGTTTTTATTTCCAATTTCCAGCATCTGCCATATTTTGCTTTTATTTTGCAGGTGAGAATAGTTTGATTCTCCAGTTCTTCCTCCCTGCACGTGCCTGCCCTGAAATCCTACCCAATACTGGGAATTGGCTTAAACGCATTACTAACATCCCATGGATCCACGTGTTGCCTAATTGCGCTACTGAACTACCACAGAAACTGAGATTTAAAAACTTAGGTTATCGGTTATATATTATTGAAATATACTAATCCCTGAAAAATAATTGTCATATTTGCTACATTCCCAGTAATTTAATAATTTGTGTACTTGTTTCTATTGTGTGAATTTAAGCTAACAATCAACTCCAGTTATGAATTACAATTAGTATCTGAACCTTTAAGCAATGAAAGAAATGAGAAATAAGCATAACTGTAATGTTGAATAAATTTAGATTACTGTTTCTTCCTCAGTATCAAAACATAGGGGCTGTTAAGCACAGTACAGGAATTACGTAAATAAAGAAGGTTAAATCCCCAATTAAGTAATTCACCAGATATGCCAATGATCTTCTTATAGTTACCTGGTTCATTAAAAAGTGCTATATAGTGAATTCACCATTACATAGGGCCTGGCCTACAAAACAATTAAACAAGTTTGTTCATATTTAGGATCATTTTTCTAAGTTAAGTATCAAGGTCCCAGAGGGTGTTTTCTTTCCCATCCATTTGGAGCATTTTGTCCAGTAAAACTTTCCAAAGTCAATTTATCATTTGTTTCAAAATATTAAGGCAGTTTCAATTCATACGCACTGGAACGATAACTTCAGAGTAGTTCTTGCAAAGGAATGTTATCTTGTTGTTGGCTCACCTGGAACTTGACATACCTGTGGGAGGAGACCTCTGTGCAGCTATGAAGATATTGAGGGCCTGGGTCATCTGGTGAATGCAAAGAAGACGGATGTAGTTTGCAGCCCAAGGTTTTTGGAGTCTCAGTTATCCTGCATTGCACAGCTGTGGGTTGTGGACTTCTCTACAAACATCCCTAAACTTTACAGGCTACTTGGTACATTCTTGAATGATTGCAACTGCTGATGTTGAGATACCAAATATTTGTAAGCAAGAATTGTGAAATGTAAGTGCCTGGTTCAGCACTTGTTGGCTCCATTGAGCTAAGTCATAGGCTGAAAGTGCAACACCTCCAATTTCCCCTCTACTTGCTCTTCCTTACTTGTGTTCTGTGCTTCACCACTAAACTGACATTCCCTGAGCTTGATATATCTATGCTAGTGTTTGCCATTATGGAGGTGGGTGACACATGACATTTTGAGATGCTCAGTTGTGACAACACACAGAGCCTTTCATCTCCTTCTCTTCTTACTGAAGAAAAATAGGCTTTGGAATACTGGCTGGAAGACACCTTGAAAAAGAACATACATGCCAATGCATTCCAGTATGTCATGCTATTTTGTTGAAGGGGATGCCTTTGACAAAGGAGATAAAGAATGAAAAAAGATGATATCATTCATGAATTTGGGAGACACCTATGACCTCATCATCCACATCTCTCTATTAGCCACTCATTTAAGAATCTTCAGGACCTCCCCTCATAAGGGACCAAAGGTCATGTTGGATGACCACCTCACCCTGTCTCACCCTGCCCCACACCCCCAATTATACATGTACTGCTGAGGGTGTCTGGTTGATGTTTGTTGCTTGCCACGTGTTATGGTCCACAGACAATTGTATTGCCATGACAACATTACATAGTGCTCAGTGCATTTGGAAATTACATGAAGAGTTGCTAAGTGCTATATATACCTGCATTTGCAATGCTGCCACAGACTTGAACTGAAGCACTAATGAGATGCCTTGTAAGACAACATCATACCATTATATGAAATGTAAGCATACTTACCTTGACAATGTTCCTGAGACCAGCAAAAGTCACTGTTCCCTGTTCCCACATGCAGTGCACAGGTCAGACTGCAGTCACTGTTTTAGTCATGGCTATCCAGGTTGTTGTGGCTCTATTCTTCACTGGAGGCTGGCCCTCAGCTCCAAAAAGGATTACCCTTTTCGACAAGATCTTCAGCAGTACCTGGTTCAATAAATGGAGCTGCTCTGATGTTTGTGCTTGAACCTGGAGTTTACCTAGCATTCTCAAATGAAGGCTGCCTCAAACTATTGTAACAAAGAGGACTAGAAATTCATTTTGGGATAGTGACGTAAAATGAGTGGCATCGGATCACCACCCACCATATGCAGTACCTAATATTCAGTTTCATTGAAATCAATGGAATGAAATATCAGGTGCCACATTGAACGGGTGGGTGATCCAAAACCACCTTTTGTGCATCACTGTCCTAGATGAACTTCTAGCTCAGTGTCCAAAGAGTGTGTGTCCCATTGTCAGTATGCAGGGAGGGATCACATTATCAACTGCTATAGCTTTACTAAATACAGAATGTATTATAATTGTGGTACTTCCTTCAACTACAGTTTTTGTTAAAGCAAACTGGGAATTTTTAGCAAAGTACATTACAAAATAGATTCAGCCTGTGCATGATAATAAATTGATGGAAATGCCTTGGTGCACTGAAATTTGTCTACCATTGCAATTCTTTCATTCAGTGTTACTGTAGGATGATAATTTTAAAGAGATTGTATCATCAACTTGTGTAATCAAATTCACAATGTTGTACCAATATGAATCCTATATACAGCCTATTAAGCAGCTGCAATTTTAAGAGATGTTATAACTCAGCATTTGAATGACTTGTGCAGGTGTTAATCTTTTCGATAACAGTTTATTTTCATTGCGGATTATATAATGCATGGGTCGACATGAAATACGTCCAATTCCGGCATTCTACTCTTTCCAAATTGATTATTCTAGTCATGAAATATGCTACTATGATAAAATATTTAGTTTAAGGGAGGAATGTTTAGAGGAAGGGGACAGATCCCACTTTTGAGAGAGTCTGGTAGGTCATGCTGAGTGAAGTGGTGGCTTGGAGACTTCTTGGACTGAATTTTGGCACACAAAAATAGGTAGTTTGGGTCAGATGCTAAAATTTTAAATAGCTGAACTCTGACTTTAACCCACAGCTATGGATGTGGGGCAAACCTGCCCACTTCCAGGAGGAAAATTGGCAACTGAAATATTTTAATGAGGCTGGAAGCCTCTGATTTAACCTGCTTTGCAGATTTTGCGTTGGGCTGCCAGGTTTCCTAGGTCTCAGGAAATCCAGCAGCTGAAGTGAGGTGAGGACAGAAGTTAAGAGCCTTCATAGCACTGCTTGTGGGCCAGGAGGAATAGGAGTGCTTCTGCTGGGCCTGCCAAGTTCCCCCATCTTACTCCATACAAAGGCCTATGGGATTGGGGTCAGACTCCCCAATATCACCAAGGAGTCAGAACCTCCTCTCTCTCAAGGTTGGGGATTGGATGCCCCAAATCAGACACCCTGAAGTCAGGGATCGGAACCCACCTCCAGGGACAGGGATTAGACCCTGCAAACCCCCTACCCGGGATCATACTACCTCTGAAGTTGTGGATTGGACCTACCTGATCCTGTGGCCTGCTTCAAAATGTTCTCCACCCAACTGAAATCCCAGCCTGTCAATCAAGCTGACTTCCAGGCAGGGAACTTGTAAGGACCAAAATATGGACACTGTGAAGTTAAAACTCCTCAACATGCACAGAAAGCAGAGCAGCCAAACCAAAACTCAACATCTCTGCCCCATTGGTATCTGGACCATCATTTATGAGTATGTGGGCCACCCTCTTCAGTAAGCCACCATTAAGGCTGCCTGAGAAGAGGTGCCTGAAGAGTGCAATACAGTACCTGTAGTATATGGTTCATTTACCTACCTGAAGAAGAAATTCAACGCCCTGATAGTTTACCAAGACCCTTTATAAAGTCCTGGGATCTCTACAGCTGACCTTGTCAAATTCATGGGAGAGTCTCTTAATTTTAATGTCATTGGCACATCTAGGATGTTTAACTTGTCCCATGGCTGCAAACTGTGACAGGCTCCGGACCACTTTCTGATGTTTCTAGCATGGTACCCCTGATGTTATTGTGGGTATACACCAATAATGCCACAGGTATTTGCCCCATTTGTTCAAATGTATAGATGCAAATTTTAAAATTCAAAACAAAAAAGACAACTAAATAAATATCCACTCTAAATAAACAAGCCAATGAAAATTTAATACAAATAAGCATTGCCAAAAATGAATTTTTATAAATAAAGGCAAAAAGTCAATTGGAAGAATATTTAAGGCAGTTGTGCACCTATGAATGTGTGCTTTACTCAATCTTTTGGCGCTAAGAGTGCAGTATATCATGATTCCTGGAGCAACAAGAACGCACCCCGACATGTCCCCAAATGAATTCTGTAATGAGATTGCTCCTGTGCCTCAATGTGCAAGTCCAATCGAAAACCCTGCGCAGGTGTAAATCAGTGCAAAATGGACTCAAGGCCTCTGAACCTGGTTTTCTAAACCCCCTACACTGGTCATGTGCCTATGACACTGGTGCAAAGGAAGAAAATGTTACCCCAAATTAGTTGTTTTATTCTAAGAATAAAAAACTTATCCTAAAAAAGGACAATATAAAAACACACAGTAAGTGCTTCTAGAAGCATATAAAGAAGAAGAGAGTGACTAAAGTAATCATTGGTCCCTTAAGGGATGAGACTGGAAAACAAGAAAATGGCAGAGACTTTGAACAAATATTTTGTAACTGTTGTTCACGGTAGAAGACACTAAAAGACTAACAATCCCCTGGACCTGATGGCCTGCATCCTCTGGTCTTTAAAGAACTGACTATGGAGATAAAGGATGCATTGGTTGTAATCTTCCAAAATTCTCTAGATTCTGGAAAGATCTCAGAAAATTGGAAAACCACAAATTTAATTCACCTCTTCAAGAAAGGAGGAGGACAGAAAACAGGAACGTATAGGCCAGTTAGCCTAACATCTGTCATTGAGAAAGTGCTGCAAATCATTGTTAAAGAAGCAGCAGCAGACAATTTAGAAAATCATAATATAATCAAACAAGGTCAACATGGTTTTATGAAAGGCAAATCATATTTAACAAATTTCTTAAAGTTTTTTGAGGATGAAATGAGCAGTGTGGATAAAGGGGAACCAGTAGAAGTAGTGAAAATGGTTTTGCAAAAGGCATTCGAAAATTGCCACAAAGTTGGAGCTCATGATGTTAGAGTAATCAACACATTAGTGTGTACGGCATAGTTAACTAACAGAAAACAGAGGGTGGAATTTTCCATTCCCTTTGGCAAAGGCCGTGTTTAGCGGCTTGAGCGCACAATACAACAAGAAGACCAAAAATTGGTTTTATGCCGTTGTGAAACCAATCTCCGATTGTCTGCTCCACCCGTCAATGGTGGGCCACGTTTCCTGCCACCGCTTGTTGGGAAACTACTTTCAATACTTTAGCATTTCATTATCAGACCTTCTCGCTGGATCTTCCAAACCGACGTGTTTCACAACTGCACATAAGCGACGTGCACCTGGTGAGCTGCACTTCACTCAGGGTTTTGAGGTTTGCTTGTATATCTAGCTTTGTGTAGCACTCCGGTCATCAGTGCCAGGCTTCACAGGCAGCACCACATCACTTTTTAGGGGATTCACGGGCAGGTCTCTATGTACCACCAGCATAAGGTGGGGGTGGCTTTTCAACAGCTTCAAGGCTAGGGCTAGGGTTGGTGAAGGGGAGAAGTGGCCTCAGGCAAAGAAAGAGGCTGCAGGAAAGAAGCTGCAGGACAAGGGGTATACTGAGGTGTACCCAGGATGTTTGTGGGGCCACATGTTAATCTGTGCAAGGGCCTCAAGATGGTGAGGTCTGAGAAGGCAGTCTCCAGAGAAGGTGAGGTCAGATGGAGATGTGAGGGTGTGTGTGAGAGAATGAGTGGTGATGACCCTTGAGCTGGCAGTGAGTGAGATGCCAGTGAATGTGTGATGGGCTTGTGAGTGTGTGAGTTTAGAGTGATGAAATGTTTGCCTTAACCTGGCAGCATGGATGAGATCATTCATCCTCTTTCTGCATTGGATGGCCAACCTCTTCTGTGCAGCGTTGGCCCTGACCACCACTGCCACTGCTTCCCAAGATGGAGCGGTGAGATTGCTGGACCTCCTGCGGCCAGAGTGGGGGTGGAGGTCATCATGACAGGCTTCCAAGAGGCATTCCTGAGCTCTTCCTGGCTTTCAGGGCCATGTCTTCAGTGGAGCAGTCCTGGGCTACAAGCATTGAGAACTGTATGCGTGACTGCAGTTTAGATATGGCACTTGGAGTGAGGAAATGGTGAGGTAACAGCATGGCAGGCGATTCAGAGGCTGCCCACCAGCAAGGTGGCGTGTTTCCTGTGGCTGCATAATTAATGAGGCAGGAGATGGACGATACAGCATGAAAGCCCGCCATTGCAACTGGCAGGTAAAACATTTTTTTTCATGCCCACTACCACACTTAGTGCAATTCTGGGACAATTCTGCCCAGAGACTTGGGAGAAATGGGTCATTTTCAGGTTGGCTAACTGTAGATAGTGGGGTGTCACAGGGATTGTGCTGGGTCTCAACTATTTACAATCTGTGTTAATAACTTGGGTGAAGGGACCAAGTGCATTGCCAAATGTGCTGATGATACAAAGATAGGTAGGAAAGCAAGTTGTGAGAAGGACACAAAGAGTCTGCAAAAGATTATGGATAGTTTAAATGAGTGGGCAAAAATTTGCAGATGGGGTATAATGTGGGAAAAAATGAGGTTATCCACTTTGGTAGGAAGCATAGAAAAGTAAAATATTACTTAAATGGAAAGAGACTACAGAATGTTGCTGTACAGAGGGATTTGGATGTTTCGTAAATGAAATACAAAAAGCTAACTTGCAGGTACAGCAAGTAATTAGAAAGGCAAATGGGATGTTGGCATTTACTGCAAGGGAGATTGATCATAAAAGTAAGCAAGACTTGCTACAAATGTACAGGACATTGTGAGGCTACACCTAGAGTGCTGTGTATAGTTTTGGTCTCCTTATTTAAGGAGAGATATATTTGCATTGGAGGCAGTCCAAGGAAGGTTGATCCCTAGGACGAAGAGGTTATCTTATAAGGAAAGATTGAGCAGCTTGGGCCTAGACTTGTTGGAGTTCAGAAGAATAAGAGGTGATCTTATTGAAACATATAAGATTCTGAGGGAGTTTAACAGGGTAGATGCCAAAAGGATGGGCTGGATTTTAAATAATCTGTGAGTGCAAGGTTGAGTGCAGATGTGCATTGAAAATCACGATTTTAGGTGGCATCACTTCTTGCCGATGCCTTCTGAATGTGATGCGATTTTCAAAGGGAGGGCAGCGGGGGAGGCCAGCAATCCGCACTCCTCCAATTAACAGTTTGTTGAGCTCATTGTAGGGCTCATTAACAATCTTTACAGCAGCAGTTTGAGATTCTCAATTGGGAGGCATGGGGAAAAAGGAGGATCTGGGACACATCAGGATGCAGCTGTTGAGAACATGGCTGGGAGCCAGGAATGCGAATGAATGCATTCTTCAACAGCTGTATGAAAAGGGAGATTTAAACTCAGCTGCTCAGCCAATGGCACAGAATTATCACTGTTGTTGCTGAGAGGCTTGCATTTGTGAACAGTGAGTGGTTGGAGTTTTGAGCGGGATGTGAAGCTGTTGGCATCACTTAGGAATCAGAGGAAACCCTGGTGAATGAATAGGCAGCAGGTGAATGAACAGTGGTGTAAGCAGCCTAGTCTTACATTGGACAGAGCAGAGAGGAGAAGCTTCAGCAGATGTATCACTTGGTCAGGAGGAGACCCGAGGAGCAGAGCAAGGGCTGCAAGAGAAAAAAGACGCTACTCAAGACATCAGATGTACTGCTCAAGAGTCAGCTACCTGTAAATAACAGAATGCCAGTGCCATAAGAGACTGTGCCTATCCAGGCAATTGCTCCTGGACATTTGTGTTCTGCTCCATAATCCATAATGACCTGAGGCCTCGTAGCCTCCATGGTCAACATGGCCTTGAACTTTTATGCATCCAATTTGTACCAGGAACCCACTGCGGACATGAGAGGCATCTCACAATTGGCATCCAGGCACAGAGGTAGGGAGGTGTTGCAACCAAAGACATATGAACATATAAACATACAAAATTGGAGCAGGAGTAGGCCATTCATCCCTAGAGCCTGCTCTGCCATTCAGTAAGATCATGGCTGATCTGATTGTAGTCTGAGCTCTGCATTCCACCTACCCCCATCTACCAATCTATACCTGCATTAAACAGACCATTGGCATCTTGAAGATATGTTTCCCCTGCTTTGATTGGTCAGGATCCAAAAAAAGCTCTCCAGGGTGGGTCATATTGTGGTCATCTGCTGTGCACCCTATACCATGAATAAACAAAAAGACCTGGAGCTGGATGAAGAGGAGAACCTGGAATGCCACTCTTCCTCAGAGGAGGACAGGAGGGAGAAAAATAAGGTGACAACCTGGTGAAGTTACAACACAGGACAACATACATGCTAACCAGCAGAAGCAGCATGCCAAAGGCAGAGCTCAGTGACATCACAACCAATTGATCAGTTCAAAGTTCTGCAGTCCTGCCACATCCAGTCATGAACAGCAATTGACAATTAAACAACTAACTGCAGGAGAATGATGACAAAGCCCAGCACGTGGGTGCAGAAGACAAGGATGAAGTATTTGCAACCATTTTCAGCCAGAAATGCCAAGTCGGTCTCCCCCTGAGGTCTCTAGCATCACCGGTTCCATTTTCCATCAATTAGATTCTTATATCAAGAAACAGTAAGTACACTGGATAGGGCAGAGACTGTCAGCCTTAGCAATACTCTGGCAGTGATGCTGAAGACTCCAGAAGTAGCCATGTCTCTAACCAGTATATCTACAACACTAGCATATACCCAAAAAACTGCTCAGGTATGTTCTGTTCACAAAAGCAGGACAAATCCAATCTAGCCATTTACTGCCCCATGAAACTACTCTCAATCATCAACAGAAGGTGTCATCAACAGTGCTATCAATCAGCCCTTACAAATAACCTGGTCACCAATGCTCAGTTTGGATTCCACCAGGAACCTTTGGTTGCTGACCCCATTGCAGCCTTGGTCCAATCTTGGACTAAAGAACTGAATTCCAGAGGTGAGGTGACAGTGGCTGCCTTGACATTAAGGCAGCATTTGACTGAGTTGGCATCAAGGAGTCCAAATAAAATTGAAGTCAATGGGTATCAGGGTATTACGATATGGCCCAGGCCAAGCCAAAGCCATCATGTTTAGAGGTCCTTCTTCCCAACTCATCAATGGTAATCAGGGAATGTTCAGTCACTGTAACTTCAAAATGGCTGCAGTCTTCATCATTTCCACAATGAAAGTCAAAAAACCTTGCCAATGGTTGGAGTCATACCTAGTGTTATGATCTCCATAGAGATAAACTTCCACTTATTAGCTGAAAGAATGATCTGACATGATTTCATGTTTTAAAACTTATACTGTAACAAATGAACAAAAAAAACCTAATGACCAACACTATATTTTTGTAGGTAACTTATACCTTGAACTACAGAAAAGAGAGTTACCATTTCATTTTTAGCACAAATGAAAATCTCCCACTATGGTTATACATAACATTGCCCCATGAGTGGACACTTCATCCTCCACAAACCAGTCTAAAATAATTCTCAGCTCCCAATGGCTTGCTTCCTTTTTCACTTTCTCAGCCAGGTAACATCTGATCCCAGATTGACTCTTACTGTGACAATTACACTATAGACTCCTTCCCTCCAGCCCCAAGCTAGACAGATCTTCCAGCCTCCTTTAAATCCTCAGAAAGTCACTCTTCAATCTGAATGTGAGCTCTCACCCACATTCCACATTTTAATCAATAGAGTCAGCATTTTTTCTACTTCAGGTGCAGGACTGGCTGCTTTTATCTCCTGCTCTCTGCTTCCCAGATGGCTGCAGACCCCACCCAAAAAACTACTGTCTTTTTGATAGTCATGGATTTGTAGGGAAGCATGTACCCTGATCTCAAAAATGGCTTCCTCTGCCCTCTTTGCCATGGCAATGTGAAACACCATATCCTTGTATCTAGGTAGAAATGCTAATTGGCTATATTTGATCCTAACTCTCTTTTTAGAAGTAAATTGATAGTTTACAGAACAGCTGTTTATAATCTGATATCTATAACACTTTTGTTGGTTTTTGGGAGACTCAAGGACTAATCATGAGTAGTAATTGTAGCTTTAAGGAATGTGGTGATTGTAGCTTTAAGACTTATTATGTTGTATAGTATCATATGACAGTGTGAATGAATTGGCTCTAAGTGCAGGAAACATTAGAGTGTGAGTTCTTCTTGTAGTTGTGGAGCTTGATGGAAGCATGTAACTGCTGCTGCTACCTGTAAATAAAGTTTGATGTTTCTAATGAGAAACCTATCTGGAAAATCAAATCCATAACAAACTGGCAATGAGGATAAATCGGGTCTGGCATTGTCCCTCACCCAGCGAATGTAAGTATCTTGTTTAAACAGTAGAAAAGGAAGATATGCTCACCAAATATGCCACATTTTGGCAGGATTGGCTTCTTAGAACCAACCACAGAGTAGTGGTGTCAATATGTAGAATGCTTCGGGTTCTATTTCTAGGCAAATGAAATAATGGGGATGGAAAAGAGAGCAATTTGCGGGAGTAAAACCTATAAATTAATCCAAAGTTTTATAGCCCCGAGCACCTCCGATTCAAAGACCTTCAATGATTAGTAGATCTCGTTAAGGGATACTTGCAACCCAAACCCTCAGTCACCATGCAGAGGTTCAGATTTAATTGGAGGGTTAGATCCCCGGGGGAACCATTGCTATATACATGGTGAAATTGAAACAACTGCCTGAACACTGTGATTTCAGGAAGACCCTAAGTGATATGCTCAGGGATCGTTTGGTCTGTGGTGTGCAGGATGATGCCATTCAATGATAATTATTAGCTGAAGTAAACCTCGATTTTAAAAAAGCATTGGAAATAGCGTTCATGATGGAAAGCATCCAACGGGACGTGCAGGCTATACAAGGTGCACAAAATAGCGCTGTTTTCCAGTTGGGGCAGGAACGGTCAGCTGGGCATGGCACGAAAAGCCGGGACTCCGCCGTGAAGTGGGAGACAGTCCCTGCTACCTGAAAATTTAAAATAAATACAGGAAACAGCTCAGCAGCAAATCTGAGAATGAATTGTTACTGATGTGGAAGCAATCATACTCCTGAAACTTGCTGTTTTAAAGAGGTGGAATGCTATTTTTGCCATAAAAGAGGGCACATACTGAAGCATTGTGAAACAAGATTGAGACAGACACCCAGGCAGCGAACTAAGTTAATCTAAGTACATAATGTGGAAGAACCAGAAACCACCAATTCTGACATTTACTCCCTATTTAATATAAAAGTAGGGAAGACAGAGCCAATCACTGTTACTCTGTAGGTAAATGGGAATATCTTTAATGATGAAGCGGACACTGGTGCTTCAACCACTGTAGGTGGGAGAGCACATCTTCAAATATTTAAACAAGGGTACTCAACAATTGATTTTGGAGCAGACTTCAGCCAAATTGAAAACTTATACTGGCGAAGCTATCCAAGTGAAGGGTATTACCATTGTACCTGCTTATTATAAGCACCAAACAGCACAACTCCCAGTGATGGTAGTGGAAGGCAAAAAAACCAAGCCTTCGAGGTTGTGATTAGTTGAAAGAAATTAAACTAAATTGGTCTGAAATTTTCCAGCTACAAGTAGGAGGACTGCCAGAGTTGCTAAAGAAATATGACAAGGTTTTCCGAGATGAACTGGGGAGAATCAAAGGCCTACAGGCTAAGATCTACATTGACTTGAAAGCAATTCCTTGTTTCTTTAAAGCAAGGCTGGTGCCATATGCTCTGAGGGAGAAGACTGACACCGAATTGAACCATTCAGAGAGGCTGGAGGTCATACAGCTGGTTCAATTCTCAGAGTGGGCAGCACCTATAGTCCTTGCCTTAAACCCGGATCAGACCATCTGGATTTATGGGGACCCTAAGCTAACAGTAAACAAAGCTACCAAGTTAGACAAGTACCCTATTCCTGAGATTGAGGATTCTATGCTAAATTAGCAGGAGGAACAACTTATACTAAACTAGACATGAGTCGCACGTATCAGCAGCTGGAACTGGATGATACCTCCAGAGAGTTTGTGACCATAACCACCCATGAAGTGTTATATCAATACACACGTCTGCCCTTTGGTGTTTCTTCGGCCTGTGCAATTTTCCAGATGGAGAGTTTGCTGCAAGGGCTACTTCAAGTTGTGGTCCACCTGGATGACGTCCTAATAACGGGGCTCACAGAAGCTGAACAATTGGCTAATTTGGAGAAAGTCTTGAAACGGTTGTTGGAAACAGGGGTGCACTTAAAAAAAGAAAAGTGTACCTTTCAGGCAAGCGAAGTCATATATTTGGGCCACCGGGTGGATGCCCAAGGGTTACACCTGGTAGAAGAAAAAGTTAAAGCTATTAAGGAGGAACCTTTGCCTAAAAATGTCTCTGAACTCAAGTCATTCTTAGGTTTGGTTAATTATTATGGTTGATTCCTACCCAACTTGTCAATGGTCCTAGCCCTCTACATTCATTATTAAAGAGAAACCAGCTTTGGGTTGGAAGTCCCCCCCCCCCCACCGCCTCCACGAAGAAGCCTTCATGAAAGTTAAGCAACTCTTGCAGTCTTCAAACCTGTTAGTTCACTATGACCCAACAAAGGAACTGGTACTAACCCGCGACGCATCCCCCTTTGACGTGGAAGTGGTACTATCACACAAGATGGACAACGGTTCAAAAAGGCCAATAGTCTATGTGTCCAGTACCCTTTCCATGGCCGAAAAAGGGCATTTGCAAATCAAGAAAGAAGGATTATTGATTATTTTCGAAATTAAAAAATTCCATCAATACACACATGGCCGACACTTTACCATTGTGCCTGACCACAAACCGCTCTTGGGTCTGTCCAGTGAAAAAAAACTATCCCTTCCATAGCTTCTGCATGAATTCAAAGATTGGCTCTAATTTTATCCATATATGAATACACTTTTGTGCACAGACCAGGGATGCATCTAGCCAATGCTGATGTTGCCTTCCTTTGCAGGAGAGCAATGAACATGCCCCAAGAGATAATAACAGCAATAAATTTCCTGGATTCTTCGCCAGTCTGTACAAGCCAGATAAGAAACTGGACAAATTGTGATCCAATCCTATCTCGAGTGAGAGACCAAGTGTTGAAAGGATGGTCCCAGGAATCAGTCCCTGACAAATTGAAACCATTCTTCACTCGAAGGAATGAATTGAGCAGTCAAGATGGTATCCTGTTATGGGGTGTGTGAGTAGTTGTTCCTTCACAAGGAAGGGAACTCTTAGCAGAGTTGCACAGCGCACATCCGGGAATCTCAAGAATCAAGATGATCGTGCAAAGTTACATTTGGTGGCCGGGCATGGACGGTGATGTCGAGAAGGTGGTTAAACGCTGTATACATTGCCAACAACCATAAAGTTACTTGTTGTGGGCCCACTACACCCATGGAAATGGCCTGGTAGACCCTGGGTGAGACTGCACATAGATTACATTGGTCCTTTTCTATGCACCATGTTCCTACTAATAATTGATGGCCAGATGTTTACAGGATTAGGTCACCAATGTCAGATACGGCTATAGAAAATTAATGGCAAAGCTATCCTATACTTGGATTGCCAGAAGTAATCATCTCAGATAATGGTACTGAGTTTACTAGCACTGAATTTCAAAGATTTGTGAGCCTAAATGATATCAAACACATAAAGACGGCGCCATACCATCCATCATTCTATCGGATTAGCTGAGAGAGCAGTCCAGGCTTTTAAAGCTGGGATGAAAAAATTATCAGGAGGATCACTGGAGACTAAACTTTCACGTTTCCTGTTTCACTATAGAACAACCCCCACGCTACCACAGGTTCAACACCTTCAGAGTTACTTAGGAAGCGACACTTTTGAACAAGATTAAGCCTGGTACTTCCCAATTTGAAGGGGAAGGTGGAAAAACCTCAAGGGACTCAAAAAGCGAATCAGTCATTTGCATAGTCGTGAGGGAGAACTTACTGTTGTTGAAGCAGTATACGTACGAAACTTCCGTGGTTGATCAAGTTGATTACCTGATGTAATAGTTTCAGTGACCGGACCCTTTTCGTGCCACATAGAAGTGGGGGGCTGGATCACCCGCAAACACGTGGATCATTTGAGAAGAATGGAGATACCCCAACAAAATGATGTTCCAGCTGTAACCATTGTAGAACCCGTGGTCCCTGTTGAAATTGTTCAACCAAGGATAGACATACCAGATGTCTCTGTCTGAACTGAACTGCCTGTGCCTTAAGAGGTGCCTGATGTTGCTGCAGTTCCAGATAATGTGGATCCTGTACGATATTCGAAAGTTGTGGAGCTACGACATTCCAACTGGATCAGGAAACCACCTGAGAGACTGAATTTATAATTTCAGGACCCGTACATATATTTGTAATATCATGAAGGTAGATCTTCTTTAAATACAGACTGTACAAAAAATTTAAAGGGGGAGGAATGTAGTAATTGTAGCTTTAAGGAATGTAGTGACTGTAGCTTTTAGACTTTTTGTGTTGTATAGTGTCACGTGACAGTGTGAACAAATTGGCTCTAAGCACGGGGAACCTTAGAGTGGGAGTTCTTCATCTAGTTGTGGAGCTTGATGGAAGCATGTAATTTCTGTTGTAGCCTGTAAATAAAGTTCGATGTTTCTAATAAGAAATCTGTCTGGAAAATCAACTTCATAACATCATGGTATACTCATGTTTGTGTCATTGTCTCTAAGCATAAACATCTTGCACCTTCTTCTCAGTAAAATAATCCAAGACTTCTTTTGATCTCTAACAATCAAACCATCCAGGCTTACTGTCAGGCAGAATGGATCACATGACCCCCTTCATTTACCCTAAGCTTAAAGATTCAGTCCCAGAATATAATACTCTTATAAACCACATAATTGTAGCACTCGCACCAAGAACAAATGGTTGTGGTTATCAGAGGCCAATCACCTCAGCCACAGGACATTGCTGCAGGAGTTCCTCAAAGCAATGTCTTAGGCCCAGCCATCTTCAGTTGCTTCATCACTGACCTTCCCTCCAGCATAAGTGGGGAAGTTCACTTATGATTGCACAATGTTCAATTCCATTTGCAACTTTTCAGATACTGGAGTAGTCTATGCCTGCATGCAACAATAGCTAGAGAACATTCAGACTTGAGATAGCGAGTAAGATGAAGCAGAGAAAGGGTGCATATGACAAATGTCAGGTGGAAAATTCAAAAGAGAAGCAGAATGAATGTAGATGGAAGAAGGAATAAAAAAAGTAAATGCAGCAAAGTGAGAGTATAGGAAGAGACTGGTGGCCAATCTAAAAGCAATCCAAAAGTCTTCTATAAGTATATGAATAGTAAAAGGGTGGTAAAAGGAGGAGAAGGGCTGACCAAGGACCAAAAAGGGAATTTGCACATGGGGGCATGGATCAGGCTGAGGTACGAAATTAATACTTTGCATCTGTCTTTACCAAGGAAGAAGATTCTGACCATGTCATAGTGAAAGAGGAGGTATTTTGAGATGCCAGATGGGCTAAGAATTGATAAAGTGGAGGTATTTGAAAAACTGGCTGTACTTAAAGTTGATAAGTCACCAGGACCAGATCAGATGCATCCAAGGGTTGTTGAGGGAAGGAAGAGTCGAAAATGTAGAGAAACTGACGATAATCTCCCAATTTTCCTTCAATACAGGGTGGTGCCAGAGACTGGAGAATTTTAAATTGTCTACTCTTGTTCAAAAAAGGCTGTAAGGATAAGCCCAGCCACTACAGGCCAGCCAGTTTAACCTTGATGGTAGGCAAACTTTTAGAAATGATAATGTGGGACGAAACTAACAGTCACTTGGACAAATGTAGAATAATTAAGGAAAGCCAGTTTGGATTTGTTAATGGCAAACTGTGTTTAACTAATTTGATTGAGCTTTTTAATGAGGTAAGAGAGAGAGGATTGATGATGGTAATGCTGTTAATGTGGTGTACATGGCCTTCCAAAAGAAGTTTTGATAAAGTGCTGCTTAACATGATTATCAGCATAGTTGAAGCCTATGGAATAAAATGGACAGTGGCAGCACGAATACAAAGTGGGCTGAGTGAAAGGAAACAGAGGGTAGTGGTGAACAGTTCATTGGACTGGAGGGTGGTGTATAGTGGGGGCCCCCAGGTGTTGTTATCAAGACCCATGGAATTTTGTGCCGGTGAGATTTTAAGTCCTGCCGAAGACAATGGATTTTTGAACGGCTCACTGGAATTTTACGGCCCAGCCTCCATCGTAGTGGAGCCATAAAATTCCACCCCTTGTTTTTCTTATCTATATTTCAAAATTTGCAGATCCCACAGAACTTGTAAGTATTATGAACTGTGAGGAGAGTAGTGATAGACTTCACGAGGACACGGATGGATGGTGGAATGGGTGAACATGTCACAGTTGAAATTTAATGTAGCTAAGTGTGAAATGATACATTTTGGTAGGAAGAATGAGGAAAGGCAATATAAAATAGAGGGTACAATTCCACAAGTGTCCAGATGATAAATGTGCACAAATTATTGAAACTGACAGGACAGGTTGAAAAAGCTGTTAATGGAGCATGCAGAATCCTGGGTCTTATAAACAGAAGCATAGAGCACTAATGCAAAAAAGTTATGATGAACCTTCATAAAACACTGATTCAGCCTCAATTGGAGTATTGGGTCCAATTCTGGGCACCACAATAGGAAGGATGTGAAGGCTTAAAAGAGGGTGCAGAAAAGAGTTATGAGAATGGTTCCAGGGATGAGAGGCTTTAGCTACATGGATCCATTGGTAAAGCTGAAACAATTGTCTTTAGAGAAGAAAATATTAAGGGGAGGTGTTCAAAATCATGAGGGGTCTGGACAAAGTAGACAGGGAGAAATGTTTACCATTGGTGGAAGGGTTGAGAACCAGAGGACACCGACTTAAGGTGATTGGCAAAAGTGCCAGACTCAAAGTGAGGAAGAACTTTTCCATGCAGAGTGGTCTGGTATGCATTGCCTGAAAGTGTGGTGGAGGCAGATTCAATTGTGTCTTTCAAAAGGACATTGGGTAATTAGCTGAAGAGGAAAGATTTGCAAAGCTAGGGGGAAAGGCAAGAGAGTCAAACTAGGTGAAATGCTCTCACAGAGAGCTAACATGATGGGACCTCTTTTTGTGCTGTAACCATTATTTAATTCCATTCTATGATTTCAGACTACACGGCATTGTGATGGCATTTATTGTGACAGCTGTTTGGGAACCAGGCACAAGCTTGCATGATGCTTCTGTTGTGATTATATGCAAGATACATTTTCATGGAGTGAAACAATTTCCTGTTTATGAAAACTCCTGTCTGATCCTGTATTGCCCTGATGGCAAAGTGAGTTCAGTCAATAGTGCCATGTACTCAAGGGAAGCCAGCCAAAGTTGCAAACCCCAAGGCTCTTTCAGTTTGACGGCTCTCATCTATAGTAAAAGCAATATACTGATTCTCCCCGGCAAATTGCACACTGATGTACTCTCTGATGCACTTATGGGCTGCAGCCTGGCACATGCAGGAGATGTTATCTGCAGCAGCATGGAAGGATGTTTAGGCAAACAAGTGAGGGAGTGATCACTTTATAGGTGCTGACAAGGTATGGCCTCTTGCAGGAGGATGCAAAAGGTCAGCAGCTGCATCCTCCTCGACTGCTTCTCAGTGAGTTCCAGAAAGGTCACACTTGGCCTATAAACCCCGTTGGCTGGATGCCTTCTACAAGTCACCCAACCTCAGTTGCTCCCTTCTCATAGACTCACCAGTTGCTGCTCCTTGATGCTGACGTTTCTGCTGTTGTTGCTCTTCTTCCTCCTCCTCTTCCACCCAGAACAATGCAGCAGGAAGTGGACCATAAGAGGCTTTGACATTGTGGACCTGAGTTGCAGAGTGAAGAAGCTATCAGAGATAAGCAATATCCAGTGTCAGCAGTCACTACTATGGACAGCAGTCCAATAAGTTCACTAGTATATAGATGGCAATGATTTGAGTTCCTGTAGTTGAATTCCTCTTTTAAATACTGCATCTTACAGCCTGTGGAACTAGCCCTGCCAGGTTTTACCTAGCAGATTGGGTGATTGATTCCTAGTTCCACCATATGACTCTAATTTGTATTTATTTCAGGCTACCACTGTTTGCCCCTGCAGGTTGCTTTGGCTAATTTTTAAAAATTCTTTCATACGATGTGAGTGTTGCTGGCAAGACCAACATTTGTTGCCGATCCTTAATTGCCCCTGAGGAGTTGGTGGTGAACCAGCTTCTTGAACTGCTGCAGGTTATGTGGTTTAGGTACACCCACAGTTAGGATGTTAGGGAGAGAATTCCAGTACTTTGACCCAGCAACAGTGAAGAAATAGCAATTTAGTTCCAAGTTGGGATAGTCTGTAACTTGGAGGGGATTTCTAGGTGGTGATGTTCCCATGCATCTGCTGCCCTCATCCTTCTAGATGGTAGAGGTGTACAAGATCACAGAATTGTTCCAGTGCAGAAGGAGGTCATTTGGACTATTGTGTCTGCAGCGGCTTTCCAAATTAGCAATTCTCGTGGTGTCATTCTCCTGCCTTCTCTCCATAACCCTGCATATTCTTCCCTTCAAATAACAGTCCAATTCCCTTTTGAATGACCTGATTGAACCTGCTCCACCACAATCTCAGGCAATGCATTCCACACTTTAACCACTTACTGAATTAAAAGGTTGTGGGTCTGGAAGGTGCTGTTGAAGGAACCTTGGCAACCTGCTGTAGTGCATCTTGTAGATGGCAAACAGAGTTCAACTTGGGCAGAGTAAGCAGCCGGGAGTTTGGTAAATGTGGGAGTTTGGTGAAGTGGGGAAGGAGATGCTACTTTCTTTTTCTATCTTTTTCAGCCTCCAATATTTGGTTCTCACTTCAGTACTGTAAGAAATTGGGGTCTTTAATAAACTGATATTTTTTGCATAGTATTGATCTTCTATGAGATTAGCTAAACAGCAGTGATTCTCTCTGGAAAGACAATTTCTAAACACTCCAATGTCTAAACAGTCCCTAGAAACATCAGAGTCACTTGGTTCAGGCTGTCATGTTGACATTTCTAAGTTGGTAGGATGGCATCTTGTGTACCCCCTTATCTATGCAAGTGTTTAGAAAGGGCCAGGAAATGACCCTCAGCATGATGTCAACTAAAAGGCTGACCTCGAGCTGGGTGATGAACAGAGGAGGAGGTAACCATGCTGACATTTTGGGTACCTGTCCTGTAACCATTGGTCAGGAAGGTTTGAATAGATGACTGACACTGGGTAAGATACCAGCCCCCAGAAAAGGGGTCCTGATAAGGTGGCAGTGCTCGTCAGGCAGCCATCTTCTTCAGATAAAGAGGAGAAAGGAGAGGAGGAGGAGGAGGAAGACCAAGGGAAAAGTTTCCCAATGCTTAAAGTAGAGAGTAGAATGCTTCTATCACAAGCTACTGAAGGATTAAGATGTAGAATCAGTTTGGATGGAGCTAAGAAACAGCAAGGGGCAGCAATCACTGGTGGGAGTTGTTTATAGGCTATTAAACT
This sequence comes from Carcharodon carcharias, assembly GCF_017639515.1. Classification (NCBI taxonomy): domain Eukaryota; kingdom Metazoa; phylum Chordata; class Chondrichthyes; order Lamniformes; family Lamnidae; genus Carcharodon; species Carcharodon carcharias. Next base: position 35,107,427 of record NC_054473.1, read on the forward strand.
GTAGAGGTAACATTGGGCATAGTATAAATCAGGAAATTAGAGCTGCATGTAATGTGGGTAATACAATAATAATATTGGGTGACTTCAATTTACATATAGACTGGGTAACCTAATTAGCACTAATGCTGTGGAGGATGAATTCCTGGAGTGTGTACGAGGTTGGTTTCTGGAGCAGTACACGTTGAAGAACTAACTAGGGATCGGGCTATTTTACATTTAGTACTATGTAATGAGAAAGGACTAATTAATAAGCTTGTTGTAAAGGAGCCTTTAGGAAATAGTGACCAAAATATGTTAGAATTTTACATTAAGTTTGGAAGTGATATACTGTTGTTCACTGTGAAACCACGGTTTTAAATCTGAACAAAGGAAACTATGAAGGTATGAGGAGCAAGTTAGCTATGGTGGATTGGAAAAATCCACTAAAAAAATTGCTGGGAGACAGGCAATGGCTAGTATTTAAAGAAGTATTACATGGTCTACAACAAATATACACAAAAATCCAACAGGGAAGATGAATCAATCGTGGCTAACAAAAGAAGTTAAATGTTGCATTAGACCGAAATAAGTGGCTTGTAAGGTTTCCAGAAAAAGTGATAAGCCCGAAAATTGGGTGAAATTTAGAATCCGGAAAACGAGGACCAGGAAACCGACAAGGAAAGGGAAAAGAGAATATGAATGGAAGCTAGCGTGAAACATAAAGGCAGACTGTAAAATCTTCTTTAGTATGTGAAAAGGAAAAGATTAGCAAGCTCAAATGTAGGTCCATTTCAGGTGGAGACAGGAGAATTTATAATTCAGAATAGGGAAATGGCAGAGAAGCTAAACAATTACTTTCTGTCTATCTTCACAGAGGAAGATACAGAAAATCTCCCAGAAATAGTAGAGCACCAAGGAGCTTGTGGAAATAAGGAACTGAAAGAAATTAGTATTAACAAAGAGGTAGCACTTGGAAAAATAATTGGATTAAAGGCTGTTAACTCCACTGGACACGATGAGCTACATCGGAATGTTGAAGGAGGTGACTACAGAGATAGTGGATGCATTGTGGTTATCTTTCAAAATTTTATAGATTCAGGGAAGGCTCCTGTGGACTGGAAAGTAGCAAACGTAAACCAATTATTTAAGAAGGGTAGGAGAGAGAAAATGGAAAACCACGCACCTGCTAATTTGATATCAACAGTAGGGAAAGTGCTAAAATCCATTATAAAGGATATGATAGCTAGACACTTGGGCCAGGGTTTTCTGGTCGTCGGGCAGGCTTGGTAGGGGCAAGCGATCGGGCTGCGACTGCCATTTCATGGCCAATTAATAGCCAGCCAGTGTGAATTGTGCTCTCCAGCGCTCAATGCTACCTCTGTAGCTGGGGTGGGGGGGAGGAGGGTGAGTGCAGATGTTCGAGCATACGCGCGGGTGCATGCAGTAGAAGTACCTTGAGGCACAGAGCTGCGTCACGGAGCTGGAGCTTCTTGAACATAAAAAAGAGAATTTTAATATGTTAATAACATGTCCACTCACATGAGCAAGGACATGATACAAATTCGTTTGAAAATTTTAAATTTTTTTAAAAATCATTGATCGAAACATCATCCTGCTCGTGGATGAGGTTTCGCAAAAAATCCAAAGTCTGCTTGGCAATTTCACCTGCCCTCCAACTGTAAGATTGGATGGGCAGAAAAAAATTTCATTTCATTAGAATTTTAAAGGCCTTAATACGCCTGTTAATTGTCATCGGGCCGCTTGCCCAATGTCATTGTATGTCATTTTACACAAGGATGTGATTGCATTGGAGGGGGTGCAGAGGAGATTCATCAGGATGTTGCCTGTGATGAAACATTTAAGTTATGAAGAGAGGTTGGATAGACTTGGGTTGTTTTCGTTGGTGCAGAGAAGACTGAGGGGCTACCTGATCGAGGTGTACAAGATAATGAGGGGCATGGACAGGGTGGATAGGGAGCAGCTGTTACCCTTAGTTGAAGAGTCAGCCACAAGGGGGCATAAGTTCAAGGTGAGGGGCAGGAGGTTAAGGGGGGATGTGAGGAAAAACTTTTTTACCCAGAGGGTGGTGACGGTCTGGAACGCGCTGCCTGGGAGAGTGGTGGAGGTGGGTTGCTTCACATCCTTTAAAAAGTACCTGGATGAGCACTTGGCATATCATAACATTCAAGGCTATGGGCCAAGTGCTGGTAAATGGGATTAGGTAGGTAGGTCAGGTGTTTCTCATGTGTCAGTGCAGACTCGATGGGCCGAAGGGCCACTTCTGCACTGTGATTCTGTGATCCTGACGAGCACAATATTCTGCCCATTGGAAAATAATGATATGATTGGGCAGAGTCAACTTGGATTTACAAAGGAAAAATCATGTTTGACAAACCTGCTGGAGTTTTTTGAGGATGTTACTTGTAGCAAAGATAAAGGAGACCAGTGGATGTAGTGCATTTGGATTTTCAGAAGAGTTTTGATAAGGTTCCACACAGGAGGACAGTAAACAAATTTAGTGCACGTGGGATTGAGAGTAATATTCTGGTATGAATTGAGGATTGGTTAGCAGACAGAAAACAGACAGTAGAAATAAGCACGTCATTCTCAGGATGGCAGGCTGTTACTAGTGGGGTACTGCAAGGATCAGATTTGGGGCCATGGCTGTTCACAATCTATATAAATAAGTCTTTCTTAAGTTGTATAGAGCTGTGAGGAGACCACACCTGGAGTATGGTGTACAGTTTTGGACTCCTTATCTAAGGAAGGATATACTTGCCATGGATAGAATGCAACGGATGTTTACCAAACTAACCCCTGAGATGACAGGATTGTCTTTTGAGCAGAGATTGAGGAAACTAGGCCTGTGTTCTCTAGAGTTTCAAAGAATGCAAGATGATCTCATTGAAACTTACAAAATTCTTACAGGGTGTGACAGGCTGGATGTAAATAGGATGTTTCCCCTGGCTGGTGAATCTAGAACCAGGATACACAGTCTCAGGAGAACAGGCAGGCCATTTGGGATTGAGATGAGGAGGAATTTCTTCACTCAAAAGGTGGTGAATCTTTGGAATTCTCTACCCCAGAGGGCCATGGAAGCTCAATCATTGAGCATGCTCAAGGCAGAAATTGATACATTTCTGGATACTAATAACATCAAGATATATGAGGACAGTGGGGGAAAGTGGCATTGAGGTAGATGATTAGTCACAATCTAATTGAATAGTGGAGCAGGCTTGATGGACTGAATGGCCTACTTCTGCTCCTATGTTCCTATGTACATAATGCTGCTACTGTGTGCCAATCATGGAGAGAATGAATTTTTATGGTAGTGAACAGGATGCCAATCAACAGGCTGCTTTGTCCTGGGTGGCGTTAAGCTCTGGAGTGTTGTTGGAGCTGGGCAAGTGGAGAGCATTCCATCACATTCCTGACTTGTACCTTATAGATGGTGGACAGGCTTTGGGGAGTCAGGGGGGTGAGTTACTTGCCACAGCTTTCCCAGCCTCTGACCTGCTTTTCTAGCTACAGTATTTGTATGGCTGCTCCGGTTAAGTTTCTGGTCAATGATAACCCCCAGGATGTTTATGGTAAGGGACTCAGCAATGGTAATGCCTTTGAACATCAAAAGTAGCTGATTAGATCCTCTCTTGTTGGCGATGATCATGACCCGGCACTTGTGTTGCACAAATGTTACTTGGCACGTATCACCACAAGTCTGAATGTTTTCCAGGTCTTGCTGACTGCAGGCACTGACTTCTTCAGTATTTGAGGAGTTGTGAATGGAACTGAACATTGTGCAATCATCAGCGAACATCCCCATTCCTGACCGTAAGGAGAGATGCAGCTAAAGATAGTTGGGCCTAGGACACGACCCTGAGGAACTCCTACCGCAGCTTCCTGAAGCTGAGATGAATGGCCTCCAACACCACAACTATCTTCCTTTGTGATGGGCATGACTCCAACCAGTGGAATTTTCCCCCGATTCCCATTGACTCCAATTTTGCTAGGGCTCCTTCATGCCACATTCAGTCAAATGCTGCCTTGATGTCAACGGCAGTCACTCTCACCTCACTACTACAATGCAATTATTTTGTCTATGACTGGAGCAAGGCTGTAATGAGGTCAGGGGCTGTTTGGTCCTGGTGGAACCCAAACTGAGCATCAGTGAGCAGGTTACTGGTGAGTAAGTGCTGCTTGATAGCACTGTTGATGACACTTTCCATCATTTTGCTGATGATTGAGAATAGATTGATGGGGTGATAATTGGCTGGATTGGATGTATCTTGCTTTTTGTGCACAGGACCTACCTAGGCAACTTTTGATATTGTCAAGTAGTTATCAGTTTTGTCATAAAATCATACAAATTCATTGCATGGATAGAAGCCATTTGGCCTGTCATTTCTGCACTGGCCATCAAGCAGCTCTCTAACTTATTCCCACTTTCCAACTCTTGGTTCTTAGGTTACGACATACAAACATACATATGAAATAACAGCAGGAGTAGGCCATTCGGCTCCTCGAGCCTGCTCCACCATTCATTAAGATCATGGCTGATCTGTTTGTGTTTTGAATTCCACATTCCCACCTACCCCTGATAACCTTTAATTCCCTTGCCTAACAAGAACCTATCTACCACTGCCTTAAATATATTCAGTGACTCCGCCTCCACTGCCTTCTGAGGCAGAGAATTCCAAAGTTGCATAACCCTCTGAAAGAAAAAAATTTCTCTTCATCTCTGTCCTAAATGGGCGACCCCTAATGTTAAAACAGTGCCCCCTAGTTCTGGACTCACCCACAAGAGGAAACATTCTTTCCATGTCCACCTTAGCAATACCATTCAGGACCTTATATACTTCAATCAAGTCACCCCTCACTCTTCTAAACTCAAGTGGAAACAAGCCCAGTCTGTGCAGCCTTTCCTCATAAGACAAGCCACTCATTCCAGGTATCAACCTGGTAAAACCCCTCTGAACCGCCTCCAATGCATTTACATCCTTCCTTAAATAAGGAAACCAAAACTACACACAGTATTCGAGATGTGGGGCAGAATCGTTCCAGATTGACACTAAGTGCGGAAGTGGGCGGGGAAAACAACATTTTCCCTGTTGGCCACAAAGGCGGCTTCTCACGCCGTATCAGCCCAAACCTGCTGCATTAATTATGCATTCCCAGGAAACACGCTGTTTCGATGGTGGGCGGGCTCTCATTCACCCGCCACGCCATCAACTCGTCCTTTCAACACTGCAGGCACACACCTCTCAGTGCTCCCAGCCCAGGACTGTTGCACAAAAGACAGGATGGTCCCAAAAGGCAAGAAGACAGCAGCCCTCCCACTCCAGTGATGCATCCCTCGAGTGCCTTTTGGATGCTGTGGAGGCCTGCCGTGATGTCCTATACCCCCATTCTGGCCACAGGATGGGGAATCCAGGGTAGGAGGTAATGCCCTGCAAAAGAGGACAACCATCCAGTGCAGGAAGAGGCTGAATGCTGTCAGCTGTTCCACCAGGATAAGTCAACCACCTCATCACTCTCAATTCACACACTCACAAACCCATCACACATCCACAGGGATCTCACACCTCAAGGGACAACACTACTAACTCTCACAGACATCCTCACATCTCCATCAGTTTCATATCCTCTGGGGTTCACATGCTCATCCTGTCCATGGCTCCACTCATCACACAAAAATTCCACGCAGTGCCATTTGTCCTGCATCTGCTTTCATGCATCATGCTGACCAGTGAGGACGTGTACTGTGCCTGCAGTGATGGTGAGGTTGGTGGCGAACACCCTTGTGAGAATCCTGCACCACATCATCCCTCTCTCAACGCAAATGTGAGTGCTCTCTCTCCCGCTTTTGACTCTGTTGTCATCCATCAATTATCTCTACTTTGATTCACAGGGAGTTCTGCCAAGTGATCGAAGCCCTCAGCCAGCCAGTCCCTCAGCACCATCCAAGTCCTCACCTCCAGTGAAGAGGACATCTCCATTGAAAAGCTGGAAATAAGCAGCCTTGAAGACCTTATATACTTCACAGCGCTTACCCACACCCTCCACCAGTGCAGATACACACACCTCAGTGGGACCTAGATCTAGAGCAGGCTTGAGTTCACAATGTGGTGGTCACTGCACGGACATGTGTCTGCAGCAGGAGGAGGCAGGTTCAGCTGAGCTCCTTGGTACTCGGAGGGCTGCTGGGGAAGAGGCATCTGTGGGGTCTGAGTCAGATGATGAACCTCTGGTTTTGGCCTTCCAACTCATCATGGTGAGTCAGCAGAAAGCATTGACAGGCTGAACGAACTATCACAAAATGGTTTCACGATGTCGTGAATCTGATTTCTGGCCTTCTTGCCATATTGTCCGTTCATGCCGCCGAGCACATCTTACACCATTGGGCATGGAAAATTCTGCCTGTGGTCTCACCAATGCCATATATAACTGAAGCATAACATCCTTACTTTTATGTTCAAGTGCATATCTCAGTACTTTTTACATTTTATGAGAGTTTCCACTTTAAAAGGCATGTTAATTATATTAATAAGATTAAGGATACACAGGTGAAGGCATTGTTTGATTAAGTACCTTGAGCACATATAAAGAGATACTTGCCCCACCAGGGACTTTCATCCCCCCTGCACCCCACACTTTTGATTTTTAGTTTAATGTATTGATTTTGTTTTTCAAAAAGAGCGCATAAGTAAGGGAGATTCCATGACTGATGGGCACCATAGGGGCTGGAGTACATCACCAGCCCAGGGTATGACATCTTAATTTAATGAGATGTCTCTTTTAAAGTTTTGTCCTTTGTTACAGTGCCCCTTTAAGGGGCTGTCACTTTGTAAATTAGTTTATTTTATTGTTTATTTAAAAGCGCAAATAAAGAGAGACTTGCCCCACATTAATTTGCAATTTTATTGATTTATCATTTTATTTTAAAAGAGCATATAAAGAGAGACTTCTGGGGTACAGTCTGTTGGTTGGGGGAGGCAGATACATGTAATGCTGCAGTTTGTAATTAAATCTAGTATTAAGTAAAGTTTTGGCGCCTGGTTTCCTACTTCACCATCAGGCTTCTGAATGAATTAACATCTGCCTAGACAACACTCTCAGACAGTAAGTTCCAGAACTCCATCACCCTCTGGATAAAGAAAATTCTACATGAATTCTACCACTTGTCTTAAAATGTTGCCCCCTGGTTATGGCCTCCTTAACCAAGGGGAGTAGGGTCTTTCTATCTAGACCCCTCATAATTTTATACACTTCAATTAGGTCTCCCCTCAGCCTCCATGTTCAAAAGGAAACAATACTAGCCCATCCAATCTTTCCTCACAACTAAAATCCTCCTGCCCAAGCAACATCCTCATAAATCTCCTCTGTAACCTTGCTAGTGCAAACATATCTTTCCTATAGTACAGTGATCAGAACTGCATGCAGTAGTCTGGCTGTGGCCTAACTAGAGTTTCATACAGTTCTAGCATAACCCACCCTGCTATGCTTCAGCTAATAAAGGCAATTATCCTATATGTCTTCTTGAGCATCTTATCTACCTGAATCTTCAGGGATCTGTGGACATACACTCCAAGGTCCCTCTGTTCCTCTATACTTCACAGCATTGTCATTCCCAGGAAAGATATCATATTGCTAACTTTCAAGATATGGAATTTTTAAAATTAAGTTTAAAACAAAACGTTGCCCAAGATAGCCTCTGAGGGTCAGGTGACCTTCTGTGATTTCTGCACAAAGGATTAACACATGTCTGGAAATGCTTCTGGAAAGTTCTTAAAATGTAAATGACCATGGGTGGAGTACCCTCTCTTGAATGCACATACTAAGATCAAAACCATCTGTGGAATTCTGGCCTTCTATTGGATTTCAAGACACACTGTCTCCAAGCTTGATACTTAACAAAAAAGAACTGCAGAAATCGGTTAATCAGAGTAGGTGTGAATAACCCATCCATTTCCTCATTGTGCAGCAATGACTTCAGACTTCCAAACCATTCTGGGTGGACAATAGAAGTATTGATCCTATGATCAAAACTGTTTTTATCTAACAAATCTTTTACTTCAAGCCAGGGAGAAAACATTCAGTCTGGGAACCATCAAGACAAGAGGGACCATTCTCCAACCAGAAGATCAGAACCCTTCCTTATAACCAATCAACTCAGGCAATGTGAGGGGGACTAATTCATTTCTGCCTGCAAAGATTTGCCTCTACAGAAACTTGGCCATAATCTCATCTGGAAATCCAAAGACTTCGAACTTCTATTGATCTCCAAATAACCACAAAAGAGAACCCAATCAGGCCTGCACCATGCACATCTTAAAGGATTCAATCTGAATGTGATTTGCTTCTTGAATTCTGTTATCAACTTAGCTGCATACTTTGTTCTCGAGAATCCATCTTACTTGTGTGTGTTTGTCTGTGCAGGGGGAGTGAGTGTTTTTCATTTTGCTTACATTTTGGGTGTTGTGTGTATAAGTGCCATATTTTCTTCTGATTTAATCTAACTGATTTAATCTTGTGCCTATTAATAAAGGTCACAACTCTAAAAAGGTAAAACACTCCCTCTAAACACACATCTTATTGCAGTCAACTGAGAGGTGAGGAGAAAGGGGTAAAGTTGTCCGATCCATCCATAAACACAAGGGTCACTGTCAGGTTTTCCTTTCTGGTAGAAGGTGTATCCTCTGCTTGTTCCTTCAGCTGCCCTTTCCCTGGAAGTTTAGTCTCACTGAGACATCAATGGCAATTTGGAGTATTGTGAACCAAGGTTGCAAGTCAAGAAGGCAGCATTCCAACAGCTCAAGGCTGACGTCTAAAGACAAATCTGGAAGATAAAGGGCACGTGGGTGGAAGAGAAAGCCTAGGATTGCCATTAGTATGCTGTTTCTCTTCTTAAAGATGACAATGCCATCCGTCAACATTGGAAAGACCATTTTGAACAAGTTCTCAGTTGTGAATCCATAGTGGCACATGATATCGCCAGGTTATCCCCCAGTACCCTCTGGTGGAATCAATGGGTGAACTACCATCAATGGGAAAGCTGCAACAAGCAATCAAAAGGTTGAAAAACAGCAAAGCCTGTGGCCCTGATGGTATTCATTTTGGCACTTTGTAATGTAAAAATGTATTCACTTTCACTGAATTAATGTTGTCTTTCAGCTTCATTGATAGGCTTCTCAAGTCCTCCACTGCATTTCACCCCTCCCCCACTGCACACAGCTGGACCACGAGTGCTTCTGGAGGGAGAAGTGTGTGTGTGGCAGGGTCTTTCAGAGCCTTGTGCAAGCACTCTCCCACGCAGGCAGAGCCTTCATCCATCACACTCATCTCACTGTCCTGAGTATTTTCAACGCTGCCTGCTGGGGTTCTCTTTCAGTTGTCCATCTGAGCTGACCTACATCTTTGCCAACCCATGGATCGCACTCCCATGCAGCACTTGTGAGCTCTGCTCACTTTCGATTTGACAAACATGGTCATGGTAAAGTTCTTGATTATCTCCCCCATCCTTTCCCCTCCCCCAGTCACCTTGCCCCCATCACTGTGGACACCCCGGCATCACCTTCCACCTCCCCACCATCACCTACCAACCCGAACCCTTGTCATTCCAGGACGTTCAGGTGAACATGCACATTCTCCCCGTCCTGAAGAAGCCCACCCCAGTCCACATTGACCTCCCCGACCTCCTCCTTTCCTCCCCCAGGGTCCGTGTCTGCCTCCATATCCCCACCAACCAACCTCATCATCCCTTCTCCTGTTACAGATGCACCCTCACCCTCCAACTCTACCAGCTTCCTCTACCCCTTCTCACACTCACCATTCCCTCCTAGCATGCCCACCCTCAGTCCAGTCCTCAAGAGGCAGTCATTGACTTCACAGAGCCCTCCCTTGCACGTTCCTCCCTTGCACATTCACCTGGACAACCCACCCGCCCCTTACTCCCTCCTCCACCCTCACTCCCTACACCCCCTGGACATCTACCCCTCTCTGAACTCCCTCCTTTCCCTGGACACCTTACCCCATCTGGGCTCCCTCCGCCTCCCAGGCACTTTCCCCTTTCTGAGCTCCCTCCCTTACATCTTCCTCCCACTTTACACCTACCTCTTCAGTTGCAGCATTCTCCCCCATTACACCCACCTCCCTTGTATTCCCTCCTACCCCTTGCCAACCTCATATACCTGATACCTTCGACCTCTCTCCCAGCATCAACACCCCCGCCACCTTCATTCCCCCAAGATCCCCAAAATCACCCCTCACCTATCCCCCACCCACCCAGTACACCTTCCTTTCCCTCTCACACTCAGACCTTCTTCTCCACGCACCCGCCCCCATCGCTGATCATTCGCAGCAGCCCATGGCAAAGTGCACGATGTTCCGAAGGAGACCCGAGACATCAACAGAGACCTCCAACCTTCTGAGAGCAGCTTTGCAGCAGAGTCATGTCCGTGAGGATCCACCCAGCATGTGATGCACATGCTCCTCCAGGGTCCAGCGGCTGTAGGGCTCCAGCATCATCTTCTTCTCGGATGTCCATGATCTGAGCAAGGCCCTGAAGGTAAGTTCTGACTTTTGCATGTATCGTTTGTCCAGACAATAGTGGCATGCAAATTGTGTTCATGCCGGCCTCCAGCAGGATTCACATTCCACCATGGCAGACACCATCGGATGATCCCGCTATGATTTCACACTGGCACGAAACTGATTTCTGCCCCTCAAGCCAAATTGCCCCTGCCGGACGATTCCACCTATGGTCTTTGTTGCCAGACAAATCCAAAAATAATGTCAGGAACAACACCAGGAACTTTGTATTGCATTCATCGACCTGACTGAAGCATTTGACTCAGTAAATCACGAGGCTCTGTGGGCTGTGCTTCAAAGATTTGTATGTCCAAGAAATTTTATCACAATCCTGTAATTGCTTCATGATGACATAACTGCACTGTCTTGAGTGGGATATCTGAAATGACATCTTCAAAATCCAGGCTAGGGTCAAGCAAAGTTGTGTGATAGCCCTCATACTATTTACAATCTACCCGATAGCCACCTCATCAAAGATCTACTGTGTCTGATGTGAGTATTAAATACCACCTAGATGGAATACTCCATGCCAAAACTAAATTGATCATGGTCTACATGATTTACAATTTGCAAATGGCAGCAGTGTCATTACCCACTCTGCTTCAGGTTTACAAGCCACTCTCGATCTCTTCAATTCTGCATACAAGAAGCTCAGCATGTCCTTGAACATTGCCAAAACAAGAGTCATACATCAGCCGACACCCAGTCAGCCAAATATCCCACCTCCCATACATGCTGAAGGAGAAACTCTGGAATATGTTGAGTATTTCCCATATCTCAGCAGCCACATTTCTCAAAAGGCCACCATTGACGAGGAGATCCAGCACTGGATCAAGTGCACCAGCTCAGCCTTCTACAAACTACGGCAGCAAGTGCTTGACAACAAACACCTTCGCAAGTCAACAGAAGTCCTAGTGTACAGAGCAGTTGCCATCACCACACTCCTGTACTGCAGTGAGATCTAGATGGTGTATCAGCGACACATAAGAGCACTAGAGAAATCCCACCAGCAATGCCTCAGCTGCATCTTCCAGATTCAAGGGGACAACAGTCAAACAAACACTAATGTCCTCCTTGAAGCCAGCTCCACACACATTCAGCAAAACTCCTGAAAAATCAACTATGATGGTCTGGACACTATGTCCGGAAGGCAGAAAACCATCTCCTCCACCTGGTCCTGTTTTCTCAACTCTCAAATAGCCAATATTCCAGGGGAGGACAAAAAAAATTCCTCAAGGACACTGAGATTCTCTTTGAAGCATGGTGGCATTGATATTCATGACTGGGAGGAGCTTGCTACCAATCGTTCAGAATGGTGACAACTTGTCCATTAAGCTCCATCCCTCTTTGAGCCACAATGTCTTAATGATGAGGAACAGTGGCAGCAAAGAGGGAAAGACAAGGAAGCAAATCCTGCACTCTGGATCTGAAGACACATAAGAGAAACTTGGAACCCTGAGCAGGCAATGTCTTCAATTCATGGGGCAGTCAATGATGATCCATTGCCATCAACCATTTCTTGATATCACATGGAATGAATTGAATTGGCTGAAAACTGGTATCTGTGATGGGGACCTCATGAGGAGCCTGAGCTGGATCAGTACTTCTGGTTGAAGGTGGTTGCAAATGCATCAGCCTTTACTTTTGCACTGATATTCTGGGCTCTCCATCATTGAGGATGGGATATTTGTGGAGTGTCCTCCTCCTGTTAGTTGATTATTTGTCCAACACCATTCACGACTGGATGTGGCAGGACTGCAGAACTTTGATTTGATCCTTTGGTTGTTGTATCACTTAGCTCTGTCTATCACATGCTGCTTCCACTGCTTAGCATGCAGCTAATCCTGTGTTACAGCTTCACCGGGTTGGCACCTCATTTTTAGGTGCTGCTCCTGGCATGCTCTCTTGCCATCCTCATTGATCCAGGATTGATCCCCTAGATAAATGGTAATGGTAGAGTGAGGGATATGCCAGGCCACGAAGCTACAGATTGTGGTTGAATACAATTCTAATGGCCCAGAGCATTTTGTGGGTGCCCAATTTTGAGCTGCTAGATCTTTTCTGAGTCTATCTTATTTAGCACAGTGGTAGTGCCCCACAGCATAATGGTGGATGCCCTCAGTGCAAAGATAGGGCACCTTCTCCATAAGGAGTTTGCAGTGGTCGCTGCTATCAATACTGTCATGGACAAATGCATATATGACTGGTAGTTTGGTGAGGGCAAGGTCAAATAGGTTCTTCCCTTTAGTTAGTTCTGTCACCAGCTGCCATAGGAGCAGTCAGGCAGATATGTCCTTTAGTCAATAGTGGTGCTACTGAACCACCCTTGGTGATGAATGTTGAAGTCCCTCACACAGAGCACATTCTGTGCCTTTGCTACACTCGGTGCTTCTTCCACTTGGTGTTCAAAATGGAAGGATCCTGATTCATTAGCAAAGGGAGGGCGGTACATGGTAATCAGCAGGAGGTTTCTTTTCCCATGTTTGACCTGATACAATGAGACTTCATGGGGTCCAGAGTTAATGTTGAGGACTTCCAGGGCCACTCCCTCTTGACTGTATACCACTATGCTGCAAACTTTCTTTTTATTCATTCATGCATTCATGGGATGTGGATATCACAGGCTAGGCTAGCATTTATTGCCCATCACTAATTGTCCTTGAGAAGGTGGTGGTGAGCTACCTTTTTGAACCACAGCAGTCCATGTGGTGTAGATAAGTCTAGTGGGTTTGTCCTGCTAATGAAACAGGACATATCCAGGGATGGCGATGCAGGAGTCTGGGACGATAGCTGTCAGTTGTGATTCTGTGAGGCTATGTCAGGCTGTTGCTTGATCAGCCTGTGGCTAAATCTCCCAATTTTGGCACCAGTCCCCAAATGTTAGTGAGGAAGATTTTGCAGGACCATTAGGGCTGGGCATGCCTTTGTCATTTCCAATGCCTAGGTCATTGCTGGGTGGTCCATCAGGTTTATTTGATGAGAAAATTCATACAAACAAAGTGGTAATGGACAACTGCACAACGCTGACTATTCATTCAGTCTGTTTCCATCCAACAATGTGGGGGGCGGAGGGCATTAAAGTTTCCTAACAGCTTTCACAGGTCAATTGGATTGGTGCAACCTGAGACTCAATAGCAAATGAACAGAGTTTGTGACAGAAGCTGAAAATGATGGCTTCAGTCTTTCCAGTGTTGAGGAGAAGAAAGTTGTGATTCATCCAAGGTTTGATTTCAAATCGGCAGCCTAACAACATGGAAGCAATTGGAAGCCATCATACTTCAAATGAAAATAGAAATTGGAAAAATAGTCTTTTTACTGGCGATAGCAGATGTGGTTTAGGCTTCCACCGAAGATGTTATCCTTTCAGATTAACTCCTTTCTGAAAAGCTGTATGCACACCATGCTCATATGATTCTGCAGAACCTTGACTCAGGAGAAGAATAAGTTGGGTAGACTCCATAACACGAAAAACGAACATGGTTTGTTGGAGGAATAAGCTTGATGGACTGAATGCCTTTCTTCAGAGCTTTCTTTCTTAACCTGGACACAGAATGGTCATCGTTTTACATTTATAAATATTGCTTATAGCCAGGACTGCCTCTCAATTATTATTGTATGTTTCAGAAAGGGATGACTAAAATTATACCATGAAGTTTTTTTTGCCAGAAGTTATATATTTTCACGTAAGATATTTTTGTTATGTGTAGACAATCCTTTCTGGGAAATATGTCCACTGGAAATGTGAGACATTTCCTGCATTTCCTTGCACTCCCTGAACCTTTTCAAATTAAATCTAACATTTTCACACTATCATGTAATTATGTATGTATGATCTTGCAGTCAAGGACATGTTACTGAGTAGTAGGGGTAATTAAATCACTACCATGCCAGTTCATGTGAAAAGCTTCTTCTCATCTGGATACTTCAACTCACAAACAGCATGTCTATATTTTGCTAAGAAAAACTGGTGACAAGATTAGCTCTTTCAGCAATTATTGTAATGTTAAAGAAAGGGAGTTGCAGACTTTCAAAAGGTATATTATAGTTTTTCCAACTTTAGTTTGTATCTATCCTTATGGTACCTGCAGACAACTAGTCTGTTGTGCATTAATGAACCTCCTTGAATGAAGTATTCAGCAATTTCATGTTATCTCAGCTACAACTGTTCCAGACGGCTATACTTCAAATAATAACATGTACTTTATCAGTACAAAAACATGAGCACAAGGGAAAATATGCAGCAAGTAATTATTCCATTTGCACTGTAATTTTATTTCCTCCTTTCAGAGAAAAAAAATCATTGACCTAATATTGTGTTCCAACATGTGAAAAAGAATTTTGTGCACCATATTGAGGCAAGATTTCCAGAGAATGTTATAACACTGGTTCAGTTTTTAAATGTATTTCTTGCTATTATATTGGGCCAAGCAGTTAGGAAGGTCCCAATTGAATTGGTCAAGATTCACACTCTTTACTCTTTAATCACACTTACTGGAAAGAGTCCTTATGTGGAAATTGATAAAGGTGGAAAGAGACTTGAGTACAATGTCCCCTTGATTATACACTCTGAACACATGCTCCCTAGACTTGCATATTAACAATTATAACTTGGGCAAGATTACCAGAGGGGTATTTTATCTGTAGAGCTCTATTCCAGCACAAGGCATGGCTTTCATGAGAAGACATCAGGGTAAACAGGGATATTTTAAAGCTTGGAATGTAGCAAATTGAAGGTATTTGAGAATGAATACATAGGCCAGGATTTTCCGGCCCCTTCACGGTGGGACCTGCCACATGAGATTCGGTGGTCCAGCCAAAAGGCCATTGATTTATGGAGGGACCAGACAATCCTAGCGGCAGGCAGGGGGAAGTCCTGCCCATAGGCCAGAATTTTTAGCTCAGTGGGAGGGCGGGCACCTGACCTGACTAAGTGTGAAATGACGTGCGATGACATCAACCGAGCGTACAATGTCAACGTGCAGTCACATGGTAGTTCGGTTGGCAGGTGCGCGCCAGAGCTGGCAGCTCACCTGCCAGCAATTGAAAGGCCTATTAAGACTATTAAGTTATCAATTGACGTTAATTTTTCACTGCCCGTTCAACCTAACGGTTGGCGGGCAGGCGAAAAGGCTTATTTTGGAAACCTCATTTACAGGTGGGATCACATGAGGGGACATGTTTTATTACATTTTTCTGCTCTTTATTATTTTTTAAAATATCTCTTTATTTCCCTGAGGCAGCTCATGCATGAATTTCACACAAGGCCTGCTTGCCCTCCTCCCCCTGCTTGCACAGGCAGTGCTCAGCGCTGCCACTCTCGTATCACGCTGAACGGGCCTTAATTGACCCGCCAGCGTGAAATCGCGGTGTACTGTCAGTTACAGGTGGTGGTCGGCTTCCGCCCGCCCCTGCAAATTCTGCGTGCCAAGAGCAAAATTCTGCCCATGGTGTTTGATGCTTTGAAGGATGTATAGGAACTTCAGAGCTGGTTGAAAGCCAAGGTGGCTGTAGTAAAGGTAATTCTATCACAGTCAAGGAATGCAAAAATAATGCAGCTACAAATGGCAACAGCTGTTTCTTTACATGAAACATTTTAAAATGGATAAACTGAGTAAAATGAAAAAGCAGAGAGGATATGATGAGACCTTGAGTTTTTGCATCATTAAAAAAGTTTAATGGCCCTGATCTTTTGGTAGGAATATTGGTGAGGTTATTAGCTCTCATGTTATTAAGGAGTAAATCAGTCAGCAAAACCTTATTCAGAAACCAGGATGTTGCTGTCTGATTTGTCTACTGTTTCACATGTTTTTCTATGCCAGTGCCCTGCCGACAGACTCAACATTAAAACACGCGAAGGATGTCACAAAGTGGTTTTTATCCATTAGCTACCCACTAAACATGCCAGGAAAAGTTAGGGCTTGCCCATTCAAGTGTGAGTGAATTTTTAACAGCATAAGTTTGAACTAATGCCAAATAACCTCTCTGGCACTGAAAATTTAGTTTTATAAATGTGGAATCTTTTCCTTCACTTTTATTTATTTTTGGAGTTTTTTTAACTTACATATTTTGACTCACACTTCCTGATTTAGACTCTGCAGCACCGATCTACCTTAGGGCGAGGAGGTGTTTGGGAAATTTTGCAGTCAGGAAACTCAGAAGAATGGATTTCCAAACTTAACAACTGGACCTGATTACCATTATTGTCTCCATTTCATGACCATCGCCAACAAGATTGAAAGACTGGCTCTTGGATGAGTAGGCCATTGGCAGCAGGCTGTAGCCAGGGAGTAAAGGGGAATTGGTGAGAGACTGGAATACCAAGCAGTGAGGAGATCAGAGGCCAGAGGGAAGATCGGGAAGGCTGGGCGCTAGGGTGGGGTGGGGGCGGTCCAAGGAAAGAGGGAAGGCTGGAGAATAGGAGAGGTCAGATGGCAGTGACTCCAGATGGTGATCTGGAGTCATGAGGGAAGATTGAAGGCTGGGGTTGTGGGAGATTGGAGGGCAAAGGGCAGATTGGAACAGTGGGGCAAGATATGGGAAGAGTCATGAAGGGAGATCAGAGGGCACATGTGAGTATGGTGTCCAATTGGGGATGGGTGGGGGGACTAGGTGAAGCAGGTAAGCTGGATCAAGTATATAAGTAGAAGGGTCTGGGAAACCTATCCTGCCAGAGTTAAATTAAAAATTGTGATTAAATATAATTCATTATAATATTTAAATGACTAACCCACCCCCTGGGTGCGAATGGGTTGCCCACCCACCTCCCAGCTTTGTTTAAACTAGAAGTGAGCAGGTTAGGGTCTGGATTAAAATTTTGAACATGTTTACATTCTGTCTGACACAATCCCACCGATTTTTTGAGTTAAAATACCCCTTGTGAGTCTCAGTAAAGTTCACTCAATCTGATTGGTTGAAGAGACATGTTGTTGCTTAAGCCACTTACACAAGTCCCAGAAATCCCATAAGGAACTGTTATGGCGCAGTGGATGGTAAATGTCAAGCTGCCAAAATCCCAGAAGGAAATTTGAAACCGTTGCCAAAACAGTTTTTGAAATTTGTATAGTATGAGGAGTGGTTTTGAAGTCAGGAAATGATGTCCCCCACTACTTGTGATGATTTTATAGTAAAGTAAACATTTATTAAAAGAATAAAGAAAAAACAAATAAAATACAATTGCACTTAAGCACATGAATGGTTTCACTGAGTAAACTACTTAAAAACAATTCCACAAATCTTAACTGGTTATGGTCAATGTAAACAATTTCCGATGAATTGTTGGCAACATGAATTTCAAAATGTTGCAATGCCAATACTAAAAGCAGTGTTTCCTTCTCAACAGTGGAGTATTTCTGTTGACGAATATTTAACTTCTTTGATAAATATCCCACAGGCTTTTCAATATTTGCATTGTCTTCCTGCAACAATACAGCACCAATACCCACATCACTTGCATCAATAGTGAATTTAAACTGCTTGGTATAATTCAGTGTCACCAAAACTGGCGCTGTTGTCAACACAATGATCAGATTTTTGATTGCATTTTGGCATTCTGATGTCCAGTTGAACTTATTCTTTTTTTAAAGAGTTCAGGTAGGGGACCAACCACGCTTCTAAAATTTGGCACAACTTCCTGTAAAAACCATTCACGCCCAGAAATCGTAAAACTTCCTTTTTCATTGAAGGCGCTAGAAGCTCGTCGATCCCCTTCATTTTTACATCTCTCGGGGCCATCTTACCATGTCCAACAGTATGGCCTAAATATGTGACCTGAGCTTGCGCAAATTCACTCTTAGCCAAGTTCACCACTAAATTAGCTTCTTGTAGCCCATCAAATAGCTCTCCCAGAATGCCGTAAATGCTCCTCCCATGTTGACCGAATACCACCAGATCATCATGTACACAGCACAGTGACTCAGTCCAGCAATAACCTTACTTGTTAGTCTCTGGAAGGTTGCTGGTGCATTTTTCATACCAAGCTTCATGACTTTGAACTGAAAGAGCCTACCTGGTGTTACAAAAGCTGAAACCTCTTTCACCCTTTCTGATAGAGGTACTTGCTAATATCTGTTCAGCAAGTTAATCTTTGTAATGAACTTTGATTGTCCCACTTTCTCAATGCAGTCTTCCAAATGTGGAATAGAATATGAATCCGCTTTCATACACACACACACACACACACACACACACACACACACACACACACGGAATATTTTGGTTAGCGGACAAGCGCTGGAGTCAGCACTGCACCAGCCGACAATTAATCGGCCTATTAAGGCCCTTATTCAATTAATTGACTAGAATTTTTTGACACTCGTCCAACTGTTTGGTTGGTGGGCAGGCGAAGAGGCTAAGCAGCCTTTGCATTTTTGGCAAAAACTCACCCATGAGCGGGATGAGGTTTTGACCAGTGAATTAAAATAACTTTTTAACACTCGTATTTAACGTGTCCCTGCTCATGGCAGAGTCAGATGAGGGAACATGTTTTAACTATTTTTAATATCTTTATTTTGATTGTTAAAAATTTTCAGCTCCCTGAGGCAGCTCTGTGCCTCAGGGAGCTTTTACTGTGCGCACCCATGCGCATGTGCGAACATCAGCACTCGCCCTCCGCCCACCCCAACGTGTTTCGCACTGGCTGGCCGTTAATTGGCTGGTCAGCCAGGGTGAAATTGCAGTCGGAGTCCAATTGTGGGTTGTGGGTCAGCTTCACGGCCGCTCTCAGGCCCACCCAATGCGCCCCCCACAACGGAGCCCAAAATTTGGCCACAATCTTTGTGTTCCGTCTGGCTTTGGCACCATCACATTAGGTGAATTCCAGCTGCTGCAACTCAACTCAAAAATGTCATTCTTGAGCATAAACTCTATTTCTTTTTGTACTTGCAATAATTGTTGGATTCAACCTATAAGGATGTTGCTTGATTGGCACTGAATTCCCCACATACAGCTACCTTTGTTCTTCCCAATTTATCCCCACAGATAGTTTCATGTGTGATTGCAAAAGCTCCCTTAAGTCCCTTTGATTGTTATCTGGACTCAGTATTTCATTCAAATTTTTAAGCACTTCCTCATTGTTCAATTGAATTCGAGGAAAGTCAATTTCAGAATCTTCCGTCCCTGCTTCTTTTTCCTGCTTTATCACTACTAATACTTCTTTTTGGTTATCTCCCTATCGAAGTACGTTTTTGAGCATATTTATATGACACACCCTCTGCGCATTTCTTCTATCTGGAGTTCTTACCAAATAATTCACTTCACTTAATTTCTTTTCAATTTGGTAAAGCCTGCGAAACATGGCTTTTAATGGTTCACCTGATACTGGCAACAAAACTAACACTTTTTCCCCAGCTATAAAGTTATGAGTCTTTGCCTTCCTATCTGCTTCTGTTTTCATCACCTGCTGTGATATTTTTAAATGTTCTTTAGCTAATTCACATGCACTGTTCAATCTTTCCCCGAACTTTAATACATAATCCAAGAGTAGTTTCTGAATTCTTTACTCACTAACTTCTCTTACATTCTCTCTTCCTGAACAATCTTATCAAAGATAGTATCAGCTAACTGCACTTCAGTCTCTTTAGGCTCCTCCTCCTATCTCAACTTAGTCTGTGATCGTGTTACTACACAGTCTGGAAACAAACCAGGATGTTCCTCCTGCAACACTTCTGTGGATTGTTTTTCCACAGGCTGTTCAGCCTCAGTAGGCATTACCAACATCTGTGACCCAGCTACATCATTTCCTAAGATAATTTGAACCCCTGAAATAGGCAATTTCTCCACTGCTCCTACAATCACTTCACCTGTCTTCAAGTTACTTTTTAATTTCACCTTATACAATGGAATACTTATTGTTTCTCCATGAATTCCCCTTATTAATACCTTTTCCTGAAAAATTCTCTCTGGACAACAAATATCACTATCCCATAACATTAAGGATTGACTCGCCCCTGTGTTTCTAAAAAATTGTACATCTTTGCCAACTCCACCTTGTACACATGAAAAGAATTTTTCCTCGCAGATGAAACCTTCAAACACATCTGCAATCTGCCTTTGAATAGGCTGTGAACCAATTTTCACACCTTCAGTTAATACCTGTGCTTGCTTTTCTGCTTGAACAAATCCTACCAGTTTGTATTTTTTTTAAAGCCCCTGATTTTACCGTACCTTTCATAGTCCCCACTAATCCAAAAGATTTCCCATGTAACCTCCAGCACATTGACTTCGTATGGCCAATCCTATTACAATGAAAATGTTTAAGCTTTCTTACATCTCTTCCACTCTCAGCATCCTCCTTCCTAGTCTGAGGTGAAACCTTTTGAATCTCCAGCTGATCCTTCTCTTCCTTGACTACCTACCTTCCTTTCACCTTCCCATTTTCTATCCCTGTCAGATTTAAAAGGGTATTGACAAAAAGGTTTTGATTTATGGAACAGCTGAATCATCTGCTATCTCTGTGCCTGCCTAACAATTTTAACACTTTGTTCCCCACATGGGTTCTTACTACTGAAGGAAGTGAATCTTTAAATTTTTCCAAAAGAATTACTTCTCCAAAAGCTTCATAGGTTCCATTTATTTTTAATGCCCTTTTCCACCTGTCAAAATTACTATGTTTCACTCTTTCAAACTCAATATGAGTTAGTCCAGAACAAAAACAGAATTACCTGGAAAAACTCAGCAGGTCTGGCAGCATCGGCGGAGAAGAAAAGAGCTGACGTTTTGAGTCTTCATGAGTTAGTCCAGGCTGTTTTCTCACATTTTGCAATTTCTGTCCGTATGCCACTGGAACCAACTCATAGGGAACCGCCGAAGTCATCCTGTTCCATTTAAATATTCAGGAAGGCGGGTGGACAGTGCGATCAGCTGTCCGCCCGCTGACCTGTCAATGGCCAATTGAGGCCATTGACAGGATCATTAAGGCAATTAAAGGCCCTGCCCGTCCAACCTTAAGGTTGGCGGACAGGCCAGGAGCCCCAGAGGGCTTCTGAAAAAACATGAAACCTCATCCACTGGCGGGATGGGGTTTCATGTCTGTTTTTAAAAAGTTTAATACAGTTTTAGTCACATTTACTAACATGTCACATGAAGGGGACATGTTAATAAGTTTTTTTATTATTCTATTTTTGATATTTAAAACACTGTCAATGATCTCCCTGAGACAGCACTTAGCCTCACGGAGATGTGCATTCTTTCGCGCAAAAGAGGGCACTCCGACAGTTGGGTAATCCCTCCCCCCCTCCCCACACAGCACTTCCCGTCGGGCAGCCCGCCCACTTAAAATGGTGGCAGGGCCCATTTTGGCTGGTGCGGCCTGCCTGCCCATCAAGGGCAAAATTCTGCCCACAGGCACTCAAAATAGCCTTCTTCACTGCATCATATTCCCTAGATATTTCTTCTGCCAGCGATGCATATACCTCATTAGCTCTACCCACCAACCTAAACTGTAATAGCAATGTCCAAATTTCTTTTGGCCTATTCATTTGTTTAGCTATCTTCTCAAATGAGATAAAGAATGCTTCAACATCTCTTTCTTCAAACTTTGAAAGAGCTTGTACAAATTTAAACATCTCCCCACTGGGCTCTGATCCTTCCTCACCTTCTGCTGTCTCTTTTTTAACTGCCAGCATTTAAAGCTGGAATTCTCTGTCTCTCTCTTTTCCTCTTTCCTCCATTTCTAACCTCGTCATTTCTAAATCCCTTTCCTGCTCTCTTTCTCTCTCCTGCCTTTCTGCCTGTTCCCTTTGAAACTCTCATTCCCTTTCCTTTTCCTCCAGTTCAATCCTTTTCATTTGCAACTGAATTTGAGCCCATTCCAATGACCCACCCCTTGGAGAACTCAGTGTCTTGGGCATTCCTTCCAATTTCAAATGCTGTGCTATACCTTCAATTATGTCTGATTTCCTTACCCAAGCAGGTAATTCTAATTGTAACTTATCTGCCAATTCCATTAACTTAGCTTTAGTTACCTTTTGTAAACCGTCCAAGGTTATAACTTCAACTCCCAGACAAGTCTTAACAATTGCCAAAGCCATATCACAGTCTCTGACTTTAAAATCTCACAATACCACTCTTGGTTCAGCATTCTCCTTACCCTCATTGTCTTTAAATTCACCAATTCCAAGCCAATCAAGGAATTATTCTTTTAATATACCGCAAAGAGCCCCCAATTTTGTTATGGCATGGCAGATGGTAAATGCCGAGCTGCTCAAATCCCAGAGGGAAACTTGAAACAGCTGCCAAAACAGTTTTTACAATTTGTATAGTATAAGGAGTGGTTCTGAAATCAGGAAATGATGTCTGACCAATTTGTGATGATTTTATAGTGAATTAAACATTTATTAAAAGAATAAAGAATAAACGAATAAAACTTAAACACACAAATGGCTTCATATAGTAAACAGTATTTTGAAACAGTTCCACAAACCTTAACTTATATACTCTCAGTCCTAACCTTCCCCTTTTCTGTTCAGTAACTATCCTTATAGGTTTTAGAATCTATTGAAGTCCAGTAATTTTTAACCGCACAGTGCTTTTACCTTGGGGTGTTCTCTGAGGCTGACAGCAACTGGTTCTTTCAGTCTGGCATTATTCACACTGTCTTCTGGGAGTTCTGCCCAGCTACCCTGCTATCTTCTGGGAGATCTGACCAGCTAAACCCTCACATAGGCTTCAGTATTTCCTTAAATGCATTCCTTCCCTTTGATCTCTCTATTCTCTCAACCAATCTCTTCAGAAATGCTTTCTTCCCAGAACTGATTAAGTTGTTCTTTACTTTAGCTGTTAGACATGTAAAAACAAACCTACAGTTTACTTACACCTTATTTCCTTACACCTTTTTACACCTCCATATACACCCTTTCAACTAAAACAACTCAATTCAAAACTGTTCCTGTTATTACCTTATGTAAAAATCTGATAGAATTTCCTCTTGGTTCATTAAAATATCAAAACCACTGTTACTGTTGACTTCAGACCCTTGCCGTCACTCTAGCTCTTAATCCAATTCCAGCCTGACATCCAGTACCTGAGAAAATATGCCAGGGTTATTACCAGAAGAAAAACAATTTCTTGTTTTCTTGACAGAAACACTGCACTAATATGGATCTCTAATTACTCAAAGTTGTTGTGCAAAATCCCACAATAATTCTGTGGGCAGCTGTAAGCATAAATTGGCAAGCTCCATTTCTTAACAACTGATCGCACAGCTCAAGCTATTGTCACGATTATGGCTATTGTTGGCTAAATTAACTCTTTTTGCTTATTACCTGAAATCGCCAAAAGTCTTGGTTAGAACTAGATTTGAACCTAGGTCTAGAAGTCAGTAACATATGACTTTTGGACCAAAATCATTTCAATGCAATTTGAAGGCAGTCCCTCAGCTGCGTTTTATGTTTCCTAATGTTCTTAGTTTGACCTGTCTGATAAAGATCCATCAAGCGTGTGGGAAGCGGCCATACAATTTTTTTTATATGTTCAATTTAACGTTAAATGCTCATTTCTATTAACATTACTCCTTATTCCAATTCAAAATTCTCCAGTTAAATACAAATCTTATGCCTTCTTCCTGAGTTTTCCACCCGAAGGCAAGCCCAACAAACAGCACCACAATCTCCCCTATGGGTAGGGCAAGGAGGCAGGTCCTAAATCCACTCCAACCGGAATGGGGATTGAACTCCAAGCTGTTGGCACCAATCTAATCCACACCAGCCATCTAGTCAACTGGCCCCTGCAAGGATCCGGAGTTGCTGTGGCAGTATACACTATACATGTACATTATAGATCGGAGCTATGATCGATACTCCAATTTCTTTCTGTCACATTTATAACCAGGAATCTCTCCAGCTTTTATTGCCTGCCATTGGCGTATGTTGAAAGGATTTATGAGGTGATACTCACCCTGTTTGGCCACATTGTGAACACACCTTCTTTGGCCAACAAGTCAAAAGTTGTCTAACTGTAGGAACAATTACAAGAAAAACATCAAGTGAGTGACAAAACCATCTCAAAGCAGAAACTCAACAGAAACGTGGCAATTTATTTCACAAAAGAATTATGGATGAAATTTTATTTAATGGTTTCAATAAGCCCAAGGACACTGTTTTTACAACATTTGTGGAACTGCTCACATTCTATTGGCGATTATGATGGTAAATCCCAGAAGCGGTGGTCTAGTGGCATTGTCATCAGACTGGTAACCCAGAGACCCAGGGTGATGCTGGGGACCTGGGTTCAAATTCCACAACAGATGATGGAATTTGAATTCAACAAATATCTGGAACTAAAAGTCTGATGATGATCATGAAACCATTGTTGATTGTCGGAAAAACCCATCTGATTCACTGATGTCCTTTAGGGAAGGAAATCTGCCATCCTCACCTGGTCTGGCTACATGTGACACCAGATCCGCAGCAATGCAGTTGACTCTTAACTGCCCTCTGAACTGGCCTAGCAAGCCACTCAGTTGTATCAAACCACAAAAAGTTGAAAAGGAATGAAACCGGTTGCACTACCTGGCATCGAACTAGGCACTGGATATGACAATGGCAAACTCAGCCCTGTTGACCCTGCAAAGTCCCGCTTATAAGCATCTGGGGCTAGTGCCAAAATTGGGATAGCTATCTCACACACTAGTTATACAACACCCTGACATAGTCATACTCACGGAATCATATCTTACAGACAATGTCCCAGACGCCATACCTCCAATCCTGGGTATGTCCTGTCCCCCTGTTCCACTAGCAGGACAGGTTCAGCAGAGATGTACAGTTGGGAGAGAATTGTCCTGGGAGCCCTCAACATCAACTCCAGATCACATGATGTCTCATGGCATCAGGTCAAACATGGGCATGGAAACATTCTGCTGGTTACCACATATTGTCCCCCTTAGCTGATAAATCACTACTCCTCCATGTTGAACACCACTTGGAGGAAGCACTGAGGTAGCAAGGGTGGCACCATTGAATGGCTTCAATGTCCATCATCGAGTAGCTCAGTAGCATCACTACTGATTGAGCTGGCTGAGTCCTAAAGGGCATAGCTGCTAGACTAGGTCTGCAGCATGGGGTGAAGGAACCAACAAGAAGGAAAAACAAACTTGATCTAAACTTTATTAACTTGCCTGCCACAGATGCATCTGTCCATGATAGTATCAGTAGGAGTGACAACTATGCAGTCCTTGTGGAGGCAAAGTCCCGTCTTTGTATTGAGGATACTCTCCACCGTGCTAAGTGGAAAGATTTTGAAGAAATCTGGCAACTCAAGACTGGGCAACCCATGCGGTGCTATGGACCATCAGAAGCAGCAGAATTATACTCGAACACTGTAACCTCATGGCCTGGCATATCCCCCAGTCTCCCATTACCATCAAAACTGGTTCAATGAAGAATGCAGGAGGGCATGCCAGGAGCAGCACTAGGCTTACCTAAAAATGAGGTGTCAACCTGGTGAAGCTATAACACAAAACTACTTGCCTGCCAAACAGCAGAAGCAGAAAGTGATAGACAGAGCTAAGCAATTCCACATCAAACTGATCCGGATCAAAGCTCTGCAGTCCTGTCACATCCAGTCATGAAAGGTGATGGACAATTAAACAACCCACTAGAGGCTCCACTAATATCCCCATCCTCAATGATGGGGGAGCCCAGTGCAACAGTGCAAAATTTAAGGCTGAAGCATTTGTAAGAATCTTCAGGCAGAAGTGCTGAGTGGATGATCCATCTCAGCCTCCTCTGGAGGTCCCCAGCATCACAGATGCCAGTCTTCGGCCAATTGATTCACTCCACGTGATATCAATAAACAGCTGAAGGCACTGGATAGTGCAAAGGCTATGGGCCCTGACGATATTCGGCAATAGTACTGAAGACTTGTGCTCCAGAACCTGCCACGCCACTAGCCAAGCTGTTCCAGTATAGCTACAACACTGGCATCTACCCGGCAATGTGGAAAATTGCCCAGGTATGTCTTGTATACAAAAAGCAGGACAAATCCAAACCGGCCAATTTCCGCCCCATCAGTCTACTGCCCATCGTCAGTAAAGTAATGGAAGGAGTCATCAACAGTGCCATCAAGTGGCACTTGCTTAGCAATAACCTGCTCGCTGATGCACAGTTTGGGTTCCACCAGGGATACTCAGCTTCTGACCTCATTACAGCCTTAGTTCAAACATTGACAAAGGAGTTGAACTCCAGAGGTGAGGTAAGAGTTACTGCCCTTGACATCAAGGTAGCATTTGACTGAATGTTGCATCAAGGAGTCCTAGCAAAACTGGAGTCAATGGGAATCAGCGGGAAAACTCTCTGCTGGTTGGAGTCATATCTGGAACAAAGGAGGATGATTGTGGTTGTTGGAAGTCAATCATCTCAATTCCAGGACATCACTGCAGGAGTTCCTCAGGGGAGTGTCCTTGGCCCAACCATCTTCTTTCCATCATAAGGTCAGAAGTGGGGATGTTTGCTGATGATTGCACAATGTTCAGCACCATTGATGGTTCCTCAGATACTGAAGCAGTTCATGTTCAAATGCAGCAAAACCTGGACAATATCCAGGCTTGGGCTGATAAGTGGCAAGTAACATTCGCACCACACAAGTGCCAGGCAATGACCATCTCCAACAAGAGAGAATCTAACCATCACCTTTTGACGTTCAATGGCATTACCATCACTGAATCCCCCACTATCAACAACCTGGAGGTTACCATTGATCAGAAACTGAACTGGACTAGCCATATAAATGCTGTGGCTACAAGAGGCTGGGAATCATGCGGTGAGTACCTCAACTCCTGACTCCCCAAGGCTTATCCTTCATCTACAAGGCACAAGTCAGGAGTTTGATGGAATACTCTCCACTTGCCTGGATGAGTGCAGCTCCAACAACACTCAAGAAGCTTAACACCATCCAGGACAAAGCAGCCGCTTCATTGACACCACATCCACAAACATTCACTCCGTCCACCACTGATGCACAGTGGCAGCAGTGTGTCATCCACAAGATGCGCTGCAGGAATTCACCAAGGCTCCTTAGATAGCACCTTTCAAACCCACGACTGCCATCATCTAGAAGGACAAGGGCAATGGACACATGGGAACGCCACCACCTGGAAGTCCAGCCTCCAAGCCACTTACCATCCTGACTTGGAACTATATCGCTGTTCCTTCACTGTTGCTGGGTCAAAATCCTGGAACCCCCTCCTTAACAGCACTGTGGGTGCACCTACATCACATGGACTGCACTGCAGCAGTTCAAGAAGGCAGCTCACCACTGCCTTTTCAAGCGCAATTAGTGATTAGCAATAAATGCTGGCCTAGCCAGCAATGCTCACATCCCATAAATGAATTTAAAAAATACAGGGAGCTGGCTTCCAAAAACTTTTTGCCCCCATCTGATGGAATTATAAAGAGTTCTAAAGCAAGTAGATTAGGGATAGAATTATAGAGGAATAAAGTGCTGGAGGTGCATGTCAAGGTCCAAAACTCAGGGACAAATATCTTGAAGAGAAATGCAGCCATTAAAAATGAAATAACATGAAACAACAGGAAAGAACATACAAAAGGTGCAAAGAATAGTGTAGATCTAGGGGACTGCAAGAGATATGGGCTCAGGTCTTCCGGTCTCTGGATCGTCAGAAACTGGATGGACGATCCACGGGAGTACTGACACGCTGACCTCTGTCAGAATTGCCCAGGAAATTTCAGCTTCTGATGGACAAGTCCCCTGCTCCCTAGGACCCTCTGCAAATGTCTCTGACTCTGAGCTACAGATGGAACCTTTGCACAGATCTGTGGCACTTAACTGATTAATTACCCAGGAAACGGTAGACTGAAAAGTCCTAGTCTGACTCCTGGGTAACTACACAAATGACCCCCTAATCACTCTGACCACCACGGCCCTCCCCTGATTTCCCCTGACTACACCCCGAACCTGACCCAACCACACCCCCCCTGACTATCCGACTGCCCCCCAACCAGACCTGACTACCCCTGTCACCGGACTAACCCCCCCAACATGACCTGACCTGACCCGACTACCCTGATCTACCTATCATCTCACGCCCCTGCCACCCTACCCACCTGCCACATTATCCACTTAACTTACCAACCCTACCCACTTACATCACCAACTTACCCATCCTACCCATTTACTCATTCATCCACTCACAAACATTCATCCATTTACCCATTCACTAACAATAACATTGGACCTTTAAACTTACCAACCAGCAGCTAGAGCTGTAAAAAGGCAGAAGGGGTGCACAGACACCAGACTATGCCTGAATGAGGAGCAGGTTAAGTGAGGAGTTGGAAATTTGGTTCAGGTGGGAATTTCTGGTAATCTTTTCTTGACTTTCAATTTAGAGTTAGGTCTTTACTTTCAAACATTGTCAGTTGAATAGCCTAGTTAAGCAGGGAGCTGCCTAGAGTGGCAGTTATCTGTCAATCTACCAGAAGTCATTGGCCTCATTAAGTGTTAATTACTATAGCAGAAAGCTAAACTAGCTAGGGAGTCATCAGAGGCTCTATATAAGCAGATAGGTTTTAAACTTGCATATGAATACCAGACTGTGCCTGAGTGAGATGTAGATTAAGTGAGGAGTTGGGAATTTGGTTCAGGTGGAAATTCAGGGCAAAAAGGAGCTCTTTTTTCAGCCTCCAGTGGTTGGTGACTGTCTCCAAGCTAGGTGACTGCAACATTCTGTTACTTTATCTGTATAAATTAATTAATTGGACAAAAATGGCAGGGCTGGTGGATGTTGTAACTGCAGCATGTGGGAATCTGTGGAATGCACTGCAACTCCAGATAACTGGGTCTGCAGCTCAGGCAACTTCAACTCCAAGTTGTTGAGCTGGAGTCTGAGTTGTGGACATTGTGGGCCACCAGGGAGAGGGAGAGTTACCTGGACACTTTGTTCCAGGAGGCAATTACTTCTCATAGAATAGGCAGAACCTTAAGAGGTGGTTGGGGACAGGAGGATGTGACTGAGAGTCAGACAGGTAAGGGAGCCAGCATATATTGGTGGAGCAGCCTCAGCCCCTAACTTTGTCCAACAAGTTTGAGATGCTTGCTATCTGGTTGAAAAAGATTGCAAGGTGGATGAGCAGACTGACCATGGTGAAGGATGTCATTCAAATGGGTGGTGAAGAGGGATGTGGTAGTAATAGGAGGAGGTATAGTCAGGGGGATAGATACTGTTTGCTGCAGTTGAGTGTGAGTCTAGATGGCTGTGTTCAGGAAACCTGTTCAGGGCTGGTGAGGAACTGCAGTGGGAATGGGAGGATCCAGTGGTTTGGTCCCTATATGGGCCACATGACATGGAATGTGGTTCAGCACAGGTGGCATGAGGAGCAAGGCACAAAATTAAAAAGCAGAACCTCCAAAGATAATAATCTCTGGATTACTACTTGAGCCATGTGCAAATTGGTGTAGGGTAGATAATATTAGAGATGGATGTGTGGCTCATAGATTACTATAGGAGAAATGGGGTTTGATCCATGGGGCACTGGCACCAGTACTAGGTAATGTGGGAGCTGTACTGTTAGGACAGTCTATACTTGAATTGTGCTGGGGCTAGTGTTCTGGTGAATTGTATAATTAGGGAAGTAGAGAGGGCTTTAAACTAGCTAGAGGGGGAAGGGATCATAGAGGAGAGGACTGAGTAAATTAAAGGGAAATGACGACAAGGCAATAGGTCAAAGTAACAATAAAGGTAATGATAATCAGAGCATGGCAGAAGGGGACCATGATTGCAAACTTGTGTGCCAACAGAGCCAGAGTTTATAAAACAGCTATTTAAAAAAAAAAACTGAATTAAAGGTTCTATATTTGAATGCTCACAAGATTTGCCATAAACCAGGTGAACTGTCAGCTCAAATATAAATTCATATGTATGACCTGATGGTCATTATAGAGATATGGCTACAAAGAAACCAAAGCTGGGACCTGAATATCCAAGGGTATGTGTAATTCAGGAAGCTGGAAAAAGGTGGTGGGGTAGCTCTCTTAATTAAAGATGGCTTTAGTACTGTAGTGAGAGATGACCTCAGTTCTAAAGATCAAGATATAGAATCTGTTTGGGTAGAACTAAAACAGCAAGGGGCAGAAAACATTAGTGGGAAATAAAAACAGAAATACCTGGAAAAACTCAGCAGGTCTGGCAGCATCAGCGGAGAAGAGCAAAGTTGACGTTTTGAGTCCTCATGACCCTTCAACAGAACTAAGTAGAAATAGGAAAGGGGTGAAATATAAGCTGGTTTAAGGGAGGGAGGGGGGTTATTGGGACAAGCAAGGATTGATAGGAGGAAATAACCAAAAGATGTCACAGACAAAAGAACAGAGGTGTTGAAGGTAGTGATATTATCTAAAAGAATGTGCTGATTAAGAATGGAGAGCAGGACAAGCAAGGTAGCTCTAGTTGGGGGTGGGGTGAAATAAACCATGGGTGGAATACATTTAAAAATAATGGAAATAGGTGGGAAAAGAAAAATCTATTTAAATTATTGGAAAAAACAAAAGGGAGGGGGAAGAAACAAAAAGGGGGTGGGGACGGAGGAGGGAGTTCAAGATCTAAAGTTGTTGAATTCAATATTCAGTCCGGAAGGATGTAAAGTGCCTAGTTGGAAGATGAGGTGCTGTTCCTCCATCATCTTCCAAATAGGCACTTTACAACCTTCCGGACTGAATATCGAGTTCAACAACTTTAGATCTTAAGCTCCCTCCTCCAGCCCCACCCCCTTTCCATTTCTTCCCCCTCCCTTTTGTTTTTCTAATAATTTATATAGATTTTTCTTTTCCCACCTATTTCCATTATTTTTAAATGTATTCCACCCATGGTTTATTTCACCTCACCCCCAGTAGAGCTACCTTGCTTGTTCTGTTCTCCACTCTTAATTAGCATATTCTTTTAGATAATATCACCACCTTCAACACCTCCTTTGTTCTTTTGTCTGTGACATCTTTTGGTTATCTCCTCCTATCACTGCTTGCTTGTCCCAACAACCAACATCACCCCCCACCACCTGCTTAAATTTTACCCCTTTCCTATTTCTACTTAGTTCTGTTGAAGGGTCATGAGGACTCAAAACATCAACTTTGCTCTTCTCCATTGATGCTGCCAGACCTGCTGAGTTTTTCCAGGTATTTCTGTTTTTGTTTTGGATTTCCAGCATCTGCAGTTTTTTGTTTTTAGCTAAACATTAGTGGAAGTTGTTTATAGGCCACCAAACAGCAGTGGTAATGTAAATCACAGTATAAATCAGGCAATTAGATGTGCATGTAACAAGGGTAACACAGTAATCATGGGGGATTTTGGTTTACATTTAGACTGGGTAAACCTAATTATTACTAATGAAGGAGGAGAAGGAGGAATTCTTGTATGCAGATTGGTTTTCTAGAGCAGTACATTAAGAAAGCAACTAGGGAATGGGCTATTTTAGATCTAGTATTGTGATATGAAAAGTGGCTAATTAATAATCCTGTGAAGGAGCCTTTAAGAGTGGCCATAATATGATAAAATTTTACACTAAGTTTGAAGGTGATGTAGTGCAATCAGAGACTGGGGTCTTAAATCTAAACAAAAGAAACTACGAAAGTATGAGACAAATTGGCTATGGTAGATTGGGAAACGATGTTAAAAGATATGACAGTAGACAGGCAATGACTAATATTTAAAGAACTAATTTGCAACAAAGATACATTCCTTTAATGCACAAAAACCCAGCAAGGAAAGTGTTCCAACTGTGGCTAATAAAAAAAATCAAGGATTGCGTTAGGTCAAAGGAAGAGGTGTATAAAAGTTGCCACGCAAAAAAATGAGCAATTGGAAGCATTTTAGAATTCTGTAAAGGAGGACTAAGAGGAAAATAGAATGAGAGTAAACGAGTGAGAAATAAAAAATGGACTGCATAAGCTTCTGTAGGTATTCAAAAAGGAAAAGATTGACAAAAACACATGTGGATCCTGAGCCAGGAGAATTTATGATGGGGAATAAGGAAATGGCAGAGAAACTAAACAAATACTTCTGGTGGGATTTTACGGTCCTGGAGTTGTTGTGGTGAAATGGAAAATTCGATGGATGAGCAAAAGGTCCATTGATTTCAGGTGGGAATTTCTGATCCTGTGGTGGGCGGGAGGAAAATACTAGACTTCCCAGAAATAATGGAAAATCAAGGGATTAGTGTAAATGAGGAACTGCAAGCTATTGATAATTTTAAAAAGTACTAGAGAAGTTAACGGGGATCAAAGTAATAAATCCCCTGGACTTTATGATCTATATCCCTGAGTGTTGAAAGGTGGCTGTAGAGATAGTGGATGCATTGGTGGTCATCTTTGAAAATTCTATAGACTCTGGAATGGTTCCTGCAGGTTGGAAGGTGGAAAATGTAACCCCACTATTTAATAAAGGAGGGAAAGAACATGGGGAACTACAACCTGTTAGCTTGACATCAGTAATAGGGAAAATACTAGAACCCATAATAAAGGATGTGATAGCAGGACACTTAGAAAATAATGATAGGATTGGGTAGAGTCAACATTGCTTTAGGAAAGGGACATCCTATTTGACAAGCTTGGAGTTTTTTGAGGATGTCATTGGCAGAATGCATAAGGGGGAACCAGTGGATGTGGTATATTTAGATTTTCAGAAAGTTTTTGATAAAATCCCATACAAGAGGTTGGTAAACAAAATTAAAGCACATGGGATTGGGGGTAATATACTGACATGGATTGAGAACTGGTTAACGGACAGAAAACGTGGATTGAGGACTGGTTAATGGACAGAAAACAATAGGAATAAGTGGGTCATTTTCAGGTTAGCAGGCTGTAACTAGTGGGGTACCACAAGGATCAATGCAGGGGCAGCAGCTATTCACAATCTATATCAATGATTTGGATGTGAGGATTAAATGTAATATTTCCAAATTTGCAGGAGACACAAAACTAGGTGGAAGTGAGTTGAGGAGGATGCAAAGATGCTTCAAGGGGATTTGGAGAAGCTAAGCGAGTGGACAAAAATTTGGCAGATGGGATACAATGTGGAGAAATACGAGGTTATCTACTTTAGTCGGCAAAACAGCAATAGAGTATTTCTTTAAATGGTGAGAGGCTGGAACTTGTTGAACTTCAAAGGGACTTGGGTGTCCTTGTTCCTGAGGCACTGAAACATGCAGGCACAGGAAGCAATTAAGAAGGCAAATGGTATGTTGGCCTTTTTTACAAGAGGGTTTGAGTATAGGAATAAAGGTGCCTTACTGCAATTAAATAGCTTTCCCTCCGGGACACCCAGGTCCATTCCTCCATCACCCTCTACACCTCAACCCCTCCCATGGCACCTTCCCATGCAACCGCAGAAAGTGCAACACCTACCCCTTTATTTCCCCTCTCCTCATCGTCCAAGGGCCCAAACACTCCTTTCAAGTGAAGCAGCATTTCACTTGCGCTTCCCTCAATTTAGTCTACTGCATTCGTTGCTCCCAATGCGGTTTCCTCTACATTGGAGAGACCAAACGCAGACTGGCTGACCGCTTTGCGGAACACCTTTGGTCTGTCCGCAAGCATGACCCAGACCTCCCTGTCCCTTGCCATTTCAACACTTCACCCAGCTCTTATGCCCACATGTCTGTCTTTGGACTGCTGCATTGTTCCAGTGAAGTTCAACGCAAACTGGAGGAACAGCACCTCATCTTCTGACTAGGCACTTTACAGCCTTCCGCTCTGAATATTGAGTTCAACAATTTTAGATCATGAACTCTCTCCTCCATCCCCACCCCCTTTCCGATCCCCTCCTTTTTTTTCCAATAATTTATATAGATTTTTCTTTTTCTACCTATTTCTATTATTTTTAAATGTATTTCCATCCATTGTTTTATCTCTACCTTTTAGCCTATTTCGATGCCTTCACCTCACCCCACCCCCACTAGGGCTATCTGTACCTTGCTTGTCCTGCTTTCTATCCTTAATTAGCACATTCGTTAGATAATATCACCACCTTCAACACCTCTTTGTCCTTTTGTCTATGACATCTTTTGGCTATCTCCACCTATCACTGGCCCTTTCCAGCTCTACCCTCCTCCCCACAACTTAAACCAGCTTATATTTCACCTCTTTTCTATTTTTACTTAGTTCTGTTGAAGAGTCATACGGACTTGAAACGTTAACTGTGTTCCTCTCCGCAGATGCTGCCAGACCTGCTGAGTTTTTCCAGGTATTTTTATTTTTGTTTTGGATTTCCAGCATCTGCAGGTTTTTGATTTTATCATTTATGCAATTATATAGAGCCTTGGTGAGACCACACCAGGACTATTGTGTGCAGTTTTGGTTTTCTTACCTAAGGAAAGATATACAAACAGAGGGAGTGCAATGAAGGTTCACTAAACTAATTCCTGGGATGAAGGGATTGTCCTGTGAGGAAAGGTTAAATAGACTGGGTCTTTATTCTCTGGAATTTAGAATAATGAGAGGTGATTTCATTCAAACATACAAACCAGAACTGGGAGGGGTGGGTGCAGTCTTAGAATAAGGAACAGGCCATTTAGGACTGAGATAAGGAGAATCTCTTCACTCAGGGTGGTGATTCTTTGGAATTCTCTACCCCAGAGGGCTGTGGAGGCTGGCGTTTAGTAGGTTCGAGACTGAGATCGATTGTTTTCTACATATTAAAAACATTAAGGGATATGGAAAAATGGTGTGGAAAATGGTGTGGAAGTAGAAGATCAGACATGATCTCATTAAATGGTGGAGCAAGCTCGAAGGGCTGAATGGCCTATTCCTATTTCATATGTTCTTTAAAGGGACTTGTCTTAAATAAAAACAGAATGCTGAAAAAACTCAGCAGGTTTGGCAGCATCTGTGGAGAGAGAAAGAGTTAATGTTTCAAGTCCAAAATGACTGTCAGAACTAGAAAGATAGAAATGTGATGGGTTTTATAGTATTGAATAAAGGAGGAGGGGCTGGTGGAGCAGAATTGGAGCAGGGATAGTTTGGAGGACAGAAGAGATTAAATGACACAGATATCATGTAACACAAGACAAAGGGCGTGGTAATCTTAGTATTAAAGGCTAAAGCTTTCATCCAGATAGATCTTAGTAGCAGAATAAAGAACAGCACTGTCTGAAAGCAAAGTAACAATGTGTTAATAGCAGATAAAGGGTCAGAGCTGTCTGAAAGAAAACCCTGAACCAGATAGACTGGCATTAGGGGGAAAAGTTCAAAAAGGTCATAGTACATGTTCTAAAGTAATTGAACCCAATGAGCCCAGGAGGCTGTAAAGTGCCTAATCAGAAGATGGTGTTGTTCTTCATGTTTACATTGTGCTTCACTGGAACATTGTAAAGGCCATGGACAGAATTGTGAGCATAGGCTACAGGAAGATACAGACGGGATGGTCAAATGGGCAATAAGTGGCAGATGGAATTTAACCCTGAAAAGTGTGAGGTGATACACTCTGGAAGGAGTAATTTGACAAGGAAGTATTCAATGAACGGCATGACACTAGGAACTTCTGAGGAACAAAGGGACCTTGGCGTGTGCGTCCATAGATCTCTGAAGGCAGAGGGGCATGTTAGTGGGGTGGTGAAAAAAGCATATGGGACACTTGCCTTTATTAATCAAGGCATAGATTACAAAAGTAGGGAGGTCATGTTGGAGTTGTGTAGAACCTTGGTGAGGCCACAGCTGGAGTAGTGTGTGCAGTTCTGGTAGCCAAATTATAGGAAGGATGTGATTGCACTGGAGGGGGTGCAG
Source organism: Carcharodon carcharias (assembly GCF_017639515.1). Lineage (NCBI taxonomy): Eukaryota > Metazoa > Chordata > Chondrichthyes > Lamniformes > Lamnidae > Carcharodon > Carcharodon carcharias. The sequence goes on from NC_054473.1 coordinate 35,143,715, forward strand.
AGGAGATTCACCAGGATGTTGCCTGGGATGAAACATTTAAATTATGAAGAAAGCTTGGATAGACCTGGGTTGTTTTTGTTGGAGCAGAGAAGACTGAGGGGCGACCTGATCAAGGTGTACAAGATTGAGGGGCATGGACAGGGTGGATAGGGAGCAGCTGTTCCCCTTAGTTGAAGGGTCAGTCACGAGGGGACACAAGTTCAAGGTGAGGGGCAGGGGGTTTTGGGGGGATGTGAGGAAAAACTTTTTTACCCAGAGGGTGGTGACGGTCTGGAATGTGCTGCCTAGGAGGGTGGTGGAGGCGGGTTGCCTCACATCCTTTAAAAAGAACTTGGATGAGCACTTGGCACGTCATAACATTCAAGGCTATGGGCCAAGTGCTGGTAAATGGGATTAGGTAGGTAGGTCAGGCGTTTTTCATGTGTCGGTGCAGAATTGATGGACTGAAGGGCCTCTTCTGCACTGATATTCTGGGAACAAGAAGGTGAATTGAAATGGCAAGTGACCAGATGGTTGGGGTCATGCTTGTTGACTGAGCAGAGGTATTCCGCAAAGCAGTCACCCAGTCCGTTTAGTCTCCCCACGTAGAGCATACCGCATTGTGAGCAGCGAATACAGTAGACTAAATTAAAAGATGTGCAAATGAATCACTGCTTCACCTGAAAGGAGTGTTTGGGGTCTTGGACAGTGAGGGGGGAGGAGGTAAAGGGGCAGGTGTTACACCTCGTGCGATTGCATGGGAAGGGGGTGAGGGGGTGAAGGAGTGGAGCTGGGTGTCATGGAGAGAATGGTCACTTTAGAATGCTGACCAGGGTGGGGGGGGGGGGAAAGATACGTTTGGTGTTGGCATCATACTGGATTTGGTGGAAATGGCAGAGGATGATCCTTTGATTACAGAGGCTTGTAAAATGGAAATTGAGGACAAGGGGAGCCCTATCATGATTCTGGGATGGAGGGGAAAGGGTGAGTGCAGGAAGTGGGTCGGACACAGTTGAGACTTGCCAATCACAATGGTGGTGGGGGGAATTCCTCGGCTGAGGAAAAAGGAAGGCACGTCAAGTGCTGTTGTGGAAGGTAGCATCAACAGATGTGGCGGAAATGGAGAAACTAGGATAATGGAGTGGAGCCCTTACAGGAAACAGGATGTGAGGGGGGTGTAGTCGAGGTAGCTGTGGGAATCAGTGGGCTTGTAACGAATATTGGTAGATGGAGCAGTTAAGGAAGGGGAGGTTAGAGATGGACCATATGAAGGTGAGAGAGGGGTGGAAATTGGAAGCAAAATTGCTGAATTTTGCAAGTTCTCAATGAGAGCAGGAAGCAGCACCAATACAGTCAACAATGTACTGGAAAGAATTGGGGGAGGGGGCCTGAGTAGGACTGGAACAAGGAACGTTTCACATACCCCACAAAAAGACAGGCATAACTTGGGCTCATGCCAGTACCCATAGCCCCGCCTTTTTATTTGGAGCAAGTGAGACAAGTTAGGGGAGAAATTGTTCAGTGAGAATGGGTTCAGCCAGACAGAGCAGTGGTGGATGTGGTTTGTTTGGGTCTCCATTCAAGGAAGAAGCAGAGAGCCCTCAGAGGATCCTAGTGGGGGACGGAGGTGCAGAAGAATTGGACTTCCATAGTAAAGAGGAGGTGGTTAGGGCCAGGAAACTGGAAATTGTTGAAATGACATAGGACATCAGAGATCGCAAATGTAGGTTGGAACAGACTGGGCAAGGAGAGAAAATAGTCAAGATAGAAAGAAATGAGTTCAGTGGGGCAGGAACAGGCTGAAATAATGGGTCTACCAGGACAGTCCTGTTTGTGCGTCTTGGGAAGGAGGTAGCCCACTTTCATGTGAGGTGGGGGACTGAGGTTGGAGGCTATTGGGTGGTGGGGGGGGGGGGGGGAAAACTCCAGAGGAGATGAGGTCAGTGATAAAAAGGCGTGGCTATGGATACTGGCATGAGCCCAAGTTATGCCTGTCTTTTTGTGGGGTATGTGAAACGTTCCTTGTTCCAGTCCTACTCAGGCCCCCTCCCCCAACTCTTTCCAGTACATTGTTGACTATTGGTGCTGCTTCCTGCTCTCATTGAGAACTCGCAAAATTGATGTTCGGTGGTGGGGTCATGGTCCAGGGGGAGGTAGGAGGAAGTGTCTGAGATTTGGCGCTCAGCCTCTGCAAGGTAGAGGTCGGTACACCAACAACAACAGCATCACCTTTGTCGGCAGGTTAGATAACAAGGTCAGGGTTGTGTTAGGAACAATGCGTAACTTTAAGTTTAATTTGTGTTAAGAAAGGTGGAACATGGTTTCAGTTTCATTTCATTTTTTTTGTGAGCTTAGTGCCAGGAAGTCTGCAGGGCTTCCTAGCAAAAAGGTCCCGTTTTCTGGGTTTTTTTCCACGCATGCGTTTTTAATGAGGCTTTACAACCCTTGAAGTGAGATAGGTTACAAAGCAGTTAGTAGTTCACTGATTTTGGGGGGAAAAAGCAAAGAAAAAAACTGCTAAAAGCAAAACACTCGATGCTGGAAATCTGAAACACAAACGGAAAATGCTGGGAAAAATTCAGCAGGTCTAACAGCATCTGTGGAAAGAAAGACAGAGTTAACACTGAGTCTTTTTGACTCTTCTTCAGAGGAGTGATCCAGTGAGACACAAAGACACAAGAGATCAGAGAGATACCTGTTGGGGAACAAGTGAATGCTTAGAAATCTGCTTGAAGAAAATGGTTTGCAAGCGGGCCAGCCCAGGCAAGAAGCTTTGGTGTTAAGATGCTGGTAACTCTTCACTGGGATTTTGTCATAAAGGCATTGCTGTGATAAAAGGGATAGTGAGCTTGAATAATTTTCTGGTGTTTATATTGAGATCCTTCCAACCTTTTTGCCTGGTGTAATATATTTCATTTTTCCTTGTTGAAAATGTTTTATTCGATGTTAAGTTCATCAGTAAGCTCCTGTGAATTTGTTCAGTAATTTTCCTGTGGTTTCCTCCTGTGAATTTGTTCAGCAATTTTCCTGTGGTTTCCACCTGTGAATTTGTGCAGTAATTTTCCTGTGGTTTCTCTAAAAATAAACTAAGTTAGGATCTATCAAGCTAGGTTTCACTCTGGGATCTGACTTGTTCAGTATTAACATCAGCTGGAATCCTAACAGTTGGACCTGAGAGAACGGAATGCAGCAACTTCAAAGGGAGGCCGGTTGGAGTGGGTGAGGGGAATGGAGAAATTAAGGTGGCTGATTTCAATGAAAAGATCAAGAGCAGGGAGGGGTCCAGTTAGAGGGAGAATACTGGAGGCAGGTGAAAGGGCCTGTTCAGGAGAAGGAGGACTCCTGCCCAAAGAAGTGAGCACTGAGATGAAAGCGACAAAGAAGATTTTAATGTAATACTGAGCTCGCAATTCAATTAAGTGAGGGCGTAAGAGGATAAAACTGAGTCCTTTGAGCACAGATAGTTCAGCATCAGAGGGGAAGGTCAGAGGGTATAATGAATACATGGCAAGAACTGGGATTAGGAGAGATGGGGTCAGAAGGTAGGGAAAGTGATTGCACTGGAGGAGGTGCAGAGGAGATTCACCAGGATGTTGCCTGGGATGAAACATTTAAGTTATGAAGAGAGGTTGGATAGACTTGGGTTGTTTTCATTGGAGCAGAGAAGACTGAGGGGTGACCTGATCGAGCTGTAAAAGATTGAGGGGCATGGACAGAGTGGATAGGGAGCAGCTGTTCCCCTTAGTTGAAGGGTCAGTCACAAGGGGGCATAAATTCAAGGTGAGGGGCAGGAGGTTTAGGGGGGATGTGAGGAAAAACATTTTTACTCAGAGGGTGGTGACGGTCTGGAATGCGCTGCCTGGGAGGGTGGTGGAGGCGGGTTGCCTCACATCCTTTAAAAAGTACCTGGATGAGCACTTGGCACATCATAACATTCAAGACTATAGACCAAGTGCTGGTAAATGGGATTAGGTAGGTAGGTCAGGTGTTTCTCACATGTCAGTGCAAACTCGATTGGCTGAAGGGCCTCTTCTGCTCTGTGATTCTGAAAGGGAGGATCCTGAAGGGTGACTTGTCTTCCCACCTACACTACAGCGCTGCAATGGAGCTCTCTGATGGATGCTGCATCCTGCATTTCTGGAGAAGCCGGTCTAGGAAGATCTGGCAAGATATGTGGAGCCTCATCAAGATGTGGAATAGTTCCAGCAGGGCGGCAATCCGACGTACACTTTGGAAGGTACAGGCAAGGAAGGAAAACAAAAGACAAAGATAGCAAGAGTTGCAAAAGGGGAATGCAAACAGGAATGTGTGAAGAATGTCAAGAGCAATGCAAATGTTTTACAATTATATTAGCAGAACAAGGATAATGTGGGTCCTTTAAAAATAAATAAGAGTAATAAGAAAATGGCAGACATGTTGAATAATTACTTTGTGTCTGAAGCAAGAAACCATATTGGAAAGAAATAATGACATGAAAGACTGAAAAATCCAAAGGGCTTGGTGGCTTCCACCCAAGGATTATAAAGGAAGTAGGTGAGGAAATTGCAGAACGTTTAGCCATAATGAATGGTTGACCATATCATCTTCCTCCAGTGCCTCTTCACCATGATCCATCTTGGTGGGACTTCATTCACTTAATGCTATTCTTGCCTATTTAATTGTAGCCAGAGAATCATCTGCAATGGATTCTTTCCGCTCCCACACAGCTACCTTTGCTGTCCCTCAAGGATCTATCCTTGGCCCCCTCCCATTTCTCATCTACCTACTGCCCCTCAGACATCATCCAATAAAACTATCAGTTTCCACATGTGCACTGACACCAAGCTCTACCTTGACCCCACTAGTATATCTAGTCAGATTGCTTGTCCAACATCTAACACTAGATGAGCAGAAATTTCCTGCAATTAAATATTGGGAAGGCTGAAGCTGTGGTCTATTGTCTCCATCAGAAACTCTGCTCCCTAGCCACTGACTCCATTCATCTTTTTGGCATTATCTGAGACTGAACCAGACTATTCACAGCCTTGGTGTCACATTTGATCCCAAGATAAACTTTTGACCACACATCTGAGCCATCATTAATGCTGCCTATTTTGACCTCTGTACATTTACTGACTGCACCCCTGCCTCAGCTCACCTGTTGCTGCAACCTTCAATCATGCCTTTGTTACCTATAGAATGAGCTATTCTAATGCATTCCTGACCTGCCTTCCACATTCTACTGTCTGTAAACTTCACAACATGCAAAATTCAATTGCCTCTGTTCAACCATCATCCTGTGCTCGCAGACCCACATTGGCTCCCAGTTAAGCAATGCCTTGATCTTCAAATTCTCATCCTTGATTTCTAATCCTTTCATGGCCTCAGTCACTCCCAATCCCTGTAATCACCTCCAGCCCCAAAATCCTGTGGGATGTCTTCATTCCTCTAATTGTAGCCCCACGGCTGTTTGATTTTAATCATTCCACCATTGGTGGCCATGCCTTCGGTTAACTAGGTCCCAAGCTCTACAATCCCTCCCTAAATCTTTCCACCTCTTTCTTCCATTAAGACACTTAGTAAAACCTAGATCTTTGACCAAGCTTTTGGTCATCTGCCATAAACTGCCCTTATGTGACTTGGTTTCATTTTGTTTTATAATGCTGTGTGAAGCACCTTGGGATGTTTTATTACATTAAAGGTGCTTTTATAATTGCAAACTGTTGGTGTTGTTGTGATCTTCCAAAGTGCTCTCCATTCAGGATTATTCCTTTAGATTGGAAAATTGCACACAGACTATGGGAAATCTAGAAATTATAGGCTAGTTAATCTAATTTGTCATGGGATGTTATTGGAATCTATAATTAGGGACATAGTGACTGAGCACTTAAGGAAATTTGAGCTGGTAGAGAGAGCCAACATGGATTTGTAAAGGGTACACTAAGTCTAACAAACCTAATAATATTTTGAGGAGCTAACTAAAGCAATAAAAAGGGGAATATCTTTGGCTGGGGTTTATATGGATTTCCAGAAGTTATTCAATAACTTCTCCACAAGAGAATGTTGGCTACAAATCAATTTGTGGAATTGAAGGCAAATTAGTGACTTTGTTAGGAGATAAGTTAGGCAGTAGAAGAGAGTAGGGATAATAGGTATGTACTTGAATTGGAAGGAAGTGACTACTGTGTCCCACAAGACTTTATTCTGGGACCTCAATTCTTCACTACAAGTATTAACGACTTAAATAACAAATAGAGAGCCATATATCCAAATTCACTGATGATTCAAAGATTGGAGATACAGTAAGTAGTGTAGATGGAAACGTAGCATTAGAAAGCGACATTGATAGATTAAGTAAGTAAAACTTTGGGAGATGAATTTAAAGACAGGTAATTCATTATGGACCAAAAAGGGTTGGATCAGAGTAGTTTGTAAATGGTGAAAAGCTAGGAACAGGCGTCCATGAACAAAGATTGCTAAAATGTAGTTATGTACAAAACAAAGGTTAATAAACTGTTAGCCTTTATAACTAAACAGCCAGAATATAAAGGGGAGGATGTTTTGCTACTATGGCCTGGGAGAAGTGGGTGCAGATGGTGCCAAACACTGGGAGGTGGGAGGTTCCTGGCTCAGTGTTGCAAATGGAGTTTCTCATCGTCCAGCCTGAGCAACCAGAGCTTCCAATCCTGAAGGACCAGCTTAAATATATATAACAAGTCTCCTCTCAGCCTTCTTTTCTCCTCCAAGAAAGTGTCCCAACCCCTCTAATCTATCCTCATAGCTATAGTTCTTCATCCCTGGAATCATTCTTGTGAATTCCCTCTATACTCTCTTCAAGCCTTCACATTGTCCCTCAAGAATGGCACCCAGAATTGGACTCAGTGCTCCAGATGGAGTTTCTTATTTATTAATTACATTTTTCCACTTAATTTGCCTCAAACAATCTAAAAAAAATACTATTTGCACATTTATTTAGTACAAATATACAACATAAGGAATCTGTGGGAACAACACAATTGTACAAAAGTAGATTGATGCTAGAGAAGCTGGAATGGTAAGGTTGTTTTAACTAGAGTTCAAATATTTTGTAAATGTAGTGATTTCTTTGTAGCCATTTTTCTAACATCAGTTGATTGTTCTGAGACTAATTATCCTTTAGAGAATCAGTTTTGGACCTCCAATTTCACCACTGCTACAGTCACTCGGTATACTACATGCAGGTGTAATGAAGAAAGACAAAACCTACATTTATACAGCACCTTTCACTATGTCCCAAATTGCTTTACAGCCAATTAAGTACTTTTGAGTTGCAGTCACTGGTATAATGTAGGCAATGTTATCAAATGGTGGAGCAGGCTTGAGGGGCCAATTGGCCAACTCCTTCTCCTAATACATATGCCTGCATGTCATTCTGGATGGGTGATGAGCTGGGCTGGATGGCCTTCGTCATCCATAATTATCTTGCGAACATAGGGTGGAATCATAGCTGGAATTCTGTTTATTTTGTTGCTAATAGTATACTGTAAATGGGCTTTGTGGGGTGAAATTGCCAGGAGAGGATTGTATAAAAGGCTGTGAATCAGTAATCTGTTTTACACTGCATGTGATTTTCAAGAGATTTTCCATTGACTTCAATCTTGCCCTTTTGTCTACTTACCTGATTATTTTTGAATTTTGAGGTATTGAAATATTGTGGTGAAGTTGTGGTGTATCATAGATATTGAAAATATATTATTGTGAGAAGCAGCAATCCAGAGTCTTCAGACTTGTTGATTAAGAAAACACAGATACAATTGTGAACCATTCAGTCTATGTCCTCTGGCATCTTATGCTTTGTTGCACAGACACCTGAGGGCTCCAATGCTTCCCACTAACAGTGAAGACCTATGTTGTTCAATCATACCACTTTATTGCTCAGGCGTAATTTTATCTTTCTACTATGTGAGATTACTGAAAATAGGATCCAATTACACCCCTTGTATGGCTTAATTATGTTGAATAATATCATGCACAAAGTCAGAAGAAAACCTCCTATAGAATGGGAAAGATCTTGTGCCGTTTGCGTTGCAAATATTGAATCTTTCCTCAAATGAATTTGTCACCATTGCTATATGGTGCAATGTGCAGGACATGTTAAAGAGGGCTGAAGCGGTCACTAAAATCAGTGTTATCATCTGCACTGTTGAAAATATTCCATTTGTTATTTATCTGTCAAATTAACAATATTGACCAGTGCTGTTAGTAATTTTTTTTACTTTCTAGTTTGTTTAATAGTCCCAGTGGGAGCACCTACACAGGCTAAAACTGTATTATATCGTTGCTGCTCTTAATGTTAATGACCCATGCTGCATATATATGGGACAACATTTGTAACCAGATGTTAACACTTTACTAAGACCGTTCTGTGATTGTTTTGTGAATTGATTGGTGAATCTTGAAAGGGGAAAAAGGTACCATGCATGATTGTTTGGGAGGGTTAAAGTGGTTGGGTGGTGGGAATAAGGGGCCCAGAAACAGAAGAAACATCATGGCTCATGATTCCTCTCCCTGGCCCCTTTTTCTACAGTTTTACAAACCCTGCATATTGTCTAACCAGGACTGTTATTTAGCTCTAGAAACTGCACTTCAGAAAGGGTGTATTGACTTGGAGCAAGTGCAGTGCAGATTCACTCAGGGCTCTAAGGGTTAAATTATGAGAGATTAGATAAACCAGGCCTGTGTTCCCTGGAATATACATGTTTGAGGGGTGATTTGAGGTTTCAGAATTTTGAAAAGAATGAAATCCATTCCTTGCAAAATTCCGAACCGCAATCAAATCACCTCTTCAACATCTTTATTTCAGGAAAGAGAGAAATGTCTTCCACTGGGAGGAGTCTAGGACAAGAAGACAACCTTAAAATCAGAGCCAAGCCACTCAGGAGGAAAGCAAGGAAACCGTTTTTCATACAAGTGGTGGTAGAAGTGTGGAACTCTCTGCCACAAAAAGCAGTAGATACTAGTTCAATTAATAATTTTAATGTGAGATTGATAGATTTTTGCTAGCCAAGGGTATTAACAGATACAGAGCCAAGGCAGATTAATGGGATAGGGATACAGATCAGTCATGATTCCATTGAATGACAATGGAAGGGGCTGAATGCTGACCTATTCCTATGGTCCTAGATCCAGAACCTTGTAGTTCCAAATTTGAGTATTTCATATTTTTTGTATTTTTGTTTTTGTTGTATTTAGAAGCAGTTTTCTCTTGTATTTCAGTTTTAGTCTTTTAATATTTCTCCAAAGACACAGTAAGTTCTGGGCACTGAGCCTCAGGAAAGATGTATTGGCCTTTGAAGTAATACAGTTCAGATTCACCAGATTATCAGGGTTTAGAAGGTTAAATAATGAGGATAGGTTTCACAAACTTGGCTTCTATTCCCTTAAGATTAGAAGATTGAGTGGTGATCTAATTAAGGTCTTTAAGATGATAGTAATTCAATAGAATAGATGCAGACAATATCCTCTGGTGGAGGTCTCAAACTGTTGTGGTACAATGTTAAAATTATAGCTAGGCTATTTAGGAGTGAAATCAGTCAGTACCTTTTTCATACAAGTAGTGGAAATCTGATACACTTGCCCCCAAAAGTCTGTAGCTACTGAGTCAACTGGAATTTTCTAGATGGTCTGCATTGCATTTTGAAGATGCACTCTTGAAATTGGACAATTATTGATACAATGAACGAGAGCTTGGTTTTTGGCATGGGGAACCTGTGGAACATCTTTGTGGTTATGCCCATTAGTACTTTCTATATTCCAGATAGAGAGAGAACATGTTCACTTCATTGTTTTGGGGTGAATATGAACCCAGGTCCTTGTTACAAGCCATTACCACCCAATTTCTCATCATTGAAAAGCTATTGCAGTAATGAGACAAAACAATTCCCTTCAGAGGACTCAATTTTAGCATGGAGGTCATTGTAGCATTTGTGGAGAGAGCTCAAAATTGTCAAAGCTGATGAAGCATGGCAAGTGACAATTACATTTAAGTTCTATTTATTGACTTTCTATACAAGACTAAACCAGTTTGCAAAAAAAAAACCTAGTTTATCCTTACAAAAAACAAAAAAACTGCAGATGCTGGAAATCCAAAACAAAAACAGAATTACCTGGAAAAACTCAGCAGGTCTGGCAGCATCGGCGGAGAAGAAAAGAGTTGACGTTTCGAGTCCTCATGACCCTTCGACCGAACTTGAGTTCGAGTCCAAGAAAGAGTTGAAATATAAGCTGGTTTAAGATGTGTGGGGGGAGGGGGAGAGAGAAGTGGAGGGGTTTGGTGTGGTTGTAGGACCCTACAACCACACCAACCCCCTCCACTTCTCTCTCTCTCTCTTCCCCACCCCCCCACCCCCCCCACCACACACCTTAAACCAGCTTATATTTCAACTCTTTCTTGGACTCGAACTCAAGTTCTGTCGAAGGTCATGAGGACTCGAAACGTCATCTCTTTTCTTCTCCGCCGATGCTGCCAGACCTGCTGAGTTTTTCCAGGTAAATCTGTTTTTGTTTTAGTTTATCCTTAGTTTATGTATCAAAATTAGGAGGATATAATATTCAGTAACATTGATTACCCAGCAGGGGGAGTGATATTTATGATTAGGAAGCAAACTTGCTGGATCTGGTGCTGGGGAATGAAGTGAGCCAAGCGGACCAAGTATCTGTGGGAGAACACTTGAGTATGAGTGATCATCATATATTTAAATTAATAATGGAGAATAGCAAAGGAACAATCGAAAGTCAAACATCTAAATTGGAAAAGGGCTCTAAGTAATCTAACCAGAGTAAAATGGAACCACAGTTTGACAGGAAAAGCTATAGTGGAGTAATGAATGATCTTTAAGGAGATGTTTCAAGTTCAGGCTAGGTACATGCCAACAAAAGGGAAGATCAGGGGAACCAAAGACAGTGATTGAGAATATCATGAATCAAAAAAAGTGTATGATGTATGTCAGGTGAATTCTTCAACAAGAACCAGACCAAATACAATAAGCTGGGAGGGGACGTGAAGAGGCAAATATGACTGGCAAAGAGGATAGAATGGCAGTTATCATGAAAGGTAACCCAAAAATCTCTACATGCATATAAAAAGTAGATAGTAGTAACAGGCAGTATAGGAGTTATCAGGGGCAGAGGATAACATATGCTTAGAGGCAGCATGTACTGGAAAATTGGCTAGATACATCATCTGGGTGGGTTGGGGGAGGGGGACAGTTGGGTCGTGGTGAGAGGGTGTCTGGCTGGGCCCTGGGGGTTGGGGGTGGTCAGGTCAGGCCCTGGGATGGGAGGTGTTGGCAGGCCGCATGCATGAGGTGCGGGGGGGCGTCGGGTTGGGTGGAATGAAAGTCGGGCCTAGTGGGGATGTTGGGGAGAGTTGGCAGTCAGCCTGGCTGAGGGGGGCGGGGGGGTGGTGCTGAGGGTTTCCTGATTTGGGGGGGTGGGGAAACAAGTTGGTGGGTGGGGGGAGGTCTTGGGTGACAGCCTGGGTCTGTACAATAGTTACCCAGTAACCAGAAGTGGTTTTAATTTTTCTAACTTTTTATGTGTAGCTATTGATGCAACAAGAGAATCTAACAATCATCCCTTGATGTTCAATTGCATTACCACTGAATTCCCCACTATCAACATCCTCTGGGTTGCTATTGACCAGAAACTGAACTGGACTAGCCATATGAATACTATCTCTACAAGAGCAGGTCAGAGGCTTGGAATCCTGCAGCGAGTAACTTGCCTCCTGACTCCCCAAAGCCTGTCCATCATCTACAAGGCACAAGTCAGGAGTGATGGAATACTCTCCACTCGTTTGGATGTGCAGCTCCCACAACAGTCGAAGCTTGACACCATCCAAAACAAAGCAGCCCACTCTATTGGCACCACATCCACAAACATTCATCCCCTCCACCACTGATGCACTGCAGAAACTCACCAAGGCTCCTTTGACAGCACTTTCCAAACCCAAGATCGCTACCATTGAGAATGACTGACTAGTGTAGCAGATAGATGGGAACACCACCACTTGGAAGTTCCCTTCCAAATCACTCACCATCCTGACTTAAAAATATATCACCATTCCTTCACTGTCACTGAGTCAAAATCCTGGAACTCCCTTCCTAACAGCACTGTGGCTGTAACACCACCACATGGACTGCGGCGGTTCAAGAAGGCAGCTCATCACCACCTTCTCAAGGGCAACCAAGGATGGGCAATGAATGCTGGCCCAGCCAGTGAAACCCACATCCAGTGAATTAATAAATACAGTTGCAACCATCCAAAATTTTTGATTTAAATCGCATTTTCAAATGGTTCCCAGTGCAGGACAATTGCCCATCGGAAGATTGCATTGCTCAGGCAATTGCTGTGCAAACCTTATCTGGGAACTTTGGCTTGGGGTGGGTGGATCCCTGCGCATCTTTGAGGTTCTTCCCGCCCACCGCCAAGAACAAAATGTGACGCTCCAGAGCTGGGAAGTTACGGTTTATAGCTGCCTCCCGCAAGGTTTCAGCTCTCTCTCCATCACCACCTTAAATTCGCTACTTCTGCCGTTAGCCAGGACTAATACCGCTGAGCATTCGGTTCTTACCAAGGCTTTGAGCGACTGGCAAAAAGGCAGGGACGACCACCACCCCCTCCCCGGTCTCGAATGACCCTGCCTATCCTAAAAGCCACAGAACGTTATCCTACAGTTTATTTCCCACTTTCAGACATGCGAATAGGTCAGAGGAATGATTCTGAATGACGGGCATTTTCTAGGTTTGAGAAAGCACAATCCGTACAAGAGAGATTTGCATTTATACAGCGCTTTTCACGGGGATGTCTCAAAGCACCTTTTTTTTAGGACGAGTGCAGTAGTTTAAGATTGACTAACTTCAGAAAAATGTACACGGAGGCTTTATAACCTCCGTTATAATCCGGGGCAGTTAGCGATTCCAAAATTTGAAACGCAATAGTGAACTGAAAGTTTCTGGTGGATACGAGCCCACTAGGTGGAGTTTCCTTTTGGTGCTGGTCTGCCCGTGACTCCGGGGACGCCCTCATCCTGTGGCCACCAGAGACATTATAACAAGAGCGTTACTTTCCGGCCACTCGGCGCCGAACTTTTCCTGCACTTGACACACATTCCCTGGGTCCTGGATAAAGCCATGGCGACTGAAAACCTGGAGCTGAACGGCGATCCTATGAGCGGCAGCAGAGATGTGGGTGTGGGTGAGGTAGGAGCGGCAGAGTCACTGAGTGGCTGCGATCTGTATATACACACACACAGGGTCAGCTCGCTACATTGCGGGCGAAGCGAGAGCCCAGCGGACCCAAAGCTGTTGTGATCGGCCGCACCACCACTGACTGCTGCTGGCCGAAGGTGGACATGTTTGGCTTTTGCTCTAAGAGTTAGGCCCCACTTCCTTCCATCCAATCTGCAAACGCTCCATTGTAATGTGCAGATTCTAAAAATAACACCAGGGGAATGTGAAAAACATACACGGAGACGCGTCCATAAAGTATTTCATTTGACACTCCAGAATGGACTAGTGGTGTTTGCATTCCAACTGGTTGACATTGGGAAGTACTTTCCCACATAACGGGGATAAAGACAGTTATTGACCTCTCTGTCTCAATCTCTGGTGATAGACTGTCCACTAATATTCATTACAAACCTACCGTCTCCCACAGCTACCTGGACTCCAGCTCCTCACACCCAGCTTCCTGTAACCACTCCATCCCATTCTCTCAGTTCCTTTGCCTCCGTCGCATCTGTTCTGATGATGCCACTTTCAAAAACAGTTCCTCTGACATGTCTTCCTTCTTCCTTAACTGAGGTTTCCCACCCACAGTGGTTGACAGGGCCCTCAACCGTGTCCGGCCCATTTCCACGTATCCATCCTCACACCTTCCTCTCCCTCCCAGAAACATGATAGGGTCCCCCTTGTCTTCACTTATCATCCCACCAGCCTCCACATTCAAAGGATCATCCTCCGCCATTTCTGCCAACTCCAGCATGATGCCACCACCAAACACATCTTCCTTTCACACCCCCCCTCCCGGCGGCATTCCTCAGCGATAGTCCCTCCGGGACACCCTGGTCCACTCCTCCATCACCCCCTACACCTCAACCCCCTCCCACGGCACCTTCCCATGCAACCGCAGAAGATGCAACACCTGCCCCTTTACTTCCCCCTCCTCACCGTCCAAGGGCCCAAACACCTCTTTCAAGTGAAGCAGCACTTTACTTGCACTTCCCTCAATTTGGTCTACTGCATTCGTTGCTCCCAATGCGGTTTCCTCTACATTGGAGAGACCAAACGCAGACTGGGTGACCGCTTTGCATAACACCTTCGGTCTGTCCGCAAGCATGACCCAGACCTCCCTGTCACTTGCCATTTCAACACTCCACCCTGCCCTCATGCCCACATGTTCATCCTTGGCCTGCTGCATTGTTCCAGTGAAGCTCAACACAAACTGGAGGAACAGCACCTCATCTTCCGACTAGGCACTTTACAGCCTTCTGGACTGAATATCGAGTTCAACAATTTTAGATCATGAACTCTCTCCTCCATCCCCACCCCCTTTCCGATCCCCCTTTTCTTTTCCAATAACTTATATAGATTTTTCTTTTCCCACCTATTTAGATTATTTTTAAATGTATTTCCATCCATTGTTTTATCTCTACCTTTTAGCCTATTTCGATTCCTTCACCCCACCCCCACTAGGGCTATCTGTACCTTGCTTGTCCTGCTTTCTACCCTTAATTAGCACATTCCTTAGATAATATCACCACCTTCAACACCTCTTTGTCCTTTTGTCTGTGACATCTATTGGCTACCTCCACCTATCACTGATGCTCTATCCAGCTCTACCTGTCCCACCCCCCACTTAAGCCGGTTTATATTTCACCTCTTTTCTATTTTTACTTAGTTCTGTTGAAGAGTCATACGGACTTGAAACGTTAACTGTGTTCCTCTCCGCAGATACTGCCAGACCTGCTGAGTTTTTCCTGGTATTTTTATTTTTGTTTTGGTTTCCAGCATCTGCAGTTTTTTGCTTTTATAAAGACTGTTATGTTGGATAAGAATTGCTCATACTCCTGGTATGGAGTGAATGAATGAGGCTGAAAGCAAAATACTGCAGATGCTGGAAATCTGAAACAAAAACAGAAGATGCTGGAAAAACTCAGCAGGTCTAATATCTGTGGAGAGAAACAGTTAACATTTCGAGTCCATATGACTCCTCTTCAGATTAAAGAGAAGTAAAATGTGGTGAAATTTATACTGTTTAAAGATCAAAAATAGGATTAAAAAGTAGGGATAATACATCTCTTCTCGACCCTCACCCCTTTTTTCACTATTAATTTTAAAAAATTTTTACCCACTTATTTGTATTCATTTTCATTTTTATTCATTGTTTTATCCCCACCTTTTATCCTACTTTCAATATTTTCCCCCACCACTGTCCCCTCCCCCCATCCCACCCCCACAAGGGCTATGTGTCACTTGTTTTTGTTGTTCTTTCCAGAGTGCTTACCCTTGTACTGCTATTATCACATTCTGCTTTCTTACCTTAGTGTCACCATCAGCACTTCCTTTCACCAGTACCACTACCACTGACTCCCTTTTTTGTTTTTTTGTCCATGACATCTTTGTCAATCTCTCCTTTGCCCCCACCTATTGCTGGCCTTCTATCCAGTTTCACCTGCTCCAACACTCCCCCCAAACGATATAAATTTCATCACATTTTTACTTCTCTTCAGCTCTGAGGAGGAGTCATACAGACTC
Organism: Carcharodon carcharias; assembly: GCF_017639515.1. Classification (NCBI taxonomy): domain Eukaryota; kingdom Metazoa; phylum Chordata; class Chondrichthyes; order Lamniformes; family Lamnidae; genus Carcharodon; species Carcharodon carcharias. The sequence continues at coordinate 35,159,470 of NC_054473.1, forward strand.
GAAATGTTAACTCTGTTTCTCTCCACAGATGCTGTTAGACCTGCTGAGTTTTTTCAGCATTTTCTTTTGTAATGAATGAGGCTCATTTGAACAGCTTTGCTGAATACATTTCCATTTCTCACTAATTTCATCTGAAATTTTAGGCAATTGATGAATGTTAACTGCAAACAATTCTTCCAAATTTGTGTAGATTTACCTCACTAATTACTTTATTGTTGCGTTATTTTGTATCTAAGGTATGGGGGTTTTCAATAATATTTCTACCCGGCAGATCAATGCCGAATGGTCAGATAATATCAGATTAAGAATGCAAACCTGGAGATATTTGAATCTTGAAAAATATTAATGATTCCCAGAAGTTGTTTTTCTTTTTGAACAGTCCATATTCTGTGATCATAGGCATTCAGATATCATTTTGTTGACAACAGGAGTCACAATGTGCATGTGACATGTAGTATTATATTTTGATGCACGCAGGATGGGTGTGACTGGCAAATCTGGCATTTATTGCCCATCCCGAGTTACAACTGAGTGGCTTGCTGGTCACATACAGGTCAGATATGCAGCTAAGGACAGCAGGTTTCCTTTCCTGAAGGACATTAGTCAGCCAGTTTTTTAAAAAATTCATTTACCAGATGTGGGTGTCACTAGCTATTTGCCAAATGCTAATTGTCCTTGAGAAAGTGGTGGTGAGTCACCTTAAATTGGGAGGTCATTTCAGAGGGCAGTTAAGATTCAATCGCATTGCTGAGAGTCTGGAGTTACATATAACCCAGGGAGGATCAGGATGGCCAATTCCCTTCCCTAAAGGACATTGGTGAACCAGATGAGTTTGTAATGGCAATCAATAGTCACATAGTCATGATTACTGGTATTTACTTTTCATTTGAGATGTATAAATGAACTGAATTTAAATTCTGCAGCTGCAGTGCTGCTACTTAAGTTCATGATCATTTTGTTCAAACCTCTGGATTACTAGTCCAGTTACATAACCACTGTCACCATTCCCAGTGATCTAGCAATTTTATAACAATCTGACTGCTTCATGGTCACTTTTGCTGATAAGTTTCTTTTATTTCCAGATATGTTAAATTGAATTCAAGTTTTTAAACTACCACATACTTAGGATTAATAGTCCAGGCTTCTCGATTACTAACCAAGTGACATAATCTAAACAAAAGCACATCACAACCATACCCTGATCACAGTATGTTTAAACAAAGAATTTTGATTGTCATTCAATTGCTCCAACAGCACCTAGTAATCCATGAGTACCCAGTCAAAGAATAAAGTTGACACTTGTATAGAAAGGGACAACTTGGAGTGATTCCAAGATAATACAGAACCAAATGATTGAGTTCTGAAGAAGCCATATTGCACTTGAAATGTTAACTGTTTCTCTCTCCTGCTGCCAGACCTGCATGGACTGCAGTCGTTCAAGAAGGCAGGTCACCACCGTCTTCTCAGGGGCAATTAGGAATGGGCAATAAATGCTGGCCCAGCCAGCGAAGCCTACATCCTGTTAATGGAAAAAAAACCTGCTGTCCAGCAGTTCCTGTTTTTATTTCCGATCTCTAGAATTTACAGTATTTTGCTTTTTTTTAGTGATTGACTACAGTTCAAGGTCATGTGATCTTATGCTCTAACAGTTTTGGGAACTCACAGATGAGATTGCAACCTCACAATTTTCTGAGTGAATTATTTATAAATATGTGGTTTAAATTTTGTGGGCATGGAGCTTTATTCTCTTCTGGTATTTTGATGACAGCAGCAGTCCACATCGCCATCAAAAATCAGGGCAAAGGACATCACCGAATATTCTGCAGGGGAAAGGTGTGAGCCAGAAGTTGATGCACATCCGTACCAATGGCATAGGCAGGTCTTGAGGTCCTACAGCTGGACTTTCAGGAGCTAGGGAGGAAGTTTAAAAAGTGGGCCCTCTGGATTATTGCCACTGAGTTGAAATATGAAGATAGGGAGGATCAATGCGTGACTTGAGGCATGGTGCAAGAAGGAGGGCTTTAGATTATGGGGCTTGGGGATCTGTTCTGAAGCAGGAGGCACCTATTCAAAAGGGAAAGGTTGCACCTCAACAGGACTGGAACTGATGTCCTCCTGGGGAAGTTCACTAGTGTGATTGGGCAGGGTTTAAACTATATTGGAGGGGGTGGGCACCAGCATATAGAAGTAGAAAAGTGGAAGAAGGTACATAAAGCAGTGTGTTGGACAGTACTAAAGAAGGAGATAGTACTATATTAGAACATAAGAACTAGGAGCAGGAGTAGGCAATTCAGCCCCTTGAGCCTGCCCTGCCATTCAATATGATCATGGCTGATCTCATTTTGGCCTCCACTCCAATTTCCCACTCTCTCCGCATAAACTTTCAACCTGTTACTAATTAAAAATCTGTCTATCTCCTCCAATTTATTCTGTGTCCTGGCATCCACTGCACTCCTGAGGTCGTGAATTCCATGGATTCATGACCCTTTGAGAAAAGTAGTTCCTCCTCATCTCTGATTTAAATCTACCGCCCCTTAGCCTAAAACTATGGCCTCTTGTTCTAGAATGGCCCACAAGGGGAAACATCTGTTCCACATCTGCTTTATTTATCCCCTTCAGCATCTTATATATCTCAATTAGATCTTCTCTCATCCTTCTAAACTCTAGTGAGTATAGGCCTAAACTGCTCAATCTCCTCAAGACAAGCCCCACATCTCTGGAATCAATCTAGTGAACCTCCTCTGAACTGTCTCCAATGCAACTACATCCTTCCTCAAGTAAGGGGACCAAAACTGTGCACAGTACTCCAGGTGACAGGACCAGAAGGGTTATGAGCAACCCAAAGATAAATTTACAATGCATGTATATAAACAAAGTGATAAGGTTGGTGAGCTACACACACACAATGTGCATGGAAGTATGAGGTAGTGGCAATAGAGAAAATATGGCTTAAAATTGTAAAGGCTGGGTGCTTAATATTTATGGATACAAAGTGTTTGCAAAAGATAGGCAAGGGAAAAAGGAGGTGGGGTGGCAGTACCGATGAGGAAAGACACTGTAGGGTTGGAAATACAGGATATTCTTGAGGACACAAGGACAGAATCCATTTGTTTTGAGTTGAGAAGCAAGAAAGGTACGATCACACTACTGGGTATGTTTTATAGGTCTCCAAATAGTGAAACTGATAGAGGAACAAATCTGCAGGGATATCAGATGTGTAAGAACTATAAAGTGGTGATATTGGTTGACTTCAGTTGCCCAAATATTAATTGGGATCATGTTAGAGTAAGGAGGGAGAGGAATCTCTGAAAGGTGTTCAGAAGAACTTCCTTGACCGGTATGTTCTTGGTCCAACTAGGAAGAAGGCATTGCTGGGTCTGGTGCTGGGAAATGAGGTGGCTCAAATAGACCAAATGTTTTATAGGAGAGTCCTTGGGTAAGAGTGACCAATGTATCAGAAATTTTAGATAAATAATAAAGAGCAAGGAACAATCTAAAGTAGAACATCAAAATTAGAGGCCTAACTTCAGTGGGTTGAGAGGGGATCTAGCCAGAGCAAGGTGGAACCGAAGAATGATGGGAAGAACCAGCAGAACAATGGGTGATCATTAAGGAGGAGATACAGGAGGTACATTTTGAACTATTTGGAAAGGTAGAACAATCAAAGCCAGGGCTCCATGGATGATAAAGGAGATAAAAAATATGATGAAACAAAAAATGGCACATGATGCATTTGAGGCAAATTCTTCAAGCGATGACCAGGCCAAATACTATGGGCGGCTGTAATTATTATGAACGGTGAGCATTTAGATCCACTTAATTCATCACTACTGCAATCCAACCTCCAGCTCAAAACATTCTCTCCAGACAAAAGCCAGACTTGGGAAAAAAAAACTATAACAGTACTGCTGGGTGTTATTAACAGATCAATGAATGTAGTCTAAACATCTGGTATGCCCACAACTGTGCTTTACTAAACTCCCAGTGACATAATTGGATGAGATCCTAATTGCCAGCAAAAAAATGACCCTCATCTGCAGAGTCAGGACTGGATTGAACACATGTTCCAAGGTGAAAAGATGACATTACTTAACCACTGCAGCATTTAATTCCCCAGTAAGCTTCAGTTGAATAATAAGAGAGGCCCTAGTCAATTTGCAAAACCTAAATCTTTCAAAGTACAAACTTTACAGTGATGTAAAGAGAATAATTATTTAAAATGATGCAATAAACAAAGACCTCTATTTTATTTCACTCCTTTTACAATGCACAGAATATCTATTATACTAGAAAAAATGTGCAGGGATAGAAAACGTTAATGAATACACAAGATTAAAAGGAGAAATATTTCATATTAAACCAACTTCAAAAAAGGTACAGAAAGGTTTGTTTACATATAGGCTGAGGGGTGCTAATGATAAGATTGAAATACTTTACATTTTTTGACACCTTTAGAGAGCAACCCTTCCTGTGCTAGTGATCATTTTTCATACCAGGCATTCTGCGACCTGAGTGAACTTCAAGCTATTTTGTTTATGCCGTGGACCTGTGGCTAGTAGCAATTGTACTAACACTGCTCAAGTTTATATCAAATTAAGGTGTTAGCGTAAACTTTCATCTCACCAGTCTAGATGGGATGTGATCCAAATTGCCAGGCTGAGTGTTCAACCAACTGTGCTAATAGATGCTGTCTATTAAATAACATTTGTCCAGCAAAAACAACAAAAATTGTGCACAGCATCGTGAATGTTGCAAAAAGAACTTTGGCTGATATTTTTTGGAGATGGCAGTTCAACTGCCAGGGCCAAAAGGGGTTGGCAAGGGGTTGGGGTGGGGTGAGTGGCAACCCTGCATCAGTTGGCAGGAGATTCTCGGCCACGTTTTACAGCAACAGCCAATCAAATGGTTGCTGTCCCAATCAGAGGGCCCGCAGCCTCCACAGTGTCACTGCTGCAGGTGACCACTGCTCTGTAGCTGAGGACGCATCAATGGAGATGCCCTCACAGACAGGTAAATGGGGGCACAAGGGCCGGTCAGGCAGGCCTTGGTCAAGTTGTTGCTGTGACCAGGTGATGTTGATGCTGCAGGGGGCCAATTGCTGTTTGCTTGGGTTGGGGGGAGGTGGGGGGTGCCTTTGTGGGCCAAAGAGTGCTCATGAAGGAGGGACCCTCCAGGAGCCTGCTAGGAGGCTTCCAGGATTTACCTGGCAGTCTTTCTGCATGGCGAACCCTCACACCCCACCGGCTTCATTGGCTCAGTTGAGCTCCAGGTGGGGTGGGCCATCGGCCATCGTTCTCACCACTGAAAAAACTTGTGTGGCAAAGGAAAGTGTCAGGAATGCCACCTGATGCTTTCTTGCCTCTGGTCTGTCCCCAAAGGAAAATTCCAACCTTTGATCCAGAATATAGATGATCATAGAAACAAGCAGTATTACTGTTAAAAGTGACTTTCTTTGGACATTTATGATCATATAATCAAAGGGAAAACATTGGAACATCAATATTTATATTATGTTAGACTCTGGAACACAATGCAGAATAGAAATTTCAAGCTAATCAAACTTCCCTAAAATCAGCAGGACGATAACATAATAGCAGTAAAAGCCACATGATAATGTGACCAATTTCACACTTCTGCAGTTTCAAAGAGCTTTTTATTCACAGACAAATCTGGATATTTAATGAAAGTTGTCTTTGAGACAAAATACATCCTCGCGTCGTAAACCACAAACTTGCTGCCAAGATAGTTGTACAGTCTTACCAGCATGCAATTATAAAATATAAAAATGTACAGGAGAAAGTATTAATATGGTTACAAGATTAAATAGGAAACCTGGACAGCTTTTCATTCCCAGATGCGGGTGAATATGGAGTTGGGAGTGCATGGAAATCCATGCCACTGGCCAGCATTTGCCGGCACCATCCCACCACAGGCCATTTTCCCGAAGGCAGGAAAAGGGTTAGCAGGATAGATAGCTAGTTAAAGGCCTAGTAAAGCCTATTGACTCTGATCTTCACGAGGCACAGGGGACGAAGCCAATTGCCTGAAGGCAGCTCCTGGCAACGAACTGCGGCCAGGGGTTGGAGGGGGTGCCATCCTCCAGGCAGGCTTTGGGCCCTTCCCAGTTGCTTGACTTCAGCTGCAGCCGGAGACCACATTGTGGAAGGGTTCTAACGGGGAGCTGAGTGAAGGAAGTGTGCTCTCTCTCTCTCTCTTGCCTGAAAAAGCAGGCTGCTATTTCCTCTAAGCTGAAGGGCCCTAATTGGTCAATTTGAGAAAACTTACTGCTTGGTGACTCTTTGCTTCACAGTGCAAGTTTGCGACCCCCATTGTCCCCCAACATCAAGGCCGTGATCCAAAATCCTGTCCCATATTTCAATCGAGGGGGAAATAATTTTAGCCAGAATATTAAATCAAATGAGTATTTTAAGTTTTTAAGCTGCTGTAAGCAAATTGCTACTTCAGTTCAAAATGTCAATTTCATGCAATATGTTGATATTGCAGATAATTACAGAATGTTTATAGATAACTATTTTGTCATGTTGGACTCTGGCATGAGGTTGGAGGAATATTTTACAACTCCACATATAAAGTTAAAATGGAAGAAAAATAAATGTAGTGGATGTTTGCAGTTTGGTCTGTATGCTTACTCATGTAATGTCTTAATGTAACTAACTAACATAATGGGGATAAAGTCATAGGTCATTACCGGCCTGTCTCCTCCACGTCTACATCGTTACCTCTGGAATTGATCTGTGCTTGGCCCCTTCCAATTTCTCAGCTATCTGCTGTCCTCGGTGACATCTTCTGGGGACACAAAGTGACGTTTTACATGCATGCTGATGATACCCTGTTGTACCTCAACATCACAATTTTCAATCCTTCCAGTGCCTCCGTGTGGCCAGTCTGCTTATCCAACCTTGGATTTTTTCCAGGTAAACATTAGGAAGACCAAATACATTTCCTTTAGCTCCAGCCACAAACTCCATTCCCTAGCCATCAATTCTGTCCCCCTCTGGTTCAGCCTGAGACAGTGGCCACAAACTGCTTTATGGCTTCACTGTCCTATTTGACTAAGAGCTAAGCTTCTGATCATATTCTGTCCTTCACAAAGCCTACTTTCTTCCACCTCCGTGATGTCATCCTCAGTATTTACCCCTGCCTCAGGTCATCTGCTTCTGAAACTCTTATCCGTATTTTGTTACCTCCAGATTCAACTATTCCAGTGTTATTCTGACTAGCTTCTGATTTTCCATCCTCGAGTTTTGAGCACATCCATAAGTCCTCTTCTTCTGCCCATATCCTAATTGGCTGTAAGTTCATCCCTCTATGTTGGCTCCAGGTTCAGCAATGCTTCATATTTAAAATTCTCATCCTTTTTAAATCCCTCCACAGCCTCGTCCCTCCCTATCTCTGTAAGCTCCTCCAGCTGTACAACTCCCTAAGACCTTAGTGCTCTCCAGTTCCGGCCTCTGGACCAATCTCTTATTTTCCTTCATCCCACCTGTGGCAGTTGGCCCTTCAGCTTAAATTCCTTTCCTAAACCTCCCTTCCCCTCCAACCCTTTTCTCCTTGATACGACATTTCAGAAAATATACCTCTTTGACCAAGCTTTAGGTTACTGTACCTCCCTTATGTGGATTGCGGCAAATTCTGCCAGATAATAGTCCTGTGAAGTACTAAGGGACATTTTACTTTGTTAAAAGCACTATATATACATGCAAGTTGTTACTGGTTTTGAAATTCTCACTTCCCATCCCTGTCTTCAAATCCTTCCATGGCCTCATTTACAATGCCACCACCTCCCCCCCTCCAACCAAACAAACTCCAGCCCTAGACCCTCCCAGAACTCTGCCTTTTTCCAACTCTGGTCGTGGCTGGCGAGCATTTCTTCAGCCAACTCAGCCCAAATCTCTGGACTTCCCATTCCAAACCACTTTCCTCTTCCCTTAAGACTCTGCTGAAAACCTGCTTATTTGACCAACCACAAAAGCAAAGTACTGCAGATGCTGGAAATCTGAAATAATAAACAGGAAATGCTAAAATCACTCAACAGGCCAGGCAGCATCTATGGAAAGAAAGAGAATGAACTTTTCAGGTCACAATCCTCTGAGAACTTGAAACATTGGGTGGAATTTTCCAGCCCCGCCCACCACCGGGATTGATGGACTTTTTGCTGGGCTGCCGAATCTCCTGCAGTGGGTCCTTTCATGACAGGGCCAGAAAATCCTGGCCCTCGACTCTATTTCTATCTTTATATCTGTTGCCTGTACTGAGTATTTCCAGCATTTTCTCTTTGACTTGACTAAACATTTGGTCATCTAATCTACTGTCTCCTTCTTTGGCTCAGTATTAATTTTTGCTTATTCTTGCTGCTGCTGTGAAATGTCTTGGATGTTTTGCAATGTTAAAGGTGCTATATAAATGCAAATTGTTATTAGTATACAAATGCACTTATTACTCATTAATTCATTGAACTAATTTACAATGCCTGAATTTAATTTGTTGCTAATCATTTCAAAAGAGAGATATAATTAACACTTTAGGTTACCAGGGTTTTAAATGTCTTGACAGCTTGAAAGCTCCCTATGTCAGGTGCTTTTGACAGGTCCTCTTGGCAGTTTTGACAGGTATGTTGACTGTCCCAATGAGCGTGACAGTTAATAAGTTTATGCACTTTTACACATTCCTACTTTTAGCAATCCCAAAGGGCACCTTACCTCCCCCAAAGGGTACCTGATCTACCCCAAAGGTTTTTGGGGAACAGATTGAAAGGTGCGCCTCCCCAAAAGGCTATCCAAAGATGTGTGTAAAAGTTCAGACCTGCTCTTACCAGGTCTACTCTACACACTTCGGGCTTCATACTCCTGGGCTAACAAATTCTGACTTGAGTGGAGGCAACTGATGCTTTAAGTAGCCAGCTGCTTCTGTGAACTGCGCATGTGCGAATTGAGAACCACCCTTATTCCTGCCTCCACGAAAATTGGCAGTGCCGCCTTCGGGGTGGAACTTGAGATTTCTAAGCATGTCCGCTTTTTTCGCCACAACAGAGAAGCACTCTGTCATGGCAAAAATCCATTCCGTAGTCTACTATTCTGACAATACCTCCCAGTATTTCACACTGACTAGACACACTCAGCAATTGTCCCCAAACCATTGTGGAAGTGCAAGATTTAATTCAAAGATATTCTAGCATTGCTGCTCTTCTGTGGCTTTAGATACTATCTGGGTGGGAATTTCTTCAAACAGATTTAGGAAAGTTTCTTCTATGAATTGGCTAGCATATGCTGCAGTATAAAAATGAATGGATGTAAAAGAAGCAGTTATGAAAATAGGCAACTAGGGCCTAAGGAACTAAAAAATATGCTATCTGCCTTCAGTTCCTCTTTATCTTCTTAAAAAAAAGTTAAGTTTGAAGCATCTTCTCCGCGGAGTAAGAAAGAGGAATTTGGGAAACTTTTGACTTTTTAAAGTAGCAGATACTGATTCTAATTAATTTTAAAAAATCAAAGATGTAGCAAATACAGAGCTAACCTCAGTAGGGAGAAATGCTGAGAGAAAAACACTAGCGATAGTGACTTTGGATTATGCTGCACCTAAACATATGGACGTAAGTGTACCTTCTGTTCAGATTGGACGTAACTGCAGGAAATGTGCATTCTCAAGTCTTTTGTATGGTGGCACTATATCTTAATCAGCTAGGTGATTTTTCAGCAGATGTAACTCAGGGATGGTACAAATGATCAAGGAGATTAGTGAGTAGTGAGGTTCTGGTGTAAATCTGGTTTAAGTCACCTGCATTGCAACACATCTCTTACACCAATCTTGACTAAAAATCATAAGAAAATCTGAACCTATTTGGCTAATTTTACAGAATTGCTTTCTCAGGAGAGTTTACCTACCTGGAGAACATAATAGAAAATTGCAGATGAGATCCCCTTGATTTAAAATGATTGGACAGAGGAACATGGAGAGCACCCCCTTATTTTCCTGACTTGCACTTTTTGCTGGGAGCATGATTTTGAAAACTCCACCTTTTACACTTTGGAGATACAAAGTCAGATTAAAGAATACTTTGTGAACTTCATTTGAACTATCTTGAAGAGAATGTGGGAATTAGCTAGATATAGTATTTCTCTGCAACACATATTTGGCATCAGACCCCTTTCAAAGCTTTCAGCAAGCAACTTGCTGCAGAGTTATAGGGACAGGCAGCTTTATCAGTGCAATCTGAGTTTTGTTAAAATGTCTGCATATCATTATAATTCAATTACAGAAGTGCATATTTATTTTGGTTCTAAGGTAGGAAATAATTGGGTTTTTCTTCCAACAGGCATCATTTGTTTTTCCATGAAAATGTAGAAATAGTCTTTAGCGCAGAAAGATTTTGGAAAACACTATCTATGAAGAAGCCACTGTGACTGGCTTTCATGGTTGCCAAATGTCCATAGTTTTAAGTTTGTTAAATTGTTTGCTTCAAATCTGTTAGCAAAGCCAGGTGTTTCTGTTGTTCTGACAGATTTACCTCCATCTTGACAGGGAAAACTGCAATTTTAAGAAAGTAGGATTAACTTGTATTTATGAGCTTTTCATGAACTTCCTGAAGCACTTCACAGTAATGAGGCCAACGAGTGATGTGGAAAACCACTGAATTTGATCTACTTGCTGAATACTCCATGAAATAAATGTAATTCTGTGTAGCAAAGGAAGATACCCTACATTGAGAGATTAGGTAGCCTGGTGATGCAGCAAGCTTGGGAAGTATTATTACAATGGAGGTCATCGTTTTGGATTTTTATTACAAGGAGAACATTGTGAATCAATAGTACAGGAATATAAATTTAATGGACCATTTGGTAGCTTTTTCACAAAATTTATTATACAGAATGATAATAGCTGCCAGAATAGTTCCATGAAAAGAAATCGTTATACTGCATCAGTGACATATTAATTGTGTGAAGGGCTTTCTCATGGAGAGGTAGAAAGATGGGCTGGCGGAAGGCAAGGCAGTGCACTGACGTGCCTTCTGCTAGCTGGATGCAGAGCACCATTGAAAAAGATTTGCATTTATAAAGCAAACTCAGAACACCCCAAACGTTTTACAGCAAATGGGATTCTTTTTTGAAATGTAGTCACTTTTAATAAAGGAAGCTTGGAGCCAATTTGGGCACAGCAGGTTCCTATAACCAGCAACATGACTGGTAGAAGCTGGGGTCAATTTGCTGTTCTGCTTTCTTCACTGAAGGCAAACTTGTATTAGCTGTTGACATGGGAGCTTTAAAGCTTGGGAAAATTAGGGAAACCTAAAACAAGAGCAAATGTCATGCACAGAGTCTTGCAAAAAGAGGTGGAGTTTTACAGCCCTTCCCACCGGCAGGATCTCCTGATCCCGCCGAAGTCAATGGACTCTTGAATGGCTTTCCGCATTTTACGGCCCTGCCCGCCTCCCTCATCCCATGACAGGGCCGTAAAATTCCACCCAAAGTTACAAAGTAAGAGATTGACTTCAGTCTAACAAGAGAGGCAGATTATATGGAGTTGCATCAACAATTCTATTGGGCAGTGAGTTTAATATCTCCCAGAGGATGAGCTGACACAGGATAGCTTTCTATGTAAATCATACCAGAAAGCTCAAGGAACTAGATCAAAAAATATAACTATCTCTACAGTGATAAAATCTTAAGAATGACACATAAATTGCAATAACAAAGTTTATTGAGATATCAAGTAAAGTATCAGCAAAATTAATCATTTAGTTCCACTGACACCATATAGCCTTTGAACTTGTGGATCATTTCCTTGTCTGGCTTGCACTGTAGAAACAAGGGCTAATGTTTCTCAGTAGTAACCCCAAACCCACTGATGATACCAGTGGTTCATTCCAACTCATTGTGTAGGGGGCAATTCTCAATGCTTTTGTTCTCTTATTTATACACAAATGGAAATATAGTGATATTATAGGAATAGCAGAGATTTCTGTTACAATCTCTGTCGAGATCGATAACATTGAAAAAAATAACTCAAACATCCAGTTAAAAAGATGACACAAGATTTCATGTTGTAAAATTTTTTACTGAAACAAATAACCAAAAACACTATAAACTACATTTCTTTTTGGTAGGCAACCTGTACTTTTAAAATACTAAAAGGAATCTTCCCCTTTATACTTACACCAATTGCACTCTCCACAGAATTACAGGCCTCTTAGCAAACAGTCTACATTTGTTCCCAGTTTCCAATGGGTTCCTGTTTTGCTGTATATTAACTTTGAATGGCCGTCTCCACAGTTTTCTTCAGTTTTCAGAGAGTCCCTTAAATCCACCACCAGCAATAAAGCCTGTACTGATAACTCTTCTTCCCTGACCATGCCAGGATGAATCTCCTGGAATCTGTAGAAGGCTACAGGATGCGTCTCATCAGCTAGAGACCTTCACCTTCGTGCATCTGACTGTGGTAGCTCAGAAAGCCATAAGCAGCTTCTTTTCTCTATTCTTGACCCAAACACTTTCATGTTAGAGTAAATGGACAATTTACAGCATATTGTTCACAACCCAATACCTATAGCATCTTTCTGGAACTTTGGGAGATACAGTGTACCCATTGTGAACTCAGATTGCTGCCATTGTCTCCAAGCATAAATATCTTGCACCTTCTCAGTAAAACAATCTGAGCCTTCCTTTGATCTCTAATGATCAAACCACCTAGGATTACTGTCAGGCAGACTTCAGGTCACTTGAACCCCTTCATTTATTTTAAATTTAAAGATACAGTTCTGCAACATCCTAACCTTATAAACCTTAAAATTGTAACACTTTTTGATTAGTAAGAGGGAGCCATCTCATCTTGATGCTGCTGCTATGGGTTAGAGCTTCTGCCCACCCTGGAGATACAGCTTTCCCAATGCTGGCTCCAGTTACAGCCCTTGGGTCAATTACATGTGGCAGACAGATTGAGTGAAGAGACTCAGTAGACTTATCAGGCCTCAGGTGAACCGACACACAGGCAGCCTGCGAGTTGTCCACAACACATTTTCACTTGCTGATGGGACCTGCACTTTTACAGGCCTTATGCCCTGAGGGCTCAGCCGCCAATCTGAGCACTAAACATGTTACAGAACAGCCCCGGCCCCAGCATTTGAAAGCTGCAAATGCCAGAGAATGTGGCAGAGGCTACACTTCCCAAATTTATATGTCACTATATGCCTGCCCACCTTTTGATGGGACTGGTCCCCCGAATATGCCTGCAAGTTTTCTAGAGTAGCTTTCTGCTTCTGCTCCCATCAGAACTGTTTTAAAAAAACAGTGCGTGATTTTGGTAGAAGCAGAAAGCCTCAAATCAAAAAGAACATTGTATTCCACAATACTTTGGGAAGACCCTTATAGCCCTACTTGTAAATGTCAATGGTTAGTGATCTAAACAATAGAATTCTGTAACCCTGTTTCATGATTTGCAGAAAACCTCTTTTTGTTTCTGGATTCAGTACAGTCCAAAGTTGTAGAGATGAATGAACTTAACAGTTACCTGCTGCCAAAATTATCCTTACCTCTTGCAGAAATTTGGCAAGACTCTTTTAATGGAGATGACCTAAAGAAACACAAGTGGCTAGAGCGCCAGACAAATCATATGTATCCCAGAAACATGAGCTTCTGTGGTTTCCCCTCAATGTCATTCATAGCAATGAGTCAACACTAGTTTCATTGTTTTCTTTATTCTGGAATATGCATATATAGTTAACCAATGCCTGTGAACCAAGGGTTGCTGGCGTAGATGTTGCGCTCTGTGAGGTCTGTGAGATGTCTGTTGCAATTCCAGTACAATTCCTCCCAAGTCATATTATGCTCCCAATTACTGACACAGTAAAGTTTGTGAGATGTCAGTATTCATCTCCATATGCAGTTCAATGAGGCTGTGCTGTCTAAAAAAAAATAAATTTTTGTTGCATTATATTTTATTGATTATTTGATTTCCCATTGCATTGCTCATGGAAAATTGTGCATCTTTCACTCAGTGAGACTGTGCTTCTCTCCCGTTCTGTAATTCTTTGCTTTCTGCTCTTTCTAACTACTTCTCTCTCCCTCTCTTTTAAAACATCACCATGTTTCTCTGATAATTTTTCACTCTTGGGCAAATGCTGCTTAACTCCAACTTCTCTTTTACCCTCCCTTTCTGCATATGTCTCAGATTTTTTTCTACTTGTGAGAGGTATTTCATTACCTCAATAAATAAACTGTCCCCATGTTTACAGCTTTTATTAACTTTCTTCCACATTGCATTAAGTAGCTACTGAATGAGTATGATATTTATCTGCCCTTCAAGGGGACCTGTTTAAGTTGCATACAAACAAGTTGATCACATTTAAGTCCTGGCTTGGTCCAATGTTTGACAATTAAACCAAGAGAATCTCCCTTATAAAATTTAGACCATTGTCTACATGGCCTTTATTTAAGCTGCAAGAAACACAATGAGAACCAACAGATACTTAAACTCATCAATCATTCATGATGGCATTAGAATTTAAAGAGACCTCATTTCTTTTCGGTCTGTTGCTAATGGAAACCACAAGGCAGCATTGCTAAAGGAAGTAAGGACATTTAGCGTTCTTAAGAACATGAATGGGTAAAACAAAAAAATATTTAAATTCCAAAGCTAAGCCTTGAGACCAGAGTTTCCTTATATATTCTAAAATGATTTTTTAAAAGTTGGACATACAAAAATAAACACATTCCAGAATTACCATTACTTGTATTAAAGTTTGAGGTGAGGGCTGTTAGTGTCAGAGAATAGAATTTTTTTTACTTCATACGTCCAGTGACAATATCAAACTGACCACATAGGCTTGTGCCCAATGAGGGTTGAAGCTCATCAAACTCGTATGGTTTCTTTCAGCCAGAGGGAAAGAGCCTGGGCAGAAATTTCACCTAGAACATAAAGCAAATATTTGAGGCAGGAAGGAAAGTGGAAAAGAAGCGTGTCCCCTCTCAGTTTTATTAGGCACAACTTACGTCTTCATTTTCCCACTCCGCACCCTGTAAGCTGCTGAATTGCTCCAAAATATTCACCCCAAATTAGATAGGTGATGTAGCAGATTTGCACGCTACAGTTTAATATCTGGGAATGTGTCTTTGAATCTACTCAAAATAAATAAAAGAAGGGTTTAAACTAAAACGGCAGGGGGATGGGAACCTATGCAAGGAGTCGGAGGAGGGGGAAATCATGGGCAAGAACAAAAGGCAAAGGGGAATAAGAAAAGTGATAGGCAGAGAAATCAAGGGCAAGAATCAAACAGGCCTCAGTGAAAAATAAGTGGGAACGGGACAAGGAATGTTAAAAAGACAAGACTTAAGTCTTTGCGCCTTAATGCGAGGAGCATTCACAATAAAATGGATGAATTAACCAAACAAATAGATGTAAACAGGTATGATATAGTCAGGATTATGGAGACATGGCTGCAGAGTGACCAGGGATGGGAACTGAACATCCAGGGGTATTCGGTATTTAGGAAGGACAGTCAAAAAGGAAAAGGCGGTGGAGTTGCATTGCTGGTTAAAGAGGAAATTAATGCAATAGTGAGGAAAGATATTAACTCCGATGTGGAATCTGTAAGGGTAGAGCTGAGAAACACTAAGGGGCAAGAAAATTGTTTACTCCTGTCTGGTGCAAAAGTTAAACAAGAAAGGTGGCCAAACCATGGCTTACAATTAGACATAGTGGTAGATCCAAGGAAGGGGCATACAAATTGGCCAGAAAAAACAACAGACCTGAGGATTGGGAACAGTTTAGAATTCAGCAAAGGATTGATTAAGTAGGTGAAAATAAGAGTATGAAAGTAAGCTTGCAGGGAACATAAAAACCAACTATAAAAGTTTCTATAGGTATGTGAAGAGAAAGAGATTGGTGAAGACAAATGTAGGGCCCTTACTGTCAAGAAACAGGAATTTATAATGGGGAACAAAGAAATGGCTGACCAACTAAATACATACTTTGGCTCTGCCTTCACAAAGGAGGACACAAATAACATACCAGAAATGTTGGGGAACAGAGAGTTTAGTGAGAGGGAGGAACTGAAAGAAATCAGTATTAGTAGGGAAATGGTGTTGGGGAAATTGATGGGATTGAAGGTTGATAAATCCCCAGGGCTTGATAATCTATATCCCAGAGTACTTAAGGAGGTGGCCCTAGAAATAGTGGATGCATTGGTGCATCTTCTGAGATTCTATAGACTCTGGAACAGATTGGAGGGTAGCTAATATAACACCACTATTTAAAAAGGGAGGTAGAGAGAAAACAGGGAACTATGGACCAGTCAGCCTGATGTCGGTAGTGGGGAAAATTCTAGAATCCATTATAAAATATTTAACAGCTGAGCACTTGGAAAACAGTGGCAGAATCGGACAGAGTCAGCATGCTTGACAAATATACTGGAATTTTTCGAGGATGTAACTAGTAGAGCTAATGAGGGGGAGCCAGTGGATGTGGCTTATTTGGACTTTCAGAAGGCTTTCGACAAAGTCCCACATATAAGATTGGTGTGTAAAATTAAAGCACATAGGATGGAGGTAGTGTCTTGAGATGGATAGAAAACTGGTTGGCAGACAGAAACAAAGAGTAGGAATAAACGGGTCTTTTTCCCAATGGCAAGCAGTGACTAGTGGGATACCGCAGGGATCGGTGCTGGGACCCAAGCTATTCACAATATATAAATGATTTAGATGAGGGAACTAAATGTAATATCTCCAACTTTGCAGATGACACAAAGCTGGGTGGGAGGGTGAGCTGTGAGGAGGATGCAGAGATGCTTCAGTGTGATTTGGACAAGCTGAGTGAGTGGGCAAATGCATGGCAGATGCAGAATATTGTGGATAAATGTGAGGTTATCCACTTTGGTAGCAAAAATAGGAAGGCAGATTATTATCTGAATGGCTATAAATTGAGAGAGGGGAATGTACAACGAGAACTGGGTGTCCTCGTACACCAGTCGCTTGAAGGTAAGCATGCAGGTGCAGTGGGCGGTAAAGAAGGCAAATGGTATGTTGGCCTTCATAGCGAGAGGATTTGAGTACAGGAGCAGGGATGTCTTACTGCAATTATACAGGATCTTGGTGAGACCACACCTGGAATATTGTGTGCAGTTTTGGTCTCCTTATCTGAGGGAGGATGTTCTTGCTACAGAGGGAGTGCAGCGAAGGTTTACCAGACTGATTTCTGGGATGGCGGGGCTGACATAAGAGTAGAGATTAAGTCGGTTAGGATTATATTCGCTGAAGTTCAGAAGAATGAGGGGGGATCTCATAGAAACCTATAAAATTCTAACAGGAGTAGACAGGATAGATGCAGGAAGGATGTTCCCGATGGTGGGGGAGTCCAGAACCAGGGGTCACAGTCTGAGGATATGGGGTAGACCATTTAGGACTGAGATGAGGAGAAATTTTTTCACCCAGAGAGTGGTGAGCCTGTGGAATTCACTACCACAGACAGTAGTTGAGGCCAAAACATTGTGGGAAGAATTTTTCCGTCAGCGAGTTGGGGGCAGGGCCCGTTCACTGACGCAAAAATGATGTGGGATGATGTCGGGGGAAACACCTGATGTCATCCTGCCTCATTTTAATTTTCAGGAAGGCGGGAGCACAGCGCGATCAGCTGTCCACCCGCCGACCTGTCAATGGCCAATTGAGGTCATTGACAGGGTAGTTAAATCAATTAAACAACCTGCCCGTCCAACCTTAAGGCTGGCAGGCAGGCCAGGAGCCCCAGCAGGCTTCTGATACATGAAACCTCATCCACCGGAGGGTTGAGGTTTCATGTCGGTTTTAAAAATCTTTAATAAAGTTTTTGTGATATTTATTAACATGTCCCATTGTCGCATGAGGGGGACATGTTAATGAATTTTTTATTGTTCTTTTTTTAAAGTTTCAAGAACTTTCAGTGATCTCCCTGAGGCAGCACTTAGTCTCAGGGAGATGTGCGCTCTTTCACGCGAAAGACCGCACTCTTGCATTTGGGGAATCCGCCACCCCCCCCCCCCCCCCCCACCGTTCGCACAGGAAGCGCATAGCGCTTCCCGTTGGGCAGCCCGCTGGGCAGGTCTTAATTGGCCTGCCCACTTAAAATGGCGGCGGGGCCCATTTCGGCGGCTGGGATTGGCTGCCTGCCCACCACCGAATCGGTTGGGCCCGCCCGCCCGTCAAGGGTAAAATTCTGCCCTGTATGTTTTCAAGAAGGAGTTAGCTCTTGGGATGAAAGGGATCAAAGGATATGGGGGGAAAGTGGGAGCAGGCTATTGAGTTGGATGATCAGCCATGATCATAATGAATGGCGGAGCAGGCTCGAAGGGCCGAATGGCCTACTCCTGCTCCCATTTTCTATGTAAGGCCTTCTCTCTCTACTTGCTTTAAGGATCATACATGAGCTGGTTGTCTGAACCAATTTCCTAGTGATGTAGACACTAACTGCTCTAATTAGCACGAATTGGTAAACCCACTTGATAACTGCTTTGGGAAATTAAACTGCCAGAAAGTGCAGAAAGGTATACTCTTATTGTTGGGCATTGCATCTAATTACTTTTGTGCTTTATTCAACACGTTTTTGGCTCTTGTTAATTGATAAAGACTAATATTTTATATTTTGTAAATATATATATAAAAAAGAGAAATGAAAACCTAACCTGCATTAGCCAGAGGGTGCATCCCATTCGGAGCATTTTAAAAGCAGATTGTGCTGATGGAAATTCAGGTCTCAAGAATTAGCTTTGGAATTTAAATCTTTTTGCTTTGCACATTCCTGTTCTTTAGAACTCTGAATGCCCTTCCCCTTTTACCAATGGAGCCTTTTATATAGGACAGGAAGTTATGGGAAATCAAGTTTTTTTTATTTGTCCGTGGGATATGGGGTTTGCCGACAAGCATTTATTGCCCAACCCTCATTGCCCTTGAAGGTCGTGGCGAGCCACCTTCTTGGACTGCTGCGGTTCATGTAGTGTAGATATAACCACAATGCTGTTGGGAAGGGAGTTTCAGGATTTTGACCCAGTGATAATGAAGGCAATAGAGTTCCAAATCATGATGGTATGTGACTGAAGGGGAACATGCAGGTAGTGGTGTTCCCACAGTACTTAGTTACGTGTGTCCAAAGCAGTAAATTCAGTAATGCCAACAGGTAGAGTGTAGAGAAGTCACAGCACGTCCATTAACATTTTGAGAACCATAGAAACATTGACCAGAATTTTTAGTTCGGTGGGTTGGCACACACCCGACCCAACTGAGCATGAAGTGACACACATTGACGTCAGCGTATAGTCACGCGATAGTTCAGTTGGCAGGAGCACGCTGGAGCCAGCAGTGCGCCAGCCGAAAATTAAAAGGCCGATTAAGGCCATTAAATTATCAATTATTTTGAACTTTTCGTTGCCTTTTCAACCTAATGGTTGGCAGGCAGGCGAAAAAGCCAAGCAGCCTTTGCATTTTTTTTGGAAACCTCTTCCATGGGAGGGATGAGGTTTCCAAAAGCAAATACCAATGAAATGAAAACTTTAATTTTTAATTAAAAACATGTACCTGCTCATGTGACAGAGTCACGTGAAGTGACGTGTTTTATTAAATTTTTCTAATGTTTAATAACGTTTTCAATATTTTCTTCTTCTCCCTGAGGCAGCTCCGAGCCTCAGATTATTCAGCGCTCTTTTGCGCGCATGTGTGAAATTCATGCTAGGCCAGCTGACACTCCTCTCCCCGCCTCGTCCGCACAAGCAGCACTCGGTGTTGCCGCTTGCATATCACGCTGGGCAGGCCTTAATTGGTCTGCCAGCGTGAAATCGCAGTGTGCTGTGGATCGCGGCTTCCCAACTGCCCCTGCTGATCCCGCACCCCAAGGGCAAAATTCTGCCCATGAAGTTTTTCTGTCAAACAATCCATTAGATTAATTCTGTGCAGTTGTCTTATAAACTAGAAGAGGAAGCATCAACAAAGCTGAACATTTTCTTTTTTTCTTCTGTGACCAGAAGCATTTAATTCGTATTTAGTGCTGTTGGTTTCGGAGCTGTGGGATATTTTGGACTGCCTCTAACTCTTGAGTGAGGATTAAGGGATTTTAAAAAACAAAGTAATTCTGACTAAAGACTGTCCATGATAAAGTGTCAGCATAGACTCACTACGGTCATTAACTGAACAGGCTGCTGTATCATCATGCAATACATTGGCTGTCATTTCACTGGAATAACAGTTTCTATTTGTGGCTTTAGTGGCGCTATTCCTGAAGTTAAATTTAAATCAACAACTTGGATAAACTTCTGTGTTTGTCCTGTGGCCGGATAAGATAACCTCAGTCACCAATAAGGACTTCCCACTTGTGTCAGTTTTTCCATAGCTAGGTTTCAACACACAAGTTTTGTTAAGGAAACAGTCACCCAAAACAGTTTTCACTTTCATCAAAATTTTGTTCGACAATCCACATTGTGTATTTTGTACATTTTGTTTAAAGTGATTTGCAAAAGAAGCAGACATGACGTGAGAAAACTTTGTCACACAGCGAGTGGTTCGGGTCTGGAATGAACTGCCTGGAAATGTGGTGGAGCAGGTTTAAAAGAGGCATTCAAGAGGGCATTAAATGATTATTTCTATTCAAACAATGTACATGGTACAGGGAAAAGGCAGGACAATGGTACTAGGTCATAATGCTCATTTGGAGAGCCGGTGCAGACACAATAGGCTGAATGGCTTCCTTCTATGCCATTAAAATTCTGTGATCCTTTATTAGTAAGGAGTGGGTTTGTTGTAAGCCCATATTTGTATTTCTTCTCTTACTCCTATTTGTCCTCTTCCCCATGAATTTTCATACTACTGTACCTAGATTTCTTTTTCTTCTTCCTTTCCACATCTACCTTATTTGCTTCATTAGGGAAGTGAGACTGTCTAGCCCGAATTAACTGTCCACTATATGACATGGTCCCTACTTTCTCAGGCCAAGACATGAAAACTCATGCCCAATAAATGGTGGGGTGGAAATAAGTTGAAACTGGAAGTTGAACTCCTTCCAATAACCTGGCATTTAATTGTAAAACCAATAATATTAGAAATTTATTTGTATAGAAAATTACATGGACTTGGATGCATTATACCAAGTGGCCTGAATGCTTGGCAGTTTGTGCAGTATACTTATTTGTATGGTTTTTATTTTGGACTTCAAATGAAATATGTGGATCCTGAATGGGAGCTTTGAAGAGGCACAAGTCTCGGTGGAATTTCTGTTTGGCTCCTTGAGACATCTAGTGCTCAAGTTTAAGGAGAGGGTATTACTGAATGTCATTGACAAAGTGAAAGGTGCAGTCAATTTTTTTTTACAAATTGCATAAATCCTCAATTCAGGTGAATGTGTCTTCTTGCGAGTTAGAATGGAGCATCCTCAAGCTCTGCTAATGCACAGGGTTTAATGCAAGGAACTGCAATGCAAATTCGGTATCCTCTGATAGTCACCATACGCTGTTAAGGGAGAAGCTCAGTAAGAGGGGTGAATAGCTGTACTTTTCTATTTTTGTAGCAATTCACATTTGGAAGCCTAGTGAAGATGCAAAACAGGGACATTTCTACATAAAATAACTAGAGTTGAAGTAGAAGATGGGTACTCGTACCAAATTTCAAAATGGAGGCCAGAAAATATGTCATATATAGAATGTGCCAAATTAGTTGGGATTTAGAGACTTTGAAGCAATTTTTGTTGTGAGCACAAGGCTAAAGTGGGGTCAGAAAGTTTAAGCTATAAAACTGGGATCAGGACTGGAAATTCCCACCCGAAATCAACGGACCTTTAACTGGTCTGTCAAATTTTCTGTGCCACTCGCGACAATTCCTTTTGCAGTGGGATCGGAAAATCCCGGCCAAGGTTTGCAATATCATTATTTAAATGAAGAGCAGTGATGCGTACGCATAAGAAATGTTCACACTGTCCATCTGAATAGTGAAAAATATCCAGTAAATCTAAAATGTAGTGTCAACAAGTTTCCTGCCCTTAGGTAAAAGCACAGATGCAAGCTGCACGTGAGAGATTGTGACAGATGTCCATGTATCAACATTCTGCATTTTAAGAATCTCAGAATATGGAGAAGAATGTATTTAATTTCAGGCCCTTTCTAGAGCTACTGTGGTATTTCTGAACCAGTTATTGGCAAACACTTTCAAATGCTGAACGGTTTAACAAAAACAGTCAATATAAACATTTAAATTAGTCCTTTAACTATAGTTAGGAACATTTTAACAAGAGTATTACATTGGGTTAATCTGCCAAAATTGCCCAAATATTAACCTGATCTATATAAATATTTGCATAAACTGCATTTCCACTGCAGTGTTTCAAACAGCCAAACCTTCAATCATCACACAATGTGCTCTAAAGGATTCTCAATATTTCCTGACCTCAAACTAGAACCCTCCAGCATTGTTTTCTCTTGACTTATAAACAAAGTATTTCCTAAAAAAACTTTTTCTTCTACCAAGAACATTTCCAACATCTCTTGAGCCTAAGCGTGCAGAGACTGTTAGGCACTCAGTAAGATTATTGATTCAACATTTGTATTTTGGCATAAAAATGTTGGATGCATTTGATTTGACATTTTGGTGATAGAAATGTTGCCATATTTAGTTTAGTATGAAGTATGAAGTGTTATTAAATAGAGGGGTAGTCAACCAGTCACAACAGTAACTCATGGTTAAGTAAGTTAAAAACAGAAAAATCCTTGATTTAAAAATAGAAAATTCTAGAAATATTCAGCAGGTCAGGCAGCATCTGTGGAGAGAGAAACAGTGTGAACGTTTCAGGTCAATGACCTTTCACATCTTACAATAGTATTATTTAAATTGTTCCTTGTTTATGAATCAACAGAGTTTCTGCAGCCATGTTTAAAAGCTACACTTCATGTACTATTAGAGCAAAGCAATTTTAGTAATTATAATATTAATTAAAATAATTCCCAGTTACAGAAAAATAAAGAAACAATGTAGTTATGTGTGGTTTACATGCCGAAAAACAAAAATAAAAACAAGTTAATATAAAGTTCTCATTTCTAGGTACAAAGGATTTAATTATAACATTTAGATTAATTGGAAACATTTCAGTTCAAAAGCTAAATATCCTAGTCTTACAAAAATGAAGGGATTAAGCCATTCTCTATAACTCCTGACATATCCTAACAGTACGAATCATTTTCCTATGACATTGCTCACAGGTAGTGAAGACCAACTGTAGTCTTCAGATGAAGCGGTAATTAGAATGGGGAATAATTGGACTACAGAGGACAAATGTAATTTCATCTCCATTTTAAAGTCACACAGTGTATGTCTATTTTCGTATTAATTTTGATTCTTGATTACAGTATTTTTAGGCACTTTGGGAAGCAGAGTAGTGGGATCTGATTGCTTGACAAATTACCATCAGTTTTGCAATTTTGGATCATAAGAGTTTTTCCACAGTATAGATGGAGGAGAGATGCAAAGCTGAAGTGTCACTGAACCACTACCAGTGGGTGGATATAATTACATTGTGACAAGTTTGCATTAGGCAGTTTCCATTATAAAATGTGGAATTATAATGGAGAGGATTGACATGAATTTATGAAAATAGGAATTAAGGGCAGAATTTTTCCATTGGCATGCGGGGGCGGGCCCTGTACATCTGTTCTTAAAATGACGTGCGGTGAGGTCAGGCGAGCGTCCCGATGTCACTGCGCACCATCGCGATATTTCGTTGGGCAGGCACGCCATGAAATCCAATGCGCACCGGCCATTAATTAACGGGCCATTTCAGGCCCTTGACTCATCAATCAACGCAGATTTTTCAGCACCTGTGCAATCTTCAGGTCAGTGCAATGGGCAGGCGGGTAGGAAACATCTGTATAAACCTCATCCATGGGCAGGATAAGAGGGCTCACTGGGGTCGCGAGTGTGCACTGTCAAGTATTTATTTCTCAAAGTTATTGAAACTTGCCTGTAGGATCTGCAATACTTCAAAACACATACCAGCTGCTTTGTCTGGACTCTTAACCTTCAGGTCAGCACTCTGCAGTGGGTAATCTTTTCTGGGCCTGCAGGTTTCAGGAAACCTTCCCTTAGCCTGGGAATGGGAGCTGATCTGTCCACTGGAGGCAGCTCCTCTGAGGAGGAAGGGAGGGCTCGAAGGAGGAGGAGGCCAGGAGTGCACATTCAGCCTCCAGGGGAGCCACCTTTGGGAGGACAGGTGCAGGCACAAGGGGGGCAGAGCCAAGAGGTGGACCAAGGCGGATGGGGCCACAGAAGACGCCGCTATCCTGCTGCCAGGGTTTACAGGCGGCGAAGCAGCTACCTCAATATGTCTGAGGTGCAGTGCCAAAGGAGGCTCCGTCTCTCAAGGGAGACAGTCAACACTATCTGTCAGATGATTGGCCCTGAGATCTCCGCTAACTGTGTGGGTGGACACCCCATGCCAGTGGCTCTAAGGGTCACAGCTGCCCTCAACTTCTATGCCTCTGGCTCCTTCCAGGGCTCAGTGGGTGATCTTTGAGATGTCTCCCAATCAGCTGTCCACACTTGTGTCAAGCAGGTTACAGAAGCTCTGTTCAGGTGTGCATTGACCTTCATCCACTTCCATTGGGACCAGGCAAGTCAGACACAGTGAGCCAGAGGTTTTGTGGCCATTGCTGGGTTCCCCTGTGTCCAGGGTGCAATAGACTGTACACATGTGGCCATCAAGGTGCCAGCAGGTGAGCCCGGTGCCTTCATTAACAGGCAGGGCTTCCACTCCATGAACGTGCAGATAGTGTGTGATCACAGGATGCTGATTCTACAAGTCTGTGCAAGGTACCCAGGCAGCTCCCACGACGCCTACATCCTCAGACACTCCCAGGTACCGGGACTCTTCAGTGCTTAAGCCTGGCTGGATGGATGGCTGCTGGGTGACAAGGGCTATCCCCTCAGAGGGTGGCTCCTGACGCCTCTCTGCCACCCAAGAACAGAGGCTGAGCAGCGGTACAATAGGAGCCACGCCTCCACAAGGGCTGTGGTGGAGAGAGCCATCAATGCTTGGACCGTTCAGAGGGCACACTCCAGTACCCCCCAGATCGTGTATTGCTGAAGTGGTTGCATGCTGCACTCTCCATAATCGTGCGCTGGAAAGGGGGGACGCAGTGGACGATGAAGATGTTGACGCAGTGGCTGCAGCTGCACACGATGAGTCCAGCAGTGAGTCCAAGGATGAGCAGGCACAGGGAAATGCTGAGGGGGTAGACATTGACTCGGGCAAACTGCAGGGAGGCAGGGACACCCAGGAAGCTTTATTCCAACGAGCCTTCAGCTCACATGCCACAGATGGACCATCAGGACAAGCCTGGGCTGTTGTCTCGATACTCGACACCTAAGTGCAAAATCTGGAACAGTCACTAAAGCTGAATGTCCAACAAAGCACTTATTACACTTTTGGAAACACATGCAGAAGAAAAGAGGTACCCACAGTCATGGTGACATATCTGAATTTAATATGCCAACCAAACAAACTTATGCAAAAGAAAAGACAATAGTGTTACAAATCAGAACAAATCATAAGGACCTCATCTCGGGCCAACACAAAAGCACCAGTGAAAAACCCGTCGTGTGCCAAAGGTGCCTTATGTTTACGTCTTTGTGCTGCCCCATCGCTTGGAGTGGCATCTGAGACAGCCTGCTGACCCTGCTGTCCTGTTGGCCTTGATGACCTTGGCAGTCGTCCTCTGGCCCATGGAGCCTGTGCTGGCCCCGCCTGGGAGGGAGCTGCCAGTTCCACAGCTGGCATCTCCCCAGTCGTCGCAGCCTCACCCGATGCAACGATCACTAGGAGAGGGACAGAGGAGCTGCCGCCCTCATCCGGAGCACCCTGAGAGGTGCCCACAGAGACAATAGGCACCTGCTGCGCTGGAACTCCCTGCTCACAGTGGATGGATGGGCACCGAGCTGGGAAACATGATGCCAAGACCCTCTCCCACACTGACACTGACCGGCTGAGGCCAATACTGATGTGAGGGCTTGCTGGTCAGAGCGCAACCCCACGAGAAAAGCCATTCTCTCCATAGAGGATGCAGAGCGCTCGGACATGTGGCTCATTGTTTCAGCAATCGTCCACGTAGACTCCTCCACCACGGAGACCAAGCCAAGCATAGCCTCATGTGTCTCCCCTAGATGGTCTCTCACACTCGGTCATGTTTCCTGCACCTGCTGCATCGCGGACGACTCCAGGGGCACATCAGCAGGCACCGACTGAGCATGAGCCTGTTCCCCTGCAGTCCTCCCACTGCTGGTGCCATGGGCACTCTCTGTCTCTGCCAGCTTGTCCAGTGACTGTGAAGTGCCCTCACCACTGTGCCCTGGGACACTAGCTAATGTTCAAATTCCCACCGAGGTGCTAGTAACTGCGCTGGTGCCTGACTGGCAGAGATGGTGTGACGCTGGTGAGACTTCAGGTGTGAGAGGGGGCCTCTGCTGCTCCTCCTCCCGGCCCTGCTCCGATGATACTGAAAGGAAGAACAAGGACAGTGGATCAGTTAACATGGCGACGATGACAAAATTCATCCCTGTCCCCCGGATCATTATGCGCTCATCCTTCCATAAACAATGGTCAAACCATATTGCAAAATTAAATCAATTAACATCCAGCACTGCCATGCTTGTTGGGAGAACAATGCTGACCTCACTGTTGGGCATAAATACCTGGCTGTGGCACCCCAGCCTCATCGACATCAGTGGACCTGGGTGCATGGCGCCTCTCCAAATCCAGGGCCTCCTCCTCGAAGTGGCTAAGAATGGCGATCTGCACCTGGTCGCCACCAGTCCTCACACGCTCTGCCGTGTTATGAGTATCCTTCTCCTGAAAATGAGAGACGAGCATTGATTAGTAGAAATAGAACATGGACTCTCTTCACACACGGCCCACCCCAACCTGAGCACACCCGCTGCCGCCCACCCACTCCCGCTATGCACGGGAGTCATGAAGTACGCTGGGCTGGCCTTAATTGGCCTGCCCGTATAAACGGTCGGCGTCAACCCGATCAGGAGTGGCTCCACTCCACCCCCCCCCCCCCCCCCCCCCAAACCCCAAAGCCAACCAGAAAATTCAGCCCTAAGATTTTTGAGAGGAAGTGTACACAGATGTGAGGTTTTCTGAGGAGAATTTTCTGCATGTTGGGTGGGCCGGTCGGGAGCAGCTGTGGGCGGGAGTGGAGCCGATTGCCACCCGCGATCAGCTGTGCGCCACCCAGCATGACGCACGGCTGGTCGTGCTCAGCGCTACCTGTGCAGGGGGAGGAGGGAGAGTCGGGGCCTGCGCGAAAAAGCGCAGAAATCTCCCTGAGGCAGCTCCGTGCCTCAGGGAGATTAAGTGCATAATAAAAGGTTTTTATATAATAAAGTTAAAAATTATTTAAACATGTCCTGTCATGTGGCAGTGTCCCATGAGCTGGGACATGTTTGTGAATTGTGCAAAAATTAATTCATCATTTTATAAAACCTTCAGGAAACCTCATGAGTTTTCCTGAAAATCGCAATGGTTGCTTGGGCTCTTCACCTGCCCGCCGACCTTAAGGTTGGACAGGCGGTGTTGCTAACAACTTTAATTTTTTTTTAATGGCCTTAATAGGTCGTTGACAGTTTGGCGGGTGCGCAGCCGCCTCTGGCGCACGCCCGCCAAACATATCTAAATGACGCCGGGCCGCACCCCCGATGTCACCACGCGTCATTTTACGCATCGACATGTCAGGCCCGCCCTGCATGCAGATGTCAAAATTCTGGCCTCTGAAATATTTGTGGATGTGTGCAGGTGTCAAATTCTGTTTGATGTTCTGTGAAGCACCTTTGGGCATTTCACTACTTTAAAGGCGCTATATAAATGCAAGTTGTTGTTACTGTCTTACTGATATGTGCAATTTGTCAATTCGGATTAATAAGAATTGCTTTAGCAAATCATTTATAACTTAAAATGTAAGGAGCCCTCAGTGTCCATTACACACATTCTAACCACTGTTGAAGAACGTTCAGCAGAGAAAAGCTTTACCAGGCTACGCTTGTAATAAAGAACTAGTCAGACTTTTGAGAATTATAGTCAAACAGCATGAAGTTTAACGTTTTACCTGTTCTACAAAACCTAATGTTGTTCTCAACATGTTTTTCACACAACAGAATCTGCGTGGGGGACGAAGACAGTCCATCAACTTTAATCACTATGCCAACAAGAAGAGTGCCGCAGAAAGCATGCTGGATGTTGCCTTGTTGATGGCCAATGCATCCCAGCTCAAAGCAGTGGTTGATCAAGGGTCTGCCTTCAACTACTATGTGCCACTCATCATTCTCATTAGCATATCACTCATATTTCAGATAATAGTGGGCATCTTATTGATATTCATTGGTGAGTTAAATGCTGTGTCACATTAAGATGATTGCGTTTTGAATGAAAGGTCCAACTGTCTGTTATTAGTACTCCATATATGTTCCTAGTTTATCAGTTTACAGTATGGGATAATAGTGCACGAGAATTTGCAGAAGGAAAATTTGTGAAATAAATGCTTTTAAAACCTTTGAAAAATAAGGGACACAGCATTTTTACAAAGAATTTCCAGTTGAACATTTATTTGATTACAACTTTGTATAAATTTGCATGTTTTTGAAGAAAAAACATTTTCATTGCTATGCTGTGGAATTCTAATGCATTCTAGGAGCCAATGAAACCCAAATTTTCAACCCCTCTCAATTTTTCTTCTTTCCCTTACTGGGGCAAAGTTCTACAGGTAGTGGCCGCCTTCTGCCACATCATCTGAGCTTTACCTTAGCAGTAATATTGCTGCTTCTCTGTCAGAAGGTAAGGGCTTCAAACTCCACTCCTGACGATGGCTGGCAAGTGGAGCGCACAGCTCTGGCTCTGAATCCTGCGTTGACATTGAGAGGAATGCTGGTGCAGTTGCCCTCCCTCCCCACTCCCACCCACTGTATGAGTTGTGGGAGCCCATAAAACCTTTCTGCAGTGCAGGACTAACCGCTCTATCGCCGGGTCGGAAAAGATGGTTATGACCGTAGGAGAGGCTTTCAAGTCGTAGTTTGTCAGTCAGTGAATCCTTCCACTTATAACATTCTTCAAGCAGAGAGCACAAGGATACAAAAATGATCCAAGTGACTGTGATGTGAGCAACTGGCAAGCAATTTGAACACTGAGGGCATCATCAAGAGCCATGCCTGATCAGTCCACATTCTCCTCCACCAACATCTTTCTCGGTAATTCGGAGCGGGAATCCTGCCTGAGTTGTTTCCCTTTCCAACCCATGTGTGCTGAGGCTATTCACTGGACCCTAGCTGATATCAACTAGGAATTAAACTTGGCATTTTGTGGGCTGCAGAGCTTGTAGCCCATCACTCACTCAGCCATCAGGAGAAACCTAAATTCTGTTGGAGTGGGAGCTGAATAATTGCAGTTTTCATTGATGGTGGTTGCATGGTGGAGTTAAAAAGTTTAAAAAACATTAAATTAATTGCTGTTTGGCAATATTAAGTGCTGTATTGTGAATTTTGTCAGTATGAAAGGCATAATTATTCTATTCCGAACCATCTGAAAGCAAAGACTTGCCAATATGGATGAATTAGCAGTTATAAAAACCACCAGCGCACCCGCCGCCTGCACTATACTCAAGCACTTGCTGTATTACAAGAAAAACATGGGAAAATATAGGCCTGTAACTTCAAAGCTCCCCAGAGTCAGATTTGGGGGGTACCCAAGATGCACTGGGAAATCCCTCTGGGAAGTTCCCAGGTAAAGGTTTGCACGGCAATTGCCCAGAAGTGCACACTTTCTCTGGACACTTGCGCTACGCCGGGGACGATCTGAAAATGCAGCTTAAATCACAAACCTCGGATGGTCTGCCAGGGTTTACCTATCGGTACTTGGAAAAAGTTAGAAGAATTGAAATCACTTCTAACTTCTGAGTAACTATTGTAAAGACCCAGCCCGACCCCACGGGACTCCCCTGACCTCCAACACCCCCAACCCCCCTGACATCTGAACCCCAAACCCCTGACCTCCAAATTCCCGACCTACAACAACCCCCAGCTCCCTGACCTCCAACATCCCCACCCCTCAGACTTCGGCCGGACCTCTGACCCACGCCCCCCCCACCCAAGACTGTTCCCGGACACCCCACCCCGCCACTCAAAGCCTACCAAATTACCTTAGACACTTACATTCCCCTGGCCTGTCAATTTTCCTGGCTCTTTTATCTTACCTGCTTTACAGCAGCAAGGGCCATTAAAAAGGGGGCATGGCATCCTTGACTTCACTGGAGCTACACTTGGCTGGGGCCTGCGAGGAGACTTTCGATGCAGGCCCCAAGCAGCTCCACCGATCAAAATTGTCAGTGTAATTTTCAAAGGCAGGTAAGTAGGTATCTATTTCTTCTAATTCCTGTGGGCCAGCACTTTCCAACGCTAATCGGAAGTTATGGCCCATAATGTTCACTTGCACCTATATCGTTTCCTATACCATAATGTCTGCATGGTTTCAATCTGTTTAGGGGACCACTCCACAGTGTTGATGCCACATCAATAAGGCTCTACCGTTGTGTTCTGTCTGCTACGAGGCCATGGTAAATTTATTGCTAATGAAGTAAACAAAATACCACGGTTCCAGAGATTAGAACTCGGAGCCAAACACATGGCGTCGCTTTATTCCTGATCTCAGCTGTGGTCTGGGCAGTCACTGAGTGGGTGTTATTTTCAGAGATAACAGCAACGCAGTGCAAACCTGCTCAAACCTGCGATTCTGGGGGAAGCTTGCCCATATTGGAATTTTAACAGTGAGCCATCAATCGTTTGCAACTTGAATGACCGTATTGAGATATAAAGTCCACTTCACCTTATGAAATTATCCCAACCACCTTTTGGACCTAAAAGCAGGACTTAACTGTGAAGGGTCAAACTACGCTCCAAGGAGCTTCAGCCTAAAAAAAACGTCATGCTGTTAAAACTATTTGTAAGTTACGATAGTTAAACCTTTAAACTCCTTCCCTGGTATTTTATAAATTATGTATATAATGTATATAAGTTAAGTTCTTACTGAGAACAGGACAGTCTTTAAGCAAAAGCAGTACGGTAGCTCCACATTACTATTTCTCTATCACATTTACCTGATCCAGTGTTGCATGTTTCCAGCACTAGTTTGTGTTTTGCTGTTATTGGCTCCCTTTTCTGTGGTGAATTTACAAGTTTAATCAGGGCATTGGGCATAGGAATGAGTGTAACTCCTGTGAGGTTTGATCACATCATTTGACAATTAATGTCATGTGATTATTTTTCATACTGAGGAGCAACGCACACAGTATTGATCACATAATGATGTGACAGACCTTCATTTCTGACCATTGAGCCTATTGGCCCAGAATAGCATGTTTGAGCTTGCACTGTGTTGCTGTTGTCCCTGAAAACAACACCCACTCTGTGACTCCCCAGACCACAGCTGAGATCAGGAATAAAGCGACGCCTTGTGTTTGGTTCCTAGTTCTAATCTCTGGAATTTTGTTTACTTCATTAGCATTAAAATTTACTGTGGCCTCATAGCAGACTGAACACAACAGCAGAGCCTTATTGGTGTAGCACCAACACTGTGGAGTGGTCCCCTAACCAGTTGAACCAGCACAGACATTTTCTATTTTTGTTTCAGACATTTTGGGTGTTTTTTTTATTCATTCATGGGATGTGGGCATCACTGGCTGTGCCAGTATTTATTGCCTATCCCTAATTGCCCTTGAAGGTGGTCATGAGCTGCCTTCTTAAACCACTGCAGTCCCTGTGGTGTAAGTACATCCACAGTGCTGTTAGGGAGGGAGTTCTAGGATTTTGACCCAGTGACAGTGAAGGAGTGGCAATGTATTTCCAAGTCAGGATGGTAGGTGGTTTAGAGGGGAACTTCTGGGTGATGATCCCATGTTTCTGCTGCCCTTGTCCTTCGAGATGGTAGCGGTCATGGGTTTGGAAGGTGCTGTCTGCAGAGCCTGAGTGAGTTCCTGCAATGCACCTTGTAGATGGTGCTCACTGCTGCCACTGTGTGTTGGTAGTGGAGGGAGTAAATGTTTGTGAGTGGGATGCCAATCAAATGGGCTGCTTTGTCCTGGATGGTGTCAAGCTTCTTGAGTGGTGTTGGAATCATCCAGGCAAGTGGAGTGTATTCCATCGCACTCCTGACTTGTGCCTTGTAGATGGTGGACAGGATTTGGGGAGTCAGGAGGTGAGTAACTCGTCGTATGACTCCTAGCCTCTGACCTGCTCTTGTAGCCACAGTATTTATATGGCTAGTCCAGTTCAGTTTCTGGCCAGTTCCTAGTAAAGGAACTATGCATGTGCCTAGGGTGCATGTGAACATTATATTTTCCCATCTTTTTCTTGTAATACATCTGAAAGGTAGTAATGCAATCAAGGACAGGTAGCTCTGATTGATTAGAGGCTCTTCCTGTGTTGGTATTAAGTGAAATGTGCATTTTGAAGGCTTTCATTTTATTTTGGCACCATATAGTTATTGCAACTAGACTTTCGATCACAGGAAATGCTTACAGCATGACAAAACTGTCTCTTAAAATAAATATGCAGTGGAAAGTCCCTAGTAGTTTTATGTCTGTGAGCAGTCTTTGTCAACACTGTAATCCAGTCAGTCTTGAAGTGTCAACTCGGCTCTTAATGTTCAGATTTAATGCCATAATTTGAATTGCAATTTGAAAATTGCATGGGAGGCACTTGATGATCATAAAGTATGGTAATGGCATTTGTAAGGTTTGATGTTTTTGTCTAGCCGTTATTATTTAATGATGAATGTCGAGTTTTTCAATTGCAATTACTCAATTATAGTTCTTACTCTCCTTTTCAGTCAAGTATGATCTGAATGACCCCAGGAAGCACACCAAGCTCGATATTCTCAACAACATTGCCACAGGCCTAGTTTTCATAATCGTCATTGTGAATATTTTCATCACAGCATTTGGAGTACAGCGGCCTCAATCTCACCAAACAGTTCCACAGCACCTTTAGCAACATGTAAAATAAGGTAGGTCCACCATCCAGCCCACTTTCATGTTGAATACAGAGCCTATTGAAATAGTTGGTATCCGTCTGGATGTATAAAGTTAAAGCAATTACCAGATAATCTCTAGAATATTACCCAAACCACATGCAAATTGGCACAGGAATAAACAGATTAGGGAGCTGAACACGTGGCTGAAGGAGTGGTGTGGGAAAGAGGGGGTTCCATTTCATTGGACACTGGCAGCAGGACTGGGACAGGAAGGAACTGTACTGATGTGAAGGGCTCCAACTGAACAGGGCTGGGGCAAGGGTTCGAGTGGAAGGGATGGTCACAAGGATTTCAAACTAGTAAGTGGGGGAAGGGGCCCAGGTAGAAAAGGTAACATGGATAATAGGTTGAAAACAATGAAAAAGAGTAGAGTAACATTAGAAATTGCTAGGCATTGCAGATGAAAGGAAAGCTAAAACATATAAAGTAATTAAACCAAGCCAGGAGAGAGAAATTGGAAGAAAGTGAGTAAAACATTAGAACAGGAGGACAGGTTAGGGTGTGTGGCCCAAATAAGCATTCTCAGGAAGGAACAAACTGATTGAATTGCAGGCACAAACTCAACTTGGAGGCCGTGACACGTTCGCCATTACTGACACAAGGTTGCTAGGTGACCAAACCTGGGAACTAAATGTAGCAGATTTTAAGGTTCACAGGAAAGATAGGGAATAGTATAGAGGGGAAAAGTAGCCTTAAAGATTCAGGGTGGAATTTCGCCAGATTTGCACTAGTTGTAGTAGCGGGCAGGTAAAACGATGTTTTACCCGTCGGCTGCGATGGCGGTTTTCACGCCATATCGTCCCAAACTCGCCTCTATTTATGCATTCCTGGGAAACATGCCATTTCCATGGCTGGTAGGCTCTCATTCACCCTCCTGCCATCATCATGCTGGCTGCCATGTTTAAAAGGCAGCCGCCAGCACACTGCTCATCACTACCAGCTCACCACTGCTGCCCAGCAAAGGAAAAAGACCCCGGTCCCTGGTTTAATGACAGGTCTCTCAAGTGGCTGGTGGATGCCGTGGGGGACCCGCCAGGATGTCCTGTACCCACCTCTGGCCGCAGGATGGGCAGCAATGTGACCAATCTGGCTTGGGAAGTGGTGGCAGTGGTGCTCAGCGCCAACGCCCTTCAGGAGAGGACAGCCACCCAGTGCTGCAAGAGGATGAATGATGATCTCAGTTCCGCACTCTTCTCATCACTCTCAACTCTCACACACAAACCCATCACACGTCTACAGGAATCTCACTCACTGCCAGTTCAAGGGACATCACCATTCACTCGCACTCACCTTCATTGTCCTCATCCCATCCACGGGACCATTCACTACCTGCACAGGCCTGACAGGTGTCCTGCTTACACTTTCTCCGTCTCTCTCCATGCAGGATAAGCTGGCACATGACAAGAAACAGAAGTCATGTGCAGATTGGTGGCAGAATGCCTGAAATCAAGGTCCTTATGGACTTTGAAAAGAGAGTCATCTAGCTGGCCAGTGACAATCTGGACCATTCCTATGCTGATGGTGAGATCGGTGGTGCTTTACCAAGTGAGGATCCAACAGTGCAACATCCATCAGACAACCAAGCTGTGAGTGATGTGTCCTCTTTCACAGGCCGTTGCCTTGCACTAATTATCTCTCCTTACTTTCTCAGGCACATCTGCCAAACAGCCGACAGAGTCCATGACCCAAGGCCTCCAATCAAGCTCCAAAGAAACCTCCAAAGGGAAAATTAAAGGCACCCCCTCAAAGGTCTGTTACAACACTCACCCACACAATCAACCAGTGCAGAGACACACCCTTGGTGTGACCTAACTTTAGAAAAGACATAGGATCACAACCTGGTGAGCGCATCACACTGTCTGATCCAAGCAGGCAGCGGCAGGGACCTCCCAGGCCCCTGGTATTCGGAGGATTGCTGGAGGTCAGAAATTTGCTGAGTCCAATTTGGATGATGAATCTCTGGACTCGGTCATGTCACAGTTGCTGGAGCTGCAAAGACAAGCTCAGGAACATCAGGAAGGGATGTCCACTGCACTCCTCAGATTGCAAGGCACAATGGAGGAGTCCATCCACCCTCAGGCTGAGGTGATAGCGCCGGCATGCCAACACACCGAGGTCAACACTGGTAGGATGACAGCCGCCAGGGAGAACTTGGAGACGCCACTCCTGCATTGCTGCGTGGGCTCTACTCTATCGCTGATGCCATAGTTGGCCTACAACAGTGTTGTGCAAGAGGGGGCAGTGCAGCTCGGTCTCACTCCAGCTACCCCTTCCCCTCAAGGAGTCAGCCAGGGGCCCTCGGGCACCCATAGGGAGGAGGATCAGCAGGTGCACACTCCAGGACCATCCACCCAGGTGACTTGGAGTGTCCAGCCCATCCGAATCCCCTCTTCCTGTGACCTCTACAGCGCCAGCTTCACAGGCCAAGGAAGGAGAGTGCCACTGCCACATAGCAGGACCCCGAAAGCAGGCATCTATAGACCCTGGGTGTCACTAGGCACTGACCAGCCATGGCTCGCTATCGCTTCTGGGAAGCGTGTGCGGGAGCCCTTGCTGCCCTTCTTCATGAGGTTGCTGCTCCTGCCTTTGCGCGGCCAGGTGCCTCAGTCACTCTCTCCTCCGTGTTCTTCACTCTGTGGGCCATCAGGCATACAACTTGGTCACCAAGCTCCATACTGCAGATGTGGTCCTCCTGCAGCATAAAAGAGAGAAAGAGACGTGGTTATCATAGCTGTACTTAGCGCCTTTCCTGGCCCTGTGTGACTGCCCCTTAACAATTCCCAGAGAGTGCTGGCCACCCCTCGGATGGCCACAGATGAGTGCACTGCATGGCTGCCCTGTCAGCCGGCGACAGGGGGAGACAGCTCCTAATTGGGATGCTGAGATTGCAAAGGGCTGTGAGCACCTCCAGCAGTGACTGCTATGTGGCCAGCGTTGGTGAGGAGATTGTACAACGTGTGCAGTCCAACTGCCCCGCTGTCCAATAAAGTGGCATGGACTCGCAGTCTGTGCCAGGCAGGGTGGGGCCGGCGGGATGTGGGGGCTAAGATATGGGGCACTTGGTAGCACTTTGGTGCCTGCGCGTTGCTTGTGTGGGTGAGCAGGATTGGAGCCCGGCCGCAATCATATCACTCTGGCTGTGCCTGATCTGTCTCAGTTGCAGGGGAATGGTCAGTTTATACAGGTGTCCCTACTGCATGGCCACTCCCCTCACTTACCCTGCCCCCCCCCAACCTCGATTTCTTGTGCGTAGGATCCAACGTCAGGGCAGCAGTTGCCCCCCCCACCCCCCAGCTCCCCAAACAACAGCAACAGTCACCTCCGAGGCTGAGCAGCTGTTGCCCCCATGCAACCACCCCCACCCCCCCCCCCGACAACAGTCGCCTTTGTTACAGGGCAACAACCCCCCAAAAGCACTCACCTCTGAGGAAGGGCAGCACTTCACCCAGGCCCCCCTGGTGTCCCTGAGATCTGCAAAGTAGGCAGTGACCCTGGCGAGCTCTGCAGAACGCTGCTGCTCACTCGCCTTCAGTTCCCCCAAAGTGAAGGCTACCAAGTACACGTCGCCTGTGTGCTGTTGTGAAACACATCGACGTGCTTTCCCACCGACGTGGATGGACGATCCAGCAGGGTCCAAGAGCCTGGCGAGATGGCATTTTAATGATATGCTGATGTATTAGAATGAGCTCCCCGATGACCATTGGTGGGAAATGTGGCCTGCCGTCGGAGGGCTGAGCGGAAGATCGCGACCTGCCTTCCCACCATTGTGAAATCGATCGCGCCATATTGTCCGTGCACGCCACCCATCGTGCCCGCTGCCAGCAGGCACAGAAAATTCCACCCTAAATGAAATCACTTCCATGGTAAGAGAGAATATAATAATACGTAAGCAGGCAGTGAAGACTTTATGGGTAGAATTAAGAAATGGAAAAATGATTTAAGACTGTAGCAGGAGTTGTGTATATGCCCCCTGTGAAGTGGCAGCTTATATAAACGCTGAGATTAGATAAACATGGAGCAAAGGCAGAGTGATTTTAATGGGTAATTTTCAGATAGATTGGGATAAAAAGACCAGCACATCAAATCAACAGAAGGGCCCTGCAGCACCCCCCACTCCCAAAACAAACACTCCCCATGCCTCATCATGCCCCCAAGCATGGAAGGCACTTGAAATGAGAATACATAATGAGGCTTGGCTGAGAGCCCACCATTAGCCTGTTGAAACATCTGAGTCCCAGGGAAAACATTGCTTGGTTGACAGCCCTGGCTCTCTGATCTCTTGTCAAATTCACAATGTTTGTTTACACAATGTTAAGAGGTTTCTAGTGCCTGCAGTTTCTATTATCGATACAGTAAAGAGTCTGGATAATAGACATTTCTAAAGTAATGAATGAATCATTTTTTTATACACATCTTATTGTCTCTACGGGGTTCATTGGTTCTATAGTGTATAATGGGTGAATGGGCACGGAAATGCTGTAACTTGGCATAGGAGCATGAGGGGCCATGGGGGTGGGTGCAGGGCATAGCTTGGCATAGGGGCATGAGGAGGACCTTTTGAACTCTACTTTTAAAAGGTCCTTTCATGCTCACAACTTCTCCAAAGGGTTGTGAACCATGACTCTTTAAAAACCTGGCCCAACTTCATGAAAATTGCAGAGGAGTAGGACATGCCCATCCCCACAATGGAGCCGGAATGTCAGGTATGGGATTGTGACCCGAATCAGTCCACACCCTTAAATGGTACATCTGAAAATCGCCTAGCTCTGCAACAGGGCTGGGAATCGGAACCCACCTGCCATTTTTAAAGGCCTCTGGAGTTATCCCAACTTGGTGAAAATCTGGGCCACTATGGCCTAAAATTACAAAGGAAATAGGCTATTTCAGATTTTGCAATATTAGTAACATTATAGTAATGTTTAGACATCAGCCTAATGGTCTGTGAACATTTTTCTAATAAGGATCATAATTTGATCAAGTTCAACATAGTTTTTGGAAGAGAGAAACATGAGAGAGGTACAAAGATTTTAGATTTAGATAAGACTGACTTCAATGAGATGAGACAGATTGTTTTCAGTGAGCTGGGCAAATCTGTCAATGGGTAAAATTACAGATGATCAGGAGGAGGTATTAAAAAAAGAATTTAGCATGATATAGAACCAATTTATACCCTATAAATTCTACTTGCCAAAAAATGCAGCATGGACAACAAAAGAGGCAAGAGAAAATATAAAACTTAAGACATCCAAAAATACAAATTAAAACACAGATTCTGGTGAAATGGGGAAGAGCAACAAGAAAGGAATATGAAAAGGGCTTTTTAAAATTGATTCATGATATGTGGGTGTTACTGGCTGGGCCAGCATTTATTGTCCATCCCTAATTGCCCTAGCTCAGAGGGCATTTAAGAGTCAACCACTGTGGGTCCGGAGTCACATGTAGGCCAGACCAGGTAAGGACAGCAGATTTCCTTCCCTAAAGGATATTAGTGAACCAGATAGGTTTTTACAAAAATTAGCTTGCAAGGGAGATTTCACAATTATATTCAGAAAAAGAGGGTGGTCAGAAACACTGTGGGCCAATGTTGTCAATGATAACAAGGAAATGGCAGACATGCTGAGTAATTATTTAGCTTCAGCATTTACAGTATAGCAAAAGGTAGCTCGCCAGACATCCCAAAAAAATTAAATATTACAAGTGTGGAGTTTCATTCTTTCAGGTTTTGAATTTTTCAGGGAGATTTTAATTTTTTTTCCTCCTTCTGCCTCTCTTAATCTAATCCTTCTTCCCTTCTATTTCTCTTTTTTGTTTACAGTACCTAATTTGATACTAATTTACCCCCACTTTCTCAGTCCTACTGTTTATTTTCCAATCCTTCAGTCTCACTGGCTAAGGAAGTACCCTGTTGATTGCTCTACTCCAGGCTGCCCATTTCCTTCATGGTGCCATAATTAATTGCACTTTCAACAACCTTATGGGCAAATTGGTGGAAGGGCAAACAAAAAAATGACATAGGATTAGCTGCCCTGCTACAGCAAAATCTCGCCCAATTGCCTTGATAGTAAACCTCCTTACAATAGACAGTCAAATCCATGGGTGGAATTTAATGCCCTCTCCTGAGATGAGTTTGGAGATGGGAGCCATTTACTTGGGTGGGTGAGTGCCAGTTTGGGACCCTGCACCTTCCCACCTCTGCCCTGCCCTGCCTCATATTTGTGCAGTCAACATCAACTTTCAACTTGATCCATTAAAGCTGTTTGATTATAATAATGCATATTTTTAGCATCTGTTTTTTGACTTAATATTTGAAGATTGCATATCTTAATTGACAGTGCCTATCCAGGCATCCTTTGAAAAACAATTCACATTCATTGAAACATAACCAAAAGTATCTCATTCAAAATGTAATATCTTTGGACAAAATGAATTGCATGTCCGATTACAAAAATATCGTAATCTTTAAATATAAATTTATCTTTAGGCCATAAAGTTAGAGAACACATTATAGATTTCCTTTACATAGACCTGTAGTTTGTATCAGAAAATGGAATAACAGACAATCCATGTAAACTCACCATAAAGATAGTTGACACTCACGAAATTGCTTCAAAAAGGACCTGGATAAATGTCCATTTTCAATCAGGATTGGTGGTTTCGGCTTCAGTTTTATGATCACTATAAAGACCAATAACTTTGAAAAAGAGATCCGAACTTCTAGTTATTAGCTGAAAGAATGACACAAAATTTTACTCTTACTGTAACAAATAACTAAGAGCACTATTTTTATAGGCAACTTATACTTTAAACTACAGAGGAATGTTCCCCTTTTATACTTGTCACACATTGCATGCCTCATGGAATTAGTCATTCAGTCCACAGCTGCTCCCAGCTTCCAATGGGTTCCTGTATCCCCATTTTGCAAAGTAGCAACTTCGAGTGACCACCCAAGGCATCTAACTCAGTTTTCAGCCTTATATCCGCCACCCACAATAAAGCCTGTTCCAATGATTCTTCTTCCGCCGGCCATGCCAGGTCAAGTCTCCCGGAATCCTTAAATGGCTGCAGGATGTGTCTGTTAGACTAGAGATCACCTCCCTCCCGCATCGGGCTGTGGTAGCTGTCAGGCAGCCTTCAGAACAGGTCACATGAACCCCACCCCAATCATCCTTAATTTAAAGCCACAATCTCAGTATATAATAATCCTATAAAACTTATAATTAAAACAATAGTCATATCTGGAGATAATCACGTATGGTGTGGAACACCATGGCTCGACTCATCTTTAGAAGACAGGCCTAGGTAGGTCATAAGGATGGATAGGTACTCTGGAATATTGTTTTAATTATAGCCAACATTAATAATACAGTTGGTGTGCTTTGCTGCATTGTTCAAAGTAGCTGAAATATCTCAGTTTATGGCAATAGATATATTAATTTCAGATAATTCAAAATTAAGGAAGCTATCAACGCATAATTTATTTGTAAGGTTTACCCTCAACATTTCTGTATTTAGAATCAACCAGGCCCTCCCTTTGTTTGAGATCAGCTACTTTACAGTAAACCTCGTGATCACCTCTTTTCAGGGCAAAAGATCAAATTCCATAAATAGTGCTTGAGCTTGAAGAAATTACTTTAATACTGTGTTATGCTGAAGATGCAGGATAACGGCCTGGTTCTACATCTTTCTACAGTTGGCATAAAAAAGAATGTTGATTCCTAACCATGTGGAATAAAAACACCCATAACCGTTCTGATCTTACAGTAAAGATTCAAAAAGCAGCCCACAGCACCAAACACATTCAGAAGGATGAAGAACGTGACATGAAAATAATCCCTGTCTGTTGGACTGTTTAAAAAGGCAGAGATCCTTCAATTATATTGGCATTTGTCAAATTATTTAAAGACAAAGTTTTGCCAATAATATATCTTCAGAATAAAAACAACCAAATCAACATCACTGTGGGGTCTTGGCATTAATTCCAACTTCATCAAAACTGTTAAATCCACAAAATGATACGTGAATGTTCCCAATGGAAACCTCATCAATTAAGATTTGAAAGTTCACTGCAAGTTCACTATTTTTCATACTGAGGCTTAATCATATTGTTTCATTTCAGGCATAATATGAATTATCAGCATCTTGTTTGTGCTCCAGCATTTTAAGTGAAGTGCTTCATGGCCAGAATTTTGCGCTTGGTGCATGGGCATGCGCCCGAAATGCTCGAGCGTAAAAGGATGCACAATGATGTTGGGCAAGTGTCCCCGCACTTGTGTGATATTTCAGTCGGTGGGCATGTGCGGGAGTCAGCAGCACGCCTGCTGGCAATTAACAGCCCTATTAAGGCCATTAAAGAAATAATTAAATGCAATTTTGCACTGCCCGCCCAACTTTACAGTTGACGGGCAGGTGAATCAGCCGGGCGGCCATTGGATTGTTTTATGAAACCTCATCCACAGACGGGATAAGGTTTCCAACAGGAATTAAAAGTAAAATTAAAATGTTCAAATCGCATTTATAACACGTCCCTTCTCATGTGACAGAGTCACGAGGGGACATGTTTACCTTATTTTTGAAATCTTTATTTGTAATGTTTTAAATCTTCAGCTCCCTGAGGCAGCTCTGTGCCTTCAGGGAGCTTACAGTGCGCGCACCCACAAACTTCCGTGCTCCCCCTCCCCCCCACCCCGGCAGCGCTGCAATGGGCGATTCATTCTGGCTGCCCGTTGATTGGCCAGCCAGCATGAAATCGTGGTTGGGGCCCGATCACGGGCGGTAGTTGGTTTCGTGGCCGCTCCCGGGCCTATCCGCCGCCCGGTGAGGTAAAAATCCTGCCCCATGAGATTTCAGTTCAACAAAAGAGCTGGACACCAAACAGGAGATAAAGGAATTTTGGGGTTAGTGTAAGGGAGAGAATGAAAGGCGTGGGTAAAAGTTACATTTTAACGGAGGACTTTGAAGATACAAAGAGAAAGAGAAGTGTACAAAAATTGCAGCATTCCATCAGTGCTAGACTAGACTAAGTACTCACATTCTGGAGTTTTTGTTTTATTATCAGGGTGAGACATTTGCTGGCAGGGTCAGCATTTATTGTCCAACTCCTTTTGCTCTCAGGTGGTGGAGCCTGCTACAGCCCATGTGATAATGATGTTCCCACAATGCCGTCTGGTAGAAATCTACAGGATTTTGAGGACCTTGCGTGCCTGCATTACTGCGACCAGCCTTGTGTTATGCAAGGTCCATTTTAAAAAGTCACTAAAGTCATAATCTCCAAGCCTCAACCCTAGTCACTCCCCGCTAAAACAATCACCATCTCCAGTGTCACTGACTGATAGTGGATGGAATCATTTTTTCCTCCTTGTTCTCCAGGAAATAAATTCTGCTAACGCAAGGGGCGGAATTTTACGTTGATGGTATTTTACATTCCCCCGAAGTCAGTGGAGTTTTGAATGGCTCGCCACATTTCATGGCCCCTTCCCTGCCGTGATGGGCCTGTAAAATTCTACCCAGGATGCTGTTCTTGCCATACCAGACTTGGCCAAACCACAACTGCTAAAACACATCTTGTTTCCAGTCAGTTTAAGACAGGATCCAGAAATAGCATTTTAAGAATTGTTAATCTGCTATTTCTGATTGTGAAAGGAATTCCTTATGATTAACATTTGCTGGGCTGTTCTTAATGTAAAGAAGAAATCTGTAACAGGATGTCCATTTTGAACAATGTTGTGTTGGAATTAATCATTCTAATTGGGAACTCCCATTTGCTTTTTCCACATTTTCCAGCTCATAATGAACGACAGCCTGAACTACAAAGGAAACTGGAGATCACATGCATCACTGGCACAGTTACAATGTTAACAAGATAGCTTTTAGAAGGCAGGCCTCCTCATAAAATGGCTCTCTTAACATGTGACTCTCTGCTTGGAACAAAGCTGCCTTAATACAATTGATGAACAATATTGTGCATATCTGGAATAGGTGGCACATC
The DNA here is from genome assembly GCF_017639515.1 of Carcharodon carcharias. Taxonomy (NCBI): domain Eukaryota; kingdom Metazoa; phylum Chordata; class Chondrichthyes; order Lamniformes; family Lamnidae; genus Carcharodon; species Carcharodon carcharias. The sequence goes on from NC_054473.1 coordinate 35,202,533, forward strand.
TAAATTCAGCAAAAAATGTAATTGTTTTATTGCAAATGTTAAAAATTATAAAGAGAAACAAATGCACCTTAATAAGCAGATAAATTATTTTGAAATTAGAGCTTAGAAATACAAAAGCAGTTATGAAATAGACCAGAAATGATTATTTAATAATTCGATCAACTGACCAAAATATGGGCCATTTCAGTATAAACAAGTAAACCTAACACCAGATTGTTGCTACAAGATTAAAAGAATAAGAATGGATTGTTTCTATTTAACACAGAGCACACTTGGGGCATGCCTGCTTAAAGTGCAATTGCACAACCTGCATGCTTTTAAAACTGTTCTGTAATATAAAACATTTGAAATGTTGTATTTTAGAAATTTAAGCCCTTTTGGAAATGGGATAAAATGTTTTTTTTCAGAGCAATGTTGCTACATTTGTTCTCTAAAATATAGCTGTGCTTTTTTATCATGCTCGTTGTGTGTAACCTTGCACCCTTTACATATCTCTGAAATTCAACCATAAATCTCTGGATTCCCTGATCTCTTCTTTTGCTGTTATCATCATGTTTTGAGGGTTTTGTTTGAATTTAATCCTCAATTTGTTTCTTCCTCTGCATTGTACCTTTTAAGTTTCATTTTGCTTCTTTTCCCCATTTTACATTCTTACCCCTGTGTATATTTGCTTATATTTTTTGTTCAGGTTAAATTTCCTCCTGCTCTGGTCAGCACCTTTGTATGCTTTCTTTGTGTCTGTCCTGCTGCTCATCAATAGTCAGTGAACTCTGCAGAAAGTATGTGCATGGATATTGAGTGAGCATAGCATAGTTTAAGGCTTGACTTATACGAATGAATATATGAACTAGGAGCATGAGTAGGCCACTCGGCCTTTCAAGCCTGCTCCGCCATTCAATAAGATCATGGCTGCTCTGATTCTAACCTTCCGCCTACCCCCAATAACGTTTCACCCCATGTTAATCAAGAATCTATCTAGCACTGCCTTAAAAATCTTCAAAGACTCTACTTCCACTGCCATTTGAGGAAGAGAGTTCCAAAGACTCACGACCCTCAGAGAAAAAAAAATTCTCATCATCTCTGTCTTAAATGAGAGACTCCTTATTTTTAAACTGTGACTCCTAGTTCTAGATTCTCCCATAAGAGGAAACATCCTCTCCACATCCACTGTCAGTACCCCTCAGGATCTTAAAGGTTTCAATCAAGTCACCTCTGACTCTTCTAAACTCCAGTGGACACAAGCCTAACCTGTCCAACCTTTCCTCATAAGACAACCCACCCATTCCTGGTATTAGCCTAGTAAACCTTCTCTGAACTGCTTCTAATGCATTTACATTGTTCATAGCCCTCTTTTGAATGGCAAGTTGACACAGTGTCAGGATAGAATAATGGCGAATTAGGGCAAGAACTCACTTGGGTGGATTCACATCTACTGATTTGAAAGCCAATAAAGATCCAGAAGTTTAGGAGAAAGGGAAAAGTAAAACTGGTCAAGAGTTTTTAGCTGATTGACGCAATTTTGCAGTCAACAAGCGGTTGAGTCATGGGCATGATTGCTCCTCTATAATCTCTACCCTTTCATCTGAAGTTAAGCAGCACCAGAGGGTTATCAGTACATGAAATAACCAAACAAAATAATTGATTCACTAATGAAAGATTTATCAACCTGGGATGTTAAATGTGTTTCTGTCTCTGCAGGTGCAGCAATACCTGCTGGGTATTTCCAGCATTTTCTGTTTTTACTTATAATTGAGTCACACTGCCAGGTGAAGTACATTTTACTCACACTTGAAATAATTTTGTTGAATTATGGTTTAAAAATATGCACAAACTTCAGAATAATTGTTTTTTTAAACTAATGTACAATTGTACATTAAATAGGAAAAGTAGTTCAAAAGCAAAATACAGCAAATGCTGGAGATCTGGAATTTTAAAAAATGCTGGAAATACACAGCAGATCAGGCAGCATCTGTGGAGACAGAAACAGAGTTAAACACTTCAGGTCAATCATACTTCATTAGATGAAAAGTATTTGTTCATATTAGGACATTTCATGTAGTTGAGAGTAATAGACTTGTATAGCTGGAGAATTGGTCAGCAGGTGGTCAATGGCTGCCCTGTGGCTTTGGGCTTGGAGGCAGGGAATGCTGGGAAAATAGGGGGAGCCATGACAGCTTATTGAGGCCACGGGTTCCACAGAGGCAGCTTCACTGCAGCTGGCAGGAGGGCCATTGGAGCCGCAGGCCAGACATTGCTGCTGAAGGGGTTTCCGCACCTCTCCAATTCAATTACCTTTCCATTTGTCGGCCATTTATTCATTGATGTGTAGGCCAGTGTGGGTTCCTCCATGTCCCCAACCCCCTGCCCCCGGCCTGCATCAGCAGCACCCAACTTTACCAGTGGGACTGCTGAGCCTCAAGTGCTGTCTGCACTCTGATTGGGCCTGCAGCATCAGGAGCCCTTTTGCTATTGGCAAGCTGGGAGGCAGCCAATAGGAGGCTGCTGCTAGAAGATTGTGTCATAGCCTCGCCGCCAGCAAGTATGGGCTTGGAGCTCTTATTGACATAAAGGTCCTGAGCATCTAGGGAAATAATGCCCTAAATGTTTTTTTCTGCCCAAAATTAAAATCACCCAATCAATGAAATAACCTGGGTTCTAAAAGACTGCATAACAGATGTGCAACCTGCATTATCTCTTCCTCTGTAAATAATTAACCACAATTATTTCCAGCATATGCAGACAGTATGAGCCAGCTTGTCTACTGTAAAAGGTGTCAAAAATTCTCTCATCAGTTACAAGCAGGAACACGTATTAAATCAATGATGTGATCACCAGTGATGGGATGTTCTCTATCCCAGAGGCTGGCCAGCTGGATAAGAACAGACAAAATAATGTAGTTAGAACTAATTATCAGCTACGGCTTGTAACTCAAGCCATGACCACAGCACTGTGAAGCATGACTACCATAGTAGGCTATTCTTCCTTCATTTTCATTACACCTTGTTTATATCACATTACAGCATAGACAGTTTTAAATGGGTAAAGTCGATAAAGGGTGGAGAATAAACTACTGCCTTATATTTTGAATTTTACTGTTTAATTAATGAAAACAATCAAAACAGATTTTAAATCAGATTATTAACTGTATTTTGACTTTGTCTTTTCTACTATTATGTACAATTTATATTGCACATAAATACTGTGTATTCTTAGCCGGGCAAATCTTAATATTCACAGTCTTTTGTCTATAAATTGAGTGTTTAGATTTTTGGGGAGATAATTGTATGCTAGTGTACTCTACTTAGTTTTGTTTTCGTATATATTAGTTTTTTTTAGTTTAACACTTCCAATTGTGTAGTCTGGTTATAAAGTAAGATAAGTAATTGGATTTATAATTAAAATAATGAATGGTATCAACTGAGAAATTCCCCAAAAAAACTGTGTGTTAATGAAGGAATCATGACTATAATCCTGTCATAAGATCACTCTAGGACCTAACTCACAGAACAGACAGGTGACCTTTTTTTAAAACAACAGCTTCACATTTCCTGAAGAAGGTATTTTATGGGTATATTATGACCCATTACTTGCCTCCTAGAAAGGTTAGAGTTACAGTGGGGTTGGAGATATTGGTAGATTTCCCCCCCTGTTACTAGCCCACCAGAAAGAGGGAAAGCATCACTTGCATAAAATAAAGGATATGTGTTGGGGGACTACAGAATTCCACTACTCAATGATGTTGTGACCACGTAACTCATACGGGACAATATCATGAGTGGTGGTCAAATTAGGAGCCAAGCATTTAAAGTATTTCACCGTTCTAATCAATTAGTACAGTGGAGGTACTTGAATGTAGGACTCCTCCCCTTTAAAAAAAACTCTCTCAAAAAGAGGAGTATAAATTTATCAAGGGGTTATCGCACTGCAGGCAATAACAAATTGGAAGCCTGCTTTACAGTGCATCCCTTAACAAGCAATAGTGAACTGGGAGCCTGTTTTATATTGCACATCAATTTCTTTCCAATTGTAGTCAATTGAAAAACAGTTGGGTGAAGTTGGCTGCTGATTTGCCATCATTCATTTTTCTCATTATGATCAAAGATGGATTTATACCCCCATTGCCCCCTTCTACCAATAGTTTATTTTCCAAAGATGGAGCAGCATCCAGCTTTGTCATACACCCCATGTTGAATCAGATCCATTCATATTCAGCAGATGTTACCTCTGTGCATTGATGCATCTTTCGAAACAGGTCTAAATTTTTAAGGAATGCTCAACTAACAAAGCTAGGGATCACAAATCAAAAATTAAGTTATTAATGAGTTCTCCTCTTGTATTATGGATCCAGTATTGGTATATACCGCAGCTGTAAACATTTCAAACATTTTAGTTTCTATTTCATATGACTGTTTAAATACATTTGTTTTAAACCATAGCACTTTACAAATAAAATACTCACTTTAATAAAACTCTATCCATTTTTAAATCTCTAACCTCTGCCTCTCCATTTTGTTTTGAATATGGCCTTTAACTTACAACAATTTTCAACGTACTTCTTCAGCTCTATGTCAAGCAACACAAACATCAGGGACATGCAGAGAAAGAACCAAAGATTTAACAATGTAATCCTGTTCCCTCTTCATCTACTCTGTGCATTTAATTTCCCATGGAAAGATTCTGCAATGGTTTCTCCTGTTTCTTCCAAAGATAAATCAAACAGAACTGCACCATGGCCAGGATTTTCTGTGCCCGTTGGGGTCGGCACGAACAGACAATATGGCAAGAAGGCCAAAATTCGTTTTTGTGACGTCGTGTAGCCAGTTTGTGATCGCCCACTCAGCCTGTTGATAGCGGGTCGCATTTCCCGCCATCGGACGTCAGGAACCTCGTTATAATACATCAGCGAATCATTACAAGGCCAGCCTGCCAGACTCATCCCCCTGTAAACTGCCCCACCCCACCCCAGCCCAACTCGCCAGCTGGATCATCCACCCAGGTCGGCAGGAAAACACGCCAGTGCAGAACTGTGACTTGCTGTCATCGTGGATACCTGGGGAACAGAAGATGCAGGAGCCCGACAGCAACAAGGATGCTGGAGGAACGTCCATGGCATGCTGGGTGGATTCTCATGGACATGGCCCTGCTGCGAAGAGCTCACGGAGGTTGGAAAGTCACCGTTGAGGTTCTGTTCACAACGTGTGATGGTTGAGGGGGTGGGAGAGGTACAGGTGTTGGGGGCTTGAGTTTGGTAGGGGGGGAATGAAGGTGTCTGGGGGGTAAGGTTGGGAGTTGTGGAATGAAGGTGTCGGGGGATGAGGTTGGGAGGGGGGAAATAAAGGTGTCAAGGAGTGAGGATGGTCAGGGGGAAATGAAGGTGTCGGGGGGTGAGGTTGGTCGGGGGGAAATGAAGGTGTCGGATGAGGTTGGGTGGGGGGAAATGAAGGTGTCGGGGGGATGAGGTTGGGGGAATGAAGGTGTCGGGGTGAGGTTAGAAGAGGGCTAATGAAGGTGTCGGGTGGTGAGGTTGGGAGGGGGGAAATGAAGGTGTTGGGAGGGTGAGGTTGGGAGGGGGGAATGAAGATGTTGAGCATTGAGATTGAGGGAGGAAATGAAGGTGTCAGGGGGTGAGGTTCGGAGGGGGGAATGAAGGTGTCGGGCAGTGAGGTTGGGAGGGGGGAATGAAGGTGCCTGGGGCTGAGGGAGTACAGGGGAGGAGGGAGTAAAGGGGAGAAGATAGCAGCTGGGGAGGTAGGTGTAAGGGAAGGAGCTTGGAGGGGGAAAGGAATTGCAGAAAGGGGAAGGAGTCTGGAGGGGTGCTTGGAGTGTGGAGGAAGTCAAGGGGGAGATAGGAATGCAGAGAGGGGAGGGAGTCCAGGGAGGAAAAGGAGTGTGGGGAGGGGAAGTAGTTCAGGGGGAAGAAAGAGTGCGGAGAAAGGAGGGAGTCCGGGAGGAGGAAGGATTGTGGAGAGGGGAGGGAGGAAGGAGTTGAGAAGGGGTAAAGCTGGGGGAAGATGTGAAGTTGTCTGAAGGAGTCAGGAAGGGGGAAGGAAATAAGGCTGGAGGAAGAAGTGAAGCTGGGTGAAAAGGTAAGGCTGGAGGAAGGAGTCAGGAGTGGGAAGGACTAAGGATGGCAGAAGAAGAAAGGGTTTCTGAGGGAGTCAGGAAGGGGGAAGGACTAAGCAGGGTTGGGAGGTGGAGAGTCCTGTGGGGGGCGGTGATCGGGTTGATAGGACTAAGGTGGGGGAAAGAGGTTCCGGGGAAGGGGTCCAGAGGGGGGAGTTTCCAGGTGAACATGCAAGGGAGGGGTCTGATGCGTCCATGACTGCCTCTTGAGGAGCGAACTGAGGGTGGGTGTGGGAATGGTGAGAATGACCGAAGGCAGAGTGAGCTGGGAGGGTGAGGTAGTGGTAGAATGGACGGTAAGGAACTCAGAGGCAGACACAGATCTTGGGGATGAGAAGGAGGTGGTCAGGGATGTGATTGTGGATAGGGGTGGGATTTTCGGGAAGGAAGGGGATGTGCACGTTCACCTGGTCATCCCCGAAGGAAAAGGGTTGTGGCTGGTAGGTCACAGAGGGAGGTGGAAGGTGATGCCGGTGGTGGGGTCAACTGTGATGGGGGAAAGGAAATGGGTGACTGGGGGAGGGGATAAGACCGGGGTGCGCAAGAAAAACCAAATCCATACCATGGTGTCCAAATCGAAAGTAAAACGACAGTTGTGGTGGGCGAGATCCGGTGCTGCATGAGTGATCATTGGGTGGGCAGAGATGCAGGTCAGCTCAGATGGACAACTGAAAGCAAACCCCCAACAACCAGCATTCAAAATGCTCAGGACATTGAGGTGAGTGTGTACCATGAAGGATCCACATGTGTGGGAGAGTGCTTACACGAGGCTCTGAAAGGCCCTGCCACACACACACACACTTCTCCCTCCAGAATCACTCGTTGGCCGGCTGCTCCCTCTGCACTGACAGAGGACGAGGTTGAGGGGCTCACAGGCAAAGGGAATTCAGAGGGAGGGGACAGCCCCTGAGATTCCTGAGTGGATGAGCCAGAGGTGTCCAGCTGCCGTTCCTCCTCCCTTCGAGTGCCTGGGGGCCCCAGCCTGACTCCTTGAGGGGAAGGAGCACCTGGAGGGATGCTGAGGTGCTCCACTTCCCCTTTGTGTTGCCGCTGCAGGAACTCACCCTTGGCCGCCATGATGGAATGCAGGTCTGCACACATCTCCACATTCTGCTGGACCAGGGTCTCCATGGCATCTGCCATCCTCCCCATGGAGACATTCATGTGCACACATGTGGGCACCACTGCATCAGAGAGCAGGCAGAAGGACTCTTCCACTTGCATGCCACTCTGATAAAGGCTTCCAACAGCTCTGTATGATGTTCCCATGCCTTCTGCTGACTTTCCAGGATGAGTTGGAAGGCCAAATCTAGAGGCTGATCATCTCACTCAGACCTCACATGTGCCTGATCCCCAGCAGTCCTCCGAGTGTCAGGGACCTCAGCCAAACCTGACTCCTGCTGCTGCGGACATGTGTCGGTGCAGTGACCACCAGGCTGTGAACCTGAGCCTGCTCTAGATCTAGGTCCCACTGAGCTGTGTGTCTCTCAGCTGGTGCAGGGTGTGGGTAAGCGCTGTGATGGGTCTTCCAGGCTGCTTATTTCCAGCTCTTCAGTGGAGGAGGTGCCCTCCTGGCTGGAAATGAGGACCCGGATGGAGCTGAGGGACTGGCTGGCTGAGGATGTTGGTCGCTTGGCAGAGCTCCCTGTGAACCAAAGTAGAGATAATTAGTGCCTGGCAGCAGAGTCAAAAGCAGGAGAGAGAGCATTCACATTTGCATTGATAGAAGGATGATGTGGTGCAGGATCCTTATGAGGGTGTTCACCGCTGACCACACCATCACCGCAGGCACAGTCCATGTCCTCACCAGGCCTAATGTGGGCCACTCCACCCGCTGTGTGGGACCTCTCCATGCTGATGTGAGCAATCTTCTGCATGAAAATATATGGAGAGAGTGTGAGCAGGACACAAGGCACTGCCTGGAATATTTGTGTAGTGAGCGGGGCCAGGAACAGGAATGAGGACGCGAGCTCCAGAGGGTATGAACCTGACCAAGATGTGAGACTGTGTGCAAGAGTGTGTGTGGAAGTTAGTGGTGTTGACCCTTGAGGTGTGAGATCCTTGTGGATGTGTGATGGGTTTGTGAGTGTGTGAGTTGAGAGTGATGAGAAGAGTGAATTACCCTGGCAGAATGAATAAGACCATTCATCCTATAGTGGCACTGAGTGGGTATCCTCTTTTGCAGGGCACTGGTGCTGACCACCGCTGCCACAGCCTCCCAAGCTGGATTAGTGAGGTTGCTGTCCATCCTGCAGTCAGAGTGGGGATAGAGGACATCACGGCGAGCCTCCAATTTTTCCAAAAGGCACTCGAGGGACATGTCATTGAACCAGAGTGCTGCTGTCTTTTTGCCTTTCAGGGCCATGTCTTCTTTGCAGCAGTCATGGGCTGGAAGCACTGAGAGGCGTGCATGCAGCTGGACTTTAAATATGGTGCCAGGAATGATGAAGCAGCGAGATGATAGCTTGGCGGGCAAATGAGAGCGCACCTGCCATGGGACATAATTAATTAATGGGTGGGTTTGGGACGATACAGCGTGAAAAGCTGCCATTATGGCCAGAGGATAAAACGTCATTTTACCCGCCCACTACTGTACTCAATGCAAATCTGGGATGATTTCGTCCAATTTCTCTGATGGCATATTCTGCATCATTCATCCCTGCCCAGATGCCTTCTAATTTAACACTTCAGGAATTGTGCAAGATTTAATTAAGGGCCACTGATTACTCAAAACAGTTGAGAGGTCACAAGCAGTTTATTGAGAAGCGACAGTTCATATATAATAAACAATAAGAATAGATATAATCGACATACGACAAGTAATGGGTGAGTTTACCAGTCCTGGATGGCATGGATGAGGTGGAGTTGGAGTTCCAGTTGCCTCTCAAATTGACAGAGGTGTAATGCCGAAGCTAGCCTGGATCTACCTCCGGGATCCTTCCCCCTGTTCAGTGTGATTTTCCCTCCTTGCTGCCTGTTTATATGCTATAATTTTAGGAGCTGGTGGATACCTCACATCAATCGTTTGTTTAATTACTTTCACCCATTAAATTGTTCAGTAACCAAGGGTTAGATACTGAAGGTATACCCTTCTATCCCAGTCTCCAGTCCCATGAGATCAATCCTTTGCTTAACTCCTGTATGATCATCGTGTTACCTTCACCCGTGCCAGTGCCAGGGACACAAATCATAGGCCCTGGTGGTTCTCCTGTTTCCAGGCCCCTGTAATCCTGTGTACAAATGAGAATATCTTGAAGTAGCAGTGACATATTCTATTGGCTCTTAACTACTGGTTTCACTTCCAAGTTTAAAAATGGCAAAACCTTCTAAAAATTTAGCACTAACCAATGTTAACAGAAAAATTACATTTTGCATTGAATGATAAATATTTTCTCATTTTAAATTGAAACTAACCGCACTTGTAAATGCCCAGCATGGAGTGTAAAATAGGAGAGCAAAGTGCCATAGATGCTGGAAATCTCAAATATAAACAGAACAGGTTGGAAATACTCAGCAGGCCAGGCAGCATATGTGGAGAAAGAAACCAAGTTAACATTTCAGGTCCATGATCTGCACTGGTTCTGACGAAGGGTCACTGACCTCTGTGCCTCTCTGCACAGGTGTCGCCAGATGTGAACATTTCCTACACTTCCTGTTTCTAATGGAGCAAAATTAACCCCTTTTGCCAGCTCTCCAAGAAGCAATCAGATTTCTTGTGAGCCTCTCATTGCCCTTCTGTAAGAAACCTGAGATCTGGTTTGGCACAACATTAAATATGAATTTCAAAAAAAAAATGTTATGGAATGAAGAAAACATACACAGCTTGCTTAGCGAAAAAACGTCAAAGCAATAAATCATTTAAAAATTAGTAATTAATAAAAATGATCATTAAAAATTGCCAATCAGCGGAGTTAACCAATACAACATTTTTTGCCTTTTCACTTAAGACATAGAGCTACAGAAAGACAGACTAGGCCCCAAGACTTGGTCACCAAGCTAAGGAGTTGGGTTTAGCTAACACCGACCTTTCGTTTGCCTCTGGTGCAGACTCCTTGCTGGCCTTGGTGGAATTTATATGAAAGTAGGGGTCAGAAGCAGGTTGACATTCAGCCTGGGTTTTCCTCCTCTCCCTGCCTGTTGTGGATAGGTTTTTGGGGAGGGTGTTGGTGTGCATGTGCCCAGGCAGCTTGTTTAGAAATGGAAGTTTGACTTCTTTTCCCAATCTTTTCTCAGACTTGCACAATGCTTTGTTTCCTTATGCGGTCCTTGGCTAATTATTGACCTCTTCTGAAAAAAACTTATTTACCATGGCTAACATTGTTCCGAGTCAGCTGAAGCAGACTGCTGGGGATCTTCAAACCAGAGAGAGACCTATTTCTATAACACCCAATTTCTTCTGATTTTATAAGGCTATTGGACTACCATTTCTTACAAGCATCATATCCCACAGAGTATTTAACCATTGCTGGCCATACTTCCTATAGTCCTCAATCCCTTTCCCAAAAAGAAATGCTTTGTTTTATTTTTAAGTGCTCAACACATTAAATGTTTTGACCAGGAGTCTACTTCATGATCATCTGAGGGGGAAAAAACATCAAATTTTGCCTGAGGTTTATTAATTTTATAGCTGCACCTTCCAAGTTCTATGTTCACAGTCTAAGCTAAATTACATTTTTTCTATAAGATTAGTTGCTATCAGCTTTGCAAAATCTGGATTATAGCTTCTCAGCTTTTTTTGTAAAATAAGATATGTTCAGTGAACTTCATTTCGTAACTTAGAGCCTGATATTGTACACATTGTTTATCACTCTCTAATGTATAGCGGACATAGAATTCATTAATCAACCCGTGAGGACACCATCTCTTTCTTTTTATTTATGACCTCCATAGTCAGAATTACAGAGAGTGTCAGATGGAATGTAACATCTTCTCCTAAATATTTTTCAGACACATAATCAGTTTCATTCTGCATATTTGCTGTCACTCAGCATCATTTAAAATAAGCTATAGTTCAGTTCTGGCACAGTCTGAATCATTTTAAAGGGCAAACAACTATTTTCTTGGCCTTCCTAACTGCAGTAAGTCAATGTACATTGAACGATTGCTCTGTTGTTTGGCTTTTTATAATCTGTTGTCTTGTTTTCCAATCAAGGTGTTTCATGCCCCATAGTGACTACAACCTAAAATTTGCAATGGAAACAGGAAAAGAAAGCCTGATAACTCAATGAGTAAATGTATTGTGTGGTGTATTGATAAATCAGCTAGACAGAGGTCCCAATTTTGATTCACGATCTAGACTGAGTTGACTGAAATTAGGGAGGCATAAATTGCCCCCAATACCTTTTGGGGAAAAAATCAGGCAGCAATACTGATCCTGGTTTTAATTAATTGGTTGCAAAAGTACTCGTGCAGTACTCGTATTTTTGGTGCTATGGGCGTCATTTTGAGCCCAAAATGGCATCCACAGTGCACACTTTGTGTGGGCTGTGGTAGACACCATTTTAGGTCGTTTATTAGCATGGTTACTGGAAACATGCACCACCAACATATGCAGAGTAGGCAGATTGTGATGTCTGTAACACTGATTCAATGCTGGTAGTGCCATTTTTGACCTCAGCTCCAGTTAACGCCCTCTTTTAACCTTACAGAGCTGAATATGCATCCAGCAGCAGGAAAGACACAGTGCCAGTGCTAATAAAGGAACCACAACCACTCCTAGGTTAGCTGCTGATTGATTTCTATAGCATGTTGCTAAATGAGTAGAAGTGTTTGGTGGTTTATGTCTCAGTTAAAGTTGGTGAGGTGTACAGAAGAGGTATGTGGTGAAGGGCATGCTTTGCACATCAAAAGTTCTTCTTTTCAAACCATTTGCTTCTAGGCATGGGTGCTGTAGTTTTCCATCCCCCTTGGCCTGCAGCATGACATGGAGAATGAGCAGAGGCAACACAGAGAAGGGCAAACTGCTTGATGATGGAGGAGGGGTAGCAAGAGGAGGAGAGGGAGAAGGGCTCTCAGTAGGAGACATATCCACTCAAGGTCTTCAGGGATCAGTTCTCTTGCCATACCCTCAGTGAGGAACAATGTGTGCGACATCTCCATTTCACTAAGGAGCTGCTCACTGAACTCTGCATCTGTGACAGGCAGACCTGCAGCCTCAGAGAAGGCCAAGGTTATGAATGTTTTTGCAGCAGACTCCTTCCAGACTGGAGCTAGTGATATTTCCAACACTTCACAGCTTGTTGTCCAAAAAGGTCATTGACACTCTGTATGCAAGAAGATCTGAATACATTTCATTCTGTCCTGCCAGAAAGACACAGGAAGACTGAACGCCTGGTTTTGCTGGAATAGCAGGCCTCCCATGTTGCAGGTTGCCATTGACTGCACACATGCCAGTCTGCAGATATTGCATATAAGTTTTCAGATGTGCTGCAACCACTGCTTCAATGTCCTGCTGATGTGTGACCACACTCAGTGCATCATGCAGGTGAATACCTGGTATCCTGGCAGTTGTCATGGTGTCTTCATTCTGCCCCAGTCCAATGTATCATCAGCATGTGAGACTGTGAGAGACCACAAGAAACCGGAGGGTGATTACTGGTGACAAGAGCTATTCACTGACCCAGCTCATTACTCTGGTGCACAACCTGCACAGACATGAGCAGCGTGCAGATAACAAGAGACATGCTGCTGCACAAAATGTCTTTGAGCCGACCATTGGAGTGCTTAAGCAATGCTTCTGTTGCCTGGATTGCTCTGGATCAGCCCTGCTGTACTCACTCATCTGACTGCAGAACCAGTGAATGCAACCCCAATTCTCCATTCAACAACAGTCCCACGCCTTACCTTCTCTCTGTTACTAACCTTCACAGTATCCTCATGGCCACAATGCTGAAATAAATGCAAACAACAAACAAACACTCTAAGTCAACTTAATATAGCAAACCATTCAAAGTTCCATACAAAAGGCAATGCTCATCCTTGTGTATTTCCTTTATGGCTGTCTTCCACATGCTTTTGGTTTCTTAGTGCTCCAATACAATGCTAACCCAAGTGATTGTACCATGGCAGATAGAAGGCTGCTGACATTCACTGGGTGGTGGTGGTGGGAGGGGGGGGGGATGCTGTAGCTGACTTTGCAGGATGCCCTCAAGCAGCTCTGAGCCTAGAAAATCCCACTTTGGAATGCACCACCTCGGCCTGGGTCATAGCAATTTGGGTTGGTTTGCTGACAGGCAACAGTAAGGGCACTGGCAGAGAGACAACAGTGGGATGACCAACACCATCGTCATGACAGAGGACAACAGGCTTTTGCTACATTGAGCCACTTCCAGCCCAAGGTGATGCCTCAGCAATCCTAGTAATATGTTGCATGACAGATTCCTGGGCTGCTGTGAGAGTCTGCAAGCCCTGGTGAACACTGGTATCGACAGCCAAGATGGCAGCAGCCAGAGTTTTGGCAGCACGCTGACCTTGCCTGACTTCAATCTCAGATTCCACAGCAGCAACCAGATGCTTGGTGGCTTTTCCTTGCGCTGCCGTGGAACCTGAGACATTGGCCATCAGATGCTGCATCATAGTTAGTTCTATAATTGTTCTATGGAGTTGGCTACCATTTCTACCTGAAAGGTGTGGGCTCCAAGCTTAGTGCTGAACTCCTTTATTCTCCATGACATTGCACACAGGCTTCCTGGCAGGCCTGTCAATGCACCAAACATTTTATAGTGCATACCTAACAATCTTCTTCTGTAAGGCACCTCATTGAAATCCTCATTTGAGTCTTTTGCAGCAGAATGCATGAGCAATTTTACCTCCTGGAGAACAACACCTTTGCCAGCTATCTTTGTCCCCTCCCCTAGCTGTAGGCCAATAGCGCCATTCACAATGTTCAGATCCCACCCCTAAGCTATCCTCCACAAATTACGTGACTGTTGATATCTGAGTTGGCAGCTGTGTGAGAGCAAATGACAGTGTTCCATCATCAATCGCTTCTTCTCGTTCCTTCTCTTTCTCAGTCACCACCACTTTGCCAGTTTGCAGTTTTTGGTTATCTGAAAGGAGAAAGGCACAAGACTAAGGTTGTGGTGACACGAGTGTGGGAAAGCAAGAGGTGCATCTAACATCATTTGCAGCTATTAACTCAGAAGAGACAGTGAGATGAAGGGGAAGTGGGATGTGAGGAGGATTAGCTATGTGCATCCCATTACATTTAATGGTTTCAGCCTTACTGCGGCCCATGGCCTCAGTCATAGCTGCTCCAATGATGAACTCTGTCTTCTCCATGGGACTAAGGACATGCAGCCATATGTGTCCCTGCTGGTTAGACCATAAGACATAGGAGCAGAAATTAGGTCATTCAGCCCATCGAGTCTGCTCCACCATTCAATCATGGCTGATAAGTTTCTCAACCCCATTTTCCCGCCTTCTCCCCGTAACCTTTGATCCCCTTACCAATCAAGAACCTATCTATCTCGGTCTTAAATACACTCAATGACCTGGCCTCCACAGCCTTCTGTGGCAATGAATTCCATAGATTCACCACTCTCTGGCTAAAAAAGTTTCTCCTCATCTCTGTTCTAAAAGGTCTTCTCTTTACTCTGAGGCTGTGCCCTCGGGTCCTAGTCTCTCCTGCTAATGGAAACATTTTCCCCACGTCCACTCTATCCAGGCCTTTCAGTATTCTGTAAGTTTCAATCAGATCCCCCCTCATTCTTCTAAACTCCATCGAGTATAGACCCAGAGTCCTCAAACGTTCCGCATATGTTAAGCCTTTCATTCGTGGGATCATTCTCGTGAACCTCCTCTGGACTCTCTCCAGGGCCAGAACATCCTTCGTGAGATACGGGGCCCAAAATTGCTCACAATATTCTAAATGTGGTCTGACCAGAGCCTTATAAAGCCTCAGCAGCACATCCCTGCTTTTATATTCTAGTCCTCTCGAAATAAGTGCCAACATTGCATTTCCCTTCCTAACTACCAACTCAACCTGCAAGTTAATCTTAAGAGAATCCTGGACTAGGACTCCCAAGTCCCTTTGCACTCCAGATTTCTGAATTCTCTCCCCATTTATCAAATAGTCTATGCCTCTATTCTTCCTACCAAAGTGTATGACCTCACATTTCCCCACGTTGTATTCTGCCACTTCTTTGCCCATTTTCCTAACCTGTCCAAATCCTTCTGCAGCCTCCCTACCTCCTCAATACTACCTGTCTCTCCACCTATCTTTGTATCATTTGCAAACTTAGTCAGAATGCCCTCAGTTCCTTCATCTTGATCGTTAAAGTATAAAGTGAAAACTTGTGGTCCCAACACTGATCCTTGCGGAACTCCAATAGTCACCAGCCGCCATCCTGAGAAGGACCCACTTATCCCTACTCTCTGCCTCCTGCCAGACAGCCAATCTTCTATCCATGCTAGTACCTTGCCTCTAACACCATGGGCTCTTATCTTACTGAGCAGCCTCCTGTGCGGCACCTTGTCAAAGGCCTTCTGGAAGTCCAAGTAGATAACATCCATTGGCTCTCCTTTGTCTAACCTGCTCGTTACCTCCTCAAAGAATTCTAATAGATTTGTCAGCATGACCTCCCCTTGATGAAACCATGCTGACTTTGCCCTATTATACCATGCACTTCCAAGTATTCTGAAATCTCATCCTTAATAATGGATTCTAAAATCTTACCAACGACCGAGGTCAGGCTAATCGGCCTGTAATTTCCCATCTTTTGCCTCACTCCCTTCTTAAACAGGGGGGTTACATTAGCGATTTTCCAGTCCTCTGGGACCTTCCCTGACTCAGGTGATTCCTGAAAGATCACCACTAACGCCTCTACTATCTCTTCAGCTATCTCCTTCAGAACTCTGGGGTGTAATCCATCTGGCCCAGGTGATTTATCCACCTTCAGACCTTTCAGTTTTCCTAGCACTTTCTCCTTGGCAATGGCCACCATACTCACCTCTGCCCCCCGACCCTCTTGAACTTTGGGGATTTTACTCATGTCTTCCTCCGTGAAGACTGACGTAAAGAACCTATTCAGTTCCTCCGCCATTTCTTTGTTCCCCATTATTACTTCTCCAGTGTCATTTTCAGGGGCCCAATGTCCACTTTTGCCTCTCTCTTAGGTTTTTCCGCCTTTTCCTATGTGTTAACATGTGATGCAAGACGGATAGGGAAGTGCGTCCGTGAGTGTGGTGCAATGTGTCTGGGTGTTGTGGTTGCATATGCAATGTGTTAATGGCAGTGTATGCAATCTGTCAGATGTGGGCATGAGGATTGCAGTAGTTGCTGAGTGAGTGAGGATGAGGTAAAGCTATTAATATGAGCACTGAGTCATGGTTACTCAAGATTGTTGATGGGGAAGGGGCTGAACTGAACAGAGTGTGAGGCTCATAGTTCATTTATAAGAATATAACATGAGAACGAATTCATACAAATATAGGAGCAGGAGGAGGCCGCCCTATCAAGTCCATTCAGGATCTTATATGTTTCAATAAGATCACCTCTGGTTCATTTAAACTCCAATGGGCATAGGTCAAACCTGTTCAACCTTTCTTCATAAACAACTCCTTCATCACAGGAATGAGTCCAGTGAGCCTTCTCTGAACTGCTTCTAAAGCAATTATATCTTTTTTTAAAAAGGGGATCAAAGTTGCACACAATATTCCAGATGTAGTCTCACCAAGGCCCTGTACAGCTGGAGTAAAACTTCACTACTTATATATTACATTCCTCTTGCAATAAACAGCAACATTCCATTTGCCTTCCTAATCATTTGCTGTACCTGCATACTAACTTAATGTGATTCATGTACCAGGACACCTAGATCCCTTTGCACCACTGAGTTCCGCAATCTCTCTCCATTAAAATAGTGTGCTACCTTACTATTCTTCCTGCCAAAGTGGACAAGTTCACATTTACCCACATAATACTCCATCTGCCAAATTTTTGCCCACTCACTTAACCTGTCTCTCTCTCTTTGCAGACTCTCTACCTCCTCTTGACAACTTACTTTCCTACCTATCTCGGTGTCATTGGCAAATTTATCTGCCATACATTCGCTCCCTTTATCCAAATCATTGATATAGATTATAAATAGTTAAGGCCCCAGCACTGATTCTTGTGGCACTCCACTAGTTACAGCTTGCTAATCCATAAAAGACTGATTTGTCCCTACTCCTTGCTTTCTGTTAGCCACCAAAAACTTTATCCATGCTAATGTGTTACTCCCTACACCATGTGCTCTTATCTTGTACCTTTGATGTGGTACCTTATCAAATGCCTTTCGGAAATCCAAGTACACCATATCTACCGGTTTCCCTTTATCCACCTTGAATGTTACTTCATCA
This sequence comes from Carcharodon carcharias, assembly GCF_017639515.1. NCBI lineage: Eukaryota > Metazoa > Chordata > Chondrichthyes > Lamniformes > Lamnidae > Carcharodon > Carcharodon carcharias. Next base: position 35,219,996 of record NC_054473.1, read on the forward strand.
AAAAATTCTAACAGATTCTTAAACACAATTTCCCTTTTAAAAGCCACGTTGGCTTTGTCTGATCAAATCGTGATTATTTAAGTATCCTGTTATAACCTCCTTAATAATTGATTCTAGCATTTTCCCTATTACAGATGTTAGGCTAACTGGCCTATAGTTTCCTGCTTTCTACTTCCCTCCTTTCTTAAATAAAGGTATTACATTAACTATTTTCCAATTCGCATAAACTTTTACAGAATCTAAGGAATTTTAGAAGATTATAACCAATACACCTGCTCTCTGTGCTGCAGCTTATTTTAAAACCCTAGGATGCAGGCCATCCGGTCTTGGGGATTTGTCAGCCTTTAGGTCTACTAGTTTTCCAGCACCCTTTCCCTGGTGATAGTGATTTTATTAAGTTAATTCCTCCCCAACATCTCTTGATTTTCAATTATCTTTGGGAAATTTTCTGAGTCCTCCACCATGAACATGGACAACAATATCTATTCAATCTATAAGGGTTTTTAATCTCTGTTGGACTGTTGTACAGAACATATCTTTTTATTTTCTGTTGGGCTCTGTATTAAAATTACAATGGTTGCAGTTTGAAAGACATGTCCATTGGAACAGGATGAGAGATATATACAATGTTGCAGGCCTGGAACAGAATGTGCGATGAAAAACAGGATGGTGCCAGAAAGGGGTCCTGGACCAAGGGAGCTGCCTGGCAACAGCATTTTAATTGGCTTCTGACCAGGTGTCCAAGGTTTTGTGTGAAGAGCAAGGCAGCAGAAAGCTCCTGGCCTGCAAAGAGAAAACATCTAAAATCCCTCTTCCTCATATCTCCATTTTTTAAAATTCATTCATGGGATGTGGGCTTCGCTGGCTGGGCCAGCATTTATTGCACATCCCTAGTTGCCCTTGAGAAGGTGGTGAGCTGCCTTCTTGAATCGCTGCAGTCTATGTGGTGTAGGTACACCCACAGTGCTGTTAGGAAGGAAATTCCAGGATTTTGACCCAGTGACAGTAAAGGAATGACAATATATTTCGAAGTCAGGATGTGACTTGGAGGGGAATTTTCAGGTGGTGGTGTTGCCATCTATCTGCTGTCCTTGTCTTTCTAGGTGATAGTAGTCATGGGTTCGGAAGGTGCTGTCTAAGGAACCTTGGTGAATTCCTGCAGTGTAGATGGTAGACACTGCTGCTACTGTGCATTGGTGGTGGCGGGAGTGAATGTTTGTGGACTGCTTGGCCCTCGAGGTGTCCAGCTTCTTCAGTGTTGTGGGAGCTGCACTCTTCCAGGCAAGTGGAGAATATTCCATCACACTCCTGATCTGTGCCTTGTAGATGGTGTACAGGCTTTGAGGAGTCAGGACATGAGTTACCTGTCACACAATTCCTAGTCTCTGACCTGCTTTTGTAGCCACAATATTTATATGGCTAGTCTAGTTCAGTTTCTGGTCAATGGTAACCCCCAGGATGTTGATAGTGGGGGATTCAGTGATGGTAATGCCATTCAGCATTAAGGGGCGATGGTTGGAGTCTCTCTTGCTGGAGATGGTCATTGCCTGACACTTGTGTGGCGCGAATGTTACTTGCCACTTGTCAGCCCAAGCCTGAATATTGTCCAGGTCCTGTTGCATTTGGAAATGGACTGCTTCAGTATCTGAGGAGTCGTGAATATTGCTGAACATTGTGCAATCATCTGCGAACGTCCTCACTACTGATCTTTTGGCGGAAGGACGGTCATTAATGAAGCAGCTGAAGATGGTTGGGCCGAGGACACTACGCTGAAGAACTCCTGCAGTGATGTCCTGGAGCTGAGGTGACTTATCTCCAACAACCACAACCATCTTCCTTTGTGCTAGGTATGATTCCAACCAGTGGAGAGTTTTCCCCCTGGTTCCCATTGACTCTAGTTTTACTAGGGCTCCTTGATGCCATACTCGGTCAAATGTTGCCTTCATGTCAAGGGCACTCACTCTCACCTCACCTCGGGAGTTCAGCTCTTTTGCCTTTGTTTGAACCAAGACTGTAATGAGGTCAGGAGCTGAGTGGCCCTGGCAGAACCCAAACTGGGCATCAATGAGCAGGTAATTGCTAAGCAAGTGCCACTTGATAGCGCTGTTGATGACCTCTTCCATTACGTTACTGATGATCAAGAGTAGACTGATGGGGCGGTAATTGGCTGGTTTGGATTTGTCCTGCTTTTTACCTACAAGAAATACCTGGGCAATTTTCCACATTGCTGAGTAGATGCCAGTGTTGTAGCTGTACTGGAACAGCTTGGCTAGGGGTGCAGCAATTTCTGGAGCACAAGCCTTCAGTACTATTGCCGGTATATTGTCAGGGCCTTTACAGTATCCAGTACCTTCAGCCGTTTCTTGCTATCACATGGGTGAATCGAATTGGCTAAAGACTGGCATCTGTGATGCTGGGGACCTCCGGAGGAGCCCGAGATGGATCATCCACTTGGCACTTCTAGCTGAATATTGTTGCGAATGCTTCAGCCTCATCTTTTGCACTGCTGTGCTGGGCTCCTCCATCATTGAGGATAGGGATATTTGTGGAGCCTCCTCCTCCAGTCTGTTGTTTAATTGTCCACCACCATTCACGACTGAATGTGGCAGGACTACAGAGCTTAGATTTGATCCATTGGTTCTGGGATCACTTAGCTCTGTCTACCACTTGCTGCTTATGCTGTTTGGCTTCACCAGGTTGACACCTTGTTTTTAGGTATGTCTGGTGCTGCTCCTGGCATGCTCTCTTGCACTCTTCATTGGAACCAGGGTTGATCTCCTGGTTTGATGGTAATGGTAGAGTGGGGGATGTTTCGGGCCATGAGGTTACAGATTGTGTTCAAGTACAATTCTGCTGCTGCTGATGGCCCACAGTGCCTCATGGATGCCCAGTCTTGAGTTGCTAGATCTGTTCAAAATCTATCCCATTTAGCACAGTGGTAATGCAGTCTTTTGTCCTTAAAGTTTAACAGCTGTGGGAGTGGAGCCCAAATCACAGGAACCTCGATCAGCACCTTAGTCCATTCAGCCACTCACTGCCATGATGGAGGGTATCCTCAACATGAAGGCGGGAATTTGTCTTCACAAGGACTGTGCAGTGGTCATTCCTACTGATACTGTCATGGACAGGTGCATCTGCAGCAGTCAGGTTGGTAAGGATGAGGTCAAGTATGTTTTTCTCCCTTGTTGGTTCCTCCACCACCTGCCACAGACCCAGTCTAGCAGCTATGTAATTTAGGACTCGGCCAGCTCAGTCAGAAGTGGTGCTACCGAGCCACTCTTGGTGAAGGATGTTGTACTCCCCCATCCAGAGTACATTCTGCGCCTTCAGTGCTTCCTACAAGTACAACATGGAGGAGTACTGATTCATCAGCTGAGGGAGGGTGGTACCTGGTAAACAGCAGGAGGTTTCCTTGTCCATGCTGGACTTGATGCCATGAGATTTTATGGGGTCCGGAGTCAATGTTGATGACTCCCAAGTCAACTCCCTCCCGACTATGTACCACTGTGCCACCACCTCTGCTGGGTCTGTCCTGACGGTGGGACAGGACATACCCAGGGATGGTGATGGTGGAGTCTGGTAACACTACCTGTAAGGTATGATTCCGTGAGGATGACTATGTCAGGCTGTTGCTTGATTTGTCTGTGAGACAGCTCCTCCAATTTTGGCACTAGGCCCCAGGAGGACTTTGCAGGGTCAGCAGGGCTGCAATTGCTGTTGTTGTTTCCGGTGCCTAAGTCGATGTCGATGCCTGATGGTCCGCCCGCTTTCATTCCTTTTCTGTGACTTTGTAGCGGTTTGTTTCAACTGATTGACTTGCTCGGCCATTTCAGAGGACATTTAAGAGCCAACCACATTGCTGTGGGCCTAGGGTCACGTGTAGGCCAGACCAGGTAAGGACAACAGATTTCCTTCCCTAAAAGGGTATTAGTGAACCAGGTGGGTTTTTACAACAATTGACAATGGTTTCATGGTCATCATTAAACTTTTACTTCCAGGTTTTTTAAAAATTCAAATTCCACCATGGCAGGATTCAAACCCAGGCCTCTGGATTACTAAACTAGTGACAATACCACTATGCCATTGCCTTCCCCTAACCTACTGTCTCTGAGGAAACCCCTACAAAAAGGAAAAGGAGAAAATCACTGTTAGAGACATTGAAAAGCAAGTTCCCAACCAGTGAACTAAACATTGAAAGTGCTGGAAGAGCACCTCATGTCATCAACAAGAACTGAAAGGAATTTGGAAGACATCCAACAAAATAGCCCATCGAATTCTGTGCTCCAGAATTGGCGCCATTGAATTGTTTTATCCTAGCCTTAAAATACATGTTTTGTGTGTCTTACGTTTCTTATGTGTATCAGGGATTTAAGAAGGGGGTAGAGTTTAAGTTATAGTTTAAGAAATTAGCAGTTCATATTTCTTTCTTTTGTCACTAATTAAAGACAATTTGATCAATAAACAGTTATGTACTTATTAACTTTACAAACCTGGTGCTCATATTCTGTTGACCTAAATTAAACAGTTCGGTAGAATTGGGGCAATCTGATGTTTGGTCAAACTTTTCACATTTGTCACGGCTCGGGGAACAGCGGGGCTTGATATTACAGCGCACTATCCTCAGTGAGTCGTGACAAACCCCTCTGCCATTTGTTTGTTTTCCATTATCAATTCCCCAGATTCACTCTCTTAGAGAACCAACACTAGCTTTAGTTACTCTTTTCCTATTCAAATGCCTGTAGAAACACTTACTGTATTACTAGCTAGCTTTGTCTCATACTCTGCTTTCTGTCTCTTTATTTTTTTAGTCATTCTTTGCTGGTTCTTAAGATCTGTCCAATCCTCTCACCTACTGCTAATCTTAGCAGATTTGTATAGTGTTTCTTTCAATTTAATCCTATCCTTAACTTCCTTATTTAGCCACAGGTTATGCATCTTTCTTTCTCATTGAGATAAACCTTTTCTGAGTATTATTAAATATCCTCTTCAAAGTCTGTCACTGCATTGCTACTGTGCTACCTTTTAATCTAATTTCCCAGGTCACCTTAGCCAACTCTGCTTTCATGCTCTCCTGGTCATCTTTATTTAGATTTAAAACACTAGTCATGGACTCACACTTCTCCATTTCAAACTGAACAAGAAATTCTATCATGTTGTTATCGCTATCACCTAGAGGCTCCTTGACCATGAGGTTATTGATTAATCCTGTCTCATTGCACATTACCAGGTCTAGAATAGCCTGCTCCCTGGTTGGCTCTTATGCTGCTCTAAGAAATTGTTCTGAAAACACTCTACAAACTCATTTTCAGGCTACTTTTGCCAATCTGATTTTCCCAATCTACATGTAAATTAAAGTCACCTATGATTATCGCGGTACCTTTCTTACACACCCCATTTATTTCTTGCTGTATATTCTGTCCTACAGTGTAACTACTGTTAGGGGGCCTGTAAACTACTCCCACAAGTGACCTCTTACCTGATCTTAAGTACCTGTACTTCTTAAACTTCTTCCAGCACTCCATCCAGCTTCTCGGTACTAAACCGCTTGCAGTGGCAGCAATGGCGAACTGCCTTGCAAAGTCCATCAGCAATGTTCTGGCCCCCATTCAAAAGACATCCTCTCTTCTCCAGTTCACCTCATACAATAAGACTTCTGTAACGGTGCTAAAAGCTCACGCTATATTTTTTATAAAATATGATATATTTTATATATATTATATATATCTATATATAAGTATGTATATATCATAGCTAATTTCTAAAATTTTTAAAAACTGGACAGTGACCTTTTAAAATGGCGGAAGCCATGTCTGGTTGTGACCCTTGAACAATAAAAGCTATTTGCCAATGTTGAAGAATTTTGTGCCTCGTTATCTCTGAAGAGACGCCAACGACCCCTGAGGGCTGCGAGACCAAATTCAAAGCGAACTATGCAAAGGCCATTTGCATTTCAGAACCCAGGCTAGCCAACTGGAGTCTATTAGTCTGCTGGGTCAAAGAACCCTGCGATCTTCCTTTCAAGTTCTTAATGGCTAGGACATTTAACAATCCTGGAAACCCAGACAAGAAATACATGTCCTTTGTCAAATGTGGTGTGGAGAGATGGGAGTTGTATGACATCACCCCCCTAGCTGGGACAACTTATAATATTGCTTTGTGGAGCTGCAAATGTCAGGATGCCATCTTCCATCTACCAAGCAGCAGCACAGAAAAGGGGTCCTGTCCAGGTTTGAATGCCTTGCACCATCTACACTGTTTCTACTGGAACATCTGAACTTCTGTACCAGACTGATTCATCTCCACGTGCCTATCTCATAGTGGAAGCCATCTCTACTGATAAAGTGAATTATTCAACATCAGCTTTCAACCTGCTGACTTCTGTGAAAGATTACATCATTGGACTTTGACTCCGGACTCTGGACTCACATGAAACAATAATTCTTTTCTCTATGTCCTTTGCTCTGTAAATCTTTCTTTTTCTATTCCTCTTTACTGTATAAATACACAGGGGGATATGTGGAACTCTCCCCCCACCCGCCCCCATACCCTCCCCGGAATTTGATTGTCTGCAAATAAACCAACTTTTTGACAAGAACAAAAATTGCCAGAAAAACTCAATAGGTCTGACAGCATCTGTGGAGAGGAAGACAGAGTTAACATTTTGAGTCCATATGACTCTTCATCAGAACTAAAGAGAAATAGAAATGTGGTGAAATCTAAGCTGTTTAAGGGGGGTGGGACAGGTGGAGCTGGATAGAGGGCCAGTGATAGGTGGAGGCAAAGGAGAGATTGCCAAAGTTGTCATAAACAAAAGGTCAAAGGGGTGTTGACGGTGGTGATTTAGCTAAAGGAGGTGCTAATGGTGAGATTAAGGGTAGAAAGCAGGATGAGCAAGTGACAGATGGCCCTAGTGGGGGTGGGGTGGGGGGAGGGGATCAAAATAGGCTAAAAGGTGGAGATAAAACAATGGATGGAAATAATTTTTTTAAATAATAATAGAAATAGGTGGGAGAAGAAAAAAAAATATATAAAATATGATAATTATTAGAAAAAAGGGGATCAAAAAGGGGGTGAGGATGGAGGAGAAAGTTCATGACCTGAAGTTGTTGAACCCAATGTTAAGTCTGGAAGGCTGTAAAGTGCCTAATCAGAAGATGAGGTGCTATTCTTCCAGTTTGCATTGAGCTTCACTGGAACATTGCAAGGCCAAGGATGGACATGTGGGCATGAGAGCAGGGTGGTGTGTTGAAATGGCAAGGAACAGGAAGGTCTGGGTCATGCTTGCGGACAGACTGAAGGTGTTCCGCAAAGCGGTCACCCAGACTGCATTTGGTCTCTGCAATGTAGAGGAGACCGCATTGGGAGCAGCGAATGCAGTAGACCAAATTGAGGGAAGTGCAAGTGAAATGCTGCTTCACTTGAAAGGAGTGTTTGGGCCCTTGGACGGTGAGGAGGTGGGGAGTAAAGGGGCAGATGTTGCACCTTCCGTGGTTGCATGGGAAGGTGCCGTGGGAGGGGGTTGAGGTGTAGGTGGTGATGGAGGAGTGGACCAGAGTGCCCCAGAAGGAACAGTCCCTATGGAACGCCAATAGGGAGGTGAAGGGAAGATGTGTTTGGTGGTGGCATCATGCTGGAGTTGGTGGAAATGGTGGAGGATGATCCTTTGAATGTGGAGGCTGGTGGGGTGATAAGTGAGGACAAGGGGAACCCTATCATGGTTCTGGGAGGGAGAGGAAGGTGTGAAGGCGGATGCACGGGAGATGGGCCGGACACGGTTGAGGGCCCTGTCAAATACCGTGGATGGAAAACCTCAGTTAAGGAAGAAGGAAGACGTGTCAGGAACTGTTTTTGAAAGTGACATCATCAGAACAGATGCAACAGAGGCGAAGGAACTGAGAGAATGGGATGGAGTCCTTACAGGAAGTAGGGTGTGAGGAACTGTAGTCGAGGTAGCTGTGGGAGTCAGTGGGCTTGTAATGAACATTGGTGGATAGTCTATCATCAGAAATTCTAACTCTTTGAGTTCATCCTATCACGAGTTTGCTGTGGATTTGTTAATAGAAATTGGATCACACCAAAACTGAGGGATTGGGATATACGCCACCACTTATACAGGGGGAATCAAAATCAAAATACACATTTCTGTTTACGGACGGGTGGTGAGAGGATAAATCAGGGCTGTTTAAATTAAACCCCCTCCTGTACTGCATCCGAGGACATTGGAGCATGCTCACTACTCTGTTATGCGATATTCACTCTTCTTGCAGGTTATCTCTTCCCCATCCACTTCCAGCACCTGCTACAGCCATAATGATACTCTCATTTATGAGATGCAGGCTAGCTTTAAGTAGTGCTATTGTTGCCCAACTGGAATAAAACAAGAACAGAAGATGCGAATAATATACAGTAGGTTTCAAAGTATTTGTACAGGAAAAAGAAAGGCTAACATTTTGGGCAGAACATCAATTCAGAACCAAGAAAACTAAAGACAAACATGTATTGTAATGGAATTCGAAAGTGAGTGTCATGAAGCTATTAATGTATATAATATTTTGCAAAATAATTTTCTTTTAAAATAGAGATTTAGTCTGCGGGTGTGTCTTAATTGGATTAAAGCCAGCTAATCTGGGTACTTTGATGCATACTCATTTTGATATGGAAGAGAGATAGTGTCTATTTGCATTTTTTGAATCGAGCGTTCAAGAAGCAGGGTGAAAACTTGACGCCTATCTAGCAGATACCAAGCAATATGTTTATATTACAAATAAAATTGGTACTATGAAAAGGGTTTCATCGTTAAAAGGTGAAGCTCAAAGAGGTTGTTGATGCAAGGAGAATTTGAATTCAATCAATGGTGGTAGGTTTAACTTCAGTAGTTTTCAGGTGTGCAGAGCAGAGGCAATGTAAGATCAAAAGGCAACTGCAAGCCTCCAACTGGCTCCACAGGAACCAAAGTGAAAAGAACCTCATTTTGAATTTGTAAGGTGAAAATGCTTTGCCTGGTGTTTGGCTAAGTCTATGGGTTGCTTTTGCCTTAATGGAGCTTAGTTTGGGAATTTGTTAAAAGTTATGATAGTAGTAATTTGTAGCCATGTGTATATATATTTTAACCTGTATAAATTAATAAAGGCCAGAATTTTCACATCGGCGTGTGGGGATGGGCCTCACAGGCCAAAGCACAAAATGATGCGGGGTCACTGCGCACCATCACGATATTTCGGTAGGCGATGATCTCTGGTGTGTGCCTGCCATTAATTAACAGGCCACTTAAGGCCCTTGAGGCAGCAATTGGCACCAATTTTTCAGGTCCCTCGCGACCTTCAGGTCGTCACACAGATGCAACAGGCAGGCGGGTAGGCCACATTTTTACAAACCTCATCCACGGGCAGAATAAGAGGGGTGAGTGGGGTTGCGAGTGTTATTTGTCAGACATTTAATGCTTAAAGTTACTGCTACTTGCCTGTATGAGCAGGAATACTTCAAAACTCTTCACAGCTGCTTGGACAGGAGTAATAGGTTTCAGGTCACGACTCTGGAGTAAACATCATTTCTGGGGCCTTGCTGGTTTCAGGAAGCCTTCCCTTAGCCTGGGAATGGGAGTTGTGTTCTCCACTGAAGGCACCTCCTCTGAGGAGGAAGGGAGGGCCAGAAGGAGAGGAGTCCAGGAATCCACATTCAGCCTCCAGGGGAGCCACCTTTGGGAGGAGAGGCGCAGGACCAACAGGAAGTTCAAGGCGGAAGGGGCCGCAGAAGATGCCACTATCCTGCTACCAGGGTATAGAGGCGGCGAAGCAGCTACCTCAATATGTCTGAGGTGCAATGCCAAAGGAGGCTCCGTCTCTCAAGGGAGACAGTCAACACTATCTGTCAGATGATTGGGCCTGAGATCTACCCTAACTGTGTGGGTGGACACCCCATGCCAGTGGCTCTAAGGGTCACAGCTGCCCTCAACTTCTATGCCTCTGGCTCCTTCCAGGGTTCAGTGGGTGATCTTCGAGGTGTCTCCCAATCAGCTGTCCACATTTGTGTCAAGCAGGTTACAGACACCCTGTTCAGGCGTGCATTGACCTTCATCCACTTCCATTGGGACCAGGCAAGCCAGAGACAGTGAGCCAAAGGCTTCGTGGCCATTGCTGGCTTCCCGCATGTCCAGGGTGCAATAGACTGTACACATGTGGCCATCAAGGCGCCAGCAGGTGAGCCTGGTGCCTTCATCAACAGGAAGGGCTTCCACTCCATGAACATGCAGATAGTGTGTGATCACAGGATGCTGATCCTACAAGTCTGTGCCAGGTATCCAGGCAGCTCCCATGACGCTTACATCCTCAGACACTCCCAGGTGCTGGTGTTCTTCAGTGCTCCAGCCCGGCTGGATGGATGGCTGTTGGTTGACAAAGGCTATCCCCTCAGAAGGTGGCTCCTGACGCCTCTCCACCATCCAAGAACAGAAGCTGAGCAGCGGTACAATGGGAGCCACGGCTCCACAAGGGCTGTGGTGGAGAGAACCATCGGTCTTCTCAAGTTGCGCTTCCGATGTCTGGGCCACTCAGGGGGTGCACTCCAGTACCCCCCAGATTGTGTGTTTCTGATAGTGGTTGCATGCTGCGCTCTCCACAATGTTGCGCTGGAAAGAGGTGATGAAGTGGATGGGGAAGACGTAGACACAGTTGCTCCGGATGCACACGATGAGTCCAGCAGTGAGTCCAAGAATGAACACAGGAGAACGCTGAGGGGGAAGATGCTGAACCAAGCATCCTCCAGGGAGGCAGGGGCACCCGAGAGGCTTTAATCCAACGAGCCTTCAGCTAGCCCACCACAGATGGACTTCCAACACAAGCCAGGGCTGCAGGCTCCACACTCAATACCTGAGTGCTAAATCTGCCTGGGTAGGAACATTAACTGTGCCTTGTCAATAAAGCACAATGACAAACAACTCACTCATAACATCATGGGTTCCCAACCACCTGCAGGAGGAATCACCCTGAGTATTCTCATATATAAAAATTTAATGAATTCACAAAATGAAACAGAAAATGAAATGAATGCAAATGTGATCAACATCACACCAACTTGTCATCAGCTAATAATAGGGCAACAATAAAACCACCAGTGAGAAGCCCATGGTGTGCCTAAGGTACCCTAAGTTTACGTTTCCGGGTGCTACATCTAGGTGTTCCCCCCTCTCTGGCACTGGTACCTGAGACAGCCTGCTGACTGTCCTCGATGACCTTGGCGGGTGCCCTCTGGCCTGTGGAGCCTATGCTGGCCCCACCTGGGAGGGAGCAGCCAGTGCCATGGCTAGAATCTCCCCAGTCATCGCAGCCTCATCGGATCCCATGGTCACTGGCAGAGGGGAAGAGGAGTTGCTGCCCTCCTCTGGAGCGTCCTGAGAGGAGCCCACAGAGACGACAGGCAGCTGCTGTGCTGATGTGAGGTCGTTTCAGATCTCCCTGCTCACTATTGATGGATGGGCACTGAGCTGGGATACTGGGTGCCCAATCCATCTCCCATTTTGGTACTGACAAGCTGAGGTCAATGTCGCTGTGAGGGCTTGCAGGTCCGAGTGCAACCCTAGGAATCCCTGATTGTTTTTCTGGAGGAGCCTCTCCACGAGACTCGCCATTCTCTCCATGGAGGAAGCATGGTGCTCTGCCATGAGGGTCATTGCATCGGTGTTGCTCCGCCTGGACTCCTACAGCATGGGTACCATGCCACACATAGCCTCATGTATCTCCGCCAGATCCTCCCGCATACCCTGCTGCACTTCCAGCATTTGCTGCCTCACGGACGACTCCAAAGGCACATCACCAGCCACCGACCGAGCATATACCTGGTCCCCAACATTCCTCCGACTGCCAGGCCCATGGACACTCTCTGTCTCCGCCCGTACCTCAAGCGAGTGTGAAGTGCCCTCACCGCTGTGCCCTGGGACACTAGCCGAAGATCTAATTCCCACTGAGATGCTAGTATCTGTGCTGGTGCCTGCCTGGCAGAAATGGTGTGGATCTGGTGATTCCATTTGATCAGGGGCCTCATGTGTCAGAGGTGGCCCCTCTGCCTCCACCTCGCGGCCCTGCTCCGCTAATGCTGAAAGGAAGAACAAGGACATTTGATTAGTTAAAGTGGAGACAATGTCAATGTGCATCCCTGTCCCCCGGATCAGTAAACACTCATCCTTCCATAAGCAATGGTCAACCAATGTTGAAAGTTTCAATCACTGAACGTTCTGCAGTGGAATGGCTGCTGGGACACACATGGTGACCTCAGTGCTTGGCAATCTTACCTCCCCGAGGCACCCTAGCCTCACTGTCACCAGTGGACCTGGATGCATGGCGCCTCTCCAGATCCATTGCCTCCTGCTCATATCTGGTGATTATGGCCAGCTGGGCCTGGCCTCTGCCAGTCTGCATCCGCTCAGCGGCATTGTGTGTCATCTTCTCTTGAGAAGGAGAGAGGAGCATTGATTAGTCCAGCCTGTACCTGGATTCCCACCAGGATGGGACATTGCAGGGCTCCAGTGAATTGTCAATCCACGGCTGTCGCAGACTCACACCAAGAAGCCAGGGCTGACCCCCAATGCCCACATGCTGCCTGCATCACATGTGGCACCACACAATCTAACCTTGCATAGCAAGGAGGCGCAAGCATGCAGAACGCCAAGGGTAGCAGATGGATTGGTGCCCCGCCACCTGGAAGGTCCCCTCCCAGCATGTCGGCACCCTGACTTTGATATGTTTTGCAGTTCCAGCACCGCGCCTAGGTGCAGATCCTTGAGGTTGCCCACAAAACAATACCATGGGTGTCAGTCTAACACATGCTGTGGGTACAGAACCCATCTCAGCACAACCCTTTCACGGTGAACTAAACATGGGCAATATCTGCTGGCCTAGCCAGTGAGGGGAACATACTGTGAATGATTCAATGTTGTAACTGCACTCAGAGTTGAGGGGGACGGGGGGTGGGGCTGGGGGGAAAGTCTACCTGCTGTGTTAAGTGACCTCTGCCAACATGTGACCTCTTCCTGAGCACAAGAGGTCGTTGAAACGCTTACAGCACTGGACCCACATGCGTCGCACCACGTCATGGGAGCTGACTATCTCTGCCACCTCTTCCTAGGCACTTTTGGTCAGGTATGGGGGAGGGGGGCCCTCCTCCTCCCATCCCTAGGAACGAGGACCTCCCGCCGTGCTGCCACCTCCTCCAGGAGGGCAGCTAGGCACTCGTCAGAAAACAGAGGGGCACAGTGCCCCGCTGCCCTACCCTCCTGCTTGGCCTGCTCTCCAGCAGCGATCTGGGGAGCCCTTCAGTGGGCCATGATGAGCAGAATTTGCAAGGCTGCCTGCACGCTGTTTGAACAGGCCGCCAGGTCGCCGTTGGACCCAGTGGTCATTGCACTCCTGCCGCCACCCGCCCACTCCCGCTATCCTCAGGGGCCGTGCTTCATGCTGGGTGGGTCTTAATTGGCCCACCCATGTAAAATGGCAGCATGGACCCTATCGCAAGTGGCGATTGACTCCACGCCCACCCATGCCCACTCCCGAACAGCCTGCCCGACGGGGAGAAAATTCCCCCCAAAATGTTTCATTTAGTTTAACGTAAAACCTCAAGAACTAGTGGCCTGATTCCTGAGTTTAGAGTCGCATCTCAACATAAAATTATTGGTTATGACAGTTGTTTAAATTTTCCCTCTGGAATTTTAAAAATAACTCCACTTTACCAACTGCATCAGTCATAACAAGAGGGAAAACAAGATACTTCAATGAGCGGAATTCATGGCTTGCAGCCTGCTTAAAAAATTATAGTTTCATTAAACAAATCTTACGATGACGTTCAGGAAACAAAGATCAAGAGGGAAAGAAAATGAGTTGGTTGAAGGGGGAAGAAAACAGAAATGAAATTAAAATACCGGAAGCAGAGTTGTATCAGTTCTGCAAGGAGTAAAAGCCACAGTAATACTAAAGATGCTGGGAATCAGAGATCAACATCTTTCCCATCTCACCAGATTGTGTTTTGATGTAAGATTAACAATCAGGCTGTCAATCCTCATTCCCGATACACCACCACCTACACCCCCCAACCTCCCCACTAGAATAACTTATAGTATCACAAATAATTGCCACAAGTATGGTCGTGTTAATAAAAGACTGTACCTCAAGAGAAAATTTTGAATTATAATTCCCGGAAGATATGGTGGAAACAGTGTTGCTAGTTAGATCAAAGTAGAGATGGAAGGGGCAATTAAGGCGATGAGGACAGGATAGTCAGGGTCATATTCAGCTGGGTGGGATGTTATGTGGTATCTACGATAGGCTCAATTGCATCAGATGCTGTGCAGTCTAATTCGTGGTCCAACTCAGAGCCCCACAAAACTGTAGTAGTACACTGCCAGCGTTGGATTCTCAACTGGCACCAACTGTCCACTGGTTCTGTGCAGGTGTCAGGTGAATTTTGACCTTCCAATACTGGCAACTGCAGCAGAATTCAAACGAGGCCTGAATCTGAAAATGGTTCAGGTCTCCTGACAATATAACAGTGGTTATGGACAGGCACCGTAGACACACCACCAACTTCATGTCCATTTTGGGCCAAAGTTAACAATTACCATCAGCATCTCATCTTTCTCCTGGCACTCTTCAGCCCTCTGCTCTGACTTGACTTAAACCTTAGCTTTCTCTCCTATTCCTTAATCTGCAAGGGATGTTGGTGGCTGGGGAGATGGGTCAACAGTCTAGGTTAAACCTTTGGCAGAACATATTTCTGGGGGGGTGGGGGGTGGGGGGGTGGGGGGGGGGGGGGGGGGGGGGGGGGAGGCGGGTAGTGGGAAGTCTACGTCTTTAGTATTTCTGTCCTGTTCGTCGAATTATTGCTTCAATTGTGGGTTTCTAACATTCTAGTAATTTTTATCTTTCAACTTCCCCATTTTCTTTCCTTTGTGTTCGATTTGGATCTACTTATATTACGCAATGGAGATGATCTTTTGTAAGAATTCTCTTTTTAAGCAAAATACAAATAATTCAACCCATTAATTTGCTGAATGACTTTTTTTTTTACCCTGCTCTCCTTCCTCTCTTTTTCCTGATGTGTTACTTCTCATTTTCTCAGTAGTGAAGGGTTTTGCTCGAAATGTTAAACTTTCTTCTCTCTACAAATGGTAACTGATTTGTATTTCTCACCTTTTCCTTTGTTGTGTTAGACCACTGGCATTTCCAGTGCTTTGTGCTTTTGTTGTATTTGTTGATTTAAGTGTTCCAGCTGATTAAAGTGAAATGTATGCTTGCCTATCCCATCTACACATATCTACCCATTTATCAGCTATATTAAGTTCATGCTTATTCCAAGAATCTTCAGATGCCAGTTACATAAATTTAATATGTAAACAGCAACCAACAGAAATGGAAACCAGTCAATATGATGCTACTTGGGATTTTCAAGCTTGAAATTGCATCTATTTTTTATTTCTATCATCCCCAGGACATGTAAACATAGATTAAAATATTTGGGCATGATTTAATATTATGTTCTAGTTTCAACATTCAGTCCATGTCAACTACAATTACAATGTCAACAGCTGTGTGTACCACAGTTTTCAGGCACAAATGGACAGTCATGCCCATATCCACGAATCAATAAATAGAGTCATTCACTTGATTGATAATATGACAAATGGGAAATTTGAACTGTCTTTCCTGAGGGGACACACTAGGGCTATAATAAGCTGCACCATGAACTGGTTTGCACTTACAACATCTAACACATGAATCAATGACCTTGACTATGCCACCTTAGTGAGGAATTGGACAAAAAGTATCAAATAAGTCTTCCCAGGTTGTTCTCTAACACCTCATGACCATCTCAAAAATAGTGCTGGTTGAGAACAGGCAGCAAAGTTCTTTCCCAATAAGTGATGCTGCATGGAAGGGAGAACAAAAACAAGAAAATAACATTTGAAAAAGAAAATTAAAATTAAATTTATCCCCCCAAGATAAGATCAGAAATGGGGATGTTTGCACAATATTCAACTCCTCAGATATTGAAGCAGTGCGTGTCCATATGCAGCAAGACCTGGACAACATTCAGGCTTGAGCAGATAAATGGCAACTAATATTCATGCCACACAAGTGCCAGGCAGTGACCAGCTCCAACAAGAGAGTACCTAATCATCGCCCCTTGACATTCAACAGCATTACCATTGCTGAATCACCCACTATCAACATCCTGGGGGTTACCATCGACCAAAAACTGAACTGGACTAGCCATATAAATACTGTGGCAACAAGAGCAGGTCAGAGGCTGGGAATTCAGTGGCGAGTAACTCACCTCCTGACTCCTCAAACCTATCCACCATCTACAAGGCACAACTCAGGCTCCACTTGCCTGGATGAGTGCAGCTCCATCAACACTCAAGAAACAGTCCTCTTGATTGGCACCCCATTTGCCACTTTAAACATTCACTCCTTTCATCACAGGTGAATAGTGCAGCAGTGTGTACCATTTACAAGATACACTGCAGCAACTCGCCAAGCCTCCTTCGACAGCAGTTGCCAAAGCTGCAACTTCTACCACTAGAAGTGCAGCGGAGGCATGGGAACACCACCACCTACAAGTTCCCCTTAAAGCAACACATCATCCTGACTTGGAACTATATTGCCATTCCTTCACTCTCACTGGATCTTTGTACCTACACCACATGGACTGCAGTGATTGAAGAAGGCGGCTCACTACTATTTTCTCAAGGGTAATTAGGGATGGATGACAAATGTTGGCCTTGCCAGAGAAGTTCACATCCTATGAACTAATAAAAAGATAAAAACTGGTTTAAAGAATCATTGATACACAAACATTAAGTGTTTCACTCTAGTCATGACTTCTTTACTGTTGACCTTCAGGGGCAATTCTGACATCCTAAATAAATGTGAGCAGAAAAAATGAACAAGATAAACAAAATTCCTGACTCTGTCCAATGGGTCCAATTCCAGTTTGGATGTCAATGCCAATGTCTGTTACATCTGGTTAGAATTTGTGCAGTATTAACTGTTCTTAGGAAGCCTTCTGTCTGGTGTGGATCTTAATGTAGCTCTGTTCAAAAATTGGCACGACAGCCATAACTGTTTGGTCAGACTGGAATTTAGTGAAGCAGCAGGACTAACAGAGCTCTCCAGTATTTCTGCAACACACCTTGTGGATTACTAGAAGTGGATCTTCTCAAAATATTTTATACACAATTGAGAAAAAGACTTGATTTTCCTACCCTCTTATATTAATGTAAACATATATTAATGTTGGCATTCCTATGGTTACTCTGCTGCAGTGCTCATTATTTTCTCTCTTGATTTGAATATATATTGCTGATTTATTGCGGGGTAAATAGCAAGTGCTCAGGGGTCTGATCTAATGGAATTGTAAAAGTGAATTACATGAGCCATCTGTGTCACATAAAAAATTACAACAGGTCTCAGAGAATTCTCCTATAAACTAATGATAAAGTGTTGACAGATCTAACATCGACGTGAATTTTTAAAAGCAGTCATTTGGAATTTGTCATTTCGTCAAAGCTGCAGCTTGAAGGAAGGCTAGGGCAGGGAAGAAGCTTGTAGTTTTAATCTGTCAGCAAGCTCGATGTCATTATGGTTGGAGAAATGGTTCAAAGCCAACCTCAAAGAAATCAACAATAAACTACCACCCACAAAATGCCACATGAAGACTAATTGAGAGAATTTCGGTACATTTTATGTGATTCCTTTCAGTAGAGGAGAAGTCTATACAGCCTCACATATGAGATATCAAAGACTGTGACCTGGGCTTTCAGTGCTAAGACATTAGCAGTGGCCAACTTAAAAATCCCATATTTAAAACAGGTAAGACTTCAGAATTCGAGCACTATAATGAGTGACCAAATAGCCTGTCTTACTGATGGGATCTGATTTGTCACTGTGGGGTAATGATTCTTCCCACATGACTCCAAGTAGTCCTCCAAAGCAATATGCCAACTGGTAGGGTGATATCTTTGATGTACAAGCTTTGGTTAGGCTCCTGGATGGAATCATGTTTCTTAAGTTGTTGTTGGCAAGTGGGGCATATTCCATCACACTCCTGGCTTGTGCCTTGTGGATGGTGAACAGGCTTTGGGGAGTCAGGAGGTGAGTTACTCGCAGCATGATTCCTAGCCTCTGACCTGCTCTTGTAGGCACAGTATTTATACAGCTGGTCTTTTTCAGTTTCTGGTCATTGGTAACCCCAAGGATGTTGATAATGGGGTTTCAGCAATGGTAATGCCATTGAATATCAAGGGAAGATGGTTGGATTCTCTCTTGTTGGAGATGAGCATTGTCTGGCACTTGCCACTGATCAGCCCACACCTGAATATTGTCCAGATCTTGCTGCATGTGGGCATGGAATGCTTCAGTTTCTGAGGAGTTGCGAATGGTGCTGAACATCATGCAATCATCAGCGAACATCCCCACTTCTGACCTGATGATGGAAGGAAAGTCATTGTTGAAGCAGCTGAAGATGGTTGGGCCTAGGACACTACCCTAAGGAACTCCTGCAGTAATATCTTGGGAGTGAGATGATTGACCTCCACCAACTGCAACCATCTTTCTTTTTGCTAGGTATGACTCCAACCAGTGGAGGGTTTTCCTCCTGATTCCCATTAACTCCAGTTTTACTAGGGGCACACTCAGTCAAATACCACATTGATATCAAGGGCAGTAACTCTCACCTCACCTTCTGAATTCAGCTCTTTGGTCCTTGTTTGGACCAAAGCTGTAATGAGGTCAGGAGCGGAGTGGCACTAGCGGAACCCAAACCAAGGGCGGAATTGTCCCAGATTTGCACTAAGTGTGGTAGTGGGCACGTAAAACAACATTTTACCCACCGGCCATGATGATGGGTTTTCACACCACATTGTCACAGTCCTGCCACATTATTTATGCATTCCCAGGAAACATGCCTTTTTGATGGCGGGCAGGATCTCATGCGCCCAACAGCCTGCCATCACCTCGCTGCTTCATCACTTTGGGCACCATATTTAAAGTCCAGTTGCATGCACACATCTCAGAGCTTCCTGGCTATGACTGCTGCAGGGAAGATGTCCACGAAAGGCAAGAAGACTGCAGCCCCCAGGTTTAGCGACACATCACTGGAATGCCTTTTGGATGCTGTGGAGGCCTGTCGCGATGTCCTATACCCCCACTCTGGCCACAGGATGGATAGTGGCATTACCAATCAGGCTTGGGAGGTGGTGGCAGTGGTGGTCAGCCAATGAGCTGTAAAAGAGAACAGCCGCCCAGTGCCACTACAGGATGAATGGTCTCATCCATTCCACCAGGATAACTTACTCTTCTCATCACTCTCAACTCACACGCTTACAAACCCATCACACATCTACATGGATCTCTTACCTCAAGAGACAACACCACCCTCGCCTTTCCATCAGGTTCATATCCTCCTCAGCTCACATCCTCAATCCTATCCATGTCTCCGCTCACCATATTAACATTCCACACAGTGCCACGCATCCTGCTGTCACACTCTCCATCTGTTTTTATGCAGGGAAAGCTGGCACACAACAGCAAGGAGAGGTACCAGACCAGGGGTAGGGTGGACTACATTAGACCCCTCACTCATTTTGAGGAATGTGCTATAATGCTGACTGGTGAGGACATGGACCGTGCCTGTGGTGACAGTGAGTTCGGCGACGAACACCCGTGTGAGGATTCTGCACCACATCATCCCTCCCTCAACACGTCTGTGAGTGGTCTGTCTCCTACCACCACGCACTACTTATCTCTACTTTGGTTCACAGGGAGCTCTGCCAAGGAACCAACGCCCTTAGCCAGCCAGTCCCTCAGCTCCAACCATGTCCTCATCTGCAGCCAAGAGGACTCCTCCTCCAATGAAGAGGTGGAAATAAGCAGCATGGAAGACCTGTCACCGCAGAGGGAGCAGCCGGCCCACAAGTGATTCTGGAGGGAAAAGTGTGTGTGTGCGTGTGGCAGGGCCTTTCGGAACTTCATACAAGCACTCTCACATGCACGCGGATCCTTCACGTTTCACACTCATCTCAATGGCCTGAGCATTTTGAATGCTGCTTGCCGGGGTTCACTTTCAGTTGTCCATCTGAGCTGCCCTGCATCTCCGTCCACCCACTGATCACATTCCCATGTAGCACATGATCTCACCCACCATGACCCTTGTTTCACTTTTGATTTAGTAAGCATGGTCTGGCTTCACTGCATTGTGCGCTCCCCCATTTTTTCCCCTCCCCGGTCACCCATTTCCTCTCCCCCATCACAGTTGACCGCCCCCAGTATCACCTTCCACCTCCCGTCCGTGACCTACCAGCCTCTGCACCCCTTCCACCTTTTTCTTCAGGGATGTCCAGGTGAACGTGTGCATTCCCTTGCTTCCCGAAAATCCCATCCCCATCCACAATCATCTCCCCGACCTCATCCTTCCCACCCCCTGTTTCTGTCTCCAGTCCCCACCAACCACCCTCACTGTCCCTTCTATTGCTACTATCGAACTCTCACCCTTCCGTTCTGCTCTCGGTTATTCTCACCCCCAACTCCACACCACATCCAGCCTGTTTGCTCCCAGGAGGCAGACATGGACCTATCCGACCCCTCCCATGCATGTTCACCTGCACATTGCCTGCCTCTGCACCCCTTCCACCTTCCGCACTACTTCACCTTCACCCTCGGAACCCCTTCCCCCCAGTCCTACCATCCCCCACTCCGCACCCCTTTCCCACCCCAGACACCTTCTCCTCTCTGCACCCCTTTCCACACTGGACACTCTCCCCTCTCTGCACTCCTTCCCTTGCACCTTCCACTCCCTTACCCCTACCTCCGCAGTTGCCATCTTCACCCCATTAACCTTTCCTGCCCTGTTCTCCCTGCCTCCCAATCGCCCTTCCTGACACCTTCATTCCCCCTCCCATCCTCACCCTCCTGACACCTCTTCCTCTCCCGCCCCCTCAACCATGTTGTGAGCATCAATGCTGACTTTCCAACTTCCGTGAGCTGCTTTGCAGCAGAGCCATATCCATGAGAATCCACCCAGCATGCCATGGACATTCCTCCAGTGTGCCGTTGGTGTTAGGCTTCAGCATCTTCTGCTCCTCAGATGTCCGCAATGTGAGCAAAGCCCTGCTGGGTAAATCCTGACTTCTGCACGTCACACTTGTCAAGATGTGTTCTACACCAGTGTGCTTTCCCGCCGATGTGGGCGGACGACCAGCGGGTGGGGGGGGGGGGGGCGGAGATGAGGGGGAGGGGATGATTCCGGCGGGCAGGCCTAATAATGATACGCTGATGTATTACGATGAGGCCGCAGACATTCAGTGGTAGAGAACACGGCCTGCCATTGGTGGGCTGAGCGGACGATCGCAAACTGGTTTCCCAAAATTGTGAAACCGATCAAGCCACCGAACACGCTCGATGCTGGCAGGCACAGAAAATCCCAGTCTGAGTGTCAGTAAGCCAGTTATTGCTATGTAAGTGCCATTTGATAATACTGTTGAGAATATTGTCCATCGCTTTGCTGATGATTGAGAGTTGACTGATGGGCGGTAATTGGCTGGGTTGGATTTGTTCTTCTTTTTGTCGATAGGACATACCTGGGCAAATTTGCACATTGCTGGGTAGATGCCAGTGTAGTGGCTGTGCTGGAACAGCTTGGCTAGGGGCACTGCTAGTTCTAGAACACAAATCTTCAGTACTATTGCTGGAATATTGTCAAGGCCCGTGGCCATTACAGTGTTCAGTTGCTTCTTGATATCATGCGGAGTGTGAGTTGGTGGAAGACCAGAAATAAATTTGCAGGGCTAGGTGATCGAATGGGGGAGCAGGACTGACTGGATTGCTCTGCAGGGGGCTGTACGGACTTGATGGGCTGAATGAACTCCTTCTGTGCCGAAAATGAACTCTATGACTAAGTATACGAATGGTTTGTGCTAATAAGTTGCATACAATTAACACCCCAAATCAAATCTGCATTTGAGGGGTTTGGTGGCGGTGGGGGGTGGGATGGGATGGGATGGGAGGTGTGGGGGTACGGGTGCAGGGCAATGTCCTCAAAGTTTGGCTTTTTCAACCTGCATCTAAGCTTTCTGCATTTATTAACTGTCATGGTCCACATTTGGGGGAGAATGTAACTTACATGGGGAAAATACAGACTCTAGAAGGGTAATTTTCACTCCATTGCTTGAACAGTAATCTAGCGGAAATAAAGGTCAACCAGGTTCCATAATGGACAAAAGTCCACTCTAACAGTATAACCGCAATGAAGGCAAAAGTTACCCCCATTTCGCAGTGCAGGTTGGAATTTCCTGCTTTCAATGTTCCTTCATGATCAACTGTCAAAATTTCACTGGAAATGAAAATAGGGCAGCTATCTCGCAGGGAGCTGCTCCACAACCATTTATTTTGCACTCCTCCTAAAGTTGATCTTTATTTCCAGCATACCTGTCTGTAAGAGAAGCACATTACACCCTACTTATCCCCACACAAACTCAATTGACCCTACAGCATAGGGCTCTAGTGACTCAGCCATAAACTGAAGCAAATAGTAACAGATTTGGGCATCTGATGGTTGTGAAAAAAGCCACTGATGACCCCTTACCTTATACAAACTCTTTCAAATCGCAGATGTGATTAAACTCAGTGAATTGGATTTAAAATATTTTCCCACCCTCAGGGCATATTTTGCAAAGTGAACACAAATCCTATTCATTGAACAACATTGCCAGAATTAGAAAGAATGCTCTTGGCTGTGTTATTTAAGGCAGTTTGTTCAGACATAAGGACCAGGCACATCAAGGGTTCGCTTTTCAATGAAATTCATTAGCAGATAAAACTAGATGATATTCAGAGCAACCTAACCTGCAGGGTATCTTTGGTAAAGTCTACAAACTGCAGTAGATTCTGAAGAAGCAAGTTAATATGGACATATAAGGTCATAGAGGCACTGTATTTAAATTAAGTTCAATAATCTATTCTGTAAACCTATAAACAGAACGCACTATTGTGAACTTATTTGTCCTATTTCCTTTAAAAGTACCATTTTGAGGTAATGATTCTCGAGGAGCTACACCCATCCTGGTTTCCACAATGCCACATGGCATCCCTGGGCAAAGGAACATACAAGGAATTAACTTTCATGCAAAAACTAATGCTGCTTTGAACACCAGAGCTTGGAAGTTTACACTGATGGCCTGGGTCTCTCTTCTTCCCTGTAGGTCAGTGTAGTTCTCCAATGTATCAGGGTTGAAAGTGGGAGCTCAACATCTCTTATTGTTGACAAGGGTGCCCCATGATGCTGCATGCACAAGCAACTCTTCCTTCTAACTTGTAAGAATAGGACCATCCTCATCATGTAATTACCTACAGTTCTATTTTAGTTACGTGGAATTAGATTACACAGAAACACTGGTCCATGCTGTTGTTTGGGCCTCCTAAGAACCTCCTCCCACTCTATTTACCTTCTCCCACTGAACTCCTGCATCCCTCTGTTCCCTTCTCTATGCATGCATCAGGCTGTCCAATGACTAAGTGGCCTCCTTTATTCCTACTACCAAATGAACCATCTCACAATTTGTTACGTTGAATTCAATGTCATCTATTCACCCACTCTCTGAACCTGTTTATTCAAATTCTAATCCAGACCTCATATATCTGAGTCCAGCAGCAGACACAGAACAGATTTTTGCAGAAAACCATTTTCCAGTTCCAGAAATTTTCCTTAGCTCCTATTCTTTGATTTATATTTCTAAAGCTACCTTTCAATGCATTCTTCTGCCCGGTACCTGGCTCCACACGTCCTGAACTTTGTCGTGATTCTCTCATGTGGCACCTGATCAAAAGCCTTCTGAGGTACCAAGCATACCATGTCCCTTATTTACGCTTGCTATTACCTCTTCAAAGAATTCAATGAAGGTTAGATAAATATGACCTTCCTTTTAGAAATTGGAACTCAACTTTGATTTCAATAATAGCCTGGATTTTATGGTCAGTAGCAAAGGAATGGTGCTTGCCATTCATATTGCTGACAGCTACCCACAAATTTTAAAAAAAAACTTTTTTTATAAAATCTCCAATCCTAATTAACTTCTCAAGGAATAATACTCCATTCTTGGTACAAGTTTATTTTCAGGGTCAGAAGGGTTTTTTGTTGCTAATTATCACTTATCACATTGTTAAAAATACACATACACTTGAATGTACCAGCCCTAACTTGTTTTGACAGGTTTCATAGCTAACTGGTCGGTAAGTAATACAATTTAATGCCAAGTCAATTTCAACGTTCATCCTACTGACAAGGTACTGTTAAAGGCCAGTCCATGGAGCAGCAGGATAACCCAGACCACAACATTGGATTCCTGTGTTTAACTGAACATGTGGCTATGCCAGAGGTTGTTATCTGATTTACTCCATAATAATGATGAGCACTCTTAATCTCAATATTAGTATTATAGCAAAATCCATGCCAATAGTTTTTTTTAATACATTCATGGGATGTGGGTGACGCAGGTGAGGCCAGCACTTATTGATCATCCCTAATTGCCCTGGAGAGAGTGATGGTGAGCTGCCTTCTTGAACCACTGCAGTCCCTGTGGTGTAGGACCCACAGTGCTGTTAGGGCGGGAGTTCCAGGATTTTGGCCCAGCAGCAGAGAAGGAATGGTGATATATTTCCAAGTCAGGATGATGTATGGCTTGGAGGGGAACTTCCATGTGGTGGTGTTCCCATCTATCTGCTGCCCTTGTCCTTCTAGATGGTAACTGTCATAGGTTTGGAAGGTGCTGCCTAAGGAGCCTTGGTGAGTTCCTGCGGTGCATTTGTAGATGGTACACACTGCTGCCACTGTGCGTTGGTGGCGGGAGTGAATGTTTGTGGATGAGGTGTCAATCAAGCGGGCTGCTTTGTCCAGGATGGTGTCAACCTTCTTAAGTGTTGTTGGAGCTGCACTCATCCAGGCAAGAGTAGAGTATTCCATCAAACTCTTGCCTTGTGCCTTGTAGATGGTGGACAGACTTTGGGGCGTCAGGAGCTGAGTTATTCGCTGCAGGATTCCCAGCCTCTGATCTGCTCTTGTAGCCACAGTATTTAAATGGCTAGTCCAGTTCAGTTTCTGGTCAATGGTAACCCCCAGGATGTTGATTCTGGGGGATTCAGCGATGGTAATGCCATTGAATGACAAGGAATGATGGTTAGATTTTCTCTTGTTGGAAAAGAATGAATCTCTTGCTTTTTTGCAGCAAGAACTTCCTGCCCCATTTTATTCAAGCATTACACTAGATAGGTGGAGATATAGCATTAATTTTCTGATCCGGTTAATCCACTTTATGTCCGGCTGTCAGATGAATCCATTGGAAGATACATCCTTTTATCTCCTGCCGATGAAGGCCCTTGTCCACTGAAGATGTCCCATGACTATTAACTGTCAACTTTTAGATTTTCCCTTCAATGGCAATAGATTATTCAATAGCTAATTGGAAGAACAGTTCACTGTCGCCCAATGAAAAGTTAATGAGCTCTGTCAGAAATAGTTACAACATTACACAGGGAAGAACACGAAGATGGTTTTACCAGATAACTGTTCTGATTACTTACACGTAACAGATATTAGCCAATTGAAGCCCTGGCCTGTCTGTATTCTGATTATTGCACATTCATAAGTCATAGTTGAAAATGTATTTTCTTCTCTTTAAAGTGCAGTGGATCTTTGGTATTGCAAGATTAACAATGTAATTAATTATATCATAAGGTAGATGTGAAAATATTCACTTACAATAACCAACTTGTGTTAGTAACAGAGGACACTGGACTGAGGCAGCATCACAGGATGATGAATTGCACCACCTAGTGGCACAAAAAAACAGCAACAAGATCCTCTCACTTGCCTGGCAGGGGAGAGACCTTCATCGCGTTTCTGCCAGGGAAATAGCAATGGCTATAACCAGTCAAACCCCTTACCATGGGGTACCTAACACCATCCGAGTCATGGTGAAGGGTAGTGAGCAAGGAACAGGAATGGATAGGACCTTCTTCACGAAGAGGATCTTATTCAAGCTGTGTGGTTTTGAGGCTGCGGATATCTACTGCCTACAGGATTTCCCCAGCGCTCGTTTCTTTGATGTGACCTTCAAGCATGTGGCAGCTTGTGTCAAACTCCTGAAGGTGTTTGAGGAAAAGAAAGACCTGCGAGAAATGAAGATCCTGACGGCGGAGCCACTCTTTGTTCTACCGTTGCATCGTGAACGGGTTGCGACGGTGCATCTGTACAACCCCTACGTCCCTGTCGCTGACGTGCTCAACTTCCTTACCAGGTACTTCGATATGGTTGGGAGCTGCACTGATGTTAAAGATAATTTGGGGATCTGGACATGTAAACGCCAGGTTAAGGTAACGCTCAAGACCGATGGTAAGGGAGCCGTTTTCCACCCCCCCTTCCAGATTCGCTATCGGGGGAAGCCGTGGTTACCTTGTCTACGCTGGGCAACCCAAATTTTGTCGCTCATGCGGCAAGTCTGGTCATGTGGCGGCCAATTGCAGTGCTGTCCTCTGCAAGAACTGCAAAAAGGAAGGGCACCAGACAAAAGATTGTAAACAGGCTAAGTGCTGCAACCTGTGTGGCGAGGCAAGTCACCTCTACAAGACCTGCCCCAAACGCTGCCTCACTTATGCACAGGCAGCTAAAGCCAATGAGGGGGAAGCAGAAGAAATGCCTCATGTCACACCAACCACCAAGGCCCCCAGGGAAAACAACGGGACAAAGGAGGACACAGAGAGAGACAAGGTGGAGAAAAAAATTGAGGCAGCAGACAGCCAACCAACAGCACTGCCCCCTGAACCTCCCACTCCTCAGGAGAGCGAATCAACGGAGGAGGACGAGGCAGCAGTAGGAAAGCAGCAGGGGGAGTGGGTGAAGAGAGCCAAAAGGAAGAAGGGGCTAAAAAGAAACCAAGCCACTTCCCAGACAAGAGTCAAGAGGCGTCTCCTATCCGACACGGATAACAAGAGCAGCAGCTCTTCGGACGAAGAAGGGCCAGGACGGCGCCAACGGAAGAAGCGGCAAAACGCTAGGGAGTTGGAGGACGAGTCACCCAAGCTCCAGAACATTGGAGACAATGAAGAGACCAGCGCACCCCAACTTGGCTCACAACCCAAAGAGGCCAGTGTACCACAACGGCTGGACGATCCGGCAGGGCCGACAGCAGATTGGACGCTACATCCAGATCCCTGATGGAAACAGTAAAGGATGCCAAGCTGCACGACGTCTTCAGCAACCCTGCAGATGGAGCGCAGCGTAGATACACCTGGTCGCAGCCTGACGGGTCCGTCTGTTCCAGAATAGACTTCCTGTTTGTGTCCCGCGCATTTGCAGTCAGATCCACCGACGTCAAGCCGGTGTTCTTCTCTGACCACTGCCTCCTACTGGCTGACTGCCACTTAGAGAAGGACCAGAGGGTTGGCAGGGGGGTATGGAAGCTAAACGTGCAGCTGCTGACCCCAGATAACATTGAGGAGCTCAAGAGGGATTACAAAGGTTGGAGAACCATGAAACCCCACTTTGAGTCACTGACACACTGGTGGGAAACGATCAAGGGAAACATCAAGAGGTTTTTTGTCCTCAAAGGCACCCAGAAAGCTAGAAAGGAACAGAGGGAAATGTCCCGACTCCAGAAAAACATGCAGAATCTGCTCTGGCTGTGGTCGATGGGGGTCGATATCAAGGAGGAACTCCAAGAGGTGAAGAGCCAGCAAGCCTCGCTCTTTGCCTCGGAGGCCTCCAAGATCATTTTCCGTTCCAGAGTCCGCTCTGTAGAGCAGGATGAGACGTGCTCACGTTTCTTCTTCCAAAAGGTACACAGAGAGAGCTCTGTGATCAGCAGCTTGAAGGAAGAAGATGGCTCAGTTAAGTCATTGCAAACTGACATTTTGAGGATTAGCAAATCCTTCTATGCTGGATTGTATGACGTGAAGCCCACGGACAGCACGGCCTCCCAGTCTTTCCTGTCCTCTATCACGGAGGTCTTAGATGACAGTACACGGGAGAGTCTGGACAAAGCGCTAACTCCTGATGAACTGACTGAGGCCCTTGAGTCCTTCGAGAAGAGTAAAACTCCCGGAAGCGACGGCTTGCCGGCGGAGTTGTATTCGGCTCTGTGGGACTGGATCGGCCCAGACCTGCTAGAAGTGTACGAGAGTATGCTCCTGGCCGGCAGTTATGTCAGAATCCATGAGGAAAGGCATTATCACCCTCATCTACAAGCATAAGGGGGGAAGGGAGGAAATTAGAAATTGGCGACCCATTTCACTGTTGAATGTGGACTATAAAATTCTGTCCAAGGTCATCGCCAATCGGGTCAAATCCGCTCTGGAATTGGTGATCCGCCCTGACCAGACCTGCACTGTGCCGGGCAGGAAGATCTCTGACAGTCTCGTGCTGCTCAGGGATACGATTGCCTATGTACAGGACAGGGGTGTGGATACCTGCCTCATCAGCCTGGATCAGGAGAAGGCCTTTAACAGAATATCGCACACATACATGGAGGATGTGCTCTCCAAAATGGGGTTTGGGGAGGGAATTTGCAATTGGATCCAACTGCTCTACACTAACATCAGTAGTGCAGTCTCAATCAATGGGTGGGAATCAGATAGCTTTCCTATTAAATCTGGAGTCAGGCAGGGCTGCCCTCTCTCGCCTGTTCTTTTCGTGTGTTGCATAGAACCCTTTGCTGAGTCCATCAGGAAGGATCCGGGCATAAGAGGAGTGACGATCCCAGGTAGTGGAGGCACTCAGATCAAAGTCTCCCTGTACATAGACGATGTCGCCATCTTCTGCTCGGATCCGCTGTCAGTGCACAGACTTATCCACATCTGCGACCGGTTCGAACTGGCCTCGGGAGCCAAGGTAAATCGTGGGAAGAGCGAGGCCATGTTCTTTGGGAACTGGGCTGACCGATCCTTTGTCCCCTTCACTGTCAGGGCTGATGGCCTGAAGGTGCTGGGGATATGGTTCGGAGGGACCAGGGCACGCGTTAGAAACTGGAAGGAGCGAGTGTCTATGGTGAAAAGGAAATTGGGCATGTGGGAGCGACGCTCCCTCTCCATTGCGGGTAAGAACCTGGTCATCAGGTGTGAGGCACTCTCGCTGTTGCTGTACGTGGCGCAGGTCTGGCCCATTCCACACTCCTGTGTGGTGGCGATCACCCGAGCCATCTTCCGCTTTATCTGGAGGTCGAAAATGGATCGTGTCCACAGGGACACGATGTACAAGCCTCTAGATAAAGGGGGAAAAAACATGCCCAATATCGCCCTCATACTGATGGCCACCTTTGTGTGCGGTTGCATCAAGCGGTGCATAGACCCCCAGTATGCAAACACCAAGTGTCACTACATGCTGAGGTTCTACCTGTCCCCAGTGTTGCGAAGGATGGGTCTGGTCACGCTGCCGCGGAACGCTCCAAGTAGTTGGACTGTGCCGTACCACCTGTCCCTCGTGGGAAAATTTATGCAGAGAAACACCTTCGACCACAAGTCCGTCAGGCAGTGGTCGGCACGTAACATCTTAAAGGCCCTGAGGGAAAAGGAGAGGGTGGATTCTGTGGGATGGTTCCCTAAGCAGACTGACAAAGTAATTTGGCAGAATGCCTCATCACCAGAACTTTCCAACAAGCACCAAGATGTAGCTTGGCTGGTGGTGAGAAAGGCCCTCCCTGTAAGATCCTTCCTACATGCCAGGAGTCTCACCCCCTCTGCACGTTGCCCTCGAGGAGGCTGTGCTGGGGAAGAGACCGTTGTTCACCTCCTTGTAGATTGTGTCTTTGCAAAGAAGGTCTGGAGAGGGATGCAGTGGTTGCTGTCAAGGTTCATCCCGAGCAGTTCTGTGACAGAGGACTCTGTGCTCTACAGGTTGTTCCCAGGGACACACACCGAGACAAACATCAACTGCAGCTGGAGGATCATCAACTCGGTGAAAGACGCTCTTTGGTCTGTCCGAAACTTGTTGGTTTTCCAGCGCAAAGAGTTGTCCCCGACCGAGTGTAGCAGACTAGCACTTTCCAAGGTCCAGGACTACGTGCTGAGGGACACAGTTAAGCTTGGGGCAGCCGCCGCAAAGGCGCAATGGGGAAGGGTCGCTGCCTAAGACCTTTCTGCCACAGTGCACTGGGGGGCTGGGAACTGTAAAGAGCCCCTCGGGCTGTACAGCTTAAAATGTATGTCTGCCAGTGATTGAAATATTCATTGTTTTTTCTGATACACCTTGTGTTTCAGTTTGTTGAACCTGTTTGTATTTTTGTAATGGTGATTTAAAATGTTCGAAATGTTTTTGAAGATTTATGACTAAAGTATATTTTTGCAAAAAAAAAAAAAAATCCTCTCACGTGAAGCCCACAGACAGCACGGCCTCCCAGTCCTTCCTGTCCTCTATCATGGAGGTCTTAGATGACAGTACACGGGAGAGCCTGGACAAAGCGCTAACTCCTGACGAACTGACTGAGGCCCTTGAGTCCCTCGAGAAGAGTAAAACTCCCGGAAGCGATGGCTTGCCAGCGGAGTTGTATTCGGCTCTGTGGGACCTGCCATAAGTGTACTAGAGTATGCTCCTGGCCGGCAGCATGACAGAATCCATGAGGAAAGGCATCATCACCTTCATCTACAAGCACAAGGGGGAAAGGAAGGAAATTAGAAATTGGCGACCCATTTCACTGTTGAATGGACAATAAGATTCTGTCCAAAGTCATTGCCAATCGGGTCAAATCCGCTCTGGAATTGGTGATTCACCCTGACCAGACCTGCACTGTGCCGGGCAGGAAGATCTCTGACAGTCTCGTGCTGCTCAGGGATACGATTGCCTATGTACAGGACAGGGGTGTGGATACCTGCCTCATCAGCCTGGATCAGGAGAAGGCCTTTGACAGAATATCGCACACTTACATGGGGGATGTGCTCTCCAAAATGGGGTTTGGGGAGGGAATTTGCAAATGGATCCAACTGCTCTACACTAACATCAGTAGAGCAGTCTCAATCAATGGGTGGGAATCAGATAGCTTTCCTATTAAATCTGGAGTCAGGCAGGGCTGTCCTCTCTCCCCTGTCCTTTTTGTGTGCTGCATAGAACCCTTTGCCGAGTTCATCAGGAAGGATCCGGGCATAAGAGAAGTGATGATCCCAGGTAGTGGAGGCTGCCTCCCTGTACATGGACAATGTCGCTGTCTTCTGCTTGGATCCACTGTCGGTGCGCAGACTGATCCATATCTGCGACCAGTTCGAACTGGCCTCGGGAGCCAAGGTAAACCGTGGGAAAAGCGAGGCCGTGTTCTTAGGGAACTGGGCTGACCGATTCTTTGTCCCCTTCACTGTCAGGGCTGATGGCCTGAAGGTGCTGGGGATTTGGTTCGGAGGGACCGGGACATGTGTTAGAAACTGGAAGGAGCGAGTGTCTATGGTGAAAAGGAAACTGGGCATGTGGGAGCGACGCTCCCTCTCCATTGCGGGTAAGAACCTGGTCATCAGGTGTGAGGCACTCTCACTGTTGCTGTACATGGCGCAGGTCTGGCCCATTCCACACTCCTGTGTGGTGGCGATCACCCGAGCCATCTTCCGCTTTATCTGGAGGTCGAAAATGGATCACGATGTACAAGCGTCTAGATAAAGGGGGAAAAAACGTGCCCAACATCGCCCTCATACTGATGGCCACCTTTGTGTGCGGCTGCATCAAGCTGTGCGTAGACCCTCAGTATGCAAACACCAAGTGTCACTACATGCTGAGGTTCTACCTGTCCCCAGTGTTGCGAAGGATGGGTCTGGTCACGCTGCCGCGGAACGCTCCAAGTAGTTGGACCGTGCTGTACCACCTGTCCCTCGTGGAAAAATTTATGCAGAGAAACACCTTTGACCACAAGTCCATCAGGCAGTGGTCGGCACATAACGTCTTAGAGGCCCTACAGGAAATGGAGAGGGTGGATCCTGTGGGATGGTTCCCTGAGCAGACTGTCAAAGTCATTTGGCAGAATGCCTCATCGCCAGAACTTTCCAACAAGCACCACGACGTAGCTTGGCTGGTGGTGAGAAAGGCCCTCCCCGTCAGATCCTTCCAACACGCCAGGAGTCTCACCCCCTGTGCACCTTGCCCTCTAGATGGCTGTGGTGGGGGCGAGACCGTTGTTCACCTCCTTGTGGATTGTGCCTTTACAAAGAGGGTCTAGAAAGAGATGCAGTGGTTTCTGTCGAGGTTCATCCCGAGCAGTTCTGTGACACAGGATGCTGTGCTCTACAGGCTGTTCCCAGGGACACACACTGAGACAAACATCAACTGCAGCTGGAGGATCATCAACTCGTGAAAGACGCTCTTTGGTCTGCCCGAAACTTGTTGGTCTTCCAGCGCAAAGAGTTGTCCCTGACCAAGTGTTGCAGACTGGCACATTCCAAAGTCCAGGACTACGTGCTGAGGGATGCACTAAAGCTTGGGGCAGCCGCCGCAAAGGTGCAATGGGGAAGGGTCGCTGTCTAAGACCTTTCTGCCACAGTGCACCGAGGGGTTGGGAACTGCTGAGAGCCCCTTCGGCTGTACAGCTCAAAATGAATGTTATCAGTGAATACTAATTATATTATAATTGTATTGAAGCACCTCAGAGTGCAACATGATGTATGTTGATAACTCCAATACCATTGTCTGATTGTCGGCATTGACCATATTGAAATGACTGTAATATTCATTGATTGTATTGATGCACCTCGTGATACATCATGGTGATTTTGAAATGGTTTGGAATGTTCTTCCAAATATTTTATGAATAAAGTATATTTTTCAAAAAAAAACAAGATCCTCTCATCGATATTTAATCTTTATTCTACATCACAGTATCCAAACACAAAAGCAGATGCAAGTGTCTAAAATGGCAGCCAAAGTTTAAGGAATTCTGCTTATAATTTGAGCTTTGAAAAAGAAAATACAGCTTTCTTTCACTGGCAGGTGACTGAATACTGCATGGCATGTTTTCAGCATGATCACAGAAAAAAATAATTCAAACTCAAAAAGAGTAAATACAACCTGAAGAGGGATTGAAATGAGGAACTGTGATATGGGCTTACATGGTTACTAATAGCTTGTTAAATATTAAATGTAAACTGCATCATGGTAAAACATAAAATACAAAGACCACCGATGACTCCGGTTCCCATTGAACAAAATGACAATAACTGCTAAAAATCCAAAATTCATTATAACTTCTGTGTTCTCAACCGTATCTCTCAAAACTGCATAAAAAGCATTTCGTAGAGTGCAGTATATGAGCTGACACAAAAGCTAAGGGGTTTGAAACTTTCTGCAGCCTGGATGGTAAG